>NC_091096.1:11029532-13807032 GCF_024713975.1 Paralichthys olivaceus | reverse complement strand
ATTAAAGAACTGTAATGATCATGTGCTGTTATAACACCTCTAATATAAGTTTGTTCCCCACAGGGTGTGTGTGCAGACCAGTCTAAGGTGTGTGGGTACCACCGCTTCCAGCAGGCGGATTTCAGTCAGAGTGTGTTGGCTGAGCTGAGCAGACTGTTCGAAGCCCGCAGTGAGCTGCTCCATCAGAAGGTGGCGCTGCATGCTTATACTGCTCTGCTGTCACGCCTCCAGGTGGAATCATACTTGTATCGTCTCCTGAGAGGTGAGAGACTTATAAATGACACTCGCCCTGAAGTAGCAATAACGTGCATGTTCCAATCATGCATCTCATGCATTCTGTTTTACTAATGTTTTGTCTCGTTTATTTTTTGTTTTCAGATTGTTCTGGCAGCCAAACACAGCCTTGTTCTCTCCAAACCCTGAAAGAGGCCATAAGTGTCCTGTTTAGCTTCACACGTAGAGTCCTCGATGACACACAGTTCCAAACAGACGTCCATCACTGGCTGGAGAGATTGGTATTCACACACAAATGTCTTACTTCATCTTCCAGCGGTTGAAGTATATTGTTGTCATTGTTGTTAATGAGGCTCTGGTCCATTCTGCAGGTGGCTGTCCTGCTGCATGTTGGAGGGTCAGGAGAGCATCTGTACCTGCTGTGCCATCTTCTCTGCTGTCCTGCTGGAGTTGGGAAGTGGTCCACACCCTTCCTTCAGGTTATTGATTTATTGTTGTGTTGTATTGTTTAGTTCAATAGTTGTGCGCACAGATGGCTGGAGTTTTCTTTTCTTCTGCCCCAGATTCAAGTTTTGGGAAACGCCTGTGGAGTGCAGCACTTTATGCAAGCTCTGTCCATCCTGATGTCACCTTCCAGGTAAGTTCAGAAGCCCCTTTGACAAAGAGTCTTTTTTACCTACTGAATTTGAACTGTCCACTACAGGTTTATGACTATGGTTTTACATGGGAATCCAACTCTTGCAACCTCACAGCTCTAACCATTTACTTCTCTGTTTAAAATCAGACACCGTGCAGAGTTTCTGGGCCATATGAAGCCGTGTGATAGTCAGAGCTCCTCCACTTCTGGACCCGAGTCTGGCAACTGGACCCTAGTGGACGAAGGTGGTGAGGAAGTAAGTGTTGGGAGGCAATTGTTCCATTCCGTTAAAAAAAAAATGAAACCTCCACGTTACAGTTTTAAAATACAAAAAATATCCAATGTTTGTATATGAGATAGATACTTCACTGATTGTTAAATGTCACTGTGGATGATCATTTTTAAAACTGAATGTTCTAGTTTTTGTGCTGAGTCACATTTGAAGCTGTTGGATGAAAGTGCCAAATGAACACCTATGGTCATTTGAATATCAGTCTGCTGTCTAAAAACCATGGCTGCTGCCATTACTAAGATGTTGCTTAGGAACCTCTTTGTTTTGAAGAAACATATTTTTCAGTATATTTGAAGATACTTTTGTTTATTATGTTAATACATTGGCCTACACATATCTAAAAATAGATGATGACTAATTTTCTTAATATATACAGTATCCTGTCATGTACTTGCATAAACATTCCGCTCTCTGTGTTTAGGACGAGGATCCAGAGAGCAGCTGGCTGCTGCTCTGTGAGGAGGACCTGATCTCTTTTCTAACCCAGTTCCCCTTCCAGCAGCTCTACTCACACATGCTTGGCATGAGCAAGCAGGGTACGGGAGTCTGTCTGTCCTTCTGTCTGCTGGTTTAGAACACTCACTGTATGAACTGACAGATCACTCTGTTTCCAGGTAACTATGAGCCTCAGGCCTACTCCAGTCAGAAGATGATGCGTGTGTTTGCCTTTGCTTCCTCTCTCATCGAAATCCTGGCGCTCGGACTTCAAACCTACAACAGAGCGCGATACAGACAACTGGTCAAACGAATAGGACACATCATACGGTCGGTACATGCTCACACACCAGGTTACAACACTACTACCATCAGAAGATCCATGACATTAAAGTCTGTATGCTTTGGCTTCTTTCCTCTCCCTCAGAATGACAGTGTGTTATGTGAGTGATCACTGGGCCCAGTATGTGACTGTGACTGGTGCAGCTGGATCCAGCTCTCATGTCCACTCTCTGCCTTTGGACAAGCTGCAGCTGGAATATGATCATCTCTTCCTCAGAGCTGTTTTACATGTACTCAGAAACAAAAGGTGATGAGTTGGCCTCATGTTTACACCTTGACTGTAAATGATTCACTTTGTGGACTTCTGTATTTCTATTTTGTTGTCCTCTCTCACAGGCTGGGCATTTGGTTGTTTATGTCTGAGATGCCGTACGGGACTTTGTCAAGCTCAATGCTGTGGAAGGTGCTTTACGTCATGCAGAGCGCAGAGACAGCAGGACAAGGAACACACAGCACTGCGCCTGACACACACTCCTGCATTCAGTCTCTCAGAGGTAACAGCGCACACACTTCACCTGCACAAAATATAGTCTTTAACCTAAGAATCTTAACAGCCACAGGTGTAAAGATGCGACACAACAATTTCCTGATCATATTGAAAGCTTACTTTAAAAAGATTGAGAAGGCAGTTTTAAAAGAAACCAACAACTTTTTAATTGAACTTTTCTCAAATTACTTTAACATTTCATGAGTCATATATGTCTGAGATTTTGTGAATTTTATTCAATTTTTTATTTTATTTTATTTTAGTCTCCTGTGTAGCACTTTGCAATTTTAAGAAAAATGCTACACAAATGAAGCTTATTATTATTTTAATTTTTTTATTTGGTACTTTTGCTGCATTGTTATAAATGGACTGTCTTTGTCACAGACCCAGAGCACCAGGTGAGATTTGAGCAGTGGCTGTGTGAGGTGAACAGCTCTGACGGTATCTCCCTCCTCACTGCACTAGCACACATGGCTACACCGACTCAGCACTGTGACCCCACCTTCATCACTACTATCACTCTGCTGATTTACCAGGTAGGGAACGGATGCAGCCTGAAATACTAGTACAGATGTGTAAAAGACATTAAAAGAAAAATCAGATTTTTCACATTATTTATGGACTAAATGAATTAAATTACTGGAGCAATGGTTGGCTGAAGGAAAGACTTTGTGAAACATCATAAACGTGAATTTGCTGTATGAATGATGGTTCCGTAGTTTTTATCCTCCTGAAATTTACATGGATATAGATTAATGCACTTTCATCCACTTTGAAACCATCTGTTCCATTGTTCAGTTGTCTAAACTTTTTTTCTGAGTGTAGCATAGAGAAAAAGATAAAATTTGAAGGATAATCTGATAAATGCTGGTTCGGATTCATTACCCTGTCCTCTTGGATACAAGACATATAGTGCCTAACTTTTTGTTGACATCTCTTTTTTTGTTTTCTCCTCAGGTGGCATATGTGAGCACGTCTACCAGAGAAATATACTCTAAGGTGGGCAGGGAGTTGCTGGCTGCCATAGCAATAGCCCATCCCTATGTTATTTCTGTGCTCCTGGAAAAACTCAGAGAGACGATACAGACTGTGGGAATGGTCAGTATTACTATTTTATGCAAGTAGTTCTGTATTTATTAGAAAAGTGTATTATGTAATCAGATGTTAAACTCATGAGTTTTTGTCCATGTGATTTGTTTGTATTAGGTGGCTCTATACCTGTGTAAAGAGCTGCCCCTGAGTCTGTGGCAGCCACAGCCGGAGGAAATATGTGTGATCGGAGCCTGGCTGCTCCATCATCCTCTGTCTGCTGTGGAGAACCGGCTGGCCTGTGTTATCCTGGAGGGTCTGAACTGGGGCTACGCACAGGTAGTGGTCGAGAATTAGAAAATACCTTCCTGAGAGTCTTGACAGCACAGTTGTGAGTTTGTAATGAAACAACTAAACCTGTTTCCTCTCGCAGGATGGCTCCTTGGTCCTGTCTTCATCTCTCCACAGTGAAGTGGCTCTGCTGGTGGCAGAAGCTTATCAGAAGTACCTTACTGACAAACCATATAGTGGCCTCATATCTGAAGGCATCAAACAGGTAACACATCCGCCTGTCAAACACATGCATCTAAACTGACCTTGGCTTCATCCAACAATATTACTTTCCATTTCCTCTCCTCAGGTGTCTTACCTCGCCAGTGTCCTTCGTCTGGGTGTTTCGCCTGAAGCATCCTTCAGTCAGTGGGCGTGGCAGCTGCTGTTAAGGCTGAAGCTCCATGGCAATGCTCAGAGACCTAAAGAAGCCTGGTCAGTTCCTGCTTTGGCATCCAACCCACCTCCAGAGCTTACGCACACTCCCAGCATGCATTCTGTTCTCAGGGCTGTAAAATCAGGCATCCCAATTGGATGCTACCTTTCCATTGCCATGACAACCGTGGGACACAGGTTTGTACTTGTACTAACATGATATTTATGGATGATTTGACTGTTGATTTGGATTAGGTTAATATCCTTTGATTTTTCAGCCTTGAACACTTTTGTACTGATGGAGTTGGGCTGCTGAAGAGTCTGATTCAGTCTCGACACCTGAAAGCTGCCGTGCATCTGCTGGACAACATACTACCCCCAACATACCCGCTCAGCTTTTACCTGCTCAACAACTCTCAGTAAGACAGATGCACCTTTTCAAACACAGCCCATAATAAAACCAGAAATAAAGGTATTTATTATATCAGCTACTTTATCTCACTTACACTTATTGTTGTCTCGACTGTCATCCTCCTGTTAATGGCAGGTTTATAAGTTGTATGCAGCTGTTCCTGCAGTACGACAGCGTGTGTCCTCAAGGTGTGACGCAGCAGGTCACTCACCGGGTAGCACCGCTCCTCACAGGAACCACATACGGAGACAATGTCAGACTGCTGAATAGTGTCATTCAGGTTTGTCAGTGAGAGCTTTTGATATAAATGCAAGATAATTATTAATATCCTATAATGATTAGTAGACAGATGGAAAAGTACTATTATTAAACTAGTAGGTCTGGAGGAAATGTAGGAAGAAATGTATTAATATTTGGAAGTATTTGTCAGTAATATCTTAAGTCCCAGTGCTTTTTGTATTATATAAACTGTACAATTATTAGCCTTTAACTGCTGATACATGTTTCACTCACTTAATCATAAATACAGGAGATATGGATCAGAGTTAGTGTTAATGTTTTAGTTACCACCATTTTGTAAGAACGTTTTCTTATCTTATACATCCTCTTCAACTCAAAGATGACATGTATAGATGCTTTATCTTCCAGAGTCATGTTGGGGAGAGTTCACAGCCTGGTCGTGTTGGACCTGTAGCAGTGCTGGAGTTTTGGGTGGGAATTCTGACTCAGCAGAACCTGTGGTACCGAGATAAAACCATCCTGTTCCTCATGGATCAGATCTGCTGTGCTGCATTCACACACCACCAGGAGGAATGTGTGCAGAAACTCCTCTATCAACAGCACAAGGTATTTACTCATTATTTTTGAGCATTGAATAATTTTGGGACTTTCCTCGGCCACAAAGGTTCAAGTTTATGATTTTATCACTGTAAATTGTCTTTAGCATCATTATTGAGATACATATTACAACAATTGAAAACGGGTTAACCATTACAGAAAAAAGAGCTTGGTGGTGATGCATGCTAAAAAGTAAACTTAAATATTGTATTGTAATAGTAAGAAATTAGCAGGCTAACCTTGATTGACAAGTGAAAGGTTTTCATCACGACGACTTGAGGTAAAAAGTGCTACTTATGAAGAAGAACGGTCACAGTGACATCAGTAATGTCTGTAATTTTTTCCATTTTCATACCTCATGCAGAATGCCTTGGGTTACCATGGAGATCGGGGTCTGCTCTCCTCTCTAGTTGGCTGGATTGCTGGAAACGCCACACCCTCCTTCATAGAGGGCCAATCGCTTAGTGCAGAGGTAAAGTTCCCCAAAGCGCAGTATGAACAGTATGAGCAAGTACTGAGGCTTGTATCAGGAAAGCACTCTGTCCTGAGAGACTTTGTGTTGTGTTTGTTTGTAGGTTTGGTTCGCTTGGCTGGTGCTAAACATGGAGGGGGTGTTTGAAGAAGATTCTCAGCTGAGACGCTGTGTTGAACATGAGCTCTTGTCAGAGCCAAACATCTCTCCAGAACAAGCCTTAAAGGTACACAGACAAACACACAACAGTTATACATACTTTATTACTTTCTTGCCAAGACAATGAGCAGTATCATGGTTGTGAGTAGTCTAGTCTACTGCTGGCTCATGATCCTGGGTATTGTATGTAGCTGGTGTTAACAGTGTGTTTGTGTCTGAGCCAGAGGGCGCAGCAGAGGCTGAAGTTGCCGGTAGCCCCATCTCTGCAGCGGCTGCAGGTGTACCGCTGGGCATGTCAGGCTTTAGTCACACCCCCTGACCACCCACTCCTTCCTCTGGTCTGGCAGAAGTTCCTGCAGCTCTTCCTCAGACAGCCTGGGCCTGAGTACGGGTACGATACACAAACAGATATTACTATTCCTAACCAGAGAAACCAGTAAAATAAGCATGTTTTCACCTGTTTGTGTATGTTGTCCACCAGGCTTGCTGCAGGCGGATGCATCGGGCGAAGGTTCTTCCAGGCTTCATCTCATGCTGCGTTACTCAGAGATTTGAGACAGAGAATACAAGTGGTGTCAGACTTCCACCATGCTGCTAGTCAGGCTCTCAGGGTGCCCCCACTACACACACCCTCATCGGACAGCCAGGGTGACGAAACCCCTGACAATCCCCATCCCCCTTACCTCACCTCTCCTCAGCTACACACAGAGCTGGTCAGGTAGGTCTCTCTTGCTTAGACTACATCCAAACATTTGTATGTTTACAGGGTTTCAAATCTCAGCTGATCTGTTGTCTGTAGGTTGTTTGGTGTATTCGCTGTGTGGTTGGATGACGAGACTATGCAGAAGCAGGAAGTTTACATCCCCTCCCTTCCTGCAGAATATGAACCTCACAGACTGGCACAGGTCATGCAGCGACATCAGGTAGGTGATATGTCTTATTCATTATCTTTTTCTGTGTTCGTATTTACAGATAACAAATAATGTATGTTAGTTAGTCATTTGTGTGTTGTTGTGTTGTTCTGTAGGAAATGTGGCTAGAGTATGTGGACCAGGAACGTCTGCAGTATGATGAGAGGGAGGTTTTGTCTCTGTGGGACAAGGTGCAGTGTGAGCCAACGTTCCTACAGGCTCAAAGCCCCGGCTTCACCGACTACACCAGCCCCAACAACGGTACAAACCTTAAACACACACAAAGTCATAAATCTAGCAGGAGGTTCGTATGCTGTGGAATGTTTATGTTAATATTATTTCCCTAACAAAAATAACAAGTAACAAAATAACAATTGCCCTCTGCCATTTCTTCCTGTTTGCATGAAAAAGATTTTTATTTAGTTTTTCAGTCGTTTGAAGTTTTGTTGTGTGTGCAGCTCGGGAGCGTATCCTGTCCAACCTGCAGAAGCATCCAATACCTCATCCAGCTCCAGAGCTGCAGCAGCACAAGGCTCCAGTGGCTGAGGTACCAACCACCTGCTTCACTGACTCTAAAGCTGCTGCTGAGCTGCTGCAGCAGGACCTCTGCATTCTGCAAGACCGGGCTAGGTATATGGACATCATAGACACATTAAATCATATCAGTGGCACAAAGTGTACACATTTATACACAGAAATCCCCTTGTTTGTTTGTACACACACACACATACATATATATATACAAAGCCACACACTAATACTTGGTTTTGGTGTTAGGATTGCAGTGGCGAGTGAAGCCCAGCAGGTGGCAATGGAGCAGGAACTTCTGGAAAGCCTCCCTCTGCTGTATAAGAACCGATCAGAGCAGGTCACCATGGCCCTGGAGTGTAAAGGGAAGGGAGGGATGCCATGCCAGGGACCTGCAAACATCACCGTCACAGTACTTCCACTAAAACTGCATATTTTCACATCATGAGATACCACTGTGAAGTCTTTGCCATGGTTGTTAATCTGTGTGTGTGTCTGTGTGTGTGTGTTTGTGTAACCCCATAGTGTGAGTGTGTGCAGAGACAGGAGGCAGTACAGACTCAGATAACGTCACTGCGCAGGGACATCAAAAAAATCCAAACCGACGCCATGGCTCCTCCTCCTAAAAGTCTGGCCCAGGCTGCGGTTCACACTGAGAACTTTATCACGTCAGTATGAACAGATTCTGCTACATCACAGTAAAACACATTCAGGAGAAAGAACAAGTTGATCAAAACAGGGTGGTTTAACTTCAGTGTGATGTATAATTATGTTCTCAGGGCGCTGGTGAACATGTACAAGGCACAGAAATCACCTGTGGTGCAGCATGTCGGCGTGTCAGCCTTTTACCAGGTGGTCTCCTTTGTGTGTGAGGACACGCTGCGACATCCCCCAACACGCCAGTACCTCTCCTCATGTGTGGAGATACTGGGACAGGTGAAAGAAAATGGACTTACTGATAAGTAGAGTACAGAACTGATAAAAGGAGCCCATTCATTAACTTTTATCTGTGTGCAGGTGTTTATCCAAGGCAACGCAGATGAGTGTGGTCGTGTCCTGAAGACCATCCTGGAGCAGCGGCGTCTGTGCCCCCTCATTTCTCCCTTCTTCACCCCTAACGCTGCACCCAATCAGCTCGTCTTCCTCTACCAGGATGTGGTGACGTCCCTACATCTCGACAGCGCTGACGTCATTTTCATGCTCCTCACGAAGGTCAGTCCAGACACAAATACAACTCACTGAAGAAATATATTCTCTGCATCTACAGTCATCCACTTACGGCTGCATCTTCCACCTGCAGTTTGACTTGTCCCAGTGGCTGAGTGAAGCCCATCCTGTGTTTTCGGAGAGAACCCGCTTGCTGGAGTTGATCCACGGAGCTCTCTGTGTCTGTGGCAAAGATCCGGAGCCCGAACTTCTCACACCTTTTCACCTTTTCACCAAACACTGGACCTGGCTGCTGCGCCACCATTTCCCTGATCACTACAGTGACTGCCTGCGTCTGCTTATGACCAGTAAGAGCGTGTGTGCGTGTGTGTGTATACAATGATGTCCCATTGAATTAATGACTCAAATAATCATTTAAGCCACAACTTGATTCATCATTTACTCAAACATCCTTGCTAATTAAACAACACGCAATTAAAGGTTAAACCACATCAGACTTAACACGAGCACTAAAGGAAGAATAACTTACAGAGAATTACTTGAGAGCAATCTGTCACATTCAATAACAGCATTTCATTTTCTTTTATGTTACACGTTGCCTGTTAAAGCACTTAGGCGGTGCTTTGATAAGTCTTCTTGTTCCTCCTTCAAGTGATTCAGAGGAAGCACATTCATCCTCCTCAAAGAACGCCTCCTACTCATCTTCCCACAAACAAAATTAAAAATTAAAAAATAGATTAATGAATGCCATTAGCTGAATCTTTCCCTCAATTTACAGGATCATGTCTGAGTTGAAAGTTTGTCTTTTAATGGTATTAATGCAGCACCATGAGATGAGATGGCTCCAAATAGATCCATAATCCAAAAGCTCATTCAGTATTTTATATGAAGAACGTTGATTTTAGAGGTTTGATGTGCAACTTCTTTAAAAAAGTTGTTATTTAACCTCACCAGGCTCGTCAAACCAGTTACTGAGTCCAGAGTGCTGGAAGGTGACTCTGCGAGTGCTGGGCTGTTTGCCTCCGTTGCGCAGCTCCAAGAGCAAAGCCGAACAAGCCCTTGGCACCCCCGATGTCCCCAGCCGTGCTGTTGGGCCCCAAGCAACTCCCTACAGATCCACCGTCAGCCTCTCTCCTCAGCAGGTAACTCATGCTTATGTTGCTTATATTAGATTCAGATCCCTCGTCTGGAAAAAAAGCTGGTGTCTGTGGCACTCAAACAACTTAAATTAACATGAGCAATCATGTCATTTGCTCTACAACTGTAAATAAAACGATTGGTTGGTGTACCTGCCTGTTAGTAACCAACCTGCCTGCCCGTGCTCTCACTGTGCATGACTTGAAGTTAGCAAGTGAATTGCAGAAAAGTAGGTGTCACGTGTTTTTGGGCATAGCTTTGAGGAGAGGGCTGATGGAAGGGGGTGGGATGAATCGGTTGTATTTTTTCAAACTGTAGCCTTCTCCTGCAAGCTTTTCCAGGATTTCCAACCCTGGCTTTAACTGAACAAATTGATACTTAACTATTAATTATCAATCCAACAGTGCTGTGTTGTTGTATTGCCTGCTTACAGGTGGATGAGACAGTTGACTGGCTCAGTGATTACTTCCTGCGGAGTCGTCTCAGTAAGCCAGACCTCCGCAGCTTCGGACTCTACTCTGCCTGGACTCCATACATCACTGAGGTCGTTTGCCTCTGGGATCATTTGATTAGTTGTCTAATCAATGTGCAGCTCAGTGGCTGTGCCAGAGAGTCTGTGGGCAGCAGCAAAACAATGAAAGGTAAAAAACAAATGTCAGCATCCACTGATTTCAACCTTAGTTTTGTGAATATTTCGTAGCTGCCATTGTGACTGAGAAATGTCTCTTCCATTCTCACAGCTCTGCAGGACCTGCACAGTAAGATTGTGAAGTTATTCAAGCCGTGGATCTTTCCTGTGGACACAGATGACAGCGGGTAAGCATTGCACAACCTTAGCTGAGTTATAGATGGTGGAAAGCTGGAAAGTGAGACAGATGTGAGACATATGAGAACAGACAATAGAAGCTCCAGAGAGGGCAGCAGATCAAAAAATATTTATTCTCCTTTTTATCCGATGTAATCCTTGTTTCTTTTACAGGTGAAGAAAAGATGTTGATCAGGTTGTAGTTGTACTGTATTTCATAACAGTACCAACTGTGCAAGATTATTTTATCTATGAAGTAAAATTAAACACAAACGTGACACTGCTCCGAGAGAAGATTAACTGTTTACTGATGCGTCTAAGGAATGAGTCATCCATGTCAAAATGAAGTCCAAAATGTCGCCAGAAGTTTGTGCTTTGATTCCCCTGGTTTATACAGAGAGCAGGTAAATGCTTTCAAGAAACAAAGACAATGTCAATATCTGTGTTTCTTTGTCTCAGTAATCTCAGATGTTACCCGTGGCTGGAGACTGATGCGAGTGCAGCAGCCAGTCTGGTTGGTCTGTACGCTCAACTCACTGACACGCTGCATCACAGATTCAGAGGTGGGTCCCCAGAAGTGCCACGTTCACACATGAGTGACTGTTCAAGTGCTGCTCTCCTTTTTTGCCTGGCTGTTGAACTTATTTTTAACGTGCATGTGCTGGTACGTTGCAGATCGTCTGCTCCCTGGTCAGAGAGGGGCTCTGTGGCTATGTATGATGCAGTACTGTGAGAGCTGCACCTCGCCCCGAACACCCGAGTACCTTCTCTACCTGTACCACACACACCTCCGCAGCCTGCACTGGAGATACCTGCACCCTGACACTCGGCTCATGGAGCAGCTCTTCAATGTGAGATACTCTACTCCATAATTGACCCCCCCGAAAAACACTGCAAACTGATTCATTACACAGGGGAGCTTGTTAATTTGAGACCTCGGTCCTGGGCCTCAGGTCCTATTATTAGCCTCACTTCACATAATTATAGACTCAACACCCTGTTCCTAGACACAGGAGCCATGTGGGTATGTCTCTCTAGACTCACATGCCTTTATACAGTCTACTATACACGATTTAAAAGAATATAATGTTATTAAAACAAAAATAAACAAGGTAGTGTATCCATGAATGTTAATATATACCAGAACATGTACAGAAGTGAGCCAGAGGAGGAAAAGGGAAGGCAAGCCATCTGTTTTTATTAGTCAAATAAATATATCATCTTCAGTTATTGATAATTTCTAAGCTGTGAAGTCAATCTTTTCTTCTCATTGATCTCTTTAATAACTTTTTAAAATTTGTATCTTCTGTATCTGTAATCATTTATGTTTGTTTTTCTTCTGCAGCAACAAACTCTGCACTAAGTTTGCACTTCACCTCACACTGTTCATCTACAGCCACTAATTAGGCACCGAAGCATGGATTTTAAATTCACATGCTCTTTTAAGATGGACATTTTATCTTATCTATTTTATTAACAATTGATAGGACTAAGGGACAATGTGTGTTTTCTTTTTTGTTTGTGAGATCTCCTTCAGTCTTTTATCTTATTAAGTGATCCCAGGGGAAACACATTTCATTCTTCCTGCGCTACTGTTATGTGTCTGGTAAAATGACAATGAATTCTGATTTGATTTGAAATGTTCAAAAGACATCTCTCATCCCCTTTGTTGAAGTCCCTTCAATTAAGTTTAATATGATTCAACAGATTTATAGTCAAATAACTTTCAAGAGCTGGATTTTCAGTTTAGCTATACAGGAAACGTGCTGCTTCGAGTAAAACATAAAATGTATCATCAGAAATAATAAATATTCTGAGTACAGTCATTCGAGAGTCAAGAGGATTGATTTGTCTGTAGGTTTGTGTTTCGACTGCAGATTTTTGTTTATTTTCTCGCCTTGCTGTGTCTGCAGGTGGAGAGAGGAAGTCCCAAGAGCTGCTTCTTGTTTATAGGTGAAGTGTTGTGTGGGGTGAACTGGATCAGCGTCCTGAGTGAATACTTACAAACACCTTCTGCATCCATAACATATCCAGCTTTACTGGACTCGCACCCTCAGAAGGAGTCACACACCATGTTAGTCTATCTGCTGTACATGCTGGTGTTTCTGGCAAAGGAGGAACAGCTCCTGAGTCAACAGGTGAGTGTAGACGATGTTAGTTAAGGGCTCAGACCTCTTCTTTCTTTCACTGATTCTCAAGTTTTTCTCCTCCTCTATCTGCAGGACTCCCCTCTGCTCGGCCTGTTGGTCCAGTCGTCCTCTCTGCCCTGGCATCAGCTGGACCTGTCCTCATACCAAGGCATTCTGGGATATGTCAGCACCCACTACCCCCCCTCTTTGCTGCTAAGCACTGAATCTGCCCCTCAGCTGCTGCTTAAGTCACTGCGCAGTGCTGCCGGGCTCCACCCTCTCTCCAATGAAGTTCCACACTGGGTGAGACAATATAGTGCTGTTTGTTTTACAAGTATCGTGACCCTCTAAAGCTCTGTCTAGTCTCAATGAGAACACTGAATACAGACTCATTCAGGATTTAGTATTAAGGTGATCAGTGCAATTACAGATAAATAAATGAATGAAAACTTGTTTAGCTACAGCTGAGAGTTTGTGAGCCAATTTAAAGGGTCTTAATCTCATTATTATCTAACTACCCTTTAGTTAGATAATATATTAATGACTGTCTTTTAGACTTAAACAATTCAGTTTTTGTTGCCAGCTCAGTATCACTTAGACAAATTTCAGAAATGTAAAACTGTAAAACCCTGACAAATGTTCTGATGTGGCTTTATACTGTGCACAGGGCTGCTCTGACATGCAGCATTGGTGTTTTTGTTTATTTGAAAAATAGCCTTACTGTCAAAGATAGTAGATATAGTATAGAAGGGAAAATATGCATGAAAAGCTGTGGAAATATATACACTCAGCATAAACCATGATCTCTTTTCGTCTGTCAGGAGGAGACACTGAAGGCTGGAGCATACGTGGGCTGGTGTGTGCAGTCTTTGGTGACTCTGGAACAAGGAGGCAGCATCACCCTCGGCAGCCTGGAGGCTCAGCTGGAGACTCTTCTGGAGAGCATCGTCACATTCAACCCACCAGGTGAGATGTCCTCACTTCAACACCTTTAACAACATGGCCACCCGATAGAGCAACCCAATAGAGCACGTGCCACATGGGCACACTTATAAGTCATCATTTCCTTTGCAGACACGGGTTTGGAGCAGAGACACATGGCGTTCTGCAGCCTCTTCAGCGACACCTTGGCTTTGCTGAATGGCGTTGGCGTTTCAACAGGAGAGGCACTTGCTGCTCATGTCATTACCTGGCTGGACAGGAAGGGGAGGGGTTTTCCTGTTCTGCCGCTTCTCACAGCTTGCGCCCGTTGTCTGGCATCAGTACGGCACATGACACGCATCATGGAGGCATCCATCACAGCGTACTTCAACCATGGTAACTAAAGTAACAGTGTGGGGCATTTTTTTGGCACCAATGTTATTTAACTGAGGATTAGTGTTGTTTGCAGAGTGGTTGCCTTAAACAGTGTTACTTTAAGAGGAACGCAGTATTTAAGTCTTTGTATGATGTCTTTACTGCCAGTCCTCTCTGAATAAAAGTGTTTTAAGTTCTAAGTTGAACAAAAAGTTGGTTTACACTCAAGGGTTCACACATTTCTCCTCCCACTGTCTTTGTTTCTCCATGTTAAGCTGATGAGGAGTCTGTAGGTTGGGGCCCTGTGTTGGCGTCACTGCAGGTCCCTGAGCTCACAGTGGATGACTTCCTGTCTGAGAGCCACTCAGGAGGCAGCTTCCTGACGCTCTATGCATTCGTCCTACAGCGCCTCAACTCTGAATACACAGCAGCCAATGAGAGACGGACTCTGGCTCTAATTAACACATGGACCAATCAGGTCTTCCCAAGGTTTGCCCCATCTCATAATCTAAATTCATGTGGCTAAAATTTCTATTATTTAGAGTTTCCAGATTGTGTTTGACAATATGTTGCAGTTTGTCTCTCAGGCATAGTAAAAAGCTGTGATGTCTTTCATCTGTGCAGTGGTCCAGGTGATGAAGCCAAGCTGTTTCTCTGGTGGCACAAAGCACTGAACCTATCAGTGGAGCAGCTGCAGCCACAGGCCGGCCTGACTGAGGTGTCGGGAATTGTCATGGGTCTGTTGAGGTTGCAAACCAGGCTGCTTCAGCTGGGAGAAGAAAGACTGAACTCTGGGCTGCTGGGAGCAATTGGCCTGGGAAAGAGGTCTCCTGTTTCTAATCGGTAGGCTCACATGCAATTTTATTAGCAAACTGGAATGGTAGAGTGCATTCCTCTGCCAAGGCCCAATAGTTGCCTTAAATTCAATAAAAATGCACTGAATTTCAAACACTCATAGATAAGTTCATGTGTCTGAGAATTTTCATCAAGATCCATAAATTATTATCTCAGAATCTTAAACAAGGTTGAAAGATTGATCTGGATCAGCACCAAAATTTAATCAACCAATGAACAAACAGACAGAGGGAAACATAACCTCCCTGGTGGAGGTCATGAAAACACCTTTAGGCTAAGTAATACTTGCCACTGTTGATAATCCAGCTGTTTATGTGTATCTCCTCTACGTCTAGGTTCAGGGTGGTGGTACGCAGTCTGGCAGCATTCTTGTCAGTCCAGTTACCATCAGAGACGGAGCTTCGACTCCAACCCACCAGTGACTTACAGCTCTCTGCCAAAGCACAGCAAGTATGCAACAAAAGCTGCAAATACAGTGTTTTCATGTTCTACTCTGCAATTATCTCCTAAAAATAACTTTGTGTTGTTCATGTTTGTTTTTTCCTGAATGCAGACATTGGGGATGTTGGAGGCGATGTGCAGCAATAAGCAGTACGCTGAGTTGGAGGACTCTGTGAATAAGGCAGTCCAGTTCATCCGCTACCCAGGACACTGTCTCAAAGATGCACCCCGACTTCTGGCCCTGCTTGCCAACCTCCTGTACCCTGACCTCAAATACCTGCACATTATCCGTTGAAACTGACTTGAACAGACACGTATGCTGGAGATTGAGAGGATGTTACCTTTCTGTGGCAAATACAGTGACAGTAAACGTCTGCTCTGCACAGACGCAAATCTTGTTGGAGCACAAAGTTTCCAAGTAGTTGCACTGGTACTGAAATGCTTTTATTATTTTATCAACAAGAGCAACTTCACCGTGGGCTCTGAGACAGAAACTGACTGTTCATCAAAGCTTGCTGTGCATTTATTTAAAAAAAACTTCTGTGCTCCGTCAATCAGGAGCACAAGAAATGTCTTGTGCTGTGCTCTGACTATTTCTCACACGTGTGTCTTTTCTTCCCTCATGTTCATGCTTTGATGCTTTTTATACAAGTTGTTGGTTTTCAACACCAATGTTGCACATATTTATTGAAGCAGAATTCCAGAATCAGAGTTCCGCTCCGTGCTTCAAGTGTCAATTTCCCACCTGTACGTGGAATCTCACAGAAAAAAGTTGAAGGGTCCACAAATTATTTGGAGGAAGTTGACGGACAGATCTAATAGACTTATAACTTTAGTAGAACCTTCTTAAAATGGGGAGGGGAGGAATACCGGTGGGGGGAGCTGGTTGACTAGGTTCATATGACTGAGCTACAATCTGAAACATCTCAATTCTGAGTACTGTATACAGATGAGAACAGTGGGTGCCTGTATGAAGTGAAGTGATGTTTAGTTACAGAACATTTGCCAGTATTATGTTCATGTTCAGCCATTAGTGCTTTGCTTGTTTCTGCCAAAGACATGTTGTTTTCATCTGCTCAGATACTTAAACCTTCTTGACCATGTGTTCTGTTTGTGTCACCTGTGTCTGTAAGGTTCAGAAAGCACATGCACTCGAAAATACTTAGTGTGCCACACCACTCGGCTTCCTTATAAAGTAATATGTGCTCTGTGATACAAATGACTAATTCCAATGGAATTAGTAAATATCTATATCTATACCTGGACTTATATAGACCCATAGTGGCATTTGAGGATAAAGGCAGAGTGTAATCTAGATTTAGCCGACAGTACATCCAAGATTTCATATTTTAATTACCCATGTCATTTTACCTCCTCTGTTGCTCTATGCCGTCTCAATAATAACTCTGCTGCACCTCTGCAGCCTGAAGCTCGCCTTATTGCCTGTGTTATTTGGTGACTGTGAATGTCAGAGGCGTTTCTTTTACATGAGTCAGTGAACTGGAATGGGTCTGTAGGGGCTGCACAAAAGAAAAACAACTGTTCAGTAAAAGAGAAACTCAGCGTCTCACAGCTGGTATTTAACAATGCAGCTCTGTGATCTTGGACCATATGTTACACATGGAGAAGCCTCTCAGAGCAGGAGGGCTGATCTAAAACACCCTGGACAGGTCACATGGGCAGACACCACAAGACGCAGACGCTGAGACGTGAGGAACCAGAGCCAGACAGCAATTGGGGACACAGTGCACTGAAATCAGCATTCTCACTGCATAATGCTGCAGATGGTCAGATTGATTTAGAACGCTTCCTTGTGTGAGAAGCCTGTTATGACAAGTGTGTGCTAGAAGTGTTTTGACTGGCGTCTGCATCCTGTTCTCTGCATCTGTGCGAAGGTACATGTCCGCAGCCAGTACAGAAGCTTTTACAGATTGTTCAGGAGGAGGGCTGTAAAGTACGCTGTGTGTTTTTGTGTGCCTGTGTGTGTGTGCACATATACATCCAGCATCCTCATTTGACACCACCACGTCTGTCCTCTCTTCAGGCAACAGTGGTCTCTATGGTTACGGGAAGGGGAGAAGTGAGAGAGGAGGTGGAAAGGACGGGATGTTTTGAGGCTGTGAGAGGGAGAGAAGAGGAGGGGTGGTAGGAGATGCTCACAGACACTTGATGCTGCCTCCTCTTCATGTTAAAAAAAACCCTAAAACCTGCGGTATGTTGTGTGAATCCGTCGTCTGTTGTCTCGCCGTTCAGTCGGCCTCCTGCTCTCCCGTCTCTCGGCTGAGGCGGTGCAGTACTCTCCAAGCCGTGGATATTCATGTGACAGTCTGCTCTCAGACTTAACCCTCAGTGAATATCTCTTTTTTTATCTCACACACACACACACACATGCACGCACACACGCTCAGAGGAGTTTTCCTGGCAGACACATCACTGTCTGGCACATTGCTGTGTCGCCATGGAAACGCAGCATCAGGTCAGGAGCAGTTGCTCCTAAGCTGATATCAGTGCACACTCAGCATCGGAGCAGCACGTGGCTCAGCGGTCATTAAATGCAGACATAAAACAGGTTGTGTGTACACCTCCAGGAATGTGATTACAATCTGTTTTATGCAAGAACCTCAGACAACAAGGGAGTAAGATCAGTTTACTGTGTAAGCTATGTGCTCACTGTGCACACATGCAGATTTCACATCTCTTCTGAACCGCTTGTTTCCATTGGTGCATTGTAGTCAATTTCCCCATGTTTCACCATCAGACACCAAACAGAGCGCCCGGCATGGATAATGCTCCACCGCTGACCAGTTGCTTTTCTGGGACAGCTGCACTGGCCCCAAGTCCCTCCCTGCTGCCAACACACAAATACACACACACTCAGCTGGGCATATAGGAATGTCTCTCTCCAGGTCTCCACCACAGATCTGCTAAACAGCGACTCCTCGGCACACTTGCATTGTTTCAAGCAAAGTACATGCACGTGCGTGAGAGTGAGTGTACATTTGCGTGTGTCAGACAGACTCCTCCATTGAGACACCCACTTTTTCTCTCACCTCCTCGCCTGTCCGGTGGGGAATGATGACTCAAGTTTAAATCAGTCTCTCTCTCTCTCTCTCTTGCATGAACCCAACAGAGCTGAAAAGCTTCTCCTGGTTGAGTGTACCTTCCTATGCACTTAACTGTAAAAGTCATCAATAGTGACTCAGAGCTCATTCTGTGCTTTAATATGTGAGATGTTTCTGGAGAGCTGGGCCGGCTGCTCGTTGAGCCGCTTTGGACGGAGAACAGTGGTGACGTCGGGGAGGAATTTTTGGCCTTCAGGATGTACCCAGTGTCTTCTCAGTCTGTTGCAAGAGGAGCCAACTCTCCCCCACAGTGAAGGACAGATTTTTAAGTTCATGTTGGCTTATCTCTGGATTGTGTAACTGATGATTCCAGGGCCAAGAGACTGGGGTTAGTTTGAAACTATACGTGGTTTCAAAGTGTATTAAAGTCAAATTAGGGATCGACAGGACTTAAGAATGAATATTTTGTCAAAGTGAGCAATTATTCCACTCTCATCATTTCAGTTGGTTCTAAAAGCTCCAGCCTCGCATGTCAGCCAATATTTTAGTTTGAAATGTTTTATTTTTCTATTCAAGGACACTATCTGCAGACATGGCAGGAGCCTTAAGGTGGATCCTGCTTCATTGCCTTAAAGGGTGTTACTGTGTTAACATATTCCTAAATGTATTTGTGTTTAATAACCTCATTCACATTAATACTAGGGTAGCTCTTTTATTACCTTTATTATGGAGGTTATGTTTTCACCACTACTGGTCTGTTGGTTTATTGATTCATTTATTAACAGGATTGCGCAAAAACTACTAGACAGACTTTCACTAAAACTTGGTGGAAAGGTGCAGTGTGGGTAATGGAAGAAACCATTCTTGGTGTGGATCTGGATCAGGGGGCGAATCAGATCTTTTTTATTCACTGTTTATAACATAGCGAGAACGAGTGTTTTACAACATTTGTCCTTGATTTCACAGAGAATAATTTATATATCTTGCTGTTTCATATAGGGCCTTAGGCGCTCTCTGAGTGACTTTAGTTTATTTACTACAAGGATTACGCAAAAAGCAAAAAAATCTTTTCACTTTTGATGAAATCAAACTTCATCGGGACTGATGTCTAAGAGTTTGTGAAATCTGGTGGGGCTTGATTGACTTTAAGGGGCCTGCTGAACCTTAGTGGAATGTGGTATGTGCTCTACTGTGTCATTTTCTATTTTTCTTTTTTGTAACTTTGGTTGTGTTTGGGGAATTGTTTCAAACTAAAGTGAGGACAAAAGTTCATGTTGGAATTTAGTTTATGTTTGACCTTTGGGGTTACCACTGGAATTTTAGTTGGGGTGAATTCTGGTATTAAGGTCAAGACATTAGATCAGTGTTGAGGGCTGGATGGGTTATTTTTGGCAGGGAGTGAGTAAGAAATGGTTGAAGCTGGTTTTATAGATCTGGTGATGAAAAAGCTGGTGTGAATAAATCTTTATTCTTTACTAAGACAAAAGATCAGAACTCTGTGTGTGATTGTGTGTGTGTGTTTGTGTGTGTGGAGTCCACACATGACTCAACAGTGTTTATACTCAACCCAGGCACGACTACACGATCACACACACACACACACATTTACAGTGTATATGCACACAGTTTTTTATCAGGTATTGTTAGCTTGACAGCCTCTCTCTCCTTCCCCACCTCTCTCTCCTTTCCCTACTCTCTCTCTCTCTCTCTCCAAATATGACTGTGTTTGTCTTCACAGTGGTCCCCCACACCTCTCTCAAGCCTCTCACCAGCAGTGAGTTAAAACAACGCCACTGGTCAGTTTCTCCTGTCAGACCTGGAGCCCAAATGTATCTCAGTGTGGGAGATGAGTGTGTTTGTGAACGGACCCTAAACAAAGAGAGAGGGGGGCGGTAGAGACACAGAGAGAGAGAGTTAAAGAGAAAGAGAGACACAGACAAAGAGAGAGACCAGACAGACAAGGAGAGGGAGAATAAGAGAGAGAGTGAGAGAGAGGGACAGAGAGACAGACACAGAGAAGGACAGAGGGACAGACAGAGAGAGAGAGAGAGACAGACACAGAGAGGGAGAGAGATACAGACAGGGAGAGAGAGAGGGCTTGGTTTGCTGCCCAGACTGCAAAGGATTTTTTGTCACTGACAGGACCAGGATCGGACAGAAACCAAAGCAGTGGCAGACTCGGTAAGATTTTAAAAATGCATTTTTAACCAGAATCAGTTTGAGTGGTGCAGAGGATTTACAGTGCAGAGAAGATCACAGGACAGATGATGGTACCGTCTCATCACTGAGAGAGACTTTTACATATTGATCATTTATTATGGCTGAATCAGAAGACGATTCACTTTTAAAACTTTTTTGAGGTTTCCTCTTTATTTATGTATTTATTTAATAATTGATCTATTTATCTATTCGTTTATGTATTATTGCTCGCTCAGGGACAGGGATGCAGGCTGACCACCAGGTGTCTGAGGATAGTTTTTTATCTCTTTCGTTATTTCCAGTGAGTCGTACGTCAGACGCTCAGTATCGAGTCACCGGTTATTTCGGCGGCTGTGATCGTCCCTGCGTGCTGACGTCACGCTATAAGGAGCCAGCGGTGCCGGGGCGGCAGGCAGAGAAGTGGAGAGGAAAGAGGGAGAGAAAGAGAGAAAGAAGGGGAAAGAAGCCGGACCATGTTGCTGTGATATTCTCCATGTGTCTGCTCAACATTCTGGTAGGAGTGTCTTTACTTAATTTCACCTTTATTTCTCAGAATCTGCTCTTTATTTCGCATTTGCTCCGCAGCGTGATGAACGTGGGTCTCTGCCACCAGTGATTGGTTCTCAGTGAATGGACTGATGTCTAATTGTTCATGTTCATCAGGCGCTGTGACACAGTGCTTGTTGGAAATTAAATTAAATCACTAACTCGTTATATACAGTCTGTGGTTTGAATCGTGTGTTTATAGTTTGGGCTCTATAGGCTTCTGTAGTAGCTAAGCTGTGTATTGGTTTGTTTATTGCAGCCTATATAAAGATGTAGTAACAGAATAATAATGTGTTGTCAAAAATATAGACGTAAGAAGACTTTGCAATGTGTCGATGAAAATAAAATAAAAGGTAAGACTTAATTGTGGGAAATGTGTCTCAGACATCACACTGTCTTCGGTATAAAAAACACAACCAAATACATTCATCTGTCGTCTGCATATAGATCAACTGTACATACAGTCCGATATAAAACAGTGATCAGTGAGAAAGAGGAAGGTAAAGAAGAGTCTGAGAGGCTGTGTCTCTAATCATACATCACAGCAGTGGGCAGATCCATCACTATCATCTCCAATTAATCATTCTCAATTTATTTATAGGCTGTGGCACAAAATCACAAACATAAGTGTGCAACTGAAAACAGCTCAATTCTCCCACGTATTTTTGTCTCCACCTATCTGAGCTGATAGGGAGATGCCCTTTGTTAAAGCAGATGAAGGGGATTCCTCTGCACTCTACCTGACTCTACACCAGCTCAGCAACCACATCCCCATAGCAACAGTTAGTAAAACCAGCACTATATGTTCCTGTTTCCAACTATCACTGGATTCACAGTAAAAGCCCCTGCAGGAGTGCACTCGAGTGTACGCTGCACCTTTGCCAGGACTAATATAGTTTCTGGCTTTGAGCAGCATCCGCCTCAGAGGAGTAATTATAAGACCCTAACTCTTAACGCATCTCCTCTATTTCTCCAGTGACTGACCACGGCCGTGGCTAAGTAACTGCGGGGGGATCCCCGAGTCCCAGTCCCAAGAGTGTATGTTTGTGCGCAGCTATGGGGAAGGACTACTACAAGACCCTGGGCATCCCCAAGGGCTCCAACGAGGAGGAGATCAAGAAGGCCTACCGACGCATGGCACTGCGCTTCCATCCCGACAAGAACAAGGACGCCAACGCCGAGGAGAAGTTCAAGGAGATCGCGGAGGCCTACGAGGTACTCAGTGACCCCAAGAAGAGAGTCGTCTATGATCAACTGGGAGAAGAAGGTGAGTGAGGGGGGAATCAGTGTCTGGGTTTGATCATGTCTGTCTGTGTCAGTGAGAGAGTACAGGCAGAGCACTCTGTTAGTGAAGCCTTGTTAAGCAGGCGTTATGATGGATTAAGTTGTTATTGAAATAGCTCAGGAACAGACTCAGCATCTAATATCACAGTGGAGGACTGAGGTGTTATTACTTCAGCCAATAAAGTAATAACGCTGTGTCTCCTCCAGGATCTCTAGTTCGTGCATGATTGTCTATTGTTATTTTAATGTCACTTACAAACTGTCATACCTTATCACCTACCTCAACTGCTAGTGTAGTGTGTGTGTGTGTGTGTGTGGATTAAGATCATCATGTGGTTGAAAGAGGAATAGCAGTGACGACTGTAGTTTGTATTTGTGTGTTTTTTGAAAGTGTTTCTGTTGAACACAAAGCTGTGTGTGTGTTAGTGTAGTTTGTGTATTTATAAAGTCCTTCACTATCAGCGCTGTTAGAAGTTCATGATGATGCTGTGGGATTTCTTCCTGCCCATGTGGGCTACACTCTTCTCTCTGCTGTTACCAGTAATGTGTGTTATTTCAGCCTATGTGTGTTTTTGTGCATGTGCACACAGGTTCTCACACTCTTCTCTCTCTTTTCACTCTCAGGTTTGAAGACAGGAGGCACTAGCTCCTCAGGTGCCCCCGGCAACTCAACACACCACTACACCTTCCACGGAGACCCCCACGCCACCTTTGCCTCCTTCTTCGGCGGCTCCAATCCCTTTGACATGTTTTTTGGCTCCAACCGCAGCCACAGTCGCTCCAACGGCTTCTCCTACCACAACCACAACGACCACAGCAACGACATGGAGCAGGACATGGACATGGATGAGGATGACCCCTTCACTCACTTTGGAAGACAGTTTGGCTTTCCAGGAGGGATGAACAACGGATTCCCTGGGGAGGGCCGCAGGAGGAGGGGGGCACCGTCAGAGTCCCTGGGCAACAGCAGAAAGCACCAGGACCCTCCAGTGGTCCACGAGCTGAAGGTCTCGCTGGAAGAGATCTTCCACGGCTGCACCAAGCGCATGAAGATCACCCGCCGCAGGTTGAACCCGGACGGCCGGAGCATGAGGACAGAGGACAAAATCCTTAACATCGTCATCAAGAAGGGCTGGAAGGAAGGGACCAAGATCACCTTCCCAAAAGAGGGGGACGAGACCCCCGAGAACATTCCTGCCGACATAGCCTTTGTGCTCAGAGACAAAGGTCACGTCCACTTCAAGAGAGATGGTTCCAATATCATTTATAACTGCAAGATCAGTTTAAAAGAGGTGTGTCTGCACTTTTTCACCTATCCTCTCTCTCTCCTCTCTTTTACATCTATCTTCTGTCCTCTCTCTTTATGATTCTGCATGTTGACGCGCAGGTAATGCTGCTGAGGTTGAGAGTTTGAATCCCAGTGGAGCAATCAAGGCAGAAATTGAATGCACTTACGGAGCTGCAAAGTTTTGAATGAATATCCAGAAATTTATACCAGCCACGAGGCGAGGGGATTTGACTGTAAATTAAGTGTAGGATTATGTCCGCAGGGTGCGTTGTCATATTAAAGATATTGAGTAGTGTGTGTGTGTGCGTGTGCGCACGTGTGTGTTTGTGTGTTTGTGTGTGCTGCTGGAGGGTAAGATCAGTGAGAGCAGAGTCTCTGTCATTGCGGTGCGAGGGAGGCAGCGGGAATGTGGTGTCCTCATGTGACCTGCTCAGAGCGGCCGTCGTCCTCACTTGTTCTGCACTGCTGTTTAAATTAAATATACATTAACCCACTGGCAGGCGACACACACTACAACACCACACACAGACATAGCCATGCATGCGAGCATTCACACCCTTGCATCTTCAAGCAAATTTGCAAACACCCTAGGTTAAAGATGGATTTTAGTGTGATGGTGGTGACAATCCAGGCTGCTATTAATGTGACTGGCAGGACATTTAATTAGCCGCTCCTACGAGGGCAACGGGTCCAGCACAGCTCTGCTTCGTCTGTGAATTACACAGGCTTTTAATGCCTCTAACAGGGCTGCCACTCACTGCTCTGCTCTTCACATGGTCGGCTTAATGGCAGGTGTTCTCAAAGAGTTGGAGGTGTCAGGGGAGTTGTTTGTTCGCAAATGAAGTTTTTTTCTCTATAAAAGCAGCCCCGACTGGGAAGTAGTGGGTGCCTCTGCACAGCACGTATGCAGACAGCCCAGTTAATGAGAGCGTGTTTGTTGAGTCACGTTAAGGAGGAGGTGGTGCTTGATCAATCCTGCACAATGATTAAGTTTGCACTGTAGAACTCCCACAGATAAAACCCTGCGGTCTGAGCAGCAGCCAGATAAGAGACTTAAGTCTGATGCAGCCAAAGACAGGATGGAGGAGAAGTGAAGATGTGGATTGGGGAGGTGGGGCTGGGTATCCGGGGAATATTAGTGAAGTAGGTCAGATGATTCAGTATCCAAAGCAAATACGAGCTCATATTCCACTGCTCCGCTCCGCTCTGTCTCCCTCAAGATGAGATGCGAAATGCTGCAGTGAAGCACAGCACCGGCTACATGCTGCACACAGGACGACCCGCCACATGTAGTATGATCAGTCCTCCTGTAGATAATATGACAGCAAGATGATTATTTCCATTCTGAAGACTCCAGTTAATAACATCTCTACATATTGTTGTGGAGGTTTACTGGAAGCTGGTAAACGGGGAGCTCAGGCAGCAGCTGATGATCTTATGCAGAAGAGTTTAATGTAGACTCGATGCATTAAGGAGACCAGAAGATGGAACAATATATAAATGCTAATAGAGTAACATGAGCAGTTCTGAAGTAGCTCCCACAGCCTCCCCATATATCTCCTTCAGCCTGTGTCACCCATTCAAACAGCACATCCATGAAAGGATAGAATTTCTGTCACTCTCGATGTTACATGTAGGTGTTCACATCGTGTACACATTGTGTACTTGTGTGTAGCCATTGGTGTAATACGCAAAATAGTTTGCTCCTCTCTGTCTGGGGCTTCTGAATTGGGTAAGAAAGTCCTTCAACGTAGACACTACAATGTACTGCTTTATCTATAACCTGACCTTGGGTATTGCTGGGAGAAAAGGGAAAACGTGTGGAACTAGACAGGCCATATTCTCCTAATGTACAGATATAATGTGTGAGGATGGTCCAACAATTCCTCAACACATATATAGGAATTTGATCATATTTCACCTGCTGTGTGACTCGTCTGCTGTTTTGTTGCTCAGGTTTGTTTTCTGCCTGAAGCGTGCCACGATGAACTGCCTCATTTAGCTCCAGCCGACCTTGTTTGACCACTCTGTAAACTCCTGGGGAAGCACTGCTAGAGGCAACTTCCATCTTCACCATGACAGCAGCCAGACACAGTTAGATAACTTAGTGAGACACATTGATTTCTTGGCCTATACCTGGATATATATGGTGGCTCATTCTGGCATTAATGAGGACTCTGCAGTGCGCTGGTATCAACCATGGCAAGTGCTTTTCTAGCTGCTGTCACAGCTGCTCTCAGCAGCAAAATCCATGTCCAAGCACATGTAGGTGCTACTTGTAGCTGCTGGGCTCTAAAGACTAAGCTCCACCTCATTTATCATTTAGAAATATACTGTTTATGTGCAGTGGTCGTGTTGATTCCATCCAAGTAAAAGGCAGCATGTGCATTTTTAGCAGCTAATGTATTTGAATTCTGTCAATTAAAATAAATACTGCCACCTACATTCAAGACATGTATATACTACACAGTATAGTGAAGACACTTATAGTGCTTATGAATCGGTTATGTAATTGTAATTTCTTGCGTAATCACACAAACAAAAACCTGAACTATTTTCCTGGATGGATGAATGAATGGTTGGCTGGATGGAGGGATGAACGGACAAATGGACGGACAGCATTCTTCCAAAGTAAAATCACAGTGTATGTGTGTGTTTGTCTGAGCTGTGGCTTATGCAATCAGTTGGCCCGACGATCAGCTGGCAGTGTGTGTCGAGCATCATAGCAACCCGTCTGTGTGTGTGTAAGACTCGAGTTAGTGAATGGAAGTGTTCATAACGAGAGGATGAGCCACCGGCCTCCATCACAGTCACAGGCTAAATCACCCCGCGCTGTACGTATAGTGGGTAAACGGAGGATGATGTCATGGCTGGAAAACTCTGAAGCAGCTGCTCTGCTCGACTGGACTTCAACCGTCCACATGTCCGTCCCTGTTTGTTAAAAAACCCACCAGACGAGACGAGAAAATCCCCCAACTGTCTACAACCTTGTCCATGTTATGACATAGACTGGGGTCTTAGAGGTTAAGTACGTGTCAATGCAGTCAAAATGACTATTTACATCACGAGCTGCCGGTTGACTTGAATGAATGACGGTAGAACTTACCATCGTTTCGGAAAATTCCAAGAGGGATATTTCAAGCTCCACTAAAACCTGTGAAACATTTAGCTTAGCATGTTTCCAGCAAGAATTCCTTCCTAAATATAGAATATTCTAATTTTAACCAGCCGACCACCAGCCTTTTGAGTTCCAACTTTTCATATCCGTGACATTATGCAATTTCTCCACCCATGAAGAAATATTGTTTGTCAGGTGAGCTTCAGCTCTATATTTAAACTTAAGATGTTTTCAAATCTTAAGCAATGCAATCAGTTTTGTGGTAGCAACAAATACACTAACGTATCGATACTCATACTGCTAAAAGAACGAATTCTATCAACAACAGGTTTTTCATCTAGCACCATCATAGGTCAAGATTTAAACAGTCCGTTATGTTTACCTTATGTGGATGTCCTTTGGTGTGTGACCTAATACCTTTAAAAAAAATCAGCTTCAGCTAAACCTTGTTTTCACTTCTAATTTAGCATGTTAACAAGTAGCTACAGTATATATCACAATCATTTAAAGTACTTTTTGGGGTCACTTTTGTAGAGTAAGAGGGGAGTAATCCTCTCTTAGTAAAAGTAGTAAAAGTAATCAGACAGACTCATAAACTACTAAAACTACTAAAACTACTATTACTAACTAACGACCTAAAGTCTTTCTCTCCTGGTGAATTGTAGGTCTTCCACGATGGCTCTCCATCTCTCTCCACACCTTCATGTTATTTATTCACTGACTCTATTCTGTGTGTGGTAAACCATTTTGTAACAGTTGCTTAGAAATGCATTATATAAGGAAGGTTTGCTATTCATCTGGATTTCCATTCACAGATTTGTGGATTTAAACAGTTAGCTCTGTTCAGCGCAAATCTGGTGAGTGATGCTCCCTGGATGGAAAAGCCTGCGAAGTCGTGATAACCACAGGTCTCAGTGTTTAGTTTAGCACTTACCCTACTGTGTGTGTGTGTGTGTGTGTATGTGTGTGTGTGTGTGTGTTCTCTTTCGTCAACCTGACAGCCCATCTGACAAGCCCTCCAACTATTTACGAGCTCAGCCGATTCCTGCCTCACTTCATTAGCCACGAGCTATTATATGAGATGGTTGCTAAAATTAGTACCGTGTGCAATTTCTAGCCCCCTCCAACACTTACAAACACACAGCCTCCACCTACACACACACACACACACACACAACCCCCACCTACACACACAGACACACAAACCGGAAAACCTCTCCACAGCCAAGTCACGTTTTCCTAATATTCCGGTTATGTAGACCCCACGGAACTGTTGTTAAACTATTTGTAAGGAAGACATACCCACTGACGTACACACATGATGAACACACACTGAGAACATGAGGATGACGTACTGAGGGATAAGAAACCAGTTTTTAGTTCATGGAAATATTAAGTCACTGGGATATTTATGGATTTGGCGTTTCATTCCTACTAAAGATATTAACCCTCTTAATCCCCTCTTCCTCTCCTCTCCAGGCATTGTGTGGTTGCACGGTGAGCATCCCCACGCTGGAAAACCGCATCATCTCCCTTCCCTGTCACGACATCATCAAGCCGGGTACGGTGAAGCGACTCAGAGGGGAAGGCTTGCCTTTGCCCAAGAACCCGTTACATCGTGGTGACCTCATTGTGGAGTTTTCAGTCCGTTTTCCTGACAGGATCCCCCCCCAGTCCAGAGAGATCATCAGACAACACCTCCCCCAGTCATAGGAGGACTCACCTCAGACCTCTCCACCACCACACACTCCAGCCTAAACCCAGAAAAACAACCCTTCATCCTGTCGTCCCTTAAATTTGGACCCTTATTTTAAGTCCACCTTCACATGTCTTGTGTTGACGCACACAGCATTAAAGAGACGCTGTGGTTTGTAGGGACTTCACAGTGGGAGGATGAAGGAAGGATGCCAACACGGATGGCAGTATCAGGGTGTAGTTATTTGTTTTGTCTTTTGGCCCAAGCACACACACAAACAGCGGTGGAGCAGTGCTGAGGGACGGGCTCAGCACAATCCAGGCTTTTACCGAAACTTCTTTTCACAGTTTTTTACACATCAATCAGTGGTTTTATAAGCCGACCAACTCTCTGATCCTTTTGTGATAGGATGAAGTGTGAGATATTTTTTAAGAGACACATTTTTTCAGGATTTTCTTTTTTTTCCAAAGGAGGTTTCAAATTGAATTATTTATTTTTACCTTGAGTGTACCAGCAGCATTCAGCGTGTTCAATGCCATCCCCAGTTTAAACATAACTCTCCCGCTGCCACTCGCTTTTCTCATGCTTTCTAATGAAGCATCGTGCTGGAAGTCAGTTGTGTTCATTACTCCAAATAACACTAGCATGTCTCAGCTGCATTGAGAAAATCTGGGAGTGACAATCACATTCTGTAACAGCAGTATAAGCTTGGATAATACAGTCTGCACATAATATGGGTGCTTCCCCTTCTATGGCCTGGCTCCATATCTGAGGAACATTTAGGTGCCTTAGCCCTGTGTCATACCACACACACATGCACACAGGCCACACTGCAGAACGACAGTGTATTTCAACCAGCCATGTTAAGTGCACAACAGACGATGCCCTATTGCTGTGTAAGACGCGGCCACTGGGAGCTGGTGATTTTGAAGAAAACATGAAAATCAATCAGCACATGTTACCATATGTAAGCGAGGACGTGTTTGAAGGAGAGATCTGATAAAAGACTGATGAATTTAGCCAATACATCCCTGTAAAGTGCCGTACAAATACAGGCTGGATTTCTCAGAGGAACGTGAACATGAATAAATCTGAAGTAATGAGTTTATATTCCTCCAGGAAACCCAGCTTTGTTGTGTATATACAGTTTTCTCCTGTGCCATCTGAAGGCTGTGTCCTGGTGCTACTGTGAGCTGTGCCAAAAATAGACCATCATGGTTTCTACTTTTTGGTTTCATGGAGTCTTCATTTTGTGATTTGATGACTGCTTCTGTCCTCTGTAACATCTCTGCACCGAACGTTACGTCTGGTTTTGTTTTTAGTAGAATAGCCCTGTTTAGGAAACAGGTTTTGTAATATTGCAGCATTTCTCTGTCTCAGCTGCAGGGGGCTCTGAAAGCTCTCTTAAGCTCTTCCTACTGTTCTTTACAACAATGATAAAATGTGTTTGTTAGGATGATTTAGACAGATAAGCCCTTGAAGGTCATATACTGTATATCACATGTGAGATCATGTTAGACTGCAACATGTTGAAAAATGCACTTTCTATGTCGTAAGTGATGAAACTATGAGACGATGGGAGAGACTTGAATGACTTGTCTGAGTGTGTGAGCGTCCTGCGTCTTCTCAGAGCCTCAGAGGACGTCGGACAGCAGCTGCGACCAGGAGGCACATGTGCTGCTGCTGCTGCTGCTGAAAGACTTGCTGTCACTGCTTCTGTGCATTTGAAGATATTTATGATCTTTTCAAAAATAGAAACAAATAAACCAAATGTGTGAAGTTAACAGTTTGTGTCATTTGTCCCTCAGGACTGGTCAGTGTGACTGTGGCGTGATGGGAATCTGCAAATCTGTACTTGAATGGTTTGGACCCTGCTTGTGGTTTAACATTTACATGATCACAACAGTATCCAGGTTTCTGATCCTCTACACTCTACTGGATTTAACTTTTCCATCTTCTGGAAAACAAGATTTACTGTATCCTCCAAATCACCAGTCAATGTTTTATTATGTCATTTACCATCATATTTTTGATTTACTGGCTTAATGCTATGTAACTTAAGTTGACAGCCCACGAGCCGATATTATCATTTCCCCCAACTCCCCTACAGTGAATTTACTTGAGTACTATACTTCTATACACTTCAACATACACGTCTTTATTTACTCCAATACATTACAGCTGCAGTTTCCATTTGCTTTTTATATTAACATTTTACATTAGAAACATAAAACTCTGAGAAATTTCACCAACAGTTTCTCTCTAGACGTGTAATGCAATTTTATCACATTACATTTTATCACATACATATTACATTTCATTTTCATTTCATAATTATACTGTGTGAAGCCTCAAATGGTCAAATCATAAAAATGTTCCTGCCCATGAATAAAATTAGTTTGTTCTTCTTTCCGTCTTTTCCATTAGTCAAATCTTATTTAGTGATTGTTTAGAGGGGCCCCGCTCCGAGGTTCGGAACCATTAGATTAAACAACTGAGCCACAGCATTGATGCATCAGCAGCAATAATCTAAATAAATGACACACAGTAGAGAACATTCCTCAACCAATGCCCAACATTTCCCAGATGAAACCACATTTGAATTCATAGATACAGAGTTTTACTTGGATCTGCACCAAATTGCACACACTCAGTCAACATGTCTGACTTTTTTCCTCAAGATCCATAAGTTATTCTCTGAGAAAGAAACAGAAATGTTGAAAAATGCCACCTCACAACGTGAAAGAAGGAGAAAACAAAATTGTAGATCTGCACTAAAATGAAATGGGTTCTTTCCTTTCTTTTCCTATTGGCAATATATGTTTAACTGTTATTTTGGTAAGTACAGTGGAGTTTGGACTTTTTCCATCAGTTTGTTACAGATAAACAAATGATGGCAGACTTTGACCTGAGCCTGTTGAAATCCAGGACGACCACTGGTCCCTCCACCAGAACGATCCAAGGTAGGAGCTATAGACTCGGTTGAAAATAAAGACTCCTGTTCTCTGGAGGTCTAATCTGTGTTCCATTTACTCTAACTGTGTTAGTGCATTAGTTAATTACACAATCTGTTCTGCCGCTGGGTCATGAGACAGTCAGAGCAGGTGATGTGTGTTAAGAGGCCGATATCATGTGAAACAACTGCGTGTGTGTGTATGGCAGACAATTAGTGAACTGTGGGAAGAGAGCTCTCTGAGATGTGCTGCAGTAACACCACAGTGTGACTAATGCCTTAAAGCTGCATCAGCTATTTCTGGCTATAAGACGATAGTTCGCAGAGAGTTTATACTTCCACTGAAACACTCTTTTCAACTCAGAGAGAGAGAAGGAAACATATAATGATCAAAGAACAGGTCATGGAATATTCATTTTCTCTTGGATGCAGTGTCGTAACTGAGTCACTAAACCACGAGTCAGAATCCAAGTCACCAAAGACAAGTCCAAATAGAGTCAGGGTGGGGGTCCCTGTTACCTGAGTCTCAGGTTAAATTTAAATTAATGCTGCAGTGAAAATCACCTAACCAATTAGAAATCGAAAGATTCACTTTCTTTAAGGCATTTGAATAATGCACTCGTTAATGTCAAAAAGATTTTGTTTTCAGACAGAAAATACGAAGCACCTTTATCAACACTCTGCCTTCTTTGGATCTAGCTGATCTGAAATTGTATTTTTACATTGATGATAATGTTTCAAATAAAAGGGACTGTCTCTCTTCCTCTGAATATATGTTTCCATGCACATTTGGTGATATTTGTTTTGTGTATCAGTGCAAATAAAAGCAAAGTGCATGACATCACATGAATAAATAATGTTACAGAGTTAATTATGGTTACAAATACACAAATGTCACGTAATAACAGGCTAATAAAGCCTAAACAACAACTAGGGTCCTCGTCCCCAACTTCGAGCTCCAGTCAAGTGTCTCTGTTAAAGGGTTTTGCACATGTAGAGTATTTTGCATGTACACTTGACCCCTGCTGCAGTGGAGGAGTTAATGAATTCAGATGTGAGTGATAATCAGTAACAGAGTATCAGGACTTAGTCATGATGACTGGACAACCACTGGGTCTGTTTCCATAGGACACGTCCTACATGCGAACACCTCTCATCACTCCTCTGCCTCTGCCTGTCCTCCGTCAGGTCCTTACAGCTGCAACATGAGCCACTTTGTGACTCTTCCAACAGGGCAGAAGATGCCCATGGTCGGACTCGGCACATGGAAGAGTGCTCCGGGACAGGTAGAACTACACACTCTTTCACAGGCTCTGTTCCTTCACACTGTTAAATCAGAACATAAGTGACTGACCCCAGTGGTTCTCAGGTGAAGCAGGCTGTGCTGGCTGCTTTAGACTGCGGGTACAGACACATTGACTGTGCTGCTGCGTACAGCAATGAACAGGAGGTCGGAGAGGCTCTGGCTCTGAGGGTCGGCCCTGGGAAGGTGAGGAGCTCTAATTATAACGATTTTACCTTGGAATCAGCCGCATCAACCGGAGGATCCAGAATCTCAGTTGTTTCAGAGCCTAAATCACTTATAGCTTGACGAGTTGTTGTGCATCTGTAGAAGTGTGAACCTGTCACTCAGCATTTTTTAAAACTGATATCCACCTGCTGTTCTATGTTAAGTTTATCCCACCATCAATTATATCAAATCTAATTTAAAGTACTCCCTTTTCAATCTTGCTTTTAATTCAGCTGGTATTTTGTCCTAAAATACTGTTAATTTTTTAATTATTATTTATTTCTATCTTTCTCTTTCTTTCTCTTGTGGCTTAAAGCTGCAGGAAAGCAATGAGATTATTTGGAACTTCATTTAGATGTTTAATGTTGATAATCAGTTACTGACAGGTGACTATGTCCTCTGAGACTTAGGATTAACATGACAGTTAAGGTTAGAACTGGAGTGAAGCTACAGTCAGGATCAAGGTTTCTAGAGTCTCTAGAGATGCAGGAAATAGTTTGGAGACACATTTCTAGATTTATACTTTAAACACCTGAGAAATGAGCAAGCATTTACTCAATCAGACTATACCCACTTGTATATTTGTGTTATATGTTCCACCCCAGGTTCTTCTTCGTGAGGAAGTGTTTGTGACGTCCAAATTGTGGAACACCAAGCACGACCCAGAGGAGGTGGAGGAAGCATGCAGGACCAGTCTAGCCCACCTGGGTCTCTCCTACCTGGACCTGTACCTCATGCACTGGCCCATGGCATTTCAGTGAGCAGATCCACATAATGGGATTTTGTCTCCCTCTGGTTATCACTGTGTGGCCCAGGATCAGTGTGAAGGTGAAATTATACACACACGTTCCCCATCTCAGTCCCTGAAGCAGCCCTCTGTGCTTTTATGCTTCAGGCCGGGGAAAGAGCTGATGCCTCGACGGGACGATGGAAGTATCTGTTACTCTGACACGCACTACAGAGACACGTGGGCGGCCATGGAGAGTCTGGTGGATAAAGGTTTGGTCAGGGCAATAGGACTGTCCAACTTCAATGCCAGGCAGACTGATGACATCATCAGCGTGGCCAGACACAAACCTGTGATGAACCAGGTACGATGTGAATCTCCCACAGGCCACAATAAACACATTTGTTTGGGCTTTGTTGACAACAGAAAACGTGTAATAGTGAAAATTGTGTGTATCATTGTGCCACAGGTGGAGTGTCATCCTTATTTGTCTCAAGCTGATCTCCTGTCACACTGTCGGTGAGTGTAAAACCAGTTTAATCAAACTGGTATTTTCTTTTCTCTGACCTAGCAAACAAAAATGATGCCCCCATTGTGTCAGTAACAGTGCTCGTACCTCTGCCTCAGGTCTGTGTCAGTGTGTGTGACAGCCTACAGTCCCCTGGGCAGCGGGGACAGACCCTGGGCCTCCCCCGATGAACCAAGTCTGCTGGAGGATCCTCGACTGGCAGCCATCGCCCAGAGATACCATAAAACACCTGCCCAGGTCATTCTCAGGTGAGGCAGACCACAAACTAAAAGCCTGACACCGTTCTGTTGTAACTCTGGATTCATGTTACTTTACCCCCCCCCCCCCATCCCATAATGTGACATCTGCAGGTGGCATGTTCAGAGAGGTGTGGTGTGTATCCCCAAAAGTGTGACGCCCTCCAGGATCCAGCAGAACTTGCAGGTGTTTGACTTTTTCCTGACAGATGACGACATGAAGCTGATTGAATCCTTCAATCGAAACGAGCGTTTCATCGTCCCGTCAGTCGAGGTGAGTCACTGATCTTGTGACACCTCACAACATTTCACAACTGCATATTCATCCTTAACAGACATCTCAGGCAAATAGGTTTGTTGCTGGAGTCACTGATCAGGGAGCATGCTGATAGATCAGACTGGTTTAGACTTCAGTGAATCTCTGCTGTTGTATAATTAATGAACTAATTGTATTTTTCTTCCACAGCGGGATGGTAAGAGAGTGTGGAGAGATGCAGAACATCCTCATTTCCCCTTCCATGATTCTTACTGAGCGCACCCCCACTGAGTACAATACGAATCCAATTTTTGCAATTAATTTTAAATATAATTTCCCTTGACTTCAATTTTTGGTAACATTGTTTTTTTCAGCCAATTCTTTACTTTAAATTGCAATGAACAATAAAGAGATTCTTACTTGGCCTGAGCGCCACTGTGTGGTCAGTAACAGAACTACCTCTACGCATGATAATGGTGCCTGCATGTTTCACTGAGACTAGACTCCTCAATAGCCATTAGAGGACCACATTACACTTCTAACTAAACGACTTAACATCTTTTAAAGGTCTTTACATTGTCAGGTCACATATTAATGCAATCAACCTGGTCTGATCCTATAGCCTAAGTCATACCACAAACATCACAACACCCTGATGAACCGTGTGATTCCAACCCAACAACTTCACTTTCTATAAATGGAATCTCTATCCCAACTGTCGATCAAATCAAAGACAAGGAATGTATGTTAACTATGTGTCAATAAAGAAATTCAAAAGCAGACATTGATAACGCCCTCCATTTCGTGAGATTTTATTTTCAACAACATAACCTTGACAAATTTGTAATACATTAAATGCTACTGTTTATTTAAAAAAAGAGGAAGTCATTAGCAATATGTTTTTCTTTTGTTTTATGGTCGAGCATAGAATCCCGTCACTAAAGCCATTCATGTTGGTTGTGATATACTGAGAATGAGGCCACTCAATAAACCCCCCCACACCCCCAGAAACCCCTCCTCCCACCCCACAGAACAAAAAAAGTAAAGAAAAAAAACAAAAAAATAACTGCAGTCACTCACTCACCTTCCATTTTCAACATCCCCTAACCCCCACCCACATCAAAGCCAGGGCAAACCAAGCGGTTACATGCTTTCTCTGAGGGAAATCATACAAAAAAAAAAAAGGAACACATGAAAGAAGCACAAAGTCCTAAAAATGTGGAATCTGGTGAGAATTTGTACAGGTGTGATCCCGGTACTGTTGGGCAGTGTACATTTATCCATAAAGGTCATCGTCGACGTCTTCATTGAACACTGGACCACTGCCAGTTCCTCCTGTGCCATGGGTTGGACCGCTGCCGCCTGCAGTACTGGAGGGAAACCTGAAAGACAGAGGAGTGTCATTAATCTATTTTAAACATGGAGATTATCCTGAGATACAACAGCTCCCATCATTTCAGACTGATTTCCTTCTTAGATGTTTGGAGTAATCAGTTTTCTGTGGTCAACACCAAAACTGACATAATAAATCCATTGAAAAACATTTTCATACAGCAGATTAGGGCTGGGCAACAAGAGAAAATCAATAATTATCACAACATGATTTTCATCAAAACCAATATTACAAAAATTCAATACGCAGGGAATATTGATATAATGCTTTAAAATTGTTCAAATGCAGTGAGGAGGTATAACAATTTATTTATTAACCTCAGATTTGTAAAATGTTTGTCAATTTCTGAAATAAAGAAGAGTTTAAAACCACAACCTTCCCCTACAAGAAAAGACTGATCTTTAAACTTGAGAAATAATCTGATATTTAATAACAGTGACTGATATTAAAATATTTATCTATATAATTTTGGACAAGTCAACTGGCTCCACAGCAGATTATGTTCCAAAATCTCTTTAAAGATCATGTACCCTTCTTATTTCACTCTGCTGCAGTATGAGCATTAATCAAATCACATCAGGTGTAAACATGCCATATTTACACAGTCTGATTTTACTTAAGCTTAGAAACAATTACTGACACTTTAACAAAATATCTGAAAAAGTACCTGAAGCTGCCAAAGCCACGGCTCTGCTGCAGTGTCTGAGCAAACATCTCATATTTGCGGATGTCATTGTCACTGACGGAGCGACGGGCAAATCGCATAGCCTCCTCAAAGTGGTCCTTCCTGATCTCTGGCACAGGGTCGTCCTCTTCCACCTCCTATGAAAAGAAAGTGTCACGATCATGAAAAAGACCAGAAGTGGAGCAGTAGTGTGCAGATCCTCATCAACAAGGGAAAATGTTCGAACCATAGCTGACGGGTTGGTCTGCCTCTCCCTCTCTCGGCGGATCTCGTTCTCGATGCTCTCTCTAATGGCGAGCTTACACGCCCTCTGGCAGATCTCTGTAAGGTCAGCTCCAGAGAAGCCGTTGGTCATCTTGGCAAGGAAGTCCAAATCCACATCCTATCAAACAAAAGAAATGTAAGGTACAAGTTTGGACTGTTTGTTTTTTTTTTTTTTATTCTGTTCTTATTTATCAGAAAATAACCACTGTGACTTTGTCTACATGAGACAGTTATGGATTTCTTTTTTTTTTGCTGAATGTCTCAAGGATGAGTTCAGAATCAACTTGATCTTAGAATCCAACAAATATGGGGAGTATTTGACAGCTGACTAAAGTAAACATTTCATTACATATCATGGTAGCAAAGACACTGCATCATAACTAATGCTTCACCTTGCTGATGGGACTCTTGCGGAGGTTGGCCTTCAGGATGCTCATCCTGCTCTTTTCGTCAGGCAGTGGGATGTAGATGAGCTGATCCAGACGGCCAGGTCTCAGGATGGCGGGGTCAATGATGTCTGGTCTGTTGGTGGCTCCAATGATGAAGACGTTCTTCTTGCTGGACATTCCATCCATCTCGGTCAGGATCTGGTTGATGACACGATCAGCTGCTCCGCCACCATCTCCCACATTGCCACCACGAGCCTTGGCTATGGAGTCCAGCTCATCGAAGAACAGAACACATGGGGCTGCTTGACGAGCCTGGAGACATAACACAGACACACAATATAGTCAATATAGAGCAAATAGTCAAACAATATAGGGCAAATAGTCAAATTGGCTATAAATATTACAGATTGTGTAACAGTCTAAACTCTTAAATTCTCACCTTGTCAAAGATCTCTCTGACATTGGCCTCAGACTCTCCAAACCACATGGTGAGCAGCTCAGGCCCTTTGATGGAGATGAAATTTGCCTGGCACTCATTGGCGATGGCTTTGGCCAGAAGAGTCTTACCACAACCAGGGGGACCATAGAACAGCACACCCTTGGATGGGGTCATGCCAAACTTGAGGAACTTGTCTGGGTGCTCCACTGGGTACTGGATTAGCGAAGAAGGGGGTAAAAAACAGTAAGTGACACAATCTTAATCTGACATTTTGTGGTTCACAAGTTTTAGACATGATCTCACTTCATACCTGCACCAACTCCTGCAGCTCCCTCTTGACATCCTCCAGACCTCCGATATCCTCCCAGGTGATGTTGGGGACCTCAACAACTGTCTCCCTCAGTGCTGATGGGTTGCTCTGGCTCAGGGCCCACTGCAGAACAGAGTTAAGCGAGTCAGTATTAACCCAGAATATCTTTACACACTGTTGCACCATCCAACTATCACCCCATAGCAAATACTGTATTACAAGTCTTACCTTGAAGTCATCCATGGTGACAGCAAGCGAGTTCATGACCTCAGCATCAATGGTCTCATCCTCAAGGTCAATCAGGTCCATCTTCTTCCTGATGGCCTGCAGGGCAGCCTCAGAGCAGAGGGCAGCCAGATCTGCACCCACATGTCCATGAGTCTCATTGGCGACCTGTATGAAAAAAGGAAACTCAATATCTCTTGACAACGTCCATATTTAATGCGTATAACACTGACTCGTGCAGAATTTTAGATTCTATAAAATAGAATTACATGCAATTTCCACTGTAGTTTTTATTTGGAAGTGATAGACAAACAATAACATGACCCCGCCTCTGATTCAAAGGAGCAGTGTGTGGTGAAGAGTCATGTGACTGCCGGAAAAGATGTGTGTACAGACCTGTTCTAAGTCAACGTCATCAGCCAGCTTCATGTTCTTGGTGTGAATCTGAAGAATCTCCAATCTGCCAGTGGCGTCAGGAATGCCAATGTCCACCTCCCTATCGAAACGACCTGGACACAGAGGGGGGGGTTCAAACACATACTTAGTACAGCAATATAACACAAACTTTAAAGAACCACCTGCAGGAATGTGTTGTCTCATATGTAATAGTCTGGCAACAGAAGACTGGTGGTTACAGCTTTCAAAAGTTACCAGCTAAGTATCTACCAATTTAATACTTAAACAAAATCCATTGCTGATCCTTTGTCAAAGCTGTCAGACACATCCAATCATAAGCCTTTAAAGCTGTGTAGCTGCATTGTGAGAAAGTGACCCACTGGTGAACTGCAGAGTCCACAAAATAAACAGCAGCCAGTGGTTTTAAGCAGCGACATGACAACATGATTTAGTGAAACACGCAAGCAGACCAGTGACATTTCTTCGTAGGTGGCACAAGACCAGTGGTTGGTTTAAAATCACAGTTTACTTTGTTAGTGACAAACACACTTTCCTGCTGAGGAAATAAACCACTAGAAAAAAACAAACTATTATAAAGTAGTGATAATCAACAATTTAACATAACATTGGTTAAGTCTTAAATATAGGTCTGCTGAGGGCTATGGGTACACTGTGCAGCTATGGAATGCAAAGACAAATACACATTTTACATCTGAAAGTCTAACAAAGACTATTGCTGAATATTCTTTATTGAACATAACCTGCAGGAACGATGCGAAAACAAACAGTCACTGATCAGTGGTTGATTTTCCTCTTGATGTCTGATACTAAAGTCACAGAGTAGATGCTTAAAACAAATAACTTACCAAATCTCCTCAGAGCTGGGTCAATGCTGTTGGGTCTGTTGGTGGCAGCCATGACGATAACATGAGCTCTCTGTTTCAGGCCGTCCATTAGAGTAAGCAGCTGAGAAACAATGCGCCTCTCCACCTCTCCATGAGTCTACAAATAGCACAACATACATTCACATCTGAAACTCGATCCAAGCATTAGTGACATGGCTAAATTTCAGTACTTTGTCTGGGGATGAGGATGGAAATGAAACAAAAAGTCAAGTTTGCCTTTCAAAATGACAAACCATGAAAATAAATCTGAGATAAGACAATTTTCATATACAGTATTACATTAAAATAGACATGGACACTTTTATTCAGCTATCCATTTCGTTTTCCTCTCTTCCCACTCACCTTCTCTCTTTTGGGAGCAATTGCATCAAGCTCATCGATGAAGATGATGGCAGGGGCATTCTTCTCTGCTTCCTCGAAGGCCTTTCTCAGGTTACTCTCGCTCTCTCCTGCCAGCTTGCTCATGATCTCAGGGCCTAGAATGGCGATTAAAACATTATGATTTTATGGGAAACCTCATGGAATATACTAGAATCAACTATCACAAGATAAACCACTATACTATCTTTAAACTAGTAATAGGCAGGCAGGGTTTAGAATGCATACAATACACACATGGCAAAAACTGGTAAACTTTACCCCAGGCAACAAAATATATCTCTATTTGACAATAGAACTTAAAAGTGAGCTGCAATCCATGCAGCTTCATGAAAACAATCAGAAAAATGACTAACAGCACTTGAGTATTGCATGTTACTTATTACTTGCTGATGTATTTTTGACTCTTGCTGCTGTAACTTTTTGGGACCAAGAAAGGACTTCTTATCTTACAGAAGATAAATATACAGGGAAATTCTCACCATTGATCAAGAAGAAGAAAGCTCCAGTTTCATTGGCCACAGCTCTGGCAATCAATGTCTTTCCAGTTCCAGGGGGTCCGTACAGCAGGATTCCACGTGGTGGCTGAAACGGGGAGAACACAATTATTTTATTTTTTAAAATCAGGGCTTAATGTATAATTACACACATTTTGTATAAGACAAAACGTGCTATTTTTTATTTTAAATTTACAGTAGCTTGTAAAATTCCAAAGAGAAGGCCAAACCCTTCATTTATTGCCAAAGACAGGTGCCGTACCTTGACTCCAATGGCCTTGAACAGTGCAGGGTGTCTAAGAGGCAGCTCCACCATCTCTTTGATCTGAGCTAACTGCTTCCTCACGCCTCCAATGTCATCATAGCCCACCTCATTCAGGGACTCTTCCTCATCCTGCATAATTCAACACATGTTTAAATTTCCGTTTCTTTTTGGTCAATGTTGCCTGGTGCACTGTTCCTGCTACCCACCTCTCTCCTGATTGGTTCTCCCTCACAATGGATGACTGTATCAGGGGCAACGATGCAGTATGGGGAGGGATCAGTCTCCACCACCTTGAACTCCACAGCACGCATGCCACCTCTGACCAGAAAAATATCACCTTCACAAGGTAAAAGACAACACTGTTCATTTTTCCGCAAAGAGAGCCACAGGGTGACATACAGATTTAATCATCAAGGGAAATAAAGATCTTTCTCCTGAAAACAGAAATTTGTACTCACCTTTGCGGATTGGCCTGTAAGCCTCCAAAAAGTATGGCTTCAGGTAAACCTCAAACAGGTTGCCAGTAATTCCTTCTACTGTGTCATCGATTGGGAGGACGTGGATCCTCTTTCCGTACTTCACATCGGGACATGGCTGAATGCTGAGGGAGGGAGGGAAAAAAAGAGAGAGACTTAGCATCACTTCAGTTTTAAAGGACCTTGGAGAGAACTCAAGACAAGTGTGTGCTTTTCCCCACCTGATGACATCACCCAGACGGACCCTCAGATTGTTGCGGACCACTCTGTTCATCCGAACCTTTTCATCAGAACAGGTGTCATCAGAGAGCACGATGCACACAGTCTCCCTCCTCTTCTTTCCCTTCATCAGGACTGTGTCTCCACGGAAGAGCTGCAGCTCATCCATCTTGGTCTTAAGACACATTAAAGAAAGCAATTACAACCTCGCCATTAAAGCATTTAAGATTTTATAATACAGGACAAGATGGAATAGCCCTGGTACATTTGAAGGTCTTATGCACAATTTAAGTTACCAACAAACAGTAGATGTTAGCAGGTGGTAACGACTCCCAGTAGATGATAGGAACATAACTTCAGTTGCACAACTTAGTGTCTTAGGCTAAAGGTAAACCTGACTGTCTATGGGCTTGTATAGCAGTACGATAAAAGCCATGTGGCCCGCTCAGTAGATCAGACATCATTACCTCTGTGCCATTTTAAAAGAGGAAGAATATCCCTTGTATGTTCTACTGCACTAATTAATGCCTTCCACCGGTTGATGTTAGCAGATATTAGTGCAGATATCTGCAGTTGTGTACCTTAATCATGAATTTAAAAAATAGGGCATTACAATATACAATGTGAGCTATCACCCATCATGGCAACATTGATCGTAATTTTAGTTTCGTGTTCTTCCAAACACCAGATGAAGGCTGGGAATTTTGCATGAGGGCAACACAAACAAACGCAATCTAGAATGCGTTAAATGTAATCTGGTGGAGGACCCTGCAAACCATGACAAAACAAGGAGCCAATACCAAAAATAGGGGCCACCTCTATCATGTGGATGCAGTTTGAGTATGAAAACTGATCAGAAAGCGATACTTACAATTATGCCACATTTTATTTCCCATAACAGCTTCAAACACCACTAACTTCTTGTACCACCTACACAAGAATCGTGTCAAGTTGAGAGCTCAATATAAACCTAAAACTAAGTCATTGAAAGAGGTTATTTTACTTGTGAAGATATTGCCCCTATTTACAGATGATATGAACTTTGATTTTGGTCATATCGCACAGCCCAGGTGTCCAAACATTGCTGATCCATCCAGCCATGGACAAAACCCTTCTGTTTACCTGAGAGAGAGAGACCACGCTGTTGTCTTCATTGATGGATTCATCAACAATCAGTCTGTTGGGTCTGTTCTTCTGTTTCAGAATTGCAGTGGCTAGATCATCATTTTTGGATCTACAATGATGAGACAATGAGAAAAACTTAGACATTTCATACACCCAGCTCTGCAATTGGAGGGGGAAAATTAAATGAATGGAATAAAGATAAAGCTTCACTCCTAACATGTTCAACACTAAATTGATGCAAGGTTTGATAACCTCACTAAATATACCCATAATGAACCAAGTTTAATTTCTTACGTACACCTTAGGGAAAACTGAACAACCCTTTGTTGAACACCAGGACAGCTGTCAAGGGGTCATATGATGAAGTCCTTACCCACTTAGGTTAAATAAATAAAATCACATCGCACAACAGGCTGAGACAGAGGTCCGGCACAGTTTGTACTTTATTGTGTGTTTGTTCTGTTTGTGTTTTGTTATGCTTTGTACATGTAGTTCTTCTGTATTGTACTGAACTTTTTTATTATTTTACATAATTATTATAAAGCCTATTTTGGGAATGAGTTAAATAAATGACCGATATGGTAATTATTTAATTATGGTAATATTCATTTTTCTGTAGTATCCCTACATTATTAACAATAACTAACAATCAAACGTGTATTTGTGTGCCCTAAAGTCAAAACGCGTCCTTTACGTAATTTTCCATAACAATGCCTGAACGTTACAATAGAGGAATCATCAATGATGCCTTGATTCTAAAAGCCTCTGAATAACAAACCTTGATTTTTCTAGAAAAGTCCCCGTTTTGTAGTTTCTCTTTCGTGTTGATAGCATGCTAACGGTAGCCTGTAAGCTAACATAATTGCGAGCAAGCGAGCCCAGATGACACAGCAAAAGAATTAGAAAAAAAACTTTGTTGGCTAGCTAGGCTGCCCTTTAGAATGACAAACGCTCCAATTCTACAGTAATAATACACACATTTACTGCCAACGTGACCGTCGACTAAATATTAATTAGATGTCTTTAATTCACGACTGTTTAGCTAACAGCGAGATGGAGCACAAGTAAATTCTCGATCCTTTAAAATGAATAGCCAGCCACCCGTTAGCCTGCTAGCTTTGGTGCACTGTGGCCATAGACAGATCGCTGTGGAGTGAGCCGTCTTACTGACTAGCGTTTTGTTTCGTAAAGCCGTTAGCCTGTCGTCTGTTTGTGGCATGTGCTTTATTTATTTCATCCGATGTAACATCCAGCTTCAACACGAGCCATTAGCCGACGGCTAGGCCAACTTGTCGGTGTGACGGTGGATGGCTTTGGCCTTGACAGCGTTGCTAAGCTAACGTTAGCATTCTAACACGACAGCAATGACTGCGCTTTGTCAAGTCGCTGTCACACAGCTGGCTAACTAACCACCGTTACCCGACCAGCGACAACAGTTTAAACAAATGTCAACAATTCATCGGGATTCAAACCAGGTGTCAGTGAGACTGCAGTATTAGCTAATTCAATAAAAGGACGAAGTGCGGAGGCTGGAGTGGCTGACCCCATTAGCTCCCCGGCTAGCAAACTCGGTAATGTATTAGCAATCGAGCTACCTTTAATAGACTCACGTATGACGCTGGCCACTTAAAGGATATCAACTCACAAACACGTATTTTCATTAAACGGGTGTATATTTGTACTTACTCCCCTCCCGAGGCCATGGTCGTCCACCTGGAATACTATTAATAAATAAAGTCTAAATGTTTGTGAAGCTTCACCGGTTCTCGATTCACAACGTTCTCCGTGATTTCACACGAAAGAGAGCAGCCGTTTCCGTGCTTTTCTTTACAGTTATACCGTGGACTGCATGCGTCCCGCGCTCTGATTGGCTGGAGGCTGTCCGACAACTTCACCAACCAACCAAAGAATGTGCTGTCGGTCGTCACCGAGAATATTTAGCGGCTTCAGCCAATTACAAACGAGCGGGGGTGTTACAAGTTTCGTCAACTTTTCTTTCATTGGTCCGTCACAGAACTTGAGTCGCCCAATTGACGTCTACCGCGTTGGTACTGAAGGAACGTGAAAACATGAAATTAGTCAACTCCAATCTGGATGTGAACAAATGTAGTGTGTGTGGACCTGTGTGAACGAACCATTAAGTTTTATTGATGAAAGAAATGCATAAAAAGAGCAGAAACACAGTTTGCCTATCTTTTACTGTACTTTAATCTGTATGATCTACAGTATATACACATACAATATTTAAAACATACATCTTATATAACAGTCAAGCTGACTCTCGCATTCCCAGCATACACTTTTTTCTTTTAATAAATCAGTTTACATCTTCAATAACCCACCTACTTTACATGTCTAGTTCTCTTATTATCATTATTCTTATCTTAGCCTCCGTCACCCTTTCTCCCTTAAAGACTTCACAATATACTTTCTTCCACTGTCCTTGTAGATGCATGTTAGTTGTGGGCATTGGTTTCAGTTCACAGGGCAGAGAAAGTTGATCCTGTTCAGTAAGCGATAGGTGCGTTCGTCATCTGTGTCCCTCTCTCCACATTCACTAGGTAGGACCAAGCGTCTGTATTCTGCACCGCAGCTCTGTGGAGTCCAACAAAGGGCCGGTCTGGGGTTCCAGTAGGTACAATGGAAGACCCCTGCAATGCAAAGGGCAAGCAAAGACTTAGAGGAGAGTGACATCAGAGCGTAGGGAATGTGTTCTACTTAAAGAAACAACAAATTAAACTAGCTTGATTAAATGTTTTAATTTGTGGTGTCAAAATACATTTCAGTTGAGTTCTTCTGTGGGAAATGTGTCATCTACTGAGGAGAAAAACACATTAACAGATGGCCCCTTGCGAGAGAAAAGGATTGCAGTCCCTTTTTGGTGGAGAGTCCAAACTGAAAAACTTGCAGCTGAAATTCAAATAAGGGTTCCTTATTATATATACTGTAGGTATTTTAACGATGTATGCAGTGGAATGTGGCAAACCACTACAGAGTCTGCATTTCTTTGTGTTAGACCACATCATCTGATCTAAACATACATATCTGTGTTCATGTTACCTGGTGATGACGTTTCCCTTCATATTCACAACAATGAAGGTAAACAACATTATTCAATACTGAACACTTAATTGTTTTTGCTGTAATTTTAACAGAACACTGTCGATAATAGCTTTTGTGAAAACAGGATAGAACTTTTTTTTTGTGTGAAGTCATTTTATATGCAGACTAGGTTAGTTACACAATGCTTCAGTGTGATTGGGGAAGCGTCTGTGTTCAACTCACTCGACACATGCATGGTCACATGATTTCCTGACCACCTGTGTAGTCTGTACAATCAAATGCATGTAGTGATGCACAAAAGAAACCAGGTCACCTGAGATGCATTTTTATGAACAGGACCTAAGCGTACACTTTGTATACACCACAAAACATAAACCACAAAACTAATGGAGATAGTGAATTTGGAATGACAGAATCTTACTCCACTGATGATTGTGTGGCGAAGCTCCAGGTCTTTTCCCAACAAGCTGCTGCCTCCTGTCTTCTGCCAAGCCTCCACAGCACTTCACCACACCACAGGCCTGCACCTACACACTCTGAGACAGCACATAGAGCATGATGACGTGGTCTTACAATGGACCACCACACAAACCCAACACAGATTCACTACAGTCCTGTGGTGCATCCATGTCAATACCAACAGTTCTTAGCTCATACATGAGGACAAATGGAGGTGATAAGTCTTAAAACTTGAATGCAGAAGAGGTGAAGATCATAGATACAGTTTGTTTTACACATTTCTAACTAGCAGCTCTTTAATAAAGAAAAGAGACGATTTGAAGAACATTGGCATCACTTTCAGATAGTTCTTCTGTGCAACCACTGCTCAAATCAACAGACATTTATTTAATTTCTAATTTGATGTGAATACCTTACTCAATATTTCAATAATCAATATACTCAACAAAAAAGACTCATAATATACTGAATGATTTTGAACAGGGAAAATAGTTTATCTGAACTTAAAATTACCAACAACAAAACACATGTAACATGTTGTGGGTTGTATCATGTAGGTGGTAACAGTTATGCATATGCCGAAAGTATTTGTGTATGACTGACCTTAACTTCCCTCACTATGATCAAGACACTGTACCGATTTCAAAAATCCCGTGTCTAAAACAGCTTCAAGCTCTGCATCAACATACATACAGCTGTGTTACATATACTGTACCTGGGAATGCCTGCAGGCTGAGCAGGAGGTCCCTCAGTGCTTCTCTCAGTCTGTCTGTCTGCGTGAAGCCGATACCCCTACCAGCAAGTGAAAGCCCCTTCAGCCTTTGGAGAATACACAGATCCGTTCCCTGCTTGTCAACCATGTCTGCACTGGGGATCTGTGGTTGGAAACCTGGAATTGACCATCAACAGAATAAAATGGATACATCAACAGTAGTTGGAGGTTTTGTAAAAAGGGTTAATTTCTCTAAAAATCCTCAATAAAGTCAGTAAAGTACGAACCTTTCTTTTTAAAGCGGACCTTCACCAGCAGGTTGATACACCTGAAATGCAGAATACAATGTTACAGTGTGTGTTGGTTTACTAATATGATCATTTTATGACTGAAAAAAAAGACAGAAACCTTGTGTAGTGAGTCACAGCTTGTTTCCAGTCTTTTAGGTGAGTGTGGCAGTGACCCTGCAAGAGGTAGGCAGCCCCAGCCCAGAGCAACATCGCCATCTTATCTTCACCCTGTGCACTCACATCCCTGGTCTCAGTCTTACTCGTCTCCTCTGGTTCCTCCAACACCAGCCTCTCTGGCAGCAGTTCCAGTGTCGTGTTGATGACCTCATTGCAAAGCGCCATGGAATCGGCAGACCGCCGGGCCATGAGCAAGGCAGCACCTCCCTCCAGGTAAAGCTCAGGCAACCTGGGGAGAGGAGGACCTTCAGCAGAGACCTAAAAAAAGACATACCGCAAACAGATGTTAGTTCAAATCTTCCATAAGGAAAATACATTACGGCTTCTAACAATTGAGCATGCACAAAAAACTATTCCGAAGTGCATTAACCTGCATGTCTGTCAGTGTTTTTTCTCTTAGTCCATGTTGATGTTCAGAGTGAAGAGCTGCCAGCAGGTCCAAATAATACTCCACACCCTCTGACACCCTGCAGAAACAGCAACCACACCCATTAACAACCACTGTGCTCTCAATGAGTCTGTCCGGTTTCATGGCCACAAAAAGTAAGAGACAGAGACTTCAACCTGCATGCTGGCCTTCTCACCTCTCATGGAGCACACACATCAGTGCCAGATTGTGAAGGACGGAGAGGGCAGAGGGAACTGACAGTAGGCTGCTCAGTGATTGGCTGCAGAGCAGTAAGGACGGAGAGAGGAGTTGGGTACCGGCCAGAGCAGGCCCTGTAGCAGAGGGCAACATCAAAGTCTGTGGGACAAGGGAGGTTGTTATGCTTCAATAAACATGTGAATATGGGTCAGGCAATGCAGCTTTTTCAAACAATAATAATTAAAAAAATATCTACAAATGTTTAGAATAATTTTTTGTACCCACTCGTATGTATATGTAAAACGTGTGTTACTCACTGAGTGCAGCAAGCGCAGAGCTTGTATTTCAGCCTGTGCGTTGCCCAGCTGTCTGTAGATGAGCATGCTCTGGTACAGAGCACACACACAACATGAGTCAGTTTCCAGCGCCTTCCTGTAACACTGCAGTGCCATCTGAGGGCAGCTCTGGAGATAAAACCAAACACACACATATCACACGTACATTTTTGACACGTTATTCCAATCCTGCGCGCGATGCATGATATTACTGTGATAGAATTAGTATTTTGAATGTACCTTGTGGGCGAGGCAGGAGCCTGAGAGGAAGTGTACGTATGCTACTAGAGTTCTGGGGGCTGACAGGGAAGAGGCTTTCTGCAGACCAGACAACGCTTCTGAACTCTTACCCTCACTCAGACTTTCAGCTCCTTAATGAAACAAACATAACACAACAAAACACAAGATTAAATACTCAATACCATGGTCATATGGTTTTTTAAAAATAGTTTAAAGAGTTTTCAGGATTAAGAAACCATCTGGGTGCTTGCATCCTCAATTTACTCATTTCTCACAGGCATTCAAACACAACACAGCAGTTTGGATACAGATCATATACTGTCTGTACAATGACCAAGTTTATTTGCTCTTACAAACCTTTGGTTGCATTTGGGCTAATAAAGAGTAAAACTTATACCAAGATAAACCAGAGCAGAAATCAAACATAAACTCTATGTTTTTAACTCATTAACGGTCCAGTGTATAAGATTGGTGAAAGGTGAAAGGGAACTATTGGCAGAAATTGAATGTAGAATAATCCTCATGATGTTTTCACTATGAGAATTAAAGGCTACCACAGGTTCTCTTTCATGTTTGGAAGGGGAGGGTGAGGTGAGGGGTGTTCAGCTGCAACATGCAATTTCAACACTAGATATCACTAAATTCTACACACTGTACCTTTAACTCTATGTTTACATGTCTCTCATTTTAGTGTGGTCACAAAATGACTGTATCTGATATGTCAATCTGCACTGATCAAAAATAATGAATGCTCCAGACCTTGTGCAATAAAAGTGCAGATCTGCAATAATTCAACAAGCCGTCTTGGGTCTGTCATCAATTGTGGAACATCAGAGGACTTTCCTTTTTCCCCATCACTCCTCTTGTCATCCCCATCTCCATTACATAGTGTCTGAACTAGAGAGGACAGCTCCTCCTGCATCACAGGAAAATAATATAGTAGTTTTACACATTTGATAATAGATTGTGTCTGTACATACTCATATAAACATCAAACAAGTAAGGTGGAAACACAATATAAAAACAGGGTCTTACCTTAAACTCCTGTATAGTTTTTAGCTGACAGGTGGCCAACCATATTACCCACTGCAGACAGAGAAGGTGCAGCACACAAGAAATCAAAGCTTCGTTTCTAAGTGATTTGAGAACCGTTCTCCAAAATGCAGGAAGGTCTGAAGTGACAGGGTCATCTCCTGTCATCTGTAGAGCTGCACGAAACAAGAAATCAGAGCTAAGGAATCTGTTGTCCTGATATGAAACTGAGAGGCATTACTTCCTGTGTTATCTACATCAATGATTTTGTCAGCATTTCACAGCACAGGCCTACCTCTCTGTAGAGCGTGTGTGAGCAGCAGCTCAGCTTCTCGGAACTGAGACTGAGCAGTAGAGAATAAACAGGTGTTGTAAACCACTGACAGCTCCAGACGAGTGTGTTCTGCAAGAGGAGGAACACCTGCAGGCAAGAAGAAAGAAGGAGATAGAGGATAAATAAAATAAGAGCTGAACTCCCCACTGTCACAAATTACTCAATTGTATTATCAAGATCATGAAGCACCTTGGATTTTCCTTAAAAGTTTGTGAAACTCAGAGGAACATCTGGTCTGGTTCAGATCTTGGCTCAAACTGCCTCCTTCCTGCTGCTGAAATAATCAAAGTAAGATCAAAGTGTAAACACAAGTATGTAACGTACTACAACTAAGTCAGGTTAAGAAGTAACAAGAGATACCTGGATTAGATGTAGTTATAGGTTACTTTTTTTCAGTTTATCAAAATCAGCTATTTTTTCACCAGCTACAATCAATAAATCCTCCTTACACATTATTGCATCCGTAATAATATGTATGTCCACTACAATATAATATAATACTATGTAACACTAATGTGCTATAATATAACATGAACGATTCTACTCAATGTACTCAAAGTACACAACTTTACTTGCTACTGATATGTAATAGAACTACTTTAATTTTGATGTTTTACATAAATGTTTCTGTCCATACTTGTGTACTTTATGTAAAATACTTCTTTGAACGCAGTAGTGTGGTGTTGCTAATGTAAGCTACGAAATACTTCTTCCACACTGTTCATTAAACATTATAGATCGTTATGTTAAAGCAAATCCAATAAATGAAATACATCTTTCTCTTTATGTACATTGCAATAATATTGTGTATTAAGTTACTAGACAGGACACGTATGGATTTAACGTTACTTAGCTTAACATAATTATCATTTGTACTTTCCTTATCTATTCTTCAGTGTTAGCAGATGTATAAATCACAGTATTATTACAGTATTCGCAGTATTATTACAGTATTCGCAGTGTTACTGAACAAACTTGTGTCTTACTCGCTCCTCCCACGTGTTGACCAGCTCGTTGTTTTCCTGGAGCCATGTTTTTAATAAACACTTTGGCTGATGCATGTTTACATCGCTGTTTGAAAAAAAGAAAAAAGTGCTTGTTGTTGTTGTCGTTCAACTTTCCCTCGTTGGTGTCTGAAGAAGAGGCGGAGCTTACACCGGAAGTAAACGCTCTCAGGTGGCTCAATTGGGCCGTGCTGCCCCCTGTGGACACACCTGGAAACAGACACAGGCGGCCTGTTGACTAACCACCAGGTGGCGCTGTGACAGAGGTAAGTTCAGCTGTGTTCTGGAAACTTCAGTTTGTCACAACCACCAAACAGAGGAGAGTGATGCTGTTTGATCCTTTGATGCTTTAGATGTTTACACCGCAACAGTAAAAAATACACGTGCAGACGCACAACATTTACATCTTCAGTGTTCACTGCTTAGATAACCAGGCTCACATGCACACACACACACACACACACTCACACACAAACACACAAACACACACACACACCCACACACACACAGGAATAAACACAAACCAAAGCTTTAATAGTATTACAGCTGAGTCATCCCTGCCAGGACAGCCATTTTTTCTACGTGTCGCTCACAAGGTGACTCCCTCTTTTCTCACCCACTTCCTCCCCCCCTCCCCTCCGTCATCCCTCCATCAGTGCATCATCTCGCTCCCCAACCACCATCCGTCTGCCTGTATCACCCCCCCCCCCCCCTCTGTCTCAAGTCACTGAAAGCTCTAAATATACCTCCATTAACAGAAAACAAGGGGAGCTCCTGACACTCTCTGCTCCACAGCACACACTCAGACACGAACAGTTGCATCGACTCACAGGAGGTATCTTGGTTCCACCATTTTCGGACATTTTCCTCTGCATCGATCCTGCTATTTTCCATCCCTGTCTCACCCTGCCCCGGTCTCTCTGTTCCTTCAAGGACAAGGTCATCACACGGCAAAAGCCTCCAACCTCCCTTCTGTCCTTCACTAAGTGTCTTTAACAAAGCAAGCCTTCAACTGTCCAGTCAAATCATTTTATTTACCTAAACCCTCTGATTGTTCAGAGTGTTGCTGGACATTTTTTCCCCTTTAGGGCAGAGGTTCTCTAATGGGGGTCTGTGACACACTGCCAGGAGCTCTCTGAAAAGTTCCCATATTCATCCGTTGGGATTATCATGATGTATGGACTGTCTGCATGGACATGTTATTTTGTTATCTCTTGTCGAGGGTCCTTGGTGGAGAAAAAATAAACAACATCTTATGTGCGGCAGGAGACTTTTCATCATCTGAAGGCCCTATTCTGTCCTACATGCTTGGTAAACAGACAGGATGGTAGGCATGTCAAGATACTTGTTGTTTCTGGCCTGACTTGGTTGCTGAATACATTTACTCACTATAATCACTGCACTATCTGCTGATAAACCCTGAATGTAGCTCGATCATTTCCTTTGCAGATACAGACTCTTTCTACTGAGAGTGGTCGTTTTTTCTTTAATGGTTGCTTCAAATAACAAGATATTGACGAACATGAGCAACTGAACATGAGACGCTAACAACCTGACGGCTGAATTCTCCTTACTCTGCACCTTTATTCTCATTTATAAACCATGAAGCCAGGGGAGGGGGGGTGACACGTGTTATTTCTGTCCTGCGTGCCCCTCAGTCCAATGAGCATGTGAGATGTGGTGGAGCACCCATCGCATGTCTCCATCATGTGTTTTAACACATCTGTGAAAAGGCTGTAATGGGTTTTACCTCTGGAGGTAAGATTTAAGGACTTCAAACAGACATGATTGGAGGATGATGTGTTCTGTTGCATCTGTTCTTCAACAAACACCTCAAAGAAAAAACACAACAATCTGTATGCTCTTTTAAGGAATGCAGGGTAAACTCACTCACCCTGAATTTGAGAAATCAATACGTGCTGGTCTTCTCAGAGCAGACATCCCTTCAGATCAGCACAGGCAGCCTCATTCTGGTTTCGTGTGAATGCTGTATCATCGCACTGGACACCATCATGATGTGCAGGCGCTGTGATGTTGCTTTATGTCAGCGCTGTCACATGTCATGTTCGGCCTGCACCATCTGCACATCTGGGCGTAGTAATAAGAATTTAGCAATAAAAAAAGACTAAAAGATAAAATGCAGCTTTTTGTGTGTAGTGAGAGAAGGGGAGAGAAAGAGAGAGTCTGTCAATGGCCCAGCAGTTGACATAAGTCCCAGGGGGGGATGCCGTGGATCTGCAAACTCACACTGCAGCAGTAAAAAGAGCATCAGCAGAACACATTGCACACCCACACAATCAGTTCACTTCTAGCCACTGCATATACAAAAATTAAACACGTCGTCAAATGTTAAAACCTTGCAAAAATCCACAATCTATTAGGGCTGTTTTTCTGAGGACATATGTGATGTAATGTCTTAGGCCAAATATGACTCATGTCTCATGATGATTCTACATTTGTTTCCCAAGTGTTGGACACAAAACACTGAAAGATATGAAGTGAAGTGTGATGTCTGGCAAACCTTTATATCACGTTAAAGTATAATGAAGGATTATTTCTGTTGCTTCAGTGAACTAACCCTCACTAACTCAGTGAAATGTCCTGCAGCTCATCATCAAGGTACCACACTGACGAGGTGGTGTTCCTGCGCATCCAGTAGTTTTCTGGAGAGAATGTGTCTCTTTAAACGAAGCGTGTGCTGCTGCTGACTTGTCACTTTTCCCTCCCTCCTATATAAACCCTGCGCTGCCCCTCCTGCTGCAGTCACTTCTCCTCCGGGTTGGCAAACATGAGTTTCACGGTGGACCACCACTTCTTCGGCCCGGGCTCGTACCGCAAGGCTCGGCCCGCCTCCGTGTCCTCCAGCGGCTTTCACTCCCAGCGCCGCCGCGTCACCTACAGCCAGCCGTCCACCGCCGACAGCCTGGACAACTTCACCGGCGACATGACGCGAAGGAGCGAGAAAGAGATCCTGCAGGCTCTGAACGACCGCTTCGCCGGCTACATTGATAAGGTGCGCAACCTAGAGATGCACAACCGCAACCTGGAGGCGGAGGCGGAGGCTCTGCGTCATAGCCAGGCTGGACGCGCTTCAATCGGGGAGCAGTACGAGAGAGAGCTGGGCGACCTGAGGGGTCTCTTGCAGCAGCTGACCGGGGAGAAGACCCGCGCTGCTCTGGAGCATGACCACCTGGAGGAAGACATCCAGCACCTGCGTGTCAGGCTGGAGGACGAGGCGCGCAACCGTGAGGAGCTGGAGGCTGCAGCCCGCGCCATGAATAAGTACGCAGAGGAGTGCCGTCTGGCGCGACTGGAGCTGGACAAGAAACTCCGTTCCCTGGAGGAGGAGGGCGCTTTTCTGAAGAAGAACCACGAGGAAGAGGTGTCCGAGCTGCTCGCTCAGATCCAAGGCGCGGAGGTGAGCTTCGACATGCGGGACTCGCTCAAGGCGGACGTCACCAGCGCACTGAGGGAGATCCGCTCACAGCTGGACAGCCACGCATCCAAGAGCGCGACTCACGCAGAGGAATGGTTCAAAGGTAGGTTGGATCAGAAAGGTAAAGTTTAAAACAAAGACATGAAGATGGATTTGAACAGGGGATGTATTATAATAGCCCTCAGAGATATATACAGAGATGTTTATATATATATACGGATACAGTTTGATTGATTAGTTTAAACTAAGGTGATTTGAGGTGAGTGAGCAGTGGCCAGGTAACCTGTTGTTATGGTACAACTCTGTACACATTCTGACTTCTAGATGTTTGCAGATAAACCGATTCTGCTGGCAGAAACCTGGTGAACAAAGTAAATTAAAAAAGATAATCTCTTAAAACAAAATGCTCAGAGATCAAGATTGAAACAATATGGCCCAAGAGTTTAAATGCTGCACATTTCTGTTGGTGCATCATTGCTGCAGAATGATCAATTTTATTTAAGAGGAGCACTGCTGGTGTGAGATGCACACAGAGAGGAAGGAGACAGCACTCTCACTGAACAGTGGGTGTGTTATTGCTTGCTGTTTGTCGGCTTGTTGTGTTGATGGATCTTGCCCTGAAACTCATAACACTGTAGTCGTGTCAAGGTCACCTGCGTTTAGCAGGCGATGCTTCATCACTGGGCTCATCAACGCTTTCTCTCAGCTGTCATGACTGCAGGGGACGTAGACATAACCTGCACTTTTTCAGAATAGGAGAAGTCTGCTGAAGTAGATGTGGGGTCAGACGCACCACTTTAAGAATGAGCGTATAAAGGCCTATAAGTATGCAAAAAGCATTTCAATGTCACGCCACCTAATGGGTCTACACATTGACATTTGCAGTAGGTTTACATGCTGACTTGATAGAGCCATTAAAAGGTGCAAACTGAATGACCTTGCTGTGTCCAGCTGACTGCAGCACTGAGGCTCATTTATGCTCGGACGAGGGAGGAAGCTGAGTCAGACTGGTGAATGACACATGGCCACTGTCAAGGTCACTAAGGCCCGGTTTGGAACTTGGTGTGACACAGCAAACATTTCTAACATAACAAGTGATTTCTTTTGTTTGCAATTCCTGCAGTTCGTATGGAGCGTCTGTCTGAGACCGCAAGGTCCAACCAGGATGCCATTCGCGGCTCCCAGGAAGAGATCGGAGAGTACCGCCGTCAGCTCCAGAGCCGCACCATTGAGCTGGAGACTCTCCGAGGAACCAAGGATTCGCTGGAGAGACAGCGCATGGAGAGCGAAGACAGACACCACGATGACCTCAACTCACTACAGGCACAAACACTTACCTCTCACAGAGAAAACCACTAACTGCTCATCCTGTCATACGGTCAGTGTAATCTTTGATTTGTGAGACTGTGTGTTTTGCAATTTGCAGGAGACCATCAATCAGCTGGATAATGAGCTGAAAACCACCAAATGGGAGATGGCCAGCCAGCTGAAAGACTACCAGGACCTGCTGAATGTGAAGATGGCTCTTGATATCGAGATCGCTGCTTATAGGTTTGTCAGGGTTTATAACCCACGTGCAAGTTTAATTAAATTGATTCTTTGGATCCTTAATGTCATTTTCCCTCACTTTGCATCTTTGTTTGTAAAACAGGAAGTTACTTGAGGGCGAGGAGAAGCGCTTTGTGTCAGGAGGAGGTCCCTACTCCTACCTGGAAGGTAGAATTTCCACCCACATGAAAGTGAAAGGAGATGAAATCTCAGATACAGTCATCGTAGAGGAGCAGACAGATGAGACCCAGGTGACAGAAGTCACAGAGGAGGCAGATGAGGAAGAAAAGAAAGAAGAGGAAGACGAGGCTGGAGAGGAAGAAGAGGAAACCAAAGATGAGGAAGAAGAAGCTGAGGAAGGAGATGCTAAAGAGGATGATGGTGAGGGAGAGGAAGAGGAAGACAAAGAGGAGGAAAAAGAGGATGATGATAAGGCAGACAAAGAGGAGGCAGGTGAGGAAGAGGAGAAGTCCAAATCACCAGAAAAGGCTGTATCCCCTCCTTCAAAATCCCCTCAGCCCAAATCCCCTGCTGTCAAATCACCAGAATCTAAATCTCCACAAAAATCACCAGAATCTAAATCACCAGCAGCCAAATCACCCGCAATGTCACCTGGAGTTAAATCTCCAGCAGTAGATGAGTCAAAGTCACCTGCACCAAAATCACCTGTGACAAAATCCCCACCCAGCAAATCCCCTGAGGCCAAATCTCCTCTTCCCAAGACCCCCGAACCAAAATCTCCAGAGAAGGAGAAGGCCAAGCCTGTTGATGCCAAAGACACCCCTAAAGAAGAGAAGAAAGAGGAGAAGCCTCAGCCTGTCAAGGAGGATAAGAAGGAGAAAGAAGAGCCTGTGAAGGAGGAGAAGAAGCAGGAGCCCAAAGAAAAAGAGCCTGAAAGCAAAGCAGAGAAACCTGACGTAAAGAAAGAGAGCAAAGAGGATGAAGCACCGAAGAAGGTTGATGCTTCAAAACCTGCAGCTCCCAGCAAGCCTGCAGAAAACATACCGAAGTCCGAAGATAAAGAGAGCACCCCCCCTGCTAAAGAAGAAAAACCCGCTGCTCCAAAATCAGAGAAGACCGAGCCCGAGGCAAAGCCTGCCCCTAAAGCAGAGCCTGAGAAAACAGAGGGCAAAAAGGAGGAGAAGAAGCCAGAAGAGAAGAAGCCAGAAGAGAAGAAGCCAGAGGAGAAATCTGCATCTAAACCTGAGCCTGAAAAATCTGAGAGCAAGAAAGAGGAGAAGAAGCCTGAGGAGAAAAGCAAGACAAGTAAAGAAGAGAGTAAGGACGTGAAGGAAGAAGGGAAGGCAGAGAAATCCTCTGGCACTGAGAGCAAGGAAGAGAAGGCCAAGAAGTAAGACTTAAAAAGCGTTTCAGGGTTAGAGTGGTGGAGATGCCAAAGAACTATGAGGGAGGGCAGGGCAGAGGCACCCAGCAGTTCAGACTGACACCGCAGTGTCCAAAACAAAGCAGGTCATGGTATGTAAGCAATAGTGCTTTCTGTAGCAAATAACCCCCTGCTCCCTAAGTATGGCCATTACACACCCCCGATGCTTCTGATGTATGACTGTAGTGAATGCAGAATGCTCTTTCTCTTTATCTGAATGTGACGACTGCCCTTAATAAATAACAAGTGCATTTAAACGGAATCCCGCTGACAGGGACCGCAGGGGCCTGCTGTACCTACACGAGCCTTCAAAAGGGTAGAGATGTCAAAAACAATGTCAAGTTATAGATTGTGACAGATGTTGAATATAAAGAAATGTATATTTATGGAGATACAAATGTCTATATTATATTATTTACACACACATCAGTAGGGAAGACTTGAATTTTGCTTGTTGTGCACCATAACGCAGCTTCTCCCTGACAGGTGAACTGCAGCGTCTCACTCCTCTGGTCTGCAACACTAGGACAATGATGACTGTGCTATGTATAAACTGCTGAGAATATGCAATATGAAACAGAAAATAAAGAATGAAAAATTCAACACAAGCAGATTTTTGTTGGGTTTTTCTTAATCTGTAGTACACACACTCGGGCATTATGTACATATATAATTTAACCTTAGCTGGGGTGCACCTAAAAGTGCAGTGTCAACAGTAATCTTCCAGAACGCGAGGCCAAAAGGTAAATGCTGTAACTGCACTGCATTGCGGCGAAGGAGAGGGGGAGCTGTACCCTCCCTCAGCAGCCACTGCACCCTCCATCATGTCTCACACACCACATTCATGTATTAATCAGCAGCAGGGCGTTTGCTTGCTTCCCCGTTTTTTTCCACTGCTGCCTCACAGCTAAAAGGACAGTTCACATACCGCCATCAGTCCCTTTGTCACCTTTTCACACCTTCCACACGTATCTCATTATTATTCCTACATAATTACCATAATTATCAGATGTATTGTTTAACATAACGAGTAGGATTAGAATGAATTCACAAAGGGGCTTTACTTTTAAAATCATTCAAAATAAATGCCCGTCTGTCACTTTTGGTCTTGACTTCCAGTAACAGTTAAACTATTTATCTGTGTATTTCTACTAACTTTTACAAAAAAGGTGAATCTCTATTTCTAATTGGGTTTACTGATGAATCCTGCAGCTAGGGGCAAAACTCACTGCAATCGCACTGCATCTGATGGATGCATTCTGTAATTTTCCATTTAGAAGAAACTTTTAACTGTGTCAACTCAACTGTGACTACTCTCAATGCAGCCAACTTGTCAGGTGAGAAAAAAAAATCTGATGGTAGAATTTTGAGTTTGTCTAATCTTAATAATTTGTTGAGAATCAAGTGGAAAAGATTACATTTGTTTCCCCCCCATCTTATGACTAGAAATACATTATTTTGAATACGTTCTATGAGAAGCCAGTCTTTATGTATTTTGGGAAACAGAATTGAGTACAAGTTTTCACCAAAACTCCTCAGACCTCTATTTAAAAACAGTAAAAACCATGCAATGCCTGTTCTCAGAAATAGACAAACACCCTTTTGAGGCATTAGATTTCAGATAAGGCTGAACATTGAATCGTTCCTATACAAATGCAGATCAAGTAGTCAACTTGCAGTGTTCATTTTGGGTCTTTTCATTCATTATGTTTGGACAGTATCTTTCAATTGTGCTACCAACTGAATCCAACCAGACCCAGCACGCCCCACCATCTCCTCAGGCTCTCCATACTTAACAAGTTCTGTTGTTCTTACACATGCATACGATCACACTGTTTGTGTGAATGTGTGTGTTTGTGTCAGAAAAGAGAGAGTTTCCACTGTACATGTCACAAACACCGTGAAACTGGTATCAGTATAGTAACCTGTTTTATTAATATTACTGCCACCAGGATGATAAAAGAGGAGTCAAAGACCAACAGGAGATGATACACAAAGTATCATCTACCCTGGACATGATTCTCAGTGGAAATGACTCAGCTCCCGCCAGCACCGAACCAGAACTGAATAATAATCAGCTAGAGCAGACGACACCTATAAATAGAGCAGCAGACAAGTGGTAGAGAGGAGGGCAGAGGGATGAAACAGACACATTTAGAGTGGACAAAAGTCCTGGATACAACAGAGCCTTAAAAAAACTAATTCACACTCGTTCAGGAAAATAAGCAAAAGTTATTTTATTTTCAGTTTGGTACAAAGACTAAAAAAATTTGTGTCACAGTCACAAAGTTCAGTTTGGGGAGTTACAACTAGTACGTACAGTGGGGAGGATCATTAACAGGCTTAGCGATGACTGAAGAAGCCCTGGGGATGGTTGTACTTGAACGGCTTCAGACGATTTGGACCCCTGAAATTCACAGAGGGAGTGAGAGAACTCAGCGTCTCGTTGACCAAATCTGTGTGAGAAGTTTCATTATTCCTTTTTGTGGCTACGTACCTGACTGTGCGCAAGCACATCTTTTCACGGGGGAACTCTCGTGGTCCCTCCACGCTGTCATCTTGTCCTTCAGTCTCCAAATACACATCCAGGCAGACACACAGGCGTTCCATCTGATTGGTCAGGAGCTGGTGTCCTGGGCGTGGTCCCTGTAGTTCGTTTTTGAACACGTTGACCTCACATTCCATGGCCTGTACATGAGTCAGAGTAAAAACAAATCACATGTTGTGAGGAAGAGGACGAGACTTAAAATGTCAAAAGCTCAATGTATGTGAAGAGTGAGCACATAACACTTTCAGGTAGAGACAATGAAATCAGCCTTTAAACTTAAAATAAATAATAATGTGGCATTGATATTTTTATGATCTACTGATATCAACATTTTATTTGACCACAAGCTCTTGGGTAAATGACCATTAATGAAATGTTCATACTCGAAGGTTGTCATCAGTGCGTCCGCTGCGTTCACCCTTCCAGCTGAGGGAGAGGGAGAATAGAGGAGAGATCTCTGGGTAACGCGGGTTCAGCACCACTGCGGCCTGGAGACGAGCTGAGAGGGAGACACAGATACAGACAACTCGTTTATGAAAGCCACTTCACATCAAGTAATCAATAACAGCAACTTCTATAAACAGTGATAATATCTACCTGTGCCTCTTTCAACCACTGCCATGAAGTACAGATCAGTCTCCTTTGCCAGACCAGCCTCAGTCACATGACGTGTATACGGCAGATCCTTGAAAGAAAGAGAAACATCAGTGAAAATACCTTCTGTACATATGATTCCACATCTATAAATGAGTGTCTCTGTGTATTTGTATGTGTGTACCATGTACTCCTGGTGAGCGACCGTGGTCCAGCGAGCTAAACGAGAGACAATCTTGGCAGGAAAGAGGTGCTGACACTCGGCAGAGACTGGGATGATGCTGTGCTCTGAGGACACAAACCAACACAGTCAAAACTCAGTCTTTTCACGAGGGAGCAATAAATGTGGAAACTTGAACAAAAAATGATGTACCTAATGAGGCAAACTGTTTGTGCAAAGCCAAGCGGGACTGGACCCGTCCCCTCAGCAGCTTCATGGTGCTCTCCATGTGGCTGGCACTCAGTGAACTGCCCACACGCACACCCTTGGAAAAACAAACACACACCAACATGACGCAGCTGTAAAACACACACACGCACATACACAGTTCTCGGTTGGGATGATACTCCATTTTTGAACACACCTCTGAAGCATCACTTGGAAAATGCAGTCCTCCAAGACTCTGAACCCACATGTAGGGATGGCCCAGCTCCTCCACGTAATCAGCATAGCAAACAATCCTGTAAGAAAGTGAGGGGTTAATTCTACAGGGATTATGTTAACTTCATTCATTTGATTCCCTACATATCTTTCTGTAGGGAAATCTCAGCCCCCCCGATGACCCCAGGTTACATCACTGAGGTCGTGTCTAAGTTGCATCGAGAGATGTGTCAAAACTGTTATCTCACCCGACTTTATCAAACTGGTAACGATTCGCTGGATTGGGTGTTTCCCGGCCCTGGTCGCTAGAGTAGAGACAGCTGAGTAGAGTGTCTGATTTCAGCAAATCTCTGCAAAAGAAGAAGACATCATCAGATTTTCCTGTTTGTAACTTAGAGAGGGTGATGGATATTTAGGTCCACACACAAAAAAAACACACCCAGCACTGATGGCTGTGTTCAGGTCTGTGGTGGTGGAGACCTTGGTCTTGACCGTCATAATGTTCAGATTCATCAGGTAGTAGAAGAAGAGATGGAGGATGCTGCCATCTGTGGAGACAAGGTGGATAACACACAGTGAGGAACTAATCCATTACCAGCTTTATTCAATATTCTCCCCTTTCACTAATCATCTGAGCATTCGCCCCCAGGGTTTACTTTACACTGCAGCTGCATTACAGAGGGAGAGCAAGGTGTGGTCACGATGCATGATAGCAGCACCCAGGGGACACTAGATGCTTACGGTCATTTTTAACACTGCCACTCTCTGCAGTCAGTGTGAACTTAGTGACACTGTCACTTAAAGGCACGTCTGCTGCTGTTTTTTTTTACCGCAGTAAAATGTCTGCTGCAGCTGGCAGCAGGGAGGAGAACTGGGGAGAGGGAAGGTACTAGAAATAAAAGCAGGAACCAGAGACAGACTGGCAATAAAAAAAATCCTTTACAGCCTGTTGTAGGTGCTGCAGCATCTCTCTCACCTCTTCCTCTCCCCTCCCTCTTTCTCCCTTTGGTAGAGTTAAGTCTGCATTGCAGGTCTCCCTATAATCTGTCACTATTCCTTCTATGGCCAGCAGAGGGAACACAAGGGTCAAGTGGGGTCATCATAGCAGAGTGGGTCATGCTTACTTTTTTAGTATCATACATGATTACATATCAAAAGTTACAATACAACCAGTACATACATGATCACATCACAAGGAATGTAATGCAGATTAATTGTTCATATTTGGGATTAAACCTGAGTAAAGATCTATTTTGCAGAGACTGACACACTAAGAACATCAAGCGTGCGAGTTGCACTGCTCCTCTCAACACTCAATGAATATCCGTTGCAATGAATGAACCAGTTTCCCATTAATTATCTACTGACACTGCTAGTCATATTCTAATGTGTCCAGTCACAGTTTGATAATAAATCAAAAAAATGTTGAGCTGTCTGCAGTGCTATTTGCCTCGTCACGCTTTCACTATCCTCCATTAAGTTTTTAACGTCCACAGTTTAAGCTGCAGTTGTGCGTATTCAATGTAGTTCTCTCTCACGGGGGAACTTCTTTCACTCTGATCTCTGTACTTGTCACTCAGGCTCTGTTGCACACGAGTGCGAAGTGCATGCAAGAACACCCATGCTACTGACACAGACTAAATCAATTCTGTGGGAAACACTGAAAGAACTTACAATTATCTGGTTCTGAAATATTACACAACCCCTATTTTTAAACCTATTAGGGCCAATGCGGTATCCTTTCTCTTCTGAGTCGTAGAATTTTTTTTTCCAGTTCATTAGATTTAGAGCACTGCAAAAATCGATGTGTTACCTTTACACTTGAGGTCTAGGCAGAGGGACAGAGGATGCTTCTTCAGCATCTCTCGTCTTTTGTCGTCCAGCTGACCACCCGTAGTCGGCCTTCTCCTCTTCTGTGAAACAACAGAAAGTGAAAAGCACAGGAAACAGGAGAAGGTAAGCAAGAAAGCAAAAATAAAGACCATGTCTGACACTGGTGTTTCAAATAAATAAGCAAAACAATGTGTATCACATTTCAGCTGAATACAGGAGAAACATGAGAGCAACTTGGCATCTTTTTTTTTTTTTTTTTTTTTACAGGAAGTAGGATTTCAAAGGAAGCACTGAAAGTAGTGAAGGATTAAAATAGGAAGAGGGGATTTCGTAAGAAACACAGACGACCAAACGGAGGATGCTTGACCAACGTGGGCTCACGTTACAGTCACCCAGCCATTCTTGGCAAATATTTCATATAACATAATCGATAGTTGCTGCTCCCCAACCAGCCAGACCACACTATGTGACAGCTAGGGCGTCTGGGAGAGATTCTGTGTCTGGTGCTGAGACAGGTATATTAAGAAAACACTGCACTTGCTGACCTGAGGGTGTGTGTGGGTGTGTGTGTGTGTGTGTGTGTGTGTGTGTGTGTGTGTGTGTGTGTCTGTCCTGTGACTCACCGTTTTCTCTTGCTCTTCCTCAGCATCTGAATCACTATCATCATCTGGATTTAACAGAACAAATGATTTTTGCTTCTTTAGTTGAGAATGCATTGAATTATATTGACAACAGAACACAGTGCAGTGTTTGCATGCTAAAATGAATATTGTATAATGGTGGAAGTATAATAGTTTGTACCCTGGGAATCTTCTGGAGGTTTTGACAAGGCCTTGGCCTCTTCCACATCACCACTGATTGACACACTCAGGTTCTTGTCTGAAAGATAAACAAAAAGAAAAAAAACACTGAATATCAGGGCTTACATCCCGATAAGAGAAACTCCATTTTGTCTTGAGATATAAGACATTCTCAAATGAGTACTGACCGCAGGCCTGGCCGTAGGCATTGGCTTGAACAAACAGGACATACAGAGGTGGAGGGAGATGGCGGGCGACCTCAGTCTGTTTCTGTGTCTGTTCAAAAGGCATGGAGAGGTACTCTTGCACAGGGACAGAAGCCTAGGACAGAGGACAGGGGATACATCAGAGGTGTCCACTGGATCTAACACTGAATGAAGAATGAGACTAAACCCTTGTACTTAGAAAGAAATCAGCAGATACAAAGCAGTCAAGTTAATGAATTAAATGAACTAATGTATTAAATGAACACTTGGTCCTGTTGAAGTTCAGGAGAGAAAGCCTTAGTAATCTCCTGGACAGACGGTTGTTATACCTGCATGATGGCGTTCAGTCCTGGCTGTAAACTTCTCAGATGCTCCTTCTTCACCTCAATGCTCTTCTGGTTCTTCTCCTTTGTGGCCTGTGACTCTTTGTATTTCTCTGCCAACCTTTAGGCAAACACAACATTTTAACAACCGTTCTGTGCTACCCAAAAATATTAAGATCATTTTTTAAACCATAGCATCCTGAAAATGCACCAAGCCACACACCTCTTTCTCTGTTCAAGCTCCCAGTCCAGTCGAGCCAGTGTCAGTTGGTGGGGGTCATTCTTTGTGAGGTTGGGCCTGGATATCTCTGGTGGGGCCTCCTGGTAGAACTCTTCCTCAGAGACCAAGTCTATCTCCTCATGCTTGGATCTGGGACAGTGAAACCGAAGTTAACTATCATTGTGACAACAGGAAAATCTGTGAGTGAACCATCAACACTGGAACTAAGAAAACCGTTTATTTATCTGTGTCTTTTGAGATGAGTAATTATCTTTCACATTCATTATCTGTACTACAGTGCATTCTGATAAAGAGTGAGGTTCTACACCTAGTGTTAGTGCTAAAATGTATTCAATTTCAATTTGTTTTGTTCTGATATTAAACTTAGATTTCATGTGAGCAACCCTGCTTCATTCTAATCAAGTGAAAGCTTTTACAATCTGATGTAAAATGTTGTACTAACTTGAACTCTAGACACTTGCTGATCTCCTTCTGAAGATGCATAACTTCATACAGCAGATTCTGCAACTGAAGGTGCAGCACGTCCACTTTCTGCTTTGCCTGAGTGGAGGGAGAAAGACGTTAATGCATGTTTTCAAGCACAACCCAGGTGACCCTGAAAACAAACACTATGTCAAATCAAGATTGAAAAAGAACAAGGATCAATAAACAGAATCAGCATCTTAATTGAAAATAACAAACGAGAGGATGTATGTAGCCTTTGCTGACACTGGCAGCTCCTGTAGTTAAAAGTATTATAAGTAGAAAAAAGTGGTCTGAGTTCAACTTTCCTTCCTTGATCAGCACAACAGAAAGTTGAGGCAGCTTTTTTCAGTAAATGGATGGAATAGAGTGAACTTCGGACGTGTTAAAAGGTTTTGAGGGACTTACCTCATGTGTTTGGTCTCTGCCTCTCTTTAGTCGCATATGAGCCAGACGATTGAGTTTTTTCAGGTTCATGAAGTGGATGCAGCTCTGCATACGTCTCTGCTCGACCTCAGCGCACTGAGAAGAAGAGTCCGAGTGTATTAATATGGTGAAGAGACAGAATCTTTATCAGGACTCATACACACAATGTAATACTACAAAGTGTTATGTGTTTACTATAACTGACACTGATATCAGTCATTAGTAGCAGAACAGACAGGGTGTGTGCCTTGAGAGTATAACTCTTACCCCCTCCTTGGCTCCATTGGATTTAAGCTCCTGGATCTCGCTCATGAGTGTGGCCAAACTCTCACATGACTCTTTGTACTGCAGATAGTCTTGCTCAGGGTCGCGGCCATCCAGCTCCACCTCCTCATTATACACACGTGCATCCTAACAAATAAAAATACATCAATAGTATATATCACGCTCCACTCAGAACTATAATACCAGGAATTCCAACTTATGAATGATGGAGTTAACCTGGGTCCAAAAGACCCTGAATTTGACCTTAATTATCCTTGAGAAATACCTGGTTTAAATAAATTGGATGCACATCACCTAGCACAACCAAGTATCACCCTGTGTATTTATTACCTTGGCCAAAGAGCTTATTTTTTCAAAAGCAGGACACAACACCACATTCAATCAATGACAATCTCACATCCATATGAGACATGCTACATTTGGAGGACTGACAGTGTTTACTGAGACTAATGAAGAACAACTAACTACAGCTGTCTTATGGGTATGATGGGGTTTAGTCCACCCAGACCAACCTTTACTGTGATCAGGGTGTTCATATTTTGGAATCTAAGATTTGAATGCATATTTAACGCAGGATAACTTGAACCCTTCCCTACCTGCGGGTCCCCCTCTCCGCGACCTCGTTTCATCTCCGGAGTTCCTCCTTCACTGCGGAGGACCTTCGACTTTCGCTTCTTCAGGGCGTCCGACGACATGGCTGGCTACATAAAGACCGGGGATATAACGGAATCAGTACACTCACATGAAGTAAACACCGGAAATCATTCAACTAACAAACCAGTGTCTAAACTTCCCCCGTTGGCCTACTAGCCGGTGTTAGCATTGTAGCTGTATGCTAGCTAACACCGACTCGTTCATTCGCTAACGTTAGCTTGTGGGCTCATAACGGGAAGGTTCCAGCGCAGATCACAGACAGCTAATTAAACACGTGTTGGATTATATATATTCTAAATATTCCACTTACCTTTGGGGGATAAAATACGTCTGAAACTATCAGATCCTTAGCGACTGCACACGTACTGCTCACTTTGTCAGATCGCAAAGCGCAAACATCGACGGAAGCCCTGGTGTGTCAAAAACCTACAGCAGCTACACCGCCACCTAGAGTAGAACAACTGTAAACACCGAGTCAATAAAAAACAAAGGACGGTCTACTCAAATGATAAAGTAGAAATAACATAACAGTAATAATCCTTTAGTATAAAATAACATACAAGTACTGTTTTTGAACATGTATATAAATACAAGTTTAGGCCTCTGTTCTGTACTATACTAGCAATGCAGTACTTCATATACTTACAACTATATATATATATATGATGTTATACTGAGCAAGTGCAGAAAATAAACATATGTACTCTGATTTAAACAACAACGAAGGAGACCACATATATTCAAACATTATTTATTCACAATTATAATGAGTCTTAAGATTTTACACAATTATCCAAGTCACATACAACTAAGACCAGGAAACTGAAGTTACATAAAAAGCAGACAACATTTGTCCTCATTTCTCAGTTGGAACAGCTGGAGGAACAAGGAACCAGACAGTCCAACCTCACTTGGCCATATCTATCAGACTCTGCAAAGACGTGGGCACCCAAGTCTTCTCCCCCTGAACAAACACAACCCCTCTATCAATGTAGATGACGATTCGTCCAAATGTGTACAGCTGTTTGCCCTCATGCCGTTTGGCCACTAAGGGCATAAAGACGATATTGTTTTCCTCTGCCTTGGTCTGGATGAGATCTTTAAAGTTGGTTGGACCACCAGTGCTGATGCCTCTGTGAGCCACGCTCTCCGCATCCCTGCGCTCCTGCATGGCTTCATACTGGAAGTCCTTCCTTCTCTCTGTCTGCGTGAGATACGCAATGTTCTCCCTTGCACCAGGCTGCATGTATCCACCTGTTGAGACAAAAAAGAAATGTAATGTTTTGGTACAGATGACAAAAAAAGTGGATTTCTGCTTTGTCCTATATTATTATGTCTTTAAATCCTGAGACTGTGTGCAATACTGACCCATGCCTGAAGACACTGCACGGTTCATGATGTCCAAAGCCTCATTGAACTTCTCTTTTATGAGTGGCTGTGCCAACAAGACATCACTGAACATGCTTTTCCAACCAAGGTACCATTTAGTGATTTCCTCATAGTTAGGACTGTTGCTCAACCATGAACACAACACCTGTAATCAACAACAAAAAAACACACAAAGGTTGAAATGAAACATCAAAAATGATCAGATGTCTCTGACAACATCTTTAACAATCTCTGTAAAAATGTACTATGTCGGTATGTCCACAGACCTGCAACCATTTAGTAAAGAAGTTTTTGTCCAACAGGGACACAAGGCTGGAGGGGGACAACATGCCCTCCCAGTCCATCACCCAGTGAAATGGCTCCATCTGCTGCTGGTGAGGGTTGATAACCAGCTCCTCCAGACACAAAGCTGTGGAAGGAGATAGGAATCTTCAAATAGAGACAAGTAGTTTGTGGGAAAAGGAGGAGAAGAGAGACAGCATTGCTATGGTATCCTTGTGGTTGTCACTGATGAAGACATACCTAACTTCGGAATGATGTTTTTCACCATAAAGGCCTCCCATGCACCTGGAGTGAAAACATCTTTCCATGGTTGCAGGATGAGGCGGGCCGAGGTGTCACTGGGATGCCATCGTTGCAATGCATTGGACAGTTTGCTCCTGATGGGCGGGTACAGAGGCTCTAGACGTGATTGGAGCAGAGGCAGCCAAGGGTGGATCCAGGAGTGGATGGGTACTGTGTCAGTTAAAGGGTTCCAGTTATCCACCTATCAAACAGGAAACAAAGAGATACAAATGATGAAAAGAAGGAAAGTATCAACAAGTAATTTATGGGAAAGGATTGGGGAGTTTGGGGGTTTCTTCACATCTAATACAGTTGAGAGTATGTGTGTGTGTCTTGCCTCTCGCTGCAGTCGGGGTAAGATCAGCTGCTCCAAAAGATTATCCAGGATCCACAGGGGAAGAAGAGGAGCCCACACCTCTACACAGTCCACCATCGCACCGACCATACGAGGCTGCCAGCATGACACACAGGTCCGCATCACTGGGATCCACACTTCCCACAACACTCTGGAAGAAGAAAGTTGCATTCAGTAAAAACAAGTTGTAACATATTATAAATAGAATTCACTCATACAACTAGATGATTAAAGCTGAATATCTGTTTAAAATGACCTGTGGTAAGGGTCCATATTTGAATCTGGGCCGCTGGAATGGAGGTTTCTAGTTTCAAGGATTGCTCTCCACTGGCCGATGTCTTCCAGACAATAAGAGCTGTCCTGAAAAAGTGAAAAAGAATTGGTAGCTAAATTATTAAGGATTAAATAATGACAAAGCATTGTTACCTTAAGAAAAGATAACTAGAAAAGCATACCTTCAGTGGGTCCCAGGAGCAAAGTTTCTCTTTGAGTAGTGGATGAATAACAGCTACAGCCAAGTCTGACAATCCCATTGTCTTGTATTCTTCATAATAATCTGTTTGTAAGGTCTCAAAGATCCGGGCACATTCCTGAACAAAGGGCAAAGAAAGCACCCAAATAAATTACGTTTGTGGATTTGAAAACAGAGCAGAGACTAATAAACTGAAATAATTTGATAATGTTAGCTGTTAGTCTGTGTATGCACCTGCAGGGTGGGTCCCTCCCCTGGTGCTGTGTCCCCAGAGGGAAAACGCTCCACCAGCGCCAGTACAGCCTCCATTCTCTGGATGGAATCTTGCTCTGCCTCCAGTCTGGTCTGCAGTGCCCGTGACTCGTGGCTCAGAGACACAACTACATCTTTCTCATGCTGGAGACGTCTGGCAGACTGCATGAAGGTTTAACATGATGAGAATAATGGTACATGGAAAATTATAGAGACCACAACATCATAAACATTGCTGATACACCTCATACCTGCAATATGTCCTGTTCTGTGAGGTCTATCAGTAGCTGCAGGTTATGTTCAAGCTCAGGCAAAGCAAAGCCAGTTCCCTTCTGATCCCTAGTGGAGAGGCTTGGTGGAGCTTCATCTGGGACGCTGTGCTTGTTGGACATCTGGCTGTAACTGTAGTAAACCTTTTGTTCTCTTCCAGTCATATCTATCACCTAGAGACGGGGAGATAATAGGTAAACGAGATTCTGAGAAAAAAAATTGGCGGCCGACCACAGGCTTACTTTCCTGAAACAATCCCACACAGAGGGTGGCATTGTGTACTATTATGTTTAGTTTCTGAATCTTATTACATTACAGCGTCATTCAATTAGTGTAAAGATCGAAGGCATAGAACGTTGTTAACATTCCTATGAGGCTACAGCAAAGGGATGTTAATACTTGAGTCCCTTCGAACATACCTTGACCTGTGCCAGCTCTCCAGCGGATGCTGCGGTGCTCCGCCCTGCCAGTTTGCCTTTAGCCTTCAGCTCATCCACAGTTCTGTAGGAGTACTTGGGTTTCTTCTTTCCTATAGGCCCTGCAGGATCCTTACGCCACTGGCCGAGCTCCTTCTGAAACTCCTTCACAGACAGGAATTCAGAAACATGTCAAAAATAATGGAGACACTATACACACCCACTTATCTAAAATTCAGTCTAAATTGGAAACTTAGGCAAAGATATATTTGTCAAAAGAACCTTTTCCTCTTCTTCCTCTGAGTCGACCACAGGAAAATCCTGGAGACTCTGCTTCGTTCGCTCGTTTCCATAAGCGCCCACTGCTCCTTTGCCTTTACGAACTTTTGCCTCAATGGGGTTTACAATACCTGCAACATTAAGAAAGCAATATGTACATCAGCTTGCCTTTGTTGCTTCTATAAAACATACAGTGTTACTCAACCTCTCAATCACATGGCCTCCTCAGAGTCACCCACCTTGTGCATTCTTGCCCAAGCCTTTGCCTGGCTGGTAGCCCATCTTCTGCAGAAGCTTCTGACCAATTCCCTTTGTGTGCTTCTCCCAGTTACCAATGCCTTGTCCAGAGTGAATGCCACCGGCAAACCTCTGGGCCTGGTTCTTGCGGACATTGCCCTGCTAATAACAATACATTTTGATAATTCATATAATTGTCCATGTAATGTTCTGTTGCAGAGTACACTGCAAAAGGTTGAAAATGCATACATAAGTAATTTTACCATCTGCAGTTTTCTGGGTGCAGTGCTGCGAGGGGGGGAAGGTGCTGAAGGAGCATCGTCATCAGAATCATTGGAGTCTTCTTCTCCTTTTTGCTGCTGCTTCTCCTCAGCTGCAGTCTTACGCAGGCCAGCACTCACAAAGTTCACAGGAACAGTGTAGTCTTTAGATCTAGAGAGGACACAATTGACTTGTTAATACCACTTTTAACATAAAGCAATTGTTGGTGATGTTCGTACTTCTCCTCTAGGGATACCTAAAATTAAACAAACCAACGCCTTACTTCTTGCCTCCAAAGCTCGGCCTCTCGTCCTCATCTGAGTCTTTGTCAGCCCAGATACCATAGGTGGCCTGGTCCTTGGTCTGCCTGTGTCTGCGGCGGTCCGGGTTGAACTCATTGGCCAGATCCCAGTCTGTCACCTCAAAGCTCTCAATCTCCACACCTTCCTCCTCCTCCTCCCCTCCTCTGCGCCCATACAGGTGGGACATGGACATCTCTGGATATCACAACAAACACAACATCCTGACGATTAAAGAGGTGATAATGTGGATCTACAGGCAGCTCCGTGCCAACGGAACAAACTGATGAAAACCACGAGATGTGGCTGAAAGCTTGGTGAGTAGGATGAGAGTCTGTGTTAACTCATCATTACATCCAGGTATTAGCTCTTCTACAGCTACTAGCATGTCTCAGGAGTTTGTCCAGAGAACATGACAAAAAAACACAATTAACCAAGTTAATATCCACTGAAAGAAAAATACAAACAACGTCTCACATGTAAATAGCTTGCTAGTGGGAGTAACACCACTACTAACAACTGCTGTAGAGAAAACAACGTGAAGACTAGCTAACGTTGAGTAGCACAAGCTAACCTTAGCTTTCATAAACTACTCGTTTTACAGGAAACAAAACTGGCGTCCTGGGAAATAATGACACCCTGTTATTTAAATTCACTAGTCACAATGATTATGGTGTTGATTATTCTCTTACTTGTAGATTATTGCAGCATTAGAGACGATCCAGCTCAGAGCAGTTAGCTTCTTCGTATAACACACGAAATGAAAACAGAATTACTTCCGGTAAGCACCGGTGTTCCGTTAAAGGTTGAACCCCGGAAATGAACAGGTAAATTTCTCAGATTTACAGAAGTAGATAAAGTAATTACATAAATGTTCTTACATTTTACATTGATGAATTGTATCAATTATATTCATTTGATAAAAATTAACCAGAAATACAAAAAAAGTCATGACACCGGAAGAGCACGCGCGTGTGTCACACTCAATGTAGTCCCACGTGTTGCATGTTCTCCAACACTAAATAACGCTTGAATGACGACACGGATGTTTTTGGTGGGACTCTTGTTCGGGGGTGAATCGGTGTAGATGTCGGACACCGGAGAGGAGTGGCAGGTTGCCCGGCGACGAAAAGGCGCAGCGCGGAAGTCAAAGACACCTCAGGGGAGTTCAGCCTCAACGTGCAGCCAGGAGCCGCTGGATGCGGAGAAAACTGTCAAACGAATCAGAGACGCGGCGTAAGAAACCTGGACCTGATCAAGCAGCATCTTCTGAAATATAAATCACATTCAAGCAGGATATACTCGTTGTCTCCGCTGGTTTGTGCACAATCTCTGCAGAGTCCCTGTGTAACGCTGCTGCTCTGCTCCCTTCACAGGTCTGAGCTGAGGTGTGAGGAGTTCTGGCAGGAGTGGAAAGGTGATTGTCCAGGACAGGGTTGCCAAGTCTGCATGACAAAACCAGCCCCCATACGAGAACTCAAACTATACCAATCAATAAATCAAATTATATTCGTATAGTCCTTATTCACAAATCACAATTGATCTCTTAGGGCTTAACAAGGTGCAACATCCTCTGTCCATAATCCTCAACAAGAGTGAGGAAAGCTACCAAAACACTTCTCTTAACAGGGGGAAAAGCAGAGATTCTTTGTGTGCCAGCATTACACACATTTAACCTAAACAGAGCATATGATGTTTTAACTAAATCACCTCCATTTGCCTGGATGACATGAACTTACTATTGATATATTTACTGTATTCAATGCAACACCTTACTTCAGCTAAATAATCTTACCATGTTTCTTCACTGTATTTTATTCATACACTTTTGCATTTTTATTAACCATATATCAGATGAAACACCATGTTATGTTAATCCATAACTTCTTAATAATTTAGGTTATTCACAATATATACACAGATGAGCCACAACATTAAAAACCTGTGAGTGGTTAGGAATTAGCATGATAAGGTGCATCAGCTGAAATAACAGTGAAATGACACTATAGTAAATTCATGTCTTTAAGGCAGGGTGGAGGAGACAAAGCAAAGAGAAAGCAAAAACTAATGATTAAGTTTGTGTGTTATGTGCAAATGGTCCATGTATATGCATTTATATATCATTAACTGTTCATCTTGTAGAAGGCTGAACTTGATCTCTTTGCAGCAAAAAAAGAAAAACATCCTTCAACTGGGAATATTTATGATTTCCAATGTCTCTTGTTTTGATGCTTTGGGATCCCTTGTCGTCTTAGTCCAAAGCAAAACAGGTCTTCTTTTCATTTAACTTGCATCTTGATGAACCTGATTGTTCTGCAGGGCTGTTGCTAGCGGCAGGATCGACATCCCGCTCCAAACCTCCAGAGAACAAGGGCTCTGAGGATCCTACTGAGCAGCTGCAGGAGGACAGGGAAGACAGGAAATGTCAGCAGCTCGAGTGTGTGTGTTACGGCCTCGGCTCCTTCTCCTCCTGCGTCGCGGCTCGTTACCAGCTGGCCACTCTGCTGCTGCTGCTGGATGCAGGACAGGTCAGACATGGATCAGTGAGATAACCCACAGCACTCGCATGTGGCCCTGTTTAATCATACACTGTGTCACTGCTCTGCTCCCTTTAGATTCCACTGGAGGCCTGCTTTGTTTATGACCCTGTATTCTCCACTGGAGAGAGGGACGTACTGAGAAAGCTGGGTCTCACTGTACTCACAGAAAATGAGGTCAGTTGATCTCTTGTGTTTGCTGTGAATAATCAGACCAATCCAGTGTTTTTTATGAGTTTAACTTGTTTGATCCAGATTATGAATGCACGGATTCAGCATTGCTAAATTGCTGGCTCTTTTTCATATCATAGCACAGATGAGCATAACGCTTCTTAATTAGAAACTAGAAAAATTAGAAACAGGACTTTACAATAAAACAACACTGGTTCTACATGGAGCTTTCTACATCTCTCATCTTCCTAATCAGAATTCGTTCTGTTGTCATGGTGACAACCACATTGGTAAAAGACAACATCAGCTGTCTGTGAGCACCAGACCTACACTAGACACAGCACTGACCAGGAGTTAGGAAGCCACTGGTTTCCATTCATTGTCAGTAAAGTATTTCACTGACAAGGACTAAACACTATATTATTATATTATTCTTGGCTGCTATCTCAGATGTAAGCACGGACAGATTTGTAAAATCTTCTAGTGTAGGAAACCAAGTTTTCAGAGTCAGTAATCAAAGATGAAGCATTTCTTTAGAGCTTGACCGATAATTTAACACACTGTGAAAAATGTAGCATATAAATTGTTGTTATGAATAATGAATCGAAGGACCCCTCTCAAGCAAGTTTCATACATTGCCACCTTCCCTCAACGGCAGTCTGTTTCACTGTTCTCTATTGTGCAGGAAGGGAAGCGTTTGGCAACAAAGCCCACTCTCTTTTTCCTGATGCATTGTGGGAAAGCCCTTTACAACAACCTTCTCTGGAGGAACTGGAGCACACAATGTCTTCCTTCTTTGACAATCATTGGAAACAGCTTTAACAGCATGAGGGACAGGTTTGTACAAGACAAGAATGATGGAGGGAGGTTTAGAAAAACTGAAGGAGAGAGGAGGTGACACTCGCTCTCTATTTTACCAACAGGACGATCGAGAGAGAGTTCGATCGGGACTACAGCTACATCAGTCAGGCTGTGGGTGTGTGTGAGGAGAGACAGCTGCCTTGTCCACCCCGCTTCATTGACGTCTTCAGTGACACAGCAGTCATCACCTTTCCTGCCAGCAGCGTTAACAGACTCCCACAATCCACCTGGGCAGAGCCACCCGAACCACAGTACCAACACTGCTCTGATTTGGAGATCATACGAAGGCAAACGCAGAGCTGAGATTGCACTTGGGACATTTTTTGCTATTGCAATTTGCAATTGTTGCTATTGATATGACCAGTTTTTGAATAAATGAACTAAGCTTCAAATTGAGGGCTGACTCTTGAGGAAGAAGAGGAAAAAGATAATATTGTCCATCTTGGATGAATTTAACCTGGTGTTTGAGCGGCGATTGATAACTAATGGCAAAGAATTGGGAGGATTTCTGAAGTGTTTTACGTATCTGGTGCTTTTACAACCACATTACAGCTGGCAATTTTCATTATCAGTCAGTTAAATATGAAAATCTCCGACCCTTTGCTGCATGCATTCCTTTGTTTTCTCTCCCCCCTTCACACTTACATCATTTCCTATCAATAAAGGCCAATATTATCTAAAAATATATTGAGAAAAATTGTTAGATTGGGCGTTTGTACATCTGACAGATGATTAAAATACGTTAAAGAAGAGAAGACAAGTTTAATACTCAGAGTAAAAAGTTTATTGTTGGAAAAAAATAACACTCAACAGTACAGCCCTCTCCCTGCATCAGTAATAACATCTCCAACACAAAGTAATACTCATCCTCTCACTCTCTGCTTTCTCATTCTGTGCTTCACTCGATCAAACGACCTCTCGGATCCTGGCAGAGTTTTATGTCACAGCAGTGACGTTAGAAAAACTTGACTACAGCAGTGTTTTCTGGTGTGATATGTGTTCACTCCTCAGCTGCTCCATTGGCAGTGACTTTATCTGCGACTCCATTGACTGCTGTGTCTTTGTGTCCTGTTCCATTTGCTATGTTTGATTTTGAAACAACATCAGCCCAGGTGCCCTTACTCTTCAGGACTGACGGTGTAGCCTTGGTGTCCCTCACTCCATTAGATTGACCATCTTTCTCATCTGACTTCATCTGCGCACATGTTGCTCCAGCTTCCATCTCCCTGCTGGCTGTGCTGCTCTTCACCTCCTTTTCTACACTGCTCTCAGTTTCCTCTCCTGCAGCCCTGACCTCTGACACCCCATTCACCATTTTCACCTCAGTGGCTCTGTCACCTTCCTCCCTGTTCTCTGTTTTCTCCTCATGCTTGTTTTGCTCCGCCGGCTCCACCACATGCCCATTAACTGACACTGCAGCAGCACCCACCACCGACACCTCTTCCACCGACTCATGTTGGCGTTCGCTGTTATTCTCCGCCGTTGGGCTTCCTCCATCCTCAGCTTCCTTCCCGCATCCTGTTTCTTTATCCAAGTTTTTCTCTCCTGCCTTCACAGTCTCTGAGGCGACGAGCTCACTAGGAAGCTTGAGTCCCAGTTCTTTTAAAGCTGCAGCTTTTCGCTCCAGGTGTTTCTGCTTATACTCCTGGAACCTGTCACTATGAAAATGAAATGAGTAGTTGTAACTGGGAACAATATGACTATGACTTCACTATTGTATTTTTCAACAACAAACTGTTTGGATCAGGATATACAGCATGGACCAAAATTACTTTAATAAACACATTCAAGGGATCCTTATCATGAATGTCTGTTCATGTAATGTGACTATAAGCCAAGATATAAATATTGCATTTGAAGAGATTTGTTTTTTAAAGAATAGCTAAGCAGCATTTCAGCATCACATTCAACACATTTCATATTAGTGATATTTACCTTTGTGTGATGTTCCTGATTCCGGTCAGAAGAACCATCTGCTCCAAACTGGTCTCAGTTGAAGGAGTCAGACACTGAAGACACAGAGGACGCTGAGGTTAACGTACACATTTATCCATTTCTTCTTCTTAAGATTCAACAATGTTTCAGTGTTGTGCCAGAGCTCCAGCCAGACACATACCTCCACTGTTTGCTCCGTACTGTCAGCTCCTGCCTGTCTGAGAGAGCGCTCCACCTGCACCGCCTGTTTGGTGATGGTGCACAGAAACTCTTTGCTGCAGATTGTCTGATGATGATCATGTCCAAACTGGGAAAAGAAATGAGCCATAAGATAACATCCACCCACACCCAAACCAAGCCACTTTTACTTGAACTCATACATATACTGACCAATGAGGTGAAAGCAGTGAGCGCCTCCTTCTCATGGGTCATAGCACTTCTGTAGTCTCCCTTACTGCACATCCACTGGGCCATCAGGTGCTGACTGCACAGACAAGAAACCAGCGAGAGAAACGGTGATGACCAATGCAAACAAAATATTGGTGCCAGCTATAGATGTCAACTTACTTGAGAGCAGTGTGCAAGTCTGTGGCGCCAAAAAAGGAAGTGTTGAGTCTCAGAGCATTCTTTAGGAACTGCCCTGCCTGCTCTCCTGTCAGCACCAACCCAAGACAGCTCTGCCAGGAGACAATGAGACGACTTTATGCTTTTGTCGAAGCAGATCTTTTTTTATAATGTTGTGAAATCAATAGCATGACAGGGTGAAGTGATTATTGAGGTGTTGCAACCTACATCCAGTGTCGCGGTGTAGGGATGGTCTTCTCCATGCACTGTTAGCAATAGCAGGCGAGCTCTGAGGAGACACTTCTGAGCCAGGGCCGTCTCTCCTCCAGCATACATGTACACACCCAAGAGGGTCTATAACACAAAACATAACAACCACATGTAAATAACCACATATCCTGAACATGTTCAAGAATGCTAATGTGTAGATATACTCACATATTGCTGGATAGTGTTTGGATGGTCAAAGCCCAGCACCCTCTCACTGATGACCACTGCTTTCAGCTGGACGCTGCGAGCCTTTAGGAGTCATGGAGATGAGAGGAAATTAAAGTGTGTAGAAATACATCATTTGAAGTGAAAACCATCATCAAAATTTACTTAAAATTATCTAAAGTAAAAAATACTCGTAATTCAGAATAGTCCCTTTTAAAATTGTATATCTTTACTATTATTTGATTTATTTGATTCACTAATTATTGATATACTGACATGTAAGCAACATTTTATCATATACAGTATACAGCATAGAGAATGTATTGGTTAGTGTCACTGTATCATAGCTTCCATGTTGATATTTGTTTTGTATGAAAGTTTGACTGCAAATTAACTAGTAACTGTAGATGGACATTAAATGGGTAAATGTACTTAGTTACCTTTCACTACTGCAAAGTAATGTTGTTTTTCAGCTGGGATGAAATGTGGAACACAAACCCACCTCTGCTGCTTTTCCCTGCATGAAGGCCACCTTGGCCAACAGGCTGTGGCAGTGACAGGCCTCAGGGTGCAGGTCATCACACACTCGACCAAACAAGTAGGATGCTTCTGTTAAGTGCTCATGGGCCTGATCCAGCAGACCTGCAGTTTAAATAAATATATACAGAATTCACCTTTCATTTAGATTTAGTTGAAATACATGTATAGTATACTGTATATCGTGCAGCTTTTTTAACCCACCTTTCTGAATGGAGTTATGTGCAGCACGATATGCTTTAGAAGCATCCACACTTGGCATGTCAACATGCTTGACAACAGGGAAGATGTTGAGGATATCATCTGGACCAATAGGAGCTTTAGTCTGGTTGTCAAGGTAGTAGTCCCTCAATCTCAACTGGCATAGACACAGAATTAAACATGTTCACCATTAATTCATATTTCTTCTGAAGATTTTATCTGGAAACTTATTACTAATGTATGTAGTTCAGTTGATCTTGTGACTTATTCTAATTGGTTTATAATAAACTGAATCCATATTTCAGATATTTGTTACCTGGACTCCTGTCTTTAAACAGAACTCTCTGAGCAGAGAGAGCTTCTGAAGGCCATACCGCTCTACCAGGTGGTTTGGACCAGAGCTGCCAGCAAAGATAACAGTCGTTTGAAAACTAGTTCTCCAGTCGTTGCATAATAACGAGTACAAAGTGAGAACAAACAAAGGCTGTGTGCTCACCCGAGGCTGTCAGAGATGTTATATGTCTCAGTAGCATCCTGACAGACCAGGTTCCACAGCTCGGGCCCTATGAGCGTGCTCCATGGTGTGCTCTCAGAGGCCCCAGCCCCACGACCACGCCGCTTTGACTTCTTTTTCGTCTCCTCCCCTACATGAGCGGGCATGAAATGGGGAACCAATAGGCAGCAGAGGAAGTGACTGACAGCTGCACAGAGACAAGGCACATCCACACCCTGCAAAGACATGGACACATATTCATTGTTCCTGGAGCGTATGGACACACACGAGCTATTTCACCAACCGACTGCTACTCTGTAAACACAGCAATGTTCGCGGCAGACGACAGTAAAGTACCTGGAGGAAGCTGTTGAACACTCTTCTTGTGGAGCGGATGAAAACTTCACCCACAACCAATCTCTGTTGAACCCAAACAGAGGAACAGAAGAAAGCACAAAGAGATGGGTTAGGGGAGCGGTGACATTTTAATTTAAGGTTTGTTTTTTTGTAAATAAAACACACCAATATATGCCTCAGGTGCTCCTTGTGCTCTGATTGACTGATGGCCTTGATCACATGACCCAGATACCGCAGGTTGATGCCTCGCTGGTGCAGTGCCTGTTTCAGAGAAGCTCCATCCATTGGTGCCTCATAGTTTAGTAGGCAGTGCTCCACCTACGTAAGTGCACACATACATATATGTTTGATAAGCTTGTTTCGTTTTCACACAAGATGATGAGCCTCTTAAATTGCGTTAAGAAAGGATTCCCTCACAAAGCCTGGTATCTGGTGTGTGATGATGAAAGCTGCTGCTTCCTTCAGTAACCTCTCCTGCTGGTTTACTGATGCACGTTCAGAGGGAGGGAAGGATACTCCTATAAACACAGAGCACAAGATGCATGTCATACATGGTTCGATTAACAGGGGAGCTCCCGTGAAAGCCTACTTTGAAATGTTTAGGGGATGTTTGTTTCAGATCACAAAGTATGATATGATAATGTGTGTGTGTGTGTGTGTGTGTTTGTGTGTGTTTGTGTGTGTGTTTTCACCTGGAGAAAAGACATTTGGGTTTAAGCGTATCTCAAAGATGATGTCACTAGATGAGCCCACTTCTTTACAAGCAGCTCGTACTGCATTAGTGGATCGAGAGTCACCTGTAAGAATAAAAATGAATGTATGAAAAGTATAAAAAGTGCTGAAGATAGAATTTTGGTTAAATCCAATAAAGCACTTCTTACAAGCTGTTGCACATTCTTCAAAGCCTCCATTCTCATCCAACATCTCCCTGACACGCAGAGTGAACTGGCAATGTCTAAAAGAAGAAAACAAACATTAACTCAGTGAAAACACTTAAAAATAAGAGATGAAAATACTTTATTTTCATGAATGCCTCACTTGTGCTGGATGAAAGCCTGCACCAGCTCTGGCCTCAGTCTGCAGAGGCCGTGAGGAAAGCTCTTTGGAAGCCCGGAGACTATGTGATAATTTTCTGGCCAACCTTCTTTAATGCCACCTTTCTTCTCCTCATCCTCTTCTTTCATTTCTTTCCTCTCCTCTTCTCTAGTGACTATCTGACTCTCTGTCTCTGGGCAGAAGTTGACATCAGCCGGGAAGCACCTGAAAACGTCCAGTATGTAGAACCTCCCGTCAGCTCCCAACAGTCCCTGGGAATCTACTGGTGTGAACAATGGTACCTTGTAACCACTAGGCGCCACAACAACATGTCTCTGGAGAGCAAGACACTTGGCAGCATGAGCCAGGAGCGCGAGCAGCCGTCTGCGATGAGGGGACTCTTGGGGTCCAGCATTGACCCCGTACAGTAAGCCTCTGAGGATCAGAAGAAGAAAGATGTTAGGAAGAAAAGCACAAAAATAAAAAAAGCTAAAACAGAGTTTTGTTGATTAAAACTACAGGGTGTTACCTTGATGCTGGAGTAGTTTCCTGGTCCTGGTCCTGGTCCTGCTCCGTTCCTTCCAAACCGGGAGCCAGACCCTGGGCAGACAGACGTACTCCTCTATAGTCTACAATGGCTGTAGGTAGTGTGTGCAGCCCCTCCACCCCCTCCAGGTCACTGTAAGCTTGTACACCTTTGAGCTCCAGCCTTTGAGCTGCCCTGTAAGCAGAAGATGAGGACATTTAAATAATCCACACAATCCTGAAAGTGAAAACACAAACCTTTTATAATTCTCCAATAAGACACAGAATAGACATATTCTGTATTTATTATATATAGGATAACATAATCTTTTATTAGTCTTACTGATGTGTTGTGGCAAAGGTGTAAACTAAAATAAGAAACAGCATTTAAACCAAATGAATAAGTAAACATGCAATATAAACTTATATATGAACTTATATATAATAACAGTGACAATATGAACACAATAGAATATAAAAATAGCAGAAATTGTACATATAGGATGTTGGCATGTATATATTACATATTGAAATTGCACAGACATAAGTACATTAATCTTTATATCCATAATATCTTGTCATTTTTTGGGTTTGCTCTTACCTGCGACCCCTCTCCCCACCAAACACTGCACTTGCTGCCGCCTGGCTCATGAACAGACCACCCCACAGGAAAGCGGGGTCCTCTGGGTTTCCATTTACAGGCTCCACAAAGCCATCTACGACGGTCTCCGCCCCCTGCATGACGGCCGTCACGAATGCACTGTTCACCTGAGAGAAAACAGGTACGAAGAAGAGAAAGTGAGTGGACAGACAAAAGAAAGCAGGTGGTAAGAGTCCTGAAGTGTGCGACTGCTGTTCACCTGGAGCACAGCTCTGTCTCTCTGCAGCCGCTCCTCCAGGCTGCCTTGAGGAAGATTTCTGGCTGTCTGCAACTCCTCATTCCAGTCTGGAGTCTACACATTACCACACAAAAACACAATTATTTACACTTAATTTCACTGCCAACGGGCAAATTCCTTAGTGAATACAAACAAACTCTTGTCTTCTGGTATAAATAATCCGTCTTACTGCCTGTTCATCCACTCCCAGTCGGCTGAAGGTGTTTTTGTGAGTGCGTGAGGCACCACGAGGCCCGAGCCAGCTCAGCGTGTGGTAAGAAGTGGGCATCACTTCTGCTGGTGGTAACTGAGGCCTAAAGGAAGAGAAAAGGGAAGAGAACAAGCTTATTACCTACAATCCACTTCAATCACAGTCATTATTAATTCAACAGTTTGCAGTACCAGAGCTTTGGCCTGTGACTTATTATAGTAATTGAAATTATTTGAATCATACACCTCATTAAATCCTACAGTTGGGATTTGGGTAAAACACGGTAGTATTGGTGCTGCCATCATACATATGTAATAATGTTACCTGTTTTTAATTGTAGTTAAAGTTTTTTTGAAGGCAGGACTGAGGTGACAGAGCAGGTCAGTGAAACAGTGACAAAGTGGAGACGACTGTGCAGGACGGGGATCGAACACATCTTCTGTAGACCTGAGACAATGAAAATTTTTTTAATTACTTATATATCTGTTCCCAAGATAGAAAAAAACCTGCAGGGTACATTATAAACCTGCTATTTGTTTGTTTGCTATAACATTCAGAAAATCATTTTAAATTCCATGCTTTTTTACCTGTTGAGAAAAAAACCTTTCGGACAAGATGTGATGTCACACCGTTTTCCCTCCATTGTCACCACAGATATGTACAGGAAGTCTCCCTGCAGCTTCCTGTGACCTGGAGGCGGGTTCCAGCAGCTCAGACACAGGTCCTTCAGGTAACTGGGGGCCTGATGAGACCAATAAAAAGTCACAGAGAGTCAGAGGGTACGTTTGGATGTGGAAGTGGCCAAATGTTTAAATAAATATAAATTTAGGTATTTCAAATACGTACCTCTGGCTGGGAGCTGGGGGGCAGCAGGGCCATGAGTGGTCTCTCTGTGGAACCAGGGAGGAGGTACTCAGGAGGAGCTGCATCCTGGTTGGTTGAATCCGTTTTTGTGTTGCTCAGAGAGCGTTTCAGGCTCTTTCCATTCGGTAAGCTGGGGTCTGCACCTGTAACCGAAAAGATTTCCACAAGCTTGACCAAGGGAAGAATTTTTATTGGGGTTGGGTTGGTACAGTTACAAAATCTTAAAAGCTTGATTTCACATATGTAGCCTCCACTTTCTTATCTATCAATGTGCAATCACTATATATAAATATATAAAAGAGAAGTAGTCCCACAGTCTGACAGATCGGGTTTCAGCTCTGTTACAGTAGACACGTGAGCCAACAGCAGCTCAGTGAAGTATTCGTCACACACAGGAAGAGGTGGGCGGAGTGGAGCAGGGAAATGCTGCTTTCATATTAGCTTGTTTAGTAACAATCAATCACCAAACTGCTCTCGTCACAGGAAGTCCACCAATACGCTTTATAAATATATAGCTGGCTAAATGCACGGAAACAAAGCTGCAAATTTAAGATGGTATTCTTAATTTCCTGCATATTTTAAGTCAGTAAATTATGTGAATTAATGTGGGGAGTGATGCACAGTGATGAACTGTAGTAGCATGTACAAATAACACAGCAATACAACAATATAATTTTGGATAAATTAAGTTGATGTTTACTAAGTGACATCAATATTCCAGCATCATCTTACTATAAATATTCATAACATTAGCTAACCTAATGGATTTTAGAAAACAACAGTCTCTCAGTAATGTAGAGGGGGGGATTAAGGGTGGACTGGGAGCATGAGCGGTCATAGTATATGTTTTTCCTAGAGCCTGCAGTTTGTGATGTTTTATCTTTTTAATACAAAGTTTATTTTCATGCCCCTGCACACTGATAAATGACTGCCCTGTATTAGGTGCTACTTTGTGGCTTCCCTTACGGGCTCAGTATGTGTCTACCTGTGGTCTGATGTGTGAGTGTCTCCAGCAGGCTCGGTGAGCGTCCCTCCCTCAGTGCATCCTGAGGCCCAGATGCTCTCAGCAGCTCCACGACTCGAGCCAGATGGTGCCTGGCCGAGCTGGCAGTGTAGGGCTCTAGAAAAAAGTACTCAGGTTAACAGAAAAATTCAGAATGGCCATCTTTATTGAACTGAGGTTAAGATGCCCCAATGAAATTTTCCCTCCCCAAAAAATCTATGTTGCACAGTCCCTTAACACAAATCTGACAGGGTACGTACTGTACGCACCGAAAAATGTGTTACAGGATAGTTTGATTAAAAATCTTGCACAGCTAGAAGGTGAGAAACAGACAAATTAGTTAGCACACAGATGAAACCTCTTTAACTTTAAGTTATAAACCATGATATGACGACTCAGAAAAGACGAGTCAGCTTTTTGCATTGACCTGTAAGAGACTTCAGAGTGTGTGAAAGTTGGACGGCGTTATTCTTACAGAGATCCTATTCCTTAAGGCAAAATCATGCCACAGTGCAAATAAATGTTGCTACCAAAAAAACCCAGCAAAATTCAAGCAACTGCAAAAATGATTAAATTAAAAAAATATATTGAAACAAAGCAAATGTATCTTTATTTGACATGTTCATGCTTTCCATTCTTAGCATTGATAAGAAAGAGGCCTCTCTCAATAAAAGGTAGCAACCTTCCACAAGACGAATGATGGCTCCGGGTTTCAGGCCCTTGAGGCTTTGCAGCTCTGCGAGCGGATCCAGAGTCGTACTGGCGAATGCCAGTGACAGGTTGGAGCGTGGACACACCTCAGCCCTTGAAAGTAGGTTCATAAGTGCATCCTGGACGAGCCAAAACCCATGGACCTACAATGAGGCATACAGTTTAACACACCAAGTAACGCTCAGATTCAAACCTGCAAAACTCTCTACTGTAAGAGGATAGTTCCTGCTTTACAGAGAAAGATATGAAGATTTAGCATTTACAGTGACAGTAAAAATAGTATTACATATACTGTTTATAAGTATACTTCAAGAAACAAAATCTGTACGATATTAACATCATCCTGGACACAGATGAAAGGACATGAATGTAAACACAGGTGTCTACTGTGCCCTGTTTGGGTTCCACACCTTGAAAAATGTTGGCTACAACACAAGATTCAAGATGGTGAATTGTTGTGATTATGCAGTCTTAACTATCTCTATTGAGTTCACTAATCATTTATTTATCATTTATCTGTTACAGTAAATAGAACAGGGAACAATGTCTGAGAGGAAATCCAATCAATCTTGTTTGTACCTGCAGCTCAAACGACTCTATCCCTGCTCCCTGGATCTTCACAGTGATAGATGTGTCATCATCCTGTTTAACACCGACAGCATTCTTTCCACGGATTAAATCTGTTTGAAGAGGAAATAAAAGAAAGAGAACCAACTGAGGATAATAACAGACCCCCTCCAACGGACAAGCAAATCATTAAGGTTGTTTTCCTGCCTTTGACTCACTTCCTAAAGGATAGTTTCCAGCTCACGAGTTAAACAGTGAGACTTAACTAAAACTATGAGCATAATAACAGACTAAAGCTTTGTAGAAAATGCATGAATGATTGAATGAATTATGATATTTAAAAAATGATTGTGTGTGTCTGTGTGTGTGTGTGTGTGTGTGTGTATATGTGTGTGTGTGAGGGGGAGAGAGAGAGGGAGCGAGAGAGGGAGCCGGAGGGTGAGAGAGAATTTATGCAAGAAGTGTCATAGAAAGGGAAAGTGGGGTGTGTCTCTCTTCTCTTTCATACACACACACATTGGCGTAAACAGAGAGAGAGAGCAGGACCCAGCGTGTTCCTCAACCTGAAGTGTGACTAAACCTGTTGAATTTACCCACTGGCCCTCATGTCACGTTAAGGTGAAGGGACAACCACACCCAGTGCTGGCATGTTTAGACAGCCGAATGATACAACACATGAACTACCAAACCTACAACTCAGCAGGAGAGCGTGCTTGCTTGCAAAGCTGCATGCACAAACTGAAAATATACAAATATTGACGTGTTCACAGCAAAGCAGAAAATTAATTTCACTCTGAAGTCTGTAGTTCATTGCACAGTAAATCCCCTGTTCTTGCTGTCAATCTGGGACCACTTTACCACTGGAAAACACCCAAAAAAAAATGGCTTCTTTGTTTGTGATTGGCTGAGAGAAGGCCCCTCCTCGCTGTGAGCTTGGAGCCATCAGTCTCTTTCTTTATTTGAGCTATGCTGCCTTACTACCACAGAAAATCAGTTGTTTTTAGGCCTGGCAATTCTATTTTGGCACTGATTTCTAAGGTTGGCTCCTGCTCGCAACCACACAGAATTCCTTTCTTGTGTGTCACGACTTTCTGCACTCTCAGAGTACCTCAGGGTGACATGACCTGTCAATCACAGTGCTGTGCCCACGGATTTACACCAGTTTGATAAGGGGGAGTAATTATTTAACCTTGCATCATTCTTCCTTGAGGAGGGGGATATGGCAAAGGTTAAAAAAGACAAACTTGAGAGTTTTAAAAGGTGTAACAATTATAAGTCAAACATACAGTATGTTCCAGATTTTTGTTTCTGGATCAGTAGCAAGAGAAGATGTGTCAAGATAGCAATAAAATCTACTCTTCTTTCTTAAAAAGAGTATTTACAGTTTTTTTTGTCCATGGATTCCAGGTATAAAACTTGAAACTATGACATTGACTCTGTCTGAGAAAATATTTTGTCCATAAAAGTTAAAAAGAGCAGGTTCTCTAAGGGGTCAGCGAATGTGTTGGAAGCAGTGAATAATAGCACAGGCCTTGTTCAGAGTAGCAGAGCGGTGCTAAATATCCCATTCTCCAGCGAGGGAGGCACTAAATGAAAAAAGAAGGAAAGAGCAGACAGAGAGAGAGAGAGAGAGCGAGAAAGAGGAGCAGAGGAGACAAACACTTCACAGGCATTTCCTCACCAGTTTTGGCCTGATTTCTTCCTCCTCCTCTCCTTATTTTGTCCTTCATGGCTGCGAGGTTGAACTTTTCCTTGAGTCCTCTTGTGTTCTTCTCTTCTCTGTTCTCTGGAAGTTACTCCCCCTCTCTCTTGTGTCAGACTGCTGGAAGAATGCACGGCAGAGGGACAGAGAGAGAGTGGAAATGTGCAGCTGGACTGTTGAGTCCAGCAGCAGAGTGAAAGTGTAACAGGCTGCCTGTTCAGGACTCCTGCCCCTTTTCTACAAGGCAAACTCAGCTTATCTGATCTCCCTGTGCAAAGCCACACCCTCTTGTTGCTCCACACAGTCTCATTACTCTCTGACTGTCTCTCACACTTTGTTGGACTGGGTGTGTCTACGCTTTGTAGCTCTACTCACTCTTCCGTCCCCTGACATGTTCCACTCCTCCCTCTCTCCCTCCCTCCACAAACCCTGGAGGAGAGGTGGGAATTATGCACACAGTTTTGGTGATGGTTTAAACTGAGTAGGACAACCACTTGTCTTTTGAAAAAAACTATTTGATCAAAGGTCAAGGGGCCTTGATGTGTGCATCATTGTGGCAGATTTAGATATGCACACAATGGACTTGTTTTAGAATTGATTTAAAGAGATTACTGATCACTTTTAAAGCATGCTCTAAAAAAAACTGCCATATAATAATAATAATAATAAAGTTTATTCCAATTTTTGTTATTATTGTTGTTGTATTTGTTGTTATTATTATTATTATTACGTACCTATACAATGACACAGTGTTGCTGAACCCCCCCCCCCCCCCCCCCCTTTGTTACAAGTAGGATCAATGCAGCAAACTGGACAAAATTAACAGAAATTGAGTTTTAAATTGTTAAAGTAACAGATACGCTTTGCTCATTAAAATCTTCTATAGTTTCAAACATGTATCTTCTTAAGTTAGTAGGAAACATTTACTATTTAATGCTTCCTTCCCAAATTCCAAGAGTAGATCAAGAACAGAGCTCTCGCTGTAGGTCATTAAGTAGAAACTATTAACTTAATTAATATATAATATTGTCTGTAACTTATTTGTTTGTTCATGTCAGGCATCATTTTATTTTGAAAATCCTGTCAGCAGCAGCCACACAGTAAAGTCAGGCAGGAGATCAACAGGCGTGCAGGTAAGCTCACTTGTACTGGTGAAAGATATTGTCAGAATTTAACAAGCTAAATGAAAAATGTTACAAGAATATGCTTGTGATGTCAAAAAGAGCTTGGATAATGATGTGGCCGTTTCATGAAAAGTTGTGTTGCCAAAAAAGACAGAATGTCAAAATCTCATGTGAGATTTGAAAATGGCTAAAAGCAGATTTAAATAAATTAACACTGTAGCTATACATTTAACAAACACATTCAAGTCATTAAAATGTTATGCATAGCCAGGGTCTCTGTGTGCATACTGTATGTGTGTTTTCATGTGTGCACTTGAATGAGACAAGAGAGGCAGATGTGTGCAGACTTTTTTTGGCCATCCAACAAAAAGTTACTCTACCAAAGAAAAACCCCACACCTACACCTCTTGGCTGCATCCCTGCATGTTACTGATTAATGATAGTGAAGTCAGATTGAGATGGAAATACAACCATGAAACAACAGGGTGTGTCTGTGACTTATGATGTGGTTGACGCCTCCTTGCTCACATTCTTCACATACCAGGTAATATTGCAGGTCACTCTTTACTGGGTTAGGCCTGATGAGAACGCCACAGAGCCTGGCATTTTTAAAGCATCAAATATCAACTAACACCTGCAAGATGCCAGGGTCTGGTTTTACTTGACTCACAGGTGCTAAAATGCTTCTGCTCGTAAACGTTCACCTCATCAGATCTGTAGGACTGTAAGTTACAGGAGGGAACTGGATGTGTGTTGAAGCTTTATCAATTTGACAACCTTATTTTTAATTGAACAATTATTAAAATGTGCAACTATGGCACTTAGATCATGATACTGTATAAAAAATTATGAACATGGGTGCAGCTGTATAGACGTATGATAAGAGAGAGACAAAGCAGACATGAAAGAAAGAAATGAATCATAAATAAAATAAATAATAAAGTTAAAACTAAAAGGGCTTATTTTCTAAATCATATCCTTCTATAATATGGACTAGGTCTAGTGCATTATTTCTTTTTCGTGAGTTTCAGGACTTTGATGAGAGAAATTTGTTATGAATCACAGTAAATCAAGGTTTTGGTTGGATTTGTGAACATAACATTTCCCAAGGATCAGAATGATGTTCATAATTAACTTTAGATTTCAACTTTTTGGGGGGGATTTATTCATGAAGATCCAGCCAGAAAGAGCTTCAGAATACATGCAATGGAAAAATAATTAATCAGTAGTTTCAGTATCATCACAAAAAAATCAATTATCAAAACACTGGATATTTTGAGGTGGTATGGGAAATTTTAAATATCTGGTTTGCAACTTGTGAATAGTTTTTATTGGATGGTGTCGTAAAAAATTGAATTTCTGTGAGATAACTTTGTCCAAAATAATTTTCAACATATTCTACAATTATTCCGTTTGGAAATTTGAGCTCAATAAAATCCAAACTTCCCTTCAAAAGTTTAGGGATACAAGGTGTGACTTTGACTTTTTTTAAAACTCATTTTATCAAACATAAAACAGAGTTGGGAATAAGTTAAATTATGGACGTATATGTTCATCCAATTGCCAATTGCATTATATTTAAGGGAGAGTAGACAAAGTTACCTCAGAGTAAGTGAAGCACTTTGTGAGCTGTATAAATAAAGTGTATCATTATAAACACACAGTGATTCTAAATTATAATTATTAATATAAATAATGATTTATGTTTGCTGTGCACTATATTGGTGGAATATAAACCCTAAGCCACTATAAAAAAAAACAACTCACAATATTACAAATCCATGACGTCAGTATCTTCATGTTGCCTTCCAGTGCTCCTCGTAAATTAAAAACGTATTCATAAAGTGCCGTTATTTTTGCCCTATGTTTGACGGAGGCTCTGTGTTTTCTACGCTTTAGTATTAGATTGTACTGAGTTTGAATTCTCAACCGAAGAATACGTAGGATGTCATTGATTTATAATGAACATTGTTTCTGTCGCTAATTGACGCCTCCTTCGCGTGTTCCACCTTCTCGTCGTCACACACTAAAATCTCGAGCATCGCAGAAGACTTCGTCTGCTTGAATGTGATTTTAAACCTTTATTCTGCTCAGCGTGCTCATCAATCGCGAGCGACATTCCCGCGGTGGCCACATTTCCGAGAGCACTGTAAGCAGGCGTCGTTTGACAGGAGGCTGTCCTTGGTAGCAGAGCTAGCTGCTGCGAGCTAAACAACGAAAACAAATCCGCTGCAGCTAGCCTTCTGCATGAATGTGAAGGGATCGGTGAGTTTTAAACCCGTCTCCTGTCAATGCTCGTAAACCAGTTTGTGAGGACGGTGAATCATCACCAGTGTTACACATTCAGAAGTCAGCTAGCATCAACCTCAGTCAGCGTGAACAACCTTTAGCCTCTGGGATGTGTCTGTTGTTTTCTCTGAGAATCAACAACAGCTAATGAGAGGCAACGGCAGCAGTTGCAAGTCAATATTTCACGCGCACCTTGACACAAGTCGCGATTCATCTCATGTGTGAGTAAACGGTTAGCATTAGCTTGAGACTAAACTTTGACATCTGGTCTGTTTTTCTATCCCATCATCAATGGTGCACTGACAAGGAGCTAATGTCAAGTATCTCTATGTCTGACAGGTTATATATAACTTGTTATGTAGTTGTGATGTGACCGTGAACTCTGTTTACTGTTACTCCATGTGCAGCTGTGTGTGTGTGTGTGTGTGTGTGTGTGTGTGTGTGTGTGTGTGTGTGTGTGTGTGTGTGTGTGTGTGTGTCCTCCTCAGGTCAGAGCTGAGGATTTGGATAAAGTCTTGGACTAATGTCATCCAGTCCTGGTGAAGAGGGGCGTCTTCCTCAGGCTGCCCCAAGCCACAACACCCAAGACCTGTTTGACAGCCCCGCTCCAACCGAGGCTGCAGGGAACACACCCGAGGATCAGGTGAGGCTGCATGTCTGGATGTGACAGTGTTGATTATGAACATCTGTCTCATGTACAATGTCCCTCCCTGATTATAATCACAGATATGGCTTACTAGGATTAGGGTTGGTTTCAGGTTGAGATAAAGACAAATCGACTTTAACACAGCCCTGGCGTGATGTATATATACTGTACAGTATGGGTTGCTTGGGCTGATTGTGAGTTTGATATGTGTGGTGCTGTACAGAAGAAGTTTCATTAATTCACAATGGGTTAGCTACCTTTTAAATATTAGTTCAAGTCCTATTGTCATCTGTCCTTAGCTGCATAGGCACAAAAAGCTGCTTTTTATGCCAGTCACACATTTTGAAGTACACATTTTTCTCGATTTAGTTTTTTGTCAGTCTTAGACAATGCTGATCTGATCAGAAAAAGCATGGAAGTCCAAAGTGTGCAGAGAAAATTTGAGCTAAGTAACATTATACTTTTTTGAAGTTAAAAGGAAAAGCAGCACAGAGGAATATAAGAAGGGGAATGACAGCTTGTACAATTTCAAGGCTGTGTACACCACTGTACCCCACAGGCTAGTCAGTGTGTGTGTCTTCTTGTCAATTTTAAACTAGAAACCTACATGTACATAAATGTAGTATAATGTGTCAAAGGAATCACATCAGTTATTTTGTTGTTGGTTTCTATCGATTTTCTTTGTCGTTGTTGTTGCAACACCCACAAAGCCAAATATACTATTTATAGTCTGCAACTGAAAACCTGCTGAGCTGTGCAGACAGAGAAAGGAATTACTGTCAAGGAGATCCACAGATTTTATTCTTAGGTAGTGTGTTCATACACATTCCAGTTCCTTCTCAGTATTGCACATTAGATTGCAAATTGGATTGCTGATTTGGTGGCTGCGTATAATGAGGGTGTTGTTTGTTGTTTCTAGCTGTAGCAGGCTCTCTCTTTCAACACTGTGAAACTGGAGCAGCAGCGTACCAAGAGTATTGCTGGTAATAATGTTTGAGAATCCAAGCTATTTAGTGGAAACATGTTGTTTGCAAGTAGCTGTATCTGTAAGAGTAATGAAAAGAGGAGCCCAAAGATAGCTTGTAGAGGACTTTGTGCTAAGAGGAGGTCTGAAGAAGAAATATTGATTTAAAATATTGACTATACCGGTCATCATTGCTCTCCAGGTGTCGCCTGTGTTGGACGCCTCTCCTTCTTCCACTACCTCCTTTGAGATGATCGACATGGAGACAGTCCCAGCTCCTTACAGAGAAGTGCAGCCTCACTGGTTCTTCTGTCGACGGGCAAATGACAACACCTCCTGGCTTCCTTTCAGCAGAGAAGACTCTGACAAACTAGAACAGGCCTGTAACTCTGGTAAGGGGTTGTTTATATTGTATGTGCACATTTTATACTATACTTTGTACATTCTGTTTAGATAGGTCATCAGGAGAGCTATGGGAGCAATATAAAATGTCAAAACATGACTAGTACCAACTCTGGCCTAATGCCCAGTAGGACACAAGACTCTCTGACAGAACACACTCTCTGTTAGTAGCATCTTAACAGCTCATTTAAATTCAGTTTCAGGGAGGTTTTGGATTAGGTTCCTTATTGTCAACATACTGTACTGAAGAACGCAATGTAGAAATATTAAAAAAATACATGAGTGTTGAAATTCATGGTATTTATATTTAAATTTTGAAAAATTGAAAGGATCCTTAAAAAACAAATTATATTTTATATTTGTTTGTTTTTAAATAAATAGTTTTAAATAACAGGAAGATTGACACCTCTCATGTCTACATGTTAAACATGAAGTTGCAGCTGGTTAGGTAAGCATAAAGCCTTGAATTGGAGATAAAGTTAAAAAGCCAGTCTGAGTCAATCCAAATGTCACAAAGTCCAAATCACAGCACCTCTAAAGCTCAATAACATGCCTTATCACATGTTATGGTTGTACATGGGCGTTGTAGTCACACTTTTACATAAACAATCACACACAAAGCCTATGAAAAGGAAAAAATAAAGCATTAGAAACTAGTTGTATTTAATTTGCAAATCATTCAAAAGTATAACATTTCACATATCTCATTTAAGGGCTCCATACCAAGGCAAATATCTCGTCTTTCCCTGTGACAACTTACAGTACATCCCTTCAAACTGAGAGAGGAGTGCAGGGTTTTTGCCCACATTCATATCAAAGATTACTGTAAGTACAGACAAGACTGGTCTAATCCTCCTGGTGATGCTGCTTCTGCCAGTCATTGACTTGGCAGAAGCAGTTATTTGCAGAAACCCAGTCTTGTAGACAAGTTATGAGTCAACAGGGTTTTGCTCGTAAAGTAACTTCGTTGTCAGTTAAATGGCTGATTCATTCATCAGTCTTCCTCAGGATCACTGTGACCCACAACATTCCCATAGATAATGAATTGACGAGGGAACAATCTATTCCCTGAAGTAAAGTACAACCAAATTATACGCACATGTCATCATTGAACCTTTTGCCTTTGCCTTAAATACAGTATATGTGTGTTTACTTTACAGCAGATGAGGGGGAGGTGGTGGTGGCTGTGGATGGAGAGCGGTATGATGTACACGTCAAGGAGAGGAAACGCTATGCTGTGTACTGGGAGCAAGGTCCCACTGAAGTCCGCCGCTGTACCTGGTTCTACAAAGGAGATAAAGACACCAGGTTCATGCCTTACTCTGAGGACTTCGGCAAAAGCCTGGAGGTAGCCTGACCCAGACGCTGAGTTTATACCACCACACTGCTCATTCCCACAGACTTTTGTGTTTTTTATCAAACTCTTTTCTTATTGTTTGGTCTTTAATTCCTCCCCCACCCATCCTCCAATTTTTCAGGAGGCTTATATGATAGCAGTGACGTTGGATGAATGGAAGACGAAACTGGACTTTCCCACTGGAGAGACTGTTATCTTACACAATCCCAAAGTAAGGCCTACTGTTAAAATATCACTATGTAAAGTATGATTGAATACATGACAAAGCCCCACCACAGGTAAATGCATAAAAAGATAAGTGCATTGTTTTTGCTTCCTCATCTCTTTCATTTCCTTCCTCAGCTTATAATGCAATATCAGCCAATTGGATTGCAAGATGAGTGGATGACCTCCCCCTCAGAGCAAACCCGACCTCGAACAGTCAAGAGAGGAGTAGAAAACATCATTGTAGAGATACCTGAAGGTATGTATGACAATATAGTATGTGGAGGGTATCAACTACAGCTGAAACCTGTGATGTCACCATACATTTTTGTGTTTCCAGGTGAACCAGAAAAAGTGGACCACCTTGTTTTTATGGTGCATGGCATTGGTCCTGCGTGTGACTTGCGCTTCAGATCCATCATACAGTGTGGTAGGTGTGCATGTGTATTTATGGTTTACATATATGCAAATATGTATGTGTATGACTCCTTTTCATCTTGTCTCTCCAGTAAATGACTTCAGGAGTGCTTCTCTGTCCCTCCTGGCCTCTCATTATAAACGGGCTCAGCAAGATGGCCAGGTGAGCAGAGTTGAGTTCCTCCCAGTCAACTGGCACAGCGCTCTACATGGGGATGCCACTGGTGTGGATGAGTAAGTATGGAGAGAGAGCATAAAACAATATTCTCCTTTGTACGACCACACTGTACAAAAATGCTTATGTCTTTAAGACCATTGGAAAACTGTGGCTACCCGCCTTTTAATTGCTCTCCTCCTTTCCCCATTTCCCAGGGACATCCAGAGGATCACTCTTCCCAGTATCAGCAGACTGAGACATTTCACCAACGACACTCTGCTGGACCTGTTTTTCTATAACAGCCCCACCTACTGCCAGACCATAGTGGACACAGTAGCCTCAGAGATCAACAGGCTACACACCCTCTTTAAACAGAGACACCCAGAATTCACTGGGGCAGTTTCAGTAGTGGGCCATAGTCTGGGTTAGAGATGCAGAAACACACCCTGTCATAGACAAGCAGAACATAAAAATTCTTATTTCCAACACTTGTACTTTTTTCATTCCTCAGGTTCACTCATCCTGTTTGACATGCTAACCAACCAGGTGGCAGGATCAGAGGCCAGAGAGGGGGTACGATGTCATTCACAGTAACAGATAACATCATAATACTGATTCAAACACTTGCATATATCTCTACATGTTCAATTACAGAATGTCAATGTAGAATGAATTTCCCACTCTCTCCCTCCCTGTGCTCAAGATGCCTTCCAGTGAGACGTGTCATTTGAACTATGACACATTGGAGCAGACTCTGACTAGACTGGGCCTCGAGCAGTACCTGGATACACTGCAGGCTGAAAACCTCGACCTGGAATCCCTGGTAATAAAAACACACGACTGACACACACATTCAAGTGTAATTCTCAGTTATAAAAACATATGTTTTTGTTCTTTAAGTCTCTTTGCCATGACAGTGATCTCAAAGTGTTAGGAATTCCTCTTGGACCTCGGAAGAAGATCCTGAAGTACGCCAAAAGAAAATGGCTTCCAGAGGTCAGACACAGTAAAAACGATCCTGTGTTTTGTATTACTTATGAGTTTTTAATAAAATGATATACAGTATATGGCTCAACTGACCATTAGGTCCCCTCCACATAATTATATGTCTTGGATCTGAACTGTTTCTGGATAAAATATATCTAGATGGCTTAATCATTTGGCATTAATATGCCTCCAATGTTCATATTAAGTATTAGGTAATCTGATTGCTATTTCACAAACATCACAAATAATATTTTTTAAAATAAAAGTTAGGTCTCATTTTGAAGTATTTTCTCTTTCCAAACAGGATTGTAAGACAGGGACTGTGCATCTGGCACCAGGGTTGCAATTTCCATCCCAAGTGACTAATGATCATGATGGTAACCAATCCTCCGGAGTGACGCCGCAGCAGTCCCAGTTTCATAGGACGCAGTCTGTCACCAGCGCAGTGGATTATGAATACTTTGACGTGGGCATCGGACAGGTAGCACACAATGCATATAGATTCAATATGATTATTTGTGCTTGGGAGCACCAGTAGCTGAAAGCTTTGATGCTTCAAATTCCTGCTTCTCTCCCTCCCCCTTGCTTGCCTGGACAGACCAATGGAGGTATAGCCAAGGGGCAGGTGTGTCTCATATGGCATTGCAGTGCTCTCTGACTTTGTCAATAGTTCTCATTGATCCCACTTTACCCAGAGTTCCTCCCCATATACAGTCCAGTCAAGTTTGAGAAAGCTCAAGGCAACTGATTTAGAGTAGCTATTCTACGAGCTGTGGAGTTTTCATGCTGAAGTCATATTATGCTGTGATTGAGGCTCCTCTGTTTGTCCCATTGAGTCTTACTGTCCAAATACCACGCTCTGTCAGTGCTCACCCAGTCCTGCATGAGTGGTTCCCGTCTCCTCCCTTACTTGCTGTCATGCTCCCTGGCTGTTGTCTTGATACTATGAATGCTTGTGTTTTCAAACATCCCAGTGCACCACAGGAGTATTATTTCATTTCCATTTACTGAATGTGTGTATTTCCTACATGTCCTCTCACAACATAAACTGTGCTTAACCCTCAAGAGTCACTGATCACGCCCGCAAATCACAATCAAGATTTCAGCGTAAACACAGAGCCACATGGAGCACTGGTTTTAAAGTGCTGACTTGAAATTCTATGCTATTTTTTGTTTGGTGGTATTAGGTCAAGTAAAAAGGGTGATATGATTTTGTAAATCTGATGTAATAAACATATGTATAAGAATGCAAGATAGGATGGTGCAGCTGTTGCATTTTACTTTTCAAAGTGAAAAAATAATTGTCTGCTTATGTAGGCAAAGATACCAAACAATGCATGGTAAACATTTTTTTATGTGGTATTTAAAAACAAATTCAAAAGAATTAAAAAACCGAAATAGCCCATGACTCCTCAGGGTTAAACCATATTGCATTTGAACGTTAACAGTTTCAGCAGCACTGATGATTATTAACCCTCCTTTCTGCAGGTATCTATTGATTACCCACAGCTAGCATTCCGCCCTCAGACCTTTTTTGCATTTGGCTCTCCCATTGGAATGTTCCTCACTGTTCGTGGCCTGAAACGCATCGACCCGAACTACACCTTCCCCACCTGCAAGAGCTTTTACAACATCTACCACCCGGTGAGTGATCACATATTTACTGCCCATTCACTTGCGCATCCTGTGCTCAAACTCTCCAAATAAAGAGTGATTTCACCAGCTTCCCACAATCAATGAGATCATGTAATAAAAGTTATATTCATCTAATCTCCTTTATTGCTGTACAGTATGACCCTGTGGCCTATCGGATAGAGCCCATGATTGTTTCAGAGGTGGACCTGGAGCCCATGCTAATCCCTCACCATAAAGGCCGCAAGCGGATGCACCTGGGTATGACTGTCTCTTACCTGGACTATGTTGAACAGTATTGTTGCAGGGTTGAATGATCATCTCTATTTCTCTTTGTCTTGTAGAACTAAAGGATAGCTTGACCCGTATGAGCATGGATTTGAAAAACAATGTCTTGGGATCATTACGGACGGCATGGCAGTCTTTTTCCAGACTCCCTGCTGCAGCAGCACTGCCCCCAGTGGAGGAAGGGGAAACTACAATAGAGAGAAACCTTGAGGAGACACACGGTAGAAAGATCACTTTTATTTGTATTTGTGTATGATGTGTGTGTGTGTGTGCGTGCGTGCAGAGGAGTGTGTCTAACCCTGTCTCCTCATACTCCTCTCATCCCTCTCTGCATGTGCCACCTTGCCCTCCCTTCTTCTGCTCTGTCTGGTGGTTGCTCCTTCTGTCCTTCACCCCTTTCCCACTTCACCCTGAACCTCAGCCTCAGCGGCAGTTACTGCTTCTTCTGAGAGTGAAGAGAAAAGTGCTGATTTTTGGACTAAAATACTGGAGTGGCCCAGGGCCCTTCATAAGCATTACTTCCAAGGTAAGCCAGGGGAGCCACTTGCCAAGATTAAATGGAAAAAAGTTTATAATGCCTTATCATTATGCCCTTTCATCTGGATGTTAATCACCTGGTTTTCCTTAATTTAAACTTGCAGGATTTAGTAAAAGTCTCTCATTCATACAGCCTTTATTCATAAAAAATAACTGTTCACTTTCATATGGCTTAATTTCCTACGTTAGTTCCCTCACAAAGAGCACATGTTATGTAATGTACAGTAATCCCTTTTGCCGCAAGCTCTCACTTCTCCACTGCTCCCTCTTCCCCCATGCCCACCTCCATTACTGCCGCTGCACTTAAAGGTAACTAATAATTACCTTAAAGGTAAATTTACTGACACTTCCTCTCCCTCCCTCTAACGATCATTTCTGATTGGTTGAGTCTCTGACTCTGAAAAGAAAGCGTCAACTGGCCCACGGCACAATCTCTTAAGAGCTGATCAAATATATACCAGTGTAGTGGTGATGGTTGTTTTTTTTAACTTGAGTCATTGGCTGGTGCTTAAATAGCAGGTAATGTTATTCATCAGCTGCAGGTCCCCTTCAGAAGCTATGTGCATGTACATGTCCTGCCCTTTTCTAAACCACCTGGAGAACTGAATCTGTCATTCAGTAAGTGGGTGAAAGGGAATGCTGCTGCTGTCAGGACAGACCGTACGTTTTAAATGTACTCTTTATCTCACAGACTCAAAGATTCTACTTATACAACCTTGATATATGTTTGCATCATCCAAACATTGGAAGTTTTAGGATTTAGTGTCATGTTTGTGTCAACTTTTGATATTCAAAGTCATGATTATAAGCAATTTAATGCAAAAACAGGATGTTAGAAATATCCTTTCACAATGGAAAATAAGGTAGCAACCAGTAGTTGACAGTGGATTGGGTTTCTGTGGAGGGCCCTTGTAAGATTATTCTTAAGACAACAGTGCGTTCATAACATACCAACAAATGAACACACCTTACTCACCTCTATGCAACATCAAACTGGCCTTCAACAGTGACTACTCTAACATTAAACAGGTCAGTTAGAATAAAACATGTACATTTACCACAATCAAATCTTATTTGCATTAGTTACAATTTCTTTTACAAATCTAAAGCACACTCATAGAAATGTTCTAAATGTTCTTATCGTGTAATTATGGCTGTAATTAAAGTAAGGAATGCTGAATGAAATGTAGTTGAACTCTAACCTGCAGTATTTTTAGGACCTGTATTTGTTGTTTGTGCTTTTTCAAGACGAAACAGTTAAATCTGCAGGGGTTTTTAAACAGTTCTGTTCATGACATGACCTTCAAACACATCCAATGCTGTGACTGTTTGATACTATATAATCTTGCAGCATGACAAGCGAACTTGTCTAGATGCACTGTGTTGTAGACTAATATATATTCTCCTGAACTGCAGAGGTGCATGTGTTGCATGTAACCTTCACTTCTATAAATCTGCTGCTGCTTTGTGAATGCCAGTTATTACCAGATCACAGCAAGATTGATAGCTTTAAACTTTACCTTTAAAGCCCCCAAACTTTGGCTCAGGTTACTGATCAAGATCAGACAGGCAAGTGTCTTCTTTAAACATTCTTTTAGCTAAAAGCTTTTATGAATGATTGAATCTGTGTTGTGTTTTATTACCCCAGTATAGTGTATATTTCATGTGACTTCTGTTTTACTATCTGTTTGTTTTTGATTGCTATTTCTTATTTACCTTTTTTCTTTCCGCTCAGCATTTTGTAACTTTGATAAGAAAAGTGTTATCTATATTTTTAATATTTACCTTTATTTCAGACTCAAAGGCCTATATCTTCCTTGGGTCATGCCCAACCCCTCAAAAATATTCTTGTAAATCTTTGTGTAATCTTACCAACTAGCAAACTAACTCAGGCAAAAACACAACCAGAGGTTAATATAGAAATATAATTGTCACACATGGAGTAAAACATGTACAGACATTAGTTCCAGTGTTACCAAATAACAAAATGAGTACATTGTGTCCCCTTGTCAGGGAAGGCCTAAATGATTACATGTTAATATAAAGTTAATTATTATTATCAATACTGTGTGTTCTGGTTTTGTAAAAGCCCAAACAAATTGCTGCTGCTGACTGTCCTCATTGTTTCTGCTGTCTGTCCTCATTGTTTCTGCTGTCTGCCCATATGAATGTGTGTTGTCTTCTGTCCCTGCAGGAGTGTGTGAGGAAGTAGAGTCCTCAGTGTCAGCAGAGCAGCAGTCAGAGATAAAAGTGGGGATGTTGAACGGAGGACGAAGGATTGACTATGTACTTCAGGAGAAACCCATCGAGAGCTTTAACGAATACCTGTTCGCCATCCAGTCACATCTGTGTTACTGGTGAGTCATACATACCTGTTCACAGGTGGGGTGAACACCTGCAGTACAGTAGGTACTGCTCATTAGATTTGTTCTTTTATGAACCTGATATTTTCCCTTTGTTGTATCACATTTTATGATGCCGATTATTTATTTATTTTAAATATAAAGAAATGACACCGTCCCCTCACTTTGTCTCTCTGTTTTTCTGTCTGTTAGGGAATCTGAGGACACAGCTCTCCTCCTGCTGAAGGAGATCTATGACAAGCAGGGTGTGGCCTTTGAACAGCCTCAACAGTAATAGGAGTTTTTACGAATGTGAACTGATGTGACAAGTGAGAAAATGAAGGACATTTGGCCGAGCCAGAGGCTGCATGAACCTCCTCCAGAATGCCTTACTGTCTGGTTTTTACCTGACCCACCAACAGTGGATACTGTTCGGCTGAGCTCAGGAGATCGCGTTCCAGACATGTCAGTCAACCTTCATCTGAGGTAGAGACGGCCTCTTTGTGCTGATGAAACTCTCACTCGGCAGGACTGGGTTTCAAATCCACCCGGACATCACTGTCATGTCCCTGATAGCACTTTTCTTTTTTTTTTAATTAAAGTCATTGTTATTTTATGTTACTTTGCACTTTCATATCGTAACAATTATTGACAAATCATACTTACAGCTGCAGCTCAATAATATTGAAAATAGAATTGCTCAAAATAACCAGAGGACACACAGTACATGTTCAGGAATGGGAAAACACACGTCAGACTGGAATACATTCTCAGCTAGCATATATATATACTGTATATATATGTATGGTGTTTGACAAAAATATATTTAAAAAAAATCCCAGAATATGATAAAAAATAGCAAATCATATAAAATTTGATAAATTTGGTATCGCCATTGTACAGCCTCCAAAACTGAAACAAACAAATTTCAAAATATTTCTACGATAATTAGAATTCCCTTTATTTGTTTCCAACTGGGAATCTCTGACCTTTTAAACCTAAACCTGCTTCGACAAAGGAAACGTTCTGTGTATAAATAACCAGTTCAGGTGGTTTCATTTGATCAATTATAATAGTTTAAGTTTCAGATTGGTCAAATTAATATTTAAATTAAGTCTGTTATGTGTTTTCTGGCAGCTAATTTTTCATTTCACAAATGAAGTCCTGCACTGACTCTAAATGGAAGTGAAGTTCATCTTGCTTTCTCATAGCATTTCTGTTTCATTTAAAATATGAATTTTAGATTGTTCACATCTACTTCAGTAGAAAGAAGTCACCTAATGAAGAATTGTATCAGAAATGAAGTACAGAAATGCCGGTGCTTTAAAGGACAAGCTGGTTGTCTTTACATTGTGAATGTGTGTGTCAGTGGGTAAAGTATTTTATTGCAGTGTGCAATATATACAGAAAGGCCAGTCCCACATTCTGTCCTCCATGTCTGTGCAATTCCTCGTTCATCATTCTTTCCTTTCTGCTCAAAGAGTATCTTGCTGTAAGGCCGTAACAACAGATTGGGACCTGACTTACTTCCGCAAAACCAGGGGGGCCAAAATCACACATGTCACTCCTCGTCTGTTCATTTGTATAAAGTTGTTGTATAATCACCACCTCTATCAGTATTGCATGCACTTTGTTCTGTAAGAGCAGAGTTTCTCAACGTTTTTGGGTCTTGACTCAAATTTAGCTCCCAACATTTACGTGATTTGTATGGACCCAGCAATAAGAGAGTTGACGAATTGAAATCTTTTTGATTTGATTTGAAAAGCATGATGAATGGATTTCAATAGTGTGTTCCAAAAGCTAATCATATTTATTTTTTGAATACATATATTTTAAAATACCAATATATCAGTGTTAGAATTATATCAGATCTGCATTTGCTCACAAAGAAACATGAAGTCCAGATTTAAAAGTTGAGAAACTCTGTCTTTGTTAGAGTGGTTTGACTTTATAAACTCATGTTATGCACTCTCTGGGCATCACTGCCCCACCACCAAAGCTCTGAATGATCTGTGTTTCAGCCCTCTGGTTGTAACATACGCACAATTTACATAATAACCAAATGGGGTTGTTCATTTCTGTTCCTGCACTGAACACTAGATTATAATGTAGGAGTGATTTACTTAGACTTTACCCAAGTCTCTGTTTCTGGAAACTTTACCATCTAATCAGTAAAACAGGACCTAATGGTTCATAATTTCTCTTCCTTAACGTAACTACTGTTTTTGGATTTGATACTAATATGTCAAAAAACAGATCTCCTCCTCTGACACATTTTGTTCAGCTCTTCTGTGATTGACAGAAAAGGTCTATGGATGGTTACATGCTATGTGTGCCATAATAAAACCTTACAAATACCTGGTTGTGTTCTTTGGAGTTCACTAAAGTGTGCTCATTCTGCATTAGAAAACACAATAAACTCAGCTACAGCCTTTTACTTCTACATTTAGTTTACTGTTGAACTTGGAATTTTACATAAAATCACAAATCAATAAATAAAGTACACCTGAAAAAGTCAGTTGATAAATTGATTTGTTGATCGGCTGACGTTTTACTGCATGGTACAATGCAATATTTCTTTTTTACAGAAAATCCCCAAATAACAGTCACATATATAAGATATGAGGGTTCAGAGTTGAATTAAACAACACATGACGATAAAGGAATAACATATAATGACAATGAATTAATAAAAAGAGGAGGCCTCGCTTTTAACTTTAACTTTTCCACTCATTACCTCAACCTCGTTGCCATGGTAAATCAGCGGGGCGGCGCATGCGCAATCGTGTGGTAAACGCAGCATCACTTGCAGCGGCTGAATTGACTTGAGGACTAACAACCATGAGGTAAACCGAAGTTGTATTGAAGTTTATACTTTAATGATTTACTCTATACGGGTTTCATTTTATAAACCATGACGTTAAAGTGGTCAGCTGCACTGTTCGTGTATTCGTTGTTAGCTTGCGATGCTAGCTGAAGTTAGAAGCTAACAGGTGAACAGAGACTTAACGGTCTACTGAGCTACAGTCGTTGGAAGGTCACATGGGTCGTACTCGTGGTCCTCTGTGGTGAAGTCTTTGAGAAGTTATCAGCTCCGCAGAAACCTCATGGGACTCAGACTCTGAAGCCTCTGAGTGGTTTTCAAAGGCGGGTCTGTCCCCTGTCAGCCTCCCCCACTGTTCATTACACTGACAGGATCACGGCTCTCAGGCTGCAGTCCAGAGGTAAGACTCTCTCCCATCACTGACACTCAACAGGATCCGTGGACAAATGATGCATCACATTTCCAGGCTTTGTCTTTTGAAAATATTCCTTATGTATTGAATATTCTCATTCAGACAGCGTGACACTCTTTGTCACACTGATGTTATTGTCTGACCTGAAGTGCAGTTTCAGGGTAAAGGGTCAAAATGCAACTGAAGAGCTTAGCAAGTGAATGTATGTAAACAAACTGAGGGCTCTGTGTGTGTGTGTGTGTGTGTGTGTGTGTGTGTGTGTGTGTGTGTGTGTACTGTCATGCTAAAAACTGCAAGAGGAGGCTGCAGAGGTGGCTTGTGGGTCACAGCAGGTAGTGGGAATGTGGCACAAAGAGCGTGCCTGTCTTTATTGCCGCCAACTCTCCCTCCACCCCCCCCCCTTGATCTCAGATCTGGTATTCAGCTGTCAAACAATAGAAGAGTCTCTGTCTCTCATGAACAATGCTCTCATCACAGCCAGCCAGATACCCCCATGACACACACATTTTCCATCTACCCCCTTCAACTCCTTAGTGATTTACTCCATCTCTGTGGTATTCTCCCTCTAAAGACTGTGGACTGCCTAACAAGTGGAGATAATCTGCCTCTGGTAAGTGTGTGTGTGTTTCAAAGAGAGAGAGAGAGAGAGATGATGGAGATGAGGAGAAGTAGAGCGAGGAGGCGGGACTGTCGGCAGAGCTATTCATGTGTGATCAGTAGTATTCCTGAGTGTTGAGGCTGCACAACATCAATAGAGACAGTGAGAGCAGGAAGGACAAGGAGAGGAGAGGTGGGATGCTTAAATAATAGCTCGTCAGTCATGAGAAGAAGCAGCGTGTTCCGGGACTCTGATGTTGAGCCAGGCTGTTTGGACGAGAGGCAGAGGTGAACCTTGGGAAGTGTGAAAAAGGACACACGAAGCATCTGGGATAAACCTGAAACAAACACAGGCTGTTGCCATGGGGGGCTCCCTCAGCCAGAGCAGGAAGAGCTCCGTCAGCTCTCCTCGGAAAAAGAGCAGCATGTAAGATGACATTTGTTTTTGTGTTTATGTGTCGAGTGTCACTGGAAAGGGAAACTGTCACAGACTGGACATGATCAAGATTAGTTGAGTGGATACAGTTGATTCATCCTATTATTCTTGAGAGTGTGTTGTGTTGTGTGTATGAACTCAGTGTCCCACAGGGCGGAAGAGGGAGTAAAACAAGGGGTTGAAGAGCAGTGATGCTTCCTTGATGTTTGCATCACAGCCAGGACCTTCACTGTTGGGCTGAATTCAAATCAGCCCATCAGATGACACAGCACACAGCCACCGCTGCTATGCTAGTTTGGATATTATTTAGATATTCAAATCTAAAGAGAGTCACAGAATACGAGAGAGAGAGAGAGTGAAGTGGTAGCGCTAATGCAATTTTAGCAGGGAGGCTAATGCAATGTGCATGAGCTGATCAGGTCATGCTCCTGAAATCAAGGCTGTGTCCAAGCCCTCCTGTCGTTGGTGTTGATATTCTGGCAGCCGCTTTTGTAGTTACAAGTGTAGGAGAGATAACGCTGCTGCAAGCTATTAATTATGCAGCTGTGACCCTAATTCTAAAGTGGTATTTTAATCATACAAGCTGCACGCTTTATTTCTGTTACCGCAGATCTCTTTTCTGTTCTGTTCATGCGGTTTGTCTGAGAACCGCAAAGTGTTGATTGATGTATAACCTGCAGCTATCTGGAGCCGTCTCCTTGTCAGAATGTAGGAAAATGTTTTGGAGACATTGTTGCTGAGGCATCAGTCGTAACTGCACTGCCTCCTTTTTTTTTTTATAACAGAGTGAGTCCTTTCACTTTGTCCTGCCAGTGATGCATTTTCATCTCTATTTTCAAAAGCCACTGTAAGCCCCTTCTACTGGACCACTTTGTCTCGACACACATAAATGCACTTGCTTAGTCATGCTCGGTCAGGCATCCTTTTATTTTCACAGTATTCACCCATGGAGAGCCGTGGTTGTAAATACAAAAAATATGTATTTAAGCAGATGTTTTGAGGATGGAAGCGAGAGTCATTATCATTTCTCGCGTCATTCATGCATACTGTAGTTGTCTGTGTTTGTATAAGGACTGATGGGGGTTGGGGGGCGTCCTTATGGGAATACTGCAAAGCCAACCGTTGCCGTGGGATCTCGGCTTTCAGTCTAATAATAGTTGGCTTAATCATCCGTTTTATGACTTAACTGGAGCTGTCTTGTATGTACAGTGGACTTCCTGTTCCCCATGAACATCCAAACAGTCTCTGATCTGGGAAGAGGCTGACCTGTATTTGGAGCTCGTTTCTCTCAAAAACTTTTCTCATCCTTAGAGAGGAACACACTGAATACACAAGAGAACACTCATTTGAATCATTCATCAGCATGAATGTGAAACTCACTGCTGAATAATTTGGGGGTAAATGGCTGAAAACATTCACTTGCACAGTATTGTAGAAGATGATGTATTTGTAATATATAGTTCAAAGTAGAGCAGAATGGAAATGAAATCATGTGGAACTGACTTCAAAGGGAAAAGAAAATGAATTGAGACATCATAGAGTAGAGCAGTAGGGGGGTGGAGTCTGCCTGCTCTGTGTGAGTATATCTGTACAATGCTCATGCACTTTAGTGTGGGAATTGTGTGCTCCTGTGTCCTGTTGTATTCACGAACAATAGCTCGGCTGGTGTCTGTGCATGAAGCCCCTCCTCTCTTTCTCTCTTGCTGCCTCATTCTTTCTCTTTTTGTTTCATCATACCACTGTCACTTCAGTGTATCTACAGTACTGTAGGAGGGTGAATGCCTTGGCTCCATTCAGTTTAACTCTGTGACTGGGTGTTCTTAAAACAATAGTTCTGACCTGTCTTATAATAGGGGAAACCCTGACGTATAAATATCCTCTTCTTTGCTACATCCTCTCCTACTTATCTGTGTGAGGGTCGGGGTGTGGTGTCTATATGCATGATTTCATAGTGGAATACACTTGTGGCCTCCTCCCAAATGGTTGCCATGGTGAAACCAGAGACCTTGTCGACCCTGTTTAAGCTCCCAAAGGTGAGATCATGTGGTAAACACAGCATCACTTGCAGCGGGTGTGTACCTCCGTTGCTCTCTCACATCTATTCTTTTCACATCTCCTCTTGTTGTCTTTTTCTTTTCATCCTGGCATCGTGTCACTGAATCTTTGTTTTTAATTAGAGAGGAATTTTGGTGAGAGTCCAGTAATGATCACTAGATGGAGCTATATCATAGAACAAGACAATCAAATGTGACCCAGCAGTTTTATTCTCTTCAGATCAGCCGGCTCATCCATCTCCGGAGGGAATTTATTTTACAGCCTGACATTTAAACTCAAGTTAATATCTCACATCGTTGGCAACTTAACGTCACGTCAATATTTCTATACCTGAATATACTTAACATGTACACACTTCCACATATGTATACACGGCAGACTGATCAAGTCAATGCAGAGTCTTTATCAGGAAATTATTCACACCTTCCTTTTATTTCCTCCACTAAGGAGGTAATTTTCTCACCCCTATATGTTGCTTTGTTTTTTTAACCCTAAACCTCTGATGTCTGTACTTTGTGAATGTCGATCAAATGAGAGACATTTGAGGTCATGACCTTGTATATAGCAGCATTTGAAAGTAACCTCTAATTGAAACAAGACCAGAGCTTAGCCTGAAATTAAAAGAATGAATGCTGTAATTACACTCCGCAAATGTTTTACAGACATCATACTGACAACTCTGTTATTCTGAGCTGGACTGGGAATAAAAATGTAATTATTTTTAACATGGCACCCGATGATTGGTCATGATGAAATTGAAAATCAAAAGGGTTCAAACTAACTTTGGTGTCCATGAGGGACATTTTGTCAGGTAAAACACAGAACACACACATAATTAAAATGCATAAATCATATCATAATTTTGTTTGAATTTTACATATGCAAAACAATGAACATCAGGTGAGAGTCTAGCATAAACCTGTACATCCAGCCATTCAATCCCGTGTTCACCAGTTGGAACAAAATTGCCATCAAACCCACTTATTTTCATTCGCAAAACATATTGTCAAGATAATTTGTATAGAATTAGACCTTTTAACCAAATTGATGATTAGGAAAATCCATTAAATGGCAAATAAAATGTTGCTCAGTAAATGTCAGAGGAATTTGCCCTTTCGATTATGTTTTTCTCATTATCAAGAGGCAGATTTTTCCTGATGGTGGCTCTGGAGTAAACACCACATTGACTGTAAACATTAGTATGTATCGACTAGGAACCAATAATATTCACAGTAAATATCATGAAAATCCAGCCATTAACTTCAAGTGTTGGTCTGGGGGAAATGTTGACCTGATGGTGGCGCTAAATGGCCCATGCTGTTTAAGTTTCTGTCATTGTGTAGGGAATAGAGAACAGTCTGTGATAGTTGAGAGGCTTCTCTAATGCCCTCTCTGTATCTGTATACACACACACACACACACACATACACACACACACACACACACACACACACACACACACACACACACACACACATAGTTATCTCATCTAGTATCACATGTCCTCTGTTGTGGCTCACTGACATGTTAATCATTGCCGATTTATTCTTAGCTCATAACCACACATGCTGCCATCAGTCAAAATGTAATTGATGATTAAGGTTGTGGATTCTTGGTGGATTAACTGACAGTATGCACATAATGGCTGCGGTTCAGTGCATGTGGTGTAGTGTCTTTTTATCTTTCTAAGATGGCAGCTTCAGCTCACGTAGGGTCTCTGGATGTTGTCTCCTCATGTGATCTCAGTGTGTTTTTGTGTGTCCAGAGACGAGTTTACAGCTTAAAGGTGTTGCAATGTAAACACAGGATGTGATATACCCCAGAGTGCTCTGCATGAGGGACTTTGTTAGCTTTGGCAGATCTTGTCCTCTGCAAGATGGACAGGTTTGTCCTCTACCCGTCCTGACTGACAGATAAGGAGGCAAAGGGGACAATGTCAGGAATGTTAAATATGCACAAATAAATATGTAAGAAAACTCACTTTTATGCCCCCTCCCCACTGATTGCCTGTCTTTCGCTCCTCCATTTTAATTGATGCTGTTTTCCATCTGTCGTGCCTCTAATTTGCTCATTTTTTTGTCTCTGCATCCATCAAAGATTGAACAGTGTCCCTTTCTCCTTGCTCACCAGTGTGTGACATTATTTGCGTGCATGTGTACGTGCGTGTTTTCTCATCTATCTGGCTGTGTGTCTCTGTGGACTAGCTCAGACTGATCACTTCAAAAGCCTTTTCTTTTCCCTCCACGTGTCTCATGTGCGAGCAGTAAACAGCAGGAGAGGAAAGGTAGTTAAAATAAAAAGAAAAGCATCCTTCCTTTTTTCTTTCCCCCATGCACCTTTTTCACAGTGGCTCAGCCATCCCCCTGATATTAGATTAGTCATGCTCCTTTTTTTTTTTTTCTTCAAAAGAACACATCTCATCTGGCCTAGATACCGTGTGCATTTGTGTGTGTGGGTGGGAGATGTATAAATGTGAAAGCCTGAAGTTACATAAGCCATCCACGAGTGTGTGTATGTGGGTGAGTGTGAGCACTGATGAGAGCTTTAATCCCAATGACTATTCTGTCAGTCTGATGAGTATTTGTGTTGTTATTGTTCAATCTAGGTTTGCTTTATTGATTTGTTGACTCTCTGACCTTGATATTTTCTGTGAACAGCAGATCCCCTGTAGGTTTGCTCAATAAATATTCTCCATGTGACAGTTATACATTTTATATAACGGGTACTTTGTTAGTCTTTGCTGGAAATATCTGCAATTTAATTGCTCTTATCTCCTCTTATTCATCCAGGGAATACTCTTTTTTTCTGTTGTTGTAATCAGTGTCCACTATCTTTGTCGGGAGCTGCAAAGTAAACAAACCATTAACAACTCAAATTACTTTGAGACTGTGCCTCGGACCCACGGTGGGCCACCCAGTTGTTTCGGCAACAGTAAAGTACAAAAGTAGTTTGGAAGCAAACATGGTCCTAAAGGGTGTAATTTATCTGGGACACTGCCAGAATGCTGATAGCAAGCCCTTTAGTAGATTCAAATTCAATTTTAAGCAATGAGGCAGGCTAAAATCCTTTTCAAATTAGCTTTATTTGAGGGTAATTTCAGAAATAATGGATATTGCAGATTCAAACTCATCTCTTTTATCTCTTTACATCTCCATTTGGAGACACCAGCATCTGGTAGTTTCTGTCTCGGAGAAACCAGACTCCCCTTTTCATCTTCAAACACAAACCGTTGCCTCTTGGCTTCTTTAACAATCAACAAACCCTCAAAGAATCTGGGAGGAGAGAGAGCGAGCATGCTAGTTACCAAACATATGGGAGCAGGGAGCTGCTGTCTGTTTACCAGCTGATCGTCCACCCAGACAGAGAGCGGGGAGAGGGAGGAGGGCAGAGAGAGGAGTGACTACTGATGCTACAGTAATCTGCACCGTGTGAGTCAGTGCTGTGGAGAGCAGAGCGGCAACAGAAACAGCAGCAGCAGCAGTGTGAGACACGTTTCACTCTCACGAGCGCCAACAACACAGAGGAGCAGGATGGGAAAGCTGAGCGGCTGAGCAAGAGGAGGAAGTGAGACAGCCATATAGAAAGCAAGACATCAGGGAGAGACGCAAGAAGACAGAACGACAGCTGATTTTTTGACAGCCACCTTATTTTTGCTGTTAATAGACATTGTGGTGCTGACTTGCCATTGTGTCCTGATAGATTAGACTCAACATATCCACAGGAAGAGGAAGTTTGCTTGTAAACACCAGAGGTGGCTTAAGGTTTTGGACTCGACGTGGTTCAGGGATGTCCTGGTTGTCTCCCGTCCAGTGGGCCAAATGGACGTGGTCAGCAGTGACTGGGGGTGCCGGAGAAGATGGGCATCCCAGAGTGAAGGATGCCGGAGAGGACAAGTAAGAGGGCTTGGCCACATATGTTGATACATGTGTGTGAGAGTGAAGTCGGAGAGATAAATGGTTCACAGGTCAATGTGGAGAAGAAATCAGATAAAACAGTTTTCAATAGAGTTTGAACTTTGATTGTGTGTGTGTGTGGGGGGGGTGTGATGATTACAGATCTCCGTGAGTCATACCGACAGGTGGTGGATACACACACACACACACACACACACACACACACACACACACACACACACACACTGATTGATACAGTGGGATAATCTTAGATTCTTTCCTACAGTGGATCCCAGCGGTCGCGTCAGGCGGCTGTCCTCCACTAAGATTCCTCGTCAAAATACAGTCACTCCACTAAGGATCTGACTGTCCACATCTTTTTACATGTTTTCTAATGTATGTGAGTGTGCGCCTCTGTGTGCGTTAAAGCTGTTTGGCAGTTTGGAATCAGTTTCTGAAAATTGGGGGAAGGGGGTAAAAGCCACAGTTTCCAAAGCTTTAGATTTTTTTCTGTCCATTTCTAGTTCCTAAGTAACCATCCAAGATCGCAGCCAGTGGGGCCATCACTGGGATGTGATTTGTGATGTGTGTGTGTGTGGAGGGTGGGGGGATATGTATATTAGGATTAGCCCTGGATGGTGGTGTTGTATAGAGCTCCACAGTGTGTGAATGTGTTTGTGTGAACTGGTATCACGGAGATGGAGTGCGGTTGTCTGTTGGCACTGGGAGCTTTGTCCGCTCCTGTGCTGTTTTGCGTTAGCGTGTGGACGTTTTGATGTGCATTCAAGTGGCTGGGAACAGGCACTCGTACACAAACTCTCACTCTCTCTGTCTCTCCCCGCCTTTTTGTCTCTCCGCAGTTTGGAAATAAATCTGGGCTGCGTGTCTAGGCAGCTGACACAGCAGACCAAAAGACGCTGTGTGTGTGTGTGTGAGTGCTTTAATGAATGTTGTGTCCCACAGTGTGTCCTTATTGAAAGTCAAAGGATGCAGGTGGCCTTGCAGGGCTTCACTTCCTTTCCTCTCCCTTCCTGTAAAATAAAAGCAGCTTGTTTATCTTAAGCTGCTTTGAGCTGTTAAATCTGTTGTTTTCTTGTCACTTGAGGAAAACAAAAGATGTGTCTAGGAAACCCAGTGTTCATTTGTTACAGTTAATTTGACACCGCAACACACAACTAGGGCTGTCATTGTAATTTTTATTGTAGCTGCTTGTAGCATTTATATGTTGTTATTTTGGCTCAACAGCGTTTTCCTGCCTCACTGTTCTCAAAGACAGTAGACTGTTGTGTGAGAAGCATTCCAACCAGGCAGTGTGATTTGTTTTAATAACATACTCCACAAACTAATTTCGTTGGCAATTTTAAGCCATTTCAGTACATTTTTATTTAGTCAGTATCTTTACTTTTTGTTGGTAATATTTCATTGAATATCCATTAAATTGCAGTTATTAAACAAATCTGTTTCGTCCTGTCTCTTTCTCCTCACAGTTCAGACTCGGAGGGAGCCTTCGAGACTCCAGAGGCTGAGTCTCCAGGTGTTGTGAAGCTACTGAACCAACTGGACAACTGCAACCACACAGGTGAGACAGGCTGACCCAAGTCTTTTTTACTGATCTGTCACACCCGAACAGTGATCAGGTAGGGCTGGGTGGTCTCAAGCACCAATACCAAACGGCGTACATACAGTAGAATGTCAGAAAATTATTGTTTAAATGGAAAAGTACTTGTATGGCTGCTTGTGTCTCAGCATTGAAGAGCAACTTAACATGAGAATGAAGAGCAGTGTTACGCTGCCCGCTCTGGTTTTGAGCCTGTTTCACCACTGACCACTTCAACATCACTGATGGGTGTGGTGCAGATATAATCACACTCCTGTATAATGTCACTGTAGCTCAATTTTCAGGACTGGGAGTGAGGGCAAACATCGAAACCCATAAATAACTTTTCTTTAATAACTTTTAGTAGTAATGCAAAATAAATGACAGTTTTTATAACACCAGTGTTATAATCCATCCATTTATCCATTGGCTATACAGCCTATTCTTTAAAGGAGAATTCCGGTATTTTTCAACCTGGGCCCTGTGTTTATGTGGGTGTGTAAATGACTGGTACTTAAAAATCAAATGTGCTTTCTCTGGAAATTATGTTTTGACAGTGCAGTGTTGCTTTGTGTAATTTTGGATGTTAACCACATGTCTGCTGCAGATCTATGATCAGCTTACTTTCAGCTGTGCATACTGTGTGCTAGAAAGCTTCTTAATCATGAAAATTAGCTCTGCCCTGTTAGTGGAAGACTTGTAAATCAAACAGGCCGTATTTAAGTCCGGTCTGTTTGAAGCTGCCAAAGAGGCCCACTGGTGTCCAAATCCCCCTCCTCACACCCCCTCCCCTCTCAGCTGTCCTGCTTTCACCCACACAGACAGGAGCACCACGTGTTACCATGGCAATAGATAATCTGGAGAGTATCCTATGCTCTGAAACAAATGCCATCGCTAATGTTTGCAAACTTACTTTCTTCATGCACCTCAATTGAGTTGAAAATGTTCTCGGGTTGTATGAGAAAATATATTCGTCCGCACGCTGTGGATGTCTCAGCCTCTTGAAATCAGACATGTTTTCACCACAGCATATGGGACGCTGTGCCAGATGATGACAGAGAGATGAATGTGTTTGGTATTGAATCTAGTCTGCAGACAATAACAGTCTCCTTTTCATGCTTAAACCGTCACATGGCCAGTACAAAGTGTGGGTTATAGTTTCATAAATAAAAGATCGACTGTGTTGAGAAACTGATAGCCTGGTTCCCTATAATTAGACTCAAACAGCTCAGGGGGGGGGTGCTGTCTGTACATGGGAACAAGCACCAGCCACAATTAAATAGTATGTACTGTTGAACCAGTACCTGGATTCTGTAGTATCTTTTTCTTTCTTACTGACTCGCTCACACACGTCCCCTCCATCTCCCTCTCCTCTTTTTTAGTTGAGCTGTGAAACTGTAATAAAGTCTAAAGTTGTTTTTGTTGCTAGGCCACGTGGTGGTGTGTACTCTCCATTTCTGGGTGTGGTTCCTCTACATCTGTTCCATGTCTCTGAAGGGTGGGGATGCAGTGTTTTTAAAAGTACCTTACATTTTGAGCAGAAGCCCAGCTAAACTTCCATTAACTGACTTTATGATGTAATAAGTCACACATTCAGTCTTCAGTCATCTGTCACCCACCTCCACAGTGGCTTCATTCATGTTGAGCATGTTAAGAAGATGTAAAGAAAAATACAGGAGAGGTTTTTGTGGGTTTATTATTGCGTGTAGCTGTGTGAGTTTTACAGTGCATGTGTGTGGGTGTGTTTTTCAGTAACAGAGCATACTGTGTTTCTGCAGCCGTGTGACTCAACAGAGCCTGGTCTGCTGCTGTGGTCGTTAGAGGGATGTGTTAGGACACAGGATGTGAAGTGTGAGAGGAAGTCAGCAGCTATTTTAAATTTTCTTACAGGAGAAGGAGAGGCTGTCACAGGATTGAGACGTTTTTTTTACTCCCTAAGGACAGAAATGCTAGGAGTGATTAAGATTTATTTTCCCTGCGTCATCCCTAGGATGGTTCTTCTACTTACTCACTCTCATAGCATCGTTTCAGCCTCAGTTTTCTCTAAAAGCCTCACAGTACACAATGTGCCCTGCAACGGTAGACAGGCTCAGTTAACAACTAAAGATGAAGAAAAAAATCATCAGCAGCATAAGAGCCAGATATTTCCCTCAGGAGTTGGTAGACACCAAAAACACAAATCCAATGATTTATTTAAATCGCTGCGTATATAAATAAGCAATCATATTTCACAGTGAACTTGCTTCCCCCACCTTTAAGTGTCCTAAAAATGAGCTGTTGCAGATATATGGTCAAAAAAAGACCAGTTCAGGTTCAAGCAGAGAAGACAGCATGATTCTTTTTTTCAGCATGAACTTTGATGCCTTTAGTTTCTGCCCCAGTCAGACTTCTCTTCTCCCCCTTCTATCCCAAATCCTAGATTTAACTGCAGAACAGACATTCATTTATTACCAACATGCTAAGTAGTTCGATTCTCCTGCTGTAAAACTCAAGTCCAAATTAAGCAAAATGAATACAACTGTTTTGACTAATGTAACTCCCTCTATCCAAGTAACCCAACTGTTGACTAGGCCCTTTAAAGGGAATTATGTGACACTGATCTCGTTTCTCTACTCGAATATGATCAGATTCAAGATTGTTGTAATCACACTCTACCGTGTGAGGCACCTGTTAGAGATCTTAGAGATCTACTGCAGTCCTTTGTCACTATTAGGTCTTTAAGATGTCTCAAAACGTTTTCGCTGTTTCCCACTCCAGGTTTAAAACATAAGGAAACAGTGTTTTTGATTTGTTACGGCTCTGGATCTTTAGACGGCTCAAGATCTGTTAAAATAATCATTTTTTGTGTCTTTTCACAGGTCGTCCCGATGTGACAAACCACTTTCTGGACAAGAACTCTAAAATAGAGGAGGTTGATTCTCTGAACAACCTCACCATCTCTTCTCCTGACAACAGCAGCTTCTGTTTGGATCAAAACCTTAATTTGACGATAAGCAGCAAACCCAGTCCAGGAGAGGGCCTCTCCCCATCCACCCCTCTGCCCCAGCCTCCAGCTGTCAGGCCCCCTTCGTTGTCTGTCCACTCCCCACTGAACAAACCCGATCCTACGGAGGTGGACGACGAGGCTCCAGTGACATCCGACTCCAGCCCAGACTCAAACTTGATCCCCAGTCGTGACATTTGTGTGGATCCCGATTTGCTCAATGGCAACAAAAACTCTATGCTGTTAAACACAAATCTGACCTGTGACAACAGCGACGCCATAATCACGTGAGTAGAAGATTATAGTAGAACATGCACAGAGGCCATTCCTCTTCTGTCATCAGTCATCCTCTTTCCAGTCTGTAGCTACATTTACTGAACTAACATGACTCACCGATTTTCAAGCAGAAAAAAGTGCTCTCTTTAATGGCTGTAGGGAACAATAGTGAATGGCTGCTATTGTACACAGTGAACCTGAAGGGATCAAAATGTTCCCATTTTAACAAACTGTGGCCTGTGACCTTCTCTGTTCTCTAAAGGTCTTTCAGCTATTATGTCTCTCCATTCAGTCCTAATCAGTACTTCTATAGTTATAATATAATGGTTTTATTGCTCTTATTATTAATTTAGGATTTGCGTTCACTTCAGCTCAGTTTCCTGTGAGGATTTGTCTTGGATTTTCTTTTATTCTTGCATAGCTGCTGATGTGGGTAGATTTTTCAATTCTAACAGCTTGATTAAGTATTTTTAGCAACTGCTTTATGTTTGTTGATGAAATGTTCTTTGAATAGTGAAAAGAGAAGTTAAAATGGCAACAACGCCCTCTTGTGGCCTCCATTAATTAGAGAAAAACACTGTAATCACTTTATTTATGTGTGTGAATGTATATACACACACACAGTAATAAACTGAAAACTATTGCTGTTGTGAGAGTTAAATTTAGTGCGCAGAGATTAACAGATTTGATAGAAGTTGGTGAAACTCTAGTGGCATCCCTGTATTTTACTGTATGTGGATGGATTAGATTAGATACATTATTTATTATCATATCCTTATTCTCATTAATATTCAGGCTAAATGTGTGTTCTGACAACACACTACCTGTACAAGAGCAGCATCTTTGAATTGTAATAGATTACTTATTATAGGACAATTTTCTGTATAGTAATTTAGCTCCCATTATTTTACACATTGTCCGTGTTGGAGTCTTCAGATAAAGCTCAGGTTTGGTTGTTGGGTTTGTTTCCAGGTTTATTTGTTTCTTAGCAGCTGGACTTTTCCCAGATAATAATGCAAGAGAGGAGCAATCCATTTTTATTCCTAGTATTTTCAGTATCTCTATAAATCTCTCGTGAATATGAAAATATTAGAAGGATGGAAGTCAAGAGATTGCTTTATTTATTACTATTTATACTTGTATTATATTACTTACATTGGTTTTGGAAGATTATAAGTGTACATTAGTTCAATTAGGCTTTTCTTTCCAATTTAACCAAAGACTCTCATCTGTCTAGAAGTCTGGACTTTCTGTTCTCTAAACTATAATAACCCCCCCACTCACCTTGTGTTTGACCTAACCCCTGTCCCACCATCTCCTCTGTCTTTCCTTCCTTTTCTTTCCAAACCTATCATTCTGTTTCCCTTCTCTCTGTGTGGCATCAGGACAGCAGAGCAAGTCCATTTCCTCTGTGTTCTGTTGTAAGTACTGTCTAACTGTGTGTGCAGACATGTGTGTGTCTTTTGTAAATTGCTGTTCTGAATAGAGCAGTCCCAGACCAGGCTCATTCTGCATCCTGCTGTGTCTTCCACTTGACCTCATTTCAATCAAAGGTGGGGGGAAAAAATGAACAATAGATTTAGAAAGTGGAGGAAAAACAGTGTTAGTGGAAACCATATAATTCCCTCTAATGCTCTGTGCAACTGTTCTTGCTCCTATTTGAGTTTGGCAAACACCTTCATCATTAATCTGCTTTTTCTTCGGTGTAAATCAGCACTTTTAGGAGAGCATTTGAATTCAGCACACACAGAGCAGAGCTATGAGGTCTGGGCTTTTGTGTCTCTCCTGCTTTTTATCTCATCATCACTACATGTTCCCACATACAGAGATATGATCTGTTTTGTGCTGATACTCATTTTCTCATTGATCTTTGTACTCAGGAACTCCTGTAAAGTGAAACAGATCCAGCCGCAGACGCAAAAAGAATTCAGTGAACAGGTAAGAATGCTCTATTTTTTAAACAACATTTGACTTATGTGGTAGCATTAGCTCTTACAATATATACTGTCTGTGTGGTTGAATGTTTGCTGTTGTTAAAGGATGACCATCATGGAGGCCACGCCACAGACGAGGAGAAGTTGGCGAGCAGTGCGAGCGGTAAGCACCAATGCTTGCGTTCCTAATTTCTACATTCCTGAGGGGCACCCAGCTACAGTGCACTCCAATAGCTCAGTTGTACCTTAGCTCAGTGAGCAACTGTCATGTAAAGAGATCAGATGACTGGATGTTAAAGTTTAGTCATCGTGCTTCAGCTTCCCTCAAAGCAAACAGTCAGCCAAGCTCGATCAATATCGCACAGTGAGAAGGTCAGCTTTGGTTTACTGTTACAAACAAACACACATGACATTAATCATTAACTTTAAATATCATGCATTGCCCTTTTACTGCATGAAGTACAACTCGCTGCCGCAATAATATCAACACATTTTACATTCAGTCATCAGTAATGAGAATAAATGATCATTTCATTTGAGGAGGAGTGAATTTGGGCTTTACAACTCAGGAAAACATTTGTTTGGGGTTTTATTGTAACATTAACCTCTCGTGTTCTTCCTGCTGCTTGTCATGTTGACAAATTCTTTTTACATTGCAGATCACAGCATTAACTAGAATGCGACACAGTAGGGCACATACTTCCACCTCTTGAATTCAATTAAGCTGCACCAAATTTCACACACTCAGAGATATCAGTTCAAAATCCATGAAACATTCTCTAGGAAAACTGTGAAAATGTCGTGAATGTGTTGTTCTTCTCTCACTCATAGTTTTGTGGAAATCCATTTAGTGGTTTTTGTGTGATGGTGCTTAAAAACAAACAAGTCAACCAACAAACAAACGGACAGAAGTGAATACTGTTACTCCATATTCTTCTTACCATGAGTGTGTTGCTTTCTTCCAGTCCAAGACTGCCAAGTGACGTCCAAACCTGAGGAGTCAGACTGCTGCTCTGTGGTGAGGATTTAACACTACACGTGTCCATTTAAGTCGTTTTGATTAATCTACTGTACCATAAACCATGTATACAGTCTATTCAACCATGACTTTGTTATGTTGTACAGTCTATGGTTGTCATCTATACTGTGTCATGTGATGAAGGGCTCTCCTAAAACCACTAGGTGGAGGTAAAGCACTTATATATAGGTCACTACTGAATCAGCATCAGGGATGAAAACAGCAATGACAAGTCCAGACGTGTCTTTATGTTTCATCACTGTTATTCATTATATATGGATTGAATGGTTGATATTTACACAGAAAATGAAAACATGTGCAAGTAAAGTTCTGTTAAATCACATAAACGGTACAAATATATAATAGATTACACATAAGCTGCAGCATGATCAGGTGTCTGATACGATGACTGCAGTGTGCCGTAGGACAGCAGGAGCTACTTAGTGACTGCCACTATGTTCATCTACTCAGGTGACTGATGGATTTAGATTATCATTTATTAGATTAGAAAATGACGGTCCTAATCCAGGGAAGGACAAAATGAGAGAGGGATGAGACAAGGGGGAGGAGAAGAGGAAGGATGTTTGAGAACACAGACGTCAAGGCAAGATGGTTATTAAATAAAAATTGAGAGGGAGAGAGGTTTGATAGAATGAAAAAGAACTGATAAGTGAGAAATAAAGATCAGGTGTACAGAGACAGAGAGCGATGTCACATGTTCAAAGTAAAATAACAAACCAAAAATAACTTTGATATTATAGTTTGTATTAATTTCATTTGGAAAATGAGAAGGTATGTTGTCATAAATACCTAACATACCTCCTTAATATGAGGAGGACATGACTGATTCCTTTCTATCTGCAGCAGTACGACGACACGTGCAAACTGAAGAGCAACTCCAGGGAATGTGAGATGCAGAAAACAGGAAGTCAGGTCCTTGATTCCATCTGCATCAGTGAAACAGAGAAGCAAGCTGTTCTCACTCTCATTAGAGAGGAGGTACAAACTTTTCTCACTCACATCCAGTGTGTATATGTGTAAATATTCAGCTTGGTATTATTTGTACATACAATTCCACTCACAGACAGCATCTCCTTTCAGATCATCACTAAAGAGGTGGAAGCCAACGACTGGAAGAAAAAATATGAGGACTGCAGACAAGAAGTCAATGAGATGAGGTTAGAAAACGTCTTGCTGCCTGTTTTTATTCAATCAATTCTTATAAAGAATGAATGGACGTGGGTTAAATCTGATGTTCACATGAGGTCTTGACACTTGAGACATTAAACAATTTCCCAACTGGGATTATTAAAGTTCATCTATCTAGATAGATTAGATCCAACTTTATTGATCCCGTGGGAAGACTCCCTCAGGGAAATTTAAAAAAATCGTACCTATCAATTAGCAGCATTGATCCAAAAATATCTTTAATTTATCAATTTCTTTTATTTAATCATAAGGGTTTTGGGGTGTAGTGGAGGTACCGGTGTAGTTATCTTGTTTTTAAGACACATTATGTGTTTCATCTTATTACAGGAAGATTGTTGCAGAATACGAGAAGACAATTGCTCAGATGATCGGTGAGTAGAACTCTTTAAACATAACATACTGTCCCAATAGTTTATTTAAATTCACTAGAACCTGGTTTTTATTTGGATCTGCACCAAATTTCACATGTGTCTAATATTTGAACTCTAAACATGCCAAATGTTTTATGAATGATGAATTGTTCTCTGAGAAATCAGTGAAAAGTTTAAAAAAAAAATCCTATTTCATACTGTTTAAGAAGGCAAAAACATTTTTTATGGATTCTTCCCTGACCCATAGCATATCCCTGCATAGGTGAAAACATAACCTCCTTGGCTGATTAGTATTTGAACTGCATAGTCAGTATTATGTTTCCCTATGCAACCACATGCTTCACTGTTTCAGTGGCGTCTTGTACTGTGAGATGACACAAACTCTTGTGGAAAATACCCTTTTCATGTCATCACACTACCAGACTAAATACAAGAAATAAGTCATCTAGCACTTCACACTAATATTCTCTTCTTTACTGTCACAGAGGACGAGCAGCGCAACAGCGCCAGCTCCCAGAAGGCTTTGCATGCAGTGACGATGGAGAAGGAAGCAGCGCTGGCCGACCTGAACTCAGTGGAGCGCTCTCTGTCTGACGTGTTCCGGCGTTATGAAAATATGAAGAGCACCTTGGAGGGCTTTAAGAAAGTAAGGGGTCGAGGACAAGTTCAAGTCTATATAAGTATATATGGAAAGTGTCTATTTCTAATGCTGAGGTGATCAGCCAATAGCAGGGCTGGAAGAAGATTAAGGTCAGAATAAGGTTGGAAGCTACAGTGTGATCAGGGGCAGTGGTCGTCTTGAAGTAAGGGCTTTAAATGGAAGGTCACTGGATAAATGCTGGCCTCAGGCACTGTTCTCTCCTCCAACAAACACCACACAAAGACCCCTCGATTAAAGCTGTTTGTGCCCAAATCTTGACCAACAGTTGACTCACAGCTGCTGTAGAACAGCTGCTTGAGGGGAAACAGACAGCTGCGGTGAAGCTTTCAGCAGTACATGTGTGGGACTGCAGGAATGCAGAAGATTAGAAGGAGAGGAGCCCACAATGTTAAAAAATAAGAAAAGCTTTAAAGAAGCATGTCTCTGTTAATACTCTATTAGAAAATTGTAAAGATATACATACAAAATTGAATGTATTTTCTCTCTCTCTGAGTTTTATTTTTTTGTGTTTGACATTTGATGACTGTTTCCTCAAACAGAATGAAGAGGTTCTGAAGAAGTGTGCTCAGGATTATCTTGCCAGAGTCAAACAGGAGGAGCAGAGATACCAGACACTGAAAGTCCATGCTGAAGAGAAACTAGATAGGTATGTAGAGATTTAAAGGAAAATCTGTTATAACAAATTAAATACTTCCACAGGTTTGAGAATCTGTTATATAACACATCTGTTGCTTTCTTTGCTTCCATGTTCCCTCAGGGCCAATGAGGAGATCGCTCAGGTGCGTACGAAGGCGAGCTCAGAGAACGTAGCGCTTACCGCAGGCCTGAGGAAGGAGCAGATGAAGAATGAGTCTCTGGAACAAGCGCTGCAGCAGAAGGTCAGAGACATCCTGACTTCTCTATGTGCTAATACTGAATGAAACTTTTAACTCGCAACAGTGCGTATGTGATAAGACTCCTTTCAGAACCGGTATTGACACGTGTTCTGAGTGATCTGATAACAAGCGGACAGTCTATGTGTGAATGCATCCACAGATCTGATCACTCAGACCACAATCAGAGTTGGTCTGGGACACATGTGGCCTCAGTCTTTTCACCATGTGAACGCAAATGCATCCTGGGGCACATCTACTCAGCTGACGTCCTCTGACCCGCCACAGTTTCACAATGAATCATACATATTTTTACACTTAGTACTGTCCATACATGCATGTGAACAAAATATCAACAAAGACATAACATAATGAATCTAATATTTTCACACTTATAAAATCTTTGTTTAGTGTAAATCTGCAGCTCATTGATTCATTCAGCCCCTCCTGACTCTGCTCGTTCTCTTTCTCTCTCACTCACTCTGACACACACAACACACAAATGGCAACACACACAAACTTTATCATCAATGTTGTCTGCAGTCTGTAAACTCAGACTGACAAAATAAAATAATAAAAGAAAGAATGTTGGTATTTGTGAACACAAATGAAAGTGAGATCCAATCACTGTAATTCAGGATACAGATGATTTAACACTTTCAATTGGATTTCTCAGGACAGATGTTAATACCAGGTCTGCCTTAGTATATTTTTATGCTATATAGATGTGCTGTGTTGGAGTATATCAGTATATAGAGATGCGTGAAATGTACTGATTCAGCCTTCATTGTACTTTCACAGAATCAAGAGATCGAGGAACTGACAAAGATCTGCGATGAGCTGATCGCCAAAATGGGAAAAATTGACTGACAGCCTCTCCCTGTGACTCATCTTCTACTGTCCCTCTGGTCCTGCCCTGTGCATGCGCCCAGCCAGGAAGCAGCTCTTCTACCCTGTGCTAGCTCTTCCTCTCAGAGACTGCTCATGTACACATGTTTAAAGTTAAAGTTAAAGTTTAAACTTCCTGTACACTACTATTGCACTACATGTGACCAGAATCAACAGAGGTGCTGTAGATTGTTCATTATCTCCGGGAGTTTTGTTCTTTGTGGTCACTTTCTTTTGTTTGCATTTACTGCCCTGTATGAGCTCATCTTGGCCCCTTATGCTTTCGTCCATCGTGCCAGCCAACAACAACCTGCTTGTGAGTCAACTTAAAACTCCCAGCAGCTTAACAGCTCAATTCCGCAAACGCTCGTGCAGGATGACATCAGACTTACTGCAGGATGTTTAGGAGTCTCATTTGGGCGTGTGCTCTGATGGGCTTTTGACAAGGGTTGTATAAAAACTACAATCCATAAAATGTATTTTTCTAGGAGGTAAACAAGAATTTCACTCTGATAGAGAGAGGCTCAGGGGCGCTGTATCGGGCAGAATGAGGTCAGAGTTAAAGTCAAGCTGCATAAGAGCTGAAGAGGAGGATTTCAGATTGTTTGAGGAAGTACAGGAGTCCTCATGGGCCTTGGCTTGTTTAAGAGTGACACTGAAACCTGAGGGAATCTGGACCAGACTTCAGTGAATCTAAAACTGCAAATAATTCTCAGCTTCGGCTTCACATGATTTACAGTATGACACAGTTTATGTTGTAGATTATTTAAAGAGCAGCAGAATATATGTTTAATTCACAGAAACGTATAATTACCTGACAATCATAGACTTCCCTGTGACTGTATAAACACCACTGATCATCAACTGTCATGTAGAGAATCCTGAACAACTGGAACAAAAGTACAACATAATGACACTGTATTTCAGTCAAGTGCTGCATTGTCACTTTCCTTTAACGTCACTCTTTCACAGTGTGTTCACTTTACCTCTCACCGCGGGAGAAACGAAAAACAAAAAAGAATTCAAAATCTTTGTTAGAAGGTTTTTTTCTGTTGCTTATTTGTGATTATTCAACAAATAAATAGATTTCTATGCATGTTGCTTTTTACACCTTTGCATTTCTCAGGATTTACATTTTTTTTGTTAACATGTTAGTAAAACTACTTTGATTCAGCAGCATATTTACCTCGATATAATACAGTGTATTATTTGCAGATCTGTGATATAAATCGAGCAGTTTCTGGTTAACAAAGTGAAACAAGCTTTTGTCACTTTAGGGGTCTCCATCCTCAGTTCATTGGAGTCAGTCACTGCGTCCTAAACACCGTGTAAATCCACTCATGACACAAACCCTGCCACAGTTTATATTTGTGCCATACTAATGTCACATTGCCTCAGCTGTTTGTCTTTATTTTATGAAATATTGTTTTCTCACTGGCACCCCGACTCCCTGTGACAGGAAAGAAAGGTTAAACCTTTGACACCATTCCAGCCTCAGCTCTCTTGATTTAGATTTATTATTTTTAACAAGTGATTTTTAATACTTATGGAGTTTAATTTGATCGAGCTCGTTGCTCTGCCACTGCTATCGTTCATAGATAAATATCTACACTGCAATCAAAGTGAAGCTGTGACCCTTAGCTTACGTTGAAGTGTGTAACATAATACTTTACTTGAGCCAATAAAACCAACAGATCCTTTGGGCTTGAAAATCTATCAACATGCTCAAGTCTATGGAAGGAGAGCTGCTGTAAATGGGCGTCTGCTCTGCTGTGTCTGAATGAAAGGGTTACTCAGTAGGGTGCTATACCAGAGGAAGCAGGGTAGACTACCTTCTAGGTGTAGTCTGTAGAAACTTTATTAGTGTAAAACCCTCCAGAGCTAAAGGCTTGGACACTTTAAACAGAGAGCTGGTCCAGACCTCCTGTATGGAGGGGTATCCTGGGATCTAACAGCCCTTTCCTGAGTCACGGTTTGTGTTTGTAAATTAGAAATGGGATTGTCACACTTGTGTTGAGGACTTACAGTGATTGTTTGTACATTTGCTTGAATAAATATAATTTGCTCCACTGTAATTTCTTGACTGATTTCTGTTTGAATTTTCACATTTTGTTTGTGTGTGTGTTTGTGTGTGTGTATGTGTGCGTGTGTGTGTGTGTGTGTGTTTGTTATATTTGTCAGCACATGTGTCATGGTCCCAGCTTAAGCCTCCGTACCAGTAATGATGCACAATACTAACGTCAGACTTCCCGACACACACATACACTTACACTCAGAGATTTGCTGAGCTATAAACCTCTGATACTAACTGGACGGTGGACACCCTATAACCAGGTCCAAGCTCTGTTCCCAGTGAGGTCTCGTGTTTATAGTGGAAAATGGTCCTAAAGAGGAAACATATACTCTCACTCATCCCCATGGAGGCAATGATTGATTTCCTTCCTGAGTGATTGATCAACTCGTCTTTTTTACTTCCCAAAATTTCAGTTGCAACTAAAACTGTGCTGTGGAACAGATCCTCCGACAAATGACCTCAAAACTAAGAGTGGGTTAAGTCTATTACTGCAGGGTGCTGGCTGTGCAGCATAGATGGAGATTACAGAGATAAGTCCTTAATGCCCCCATGCAGACACCTTCTTGTGTCTAAACCCCCCCCCCCTCTTCCTTCTTCTTCACAACCCTGGAGTGTCCCCTCCATCGGTGACTCTTCTCAGCCTGTCCACTCTTTCTCTGGACTCCTGAAGACGCAGGGAGCCATCAGCCAGCTGCCATGAAGACGGCTCTCACCCTCCTGCTGTTCATCTCTCTGGCCTGTCACAGTGAGTTCCCATAACACCAACACTGACACTGGATTATTTGGGATGTGGTTTTTTTTCAGGCAGTGGGTGAGGATTTAGTTGATTAGCAGCTGGCAGACTAGTTGTGGGTGGGTTATAGAAGCACAGATGATCCTGGATTGTTCATTTCCTCAGTCGTAAAAGCAGGTTTAGATTGAGGCCTGCAGAGTTTGGGACATTTCCCACACAAAGCTGTCACAGATTTAAACCTGTGTGTGTGTGTGTGTGTGTGTGTGTGTGTGTGTGGATCCACAGTGGAGTGACTGGCCTTATAAGAACAGATGGTTGTGTGTGTGCATGTTTCCACCCGGCTGTGAATATGCATGCTTAGTCTCAAATTCAGGTGTTCTCTCCTGTTCTGTCTGCAAAGGCCACAGCCTCAAATGTCACACGTGCGTGGCGTCCAATGAGGACGATTGCAACCAACAGGGCTCCACCCCCTGCCCTCAGTACGCTGACGCCTGCTCCACCATCACAGGACCCAGTGAGTAAACACACAAACACACAACCAGGAAAATGCACAACAATGAAGCCTGATCTGGATGAATACAGTGATGTAAATGCCTCACTAGAGGTCAGCACAGCAACAATATCTCAGTGCATGTGTGACACAAGAGTTTGAGGAAGTCTGTGGGACTTCAAAAAGTCCCCATGTTGTTTCCATTGACAAAGAGAAGGCCAAAATTAAATCCCATGATGCACCACTAGATGGTTTTTGTATTTATTACTTCCCACAAATATGTCCTGTTAGCTTCTGTCAGCAGGCTTCTGTTTTGTCTTTTGTTGGATGTGTGTGTGTGTGTGTGTGTGTGTGTGTGTGTGTGTGTGTGTGTGCATGAGTGAGTGAGTGAGAGAGTGAGAGAACGAGGGAGAGAGAGTGTGCATGTGATCATAAAGCCTCATGCCTACATCCTCTATTTATTTGAGGTTGCTGGACATTATCCCAGCGGTCTATGATAACCTCAGATCTGTGTGTGTGTGCGTGTGGGTGTGTGTGTGGGTGTGTGTGTGTGTGGGAGTTTGTTGATGAGGTCAGGGAGGCGTTTAAAACATTGTGTTTTCTGGTTACCCCATGGCACAGGGTCTCTGCTGCCCTGAGTTCAGCTTTGCAGGAATCAATCAATAGTTGAAGGTTCAGGTGAGATAAGGATATGTTTCGGTGCTGCCCCAGATTAGGAACATGTGCATTTTTTAAATATACATGAATGAAACGGTCATTTTCAATTTATCTACCTGCTAATTCCACAATTTATCTGCCTTTGTGTCTCTGTCTGTATGTGGAACACAAATCACACAAAGAATGTGGATTGTTAGTGGCCCAAGGAAGTGTAGTGTCAAATTTGGTGCAATTCATAGACTTGGTGTGTCCAATATTAATACATTTGAATAAACAGGCAAAGAGTGCGCTCTGTAGCCGTTAGTGGGGGCAGGGTTTTTATACTAACTCTACACAGCTGAATTTTCTTGTGCATCCTTGGATAAATTACAGCAACGGTGTGCAACTGGGTCAAATCGCTGCAAGATCCTTCTGATAATTACACTTTTTTCAATTAACCACATTGGACTGACACAGACATTAACAGGTGCTGAGCTCAATCATGGCAACATCATAGAATCACATCCTCCTTTGCAATTAAAGCTTTTATTTTTGAAAAGTTTTGAACCTGGGCTAGAAGACTGAGTCGGTTGCTCAGCAGAACTGTGAAACAGTTTAGCGCCAAATCGTAATGTACATTATCTCAAGGCACTTTACACAGAAGGTCAAGACCTTAAATGTATACATGCAATGTATGAAAGAATAACAGCAGTTAGGTAAACACCAGCTTCCAGCATTCCATTTTATTCAAACAACTTCCTTCTCTCCCAAGTGAATCTATAAGTGTGTTTGCAGCGACATGTGTTAATGAAGCCAGGGCTGCACAACTCTTTGGATTTTTTTACCAAAATTGATGAAACAACAAAATCGGTCAAAATAGAAAAAGCCAGTTAACTAGAGTTTGGAGCAGGTTGGGGGTGCATTAAGGATTACTGCCAACCATCCCACCAGGATCTTAGTTATGTGATATTTTTAATGGACCGCATGGATTGTTGAAGTTTGTGTGGTTGTTAGTTTCTTTTTCATATGGCCACATTAAAATGGGGAAATGTTGTGTACTTACACAGGAGAGTGTGTGTGTGTGTGTGTGTGTGTGTGTGTGTGTGTGTGTGTGTGTGAAGAGAGGGGTAGAGGGGTATAAGGAGGGAGAGGTCACTGAGTTCACTGTGTCTTACAAAATTAACAGAAGCTGTCAGTCTTTAAACGTCTCTGGGCGTTGCTCTCTTTCAGACACTGTGATGAAGTCGTGCACTTACAAGGCTTTCTGCGACAAGGCTCACGGCGTTGTCTCTACAGCCAAGGTGTCGTGCTGCACGGGCGACGACTGTAACGGGCCCCACAAGAGCCACAGCCACGGGAATCACCACCACAACAGTGCAGGGGCTCTGGCCTCCAGCTCCGTGCTGCTGATCACAGGCTTATTGCTGCGTGTGGCCCTGAGTCAGTTCTGAACACATCCCCCTCTTCTTCTTTTCTTTTCCATATCTGTTGTGTTGTTATGATATCTGTCCATCCTCCCTTTTTAGTCCATCCTCCCTTTTTTTTTAAGAAAGATTCCAGCTGCAGAGAGTTTCATGCATTTTGACATGTGTTTTGTATTGAGTGTTTCTGATGGCTGTGTTGTGTGTCTTGTAAATACGAGCTGCATTTCAGCAGCTTTCATTGTCTCATTTTCTTTTTTAGATTATCATCAAAAACTTGAATAGTAACTTTATTATCTCCTCTGGTATGTTCACTCTCAGGTAGTGTGAACCTGAGAGTGTTTGTGGTGAATATGTGTGTACAAAGCGAGGAACATCTTCTTTCTCTGGCCTCAATGGTGTCAACTTAGTTGTGGTTTTGGTATGTGCACAACTCGCTTGGCGAACGACATGATTCACTTATGTCGTTGCCATGGTAATCCATAAGGTAACAAGATAATTTAATCACCACAAATCTTAGTGTAATGTCAGTGTACGTGCATGCAAGCTTGTCTGAATAAAGATACTATCACACCTTTATTTTGTGTGTGTGTACAGTGCGTGATTGTGCGTAGGTAAGATCTATGCATTTGATACCCTACGCTTGACCTTTAAAAGCCAGAGAAAAAAACTTTTTGCAGAAGTTAATGTCCTCAATGTAAAAACATTTCTCTGCAGATGCACGCAAACTGTAGAGCAGAGCGATCTGATAGATTTCAGCAGGGGCTGTGGAAACTTTGAGACTTCCTTCTGCGACTGATGTGTAACTTGAATCCTGTTCAGTCGCCACAGGATATGAAATCAGTGAGGTAGGTCTCTGTCCTCAGGCAGATCATATGACGTGCAACCACTTCCTCTTGACAGGAGGACACAATCTTGAACAGAGAAAAAACTGATGAATCAATGCTGTACATCCTGATATTTCTTATTTTAACACCAACCTTGAAAATTATAAGCCAGACTCTTGATGACCCATAATAAAGTGTTAGAAAGAAGGAGGTCAGGCAGTGGTGGAGGAAGTAATCAAACACAGAGTACAAATACATACACAATGTGTAATCAAGTAAGAGGAAAAGTGTCACATTACCTTTTCTATTTGAGTAAAAGTAAGTACTCACTTTTAAATATATATTTATATAAAGTATTAAAAGTAAAAAGTACTTCTATTTCCTAATGCAATGCTCTTCTACATCATTATAACTGAGTCTCTGCATTGGCATCCAGATCCATTTCAGTTACCTGCCTCTGATTGGATCAGTGGACCAATTCATTATTGATTACAATTAAAATATATAAAAACAATGTGAACACAATGCTTTGTAAAAATGTAGAGTAGAAAGTACATGTTTGCTGATATATAGTGGAGTAAAGGTGAAAAACCCCTACACATAAATCTGCTGAAGTGTAGTAAAGACACATGAAAAATGTACTTCAACTTAAGTAACTAAGTAAAAGTACTTTATAAGTTCATTATAACATCTGGATTTCCTCCAACAGCTGTGAGTGTCGACCATCACCCCTCTCATGGTCTGTTTCACAGCCTGCTTCAATCTGTTTTTGAGGTTTGTTCCTTTTTAATATTCTACGTTTCTCTCATAAATTCTCCTCTGGTGGTAAACTGAAATATATTCGAGCTACAGTGGTTAGCTTTGGTCCGAGTTATTGCTTCAAGGTATTTATCATGGTTGACACTGTGACGTTACTTGTTCCATATGTTAAAGCAATCTGTGACCTGTGACCTGCAGCTGTAAAGCACAACACTGTTCAGCCTCGAACTGTTTCATTTTGTAATCAGACATGTAATTAACAGCTACATGAGATGTTGTCAAACCGGCACTGAGCAAAATTACTCTCCAGTAGTCGGCAACAATGCAAATACAAATATGTGTAGCCTATTTCTGAAATATTTCCAGCAGTATATTTACATAATGCAAATCGTATTTGCACAAAGAGAAGATGCATAACTGTATTTACTGGACTTTTATTCAGAGCTATAGCTACAAGGACACTGAGGTCTCATCCTAATTTCTGAGAATGTATGGGTTTCTGACAACTGAGGAGGAGTCTATGACGTAAAGCATCAAAAACACATGGGACATCTTAGGAATTTAATTTGATGGATAGTCAAATAGATGGACAGATATTTTAAGTGAGGGGTGATTGGTTTATTTGTGGCTGATAAGCTGCAGCTCCACTCTACATACTATCAGGACAGGACTTTGAAATATACAGGAAGTACATTTTTTCCCCCCCACAGCTTTTAGTACAGGATCACATACTTTTCACATGCACTCACCTCCTGTGACAGGTGTATGGATGACACTATTGTTCACTTCTTCACCAGGTTCACGCTCTTGTTTGTGTGTGTGTGAGAGCTACAGGTATAACTCATGTTGTGGGGACATGTTTACACAGTCACATTATGGGGACACGTCTTCATTATGAGGACAAAAAGCAAGTCCCTATAACGTGAATCATTGAATTGTAATGTGAAGACATGTTTTAAGGTTAGGTTAGTGCACAACTATATCTTCGTGAGGACCATTTTGAGAAAGTCAAGACTTGGTTTTAGGGTTGGTTAGAAGTAAAACAAAGAAAAATTCAATAAAAGATATCTCATGCAGCTGCAGGAGGAAAAGATGGTGCACACTTTTTATGTTATCTGGACAAATGAACCAATGCTCTCAAAACAAAACTGCAAAACTGAAGCTGCTGAAATTACGTTGCAGTTTTTTTCCCTATAAATGACAGTTGAGTTCAGTTTAGTTCCTCATGTGAAGCAGCAGCATGAGGAGGAGGAGGAGGAGGAGGACCCGGCGGCCGGAGCTGCTGAGAGGACGCACAGCTCACATCCGGGGCTGGTTTATTCTGACAACGAAACGTCCTACCCGGAAAAAAAAAAAAAGACGAGTCCTGTGTAATCCGATCACACAAACAAAACAGACGCGACTGTGACAGTGCGACACGAGCCGGCTTTGTTTTCTAATATCCGCTGTGTGTGGAGCTTGGTAAAGAAATAACTCGAGTGGACCATGCTCGTGTTCATCAAACTCCTGCCAAACAAACAAGTCTCTCCTCTGCGCGTCGGAGCGGTGCGGGGCGCTGGCTGTGGCGCACACTGACTCTGCAGCAGCTCCGCGGGTAAGAGGCTCCCAGTCTACCCTCGGTGACTGTGTGTGTGTGCGTGCGTGCGTGCGTGTGTGCGTCTGTCTGTGGTGAGTCAGTGCTGCTCATCTGAACATATGTGATGTCTGTCAGGTGTCACTGACTAAACTCCGTCTGATCACGCTTCAACTTTTTCATTGCGTGCTCGCCATCACGTTGTGGACGCGCGCACGACAGCGACCCTCACATATGTCATTCAGGGGCGTGAGGCTCGTGCCCGCTGCTGCTGCTGTCATGAGAAAATAGGGCATCGACCCAGAGCTGCAGCTGAAATATGATTTTGTGGGATAATCGATTGATGCGTAAAAAGGTGAGTTTTGGAACATGATTGTCCCAACTTTCCAGAGCTGAGGTAAAGTCTTCATGTTGTTAGATTTGTCCAAAACCAAACTGTCTGATAGTTTCGAGGTGTTTCATTTGAGTAATAACACTTAGAGCAAAATCTTGACAGAAATACTGTACTTTGTATTTTTGCTTCCACATCACACATATTTTCAGATCAGTGTCTTCCAATAAAAAAACATGATGAGTTTAGACTGTATCAGAATTATCTGGGTGGAGTCAGAGCCTGAACCCTTTGCAACTAGAAGGACCAGAAGGACACAGAACTCTGCCACTTTATCACCATGCTGCATGTGCATGTACTGCATCAGATACATAAACCGTACACACATTTCTGTAAACTGTTAACACAGGCAATATATATAATATATGTGAAGATCACCCCCTGAAAATGCAAAATTTGATTCACAAATATTGAATTCACCTACTAATATGACTCGAATACATTTTTCATCGAGAATTCTGCAACATTCCTTGAGAAATTCTCAAAAAAGACATCATAATGTCTCCCAATGTCAAAGGCAGTGAAAAGAATCCTGGATCCACACTAACATTGAATGGGTTCTTCCCTGACCCATACCACATCCCTCCAAATTTCACATTAGAAAACATAGAAGGCAGCCACTCGTGAACCAAGAGCCACCATCTGTTTTTACCTCTGTCAGTGACAAGTAGCGAAGGATGACCCAACTACCTTGAAATGTGGACTGTTGCCATGGTAATTAACATCCACATCAGTATTCAAACACTAAGTGGTTTATTTGATTAAATATGCATTTCCACAAGAGGTAATGTTTGGTGTTTTTGCTTGTTATTCAAATTGTTGATGATTATTTTTCCTCCAATCACCAAATCTTTTAAACTCGAAGTTAAAGGCATAACTCCACTGATTTTACACGTCAAAGTCAATTATGTTATCACAGGGAGTCAAAATCAAGTTAAAACAGATGTATAATGTCTTCAGCAGCTCTGGAGGGAAATAAAATCAACTGAAGTCAGGCAGCAGCACTTTGGCTCCATGGTTTTGTCTTGGAAGCATCAACCAGGCGAGTAAGACACACGTCTGTACTGAGCAGCATCTGTGGAAGTGTAGGGTTGATAGTCTTTAGAGTTTAGCTGCTACCAGGGATTCAAAGTTTGAAAATCTTGTTTCCAGGTGCATCAACATTGACTGGTCTTTTGTTACTGTGTCATTCTGTCTGGACATTACTCTTTTAACCCTGACACATACAATGTGTTTCTGTTGCTGTAAGAAGAGGCCTAACTTGTCCAGAATGAAGCAGATGAGTGCACAGAGTTTTAGGTGTGTGTCAGTTCGCCACCCCGGATATGGTAAAAGAAATACCTCCGATATCACAGCTGTGATCGACAGTATGCGCTGCGTTCTGTCCTCATACACACAAACTCAGTTATATATTATATCTGATGTCTACGTGTCAAAGCAAGAGTATTTCAAATGTCACACATATCTGATAATCTGATATCTGAAGTATATTTACTGGTGAAGTTTTCCCTGAGGTCACTGATGGTTGATGGTTATCCAGATGTGCCAGTGCCACACACTAAATGGTGTGTGTGTGTGTGTGTGTGTGTGTGTGGTTGTGTGTGTGTGTGTGTGTGTGTGTGTGTGTGTGTGTGTGTGTGTGTTGGTATCTGACCTTTGCGCCATCAATTTCAAATTTCCATTACAGACTCTACAGTTTTTGCAGGAGGCATGTAAATGGTTTGCATTTTTCACAGATTACAATGGGCTGAAGAAAATATGTTGGATGACTGACGCAGCAGCAGAACGGCCCACAATCAGTTTCAGAATGAAGCATTTTCCAAACCGTCAACCTAAAAATAGTCTCACAGGACGTCCGGGGAAGATGCGACCTGTTTATTTCTCTTGTCTGTGTTTTGTTGGGTGTTGTGTGTGAGCATTTTATTGAAAATAGTTTTCCATGAAACAACAAACAAAACAAAAAAAAAAAGAAATCAAAACTGGTGGAATGGATATTGGGTGAGAGGCGGGGTACACCATGGACAGGTCACCTCGAAATCCAGAGACTAACCACCATTCACCTCCTCATTCACACTCATGGTCAACTCAAAGTCTGCATTTGACTTCAGTCTGTTTTTGGGCTGTGGGAGGAAGCTGGATAAATAATTTCCCTCTTCTTTACATGTCTTTAAATAGCACCGTGATATTTTACATGACTGTCCAATGCATTATAAAAATCAGTCACAGATGTGGCCTAGTTGCCATAAATTTACCTCTGGGGCCACATTACATTCAAGTCCCTTTCATAGCATTAAAATGTGTAGAGATATAAAGTCCTGTGAAATGGAAAAAAAGTGCAGAAAACGTTCTTTTTATTCAGAGCTTCTGACCGAGTGCTGGAAGTCACTGTGATAGCTTCACGTTCAGTCTGCAGAGTTGGACTAAAAGTTCCCCTGGAAACTTAAGGAGAACAATATTATGAAATGGAGGTCTCATTACGTCACAAGCCAGAAATCTTCCATCTCTGCCAAAGAAACATAAACTTTACTGTCAGAAGTCCGATATGGATGAAACTCTCTTGGATTGAAATACCACCAGCATACCTGAGTGTCTGGGCTGAATGAGTCTTTTTTGCCAGCGTTCTGCAGCCTCTGTGATACACATGCGTGCCATCATCTTAATGAACATATCCACCCACCCACCCTCAAAGCCTTCACTCCTCCTCTCCTCTTTTTCCTTCCCCTCTCCTCCCTCTCCCCTTTCTTCTCTGGCCAGTGGAAATGTGCGTGTGTGCAGATCTTGAGTGCAGTCTGTAATTTTTGGCTGTGGTGGAGGGCCTCAGCTCAGCCTCGGGCTTCGGGGTTTGCTGCTCAGCCTCAATCACGTCACATGAAAAACTGCTGAGTATGAGTGCGGGTCTCTTTCTTTGTGTGTGTGTGTGTTTGTGTGTGTGTGCGTGCATTCATTTGAAAACTAAATGAAAGATGCTTTATCCTCCACGTCTGCCTGTCTCTGTCTCTCTCACTCAGTTGCTCCATTTACATTTTCATCTCCCCCTGTCCATCTCACTCGACTCTCCGTCTCTCTGTCTGTCTGTCTGTCTGTCTGTCTCAGTGATATGTGATAGCAGCAGCAGCAGCAGCAGCATCATGCCGTACGTGGACCGGCTGCACCGAGTGTGTGGTTTCCTGGACATTGAAGAGAAGGAGAACAGCTGCCGCTTCCAGAGACGATACTTCATCCTTGACACACAGGGAAATGCTCTGCTGTGGTATATGGACAACCCTCAGGTGCTCCACACATGACACACACACTTGTACAAACAGCAAGAGGAAGTGAAAATTGACCAATAGATGGCGCGTAACCTTGGACCCTGAGCCAATGACGAGTCTGTGTGTTTGTGTTTGCATGTAGAACCTGCCCAGTGGAGCCAGCTTTGTTGGCAGCCTGAAACTAACCTACATCTCTAAGGTAAACCGCTCTCTCCCTCTGTCGACCTGCCCCACGTCTACAGACGATGCTTGTGTGGCGTGGACACAAATAGAAAAACATGCATATGGGCTTGTGTGTTATCTGTAGTTATAGTTAACGGTCACATGCAGCACAGAGCTGAAGCAGACTCTGTGAAGTTTTCCAGATGTCACGGCGCTCGCTGAACTAACCAGAGATAATGACATCTGGCTTCACTGCACCGCCGCGCTGACAGCTCCTCAATGGACACTCTGAGTCAAACACACGTCAAAGTTATGAAATGTTCCTCTTCTCTTCTCTTCCACTCTCCTCTCCTCTTCTTTCCCTTTACCTCCCCTCATTACCTCTCCTTTTTCCTGTCCTTTCCTCTCCTCCTCTTCCTTCTTCTCGCTTTGTCTTCTTTCCTCTCATGGCCTCTCCTTTCCTCTCCTTGCCTCTTCTTTCCCTATCATATTTTCCTCTCCTCCTTTCTTCTCCTCTCCTCAGGTGAATGAAGCCACACCGAAGCAAAAGCCAAAAACAGAGTTCTGTTTTGGTGAGTCAGTCTTATTCAGTATTTCACAATTGCGCACGTGTGATGAAATAGCATAATGTGTTTTAAATAGTGGATATTCATGAGCGTCTTGTCTTCCCCTGCAGTCATTAATGCAGTATCGCGGCGTTACTTCCTCCAAGGCAACGATGTGACTGACATGAAGGACTGGGTGGCCGCTCTAAACAAGGCCAGCAAGATCACCGTGAGTGCAACAACTTGTGTACACTTGTTTTCTGACGTGCACTGAGCCCCGCACATTTTCCTGAAACAATGCGCAGGGGGCTGTATGTGAGAACAGAAATGTTCGAGTCGGCTGCTCCGGATACTTTCCACAACTTTTCATGCCAGCCCCCTAGTGAAATGTCTGAGGCAGCCCATGTAATAATGGGGGGGTTTTGGTTTGGGTGGGTGCAGATGTCAGCAACTTACCTACAGATGCTCTCTCACACACTTAATGAATGAGGAAATTGTGAATATGCTTAAATATGAGTGATAACACACTGACGTCTCTGTGGTTGAGGTGTCAGAACACACATTTACATATTATTTGCGTTGGTCCAGTGACATGAGCGAGGCCTTTATAAACGTTGATGAGCAGATGTCTCCTGACAGATGAGATGACAGAGGAAAGGTTTTTTTTCTCTCACCTGCACACTGACACAGGAAGCAGCAGGGCTCACTGTCTCTTTCACTTCCCCTTCGATCACAGGGCCGCTCAGCCGCCTTTTCTGAGCCTCCTCCACACTCAATGAGTCTGTGTGAAAACACTCTCAAGTGTGATGGGCCTCATGTCAACTCGGGAGAAAAGTAAAACTCTGAAAAACGAGTTTCAGGCTTTTAATTTGCAAAATAGGAAGTAGATTTTTCTTTTTCAGCCACATCAGAGGGGTTCATGTTTTTGTCTTATTCTTTCTGTTGCGGCATCAATGAGTGTTTGATACACACTCAGAGATACTCTCAGTTTATTAGGTTCATTCCGAACCTGAAACGAAGCCAAAACACATAAAAGTTGATAAATAAATGTAGTAGTAAAAGTAGTATAGATATAGACTCTGCAACACTTTTGCAGATGTAACCTACGAGAGTCTTGCAGTCGACCATTATAAACATTTCCTTCTACTTAAAAAAGTCAAATTGTCTGTGTGGTTCTCTGGACACAGTTTCCTGCACAATCTTGTAACTCATGTTGATATGGTGCTGATAAGCTAAAAGATTTTTTTTTGTGAGATCAATACTGAAATATAACTTAACTAGATGTTCCCCCTTCCTCATTGTTTTTCTTATCTCAGATTATTTTGAATTGGAATAGATTTTGGTCAAAGGTCACGGTCTCTGTGACTCACAAAACATGTTTTTGACCCTAAAAAGGCTTATTATGAAAACATGTTGTTAATATCTTTTGTCAAAGCCTTTACTACATATATTAAATGAGTCTGGCATTCAACAACAAGGTGGTGATTCTACTGATCTACGGTGAGCATCCACTGTGAACGTTTCATTGCGGTTTGGAAAGTGTGTGACTAAGGTAATGTTAGATGTTCTGCTCCAGGAAATCCACTCCCTGAGGGAATTGAACCACTTGCTCCCGGCCGTCAGGGCAAATGTTGCTGGTTAAGTTTTACTTGCTGATATCAGTGCTTTTTATATTTTCCTACTTATCAACAGGTTCCTAAATCTGGCCCTGCACCTCCGAGGTCTGATGTGACGACGGTGATCAGTGACACTCAGGGAGGGAAGAGGCAGCAGGCCTACAAAACTGAGATCATCGGGGGTGTGGTGGTGCACACTCCCATCCAGGTAAAGTAGAGGGGGATACAATCGTAGAAAGGTGTGGTCACTTTACTACAATTTACAGGTGATTCTGTTTCTGTAAAAAAAAAAAAATAGCGTAACCATCGATGTCAAGCTTTTTATCTTTGATTGTGGCATTTGATGTCAGTAGAGTCTTCTTTCCAAAACCACTTCAAGTGTGAGCTGAGATACTTGAAGATGGTAACAGTGAGTGTGATTGTTCTGAAGATGATGACGAGGTTTTCGATTAAATGTTTCAGAATGAGAGTGAAGAGACGGAAGGCAGAGAGAGGAAGGGCAACAGGCTGGGCGTGTTGAGATGTGGTTACTGTGTGAAACAGGGAAATGTGGTGAGTCCCCAGCTACTCACGATATAACTGATAAACTCTGTTTGTTGAAAAAGTCTGTGCAATCTATGATGTGGTGGTTTTTTTCAGCGAAAAAGCTGGAAGAGGCGGTTTTTCACTCTGGATGACAACACAGTCAGTTACTACAAGTCTGAAGTGGTGAGAAGACAGGATTTTTTACTGCTCATATCTTGTGTTTCCTGTCTCTATTTGTGTGACTTAACTCTTTGTCAGCACGTGTCTGAGTTGTGTTTATGTTTGCTGCAGGATAAGGAGCCTCTCCGAGCCATTCCACTGAGGGACATCCAGAGGGTCCACGAATGTCTCGTCAAGTCTGGGTGAGTCAAACGTGCATCACTGAGCCGACCCAGCATTTTTCTTTTTATTCATCTGCTTATCTATATCATGTAAACAAATAGAAAAAGAATAATTGTTCAGCATCTGAATCATTGTATTTAGAATAAATTTTGAAGATGTTTTATATCTACTCATTCCAGAAATCTCTGTTTGTCTGTCTGTGGCATATAACATATCCCAAGAACCGGTCATCTTATCAGCTTCACTCTTGACATGTATACTTTGAAGGGCTCAAGGAAGTCAAAGTTTGATTTGGTTGGATTTGTACACAATATTAATAAACGGAATAAACAGGCGACCAGTGCTCGTCAACGCAAATGACGTTGTTGTTGTTCCAGACATTGTCAGCAACAGCTGATTCTCCAGTTCAGGGTTCTGCTACTGAGTCGAGCTTCACTGAACTTTGAATAAACAGGTGAACAGCTCTTTGTGCAGCAGCTTCAGGGTTCAGTGGTTTGAGGCCTGCAGCTGGTCTCCTGCTGAGACTCAATTACTGCAGGTCACTTTTATAGTTTCAGAAAGAAATCTGCAACCAGCATCATCACCACAGGCCAAGAAAATCGCCCATTCCAAAAAGGTTTAGAACAGGCACTGCACTAGAAGGCTCAAAACAAGAGCATCATTGTAGGTTCGATATTCATACATTCAACAACGTTTATCTTTAGCAATAAGATGCTGTTCCTTATTGCAGCATCAAGTGTCAGATATTGTACAGGGGATATTTTTAACTCATGATCCAACCACTGAGCTCAACTGGACACTAGAAATAAACTGATGAGCTGAAGTTAGCGACTGTCTTACAAATCTATGCAAAATGACAAACTTCATGGTTTAGTCACCACCACTGGTGTCTCATTCTGCAACGATGTGGATTTTGCAAAACAATCATTACCGTGATGAACGCACACATACTCACACGAGGAAGATCCACTTCCCACAACACTTAATGAACCGTATCACACCCGCAGGTTACACACAGGCAACAGGCTGGTTTGACATGTGACAACACTGCTGACCAAAGGTGATTCATTCTGGATTAAAAACGTCACAGTGTCATGTGGCACTAAAAGCTCGCAGCAGCAAAGTGGCTGCAGTTTTCTGAGTCAGGCTCTGCAGTTGGAAAATCTTTATTCAGAGAAACTCAGATCATTTAACTCTTATGGCTTCTCCCTGTTTCCAAAGAGAATGAAATGTATTTCATCTCCTCCTTCTGCCAGTTGATTTTGACATACACAATACTTTCAAAGATGTAAAAACAGTTTAGTCCTGGACTTTATGATTAAGAAGTAAAGCCCTTATACTTTATATTATTTGAAGAAGCATTACTGATTAAGTTTGCACTGTATTTTTTCCTGTTTGACACACTTAGCTGATTTTTTCTCTCTGTCTTTATACATTTGTAATAGTGTAGGACAATCATAGTAAAAGGTTAATGGCAGTTTTTGGTTTCTAAAATGACATACATTCTTGGCAGGTATATTTGTGGTTTGTCAGATCACAAATGATTTGGTACATTTAATTTCAAACCCCAAATATTTTCTGGGTTTTTAGGTTGTTCAGCTGATTCACATATCACATTTACTAATCAACCTTACCTCCTGTTTCGAAACAATTAGGACATCGTTCTCTGACTTTGCCAATAAGTAGAATAGAGGTAAGGGTATTCGTTTTAATTTTGTAATGCCATGACGCAAAACCTGTACTGTAGAAAAATACTTTTAACTTATATCATTCACCACTAAATCCAACCAACATCATTGTTTTTCAAGGAAAACTTTGCAATGTATCCCAGTACAGTTTCTTAAGGTGCATTTAAAATACAAATCACGCAGTTGTACATTTAACCATTTTCTGTATAGATACAGATACAGGTTAGAGTCAGGCTGCATATTTCTGTCTCAATCACTCCGAGCCAGAGAGAGAACAGATGACACTAACGCAAACCCGACAGGCTTTCTGCTGTTTGTGTCTGAACACGACCCGATCTCGATGCAGTTGCTCGATGTAAACTGAGTTTTTGTTTCTCTGTCCCCCACACACACATGGTTCTTGCTTGTTTTCCCTGATTACAGACATAAAAAAAAACAAAAAAAACAACCCAAACACCAATATCGATTCATCTTTTTTTTTTGTCCGAACCTTGCCCAGCCCAGGGTCGGGTGACCTCACTCTAATTCAGATATTTATGTGAAATACACAGTTAATAGCTTTGCATTATAACCCCCCCTGTAGCTACTGTGTTTCAACTGGATCATTGTTACTTTCAGGGATCTCCTGCTGAGAGACAACCTGTTTGAAATCATCACCAGCTCCAGAACCTTCTACATTCAGGTAAAAATCTCTTTCATCTGACACGACAGACTTTTAAAAACAGAATGAATGAACACAAAGTGAAACAGAAAGGATCTGTATTGGCAGGTGCATCTGTCCTGAGGTTTTCAGTTGTTTTATGCTCGGCTGCTGATGTGTGGCAGCAGCTCTGTGTTAAGGAGCATGAAAAGTTTGTTTTTGTGAAACGGGCACAGCCATCTGTTACCATGACAACAATAACCTCCGGTTCAGCTGATATAGATGGGGGGGATGGGAGGCACTGTAAGTCTGAACACTTTTATTTTTGTCTGTGCATGAAAAAAGGGGAAGCATGACAAACATCTCAACTGACAAACACAACACATAAACAAAAATAGATGAAACTGATTTTTATCACAGTGAAAAATGGGAACCCCCACAAATACATTGCATCTTAGATTAAACTGACATTTAGATTAGCCCGCTATTGATAAACTACTATGAGTTTTTTCTATCTGCTCACACGTGCTACACACTGGGGCTTCAACTGATTATATTTAAATCTGTTTTCAAGTGTTCACCCTTAAAGAGGCTGCGACATCTGAAGGAAACTTACATTCTTTTGTAATTTTGCTTAAAAATTACGGAAATAATTCATCAAATACCAAAAAAGTTGCAGATGAGTTGTCTTCTGATCAACTAATTGATGAATTAACCAAGCATCATTCCAGTCTAATATGCTGGTAACTGATCATCTGTGGTAAGTTCAAATCAGCCGATGTTATGGCCTTGCTGATTTGTCAGTAGGGCTCTAATTAAAGGTATTTATCTTTCTCTTATACTTGTATTATTTTTTATTATTATTATTATTATTGTTATTATTAGTATTATTATATATTACATTTCCTTTTATACCTCTTATCTTATATTTTCTTAAAGTCAAACACCAGCAATATATTTGTCCATCAGTCAGTGCTTTGAGCCTGCATGTTCGTACTGAAGATGTAAACACAGCACAAACAGGACAGACTTGTCCATTCGCTGTTGTGAGAATGACTCTAGACAAGACGTGCTGCTCTGCTTCATCTTCTGGTGCCTGTTCTCTGCAGACAGACTCTCCTGATGAGATGCACAGTTGGATCAGGGACATTGAGATGAAGATTCAGGAGTTCAGAGGTCCAACTAAGGTAACTCTGTGGTTTCTCCTCTTTTCTCTGGAGCAGAATATCACTGCTCTCCTCAGGAAGTGGAAGCTTGATTCTGATTCTTGAAGATCTTGCTTTTGTCTGTTATTTCAGGGTTTTTCATTCAAACGTGCCTCTTCTCTGTATCGGAGTCACAACTCCTCCTCTGTGTCTCGTGGTCATCAGAGTGATGTGGGCAGACCCTCGCTGGTCAAGTCCTGCTCTGTGGCACCAGGCTGGCAGCCCTGGACCCCTGTCCCACTCTGTGAGCCTTCCATCATGGATACGGAAGACGATGACAGCCCTTTCAGCTCCATCCCAAACTTGCCCTCTCTCTCCTCCTCTTCCACCTCTTCTTCCACCTCCTCCTCCTCCAACTCCCTCTCTACCCCAGCCCCTTGCCCCAGTGCGAATCCCGGGCCTTCGACCAGTGGACTGGGTCTTCTTACCGCGTCAGGGGACGTGGCGAGCGGGCGTCGGAGGCACCGCTCTCAGCCTCAGTCTCACACCGGCTGCAGCTTCCCCTTCAGCCTTGATGACGACGGCATCCGCACCACAGACGTCTAGTTCACTGGAGTCTCATGTGTGGACTCCAGCATTGGTACCTGCTTTGAAATGAATGTGACTGTTAATAATAGTATTCCCTGCTAATGAAGTGACACTGTGACTGAGATTGGGGGCCCCCTGCTGGTCTTGTAGGTACATTGCAGATGAAGGATCACCCAGCAGGAAGGAGACCAGAGGCACAGGGTTGGTTGATCACAGGACTGTGAAAAGCTATGATGGAGTGGTTTTAGTGCAACGTCCTGTCAAAACTTGAATGGTCTTGTTAGTTGTTCTAACAGACTTTAACATTTTGGCACATGCACAAAACAGGATTGAGTTTTCACCCCCTCACTAGACGTATTCACATATATTAGTGGATAAATATTAGCGTCCATGTGTTTTATATTCATACTTAATTTCACAAACTACCCCAATTCATTTTATTTTCCAGTTGAGCTGAGCAGTGTTTCCCCTCTTTCCTCCTTAGACAAACATTGGGTTAAATAAACTTCACCTCAAACGTACCTCCATTAATGATTAACAAGCATTTATTAGTACAATCTAATCAGGTGTCTGGGGGAATTATCCTGTCTCATCTAAAACGGTACCTGCACTCACATGCCAACTGACTCTTGTGTTTTCATCTGAACAAGCAGAGACGAAGGAGTCCGCTGCAGCTTTTATGTGTTTGCACTATGTTTTAGATAACCTTTTTAATACGTGGCTTCAAGATCAATCGTCAGTAAACTGTGACTCGTCTCTTTGTGTTTAACGTGGTACCGTAACAACACACCCGTGTTTTTCCATGGTACTCGTCGTAGAATGTACTTCCACTATCAAAGTACAGCTGATCAGCTGGTTGTCAGCTTTGTAAATGTGATTTTTTATTTTACTGCAGCGTTACATGGGAAAATGTGCCACTACTTTTGGTAATTTAATTGAAATTCCGCACTTTGCTTTTTTTTATTCTTTTTTTTTTTTTTGACACAGCTTTCACACAGATTTTATCAGCTTCCTCTGAGATGAAGCTTCAGATATTTTGTGTTGTTACATCATCAGTCTCAAACTCTCACAGGTTGTCCCCTAGACTTAATCGATGTGGTACCATGTTCCACGCCTGTTCCCATTTTCTGAAGCTGTGTGCACTTGTCTGCCTGCGTACATTGTTAATTCTCCAACTTGTACATTAAATGATGCTTTTTATTCGTCTTGCTTGGGCTGTTTTTTTCCTCAACTCTCAATTTTGTAACTTGTAACTTTGAATATTCACACTCTTTCATTACGTGGCCTATGGGTCCATCCACGTTTTACAGCAAAGACATCACAAACTTCGATTTTTCTTATTTTGTGATAAAGCGGTGACACTGAAACTTTCAACTTTTATCTTTTGTTTTCTCTCTTACAGGCAAAAATGTCAAACTGTCAGGCATGCAGAGGGTCAGGGCCAACGTAGTTGCCCTTTAACACTGTCGCCTTAAACACATGCACGCTATTGTTGATAAAACCTCAAGCGTGCACACACATGCCAATCTAGTGCCCAGAGGTTGTGTTAAGTGAAGTGTTTCACACGTCCAGAGCAAAGGTCCATTAGGTAAAATGCCTAAAACGCTGTCCTGACCTCTGTCCACTTCCCCTCTGTGCCTGCCGGTGCAGCTGTGCGGCTGCAGGACCGGGGAGAGTAAAACGTCTCCTCTGAATGGTTTAAATTGTGTCGTTAGGTATAAAAGGCCCTGAGTGCCTGTGAAATGTCAGCTGTGTTGAAATGAGTTTTCAGTCTGTTAAAGATGGAGCTTCCCCAAGGTACTGAGAGAAAGCCGAGCAGAATTGGAGGATGAAGATTGATGAAAGAACAAATATAACACAGCTGATGGAGGATAAACATGTGGGGAACAACATATACAAAATAATAAAATACTAATCTTTATGATGAATCTTTATTTATGCCAATTATAAACTAAACGTTTTTTGGGCACATTGATTTTCAACCTTGTACCAAAATAATCTACTTCCCCAGTTGTCTCTATAATTCAGTGTCTGTGTATTGTCTGGGAAACAAAGACATACATTTCTGTTAATGTAGCCAAAGACCAGAAGCCTTGGAGGTTGAATTTCTTGTCCAGAACATAAAGGTCACGTAGCACTTCAGTCTGACGCCTGTGAGTGACAGCAGCTCTGAGGGCACACAGACACACTGCTTCTCTAAATGTTAATGTTCCCACATGGACGACTCTGTCTCTCTTTCTGATGCCGTCACACTGAATGTTACAAAATACAGTCGTGCTCCCTGTACTTTTGGAGTTGTGTGTTTCATTGCTTGCAGACTAGTGTAGGAATGTGTGCATGAAGAGGAGTAGTTGGAACAACTGTTGTTTCCCTGTTTTCAGAGGACAACCACTAGAGGGAGCTGCATGACACCACACTGTCTAGTGAGTGCAGGCCATAAAAACATGTTTCCATCACCAACTCACTTTAAACGTCACAGAAACTTTACACAGACGCTACAGTGTTTTCAAAAATCAACATTTAAGTTTGATAGAAATGAACAAATACGTCTGATAAATAAAATACACTTAATTATATACTTGTATGTGTCCTTCAAAATAAAAGCTGAAGAAATAGAGGTGAAATTATAGAATGAGGAAACCTACCAGCCCAAAGGAAAAAGTTTCACCCTATTAATATTTTTTCCACAAGTTATATAATTTCTTTGGTTACCAATACGTGTCAGTAATCTGTTACTGTTAAAGAGCAGTGCAATTTCTGAGGAGCTGTTTGGCTGCACAAACTGATACTAAGAGGAGTTGCTGGCTGGACTTTATACAAAGAATCAGCAGAAGTGAGGAGTTCAGACAAGTAGTATATACATATAAGAATAAAAACTGAAGTGTAAGCACAGTATGGAGTCAGAGAAGGGTCAAAAATACTTTGAGCTTGTGGAATGTGAGAGATGGTCAGAAGCAGCAGACTTCTTTTTCTGGAAGATGAATTACAAATGCAACTTTAACCTTCTCCAAGACCGACTAAATCCAACTGCTTATATAGGGGCTGGTTAGAATAGTTCATTTTGCTTAGGACCTTATAACTGAGTGGAATGACCTGGAAGTATTTCACTGGCCGCCATAATAAGAGATGTTTGAATTCTCTAAAGGATAAGGAGAGGAGCTTCAATGCTTCCTAACTTATCTCCTTCAGCATAGGAAACGTCTGACCATCGTTTATAAAAAGGAAAGGAGAAACTTCTGCCCCACAATTCTTTGAGGCAGCAACATTTAAAGCTACACAACCTTGTAGTTGCACCTGGACACACTCACGTAAATACAAAAAACAGAAGAGTTGTTTTATCCTCATGACACGATCCAGAATAATGTCAATCATTACATGATCGATTGAGTTCCTGATTTCTTCTCTGTCACACATGTCCAGTCAACAACAAACATATTGAACTAATATGTTCACTTCGAGACATCATAATTAAACACAAATATAAATTTTAATCACTTTAATCCCCCGATTGTGGAATGCACAATCATATGATTAGGTTCTTTCAACATTTCAGTCCTGTTTGTTTCATTTCCTTTAAAATCTGTGAAGTTATTATTTCCTGTGAGTGTAGATTATGATTAAATGTTCCCTTTGTATCAAATCTTTTCTCAGGATGTGTCATTCTATTTTGGACAGGAAACTGTATCATAACTGCCACTGCACAGCCCACAGCGCCGTACATTTTGTGCATATCTTCTGTTATGAATTAAGTTGTTTTTAAAAAAACGCAGTGTGTAAGTGAAGTCCAATTTTATTTGCACTGTGGTTCCTCTTTCCTAACTCCTTACTACAGTGGCCGACAGAGCTCAGTGCACTGCACATGAAGAAAACGTGTAAATAGAAAAAACACGTGCAAATTAAGAAAAAAACTTCATCAATTTGATGTCCAAATAATCTCCTTTTTGAAGGAAAGATGTGAAGAAGAAGCCATAAGTTACGGTGGTCCTGAGAGCTCAAAACACTGTAAATTAAGAAAATAACTTCACTAATTTGAGGACACATGTGCTGAAAAAAGTCACAAAACAAGCAAATACAGAAACATGCTGCAAATGGCAAAATCTAAATGTTTCCAGGGGAGCCAAAAAAGTAATGAACCTGGCCGTCGATAGATGCTGGCTGCTTCTAGTCAGTGGTGATGGAACTTCAGGAAGCATTGAACTACAGCCAGGTTCATCACTTTTTGGGGTCCCCTGGAAACATTTAGTTTTCGCAGTTTGCAGCACGTTTCTGTACTTGCATGTGTTGTTGCTTTTTGCAGTGCATCCGTCCTCCAATTGATTGTTTTGAGCTCTCTGGGCAAACGGCTTCCCCTTTACACCTTTCCTTGACCTCTTCCCTCAGGATCAGGGAATAGTGGCTAAAAAAGGAGATTAGTTGGACTTTTCGAACGCATCCATTGTTCCTTCACACCTGCCCGCTCCAGCCAGATCCATAAGAAAAGCAGGTGGAGTCACACAAGACTCTTACTACGAACAAATCAAATAACACTTCAGAACCACTTTAGATGATCCTTTAAATGTATAATCATCTCTGTAAAAAGTATCTTATCTAAACAGATGAACACTGAATGCCTCAAATACACAATAAAAAAAACTTTCCTAGAAAATTGAATCCCGTCACTTGGTTTGACCCAGTGACGTTATCCGTGACATCACCAACACCTTAAAATGAGGAAGTGCCGAGCAGCTCCCGCCTAAACACGACTCCAGAATGGTGGAAGTGAACAAACGCAAACCAAACAAACAAAAGCATGTTCTAATCTGCAACATAAAGGTAACTAACACTAGCTTATCTGCGTGAGTCACTTTAATCTGCTCATGTGCTCTTCGTGAACTGTAGCATCAGTGATAGTTCAGCAATATCCTCAGGTGCATTTATTCATTTGATGAATTGTTATAAATTCAGATAGATTGTGCTGTAAACTACTCTGAAATGTTTGAAGTAAAGTTTCTAAGTTTATTTGTTCACTTATTTGCATGTAGTTGATGTTTTGAAAATCTCTGTGTTTTTCGTTGAGTTCTGGTCAGTTTGCTTTGGAGAATGTCTTCATTTCCTGCCTTTGTACTGAAATTGGTTGTAATTCTCCCTTCACTCAGTGACAGTCCTAAATACATTGGAATGATTGGAGTTAAACAGCTTAAATAACTATTCACTTCTAGACTCTTTTGTGCTATAATCTTTAAATTTAAATTAAAATAGAAACTAATCTCCTTTCCTTTTTTAGCAGGGGGACAAATTTGTTCATAACTTGCTAGAATCCTGCTAATACATGCTGATTGGTCCGTTTAAGATTTCCATCTGATTGTAACACACTATGGAACAAGTGGAACAATCATTGAAGCAGGAGGATCTTGATGTTTGACAACCAAATGTAAATGTAACCTGATTAATGTGGTAGCTAATAACTAGTCATGATGGCATTAATAACTATTGTCCAAACAATAGGGTAGGAATCTAATCTAATTGAAAAATATCTTTTGTCTCTCTCTTACATTGAAAATGTTATGGACATTTTCAGAAAAAACTTTATTACCCCATAAGCCCAAATCATTGTGGACCTGTTCTAGATTGTCTCTTGACTGCCCCCTTCACAACCTGTAGTTACGAGAGTTGAACTTCTCCCAGTTTTATAAATGTTCTGGTCGGGTTTCGAGGAGTAAGTTATTATCTAGGTTATATTTTCATGTCTGTCTGAAGGGAGGATTACTCAAAATACTAAACCAATGTCCATGAAATTATCTTTAGTGGCATGACCAAAGATGAATCCATTAAATTTCAGAGCAGATCTGGATAAACGGTCGAATCCAGGGAATTTATTTCTTTTTTATTCTCTTTAACATGGCGAGACACTGCATTAGCCTTGGTGGAAGTATATGTGATCTCTGAGTGCTCTTCTAGTTGTAATGTTATTTCAATATATCAATCTCATAGGCGTCTTTGGGGTAAATCTGTTGATTCAGGGTTGGACATGATTGAAAATCTGTAGTTTATACAGTGCTAAAGATAAAGAGCTTTGAATTTGCTCTCACTCGCTGGTGTACATTGATTCAGTCGACCACTTCTGCTTGGCGATATTCATATGATAGACTTTTCTATCTTGGTTTGCATTGTCATTGTGGTTGTTTGGCTGTTTGATTATTGCTTGAATGTTTGTGTTCTGCTCATCTGAGTCAAAGTTGAGTCACTGGCGCTCACAGCCTGGGGCTCGATGCTCGGCTGACTCTTGACAGCAGCTTTCTGCTGGTAATGAGTGATCGGAAGAATATTAATGGGAATCAACGCAGAAATTTAAGTCGCATGACTTTATTTCTCAAGCCATGATAGAGATATAAATTGGCACAAGTAATGAGTAGAAATTAGTTGATTTTCGTGTGCATATGTGTGCATGTGTTTGTAGTGTTTGGTGGAATCCTGAAAAAAAAAAGATCTGTCACATAATTTTACCACTAAACCACTAAGTATCTGATGGCAACTTTACAGTAAGTCACATGACACATAGTGACTTTAAAGAGATAACATTTAACTAAGCCTGTGCAGAAAGCCATGTTTCTCTAACGTGTGTAATATGAAGTCATATTAATGTGGAACAGGTTTTCCTTCATCTGGACTCTGAGGCCCCGTCTGGACCACTGCCAAACCCCCACCCTCCCCTGTTCCCACATCAGACCGCCTTACACATTGGAGGCGGGGGGTTGGTTGGAATGTATTTTGCCCTGTGTGATGTGATTGTTTGCAGAGGAATAGGTTGACCTTCACCTTTAATGCCACACACACTTGCTCAGGCCGAGCTGGAGGTGTGTGAGACAGACCTGCTGAGTGCAGGAGGTCTGGGACCCCTTCACCACTTCCTCCAGACGGAGAACAGAGGATCCAGTCAGCTGAAGCCAGGATGGGACAATAATGAGCTGTCCAGCCGCCACCACCACCACCTCATTTCAGGTATTATTGCCTCTCTCTCTTCTGCTGCATTAAACCATGCAACTTAAGCATAAAACCATATGAAGATTTATATCACAGAAAGGAAAAAACAGATTTTAAATTGGATTTATTTGTGAAGTTTTTAATGATTTAAAGCAACAAACAATAATAACAGTAATAGTAAGTGCATGCGGATTAACGCTAACCCCAACCAATTTTATCTGTGGTGTGCATAGCTTAACAGCCTCCTGTTGGATATTAGTTTTCACACACTAAAGTCATTTAGGACAAGGTCCTGCAATCCGGTATAACAGAATACAAATATAAAAAATATTGAATAGGTTTTTGTAGAATTATTTGAATTTCAGGCAATGTTTTTATTTATTAACTGAATTATTTATGAGCACTTTTTAAGTGAGGTCCAGGGGTTGATTAAACCCTAATGGTTATGTACAGCTGGTTTAAAACATACATATTTTGCCTTGTTGTAATGAGCTGCAGTGATTGGATCATTTTTCTAAAGATATTTTATTGTGAACAAAATTGATTTACTTATTCCTATATTTTCAAAATGTATACGTTTTATAAATTCAACTCTGTCTGCAACTCATAATTAAGACTAATAAAACGGATTACATTAATTTTTTTACCCTTTTTTCTTTAAATTTTGTAATTACACCCTTTAATGGAGGAAGTTTTAAATAAATATTGTATTTGATGAAACTGTATTTTTCCAATAAAATAACGGGTGGTCGCGATCCTTAGTCTGTTGGTCCTCGAGGCTGAATAATCGTTATTGTGGATTTAGGAGAAGTCCCGTCTCGCGTACTTTATCTTTTTCTCGAGGTTTTGTATTTTAATCATTGATTTTTATTTCACGTATTTAATGATACAGTGTCTTTATTTGTTGCAACTGATCAGAAAAATTGTATTTTTATCTTTGACCCGGAAGTAAATAATTTCTGATCAACATTTTGGCCTACTGGCTCCAGAGTTAAATGAAAAAGTTAACGCCATGGCGTCTAACTTTACTGCTGCTTCTTATGCATTTTGCAGATTTTTATGCACAGTGGTCTTTCTTTGCGTAATAAGTTTTACTTCTATATTTCGATTTGCCACCTCAGATTTTTTTCCTGTTATTTTGGAAATCAAAATCTCAAATGTAGAACATATTCTCAGAGAGCTCCAATAAACCTCGACTGCGAAAACGTATTATGAATTTGATAAACATTTGGGTTATTCTTCAAACTGCAGCAAAACGACGATTGTCTAGAATATAAACAAAGTTTTGTTAAAATGAACTATAGGATGTTCACCTAACATAAATCAGAATAATAACGATTTGGTTACTTTTCAAAAAGTTGTTTCATCAAAGTCAAGATTTGCTAGTTGTTCAAATACAAGTGGCGACTCAAATACTTATGTATAGACGACTCAATTATTAATTTAAAATGTGGTAGATTATTTATTACTATTCTGCTATCATCTGGATAGCAATGAATAATTCAATTTGAATCGCACTTCAATAACAATCTCAGAAAGACATGAGCTTAAATGTGGCACAAACAGCGCTTGTGTTCGTGTCAGAGTAGAAATTGATAGGCTTATTGGCAGGGTATCAGAGCAGATCGGAAACTTGATGGGTCTGCATTTACACACACACACACACACACACACACACACACACACACACACACACACACACACACACAAAGCGCCCGCGCAAGCACGCATACAGATCCCATCTCACCCAGTGGCAGCAGCGCGCTCTCTCACATCACCCGCGTGTCGCGCTGTGCAGGAGAGGCTGTGCACCGCGCTGCTGGGAACGAGGAGGTCTCTAATCTCGGGATTTCTATTTAAACACGGTAAGAGCTGCTATTGATGCTTTTTACGCAAAATGTAGACACATGCATGTGCGCAAAAACCGACAAATTCTCCCGCGTAAAAGGGTGATTTTACGCACACGATTTCCCTACATATTCCAATTTGATTAAGTATTAATTTAACATTTCTAATGCGATATTTGGTTCAATGTTCAAATTAAATTCAGTAATATAAACTACGATAGTGTTTGCAGCAGGTTATTTTGGATCATGTGCGTCTGGCATGCAGGTCGACACTGAGCTGCAGAAACATATTCCACATTCCGTGTTAATTAATAATGGGAAGATGGTTCGTAGGTTAAGGCTTACATCTGTACAAATCACTGTAAATTAGAATGTGCCAGGCAGGGTGAAGGAACATGCAGCGAGCAGAGAGGGAGGGGGGGGGGGGGGGGGGCATAGGAATCGGTAGAAATATGGATAACGGAGGGATCCGGCATGTTGACCCACTGGTGACCCCGTCAACTTTCAACTCTGGATGCCTCCGGGATCTCCAGTAATCCAGTCAAAGTGATGCGCCCTCGCATCAACCCGCCACTGCTGCTGTTATAGGCCTCCTCTGCCTGCATCTGTAATCTACTGTGAGGTAATATGCGTGTCCGTCACGTCAGATTAGGCATGTGGGGTTTTGTTATTTTAGGAAATTCATACAAACCAAGTCCACTCATTCTGGTGTATTTTTGTTGTAATGTAAGGCACTGGCATAAATAAACAGACTGATCATGATGATGATGATAATGAGGTGCCCTCTCCACCAGTGAAAACAAACCCTGTCATGTCAACCATCTTTGGGTGATGTGGGATTGGAGATGAATAACCATGGTTATTGCTCAAACTCCGTTTAAAAAACAACAACAAAACCACAATTTCCTCTCTCTGCCGTCTTCCTTTCAAATCATTATTATTGTGAGAGTAAATTATTGTAACCTCTTACAATTTCTCTGAGCAGCCACAGTTGAATGGATTATCGTTTTTTTCAAGATATTTACAGATGTGTAATTACAAAAAGGAGAGTGGTACAAAATCAGTCAGAGGTCATGTTGTGGTGTGACATGACATCCATGTTGTATATGATTGATGCCCCAGTGACAAACAGTTAATGTGAGAATTGTTTTTGAAAAATAAATAACCATTGACCCGAGTGCGCGTGCGTATGGCTCAGTACGTGGGTTTTGTTTGTGTTTGTGTGCGTGCGTGCACGTGGAGGCGTTTGCGTGTGTGATTGGCCAGTGTCGCAGCCATGATTTGGGCTGCAGATACCAACGCGCTGTGCAGACCTATGGGAGCGCGGAGCAGGCAGAAGGGGGAGGGCAGAGTGCGCGAGGCGGACTTGACTCCATTTGTAGTGGAGGATGTGATGAGGGGGGGTTCAGATCAGGGTTGCCTCCGCCACCGAGAGGGCAACGGGGAGGAGAGGAGAAAGAAACGAGGGGGATCTAGAGCCGCGTTGAACGGATCTCGGTCTTCACTGTAGCCGGAGGTGACGGGAGCAGTGGCGAGGACGAGCCGCGCGTCTGGCTGGGCAGCAGCAGGGAGACGCACGGAGGAACAACCCGTTGGGATTTCCGAGCTGCACGGGGGAACATGCTGTGTTTTTGAGAAGCTACTCACGGCGACATTTGGAGAGTTGGATTAAAAAAAAGAAAAGTAATTGAAGGGAAACCAGAGCGAGGCTGCAGGAGCGCGCAGGAGCAGGATGAGCGTGTTGTCTGCAGGGAGAGCAGAGCAGCGTGTCTGAGGTAAAGGGCCTCACAGAGATACCATCCAAAACACACGCACACACGCGCCTCAGAAAAACTGTGGTCCGCTTATTTAATGTCAGTGATGTGCACTTTTAAGAGCTGCTTCCATTTTGAACAGCATGTGGACTGTAGCTGCAACTGTGGAGTTTAGGTTTTCACATATTTGAAATGGAAATGATCAATAGTAGCGTAGTTTAAATAAACTGTAGATGCAATACATTCACATCTGGACATCTCGATATCAAAATAAATAGACATGATCAATAACAAGCTGCATCCTTCAGCCTTCTTCGAAAACAATGTTAAAGTGCAAGTTCGTGCACATTTAATCTCCTTTTAAGTGGAAGCCTCTAATCTAAGGATATTGGATTAGTCCTTGTCAGCCATTGTAATGTAATATTAGTAATTATCCTGGGGCCATTTTGCAAAGAGAAGATTACAGGTTGTTTAAGTTGTGTTTTCTTTTTTCGCCATAATATAAATGTGTGCAGGACAGCTGCCTCTTTGTGTGTGTGTGTGTGTGTGTGTGTGTGTGTGTGTGTGTGTGTGTGTGTGTGTGTGTGTGTGTCCTGTAACAAAAACCGTCTCTTACCCAAATATCTGATTATTAGAATGTATTAATTTATTATTGTTTATTAGACTTTATAGTTCATAGAAAATCAGTGATTGGTCTATATTTGATTACAAAATGATTATTGATATTTAATATTTGGATCAAAGATTTGATGAGATTAACCTTAATTGGTCCAAACAAGATTCAAACTATAATTCAAATAATTTATTTTACAGGCCATGAACTATTATGTGAAATGTTCAGTGACATTAACATACAGTCAAACAACAGGTCGTTGTCACAGAACAATTTCATATCAATTTTTGATGTGTGAAACAAAAGAAACCATATCCAAACCTCCAAAGACAAATGCACATCACACTGACCTCTCTCTCTCCCTCTCTCTGTCTCTCTCTCTCTGTGTGTGTGTGTGTGTGTGTGTGTGTGTGTGTGTGTGTGTGTGTGTGTGTGTGTGTGTGTCAGTGGGACATGGCAAACGGAGGGGACCAGTTCGGCCTTGCAGATCGCCCGGACTCGGACTGCATGGATTCCCCGAAACAGACTAAACGGGAAAATCCCAGCTTCACCTCAAACGCACCAGCGTCACCGCAGACAGCGTCCAGTCCGCAGGTACACGCCACTGAGCTGAATGAGAATATACATTTTATTATTCACTTCATCTAACTACGACTCTGCATGGTTTTTGACTAAATAAAATGAATCCACTTTTTTTTTTACTGATTCCAAGAACAGAGGACAGAATATTCAACACTGTTTATTATTAATGTATTTATGATTTATTTAATCTACTCTAAAATACACGAATTATCATATTAAATTACTATATACTAATTTTAAAATGTGTGTACAATGGTATTTAATATGCACTGTGTCCTGCTGTATTCTGAGGTTTCCTCTAACTGAGCTCTGTTTATATTTTGCTGCAGGGGATGGAGGGAATCAAAGTTTTCCTTCATGACAGGGAACTCTGGACCAAGTTCGATGAAGTGGGAACTGAAATGATCATCACCAAGGCTGGAAGGTATAGGAACAAGAAACTATCTTAAAAATATTTTCCAGCCTGCAAAAAGACTATAAATGTAATGTATCATATGTCCTTATTTTTAATGGGGCCACACATTTAATTAAAACATTGTTTGGGGGAATTAATGAACAAGTATGTTTTTTTGTGAAGTACATTGTCCAAACTGTAATCCTGGAACAAAATGTACAAAATGCATGTTGGAATGTCCTTAGGGGACATTTTCTTTCAGAGGCCTGTGTGTGTATTAATTTTATAAACTAACCTCATGTGTTTATGATCTAAATCTCCTCGTGCTGTGAGGTCAGTGCTGATGTATCATTTTGAATTCCTGGATGTGTGTGCTCTCCCAAGGAGGATGTTCCCCAGCTACAAGGTGAAGGTCACGGGCCTCAACCCCAAAACCAAGTACATCCTCCTCATGGACATTGTCCCCAGGGATGACCACCGCTACAAGTTTGCTGACAACAAATGGTTAGTACACAGCAAATATTCAAATATCTATAAAAGCAATTGACTAAATATAAAAGTAACTTGGTGGACTATAAAAAAAACTGTAATAGACTTTGATGTAATGATGAAGATGATGTGGAGCAGTTGGTCTGTTCAGGTCAACCTCCTTATCAACTGATTATTTGATAATATCACTAAAAGATAAATTAAATGATTGATCTGTTCATGAAAAGAAATTAAATCTATTTATTGATCGCCACATATTCTCATATAAGGCCTTTATCTTGTTCACTCATGTTTTTATATTTGGGCCTCTTGTCAGAAATATCAGTTTATCAGTGGTAAATCGTGTCCACACTCACACACACACACACACACACACACACACACACACACACACCCACACACCCACACACCCACACACACACCCACACACACACACACCCAGTAGTCTCTCCTTGCACTGGCTTGGCCTAGTTCCTCGTGTTTCCCCCTGTGTCTGTCCGTCGGTTGAATCAGAGTGTGAAGGGTTCACCGGGCGGACAGACGACACAGACCGGATTAAAGTCTCCCCTTCCTCTCTATATGTGTGTGTTGCGCTCAGGGGTAAATCCGATCAGACTACAGTGAGAGCCGTCAATGCTCTTGTTCCTCAAAGCATCAGACACTGGTTATTACAATGTAACATGGCCGGAAACTAGAGGTTTTTTTTTTTTGATAAACTCGCCGTGACACTACAAGTCCCAGCTCAGTGCGTAATGGAGGCGCTCGGTGTTTATGGAGATAAGTCGGTGCGAGTCTGGAGGCATTTTCCACAGATAAAGTTTTTTGTATGTTTATGTGGGTGAGGGGAGATTAATCCCCTCAAATATAACAGACTGTACATTTGCTACAAGATTTCACACATGACATTTTCTGTTTGTTCTTTTTCTTTCTGTCTCTCTTTTATATCCCAGGTCACGTTATTTGACCTTTCAACCTTTTATAGTCAAAATACTGACCAGACTACATGTAGCTGTAAAGAACTACATGTTATTTAATAATTCAAATAAAATAACTCGGGCTGTATTATAACTATGTTTTTGATACAGGCCTTTATTATTATTTTCATTCAGAGGTGAAATATTCTTTGCTCCTAACATGTCTCCTCTTCAGCTTCTGTTTAAAAGAGAAAGCAGATAATGAACTATAAGATTAGTTGGTCATAATCAGTGGCCCTTGTTTTATTTTTCTGCTGATTTATATCAGCAGCTTTAGGTTCACGGTTTTTGGCGCCTGGCACAACTTCTCTCCAGCAGAGAAATAACAGAGGCCACGGCGACTTTGGAATAGATCGAGTTCATCTGAGTCCACTGAGCCAAAGTCCAGATGTGATTATCTGCGTAAACTTCAGCAAAACACGTTGCATTTAGTGTCTGTCTAATTAAAGCAGCAGATAGAGCTTCTGCAGCCGGCGGCACAGGCCTCCTGTCTGCGCCACATGGCGCCGGGCAAAGCAGCGTGCTGCCGCTCAGACAAACCACTGTGACCCACTGAGGGTCAGTGTCTGACTCTTTGTGTGATCTAATGCTGTATTTTTCTTGTCTGTGTGTAGGTCGATAACGGGGAAAGCAGAGCCCGCGATGCCGGGGAGGCTCTACGTCCACCCGGACTCTCCCGCCACCGGGGCGCACTGGAGCCGCCAGCTCGTCTCCTTCCAGAAGCTCAAACTCACCAACAACCACCTGGACCCGTTTGGACACGTGAGTCTCTTACAAGCATTTTTTTTTTTTTATTTTTTTTTTACATTTGGTGGAATTTTATTTCTGCACAGTTAAACCAGTATGTTTCCATATCTACCTTTTTATTTGAAAGTTGATATAGTTGCAAGTCCTTAATTTTAAACGTTCAAATAAAAAAGTAGTTTAAAAATACAATATGAAGACACAGACTTCCGAAAACCGGTCACATTAAATACCCACAGTGTGCTTTTAAATAAAGAACTATGCTAAAAGAAATAACTCTTAAATTAAAACTGCTGCACAGCACACCTCAGCAGGAGGGACACACTTCAGACTGCTTCAGTCCCAGTCTTCATCCTGCAGCACCAACACAGAACACAGCACTCACACAGTCACGGTATGAGGAGGCCGCGTGCTGCAGCCTGTTCAACGTGATCCAAAGCGCGCCAGCAGCCAAACACAGACACCGACAGAAACGCGCTCTTCTCGGGTCTGAGAAATTAGAGCTAATGATTTCAGGGACTTTAAAGTCCATTAGCTGATGCGTGTCACCGGCGGACACGTCACTGCGATTTAACTGAGCCCCCAAACAAACGAGCTCCAATTAAAACGCACTTGTGGAGTTAGTTAGTTGTCAGTGTCGTGGGAAATAGTTTAGGGTTGTTATATTTGTTTCACCACTGATATGTCAAAGCTACAGATTTAACAATTATAGAACCTGTTGAATAAAAACACTGCTGCAGTGGGAAGTGATCACCAACGTGTCAAGATGTGTTTCACAATGTTGCTGAAAATCTGAGAAACGGATCAGGTTAATGATCAGTGAACATAATATCAAATTATTTATTATTTAAATCTCAGCCTAATATAAAATTAAAATTAAATAAATGTATGTTCTTTGGTTTGGGTTGAAAGAAAACCCTCACAGGTGCCATATTTGAAAAATAGATCAAAATAATGAATATGTAATATGCTTCACTAATCATTTTATTTTATGTAAGAACATTTTCTGACATTCACATTAAAATAAGATCATCATTATTTTTTTACAATCAAAACAAGTAAAAAACATCTATAATTATTCCCATATTCATACTGGAGTCATGCCCACATTGGTTTTATATCTTGGCTACAGTCTTGGAGAAAGTTGACATATACATAAAACTTAATCAATTATCAATTTATGTTTCATCTTGATTCCATTATTTTGATCCTGCTGATATGTAAAGTATGACTCTGTCTTAAAGTGTCATGTCAGTGTATAGGAATCTGGCCATCTTGCCTCTAGGTGGGCTTATACCTTCCACATGTTCTATAGGCCAGTTCCCACAGAGCATCTGCTTGTGTGTGTTTCCTGAAAACACACACCACCAGATGCTGACAGTTCTGTCAGCCTCACCTTCTCAATCTCTCCCCATGCAGATAATACTCAACTCCATGCACAAATACCAGCCTCGTCTCCACATCGTCAAGGCGGACGAGAACAATGGCTTCGGCTCAAAGAACACAGCCTTCTGCACCCACGTCTTCTCCGAGACCGCCTTCATCGCTGTGACGTCCTACCAGAACCACAAGGTGGGATTTGTGCAGGGAACATGAGCCAGACAGTTTCCAGAGTCATGGAACTGTCACATGTTATAGAGAGGCAGCAGATAAATCTTTTTTTATGGATGAAACAACAGTGAAATATTATATATATATAACAATACCATGATGCTTAGACTTTGGTGTTGGAGTTTGAAGTGTATTGATGGTAATGGATCTCAGATCAGTTATGTTTGACTTAAAATTTTGGATTAGTGCTTTAAGTTTTACCTTTGGTCACTAGGCACATTCAAACAGTCACACGCGCACACACACACACACACACACACACACACACACACACACACACTCATACACAAAGTAACTTTATTTTTAGAAGTGTTTACAAATACTTGCAAGGACACATAAACAATGAAGAAGCAAATTGACTTTCTGGATACAAAATACGGACAGTAACACAAACATAGAGTGTGTGTGTGTGTGTGTGTGTGTGTGTGTGTGTGTGTGTGTGTGTGTGTGTGTGTGTGTGTGTGTGTGTGTGTGAGTGACAGCCTGTAATGACCTGTTTCTTCCCCTTGATCTTGGCTGATCCAGTTTTCTCTCTGTGTTAGAAAGACAAATTGCTGAAGTCTCTGTTTAGGCTTTCACCTAATTTTATCACATATCACCACAAATCACAGGTAGCCTAAATAATTACATTTAAACTAGATATTTTTTCTTCATTATTTCAACATGTATAGCTTGTTGGCAAATTAGCTCACTTGACAAAATAGAAGCCTTGTCAATTCAGCAAACTTTATGTGAAATGTTAATATGGTATTTTTGAAAATGTATAAACTATAATCTATAATGAAATATATTTATTATAGCTCATAAATAAAATACTTATACCAACTTGTTTTACTGCATAATTATTGAATCAAAATATAATTGTAAATAAACACAAACATTTACTAACTACTGACTAACTAATTGGTATAACTATAATTATTATTAGCAGTAATATAATTTGTGAAGTCAAAATTGAGGTGGTTTTGAATTTAGCAAATTCTTAATTTTGGTGTAAAATTTGCTTATTGTGTAAGAAAAACCCTTTTCTTATTAAAATTTCCAATACTCATTGTAATCTTCTCGCCCAATATACTTCTTGCCCATGGAACACAGAGTTGTTGAGCCAGTAGTATAAGCTGAGGTCAGTATCACTAATATGTGCACTTCAAAGTTTGTTTGGTTCTGAGCTCGTGTCAGATTTCCAGTCCACTTGCCGTCTGTGTGATGGACACGGTCTTTAGCCACATGAACTCCCTCACAACTCGAAGGTTTCCCTCCACGACATCAGTGAGAAAAGTTTGAGGACTTAACATCAAAGCTCTCAGCTCTGGAACTCTAAAAGCCTTGGCTCAAAACCCTCAAACCTGGCGACTGTTTGGGTAAACAGTTTATTCTGTGTCAGCTGGCGAGAACACTGTCCGCTTCGTTAGAAACGTCAGCGGCTGAGGAATGTTGGCCGTGCAGAACTTCACTGGGGCCGCTTTTAACATCTGCTGAGCCTCTGACTAATAGCAAACTATTGACTTTAGGTCAATGAAGAGAACAGTTAAAAATTGAACATGCTGGTGTGTGCGTGTGCATTTGTGTAACAGTGTGAGAGCATCCTGTGCTGCACCTCCAGTGTCTGAGGTTTTCTGTGTTTCCTCCTCAGATCACACAGCTGAAGATAGAGAACAATCCTTTTGCAAAGGGCTTCAGAGGCAGCGACGACAATGAGCTGCACCGCATGGCCAAGCTACAGGGGTGAGTACAGATTATGCATGGGAGACAAAATCTGGTCCTTTCTCTTTTCCTCCCTCACCCCGGGGGGAGGGTTGTTATGATGGCGTACATATGCTCTAAGACGTGTGTGTGTGAGCGGAGCCAAGTGGTACAAAGAGACGTGAGCCACTGTCAGCTGAAGGTTGATCTCAGCCTGAAACCTCATCTGTAACGTGCAGCGCAGACGTGACACCCGTGCACCGAGCACCAGCTCCTGCGCTGCATTGACAGACTGATGATGTCACGTTGCTGCTGTTCCATTAAACGGTCACTGCTGATTAGCTGATGCCCTTACATGGTGTGCGTTTGCGTGCTGAACTAATTTCCATTGAAACACTTTAGTAGCAGGCAGTTTAGGAGATTTTAATGAGCCAATGAGAGGCCATTACTGAGGGGAGGGAGAGGAAAGAGACGGGAGGAAGAGTAGGAATGGAGGGTGGTATTAAATACAGCAGGCAACTGTGTTATTGTGCTGCTGTGGCTGGTGGAGAGTAGAGGAAGAGGAGAGGAGTGGATTCTATCTGAAGTGACACGTGGATGGATGTTTATTTTTAGAGAAGCAAATTATCTCACAGCGGCACTGACTCTGTGTGTGCGTGTGTGTGTGTGCGTGCGTGCGCGCGCACGCGCGTGTGTGAGAGAGAGAGTGTGTGTCACTATCTTGGCTAGAGTCAGGGAGATGTGGCCCGCTGTCCCCTACATACCACAGAGTTCACAGAGAGGGCAGTGTGCACAGAGAGAGATGGGAGCTGAAAGGATGGAGAGCGGCAAAGTAAACTTAAAAGAAAAGGAAAAGAGGAAAAAAGATCACAACATTGCAGCGCTGAGTCTAACAAGACACCAATACAGAGTTCAGAGCATGCAGCGTACCTGAGGCCATAACAACATCAGATGCAAATTGTTGCTCCTGCTGTAATTCTGAACCCACTTCTCTCTCTTTCTGTTCCAGCAAGGATTACCCAGTGGTCCCTCGCAGCACCATCCGCCAGAGGGCCTGCCCCACAGGCAGTCCGTTTTGCGGGGAGGGTCGGGGTCTGAGGGTCTCCCCCGAGGCTGTCGGATCCCCCTACGGCTGCGAGAATGGTTTGAGCAGCAGCAGTCCCCAGGAGCTGCTGGGTCCTCCCCCCGCACACTACACCCTGCCTCAGCCTCACCTGCAGCCACAGGTCTACCACTGCACCAAGAGGAAAGGTAGGGGGACGCTGTGTGTGTTTGTCCTCAGTACACCAAGTACTGCCCAAGTCTTATGCTGTAAAAATTCTGAGGAAAAAACATCAGTTAACTCACAAATGCAGCACTGACCTACTTCGAGTTGTTGTAATACTTTAACTGATAATTTCTCTCACTTATGGTTTTGTGTCAAAATATTCATAGTGGTAGAAAAACTGCGTTAGGTAAAAGTCATATAAACACAGGGAGAGTGGAGACAGCAGGAAACACCCTATAATAATATTTAAAAATCAGTACATTTTATATGCAATATTATATTTACACTTGTATATAGACAAAGTTGATACTGTTTCTTTTGATTTCTAAAAACACCATTTGAGAGGGGAACAAAACTTCTTTTAATGATGGTAAAACCAGCTCTGGACATTGCCTTTAATCAGTCCCACTCTTGGGAGTGCGTGTCGTCTCCAGTTACACTTTTATAACCTCACACATATAACAGTTAATCCATTTAAAGATGCTCAGGATTAACAATGCAGCGTAGGACAATGTGCTTTAGCAGCTGCCAGCCGAAGACTGTGTTTTAACACTTTCAGCACGTCGGCCTAGTGAGCAGAACGCAGGGGTGCTGTTTCTGTACTTTAGGATGGCAAAATTGTTGTTTTGGAAAATTCTGCATAGTGTTTGCAAGTTTCTGTTTGCAGATTAAAAAATAACAATTGTAGTTGTCTATTTTTACTACAAATATACACAGAATACAGTTATTACTATCTCAACTACACAAGTTTAGAACAGGTTCAAAAATGTTGATATCTGTCAGCCAACCACCATGGCTGGATGACCATGGATGATGATTATGTAATTAAGAAGAATGAATTGACTTTTTATTAAATTGAACATAAGTCTCTTCAAGCTTCTGACATGTATAAGATCAACAATTGCTTAAAGAGTTGTTTTTTTTAATTCGGTACATTTGCTTTTTTCTCCCCTCCTGAGCCTGACGGTTTGCAAACCTCCTTTTGCATCAACTGAAACCCCAGATGTACGGTTTTCTAGCTTTCAGTTTATTTTTGTAAACATTGTAAATTGCATCAGATTTTACTTAGGCAGCAAATGTATTCATGTGTGTTTATTTACAGATGCTGTCATGGATTCATTTAGATCTATTACTCCACAACTAAAAGAAAATCAGCAATAATGACCATCTCCACACTTTGATTTTAGTTCAGAGGGAAATAATTTAGTATAATAACAAGAAGCATTTTCTAAACTGTAGTTGATCTCAAGGAGAAAAACATGTTTTGCGTCAGCTGGTACCTATAAAGAGATGAACTGTGTGGTTCTTTGTTTTTGACTTCATATTATACGAAGCAGCCAAATTGAACTTTACTTCTCATGTATTATTATTCTGTCTCAGCTACTTGAACTGTCTAATATGGGAACTGTCAGATGGAAAATCTACATAATATTTTCTGTGTGTGTGTCTGTAGCGGAGGAGAACTGCCCTTCAGGAGACCATCAGCACCAGTACAAGAAACCTTTTACTGGCAGTTCACCAAGTGAGGGCGAGTCCTACTATCAACCCTCATCCTTTCCTCCGCCTCCAACTGGTCTACCCAACAACACTGCCCTGGGTCTCACTGACTCCCCCTACAGCTCAGACATGGGACAGCGTCAGGCGTGCATGTTTGCCAGCTCCGAGCCCAGACTGGATGAACTCAACTGTGCATCCTGGTCATACACCTGTCCCCTCCCCTCTGCCATGACCCCCATGGAACCCTACCCACCTTACACCCCTCACCCTCCCTACAGCTCCAGCCCTCAGGGCTCTCGACTCAGTGCCATAGCCCACCAGAGCTCCCCGCTGCTGGGAGAGCACATCGCCCACGACCCCTATCAGAGCCAGAGCTCTGGACCTCTATCTCAGAGCTCCCAAAACATTCACAGCCGGCAGATCAGCCCTCCTCTCAGAGAGTACCCTCGCTACACACCCAACCTTTCTCCTCCTCTGTACCACACGCTGGAGACGCACACACACATCAGGTGTGGAGTACCAGAATGGAGTGCAGCCTCCTAACCGAGCCAGAGGACACACCTGAATGACTGTCCAGATGACACAGCGTCTTGAACTTTCTGCTCTTCTGGAACACGCTGCAACATAAACATACCTTTGTACAATAATTGTGAAAAGTTTGATCTTGTGCTGTGTGACAAAGTTCTCATCTATTAGCCATGTCTCCCCCTGTGCTAGATGGAGCAGTGGATTGTTGATTGACTTAAGACTGGACTTTGCCAACCATGACACTTCAGGTGTTAAAAAAAAACAAAAAAAACGCAGGACCATCAAAGTTGTAGTTTATCATCTTTTCATAACTCAATGACTGGTGTCGTCCAAATGTTTGCACTGTGAGCCCTGTTACAGACAGACCCTAAACACTTCCCCTCTCAATGACTCCCACTCTTGCATTATCAACGATGTAAATTGTGACCCAGTGTCAGACAGGCAGTAACATTTACTAACCAAAATAATCTCAGCTCTCAGAGCGGAGCCTGAGGGAGACATTTTTTGTGGAGCAAAACTTGGCTCAGTCTCAGTGAAGGAGAAAAAGGCATGAGTTGTCTGCGTGCGTGTGTGTTCAAGTGTGTGTCTTTGTATGTAAAGCCTGTGTCAGCCCGGCTCAAGGATACTATGAGTTAATTTCCATTGAGACAGGCAGTAGTAGCTGCGGGCACTGCACTGCAGAGATAAACAGTTTGTTTAGACCACGCTACAGGCTGAAGGACCTGTAAACACAGTTTCCACTGCATTCTGGGTAAATGCACATCTCAGCCTCACACAGCTGTCACCGCTGTCCTCTCAGTCACCCCCAGCTGACCAATCATCCCTCTCCGCTCACCAGCAGCCAGCCAATGAGCGCGCGCCTCTGTTTTCATCCCCAGCTGACTTGTCAGAGCTGGAGTGCAGCGGGTTTCATGTCTGCGTGTGATTGCCCGTTTTGTTTGTTTCTGAATTTTTAATGAGTAATGTTGATTCTTGATGTACAAGGACCTGGGTATGACCCTCATCCTTGTAGTTCACTGTACAGAAACATTTGTGGCTCCCGTTGTGCAAAATACGGTTTATTTTTGTGTCATGAAGCAGTGTTTTTATATTTTCCACCCAGGTGTTTTACATGCAGTAACATGTGAGAAGGTACTTCAACCGTGTGCAGAGAGCAGATCCTCGTCATTCCCTGATATGTGTTTGATTTGTGTGTGTGAGTGTGTATGTGACAGTGAAGATGAAAATGTTTGTGTTATATAGCATTTTTTCCTGCTAATAGTATTTATTACTCTAGATTTGAAAAAAAAAGATTGCTTCGTTGTTTGTTAACTTGTAAAACAAGGTATTGTTCAGAGATATTTGTTTCTCTTCTGAAGGCTCCCTTCATGGTTTCACCCTCAATCTCCATATGGTGATAAGTAATTGTGATACATTTTTCTGTTCTATGGAAAATAAAGACAGATTTATATACAGAAATTGAATAAATTTTAGAGAATGTTGCGTAAGTCAACGGGTCGCGGTATTCTTCTTTGTCATCAGACCACAAACCCAGCAGATATGTTCTGTTAACATTCCTGGCTGGTTATTTAAAGCACGTTCAGCTTCATGGGAGTGGAAACTCTTTAAAGTGCAGTGCAGTTTATCAGTTTCAACACATGTATGAATATGAAGGACCTGATAACAGCAGCAGAAGACGAGAATGTCCACACACCACCTGATGTTCCCATAAACATATTTATTTCACCTCCTGGGTCCTTGTTCAGACCCGTCCCCAAAATTGTGTCCCAAAAGTTTCCGACAGTCCCATTCAACAATGTAGAAAGTATTGTTCAAAGTTCAACCATGTGCCTTATCAGGTATAAGGTGTCTCCATCTCTTCCACTTAGCAGCGAGCCACCCCCCCCAAAAGAAATTGCGTGGGCGCTCTGCATACCGTGTCCGCCTGCTCTTATCTCTGACAGGTTGTTTGCTATCCTCAGTCTTCACCAGCTGGAGCCCTTCACTGTCAACCTGCTGCCTGCGGAGGGGAGGGGTCTGCTGGGGATGGAGGACAAAGGAAGGTGTATGGGGGTGTTGTGGTCGTCCTCCCTCTCTCTTATAGTTAGCCCTCCCCTCCTCTCTCCCGGCATCTCATGCTTCTCTCACAGCCAAGTTAACCTCTCACACCGTACACCTGCTCAGAGTTTACATCAGTGCGAGCTTTATTTTGAAAGAGCAGATCGATAGATACAACACAGAGATTTATTTGCAAAGGTTGTTAGATCCTTGAACTTCTAATCCTGTGTATTTACATTTAATAGCATGGTCACATGGCTGTTAGGAGGTGACCGACGTCTTTCTCCCTCCTCTCTTTCTCTTTCTTCCCTTCTCCCTCCCTCGTACACCATGAGGTCGGGGGTTAAGCAGGCAGCTCTTCAGAGGGTCTGTTCCTCCTTAACCCCTCGTCTCCAGTCACATTCAGGACTAGGAGAGAGAGAGTGGGAGAAGGAGGAGGGGGAGAAGGAGCAAGATCTCAGGGGGCCTCTCTAGCTCTTAAGACGGATTGCATCGCTTCATGCCTGCTTGTACAGTAACAGAGCTCAGGGGTGATCTGTGTATGGCTGAGAGTCAGCTGGGAGAATAAACCTCTGGGTAAAGTGGTAAAGTAATATCAAACAGTGTGTGTGTGTGTGTGTGTGTGTGTGTGTGTGTGTGTGTGTGTGTGTGTGTGTGTATAAACCATCTGTGGGGGACTTTCTCAGACACACTGGTTGGTCAGTAGATGGATGAACCTTTGTGATCAAAGAGCCTAAGTAGTGCTTATCGTTATCTCCCTGACACCCCCCACATCTCCACCCTGACTCCCTCTCTTTCTCTCTCTCACACACACTCCGCCTGCCCTCTACATATTCTCATCCTTATCCAAATTTTCTCATCTGTGATGGTCTCTAAGAGGCACAGAGCCCAGATGACCACATACACACATGTATTTATTTATTTTTTTGATCATGTGCATGGTGGAGACACCAGACATAAAAAGAAAGAGAAGACTGACATTTTCAAATGTCACTCATTTTGCCTCCAGACTTACGTTTTTCTTGAGCTGCAAAACCGTGAGGGTAGCTGAGGACGGCTGATGCTTCTGCTGTATTGTATGTTAAAGCTGCGGTGCAGATACAAAGTGCAGTTTCTCCTGCAAAACAAGCTTTTTAAAGACGAGCAAGACTTATTTACAGCTTATTTCATTAGAGTCTGAAGTCATGAATATATAAATGTGTATTTGGAGTCTCTTGGAGAACTCTGAGAGGCACTTGTGAGATGTGCAGCATTAGTGATGCCATTCTGCGTGGAATAAGTGGTCTGAGATGGAGTGTAATTGGTAAAGTTGATTATGGTTTGTCTCCCTGAGTCTGATGGTACTCCATCTCTGTGGAAGTAAAAAGGCGACAGTTTATTCTGTCCTGACTGGTGTGGTATTAGTAAAACCGCTATTATACTGGAATGCCACAGAGACTTGAGGAAGCTTGGATCTATACAAATTTAATGTTTGGAAATGAGTATAAAATTAGTCTGAGCCTGTAGGATAATTTGTCTTTTCACTAAAGCTTTGCAGATGGTCCCATGTCCTATACTAAGTATTTGATATTTTCAGAGCTTCATCAGAACAAAAAACTTGAGGCCACTATTGTGAAATGAGATGATTGATGCATAAAACCATTTTCTTCAGCACATCGTGATATAGTAAACCATAAGTATGTGTAATTAGAATCAGAGAGCTCTGTATGGCACTCAGACGACATCACGATGGCAGTACAATTACGCAAAACAATGAATGCTTGGCCATTACATGTGGTGCAACAAAGTAGGATGGTGGAGGTTTATTTGAATGGTACTATCCATCCTTGCTGTTATTTAAAAGCCACAAGAATGGTCTAATACTGTTAAGCACAGTATCGTAACAGGACTCCGATCCAAGCTAATTCCCCACTAAATGAGAGTTTATTGCTGAAACAGCCTTGAAATCACTGAAGTACATCTTAATATGAGCGTAAGAGCTGTCAAGGATAAGAGGCCGAGTATGTGTGTGTGCTGCTGAGGGCGGGTGCGCTTGGGTCGTCCCGCGGGTTGCGTCTGAAAGACAAAAGGGAGAGGTCAAGGGTCAAACTAACAGCAGACAGGCCAGTGCAGGGTCAGAGAGCTCAGACTAACCTGATCAGTGATGGTTGTTTATCTGACGAACCTCAAACTGTCCCCCTGATGGAGCCACCCCATCATTCCCTCTCATGCTGGACTCTCACTTTTAGAACAATTCAACTTCAACTCTTGTTTCAGTTTTGAAGGACAGTTGATTCCACCAGAAGAAATAAAAAATGCCATCATCGTAAAATGTGGTGCAGGCCGAGCAGCAGCACAGGCGTCCCAGGATCAGGTGTAGCTGAAGAGCTTTGCTTCCCTGCTTTTTCTGTCACTCTCTCCGGTGGAAGCTCCGTTTTTTAAAAAGGACACTGTGATGTGAGCAAGAATAATTGTTTTAACTCTTAACATACCGCCAAGGTCCCAAGACCAGCAGCCAAACACACATGACAGGGTGAAAGGGATAGAGGCGCTCCCCGCAGTGGGTGGTGGTGGGGGCTGTGGGCCGTCATGGAGCCAATGTCCCGTCTGATTACAGCCAGAGGACTGGAGAGGCACGCTAATCCTCCACACACACACACACACACACACACACACACACACACACACACACACACACACACACACACACACACACTCACAAAATCTAGATGCACACATACACTCTCTTGGAGACAAATACACACAACGAGCAAGACAGAAAGACATGTACACACACACACACACACACACACACACACACACAAACACACACACAAACACACACACACACACACATAAACCCAAACCCATTCAGTCAAGAGATTACACCCCATACCCTCTGACCTCACTCTGGTCCCCTTGTCCAGACAGGACACACAGCATAATGATATCACTACCAGCAGGACTTCACTTTGCCGCTCTGCCTGTTTGCTCACTGTGCAATCGGCTGCGGCCCCTCACAGTCTCCCACTTTCTGAATTAAGGACCATTGTCAGGTTACTATTGTGCATGTACCCGGACCAGAGCCAAGATTTTCAAACAGTTTTTTGTAATGCATCCACATCTGAGAAATCTTGACCGGACCATGAAGAAGGTAACATAAATAGAATCTGAAGAAATTGGCAGATGTTTGTTTCGCAGATTTATCTCCTGACCAGAGTTTGTGAAACACTTCTCATTACCTCCTCCAATTAAGGAGCTTATGTTTTCGTTTGTCTGTTTGTCAGCAGGATAAAAAATTACTGAACCTATTTCCGCAAAACTTAGTGGAAAGATGGGACACAGGTCATGAAAGAATCCATTAAGTTTCATAGTGGATCAGGATAAAGGAATTTGTTCTCTCGCTCTTAAACACAGCAATTTGACATTTTTAGAAGACTGATATTTGTGAGTGTGTGTAGTTTGGTGCAGCGGGTTTGAACTTGGACTGTTTGGCCCTGGCAGAGGTATTCTGTATGTGCTCTCCTGAGTGCCATTCTAGTTTGATTAGATTTATAGCTGTTGCAGGTACAAAAATATATTTAGAATATGTAAAATGAATGTAAATATTCAATAATACTGTTCAGAGTGAGATCATAAACTGTATTTTTTACTTTGTCTTTTTATTGAGGTCTTGTATGCTGTAGATCCTCCCGGAGACATGCCTTCCCTCTCTCCCCCTGCATCGCGGTTGCCTGCATCCTCCTGCTAGCTTGTCCCCACTCGTGTAGGAGCATGTTTGCAAACAGGCCGGACAAGACCACTGCTGTGAGACAAACACAAACATCAATAAACAAACAAATCCATTCATACACACCATTCCCTCCAAACAACGCATGCACACGCAGCCCAATTTCATAGCACTCAGTCAGGCTGCTGGCAGGTCCCATTGTTTGGCAGAAGCAGCATTGTTTGGTTCTTACCAAGTGCACTTCTATGACCGTGTCTCATTATTAATAGATGGTGTCAGAGAGTCGCTGGCCTCTCTGTCTGACAAGCCATTAGCATAAACACGGACTTCCTCTCAATATCTGTTTGCACCACACTGTTGACCTTTAATTATGGATGTCTAAATGTTTGTTACCTGTCCACTCAACTGTGTGTGTGTGTGTGTGTGTGTGTGTGTGAGTGAGAGAGAGAGAGAGAGAGAGAGAGAGCATGTCTGTCATAGACTACATGTGGGGACAAATTTCAGACTGAAGAACTGGGGACAGCTTCTTCTAAAGGGACAAATATTATGTCCCAGAAATTGGGAGCAAGCAGACTTTTGGGTCAGTTGCTAAGGTTCGATTTAGACAAGCAGAAGTTACAGTATATGGTTAGTGTCTCCAGGAAATGGATTTAAGTCAATATAATGCCCTTTTAAATCACGAAGACAGGACTGTGTGCGTGTGTGTGTGTGTGTACATCAATTTCACACATGCATTGATATAAAGACTCGTAGGGTCAAGGGTTTTGTATTTCCAAGTTACTCATGTTTAATCAAACATTAAATATAGTTATGTCTTGTTGTGTGACCATAGCAATACTTCATAGCATAGACTGTATATAAAGATGGAATCTCCAATTCCTCCCACTTACCAGAAATCAAGCCAAAAAAATCCTGGATAGGAACGTTGCCATATTACACATTTGAAGGCAGAGTCTGCACAGTCGTGATCAGGGATGGAGAGCTGGTGGCATTTGATTCATCATGAGTCAGTCTCAGCTGTCAATCATAATTTATCATATTTATGAGGTGGTGATCGAGACACTTTGGCTTCACTCTTGAAGCCAAAGTGCACTCATGTCGTCCACCTTTATATATAATCAATGGTTCATAATTGCATGATATGAGACTTGAAAATGACAGAGGAATGATCCTGTTATCCTCAGAGGATTAGGTTTATACGCTCTTGTAAACATGTTTAATAAAGGATTCACGGACAGCTTACTGAACAGTATTGTTCAAAACAGCTCACAGAGAAGACCTTTCAACCATTCAACTTCTTCAATACAATGGAGGGTCAACCTCACACAACTCGCACTGTTCAAACCCACAAAACTGACCCACAAAGAAGGGTCCATTGATAGATTTGTACGCTCAGGTTCCTGATACAGATTCACAATAATTTAGTTTAAATTCAGTGTAGTTGCCAGGGAATTTGTGACTTTTAATACCTTTAATATTGTATATAGCATCATTTTGGTCAGGCCTAATACCTTATACACACTATTAATGGTATCAATTTATGTGTTAGCCATTCCATACTTTTGAAATGGATTTTGATTATATGTCACTTAAGAGATCAAAATGTACTAATGTTATGAACTATTAACCATATAACAACTAACCCTCCAACTGATCCAAAATCGTATTTTTCTTATAGGAAACCTGATATTTATTCCAATTTATGTGCAACTCAAGCAACATGTAAGAGATTAATGAATGACACTGAGGTTAATGCTAATAATACAGATGGACAGGGCTGCTGGTATTTTTTTATTGTCTTCTCTGGCTTTGTGTCTGCTGTTATAGATTATCCTCTCCTCTTCCTCCTCTCCTCATCCTCCTTGGCTGTTAAAAGGTTTGCTGGTGTTTACATGGGTGTGATGTCTCCATCTCCACAGCTCCACACTTTGCCCATCACCTCACACAACAAGCTTTTATTATAATAGCATGATTCCATTAGTATTAATAAAGTACTGTGTGTGTATGTGCAGCAAGACATTCACTCATTCATTCATTCATCAAAAATGGATACAGCGGCATCCCTGCCTTCAGCAATCCCTGTTGTTGTTTTTCCCCTTCACTGCCTTTTGGTCCTGCTTTTGCTGCTCATCCTGTGTGTGTGTGTGTGTGTGTGTGTGTGTGTGTGTGTGTGTGTGTGTGTGTGTGTGTGTGTGTGTGTGTGTATTCATGAAACACATTTACATCAGATGCATTTTCCTGGTCCTGCTCCTGTCAAAGTCAGCATCTCTCCCGCACCTGCCAATTGTTATGCAGAAATAACTGCACACAGCATTTCCATTAAGTGTGTTAATGCCACCTTCCTCTGCCGCCATGTGTAACATGTAAAGTCAAATCACCATGAACTCAATCTATTACAGCTCTTCCTTAAAGGAGATGAACAAGTCACAGAAGATATTTTAGCTGTGAACTCATGAGTGTCGTGGTGATATATTTATTATTCTGTGATGGATATTTACTGAAGGTGAAACAAGCTTCTGGCTTTTTTCATCAAACTTCTCAAGATCAGTGTAGCGCAGTTTTTTACCAAATCTATTTTAGCAGCTGTTTTGATTCTATAGATCACATCTCATGCTCGGTCGGAGGTTGTATATTATTAGAGAAAAAATGTCACTTCAGTGTGGTATTGCCTAATTGCATTGTCTTAGGGATACAAAAGAATGTTGATGGGTATGATCTCATTGTTTGATAGTTGATGGAGATGGAATTGGCCTCGTTTTCTTGGAATTGTATGAAACATTTCAAGCTCATGGTCTTTTTAGCTGCTCTGGTGTTTTGATCATGAACACTGAGTTCAACTACTATTTCCACTGTCAAGAACCTCAGGTCCCAAGATCAGTTCTCAATAACTGTGCAAAAACATTATATAACTAGCCGGCCTACAACATCTTCATTCTGTGATTTAACAAAAGGCAAAATGCTGATGTTTGGGCTGCATAGCATGACCCAATGATGAGTCTGTGAGGTTGTATTTCCACATGTTTCTGTATGTAAACAACTTGTCAGACTCTGATAAATTAGTCCTAAATCTTCTGATATGATGTAGCCTCAACAATTTCGCACAATCAATCTTGTTTCTGACATGTTTACTGCAAAGTGTCATCACGCGTGCCTGTGTCTGTCGGTGTGTGGTGAGGAACTCGTCGTGTAACCATGTTCACACATCACACATCTCTCTATCTGTCAATCAAATGTCTGAACCTCATGTCTCAGGGAAGAACACGCACAATCTGTTCACTGGTTTTCAATTTTAATCACAGTTTATATCATATAGGTGTTTTGCATGGATAGTTAATGGAACCATTGGCCTCAAGTCATGAGATCAATACTGGAAAATGTTCTCATAAGAACCAAAGATGACATCAAAGTTTTTTTCTCCAACCAAGACCCCAAAATGTTCGTATATATATAAATATGATATAGATGAAATTAATATAAAGATCATCTTTGTAGTTCTTGTGGACTCTGATCAATTGAAAAATAGTTTATTTGATGTGCACTTAGTTTGGTCCATGTCCCATCCACTAACATGGAGGAGGTGTGGTTTATGACCTATGGGACATTGGCTTCACTTTTAAAGTGCTGACAAGTCCTCCTTCTTTATATACAGTCTATGGATTGGAATTTTAGAGCCCCCTGGTTTGAGGAATAGAAAGTTTGAAAAAACTTTATCAACAAAAGAGGTGAAAGAGTTAAAACGTTGGGACTTTGCATCAGGAAATCTTCACTAACATCGAGGAGTCACGAGTCTTTCCAAACTCATCAGTGAGCAGCAGCTTTCACAGGGAGTTTATACACAGAGTGGTTCTGAATGTGTGAAGACCAGCCAACATCAATTTGAGCAATCAATGTTAATAACTTTCTACTGTGCTGTGTGTGTGTGTTTGTGTGTGTGTGCGTGTGTGTGTGTGTGTGTGTGTGTGTGTGTGTGTGTGTGTGTGTGTGTGTGTGCAGCCCTGTGATTGCAGGAGCACTTGACAGGAGTGGTGCAATCTTTGAGCTGCTGAAGAAACGCCGGGAGGACGAGCAGCTGAAAGCAGAGATACAGGAACGTGAACGGGTGAGGAACTGACTCAAAGTTTTATTCTTCATTATTCAAGGGACCTTTGAGTTTGATATCAAAGTGTAAATAGGCAATAAAATAATTGATAAAACAAATCGATCTTTCAAATCAGTTTCAGGGTTAGGGTTAACAGATTTGGAGGAATTACGAGATCCAAAATACAGATGTTGCTCACTTTGAACTTTCCTAACTTTTCAGTGACGTAAATAAGATGAATAAAAAGCAAGGTCTCCGTCTTTCTTTTTCTTTAAACTTATCGTATTGTGAGATATTCAATCACTGGATCATATTCAGGGATGAAACTGCGTTGACATTTTGTAGGGAAAAAGTTCTATTTGGTGAAGCAAATCACACACAATGTGTTGAATTTTAAAAGCCTATTTTACTGTATCAATTATGCAAAATCTTCATGGTAAAAGTAACTAGCAATGAAAGCTGTCAAAAATTTGTAGTGAAGTAGAATATACAGTACAGTATCACATTTTGGAGCGCAAGTGTAAGAGAACACAAATAAAGAAGCAGAAAATGGAAACACTCAAGTAGAGTATGTAGCTCACTTAAGTAGAGTACTTTAATAAATGTGCTTAGTTACTAGGACATTAATTTAGCTCCTAGCATTAATGGGTCTGGATAACAAGTATGAAATGTCTGAAAGTATTCATGATGCATTTTAATGAATCTTGCTTCAACATGAAAAATACTGTGTATCTATTATCATTATCAAATAACTTATACTGTTGGTGGTTCAATCTCTTGCTCCTGCTGTTTGCAAAGGAATGTATCTGAGGGTAATTGATGATTTAGAAAAGTAGAGTCTGTACTGTCCCCATGTGGCCATGACAGAAAACAGCAACTGGTGCACGCACTGAACGAGTTCTGTCTTTAACTTAGTCTGGCTGATTCAATCTGTTTACAATTAAAAGCTGTGTACAATTGTGCTGAAAATTAGCTGAAGTCATTCAGTTCACCAGGTGCAACAAAGCTCACTGACACACCTGTATAGATGTCTTGGTTTTTTAGGAATAAAAATGATTCATTTTCTGCTTGCACACAAACCAAATATTACACGTTGCTCACACAGAATTAGAAAGTTATATTATTCAATTCACACAAACAACAAATACTAATTTAAAATGTAAGAATATTTGTTGAAAAACTAGACATACAGTCGATACTGGACTGTATCTGTGTAACCGATGCTTAGCTGCACTCTGCTGCAGCTGGCTGGTTCAAATAGTTTTTGACTCTGCGTTGTGTGTAATTAGCACGGACAAGATCTTCATGCTATTGCCATTTTATTGCAATACAAAAATGAGAACAGTGGGTCAGTTATGGCTCAAAGCACAATTCAAAACAGCTTCGTCAGTAAAACATCTTGGAGAAACTCCGAATGGGTGCCTAAAATGGTAAGATGTCCACCGGAAACTACGTTTATCTCTCTTCCGTTCATGGGTCTGATTCTCCTTCCAGTAGTGCGTAATGACGTAAAACTCGGCACTGCGAAGGAGGGCGCCTTTGAGCTATATTACCCAAACATAAAATAAATAAATTGGAGAAAGCGGAATAATAACCAAATAACCTCTGTTACATCTGCTCAAAAGGCTTTTTCAAAATAAAGCATCAAAAACATTCATGCCCTTCTTCGTGTGTGTCGGTGATGAAACTAGTCGGTGGATCATTTCTTTTTGCCTTTGCCTTTTTTGCCCTTCTTATTTTTGCCCTTCGTTTTTTTGCCCTTGTTCTTCAAGGCCTTGCGGATGCTGCAGCCTCTCCAACACGCTTGGATGAAAATCACAGCTTTGGTCTTCAGCTCCAGCTCCCTCATCTCCTCCTGTCTCTTCTCCTCTGCCAGCCGACGTCTCTCCTGGATCTGGTTGTACTCTGTTTCTAGGATAGAGAAGGGTTCCTTCAGCTTGCTCAGCTCCTCCTTCTCCTTTTCACGCTCAAATTCAATCAGCTCCAGTTTGGCCTGAGAGATGATGGAGGCGAGGGCAAGGACGGAAAAAGACAGAAAGATGGACAGAATAGGATTGATGAGAAATCTGACCAAAGACAATACGTGTTGAGCAAGCAAGCAGCTAGCAGCAAGAACATCCTGTATGCTATGTGAAAAGTTTTTTTTGGTCCAACATACTTTTAAGATAAAAGAGGCTCAAGTGAATCGTCACAAGGAAGATTCAAAGACTATTTCCCTCTTTGCAGCATGCAGCCAATGAGGTATTTTGTTTTATTTGTTTTACTTTGTTATAATGTTGTTCCACATGCTGCGCATGCTAATATTTTATGTTAAGGTAACATGGTTTATTTTTGTTTTTGTGTGTTAGTTTTCACTGTAAAATTGGGGAGAAATCTTCATTAAAACAGAAGCTTGGAAACCATGTGTCTTTCTGAGCTTCAAGGGAATTACACTTAATGTTTTTCCTTTGAATACATTATGTTGCCTGAGTTTGTACCTGCTTTTCTTCCATGTCACTGTCAAACTGTTGGACCAGATACTCGATATCTGCCTCCAATTTTTTGTTTTCCTGCAAAAGAAGAACAACAATATTTTAAAAAATGGGGTTTTTTTAATGAAATATTTTACATCAACATGAAACATTTGCTATAAAAAGTTAGATGAACTAAACTTACCTCTTGGAGCGCTCTCTCTGCCTCTTTGTTTTCAAGGCGCAAGTTGTCGAGCTGATTGTTCAGTTGATCAATGTCCTGCCTCATACTGGCTTGTTTCTCTGATATTGGTGGCTGACACTTCTGGTATGTGTATGAAATATGCAGGTTTTGTGCTGTTGTTCTTGTGTTGTCCAGAGACTCCTGCAAATGTTTGATCTCCACATTTTTCTGAGAAATCTGTGACACAAACAGAAGTATTAGACAAAGTCAGATAGGGAAAAAGGTTGATGAGAAACTAATATTTTGTTTTTTAAATTTTTTTCTTGTCTTGTTGCACATTATAAATGCAGTCGACTACACTCTTGTAAGTAAAGGCTTCTTTTTTTCAACATCAGGTCTGGTGCCTCACCTTTGTATCTACTGACATTATGGATGCAGCTAGGTCTTCCTCCACTGGAGCCATATGCACCAGAAAGTAGGCAGGGGATGAAGACGAGGGCTTGCAGAGGACCAGCTGTAGCTCCTCATCCACACTGGTCAGCAACTTGTCAACCATTTGGCTGTGAAACATCTTAAGCCCCTTGATTAGTTTACACTCACTCTCCCCTGCTTCCACACCTCGCTCTGCCCTCAAATCAGAAATGGCATCTGGATGCAACTGGAGAAGCCTGAGCAGATGCCTGACAGAGCTCTTGATGTCCTTCTCAAGCCGAGTCTTTGCTTTCTTCCTCACTTCTCCATCTTCTCCCTCTGCCTCCTTTTCAAGACCGTCTAGTGTCTCTCTCTCCAATCTTTCTGCTAACAGTTGATGCTTTTCAAGTGCCTTATTCAACTCCTCGTCCACAATGTAAGAAGCGCTGTTGAAGCGTAGGATAGCAGGCAGAGTTACTGCAATCTCAATTTGACTGATGCGATTCTCCAATATTCTTGAGATGCGCTGAGCCTCATCAGGGAGAGGCATTTCCTCTGACAGGTCATATTTCTTTTGACGTTCCTTCGCTTGGGTCTTTGCCTTGGTTGTTGCCAATACTGATCCAGTTTTTGAAGACATACTGAATGGTAAGATCTCAAGTTCCTGTTGAAAATGAGGGAAAACAACACACAAACGGGAAATTACAAAGTGCCATTGACATTCAAAGAGGGCACTAAAGAAAGTTTAAATGTACTGCACTGACAATGTGCTTTTGTTCTCAAGTCTCTCTTCAAAGGAGACTAAAGAAAGGTCAATGGTACCACAAAGACTATGTCAACTTTATGGATGACATCATTTTTTAAAGCTGTAAAAATGCAAAATGCATATTTTGAGTACTTTTCTTGCATGGATGAATTCATTAATAACATAATACAAAAAATAAACAATAAACTTATATTACAATGGTTTTACAGCATTGTCTTCTTAAGTCGTTTTCAAACATGTCCTCCGGAGCATGTCCGCAGAATTAGGTCCGGATTTCCCCCGCAGTTTTCCAAACCCGCACGCACAACGCAGTGGGAGGTTCTCTACTCAGACGCATTCAAAACGGTGAGATATTTTCCCGCAGGATTCGGATGAGGGGCGGGGCAGCAGGCGGAGGCAGGACGTAACGTATTGGTTCCGCCTCGGCCACAGAGAACACGTGATTTATTTACAGCACAGCTTTCTTGACATCTCCATCTGTATGCTCTCCGTGTGGTGTGTGAAAGAGAAGAAGAAAAAACAGAAAGGTCTGAAACGTAAATGTGTTTTCTTATAAAAATATTGGATCCCTGGTTCCTGTTTTTTACATAACTGCCAAATGAATGCAGGTATTTGATGATTTAGTATAGAAGAGTCTATACTGCCCCCCTGTGGCCATGTGCACCTACTGAATGAGCCCTGGCTTTAATTTAGTCTGGCTGATTCAACCTGTTCACAGTTTCAAGTTGTGTAGGATTGTGTTGGAAATCTTGTCATTATGTTCACTCATCTGAACAAAGCTCACAGACACGCCTGTGTAGATGTCTATTGGTTTTAAGGATCAAACAATTTTTGGTATCTGCTGCTGTTTCATTATTTAAGAGATGTTTGATTTTGTTTGCAGCATCACACCATACAAGTATTACATGTTTCTTTCAAAGAATTAAAGTGGCAAACACTAGTTCAAACATAAGAGACTTTATTGAAAAACACAACATGAATGACAAGTAACTTAATCTGGAATCAAAACGATATCTGCTCAAAAGGCTTCTCTAAATAAATCACACAAAACGTCCCCTTCAGGTAGAGTGTGTCAGTGGATCACTTCTTTTTGCCTTTGCCTTTTTTGGCCCTCTTATTTTTGCCCTTGTTCTTCAAGGCCTTGCGGATGCTGTAGCCTCTCCACCACGCTTGGGCGAAAATTGCAGCTTTGGTCTTCAGCTCCAGCTCCCTCATCTCCTCCTGTCTCTTCTCCTCTGCCAGCCGACGTCTCTCCTGGATCTGGTTGTACTCTGTTTCTAGGATAGAAAAGGGTTCCTTCAGCTTGCTCAGCTCCTCCTCCTCCTTTTCACACTCAATTTCATTCAGCTCCAGTTTGGCCTGAGAGATGATGGAGGCGAGGGCAAGGACGGAAAAAGACAGAAAGATGGACAGAATAGGATTGATGAGAAATCTGACCAAAGACAATACGTGTTGAGCAAGCAAGCAGCTAGCAGCAAGAACATCCTGTATGCTATGTGAAACGTTTTTTTTGGTCCAACATACTTTTAAGATAAAAGAGGCTCAAGTGAATCGTCACAAGGAAGATTCAAAGACTATTTCCCTCTTTGCAGCATGCAGCCAATGAGGTATTTTGTTTTATTTGTTTTACTTTGTTATAATGTTGTTCCACATGCTGCGCATGCTAATATTTTATGTTAAGATAACATGGTTTATTTTTGTTTTTGTATGTTAGTTTTCACTGTAAAATTGGGGAGAAATCTTCATTAAAACAGAAGCTTGGAAACCATGTGTCTTTCTGAGCTTCAAGGGAATTACACTTAATATTTTTCCTTTGAATACATTATATTGCCTGAGTTTGTACCTGCTTTTCTTCCATGTCACTGTCAAACCTTTGGAGCAGATCCTCGATATCTGCCTCCAATTTTTCGTTTTCCTGGAAAAGAACAACAATATTAAATGATGTTGTTTTTTTAATGAAAACTTAATATTTTACATCAACATGAAACCTTTGCTGTAAAAAGTTAGATGAACTAAACTTACCTCTTGGAGCGCTCTCTCTGCCTCTTTGTTTTCAAGGCGCAAGTTGTCGAGCTGATTGTTCAGTTGATCAATGTCCTGCCTCATACTGGCTTGTTTCTCTGATATTGGTGGCTGACACTTCTGGTATGTGTATGAAATATGCAGGTTTTGTGCTGTTGTTCTGGTGTTGTCCAGAGACTCCTGCAAATGTTTGATCTCCACATTTTTCTGAGAAATCTGTGACAAAAACAGAAGTATTAGACAAAGTCAGATAGGGAAAAAGGTTGATGAGTAACTAATATTTTGTTTTTAAATTTTTTTCTTGTCTTGTTGCACATTATAAATGCAGTTGACTACATTCTTGTAAGTAAAGGCTTCTTTTTTTCAACATCAGGTCTGGTGCCTCACCTTTGTATCTATTGACGTTATGGATGCAGCTAGGTCTTCCTCCACTGGAGCCATATGCACCAGAAAGTGGGCAGGGGATGAAGACGAGGGCTTGCAGAGGACCAGCTGTAGCTCCTCATCCACACTGGTCAGCAACTTGTCAACCATTTGGCTGTGAAACATCTTAAGCCCCTTGATTAGTTTACACTCACTCTCCCCTGCTTCCACACCTCGCTCTGCCCTCAAATCAAAAATGGCATCTGGATGCAACCGGAGAAGCCTGAGCAGATGCCTGACAGAGCTCTTGATGTCCTTCTCAAGCCGAGTCTTTGCTTTCTTCCTTTCTTCTCCATTTTTTCCCTCTTCCTCCTGCTTGAGACCGTCTATTCTCTCTCTCTCCAATCTTTCAGCTAACAGTTGATGCTTTTTGAGTGCCTTATTCAACTCCTCGTCCACAACACTAGAAGCAATGTTGAAGCATAGGATATCAGGCAGAGTTACTGCAATCTCAATTTGACTGATGCGATTCTCCAATATTCTTGAGATGCGCTGAGCCTCAACAAATAGCATCATTTTCTCTGACAGGTCATGGTTCTTTAGAGCATCCTCTGATTTAGTCTTTGCCTGTGCCGTTGCTGTCACTGTTGCCTCCTTTGTAGACATACTAAATGATAGGAAAGGAAATTGTTATATGTGAACATACAGTTCAGAAATATCTGACGTCATATTAACAAGCATATTAACTAATATCCCAACTAATAATATGCATACCTGTTCTTTACCAATAACTTTGAAAACTTTGTGATGCCTGATTTTGTGGTGTTATATGGTGCTTGATTTTCTCATATTATGCTAACTGATATTAAACTAATATTTAATTACAATGTCCACTTTTTTCATTTTTTTATGGAAGTGAAAAATGATTGTACAATCATTGATCGTCATGTCTCACAATTTAACTTAATTTAGAGGAAAAAAACAGATCAGATACAAATAATTATTCGTTGCAGATTGTTTTTTATATATCTTTGAATGGGTACTCCGAAATTACTTAAATTGTTGTGGTCCCAATCTCTTTTAAAAACCACTAGTGGTTAGATTATGGCCTGTCTTTTGCAGTAGTTTTTAATAGATTAGATACATTTGACAACATATATACGACTATCCTGTATATGTATGCTACAGGACTATTGGGAGATTAAATGTCTACATTAGTGTGTGTTCAATTTGAACACCAGTCTACACAATTACTTTTCAAACATAAAATACCAGTGGCTTTATCCTTTAGCTTGTGTTAGTTTTTATGAAGCAGTATTCAAATGTATTATCAGTGACATACCTGTCGGATCGTGTGTTTACTCCAAGCGTGACACTGTTGACATTTTTTCCTCTGTTGCTAGGATACCACTTACGTACGTGGCAGCGTCACATAACTGGCGCATGTTGCAGAAAACTGTAAAAATAAAATGATAAAAATATGTGCAAGTGGATGAATATTTTTGTTATATGCATTAATAACATAATACAAATTATAAATAACATACTTCTATAACAATGGCTCTGCAGCACTGAATTCTTCGAGACGACTTTTATTTTGAAAGTGTGGTTTCTCTGCCTGTCGTAAATCGATTCAGTGTCGTGAAGGTTTGTTGATGTAGCGGTAAACCCAGCGTCTGCTTCTGTCGTGTCGTTATTGATTATCAGGGGTCGTCTAAGAGTAAATATCGATCTATATGTCCACCTGGTGCAGTCAGGTGCAGATTGAATGTCAGCGGGCCACGCACAGTGTCTGTAATCCAGCAGGAAAGACGAAGATGGCGTGATGGACACAGACTTACTGTCGGAGTCCATCACGCCGCTAGTTCCTGTGTCACCGGAGACATTTAAACTTGGAGTTAGCTGCCATTAGCTGCGTTAGCACAACAACAACACTTAGAGGTGAGCGTCGCCCAAAGATGCGCAGTTATCCTGCAGTCAGCGGAACTAACCGTGGAGTTATTTAGCTCGTCGGTGGCTTGAACTACCTGTGACCGACCAGTGAGTTCACTCAGGCGGGTCACATCCTGTTCATCTGCCGCTGGTATGGAGTCTGACGACGATGTGCCGCTCATCTTAACCTGGGACGAAGCGAATAGCGGTCTGCTCAACGAGGAGGCAGAGAGAGGAGACGAGAGTGAGTCAGTGATGTGTCAGTGATGTGTCAGTGATGTGTCAGTGATGTGTCAGTGGAGATGTTGTGTAAACTGTGGTTTTAAGATGTACAATTAAAGATATACTCAGCTACACAGTTATTCTTCTATACCCTCATTCATTAAGTTTGTTCAACAAGTGAACAAGTTATGCTAACACATTTTCTTTTGAAAAAAAAAAAAATTTCAGTCTACACAAAGTCAGATCATACTCTCATGATGTCATACTTTAAGTGAACATGTTATGCTAACACAATTCCTAACTTTAGTTTGAAAAAAAAAATATATTTTTTTTTGTCAATTGAGTTTGGTCCAACAATTTTCTCTTTTTCAGTCTACACAAAGTCAGATCATACTTTCATTATGTCATACTTAATGCTAACAAGTTGTTGTACCAGAACTAGCAACTGAGAATAGGCTTGAAAAAAAATCCTTCAACTGGTATCAACACAATTTCTCACAATTGTTTTTTAGAATTTAGTGGCCCACATAACCATATGCTTTTTTGCCACTAGTTATTGTTGCCTGATGCATTTTTTTGTAGATATTCAAAGTATTGTACAGTTCTCTTTATAGCAGAGTACTTTCTGTACAAATGGTATGTTTTCATATAGCAGTATATGTTGTGAAATGAAGTCAATGCTCATCTACTTACCAGGTTTGCACTGTAGCAGACTGAAGCCGTTTAATGTTGTTGACAACCAGCTCCATAAATGCTGCACATCCAGGTCCCACTGCTAACAGAGTGTCCACCAGGGTCTGCGATCACGTGTGTGGGAGTGATAGAGACAGAGAGAGAGAGTGTGTGTGTGTGTGCGTGCCTGCATGCAGTATGTATGGGTATCCATGCATCCACTCAACGTTGTAATCCTGCTCCCTTTGTATTCCTCACATATAAGCTACAAAATGACCCATCTGAGAAACTGCTGCTTCAGCAGACCGTGCACCCCTCAGCCCCTCCCTGTTGCTCATGGGCAGCGTGTGTGCATGTGTGCACGTGTGTGTGTGTGTGTGTGTGTGTGTGTGCACGCGCGAGTGCGTGTGTGCGTGTGTGTGTGTGTGTGTGTGTGTAACTGTGTGTGTGTGTTTGAGCCCACTGGATCATTTTCTCTGGCTTTAGAGGTGGACAGGAAGAGCAGAGGAGTTTTTTTTCTCAGGACATATAGGAGTGGTGGAGAAGGAGGATGTATCACAGAGCTCCTGCTGATTACTGTCGGAACTTTCTGGAGAGGGAGGAAGTTTGAACCTGGACACTGGAATTGAAGGCTGCATTGTGTCACCTCAGTGACAAATCACATGCTTGGAAGTTTGCAGTATATATTTTTGTCGCTGGTAGTCAGGACCCTTCAGTTCGCCACGAAACTGGAATTTATTTTCTTCCTGGGAGAAACAGTCACGACTGCTGAGTCTGTTTGTGTTTCTGTGAACCTGACCCCGCCGTGTTATTGAGTGGGAGCTCCAAACATGTTATTGTTCTCACACAAATGAGGGGTTGGAATGGCACACGGCAGACACAGGGTGTACTCCTGTCAGGATAACAGCCAGGCTGCCGCCGGACTGGAATTTGATCTTCACACTTAAGCTGGACCTGCTGCGATCATGCTGGACAAGAAACAACTGTGACTGCATTTGTGAGACTCATATGGTCTCCACCAACTTTTATTCAGAGGAGCTGTGCCTGAAGGAGAAACATGTGATATATAGTGTGTGGGAAGAGACTTGCACAGGACTGAAATATGCAGCTGTAGAAAGACACATGGAGGCCATTATTAATATAACTGTGACATATATTTATGAGACCCTGCTTGAATCTGTTATGAAGGATATTTGAGATTGTTTAGTGAATCTGGATTTCATCTTTTGTGATTATTCTTCTGAGTTCTTTTTGTAGAAGCTATTTGAGTCATTACCTACCTACATGCTGTTGTCACACTAATATTAGATATCTAGATGTGTTCCCAGTCTGCGGAAGTTAGTTGTGCTTTGTCCTGCAGCAGAGGATTCATTCCGCTTGTGGTTTGTCTGTCTTCTGTCTGTATCCTGTCTGTGGCAGGATGAAGATGTAACAGGCAATTTGACGTCAGCTCAAACACGGCACTTTCATACTGACTTGACAGTGTTCAAAGTACAAACTCTTATGTGAAGGCACGAGCGTTAAATCAGTGTACAAGTGTTCAAGTCACGTTTCACTGTTGCTGGTTGCTGATGTATGTTTTATCAAGGTGACTGGAAGAGACGCATTTTCCAAAAGAAGCTAGCTGAGTAAACAGTTAGTCAGAGACATTCTGTTCTTGGTTTTAGTGGTGGTGTGTCTCCAGTGTCCCTTTTATCCTCCAGCTTGTCCTGGATGTTTCTGGATCTGTGGGGACTTGCATCTGGACTCCACTGTGTTTCTGGAGTTTGCATCAGTGGAATGTTTGGCCATCTGTATCTCCAGATGTGTCTGGATGCTGGAACAACACCAGTGTACTGTGATTGACACAGACACACACACTGAGGGACCTTAATACATCCACACAACTAAGGCACACAGACCAATCTGAACTGATCAATGGAGTGTGTGTGCAGGCAGACAGCTGGGCTCCATGAAGATCACAACCATAATGAGAGTCCTGTAGTGATCTCCTCCTATACTTCACAATTAGAACTGGGCTACAATGGTAGGCACATACTCCTCTGTATACTATGTGTTTCTGAGTGGCATATGTGACGTTATATATTTTCTTTTATACAAATAATAAACTTGGAATAAAAAGACAAGCAAACTTTATTTCCAGCTTCTATTACATAACTGTAGGAATCAGGACTGTATGAATAATACTTTGGCACTTTTGTGTTTTCTTCCAGATGGAGGTGCAGGCAATTATGACATAGTGAACAATGCAGTGATCTCAACACCAGGGCCACAAAACTTCAGAGCCCAGAATGTGTCATTACGGCAAAGCTGGGAGATGAACTACCAGGAGGCAGCCATCTACCTACAGGTACAGAGGACCTCGCACTGAGTTCATGAGGCCATAATGGTTTCTATTATACCCACTACACTGTGTTACATGTAAAAGATTAAACCTTGTGCTCTTTAAATGGGCTGTATTTACATCATGAACAGCTGCCGGAAGTAATAAACCAGTTAGTATTCAAGGGTTGCACAGTTCACACATTAAGTAATAAATGTGAAAATGGATGATGTGTAATTTGTTGTTGTTTTCATCTGAAAGGCTTCACATCTAGTCCAAGAAATCTGGTTCACATTTATATTAGTTATATCCTTGTTTTCTTAAAGGGATAGTTCTCCCAGAAATGAATATTCACTCATTATGTACTCACCACTATGCTGATGGAGGGGTGGGTGAAGTGTTTTTGGAGTTTCAGGGGTAAACAGCGTTTTAGCCAATTCAATCAAATTGACGGCGTCATTTACACCATGTTTTTAGCCTATATGTCCTCTGTGATCCATGCGTGAACGTTGACATCGGCATAGTGGTGAGTAGATAGTGAGCGAGTTTTCATGTTGGGCGAACTATCCCTTTAAGCAAACTGTTCAAGGCGAAACTAATAAAGTTAATAACGGCTCTGTTCCAGGATTTAGTGGCGTCCCAGAAGTTAGATCACATATTGCAGTCAAGTAAATACCCCTCACATAACAAACATTCTAATAAGTTCCAGCTCCTAAAGCCTACACACTGGTCCTTTAATGCAATGAAGCAATAACTATTGTTGTCAGTAACACCCGTTACTGATAATATAAGTAGTGAGTGTGCATTCACATGCTCTTTGGAAGGTCCCATTGCCCGAGATGTGAACTTGTTTTTCTGATGTTGGTGTGTTCATGTGCTTTGAAGTAGTGGACGACGTAAACAAAAACTGTTTACTGTGTATTTACGTGTTTAGGGCATTAACACAACACCCTGATACCTCTATAATTTATAAATGTTTATAATGAAGAGCAAAGGAAAAGGATCAGGTGTGATAAACATAAAGACAGTTGAGATAAATAAATAGATAAAAGATAAATAAAGATAGATAAAGTCATCTGTATTGGTTTAAAAGTGTTGTGGTTAGGTGCACTTGCAGTTTGCAAGTGACACAAGTAACATTTCAAAAGGTGACATTAGACGCTACTATTTAAAGCCGACTGTAAAATGATGTTGGTTTATAAGATGAGACGTCTGCAACTCCAGTCCCCAAAATATTCTGTTGTTCCGAGTTGAAATGGCATTTGTGTGAATTTTTATTACGGATTATTCCGACACCACATGAGTGATAATAAGTCCAAATGTCCTCTGGGATAGTGCCTCTTCATACCATTGTTCCACGGTAGTGAGACATTTGACATTCTCATGCTCAGTATGTGGCTTGCACGTGTTGTGAAATTCTCATACAGGAAGGAGAGAACAATGATAAGTTCTTCACCCACCCTCGGAACCCAAAGGCACTGGCAGCGTACCTGTTTGCACACAACCACCTGTTCTACATGATGGAGCTGCTGACAGGCCTGCTGCTGATGATGCTGTCGCTGTGCGAAGCTCCCGCTGTGCCCTCTCTGCGCCTGGATGTTTACGTTAGTGAACACATACACAACCAAACACAAAGAGTTTACACACAGTTTACTGTAAACTCTCCTGTGTGTGATGCCTCTGCAGGTCCATGCCACCCTGGAGCTGCTGGCTTTGGTTATGGTGGCATTCGAGCTGTGCATGAAACTGCGCTGGTTAGGCTTCCACACCTTCATACGACACAAGAGGACCATGGTGAAGGTAATTCAAACTCTACAGATGCTTTCTGATGGCCCTAACCCTGCTGCTGTTTCTTAATGTTGTTCATGTTGTCTCTTCTCTTCGTGCAGACGTGTGTGTTGCTGCTACAGTTCGTGGAGGCCATCGTGGTTCTGATCAGACAGACGTCTCACGTGCGAGTGACCAGAGCTCTCAGGCCAATATTCCTGGTGGACTGTAGATACTGCGGTGCTGTGCGCAGGTACATAATGACCTCATCTGACACACACACACACACACACACACACACACACACACACACACACACACACACACACACACACACACACACACACACACACACACACACACATAAACACACATAAACACACATAAACACACAAACGCACACACATCTCTCTATAGTTGTGAGGACACTCATTGACATAATGCATTCCCTAGCCCCTAACCTTAACCATCACAACTAAATGCCTAACCCTAACCCTTACCCTTAACCAAGTCTTAACCCTCAAACAGAATTTGTGAGGACCAAAATGTCCTTACAATGATGGTATTGAACCAAAATTGGCCGTCGTAACTATAGATAGCGCACACACAAAAACAAACACACACATACAACATTAACGCAGTCTAACACAGTCATGGCCCCTAAATTGAATTGCTTTTTCAATTGAGACATTCCCCCACTAAGTTCTGCTTGCATATTGAAAGAATATTCAAAAAGCAGAGCAAACTTTTCCTTTTCCAGACTCTGAAAATAATAATTTTCATATGAAAGAATAATTGGAAAAACAACTGTAAACTGTGTTTGCTTTTGGTGCTGCCACGTTTTCAAATCTACACATAAGGACTTTGACATTGATGTGATAATTGTGAAACATCTTTCAAAAATTACAGATACTGCTCACTGATTTTAGCTTTTAATGTTGCTTCTTTTAGAATCTGTAACCACATAGTTTCCTGCTTTTTTCCCCCAGCTTTCATCGTGCTCCTCGAGCACACAGACACAACTGATTTAACTCAATTAAAGGCACTGTCACTGACACACTTTTCTTTTTTTTCCTTTAATCAGAAACTTGCGTCAGATCTTCCAGTCCCTCCCACCTTTTATTGACATCCTCCTGCTGCTGCTTTTCTTCATGGTTATATTTGCTATCTTGGGTAAGAACATGTTGAATTAAATGTCTACATAGATGATATTGCTTTACTTCTGCTGCCTTTAATAGTTAAGGTTTAACCACTGACTGTGTTCAGAGGACATCAGATTTTCTCTTTTGTCTCCTCCAGGTTTCTGCCTCTTCTCTCCAAACACTGCTGACCCGGTGCGTTGACTCTTTGTTCTGCACTGACATTAGTTTGTTTAAGTTGTGTCAGCTTTGGACTCTGGTTGTTCTTCTCTGTTTCTCTCTGTTGTGGTCAGATTTCCTGACTTTAACCCTCTCCTCTCTCTGCAGTACTTCAGCACTCTGGAGAACAGCCTCGTCAGTCTGTTTGTGTTGCTGACCACAGCAAAGTAAGCTCAGCAGCACACGTTGTACTGTTCAGTTTTTTTTTTTCATACACACATGGCATGCAAGTGATACTTCCTTCCTTCAGCGCTCTGCATGATTCCCCCACCCCACCCCCACCCCTGTGTGTGTTTTTACTGACTCCACCGTTCATTTGGTATCTTCTGGTTTTCTTCTTCTTGTAGTTTCCCTGATGTGATGATGCCAGCGTACTCCAAGAACCGCTGGTCCTGTGTCTTCTTCATTGTTTACCTTTCCATAGAGCTCTACTTCATCATGAACCTGGTACAAATTGACCCATTTTTTCATCCAATGAATGTATGAGAATCTTGAAGCTGAGTCATGTTAAAATAAAACATGGCTTCCAATTCAGTTTTTCACATGACCATTTTCTCCAGCTCCTGGCTGTCGTGTTTGATACATTTAACGATGTAGAGAAGATGAAGTTTAAGTCTCTTTTGCTTCACAAACGCTCTGCTATTGACCACGCCTTTCAGCTGCTAGTTAGCCGGCAGGTATGACACCTCACTCTGTATCGTAACATATATTTAGTACGAATTATGTCATCGCTCACGGCCACTGTCTTTTATGTTACTGCTCTTTTCACTCCAGAGGCCAATGGGCGTGTCGCTGAAACAGTTTGACGGCCTGATGCGTTTTTATAGACCCCGGATGTCTGCAAGGGACCGCTTCCTCACATATAAAGCTCTGAACACCTCAGGGGCTCCAATGCTCAGGTGACTTCCTGACACATTTTTTGTTATTTACTCAAAACCTTTCTGCATTTAATAGCAATGCAATATGTTCATGTCTGCTCTGCTGCAGTCTACAGGACTTTTACAAGTTCTATGAGGTCACTGGCCTTAAATGGAAGGTAAGAAAACTTACATTTTTACTGTGGGGTTATATTAGTTTACTTCTTTGCTTATTTTTTAAATATACATGTACTGTTTATGTGTTTACGTTTATTTAGGCACGACGAAGTGGAGAACATTGGTTTGATGATCTCCCTCACACAACCTTCCTCATTTTTAAAGGTAAGTTCTCTATTCCTTTTATGTATATTAAACAAAACCAATCTGTCACCCATTTCCTTATTTTCAGTACTTCTCTTCTTCAATAGGGATCAATCTGCTGGTGAAGTCTAAGGCTTTCCAGTATGCCATGTGTAAGTCTAATCATTAACATCCTCCCAGCTGCAGTCCTCAGAGACACAGAGGTCACGTCGTAAACCTTTAACCTTTCCTTGTGACTGCAGATGTGGTGGTGGCCATTAACGGTGTGTGGATCCTTGTGGAGACATACAGGCTGAATAGTAAGAACCTCTGTTGATCACATAAGCACACATGGGAAAGTGTTGCAGTGCAGATACAGATGTCTGTCCTCTTTCCTCCTGCAGGTGGATTTTCCTGGTCCAAAATAGTTCCCTGGAGTTACATTGTGTTTCTGACCAGTGAGTCGACTGTATTCACCCACTTAAAACTCATTTAACAGTATTCACCTGCTATATAAACTGGTCACAAGAGGCCTCAAGAAATGATTAAAAGTTGTTCACGTGCACATTTACTGATATTCCGTCTGTCCTTCCTCTTTTAGTTTATGGCGTAGAGGTGTTATTGAAAATAACAGGTTTGGGGCCAATGGCTTATTTCAGCAATGGTTGGAATCTGTGAGTAATAACAGAGTTTTTTCATTAATACATAAATGAATCTGTGCCGTGTTGATGTTTATGTTTTGACTAAAAGTCATTTGAAATTGTACCAAACCCTGTTTTTATATTTTTATTGACAATCTTTACTTTGGTGGTGTTTCCAGGTTTGACTTCTCTGTGACGGTCTTTGCCTTCCTGGGTCTGATTGCCCTTGCATTCGATATGGAGCCATTTTACTTTATTGTGGTGCTCAGACCGTTTCAGCTGCTCCGGTGTGCTTTAATTTCTACCCCTAAGATTAGAGAGGACAATTTTCATGAGACACCATTGTATTGCTTTCATTTCCATTCAAACTTTTTTTTTCTCTCAGGTTGTTTAAGATAAAGCAGCGGTATCGTAATGTGTTAGACACAATGTTCGAGCTCTTCCCAAGAATGGCCAGTCTGGGGTTGACCCTAATAATCTTCTACTACTCCTTTGCAATTGTGGGAATGGAGTTTTTTGCAGATGCTGTCTACCCCAACTGCTGCAAGTGAGTGCTGTATTATCATTAACTCTGGTCTTCTGTATTCTCCTTTACCTTGTCACACAAGAGCATAAATTATGTTCGGTTTCACTAACCACGTGTCTTTCCATTTCTTTATGCTTTTTCTCAGCACCAGCACCGTGTCAGACTCCTACAAACAGATGAACGTGACACATGGCAACAAAACAGTGTTGGAAGAGGGCTATTATTATCTCAATAACTTCAACAATATTCTCAGCAGCTTTGGTAAATTGTCTTATTAAGGACATTTTTGTCCACAAACCCCATAGAAGCTAGGCATTGTAGTTTTTAGAAAACAGAAGTAAATAGTGCTTTGTTTGGGGACTATTTTCAGCTGCAGATTTGAAGCAGTAGTGAGTGTTTTTTAAATGTGTTTTTGCTTTTGGGATTTTAAGATTAGATACTGGTTGTGTAAGTTTCCCAGTTTTATGATGTGTGTTTTTTCTCTCCAGTGACTCTTTTTGAACTGACTGTGGTCAATAACTGGTACATCACCATGGTGAGATGCTGTCTTTCATCAGTCCTCACCCTGCAGTCTTATCATTGACCAAAAGGTGTCACTGTTTGACTGCTGCTGTGTTCACTCTCCCACAGGAAGGAGTAACCTCTATGACGAGCCACTGGAGCCGTCTGTACTTTATGACCTTTTACATAGTGACCATGGTGAGGAAGTCTGTTTGATTACATGATTGTCTGTTGTGTATATGTTAAAGTACAACCTGAACTCTGTGCACGAGTGTGATATTTTGTATGTACTTTCTTCAGGTGGTGATGACCATCATTGTGGCCTTCATTCTGGATGCGTTTGTGTTCCGAATGAACTACAGCCGCAAGAACCGGGAACCAGTGGAGAACCCAGAGGGTGGGTGGGTGGGTGGGTGGGTGTGTGTGTGTGTGTGTGTGTGTGTGTGTCTGTCTGTCTGTCTGTCTGTCTGTCTGTCTGTCTGTCTATATAGACAATGTTTATACATTTACAAAATCTGAAACACTTTAGAGCAAAAGCATTAATTTATCTTTTATATGGTGGGCATGGATGAGCTATATGTTATTAAGATATATTCTGTGTGTGTAGATGAGAATGGGATCGTGTTTGAAGTAGAGGTGAGTCGAGATGAAGCTCTGGCCACACTAGAGCTGTACAAACAGACATGTCCAGGACAGTCATCCCTTGGCTCTCTACAGGGAGTCCTGCAAACTATGGACAGGAGCGGCGTAAGAACACACACACACAAACACACAAACATTCTGTTCTCTACATCAAATCCAACTAACCAGCTTTCCTTCGGGCTTTTGATGTGCATAGCACTCATCGCTAGTGTATCGAGGTCGCAGGTCAAGGACGAAGAGTGACCTCAGCATGAAAATGTACGAGGAAGAGATGCAGGTAAGAAACTGAAGAAGCAACCCTGGACACCATGACAGAAGTTAGTTTGTATTTCTAACCCCCAGACCCTTTGCACTGCTTGTTTCTGCAGGAGTGGTTTGCAGAGTATTCAAGGGAAAACCTGCCTCAGCCAGACCAAAGCCCAGAGCAGGATCTGGACATTCCTGACTCTAACACGTCACCCTTTCCACAGCCTCAGCTCAACTCACAGACTGGACCTCCCAGCATCAACTAATGCACAGTTCCTAAGCAGTATACTTACATTTCCATCTCAGCATTTTTTGAATGCTAAGAAACCCCATCACTCTTGATCTTCTCCTGGTCGCCTCACATTCGCCATTTGCCACAGAGGGAAACTTGTTCTGGGCCTTTGGGACTGAAGTGAGATGAGCTCATGGCGGCTCCTTCCTGGGGCCATCACTACATACAGTGACAGCTGTGTGTTATTGTGTTGATCTGTTGTGTCTATTGCTCGGACGGGAGCGTTGAGCGTTGCCCTTTTTTCGGCCCTTTCAAAGACTGAGGCAAATGTAATGAGGGAGCCTCTTCTACCACAGTATGTCGTGTTCATGTACTGATGTAGGCCTTTTGTAACCTCTCGTAAATCATCTTAAACCTGATGCCTTAGTTTAGTGGCTCATCTGATCAGTATGAACACAAAAGACCAAAAGTATAAAGACTCACACTCCTTTTAGGTCAGTTAAATTGTATCTCTGAACTAATGTAACAACATACTCAAGGTGTTTTATATAACTTCCTATTCTGTAATGTACTTCAGTTAGTTAATAAGGGATTTTAATAAACTGCTCAATTTGTCAATAGCATTGATGTATTTTTGCTGTACTAGTATACAGCTGACAACTGCTCATTTAAACACAGAAACCATAGTTATTACAACTTGTAAATACCAAACCTAAATGATTTAATTCAATAATGAATCTAGTATATTTAGTTAATTCCCAAACAGATTTCTACAATCTGTGTTTCCCTCTGGACTCAAAGTACCATCTCAGCTCCAATCAGACAAACGAGAAGCTTAATTAAGGCACAGTGAGATTAGTTTCAGCTCTTCACTGAGCAGAAGTTTGTCATTAATTTGCTGCTTGGTTCCACAAACCAACCACAGCATGGCTCTGTGCACAAGGCAAGTGCACTGTTGATTCTTTTAGAAATAGTGCATCAGTATCAGGTGCAGAAAAAGTCATCATTCCTTCAGCACTCAGTGCAGTCTCTGCTCCAGTGTGTCATCTTGCATTACAGGATGCTCCTCATTTAATCCTGGCTCCGGGGTCGGATCTACACTATTCGGATCTTGCGAAACTCTGTGAGCAATGCAATGATGAGGAAGATGACATAGAATATGAGGAGGAAGATCCCATAGGTCCGACCCAAGTGGAACCGGCACAATGGAACAATGATGAAGGACAGGACCAGAGACAAACCCAGAGATCCTGCGAGAATCCACATCAGCAAACCCTCTGATTCAAACTGCAGAGGAGAAAGAGCATCATGTTCATGTTTGAGTCTCGTGACTGATTTTAAACTCTGTACTTGTTTTCTTGTGTTTAAGGAGTAATATAAAGGAGAAGTATAATACAGTACCCCATCGAATGCAAGATGGTACATCCTAATAAAGAATTTGAACTTCAATAGTACCTGCACGTCTGTGTGCGTTTTAACCATCTGCACCAGACATCCCAAACCCACTCCAAACAGCATGTCTGAAGGAAATACAGTTAAGGACGGACACAGTCATCAACAGCTGCTATTATATGTGCACGCTCTAAGAAAGTGAGGATACTGAAAATGATGCCTCCAAAGCAGGCAGATATGGCCATCCGAGGGTAACCCTGCCGGGCAATGGTGATGTCAGAGAAACAGTCTGAAACAGAGAGAGATGCATACAGATCATATGGTAATAAATTTTAAGTGCAAGCATATATATTTTTGGATTCACAAATATCACCTCCTATGCTGTTGCCCCAGGCCAACAGAGTCAGGCCCAGCACAGTGTTGCTGAGACTTAGCACCACACCGAGCATGTGCAGAAGACTGACCACTTCAGACGCTGCTGAGCTGATCAACACTGCACTCACCAGGAAGCCCAGAAGAGCAAAGAGCTGAGAGAAACGAGACAAAATCAGACATCACAGTCAATGAATATCACCATCAGCATGAAGAAAGCACAACGTAACTGCAACCTGGTTTCAAAAATGATTTAAGACCAGTTAAAACTAGGTGACCTTGGGTGACATGAAAGGCGCCTCCAAATAAAATGTATTATTATTATTATTAAAACATAGATATGGAGGAGTTATGATGTATATACAGTAAGCCATGTGTAAGACTCAAACTGGTGTAAAACAAAAATGACTAAAACAACCGGTCAATTTTGGCATCCCCCATCCCCTATGAGAACAAAACGCTGTGTGTGCAGGTGAGCTTCCTTAATGCTGCTAATTAAATCACAGGATCTGCAGTTTATTTATCTAGCCATGCTAGTGGAGCGTCTCTAGGGATGGCAGTTTCATTCAGACTCAAATGTGTCGATAACTATTAGATGGATTACACCGTGATATTTTGTATAGTCGTAGTCCCAGGAGGATGAATCCTACTGACTTTTTTTGATCGTTTCGCATCTTAGGTTGCACCACTATCATCATGTCAAATATTTCAAAACGAAAGGCATTCCCATCATGCTTACATGCTAAACGCTGCATCTCGTTCCTGTTTCATCCCCACACGTACTTACTGGATGATATTTGGGGGGGTGGTCATTGGTTGTGGTGCAGAAGACAATTGCAGACAGAAAAAATCCCAGCAGAAGCGTCAGCAGCCAGACGGGAAACTGCCCTTCAATCATTTTGAGTCCATCTGGGGGAAAAAAAGGAGAAATCGCAGGGTGATAGTTTAACAACACATTTCATCCAATTTGGCTGCTAAAGTTTGTCTGGTCGCCGTCACTTACATTGTCCCGACTGGAAGGTGAACACACACACCAGTGGGGCAGTGATCAGTTGGAGGCAGTTCAGTGGACGTCTCCAGTTCCTGTCTTCTTTATCAGGGTCGACTACGGGGATGCAGAGCAGCAGCATGACCTCTAGAGGAGTCTGATGAGAGCAGGATACATGTGCAAGATAGTTTAGATAACAGAAACTGTTTTGAAATAGCAGTGATTTCAGCCAGATTCACCCAGATACTGAGCTTTTCACACACACACACACACACACACACACACACCTTCAGAACTTTGAGCACTCTCCAGCCCCAGGACTTCCTCCTCCATTTTCTGTTGTCCACTGGGTTCAGGGAGCTCAGCAGGATCTGACTTGTGGACTCCGAGTACGGCAGAAGTGGCCTGTACTCTGACTCTGTAACACACATAAAACACACGTGCATGTTATGGTCTTGATCATGAAGAAAAATCCTGGAATACATTTACTTTAATTCTGATTTACAGAAAACTGCTGCTTTCGTACCGTACTCCTGGATGTTCCCATCAATCAGGCAGGGGACATCATCGTCATACGAGCCGGACGACTGAAACTCTGTGACAGACAAAAACAAAACGTAACTACCAACTGTGGAAACATCGTTTTTGTGTGTGTGCGTGCGTGTGTGTTTGTGTGTGTCTCTAACCTGGAATTTGAGGATCAGTCTGGACACTTGTGTTCATTGAATGTTTTTGCCGGCTGTAGATGTACGCACTGATAATAACAGTCAATACATACACCACATAGAGGCTCAAGTACCCTAGAAAAGGAAAATAAAGTAAGTGAAGTTCAAAATGTCACAGCATGTGTAAAACTACTGCTCTCTGAACGTGATACATGGCTGTTTATGCTGTCTGCTGTATGTGTGATAATAGACATTTTGGTTACAATGGTTTGATTTTCATTTTTACCATTTTTTCATTTTCGTTTTTTAGCAAAAGCATGAGTCTAACTTCTATTTTGTCTGGTTTAACTTTCAATTTTAAGAGAAGTGAAACATCAAGAGGATGAAAAATACACTTAGTGCACATTCTATTTGTGTGTGTGTGTGTGAAACTAGTGCACACCCAGAGTTTCTGCCAGTGCTGTGGTTCCTCTGTACAGCATGAGGAAAGTCCAAAATACTGCAACCATGTAGAAGATGACATCACGCAGAAATGGACGAGAGGCCACGGCAAAAGGCTTGACCAGCGCCACGCTACCGGCAACTACCGTGGTAACAAATATTCCAGCTCCTGTGGATGGAAACAGAGAGATCAGAAGAAGTCCCACTAGACTTTCATATTTCAAGGATTGATTATTTATACTGGTCCGTGTGTGTGTGTGTGTGTGCCCACCAAATAAGGCTCCAACAGCGAGCCCAGCTGTGTGTGGGTGAGAGAAAGCTGCCATGGCACTGAAAATGTCAGGAGCTCCATTACCAAGAGCCAGAAAAGTCACACCCTCAGCACAAGTCAAAGAAAATCACTGACAGAAGAGAAATTGCAAGTAAAACACAGAGAGGAAATCTGTTGATGAATTAGGAGTTTGGTAAAGAAATATATTGTAGGGATGCTCCATTAAAAGCATGTGAATTTATATGTACAATCCAATACATTGTCTTTAAATTATGTTGGTTTCACCCTGGTAAAACTGCAATTTTCTTTTCCCAGAAATCCCTTCTTCTCCTTCTTTGCTGCTCCAAAACAGCAGTTGCTCTGTATCACTGTTTTTAGAGCGGCAAAGATGAAGTGATTTCTGGCTGTCTTAGACAGTTTGCTCAAATTTCTGCAATTTTGTAATTTTTCACACTGGAAAGTCCCACAACTAAACAGCAATGTGTAATATATGCAAAACATCAGTTTTGAGGGGTGTGCAGTAAATTTACACTAAATTGACAAATTGTTGTATTCCTAGATGTATTTCTTTTTCAGTTATGACTGTCAAACTATGTTATGAAAGAAGTTCTATGATGTTCATTCTCTGTTTGAATTTGTTTTTCAAGGGGTTTAACCTGAGTCAGGCCATACAACGATGACAGCAATCATCACTTCCATACAGGGTGAGTAGCATCCAGCTGTTAAAATACACCATATACCTTGTTAAATGCACTTAGATCAGACAGAATCGTGTGGTGGGAAAATGGCATCGGAACATCTCAAACAAAAGGATACGGCCACGTTGTGAGTGAGGTGCAGACTGGTGGAGATGGCCGACAGGTTGGGACAGAAACTGAGGAGAGACAGTGAAAAAACAATAAGTGAGTGTGTTCTGGAGAAATGCAAAGAGGGATGGTGAACATCTGATAATTTTTCTTAGTAGATCAGGACATTTTTCATCAGACATATAACAGCGTCTCTCTAGCTTGTTCAGTCCGTCAAGGTTGAGCAATTAAGACAGAAATGCAGAACAAACTGTGCTTCCTTGGAGGAAATCTCTCAATCTTACAACTCAAGTGAAACAATGATGTGAAAAAGTCCTCTATACAGTCATGTGACTCTTTCTCCATGTGACTATTAAGCTGGCCTCATAAATGTGTGTGTGTGTGAGCGGGGGGTGGGTTTCTGTAAATGAAGCGTGTCACCTGCTGGAACTGACACTAATCAGGGTAAACTGATGATCTATACAAACTGATAGCGACTGTCCTGACCTATAAAAAAGGAACTTTTCTGGACAAATAATGACACCGACAACATGACAGACACTTACAACTTAGATGCTGTGAGTCCGAGAACGACAAAGAGAAAGAGAAGCCATATAATCTGTGGAGAAGCAGAACAAAGGGAAATAGATAACATGCATGTCTCTTTTACAAGAACGTGTCCACAGTGATCCTTTTGTTCCAACTCTTGAATGCAGATAATTCAGTTTCGTTACAAAGACAGAACAAGATGAATGTTTGATGAGGAATTCAAGTAATTCACACATCCTCATGAAAATACATTATTTAGCAAAGAGAGTGAAATGACTGCGGCTGATGAGTCAGTCCTCCCTGGTTCTTCCACAGGCACTTCCTCAAAAGACACACACACACACACAAACACACACACACACACACACACACACACACACACACACACACATACACATACGCACACACACTGGGGTCTTACACAGAGAGTGATGGTGAGAGGCATGAGATTGGGAGGCAGCAGGCAAAAGGCCACACGGAGGTAATTGATGAAACCATCGGCCATGATACAGTCTGGTGTGTTCTTCACAAATGCACAGCGGTCCACAGCGCTGATGTTCATCACATGGTGACACTGCGCGCACACAAGAAACATTTTATGAAAATTAAGGTTTAAAAACAAAAAAGCATTAGAAGCACCTCCAGAACAGCTGATCAGTGGGTCTCTGTTGACCCCCTAATCTCACTCTGTGTGTACAATACAACACACACTGCAGACAGCATGTGACAGCTTTGACTGTACTTCAATCATAAACGTTTTAATTGAGGGACATACAGCAAATATACTGCATATAGTAAACTTTCTGAAAATGTTAATTTTTTTCTGGCAAAATAAATAACTGACAAATAATCCTTACATTGTTCTAAAATTATCAAATCATAAAACGGTCCTGCTTATGATTCTCACAGTATATACACTTTTTTGGGTACATATATAACATTTAATGTCATCAAATACAACAACTCTGCATTAATTTCTACCTTTACAAAGATAATAATGCTCAGTTTGGATTCACAGAGTCAGAGCTACATTATTTTTATTACTGCAGTGCTGTTGAACTTTGTATTATACTGAGAGTTGTTTCTAATATTTGGCTGACCCTCATCACTAACACACTGAGGTTATAATACAACCAATACCAATACGACCTTAGTAATAAACATACAAATCAATTAACATCTGAAGTTTTAACAGAAACTGTCCATTAAAAAGTACAATATGTGGCAGAGCTACAAAATCAAGTTGTAAGTGTAAGCATACATAATAAGTGTACATAACAGTGTAACCAGGGTGTTTGTAGAGTTGCTCCTGCCATATATCAACTGAAAAAATAAAGTTTTTATTTTTAAATTGGACATATGGTCAAGCTTTGAGAAAGGGCCAGTTCCTCAACAGGAAAAGTTCTGATCAAGACAGTTTCTGCTCAACTTCAGTTCTACATATTCCCAAACAAATTAGCAATTAATCAAATGACACCAACTGCTGTGAAGCTGGGGACTTTTGGAGTCACAACTGCCTGGTGACCAAGGCTAATGTTGGCTTCGGCTTGGTGGTAATCCAGGCTTGATAAAGTTTGATGAACTGTGACTGAGAATAATTTTTTTTATGAATATCGGTGGTGGCAGATAAAGTACAAAGGCTAATTACATCTCCAACATCCATGCACACTTCCTGATTTAATTTTTTTTTACATTTAAGTGTTTGTTTACTGTCACTCTATAGCTCTGAGCTCAGCCACACATCAGTGAATAGATTTTGAAAGTTATTCCATATTCAAACAAACTGTGTACGTCAAAGAAGCTGAGAATATACAAAATAAACAGATGGTCATTTTATTGTTCGTATTGTTTGTCAGTGACAAGTTTTTTTAGGATTACTGCAGGGGCCAATCACATTTACCATGGCTCCTCACCTGGATCCGCCCACAATCCATAACAGATTTTTAAATAAATCTTGTATTAAGATTAAGATTTAAAAACAGTTTGAAGCATCTATGAATGTCTTCACTCTCTAGGAAAAGAGACACGTGATCACGCTGTGTATCTCTCGTGGATCTCTCGTGGATCCACCTGTAGCTGGAGGATGTTGACTTGTGACAGACGTGGAAATCAAACGTCAGGTTCCACAGATCGGTCTCGTGGGTCTGTCGCTGATCACGTGACAGACCTCAAATAAACTGCACGTGCAAATGACAAGCGACTCTCGAGCCAGGTGACAGTTGCCATGGTAACTCGTTTATTTGCTCAAACCCCACTGACCTCGTTCTCTTGGTTCTGAAACATCCTGGTCGGTGTGTAGTTTGCGGTCTGTCCGGACACTCCGGCACCGGGCAGGTTCCGGAGCAGAGAGCCGCAGCTGGCCCGCAGCTGGCCCGACGACAGCAGCAGCGCCAGGGGCAGGAAAACGCCACAAGACATGATTCAGTCATAAGGTTGACGTTACCCAGGAGCCGCGTCCATGGTCCCACATCTTCAGTTCAACCCGAAAACAAGCGAGGTGAAAATCAAAGTGTGGAAATGAACGTCGTCGCTGCGCGTTGACTTAAACAGGGTTGTTGTGTGGTGCGTTCACTGTCCTGTACATCGTGTCCACCTTCTACTGAAACCACGCCCTCTGTTTACCAACCAGACCCACCACGAGTTCAAGGACTCCTCGTTAACTCGGCCACTGATACGAATATTTATGTTTTTAGTTTCTAACGCTGGGCTAAATTGTTGCAATATTTTCTTATTTAATTTAATTTGATTTTAAATATACACACACTAATACACCATCACTAAAAATACAAGACAATCCACCCTCTTACAACTAAAATAGGTGGCATGTTCACATAGTTATTGTTCATGATCAGTTTGGAGCTTGAACATTCAGTCTTTCTTACAGTACATGAAGGCACCGTGTAACGAAACACCTCTGACTTTGTTGATTTGAGTTGATCTCTGATTTCTCTCGTCTTTAAAGTCACTGTGGGAATGATTCTCATTATGTGACTGGGAAAAGCCTGGGGTCATGTTTTATAATAATAATTAGGATGATGATGATGTAAATTATATAGAATATTATTATATATTTAAAATCAGAGTCTATTAAGTGCTTTTACAGACAGGATATAACAATGGCATTACATGAGAAGCAAATAAAAAAAGAATAAAAGTAACAACTCAAAAATAAAAAAGATGACATCACATAGAGGCAAGTCTGTAAAATTATTTATTTATCAACATGACACTTTTTGTTGAGGTCACTCAATTAGTTACACGTTTCAAGCTGATTTATGAAGCAAATTCAAAACAGGTGACCAAAGTACTTTTAAATAAAAACACAAAGAGAAGCACGAGAATAAAGTGTATTACACCTTAAAGTGAATTACAAAAACTTTAAGAGAATCAAAAGCCTGAGAAAAAATTGTAAGTCTTCAGTTTACCCTTAAATGTGTCTGTTTAGGTGAGGAGACGACGAGGAGGAGATGAGAGCTGTTGAGAAGGAGCTGAGGAATTAAAGTGAGGGACAGAAAAAGGCAGATCAAGTGAACATTCAGCTTTGAGAGGGCCGGTCATACACTAGTGCAGCATCGAGTGGTGGAGCGCTGGGTTCATAGCAGCCTCTCTCCTGTTTAGTCGCCACGGGACACAAATCCTGTTCACACCATCTGATAAAGGAAAATAAAACATGATCAATGAATGCAAATATGTTTTGTTTTTTTTAATAAGTGAACTTGTTTTTAACCTGAGAGCAGCATAGGTGTCAGATGGAGAGGCTCCTGACCAACAAGCATGGTCGATGAGAAGAGCACCTGTTGACATCAGATACAGACACAGACACACACACATACAGACTTACTTTGGCATTTTTGTCAAATTGACAAAACTGATTGACTAACTGCTGCAGGTGTAATACAATGTGTGTGTTTCTTTGGTACCTACCAGTGTAGATGCGAGCCAGGCTGTATGCCAGGTCTCTTGCTGCCAGTTCCAGACAGCTGGGTTCTCTCTTATCTGCTACTCGAACAAACGTCTGCAGTTCAGTGAGTGCGCTGTCTACTGCTTTAACTGCCGGGCCCAAAGAGGAAACGCTTGATGCACCTGTGAGCAGGGACTACAAGAGGAGGGAAACAAGTGCACATCTCATTCCTGTTCAGCTCTATCACAGACTAGTCACTAAACGTGTCAAAGTGGACCAGTCCCTGACCTCGTACCTTAGCATGAGTGAAGTAAGCGTGAAGAACCATTCCCGAGCTGCGAGCCACACAGCGCAGCACGTCCAGAGACAGAACATTTGTTGTACCTTCCCAAATACTCAAAACCTGAGAGAGAAAGATGTGTATGCTTGAACATTTCAAAAGGTTTTGATTGAATACTGTTGATTGTGTGGTGCTGACCTCACCTGTGCATCACGAAGAAGTCCAGGCAACCCAGTGTCCTCAATGTAGCCCTGTCCGCCGAAGCTTTCCAACCCCTCAGACACCACAGACACCGCCTGAGACAAAAACTGGATTGTGAGGGTTGAAGGAATATCAACAGTTTAGCACCACAAACCGAACTTGTACAAGATGTGCACCTGCTTCCCAGTGTACAGTTTGACCACAGGGGTGAGCAGACGCAGGAGGTACGAATCAAGCTGTGTTGCTGTGCCGCATTCCTCTCGGCCCAACAGATGACACACTTCCATCACCAGAAGAAACGCCCCGCGAGTCTCCACCTGTATGCATGGAAGAGAGCATGAGTGAGGCATGATGGGAAACCCTTTACAGAGTTTGTGTATGACTCCCTGTCAACTTACCTCCATCCTAGCGAGAGTCTGCATGTGCAGTGGGTGGTCTTTAAGAAGCTTTCCAAAGGCAGAGCGGCGAGTGGCATAGTCACGCGCTAACTGCACCACCCTGTGACCACATGTGATTATTAATCAGCTAGTGTTTTTAGAATTTAGAACAGGATGCAGTGGAGTAGAACGATTAGTGTCCTGCCTTCTCATTGCAGCTGCTGCAGAGATGCTGTTGTGGATCCTGGTTATCGTCAGCATGTTGGCAATGGAGGCCACACCTCTCCCTTCATCTGAAAGCTGTAAATAAGAGAAGATAAAATTTGAATTGTTCTTGTAATGGATCAAGAGATAGAGAAACTCATCACACTAGTTACAGGGTGGAAAATAGAGCCTTGAGAATTTTGTCCGAAATATGTGTAAAATTATGTTTATATTTTGTAAACTGCCTGATAACACATATACTACGATAATAACATATTTATACTATAACAGTTTTATTATAAACAAAGTGTGCTGTACAGGATCCTATGTAGTTTCACATTAATTAGATTTACACCAGAAAAGGAGGGAATTTTGAGGTGTGACTGACCCTGTGTGCCGGCAGACCATCCAGCAGTAGCTCAGCAGTTGGCATCTGTCGTGTGCCCAGCTTGTCCTTCAGTCTCTGAACCTCTATACCCCTCAGCCGGCCGGCCTGGTCTCGACTCACCTCTGCATAGAACAGAGACAAACCCCTGCTGCCCTGCAGAACACAGACACATACAGTGCAATGTAACTCACTTTGTAAGCGGCCGACTGATAATGAAGGAGTGCAGGTGTAAGGAGTAAGTTGTACTGGTGTGGTGGCACCCGCTCTGTCCTGCACTCTGGCCAGAGTGAGAGTCATGTCTGCGTCTGTGGCGGAGGTGAACCACTTGTAACCGTGAAGTTTGTATGAACCATCTGATTGGGGAACAGCCACAGTCTCTGTGCCGCTGGCTGAGGACAAACAAGGTGAGGTGTGTTATTCTTTTTCTGCACAACCCCCCCCCCCAAGAACAGTGTGTCACAGTGTCAGCACTGACCTACATCAGATCCTCCCTGTCTCTCTGTCATCCACTGTCCAGATGTCCAGAAGCGTTCAGCCAGACGAGTGGTCAAACGACTGTAGGCTTCATCTACAGGCCACGGAACACCTATGGACTTCACAAACACAATCGATCAATACATGAGCAAACTAAGTAAAAAGGTTATTGACGAAATGGAATCATGCATTGAAATAAATAAATACATTTCAGGTTATTTTTGTAATTTTGGTTTGAATTATGGATACAGCCTGTGACTGCTGTTTAAACACTCAAAGTTTGTCTTGCTGTAAAAATGATGATGGTACTTTTTTAAGACATTATGTGTGTCAGATATTTTCTGACATACTGTACCTGGATGACTTTAGCAGCTCCGTCAGTCATGGCCAGAGGACAAGTGTAGAGACCAGAGGAGGGGGAGTAGATGTACAGCTTGCTCATCTGGTACACGCGACTGGAACACAAACACACTTTCTCTCAGTTTCTCCTTTTTTTAACCACTTAAAACTGAAAAAAAAAAGAAATGTACTGGAAAAAAAGGAGGTGCAGCAGTCTTCTAACCTCCACTCCCCACATGGCCTCTCATAGCCAATGGCAACCAGACCTTCCTGTGCCGACAGGTCTTTCATGCGTTTCCACGCTGAGGAGGTCACAATGTCGTCCACTCTGTTACCCCAGGGATCAAAGTGTATCAACTGAGGTGGGGTGAGCTCACACTCTCTGCCCCACGTGTCCACCTCATTCGCCACGCGCTCTCCAAATGCACACAAGTCTGAGAAAGCTGCCTGTGACGTAGACACATATACATTTACGTAGGTTATTTGCATCACAAGATAGACCCTGTTTGGCAGTTGTCACAAATTCAAGTTCTGGCTGTGCTCACCTCTTGGGGCAGGTGTCTCCTCAGGTATCCCCTGAGCAAGGCATCCTCTAGAAAAGGATTCCTCAGCACAGGCCTTTCCTGAAAGAAGGATCCTATCCTGGCTCTGGAAAACGGCAGGTAGTTTGCTGCCTCCCAGACGTGTTCTTCATCAGATCTCCTTGCGCCTGCCTCCGTTTCACTTGCTGATCTGATGTGAACAAGCAGCTGAGGAACCCCACACAGCAGCCTGTGGCAGCCTCCAGCTACATGGCGGTTCAGAAGGGCTGCACGCAGTGACATGGCTCAAGACCTGCAGGCTGAGGTCATCAAATCAGCACTGAGTCAGAGGAAAGGATTGATTTCATTCATTCAGTCATTTCCAGGTTTATTAGGAATTCAACATATAGTTCTGTGAAACTTGTTTACACATAAACCTAAGAAATAAGTTATATTTTAATGCCTTTTTCCAATAGAATTGTTCAGCTTGATCCTACATCTCTAGCTATGTTTTCCCATCGCTCACATTTGTGGATTGTACCTCTTAATAATTCATGGATCTTGATGGAACCAATCACTCATTTTTAGAGGATTGATATTTTTTAAACTGCAATATTCTCTGATTCGAGTTAATCTCACGTGAGCAGATCTAGTTTTGATTAGACGAACATCATAATCTGACCTACAACTTTCTACTGACTGCTAAAGATTTTAAATAAATCTTTCATGATCAACTTGCACATGTTAAAACAACTTGTTATTAAAGAAAGACATAACAAGATCCATATGCTGAGCGAAGGTTGTAATATTCTACAGTATACATTATATTCATCAGTCATGTTATATTTAATGTTCATACAAGAAGTGCTAAAAATACCTTGCATTTATTGTTAGTTACTACCACAACCTACACAAAAGACTAGGAAAACAAGTAACCCGGTTTAGGGGTTACTAGTCCACTCGTACTAAGTGAAGCAGGTAGTGTGGGTCAAACTGGGTCAAAGTTCATTCTGTTCCGCTGTCTTTTTCTGCAAGTATTAGTTTCCCCCTTGACTCATAATACAGTCGAATGATATTGAATTATAGGTAAATGCTTAACACATGTCACAAGTTGCCATAATAACTGCGTCATCTGAAAGGGTAATATCTTTACTCTGCAACAACCACAGCAGCTAACAAGCTAACAAGCTAACAAGCTAACTACGAAGCTTTTCTGTTTTATTCGTAACGATATTTTCGCACGTTCACTGTTAAATGTGATTGAATATCAGTGAATCATCTGTAAGAAAATCACAAGTAGATGCATGAAGAAAAACTGACTTACCCCAGCAGTGTTTACATTCAGTGCAGCACACTTCCGTTTTCAAAATAAAAGCCCTGGTTCCTCATCCTTGCCTTTATTTACACAGGTCTTGAGGAATGTGATTTTTTTTTTGTCCAATTCTTTTATGGTGATTTGAATTGTATTCATGGTGATCACAGCAATGCAAATGTAATATTTCATTTATAGTGCTCCGCTTGTTATAGTGAGCCATCAAAAACACGGATGAGTTGTCAAGAGACACATTGACTTTATAAGATAAATAACTATAAGAGTGGCAAATCTCTAACAGTTGGGAAATTGTTTTTTAACACTAATATCTAATGTGTTTTTTTATAAAATGTATTGACTACAAAATTCAATTATAATTTCTCCAAACCCAAATTTTGTTATTTAGCTAATACATAAATATCACAATAACAAGTGGAATACCAAGGGGCACACATTGTAAAAAGGGGTTTCATACGGAGTATCAGGGGCACATGCTGGGGCTGGAGACATGAGAGTTCAATAAAAGTGAGAAAAACATGTAAAATCTAATGCATATAAGGTGTTGCTGAACCTGTTTTATTGTTTTAAGTAAAGATTTGTCAAAAATACAGAATTGCTTGTTCCAATCAGAACATAAAGACTGAAAGCATGCACCGTTTAATAAAACATTTCCATGACATGTTAAAAATCTGTTTGAAAGAAAGAACACAGGCACTAAATGATTATGACCACACAACTTTTGCATTAAACTAAAATACTTTTTTCTCCTCAAAATAAACACTGAACAGTCATAGGCTTGAATGCAGGGGGGATTTAAGGGAATACTCCTACTGATAAAACCCAGTAAGTAGTTGTTGTTTGTGGGTGTGGTTCGTCACCCAGTCATAAAAGATTTACGTGGATTGCTTGACAGACAGACAGACCAGGATGGAGGAAGGTTGATGGGCAACACTGTGTTTTTAGTGTACAAAAATAAAAGTTAACATTTTTGATTAATGGTTGTAGTGTGGAGCACAGCCCATACAAACCCAACTTTTTACTCACCTCTAGTTCTCACCTGACAATGGACCAAAATGAGAAACAAATATAGTCTGCAGTTTAATTATGCAGATGACTATATAAATGGAGCATAAATTCTATTTAACCGACACAAATTATTTCAAAGGTCAATCAGGACACAATGGCTTAAACGTAGTATAAGATACAGTATATAAGCAAGTATATAAAAAGGACTAAAATGAAAACCACAAGCCAGAAGGCTACCCAACTATGTAGAATCACCAAAGACCCTGACCGAACTCAAAGAGCATGCCGGTGCTGCCTTAACACTGACATGATCAAAATCAAACGGTCAAACTAATGACAATCTGATTCAATATGTGGATGGATCAACAATGAAAATGTCCCTAAATATTCCAACCAATTCTGCACATGAGCATGATTTCTCCGGGACATGTAAGCAAGTAATGGTGGAAATGAAAACTGTTTATGTGCACGTCCTCTTCTCTTCTATTTCTCTTTTCGGTCTTCTTTAATCACCCTTAGTGAGGAGGTCCTCTATGTATGCATCAAGCTCGTCATCTGTGTTTATGTCTATGTCCTGAAAGTTGGGAGGAAAAGAAAAGAAGATTACTTTGCTTTTATATTTCAAACAGACAAATGTGGTTTATTTGGCAATCAATAATATGCAGTGCAGATTAGGCAGTCAACAATCTTACCTCTTGTACTTTCTGCAGAAGTGCTACAATGTTTGTTCGAAGTTTCTGGAGTTTCTCGTCTGCTTCCTTCAGTTTGATCTCAGCACTGTTGCTCTTCTCTTCCACAGCTTTGGCCCTGGCATCAGCTCTACTCTGGTATGAGTTACACAATGACTGGAGACCAGATTCATACTGCTGGAAATATTCTTTCTAAATGGAGGGAAAAAAAACCTTAATCACAAGCACTCAAAGAAATACTACAGCAAGAATATATAAATAGTCTTTAATATGTTGTGTGTTCATATGACTTTTGGTTTCTATGTTATACAAAATTGTCACTTCAGCTTTTAAAGTTTTTAAAATGAATAAATCAAATAATCTACTGTCTATCTCACCAAAGGAAAAGCCACCAACTCCTCAGCCGTCATGCTGTTAACATCATCCTTTGGAATCCGGAAAGCAGGAGGGAAAAAGTACCGCAGCATTGTCCTGGACACATAAACACGACAGTGACTGCTGCGATCAGTGCTACTACTACTATTTAGATTTATTTAAAGTGTGTGCTAACAGCACCAGGTCATTATAACCAGCTCACCTCAACATGGTGACCAGGCTGTCTGTCACCTCTCGACTGGTTCCTGGCTGTGTCGTGTCTGGCTCCATGGGTGCCGGCCCCCTCTCGGTCTCCTGTTGGGTGTCAGGCGTCTGAGAGTTTGGAGATGGTGGCCTCATCAACCGGACTTCATCACTTCCCTTAAACACCCTTTTAAGAACACACACATACTTATAAGATGGTAATTATCTGGCATAGAGAAAATGTCCTCTAAAAGCAAAAACACAGACAGAGAATCTTACCATCGGTCTTTTGGGGTGGATCGAGGTACATAGTCAAACTTTACTTTCCAACGAACACTCTGTTTATTTGTCTCCACAGCGATGACTTTGCCCGTGTACCACTCCTTATTGACACGTACTTCAACCAGAAGACCCTTATCTAGAGAAGATATTAACATTAAATGATACATATTCATCCCATTACATCTATCCTCTTCCAGTTATTTGTGTGTGATACACGTCAGGGTAAAGCAGTCCATCATCTTACCCTTCTGAGCATTTTTTAAGTCGTTCTCTGGTTCCGGTTGTGGCGTCTTCTCAGGTCCCTGCAAACATAACAGTCATTACCACCACAGCAGCCTGAAAAACCTTGTTTACTGAAAAGACAGAATGAGGTTAAAAGAAATGATTGAATAAAGCAAAAGCCCCACAGTGCGACCTCAGGCATTGGTTGAGAGTGGCATGCTTGATTGCAGTCATGCGAGAAGATTTTGACTTTTAAGTGAGAACTGTTAGAAGAGAGAACAAACATCTGGATCAGTCCCAAAGATTAAGTTGTCGTGACTGTTAGAAGATGTGAGAGCAGATGCAGCCTCCCTTTATCAGGACGAAGTAGAGAAGAGGGACAGAGTAAAGCTACCTTGGCTGTGGCACCATGCTGTTGTGCAGTAATGGATTTAGGGGCAGAGGTTGGTGTGGTTGGTGTCTGCCGTGTGGGGGTAGACACCCCTTTCTTCTCAGCTTGGGAGAGTATTTTAACCTGCAAGGTCAACAGCAGATATGCTCTGACTGGAGTTTCGGACTTAGACACCAAGGAATATCCTTAATTTTGACATCCTGTCTTTACTAAATGAGCCTGAAATGTATTTATATATATAATATCTCCATATTGCCTGGCATTCACATAAGCTGCTTTCAGACATGCACTGAAATCCGTAGTCCGTCGGTTCCCCTCGATTCCCTGTGTTTTCTCTGGAGGAGGTGCATGTGTGAACCCAAATCTGAGTGAGATGCTGCGCTGTTTCTGCGGACTTTCTCTGCCTGGCCTCCTATATGTACGTAGAATCCCAGGGGATCAATCCCAGGGGAATCTGCTCCAACAAGCCACATGCCAGATAAATAATAATAAGCAAGTAATATTGTGTCTTTTCCAGATGCAGAGAAACAAAGAATACATATTAACCATTTTAAAAGGCAAAGAGTAGTTCAGCCTATTCATGCAACACGTGGAGGGGCTTGTAATATATATCACTGCACTTAAGTTGATGTTATTACATGTTAAGATACTGATTTAAAAAAAGGGGGCAAGCAGCACTGGGGGCACCAAGGCAACAAGTGGCTGAAAAACAGAGACTGCAGCACATTACACAATGAATCACACCCACATTGACATGTACAGCCTGACTCACAGGGTTAAAGTAAATAGTGAATGGTTTTATGCAACGTTTCTACTATTTCCTACAGTTTGTCGTCCTCTGTTGAATGTTGTCTGAAATCTTTTGCATTTTCAGTCAAATTTAAACCTTGAACCAGTGTTCCTGACCTGATCAAATGGGTACTATTGCTTGTTTACCTCGTCCACTTTGCCACGCTTGGGAAGTGGGGCCTTCTCGACCACTTTCCCGTAGTTATTAGCTGCTGCTGCCATCTTGGATTTCTTTGTCTGTGGTTCTTCCTCCTCACTTTCCTCCCCACTGCCCTCCTCTTCTTCCTCCTCCTCCTCTTCTTCTTCCTCCTCCTCCTCCTCACTGTCCTCCTGCTCTTTAATTCTCTTGCGTTGTCCGGCAGCTGGTGCTTTGGCAGAGGATGCTTTGGCAGAGGATGCTTTGACAGATGTCTATGGGTGGAGACAGATTTCACGTTTTCAAACTTTTTGGATTTAGCTGGACATGAATTCAAAGTTAATAACTTTCTCATATCAAACCGGCTATTAGTACTGTGGTATTGGTGAAATACTTTATATAACCTGGAACTTACCCTTGAGCTGCGGCTTGGTGGAGGTGTTTTGGCAGTAGCTTTCGGTGCAGGCTTTGCTGCAGGCTTTGCAGCTGATGGCAGAGCCTTCGCTGCTGCTCTGGACCTTGGTGATTCAACTTTTGGTGGTGGTGGAGGAGCGGCAGCAGTCCGGGTGGGGCGCTGAGAAGAAGCACGAGCTGGAGGGGTAGTTGAGGCGTTTTTGAGGTGAGCGGGGAGTGGTGGAGAGCGGGGCCGTGTTATGGATCTCTCAGAAGATCTAGTTGCCTGCACCAACAACACAGAAAATTGAAACAGCAGGTGTTAGTGAGCTACTTTATGTAAGACGTGGACATTAAATCAGTGCTTTCAAAAGAATGTAACAGGAGTATTAAAACAGTTAACTTGTACCTGAGAGGAGCCCTCTGTTGGTTTCATGCTGACCTCCATCGGAAGCTTCTTTACATCCACTGCAGATTTGATGGTGCTGGTTTTCTGAGAGGGAAAAAATAACATTTACGTACTAATGTACTCAAAACACAGCAAGACAGAGAGAGAAGGATAAGCAGGTACCTGCAAGGCCTCAAGTTTCTCCTGCTGCTGTTTAATTTTCTCTGCCAGCTCTTTTTGTTTGTCTTCAACTGTCAGCTTTTCTTTTTTCAGAACACCACATGGCAAATTCTGTTTCTGTTCGTGAGCATCACACCTGAAAACATAAAATACACCAACTATATATAACATGTACTCCACATTATACACAAACAGCAATGTAGTGACTCCAATGATGTGCTATAAATTCATCCCATGAATACTTAAAACTAATAACACAGCATGAATTTCGACATTTAAGACCTATGTGTACCTGTCCTGAGTGCCGTCAGGGTTCATGAGACACACCCAACTGTCTGGGTACCTTTTGTCCACAGCGTCCATTTGGAATGGAAGGGTTCTCCACTTTAAACATTTATCTGAAAACAGAAACCAGCACCAGAGAGTTTGTAGCTGTAATTAGTTTGGTGAGATACAGTACGACTATGAGTGTGTGTTCTCCGTGTGTATTGATTTTTAACTAACCACACTGAATAGTAAGTGGTATCTCCATAGCCCGACGTCTCTTGTATCTTTGCTCTGATGACGGCGGTGCAGACCAGCTGGCAGACAGATATCCAAACTCATCCCAGAACTTTACTATACCTTTCTGGGCTGAAGGGCACACAGATATACAATAAATAAAGTATTAAAAAATATCACAATATTATTCTGAAATTAATCTTTAGAATTCTAGGAATCGACTACAACAAATTTTGGTATTTGGTATTATCAAAAACACACAATTCAGCAAAACTCACCAATATTCGAGTCCTTCCAGTACTGAGCTAAATGTTCCCCCATGGATTTCAGTAAATGTCGATATTCCTTTGCATCTGCAAAGTCCTGTTTGTTGTGAGTAGGCTCTAGAACTAAATATGGGACATCCACAACGCCAACGACACCCCCACATGCCCTAAAACACAAAAAACACATTTATCTAAATCAGAGTTGTTAGAATTGTAAGGCACTGGTAGGAGCAAGTTTGAGAGATAATTAATAATTACAGGGCATCATCTTAGTATCAGGGACCAATAACAACTGTAAACACAGTCTCAAATTTGTGGTCATTTATAAGTGACAATATCAGGGAAATACAGTAAGCATGCACAAATGGGCACCAACAATAGCTGTTTGAGGCTCAACAAAAAGTTTAAACAACAGCAAGATTAACAACAATCAATACCACCCCTGCAACAACAAACAATGAATTCAAGTGATCATACAACCAAACAAGCAAAGTGCAAACCAGCAGGCTTTTGGTACCTGGTAGTTGTGTGTGTTTGATTAGGTACAAGTGTGTGAGTGTGTGTAGAGGGGGGATGAGTGGGAAGGAAAGATTTGAATGAGGTTGGTTATGACATCACACCCTGGATACAGACAGTGGATTCAACCACAAGATTTGATTTGAGTGAGATCAAGCATGATCTAACACATACCTCTTGCACAAAGATGGCACAAACAGTTACCACGTCCTCTATAAACAAAGAGTATTTGTGAATGTGTGTGTAGATCTATGTGCATGACTCACATTCCTCCCTCCAGCTGTGGCCCTGTCTTCTCGTACATCTTGATTAGACGAGAGCAGTTGTACACAAACATCCCATCCAGGTCCCTCAGTTCGATGTTTACACCAAATATAAAATTCAACTCCTTGGGCTCCTTTAGTGCTCTGAGGTAAAAGTACAGCAAAAAGAAGTAGTTTGAAGTACAGACTACTGTTGTCTGTATGCAACAGTGGGACATAGAGTTGCGCTTTGTCACATTTGAGAAATGTATATAAACATTATACATCCATTTAGGTCAGTCTGTAGATATACTAATTGTGATGTTTTTTTAAATTGCAAGCATATGTGAGGAAAAAGAAAAACCTTGATTATAACCGTTGATGTTTGAAGTTTGTTTATCTTACTTCTGTTTGGCTTCGAGAATCCTTTTCTTCATGTCAGCATCACGTTGAAGCATCATGGCCGAATCCTGAACCTTTCTCAGAATTGCCTTGAGGAAAAGCAGAAGGGGAGGATATCTCAGATTATGCAACACTGAATAATTAGAAGTGCTTCCACTGCTGACCCTTTAAAATTACACTTCAACCTTAACTCCAATTATAGATTAAGGCAGAAGTTTACTATAACAATCAATTTTTTAGACAAAAATTTTTCCAGTTAAAAACTTGATTACATGACATCGTAAAAGAAAATTTGCAATGGACAAATTAACCATTGTATTTTCTTAGATTTACCCGTGAATCTTTCGACAGGTCCTCTCCTAATCTGGCCTCTAATGCCATGCGCTTACTCTCTGCCTCTCTGGCCTTTTCCTCCGCTGAAATACATGACAAAAAAACATCAAGTCAATCAAGTCAATTAAAACTAACTTAAATAGAATAAATACACCACAGACTCACCAATCTTAGCGAGGTGATCAGCTTTCTTTACTTCTTGCTCAGCACGAGTTTTAAAACGAGTTGATGAGTACTTATAAACCCTGTTGACAAAAACGAAGAGCACCAGTAAAGGTTTAGTCACTGGGATTAAGAAGTTATAAATACAGTATAAGTGTGTTATTATATTACCTTGGTTTATAAAGACAGCAGGACAGTCTTTTAGTCCTGACTTTGTGTCCCTGGATAAAAATCCTCATGCGTGGGTCGATGTACAAAACAGCAGCATAGGCCCTGAATGACCTCCTCTCTGGCTTCCTGTGAGAGAGGGAGGAGTCATTCTAAAAAGATTCCAGCCAGTGCTTTGTAAAATATAGTCATAAAGTAACTACGGCACTCACACTCCTTCAGCAGGTGTCCCAGCCATCAGTATGTCTTGGTGATCGGTCTCTATATCCAGCTCTGGTTCTCTGTTGTCCATCAGCTTCAGATTATAGATGATCACAAGAGTGCCTTGAAATAAAACACCCACATATGACATCACAATCAATATCAACCATGTCATTTCCCAAAGCTAGTGCCTACAAAAAAACACATTATTATTATGACATTTTTAAAAGTGAAATTGATTGAAATAACAGAAATTATGTTATTAACATATGCATTTTAAGCATTGCACTCAAGAGATGCTTTGAATGATACATGCTTTACATGAAGGTGTTTGGAGTAGGGCCAATGACCTTGTCTAACATAAAGACACAGATTGACATGCTTACCACTGCTGCTTTCTATTTTGTTGAACTGTTCCATCAGCTGCTGTTCATTTTTAAAAGGAGAGTATTTAAAGATCAGGTCGGTCTCTATGCCGTACTTCTCCGGATCATTGGTCAGCGGCTGCCTCGTTGTTAGATCCCAGGAGGGGAGGGGCACTATCACCTGAAGAGAGACGATTAAAAGCTGCTAAGTACAAAAATCTGAAATGTTTGAGAAGCTCCAATTTCAACAAAAGACCAATGGGTTTACAAGACTGCATTACTCGGTAACCCTCAAAAAAAGAAATAAAGTTATACATCATACAAGTAACGATTATTAAAGAAAAGGCTAAATATTAAGTACTTGACAAACCCACTGCATTTCGATAATAAGACTATTCTATCCACATGTTCTGGAGACTATAACATAATCTATCAAAGAGGCAAATGCTCAAATATTAATAAAGTAATCTTTTGACGGCACTCATCCCAAATAAAAATTACATTTAGGAATCAATAGCCTTAACTGACAGTTGACTCTGACCTCATCCAGTCCCTCTTCTTCATGGAAAGTCCTCGACAGGAAAAGGCAAGTCAGCGTGTTGCCTTTTTTCGTGAACAAAATGAAGTCTTTGCCGATTCGCATGGAGCCACTGTGAAAACAACACAAAACATGTGAAATTATCCAAACACCACTGTACCAAATGAACCTCTTCATCACACAAAAATTTGGAGAAGGTCTTACGATTTCAGTCCATTTCCATACTGTCCGATCTGAGTGGACACAGGTGACCGTTTGCTTGACTTCCCAAACTGAATCACATGGGTTGCCTCATCTAATAAAATATATTTCACATACATAACACATAAATAATCAAAAAACCTCACAATGAGCCTCCACCAAGCATATGCACACATTAACTTAAAACTAGCTTCTTTGATAATAAAGTCACACTTACTGGGGTCCATTCCAATACCATCATCCAGAAAACAGAGCAGGTAGCCACCCCGCAGCTCTGGCCTTTTTTCTGTCAGAAAAGTGAGCAGGTGACAGGCAAATATTAGACAAATATTAGGTATACGTATGCTTCAGTGTGTGAAACTAGGTGAATATTCTGAGGTGTACCTGTGTAGATGTCTATGCGTGTGGCATTAGCATCTCTGAAAGAAGCAAACCAAGTGTGAGATGTACAACAAAGAAGATATCAAGCTGCAAAGTGTTTCAACAATTGCAGGCTCTTTTACAAATCATTTAACGGTACCTTGAATTGTCGACAAGCTCCGCCAAGGCTCCAAATAAGAACTCATGGGTTGTCCTGAAACAGACAACAAATGTCAATAATTGCAGGAAATTAGTTTGTTCACAGACAATTAATATATTGGATTATCCAAAGAAAAGAGTTAACTTCAGTGACTGGGGCAAGCTGGACCCAGAAAACGGATGTATACAAGATACTTAACAGGTTCTGGACCCTACATAGATATTTTCAGAGGGTTTATTATCTTATTATACAGCCTACATTTCCTACAGTGTATTAAGAGACACATGTCAATGTAAATGGGACAGAGGATTAACTGAAAATTACTATCTAACATTTTCCTAGCAGATATGACACTGAAGTCCTCTTCTTTATAACTACATACAGACACCTTGTTACAACAGAACAAAGACTGGCACTGTCTTATTAAAGCTGCATTCATACAACAATTTCAGGGGGTTTATGTGAGAATGCAAATGTCCAAGTCAGTTAATTTGGATATTTTGCTGAACCTTTTCCTGACAGGCCCCTAGTAATGTCCAGAGTCCTAAAAATATCCATGTGATAATACAGCTGGAAATGTCGGGATAATTGACAGTGAGCAAATTAGCACGTTGAAACTGTTTCTGAATGTGTTGACAGGTGCACTACAGCCAGTTCAGGTATAGGCAGGAGGTTCAGTGGGGCTGATAAAAGATTTACGTTTATTTGTTGTATAGGACATGACATGAGAGGCTTAGGTTACATCTTTACCTCTGCAGTGTACAGGCATTTCAACTACCATTAAAATCCATACAGTGAATAATATGATCCAAAGCACTATGTGTTTTCTGTAAGGTTTGACATTCACATGTAGTTTGCTCTGACCAGCCGTGACTGCTGCTCACTTTAGGTCAAGTTTCAAACTGACGCTGATAACTACTTACAGGAACCAATCGTGTTTGAAAATCCAACTACCAATAATGCATATGCTTGAGAATTGAAATCCATAACGCAAAACTAAATGTATACTGACAAGAACTTACTACATTTCTACACACTTACTACATAAAAGAGCAGCAGATGTATTATAATGTGTATATTTCCAATTCCATGTGTAATTCGTATTCACAAAGTTAAGTAAATATTAGCTAATATATATTAAGAATATCACATTCACATAATTCACATAATATCACATAATGTTAGATTTAGACTACAGAAACGTCTTCTAAATGGAAATCATTACCGTACATTTAAACTGCCTCAAACTTTTGGGGCACATTCTCCTCCAAACAGATACAAAGGTTAGGTTGTTTTAGGATTGTTGAGAGGGATGTTCATTGTATGCCATGTGTTAACTGTGTGTTCAAACCTTTGAGCTGAGTTGTGGTCTATAAATTACTACATGATTGTGTGCACGAATGAATTTCCAGGAAGTCTGTACTCACGAGTTCGTGTGCAGGTACTCGAAGGTGAGCTGAGCTCTGCTCAGGTTGCTGTAGTTGGAGAAGGCCATGGCCACTCACAGAAAGGTCCTGCTTCTTTCCTTGACTCCGGTTTGTTTTCTTCCTCGAGAACCGAGCTCTAGTCAAGTGTGTTCATACTGTAAACGCAAATACAGTAATGTAAACTATCACAGCCCGTGCAGATTCACCTACAGTCTCCATTAAACATCACCACGGACATGATGCCAGCCTGTCTGGACGCCACGGAAAGAGTCAAAGGGGACAAGTTCACAGCATCGAGTTAATAAAAGCCCCCACCCCGTATGAGCGGTACCACGTGGGAGGCCTGTATGCCAACAACAAAATTGTTTAGCTCTGAGCAGAGAACGGCTGTAGGCGCCGTGTTAGCTCTGAAGACATTAGCGCTAATGTAGTTATGCACAGAACAGCCACTGGTCTAAGTTAAGTGTCTGTAAATAAGAGCCGGACGTGTAAGTGAAGAGACATTGTATAAACGCCTCAGACGTAATGCAGCGGCTGTTATAAACACTTAATATTAGGCTAATGTAGCTAACGGACGTTAGCACCTTCTGCAGAATGTATCTGCGGTAATGGCAGCTAGCTAGCGTCACACAGTTAAACATGGAGCTGATGTTAGCCGCATCAAATCAGTTCCACCAGCTTTGCAGACCGTTTTCATGAGACGGCGACTTTGTGGTGGCTCCCCGCCACTGGTGTCGTAACGACGCGTCCAAGGAGGAATAGATATCTCGCGGCGTAGTATTTCCTTCTCCCTGAAGAGGAACAGTCCGCCAGGCCGCGAACAGTCCAGCTCCCAGTCCTCCGCTCAGGTCCCGCCCCTGGGCTCCATCACTCCGTCAATAGAGAGGCACGGTGCAGACATTCTCACCGCTGATTGGAGGAGGGGCTCTGTGACGTAGGCGGATGTCAGAGCGGCGCATCATGCATAGAGCTCACTGTTTATGTTTTATATGGACAATTTATTATTTGTTATCAACGTGTGTTTTCTTCACGGTGTATTTCCTTTGTCTTAAAGCTGGAAGTTTATATTTGTGTTCATGTGTTTGGAAGCAATCCAATGTTGAACAAAGCTTTAAACGTGTTCACTGAGCTGAATTATCAGCATTTGAGGGTAAAATGACTCACTTGTATATTCACATGTAGAAATCATATTGTAGTACAGAGACGTTTGTTTTCATTGTCAACTGATAATAACAGAACAGGTCTGTTTCACTTTTTATGATCAGCACCATAACCTTTGTTGTTGCTTACTTTCACTTCCTTTTTCAATTTTAGAGGTGAGTCATCCCTTTGTTTGATTCTATGCATAAAACTAAAAATGTTTTCTGCAAGTTCATTTATATTCCACATAGAAATGATCATCTAGCATTGCCTGTCAGGAAAGCAGGGAGAGAACATTCAAATACCTAATTATTCAGTTATTTGAAAACTCAGACAAACAGTTGTGTAAACTATGATAATTCATTTTCAGAAATAATTCCCTCCCATTGTGACCGCAACTCCTCGGCTCTATAAATTGAGGAAGTCACTGATGGAAAGTTCACTGTCACTGGGTGTTGGCCCCTACCCCACCTGGTGCTGGGTGGGGTAGGGGTAATGGTAATTGCTTCACTGGGGTCTTCAGGTGTGCACCCTGCTTAGTGTTTCGTTGATAGGCCCACGACACCTCCACAGGGCTCAACGGCAACACCGGGCATCCCAGGTGTGCCCCCCTCTGCTTTTACACTTGGCGGCCACTTTGCAGCCCAGTTGGGGTCCTTTCTCTTGATCCACAGGCAGCTGCTGCCTCGCTCGGCAGTCTCTGAAAGCAATTTGACGGTTTGTCGGAAGGCCTGTCCTCGCACTCCCACCCTCTTCAGAAGCTTGGTTGTGGAAGTGGCAACAAAGCCTCTGCACCCGACTTCGACAGGAAGCACCTGGGCACGCCAGCCACGTTGTTCTGCCTCTGCTGCTATGTAAGAGTACTTCAGGCGTTTGCGTTCATATGCTTCACTGACTGCAGCCTCCCATGGTACAGTCACTTCCACAATGAAGAGCGATTTCTGCATGGTTGACCACAAGACCAGGTCCGGCCTGAGATTAGTTATAATGATCTCCGGCGGAAAGACAAGCTTCTGGTCTAGATCCACCTGTATTTTCCAGTCCCGGGCAGTGTCCAGGAGGGTCGCTTCCACTCTAGCAGATGTTGTTACTGGGAGTTGTCCTGCTCTTATGAAAGGGGTGGTGTTCGGATGTCTGGAAGTCAGGGGAGGAAACGCATTGTTGGTAGTCCTCCTTCCTTCCAGGGTGATCGCCAATTGTCATAGGACCTGGTTGTGTCTCCAGGTGTAGCGGCCTTGGGACAAACTGGTTTTACAGTTGGTGAGGATGTGCCTGAGTGTTGCAGGGGTTTGGCAGAGAGCACATGATGGTTCTTCTCCTAGCCACTGGTTTAGGTTCTTGGGTGATGGAAGAACATCATAGGTGGCTCTGATGATGAAGCTGAGTCGGCTTCCTTCCATCTCCCAAAGATCCTTCCATGTGAGATTGATTGATTCACAAACTTGGAAAGAATCAGTTATTTACTGTTTACAAGTCAGTTTATAACACTGATGATTTCCATGCACATACGACACTTTGCCTTTTGAGCTGTAAACACTTTATTTGACAAATATATTTCATAGGAAATTAACAGAACATAGTCATTTTACGTTTTATCCCTTTAACACCATATGTTGAAATTCAGAAAACAAACAAGAGTTATAAACCCTTCAATGTTTCTTCAAAATTCACATCTTAAAATTTCCCCAGCTATTCAAGTCATAATTCATTGCACTGTATCTGTGAGAATGCAACAATACTCACACTGTGGATCTGTAGATTTGACTTCTGTGATCAATGTCAGACATGTGAATAAAAGTTAAAAAAAACATTCCTAGTACAACTGCTGATAGGAACATGGTATAATATACTATTACTCTTCAGTGGTAAAATAATGTTAATTTTAGATGTTTAATTGGAAGAAGAATTGGTATATTAAAACCTGACACAGTTGAAGGCAATCAGATATTTTTCACAAGGTACTAAGAATAAATCTTGGAAATAATTGAAGTAGAAAGGTTTTGAAAGTAAATTATCCCTAGAATGTAGTGTACATAACAAACAGACTGGGGAGTGGTTCTATGACCAGTCACTACGTTATTAGAGGGATGCGCCACTTAAGTCTTAAACATTCATGAAGTCGGTCCCTTCAAAAGCAGCAACCAGCTGATCTCTGCAAGACGCAGAGGGTGAGAAGAGATCAGGAGTCAATCAATGGTTCCTGCAAATAAAGTAAAGAGTGAAGTTAGGTTTTACAATTACAGTTCACATTTATCAACATGCTACAATGTTTTACACAAAAATACATGTTTAGATTCCAAAACCAAAGCAGTCAAAACTGCTAGTTTGACAGTAATGTAAGAATTTACCTACATTTTTTAGATCCAGCCCATTCCAGTGGCAGCAGGGTATGAGCGAACGTGTCACACTCGCAGCTAAACAGAGTACAATGCAAACTCCGAGCAGGAAAACACTGACTTCCAACAGATGATGCACGGCAACAGTCCGCTCCTCCTAAACAGTGAAAGTAGATCGACAAAATGACAAAAGGGCATCTGTATTATGGCTGAGCATGTGTTGTTCATATGTGTCAAACAGTACCTGTGTTAACATGACTGTGAGTGTAGGGTCATTCTTGCTGCGTAAACTGTAGCAGGTTTGTGATGCTGTGGGCAGCTGGTTGCTCACTTCCACATGGACGGGTGAAATATTTTTCTGAAATGCAGGACACTTCATAGGACGTCTTCATGAAAGTGTCCAGTACATGCATGTGAACGCACAAAGAAAGCAGTCATGAGTTGACGGAGAGACAGACTCAGGCAACTAAGTAGTTAAGGGAGCTTGAACGTGAATGAACTTACGGGCTCAGGGGCAGGAGGTGTGATGGGGCACTAATGTTGAGGCAGGTGTGGGTTCTATTTCCCGTCAGAAACTCTAGAGTCATATTGACAATCTCATTGCCTGGGGAGTAAAACAAATGCTTATGGTGAGATTGTTTACTTTTATAGACTTAATTTACTTTCACTTAGCTAAATTAATACCAACCACCGAGATGTAGTTGACTGGCTCTCAAGGAAGTGTATAGACTAAAGTATTTTCCAGAGCCACGAGCTCTGCTGGCAGTCACAGCCACAGGAACCTCGAGATGCAAATGTGTGACTGAAGAAGACAGTTTTGTAGGGTCAACCATTGTCTCTTTATCCTTTTTTTCTTCCATCAGATGAGAGGGAGCTGGTGAGACAAGTGCAGATGAATCGGCAATGGCTTTCGTACACAGCTGGAGCTGTGATAAGGAGGACAGAAGTTGGTTCCAGTCCTAAAAGAGGAATAAAGCAAAAGATTTGTTCAACATCAGCTCAAGACACAAAAACAAATGCATAATTCAGTCACAGCCTGTGTAACAACATGCTTGTTTTGCACAACAGTAATCATCACCTACACATTGCATGGTACAATCTTTAATAATTGTGAATTATTTTGCTGCATTTATTTGTGAATTGTCTACTATTTAATCCAGTCTGGGTTTTACCAGAACACCCTCTGTCCTGACAGGGACTTGGCTCTCATACAATGCTCAGATGAATCCTTGTTGCTTTCTTCACAGTTTCAAACAGCTGTAATATTTGGCACGGTACTAGCAATTAATGACTCTTAAGGACTGGAGGACACCAACTCCACCATGCTTCATAAAATCGTTGAATGCACTGGTTTTGTTTATTCACATGTGTGATGGAAGTTTACTGGAAGCTGGTGAAAGGAGAGCTCAGGCAGCAGCTGATGATCTAATGCAGAAGAGTTTAATGTAGACTTGATGCATCAAGGAGACCAGAAGATGGAACAATATACAAACACTATCAGAGTAACATGAGCAATTGTCACCCCAAGTCTGAAGATGTCTCACACAGCCTCCTCATATATCTTCTTCAGCCTGTGTCACCCATTCTAACAGCACATCCATGAAAGGCTAGAATTGCTGTCACTCTCAATTTGGTGTTCACATCCTATTGGACAGTTAAACCTTGAGTATGCATTTCTAAATCACATTGTGTCCTTACGTCTAGCCACTGGTGTAATACGCAAAAGAGTAGGAGTTGGTTCCTCTCTGTCTGGGGCTTCTGAATAAGCTATGAAAGAGTAGACACTACTGTTTACTGCTAGTTGGCCCTTTATCTATAACCTGACCTTGGGTATTGCTGGGAGAGAGAAGGGAGTATGTGTGGAATGAGACAGGCTCTATTCTCATAATAGTGTACAGATGGAATGTGTGAGGATGGTCAAAGATTCCTCAACAACATGGAGAAATGGTACACCACTAATCTAAACGAACGGCTACATTTCTATTAATTACTCATTTATTGATTAATCAGTTTAAGTAAGTGCCCCTATCGATTCTTTTTTTAAATCTGTGAATCTAACCATTATTTCTTCAATCTGAGTGTGTGTGCAGACGTTTGTGTGTGTGCTGGAGCTACCATCATACACGTGTCAATAAAACAACAACAATATAAACAGTCCTCACCTTGGCTGTGTCGGGGTTGGGCAGAGTGTGAGAGTAGCTGTAAGAGCCCAGGCAGATGAAGGAGATCACCAGACTCAACATACACAGAAAGAATGTCACCATTGGAGGATTATGGGATGCATAGTCTCTGAGGTTAGCCACTGGATGCCAGGAACCCATCATCGGACTGCACACAGCCTGCAAATGTAAGAGTTACTTCACTTAGCAGAGATCTGACAGCTTCTCATCCCACTTCCGGACATTTGATAAAGCAAGCGGATTAGTTCTATGAGTCTGTTTTATTAGTTATCATACAGGATTATCTCCAACAAGACACCGCTTTTTCCTGCTTTTACAGAATAACAATATTCCACACAGAGTTTCCAGCTGTGCGGCAGAAGACACGTTTGGTGCAGGGATCAGAGGAGGCAGCCCTCACATGTCGGTTCATTGTTAGCTAACGAGCTAAAGACAACTTCATACCTTCAGTGTGAGCGAGTCTTCTCCTGTTCGCTGCTTCTGTTAAAACATTGTGACCAGCGTCGTGTTAACTGGACTTATCCATTAACAAGATCAACACTTCTCCTTCACGTCCATGGTTTAAAGTTCAGCTCCAGCTGTACAGACGCTGCACGACAGCGCTGTCGCTTTACGACAGTGACGTGTGTAACCCGGATGTAACACATATTTGTATTGAAGACTAAAATAAACAGATTAAATATAAACATTATACATTCATGAACAACGTGTGACAACTTTAAGTGCAGCACCATCTAACCATGTATCTATTTAAATCATCACTTCAACAAATAAAACAATAATCTTTAACAAAAACCAGCTTGAATAATAAGAAGAATATTGATAAGAATACAAATAGGTTTCCATTGATTAGTGTGCAAATGCTCTGCATGCAGAGTGAACACAGGGAAACAGCATCTTTCATACCAGGGCTGCGTATCAACCTTCCCAAACTGATTCCATTCAGATTAACTAGGTCTTGATTCCATTTGATTTGATTCCATATCCATTCAGTCAGGGATGTGTCTGTCTACAATACCAATTTAGCTTGGATATGAAAGACATTCTCAGAAATTAAAGCTGTAAACTGTACAAGGAAACCTCTATCTACATGCATGAATACAAATATTAAGGTAGGCCTGGCACGATGTGTTTTCCCAGACATTATTGTGATAAATGATGTTATTGTGTTAACTTTGAAACCATTTCATAATGATAACATCATGGGTGTAATTGTGATAATAATTACTTTACGTCTTTACGATTTATTTGTTATTTATTGCAAACTTCTTATTTTTTGACTCATAATTTTATTCTTCACTGTTTGTGGTCTGCAGCGTCTTCTCATGTGGCATTGCGCCCCCCAGCGTCCGCTCCGGGACAGTTCGGTTGCTGGTCCACCACAAGAGGGAGCCCGACACCTGCAGTTCCCCTCTCCTGTGTGACAAGGGCGCCATCTGCTGGAGTATCAGGGTACTACTGAAATATTCATATTTCATAAAATTAGGAACGCTTCACGAGTTTGCGTATGAGGGTGGGAAATTAGCTCGCAGGCTAACACTAGCACTTGTTGAATCATGTTTCTAAATAAATTTCAAGTTGAATCTTTCTCTGCTGCAGTTTTTTTACAAAATCAAGTGAAACCAGAGCGGCGTCGCTGCCTCCAGGAGCAGAGACACCTGCAGGAGAAACCAGGTATTACAGTGACTTCTGAGCTTCATCACTCAAAAGCTGTGGAACTGAGACTGAAGAAGAAGAGTCTCCTGCCTGGAGCTTTCAACACTTTGCTTTCTTCAGCAAAGGAAAAGAGCCCAGCTGACAAAGTTTATCAGCTGTACTGGGATCAGATAAACGCTTCGGTCAGTCTTTGTCACCACGCCCCCTCAGGAGCATTACAATTCGGCCTTTTGTTTACATCATGTCCCGGAAGACAGGGTCCAGATCATCACTTCTTCTTCATGGGTTCACTGTCAGAGACAATCTGAGACGTCTAATGTACTCTGAGTCCTTTTTCATGTTTCAATTAAATTATGATTATAAACAGAATATAACCTCCATTGGTTCAGGTACATTCCTGTGTCACGGTGTCATGGATCTGGGTCGTCATGAGGAGTTCAGACAGAAGCAGACACCTGGACCCTCACTCTCTTTGGGAGCCGCTTTATCAAACATATTTACTTATTAACCTCCTCGTTGTTCGTAAGCTCACAGGGCTGATGGGAAAATATACAGATGAGCCCTTCTCCATGGCATTGATTGGCTGGCGGCAGACCATAAGACCCGCCCATAAACCCCTCCTCTGAGAGGACTGTGGGTGTTTCATTGTTCACCTCCTGCAGTTTGTTGTTGTTTCACCACACATGAAGGAAAGCTTCCACACACTCACACACCTTCCATGCACCAACACACCCCATTATTATATGAGACCAGTGGTGCACAGACCAGCGCAGTGCAAAGACCAGTTAGGGAAAGAGTTTTATTCAACTTTTTACTGTTGCTAAAGAGAAACACACTGAGTCCTTCTCACTAATAGAGGCTGGATTTTCAAAATAAAGGCCCCCAGATAACTAGTGTTAACCTTTCCTGCTTGACCTCCAGACCTTGGATGAGAAGCACAGGGGAGATGTCTGTTTTCCTCCTTGGCTAAAGCCTGTTCTTGCTCCTTTTCATCAGTTTAAGAAATATTGGAGGACACTTCACGTTGCCGGGAGAAGCTGCTGTATTTATTTGCCAATACACTACAAACTACACTACGGTAACTTGAGATTATCCGACATCCCCCTATAAAAGGTACATTGAAACGTCCATCAACTACTTATGAACCATGCACTGTATATAGAGAATCAAATACATATTTGTTAGGAAGCAGATGAAGGTGGGTAAGTTGTGAACAATTTAAAAATATGACTTACACATTATTTTCAAATGTTCTATTACTGAATGTGTAAAATCAAACTTACAAGCATTACACAGACCAAGCAAGGACATAAATGTATATTAAAAAAAGGACAATGATCAGGGCACTTTATTGAGAAAATATTTTTTCAAAATAGATCATTAAAACAATGCATAACAACAGAATTACTCAAAATTATCTAACTCAATTGCGGTAACAGTGAAAGAAAGTCTGCATCTGCATCAATATCAGTACTGATTCTCCAAAGTAAGTTGTGTTTCCATAAATTACTAAACTATCAGATAGGCAGTTTTCACACATTTTACATAAGAAATCAACAACAAAAAATGTAAATCTGATCTCAACACGTGGAAGCTCCCATTTTAGTAAGATTGTGAGAATTCTGGTTCTCTGTTGCAAAGAGTTCAATGCTGAAATTAGACAGAAAACTCATGTCAAACTAAATTTAAGTGTCATTTCCCTTTGTCAAAGCTTAAAACAGCACAGCTGACAGTTTTGTTCATGCTACTTGTACACATAGTGCAATAACAGTTAGGAAGTCCAGCTAACTTTTATAGGTTTGAATGCCCAAGTATCAGGGTGACCCATGTGCATCAAGTCTTTGTAAGGGGAAGTGCTCCACTGGAAGGGTGGCACCTGGTCCCAGGTTGGCCCGTTCACTGCCACCATGCCATAGTCTCGGAACATCTCGTAGGAGGTCAACTGCAGAGGAGCAAACACATGCGCACACACACAATACAGCTGATTTAGCAAAGAGCTAACTAACATGCCAGTCACTTTAATTCAAGCCAAAAGTGTACAAAAGATTCAGTTTTCATAATAGTAGAAAGCATAAGATTAAAAAAATAAAAAATAAAAACCTTCATGTCTGTTCCACCATGTGATCTTTGCTTTAGGGCACCAAAGGGATAAGTTCCATTAGCTGGGTTCAGGTCCGAACGAGCTGAGATCGCATTCTCTCCATTGGCAGGGGGATCACAGCCATCACACTTAGATAACGGGTCTTCCTTGAAGTTGTTATACCTGGTGAGGGACACAGCATCTCATAAGTAAAATTCCTACGAAAATATGAACAACTACTGTTAAAGTTTCATCGTATTAAGCGGATCAGTCCAGAAAATGACTGAAATGCTCGCCTCAAACCTGTGTACCACACAGACCTTACCTCATGAGGCGAACCATTGAGTCCACATCCGTAACATCTGTCTGGTTTCTCCTGAATATCTGAGCCCGAGGATTCTGGTCCAGAGAGAACCAGGGGCCGAACTTCTCCACAAGCTCATTGCAGCCGCTGGCATTAAATATGCTCTCGTAGTATCTACAAAGAGGGTTGAATTAACAAAAGAAAAATTACAATCTGAAAACACGCGACCACATTTATATAAAACACATTTTTTTAACTGGATACTTACGGTATGTTGTAACTGGCCCAATATCCATTCTTCAGCAGTTCCTGAGTTTTATCAGCGTAAACAACAAGTCCCCTGCAGCATTACAAAAAGAGAAAAGCTTATTCGAAGTGAACGAGTTGTCACAGGGTTACTAGACGTTTGCAGAAATACAGTGCGTTTGATTAAAGGTTGAACACAGAGACTTACGGTATCTGCTCCAACACAACAAAGAGGTCCTCTTTGATATCAGTCTTCCCTGGAGTAAAGTACTTATAGTCTACAATCATCCACTGATTGTTATACCTAGAAAATAAACATACAAACACGTTTGTCCAAAGTGACTTTCATTAATTTATTTACTGTACATCCAATGCCACTGAAGTTGAATTATCTGACTCAGCAGATGACCTCAAACATACAGCATGATGACCCCATTATAGATGTATGACACCACTGACCTCCTGATTATAACTGGCTACATAACACTTCATCTAATCTTGTCATCAGTAGGAATTTTGAACTCAAGACAAATAACAGAGGAGAGGATCACATCTGAACAAAGTGGTGATAGTGCTGGTTAAAGAGTTATGTGAGCAGCATTCCTTCTAATTTGTGATACTCACGTTCCACTGTTGTACTTGGTGAATATCTCGGCCCATTCCTTGCCAGTAACAGCCAGTCGATTGGCCACAATGTTCCTCAGCCATTCCATGACGGATCCTGTGGGCTGCACAAACTTCCAGAGGGCAGGGTTGCTGTTGCCGATAGTAGTTTCCAATGTAACCTGCAGACACAGGAACAAAAAAAGTCAGACGAATAACATAACAACATATTCAAATACTGAAATGTATTATTTTACATGCATAACATTTGCCATGCAGAAAGAGTTCTCACCAAGCCGCTACTGAGGATATAAAAGTCATCTCCAGAGAAGATAGAACCAGGGTAAGATGAGAAAGCCTGAATTCCCCCAGGAAGAAAATAATTGTCTAAAAAAACCAAAAAAAAAACAGAGCACATTAGAATATATTCACACATACATATAACAAAGCTGCCAATCATTTGCTGGTGCTTTCAAAGTTGGGAAAAACTGTTTGAGAAAAACAGCTGATTAAAGAATAGTTTTGACATATAATATGTTTGCTTTTATTTTAAGAGTTATATTGAAAATCAACACCTCTGTAGGCTGGCTTTGTCCAGGACTAACAACTCAATCTCTTAACCTCACTCTATTAACATGTTGTGATTGTTTCATCCTCACAAAAACCAAAAACCAGAGATTGTTTCTCAGAGTCGTGTTGCTTGAACATTGCCTAGACATCAATTGAGGAAGTGAGGACATTAGGTTTTGACAGATCCAAGCTAGAGGTTTCTTCCTGTTTTTATGCTTACTAAGCTAAGCAACTGTAGCCACATTTTGACTGTGCAGTCACATGGGTGTCATTGATATTCTCACCAAACAAAAGAATGCATATAAGCATTTTGGCTAAAATGTTGAACTATTCCTATAATCTAATAAAAGGAGACTAAAACAAGAGACACTCTCAAATCAGTAAAATACCTAAAGGAGAGACTTTGAAGGCAAACATATATTTCTTCATAATTCGGAGCATGGACTGATAGGTGTTCCAGGTGTCATGTGACACCAGCAGTTCCTTATTGTTTGGCAACAGCTTAATGAGAGCAGAGCAGGAACCCGATCCAAGAGGTCGCATTTGGCTTGATTTGTTCAGAGCTGATTCCAAATCCTCAAGATCCCCACCCAGCTGGAAGAGACTGTTCAGACAGAGAATCAGTGAAAATGTGTGAGACAAGATCAAATTAAAAAAAAGTAGATCTCAGAAACAGAGAGAAACATGTTTGGTTAATTCAAAGTGGAGATAAGCACTAACAGGAAACCAAATGGATTGAAGGAGAACGGCCCCAGTGGAAGTGACAGCTCGTCGTTGTAGCTATCCTCCAGACCTTTCAGCTGCAGCAGGGCCAGACGCACCTGAGAAGAAAAACAAACACACAGTGAAGCATACTGTCACCGGCCTTAGAAGATTTCATCCATCCTACAAATGCTCAGTACCTGGTACCAGTATGGTGAATTTGGATGCGTCTCTATTTGGTCTTGAACCCACTGCAGATTGGTTGTGATGAAAGCCTTGAGGCGCTCACAGTAACTGGTCTGGCTTGAAAAGGGCCCACAGTAACCCATCAGTGTGTTCATCCAGTGCTTGTAGATGAGCTGTAATAACATGGATAGTAATGCGAAACAAAGTGAGTAAACGAAACCTTTGGACTACATCTAAATCAAAGCACAATGACAGCAGGAGAAGGAGGGTTGAAACCAACCTGAGATGTGACGGCAGCCTCCACTGCTCCAGCAGCATAAGCCTGGATACTGTCATTGTACTTACTACTGGTAGTGACCTCCAAGAAAGACCAGCTGAAGAGAGCACATTGGAAAATATATTATCTATGTGCAGGTTTGAATGTGAGGCCCAACAATTTATTAACTAAAACTAAAAACAAAAAAAGAAACGGCTGATATGAGACAGTATCTGTGGCTTGTGTTTGAGGGAATTAATACAACATATTTTTACAGAATAAACAATGTAGAAAAACATTCATAAAAACTCTACATATTTGTTGTATTTGCCCTCTGTATACATACATATATTAAATAAAGTATGGGGTTAAATTGTAAAATATTAAGCCTCAATCATTTTTTACATATACATTTATTGGTGCCTTTTACAGACATCAGTTTCGGGGCCTGCATGAAAACTTTTATTTTACAGAATTAACAATTGAGAATTTTTTTATTTTCAATTCTATATATTTGGTGGTATTTGTGTTAGATTTAATTATAAAACTCTTAGGAAATTTTTTACCATTTCTTTTACAATGTGTATTTTTCGTCCATTATATCTGTATCACAGTTTGGCTCTTCACAATATCGGTCGGGTCTTGCCATCAGTGCGTCAGACATTTTACTTTCTTACAGTAAATTATAAATAAAGCCATCAAAGGAAAAACAATCGATATCCTGACTCGTTATAAAAATGATCGTTAGTTGCAGCCATCACAGATAAATTACTCAATAGGTTTGTGAGGTTGGCTGACATCTTGTCCCAGCGGCACAGAGAAGGAAGGAGAAGGTTCTAAAGGTTCTAAAGGTTCAATCTAAAACAAGACACCACCTCTGCACACTGACACATTTCTTCTCACCCTGATGTTTGGATGTCATCGGTGAAGTTGGCCCAGGCCACGAAGTCCTGGTGAAACCCGTCCCGCACACACAGATCCCCGCTCTGCGCGTCGATCACCGCGGACTTTATCTCCGCTCGGACACACAGTGAACTCAACACGTACACGACCACAGACACTGAGCTGAAACTCCACACAGGACACATCTTGTTTATCCTCGACGCCATGTTTTCATCAGGTTCACATGGACAAGTCACATGACGCCGCGAGGGACTGGTCACCTGACTCTACTCAACCACGTACTTTCAGAATAAAAGACTTCTTCCTGTGTTTTTTTAAAAATAGTTATTTATGTCACCACCCCAACACAACATGAGACACAAAGTAACACAAACAGCTTTTAAATCATCGAATAAAATTTTATATAAAAACTGACATCACTCCCATCATGTTCATTCTATACAAAAAACGTTTGTAATTTCAGAAATACCGAGATTTCAAACTTTATCACAAAACTTTGATGAGCTGATGAATGTATCACCAGTGTCTTCTGCATGTTCCGATGAGGTCCATATTATCTTTAGCGTCCTATTCACAGAAAACAAAGGAGCTCTGGTCAGGATGGTGTTGAGGGTTTCACAGCCACAGAGACGTTCAGGGACCTCAGTCTTCCCCTGCCCCCCCAGTTTCCATCTTTTCCATAATTCCCTCCAATACTTCTGTCTTTCGCTGCTTTTTGGAGGCCACTGAAATCAAGAACAAATGAGTCGTATGAAAAAAAGGACTATATAGCAATTACATCCTTTCATGGATAGTATTTGTATTTAGATTTACCATGAAAATGCTCAGCTGTTTTCCGCCTCAGTGTTTCCACAGTTTCCTCAGCATCAGCCCACTCTAGCACGAGGCGCCTCCCGTACAGATGGGTGCTGTGGCAAAGTGCAGCAAATGCTTTCTATGGAAAAAACAGACACATCTAATTCAAGATCATAGCTCAATACTGTATAATTTACATTACTGTAGCAATAGAGGGCTCTGTATTCCCTAAATATGCAGCTTTTAGACTTTTACCTAATTCAAAATCACATACAAACCTTTGCATCCTGTTTGGTGAGGAAATCAACAAAGCCAAAGCCTCTATGTTTCCCTGTACCAGCTGCTTTTTTCGGTAGGCGGACTGTCTTCAGCTCTCCGAATGTACTGAGAAAACAGAGGCAAGAAATCACAGCGTTAATGAATTATCTCACTCTCAACCTTTCTCTCACCGAATAAAAAAGCAGTTGTTTGTGTGTGACCCCTACCAGAAGAGTTCTCGAATTTCCCTGACACTGGCCTGGAAGGGAACATTGCGCACAAGGATCTTGGATCCGGTCTGCTTCTTCTCGAGCTGCTTCTTCTTTCTGGACACCTCGGTGATCCTGCACACAGGGAAAAAGATTGAATGGGTAACGACAACAGAAGTTTCATGACCCACAAACCATCACAATCAACATGTTAAAGTAATGAAAAGCTTTTACTTCTATATTATGCACTACTTTAAATTTTTTTCAACAATGTTTACTAAATCTTACTTTGTGGCTCTCTCAGAAATCTTCAGCTCTAACTTGTGATCATCCACGGTACAGTGCTGGAGGATGGTAGAGAATAAGAGAATGTACATTAGTTGAAAACCAGGAAGAAAAAGGACGATAAGAGTTTAAATGTGGAAATGGAGCTGGTACCTGCAGCTGCCTCAGGGCCTTCTGTGCTGCCTCTGCTGTCTGATACTGGACAAAGCCATAGCCCATAGACAACAGCTTTCCTGAGGGTCAGAACAAAACCACAGGGTGGTTAACTCACCTGCTGCTCTCCCTAAGCATGAGAACGTTCACACAGAGATAGATATTCCATTCTCACAGAATCACATGTTAAGATTAATGATGTGTGGCATTTAACCATCGTCACTGTGAGACTACAATCAGACTTTGGATGATGATGATGATGCAGAAAAATATGACATCAGCACCGTTGAATGTTTTTCTCATAAATAAAACTATACAATAAATCCATGATTCTATGTATTTTGAAATACCTGATTTATCTTTCTTCTGGGAGATGGTGCAGGATGTTACCTTCCCACATTTGGAGAATGTCTACAACAGATGAATAAAACATAAATAACAGAGTTGTGTTTATGAATGACAATATTACATATAAATGAACTATGTTAACTATGACCCACCTCCTGTAGCTTCTCCTCTGTTGTGCTGAAATTAAGATTCTTAATGAAAAGTGTGGAACCAGGAGCAGATTCCTCCTCTTCCTCCTCCTCTTCTTCTTCTTCCTCTTCCTCCTCCTTCTTCTCTTCTTCCACTGCCTTTTCTTTCTCTGGTACTTTGTTAGACAGATACAATACATATTTTAGCTATCAATTTTATTTTATCTCCTGCACGTTTAAAAAAGATCCAATTTGAGAAGAGTGTGAAGAGCCTGTGTGTTGGAGAGATTCTACCTGGTTCTAGTTTGGCCGCCACAAACACGCCGACAGGTGCCCACTCCAAATACAGCGGGACATGATGAAACTACAATAAGCAGGAAATAAAAGTCTTCAGTGTCTCTAGTCAACAAACACTGCGTGAACCGCTGATGCAGGAGAAACACAGCGCACACACACACCTTGCTGTAGGCCAGCTTTGTGAAGGCTCGTTTTGCTTCAGTCGGCTCCAGGAACTCGATGATGCTGGTGAGGCCTGACGGTGGCAGCAGCACTCGACCCAAAGAGCCATGAGGGGAGAAGAGTTCCTCCAGCTCTGATACAGTCACTCCAGCTGGAAGGTTTTTCACCAGGATCACAGTTTTACTCCTCTCTGCTGCTGCCTGCACACCGGGGGGGGGCACAAACACACAACAATATGAATCGTTGTTACGAGGGTAAAGGCTCCATAAAGCAGTAAAGTCATGTAAAGTACCTGACTGAAGCAATCCAGACTGACACTGTTGTCGAGTAGAAACTGTCTAGTCTCCTGGACGATTTGAGTTTCTCCCAGAGCCATCCTCACTGCAACACTTCCCTTGGACTCCTGAAGGGAAGGGCAATAGCCAAAAAAGATGGATGCTCAATGTGTAGTCTGCTTATTAATGCACATGGTGCTGTTGCCATTAATATATATATATGTAAAAATTGAATGCAGTGTCACACACATGGTCCAGAACTTGGCTTTTTGTGGTGTTGTATTTTTCAGCAATGGCATCTGCCACTGCACTTGTGCCAACGAACAGGGTGTTCCAATTGTGTGAACTGGAAAGAAGCAGAAAAGTCATGAGAAACTTTAAAGAAAACCTGCAAAGAAGCAGAAGAGAAGCAGAGGATTAATGGGACCTGGGACGTTTACCTGGAACTTGAAGCTTTATTCTTAGCATCTTTTTGTCGTTTGTAAGTTGAAGAGCCAGGACCACCAGCATCTGAGGATTCAGCCTTTTCCTTCTTCACGGTGGAGGGAAGCAGGTGAAGCATCCTGCCCTAAAAGTGTGAGGGACAGTGATGTCGCTAATCTTTTTAACTTGGAACTCAAGCTGCACTACTATATGTAGAGGAACACTTCTTCTAGGGTGATATAAAAAAAAATCAGTTTGAGATCAAATACCTGAAATACATGTCCGTCCAATTGAGCAAGAGCGGTCACTGCATTCTCTGGTATCATGTAGGTGATGAAAGCAAATCCTTTAGGTTTCTTTGTCAGATTGTCGATAGGGAAGAGCACTTCCGATATTGGACCTGTAAACATGGCAAAATTAGAATATACTCAGAAAGGAGTGAACTTATTTTTGCAGGAACAGGTTTGTGTGTGCGCGTGTTTTTTCTCACCATGTTTAGCAAACAGCTCATTGATCTCTTCCTCTGTGCAGGTGTAAGGCAGGTTTCTGACAAAAAGCCGACCGGACTCTGCAATATCTTCCTCCTCCTCATCCTCCTTGAGCGTCCTGGTGAAGTTTCTGTCAATTTCTTTGTCCTTTCTGTCCCTCCTGCCTTTACCCTGATTACCATCAGTGCAGAACACCTCGATGTAACGCCCCCCTGAAATCACAGACACAATGTGTTACATTTAAAGACAAGGAAGATGTAATACAGTTAAAATGTCATCACAACGGTCTCAGACATTTTCATAATCAACAACATGCTTCTTGATGTTTGTCAATTTGCAAATCTGGGACAAATGAGTATTCATTATTGTGTATACAAAGTCTTAACAGCCAGCAGTGGAAGATATTTTAACCACCATCTCCTGTCATGTCTTCAATGACATGCACCGAAAAATTATGTACAGAAATAAGACAAAGATGTATTTTTTACCGATATAGTCTTTATTCTTCTTCAAGGCCTTTACCACCTCTTCTTCAGAATGCAAGTCCACATACACATAACCTGAAACACACACATAGGATATCTGTGTTTATACATGGGTCTGTATACAGTCTACAAAGACAGTACTGACATCATCTAACATATTCATATGTTTTCAGTAACTTACCTGTTCTATTCCCGCTTTCGTTCTTCCCGATCCTGATGGCTGCAGGCTTCAGCGGGGTCATGAACTCTCGTATTTGTTGCTATTGATGGTACACATTAAAAGAAATATTTTAGTTTCTTGTACACAGACTCTGACATGTACTGATTGTTTTAAAGCAGAGCATCTTCTCTGTACCTGTGAAATCCTAAAACTTAAGTAAAGTCACCTCTTTAACGTTGAACGGAGCTCCTCTCAGCTTCACTGTGAACTCTGTTGTTGGCTCCATCTGGAACAAACAGATGAGTGAGTTAACAAATACAAACTGAAAGCAAACACCGTGCTGTCCTGATCTCTGATGTGTAATGATGGATGTTTTTCCATCACTCACCTCCTGTGTGGCAGTTTTCTTGGTTTTTTTCTGCTTCTTATCCTCAGAAGAAGCTGAAAGTTTGGTCTTGGAGCTGTTTTCTCTTTCACCACTCTCATAGGCACTGTCTGCATGCTGCACAGAACCGGGATCCTCGTCTTCATCATCTCCTCCTTCATCTTCCTCCTCCTCCTCTTCATCGTTCTCTACACTCTCCTCCATGGTGTCGTCTGTCTGTGCCACCTTCGACCGTAGGTAATCCATATCTGACAAACCAGACTTCAATGCTTCTTTAGCGACATCTGAAAGCATTTTAAAGTAAAGTATTTACATATTTACACCTAGAAACTGGCACCTCTTTGATAGTAAATGTACATAAACTTTTTTTCTTTCAGAAGTATCTTGTAAATCCAGACTTCAGAGGATCCAGCTGCCTAACTGGGAGCAAGCTTTAAACTGTACGAGAGGAAGGGACCCAGTATTACCAACCTTTATTTTCATCATCTTCCTCTTCTTCTTCTTCATCTTCTTCCTCTTTCTCCTCTTTCTCCTCCTCCCCCTCCGACTGCTCTGAATCAAAGTTGAGGTAATCATCTGAAGCGACTTTCTTCTTGCCCTGAGTCTTTGTTCGTCCGCTGTCGGGAGGATCAGCTGTTTGCTGCACAGTGTCGTTGGCCCAGGTCGGTACTTGGCTTCGATTCTGATGAACTGACAGAAACTCCTGGAACTCCTGGTCTTCTTCCAGCTGAGACGAGAATGCAAAGATTAAACCTCCCATTAATAAAAAAACAGCATGTGTAAACAAATGATCAAATATCACAGGCAGAGAGATGTTTATTAGATTTTGCTAGACGGATGGAGTATGAACCTGAGATTTAAATACATGAAAAATATTGTGGTGTAATCCCTTTAAGTATTTTATAAAGACAGGAACATGGATGTTGTAGAGACAACAATGCTGAAAATTAACATTTTGGTTTGGACCAAAAAGGATTCACATATTGTCCACATTCAGATTTTATATCACTAATATTAAACTCCAAGCCAATGTAGCTGCTGAATGACACATTTACTTACATGTCCAAGTGCTGGGTCCACTTCCTTTTTCTGTTCCTTCTTTTTCTGAAGACGTGACAGAACTTAGCATTATTCTCCACCAAGACAAATGAAAACACTGTGGCTACAACAGATAAGAAAGATTGAATGCTGGGTAGATTTTCCTGGAGATAATCACAGAGATCCAGACTTGCTGTGATCTCTCTCTAGGTTAGCGTCTGCAGGTACCTTCTTGCTGTCAGTGTCCGCAGTCACGGAGGGTTTGTCCTGGCCTGATCTCTGAGTGTGTTTACTCCACGCTTTTGCCTTAGTGGGGTCTCCAAACGCTTTACACATCTCCACCTGGAACAAACGACAACCACGGGTTCATATGAGGAACCCATCTCATCAACAGCAACAACAGGAGGAGGGGGAGGAGGAGGAGGAGAAGCTGACGTCTCACCGTGACTCTGGACGTGTCCACGAAGCTCCTGTGGAAATGTTTCAGGGCTCCGTTCGCATCTTCTTCGGTTTTGAAGCCCACGAAGCCGAACTTGCGGAACTTTCCGTCCTTAGTGAACTTCAGAGAGCAGTCAGTGACGGTGCCGAAGGCCGCGAACATGGTCCTGAACCTCTCCTCCTTCATCTGCACACACACACACACAGAGAGAGAGAGAGAGACAGACAGACACACACACACAGAGAGAGAGAGAGAGAGAGAGAGAGAGAGACAGACACACACACACACACACACACACACACACACACACACACAGAGACAGACACACACACACACACACACAGAGAGAGAGAGAGAGAGAGAGAGAGAGAGAGAGACACACACACACACACACAGACACACACACAGAGAGACAGACAGACAGAGACAGACAGCCACACACACAGACAGAGACAGACAGACAGACAGACACACACAGAGAGAGAGAGAGAGAGAGAGAGACACAGACAGACAGACACACACACACACGCGCAGTTACAACATCTGCAGGTGGACGCCAACAACATGCGACTGTCTGCTGACAAACAACATGGCGGACACTCACCCCGTTAGGAAGGTTTTTCACGATGAGTCTCGACATGTTTACAACACGTTTGAATCCAACTAATGATCAGAAGAGAAGCTTTTAAATAAATGTCAACAGACGAGCGTGGACTCGCTACTGGGTCGCCATGTTGAGGAGGAGGAGCTTCTTCTTCTTCTTGGCGTTGATCTTAATGCTCACTACCGCCATCAACTGGTATGGAGTGTGGCCCGGGATATCTGACCATACACTGTGTAAATGGAAAACAAATAGATAAATAATAAACCCTTCTCTCCAACACTTCTTTGTGAGAGATCATATAAATCTAAATTAAATTATAATCCCTTCTCTCTGCATTAGGAGGTCATTTACATTTTTTAAGCAATCCCAAACTGTACAGACTTAGGATACTTAATACTTTAATACTTAAAAAACGATATAAATTAACAAAACTTTTATTTTTAAGTTGTTAAGCTGATTACTATATGTCATCCTCTTTTAATAGTTACTTGTGTTAGTACTTCTATAATTTAAGTGGGCTGCACATTTGAGATACTTGTACTTATCTAAACTGCGCTACAATTCATTGGAGAAAATTGTACCTTTTACATCACAAAATTATTTAACATACTTCATAGATTTTACACGTTGTTTGCTCATAAATCATGCTGCATTGTTTTTGTTTAACTTACCCCAAAGCCCATACAATAGCTACAGTGAGCTCCACTTCTACTAGCTACTACTGTGAAGTTGTTCTCACATATAAAAGCACCAGTCAAAATAGTTCAGTTATATTGTTAACACTCACAGAGGCCATTTTTTTCTCATGGTAATTGCATTAGTGCATTACACACTGTTACTTTTGAGTTGCCTTGCTGAAAGGTCAAACGCAAATACCATATGTAAACATTTAGCTAATAATAATTCCTTGTCATGCTTAAAGCACACATTTACTTGGAATGTTTTTTTTTTTTTTTTGAGTATTGCCAGTTTCACCAAGAAAGGAATGAACATGATGTTTATGAATAAATTGAAAGACCAAAGTAATCCACAACCTTTTCAGTCATTTATAAAAACAATAATAGTACATTTTATTTGTAAAGCATTATTAACAATGCTCAAGACACTTAACATAGGATTATAAAAAGAAACAGAGAAAGTAGATACAAGTGAATATACAGTACAGCCACACAATAAAATATAAGATACATGTTATAATCAAACATCTGAATTCTAAAAAAATTCTGGAACAAAAAATCTTCAACAATGTAAGAAATAGATGATGTGAATTGGTCCCAAAGTGTTTTTGTGCCCTGTTTCCCTCAAACTATTAAATGCTCATGACTACTTGTTGCACCTGGCTGTCTACAGATTTCCTGCTAAGTGAGGCATGGCATTAAAATCAGGAGTTAAGTCTCATGAGGCCCCCGCAGCACATCACTAAGACTACAAGTGCTTCTGAGCCAGATTGGAAGTTCTAATCCATTTGTGAATTGTGCTCATCACATGCAACACATTTCATTAAAATTAAGTTGTACTGTACTGTCAATTGGAAAGGAAATGACTTCCAGTTAAATTTCAAAATCTAATCTGATCTCAACGGGCTACCGTGCTATGTTTTACATGTAAGCCTATTATAGGATTTGGGAGTTTGAGCCAAGTACTCACAACCGGTGCTCTGTAAGATTCGTGATGCAAATCAACCACCCACTTTTTCTTGCTTCTACTTTTTAGTCAAATCTTAGATCTCTTTAGATTTTTTAAAGAAATATTGTAATTTTTTTGGAACAGGTAAAAAAGACAGAAGAATAGATATACAGTACTATTACATTACAATCAGGAGGTTTTTTCCATTTAACCCCAAAAGAAAATCTAATTCACATAAAGAAAGATGATTCAAACAGCTCTTTCTGTACTTTTATTGAGTAGTTTTTCACATAAATAATGTTTGTATATCTTATAATCATATTTAGGTCATCTTACAATAGTTAGACAACTCAAATGCTCTCACCACCCTCTGTAAATACATGTATTATATTAGTATGTGGCCTTTCTCCCTGACAAACTTCAATGGAGCCTTTGTTCTTAAGGTCACATCCCAGACTGAAAGGTTGTTGTAACAGCTCTAATTGCAAAAACTGACAAAAAACACAATTTTTCATAAGTTGATCTTTATTGAAAAAAGCTTTGATTGTTCCACCGCTGAGTCATGGGTTACATTTCACATAGAAGTTGATAACAGTGTCGTTCCAGCACCATCAGCACCGTGGGCCTTTCTGTGTTTGGAGGACTGGAACTCGCTCTGGATTTCAAGGAAGGTTTTGTTCTTGGTTTCAGGGACCACCAGGAAAATGTATATTGCCACTAAGGTACAGACTGCCAAGAACACCAGGAAACAGTACTGCTGCAGCCCGATCTGTGCAAATGAAACAAAAAGTGACTCTACCTCTTGCTTTTTAACTTCCTCCACCAAGGAAGTTATGTTTTGCTGTTTATTTGTATGTTGTTTTGCAACAAGATTACGTAAAAACTATCAGACAGATTACCATGAAAGATGTTTGCAATTTGGTGCAGATCCAAATTAAAATTGTGAGCTACTAATTTTAAGTGCTCTCATAAGGAGACTGTTGGGACCTAGCGGAGGTCTGCACTCCACTGAGTGCCAGTCTGTGCAGGAGATAAAGAAAATATATTGTCATTCATTTTCGGAGACCTACCACAATAAAAGGAAAGACCATGCCGATGATGAAGAAGCTGAGCCAGTTCACGGAGCCTGCGATAATGTACGCTGCGGGGCGCGAGGTTTGTGTGAATAGTTCAGTGGTCAAGACGTTAGTTACGCCACCTTCACAGAGGAAGAAACAACAAAAGAAATCACTTACTATCAATTCTTACTTACAACCATTGTGAAACAGCATGTGTGGAAGAAAAGGGACGACTTCAGCCACTTACCTGGTCCTAAGCCAAAACTCAGGATGAAAGCAAAAACACACGCCATGCTCAAGTATGGAAAAATTGGGCTGGCATCCTGATAGAAAGAAAATCACACAAATGCATGAATACAAAATATATGGAAATGAATGAAACAAAGCTTTAAATGTGTTTTCACAACATCGGGATGAATCACCTGAAAAGTGAGCGTCAGCGTGAATAAAATGCAGCAGATACTCATCAGTGTGTATCCTCCTGTAATGAGCACTTTCCTTCCCAGGCTTTCAACCAGCATACCCTGTGAGACACACAGCATGTCACAAGACCAAGAACATGCCAGGCAAACATTTCCTTTGAGTTTTCACGCTGACCTTTCAATGGATGTTCCCAGTTTAGTTCTTTCACATCCTGCTGCCCAGTATTTTAGTGCAACATTTGTTTCAGGGATTTCATTCATACTTTTAAAACCCTCATAAGTTTTTATATACAACAGTTTCCACTTTGGTCAACAATTAAGTTACAATTGATTCTGTTTTACTCTATTTCACTTTCCAATAACTAGAATAATAATAATTCTAACACACGAAGGTTTTATTAGATCTTTCTGATTGTGCCTCTATCTTTATTCATCAGTTTGAGTTGTGTGAACATTTCAGTGTAATAATGTCAAACTCATACTTACACAAGTTAAAGCAGTGATGCATTCACAGGCACCAGTACCGACGGTCACATATGGTATCTTATCAACAGGAATGCCAGATTGTTTGAACACGTAGTCTGCGTAGAAGTAAATCTACAGGATACATGGACAACGAAACTGAAGTACAAATACAAAATTGAAGATCAAGATATTTGGGAAATAGAAGGAGACATATCAGCGTGTACGTACAGCATTGATGCCGTTCAGCTGTTGCACAGCATTGAGCAGCATGACAGTGAGAAGCTGCCAGCGCACACTGCGATCGGCTAAAAGGTCCCACGGCTTCTTGGCCTTGAAACCTGCTAAATTATTCTTCTCCTTCTCGATTTCCTCCTGCTCGCCACCACAGCGCGATGATCCGTGCAGTTGCTTGAGAGCTGCAGAGAGTAAAATAATAATACGTTTATTTGTATAGCACTTGTAACTAAACAAGGTTACAAACTGCTTTACACAAAAAGTGACCAGGAACAGTTGTTAAACCATCACATTTGAGCTCTGTCAGACTGGTTGTTGTCATGAAAATAACAATAGTAATCTTCAATTGTACCTTGTTATCAGGTGTTTCAGCCTTTTAATCGCAATAACGTAAAAAGCAGAACCTGAGGCTAAATGTAAATCTACTGGCTTGTATGGCAGTGTTATGAGAGCCATGTGGTCGCTCAGTAGATCAGCCGTCATTACAACACATGACACACACTGTGATTGTGATCTCTCACTCTTCTCATCTGCTCAGGCTTTGGGGCAGGTTTTTGAGAACCACATGAAAAGCTTTTCAGCGTCAAATCTGTCCCTTCACATTAACGCAGCATTTCGAGAATGTGATCATCTGCCTGAACTCACAGCCATGAAGACAAACGTCTCTGCCTCTAGTAATTCCACACAAAGGAAGTCCTCAGGCTTTTTAAACTACACTGTCATGTGCACTAAATCAATCTTCGCAGGCCAAAGATAAAATCATATGAGCGTAAACTGTGAAAAACAGTGCAGCGAACACAGTGTAAGTTCACCTTTTTTGCACTCTTCTGCGTCTCCTTTGTCGATGAGCAGGTAGCGTGGGCTCTCTGGGAACCAGGGCAGGATCAGGAGCTGCATGATGGCTGGGATACATGTGGTGCTGAGTAGGATGGGCCAGTACTCCTCTCTGCCCAGGACCTCTCTGTAAGAATCAGCCAGAAATATCGAACCAACTTCCTTTTAGATCAAATGTAGACAAATTGTGGTGGTTCAAGTTAATATTCTATCAACTAGGACAGATTGTCCAGGGTCAGGTAGTGTGTTCAGATTTACTTGAGGCCAATGACTTGTCCAGTCAAGATCCCACCAGTGATGAAAATGGAGGTTCCCATTCCCATGGCTCCACGAAATGCAGTTGGAGCAATTTCCCCCAAATACAGAGGTTGAACACAAATGCCAATGCCTGTGAAAACAAACCAAGATTTCACACAACGTTTTAACCACATAAGTGAAGCCTTCACATGTACTTCTTAATCACTCACCCGCATTTATTCCAGTGAGAAGACGTCCGATTATGAGTAATTCAAATAATCCTGTGGGGTAACTCAGACCCATCAGCAGGGCAGCTGCCAAGGCAAATGTGTTATTGGCCAACAGTGTCCCTTTCCTGGCAGAACCACATCACAATCACAAATCTTTAATACAGAAGAATGTAAAACAATATTTTTTTTCAGCACATATATTTATTTATCCATACCTCCCCAGCTTCACAGACAGTGTCCCACCAATCGATGCCCCTAGGAAACCCCCTAAAGTGAATACAGACACGATGATGGACCAGAGCAGAGTGAGACCATCGTGTGATATGTCTTCTTGGTAACGCTCCCTCCAGGTTTGGTTGATGAAATTTTGCACATACTGGAGATGAAGGAACAAAAATACATAACAATTGGATTAGAAACATATATTTTAGAGATATATTTGTGCATCAGACATGTCTCCAGTGGAGATTAAGTGAATATTAGTGATGAAAATTTGATTTGTACTAATAACAGCTGACTGAGATTTTGTCACATGAGCACAAAAATGTCTGCACTCACAGTGCTGTGTACTGTACCACTGTGTTGTAAAAGCATCTTCTACAGGTTTTGCTCTGCAGCTGCATCTCATTCATAACATCATCATAACTTGTGCTGATCAAAACTTAAATATGATGTAGAAATAACAGGCAGTCGGATGATTACCACTTTGTTGTGAAGCATGTTTTAGGCTTTGCTGTGGCTGCATCTCATTCAAAACATAATAAAAAGAATAAAAACTGCAATAGAATGCAGACATATAGGCAGTAGGGTCATTACCACTGTGGGTGCATTGATGATGGATATATTATATCCATACTGAAAGGTTCCTCCTATGCAAGCAGCACAAGCAGCCAGCAGCAGTGATTTGTTTGGAAGCTGCGAACAGAAAAAACAAGACAGAAAACACAAGTCATTCATTAATAATCACGCAGAGAACTCAGCATCTCTTCTCTCGTCTGTTCCTTTATCCCCACGTACCTTTGGTCGCTTTTTAGCTTTGATTTCTTTATTAAGCAGAGGTTGGAATTCATCCAGATATTCCGTTGGCATTTTGTCCCTGGTGTTTTTTTAATTTCTGCAACCTAGAGCCTGTCCTGTCTCCGGCGAGGTTAAGAGTGACGGCTGGGTGAGTCGGAGCTGCGCGTTAGAAGCGCAGATCGCTTGTGATTAGGAGGACGCGGGGTGTGGAGAATCGGCTCCATGAGGCCGCTCCACGTTTCACATTTCACGGCACTTGGCACCAGTTTCTCCCACAGAGAGGAAGAAAGAGGGGAAGTCCAGCACAGTGAAGATAAACAATACACAAAATAAAAAAGAGAAGAAAGGAAAAAAAGTTGCAACTTGAATCAGTGTGGATGAGAGGATCACAGACAGCTGAGGAAGGAGGAGGAGGAAGAGGAGGAGGAAGAGGAGGAAGCTACAGTAGAGATTCATTCACCAAATCCTTCAGACCCCTCCACTGTTTACACTCTCTCCATAGACGTCATCTGTTTGGGCTGGACTTACTGTCCTCTCTGTGTTATTAACACATGTATTCTATAACATATAGACAGTTGTTAAAGGCCTCTGTCTTCTTTATTCCCAGGTGAAGCATTCCTCCACCCCATGCACCTCCAGGGGATTCTACCTGGAGCACCGACCCGGGTCCCGTGGTCCCCTGTTGTGGCTGTCTCCTCTCCCCAATTACGACGGCGATCAATTCGTCTTCCTTGTCCTCGTGGGAAAGAATACAAGAAGCCCTTGAGGGTGCTGACTGTAGAGTCTTTTGTGATCAGACATATGTATGTTTATACAGACATACACATCTGTATTATTATGAAAATAGGAAAACGAATTGAGAGAGATCTGTATCTGTCATTATTCCGGTTATGCATTAAAAAGTTATTGTTGATATGTAAGAAGTTTTAGGTCCTCTGTGTCTGAATCCATCAGCTGATCTACTGTCAACTTGGTATGAGCAAGAAAGAGAGAGATTGAAAGAACAGAAAAGGAGAAGGGTTGAGGTTAGTTGCTGTTATGCAGGATAGATATTATCAGAGATAACACTGCTGTTGTACAAAACTTTTACATAATGTTGATTGATTATCATGTGTTGAATTCTGGCCTGTAGCTGCAACCTGTGATGCTGGGTTGTGTGACTGTCAGGAGTCATGAGCCCCTGGAGCAGAGGAGTTCATCACTGATTTACTTTTGTATAATCTGATATTGGTTGGTTTGTTTGAATAACTGCTGAAGGCTAGGTATAAAATTCATTCATGATCTAATCATCACATCAAAGAATGAAAGACATAGTTCTATTTTTGTTGGTTGCATCCGTTTTATATAATAATAATGAGACATCTCTTCATTTATATTGTCTTTAAATATTATTTTTTTGTTGATTCGTGACATGTTGCACTTCCGTCCGTCCACGGAGAAGGATCCCCAGTTTTTACTCTCCCTGAGGTCTTGGTTTCTTTTCCTAGTCGAGGGTTCACGGCTGAGGATATTGCTCCTTGAACACATTGTTGAATTGATTTGATCTGAATGGTCACAGATCACAGTCCAAGAATAGAAGCTGAAGATATGAGATCAGGGTTCTTCCATTTTCAAAACTGAACAATTTATTGTGAACCTCCAAATCAAGCACATGACTTCTTCATCTATGTGAAGGGTCAAATACTTTTGAAATGAATATAATAGTTGCAGTTTAGTAAGAACTGTGATTTTGTTTAACTTGATTTAAAAGCTTGACCACAACCTTTTGGTTGAGCACTACACATAACAAATCCTCTGCTGTAACCTTCTACTGAAAACTACAACTATCTGCTTGAGGTTACAAAATGAATTTCTGCTGCTATGAGGGTCCCCAAGAACAAAGTGCCCTCTATTATTCTTAAATGTGGAGCAAAAACTCCTCCTTGAGAAGACTAGACAGAACTAAACCATTTTGGAGGAAGGACCTTGGTGGAGAAATGTCCATAACCAACTAACACATTGATTTTATTGACTAATTGAGGCCAAACTGTTTTTCATCAGTCCAGAGAATCTTGTTGCTCACTGTCTTTTAGATTTCCTTGTCTCTCACTCAGAGGAGGCTTCCACTTGTCCAAAGCTCAAATCACTATTTCCAGAGTGTTGCATGATGATTGTCCTTCTTGAAATGTTTCCCATGTCCACACAGGAGCTCAGCCATAGTGACCACTTCTTGGTCAGCTCTGGTTTTTCTCTCACGATCATTAGTTTGGACAGTTTGTAGCTCCGGGAAAAGTCTTTTCCATGTAAAGATTATGAAGGACACTATTTTCCTCCTTAAATGCATCAAACATCTCATGTAGCTGTCTTTCCCAGATCTGTAGTCACACAATCCTGTCTATGAGCTCTACAGTCACATCACAGCTTGGTTTTATTCTGATCTTTTCTGTTCTTTGCTCTTCTTTGTAAAAAAAAAAAATGGGTATGAATAAAGTATGTCTATCTATCTATCTATCTATCTATCTATCTATCTATCTATCTATCTATCTATCTATATACCTGAGATCTTGTAACTAAAGCAATTATATAGGCAAATGACAGAAGATGAATCAATTGAGGTAGACTGTGTAAAATCATCTCAAAGACGACCAAGAGAAAATATGAGGCACCCTATCTCAAATGTTATAAAGGATCTGATTAAAACTTCCTTTTTGATAAATTAGCAAAAAAAATAGATCTGTTTTTGCATTGTCATTATGGTGTTTGGAGTGCAGAACAACCTGGGAACATTTATTTTAATTTTAACATAAGATTGCAACATAGTGCAACAAAGTCTGAGTCATTTTCTGAAATCACTGTTCCTGTACCAGACATTAGACCAGACCACTTCAGACATTTTTTATTCACTGACAGAGAGAAACTGTTTCACGAACAGTTGTGTCATTTTTGTTAAACACAGGTCATTTATGATCATAGGTCTTTTTTCCTTTTTGTCTTTCTTCCTTTCTTTCTTTGATTTTAGGCAGAGTGAAGACTAATTACTGAATAACCTCGGGAGCAGTGAACATTTGATGCATTGCCTCCCCTGGAGTATTTAGTGAAAACTGCAGCAGTTACAGCTTCAGAATATCAACACCATTAAAAAGGTAATTGATTGAAATGAAATATGCAAACAGTCAAACTACATGAAATGCTCATTACTCTAAATGCCTTATTATCTACACTGCAGGATGGAAGTGATTGAGGACAAGATCATTACAGATAATTAGAAAGAGAGAAAAAATAATTCATGGTTTGTCAACAGTGAGAAGTGAATTATTACCAAAATAGCAAATGAGGAAAAATAAGTGACTTTTCACAAAGCTAGTTCCTTTAAATGACTTAAAAATGTAAATTATAAACTAAGGTGAAACTACATTTTATTACATTCAATATCCAACATTTTCTTCTTTACTATGGAGCCCTGTGTGCACAAAAATCAATATTAAAATAATACCTCATGCAATCTATTTTGGTTGATGTTTAACAGCTGCACGCACATTTCCTTATCACAGTCTGTAAAATGAGGACTTTGGATATGCACATGGAAAATATATTCTCAAACTGGCTAATGATCAATTCTGAATCCCTATGACCAGATTTATCTTTGGAAGGAATGCATAAGTTCTACTGCTGCTCTCACTGGGTCCAAAAGCACTGATGGTGTTGACCTATTTCTCGATCCCCAAAATAAAACCTGAAAGCTTTTGATTCAAACTTTATTCAGCAGGCAAACACCAACCACAGTCAGAAGCTGAATTTTGAACTTACCTCTTTCTTTGGCGCAGTCTCCTCCGTGAAATTCATTTGTGAGGCTGCTGTGAAATGATGTGGGAATAAACCATCTGAGCCGATCGCAAGGTGCAGCATATGATTCAGCTCCGAGGGGGAGACTCATTAACTCCTTAAAGCACATTGCTTGACCTGAGGTAAAGTTAGCTGATATCTGAAGGTGTAGCTGAGGACACTCAGTTGAACTGATATGCCCTTTTTATCCCCAAAAATGCTTAAAGATTATTATTATTTTAAACATAAAATGTTTTGTTCACTTCAATTAAGGATTTTTTGGCTATAAACTATTTTTTTGAATACAGAAATAATATTAATGTTTTTAATTCATGTGCTATCAGCAGATCAATGTGGGGTATTAGAGTATAGTGAAATTTACACAACTGTATAAATGGTATTATCAGTAAGTATTTTGACTGCTGGAAAAGAAACTGAAACAACATGCCATAGCCCATTTGAGAAAGATGTGTTTATTTACTTATCAGTAGAAGGTGTAAAAAGAAAATGAATCTTATTTTTTAGAACAGACTTCTGTGACATTATTCAGTTACACAGGTTGAAAAACTCTGCTTGTTTTAAACTGCTGCTGACATCAACCCAGAACTACTACAAGGATTTTCATTTTCAGGACATGCTGTTCTGCACACATGACCCAAAGAGCTGCATAGCTTTCTGCACAAAAAAACCTTTTAATCCCGTAAGAGCCTCTGAGAATGGTTTAGTTGGTCTTTTGATCCTTAAAGTGAAAGAAATGATATTTTCTTAACAATGAAGAGTTCTGTTTGAGTTTTGTCATTGGATCAGCTGCAACACAGACCCTGAAGCTTCACTGCTAAAAGCAGACAAAGGCAAAGAAAAGAAATATAACTTGTGGCAATAGCTGTTGCAGTTCTGGTCACACAGTGTGATTCACGAGCAAGCTGCCCTACATCCAAATAAAACCCATTTGGATGTAATAACAAACAGAAATCACAGACAAAGGTAGGTCTGTACAGTTAGTCAGCAGAGAGTGTGAAGTTATCATCCATTCAGCCGAGGATCTGAGGAAAGAAGATAATTAGAATAATTTATATGTTGTTTACAGCTAGTAACATTTTGCCTTGTAGAACTGGTATTTATATTGAAGTTCGGACTGTTATGTTCTAACATGAGCTATAGAAACATGTAGTTTGAATGGTCACCAAGAAGAGGATTGCATTTATTTTATTCATGATTTGGGTGAGACTTCCAAATAAGTATTTTATGTGATATTGCATTATGTTATTGCTCAGATGCCACTCTTTTAACCAAATATATATATATATATTGTTGTTGAAAATCAGCAAGCATGCGTTGTGGATCAAAATGTCAGGTCTTAAAAATCACTGAGTTCGTCATTAAAGGTTCAGTGTGTAGAATTTAGTGACATCTGAAGTTGCATGTTGCAGCTGCTGTAAAAGACATGGCGGCCTCCGTAGAGAGGACCCACTCCTGATGTAAATATAAGGTATTTCAATATGAAGGGCCCATTCTAGGGTAAAGAACAACCTGTACAATTTAAATGAAACACACTAATGAAAACATCACTAGGATTATTTTGTATTAAATCTCTGCCGATAGATCTCTTTCACCTAAATCTTACAAACTGAACCTTTAAAGACTGAAACCCGCTGCTGAGGATCCTGGTCAGTCTGCCCATTGGTGTCCTGGCAGGTGTTGACCGCACGGGGGCGCTTCATCCGCACGGTGAAGCCTTCGTGCAACAGTGAAACTCTTCCCCCGGTGTGAGAGGGAACCGCAGAGGTGGAGTGTGGTGGCAGGGTGGATCATGTCGTCCAGAAAGAACCGGTGTGTGGCAAACCCGCTGGAGTCTGCGATCACCACACCCAGTGAGAGGATCCTGAAGGAGTGCCACAGTCTGTATGTGGACAGCGACCACGGTAAAGAACACAACCCGGGTTTAACCCGAGTCAACAACCGAGTTAGTCCGAGTCAGAACCGTGAAGCAGAAACACACCTGGTTGTGCTGTTATATAACTTTAAAGACTGGGGGGGGGGGGCTCGTATAGTGTGTGTGTGTGTGTGGTGGAGGTGGGGCAGCTGTCTGTCAGTGTCACTCACATGACATTGAAACACGTTGTAGCTTCTCTCTCCCCTTTATGTATCAATGCTTTACTTTCAAACACAGACACAAACTAACTTTATTATTATTATTATTATTATTGTTATTGTTATTATTATTATAGAGCCTTCAGTGTCTGGACCTGACGGAGGATTGGAGTTAAGGTCCTGTTATTACAGGTATTACTAAACAGTAACTACAGTGTGTGGTAGATGGAGGCATAATAAGATCTCAGACAACTATAATATCACCCAGGACCCAACAGTCCCCTTATGAAACCACACTTCAATTCACCAGATGCAGTCATGCCTGACTTTTTTTTCATCAAGATCCATGAAGTATTCTGTGAGACATCAATTCAAATGTTGAAAAACTTCCTATTTCCTGGATCGTCCCCCTGATGCTTGTCCGCATCAAAATGGAATGGATTGGAATGGGTTGTTCCCTGGGCCAGGCCCACCAGGGGTTGAGTAGTTGAGCAGATGAAAACCTTTTTCATGAAGGTAATAAAAGGCCTCCTATTAATACTGGGTGATAAAACGATAACAATGTTTATTGCATTATATTTTTCATCAATAGCAACAAAAGTACACTATATTCTGATATTGCTTATGCATTAGGAAAGTGCTACATGACCTTCACTCGGGAGTCTTAAGGAAATATTAATGTGATATCGACCAATGTGAACGTTTTTCAGTCTCTTTTAGTTGTTTTGTGCTCATTTTGTACTTGTTTGTGTTGAGAGATGAGTTTTCTGTGGACTGTGAGATATGTTTTTTGCGTCTCCTTGCTGATGACAGTTAAACTGAGGTTCCAGCAGTGGGACCCTGCCCACCCCTCAGGCCTCTGCCTCTGTTCCTGAACAGTTCATCCATGATACTGTCTAGTTCACTGGATCATTCTGTGTCTAGTTACAGCTCTGGAAGAAGTCGTTTTATCACGTGTCATGTCAAAGTTATTACAGTTTCATAGTAACAGTATCTCTGCTGGGACATAAACAGGCTTCTCTAATGAGGAGTATAGCTGCTTCACTCCAGTAACAACAGATTGGTCCTATTATTATAAGAGATGTTGTTAATCAGACAAAATTAGACCAGGGAGTAAATTTGAACTTTCACACTTGAACATTACTTTTTCCACCCTTTAACTCTGAAATTTATGGGTTTGTAATTTCTGAATAATTTCCTTGAGAGTTTCATGGAGGGAACTAAGTAATTTGTTAATTTACCAAAGATATACATTTGTTTAAGAGCTACAGCAAATCTCCCATTTGTTCAATAGGATCAAAATAATGTTTACAATTATATATATATATATATATATAAATATTATTATTTTTCAATCAACAAATAATTTTAGCCACAATTTGTTCGAAAGAAAAACTCTTGATTTGATCCCACGTAAATACTGCTATTAGAAACTTTATTCACCAATTCAATTCTGCAGACAAATCTGATGCTTCTGACAAGTCACAAATACAAGTCATTTATTGGAAATACTTGTTGAATGATGTCAAGAGTTTACATTGTTAAACCTCCTGAAATCATTAAAAATAAAGTGTTAGTGTTATTACAATTGCAATATACTGTACCTTGCTTAATTTAAAGTTTGTGTGTGTGTGTGTGTGTGTGTGTGTGTGTGTGTGTGTGTGTGTGTGTGTGTGTGTGTGTTTGTGTGTGTTCAGGCCTGGTGAAGATAGCCAGCAGCCTCGGAGTGCGCCTCCTGCCTCCCAGAAAGAAAATCATTGTGATGATAATGGGTAACCACTCAGCGGGGAAGAGCTCCTTCATTAATTGGTAATACATTCTATTTTTAATGGCTCCATCACACTATGACTCATGTTTGATTGAGATTTTTTTGGTGACGAGTATGATTTTAATACATGACTTTTTAAAATAGCTTTTTTGTTTAAATGAAATTCATCAATTATTTCTAGGATTTGACAAGTAAAGACAAATACATCTAGTTGGTCATCATTCATGCTTTTTTGGCTCATTGTTTAATTGAATGTTGATTGAGAGCAACACTGGAAATAATGGCCTAATACAACGACTTTCCCAAAATAGTCTTTATCACACAGCTCGTGTTTTGTGTGAAGGGTCAGAAACTGTGTATTAGTATAGATATGACCCTCAGTTAAGTTCAGGAAAGGGTTTGAACTACCTCTATAAAGAACACAGCTGTCAAAGCAGTCACTGACCTCATATTTTAAAGCGGGGGTGGGGATTACTCAGGGTCTCTAGAGGTTTTTGGTATGAAGTTGTGTAGGTTGGGTTTCAGGGTGACAGCAAACAGAAATGGAAATATCTGTTATTAGTTATTTTCCAGAGTTGTTTTTAAAATTGATATGATCACTAAGTGGAATATAATTTTTTTGCAGTGCTTGTTGATTGTGGAAATAAGTTTCACTTTTACTTTTTAACCTCAGTGAAATTAATATGATTCATCTTATGCAAATGTTACATATGTTCATATTTAGAGTTTCCATATTTATCATGAATACTGTAAACTGTTTGCTTTGAAAACACCGATGATCACAGGTTCACAAAGTGCTCCTTTATACAGGCACCAGCCTAGTTTATTGGAATGAATTCTTAAAGTATTAGACAATTAACTGATTAGTTGAGAGACAGAAAATAAATCGACCACAAGTGGATTAGCGATGAATTGTTAGTTGTCAGTTGTCAGTTATCAAGGAAAAACACTCTTTCTATCATCCTAAGCTGCTGATTTAGACCTGGTGCACTTATAGATACAATATGAAAGATGAACACATGCTTTTAACGCTAATCATACCTGACACCTGATTGCTGTCATTTCAGGTATGTTGAAGAGCACATCCAGAAAACAGGCGTTGCCATTGAGACGCAGGGGTTTACCTTCATCACAAGCGGTCGCAAAAGAGAATCACTGACGGTAGGAATAGCATGAAAGCATGTCCAGCACTGTTGCATAAGGATTTAGTATTCAGTGTGCGTATGATCTGATAAAAAGCTCTATGAAGCCGTACCATCTAATGCTGGAAAACAGAACCTTGATTGAACCAGCTTTGTGTTGCGTGTTCAATTTTATTGCCTTAAAATGTGATCAGTGTTTGTAAATCAACAGTAATTCATGTTCAGACAGGCTTTGTCAGGTTTTATGGATGAAGGAGTTTAACTCAACTTCAAATGTTTAACTTCAGTAGCGGGAACAGAAGCTGCAGTCAGTCATAAAGGTCGATGAAGCGATAGGCCCAGTGTCACGGTGTAGTGAAGTGAAGTCACTCCCTCAGTCGGTGGTGATTTCTCATTCTGTATGCTGCTCCAGTGAGACGCTTTGTTGTACACACACACACACACACACACACACACACACACACACACACACACACACACACACACACACAGAGGCGTCTTTGGAGCATATAAACAGGCTCGGGAGAAGAGACTTGTCTCTCCATCCGCTCTCATCCTCTCCCTCCTCTGCCTCTCTGTTCATATCCTGCTGTGGTGAAGGTGATGAAGATGAATAATATATTTGCAGTGCAGGACTGCAGAGTGGAAGGATTATCTTCTATGTACAGGAAGAGCTTAAATCAGGTGTACTGAGCTGCAGAACAAGACCCAGCGCCAAGTACTAAGAGAAGGGAGGACTCCGTTTTAGAGGGTTGGGAGCTCAGGAAAAAAAACTGCAGAGTAGTATTTGTCTTTCTCACATTGTCTTTTATTCCTCTCTCACAGGGGAATGCAACGCTACATCTCTACCCGCACTTTCGACCGCTTCTTGAGTTCAAAGGTAAGACTATCTTCTTGTTTAGCATCAGAAAAGTGCACGACTCACACTGTTTGCAGCGATTGTACTTCACATGCAGTGCGATTTCTGCCAAGAGCAAGCAAGGCCTAGCTACTGTACTTATCCTGTACTCTATTTCACATTCCTATTATATTCCTATTCCTATTAATCATTACGTGTACGTCTGCTGTATGCACGCAGATTTCCTAATATATATAATCACACAAAAGAAACATGTCTAAAGATCTCACATAGTACAACAGTTCAGCTCATGTTTCATTTATTCACTAAGTCTAGTGATGCTGTATCTAATAAAATCAGCCCCACAGCCTTCGTGCACATCAGAGTCTCGTTAACTCGACGACAACCTCAAATCAATGCGATCGCTAAATAAATGCATATGCTTGTGTTTCTCTGTTGATACTTTTCTTCTGTTGGGATCATGATGAGACAGTTCAGAGGATGAAGAGATGGCAAAGGTTTCAAATTTTCTCTAACAGCCAGAGATGCTGCAGAACCACTGGACTACAGGACAGGAGATGAATGTAATTACGAGCTGCAGACACAGGGTTGCTCCTTTGAGAGCTTTTGCAATTTAAATAAAGCTCAATATGAAATGCTTATTTAATCAATAACATCAGCAGCTTTCGTGGCTGTTTAACATTGCAGGCTTCTCATGACGAGTTATTTATGGGTTTCTCCCTATCACAGGTCAGGCTTGTCTTTTGTGATTTGAGGTCGCGTTGAGGTGCTTCACCTCGATGACTCAACACTGAGTCACAGTCTTGACGTATCAAGTTTTTGTTTATAAAGCAGAACCCCTGTTCGCCTCTTATCAGGTTTGTGCCAGTTGTTCCTGAGATCTGTGAGTCCAGATGACTCACATTAAAGAGCCGTGTTTAGTGGCATATTGTTTTTAAGAGAATTTGTCTGAGCTCTCCCCGCCTCTGGATGTTGAGGTGGTCGTGCAGAAAGCCTGGGTGTGCCTGCTGTCTGAGTGGGAGCATCAGTGTGGAGGGGGGTGAGGGAGGGGAGACAGTAAAGCGTAGAGTATAGAGAGAGTGAGGGTTCACTGGGTGCGGACCGGAGCGCTCACGGTATGGCGCGTGAGTCACACGCCCCATCGACGGCAGTGCAGTGGAGTCAGGAGGAGCTTCTGAGAAATGTCACAGCCATTAGAGACGGCACAGCCCGGACTCCAGCAGCCACGGCTCCACTCTGCAGGCCCGAGCCTGCACCTTCAATCTGCTGCTGCTGAAATACAAGTCTTTTTATTTCACTCTCATCTCCGCATCTGGAACTATACACCATGACTCTGGCAGTTGATGAGGTGTCACAGCGACTGAGGATGACTCATCAGAAAAGCAACATATATCCTTATGTGGGAGCAGCTGCTTGTCACACACTTTGGTCTCACTGGAAATACTTCTTAATGTTGCTTTACAGGATATCTAACTGTGTCTTATTGTTTTATTATCTTATCAACCTCTTGTCATGAGTTTAGATCATGAAATTGTCTTTTAGCTGTCCTCTGTATCTTTTCTATTTTGGCTTTGATCTGTTTAATCTGACAAGTTCTTTTTAAGTTCTGGTCACCAGAGCGTTATTGCAGCCTTTGCCCTTTTCCTCGTGCACAGGATCTCTTGTGGAGCCTTCTCAGTTACAGTCACTTGAGGAACTTAGCACCCATGGGCGAGTATCGCTCCTGTTTCCTTTTCAGCTTTCAGGAGACTCTGGGGACTCAGTTCAATCAAAGTGGATGAATCTGTCCGAATCAAGGCTGTTCGATCCATTTTTTCTGAAAGTTGCTATTTTTTGTCTTTTAGCAATAGAAAGGGCATGTGTATGTTTTGAACAATCTTGACTACCTGAAGTAGAGCTCCTCAATGATGTCTGCATAGATGTAATGTCTTAAAGGCTTTTAGCCATGTTGCACACAACAGAGATGTCTCAATATGCTGATAGATAATGGGAATGCACTTTAAAGACATGTGATAGCACGAAGATATATTGATATCGCGAACACGCTGGTTTAGGAGAAACATAAGGGAATGCTAATGTGCTCCAGCAGCAGTGGACCCGCTCGCTGCAGCACAAGCATGTGATTTGTGCTGGCTGTTGACACCTGCCTCTTCCTATGAAACAGCTTCAGTGTCATCTCGGGCCTGTGTGTGCATGTATGTGTGTAGAGGGAGGATGGGATTTATTTATATTAATAATTATTTAGTCAATACTGGGGGTATGTCTATAGCGATACTGTCCTGGTGCACAGAGCCTGTGGGTGGTTCGGGCTCACGTGTGGTGGATCGTCATAGCCTCTCAGTGCGTTGCCTCACAGTCGTTCTTCACTGGCTAGCTTTATGTCCCACACCCCACACTAAAGCTGCCAGTTGAAGAGCTGTTGTGTGTAACCATGACAACAGATATCTCTGCATAGGGCACGGTGAAAAAAACCGAGACGTGTCAAACTGTGTTAATATTGAAATTTAAGTTGCGAGGGTGTGGCCACTGCTGGTTTTTTTCACAACAAGAATTGGCAAAGATTTGTGCTCGTGCATGTTCACAGCTCACATGCATATTGTTGCATTTTGATTATAAAGGCACCTTCAAAGCTGAAATCAGAAAAAGTTCTTGATATTTGATACCACTGTGCCTCCCTCAGGTCTCCAAGTATTGACTGTACTGCAGCTTCTACTAGCTCATGATAATAAAGTCATTAGAGGTGACACCTTCCTACAGGGACTCAACCTTTTTATTTAGCATCTTTGTTTCTATGGAGACGCTTGTGCACACAGCATCTGTATATTCCAGGTGTTATGGACTACCTGTCGGCTGAGATCTCTACCTCCAAGCAGAAGAAGTTCAGCCTCTTGACGTTCGTGGACACTCCGGGTCTGGTGGATGGAGACATGATCTACCCTTTTAACGTCAACAGCGCCATCACCTGGTTGGGTATGGTTTGACAGCTCAAACATTTGTTATTCCGGTGCTGATCAGACTGAGCTGTTGGGTTTCAATAGTGACTGTTTTGTTTCTTTCTGTGCAGGAGAACAGGCAGACTTGATATTTGTGTTCTTCGACCCGATGGGCCAGGCGCTATGCAAGCGCACGCTCAACATCGTGGAGAAGCTAAGTGAGAAATGTGGAGACAAGGTGTTGTTCTACCTGAGTAAGGCAGATGAAGCTGGGAAGGAAACAGATAGACAGGTAAGTTCACTCCATATGACATTTTTTGATTGATTTGACTCGGTGAAAGGTAAACTTGCAATTTTTTTTCTTCTGGCAGAGGGTGATGATGCAGATTGTCCAGGAACTGTGTCGCTGTCCAGGTCTCAACAAATGTGGTTTTGATATGCCAACAATTTACATCCCCAACCCACAGAGGGTAAATAAACCGTCGTTTTACTAGTTATTTTACAGAAGTAATTCCATTTGGAATCTTCTGGCTTCTTCCAGTTTTAACAACTGATTAACCATCTAATACTTAAATGATTTACATATTTTAGTGTTTTCCCACCTTGCAGCATCTTTGTAGAGTTGTTTCCTGTATTTAGGAGTGTTTCCCTCAGATCTCAGGTCTTGGGTCTGGAATTAAAGCTCTCTTCCATCCTGGGGCTTGAGCAGTCATTGATTATCCTTGAATGTAAATTCTCCACCCCAGATTTCCTTGTGGCCCTTCGTAGCCAGGGACAGGATGATTCATTTTGCTGTATGAGGCGTGAGAGTCTTATCCACTCCCAGGGTGAACAGGGGTTGTAAACCATGCCCTCTGATCGGCCACCTTTGACAACGGCAGCCCCAGGCCTGAGTTATTGCTGCACCATTTTGTGATCTACAGCCACAAAGCTGTGCTCTGCATGTTAGATTTGTGCAACCCCCCCGACCTCCAATTTATTTTTGCTGACCAAATGCGTCCTCACTTCCAACTAAGTGCTTATGGCTGTCAGTCACGATCCCCTCAGGGTTTGTCTCGGAAGTTTCCATACCTTTGCTCTTTTTAAGATGCACAAGATGTTTTGTGTGTTCACGCTAAAACTGTTGCACTTATGAGCCTTGGTGTTGTTTAGCCGAGCAGGTGTGTGAACCAGATCGATGGGGTTTGTCAGACCATCGAGAAAACCATCAACCAGGCCGTTCAGAAGACTCTGGACCAGCTGGAGAAAGATTGTGACCTTATTTGTTCCACCATCAGCAGCAGACTAGAGCAGGACAGGTTTGACATCTTTTGACTTACAGCACAGCATCATACATGCTAAAGCTATCATACAGTGCAGTGATATTTAAACCCTGTTTCTCTGTGTGAACGTGCAGGGCTGATGTGACTCACAGCAAAAGTGTGCGTCTTCGCTCCTTCCTGTGTGGGGTTCTGGGCGTTTTCCTTCCGTTCCTGTTTATCCTTAGTTTCATTGTGAGCACCTTCTCCACAGAGGAGCTGGGGGAGCTGTTGGGCGAAGGTCCAGCTCAGACCCTCACTGTCTTCTCAGTAAGTCCAAGTAATATTTTTAGTGTTGAAGAGCGTGAAAGCTGATAGATAAACAAATAACATTGCAGAAAACTATTTTTTTTATCATTATTCTTTGTACTTATTACTTGTGAACTTAATTCTGTTTAACGTGTCTCACAGGGAGTTGTGATATATTTATGGGACTGGATACCAGAGGATGGACAAGTTTTGTTTGTCATTATTTTTGGGGCTTTTTGTTACCTCCTGCTTTTCTTAGCAAAGTATTTTGCAGGGTAAGTGTTACACTTTAATCAGTTAATTGATTAGTAGATTTTTACCTATAACTGTGATCCCATTCAGACCTGCTACAAACAAACACATCTTTAAAATCAGACTGGGTTAAGATACAATAATTCTAATTTCATGAATACAACTGATGTACTAATTTATTTGCATGCAGAGCGGGGAAGTGGGATCCGATCATAACTGGTGACAGGAGACACATTTAGTATATATTAATGTCAGCTATGAACAGACAAACTTAAAGCTGACCACTCTGACGGATCTCTGAGGATGGATGTTAACACCGGGTCTGAACACTGTCACTGCCATTTAAGCTTACTGGATTCAGTCTCTTAAGTGAGATTATTTTCTACCTTTTTTTGTTTTTCATAATAACAAATTAAAAAAGGGCATCTTGATGTTAAGGACGTTCTGATGGAACCCTTAGAAAAATGTCTAAATGTCAAGAAGGTACACAAATCAAACTTACACAGTTCTGCCAACACACAAGGAGGAAGTGATTGTTTAGATTGTGATAAAACATTTTGTTCTTCATTCTCAGCCAACGGAATAAGACTTTGACAAAGAAGGAGAAGAGGGTGATGACTGAGTACAAAGATTACATCCAGGATATTGTCAAAACCAAGAAGGTAAATCCTTGTTCGATTTTACGCGTGTATTTTACAAACATTAAAACTGCAGTAATAGATATTTTTATATTGCTGAAAGTGCAAAAAGTGTCTTTACTCTCAGCTCTATTGAGTTTTAAGCATCAGCTCTAAGCTCTGTTGTTTTACATCAGAATTGTGAATCTCACACAGTTAATTTTGTTCCACAGGGTAAATTGTATGAATGGTACCTCCAGCAGTGTGCAGCAGAATATGACCTCTGACCCCAGGTAGACTGAAGACACTTGGTTCATCCATATGTTGACATATTGCTACAAGGTTCTTTCTGTAAAATGACTGATAGCTTCGGTTTTTTTTTTGTAATCAGTATTTTCTGTTTCCTCAGTCAGCAGGGTGAACCTCTGATGCAACAAGATCACCGCCAACATCATCATCATCTCAAGATCTGATTAAAAATGAAAAAGTGCCTCCGTCATTGAGTTCAGGAGAAACTGTGATTGTAGTTGTTTTTCATAATGTGAATAGATATTTTTAGAGCATAAATGAAGCTAGAGAGAAGTGGAGTGTTTACAAATGGACTTTTTCTTATTTTTGTTTGAATTTCTTTAACTTGCAGGTGCTTTTAACAACAGTCATCATTTTATTATTCTCATCATGGTCCACAAATCTCACTGCACCGTCCTGATGTCATGTTGTCTGTCAAGATACAAGAATGTGTGTTCATTCTGAATGTTAAAGCAATAACTGTAATAACCAATGCTGTGATAACACTCAGGCATTATAGTCTGACATTTCTTCACATCATTTTGATGCAGTCAATGAGATTTACGGCTGCAAATGTCCTCCTGCCTCCAAAGAGTGTGTTCTACAGTGTGATTCATGTGTGATTTGTACAGTAAAACTACAGCTGGTAAACAGTTAGTTCCTGCACTGATGTGTGTCTCCTAATGGTATTAATGAATCCCTCATGTTGTCTAAAAACACCATGTAATGCCTTTTCTCCAGTGTTTGTAGAAATATGTATTTGCCTAAAGGTGTTTTTAAGGAGCTTTTTTTTTTACAAGGGATGCACTGATCTGATATTACAGATCTTTTCCAAGTCTGACTGATACTTTACTTTTAATGCTGTGACTAATCCAAAGTTTTCACTAAAATAGTTAGGGATTTATTTATCAAGTACATTCATCCAGTGATGTTTGGCTGCCGGATTGTAAACTTAAAGATAAATAAGCTGTTATGGCTGAGACCCTGATTTGAGGTATCAGTAAAGGTTGGATCAGTTCATCCCCACTTTTTACCCCAAAAATGCAGAAACATCTCATCTAGTTGTTTGCAATATTATTCTGAGCTCTGCCCGTTTGTTTTGTGTGTGTCAGATGCCAGGTGACCTCCTCTTTAGGAAATACATGTTTTATAAGTTTTTAAATTTACAAATTTATTAAACTTGTGTTTAAATCTATATATTGTGTATTTTTTTTAGAAAAAATATTTCAATTGTCTGAAACCTGAACTCAATTGGCTTGTTTAGGAACTTTATTCCGTAAACAAGACTCAAATCAAGAAATCTGCAAACTCACTGTAACTCCCTTGAAAACGATTAAACATTTTTTACTTTTACTCGAGTGCCTCTTCTTTTTGTTATTAATAAAGTCAAAAACACACGATGATTGTAAAAAAGCACTGAATTGTTATTGTTGGAAGACTTTTATTTCAAAGTTTAGTTATAAAAATGCCATTCCAGGCTCATCTGTAGGAAGAACGATGCTTTTTAAAATGTAGTGTCGGAGCTCAAGTATTCTGGGATCATCAGCTCACCAGGATGTAATCAAGCATCTGTTTTAAACCCCCTCGGCACATTATAAGCATTTCTGAATATAAATGAAAGAAGCAGTGAAATTACAATAACTGGGGGAAAATTGATATGAAAGTAACAAATTCACTTCTGCTTGAGAATGTATCAGAAACCCAGAACGCTCAGGCCTCGAACCTCTGTTCCCTGACTTAGTAACAAATAAAGTCCCTGGAGCTGACAGCAATCAAAACTAACCTTTAAATATAAATGGATTGTTTTCTAATGGAGTGATATCTGTTGGAAAATACATGATTCTATTGTGCAAGCACTAGTGTACAATTAAAATATGTTTAGATTTCATTTGTGTGATCTATGAGCAAGGCAACCGATAAGAAGAGGTATCTTGTAAAGCCAGTGTGTGTTAGTGAGTTGCTCAAAGCTGCATTCAGGTTTCTGCTGACATGTTGCAGATGTAACCTTATGTTCGCTGATGCATCGACATTGAGATATCTCAGTTTAAGGGGCCTATTGTCCCCCCCCCCCCATCTCCTGTTTAAGTAAGTAAAACCATGCAGATATAGGGTCTGTATGCGAGCATATACAACCAAATCTGTTATTTAAAACTTAGAAAAATTCAGTTCAAATTGTATGCTCTTATATTTGTTACAGTGCATTCAGGATTATAGCTATATACAATGTTATTTGTACAAAAATGCCAATGCCTGTCTCTGGCTTCTTATAAACAAAGTGTACAGGTAGATACATCTTGCTGCATCACAGAGGCTGAGAGCAGTATTGCTTTGTTGTGATGCATGACAACATGATCATATGAAGACCTGCAGACACAGCGTCCGTGTGTGTTCAGATCGTGTATGGCTCTGTACGTCACTTTAAAATGTCTCTCAGGAACAAAAGCATGTTTCAGTGTTGTCCTCAGGGGAGTGTGCCTCACGCCGACAGCGTGTGTGAGAGAGAGAGAGTGTGTCCAGACTGGGATAGCTGCTCAGTGTCTCAGCACCATAAGTGTCCATATTGAGGTGTCCAGTGGACTTTGGCCCTTCATTGAGAGCCTTTGTCGATCAACCAGGAAATGTCTCCAGTCCTACAAGACAGAAACAGCCATGAGACACATCATACACACAATCATCAAGTCCATTAGTAACGGTTCTCTGCATGTGTTCATTATGAGTGAAATGGAAAAGGACATATTTTTCCGTACTTGCCAAGTCGTGCTAACATCCTTCAATTTTTTTGTTTTGATTGCATTATTAGAAATGAAAGACATGAAGAACACTACAGTCAAATTAAACCCTCAACAGACAGAGACAAAACACACAGAAATATACAGTAGAGTGGAGTAATAGCAATATAGAAACACTACAATGTAGTAACTCTTTATTATTCCTACAATGGTTCATTGAATTGGCTGTGTAATTTAGTTCTAATAATAGGGGGAGCAACTAAATCCGAGTCTTTTAGTTTGCGCACGGAACAAGCACAAACTAAAAATTCATCAGCTACAGCTGCTGTGAAACAATTATAACTGGTGTATGAACACGTACTGAACGACAATATAATTTGTACACTATCATGATAAAATATGTCTTAATATGTTTAACATATTTTATTTGTGTAGCAGATTTTAAGACCCTCAGACTATATTTAATATATAACAATAATATGACATTTGATCTATTGTGTTTATATGTGATATAATTAGTTATGGGGTTACACCAATATTGTATTGTTATTGTCGGTAAATAAAATGTTTTAGATACAACATATATTTTTGGAGTCTTTGTTAAAAGCAAGCAAATTATAATATATAATATATATATAATAATATATAATAATAATAATATAATATTACATATGGTCTCATAACTGTTTGTCTACTAATGTCATTCACACTTAGAACTAAATTACACAGTTTATCCAAGAAACCTTTATAGAAATGATCAGGATGTTTTGTAACCCAGAAAACAGTGTTACCATGTTAGTCACCCATGCAGAAAACAACTGCTGTTAGTGTTTGCAGGCCGACTCTGACTCTTTTACAATAAGTCACTTCCTTTGGCTTGTATAATACTCTCCGCATGACCAAGTCACAAGCTCCACAGATCATCATGTTTTCTGTCTGAGTGACTTTATTTGTTTTTTCTTCACAGTTGAAACTTGAGAAAACCTAAAGAACATAATGGCTTTTGTAAGTGACCAGATTCTTGGAGGGAGACTTACTCCACATCTCGTTTCTTAATCGTCTTTCCGGACCCTAAGACCTCTGCCACACGGGACACAATGGGATCATAGTTCATGCTGGCAACAGCAACCACCTCCTCACTCCTACAGCCGGAGCACAGGAGGAGACAAAGAGAAACAGACAATAACCACAACAAATTCTTAAAATGACTTCACAAATACAGTTCGAAAAAAATGTGGCTTTATTTGAAATATTCTGGTGTAATCGATGAAGTAGCAATCAATTGTAAAAAAGTTTACCTGGTATAGAAAGCTACAAATCTCAGTTCATCCAGATCTCCTTGAATAATGACATCATCAAATCCATCTCCATAACCTTGACCAATAGAAAGGACAACAGTCAGTTCAGGCTTCACACCAGATTAGAACTTGTGTTTAGTTTTACAGTTTGGAAAGACAGAACATCGACCTCATAATGCTGATAAAATGTCTTGACACTGAAGACCTACCTGCATAGCGTATGGTCTTCCCAAACATGGCGGACCAGAAGTAAGGCACAGTTTTCATCTCAGTGGCTCGGCCCATCATACAGAGAGCTGCTACTCTTCCTGTCAGTCACGGTCGAAACAAAAAAATAGAATAATAGAATGATAGAATATTGTCATTAAGCATGTAGTACACCATCACCACAATAGCTATCGATCGAGCTGTCACACACTCACCATGTACGTGAGCCATCTGCCAGTGAGGTATGTTCACCTTCTTGTTGTTACGTGGCGGGAAAGGAAACGTCACCACATCTCCTCCAGCAAAGACGCCTTCAACATTCGTCTGCATCATCTGAAGGGGAAAAAAAATAACAAAAGCAAAATGGAATAAAAACACTTTTGATTTGCAGCTTTTGTTGCACAGAGCACTTTTCTCTTACTCACCTTGTTGACAGTGATGAAGCCCTTTGAGTCGACGTTGAGGCCGCTCTGTTTCACGAAGCCCGTTGCAGGAACACTTCCTGCAAGAGAGAGGACTCGAATACATTATGTCAAGCTGAATATACAACACAAATAAACTGTAACTATATGTCACTGCAGAAAGAAGATGGAGTTTAGATCATGTCCGACATCACCTGCTCCAATGACGCACACGTCAGCCCGCAGGACTTTTCCACTGTTCAGCACCACCTCTTTCAGCTGTGAAACATGAAAAACAGAGATGGAGCCCTGTCTTCAGTTTTCTTCTTTTTGTCCTTTGATTCTGTGTTATTTCGCTCAAATCTAGACGATCTGGGAGTGTGGGGTTTTCATATGTGAAATTATTCGATGTGTGATTTGAACACGTGTTTAAATTGGAAATTTCAATAAAAAGATTTGCAAAAAAAGATGCAGTGAAGATTTATGACTTAAAAGAAATGTAATGAGATGTATTAATTATTTTTCTTTTCATTTATGATATAGGAATATTTAAGAAAAGCTGACTTTCTTTTAAGCTTTGAGCTTAGAGTGTAAAATTTATTCAGAGTCAAATTCCTTGAATGTGTTCACATGTTAATAATATATTAAATATATATATATATATATAATATGTTGGTCAATAAAGCTGATTCTGGTTGAAGTTGTAACCATAACACCTCAAATGTGGATGTTGCTGCAAAGAAGCTGCGAATCCTATGCTATGGATGCTTCATACACATTTTCAACTTGCAGCACAGAAGATCCACACCCTCACTATGGTTTTAAGTCTAGTGCCACCAACTCTTTATCTGACCAAATGTGTAATATGTCCACAATCGGCCCTTTTGCTCCTGAGTTAGTGTGTGTTTATGCAGAACATTATGTTTCACAGTGAAGTTGACCTTTCACCTTTTGTACATAAAAGAAATTTGTGTGAAACGTCGTCATTATTAGTGTAGGAATTCTTGAGTTAGGGCCAAAAATGTGTCTTTTAATGTCACAGTGACCTTGAGCTTTGACTTTTGACCAAATAATTATAATGTGGTTGGAGATTAAATTTCCATGGGATTTAAAATTGGCACACGTCCCCAACAGCTTTAATTTCTTGTGTTTCTAATCAGACTCATCTTCACTGCATATTGAACAGGAGGAGGATTGTGCTTCCGAGAATCATGTCATGCTGTTTCTCTCACTTTCTGAATACCTGTCCATGATGGCCAATCATCTCTGACACCTCGTTCATCATGTAGAACTTCACCCTGTTTGCCTCGAACAGCTGCAGCGACAAAACACACCATGCACACATTAATACAAAAAACCAAGAGGCAGAATTCACGGCTGAATTTCCTGATGTCTGCATGATCAATCACTGCTAATGAGAAGATTTACACTCCCCTTTGTGGCTTCTGCAGTATTGACCAGAAAAACATGATTTGCATCTTAACTAGTAGGTTTTCTATCTCTCTCTCAGGGAGAGTGCTGATGTGAGTATTGTGGAGATGCTTCATGTGCTATAAAACTTGATTTCCCAGGAGTGCGTCCATACCTTCATTATGGCTTTCCCTACTTTCTCCCCGAGAGCTTTTTTAAAGGGGACAGACTCGATCCCTATGATGGAGACCGAGTGGGCCTTGTCAGTTAGAGCTGCAGCCACCTCCATACCTACCGACACAACAAAAAACAATGAATGCATGTCGTACATGGTGCAAAGAGACACAGACAGGTGAGGACTTAAAGACAAAACCTGAACAAATTAATAAAAAGGCTAAATGTATACAGATGCTTCCATGGACAACAAAGTCAGGGCTTCTGGACACTTGGATGACACCGAGTGTCCAGAAGCATTTTTTGTTTTTTTCTGTTGTCTTGTTACGTTTGAATAAGTGGTCACTGTTTACTTCAATTGTATTGGATTTGGCTGTAACACTGTAACTCTGACACTCCAAAAGTGTTTTGTGGACTCACTTCACCCACCCCTCCATCAGCATAGTGGTGAGTAGATAATGAGTGAATTTTCATTTTTGGGTGAACTATCCCTTTAATAAGAATGAAAATTCTTATTCATCTGTCAATGAGAGGGTTGGTGGTTTGGCTCCCGGCTCTTCTGCAAGTCGAAGTGTCCTTGAGCAAGTCAGTGATCCCCAAATTAACACCAGAAATGTAAAGACTAAATGTTTGAGGTAAGATCTAAACCCTCACAGCTGTGAAAGATTTTGGAAAAGCTTGTGAGACAGAGCTTTCAACACCATTATCAAAACATTATTTTACGTTTGTGAAACGCCAGATAACTTTGAGAAATGACTTACTGCCGAGGCATTTTGTGGTGAGGAAACACAACTTTTTTCCTTCAATAAGTAAAAGATGTTTAAATGTGTCTTTTTCTCACCGACAAACGACGTTCCAACAATCACGGCATTCTTGTTGTTGGCCAGCCTCGCTATGCTGTTAGCATCATCAGGCGTCCTGAGGTGAAAAACGTTCCTGACGTCTTTGCCTCTGAAGCTCATTGGTCTGGGTCTTTCAAGTAGGAAGTGGAAGTGGTCAAGTGTAATTTTATATAGTTATAATCTTATATGCTGAGTAATGCAAATTAAAAGTGTGTTCTTACTTGCTTCCTGTAGCAATAAAGAGTTTCCTGTACTCCATCCTCAGGCCGTCTTCAAATGTCACAGATCGTGTTTTCACGTCAATCGCTACAGCCTGAAATAAACAGGTTAGTTAGCAGGTTGGATTTTTGCTCAAATGTTATAGACTATAAAATCTGTAATTAATCTTGATTTAATGAAATTACTTGATAGGCTATAAGGGCCATTACCCATCCTCATGTCATTAACCACAATCAATCCGTCCACCTCTCACCTCCTTCTCTGTGAGCAGTTCAATGTCGTGGTCCTGCAGAAAGTCCATGGAGCGCAATCTCAGCTGCTCTGCTGTGCTGTCGAGAGACTAAGGGTTTGCAAGTTAGTGCTGAGTGCATCAATTCAAAATAAAACACAAATCAATCAGTCATTTCTTTGTTTATTTCCAGTGTCAGGCATGAACTTGCCCTTTCAATTCATAAAAGACATGAATGCTTATATTTAGGTTAATAATTTAGATTTAGGTTCCTGAAATAATTTACATGCTCTAATGTTCAGAAAACACATCACTGCAGCTCCTCTTTACAGCCTCTGTCTGAAACACTTGGTTTTAGCTCCTGTCTCTTTAAGGCCCTCCTCCTGATAAAGCCCAGTCTGCTCTGATTGGCCAGCTGCCAGCGTGTGTCGGAAATATCGGTCTTGTCATGGGCCGTGCCAGGCTAGGTGCTATGATTGTCATGCAACTGTACATACACAAGAGAGCTAAATACACAATGGAGGAATGGGGAAAAAGCATTATATGCCTCCAATAAGCACACATGGACGAAGAGTCCTATAGTTCCTTAAACGATAAGTTTAAAAGCTCCAGAGGAGACAATGACTGGACCTTGTGGTTGTTGTCAGATATTCCCTGTTCAACTTGTGGTCCAACAAAAACATGGTAGCAGTCTTATTTTATGATTGCGGCCTTAAGATCTGAACGGCGTCCAACAACAACCTACATGATACTTAACTGTCATCGACATGAAGACGACAAAGGAGTCAGTCAATAATGGTTGATGTGAAATAAATGAAAACCTATTTTGTTTGTCAAGCCATATCCCATAAGTCTTTTTTTTTTAATCACTAATGTTTGTTTTCTTCCACATTTCTTCAAAGCTCTGCTGCTGTAAGCTGTTCCCCAAAGAGCTCTGGTTTCAGCACTACTGACCGAAGCAGCTCCTCCGCAGTCTGTTACGTAACTTTGTTGGCAGAGTCACTTCTGTCTCAGCTTGTAAGTGGTCGGGGTCTGTGTACAAACCTTACTCAGTTTAGTCCTGTCATAGGGAGGATGTCTGTCCATGGTGCACATGACGATACGGTCGGTGAAGCCCTCTTGCCTCAGTGTCTCTGCACACACCAGACCTGCCGGACCTGCAGAAAAGGAAAGAGTTATTTGAGGCAATCCTGAAGTTAAGGCTCAACTGTGAGATAGTAAACAGACAGATGTATAAATGAAGAGGGACAAAAACACCTGAGCCAATGATGAGGACGTGGCTGAAGCCAGTGCTGGAGTTGATGACTGCTGAACATCGAGACATGGGCTTCGACCTCCTCTGTGACTGAAGAGCCTGGAAATGTTTGGAGAAATATTTCAGGTCAATCAGGTGCTACGTTTATTTCCAGGCAAAAGAAAATCTCCACATTCCTTGTCTTGTTACCTGCTTGTTTGCACGAATGATCACCTTGTCCTTTTCAACTCTGACCTGGAGCAAACAACAATGAGCGATGTGTACGCTTTTTCACACGGTGCTTAGGGACATAAAAAGGTGGGGTATGTGTTCAGTTACAACACCAGCGGGGAAAGGTCACCTGGAAGGTGGGCAGGCTGTCCAGTCCAGGGAACTCCTCGATGTCCCCTGTTGCAATGTTGAAACATGCACCGTGCCAGGGACAGCGCACGTGTCCCTTCGACAACACTCCTTACAGGACAGGAAATGACGAGTCAATCAAATGTATGACAGTATATTAACAATGTCAAAATCAGAAGACATCACTCACCTTTGACGAGGGGCGCTCCGTAGTGTGGACACTTATGTCCCATGGCGGAGAACTCCCCATGTTCTTTGATCAACAAAGCTCGGCCAGTTCCCAAGTCGACCTCTCGCATCCTGTTAATCACACAAAGACAAAGAGGTGTCTGTGGGTTCAGAGCTGTGATTGGATGAAACCTTCACTGTTAAACTTTGCTGTACTTGCAGTTAGTTAATGCAATTAAAGGTTAAGTGCATCTACCTATCTATCTAATTAAATGTACTGACAGAAAACACCCTGAAAACAAACCCAGGGTTATTTCTGCCTCATTGGTTCTGATATGAACTGTAGCTTATGGTGGCTGATGTTAGTTAATGTTAGAAAGGTTTTTTTCATAATTGAGAGACTTCACTAATTATAGTGTTTATAGTTTCAAGCATTATCACAAAATGTAAAATGTTTACTTACTTTCAAGAGGATTTGATTTAATTTACAGTTAAATCTGAGCTTTTCAGCACTCTCTGCTGGACAGACAATGAAATCCTGTCACTATCTCTGAAGTAATTAAAAAAATGCAATGTTCTTAATATTTCATCCTACTGTCATCCTACTGAAGTATCTCTGATGAGCCTATTAATTATATTTTTTTTGTATATGAATGAACTGTTCCTTAAAGACATGAGCACTTTTCTTGAGAAATTTTGGATGTTTGTGTGATTGACATCCTAGCTGTGCACAACAGTTTATTTACCCCTGCATGCATGTGTGTGGGGGACTGTGTAACCTGTGTGTACTGAGAAAAAGTTGCATATTTTTCATTTTCTTACTGTCCATTTTCCAGATCCTTAACATGACAGACTGAGGCCTCCACATAGTCGCGTGGCTTGTGGTAGGGGGGGAGCGGGGTGGAGTCGTCATCAGAGCCGTGTCCCAGGGCCCCGTTCGGTCTGCAGTCAGCAAAGGGACTCGCTTTCCCGTTGGGTGACAGCCCGTCCACCTCTTTTTCTTTTTCCAGGAGAGAGAGTTCCACTTTAACTTCAACTGCACAACACAGACATATCTCACTTAGAACACATCTGAATACACACGCCCGTAATAACATCAGCTGTAAAATGATGATGTAAAGCTCTTAAATAAAAATCTACCCATTTGCTACCAATCACCAGCAGATCAAGTCATATTGTTCTTGTATGCCTGTTTTGTTATTTTATTACAGTCCTGCTTCAGTGACTGGGAGGAATAATTTGCCTCTCAGCCGAGAGACGCATTTTCTGCTCAGGGACAAATTGAGTCTGACAACTCCACGACTGAAGGGAGAACTGTGTCACAGTTAGTAAGATTAGCTTCCTTTTTTCTCTCTGCTTTATGATAACACACATAGTATTCAACTGTTCAACTTCAATATAAATCCACAGTACACACTCTTTATATTATATTATAGCAGCAAATCATTCATATGCAAAGCAGTGGCAGACATGATTTATCTCTGTTGCTATTCATATTCACCAGTTTTATGGTTTTATGAGTGTGGATGTCCAGCAATACCAGAGGGTGCAGTTTCAGGACCACATTTCTAGGACCCCATGTTTTCATGACAAATTGATAATTCATTTCCAAGACAAGAATCAGAATGTAAGTATCAAATGTTTATTAAATTTTACTTGTTTGAGTATAAAAACACAAAGAGGCAGATGCAGCTCAATATTTTACATCTCCATTTTAAACGAATAATATTATTATTAGTTCCCCACACTTTGTTGTTGCTTAAATTCTCATCTCATGCTAGAAAATATAATTTACAGTATAATGGTCCATTTGAACGCAGCTATAATTCCCATGAGTAATGAGATTTCCATTAAAGAGTGTGACATTAACACAGAACTCATGAGAGTATCTCTTTAACCCACTCTGTTTCATTTATATTTCAAATATCTATAATGTAAGAGACATTCAGTTTTCTTTGATGACGTGATGTGCTGCTGTTTGGTTTTTATGTTTCTAAACATTAAGATCCGGTTGTGTAACTCAGTTTTCACTGCAGCAGGCTTTATCTGTTGGGCTGGAAAAATGTGCTTACACAGTAATCTGGCTGGAATTTTCTCCTGCTGAGCGAGTCTTAATTAAAATCAATGGAAAATCATCGTGGTCGAGCAATTGCAGGAGAAAAGAAAAAGAGAAAGCTTTCCACAGCTGAAGAGAATCTCTTGATGCTGCTGCTGAAACATCTGTGGCTAAAATCACTGAGAATAAAAAGTTATCTTCTGTGATGCTTTTACTTTTATAGCGTCAGTGTTCGGACATTTAATTTTTACATTTTGCTTTCAATTTACATTTTAATGCAAATGAAGAGGGTAATGTGCAATGTCTACAATAACGCCCTCGTAGATTCTATCCCGGTGCCAATTTACTCCCACTTACACTTAAATGTGATCAGTTACTATATATGAACTGTATATTCAGTGGGACTTAATACTTCACACTTCGTGCCTTAGATTAGATATTTTTTACCATACAGAAAGTTTAATTATCTCTAATGCTTTAAGAGTAAGATTTGACACTTTATAAGTGATGCCCGCCCTGGTCTGGTGATTGAAATGTTCTTCCATGTCCAAGTTACACCAGGAAAAATAAGAAAATGATGAATTGTGAGAATGCGCTTTCTATCTTAACCTAACCAGAGCATATTATCTACAATAACAGATCATGATGTGTTTAAATACAGATATGTATTTGTTGTGTTCTGCTCCTGTCAATAATAATATGTTAAGTGATTTAGTTTTATATGAGGTTAGGTTTTACCAGCAGCTTCTCCAGAAAAAACCATCTTTCACTGTTTCTCTCACCAGAGTTTTAACAGGACAACAAGAGAAAATGAACTTTGTGTTGGTGTTAGTGGCTCATTTAACAATTTATGACTATTCAGAGATTCCTTGTGTGAATCAATCAAACATAAAGACAATCTGTAGAATCTCTGTGTTTAAGACCATTTGAACTGTTTGATTAGCCACAGACAGTCAGTAGCTGAGGGTCACACTGTGATAAATACAGACTAATACAGAATCGTAGGCCTGACAGTCAGCAGCCTCTGTCCTATCATCTGTACACAGACACCAGGTCCTTCATCTTTCTCTCTTCACCTCCACGTGATGATGATTTGATCTCAGACTCTATGAACATGCAGCTCCTCGTGCCCACTATCACCTGCAGGACTGCAATAAGACCTGATAGCTAATCTCTCATGTAAACGCTGACATGGATCCACACAAACAGCTTCACAATTTGATATTCATGTCTCAGTTTGTAATCCTCTTGACCAAAGATGATCCAGAGAGCATAAAAATTCCTCCCACATAAAGTCCTATACTGCAAACAGAGGCGGCTGAGAGGACACGTTTAACAGGATTTGGAGGCAGCCGGTAGCTTTGAAAAGGAGTCAACTGAACAAACTGTCTCCAAATGTTTGTTTTTTTCAAACATTTGTCAAATGTTACCAAGAAAACAAAATATATATGTGATGACCTACTTCTTTTATTCTTTGGCCAGTTTATTTCTAACCTTTGCACTATTTAAGGCTTTTCTCTGGACTTCAGCTACTGACATTTCAATAAAAACTGATATATAACACAATATATATATATAGATAACTCAAACCTCAGCAATCTCCATATGTACAATTCACCAGACTTAAACTTTCATCCAACAGTGGACGGTACAACTGAGGTTCATAGTTTGCAAACTATGCCTGTAAATTAGGGTTTGGTAATCTAGACTTTCACACTGTGTTGATAGGATGTTGTCATGTTATTGTCTTGCAAACATCTGTTGTCCAAATGAATGATTTTGAACAAGATGAGTTTATGAAGTTATGAATATGAAGAGGTGTCATGTAACGCATTAGAGACTCATACAGTTCACTGACGTAAACATGTCTTACTGATCACAGAATTTTCTACACAATCCACAACAACACTGGCCATACAGGTGTGGCAGCACCTTTTTAAACTCCATGTTAACTGTTAGACAGTATAGTATATTTTTTTCTCCACACAGGCTGCAAGGGTGCTTGTTTGGTGTTTGACTAAATTAACCAGACTGAGAGAGATATAAATGTCTTGGTTACCTGGTTTGGGTTTGGAGAAGCATCCTCCCATGGTGGGCAGGATTGAGGGACACCCAGGGGAGAGGGAGGGAGGGGGGAGAGGGAGGGGAGGCGCGGTCAGATCCCTGGGCTAGGCTGCTTGGTTGGAAGGTAATGATAACACAGAACTGTGTGTATGAGAACCTGCAGGTCCAAACTGGCCATGACACATGTCAGCTCCTCCGTATAATCTGTGGACGGAGGGAACAACATCGTCAACAACATAAATACACACACACACACACACACACACACCCACACACACACACTCTGTGCACTTAAGAGTCCGGTGGCCTCAGAATTCAAGTCCTGAGGAGAGACACTCAAATAATTTGCTGTGCGTCTCAGTAACATGTTAGTGCTTGTAAAAAGGAAGCAGTTGTGTTAATTAGGAACATTTTCACACACATTGTTACCTTTGTTCATGCATATTGCATGGGAAACCGTTAAATATTAACAGCACTCTGACACCATTAACTTTCTCGTCACACAGAGCTTTAAAGGGTAGCAGGGGCCCCTTTGAGTTTCAAAATCTCCCTGGTTTTGTTGCCATGTTGCCCTCACATTTCTGCCAGCTCTGGTATTTCACCAGCTCATACAGTAGCTAGTTACTCGCAGAGCGCTGGCTATGAATCTGAACGGACGCAGGGTGGCAGGTGTAACACTTAACTTGGTGCAATCCATCACCAAATTATCCTTTTGAGGTACAACCAAGAGGACTGCTTGATATTCTGAGCACATCTTAATGTCCTTGGACTTCAGGGGGGGAAAAAAGTGCAGAGTTGAATAGAATGCTGCTTAGAAAAAAGTTCCTGAAAACAAAGGAGAGATGGAAAGATCCCTCCTGACCGGTCAAACCACTGCTGCTGAGTTGTTGAATCTAAACTCTGTATTTGTTTCAAGCAGGTGATTGTAACTACGTTCATGTACTGTAAGTACAATTTAAAGTAAATGTATTTAACGTGAATATCCTCATTTCATGCCACCTTATACTTCTACTCCACTACATTTCAGAGGTAAGTACAGTACTACTCCACCTGACAGAAATAGTTATTAGGCAGATTAATATAAAAAATATTGTTCGCTCAAAGCCATAGAGCCAAAAGTAAACAAGAAATGATATGTGCACCTCAGCGAATCAGGAATTGTGGATGTTGAATATGTGACTTGCCCCTTTGTGTAAATTGTGGCCCCTGATTCAGAAAAATCCTTCATCCGCCCTAATTATTCTTCATTGATCATCATGAAGGAAATGTGGGTATTACTGTAAAACAAGGACAGGATAAATATAAGTAAAATTAAATGATAAAACTAAAAGAGAAACAAAACTGAGCATCATCCTGAAGTGGTAAAATCTCTTTTTGGACTATTTTAAGTGTTTGTGCAAACAACACAGACTACATGTTGTGTGTTTCACTAAATACAGAGACAAATCAGATCCTTTTCTTCCTTAGAGAAGTCGCTTGAGATAATGAAGCTTTTCACTTCCCTCTCACACCCTTTAATAATTTGTCCGCACTGAAAATTTGATGAATAACAACTTGGATCACAGAGCGCTGCCGTCCAGCAAGTCCAAGATATTTTGTGCAAAGCTAAAGTAGGTTAAGCAGATTTGGTCCTCACAACATATGACGCAGATTCCGCTCCCTCACTGTTGGGCCTGTCCCCAAGCAATGCTGATAATCCTGCCTGCAAACAAGCTGTCAGTTTCACTCACGGCCCTTCAAATGTAATACCTGTTACTGGAATGTCGGAGGGGAGAATTAGCAAAAGGCAGCCTCTGAGGTGAAGAGGCCGATCTAGAAACAGCAGCAAAGTGACTCTGACATTCACATCCAGCACTCAAACCTGGACCCAACCTTCAACTAAACTTATTCTCTATTGAGTGTGAATACTGATGTTGTTAAAACAAAAATCAATCGCACACAAAACAGAGACAAATATCTTTACATTTAATTTTCTTTATCGACACATGTTCTGAAATGCAAATCACTCATATTTCATATTATTTGCAGCCACAAAACTTCAGCAGCTGAGGAGCAGATACACAGATGCTGTAAAAAAAAACACAGGACATGTAATCACCCCGTTATCTACAGGTCACCTCACAGCTCTGCCTGTGCCCTGCTGGACATGCTGCAGCACCTGCATTTAAAGAAGAGCTGCTCATTCGCCTCTTTACAATTCAAATAGGCAATCTCTTGTTTCATTCAAACACTTGCCGGGTCGGTATGTTAACCTGAAGTTAATGATTAGGACCGACTGACCACACCTCTTTCCCTCGCTCACACTTTGCACATTCTCCTGGTTTGTGAAACATGAGATAAGGCCGTGGAATCTTCCAAAGATTGTGCAAACCAACTGTTGAGCAAAGTGCCGGCCATTAGTGGTTAAATACTTTGCTTATTGTTTGCTGGTCAAAGCATTTTATATAGTTGACATAAGGGGCTTGATATTTGATGTTTGAAGTTGTCACACTGATCACCAGCACGTTCCCTAAACTGCCAACAAACTTTTGACTGACTTCTATTTACTCTGTTGCCTACGTGTGTTGCACTATAAAAAAATTGTGGATTACAGTCACAATCCCCATTAAGAAGCTCTAGCGTGTGTGACCCAATCACTCACTGTGAGCAAGTTCATTCACATCATTCTTCACCAGGACTGGGTGACGTTTTTTAAAATGTGTTTGTTGGTAGCCAACTTCAAAACAGTGACAGCGCCAAAACTTTATATATTTCAATCATCACACAATCCTCAAAAATGTGTTATTAGATTGTTGTTATGTTTTAAGATGAATAAAGTGTTCCGAATAATATAAACTATCGATGCCGTGTGGCTGTACAAAGCAAAGATTATACCATCACACTGTTGTTTACTGATTTACACTATGGATCAAGCAGCTTATATCTAAGTTGCTTAAATACATCAAGTTGACCCAAACTCCTGTAACAATGGTACCATCGACTCGTGTCAGGTCACTGCTGCTTTGAGCGATAACCTCTCCATGATGTCATGGAAAAGGGGAATTGTGATTTACAGAGGGGTGTGCACCCCTACAGAGGAGCTGTGCCCCTGCACAACACTTCTGCTACCACACACACACACACACACACACATACACACACACACACACACACACACACACACACAGTATTTTAAAGAGTTACAGATTTACTGTATAACTTGGTCAGCTCTGTCGGTCACAACATTACAGTCTGTTATGTGTTTTATGTTGGGATTGCAGTTCATACACTGCACCACAGTTCATTGCTGTCCAGGTAAAATTCTGTACTGACCACAGTGCACCAGTGTAAACATTTACTGAAGACATAAGTCAGCATCACATAAACACATCACATTACAAAGTAATGGGTCAGATCCACATGTCTCTGACTGTATAAGGGAATAAATCAGCTTACCAGTTATCAAAGAGGAGATGCACTGAGACCCTGTCAAACTCCCTGGTGCTCAGCTTCCCCTGTGGAGCACGGTGGCATATTAGCACACGAGTCTCCTCACAATCCTGTCCCTCTGCCTCCTGGGACTGGCTCTGTCCACTCTGGAGTATTCCCAGTCTGTGTGTCCCTCTGTACCCTCCTCCGCTCTCCTCTTCCTCCTCCTGATGCAGCACAGGCTCTGGAGTGTGTGTGTTTGTGTGTGTGTGTGTGTGTGTCTGTGTGTGTGTGTGTGTCTGCGTGTGTGTGTGTGTGTGTGTGTGTGCATGCACTGGCCCTCACAGAGCCCCCCTCCAGCAGCAGACTGAGCAGACCACTCGTGGGAGTTGTTCTCTTTTCACTGGCCGAGCCTGCAAATGCAGCACGGAGGACCTCTGCCAGTTTCTCAGCTGTATGCAGTATTGATGGAGTTGCTGAGGGGATGCTAGCACAGCATGAAAACCGTTCCCTGCTCTCGTCCTCCCACCCCTCCCTCACTCTCTCTCTCTCTCTCTCTCTCTCTGCTCGAAGCTTTTCTGTTCAGCTCCTTTCAGCCCCCCCCCCCAACTGCACTGGCTGGTTTGACTGCCCACTTATCACAATACCTGCTTACTGTGCATGCATTGTGCTGCATGCCTGTGCTGCTGCAGGAGTATCAGCCACAGTTAATACTCACCAGTGTGACATTTATTGTGTTAACCCCCTGGAGACATGAAGAGAAAAACTACTCACAGGACTGGTGCAAGGTGGAACCACCAAAACAACTCACTCTGTGAGTGTGTGTGTGTCTCAAAGTGCACCAGAGGGAGAACAAGTGAAAGTGCAGTTTGTGCAGTAAATCCCACTTTCAGTCAGGGGGTGGGGTGGTGCAGGATTAAAAAGGTATATTGAGTATTATAGAAATGAGCTCCCGAGATATTTCCATTTCTTATGTTCCCACTGTGCGAGAAACTGCTGAGACCAGGACATTCATCTGATAATCTCAGATTCATTTCTTTTCTAAGACACCACTGAAACAGGTTGATTAGGAAAACCTTTAATGAGTTCATAGGGAGAAATAAAAGATATTAAAAACAATTAAGATTCATCAGATGAAAGAGGTTTCCACAGCCCACATGGTGCGGTTGTGTTTCCAGTGTACTGACAGCTGACATGTGCACGTGTGCTCCAGTGTCAGTGTGTTTATGTTGTTCTCTGCATGTGCTCAAGCACAGGGTAGGTGTGGGGGGGGACAACTCTCGGAGTGTGCAGACGGCCGCCTTGCATCACTGACACATCACTCAGTTGGATTTAATTACAGGGGGACTCTCTTGCGCAGGGGCCAGGGAGAGCTTCAGCATCCAATAGCCTTTATTGAAAGAGGCAAGAAAGGTGATATAATTGTCACAATAGGCTTGAATATAAAATCGTCAGCCTGAAAACTACATTAGAGTCATGTTTTCATCAACGTTTGTTTGTTGGTTAGCAGGGTTGAAATTTTGTGGAGGGGAGGGGCATGAGCCACAGAAGCACCCATGACATTTTGGTGCAGATCCTGGGGACTGGTTTATCAATGTGTGCAATTTGGTACCGATCCAAATAAGAATCCAGGTCTAGTTCATTTAAACACCATGACAGAAATGTTAAAACACAGATATGATCATCACAATGAGCAGCAGTGTGCAGAAGATAAACTGTGCATTAAGGACAAGGCTGATGGTGCCAAGTCCCTCCCTGAAATGAAACTCAACACAGGAGAGCTGCAGCACTGGAATGTATCTGCTGTTCATTTGGCTGATGTGTTATTATACCATCAAAATCAACCAGTGAATCAATGCAAAGACTTCTATATGTTAAAATGCATAATATTAAATGTTGATATTGGTATTATTTCCTTTACTCGATGAATAAACAAAAGTTTTTACAAGTTAATTCAACTCAATGTTCTTTTTCTATTTCATGATGTTCAACAAAAATCCATTCTGTAATTATCCAGACGCTGTGGACTTTAAGGGAATAAGAACGACTGCAGTTGCTTATTATCTCACTTTAATAGTTTGTGAAAAATGTTTCAGTTCTCATCACAGATGCATTACTTTTCTCTGTTACTTCTGACAGAAAAGTTTCGGAATTAATGTCATTATGCCATCGCTCAAATGCACAGGCTGACAGGCTTCAGGACATGCTGCAGATGACACATGTTTTACAATAATAAAACTACAAAACCTCTGTCTTCAGGTAGTGCTGCATCCTATGCATCAGCTGGGGGCTGTTGGTGACACTCGGAGGCTGCTGGTCGTGGTCCCCCATGCACACAGCTACAAAGAACAGGGTCCCTCCAATGACTAGAGCCAAACCTCCAAACCATCCAGAGAACATTGCCTCCCCGTACTCCCAGCGTGGCATCACGTCAGGAAATCCCTCATCCCAGAAATCCACCACAGTCGTGTAGGCAACAAAAGAGATGGGAGCCAAGGTAGTGAGGCCTGAGACCCAGGACAGCAGCCCGCTGAGGACAAGGAACCCTCTCTTCCTGCGAGGATGTCCAACACACATCTCGACCCCTTCCAGACCTGGGAAAGCAGCCAGAATAGCCAAACCTCCTGTACCTATGGACACTGACATGAGTACCCTGGAGATCTGAAGGTCCATTGGGAGTCCCAGGACGGACTCGTAGGCCTTGCATTGAATTCCCACCTCCTCCGTGTAGAGGCAGGTGTGCCACAGCCCAGAGAACCAGTTCTCCACCTCGTTCAGGTCAGAGTTCATTGTCTTCCACAGGGGCATGAAGGTGGTGATCAGAGAAGTTACCAAACCCCCGAACGTCACGAACAGTGCAGTCCTTTGCATTATTTTAGTCGTTAGAAAAACCATCTTCTGCCTCTGCACATACACACGCTGGGCTTCAACTCAGCTCTTCAGGTCTACGTTACAGGTCCAGAGATCCAGAGTGGCTCGGTGGCTCGTCCCACAGGACCATCCTGGACTGCCCACTCACTCAGCCTCTTTAATAAAATGCATCAGATAAGTGGGAGATAATCGGACACTGCGGCAAGACAAGAGACGCACTGTTTTGTTTCAGTGTTCAATGTCATCAGCGAACAATGAACTCTGTTTTTAAATGAAACTGGATATGTCCAATGGGATTCTGGGCCGTGTGTGTGTGTTGAAAAAAGTGGACTCAAATTAATGAAACATGAGCAAGCTCAGTATGGAAGGTTACAATTAAGACAAAGAATAATAAAATATTATGTCAGCCATGACTTTAATGTGTCTGTGAAACTCCATCTTTTCAGAGTTTTAATTATCACATGAATGACACTGATGAGACAGGAAGTGTTTTTACCTTTATACTCAAAGGCAGAGCTTTGGATTTGCCAAGTGTCTCAGGTATCTACTCTATGAATGGCACTTTGTGCTCACTGCAATGTTACTTAGCAAACCCAGTCTAGTGCCTCATCTTTTTTCATAGTGCCACGATCATAATTTTACTATAAATTCAAAATCAAAGGATCAAAAAAGCCTAAACAGTATTTCAAAAAGTTGCAATATGCAATGCAGTTTATAATATGGTCATATTGCTCATATAATAGATTTGAATTGATGTCACTTGAGTAAAGAAACCTAGTGGGTGAGGGAATTCACTCTCCCGTACCATGGAGCATTGTCTGAACTTATCCACTGATCTGTGGAAACTGAAACCTTTCAGGGACGTGACTAATTTGATGAAAGGTCAAGAAATAACCTTTATCTTTTTTACATGAGTGTATTGGTTACAATGGTTTAGTTGATGCCAAGGGTCTATACAAGGATCTCAGACTTCTTGTGGTAATCCATATAAAATATTTGTGAAGTGTTCAGTGATTACAAAGAAACAATCAGTTCTTTTTGGATGTTTTTAACATGCTCAGGTTAGTGGGTGGCTGACCTCAGCATTGAAGCAGATGCAACAGTGGAGCCACTGAGTATTTGTTGTTGGAATGGGTGAGTGTATGGTTTAAAGTGTGTATTAATGATTTGCATAAAAACTGTACCTACCTTATTATGTAGTTTACTCAGATCAACAGCTAAACTCAACTGGTTCTCGGTGAGAGTAGGGCAGGGGTGGAATAGAGACTCAGTTTAACACGACTTATTTTATATGAGAAGATTTATTAAGACTTTAAATACATAAAACTCATGGGTAAATATGCAACAACAGCATACTGGTGTCACTAAACACACACTGCTATACTTTATGGATACAGAGAGCTTGTCTGTTAGTAATGAGAAGTGATAAGGAGACATGTGCCAATGACAAGAACATGAAACAAACAGCTTTAAGAGAGACAATCATACATTCTAATTACTTTCATGTAATGGTCTTGATCCTGACAACAGGCGTGTCAGAGTTGAGAATAATACGAGTGATGAATAGATGTTTAGATAAATAATCCATTGAATGATATACTTTCATTAAGTTGTATTTAGACTGAGAATGAGTCTAAATACAACTTAACTCGGAGCAGATATAAAAACAATCTAATGCAGTGGCAATACTGAGCAGATAAAAAAATGAAAAAGCTTTGTTGCATGTAGAAAATAAATTACAAATAAAAATAAGGGGGGATTCTTGGATAATTTAATATTTGCAATAGAGCGAGAATGATGCAGTTTGATATTGCAGACATCGACTGTATGAGAGTTGATTTGTTTGAGGTCCAATATTAAGTAATCATGTGCTGGGGAGGAGGGAGTGACTGGGAATAGGCGGAGATTAGTAATATGGCTTCTGTGAGAGGAGCCTCTCGGCTCTCTGCGTCATCCTTAAATGTCGGAGCCCATCTCAGCACACTGTTTGTCTGATATGTGTGTAGCTAGAGACTCAATGATGTCCAACAGCAGCAGCTGGCTGAGAGACCGCAGGTTGGGGAGCTTGGAAACCTTTAGGAGGGGAGAGCAAACAAAAGAAAATAATGAGCAATAAATTAAGAAAAGAAGACAATGATTCAAACAGAGGGAGAAGCAGCACTTGATTGCTCGTTTACAAAAAAAAAGAAAAACATAAAGAAGATTGAAAGAAAGCATTAACAGGGCTGATGCTAAGGTGAAGTAGAATGAGAACTCCATGCTTTGTTGTTTCTTAGAATAACAAACAATAATCGGAGCGGTATTATGACCCTCATCGGTATGTGATGAGGTGCTTGTACAGCCGGCTGGGCTGAGTATGATCCACTAGGAGGCCAAAAGTGTCGGTCTCCCGCTAAGACGACAGGGCTACAGGGTTAGCTCAGCTGCAGTGAGTGGGCAGCAAACTCCCAGTGCTCCGGATACGAGGCCACCCACCTTGATGAACTGGTGGACAATAATGTGCAGGCAGTGCTTCTTCATGTCCAGGGCCTGGGTCTTATCTGCCGCCTCCAGAATCTGAAAAAAGGGGGAGGGGATATAAGGGAGAAGTGAGTGAAGACATTATTCATTCATACTGCATTGAAGATCATTTAGGTCACTAAAAAAACATTTGTACCTGCAAGACATTCTCCACAGTGACGTTCATCTCCAGATTCTGCTTGCAGTAAGCCTGTAGCCTGTTATTGGAAAATCCATAGTAATATGGTGCAGCAAACAGGTAGCTGGTTATCACAGGTCAAGGAATAAAACAAACTATATTTCACTTTATGCAACTATCCAATTAAATACTAATTTGCATTAAGCTTAAAATTCAAGATTTTGACCACCTGTGTGTTTTTTAATTTGAAGTATTTTTTAACTTCTACCTTTACAGAACGTCTATTAGAATTAAGACAGTGCTGTACATTCTTAATAAATGGAACTTGTGCACTTTAATGATGTGATAATGATAAAAATGACTGAAAACTTTACTTTGTTCCCTGTGTTGCTTTCTGCATGAACAGCAGCCAAAGTGGCTGAAGTTGAAGCAAAACTGCATTTGGCTGCAGTTTAATAATGGCCACATGATGGTGACTGTTAACACTTTTAAGAATCAGCCAGTGGTGAGAATAAACTTCAGTTACTAACCTCAAACTCCTCTGATCTTATCTGAAACATATCTTTTTCCAAATTTATACCAAAGACACATTTATCTCAAGGTTTATAACTAAATATAGCTTGTTTATGATATTATGCCTAAACCCAGGTTTGTTGGATAAATGACTGTTCAGGCTATTGACAGCACTTAAGTAATATAAACAGCTCTCTGTAGGAATTGATTCATTGATTCTACAATAAAAATCCGAACAGGAGAAAAGGCATTAAGCCTAAGTACTGTGTGTTTTTTGGGTGCATCTTCCTTAATTGACAGGTCAGTTTATCACACTCCACTATCATCCCATCCTGCCAAAGCTCTACTCTGCCACCACGGTTTGCATTTTCCTGCTCAAGGAATAGAAGCTGTGTCTAGGAAGCTGTACTCATTGAATTCTCTCATTGATTTGCATTTTAAAAACGATGGATGCAGACTCTACTTTGCAAAGACATTTGATATTTTGAATGAAACTAAAAGGTGTCTGAATTCGAGAAGGATACAGGGAATCCTCTGGAGGCATGTTGACATCGCCATAGTAGATATACCGCAACATGGACTCAAAGGCCTGCTTACTTGGAACCATCTCACCAATGGAGATATTAACCTGACCATCCTCTGGCATGAAGGAGCGGAACATCGCCTCAAAGTAACTGATTAAAAAAATGGACAAAAAGTGTCAGAATCATACAAGTTCAGTGGTTGATTATATTGATAATTATCAACTTTCTGGAGATCTCTGGTCCTCATTCTAGGCCATGCACACAATAATTTAATTGAACTATCACAGATCATAGAGTTTTATAAACCCTTGGATCTCAAAACAAAAGTGAATCAAGTCTGATCATTTGCCCTGGCTGCTATGCAAAAAGCAAATCATAAAAACCTTTGCTCTCACTACCTGGATCTGGCTGCCAGTATGGCTTTATGTGCGGGTCGTGGATGTCCATCTAACAGCAGAATAATGTCACAGAACTCCTGGCCACTTCCCTCCAGACAAGCCTTCATGTCCTGTACCAGGGAGGTCCCAATGTCTACAGGCTGGTCGGAGTACAACCTGGGAGGAGGCTGCTGCTTTCTCCGCACTATCTCCACTATCAGTGGAGTGGACAGATGTTCAAACTCCTTAGTCATGATCACCTGGTTGAAGTGCGACTCCTTCACCACAAAATTAAGGCAATGCTCCTGGGGAACAAAAGAATCTGTTTGAATGAATAATGAAATAAATGACAATATCTATATCAAACCCTGAAGTACCACCACTAGATGGCAGTGAATGATGAAATTTTGGAGCTAGTAGCAATCCGATAACATGGATGTACTGTACCTTGAGCTGGTCCAGTTGCAACTTGTTGGCATTTTCACAAACACTGAGAACATTCTGCAGGTCGACAGATGCCTCAATGTACTGCACACACAGCTGCTCCAGGCGGGAAAGCTTAAAACTGAGAGCAAGTTTGTAAACATCCATGATGAGGAGAACATCCTGGACGTGACCTATGTAGAAATGTTAAAGACAAGAATAAATTATTCATAATAACCTGTATTTCATATGTCTATTCAGGATTGCAACAGGCACCATCCAAACATGACAAACATGAAGAGAGAGCAACCTCTGCGTGGATACTGGATCTTGTCTGTGTAGAGGAACTGCATTAAGACTTCAAAAGGCTGGGCCTCCGCCTCCCTGATGGAAACCTCTAGCATCAGCTGCGCGCCTGATGGCCTGTGGCCTGCTGGGATATCCCTCGGACCTCCTCCTGCACCATCATCACTCTCCTCACTGCTTTCCTGTTTAGCCTTCTGCACAGAGAGACAGCAAATTAAGCAAAACTTTCTGATTCAACTCAGCTACATGACATTACTGTTACAATTGTTTACATGAAAATATATTCATGTTCTAGTTGTAGCTTTGCTGATTCTGCATCACACCTACAAAAACCATGACCCTCGTTATCTTATTAAAACCATGCACTAACTGATGTTGCTATAGCTTGTCTGGAAAAAATATTTATTCTTTACTATTTACTTGTTATTTAAAATGCTGAGTTTAACACTGTGCCAAGTTTTGTCCAAGTACTTTGTCTGTCAATAAAAACATTTCTGGCATTTTGCAGTAAAATTGATTGTGCTAAAGTTGTTGGATAAACCTCACTGGAGAAGAAGCAGGACTGTTGTTTCATATTGTGTTTGTGACTTCAACTTGTACTTCGTGTCAGTCTTGTGTAGGTTAATTTTCTAAAAATGGTTTAAAACGGTCTGACAGTTCAATGATGACATAAGATGTGGGAGTTGTATCAGTGCCTTGTCGGTATTTTCATATTGGAGTAGAGATAAATATGGAAATTTGATTAATAAACTACAAATGCATCTGTCATTTTTCTATCAAATGAGTATGAATATAATCTGACAGCGCTGATTATCTTCCATCGTCTCAGAGGAGTTGAGGTGTTCAGGCTCTGACCTGTCGCTGCCTATCCCGGGCCTGCAGGATTTTCTTCCGCAACCACTGACATCTTGCAGTCACTATGGCAATGTGCCCCAAGACTCTCTCCTCCCTCTGTAAACAAAACAAAAAGGAGGCACACGTGTGGATAAAAACAAATGCTCAGGGTTATGTGAAAGTCTTGTGATTTTCCTCAGCTGTGTAGAAGTACAGAACCAGCTATAACAACCTACCTCTCCCAGAATAAACTCCACATCACAGAACTGACGGTTCTCCCACAGTTTGCCATAGTCCTCATGGAGAGTGCACTTAGGATAGCATGAGAACTGCACAAAGAGAAAACAATTGCTTTAGGAGGTAATGGAGTAACTATTATATCATAATAGTTATATTAATTTATTTTAGAAGGAAAGGCCTTTGACAACAATGCTGAAATAATGCTAAATATGCAGAGCAAACATTATTGTATTTCAGCGATAAAAACATATGAGACACTAACCTGGAATCTGTACATCTCTCCACTGCGAACATTGTTGTCCACTGTCCCTCCAAAGATGTACATGGCATCTTGAATCACAGCAGCAGCATGAAACAGTCTCCCACTGGGCATCTGAGGCGACATACAGGGAAAATTCAGCATTTATGAATGTATTAGCAAGTGTAAGGAGAAAAGCATTGCTTCAATATCGAGGATGTTAATTTAGGAATATCAATAATATGGCACTGATTCTGCTGCCAGGTGCTTTAGCTTAGGGTTTCTAAATAGGGTTTAGAAATAAAATATTTCCTATCGTTTTGAATGAAAAGTACCTGAGCTCCAAAATGAAAGAGAGAACATTTTATTTACATTTTAAACAGTTTTATACATTGCTTAGTACTTTCTTTGAGTAAACAGCTGCAGTCATCAAAAGGGATAGTATAGCAACGACAGAAAGTACAGAAGTACAAGATTGATTTATAATTCAGCTTGTTGACAAAACATTTTTGATATTAATCAAGACTCATTATATATTGACATAGTTCTTACAAAGTGTATTAAATTCAGAAAATGTATTTGTTTCATACCTCACTGTCCAGGCTGGGTTGGATGACCTCCCAGGTCTGAGAGTCCACATCGTAGCAGTGCAGCTCGTTCGGCAAAGTGTTGTCGGCTGCACCACCAAATACATACAGGTGGCGGTCAAAGGCAACCATAGTGTGGCCATAGCGTCTCTGAGGAGGCGGAGGGGAGCCCCGCAGTAAATGTTCGGTCGGGATACGTGTCCACCTGAGGGGATAGCGTAATGGGAACGTTTAGTGCCAAATAACACTGGCTACTGCAGGGATGAGGGTCAGAGATGTGTTTTAAATCTGCTCACATGTGGCCCTTGAACTCAAACTGGAATAGGTTATTAGTGATCTTGGCCCCACTCTGACCAGAAAACACAAACATCTTGTCCCTGCATACGGCGACAGGAAAGTTGCAGCAAGATGGAGGAATTTCACCACTCTGGTCAATCTGATAAACACAGAGGCATAGACGGAGACATTAAAAAATAAATACATAAAGAAATTCTGGGCATTTCACTCTGAATGAGCTTGTCACTGACAATGTAAATGAAATATACTAGCCTCTTCCCAACATGCATGTTCTCGATCCTGCAGACTGATGGTCCACATGTCATTCAGCCTGCACAGGAGATAAAATATCTTTCAATATTTTGTTAAAAAATTAAGTGTGGATGCATCAAAAGATAAAAATGATAAAGCAGAATTAAACATACCTGGCATTCCCATCATAACCAGCAAATATCCACAGTTTATCATTGTAGACTGTGGCTCCATGTGCAGATCTTGCCACTGGCAAACTAATACAGATAGAAGACACATACATATTTTCACACACTAAAAACAACAGAAATCATTCCTATTATTTGTTCTTGAATTCCCATATTTGTTGTTGAAAAAGAAACATTTGAATGAAGCGGCCACACTCTTGGTTTGAAACAACAATTTAAACATTCACACATTACCTCCCCTCCACTTTCCATTCAGTCCACTGCCCTGTGGCAAACTTATACTCGAAAAGGTCATTTTTGTTTTTCAGGTTTGAGTTGGAGTAGATGTCTCCAGTGTAGCCCCCTGAAACACATTGAAGCCAAACGTTGCAGCATCAATATCTCATTGAGTTTAAAAATCAGGGCATGGATGACGATGATGAGCTTAAAAATTCACCAAAAACAAACATGCTGCTGCCATAGACCACAGCTGAATGATGATATCTAGGAGCAGGTGGAGTTCCAGTGGTGAACGCTCTGTAAAACACATTATAAAAAAAGGCATCAGATCATACTTCTACAGTGAACATGTATATTTCTAGTGATTACTAGGGGACAGAGGTTCTGTACCGGCACCATGAGCAGTCCTTCACATCGAAGCGGAGCAGATCATTCAGCATGTTCTTCCTGTTGGATGAGACAGAATTACACAGTGTGCGGTGGATAAAGAGGAAAAGGCAGAGATGCTCGTCACTGTCCAGTGATACTCACCCATTGTCTCCCCCAAACACGTATATGGCATCTCTGTATGCCACCACAGTGTGTTTGCTGCGCCTGTGTAAAACCGCATGAAGTTCTGGATGAGTGTGATCAAAAAAATATAACATGACAATGATAAAGGACAGTAAATATCCAGGGGAAGGCTTCCGTCAGTCATCTGTCAACATGTTACCTTGCACCGACAAACTCATCACACGGAGGGAGTCTCCTCCAGCGATGGACGGTCTCAAAGGGGCCAAAGTTGAGGGTCAAATATTCCACACTGTCGGAGCAACTGTGGTCGAAATCAACACTCGGGGCGACTTTCGTTGATCTGCAGGACATTGTTGCTAACTCATCGGGCTAACTCACTTCTCAGGGCCACTCATCTGCAAGGACCACGGGTGATGCCATCGTCGATGTCGGTCCTCCACAGTGAGAGCTACTGTTTCTGCCACCTCTAGTTACAGTCTGGGGTCCGAGCTACTTGTTCAGCTGTAACCACGAGCTGTCCTTTTCCTCGTTAAACGACTGCGCTATTAAAGCCAACTAGCGATGCTAAAAACTATCATGGCTAGCTCTGGCTAGCTTGTGTTACTGCTAAGCGACAAAACAAGAAACAACCGCAGCGAGTGAAAAGTTACGGCTGTTAGTTCACGGTGAAACCTGAGCTGGTTCAATGTCCCGTTTGTTTGCGCTATAATTGAATATTTGAAGAGTTCGCAGTGATGTGTTAGCCTAAGAGCTAAATAAGCAAAACAGACATCAGTGCTAACAGTAAAATGCTCAGTCGCTCAGCCACGCCCCCGAAACACTGCGGTCATGTGGTCCGTCGATTGTGAAAGAAACCCGGTCACACCAGGAGCACTTTGAAAAGTGATGCGTGTCTATTTGTGGTCTTACGGCACAGGTCCAACTTTAGTGACAGTTACGAGTGATCCCAGATACTTCACCTCACTGCTCATGGTGACTCCCACTGTCTGTCTGTCACCTCTCAGAAGATCTCACTGAAGAATCTCTGAGAAAAGTTAGAGGCACATTTGGCTACTTTCCATTATGAGCCTGCTCATATTATATATTATATATTTCTTTAATCCTTGAGAGTTGACACAGATATTTACATAGATACATTGGAATTTAAAAAAGGGATTTCATATAAATGTTTTAGTACCTCTAATAATAGTATTTTAAAAATATCCTGAATAGCAAGTTTGTGGAATTTTATAGAATTGAAACTTTCAAAAATTCAAATTACAAAAATGTGTCTTGTTGATATACTGCTCATTAAATTATGATGCATCCTTCATTCAAACAGTCCCAAAAGATTTGGGGATGTCATTTACATTCATTCCCAATAAACCAGTCATACAAATCATACAGTATTACATGTAGTATTCACTTTATTTAGAGGATACAAAGATTATCATATACTGTATTACCAGGAGCAATGGAGGACAAAATCAGTAAAATACAGATAAATCAAACAAACAATTCAATTAATTAATAAATAAACTGTATAGACAAAATATTATATGAATAAAAAACTAGGTAGTGGTGTAGGCGATTGGACACAAATAAAGAGATACTTGACCAATGCAGCACTTTATCTCAATTGAATTCCTTTATTTTCACAGACACTGATTAGGAGGCTGTGTAAAAACATGTACATGGTGTTTAACACCATGAGTCATCATCACAGTGGTTTTCTAAATAAGATTTACCTTTCTTGGCTTATTATAGTATATTATGTTATATTATATTAAAACTTACAAGGAAAGTAAAAAAAAGGGAATATTTACTGATTTGTCTTTTTTTTCAGTAGTTTTAGTGTTGTAATTTATTGATTTTGCATATTATTCATCCAACCTTTTACATTTTCAGGGTCTCTCACTGCAGAGAAAGCATAATTAATGACAATAATTATGGCTACATTTGATTTAGTTGATGTAGTTCTGGGGTCCTGGAACATAACACTGCACCTCTGATTTCCCTGTTACGACAAGTGACAAGTGCTATTAGAAATGTATGTGTTTGCTCATGTAAAATTTAAATAACTGCTGATTTTGTCCTCCATAGGCAGTAAAATGGGATATAATACTTACATTCACTATTTTCACATCTGTATTTCAGCCCTTAGTCTTGTCCATATCTTCAATAACTTTATAAACTTAAATGGCAACAATGGGTCTTCATTACATCCAAAGGCTTTTGAAATTAGTCCCGAACATCACAGTTCACTCAAATAAAACATTAGAACAAGCTCACGTGAGAAGAAGAACATTTTATGTCTGAGTCGGCACAGCGGACAATACAAGAAATAAACTGGCTCTGCATTTATAGATTGTGTGGTCAACAGTATTTTGTTCTCAAGCACCAATCAGATACTATTACAGTGCACAATCATGTGAAATGCAAATTCATTTAAAATGCAGTGAGACAGAGAGCGTGGCAGAAATGTTTAACCTCTCACTCTATCAGCCACACAGTCATATCTCTCTTCTTCTACTATCCGGTCTGTCAGAGTTCAGTTGGCCCCTCTTGCTCTCGTCCACTCACCAGTTAATGATATCTCGTACATGGCCCCACAGCCTGGTGATCCACAGGTTCACCCCAAGCTCTGTTAAGTATTGAAGCTCTGGCATCAACATCTTACGACACAGTTTCTGATGAGCCTTATCCACATTCTTCTTCAGGTTATAGCCCATGATGGACTTCTCTCCGATGGGTTGCCAGGGCTGCATGGCTGACTCCTGGATGCTGCCAGCTTCCACAGCACGACCCCCCTCAATACAGATAGATGTCATCTCTGCGTTCCTCCTCCTGAGCTCTGCCACCTCCTCAGTCATCCTCTGCCATCCATATGCATCTACTTTCTTCCAAAAAGTCTGGTTGAAATGCTGGTACAGCTTCCAGTCAATAGCGTTCCACCCAAGGGCCCTGGCCCTCAGCTCAGGGGTAAGTTTCGACACCGTGGATCCCTTGCGGGCGTTGAGCTTGAAGAAGAGCAAATCATCCATCTCCCAGCAGAGGGTTTCCTTGAGGAGGATGAGTGATTCCTCAAAGTGTTCCACCAACATGACCAGCTGAAAACGGTCGGTGATGAATTTGATTCCTTCTTCTACCCGCGGATCATCCGGCTCCAGAGTGTTGTCCTGGCCAAAGTCAAAGAACAGCAGGTTCTTGAGGTAGAAAGAGTTGAAGCCCTCTGGATCGAAGTAGTAGTGCGGGTCACGTAGGAACTCAGTCAGCTTGTCATCACCTGGTATCCTCCAGGTAAAAGGCACCAGCCGTCCAAAGTAGTGGAAGGACGACTCAAACAGCTCTGCGGGGTCTCGCAGGATAGTGATGTACGAAGTGTCCATGGGCAGCAACTTGGCCACCTCAGCTGCATTGAAGCGCAAATGATTACAGATAACATTGAAACACATTCCTGGTCTGTAGTCTTTTACCTGGGAGCGCTCAAAGAGAGATGGATAGAAGAAGTCATTCCTGCTGTTAGGGAAGGCAAATTTGAGCCTGTGTTTCTCCCCAAAGCGGAACAGGATGTTGAGGAAGGTGCTGCTGGCTGTTTTGTGGGTCTTCATGAACATGATATCCACTTTAGGAGCGCAGGCCTGGCCATGGGTTTGGTGTGAGCTGTTTGTGGTTGGTTTGGTGTGGAGCTGGGACGGACGGTGGGCGCAGGAGTAGGGCACTGGAACCCTACAGAGAGAAAAGAAGAAAGATTGAACTAGGCACTCAGTAGAGTACATACCTCTGCCAAGGTGCCATAGTCCCCTTATATCCATTCAAACTGCACTACATAACACATTATCATAGATATCATCCAATATCAGCAAGATGTTTTTTATTTTAGTCCCAAAAAATGAAGAAAATGATGCAAACCAACATATTTGAAAAGCTGTAACCAGAAATATGTTTTTAAATCATTCTTTAAAAGGACTAAAATGATTATTACTATCATTTTGTATCGTTTCACCTTTAAAATCCAGTTATTGCTGAAGAAACCTGATGACTTGATTCATGCTGTTTTCTACTGAGCAAATGTAAACCAGTGTGATGAGTCTTACTCGGGCAGACTGAAGTGGATCTGTGGAGTGGATAGGCAGTAGAGCAGGATCATGAAGCTGGTCAGCAGGGTGCCCAGCACCAGGCCTTTGCACATGGATCTCCACTGCCTTCCCTGCTTGCCAGTCATGGTCCAGCAGTGTCAAGGATCACCTTAAAAAGACATCATCATCATCATCATCATCATGTTAAGCATTTTTTACTTTTCTTTTATCATCTACAGAGATAGATAGATAGATAGGGTTAAGAGGGGGGTTACTATTTCTAGATTGTTCTCTGCTTCACAGACACAATAACAACACGGTGAATAATTTATTTAGATAGTTACTGATAAATTAAGTGTAAATGGACTCCATTAATGTATTCTTAGTTTTCATTATTTTCAAATTATAAACATCTAATAGTATAAGACAGATTTGTTTTACCCAGCTTTATTGCATCCCTATATTTGTTTATTTCACTATAATTCACCAAAGGTAGTTTTCCGTGCAGACGTTTTGTATTGGATAGTGTTTTATTTTTAGTATTCATGTAATTGTGTCCAGCACCTGTAGCTCTGGTGGCCGAGATGCTCGATACCAAACACAAACAACATGTTAATGTCACATTTCTTTAATTTGAACAGCTATATTGGTAAAACAACTTAAACCTCCAAATACTGTGAGGTTTACATGTACAAGTACAGTAATCATCAGTTGGAGCATAATTTAACCTTTGCTCAGGAACATTTACCTGCAGGTACGTGTGTTCTCAGTGTGATGACAGGGGAGTGTAGTTGAAATTGTATGATGTTCCACAAAATGACATACTGGCAACGTGAAATGACCAACCCTGTGTTCCTCAGCTGGCCCAAGAAATAAATAATGCATTACTGTGGCAGGTGATATTGCACGCCTCCCACCTGCAGACCGCGGAAAGATGAGCCATGCTGACTTAGCTATACAAACAACTTGCTGGCACTCACCACCTGGAATTTTTAGCATGATGTGACCCACACTGACCCCAGATACAGAGTGGAGGGTGAGGCGATATATACACATATAGTGTACATTCATTTCAGCCTTTTCTCATTGGAAAAAAACTGAATTTATCAAAATGTATTTTTAATCAATTATGTAAAAATCCAATTTCACATAATCTAGCTTTAGCAGTGACTGATCAGCAACATAATCAGCAAATCCACTGAATTATCTCTTCGTCTTTGTGATCTATCTGTCTGCCCAATCCTATTCTAAGCTTACATCATTATCAGAGGATCTTGGTTACTATAAACTGTGATGATAAGTGTTTTGCAGCAGGGAAACAAAATGATGTGTTAATATCAGTTGACATTTTAGAGGAGAATAGTCTTTTATACTTATTTGTTCGAGGGCTTGTTGTTATCTGGAACAGCCAGTGTGTTGTCCATCATCTGATATGGTGTTTGGGACATTTCCCTCCTTTTCTGAGATATCTTAAGTTACATACTTTGGCTGTGATCAAGTTTGTAAAACTCACCACATACCAGTTGTTTATAATATAATCGCTTTACTCTTTGAAAGACACAGACTTAATCCCAGCCTTTAGGGTCACATGTCATTTATTATTCATTTTTGGTGTTAGTGCAGTTTTGGAGTTTTGGCTCGAGATTACGTCAAGCCCTTGTGCTGGCTGGAGTTAGTATGTGTGCCTTGGTTCCTCTGATCAATAGAGATGCATTTCATGTTCAGTCTTATCAGAGCATTATACAAACATTACTCTTCAAACACAGCTAAAAGGGCTATTTCTGTTCTCTGGCTAGACTCTAAAGGGAGACATTTGTGGACAATGCTAATTTAAGCAGAACAGTTTATTATAAGATATTATATTCCATAAATAACCTCAAACCTGAGATCCTCTGGGTCAAATAAAAGTGTTATATATTTGAGACTTGCTGATATCAGTATATTTGTTCATTTTCCCCCCGAGGTGCCATGTAACCTCCATGTACTATGTGTCCTTGCAGAACAAATAGTACATTAATATGATTTAGTCAGAACATATTTACCCTGAGCTTTGTTTGGCTGCACACCAACCCCAGATACAGATTTATTTGCTATTTAGTTAGAACAGGAACAAAGCAATATTGTTTTAAGATTAAATATTAAGAGAAAAGACAACTGGATTTAAGATTATGTATTACTGATTTACTTCCCTGAACTTCATGTAGCATTGTTTAAAGTCTTGTTTTTAACATAAAATGATCATAAAAATCATCAATATTACAGAGTAAACTTTCAAAATACTGAATGAGTACTTACCCTCTTACATACATCCAAAGAAAAACTAATGTGAGCATCTCTTCTCCAGATACATTTTCTTCTTTCTTTCCATCCACTTCCAGACACAAGTTGATCTCCCTCCAGTCGTCCTTATGTCTAATCTCAGAATACACATGCTGTTATAGAACCAGCACTGTCCTACACTCCCCTTATCACATGTCCGCTGCTTCCTATCTCATTCATCTGGTTGCTGCTCCTCTTCTCGTCTTTCGCGCTGCTTCTCTGCATGAACACCTGATGCCTCAGGCTATACCTGGCGCTCATCCACCCCCACTCACCACCTCAACTTTCGATTCCGAAACCAATCTTGCTGAATAAAGCACTTCAGGGAGGCTCATCTAGCCACCTGTGACGTCAGCCACCGTGTCAGGGGATGTTCACTTGCCAGTGAGTGCAAAAAAGAAAGGGGTGGATGGATGGATGGATGGATGGAGTGAGAGAGGAGGGAGAGAAGCTGTATAGTCCCTCGTCTGTGTGGACATACAGAGGGCTATTGAGCGCAGACACTGAAGTCTGAACTGCAAGCTGATAGGAGGGGTGCAAAACAGCATAAAAAGAACAAATGCAGAAAGCCAAAGCACAAAGGCTCTTATTGTACCACTTGATCAAGACTGTTCTCTGTCTGTATTGTTTGAAAGGCTTATATAGGAAGCTATGTCTATATGTGCCGAAGACAAATGTACACAACACAGCCATCACGTTTTGCAGCATGGGATTAAACAATTATAATAACAATGGTATCACAATTATCAAAACAAACGAAGGGTACTACACAGCCTACACTGTTATGCAACAGCATTGTGCACATTCTTTAAATACTTTTTTTTGTCATTTCTAAAGTATTTTTTTTGCAGTTTGTGCATCAACTGTTTTTAACTCAGATGTGTAAATAATGATCAAGTATTTTATGCTTGTGTGAGCACCATTTTCAATAAATTATCTTATGCAAAACAGCTCAGACTTGAATAGAGAATGAAATGAACATTCAATTAAGGGATGATAAGTCCATTTGGCTCTGTATTCCAGGATGTAGCAGTATGTGGTCATAAGGCCTCTCCCATTACAGTAACCTGGAGCTCTATATCTACATGATGTGGCCCCTGATCCCTGGAAGGAACACTAGAGCTGTGCTGCTCATCATCCCACAGCCGCCATGCCCAGACACGATACTGCTGCCTTTGTTGAGCAGGATGTGCCATTGGCTGCAGGCACCCAGAGTGCCAGGCTGAGATCTGGACGGAGTGGGCATGCGTGGAATGCAGATCAGGGTGTGAGGGAGGGAGATTGAGAAGTGCGGGACATGACTGGCCTGGCCTTTAGCCCACCAAGATCAAAGCAGCATCTCAGGGGGTAAAAGGGCTTACGCTCCTTCGTCATCAACACCCACCCACCACTCATGTGGACCAGTCAAGTCAGGACAACCCACCAACAACAGCACAATGTCCCCAGTCTCTGTCCTCTGAGGTAAAACAATCTTTGAATTCACCATCCAGTAGTTCATTGTGGAGAAAAACACAGCGGCTAAACAACAGTTACAAAACTTTTATCTTATTGGTGCAAGATCACAGGAGACAGGTTTAATACACGTGTTTTTAATTTAAAATACAGACTCATTCAAGTACAGATTTTAAAAGAAAGTGGAATATCTTGTGTAATGTAGAATAGCAGAGAAGTGTTCATACAAACAAAATGAATTCAAAACATTTACATGAATTATTACACTATTAGAATAAACCATTTCCTGCATTTCAGATCGAAATTATGCAGCAGTTTTCGCACACACGTCATGAGCACTAACTCACTCAGACATGTCGAATGCACTTGCAGGTTTTATGACATGTCAACCTCTAATGCACGCTACCTCATGAACATAAATACATGGTCAGTCTGAAGAGGATGCAGTCAGACGAGTTATTTACGTGTCTTCTTCTTTGCTTTCTCTTCATCATCATGAGCCTTCCTCTTGGCAGCAAGCTTGTTAGCCTGTAGGAAGAGAATGAATGCAGTCAATGAACAGATGCTTAACACCAGTCACACAAGCCTCAGCGGCAAGTGACCTCAGAGGGTTCATCCCTGGGTTCACATGCTCTCTTTACAACCACACAATACTGTCAAACATTGTCAACCGAGATAAGATGCCCGAAACTGAATAAAAGGAATGTAAGAATGTTATCTTTTCACAATGCCGCACAAACAGTCTTATCTACGTGTGAAACCATAATCAATAGGAAAAATTTATCGAACCTCTCGGATTTTTCTTTTCTTTCCAAACATGATCTTGTCGTAGAGGTACTTCTCCTTTTTCTTCATCATCATAATGGCGAGACGTTTCTCCTCTGCTTTCTCCTCCTCCTCCAAACGTACTGGGTTTTCTACCTTCATTTTCCCAGGCGTCACTTTGACTTGCAGAGACTAGAAGGAAGAAGACCAGTCAATGAAGGCTGCACACGTTTATAAAAAAACAAACAAACAAGTGATAAGAAAAGGGATCGGATATCTTTTACCTTGCCCTGAGATCTTTGTTCTTCCATCTTCTTAAGCTTCTTCTCTTCTGCCTCTTGCTCATCATCTTCTTCTTCTTCTTCGCCGTCGTCACCCTCCTCCTCCTCTTCTTCTTCTTCTTCTTCTTCATCCTCACCCTCATCCTCCTCATCCTCCTCCTGTTCATGGGCTATGAAAGAAGAAATGTACAGAAAAATCATTCATTAGTATCAAATCCGACAACTAAAACCGATTGAACAAAAATATGAAGAGTAACATAATTGGTTTCTCATGTGTCTTCTCATTCATTACTGCTGCAGTCAATTGCTTTCAGAAGTTGCCTGAACTGAATAGTCTTCATCTGTGTTTCCATTGATTTCAGCCTAAATAAATCTAAATCCTAATTAAAATCAGTGTGATTCAATGCTGTGAAACTACAAAACATGAGCAGGTGTATAAACAGTTTTTATGGAAAATGAAAGCTGAGATATCAGTGAAATGTCTCGGTTCATACCAGGTTTTTCTCCACGTTGTAAGGCCATGATCTTCACTTTTTCAGGGGGCACGTAGTCGCCCTCCTTCTCCTCCACAAACGGTGAGAGATGAGGAGGCAGAGTCACTCCGAGGAAGTAGTCCTCCACAGGCAGGAGGATCTTAGCGTTGATGCAATCATACACCCACTGAGGCTGGATGTAGTACCTGAAGCAACAAGGTTATGATATTAGCCTCTTACAAAGCCAATAATTGGACATTTCCCAGAGAGAAAAAATTAGAATACATATCATTGTTTGGTGAGGACTTTTACTATTTACGAAAGAAATATACTTATAAGGGAGTTGGCAAAGAACAAGGACAGGGTCTGTCCAAAATCATGAATGTGTTTGAGGCAAGAGAGCTACTGTGAAAGGAGGCATTGAAAAGGATGTGGTGATGGTAATGACTCAGCACAGACTTCCTGTACAGTCAGAAATACTGTAAATCCCATTTGTTTTATAAAAATGTGAAGTTGTACATGCCTGAAAAGAAAATGCTAAAGTTAAGACAACCACAACAATCCTTTACCTGTTGATATATTGCTTGTCGACGTTGGGTCTGTCAACAATTTGATGAGTGATGGTTTCTTCTGACACATCATATGTGCTACCAATGCAAACAGACTTGTCCCACGACACCTCGCCACCAAAACACCTGGAAAGCGGCAGCAGTAAACAGATCATTTAAGAATAGGCATTGCATCAGTTATGAGGTTTATGAGGATCAATTATTTCTGCTTATAAACGTCTTCACTGCAGCAGATTTCACTCACCTGATGACGAAAGCCAAAGACTCTCTAGGAACTTCTCTGTTGAGGAAGAACTTGAGGCCCTCAAAGAGCTTTTTCTGGGCCTCCTGCTGTTTCTGTTCCTTTTCTCTTGCCTCCATATTTTCCACATCTTCCTGCAGAACAGCAGAAAAAGAGAGTTATTGATTTGGGTTAGTGGATGCAGTGCCACAAGAAGCCAAGAAGATAAAAGTATTTCACTTTCCAATCTGTGCCAAAAGCTACTGTAAATCATTTCCCACTTGTAGATAAATTATGGTACAAGGTAAAGGATTTACATATCTGAACAGCACAGGTAGATTTTATGTGATGATAATTATGAGGAAAAATAAGACCCTGATTCTTGATGGTAAATATCTCATCTGGTTTGAGGTTTAAAAAAAATCTGTCCAACAACAGTTCAGGAACATTTGGACGTCTATAAAAATTAAATCAGGTCTCAAATTAACAAATTCAATGTGTGCGAGTTGCTAATTATAAATATTATGACATAATTACTACAATTTTGTTATATTTCGCAATATCTACAATATGAATCTGATCTACAATAACAGCTAAATTATGTTAATGAAAGAAATTCCTTTAATAACAATGAAACCCAATAATGGTGTGGCCATTCATCCAAACCCAAGAACTACGTCGCCCTTGAAGCTCAAATTTTGCTTGTGTTTGATCCATTAGGGAGGATCAGCACTGACGCCTCCAACACAGGTTTCTGTGTAAAAGTTTTGAAGTGCAGAATGGCTCATTTTTTTTCAATCTGAGAACCCAAACTGGACCTAAGCTCATGTTGTTGAGATGCAGGTAATGCAAGTCCCTAAAAGAATTCTGGGTTCCTGATCAGTCCCTGAAGTGGAGCTCAAACTAGTTGAGCTCCCAGGGTGGTGGATACCTTGTCCTTAACAACCAAACATGAGGCTGTAATCCCTAGTCTCACACCTCTAAACGTTTTAACTCCTCTGAAAAGAACCTGTAACCTCTCACCTCTGCCCCCAGAGGCTAATTATTTTAAATCTGCAAGAAGTTATCAGAGAACGAAATTGAGCAAGTATTAGCATCTGCTCGATTCGTCGAACAGCTTTGGAGAAACACTGCTCTACTGATCAAGTTTAACTAGGCCTGGGCCGATAATCAATAAATCAATTAATCGCACGATAAATTAAAATGAACTCGATAATATTTCCGGCCTCGATATATCGCCATGCGTGTTTGTTTTCCTTGTCTCTCGCCTCCAAGCAGGCTGGATGACAAGAGGGTTCACTCTGTGCTCGGTCTCAGCACCTGGGGGCTTATGTTGCGGAATGAACGGAGTGAACCCTCTTGTCAGTCATCCAGTCTCTTTGTCTCTGTGGAGGGAGGCGGGGCCGCTAGCATTAGCTCCAGCCACACACACAGAGCAACGCGAGGAAAAAAGATGATTGCAAAGCCAAATGCCACAGCCCCGGTGTGGGAATATTTCGGCTTCAAACCGAATGAGCAAGGTTAGCCCATCAACACGGACGAGCCACTTCATAAGTGGTGGCAACGAAAAAAGGCAACACAACAAACTGCCCACCTAAAGCATAACCACCCGACCCAGTGTTCCCAGCTGGGGAAACAAAGTGCACCTCGAGATGCAGAGCCTTCGTCCCGACAGTCAACACTCACTGAGGCGCTCAGTCGACAAAGTAAACTTTAGAACCAAGTTTGCTCTACTAATACTCACTCCTAACATGTTACCTCTGGGGCATGTTCAGCATTAACTCTTTGTTTTTCTGCATGTTCTGATGACACATCTCAGTGTCATAGCTTTGATATCAATGTTTCATTATATTATATTTAAAAACATTAAATAAAGAGAATCATATGTTGTGAACTGGTTTTCTTACCTCTTCAACAGGAAACTGGTCGAGTTCAGCCTCTTCCTCCTCTGCAGAAGAAACTACCCGCGCCAGACTGGCGCTTAGAGCTGACAGTTTCTGTACAGACAAAAACAACAGAATTAGAGCAACAGTCCTAAATATAATTATTAAATGTGCACTACATAATAACCTACATACTAGTATCTTGTTATTATGATCTCAAAATGAAAGAAGTGTGTACCATTGTTCTTAGTTAATTAATGTATTTTTACACAGCTGCTAACAAAACAAAATGTGTTTACTCCTTTAAAACATTCAAGATAAAGAGCCTCACCTCTAAGTAGCATTCTGAATTCATGGCATAGTCATCCTCATTCTCATCCTTCAGCTCCGACTCTGCTTTACTGTCCAGCTGCAAAAGGAGGGACGACATTAACAGAGCACAGATGCCAACCAGTCAAGTTGCAGTTTACATTCATGTGTAGACTTTAAAGCAATTCAATACAAGGTTATTTTGTTGATACAATTTGTTGATGCGGGAGAGATGAGCACAGTGGACTAAATCTACAAACTTGTTTTAATGTGACAATTTTTTGTATAGCAGGAATGATGTGGATATTTTCCAACTGTGTGACAAAACTGGTATTACTGATTATACCAAACATTTTACAAGGAACGACGTGTTGGCTTAATATCTGCAGAGCTTTCACTCCCCAAGATCGACATAAGTCCTCGTTTTTAGAATCCAAGATACCTTAGGTGGGTAGAGCAGGTTGAGGGAATGGTACAGTCTGAAGTTGATGAATCCCAGGAGAGTGGTGTACAACTCTGTGAATGTTGCCATTACTCTGTAGTCAACATCTGTTGGGTGCTAAAAAGGAAAAAAAAATAAAAAAAATTTCAATGTCTCAATGGTAAAATTACTAAAAATCCAAGCAAATATTTTTAGTAATTTATAATCCACAAAGCCCACAAACAGCAGCAATAATAATAATAGCAATTTGAGAGAGTATTAATAGTATAATTACTATGGACTACATTTCATCATTCTGCACTTACATCATGGGAGAACTGGTATGGCACCAGCCATGTAGTGAGCTGTCCCATCACCTCAGCCTGATAATATATTCCCTTGATGGAGATGAAGACCTAATTTGAGGAGGACAGTGTTAAATGCATTGCCAACCAGAGGTCAATGAACTCAGTTCATATCAATATACCCCTAAATCATTATGCATTAGCACCTTTCTGAGAGCACGAGCTGCAACCACATAGTTCATCCACTCCACAGTGAGGCGTCGACACAGCTGGATTGTCTGCACATGGCATTTTCCTGTTCGGGCGAAGGTGGAGAAGAGGAAGCACATGCAGAGGGAGTCGTCAATATCACGGAGGGCGTCGATGAAGGTGGGATACCTGTCAGATAGAAGAGCACCTGTGAGGCAATGCAGCTTGATACAGAATTATTTTTATTATCTCTTTGATTACAAAAGGCGTGTTTTAATTTAACTTTTAAAACTGCTGACATGCTTTAACAAAAAAAGAATTCCGCCCAATGAGCAGCTCTCAATTTGATTGTCCAGAGAAAATCCTATGTTGACTGCAGAGAATAGCCCTCACCTTTCTTTGATGATGTGGTCCAGTTTATAGGTGGGCTTGTTCTCTTTCAGTCTTTCCACTGCAGACCACTCTGTTTTTCCATAAGCCCTCTTAAGTTTGCGTACAAATACCTGTTAAGAAAACATATTTTGACAATAGAATAAATGTTCAAGACAAATCAACTCTTACTTTAAAAACTGTTCATGCATTGGTGTTGATATTTTAAATTAAACAGTGAAAAATATGTCTGTAATACCTTGTAGTCTCTGAACTTGCCCACGATGGGCTCATGCAGCAGGAAGCGGATGTCTTTGAGCAGGTAGAAGGTCCTCGGGGCAGTGGAGCCCTTGTTCACCTTCTTCTTGTGCTTGGGCTCATGAGGGTAGATTCCTTTGAGGATGCACAGTCGCCTGAAAATCGTAATCAAGAGTCATTTCACTATGTGACATAGCTGTTTACTGAGTGCATCTTTCCAGCCAGACATCCTGAAGCAAAATCTCTAATGCTCTGCTGTTACAATTATCTACAATATGCAAATAGGATCGAAATATATATAACATCTGCAAGTTTAATGCAACACAATCCATCAGCACTGAACTATAATCCCCCGAATTATCCCCAAAATCACTCAATAGTTCTCTATATTACATAACAATAACTTTTATTGAGGTAGCATTTATTGCAAGGCCATTTTTATCAGAGTGTAATAATGTCACGTGTATGTTTCTCATAGATTATCAGCTGAGATCACGTCGATCTAAAGATCACTTAAATAACTCTTGAGCATTGTAATGTTACCTGAAATCCGGGAGGCTCAGCTGCAACTTCTTCCGAGCTTTGTTTCTGGTGATGTAGTTGGTGACAGATCCCCTCTCATACTGCACAACAAGAACAGGCGATCACATCAAAGTCCCACAAATCATCTTAAATCATTAAATAGTCGAGTTAACAACATACATCTACTTCTTCAAACGCTCAACTGCACCAACACAGTTTTAGAACAACAAACGTCAGCTAGCTCCGTTAGCTAACTAGCTAACCAGGCTGCTATCCTGATATTTGATGTAACGTGTGTAATCTAATGACATTAGCCCGACAGCGACTCTTACCTTTTTCTTCTGAAGACCTCCCATTTCTGAACAGTATCTGAATCTCTACACACGTTCAGAAAATACAATTCTTAACGGAACACACAATTCTCATGTGTACACAACGTTAGCTGCAGCCACACGTAGTCGATGCACGTGTGCTTTGACGTGCGAGCAGTAAGCAGGACCCCGAGGTGGGCCGTTTGTCCGCCTGTTTAAAAAACAGAAATTAAATAAGAAAAAAACTTCACAGTGTGTCTTATTGATTTCTTTTTTTAACATTTAATATTCACCAATACACACCCATATAAGTTTTAGGGTGATTACACAGGCAAGTATGGCTAAACAAAGGGGGAGAAATATTCAAAATAGATGCGATCTGTTAAAGGAGAACGTTTGTGGAATAAATATTAGGAGGAAGTAAAATGCACGTTGTCCACTTTGCAAGTTCAAAATTGTTCCAATAAAAAAAAAGATGATAAACATATACAAAACTATAATGTATTTATTTTGAAAAATTATAGCCTATTTTTTTGTTTGTCTTGTCTCTGTTTGCACTTTTCTTCATTAACCTGAGCTTCAAATCAAATGAAGTACTGACAACTATTTTACTAACAAAGGAAAAATATTTGTTACAAGTTGTGAAGCACCACGTTGTTATTTTGTCTTATACCGATTGCTATACTTCTATTTATTGTGGAGGTTGAATACGTGGACTGGAATAAGCAGAATGAATGAATTAATGTAAAATGTGAATTTGACACACCATCTGTATCTACACCATGTCAAATATAATGACAAACTCATTATATGTTAGTGTATTATGTAATTTTGTGACAGGAAAATGTTTAAATTGCCTACAAAATTTTTTCCAATGCAGAACTATAAGCAAGTTATTCAGATTTTATGCCCAGGAGCATCAATTATTACTCATCAGTATAGACCGACAGGAAAGAAAATGGATGATTCAACCACAACTGAAACCCCACCCGTTCTCCTCTGCTCCCTCCCTCACCGGCACCAGGGATACAGGAGAGATGCAGACAAGATCAGAGGGTGACAAAAAGAAACAGTGGGAGAAATAACAAGCCGGATTCAGACTGAAAAATAAAGAAACTAGACCTTGACAACAATTCCGAAGATGGGTGAAGTATTTCATACGTTCATCGTGGGATTCACTGTGTTTATTAAGGACTATTTTACTGGTTTCTGGGACTATGAGACACCAAAGATGATGGTGGTTAAAAACAGAACTCTTGGATTCATTTACAGGAGCGTTCAGTTTCTCGTGATCACCTATTTTATCTGGTAAGCATCATATTTGTGTATTTGCATGTTCTCTAAATGTGTTAAAAGGGACAATCTATGAAATTCAAAAGCTTTGGTAACTTCAATTTATAGATTTGTCGTCATATTTTTTTTAGTTGTAATCCATCTTTTAGGAATTGCAGTAAAATATGAACTCGTATTAGTATAAATACGACAAAATAATTGCCAACAATATTCTTTTGTTTGTAAATAGAGCAAAGAAGAATAAAAAATATGTGACTTTTAATTTTTGAACCCATAAAATGCAGTTTTGTGCAGAGGTAATACTTGTAAAATATTTGCAGGAAAACAAATAACAGCATCAACTCTTTCCATTGAAAGACATGTTATCTGCTATGAGCAGATCAGCTTTAATAAATAAAGAGTTTGTGATAATTAAATTACTCATCTTATTATTTCAGATCTTAAATGTTCTCTTACATGAGATGTCTTCAGTTGTATTGTTGAAGTGCGTCATCTTCCTTTGGCTTCAGTAAAGAGGGTTTTAACAGATCCATGGTAACATGACACATCTTGTGAAAATTGAAAAACAGAAAATGTGATCTTGCCTCTGTCTGTTCATTGCCCTGAAGGTATGTGTTTATAAGTGAGAAAGCGTACCAAGAGAGTGAAACCCATCCAGAGAGCTCTGTTTACACTCTCATGAAAGGCACAGCGGTTCATGGAGATTATATTCTGGATACTGTGGAGTACGTTCAACCCTCAGAGGTGAGGCCACAGTAAATACTGCAGCACAGTCAACACATTTCCACCAATTCTAATCCATCTGCATCATCATCATTATCACTATCATGTTAGTGTGAATACCTCTGAGTAATTTTTTGGGTATTTTCTTTGTAGGGAGGTGATGTGATTAGTACAATATTGAGACGAGAGGTCACATATGATCAGAAGCACGGGACCTGCGCAGAGGTGAGAGGTCAACTGAAGCTAGTGTGCAGGAAAATACAATTTAGTGTAAGAGTTAAACAGACACCTTTATTTTCCTATTCATTTCATATTAGCATTTCAAAGTTCCTTCAGCCAACTGTACAACTGATTCTGACTGTGTCCAAGGGGAGATTGACTTTGAAGGCCATGGTACTGATTTTATTACTCAAGATATCTTTCCTCGTGACCCGTTGGTTTGTATTTGCCTCAGTTTTCCTTTGTTTTAAACGATTTCTCACAGGCAGGAGGACGGGCAGATGTATTCGATACTATAACCACGCTTTCAAAACCTGCGAGATCCAAACTTGGTGTCCTATTGAGGAGTACGCTGTAGTACGGTAAGACAGGTGATGCATAATCACCACCAGGTTGATGAGGCAAGTTTCATTCAGATTTATTTAGACCATTTAATAGTCAATACAATGTGTCAGTGGACCTGGAAGACAAAGAAACCAAATATGTTGATGCATAAACCAAATAAGAAAAACCTAGAGGCAGCTAAGACAGATCCCTATATCTTGGATAAATTATAAGATACATGAAAAAAAGTCACAGTTAATTAACATGAATTGGTCAAATTAACTTAGTAAAGTTTCAGCTATTTATTTGTTTATCTGAAGCAACATGCACCAAATTCAATGATAGTGATTACAAATCACAAAAAAAATGATGCAATGTAGACCCGTGTGTTTCTCTGGACCTGTCCTGCTCATAGGGTCATAAGATAAATCTGAGGGGTTGAATAGGATAAGAAATAAGAAGAGTTACACTTCTACTTCACAAAATGTCCTAGTCTTTGCTTTGAGAAGGAAAAACTACTCCTTGGTTGAATTGTCCTCCCAGAGCACAGACAACAGTTAAACCAGTGTTAACTGTGCCAAACCCTAACATCACCACCACCTTCAGTATTCAGGTCATCGCACAATGACTTTTTATGACTTTCAGGGCTCATATTGCCTGGTGTCAATTCAAAACCTAGGATCAAAGCACCAATAATCATCCCACATAAAACCTGTTTAGATGTGTGATAAAAACATGCTTCAAGTGAAAACCCCAGAGTTACTTACTGTCACTCATTTCAAAGACGAATCCTAATCATTTCTGATATAGACTGGAACATGTTCAAAATTAATGGCGTGCCCAATCAGCTTGTTCAGTTATACATCCTAATTTGTTGTTGAAATCTGTGAAAAGTTGCACATTAACAATGAAACTGGATTAATAAAAGTGGGGAGTAGCTTTCAAAATAGTAGCAATACCAAGTATCAACGGTAAAGCTCAATATTTAGTCCACATAGATAGAACTGTGCAGCAACCAATCACAAACACATAGGAGTAAAAATAAAGAGTAGTTTGGGAAGAAGATAAAAGACGTTTGTAAGTATCGCTCAGTCACTGATCTGACAAAATGGTGGATGTAACAACGTCAATAAACCAGTGTGGTAAGAGATAAGATTCCATTTTATAAGACTATGATATCATGATTATTTGATGTCTTCAACAGTGAACCACCGTTAGTGGAGGCGATCAACTTCACAGTGTTCATCAGGAACTCCATTCACTTCCCTAAATTTAAAGTACTGAGGTAAAGTACCTGCACACACACACACACACACACACACACACACACACACACACACACACACACACACTGTAAAAGATAATCAGACCTCTTCTTTTGTTTGGAAGGGGAAACATCAAAGATATGCCAAACAAGCGCAAAATGCAGAAATACCTCAGTAAGTGTCAGTATGATGAGGAGAATGAGCCGTACTGTCCAAACTTCCGTCTGGGATACATCGCAAATAAAGCGAGGGAAAATTTCAGTGAGCTCTGCAAGACAGTGAGTTTGACATCTGCGTTGTAGATTTCTGATATTAAGGATATATAAATGGTTGAAGCATGTATTTTAATTGGCACACAGATGTGTTTACAATGACCCGGAGATGTGATGATGTGAAGGGTCACTGCTGTTTTTGCTCAGGGAGGAGTGATAGGGGTTTTCATTAACTGGAAGTGTAACCTGGACCTGGATCCTTCACACTGTAAACCTACGTATTCCTTCCGTCGTCTTGATCTCCGAAAGGATCAGGCCAGCTCTGGATACTATTACAGGTGAGCGCCAACCCCAAACACTGACAATATTAAGTAGGTGTTATATATAAAACTGTGGTCTTTACTTTGGCTTGACTTAAATCTTCCTGTCTTTGTCCTTCATGTGCATTTGTCCAGATTTGCCAAATATTACAATAAGAATGGGGTCAGCTCTCGGACACTGATCAAGGCCTACGGCATCCGTCTGGACGTCATTGTTCACGGTCAAGTGGGTGGATCATCTCTGCAGTATATTCTCTGCTCACTGTCGTATCATTTACATGTCATTTCTTTGCAGGCTGGTAAATTCAGTCCCATCCCAACCATGATCAGCACAGTGACTGCCTTGACTTCAGTTGGGATTGTGAGCGACTTCTCTTCTTTCTAATCTTCAGATTTTAAAGTGATTGTGTTTGCAACACAAAATGTTTCTTCTTTTCATTTCACCCCTCTAGTGTACCATAATCTGTGACTGGATCATGCTGACGTTTATCGACAAGAACGAAATCTACAGTGAGAGAAAGTTTGATGAAGTGAGCAGCGGCATCAAATATTCATTAATCACTGAATCCTCAATCCATCTGTGGTTGTGGCAGTTTACTGATCATTAGTGGGTTTTGTATGTCAGAAGAGATATTAAAGTAAAATTTTAGCCTGGCTGTTCTAAATAATACATACAGATCTATGTTAGTTTACAGTTTGCTTACAGTATGGTTCACAAAATGATTTGTAGTTGGTTAATGTAAAATTAATAAGCTAGGTGAGCTAATCTAAACTGTCACATTGTGATTTATAATATATTGCCTGAATGTTGCAATATATTAACTCTCATTCAAGCTTTTCATACAATCATCACTGAGTAGTTCCATCATTTCACTGTGATTGTCCCATTCATTTTTTGAAATGTTTTATTTAAAAATGGTAAACCCAAGTTTTAATTCCCTACTTCATTAATAACAAACAATCGATGGCACAGTTCTCCGAAATATGCTCAATATGTTGCGTACTGTATGTATACTAATACTGTATTCATGTTTAATGCACAGTGTATTTTGCTGCATTGTGCCTTCAAACCCTCCATAGAGGGTTCAATTTATAGTTTTATAGTTTTTATAGTAAAAAAACAAAACCATTGCTTCTGCAGCATTGTACATTTGAAGTTGAAATAAGCCATGGTGTAAACCTAAGCAGGGCATAGAGTGAAAAGTATTTACAACTATTTTAATAACATCCTCCTCTCTAAATGTCCTGCACAGGTTATCAATGAGCCCACAGTGCCCATTCCCACAGAGCTCAGCTACATCAATAGTTTCGGCTCCATCCACTCAGACCTGTCAGACGGTGTACCGCTGTGATGTCATCACAGTTCCCTAAGTCCTCGCCGTGGCCACATGTGTATACTCTTCTAAAACCAGCTGACTGTGGCAATGACAGAACTTCTGAGTGGTTCCTCAGGAGTCTTGCGACAGCTCAGTGACTTCTGTTGGCTGCTGACAGTGTGGATAAACTGACAGAGAAACACACAGGTGGAGGAAACCTGGTGAAAGAAAGTCAAAGTCTTTGCCTGTGCAGCAGGTTCATCTATCATCTCAATCCACGATGCACCTCCACTGTTGGACAGTGTCCTTAAACCTGTTTCTTAGACCACTGTAAAACCACCTGGATGTTTATTTTCTCAAAATATTTCAGAGCAGAAAAATATTTGAGAAATATGAAAGACAGACTCACCAACCATGCAAATTGTATGTTCATGTATTTCAAACACTCAACCCAACAATAAAAGTCTGTCTGCTTACTTGTTACAGACAATCATCATCATAATGATATCATCTTATTAACGAATACACTATAATGTGAAACACTTATTCATTCCCTTCATCTTCCAACCCTGACGAGTTTGTCATAATGAGAAGATACATGAGGAGGAAATGGTCAGGGAGAGTGAAGAGCAGTAATCAAATAACACCAGCATTTCCCATAAAAGGGTTTCTTTAACAAGATTTGGGTGAAGTGTGAATCCATCTGAACGGCTGAGAGCAAAATGTCAGTTGTATTGTAATGGATCAATCCATGATGGATGGAGGAGCACAAGGTACAGCAACATACCAGTTAGATAACATGCTCATGACACGTAAAGATCTAAATCCATAAAGAGATATGATTTAAAGGTCCAGTGTGTAAGATTTAGGTGAAAGGGATCTATTGGCAGAAATTTAATGTAGAATAATTCTCATCTTTTCACTAGTTCATTTTATCCTTATTGTATGAATTGTAGTTTTCTTTACCCCAGAAAAGACCCTTTGTATTCAAATACTTTATATTTACATCGAGGGGACCCTCTCTACGGAGGCCGCCATGTTTTTTACATTAGTCCAGACTGGACAAACTAAACACCTTTTGAGTTTTTCTGACAATTAAAGGCTACCACAGGTTCTTTTACCTTTAGTTTGAAGATTTATTTACAGGACAAAAACTGAAAATGTAAAGAAAATAGTCACTGTGTCTCTAATATTGTTCTCATGACTTCATTTGTAAACCGACCTGTACAGTTTGTGCCACTGAGAAGCTCCAAAGAGTCAATCTAATTGTGCCTCTGAAATGTGATTACTTGTCTGGGATAAGCCCATCTACAGGCAAGGGAGCAGCTGTGGAGCAATGAGGTTAAAGAGATGGAGGTGCACCAGTGAAGATCATTGTACTCCAGACGCTTGTATTCATCTCCAACCATGAAATGTTTTCTTGGCATAAATACTGTACACATTCAAAAGGCAGGAAAACCTTTTCTTTTCATTTAGTAAAAGTACTGCTAAATAGACAAAAATGTTGTCAAGTAAAAGTAACTACCTAATTAACTTTTCCACTTGTTAAAGTCAGTACTTGCTTTTGAATATACTTAAAGTTCTGGCCAAGTTCAGCCTATTCACTGCGTCTTCTACTCCCATTTAAGTAAAAAATGTTGCAGATGATGCTACTACAAACAGGAATTGTCATATTAATGTATAACTGAGTGTCTGCCTTGGTCCATTTTTTGTTTCTTCAGCAGTGCTGCTGCAGGAGGCGGAGTCTAATGTAAAATCATAATAATAAAAATGTGAACATGTAATGCAATGCCTTGTAAAAATGTAGTGGAGTAGAAAGCACAGATTTACTGAAATTTGTATTGGAGTAAAAGTGTTAAGTACCTGAAAATAAATCTATTTAAGTCAAGTAGATACATGAACTTAAGTGCATAAAGTTAATGTACTTTTTTACTTCCCACTACAGATTCAGGATCAGCCTCACGGGGAGAAAGCTCACACAATTAAATGACTGCTGATCGATGAAGGTCTCCAAAGAGGGTAGCAATCAGAGAAAGAGATTTATGTTTTTTCCACTGTGGCAGAACAGCAGTCGAAGCTACAGCTCAATTTAAAAAACTGAGCAGTAAAAACAAATAGATACAAATACTTGGAAAACATTTATTAACAATGAAAAGCAGAAATTAATACATTTAATAACATAATCAGGAGTTCAAACATATTTACAGTCCATTTCTCTTCCAACCTGCATTACACACAGTCAAACAGGATGGAAACAGATGTCAAGTGCATCATCTGGCAAAGATTTCAGCTCTGAGTGTTTTCCACACTGATAGCTGAGAGAGACGTCACATTCAGCGAGAGCTCTGTCCGACCTGTGGATTCATCATGACCAGCCAGTCAATGGTCTCCCCCAGGAAGCTCATGTTGTAGTGGGTGGCTATGTTCTGAAACACTGTGATCTGCTCGGAGAAGCTCTTTAAATGGAAGAGAGGAAACAAAAACAGCTGTAAGATGCATGCTTCCATCACTAAAACGAATGATGTAATGTATCAGGGAGCAGAAACCTTGACTGAGAAAGTGAGGTCAAAGTCTCCAGCACATCTGCAGTAGAGGGACATGTTTGCGTCCTTCACGCCTTTACATTTGTTACACACCTGAAATCACACAGGAGGTTTTTTCATGATCACATTGCTGCTGTTTCACACCATGGACATTCTTCAGTATGAACATTATTTGTTATTTTTGGGACCCTAAAGGCCTCACAGAAGAGATATTTTGCTTTGTTTGAGACTGCTTAAATTATCTAGAAACATTTTTATGATATTTACATTAACTATTAGGATGAGGTAGTTTCATCTAATGTTTATGAAAATCAGAATTTGTAACTCACCAGGTCCTGCAGTGTGTAGCTCATCAGCTTCTTCTGCAGAGCTTCCACCAGAGCCATCTCTACAGACTCAGTCTCGTACTGGGCCTGGCAGTTGGAGCAGAACCACTGAGGTAAGACAGACCCGTCCTGAGGAGAAGAAAACAAGGGTTCATTTCGTTTAGATGTCTGAATATGAATGGACTGTATTTGTATTTTGCTTTTCTTGTCTTATCGACTACTCGCAAGTCGCATTCACACATTGCTCTTACATGCTGCACTTTCTAAATCACAGGGACAATTTGGGTTTTAGTATTTTGACAAGTTGCACTACCTCCTGGGCCACAGCTGCCGAATTATGCACTATTGGCAAATCAAGTGACAATGTTGCTGGAATTGTATTACAATTACATGTAGCAAATTATCATTTTGCTTTTGTCTAAGCTCTCACCTGTGCCACGGATGGGTCTTTGCAGAGGTCGAGGTCACGACAGAAATTACAGTGGTGGCAGATGACCTCTGGTAGGATGTAGGAGTTGCAGGGATCATGGAACTGAGCGTCCTCTGAAAACTCTCCGACGTCCACAAGACGCAGGAGGTCCCTCTTTAGCTTGTTCATCTGGTTCACTATGTTGGCGTCCAGTGAGAGGACCTACAGGGAGAAAAGATGTTGCATCAATTACAAATCCACCAACACCATTCAGTATTGCAGCAGAAATAATTATGGCAGCATGCAACACAAAAAACAGCGTAGTAAGATGTTTCTTGTGTTCTGTTAAGCTTCTGTCAATTACCAAATATACGAATATCTAGGTGCATACCTGGCAGACATATTTGATGAACTCCAGTGCTGGGTTGTTGAGTGGCAGGTGGGATCCAGGCAGGACAGGGAACATCTCTGAGGGCTGCGCCACACTCCTAGTGCCTGTCACCTTCTTCTGGATTTTTTGAGTGATGGTGAAAAAGTTCTGTGTCAGCTCACTGGACACGTATTCCTGGGAGAAGGAGATCATTCCTACAGGAGAAAAATCATCACATCTGTGAGGAAATCAGCCTGAATGTGATTAAAAGCTCCCATTAAGGGTTGAGGTGTTACATAATCTATTCAGTGGTAACTAATGAGTGTAATGTGAAGTCCTTTAAAGATAGTTAGTGTGTTAAAGCAGGTAAAGCAGCTTCTTACCAGGAAGAGCACTCAGGTCTCCCACTGCCTGCTGGGAAGCCTGGCTGCCTCCACGTCTCTTAACTGGTGTTGCTCCAGGAGCATTACGTCTCAGCTCCTCTTTCATACTGTGGTACACAGCTGCAATGTAGGCTGGGTGGAACATGTGTGTGTTTGTTAGTACAGAGAAAAGCAAAGAACAAATGTCTGTTGTGTGCAGATTCTTTTTTTTTTTACCTGAGACGATCATGAGGAAGTATTTCTGACAGGAGGCTGTTTGAGGCAGGTACTGCATGATGTTCCAGTTGCTCTCGATCAACTCCTCTACATCATCCGTCTCTTCATCTTCCTCAACTTCTGCTTCCTCCTCATCTTCATCCTCACTGCCCTCCTCTTCACCCTCCCCTCGTTTATTTTTCTTCTGTTTGGCTCCTTCCTAAAGAACCAACAAGGGAGGGGGAATTACCTCTGTATTCAGCTCAGATAACTTTAATTAAATTGTATAAACTGCTATGGAGAAGTTTCAGTTCAACGAACCTCCCCAAACAAGAGGTTGGAAGGCAGTTTCCCCTTCACGCCGCCATAGTTGGCTGGGTCCATCCACATCAGGAACTCCCAGCAGCGAGAGAAGGACAAGGACAAAGAGTGGAAGATTTCTCTGGAGTGGATGCTGGAAGAGGAGAAGAGGTGATGTGTCAAATACCCTGATATTAATGATATTTAGGGGAAGAAAGAAAAGAAACTGAAAGGAAATGTTGAGTAAGTGAGCAACAGCTGAACTGTTAAATGTCAATTCTGCTGCTCTGATGCTGCTTTAAGCATCAGAAAAAAACACTTATATTGCAGTGCCCGACATATTTTTATTTCATTAAAGTTTCTAAACACTGACTTAACTTTCCCATTTAGTTTTTCTCCCATTAGTTTAATGGGCAACTCAGTTATACATTTACTATAGATAGATGACACTTCCTGTGATGGAGACCACAACACCATATGTAGAAAACATTTTAGTGGTCTAAATGGTTATTGTGTTTTTTCTGATGTTAGTGTTATGACTTCAGGCAACTTAATACAAACCATTTTAATGAGCTCAGTTTCTTCGTGAGCAGCCTGTTTTAGCCTAGTTTTTTAAACATTTAATGCAGGTATGTATGTATTTACCAAAAGTTATTTACTATATGCATGTATTTATGTCAAATAATAATGTAGGGGTTGGAGAATGGATATATGCAGAAAAAGGGATAATCTCACTTTACAATGCAAGATTTATCGAGACGTAAGAAATATCTGACCTGTTAGTGATATACTCCACGTAGCCAATTGCATCGTCTGTCCTCCGTTTCTTAGTACACAGGATGATCCTGTTGAAGTTTCCGTACACCACAGTTGAGCCAAGACGTTTAAACTCTGCAACCAACCTGAGAGCAGAATGAGACAATGATTAAGAAAAGAACAGGACACTCCAGCATTTAAGAGAGGGTTGGGATTAATCAGAGTGAGAAAAAAGACGAGAGCAAACCAGACAGTGCAGACCTGGCAGAGCTAATGTTTTGAGTGACGCAAATCAAAAAACTCAAATAACTCTGCCTCAATATTTTACCCTCATTAGAGCCCCAACATTAAAAATAATAATAAAAAACATTACATTTCACATCAACTGCGTCCAGATACACTGAGCACAGAAAGATGGAAAAAAAATTACTCATATTTAATATCACTGCACGGATTTCAAAAAGCTTTTAACTCATTCAACAAATATCAGCACTGCCTCTAGTGGTGAAAAAAAGTCACTAAGAACCACGTGGAAAACGTAACTATGTTTTCAAAATAAAGACTAAACATGAATAAATCAAAGTAAGCTGGTTATGTGGCGCTGGCACTCACTGTAGAAACACCTTCTTCATCATGTTGTGCAGGGTGCGATGCAGAGCAGGGTCATACAGCAGAGAGCTCGGGGAGCGCAGCCAGCGGTAGAAGTGCATCACCTGGTTGTCGGCGTACACGTTGTGGTACTGAGTGATCTCCCTGACCCATCCCACCACCATGCTCTTCAAGATCCTGCTCATAGAATAGAGGAAACAGTGGGATAAGCAAAACACTAAACACGACCTGCTTCCACTATCAACGAGGAACAATTCCACATCCGATGAGACCATACTGTTTATATGTAGGTTTAAATGTTGATTCATATTGACACACCTGAAGGTGTTGGAGCAGAGAGCAGTCTCATCATAGCTAGCGTGAGTGCTCGCCCCCTGATTTCCTGACATCATGTCCTCCAACGAGGCCTGCTGGATCACATCGAAACTGACGCCCAGACTGGCTCCACCCTCCATGTCGTTGACATGCTGCGACTGGAGGATGGTGTTCACTGCCAGGCTCTGCAGGTCCATCTCCACACAAACTAGAAAAAGTATTAACACATAAAAGCAGGGAAATGTTTCTGTGTTTTGATTTTGTTTGCTTTATACTTATTCTTTTTCTCATTCATTTTCCCTGGTGTTTATGTACCGGTGGAATAGCATCCTTGAGCGTTGATCTCCACAGAACCTCTGTCGTCGCTTTCCATGACCAGACGGCTGTCATCAGCCTCTTTTCCCCCAAGGTCAGGTCTGGCTGTAGGTGACAGCCACAGCAGGTGGTTGTGTTTCCGTAGATGTCTCGCGAGGAACAAGTCTGAACCGAAGATGGACACATCCTGAGGCAAGTTTCCCACAGGCAAATGGTAATACCTGGAAGCCATATGTGCAAGTTACAAAGAGAGTACTTAAGACAAACCTGTGACAAAAACCGTTGAGCAAAACAACAAATAAAAGATGATTCACAGAGTTTACAGTGTGCAGTTTGTACCTGGCCATGTCGAAAGCTTGCGACAGGCAGCTGTCCAGGTTGAGGTAGTGACGGATCATGCGCCGGGCACCGTGGCGTTGCCAATCCAGAACATTATAACTGATCTCGTCGACCACATGCACTGGAACCACAGGAAACTCCTCAAGCACCGGCATCCCCGCTGCCAATCGACGCAGCTCCCAGTTTGATTGCACAGCGATGAGGGTGGGCCCACGACGTTCCTCCTGTAAACAGCGACAGACGAAGCAGAAGATTATCAGTTAAGCCACATGCACATAACTAGTGATATTTCTGTATGTAAAGTGTGAGACACGAAGAGTGTATTTTACCTTGTAGTTGAGCAGAATGCGCTGCAGTGCACGGTAAATAGCCTTTGGGTCATTTTCAGCTCGAACCTCGAAGTTGTGTTTCTCTGGAGGAAGGAGATCCTCTGTCGTCTTCTCCAGGAGGGCGGTGCGCTCTGCTGTGTAAAGGTTACTCAGGTTTGGCATCTGGTTGCTTCGCACCTAAAAGAAAAAAAAAAAAGCAATTGAGCACAATTCTCTATAGCTAGAGGGAAAAAGCATCTGTGTTGAGAGGGAGGCAGTCGAAGATTTGTATTATTCTTACTGTGTCCAAGACGAAGATGCTGGCTTTGCGCTGGGAGGGGATGAAAAGTCCAAACAGAGCTTTGTGTCCCTGGCTGTGATGATAGAAGTACATGTGGCGAACGCTCCCTGAAAAGACAGAAAACATAACACAGTAATGTAAACCTGTGAAACCTCATAATACATAAAACTTGCCATGTAACAGTCGTCTGCTCCACCAGGAAAACGTTATCTAAATCTTCAGTTTATTGGTAAAATCTACATTATAAACAACTTCAATAACAGACGTTTCATTTAATAGGCTTCAAACAACCTCTATGTAAAGCTGTGGTATCCCAAGACCACGAACTCAGAATAACCCACTGCCCAACATGTACAAAATGGTTAAGCTACATAGATATAACTGTAACCACGACAAGAAGCATAACAAAACAAAACAATAAACCCTGTAAGATCCATTTTGACATTAATTCCAGTTGACCGGTGTGTGAGATGGGTCTTACCTGGCTCTAGGTAACTGAACTGGGCCAGAGACCTCATCTCCAGATTCTCCAGGTCAAAAGTATCCGCCTCCCTGCCGGCCAGATCCCTCACGACGTGTTTATTGACCATACACACACATCCAAGCTGCACCAGAGCCCGAAACAGCAAGGGGACCTGAGAGAGAGAAAAATATGGACATCACACTAACAGTGCTTTATCTTTTTATAAAGACACATGTGGAAAAATAGAACCAACTCTATATCAATAATGTAGAGTCGAATATGTTATTACAGCTTATGAGGTGTATAAATATATGTTTACCTGTGTTTCGTAGACTCCTTCGATGTCTGGTGCAGACAGGTCTGCATTGATCTCATTGATGTGCTCCTGGTACATGTCCTCTGGCACACAGTACTCATAAAGGTAGTACACAATGTTGGAGCGAGGCAGCATGCGGTTCACCTGCAGCAACGAGTTCATGTCAGAACTTACAGGGCAAAAATTAAAAAAAACAAACATACACAGCGTCTTTCATTTCACTTGCCTTCTTGTACGTGGCTCCCTCCTCTTGTTTTGGGACTTTCTGATTGACGTAGAAGACACGGGGGATGTTGAGCTTCATGCAGTGGAGGTCATTACCAATCACAGCCCACAACTTGTACAGACCAGGGTGACTGGTCTCTGCGATCTGTGTGGAAGGTAACAGATCATATTACATAAGACTGATTCAATGATATGAAACTATTTTCTATGGATTTTATTGGAGTAGATAGGGGTGACTTCGGGTGAATTTACTCCACCTGCACAATCTGCCAGGGCATGTCCAGAATGCTGCGTGCTGTTCTGCGCAGGAAGCTGCCAAGGCCGGTGGTAGGGCCGTCTCTGATCACTCCTCCACCTACAGGCTGAGCTTCACCATCCAGCAGCCTCCTCCTCTTCTTTCTCTCCTTCCTCTGCCTCAGCTGCAGCTCCCACTTCTTCTTGTGGTAGCGCAGCCATACTAAAAGCTCCTCCTGTGCACAGACGCAGGCATTATAAACAGAGCCACTGTAAATCTATGCAACTCAGGGATTGCTAGAAGAAACTTGTCTCAAAGTACCTGTAATTTCAAATGCATTTAGAAAGCATTAGAAATGGCCTGAAAGAAGTAGGCATCTGTAAACTGACACAAAAGGTAGGACTTAGTGGTTCTTGCTTCCTACCCGTGTTTTTCCCGCGGGTGGGGGTGGTCCCAGGATCTCTCGCCAGGACTGAGTGAGCTCCAGGTCCTGAGACTCCACCTGGCTGTCCTCTCCCTGAGAAGCTCGCTTCCGCTTGGTGCTGATGAGGATGGCCGGTTGCAGTGGTCTGGCTGGCACACCGAAGTCCTCAATGTCTGCAGCTTGGCCTGCTTCAAGAGGCTGGTGGGCCACCTGAGTGAGACGAGCAACATTCGGCTAATTATAATCAAATATAATTCACTGCTTTCCACTCACTGAAGTTTAGCAGGATACTTTATTGTGAGTTTCATTGTTATTCTACATTTGATCTGTATACATGGCCATGTTTGACTGTGAAGGAGTTTAATAAGCATGTTTATTAAACTGTGCATGTAAGAGAATAAGCACGTTTAAAACGCACGATCAAATAAAAAACGAGTAGAATACCCCTGGAGCCCACTAGCTAGCTGCCAACTTTTCCCGTCACTGGTTTGTTACATCATCCTTGTGGAAATCTCTGATAATTAAATGAATAATGGGTCATGGGAGTGAGTTAGATCAGCTTAAATCAGACGTAGATATTGAAAACATTTATCTAAAAAACCAAAGCAGGGAATCTCTAACCTGCACAATGGAAACTTTTGCGAGTCATTTTGCTGGGAGGTCAACCCACCTGTCTCTTGCCCTCACTGGTGAACAGTTCACTGATTTTCTTTTGCTTGTAAATGTCGTTTTTCTCCAGGAGTTTCTTGTGAAGCCAGTCTGGATGTCTCACTCGGGGCACTGGGTTCTTCACCTGATGATGAAATTTAACAAATAAAACCAATCTGCACAGAATGTTTGATTTACTAAAAACAAATTAAAGGCATGTTTTTTAACCTGTTGCAGAGCCGCAGGGATGGTGATGATTTTCTGAATGGCACTACCCAACCTCTCAATGTAATAACTCCAATCGAGGATCTGGAATGGTCCACAAGAAAAATGTTCATGTCAATGGGAGATCAGAGGAAATTAACACAAAGGCTTGTAAAAGATTTGCATTGCATTTTTAAAAACTCACAGAGCGGATGTCCAAGTCATGCAGGCTCGGCATCTTCAACCACTTACGGAGGAAATGTTTTTTCACACTGGGCTCTGCCTGGAAGATGGCCAGAGGAATGGCTCTAATGGAGACAAACCCAAATGGCCCAACTGTGAAACAAAAAGCTTTTACCTCTGCTAATGTCATGAAATGCCTGTTCTCCACAAATATTGGTGAAGCAATTTAAGTTGGTGATGACAACAGAAGATGTATCATGATGGAACAGTGTGAAACAAAAACCTCAGAGAGCTTGATTGACTTTTGTACAGTGCACATGTAGGGATTGTATTTTCATTAACTGTACTGTACACTAGTTTTTACTTTTTAGTATTTAGTACATTTAACTTGGATTTTTTTTCCATTCTTTCCGTATATTCAAGATGATGATAGTGTCTTTAATTCTCCTGAACATGGGTTTTGTTAATAATAATAATAATTACAGGACTATTAAATGTCTACTTTTTTCAATTCTATCCAAGAGTGTGAATGTTTATTATGAGTGGTTGGCCCACCTTTCTGTGACAGGTGAACCCTCTGGTTTTCGGGAGATGACGTAGCGACAGCTCAGACCAGCGTCTTTCACCATCTGATCTCCCAGGAACTCAGCGAGTCTCTTAGCGGTGCTGATCGACGTGGACTTCTGCTCTCCGTAGTCCTCCAGCTTCCTGGACATGGAACGATTCTCGGAAATCAGTTCAAACAGCTCCGCATCTGGCATGTTGGCAGCCTGGAAAACCAGGGAAACAAATATGTGTGTGAGGATAGTAAGAACTGGACTCAACATTTTGTTCCTGAATACTGAACGTTACTAATTCAAAACACGGCTAGTTAGTCTAAGTTACTCAAAACACAGCTGACAGTATGATGAATATATCTTTTGATATTACAATACTATGTTCACCTTGCTGTACAGAACATCCAGCCAGTAGTCGGCCACTTTGGCCACCGATGCATAGACTTCCTCCAAAGTGGTACCTTTGAGGAAAGCCTCAAACACTGAGGACTGAAAAATCTTGATGAGCTGGAGCTCTCCTCTTCTCTTCACTTCAAAACCCTTGAGCTCAGCAAGAGAGCCGTCCTCATTAAACACAGCGTACCTAAAACAAGGAGAGAAGCCTGTGATCATCATGGTCGCTCTTCAGTTTAGTAGGATCTTAAGCAGACAGCACTTTCCGTAAAAGTTTGGTACAAATAATCCATTGACCACACAACTTATATCATACAAAAACACAATTCAATAGCACTCTGCTGCCTCTGTACCTTTTCTTCAGCTTCTTTCCTTCCTCTTTTGAGGCGGGCAGGATCATTGCCAGGTACGGTCCGTCCACCTCAAAGAAGATGCTGTTCTCTGACCGTGTGTTGTAGGTGAGGGACCCGGGGTCGACCAGCTCATGGTACTGGTCGTTGGTGAATCCCTCCTTCACCATGATGTTCAGCATGGCCCCCGGGTAGGAGATGGTCACCTTGGGCTTCTTTTCATTACTCGTCTTCACTACAAAATTCTCAGGAAAGGTGTTAGGGAGGACACACCAGATACCATCGGTGTCCAACTCCAATGGCCTCCTGAGACACAGAAGTAGAAGTGAAAAGAGTATTGAATTTATTTTGAATTTGCTCGAGAACATGTCAACAAGAATAAAAGAAAAAATGATTTATGTCTGATGAAAAGAAAAACACACAGAAATATAAACCATGCTGCAGGTGCCTGATTCAAACAGACACATCAACATCATTCTGCTGAAGGAACAAGTCAGTGGATCTCTTCCAGTTCATTTGGTCCTGACCCTGCACTCTGACGGCACTCTTCTTGATCACCATCACATTATCAATGTGACACTCACCCTATTTGTTCGATCAGCTCTCTGGCTTGAGTGATGATGTTGGCTCCGGTGTAGCACACGATGCCGGCCATCTCCATGGAATACCAGCGCGCCCTGGTGGAAACACAGAGACAACACTCACAATGTCAGGTCCACAGCAACGATTAGACAACAATGGTTCACCTTGACATGAGTGTTACTAAAAAATATCTTCTGATGAAAACTGTGCAGTAACTGACTCTCACCCTTTCCTCATGACGTAGCCGTAGAAGGAGTTGAGAATACACTTGTGAGCGAGCTGAAGAGACTCGTACAGGATCTCCATGTTCTTGCAGCGCTTCACCTCTGCAGCGTCTCCAATGTCCTGAGCTGAGGACAGTTTCTTCTTCCACACCTTTAACAAAGAAGCATGAAAATAACACAGATTTGAAGGAGCAACACAAAACAATCTCAAGCGTCTCACTAGAAATTAGTGCGTTTATTGGCTAAACGTTCACCCTGACCATTTGTTCATTGGTTTGTTTGAAAGCAAGATTACACAACAACTGGATGGATTACCACAAAACATGGTGGAGGGATGCAGTACGGCTCAGGGAAGAACCCATTCAATTTTAGTGTTGACCCAGGAATGTTTTAATCACTTTCTTTAACAATGCAAAATGTCTTCCAAGATTTTCACAATCAGGCCTGTTTAGGGAACTAATGTCTGTGTGTGAAATCTGGTGCAGCTTGATGCTGACTGTTGGGCCTTGGTCGGAGATATGCAATCTACTGAGAGCTATTCCAGCTTTCATTGTTATCAATACCAAAATGTACCTTGTGGAGTCCTTTGAATTCGTAGCGTCGATCTCTGAAAGCTCTCACAGTATCCACATAGAAAGAGTTTTCTCTCTGACAGATGGTGGTGACGCGCTCCTCCCGCTTGGTGACGTGTGTCTTCTTATAGGCTCTCTTACAGTAGTCTGAGACAAGGATATACGTCACCTTTTGGTTACCAGTACATTTGAACACTTATGATCAAAATTGAAAGCAAAATGAGCAGGACTGGCTTAGTGAAATTACTAAATAAAGGCTGTAAAAAACAAAGTACCTGCCAAACGTTTCTTCTCATGCTTGGCTTGCTCCTCTCTGTTCAGATTGTGGAAAGCGCGAGGTGGACCATTGGGAAACAGCGACGGGAACTTCTCTGACTCCAGTTGCTGCTGGATACGGTGAAACTCACTGCGACTGGCAGGCACTGCAAACAGAGGCAGCCGCTCACTTACATGTTATAATGCTTAACAGGCAAGAAAAGAATAACATGACGTTGACATTTTTATCTCAAGGACAAAAACACTCCTGTTCCAAAGAAGTAAACCCGACAGTTTTGTAGCATATTCCCACAAACTAAACCACTGCTACTATCAAAGAGACAGATTCTTCTTGGATGCCATTTCTTTATAATAACCATAGGAATAACGGTTGTCACAATACCGTTATGGTCAAAAGAATATACAAAATGATGTAATCACAGTGTCTACAGAATGCTTGAAAAAATAGATAAATTACAGCAATAAAAATAGTAGCAGTACTACTACAACTACTACTGATAATAATAACGATAACACATTTTTGGCAAATCAATTATGCTCAAAATACAACATATGACTAGGATATGCAGCTGGTTTATCTCAGTGATGTTCAGAATCATAGAAAGACCAATTTTCCCATAAATATATTCAATTAATCTCATTATTGAAACTTAAAATTTAAATTTTATTTCATTTGGCCAACCAAAACAACCACTTTCTGATTGCTATTGATCATTGTGACAGCTTTACACAAAATAATAGACACATGAACTCACTGATTTCTCCTCTCCACTGCCAGGCCATCCTCCTCTGACAGGAGGCTCCAGGTTTGTTAAAGTCACAGGCAGCACACGTGGCCTCGTCAACCATAGCAGATGGCTGCAAAAGCAGAAAATAAAGAATTGAGTTTCAGGATTTTCTATAACTTTTGCCCACTTTCACGTATTTCTATTTTTCTTACCTGCAGTCGGTTGGTGAGAATGATGTTGGGGTACATAGCCCCAACATCCAGATGGTAGATGAGGGGGCATTCGATCCTGTTTGGAACCTCCTTCAGTGAAATCAGCTTCTTCTTTATCTCATCGCAGACCTGGGAAAATATCAGTGACGTTTTAAAACTTCAAACTGAGAAACAATAGTTGACTTTTCAAAATAAAAAGACAAATCTGAGACACAACAATGACAAATCACACCTCGTTAAAGTTTGTGATTTGCTCCAGAGGGATTTTCTCCTCTTCCTCCATAGCGTGACGCATCGTTCTCTCAACTCTTTGAAGCAGGAAGTCGAATGCAGCCGGGTTCTGTCAACAGACAAAACCGTCACATTAAAAAAATGAAAGCAAGGAGTCAGCATCAAGAAGAACTGTGATCAACTGACTGACCATTTTGAAACGGCAGGGGATGTCACTACGAAACACTCCGGACTCCAGCGCCTCCACGTGGCCGCCCACGTACGTCTCAGAGTCCATGACGTGGCCGTCGTCTGTCAGTTTGTTAAAGACCTGCTCCTGCTTGTTGGGGAAGACGATGTTGGCGTGAAAGGCCTGGACCATGAGCAAGGCCTCACACAGAGTCCCAGAACCTTTACGCAGCACCTGGTAACAATAAAAGAAAGGAAATGAATAACTGACAAAATGTATGCTATTTCTTGGGGGGGGGGGGGGGTCATTTACAACACAACAACACACAGACAAACCTCATCAGGCTCCATGGGGATGATGGTGCACAGAGCGAAGATGAAGGGATGAACATATTTCATGTACAGGTAATATGTGGCCACAGCATCAGACACAGAGTACGTCGCCAAAGTCTGACAGAAAGACAGAGAAACCGTCAATGAGATTGAAAACTCTTTATTTTCTGAGCTGTAAAAACTAAAGTCCATCCCTGTACCTGCGGCTCCTCTGTCGCCATGCGGCACATCTCCTCTGGATCCAGCTCTACCGGGTCGTAGCTCAGTTTAGCCTTCGCTGCTGCCTTCAGATTGTGACTTCCCACTGGAAGGTAGCTGTCTCTTTTTACCCACCTGACGCAGGAGAGACGGGTGGGAGGGATGTTAGATATGTATTAATCTAGATCCAGCTCTAAACCCCAAGAGTATGTTTACATTAGAGTATGACCGATTTGGACTTTTGGAGTCTGATGTCAATATTAGGGAGTAAAAACTATCTGATACCGATATCTAAAAAATGGTAATAGAATACCTTCAATGTCATCACACAATGAAGCATGGCAAAATTAACAGTAATACCGATATTATCTGCCAACCGATAAATTGATCTGGGTCTAGTTTACAAAAACCACATTTTTGTCATGGTGAATGTGTTAAAGGAGTGCAAACCTTAAGCAGTCCATGTGGATGGCCTGACTGGACTTGTACTCTCCCTGATTGTCCTTCTGGAAACCGATCTCCCTGTGCATGCTCAGCCCATGGAGGCCGGCCCGGGTCTCAATAAAAGGCCTTAAAGAAAGTAAACAAATTCAGAGAGGTGAAAGGTAAATATCAGTAATACATGTTATCACTCTACAGAAACAACTAAATCCAGAGCTCACCAATCGAAGAAGTCTCCGTTGTATGTTACAAAGATGTTTGGCTTCGTTTCTTGAACGTGATCAAACCACCTCTGAATCAGAGCCGCCTACAGCCAAAGTCAATTTACCACGTTATTACACAGATGCAAAAACCGTGCAGCACATTCAGAAGAATAAACAAACTTTCAAGTGCTTTTATATTTATTTCCACTGTAGAATATTAAGTGTGATGCAGCTACGCACCTCATCATCCTCATTGAAAACAGTGAACGGCCCTTCATACTCAGGTTTGGGAGTGAACTCAAAATCCTCAATGTTCTCAGAGACGATCTCTCTGTTTGTTATTAGAAACCCCTTTCAAAAGGAAGGTGAGAGAACTTAGTTTGACACTTACAGGAGAATATCAACAGAAATGTGTGATATAAACGTGTAAATAAAACTCACCTGTCCGTCTATCATGTAGGAGATCATCATAATCTGGTCTGACTCAGCGTCCGGAAACTTCAGTGGAAGTTTGGTCGTTTCAATGTCAAAAGCCATAACAACAGGATCCTACAGGAGCGCGAGGCAAAGATTTATGGAAAACACAGACATAGATGAAGATTTCAAGATAACTTTGTTCTAAATAAAAAATCAATAACAAAATCCTCATACTGGTCGCTCCACAAGATCGTCTCTCCGTACAATCTCTGGTGGGTAAGTGCTGCCTCTGTATCGAACATTGTACCAGTGAGCCTGAGAAACACAAACAGTGAAGATCAGAGCAGCAAACACATGCATTTTCACGTATTTATGTATATTTCTAACAGAAATCTGCTTTTACCACGTGGATCTTGAGGTTGATTGACACTCGCACATGATAGGGAACGTCGTACTCCCTCATGTCCACGATGTTGTCCAACTGGTCTGAGATACTCTTTGACATCCTGTCTTCATCTGTGGAGGTCACATTGCCTCCTGACAAGGCACTGAAAAAACACAGGTGTCCACAGATCAATATGTAGGCCAATATAAGGAAGTGGAGCTAAAGTTATCTAATCTATATCAATATGAAAATGAGAATATTCCTCACGAACCCTCCACCCCGGCGCGATTTCCTTTTGTCCCCCACAAACTTATTTGATATAATTTAGTTTTAGTTTGGTGGTACCTGGATAACATGGAAGTGTAGGCATCATTGGACTGCTCCTTCTCTCTGTTCTTGCGCACTGCTGGAGAGATCTCACGCTTCACCTTGATGAGGTCGTCCACGGTGTTGAACGACAGTCTGATGTAGCTTCTCTTCAGGCCAACTAAATGGTTCGGCTGAAGGGAACATGATATCACATAAACAACCCTGATGGCCAAATGTTGGTATATTCATAAATATTATATTAAACACATTAAAGGACTTTAATGACATGAACACGACATTAAAAGAAAACTCTCACCAGGTCTAGATCCTCCTTTGGGAGAATTTCAAGCTTCGCCACTTTTCCCTGGAACTTCTTCGACAAGTATGAGATGACCTCTCTCTCGCAGTTCTACAAATACAGCCGTCTTTAAATAAGGAGTTTATTTGACCATGTATAAGTGACATGTAAAAACTGACAGATGCTGACTCACCTTTTTTGTAGCTACATAGAAATATGGCTTGAAGGGTAGAGCCACCTACAGGTAGAGAATCAGGAGGAATATGTTAGCACAAGGGAAAAGGCACATTAGCCATTAATATTTTTACAGGACAATAACTGGTTTTTTTAAAATATAAAAGCTGGTGAATCGAATTGCACCTTAAACCTGCTTCCATCGTCCTGAATGAAATAAAAATCCACAGCACTGATCATCCTCTTGTCTTCATCCAGGATCTCTGCCTAGTGATACAAACATAAAAACTGTGTTATAATCAGAGTCACTTCATCTTCTGACGACCCTCAACATGTCAGACACGTCACTGACGCAGAAGCATAAACTAGGCTTCAACCTACGGGGTGCATGTTGATCAGCCAGCCTGTTTTCTCCCCGGGCTCCTTCATCCTGTCGAAGCCGAAGCGGGCGTCCATCTCGTCGGTGAACTGGCTGCGCTCCAGCCGCTTGAGAGCCGAGGATCCATCGTCCCTGGTTCAAACACATGGTTTTCTCGTGTCAGCCTCTCAGTGAGTGTTATCTACAGTTTACTGCAGCAGTCAGGACTAATGACTGAACATGTGTAATATCGTTCACTTACTGGTCCTGGTCTCCTCCACCTTGTCCTCGATCCGCTCTGTATCTTCCACTGTTTTGTAAAAAAACCATCTTCTATCGTGCGATGACGATGTTTGACGGTCAGACTTATTACACACCCGCTCAGTTGGTCTGTGAATGGAGCCGCATCGGTAAGATAAGTAAAAGTTGTTTATCTTCTGTCTGTCACTGACACGGCTTGTTTTCCTATTTTGGCGCGTTCCTGCAGTTCCCGCGAGCGCAGCGCCGAGAGGAGGAACAACAAAGATCGTTTGCTGAACGAGAGAATCACTCCAACTGAAAATCCTGCCGCACATTTTATTATACAGACTTCCGCATTATTCTAACGATAATAATATTATTACTAATATATATTTATTATTTTCACGGTTCAGCTTCGTTGTCCATGTTTCTGCACTTTTCCACATTATAATATCATGAGACAACTCAACTTACATACTTACTCCCTTATGGACTAATGCTAACAACAAGCTTCTTTGTCTGTTTGTCGTTTTCAAATTAACAGGCGCTTTCATGGGAAAATACAAATTGTGAGAGTTAATATCAGAATCAAATGAAAAGGAGATAACAAACAAACTCAAAGAATAGTAAAAGCCATCAAAGGCTTAATATGAGTTCACAAACAAATAAAGAAATTCATTAATAAACAAACAAATAAAAACATAACTGTGAAAAATAAAACTTATTCAAAGACAGTTCAGTTCAGCTTAAACGTCTAAACAGAGTTCCTGCTTTTTTTGAAATCATGTATTTAACACAAACTGAAACATCCTATTTCATTCATACACGATCTTCGGGCAGGTTTCCTTCTTCCTGGGAGGAGCAAGAGTCCTGCAGCACGTGTTTACATCCACAGAGGAGGAGGAGCCGGAGGAGGAGTCTGTGTGTGTGTGTGTGTGTGTGTGTGTGTGTGTGTGTGTGTGTGTGTGTGTGTGTGTGTGTGTGTGTGTGTGTGTGTGTGTGTGTGTGTGTGTGTGTGTGTGTGTGTGTGTGTGTGTGTGTGTGTGTGTGTGTGTGCGTGCGTGTGTGTGTGTCGCTGGTGGAGGGGCTGCTGACACACTGGACTGATGGTGGTAGGTGGCTCTTTGATATTCACTGTTGCTGAAATGAGTCAAACCGCTGCAGTTAACTGAGGACACACTTCGAGTTCTCGGTGGAGTCGAGTAGAACAGGAAGAAGTGTTCTTAATTTAAAGAATTCATCTAGATCACAGTGAAGGAATGGAAAAGGACCTCTGGTTTCCGTTAGCACGTTAGCAGCAGCAGCAACAACAACACCGACAGATCACTACTACATAGAAACTGCATGTTTCTACAAGGTAATGCTTCTGCAGGTGTTTCTCATAGATACAGATGGATCTACTAATCTTAGCTGAGTCTTCCTGTTGAGGGCAAAATGGACTGAACTCAGGTTTGACTTTTTTGTATTCCTCCTGCTTTGCTCCATCTCTTTCAAATCTCTTTCATTAGTCATGCATGTACATGGATTGAAGTATTGAGTTCAGTTTGCAAGTGATAAAGCCTGCAGACATTTCCTGTGCAGCTGACAGCAGCATAGAGACAAAGATAACTTAAATGATAGTTTTCATTCATTCATCAGTGCATAACCTTTAATTTGAATATGCATTGTAATACAATTTGCAATAGTTTTGATGATATGACATTATAAACACCATGTGACACATAAACACAGCAAGCTTCATTTGTAAAGGGATGGTTCAGCCTCTCCTTTGTTTCTGTCAAGCCTCAAAGGCAAAGTGTCTGCAGAGCACAAATCCCTCCTTGTCTGCCTCTTTCACGAGAATCACATTATTTTTAAGCTCTGTTTGCTTCACATGGCTCACGCATCCAAATATCCCATATCTTTTTATATCTTTGTTATTTATGCTCATTAATGATGTGTATGTGTGTGGATGTATTGCCTGCCTGAGCCTTAACTCCCTCAGTGCTGACCTTTCCCCCACATGGGGCAGCCACACTTAGCTCTCATGTCAGCTGTTTGAGACCCGAGCAGTTTGTGGGACACTGGCTCGGAAATGGTCAACAGCTAGTTTATTGATTTATAAGACAGAGTCAAGAAGAGTGTGCACAATTCTAATAATTGCTTATTATATGATTTTTATTAATTTACCTGATATAACAACTTATAATTATTGTTGAATTAGTGTAGTTGCTGTTGTGTTAGGGTTGGTATGAAGGCTGGCATCAGAGTAGGAATGTCTGTTGATTTACTCTGTTTTGAAGTTGAACCAAAGCCACCAACCTTATCTCAAATTACCACGGGTGTACCTGTCCTTGAAGGGCCTCTGACCTATGGCACAATCTAAAGAAATGTCCGTGCACTAGAATAGTACACGCAGAGCAATGCTATAGTATAATGTTTTCTCAGTTCACATGAGATCAAATGGCAAGGACCTAGAACAGAAACCTACTGAGCCTCTTGATTACAGTTCGACTGATATCGGCCAGTAACAATAAAAAAAACAACAGCTAACTAATCTGACTTAAATGGTGTCTAGAGAGGCACCATGAAAAAATATTATTAAATTGATAACTTGTGGACAACTCATTATGGACAATTTATACAAAAAGAAAAATCTAAAATGATAAAGAAGAACCAAAGATATCATCTTTTTTATTTTATATGTTCTTTGTCCTCATCAAAACTTCAAAAGTTTTGAGTGTGTTATTTATATATAGTTCTATCAGGTAGAGATGAGGAGAAAGCTGCAGAGATCTCATTCATCTCCAGCTTAAGGGTTTCGAGACAATTTCTAAGGGTTTGCACATTTTGCTCTGGAGCTACAATCGTCTTTATTTAACAGTTATCACATACGCAGCAGAATATGTGAACATTCAGTGAAATGATTTGACCTGCACCTTTAACTTTTCTCATATATTTTTGTTACAGGTGCAGGAGGATGTCTGCCAATGCTCTTGTTAGCCACTTTGGGATTAATCCTATGGATATTGTTGCTACTGTGGAGGATTAATACCAAGACAGTAGCAATGCCCGTGAAAGGAGAGGAATCTCTGTCAACAGCTGAGGAGGACATGTCCGCTCCACACACCCCTCATCCAGGAGAGCATTCGCTCTCAACAGTTCCCACTACCTCAGCATACAAAGAGAATAACAGATCTCTGTCCGACGGTGCCTCCTCAGGCCTTGATGTCAATACATTGGACTGTGAGCCTCAACAGTTGTCCTCTGAGTTAAATTCAAAGCCGCCATCGTTGCCTCCGACCTCTCAGAAACCTCACAAAAACAACGTGCCAATGCTCAGCTCAGGGCCCGAGGCAAGGGAACGCCTCAAATTCATTCTTGGAGCATCAGAGGATAACTCCTCAGACGACGAGCCCCTGGTCACCAAACCTCCGAGTGGTGCAGCCCAGCCTTCGACCTCCACCAGGAAATCTGCCCCTCAGCAGGCACCCTGTGCCGTCAGCCAGCCCAGCTACTCAGGCATCAAGTAGGAATTTTATTTTTCTTAAGAAAATAAAGTGTCAACTGTCCAGGGTCAGGCCTCCATCATGTGACCATACATGGTGAATGGCTGTGTCTGACAGAGGATGTATTCCTATGTAAAAGTGTGTCACGTTTGTGACGTGCAGCAATGCATCTGCTCGTCCTGCCTCCACAAACTGTGCTTCACCACCTGACTGCATCGAGCCGACCTGTGTTATTGTCGCATGCCAAACACCTCGACTCTATTATTGGAACAAGAGCCTCAGCCAGTGACTTTGAAACCTGTGCTGTGACTCGAGGTCACAGCACAGCAAACACAGCAAACAGCTAACACAGCAAACAGCAAACACAGCAAACAGCAAACACACTTTTGTAAGCAAACAAAAACTACTTTTTTTATCCTTTACAAATTTTTATATATATATATATCTTTTTTATTCTGTGATGATATGATGGATGGTCAAAGGAGCTGTAATGCACACAGCTATGTGTGGGACTTGACATGCACATTTGGATAGACTCATAAATTAAGTTATGTGTTATAGTGGGAAATCATCATGAAAGGGAAAAAGGTAAGAAGTTTCCTACAGTTTACAGAGTATAGACCTAATCTGTTCAAATCTGTTTGTGTGTGGCTGCATGGAGGTTTCAGTCTTTTCATGTCCGCAACACTGGCTCCAGTTCTAAGCAGAATCAAGCCTTTAGTGTCGTGTTGTTGGCATCGGCTGTGTTTATGTTTGTAATGAGCAGCCTGTGATGTGTCTCGGGGAGATCTGCAGATATTTTGCTGCACATGTGGGAGTGGAGAGGGGAGGGAATGCTTGAGAGGAAGTTGTCTCTTTGTATTGGTCACATTTTTAAAATGAATTTCTGCGACTAAGTGATTACGCTGCGTGATGGAGGGAAACGGCTAGAGTCTCAACTTGTTTCCGTATCTCAGAAGGAAAGTACCGTCCAGAGGTTTGAAGCTGTTGTGTAGTAATCTGATACTTAAAGCTGCAGTGTTTGCTTTTAGACAGTCATCACATGGTTTATGTTGGGGCAGCAGAAATAATAAAAGCAAAGCTACTTTGTCCTAAAGTTTAGCAGATAGCACTGCAACTTCTGCAGAAATGTTTTTCTTAACAGGAAGAAGCTCTTGTGCAGCCGTACAGTTGTTATGTAACTTGCACATAGGCTGTACTGGTACATGTAAGTTTGAGGAAATAAAAAAGAACACTCCAACAATTGGTTCTCTCAAGAGGAGGGAAGTGTGAAACAGACCTGTTTCATCTTGCAGCAGTATAGTAACAGGCGGACATGTTTTCGTTTAAGTGATGTTTTTAACCCGGTGTGTTCTGCAACCCTGTCGTATATCATGTGCTGGAAAAAGGTCAGAAAGTGGATGAGCCGTGCATAGAGACTCAGGAGCTGTAAACGGTTATCAAAAACAAGCTCAATAACCAAGTACAATCAGTATTTTCCCTCGGTGAACAGTACAAAGCTTGAGTTCAGTTTAAAGTTCATGTCAACCCCAGACAGAATTGCACTCCAACTTCACAGTATAGCTGATGCGACTCAGTTTCTCAGTGATATCTCAACATGAGACAGAATTTGTGTGGAGATACACTCTGCCTTGTGGTGCAATTGCAGTGAGACTTTGGAATGAGAACGACATGAGCCAACAGATAATCATGGTATGTAAAACAAACTAATGGCTTTATCACATTATAAACTAATGGAAAATCTTTGCGTATGTTGTCTTCATGTAAATTTGTGTTGTATCTTATTCAGCGTGTTGTTTTACTGATTATATTAATATTGATTAAGGATTTCAAGCAGTTAAATAACCACGTCAGTAAGATCAGTTTTACTACTTTCGTATTTAATGACATCGCTTCTTTTTTAATCTCTCATCGTCAAATATTAAACCAAGTGAGATGATTCACTTTTGTAGCATTAAAATGTTGCTTTTGATCCTTAAGCGAAACTTTAGTACTTACTTGAGCAGTAGAACCGGCTCCCCATCTGCTACAAATTTCCGTTCAAGCTTCTATCGATCACTTTTCACTACATAGTCTGGCTCTGCTTTATATTTCAGAACTTCTAACCTCTTCCTCTGTGCCGAGACCACTGAGATCAGAGAATCAAATGCTTTTAAAAGTCCCACGATCCAGGCTTAACACAAAGGAGATCATGTTTTTATGGTTTTAGCTTCTACACTGCAGATCAAAGTACTCGCCCTCAAGTTCAGCAGAATCAGTGCATCAGTTTAAAAATCAGTCAAAAACTCACCTGTAGAGACTGCTCATTTTTATAGGGTTTTTTTTTTACAATTGTTTTAATGTTTTTCTTTGCACTTGTATTTTATTCTTTGAATCACCTTGTAACCCTGCTTTTGAAAGGTGCTCTAGAAATAAATTTAGTATTATTATTATTATTATTACTATTATTGTAACACTGAGTATAGCAAAGTGGCACATTTCATTGTTCATAGACTTAAACTATTGATTGTTAGAGCATGGTGAGGCTAGAATTCTCTAATAAACCAAATAATAATCGATCATTATTATCACTGACTATGTAGAAATAACTTAAAAATAATTTATGAATATAGGTATATGTTAATGTCACAGTAATCATCAAAAGCTGTTCTGCAAAATCTCATGATTCATTAATCAACTTGATTTAAAATGATCCCAACTTTAAATCTGATAATGAAGATACTTCGCTTTACTTAACGAAAGTAACTAAGTGTGTGGATACTAAAGTGAAGTGAAGCTGTTCCCTGTCAGCAAACTTACTAAAATACCAAACTATCCCCAGTTGTAGCCTGGCTGGTGCATTTGAAATGTGACTCTGAATGTATGTTTGAATATATGCTGATGATACTTTTACTTTTATTGTCTCTTTTCTGGTGAACAACTGATAAAAAAGGTACAGCGAGACTGATAGTGCGGGTCAATTTCCTGAAACAAATCCTTTTTAGAGATTACATGTTTCTGTGCAGAACAGTGTGTGATTGTGAAGATAAGGCCAGAAATTAATGGGTTGTTTGAGACAGGCTGAACTTTGACTGGAGTTTTTGGTTTTCAGTGCTGTTGTTGACTTGTTGCTGTCATGTGGTGTGTGAGCAGGTCCTGTTCCCACCATGGTTGTTGTTAAGCATAGTGCTCCGTTTCTGTTTTCAGCTGCTTGGGTCTGATATAATGGAGGACCGTGATCACTGTGGTTTTCTGGATTTTTTAAATAAATGTTGTAGCCAATATACAAAACTAAAATACACCCAGGTGACTGGGTTTTGCTTTGTTACTGAGCAAGACAACTAACAATGTGCTTTCCACTCCAGGCCTAGCATGTCCGGTCTTCATCTGGTGAAAAAAGGACGTGAACACAGAAAGATGGATCTACAGAGGGACTTCACTGTGGCCTCCCCGGCTGAGTTTGTCACCCGATTTGGTGGCAACCATGTCATCGAAAAAGTAAGGACTTGAATGTTACTCAGTAGAACGCATATCTCCGCCAAGATCCAACAGTTCCCTCATGAAACCACATTTAAATTCACTAGATCCAATTTATATTTGGATCTGCACCAAATTCCACATATGCATCAATCTCAGTCCCCTTAACATTTTACTTTCACCTTTATAGAGACAGCAATGAAAATGTAATAAGCAAGTAAGTAAATGTTGATTATAAAACACCAAGGTTACAAGATGCTGTACAAAACAGGAAATAAGAGAGTAAAACACAAACAATAGAAGAATAGAAACTCGACAAAGGGCAAGCAAAAACAATGGAACCATAAGGACCAACACTGTTCTAACACTGTTAAAAGAAATTCCTGGACCCGCACCAATTTAGCAGATTAGATCCTGACCCCTACCATGTAGCTCCACCAATTTTCGTGGTATTCCGTCCAGTCATTTTTGTGCAATCTTGCTTAACCCAACCAACAAAGAGACAGGGGTGAAAACTTAATTTCTTGGTGGGGGTGATATAAGTAAAATAAAATCTCTACTTTTCACGGCAAATGCAGAGTCATGTGTTTCTTCTCAGGAGGTCTGTGTTTCTGTTGCAGGTGCTGATCGCCAACAATGGCATCGCTGCCGTCAAATGTATGCGGTCAATCCGTCGCTGGTCCTACGAAATGTTTCGCAACGAGAGGACCATCCGCTTTGTTGTCATGGTGACCCCTGAAGACTTGAAAGCTAACGCAGGTTATTGTGAACTTGATACTCATTATATTTTATTATGCAGCAGACATCACCTGTTTGTCCAAGCTGCCAAAGCAAATGATTCCCTGTTTTAAAAATTTACGATATGTGTTATTCTTTTTCCGCCTGTAGAATACATTAAAATGGCTGATCATTATGTGCCTGTACCTGGCGGGCCCAACAACAACAACTATGCCAACGTAGAGCTGATAGTGGACATTGCAAAAAGAATCCCAGTGCAGGTACATTTCAGTGTTCATCTGTCAAGCTGTGTTCTCTTGCCTCTGAGTTTAAACTTTTCTTCTAAATAAATATAAATGACATGTGTATTACTCATCACAGGCTGTGTGGGCCGGTTGGGGACATGCGTCAGAAAATCCCAAACTGCCCGAGCTCCTGAACAAAGCAGCGATATCATTTTTAGGTATATACATATTTAGTATATGTATAAAATAAGTTTAAAAACACAATATATTTTAATGTGGACCTATCTCTCACATCTCATTGTTTAATGATGATTTCTGTCAGGGCCGTCCAGTAAAGCCATGTGGGCTCTAGGGGATAAAGTGGCTTCATCCATTGTGGCCCAGAGTGCTGACATTCCCACTCTACCATGGAGCGGATCAGGTGATGTATTACCTCCACACACACTGTCTCAGGTTAAAGTGGTGAAGGACATGTTGTGTTTTCCTCACAGGGTACAGATTCTCTGATGGGTTGTACTGTGAGTGCAAAGTGTCTTCATGTTCTCACCTGTGTGTTGTCCTGCTCTAGGTCTGAGAGTGGACTGGACAGAGGAGGACCAAGTAGGAGGAAATGTGATCAGTGTTCCTCCAGAGATTTACACAAAGGGCTGCGTCCTTGATGTAGATGATGGCCTGGCAGTAAGCATAAGAAACATATCAAACAATTCATCAACCCTTCAAGGATTTGTAATCTGCTTAGCTATTTTTATGTTCTGTTTCTTTGCAGGGAGCTGAGAGGATTGGTTATCCGGTTGTTATCAAGGCCTCTGAGGGTGGAGGTGGAAAGGGAATCCGTAAAGTAGAAAGTTCTGAGGACTTTCACAGTTCATTTAGACAGGTCTGTGAAAAATACGTTTTACAGCCTAATGCCTGATTTCTTTGCAATTACATCCAGACTTTATACAATTGAATTTGTTTTTTATTTCAGGTTCAGACAGAGGTACCTGGCTCACCCATCTTCGTCATGCAGCTGGCTCAGCATGCGAGACACCTCGAGGTGCAGATACTGGCCGATGAATACGGAAACGCCATCTCTCTGTTTGGACGAGACTGCTCCATCCAGAGGAGGCACCAGAAGATTATCGAGGAGGCTCCTCCCACCATAGCTGCTCCCTCCACGTTCGAGCAAATGGAACAGGTTAGTTTCCGTGTCTGTGTTTCTATTTTCCAGCTCTAAACCAATCTTGTTGAGACTTTTGCAATTTGTCTCCCCTCTCTCTCTGGACCAGTTTGCTGTGCGACTTGCCAAGATGGTGGGTTATGTGAGTGCAGGTACTGTGGAGTATCTCTTCTCTGAAGATGGAAGTTTCCACTTCCTGGAGCTGAATCCACGTCTGCAGGTGGAACATCCGTGTACAGAGATGATTGGAGATGTAAACCTGCCTGCTGCCCAGCTTCAGGTAAACGTCCGTCAGTGGACAGACTCATTATAACACATGAACAAGATTGTCTGTGTATACACAGCAGAAGAATGTATCTACAGATTAAATCCTGCCATTATAACACTGAGCTTCATCTGTGATAGATTGCCATGGGAATCCCCCTCCATAGAATCAAAGACATTCGCTTGCTTTATGGAGAAACTCCGTGGGGCGACACCATCATTAACTTTGAGAATCCAGACTCCATGCCAAATCCAAGAGGCCACGTCATAGCTGCTCGCATCACCAGCGAGAACCCTGATGAGGTCATTTATCAATTTATCAATAATCAAAATGCAGTTGAAAGGTTCTGTGTCATATTTTTAACTGCATCACTCACTCGTCATCCATGTGCCTTCACCCACAGGGTTTCAAGCCCAGTTCTGGCACCGTGCAGGAACTGAACTTCCGCAGCAGTAAAAATGTTTGGGGTTACTTCAGCGTGGGAGCGACCGGTGGCCTGCATGAATTTGCGGATTCGCAGTTCGGACATTGTTTCTCCTGGGGCGAGAACCGCGAAGAAGCCATTTCGTAAGTCTTTTTTTTGATGATCCTCGATATCCGATGTTTAGCAATCACAGCTTTAGCGGTTTTATCTCTGAGGCAACAGTCAGTAATACGATGAAAATGACCTGCCAATAATCCAACAAAAGATTAGAAGACAATAATCCAATATACTTTTGCAATTGATTTGACAGTGTTATTCAGGATATACCATTATTATTTATAAAGTAGGCTATATTCTCTATATGATAAATCTTGCAGGTTACATGTGTTTTCATCAGGTGTGATATTTATCATTTGCTTCAGGAACATGGTGGTGGCGCTGAAGGAGCTGTCCATCAGAGGTGACTTCAGGACGACAGTTGAGTACCTCATTAAGTTACTGGAGACAGAAAGCTTCAGAAACAATGACATTGACACTGGCTGGCTGGATCACCTCATTGCAGAGAAAGTGCAGGTAACTGAAGACCTGATGTCAGACCTTTGAGTCGTCTCTTTTTTGTTGAGTCATTTCATCTATGTGTTCTGTCTGCAGGCAGAGAGACCAGACACAATGCTGGGTGTTGTCTGTGGGGCTTTGCACGTTGCTGATACGAGTTTCAGAAAGAGCATGTCTGATTACCTGCATTCCCTGGAAAGGTCAGTAGACTCAGTCTCTTCATATCAATGTCTCACTATAGTTCTTACTCATATAACTGACTTTTAAAAACATGATCTGCTGCGTCCTCAGAGGACAGGTGCTGCCTGCAGCCAGTCTCCTCAACTCTGTCAGTGTCGACCTTATATATGAAGGAGTCAAGTTCTGTCTCAAGGTAATTCATCTGTTTTATTCCCTTTACATGTTCCTTGTTTTACTTATCCTCTTACTTTCTTATGGCTCTGTGCTGCGACAGCCAGTGGCCGGAGGCATTGTGTTTATGAGTCAATATCTCAAGAAAGCATTGAGAGGATTATTTTCCAAATTTGATAGATTTTTTTCACTTGGACTCAAAGACGAAAGGATTCAACTTTGCTGTTAGACGGGCAGAGGTCAATATCACATGACCATCTGATACAGACATTCACTTGGACTCAAGGATAAACTGATTCGAATCTGGAGGTCAGAGGTCAATGTCCTGTACCTTTTTTGCCTTGTGAATAAGTAATCTTAAGAACGCCTTGAGATAATCCTTTTAAATATGGCACAAATATTCACTTACACTCATGGATTAACTGATTAGAATTTAGACAGTCATTGTGGACTCACAAAACATGCTTTTGGCCTCTTGAACAAGATATCCCATGTCTGCCCAAAATAAATTCTTCAAATTTTGACTAGTTGCCACTGATAAGATTTCAAAGGTTAAAGGTCATTGTGAAACTGCACTGGTTGGAGGAGGCATACAACTGCAGTGAGGTATTTCTAGTTTAATCAACAAAATCGCCGTTGCCACCTGCAGGTGGCGCGCCAGTCCCCAACAACATACGTCATCTCGATGAACAGCTCCAACATTGAAATAGACGTCCACAGGCTAAGTGACGGAGGCCTCCTGCTGTCCTACGATGGCAGCAGCCACACCACCTACATGAAGGAGGAAGTAGACAGGTAAGACTGTCACTGTTCAATCTGGATGAATCACTGGTGCTCGTTTTCCTTTTGGTTTGATCTGTTTTCTAATATCATTATCATTATTTGACCACACAGTTACCGCATCACTGTTGGCAACAAGACCTGTGTGTTTGAGAAAGAGAAGGATCCCACAGTGCTGAGGTCACCGTCCGCTGGCAAACTGCTGCAGTACATGGTGGAGGATGGAGGTCATGTTAATGCAGGGGACGTCTACGCTGAGATTGAGGTGACAGATTTTCGTGAAATGTAGAATGCCTGTGATTTAATGAGGCATTTCTTTTTGTATTTTCACTGGCTGTATTTGTGCTGTGGATTCAGGTGATGAAGATGGTGATGACTCTGACTGTGCAGCAGAATGGTTGTATCCACTTTGTGAAGAGACCTGGAGCAGTGCTGGTGCCTGGCTGTGTGGTGGCACATATCGACCTAGACGACCCCAGCAGTATACATCGGGTAGATTATTCCACATTACTGTGGACAGCACATAATCTGAATCTCTAAATCGAACCTTGTAATTTAAAAATATAATATATAACAATTCCTCATTACAATAGAATCAAATATTGTACTTACATTTTACAAAATGTTTCCATCAACCCAGAGAAATCCTCTGTTTTATTCAAGGTAACAGGACGTGAAGACAACTGAAGACATATTATACATTTTAAGCACTTTCTAATAATATTTTGATGTACAGATCTTATTCAAATGTTAAACAATTTAGATGTTGTAACTGTAACTGCAGATAATAATGGACACTGCACTTTTCCATGTTGTCCTCATAGGTGGAGCTCAACACAGCCATGTTGCCGCCCCAGCAGCCGCTGCCCATGGTCGGGGAAAAGCTTCACCAGGTGTTTCACAGTGTCCTCGAAAACCTGATTAAAGTCATGGATGGGTTCTGCCTTGAAGAGCCCTACTTCAGCACCAAGGTACACTTCAGTCCCTCTGCCCTGTCAGATTCCTGAGGCAGTTTGAATACATTTGTTTAGTTTTTGTTTCATACTCATGTCTGCAGCTGAAAAAGTGGGTGGACACCCTGATGAAGACTCTAAGAGACCCCTCCCTGCCGCTGTTGGAGCTCCAGGAAATCATGACCAGTGTGGCGGGTCGTGTTCCACCTGGCGTTGAGAAAAGCATCCGGAAAGTCATAGCTCAGTACGCCAGCAACATCACGTCCGTCCTCTGCCAGTTCCCCAGTCAAAGGGTAAAAGACAAAGTGCTGTGAAACTGCATCTGCGTCACAGAGCAAGTTCTTTGAGTACAAGCGACCACACTATAATGACATTTCCTTTCAATTATTTCAGATTGCAAATATTCTAGACAGCCATGCAGCGACCCTGCAGAGGAAAGTTGACCGAGAGGTTTTCTTCATGAACACCCAGAGTATCGTACAGCTGGTACAAAGGTGGATTTATTTCACATTTATCAAATGCAGATAAGTGATGTTGGTGTTTCTCGTTGTTTGACACGTTTGATCATGTTCTATTCAGGTACCGCAGTGGAATCCGGGGTTATATGAAGTCTGTGGTTCTAGATCTGCTGAAGCGCTACCTGCAAGTCGAGATGCAGTTTCAGCAAGGTGACATTACAGTAGTATCATAATAAACTTTATTTCCACTTTTTTGTGTGGATCTAAATAAAAATAAAGTGGATCTGCCAAGATTTAACAGCCTCATCCATCCACTATCTTTCATGGTAATCCGTGCAGTAGTTTTTGTGTATTGTGTATTCTGCTGTGGAACAGACAGACAGGCATCGTCCTTTTTCTCTCAAACAGCTCACTATGACAAGTGTGTCATCAACTTGAGAGAACAGCACAAACCTGACATGAGTCCTGTGCTGGAGTACATCTTCTCTCATGCTCAGGTCCCCAAGAAGAACGTCCTGGTCACAATGCTCATCGTAAGACTTTCACACACTCTGACACGTGAAGAATTCTTCCTACAAGATATCTGTATGATGTGACATTACGCGATGTGCCTCCTTGACTTTGTGTAGGACCAACTGTGTGGACGGGATTCCACGCTGGCAGATGAGCTGATGGCTATTCTAAATGAGCTCACACAGCTCAGTAAGATGGAGAACTCAAAGGTGGCACTGAGAGCCAGACAGGTCAGACAACCTGCATCTCACTGCAGCACAATGATCCACCTCAAGTTGGATTGAAATGATATTTTCAAATCTGAACTGATTTAAAATAATTCCAGACTTGGTCATTTACACAAACTTACATAATCAAACATGACTTCCGATTGCAGATTACAGCACACATAAAACACAAGAAAAGTTTTCCCTCCTTTTTATTGTCTCATGACAATAAACTGGTACGGAAAGGAAGTTATTAAGTCTTATTTACGCTGTATGCAGCCATGTTTCGGTTCATCAGCTTCAATTCACCAACACCCCCAGGTTCGTCTTGGAGGGCTGAATCTAAACTATCAAAAAATATAACTTTTCCGATTTTAGATTATTAACATTACGAAAATTAACAGATTCTTTGATATCATATTTGTCTCATAGGTGTTGATTGCCTCAAATCTACCATCATATGAGCTGAGACACAACCAGGTGGAGTCAATCTTCCTGTCGGCCATTGACATGTACGGACACCAGTTCTGTCCAGAGAACCTGAAGGTTAGCCTCGTGCGGAGACATTTCATTTTTTTATTTTTACCATCTTGAAAGTCAAAGACTGATTTTTGCTTTCATTTCTCACAGAAACTCATCCTCTCTGAAACCTCCATATTTGATGTTTTACCCAATTTCTTCTATCACACCAATCAAGTTGTGTGCATGGCTGCACTGGAGGTACGGTTAGTGGAAACAGGCGTTTTTTATTTTTCTTACATCAGTGACAATGTCTGAATTGCCTCGTACTTACGACTGTGTTGACTTCCAGGTGTATGTGCGCAGAGCTTATATTGCCTATGAGCTAAACAGCATCCAGCATCACCAGCTGCAGGACGGAACATGTGCTGTGGACTTCCAGTTTATGTTGCCGTCATCACATCCCAACAGGTAACATATTTACTCACTAAACTTCAGCCACAGCCTACTACTACACACTACTATTTATTTTTTTCTATTGATGTTGTGAATCACAAACACACACACACACAGATTTGCAAATATGTGCAGGAATCTGTAAATGTGTATAGTTAATATGTATTTTTTTTCAGATTTGTAAAATGATCTGTAGATGTATCATGAGATTGTTTTGAGATCTGTACATGTATAGACAAATCTATAATCACATGCATAGATCTGTTAATCTTTAAATGTGTACATACATATTAGTAAGTGAAAGCATTTTGTGCCAAGAGCTGGACATACATAGAAGACATCAGTTACATTTAGGTCATTTTTACTGCACTTGTAAGTGGGTGCAAATAGTCTGTTGTTTTTTTACCCTGAGCTAAAGCATGGCAAGAGACGCGGCCAATTTAGTCCCTTTGGTCAAGTGTTTTTGTTAAAAAAAACAATAACAACAAAAAGATGCTGCTGAAACTGCATCACCAAACCTGGCATGATGGCTGCTGTCAGTGAGACAAGCTCCATGGAGAAGTAACATTTATTCGTGCAATAACGATCATGTGTGAAACGACACTAAATTGCAAAGCCCATCTGAGTTGGAACTGATGACTAAACCTTTTCAGCCATTAATACCTGTCACATTGTTGCATTTAATGCATTTTTACAGATCTATGCACACAGTGACAGATTTGTAACTACACATATTTATATACAAGTTTACAAAGCTGATTACTTACACACATTCCGAATGTGTGTTTGCAGATTCATGTACACATTCAGAAACCTCAGCACGCATTTAGGCAATTACAAATCTGATTACACACACTCAAATTGAGATACAGCTACACAACTCTCCACTGACAAATATACACAAATGCTACAAATTCTGGCCCCTGATTTAGCTTTTAACACGTAGCCACATATGTGCAGATCAACTTACTTACTTGCTGCTGCTGCTGCTGCTGTGACTACTTACAGCTGACTCTGAATGCAGACAGTTCTCTCCCTCCATGCCTGAATGTGAATGTGCTTTACATCTAATCATAATGCCTGGAGGTAGTGGTGCAGTGTGACCCTCCACCGCTAATGTGACCTGTCAATCATCTTATTTCAGAGAGAGCAGCCCTACTCTGAACAGGTAGAGTAAAGCTCCTCCCAGCCAGACAAACCTCCTGACGGTGTGTACAGTTGCATGCTGGATGCACCGTGCTGCTTCCCCCCCTTTCTTTCTGTGAAAGAGGAAACATTTGATAAAAGGACTCCTCTAACAAGTCCTTCCTAATTCACTGTTGAGCTGAGCTACTCAATATTTGTGTTGCTTCTTTCAACCTGTTAAACAATTCTGGACTTTTTCAGAGGTGCACCCTTTATTTATTTTGTCTCCCTCTTAAAAAATTCAAGCCTGAGATGTTATTGATTACTAGAGATTTGATTCTTAATTTGCAAACTCTCAATCAGACATAGTGACAATTATCTATTATATGATTAATTCATAACCCCTGTCAATGTAATTACATGAAATTAACCTACAGACTGAATGTAATTGTTGTATGAATAGATGAGAATATCCACACTTTCTTTAATTTCTCTAAGCTGACTGTGATCATTCAGCGGTCCTATGTTGTTATCACTGCCTGTGTGTGTGCGTGTCTCTTTTTCAGACTTCCTGTACCGATGCATGGATCAGGACAGTTTAACATGAGGCGTCAGAGCAGTGAGCTCTTCCTGGAGGGAGCCTGGTCTCCACCCTGCCAGCGCATGGGGGCCATGGTGGCTTTCCAGTGTTTCGACGACTTCAGAAGGTGGATTACTTTTTATGCGTTAATGGTTTCGTAAGGTTAAGGTTGCTGTGACCTCACAAACCACTTTTTTTATTTTATGAACAATTTTTCCCTTAGACTCAAATATCTATTGGTTGGAATGTGTTATTCTAAGGTCAAAAAATCCTTTTTGCCTTGCGAACACTTTATCTTAAATCCTCGAGATAATCCTTTTTAATTTAGCACAAATGTTCACTTAGACTCACAGATTAACTGATTAGATTTGGGAGGTTAAAGGGCACAATCACATGTTTTTGGTCCCTTGAACGTGATATTTCAAGTCTGCCTTTAGGAAATGTCTTAAAATATTGACAAGCTGTCACTTGGACTGAAAGATGAAATTATTAGATTCCAGTGGTGAAAGGTGAAAGGCCACAGTAAACATTCTAGTTGCATGTTTCTCTTTGCAGGAATTTCGATGAAGTTCTTTCCAGCTTTGCAGAACAAGTCCTGGAGAGTTCTCCGTTCTCTGAGTCCTGCTCTAGTCTGTATGAGGAGGAGAATATTAAGGTGAGGCCTGTGAAAGGGCTGCTGGCTTTTAATTTAAAAAAACGTCTGTTTTCATGAGTGTCCCAGCATCTGTTTCTCCACGACCCTGTATAGAATACGAGGGAGAATCCAATCCACATCATCAATGTGTCCATAAAAACAGCAGACACAGAGGACGACAATGTCTTGGTCACAGCGTTGACTTCCTTCACCCAGTCAAAGGTCAGTTTCTGAATCTTAGATAACACACGACTGATTCATATCAATGAAGGTTGTTTTATTGTTGAAATGAAAATGGTGTATCTTCTTTAACAGAGAGCAATCCTCTTTGAGTACGGAATCAGGAGAATCACGTTTTTGATTGCGCAGAAGGTAATTCTGCAACAATACTCCCAGACAGTGAAATATTTTCATTAGACCCACTTTTATCTTTCACATGTATCTGTGTATATTATTTTAAAAATAGCTTGAGGGAGCCAATAATGGCTCTTTTCTTTTCAGTATTTATGACAAAGGTCCAACTTGTGTTTTTAATAATTATCTTCATATGGAAAAAACACAATTTGTGCTAAATTGTAGAGAATGTGTGATATCACACTTTCATTTTTTTCACATATATCTTTACTCCATTGCATTTATTATGCCTCTCATTCTTTAAAAATTGTCATTCCGACAGAGAGAATTTCCCAAGTTCTTCACTTTCAGAGCTAGAGACGGGGTAAGTTTTTAATAATTTGAATGCATTAACCTGAATTATAATCCAATATGCTCCTGTGAGATGACCCTCCTCCTCTGCCTGTACTTCTCCTCAGTTCCAGGAGGATCGTATTTACAGGAATCTGGAGCCAGCGTTAGCGTTTCAGCTGGAGCTCAACCGTATGAGGAACTTTGGCCTGAAAGCGGTTCCCTGTTCGAACCACAAGATGCACCTCTACCTGGGTGCTGCTCGTGTTCAGGAGGGTGCTGAGGTCACAGACCACCGCTTCTTCATCCGAGCCATCATCCGCCACTCAGATCTCATTACAAAGGTACAAGGGGAAACTGGATACTGAAAAAATGGCTTTTTCAAGGGGATAAGCGCATTGGTTTAACTCTATTAGAAAGTACTGTTTCTAGCAGTAATTAAATCTTTCCGTACACACAACCAGGAAGCCTCCTTTGAATACCTTCAAAATGAGGGAGAACGTCTTCTCCTGGAGGCCATGGATGAGTTGGAGGTGGCCTTCAGTAACACCAGCGTCCGCACAGACTGCAACCACATCTTCCTCAACTTTGTCCCAACTGTTATCATGGACCCCTCAAAAGTCAGTGTCCAGAACATACAGTAAACACTACCACAGTGGTGTTTGTGTTAATTAAGTGTTATTCATTTCTATCAATGGTATGGATAAAAAATAATTTAAATTTTTTATCCATACCATTGATTTTTACTGATGTTAACAGTAGATATTTATATATTTTTTATAAACTAAACCTATTAAACATTCAGTCTCTTTGACATCTTTGTTCTTTTCTCTCGGACCATCAGATAGAGGAGTCTGTCCGCTCCATGGTGATGCGCTATGGCAGCCGTCTGTGGAAGCTGCGGGTCCTTCAGGCAGAACTGAAGATCAACATCCGCCTGACGCCAACAGGGAATGCTGTTCCTATCCGTCTGTTTCTAACTAATGAATCCGGCTATTATTTGGACATCAGCTTGTACAAGGAGGTCACTGACCTAAGTTCTGGACAGGTGAGGGCAGTGGACTGAGGTCGCCTCCTTGAACCAACTGTTTTTATGTAGTGTCTGTGCTATTTTACGGTCACATAAATCACTTCGCTCAACTCGTCATCTTTGCAGATCATGTTCCAGTCATATGGAGACAAGCAGGGTCCTATGCACGGCATGCTGATCAACACTCCTTATGTGACCAAGGATCTGCTGCAGGCCAAACGCTTCCAGGCTCAAACTCTTGGCACCACATACGTCTACGACTTCCCTGAGATGTTCAGACAGGTAACGCTTACTCACTGAATTAGACTCATTTTCTTTCTCTGATGTTCTCAAAGTATGTGACTCGAATGGAAATCTTCTTTTAGGCTCTGTTCAAGCTCTGGGGTCCAGGGGACAAATATCCTAAAGATGTGCTGATTTGCTCTGAGCTGGTTCTGGACCCACAAGGACGACTGGTGCAGATGAACCGCCTACCTGGTGACAATGACGTACGATTGATTTTAAGACATTTACATGAACTATTACACTTTTCATGTATTCATTCCCAGTGTGATGATTCTGTTCACCACTCTCCACTAGGTGGGGATGGTCGCCTTCAGGATGAAGATGAAGACTCCAGAGTACCCCGAGGGCAGAGACATCATTGTCATCTGCAACGACATCACTCACATGATCGGCTCGTTCGGTCCTCAGGAGGACGAGCTGTTCCTCAGGGCGTCTGAGCTGGCTCGGGCAGAGGGCATCCCCCGCATTTACATCTCGGCCAACAGCGGAGCACGCATCGGCCTCGCTGAAGAAATCAAACACATGTTCCAGGTGGCCTGGATCGACCCTGCTGACCCCTACAAGGTGACTTCTGAGGAAATGAGCACAGGTAATAGCATTTCATATGTGTAGTTGTACAAGTCTTATTATAAGTTGTATCAATATCTCTCCTCAGGGTTTCAAGTACCTTTACCTGACACCTCAGGACTACACACGCATCAGCTCCACCAATGCTGTTCACTGTCACCACGTAGAGGAAGGAGGAGAGTCCAGGTATAATGAAGTAAACAATGTCACCTCATGGAAATCATGGCACCCTCTACTTTTCTCTGTGGGATGATAGAGATGTTTTGATTTGTCAGGTACATCATCACGGACATCATTGGGAAGGATGAAGGTCTTGGTGTCGAGAACCTACGAGGATCTGGAACCATCGCTGGAGAATCTTCTCAGGCCTATGAGGAGATTATTACAATCAGCATGGTGAGAATGTGGAACTGACTTCCGCCAGCAGTCATTCCCTCTGGGGCTTTTAGTTTTTATTTGAGAGCCTTTTTGCTCTTGCAGGTGACATGTCGTACTATTGGGATCGGAGCCTACCTGGTCCGTTTGGGACAGCGAGTGATTCAGGTGGAGAACTCTCACATCATCTTGACTGGAGCAGGTGCTCTGAACAAGGTTTGTTGGTCTTCTCTTGTCTTCTCCTCTCTTTCCTCTCTTTTGCTGTGCACATCACAGCCTCTGTGTGTGTCACCAGTAGAGGGTTGCAGATTTGCAGTAATTTAACTCCCCCCAGAGATTCTGTGTCTTTTCCACATTTCACAAGATTTGCAGTGCCTTTCTATAGAATATTTCAACAATGTGAAAACATCAGTTGAATGACTTTTTTTTCTGGTGCACTTCTCTCTTTGTGTGTCTTTCTCTCTCTCTCTCTCTCTCTCTCTCTCTCTCTCTCTCTCTCTCACTCTGGGGGTTCTCTTTCTCTCTATCTTTTTTCTGAACAAGGTAACAAATCAAAAAAAGTCATGTTGACTAAAGATGGGGCTGGCAGCAGTAGTGCTGCAGTATAAATAGTGATCACAGCAGTGAAATATTATTTATTTTTTAAATATTTAAATTATATTCTATACTATATATCCTACTGAAATTCCTTCCATTAGCTCTATATACTTTGGCTAAAATGTGTAGTTTCCAGGTTGGTGACGGTTAGTGGCAAAGCAGTTGGAGATGAGTACATATCAGTAAGTGGTCAATATAAATGACTGCTTCATGTTGTAGTTGTTATACTCAAATACTTAAAATAAAAAGTTGGAAGCTTGAATCCCTGCTTGTGTACAGGTTCTGGGCAGAGAGGTCTACACTTCCAACAACCAGCTGGGAGGAATCCAGATCATGCACAACAATGGAGTGACTCACACCACTGTGCCAGATGACTTTGAGGGCGTCTTCACCATCCTGCAGTGGCTCTCCTACATGCCAAAGGTTCGGATGAATGTGTGAAGTGAGATCTACACACAGTAACAGAACCAGATCACTAACTCAAGCTTTTCTCTCCTCACAGAACAAACACTCTCCTGTGCCTATTATAGCAGCTAAAGATCCAGTGGACAGAGAGATAGAGTTCACTCCTACTAAAACTCCGTATGACCCCCGCTGGATGCTGGCTGGTCGACCTCACCCCAGTGAGTTGATTTAAAAAAAAAAAACGTCTCTTTCACTGGTAAAGCAAATACATTTCAATGATTTGAACATTCTTCATGGGTGTCATCAGCGGTGAGAGGCGCCTGGCAGAGCGGATTCTTCGACCATGGCTCTTTCATGGAGATCATGGGGTCCTGGGCTCAGACGGTGGTGGTAGGAAGAGCACGGTAAATATGTTTCTAAGAAAGTACACACTCACAGAATACTTCATATGAATGGTATGTACAGTTATAAGCCTCACTCTTAAACTGATTATTTACACTGTTAAATGGCCACAGGTTAGGAGGAATTCCTCTTGGTGTCATCGCTGTTGAAACACGCACAGTAGAGTTAACCGTCCCAGCTGATCCAGCCAACCTGGACTCAGAATCTAAAGTGAGTAAATCTGTACACACACTTTGTTAAAGTCACACAATAGACTGTGACAATAATTAGAGGGGTATTTCACCTCTGCCCTCATGTTTTTGTTTGTTGATGTCAGGTTTTGCAGCAGGCTGGTCAGGTGTGGTTCCCAGACTCAGCCTTTAAAACAGCTCAGGCCATTTGTGACTTCAACCATGAACGTGTGCCTCTCATGGTGTTCGCCAACTGGAGGGGCTTCTCTGGCGGAATGAAGGGTACACGATGAATAATGAACATTTCTGCATATCATACGCTGCTTTGTCGTAATTGTAAAATAACTTCTGTTCTCTCTCAGATATGTATGACCAGATATTGAAGTTTGGAGCCTACATTGTGGAGGCCCTGCATGGTTTCCACCAGCCGGTGCTGGTGTACATCCCACCACATGCTGAGCTGAGGGGAGGGTCCTGGGTGGTGATAGACCCCACCATCAACCCGCTGTATATGGAGCTCTATGCTGACAAGGAGAGCAGGTACATAAGTGCAGTGAATTCATTTTTTATTTAGTAAAACAACTGATGCGTGTATGATTACATGTTTTTTTTGTCTCCCTGTTGTTTTCTCTCTGTGCAGAGGGGGTGTGCTGGAGGCTGAGGGCACAGTGGAGATCAAATTCAGGAGGAAGGACCTGCTGAAGACCATGAGAAGACTAGATTCAGTCTATGCCAGTCTGGTTGAACAGCTTGGTAAAAGCTCTTTATCTCAACTCATACAACCACACGTATTTTCTTATTTTCTTGTAACCTTGCCGTGATTCAGAGCTCTTCTGTTTTCACCAGCTTCCCCAGAGCTGTCTAACAAACAGTGCAGAGAGCTGGAGTCAAAGCTCAAAGCCAGAGAAGAATTCCTGCTTCCCATCTACCACCAGGTGGCAGTGCAGTTTGTAGACCTCCACGACACCCCAGGGAGGATGCAGGAGAAGGGTGCCATCACTGTGAGTGTGCACTTCACAATCACGCTGATGTAATGTGTGTAATGAAACTGTGCTCGGTTGAGTCGCACGCTGCTGTAACATGTTTTACAACACTCTGTTGACAGGATGTTCTGGATTGGAAGAACGTGCGAACTTTCTTTTACTGGCGTCTCCGTCGCCTGTTGCTGGAGCAGGTGGTGAAATGTGAGATTCTGCAGGCCAACAAGGACGTCAGTGACGGACACATGCAGTCCATGCTGCGACGCTGGTTTGTTGAAACAGAGGGAACCGTCAAGGTACGTGACACCACAAAGAGATATTCTCTCTGCTGATGCACAACATGCAAGTTAAACATTTTGAATACATGTCTATAAAGCAGTTCAACTCAGACAGCACTTGGTCAATTTTTGTCAAAGTGCGGGATCTTTTTTTAATTTCATTTTTCTTGTAGTTTTTCTGTCTGGTACTGTTTGTTTATGTACATTGACACTTTTGAAGTCATCTCATTTTATTTTAACCCTTGTATGTGACTGAGAATAGGACCTGCAATTGCAACATACTGAAATACTTAAAAGACAATTTCTATTTGTTTCACGTCTTCTCAATACCCAGCCTAAATCTGTCACTGGGACAAATCAACAGGATCTGGCCTTTACTTATGAGCATTTCATTGTTAATTCGAAATGTAAAGGTGTGTCTGTTTGCATTGTCAGGCTTACCTCTGGGACAATAACCAAGCTGTAGTTGAGTGGCTTGAGAAGCATTTGTCCATGGAGGACAGCGGCACTCAGTCAGCTATCAGAGAGAACATCAAGTACTTGAAACGAGAAAATACTTTGAAACAAATCCGCAGGTTTGTAGAATCACACACACACATACACACACACACACCATTAATAACTGCAACTTCACCGGGATGCATTCTAGGTTTGGTTTTTAAAGTTATTAATATTTCTAGAGATACCATGGTTTCTGATCAAAAGACAGGCCAATGAAAATCATTATTTTCAAGCAAAAGCAGAAAAAAGTGTCTATACATTTTCATTGCAATGTTTGTGATAGAGATCTTCCAACTGTGTTCCAGCCTGGTGCAGGCTAACCCTGATATCGCCATGGACTGCATCATCCACCTGAGCCAGAGCATCACTCCGTCCCAGAGGGTCAAGCTCTTGCATCTGGTCTCAAGTATGGACAACACCAGTGCCAGTTAAGCTGAGGGGCTTTACCAGGCTCTAAGAAAACAAAGGGTCTGATCCACTTGATTGTAAAGAGGGGGGAAATTTAAAGCTAAAAAAAGATTGTACAGGATTATAGCTGGGGCAATTGTTTGCACTGCACACATGCACAAAGTGACCTAGTCCTCAGTTATTACAAAATCACTACAAAGCTCTTATGTAATCTGTTCCAATGATTGTCTTTTACATTTGTCGAGTAATGGTGTATCAGTGTTACAAATTAATCTCAATAGGCTCTATTTGGTCTATTGAGGTCAGGGTTATACAATCATCATGCAGAGGTGCTGGTTCTCACATTTAAAGGTTTTCAATGAATATTTGAACTTCAAACAGAACAAAAAAGAAATATTAGCCAAATTCCTGATGCAGTAAAAAAGCGAATAGTGAATCTCAAATAGAATAAAGAAGAAATTAAGCCAAATTCCTGATGCGGTAAAATAGTGAATTGAAGTTTCAGATTAATTTCTGTATAGACTGAAATAAAATCATTATTTTATGGGTATTGTGATTCAGAGATGCAAATTAAGAAGCAGGTAAAATTTTGTCTTGTACTGCATGTGTCCTGAGTTCATTAGTGTTTGTCATTTCACTGTTGACACTGGACTCAGTGGTCCATTCTTTTCAATGTTTCTTTCAGTCTATGCTGTTTATTTGCTAAAGACAATGGTATCAATGACAGGACATGGTGTGACACTGTATCTGAGACACATTTCTTCAGACTCAGGTTTGATCAAAGATGGACATTAATGACTGAAGTGGTCTCGCCAGCTGATGTATTGATTTGCCGAGCCTCCGATCAGAAATATCATCCGTGACATTTCCTTTGAATGTACATAAACTCTTTTCGGTGTCATGTTTTCCACCAAAGGACTGTTGTTAATAAATATCATTGATATATTTTTGGCAAAAACAAACGTATATTTATTCACCCATTTGATTTTTATTATGGTCACGTTACTGAACATAATATACACCTAACTTTCAGACATGTTAATCACAGTATATAGAAGAATAACATGTAACATCTGGATTACTCAAAAAGCGTTGGCACACGTTTTCATTTGGGAACTTAAATGTGTAAATACAGTCAAAAACAAAGCTTTTCTGGGGCAATAGCAATTAGCAAACATTCAAATATATACAGCAAAAGACTGACAGAGTCATCACCTTCTCCAGCTGCCTTTTTTATAAATATAAATAAAACGTCACAGTAATAATGTCTAGCACAATACAACAGACAAGAGATGGAGCGCTACAGTATGGAAGGACTTTAAAACGCAGAGTGAACAGTAGAAAAACCGGTAGATGCTAACTTACACATACTTCTCCAGGCAGAGTCCTCATACTCATACAGGCTGGGAGGCTTTGCTTGGCAAGGTAAGATGTTTTCAGTCTTACGTACGTCTTTCTTACAACATTCATCTCTTAATGAGCAGATTTCTTGTGGACTGTATGTGAAATAGTTTTCAAACATCCTTCTCCAGGTAGTTCCTTAGGCGACTGTAGGAAAGCAGTGTGATTTGTATGTTTAGTAGCACAGAAGAAACCAGAGACTTCCTCAGACGGTGTTCTTAGATATCCACAGATGAGATAAAATCATATTGACTCTGTTAGAGTTGCTTCAAAGGAGGATGATGGGCTTGCTGTTGGCCGGTGCGCCCATGTACTGGGACGACAGGTGGTCCTGGGAGGTGTAGGTGGTGTAGAGGCCCGTCACCTGCACATCTGACAGCGGCAGGTTCACTCCGGTGGAGGCGGGAGGGAGGCTGGCTGTTCCCAAGTCACAGTCTGATAGTCGGAGGGGCGAGTTACTGAAGGTGCCCAAAGCATCCAGGTTAAAGCTGTCGTCCTTCATTTCTTCCCACAGATTACCTGAGCAGGTAAAAGGAGAGGTTAGTGTTCTGATGATGCATACTTAAATAAAAACAGGCCTGACACTAACAATGTGTATTTACCTTGAAAGGCAAAGTCCATGATGCTGGGGTCCAGTGCGTCCACCTCTGTGTGTGTGTCACCGTGCACGCTGTAGAAATCATCAGGGGGCTTAGTGGGCTGCTGAGTGAGAGGACTGTGGGAAAGGTCGGGGACTGTGTGGAGGGGAGGTGTCTGGGCCGGGGCGGGGGACATGGGGGCCAGTCGGGCCTGAGCCTGGAGCTGGGCCTGAAACTGGTGGTGCTGGTGCATGGGTAAACACGGGAGGGACAGCGTGACTATAGGCTGAGGCTGCATCTGGGCAGAGACAGGCAGCGGGAGGCCCGTCTGACAGCCGGGCAGCCGGGTCATGCCGGCCTCTAACACCTTGCGCCTGCAGTTCTCTGGGCGGTCTGTGATCAGTTTGTCCAGCTCATCTGCAGGGAACAAAACAGGTTATAAGACTTATTGAAAATTGTCGTTCATCAGTGGCTCATGCCCACGAGAGGAGCATTGATGTTTGAATTATAAGTAAAGACGTTTCTGACCTGGGTTAGCCATGCTGCGGCGGATGGCTGGCAGGTCCTTGCGTTTCCACTTCTGCATCTCCTCCTCCATCTTATCAATTTTGGCAGGGTTCAGTGCCCATAGACAGCCCTTACGAGACGAGCTGCTCGTCTTGTTCTCCACTTTCTCAAAGCATTTGTTTAAGGACAGGTTGTGTCTGACTGAGTTCTTCCATCCGTCAGGTGCAGTCTGCAGGAAATGAGGTAGTGTTTTATTTATTTCTTATTTACATGAAACTTCACACATTAGTCCTCTGTGTAATAATAATAATAGGGTTTCATACCTTAAAGTAAGGAAAGTGTTCCTTCATAAAGCTATAGATCTCACTGACTGGGAGGCTTCCTGTTTTGCTGTTTTTCAGAGCCATGGCAATCAAACAGCTGAGAAAGAAAACAGGATTAAATCATTAGATTTCAGATCAAAGAATATTAGAGGAAATGAAAATAGAAGAAGATATTCAGAAATCCAAACATCTGTGTACCGACCTGTAGGAGTAGATGGGCTTGGGGAAAGACTTGGGCTGCAGCTCCTGGTCTTGCGGAGCCAGACGAGGTTGTGTGAATAGACTTTGGTCATTGAAAGAGACATTGCTATAAAGCCCAGTTGTTGAACACTAGAAACAAGAGAGAACAATGAGGACTGTATCTATTACATTTTCTCTGTTGATAAAATCATTGGTTTGAGGTTGAAATGTGTTACCTGTTGACCAGTTTGGGTTAGAGAGTACACGTGCTGGGGTGTAGGCTGGTAGACTGAGGTAGGGCACTGGTATCCTGGGGATGGCATCCCATTCATGGAGAATGGAGACATCTGTGAAACAAATGCAAGAGTGTCACATGTTTAAGTGTTTACACCATATAGAGCATAAAAATACTTCTTTCTAACACTGCTGCAGACACTCACACTTCCACTGTGGGTGTTGATGATGCTGATTCCCAGAGGGCTGTGCTGCATGTTGCTCTGGAGCTGGAGCATGGAGCCCTGTCCAGCCGTCATCGCCAGGCTACTCAGCTGAGCTGTGAGCGGACACAATAATCTTAGTCACATTCAAACAAAACTATATATTTTCATATTCAGATATTTGATGTTATTGTTTGGGTTTGAAGGTATTTGCTGTAGCTTATGACAGTGGATGATGGTTGGTGTTGCTTATAGAACCAAAAACCTACTTTTAAGAAACTTTGAAACAGAACCTCTCTTCAAAACCGAATGAAGTGGATGCCTAGGACATTTATGGACTTAATTGTTTAGTTCTTGTTTGGTTCTCAACTAAACAGTTTAATATCTCTTACTTGGGAACAGTGGATATTGTTACTTCTGCTAAGGAGATCATGTTTTCACTGCTGTTTGACTTTTTTAAGGGGAGGATGCAAGATCTTTCTTTAACATTGCAGGATTTTTGAATTTCTCAAGATATAATGCAGATAACTCCATATAGCGTGCTTTTGTCTATTAACAGAAGGGATTTGGTGCATGCCCTGTTAATGATCTGGATGTTGTAATTCAAAAGAAGTATTTTTAAGTTGATCTTTATTCAGTCACTGTACTGTAACAAATACTAATTTCAATTATATCAGAGAATTTATATTTTTCCAGTGTTTGATGTGAGGTTGGTAGATAAAGTGGCCGATCAGCTTGTTGTAAGTTGTAAGTGTAGAAACTGTCCTAGTGGCTAGAACATCACATCCACATTTATCTGTCATGGTATTCTTTCAAACTGTCTTCCTATCTACAGCGGCCAGATACCCAGAAGAATCCATCAGTTTATCCAATCAGAGAGATGCTGCGGATTTTGAATGTTGCACTGTCCCCTCCCTGTCGCCTCACCTGTCTGTTGCTCCAGCAGGCTGCCCTGGGAGGGCCCGTTGCTGTGGCCCCGGCTATCAGCCATCTGCTGTAGTCGGGGCACATCCACAGAGGTGAGCCATGACAGAGACTGCAGGTCCCCAGGGAGGTCCTCCTCCCTCAGCTGGGAGGGGTCTGTGGTCAGAAGCCTTGAAGAGAGGAGGGGGAGGGGAGAGGTTGGTGGTGGTGGGGAGTGCGTATAAATTGAATTTAAATCTAAACACTTGACAGAACATTTTGTCCTGTAAAGTCAAAACCAGTGTACTAAAGTGTTAATGTGGGCAAACAGAGATGAAAGCGGCCCCGCGAAGCAGTGTATTAGCTGCTGCATCCAGGATTTACCATAAGAAGATTAACTACAAGTGTTATTTAGCAGTGACAGTTTTAATCTACAATTAGGGGGTTAAACAATCTTCCATTCAGAGCAAATCATCTGCTGAGATGGTTGTTTTTGTTTTCCAGGAGTGCCACACACTGATCTTTGTTTCTCCCATAGTTTTATTTAATTGTCTGACTTGTTTGTAACTTATAAATACAAATTAATGAAAAATTAAAAAAAAAAATGTTATTAATAGCTAGTTTATTTTACACAGTAGATTAAATACATTTAAAATATATTTTCATCTACTGACTGGATTTCTGTTTAACCAGTACCAATCAGCTTTCTGTCACTTTATGAGGAGAGCCTCGGCAGAGAGAAAGAAAAGGGAGGACTCCTCTTGAATCCTCTCCAGTCTCCTCAGCACACACACACTCACTGGGTAAAGGGTTTAGTAATTGGGGTCGCTATGACAACACATACTATTCAGTTACTTTGTGGGTCTGTGGACAGTGTAGGAGGACATCGGCCCCCCCCCCAAATCCCCCCGTACGCACACACACACACAAAATCTCCTAATAAAAAAAAATCAACCCTGTGTCAGGTGACCATGGTCTCGCTGTCACCATTGGCTGAATCATAAGTAAACAACGCATGAGATGGTTTGAAACATGGGACGGCAGCACATGTTGCCTGCAACAGTTGGCCTTGCCCATTGAAAAATGATCACCTATTGTGTCCCAAACGACAAATCTGCCCAGTGGCACGTGGCCCTATTGTCTCCCCCCAGACCCTTCCTTGATTGTCTCTGTCGTTTCTTTTCTCCGCCCGGCCTTCGCATTAATCTGTTGGAATGACAGCCCTCACATAAGAGGGACAAATAGGATGCCATCTGCTTCCCTGTCCCTTTCCAGCCTCTATCCCCCCTCCATCACCCCTCTGTAACCCACCAACACCAACACCACCCCCCACCCCAATCTTCCCTCAACGGGGAAATCAGCAGAGCGCCAGAGGGGGGGGGGGTTGCAAATGTAGTTCGAGGTCAGGGCTCTGTGTGTCTGCCGTCTGAATAAGTGACATGATTGCAGCCAGGAATCAGCAGCACACGTCCTCAAACACCTTGCATGCGCCGGTATATGATTTTGAGGGGTCGTCCTGTTGAGGCAGGTGGGGATGTGAATTCTACACCCTGTGAAGTATCACGTTATCACAGCTTGTGCCTTTGTGAGTCTGACGCTCTTTCTTTTTCTTTTTCTGGGTGTTTTCTTTTACTTCTGACAAAATGAAGAGTTGATGTTCAAGCATAGCAACAGAGAAACTTCAACTGGTGGACTTCTGGATGAAGTATGAGTATAAAAACTATACAATTAATGCAATAGCTGGTGTTTTACACATTTGCTGCTACTCTAATCTATTGATCTACTTGTGATAAAAGAATAATACATATTGATAGAGCACCACAGAATAGACGACACATTGGATTCATCCCCACCTCCCCTCCCCTCTCTCTCTCCCTCTACCAGCAGCATGAAAATTGCTCACTGATGCAAAACATGTTGAGCTGGTGTCTCCATGTATCATCCGAGCCTTCCCAGAGGTTCAACAACACTAAATATTGCACCTCCTCCTCTTTCTCTCCCTCCCTCCCTCCTTTTCTAATTGGGAGCCACTTGTGCACAGTGGTGACCCAGAGCGCCCTGTCTCCCCCTGAGTCGGCAGGCCAAGAGGCTCAGGCTCTCCGTGTGCCGACAGCGGGAGTGTAAACAGAGCTGATGGTTTCTGACAGATCCATTCAGACTGAAAATGATTTATTCTTCAGGATTTTTTTTTCCTCTCGCCTTTTTCATGCAACCCCACAAAAAGAGCTGTCCATCTACCTTGAGATTAAACGTAGTAGGGTCAGACAATTTGTTCCATGACTGCTTGCAAAACACCTTAAGGGATTCGATGTATACAGATATGGCTTTTATCTATTGAGGCATCTCCGCGTTGATCCTGGGTGTTTTTGACAGAATGCAACAAAACATATACGCGATGTTTAGATCTTCAAATATTAGGACCAGGTTTCCTGGTATAATGGAGCATGTTTTCAGTCATTAGTCTTTACCTGTAGTCCTGTGGAGATGGATGATGCCCAGAATTCTCAATTATTCCTGACATCCTGGATGTAATTCCGCCTTCTATCATTTCCTGGGTTATGTGGAGCCTCTGTAAAGTCATAAAAAATTCACATTATTTATTCCCTGTGTGATTATTCAAGCTTAGACAAACATGCTATGTAGAGGTATGTATTACAGTATATATGATATTCAAATAATATGATATGGATATTAATATAGGAGCTGAAAGTGCAATTTCTGAAAAAGTAAGCTTCAATAAAAATTAAACACAATAATAAGCAAATTGTGAATCCATAACAGCAGCAAAATATCATGTCCTTCTGTCATCACTATGCCTTTGTTGTAGCTGAATCCCATTTCAATACTTTATATTAAATTTGTTCCTCTTATCTCTCACTATTTGAGATTTCATTTAAAACACATAGAATTTAAAAAGTAATACAGCTTGAATTCAATAAGAGTTCAGTTCAAATGTTTACACAACAGTTCTGTCACATCAACTGAACCAACACAAACAGGGTTTATCATTCCGCCTGCTTAGAGAGAAATTATGTTTCAAATCTAAAAATCATTCAAACATGATAAAAACAACAGACTGATAAAAGGCTATGATGCAGAAAGAGATGAATAAAGAGGAGTCACCTGTTTTGGATGATACTGGAGGTGGTGAGAGCCGGTCGCGATCCCCTGTACTGTATTTACTCTGTGTTGCACTTGATTCTCCAAAAAACCGTTTTTAAATTTCCCTCTCTGGAGCTGTCCAGCGCTGTGACATGCGCAGTGGAGACCTCAGCACAGCTCCCAGTGGCCCGGGGGGCAGGGGCAGGACGGTCCCATGAGTTTGACAGCTGCTGTTAACACGGTGGCTCTTAACTCAACAGTCCCGATGACATCCACACTCCTCACAGCAAAGTGCAGAAGAGGCGAGGAGGAGATTTTGGTTTCTTCACCGTTCACCGTTCCATGCGTCCAAAAGCAGCCAGACAAACTTCAGTTGCATTAAAAGTCAGGTCATACTCCATCCACACGTTGAAGTCCTCTTACAGGAATCAATGAAGAGTTGAGCTGTTGGGAAAATATCGAAAGGAAGTTCTGACACTGTCCTGCGCGTTTGTTCCACCAGTGGCACAACAGGTGCGCACTGTGCATTAACCAAACACAGAAAACACGAGCTCAGGCCAGGTTCCTCTTCACACACAAAACTAATGCGACAAAAATCTTCAGTACTTTTAAAATAAATGAACCAAACTGTGCTCAATGAAAGCAACAGAAAAAAAGCTCACCCGAATTAAGCAATAAAAAAAAGAGGAAGAAATCATTAAATATCCACTCTGCTCCACTACACCCTCCTGCCAGGTTATTCCCAGTGAGTTCCCTCGGGCAGCTCTAAGACGATGTGAGTCTCTACTTGTGGTGGCATGTGTGTATGTGAGTGTGAACTTTTTTTTTTTCAGGGAAGTGCTTGTAGATAATTTGCTTCCCGCCGCTGTGGCCGCGTCCTGCTCCTCTCAGCAGTGGGAAAAAGAGCCGGGGAGGCGCGTACAGGGAGGAGGGCAGAGCGCCGGGTGGGCTGCAGCAGGAGGCGGCAAACACACTCTATGGTCTGGAAGAGAAGAGCCTGACACTTCAGAGGAGGAAGAAAGAAATGTGGCATGAAGGAGTTTGGTGTCCAGTCCAGAAAATAAGAAAGTATAATGTCATCATATCCTCACTCAAAATATAAAGTCTCCATTCCAACTGCTCATGCCACAGGGCTGTGAGGCAGGTCTCAGACTTTTGTGCACAATGTTGCAAAAGTTATTGTAGGCAAAAGGAAATAAATGATAAGCCTGTCCATTTGCCTGTGTTTAGGAAGATATATAGACCCATAGTGACTGTTTGGGAAGTGGAGCTGGTCTTTTCTCTGTATAAGAGGATGAATTCACCTTTGAATTTGGTTTATTTATTATTCTTTCACAGTTTCTGATTAAAAAAAAGTATCTGAATAGCTCTAATCTCTGGCATTTAAGTGAGCTCCAGGGGGTCTCCAACAAGGGGAAGTTCCATTACAGCGTTATCTATTTAAAATGGCTGGTCTTCCACATTATTTGTCTCACTTTAAACTCTTTTTACTACTTGACAGGGCACTGAGAATGAGAATCTGGAGCTCCAGAGGGGATATGAGTGGAAGTGCATCGAAAGAAGAGTGGAGCTTGCAGAAGTTAGGTGTGATGACTGTGGTCTTTTAATCCTGCAGGCTTAGTATGTGGTAAGAAATGAAATTTAAACCGGAAATTAAAGAGGAATTCCCTAAAAAGTCTGCAGGGAGACTGCAGTGACAGCAGCATCAGGCCCATGGGAGCATACAGATGGTAAATCGGTCTGTCACAATGGGCACAATCAATGATTACATGCATGAACGTAACGGACAAAAACAAGACCATCCTCACTCAGAGCCCGGCCTGCAGGTCCTAAAGCCCGCAGGGTTGTGATCTGGAAACAAGGGGGACACTGTGGGGAGGGGCAGTGTTCATACTGGGTCAGATACTGATGATGATGATGATGATGATGATGATGATGATGATGATCAGTGACAGCAGGTGGACACCTCACTATAGAGCTGAACTTATTAGATTCATCATTTCATTTCAGTATTTCATTACTTCAATATTTTCCCCCAGCTAACACCCAAATAATAGTTAGTTGCTGCACTTCATCTTATTATAGGTTTAAGTGTAGTAAATAAAAAGATGTAGCTGTATATTCACTGTTGTTGGTGAGATTTCCAGGAGATCACCAGCTCAGCTCAGCTTGCAGTGCTGGATCACAATATCAGTGATCATTTGAGTGAATGCAGTTTTGTTGGATTAGTCTTAAGGCCATGTTAAATTCTGCAGTATTTCATTTTTATTTGCATGTGATCCTCGTGCATGATAACGTGCAGATTGGGGTTAGGTTAGTTAAAGAATTGGAGAACTATGTCAGACTCTCTAAAATGTCTTTCTGTATGTCAGCCCTGCAAGGCAACCTGTCCAGGGTTTACCCTGCCTCTCATCAGCTGGGATTCTGCAACACATTAAGAAACAGTGTACACATAAAAGATGGATGGAAACTGGACTAATAAAGAAAAACATTATAAATAGAAATGCAAGATACTAAACACTGCAGCATCAGAAAGTTGTACAGTGTTTACATCTCATGAGGTCTCCCCCCCTAGTCCAGTCATGTGCTGGGTTGTGACAGGTCACCCTAAAATTTCTTGAACTGGTATAAGTATCTTGATAATATCACAGCCATGCATCATGCTTATGTCAGCAGCATTTACTACAGACCTGCACAGAGTATTTAGATAAAATAATCACCTTAATTTGAATGAATGAGAAAATAATTCCAGAATATAATATATATATATATATATATATATATATATATATATATATATATATATAATATTTCAGTGGCTGCAGTTTCAAATGTTGGTGAGTGAATTATCAGATAATGATCTCTCAGTTAATGTTAATGAGAATCTGTGTAGTTGTGTTTATGCAGTGGAAAGCAACATCATAAACTTCTGAAAACTCAGTCCCTCTGTAACATATCTGCAGTGGCTACTGTTATTAGCCTAAAAATGATTAATGATATCAGTAAGATGTTGATTGATGAAGGTGGTGACATGCAGGACTGTGAAGGTAATGGCAATGGCCTGTGGGCAGCTCTTCAGCTTGACCTGGCTGCGTGTGACAGGCCCTGATCAGACCTGGTATTAACATCCGTGCTGCATTCAGGAGAGACACGAGGACTCCCTGCGGCTCAGACTGACTGCTCTCCTCTCTCATGCCTGTTCGGTAGTAATGGGGAAACAATGGGATCACCGCCTGAGGATCGGCCTGTGTTTGTAGCCTGTGTTTTTGTCTTGCACCAAGTGTTTACTCAAAACACACCAGCCCCTCTGAGAACGGGGTCAGCTCACCCCTCTAATCTCCTCTGCAGGCAGAGACACAGTGTCCCCCATGAACAGCATGTCACCCAAAGTGACCCCCTGGCCACACAGAGGAAGCTGCTGTCAGCCATGCTTAGCCCAGGAGCAGCACCAGCACCAGTGTTGCCAAAAATGGTGTTTGCTCACTGCAGCTTCAACCTGAAGGGAGCAGAGTGTCCAGACAGTCAGGCTTTGGGTTCTCCTGTCAGAGGTCAGACAGCCAGAGACGACTTACGACAGGTTTCAGTAACGTTGCACCTACAGACATTTCAGACATAAGCAGAAGTCTGGATGTTTTCCTGACAGGGGCTGTTAGTGAGAACATAAATGTCTGTTGTGCTTGACCTTCTCAGGAAGATTTCCTGCCAGATCCCAAAGTAAAATGTCAGGAGAAGGTCTGATTGTGCTCGCGTGTGAGAATATAGGGGGGAAATGCTCGGGAAATTGCAAGTGGGAGTGATTTATCCTCTAGGATTAAAAAGAGGTGCCATAAAGATGCTGAGGAAGATATCAAGTTTGGAAAGAAAACGAGATTCAAGAGCTTTTGGCGGAAAGGGAAGACGCCAGTGTTGATGTAACAAAAACACTTAATGCATTATGTCCTACCTCCTTCAGGCTCTACACCACCCCTCATAAGAGTGTTCTGGAAATGTTCCTGTTGTGTCCGACCTGTAGAATCTCTTGCTGCTCCAGAAATTTGGGTCTAGACATTTTCTGTAGTTCATGTCTGAAAACCGCTTTAGATGAAATGGCTACACCATTATCAAATTGTGTGTATGTTGCCAGTTTATGGTTTCTTTTAAAGTTTCTTGTGTCGGAGGAATTCTTTTTTTTTAACCTGAGACTGAAGATTGAAACTCAAGGTGCAGTTAAACACAGCTTTAGTTATTATTGAGTAAACTGACTGTGTCTCGAGCAGGGTCAAAGGTCAGTTCAACCAAATCACCAAAAAAAGACCACTTAAACCATTGTTGTATTTCATTTTGAGTTTCACTTTTATCTGGTAAGATGTTTTAAACTGTTGAGATATCTGCCACTATGAAGATACAATTCATGTCACTGCAATGTTACTCACTCTGGAGAATTGACCCTTTCACAAGAATGAAACATTTTGAATCACCAGTTTTCATCCACATTTACATTCAAGTACATTTATTCAAGAACTGTAGAATGTATGATATATTTAAATAAACTGAATGAAAATGAATAAAACATTTAGCCTATAAATATAAAAGGCCATGGACATAAAGTGTGTGAGAATGACAGTTGCAGAGTAAAATCCTCTACATTATAGAAACTTTACTTTTGATATTTGTAATATTTTTTTAATCACATTTTTATTCAAATAAACACAAAATATACATATGACATACAAAATATACAAAGCCACTGACCCCTACTTTGAATATGCTTTGCTAATAGTACTTTAATATATTAAAGTCATTAAACATTCTCAATGCTCATTTTGACCTGTTATACAGTTTAATGCTATAGTTTTACTTAAGTAAAGGATCTGAGTACTTTTTCACTATAAGTCTGTTTGTGCTGAAGAATGGAAAGGTTGAGCCGCACTGGATTTTTTATGCACTGAAGTATTGGTCAATGGTTAACAACAGATGTCACTACAGGTCCCATCACATCGTCTTCTCAGTGTCATGACAGACAACTTCTCTGGACAGACTCTCCAATCTTATTGTCCCTGAGGATCACAGAGGACCCTGTCTTAGGGTTTAGAGGGGTCAATGGTACTGACCTCTCAGTGGCCTGTGTCAACACCAAAGCCTCTGGTCTGAGGCAAGGTCAGTCCTTTTTAGTGCCCTAAAGGCTAAAGATGGACCAAAAGTCCTTTTCTTTCTCCAGAACCGATTGAGTGTAAAAGAACCTCACTTCCAAAAGAGCTCCTATTTGCTTTTCATGTGGCACAGCAGGCTTATGGTGTCCCCTAAGGATGGCAGTCACACACCCCGAAGTCAAGTTGTCTAAATAATTTTGCATTTAGTTTTTGCAGTGACCTTTTTAAAGGTTATTCAGGCTGACAATTTTTTTTATTATTAGTGGGTACTGTGTTAAGAAAGATGTCAAATTACGTGTAAACCTATTATATTTAAAGCTACAGTCATAAAAATGGGTCCGAATAAGAAATCATTGTTAATGTTGTTATATTTATGAAAATGATTTGTGTTTTGGGGTAAAAATATATTCAATGTGGGGTATGAACTAACCTTACTGACCCAGCATTTTGGGACTAAAATGATGACAGGGCCCGGCCTTCGTTACGCTGCTCTGAAAAATTAGAATAATGGACTATGAAAGAGGGAGAGATCCAAAGAAAGGGACAGGGGGAAGAAAGAAGCTCTTTGGGAAAAGAGGAATTAGATAGGAAGAGGTGCAGAAATAAAAGGAGGGACACAGTGAAATGGAGACAAAATAATGAGGAGAGAAGAAGGAGGGGTGGGCCAGTAGTGGTGTGATGTGAGTGTTATCATCAGCTCTCATTCTCAGCATGGAATCTATAATGGGAAAATCAACCTCTCTGACTCCTGTGTAATTGGATTTGCCGGGTCTCGTGCTGAATCAGAGCCCAGTGGGTAGCACAAAGCTTGTTAAGATTGGACAAGCATTGCCGGGCCGCTGGGCCGGGGGAGAGGTGGGTCGACAGCAGAGGTAACCTTGACAACTTTTCTGGAGCAGCGAGTGAATAATTCAAATATGTTGAAAGCTCAAGTGGTCGCCCACTATGGCCTAATTGACTGAGAGCTTTCCAAATATTAACTAATCCAAAAATTTTGTTGAAACCTGAGCTTTTCTCACATTTAAGTCACCAGAGCAGAGAAAACAGACACCTGTGTTACCTGGCATTGTGTATGTGTGTGGGTGTGTGTGTTTTCTGATGGTGGTTACTAGGTTACACAGGTAAACATAGTATTACTCCCACCCAGTTTCTCATGGCAAGGTGTAGCTACTTAAAGGCATTTGTTTTTGTACGCAGAAGAAAAGTGACTATTGGTGCTTAATATTCACACAAAATTAAAGTACCTGTATCAAATCAACCTCTGATTTAATAGTGATGTATCAATTAATGTTTTCTTATTGGGAGCATTAAAACTAAGTGGCTCATTCATTTCAGCAAGTCAGTCAACTGAGTCAATGACACAAGCCCTTAATATACGTGCTATAAATAAAACTTTTTGAAAACAAGTTACAAAGTGCTTCACAAAACAATAAAAACAATTAACAAAATAATGAATTGAATATTTTAGTTTAGTTTAATTTAATTCTTTAAATTTGTAATTATGCTACAATACTGCCAATTTCAGCCAAGCAAGCTTATGTTTTTATATTAATATTTCATTTTTATATGTATATACTCCATATTTGCATATTTTTATATATAAGTCTGTGTGTTTTACTCTGTATGTTTCTCAACAAATAAAATGTCAGTCAGTCGAGACAAATTTTCCCATGAGCACAGTTCAGTTGGAGTTGAAGGACATAAGGGCTATCCAAAGTCCACAAATCAACATGTTCCCAGGTCTGGTCAGTCCAACAATCTTTTGCCTCATTCACAAATTTCCTGCAACGTCTACACTTTATATATCTCAATATATATATATATATACTTGAAATGTCCCTGACATTTGAATGCTGTCACTGAAACTTTAATTAGAGGAGCTGTTATCTGGTAATTGCTGTCACCCAAGCAAAAAATTAGGTAATTGCATTTGGGCATCAACCCAGTGCCATTTCACAGAAGCCACATCGCATTGGCAGCTCTAAACAATGGCACTCTCCTGACAAGCATTGTTATACGGAGTAATAAAAGCAGCTGATGATTAGTTGGTAATGTATCCATCCAATCAAAGATCAGTAACCAGACCTAGACTAGGAAAGCAGGGAGAAAGAGACTCTGGGCTTTTTATTCTGTTAGTAGTGATGCAATGGAGCTCAGAGGTAAAGAGAAGGAGAGACAGAGAAAGAAGGAGAGAGGGAAAGGAGGATGGTTGGATTGGTGTGGTTTGGATCTTGTTTCTGTATCATTATGTTACACTCAGTAGAGCAGTAGATACCCAGGTAAGCACTGAATAAGATCTCTGTCTCTCCTCCTCCTACAGCATGAATGATTAAGCATTCGGCCCACAGTGGCCTGAGCCTGGGTCAGAATGGTGTGGAGAAGCATATGTGCTCAGAGGCCTCAACGCAACATCACCAACGTTGTACTACTACTTCATTCTGGATGAATGAGCCACAAGACAGAACAGAGAGGACAATAAATGTGTTTTTAATTAATCTGGATGACAGTGAATAATCTAGCATTTACAGGTTCACTGATTGTCTCCATGCAAACAGACAGAAGGGGACACGCTCTACTTGTCTAACTTCTCTGGTCCAAAGGAGATCTGTGGACCCTCTCTGAGATTCTGCACCTGGCGGGACAATAGCTTCAGAGATGCAGGTTTGGGTTTTCTTTTGTCTTATTGTGTGTGTTTTTTTTAACCACCAAACGAAATGCAGCCTGGGGCAGTTCAGACATCAGACTATAGGCTCGGAGTGGATAAAACTTGACAGCTACAACTCTAGCATCTTCTGGCTGAAACCTGCTTAGTCCCATTGTACACCTATTGGCGAAGGACACTAATCAAAGGTAATTATATAGTCTAGAAGTGTTCTCCTCCCTCTCTCTGTTTAGTGGAAAGCTACAAACAGCAGCCAGTTTGCTTAGTTTGGAATAAAAGACCAGAAACGGGGGGAACAGATAACAGGGCTCTTTCCAAAGTCAACAAAATCCTCTATCATTTAATCATCTAATTTAATAACTAATAACTTGTTTGATTGATCCCTACAAAGTCCAAAGTTTGAAAATGACAATCTGCACTATTCTGAAGAGGTTCATGTACTGAACTATTTCCTGGCTATTCTCACTCTTGCTTATATAAAAATCACACCATCAGATATTGTTTATATAAGTTTTATTAGTGAACTTCAGAGGTGCTGGTTTGCAGATTTTATTACCTTCGGACTGAACCAGGCCAGCTGTTACCCTCCAGCTCCATATAAAGTTGGACAACATGGCAGGCCTTAAAATGAAGCCAAAGGCTCTGGATAGCAACTTGGTGGCTGGCTGCAGAATAGGTAAAAAGAAAATCCTGCCTCATCCATTTTAGTGGTTGGGTCATGGAATGAATCAAAATGTCAAAGTAAATATCAAATACATATAAACATGGTCTGAGTCATTTTAGGTAATTATCTTACTGATGTATGCTGAAATGTTCAGGTTTGCAGTAGGTTTGGTATTGCTATAAAAACAGGTTGACATGATTGACAGACTTAATTGTGATTAGTTGAGCGTTTGTATTGAGGGGACCTCTCTGGATCCACGCCCGGATCAGAACTGCACTGACTCTGGCTCCAATTGTACAAGATGTAGGTGTTTTATATATATAGCCAAGTTAGTTTTGCTTCATTTCATACAGTCTGTATGTTTGCAGTATTTGTAATAAGCTAAGCTGACTCGCTGCTGTATTTGCCAATATTTCAAAATTTGTGGTTAACTGCAGCCTGATCCATAGAAACTATGTAGAACCAAGAGGTAAGGAAGTAGCTTTTAGTTGTACTGATATAAGATGACCTTTAGGCTTGAGTTGAGGTTTTACCTACAAACTAGATAATCATGCAGAATCCTTGTTAAGAGGGAGATAAACCTTCGTGTTAGTTGGCAAATTGCTGAGTCCTAGCTCCCCCACTCCCTCCCTCCTTCCCTCCCTCCCTTGACTCCTCACACAGATGAGATCACTCTGTCTCAGGCAACACTGACACTCTAGACCAAGTTGAGGGACCATCTCTTAATTAAAATACAATTGGTTGTGCTCTGAGGTAGTGAAGCAATTCACCTGATCCGACAATGGCTCCATGGATACATTACATAATCATTCTTTCCGCTGTGCATCATATTGGGCCGTTGATTGTTAATTATAACTAGTATTACAATCCAGTCTGCTTGGTTCGTGTTAATACAAAGCTTCAAATAACACATGCATGAGGAAAACTTATTCTATCTGTCCTCTCTGGACAAGAAATCCTAAACGCCCACTCAGTGTTCAGCCTTTCTAGCACAGTGTCATTGGAAACACTTGTGCGTGCTGCGGACAGATCTGTTTAAAAGAAATACCTGCAGGATACCAGAGGAAACCTGAATGGACATCTTCAGACTTTGGCAGGGCGCCGAATGAAAACCTAAAAACTTTGGCGTTATTATCACCACTGAATTCATTATTCCTCCTCTTGACAGGGGCTTATCTGTTCATGTTATTACTTGTAATACTGTATGGCAGATCCCTAAGTCACGCTGTCCCAGCATATTGTCTGCCTGTGCTGCCTCGAGAGAAGTTTGTTCCCATGAAGAAAAGGGGGTGTCACGGATAGCCCACACCAGCACCACTACCATTACATCGCCAGATTGATTCTGACGTGCAAAAAAGAGTTCCTTCAATGATATTGTTCACCTGTCTCATTGGCTTAAAGTGGGTGGGTGGAGGGGGGGCGGCTCTGGGAAGGGGGTCGGGTAAGGGTTATTGGTGGGGACACGGGGTGAGGGGTATTGTTGGGTAGAGGGGTGAGCACTGGGGATGTGGGGCTGACAGGTGGAAAAAACTCTCATCTGACTAGCCTCCTCTCTCCTTCCATGGGGCCCCGTGTGAGCAGAGTAATGAAGTCCAAATTACAGCACAGGATTGCTAAGAACAAGCCTCTATTGTTCGCCCCCGGGGCAAACTAAATGAGTGTCACAGCAAGCAGCGGGGCACAGACCGTTACTGCACCATTTAGTCTGCCCCGTTGTCTCAAGATGGCCCCGTTTCAGAGGTTCTCAGATCAGACAAATGCTGCTCCCCTCCTGCCCCCCTCCTTCGCCTTCACCCTTCCTCTGTACAGCCAACCCCTCCCCAACTCCTCACCCCAAAATAGGCCAAATCTCCTCCATTGTGTTTCGACTGCCTAGTGTGAAATTCACTGTGACGTTAAATGTTTTCTAATGAATAATTACTGAATGGATATGCAGGGGGAATATGTGTAATGGATTGTAGACTGCATTTTAAAGACGTCTTTTTTGTCTCTGCTCCGTGGTATTTACAGGACAAAAACACTCAGCCTTTCTCAGAAGAAACGAGGGCCATAGGCGGAGGATAGAAGCAGGGGAGGAGGGGGAACGGAGGGCTTTGTGTCAATTAGATCCAATGGATTATCTTTTTTAATGTTTTTACAGAGAGAGTTGAGAATCAAAGGACTTCTGCTTCCAAAGGAGGGAGAGAGAGAGAGAGAAAAATACAAAACCAACAAAAGCTGTGAAAACCTTTGGTCTAAGTGTTGGTGCTGAGAATGCAAAACAGATTGGTGGAATTTTTCCCACTATGCTTTTTAAATGTGCCGCTGTTTTGGGCTCCCTGAGTCCATTTGCACAGTGTGTTATGTAGGCGTCAGCTCTGGTGAACCGTGGGCTGCCGGCCAAGGTCTCTGTTTGCTGTGTAGTGATCATTAGCTTCTGTCTGTTCGTCTGCACAATCACAGAGCTTTGCTTCAAAGACGCATAGGACCTCTGGACCCCTCGTTTCAATTGAACTAACAGGGACCATGTTTGTGCTTTTTCTGGAGCTTTTTTCAGTGCGGTCCTCCCCCACGGAGACATTTATTCAAGCATTCATTCATCCAGCTGCATTTGCCAAAATGTGGACATCATTGTTATGCATGCAAACATGTGTTGCACTTGTTATAGTAACTTTGGCAGAGGCTGCTTCCTCTTCTGGATTACTCTCAGTAAAAAATACACACTCAAAGTTTTTAACTGTGACAAAACTTATAAATATGAGGCATTGAATGTGTATATGTGTTAGAAATATAAAAAAGCTGCAGGAATTTTTCTTTTAAAACTCACTCCTGCTGTGCTGAGGCTGTGGATCTAGGTTTTTATGGTTGATATGACCTGTTGCTCAGGGTCAGCTGGACATGGAGGGTGCCCTGACTGCCAGAGATCGGGTGGGAATCCAGGATTTTGTCCTCCTGGATGAAACCACAGAGGCAGCCTTCCTAAGCAACCTCAAGAAACGCTTCAGCAAGGATCTCATATATGTGAGTCTTTAGTAAAACCCTGATGTGCACTTTCACAGTAAATATATAACTTTTAACTCTTTCTTTTAGACGTACATCGGCACTTTGTTAGTGTCTGTTAATCCTTATAAAGAGCTGGACATGTACAATAACAAACAGATGGATCTCTACATGGGTGTCAACTTTTTTGAGCTTCCACCACACATGTGAGTATATTATATATAATGTCACTATGAGGGTGAATGTGCAGTGAACCAGGGTTGATATAAGAAATATGATTTTTTTGCCTCCCTGCAGCTACGCCTTGGCAGACAATGCTTACCACACAATGTTAACAGAGTTCACCAATCACTTCATCCTCATCTCTGGTGAGAGCGGGGCAGGAAAGACTGAGGCATCCAAAAAGATTCTGCAGTATTACGCCGTCAGCTGTCCGAGCACCGCTCTGCTCAACACAGTACGGGACAAAATGCTCATGTCCAACCCTGTCCTCGAGGTCTGACCACTTCCTGTTACATCATTGCGATGACAATCCAAAAGGCTGGACATGCTGACATTAATTATTCCATGTGATATGGTTGTGTGTGTGTGTTTTTCTGCAGGCTTTTGGGAACGCCAAAACACTGAAAAACGACAACTCAAGTCGGTTTGGGAAGTATATGGACATTCAGTTTGACAGTGAGGTAAACGTCAGGTGGCAGATTCACAGAGTGCCTCCAAGATTTATTTCAGTAAACTATAAATAAGAAATTAGAAATAATGATATTAAAGTAATAGAAAAAAAAGGAGAAATAATACTATGAGTACTTTTGCGAACATGTGGATGGTTGAAATGTGTGAAACAAAAATGAGAATCTAAGTTTATCAAAAACATTTTGTTTAACTTCAAATTAAAAGCTTAAAATGACTTTAAGATTAAATTGTAAAACTCAAAGGATTAATTTGTTAATCCAATAGAAATTCATCAAAATACGAGTAACAACTTTTCTTTCATAGTACTGGAAAAGTAGTTTTAAAAAAAAATCATACTTTATCCTCGAAAACTATTTTCAATCTGGCCACTGTACCATAGGCTGTGTGTTTTTTTGCAAGTTGTAGAGCTGCTGTCTTTAGGATCATGATGCCTCTAGGGGGAAGCAGTCGGAGGCCACATCCTGAACTACCTGTTGGAGAAGTCGAGGGTGGTGCACCAGAATCACGGGGAGAGAAACTTTCACATCTTCTACCAGTTGGTGCAGGGAGGAGAGGACGACCTGCTCCACCAGCTGGGCCTGAAGGGAGACTGCCAGCATTACAATTATCTTACCCAGGTATTTATGTGACTGTGATCATGGTGTGGTGAATTAGATTAGACACTCGTACACTTTGTCATCATGTCACTGTGTTTACTCTCTTTGACAGGGAGAGTGTGCCCTTGTGTCCTCCATCAATGACAAAAACGAATGGAAAACGGTCAAAAATGCACTGCAGGTCATCAACATCGATGAGATTAACACTAATGTGAGTTGGATGCTGTTGCTCACTTTGACCTTGCAGTTTTCCATCACATTAAAAACTTTCTTTCTGTGCAGCACTTGTTTGGAATAGTTTCGAGTGTCCTCCATTTGGGGAACATTCAGTTTGACTCTGACAGTAAAGGCCGTGCCCTGCTGAACAACAATGGAGAGCTGCGCTGGGTCTCAAATGTAAGAAAATTTCACAAGTCATTTTTCAGATTTAGCACAAAAAGTCAACGATGAAACTCATCTTGTGTTTTTTGCTCTTGCAGCTACTCGGGGTTGATGCTCAAACTCTGCAAGAGGGACTGACATACAGGAAGATCGAGGCCAATAAAGATCAGGTGCATGCAGGACAACGTGTCTTTTAGTTTAATTCATCAGAAGACAGTTTTTATATTTAAAATTCTTAAACTTAAAGTTCTGTTTAAAAGAAACTATGATTTTGTATATTTTGGAAAGGTCCTCAGCCCTTTCACCATCGATCACGCCATCTACGCCAGAGATGCCCTGGCTAAAGCCATCTACGGACAGACCTTCACCTGGCTGGTCAACAGGATCAACGAGTCCATGGAGAACAAGGTGAGAAGAAGAGCGGGCGACAGACGGCAAACTGAAGGCAGTGAAGATGACTTTGAATTCTAACTGTTTTTCTACCAGGACTCTTCAAGAAAGACTGTAATAGGGCTTCTGGACATTTATGGGTTTGAGGTGTTCTATGTTAACAGGTATTTTAACCATTTTTATTCATTTCTGCACAATTTAATATTTCGGTTATGAGAATTCTTCAAGAAAAATGGTTTCACCTCTGGATATTCAAACTGAGCTGTTTTTTGTTTCGCAGTTTTGAGCAGTTCTGTATAAACTATTGCAACGAGAAGCTGCAGCAACTTTTTATCCAATTGACGCTCAAGTCTGAGCAGGAAGAATATGAAGCAGAGGATATCGAGGTAATCCTGATGACCAGGAAATAAAAAAAGGGTGTTCACATTCATTTGCATCATATAGATTTTCATTCACTTTCTGTAACTTTTCCCCAGTGGGAGCCCGTACAGTTCTTCAATAATAAAATCATCTGTGATCTGGTTGAGGAGAAACACAGAGGAATCATATCCATACTGGTACGTACTTGATGAAACAGATCTCAAAGCCTCACCAGCCTCTTTTTAAATAAACTGTTACCATAAAATATATTGTGAAACTGTGTAAAATAAATCTCCTGCAGGATGAGGAGTGTCTGAGGCCGGGAGAAGCCACAGATCTCACTTTCCTGGAAAGACTGGAGGAAAAGATGGGAAATCACCCACACTTTGTCTCGTGAGTCGGCTTCAATTTACAAGAGAGTATTGACATCTAGATAAACAAATCTGTCCTGCATTGGAATATCATGTGTCACGTCACATTTGAAAATGAACCAGTTGTTTTATTAAATACATCTAAATGATACTGAGTGAGTATCATGTTTCTGCTGACTGTGTGACTGGTGAGTGAGCCGACAGTGAGCCGATAGAGATGGAGGATTAGGATTCGCCTCTCACTCTTCATCCCTCCGTCCCTCTCCACCTCTTTTCAGGCACAAACTGGCCGACAAAGTGACACGTAAGACTCTGGAGAGGGGAGATTTCCGTCTCCTGCATTATGCTGGGGAGGTCACCTACTGTGTTGTGGGTAAAAAGGAATCACAATCTCAGGCCTCAAACAACTAAATATTTTTTTAGTTTGAGCAACAGACACAGTCCCATCTATGACTCCTGATATATTTCTTTTTATTTCACGGTGATGTTGTAGGTTTCCTGGACAAAAATAACGACCTGTTATACAGAAACATAAAAGATGTGAGTCAACAGTTTTTTATACTTTATAACATGTAAAACAGAAAATAAGCTGAGACTTAGTTCCTGAAGTGAAAATAGAGCAAGAGGGAAATTGCAAATGAACTTAAAATTTGTATGTGTATGTGTGTGTGTGTGTGTGTGTGTGTGTGTTATACACCATCTCATAGCTGATGTGTCAGTCTAAAAATGCCATAGTCAGAGAGTGCTTCTCCACCATGGCTCCAGACAGCAGACGGAGACCAGAAACAGTGAGTGCTGATTATATTTGCCCCTCAGTGTAATATGTTATTAGCAACACTTTGCCATAGCTCAGATTTATGTGCTATATAAAAATCTGAAATGTGAATTATCCCAGTCATTATAATTTCACACTGAAATTTGCAAGCTTATAAACTTTTTTCTCTTGTAGCCAACTCCGGACATATGTGCTACACACTGCAATGTATTCAGAGAAGAGATGTGTAATATATGTGGCTGATTTAACATTTGGCTGATATACGCCCTTCACAGCGTAGTATTCACATTTATGTTTCCTGATTTGCATAGAAGCAAAAAATTCTATATTTATTCTATGTTAGAATAAACAGTGCACAAAGATGTGTTTATGTTTACACTTTACATTTTTTTTAAATTCTTAATTCAAGCTATACATATTAGGATGTGTTTTCCTTTTATTTATAGTTCATGATATAGTTTATCTTTAAACTGTAAAATATCAAGCTGAATTTTAGGAATCATTTCCAATTTTTCAAAATGTGTCAGCCAATACATCGGTATCAGAAATGTTTACCCACTAAAATCAGTTCTGACATAGGCCCCCCGAAAATCTATACTGGTCGAGCTCTGGTGTCAGAGCCACCATCACAGAACTGCACTAATATACCTGTCACCTTTGCACCATGTACCCTGCACTACACTACGTGTGTTAATTTAAACCACTTTAATATTACAGACCTTTTTATACAATAATATTGTCTTTTGCACATCCAGTCCACGTATTCTTACACTGCCAGTATATTGTATAGTCAAGTACTTATAATTATACCCTACTATATATTATATATCATATCATATTATATCATACTCTGCATACTCTGCATATTCTCTGTATATTCTTCGGATTTACAAGTCTATATACACATATTTATACATGTGTACATGCTATTATTATATTATTATTATCACTACTACTACTACTATTATTATTATTATATATACTATTGCTGCCATTATTACTATATACTGCTATTATATTGGTATAATTACTGTCTATATAAATATATATTATGTTATATTGTATACTATATATATATATATAAATATATACTGTACTAATATTCTTATATACTGTCTAACAATAACATTACCATCATATCATTATTACTATTATCATCATATTGCCACTGCACTACTTGTCTGCCTATTCATCTTGTGTTTCTGTTTCTGTTCTTTTTACCTAAATGTTTTGTTTTGTTTTGTTCTATTGCATTGTGTTTTGTTGTGTTCCGATACACAAGCTGCTATGACACCTTAATTTCCCTCCGGGGATGAATAAAGTACTCTATCTATCTATCTATCTATCTATCTACTGCAGAGATTACAAATGAGAAGAAACAAATTAGTGGTCTGGATTATCTGGAGTGACCCCTGAGACAAAGACAAGTCATTCTTTCATTTTCATGTCAATGGCAGAGTGCCTGTGTCATCATAAAGCCATATGGATCTGACAGATGAACTGTTGGGGATTACGTCTCTGGTGTTGTGTCTGTAGGTGGCGACCCAGTTTAAGAGCAGCCTGCTGAAGCTGACAGAGATCCTCATGGCTAAAGAGGCCTGGTACATACGCTGTCTTAAATCCAATGAGTCCAAACAGCCAGGTACTTGAATTGATAGAGAGGCACTTTCAGCTGTTTTGTTAATAGGACGGAGTCGTGTGAATTTGATCCTTGTCTCACAAACTCACAGGTCAGTTTGACGAAGCACTAATCAGACACCAGGTGAAGTACCTGGGCCTGATGGAGCACCTCAGGGTCAGACGAGCTGGTTTCGCTTACAGACGCAAATATGAGGTCTTCTTAAAGAGGTAATAAATTCAAGAACCTGTTGAATTGAGTTCTTCCTTTCTGCTTCATTTACAACATTCTGTGTGGGTGGTTTGCTGAATCTCACAGATACAAACCGCTGTGCCCGGCCACCTGGCCTCACTGGAGAGGTGTTCCCGCTGATGGAGTGGAAGTGCTGATTCAACATCTGGGCTACCTGCCAAATGAATACAAAATGGGGCGGTGAGGACACTTCCTAAATACAACAGAGCAAATGCACTTTAAACCAGGAGTAACCACAAGCTTTTCTACCCTCATTTGTTATAGAACAAAAATATTCATCCGCCACCCGAGGACACTTTATGCCACAGAGGATGCTTATGAGAAATGTAAACATGAACTAGGTGAGTGCTCTAAAAGTCTTTCACCATAGGTCATCACTGTACCTGCACAATGATCCAGCTTAATGCTCTGAATCTGCAGCGACAAGACTCCAGGCCAAATACAAAGGGTACAAGGCGAAAGGAGAATTCAGGAAACAAAAAGAAGCTGGTAAGTCTTGCAACACATGATTCAGATGGGGACTACCATTCTGCAATCACACACCCTCTGTTATCGTCTTTACGTCCTCAGCCACTAAGATTGAAACTTGTTGGAGAGGAGTGCAGGCTCGGAAGGAGAGAGAGAAGAGAGCCTGGGCTGTGAAAGTCATCAAGAAGTAAGAAAGACGAAAGATCATCATCACACAGCTCCACCCCTCCTTTTTTTTGATCATTTGATATTTAACAACCTGATTCAGATTCATTAAAGGCTACATGACCAGAGGACAGGCTAAGAACACGGATAACTCAGAGTACCTGGCCTTTGTGAGACAGAGTTACTTGAACCGACTCAAACAGAATCTGCCAAAGACCGTTTTGGATAAAACCACCTGGTTAACGCCACCATCTGTAGTCAAAGAGGTAAACTAGTTCATCACTTTCATAGCAAAACAGATGAAAGACATGCTGACATTTTATTGTGACTGAGTGCACGTTTCTGTTCTTGTCAGGCATCAGAGACCCTGCGTACGCTTCACTACCGTCTCATGGTGCGGAAGTATGTGAAGGGAATTACACCCCAGAAGAAAGCACAGGTATCTCCCATGTTGAACGTGCTGCATAAAACTGGATCATCACATGTTCTGTTTCTAGAGAGATTTAATTTTGTTTCATCCCCTCAGCTTCAGCTGAAACTTGTCACCAGCTCCCTCTTCAAGGGGAAAAAGGACAGTTATCCACAGAGTGTTGCTGTACCTTTCTTAGACACCAGAATCAGTAAGTATCACATATTCTGTATTCAAAATACTATTTTACTCTATAAATAATATTAATATAATCATTACCTTTATTTATATAGCACTTTTCCATTGCAAACACATCCAGAGTAAAAATGGAGATTAAAAGAACAGCAATCAATCCAAGAGAAACATTATCAGTTTGTAAAACAGAAGAGAATAAAATGAAATTAAACACAAAATAATGTGGCAAACATTCATAAAAGCTTGCTTCAATGCTTTGAGACCCAAATGATGTTGCCTGTCTGATCCCACTCAGTAAACTGCTGCTCAGGTTTGGGGCAAAGGCCTGGTCACCCCTAATGAACGCCCCGGCACATAAAGGGTTTATTAGTCCCTGATACAGAAAGGAGCGAGGCTGTTTGTTACTTCAAAGAGACTGTTTTCGCACCATTTAATGTCTCCAGGTGAACAAGACATAAACCCGAGGGTCCTGCAGATGATTCGCAATGAGCGCATCAAGGTAATAAACTGTCATCATGCACCCAGTGGGAAAAACAGCATCACGTCAAACACGCCTCACTGTGTTCTATCCTGTGTTTGTGCAGTACGCTGTCCCGGTAGTTAAGTACCACAGGAACGGCTTCAAACCGAGGCCTCGACAGCTCATCCTCACCCAGACGGCTGCGTACGTGGTGGATGAGGCCAAGATCACACAGAGAGTCCTCTTCACCTTCCTCAAAGGTCACATGAATACGATGGTCAACACTTTACTCACCATCAGGGAGGTTTTTAGATGTGTTTTAACATTGTCCTCACTCTCTGCAGGTATTTCAGTCAGCAACTTGACTGATGGTACAGTTGTTTTCCACATAACATGTGAGGACCCTAAACAGAAGGTATGTGTAATATGCTGCAGATATTCAGGCTTTCCAGAAATAAGTCTTGTTCTCAAAAACGGATTTCTGTGAAAAGTATTCATATTGCAAATGTGAGTGATATGATCTGTGTGGATCAAATCAAACTTATTAATGAATTAACAGAGAGATACGTAAAGAAATCTTCCTCATAGATTTTCAGTTTTTACAAAAAAATTCTATTTAATGTCCTCTTGTCTTTTGTCCTGTGGTTGTCTCAGGGGGACCTGGTGATGCAGTGTGACCACTTGTTTGAGTTTTTGACCAAACTTGGGGTCATTGCTAACAAACAAAACGTGATCAAAGTGGTTCAGGGCAGGTGAGTGTGTATAGAAATCAGACAGGAATCATAATTAAATTAAATTTGATATGTGCACCTACACTTGTTTGCCTTGATTCTTAGTATCAAGATTGAAACCCAGCCAGGGAAAGAGAGTGCGGTGGACTTCAGCACTGGACCGGAGCCCATGGTATACAAGGCCAAGAACGGACACCTCATGGTGGTGAGTTGAGTCTGGTGATGATGAAGGATTTATGTACTGATGCGCTTTGATCTGAATCTGCAGATGAGGAGACATCACTTTGAAACAAACTGTGTTCCTCTGCAGGTTACCACTCGGGCTCGCATACGGTAACGTGTGAGGAGGAGGAGGAGACACACAAGAAGCCTCTGCATATTTCATCAAGAGACCCCTAAAGGGAAGATCAACATGTCTGTGCCTGAGCAGAAAGAGCTGCTCTTTACAAACCCTGGATAAACCTGTTTGTTGGACAATTACATCTTTGTTTTCATCCACTCACAGTAGTAAACAAATCAAAGTAATTTTTCACCAAAGAACATTAAATTGCAATGAAAGGTTAGTTTCATCATCATTTTATCTTTGTTGTTTTTTACCAAAGTTCAAAACAAAAGTTGACACTGGAGTGTAAATCAACACAATGCAAAACTCTCACAAGACACTTAGCTTAACTTATAAACAGCTTGAGAAGATTGTCTCATTCTGGTGCTGAAACTTTGTAATTTGAGAATTAAAAACAGAATGATTGTAAAAATTTATTTGTGATAAAGTAGGTATAAATATAAAACATACATATATGGTCACTTCTGTGCAACAGAACTACAAGTACGGTGATTGTTAGACATATTTCGACTTAAACCTATTGTGTGCAAACAGGACATTCTCTGATGAATGCAGCGACGAAGGACAGGTCTAATTTCTCACCCTGTTAAAAGCTTGTAGACAGGATTCCCTTCCTGCCAAGTAGATCTCTGGTAACAGTCATTCACTTCAACCTCAGCATCCATCATTCAATCAACCCAGTACATTTAACACCTCAGGACACAGCTCAAGTTTCCTCCACCGAGAATAATGATCATTTAGTGAAGGGGAAATGCATATTGTTAAAAGTAAATGTGGCAGAAGCACTACAGTAAAATGTTGCATCCACCAGTGATATCTTACATATATCAAAAAAATTATATTTAAAAAAAGGTTTAATTGCTAGTATCTGCAGGCTACAAAATAGCCTTGATAACATCTTCTAAGAGTAAAACAGTGCCACCATGTGGCCTCATTGTGTTCAACATCTTCATCCACTGCTGTTACAGTGGACCCGTCAGGACCACAAGGAAAAAAAATTATATACACTAATTTTTAGCTGCTTACTCGATATAATTATTGTTCTCCTAGATGTAATCTAGTTCACACCTCAATTAACAAATGTATACTGACAATATATTTTTTGTTTTCATTGCACATGAGCAGAAAACAATGATAGGAGTAATCATGACTAACGATCACAACAGCCTGTCAGACCACTCAACAAAGAGGACAAGTGGACACACAAACACACACAAAATCACTTCACCACTGCACGCTGTTGTAGGACTCTCATCTCATAGTAGTCTCCTAGAGAAAGCTGATAAAATAAGAGTGAGAGTGAGCGAGCGAGAGGCGCTGGGTGTTGTAAGGCACAAGCGTGGTGCAAAGAATGTCCAGGGTCAGAGACACGGGCTGACGGGTCAAAAGAGGCAGGTCACTGGTGGTGGTGTGTGCGGTCATCAGGTCGTTTGATATGAATCCTACGAACTCGTTCAATTCGTTCTCGCTCCTCGTCCTCATCCAGATGATTAGATCGTCCTGCAGCACCTCCTGTGGCCTCCAGCAGGGCATTGTCTGGACCCCTCCCATCATGGGACTCATAGAGAAGGATGTTGAGGGTCTCCTCATAGATGCGCGCCTCAGGGAACTCAACCTAAGAGAGAAATAGTGTTACATGAGAGATTAGAGGAAAACAACCTAAAAGAGTGGACATCTTAACAAATTGAGGTATATACACTCACCTTTGTCTGCTTCTTTTCTGTGGCATAAACAATGGACGTGCAGCAAACTTCAGCAATCTTACGCCCCTGCCCATAAAATGACCAACAACAGATCTCATCTCCAATCACATCTTTGATGAAAAGGACTCGCCCGTTGAAACGTAAGGACAGCTTGTCAAACAGCTCAATATTTTTCAGCATGTTGTCATCAGAATTGCTGGAAGGGTGGGGAGAAAGAGGACAGATGTTTATTAAGACAATTAAGACAACAAGTATTTCATGATGTTCCTTCAGATATTTAGTTCCTGATATCAGTGGAAGAAAACTCACCTGGTATATGAATATTTGTTGTTGCTTCTGTTATACAGAAGTTTGACAGTAGGCTGTGAAGACAAAGAATTTTGAGCTTTTAAATAGAAATCAAATGATTATTTCCTTGAAATTGAAACACTAGAAATGAAAAACAAAATGTAAAAAAGCAAAATATACCTTATTTGATGTTGCAATAAGCTTCTGCTCTTCCTTGGACGATGTCATCAGAGGCACTTTACAAAGAGGTTCATAACTTTCTTTGTTCTGGTGAAAAAAAAATCACAATTCAAAAAAGTTTCCACCTGCAAAAATGCAGCATACAGTATGTAATAAGAGAAAGGGAGCCACCTGGTGGCAGAAAGTAACATAGGTAATGAAGGATATGCAACTCTCATCATTGTTTAATTTATCAACTGTCACCACGAAATGTTACATAGACTAGCTTAAAACAATATTTTCACTTATTTTTTGCCCATCATCAATATGATCTTCTTATTGGTTCATTCCAATTTTGTATATTCAAAGTAAACTAGTGACTTCAAAATTGGGTTTAAAAAACCAAACAAGCCATTATACAAATTATTAATATTTTTCTCTGCCTAACTGAAGTGTTGGTACCTGCAAGGCAGCAGTGCATTCATCAGCTAAGCCTTGGACAAGGTAATACTTGGCCTCAGCGAGCAGTTCCTCAGTTTCCCGCCGACTGTCTGGGAGCGGCACTGCCCCGTCTCTAAGATAGTTAAGGATTGTTCCAAAATGTTTCCCACAGCGATCAATCAAGATCCAACCTATGAATACAAAACGGTGGAGTAACACTTAGTCATAGATCACAGCGAGAGAAGGGATGACATGAACCCTGCTTGTGAATACATCATTTTCACCAACAGCTCACCTTCACTGTCTGTGAGGACCTCCATCCTGCCACTGAACATGGCTTTGAGCATTGTGTCCTGTTTGGTCAGTGTCTGCATTGTAGTGTAGTACAGCGCCCCACCCACATTTAATTTCACATACTTAGAGCTGGGGCTGGAGCCCTTAAAGGATGTAGTCCGGGTTGTAGCTGCCGGCATTGCCGAGCTCACCACGCTCTCTCCTGACATCTCTTCCTGTAACAGAAAAAATGGAGAGGATGAACCTACACCTGGCTCTGAGTGGGTTTCTCACTGGATTAGCTGGTTAAAAAATAAACTTAGATGAGTGTAACGTTTATTTTAAGTAACTAAAAAAAATGCTGATCCAATGTTAGCTCAGCATTTTGTGACTTTCCAGAACTGTCTCTGAATGTCAGCCAGGGGCCAATTTGTGGTTCAACTAAGTTTTGAAAGTAAGCTAACAAATACAGTTTTATTTTTAAGAAAGTGTGTGTCCATGTTCTGATGAAGGAACATGTTGTCCAGTGTTACTCAACAGTTACAATTAGTAAGATCAAATCAAGGTTGTTAAAAAATAAAGAGGAAAAATGAAAACATGAAGTGACTCGTGCATTTCATTAGCGAGACTTTCCAACTCTGACTGATATGAGAGCGGAGGCTACTTCTGACACAAATCAACGAGGTAAAACAGTTGGATGTGTTTTGGGGGATTTTCACTTCAGTGCTGTTTTGTCTCCTGACGATGTTATTCCTGCTCAGCTGCTCGTGATAAAGCTTCAGAAAGACTGGCTGGACGGAGACCATTCAAAAACACCGCTACACACTTTAACTATAAGGTTGCGATCGTTTTCAAAGCGCTAATAATGATCGTTATGAAATGTATTTTAAGGCTTTTATTTATCTGTGTAAACTTTACCAGTCTATCTATACCCAGTCAATAATAATTCAATTGTACCTAGCTCGGCTAATTAGCGAGCTAACTAGTTAGCATTGACTAAAGTTAGCTGTATTATTACAAATCTGGCAGTAAATATATATATTACATCGCCGGCTGTACCGGTATTTGTCTGTGTGTGTCGTTGCTAGTGTTTTGTCGCTAGTTGTTTGATAAAAACACAAATATATTTACCATAGAAGCCGCAGCAGACTTCGTAAATATGTCTCGCTAACGTCAGTCAGCTAACACCCACTTCCTTCCGGTTCGCCACTGCGCAGTTATGAACATGACGTCACCTTTCCTGTGCGCCGTTTAAAGGGACATTTCACTGAATTGTGTTAAAGGTTCCAGAGAGTTTGCCAATGATCGAGATGAGTTAAACGAGACTAAAGTAACGACACAGCCTTTTACCTCAGTTCACTTTCTGTAACTGCAGTTTTAATTCACGCGTTTAAACATTAGCTTGAGTTGTTTTTAGCCTTAGCCTGCACGTTTCCGCTGCCAAGGGAGCAACAGTGAAAACAGTCCCTCTCTGAAAACACACACATTGTGAGCTTAACGCAACATCTGAAATGCAGATTTGCTGCAGAGACGACACATATAAAGGTGGTTTGTTGGTTAATGTAGCGTTTTAAGATTTATATTCTAATTTAAAGGTTTCTACATAAAGAAAAAACAGTACCCGGAATCATTTAATGCGACACATGGGATTAATGGCTGCAGTCAATGTACGGATCCCCTCTCATTGTTTACATTTCGAAACGGTGTGTTCCCTCTGTTTTCCAGGCTGTCACTGATACAGGACCGACTCTAACCCCGCGGGGATGATACATGTCATGAAATGAGTTCGTAAAGATTCTCCTGGAGGAAGCACCGAGCCGAGCAGCGAAGTGGAGCTAGCCCCGTGAGCTAACTGACCCAGCTCCATCTTTACTACGTCGCTGCTTCCAGGGAGATGATAAGTTAGTCTCCACGATTCAGCCGCTTTCCACCCCGCCCGGTTCTCAAGGACAAGCAGACGTATGAGGGGGTGTAGCTGCAGGTGAGGCTAGAGGCCGGGCAGAGGCCATAGACTGAGGCAGAGTCTTCACCAGAGGATCATCGCAGGTAATTCACCATAATGTTCACTCAGTGTGAGGATGCTGTTTTACCACCGGCTGGAGTATCTGTCCAAATGTTATCAGTACAAGCAGGTGGATTATCAGTTTATAGTTTCGTTGTACAGCAGCTAAGTGGTTCGATTCTTATTTTCTAGGGTGCACAATGTTCAGTGTACCTCAAATCTCCAAGTCCGAGTTCCTGGACAAAGCCAGGCAGGCCAGGGAGGAGAGGAAGGGGCATAAGGACAAGGAGAGAGCGGCCACCAACATCCAGGCTCTGGTCAGGAGGTTTCTCTGTCGCTGCAGACTCCAGAAGCAAATGAGGTAGTTTGTTTTCTGTTTTTATTGCTGATTCCCCAGTCACTGGTGGTTTGAAGAGCTTTGAGTGTGGTGTGTTTGTTGAGAATATCATGTTCAAGTGGAACTGTTCTTATTCTCTTTGCATGATCGTTGGATCTGTGTTTCTGTGACTCCCCAGGAAAGAGGTTGATGACTATTTTCAAGCTTCTGAAACCGGGACATCAAAACGAAATGCACTTTCAATTTTCAAAATTGCCCGGAAACTACTTTTTATATATCGCCAGGAGGATAAGGTGGTGAGTTACCAGCTGTGCTGATTCGGCATGAACAATGCTTAGTGCATAACAAGATCAAGTTAGTTCACATTTATAATAATATTTTATTGCCTGTTAATCCTCATCTAATGTAGGAACAGGCATGAATTGTATTCTTTTCCTGTTTGACTTTATTCACTCTCACACAGAGGTTCGAGAAGCTTTGTCGTGCTATTCTTGCCAGCATGGAGGTTGAAAATGAATCGAAAGTGAGTGTGTGCACGTTTCACCCTCCACATTGTAACCCCTCTTATATGTAATGAGTTTCTCAGAGACTGTTTTCCCATTTGTCTCTCAGGTCTGGTATGTGTCCTTGGCTCTTTCCAAAGACCTCACCATCCTCTGGATCAAGCAGATAAAAGATGTGCTGTGGACCGGCTGTCAGCTACTGAAAAATTTGAAGGTCAGTCTTGACTTCAAACAGAAAAAATGTGTTATGCTACTTAAAGTGCGCACATGATATTACTCTGTATTTTCTGTTTTGCAGCCTGACATTCTTCAGGACAATAAACTGGTAACTCTATACCTCACCATGCTGGTGACTTTCACGGACACTTCCACCTGGCGGATAGTCCGAGGAAAGGGTATGTCTCAAGTCCAGATGAGGTTTATGTTCAAAACATATATTTAGTTATTGTGGGACATGGTTTCTGCAGAGAAAAACACAATATTTCCCTCATTATTTTAGGAGAAGCTCTCAGACCTGCTTTGATGAAGATCTGTGAAAATATCATGGGGCATCTGAATCAAAAGGGATTTTATTCAGTACTGCAGGTAACAGTATGATCAAGAAAGAAACATTTTCCTCTTCTGCTGTCATTTTATAATTATACACATTGAATGCCATATTTCATCTTTCTTGTTTAGATCTTGCTAACCAATGGCTTAGCTCGCTCGAGACCGTCTCTGTCCAAAGGCACTCTAACAGCTATCTTCACTTTATCATTAAGGTAAGCTGGTGATTTCATGGCTGTAAATACTGTTACAAAAACTGTCTATTCCAGGCTTAATGCATAGATTGCAACAGATATGTAATATATACTATATCCATGCTTTTTTTTTTACATACATTGAATACTTTTAGGCCAGTTGTTGCGGCTCACTTCTCAGATAACCTGCTGAGATCATTCCTCATCCACATCATGTCAGTTCCCGCTGTCGTGACCCACCTCAACGTGCTCACTCCAGAGGTAAAAGCCCTGTTGTATATAACATTTAGAATAATATGAAGTATGACAGGGCGTTTTAAAATCTGCTCTTTTTCTACAGTGTATGGCATCCATCCAGACGAATGACCTCCTGCGGAAGTTCATTTTGTTTCTCAGCCGAGAAGAGCAGTGTTCAGACATCTGTGTGTGTCTGGAGGGGAGCCACACGCTCTGCTTACTTGGTATAGTGTTTTGGATAAATATGGACATGCTCTTTCATTGATCTCATCTCTGGTCTTCTAATTTTACCCTTCTGACTGTATCTGTTTGGCAGGAAACCTAATTCACTTGGGTTACCTCAATGAAAAAGTTCTTGAAGAGGAGGCCAGTCATTTTGTGAAGGACCTGACTGACATGTTGTCCTACTGCCAGAGATATGTGTCCCAAAAGAAGTCCAACCTCACCCACTGGCACCCCGTCCTGGGCTGGTTCTCACAAACTGTAGATTACGGGTCAGTGAAATTTTATTTAAACAGACTTAGAAAATTAAGTAAATTTACCAGAAAATAATAAGCTGGACCCCTTTTGACTTCTCAGATATTGCACAAATAAAAAAACTTCAAATTCCTGATGGAAAATATGATTTAGTAGACAGCTACCTGGTGGTTCCTAAGGAAGAATTTTTTTTTTCTTCTTTCTGTTAAAAGAATAATGTCAAGTATACCTGATGTTGTCTCCTCGCTATCTCTTCTGTCTTCTCCATAGCCTGAACGAGTCAATGCCGCTAGTTACTAAACAGCTTCAGTACCTGTGGGGTGTTGCTGTCATTCGAACGCTCTTTAGTGACGTCCTCTCTAAAAAGCTAGAGAGTCAAGAGCCCACCCCTCCGCCTCCGCAGCCTAGTACATCACAAAACAATCTACCAGTTAAAAGTGAGTTATAAACCCAAAGCTATTGGAAAATAAGTACAATCGTATAAGTTAATATAAAAAAGGTTTAAAGATTCTTAAAAGTTCTTCATCCCTGGTGTGTTTCCCGTGTTGACAGACCTCTTCAAGCGAGCGTTTCAGAAGTCTGCCTCTGTGAGAAACATCCTTAAACCAGTCGGAGGGAAGCGAGTCGACTCGGCTGAAGTTCAGAAAGTGTGCAGCATCTGTATGCTCTACCAGACTGCTCTGTCTACACTGACACAAATACGCCTCCAGATACTCACTGGTCAGTATCAGAAGCTTGCTTTCTTTTATATATGCAAACACAGTATTTTGAAAGTCCCTGGAAAGTTCATGATGAAGTATTTCAAGGCAGATTGTTTTTTTCTGCAGGTCTGACACATCTTGATGACCTTTTGCCCAAACTGTGGGCCTTCATCTGTGAGCTGGGTCCTCAGGGAGGCCTCAAACTCTTCATGGAATGTCTGAACAATGACACTGAAGAGTCCAAGCAGCTCTTATCTATGCTCATGCTGTTCTGTGACTGTTCGCGGCACCTCATCACGTAATTTCACTGTTTTCTACTGTGCATAACAAGCCCTGTTATGCTGTGTCATTCTGTGACATATGTGTCAACATGTTACAGAATTCTGGATGACATTGAAGTCTATGAAGAGCAAACATCTTTCAAGATCGAGGAACTCATCACGATCTCCTCATTTCTGAACACATTTGTGTTCAAGATGGTATGGGATGGGATCTTAGGTAAGTGTGAGACCTCACTAAAACTTGGTAGCGGAGTATTTTTTGTTTTACTGAAACGCTGTTTTATTTATGATAGAAAATGCAAAGGGAGAGAAACTGGAGTTGTTCCACAGTGTTCATGGCTGGCTGATGGTGCTCTATGAACGAGACTGCAGGCGAAAGTTCACCCCCGATGACCACTGGCTACGCAAGTAAATACAAAATCTAACCACTACACCGCTGTTGACAGATTTACTGAACACACCAGCCTTCTGTTTCAGGACAGGCAGCTTTGGGATCAATTGCTAACATGCTTTACATCTTTTGTTGTTTAGGGACCTAAAGCCCAGCCTGTTGTTCCAAGAGCTGGAAAAGGGAAAGAAAAGAGCCCAGCTGTTACTGCAGTACATCCCACACGTTATTCCACATAAAAACGTGAGTGAACAGGATTCTTTGATTTAAGGATGTGTCATTTTCTTTTTCAGTTGTGTAAATTATTTTCTTCTGCATTTTAGAGGGTGCTGCTGTTCAGGAACATCGTAACAAAGGAAAAGGAAAGTTTAGGATTGGTAGAAACAAGTTCTGCTTCTCCACACGTCACCCATATTACCATCCGTCGCTCGCGGATGTTGGAGGTAACAAACAAAATCGAAAATAGATTTTGAGAGCAAACTTTGAAAGAGTTTAAATATATATATCTTACCAAAACAATGCTTATTTCCTACTTCTTAGGATGGATATGATCAGCTCCGTCGGTTACCGGCGAATTCTATAAAAGGCGTTATTCGTGTGAAGTTTGTGAATGACTTGGGAGTGGATGAGGCTGGTATAGACCAGGATGGTGTCTTCAAAGAATTTCTAGAGGAGATCATTAAGAAAGTGTTCAATCCTGCTCTCAACCTGTTCAAGGTAATGGGCTGTTTTCAAACCGCCACATATCTGCTGCTGACTCTGATTACACTGTTTCATATGATATGATATTTATTTTTCCATAGACCACCAGTGGAAATGAAAGGCTTTATCCTTCTCCCACATCTTACATCCACGAGAACCATTTGCAACTGTTTGAGTTTGTGGGAAAGATGCTCGGGAAAGCTGTCTATGAGGTACATTGAATTTCTTAAAAAAACAAACTCTTTTCTTGTTCTCTCTCTGAAGGTAGTGTTGTAGGTGATTTTTAAACGATTGTATCTTGATTACCTCTGTGTATTCAGGGCATTGTGGTGGACGTCCCGTTTGCCTCCTTCTTCCTCAGTCAAGTCTTGGGTCACCACCACAGCACTTTCTATAGCTCCATTGATGAGCTTCCTTCTCTGGACTCAGAGTTTTACAAGAACCTCACTTCCATCAAGGTCAGAGAAAAATTACACTTGAAGTTTTCTTGTCAACCTCACGCTGTCGTATTTTTGTTTGCTAATATCAAGTGAACATTTCGTATCTGATTTGTCAGCGCTATGATGGAGATGTAGGGGATCTAGGCCTGACGTTATCCTATGATGAGGATGTCATGGGGCAGGTAAAGATGGAAAACAGAGAAAATATACATAAATAAATGAATAAATTAATTTAAGTGTGCAAAGTTACTTTTCGTTTTCTCCTACAGCTTGTTTGTCATGAGCTGATGCCTGGGGGGAAAACGATGCTCGTCACCAATGAAAACAAGTATGTACATGCGGATTTAGTTGTATTATTTAGTTGGACACTGACCCATGCTAAGTTTAAAAGTGACCTTTTGCCGCCGTGTAATCATCGTCTAATTCTGACCTCAACTCTACCATATCCTGCAGGATCAGCTACATCCACCTAATGGCTCACTTCCGGATGCACACACAGATTAAAGAGCAAACTGCAGCTTTCATTCGGGGCTTCCGCAGCATCATTAACCCTGAGTGGCTGCACATGTTCTCCACGCCTGAGGTTCAGCGCCTTGTCTCGGGAGACAATGCAGAGATTGATCTTGATGACCTCAAGTATATAACATTTCATCATTGTCTTTTTTCATCATGTCTCTAACATGGCCATTTAATTGAGTTAGGCCTGTGATGTCTGTATGTAGAAACAGCTGGAAAAGCTCATCTCTGTTGTTTTCTTCTCTTTCTTCTCACAGGAAACACACAGTCTATTATGGAGGATTCCACAGCAGCCATCGTGTCATCATCTGGCTGTGGGACATCCTGTCCAGTGACTTCAATGCTGAAGAGAGGGCTATGTTCCTTAAAGTGAGCCGTCCTTTGTCACATTCAAAAGCATTTCATTTCTAACTCAACTTGGTTTAAGTGTTTTCTCTTATTCTTTGTGTTCTTACAGTTTGTTACCAGCTGTTCAAGGCCTCCTCTTCTAGGTTTTGCCTACCTCAAACCACCTTTTTCCATCCGTTGTGTGGAAGTTTCAGATGATCAGGTGACTCTGCTTACAAACTGTTTGTGTTGAAGCTGTCATCCGTGTGCTACGTTTGTACTAACAGAACATTTCCTGTGACCAGGACACTGGAGACACGCTTGGCAGTGTTCTGAGGGGTTTTTTCACTATCCGCAAGAAGGAACCCGGTGGTCGACTTCCCACTTCGTCAACATGCTTCAACCTGCTCAAGCTGCCTAACTACAGCAAGAAGAGCATCTTGCGGGACAAGCTGCGCTATGCTATCAGTATGAATACAGGCTTTGAGCTGTCCTAACTCAGCTGCATCGGGACAATCTGCACAGGAGGCTTGGGTTCAACAGTGTGAACCATGCAAGAGGCTCGGCTTACCTGGACTAGAGCCTGTCACGTCAAGGGGACTCATGAAGGACCCACAAAGTCTCCTTTTGTCTCTTTAAAACTGGAGGAGCTCAGCTCTACTACAGCTCACACCTAAGGGGATGGTGTTTCTGCAGCACAATCCAATTTTGAGCATCTCCCCTGCCACTCCAGAAATTCAATATGTTGTGTATTTAACCTGATGAAATTAGGATATATAGTGGCTAGATCTCTGTTTCTCAGGCTTAACAGAATCCTTCTCGGAACTAACACTCCCGTTTGAAGTGAACTGGAAAGCAATACAGATGCAATGCAAGCCATTAGACACATGGTCAACTCCCTCGAGTAAAACCAAGCGATGTATTGTTAATATACTTACATGTTTGGACTCCATTATCCAAGCAACTTTAAGTTAATTTAGGACGAGTCTTAAAATGTTTTGCTGAACATAATGCATCTTTTATAAATGGAAGACAAATCAACCTCCAGGAAGGAGGAATGGCTCACAGCCACTGTGTGTGATCCTGTGTCAATTACATTAAGTCCCTTTTCCAAGAAAATCCCTTCATTCCATTTCTCCCCCACCAAAAGACACTGTAGTCACCTGAGAGAAATGTTGACCCACTGGTTTGTTTGTCCTCAGTACCTTTGAAAACCAAACATCTGCCTCAGTTGTGGTGAAGCAGAAAAAGGATCTCTTCTCAGAAAAAAAAATCTGATCAGCTGATGCTTGATTTAGATAAGATGCTCCGGAACTGGAAATATTTTGTCTTTTTGTCTCTGTTCAGTTGAGCAGAACGCAGCCCATAAATGTCACTTGTGTTCTTGACCTAAAAAAAGAAGAGTTAAGTCAATCGATGATGCTAGTCTTTGTACGTAATGTAAAGAGGAGGATTTATCACTACACCTTTCAAAAATGCTGAGTGCCTCATGTTTTGCCCCCCCCCCGTCTCTCGCTGTCAAGTCTGACTGTATTTCAGCTGTAACCAGTAACCACGTATATTGGAAACAAGCCATAGAAACGGGGGCTATGTACCTGGACTTCTTCTCTGCTCCTACTAACACGCAGAAACCCAACCACTGTACTACCACTGCAACCACGACAACATCAACCGAGGAGGGTTCAACACAATGCTCTCCTATCTCTGTGGACTTTTTAAGCCATGCTGAAAGAATTTGAGGTGTAAAAAAAAAAAAAAAAAAACCTCAACATGATGTCATGGACTGTTCATCAACCAAATGTGACTGCTTGATGTGATGCTCCCTTTAGATGGAAATCTTGCACACATGTCTGTTATTTGTAGCCGTGAGGAAAAGGGACATGAGAGTGAATGTTACCTTATAAGCCTAAAAATCACTTAACACAGGGTTCAGTTCCAACACAAAGTCAAGGAAGAGACTTTTTAGTCATTTAACCAGAAAGACTACGGCAACTTAAAAAAAAAATTAAGAAAACATCAAAAGTTCTTTATTATGCAAATAATGTTTTCTGTCATTAATGAGCATAAATACTTTTTGTCAATATGTAACAAGCTATAAAACATACTCTGTCATTGTTGCCATGTTTCTAACAAGTAAGATTAAGGCCACTAACAAAACAATATTATAAAAAAGATTATAATTACAACCATTACATATATGAAAATTGGTTGTATTGAAATTTTCCTTCAGTCTACTTTCAGTCTACTCTATTTTTCAAATCTGACTTGCGTCAGGAGGACCTTGCTTCAGCTCCTCATTCGAATCTCTTCAAGCAAAAAAAGTGGAAACTGAATGGATTCACAGCACACCATGCTGAGTGTGATGTGCTGTAGAACAGATGAACGATACCTCACAAGCTTGTGTGTCTTGTCTGATGAGATGGCTCATCTGTTTTAAACGATGTCAAGAGTAGGGTATACTTAAATTGTACTAGTGTGGACTGCTGAAGCAGATTTTTGTTAATGCAACATTTTTAGTACAAAAAAATAAATGATCCTGGTAATGTCCACACCCTGCCTGTGAAAGTTTTATCTCTTTTTCAGTGTCTTTGAATCTGGCTGCACTACAGGAAGTGTGTTGCTGTAAGAGATCTCCATGTGTAAAATACTTTTTTTCCTTGTAATGTTAAATCATGTACAACAGCATTATATAAATCATTTCTTTAATCATTTACAGATAATGGGTGTTTTTTCCTTTCTCCGAACACTCTGACATTCCTTATCGCAATTTAAAAATTAGTCTCAATTAAAACTTGCTGAGTGTGGGAGGGTCAAGGGCGGATCCAGGGGTGAAGACAGGAGGTACTTGCCCCAGCTGAAATCTGATTGGCCTCTAAAGAGCCCCTGTCCTGTCACTCACCAACAATACTTACAATAAATAAAAATGTCTAACCTTTTTGAAGTACACCATGTGCTTGAACAAGGAATAACTTATACTGAATATATTAAATGCTGTGGCTTTTTTCAAAGCTGTAGAGCTGATATTGAACAAGAGAGGATTTTAGTATGCACCTTTCTGAATCAGGGATTATTCATGGGTGTTGGACCTATAATTGGCCCCTCTGTGGAGATGTGGCCCCTTCATAGCCCAGACCAGCCACTGGGGAGGATGGTCTAAAGTCTACTGTGGAGCTACACGTGAACACTGAAGTTTTGTTGCTCTGATAAGAATCAAAGTCATGTAAAACATCATCAGGAGGCTGAGAATGTCTCACAACGACCACGTCCTCTTGTTCTACTGGATAATACGCATGGGGAATCATGCGTAAATGCGCACGCCTGAGTCTTATTCTCCATTGTGCTCAGTCCTTGCACCGTTCGAGAGTCCTCGCGCGAGGTGAGCGGCATCGTGAGGATTTCTACAGCAACGTGTTCACAACAACAGTCTGAGCTGTGTCAACCTGGACCTGCGGAATAAAGCACCATGAACAACCCGCCAAGCCCTTCTCCTGCCAGGTGGTTCAAGGCGCTGCGCAGGTAGGACCAGTCATTTGTGATGGGATCGTGTCAACTTCAAAAACAAACACGATTTATAATTTTTCAGGTTTGTGTGTGTGTGTCTCTCTTTCTGTGTGTTCGTTTTTAACTGAGCTCAATATAAGAATAATTTGAGTTTAGACCATTTTTAATCTTTGAAATGAAAGAATCATCCTCTTGTCTGATCCTTATTCAAGATTTTAAAATTGTCCTATATCTGTCTCCATCCACTAATTTATCTGTCTTCAATAATGAGATTTTGAGATCAAATTAAGATCCAAAAGAAAACTTGCTTGCCTTAAAAATGAAGCCCATACACACAATATCTGCAGTTTGTCTCAGTGATCAAATTCAACTTTAGAGAAAACTCTGAGAAGAACTCCTAGTGGACAATTTGTCTTGTATTTATCTTGACAGATATGAGAATTAATCATCTTCAAGTAAGAAGAAGGTGTGTTTCTCATGAAACGAGGAGAAAAAATGTTCCTTTGTGGGGGACAAAAGCCCTGCAGGTTACGTTTAAGATATAAATTGTGGTTATGTGAAGATTAGGATTAGGCATGAATTAGTCATAGTCATAGTCAAAGCTCTAATAATGTCCTCTGCACATTGCATCTTACACAACTCTATTATCCTATTCAATAAGTGGTTGGGCTAAGATCAGACTCCAACTTTCTTGGGTTCAGTCATACAAGGTTATGTGGATCAGCTGATTGGCTCAAGTCAGGATTTCCACTATCCTCCCTGCCAGTGGGAGGCTTAAACGCACAGTAAACACATTCACAAAGACCAGCAGTAGAGAAATATTGACAGGAATAAGCATGAGTAGGAAAGCGAGGGCGTGTAATGCTTGTCAGAGGAATGGACGGTTAACATGCAGAAGGTACTGTGATGACATGGATTATCCAAAGTGTTTAATTGCTTTGTAGTATTAAAACTAGTGATTTGGCCGCTGTTTCAGGACCAGGCTCGGGGAGCCGTGTTTAAAGACGTACCCTCTGGAGTGTGCGGCTCTGCTGAGACGGGCCAGAGTTGCTTTTCAAGCTGGACGCACCCTCAAGGAGAGCTTCAGACTGGCACAGCTGGAGGCAGTGGTGCAGATGCTGGAGGAGCACGAGTGTGACTTTGTAGATGCTCTTGGAAGGGACCTTCATAAGGTGAGAGGGGGAGGAAGCAGTCCCCTGTTAAGTGTTAAGAAAGTTGATATGATCCAAAAGTAATACGTTGGCATTTTTAACCAGCCACGGTTTGAGACGGTCGTGTCAGAACTGATGCTCGTCAAGAATGAGGCACTTCACGCCATCAACAACCTGAAGAAGTGGATGCAGCCGCAGCATGTGGAGAGAAACCTGGTGAGACTTATCTGTTTGGTTAAAAAAAAAAAAAGCATTTTCTTTTCAAAACCATTTTCATTATATTATTGGGATTAGTCACAACTTGCAAAACCTTTTTGGAGAGAACATTCCGTCTCCCGCCAACAAAGAACTGTACTGTGCTGAGCTCGCCAAAGCAGATTAAAAACTAAGTTGCCTTGACCTTTTTATAAGAATAAAGTGGGCTGACGACTTTTCCTCTCCGTGCCTTGATACTCTGCCAGCTTCTGTTTCCACCTCATGTTGAGTTTGTGATTGGTTTAGTCCACCACGCTGGACGAGTGTCTGGTGGTCAGTGAGCCGCTGGGCGTGGTGTTCATCTTGGGAACCTGGTGCAGTCCTGTCCAGATGTGTCTGGTGCCGCTGGTCGGGGCCATCGCAGCAGGTGCAGCAAACACCTTCTTTAAGTCAGTTTTTCTTCACACAAGCTGAAGGTCTGACAGAGACTAATCATCTCCATTCATTTGTGCAGGAAACTGTGCAGTCATCAGTCCACATGAGTGCACCGCTCACACATCAGAGCTCCTCCATCGTCTTGTCCCTTTTTACCTAGACAATGTGAGTAATTTCAAGTGAGCTGTGAGGATGGGTTGCCAAATTTTCTCAAGTTACAGTAAAGGTTTTATGTCTCAATGTTTTGTGTTTTTTAATCTAATTTTGAGTCTTGAGTAAGTATAATCTGATGGATTATGTTGTCATGTATTGTTATTCCACGCATCACAGATAATGATGTCAGATGTGAGAATTACTAACTTTGGTGGATGCAGTCAAAATAAAACCCTTCTCTCTCACCGTGGCCCACAACAATGTGGATTTATGACACATTTAAATAAATCTCAAGATTTGACTGTGTGATTTAGAAAGAATGATTCAATTAAGATTTATAGAAGTTGGATGTGAAGTATTTATTTCTATATAGGCTACATCTATTTATTTATTTATGGGCTCAGTGCTGTTTTGTTCCACTCTTATTTTTTTCACTTAAAAAGTATTTTTCACTTTATGCTTGAGCTTGACAAGTCCTATTTTAATAAAATAGATTTTATTGTTATTTATTATTCTCCTCTATCCATAACTGACTGAACTGCTGACTCACACATTATCATTTTGCAGATGTGCTACAATACTCCAGTTAAAGATGAATGATCTGATGTAAAATTCTTGTTTCCTCAAGGAATGCTTCCATGTGATTCTTGCAGGCACAAACGACTTGCCTGAAGTTGTGGAACTTAAATTTGATCATGTCTTCTTCACAGGTAAAGATGAAATGACCTACAAATGTATGAATTCTTCTCAAAGTGTAAATAATGGTTTTTAATCCCTATAGGAAGCAAAGAGGAGGGAAGCAGAATAGCTCAGGCTGCAGCTCGCACTCTCACCCCTTTCACCCTGATTTTGGGAGGCAAGAATCCATGTTATGTGGACCAACACTGTGACATCACCACCACGGCACAGCGTGTTGCTTGGGCACGTTTTCACAATGCTGGACAGAGCCTTGTGGCTCCGGACTACATCCTGTGCCACGCAGATGTCAAAGCGCGGCTGGTGCAGGCCCTGAAGTGCTGCCTGATGAAATTCTACGGTACTGATCCCCAAGAGTCCCGCAGCTTTGGCCGAATGGTCAATCTGGAGATCTTTAACCGTACAAGAGACATGCTGTGGAGATCTGGCAAGGTGGCTGTGGGTGGGCAGGTGATAGAAGCAGAGAAATATATTGGTAGGAATCCCCTAACTTTAATTCCTCAAAATAAATACATGCAATGTCTGAACCTGTTCCTGATCACCATTTCTTTTGTTCCACCTGAAGCCCCGACAATTTTGACAGAGGTGGCAGAATCAGACTCCATCATGCAACAGGATGTTTTTGGTCCAGTTCTCCCTGTTCTGACTGTAAACGATGTGGATGAGGCAATAACCTTCATTAATAAGCAAGCGAAACCCCTCTGTGTGTATGCATTTTCCACCAACACTAAGGTACAACAATTAAAGTTAAAGCACTGCACTGAATGGCCAACATGCATTCTGACCATGTGCGCACCTTCCTGGCAATGCAGGTTATTTCGAGACTAATGACTGAGACTTCCAGTGGAAGCTTTTGCTCCAATGACTGTGTCCTGCAGAGTCTGATGGTGGCTCTGCCTTTTGGTGGAGTAGGTAAGTCTGTTGTATCACACATTGAATTGTTGGATAACGTTGCTCTGCTATCTATCCACTCTAATAACACTTTTTTGACAGGTGCCAGTGGAACGGGCTCCTGCCATGGCCGCTACAGCTTCGATACCTTCTCCCACAGGAAATCATGCCTGCTACGAAGCATACAGTTTGAGTGTGTCACCTATCTGCGTTATCCACCCTATGAGGACCGCAATCTGTCTCTAATGACATGGGCCAGCACCTTGTCCCAGAAGAGCCAGGGCTGGTGCCAGATCCTGTGACTTTATGTGGGAGGGCGGTGACACAACCATGTTGAAAGACAAGCTAGTGCCCTCTAGGTTATTGTATTAAAATGAATGAGAAAAATCTGCATTGTAGTTTAATGTCGGTGTGGAATTGGAACTGACAAGAAAAATTGGCTAAATTATTTAATTATTCTCTGGAGAACAACAATAACTGTACATCAACTACAAGCACATATTTGAGGACTATTAACTGGGAAATTAAATAACAGAAAACCAGTATGTTTGTATTAGCTGAATGGTTAATATTTTCCCACTGTTTAGTTTATTATGACCTACATTCTTATGTCAAGTTAAAATAATTTGCATTAAAATAAGATAAACAATTTGAGACCTTGTTCATATTTATTGACATATTTACAAAAGTAAATACAAAGTTTTTGCATCAACCACACCAAAAACAAACTTTCCCTTTACACTCATGCGACACTGGTCATTCAGGTCTTTTGTAGATTGTCTCCTCATTGCCTTCTTTCATGGCTGCATATCTGGCCACAGTGAACAGGTAGTCGCTCAATCTGAGTGAAAAAGTTGGGACATTTTATTATTAGAGTGGTGGAGGAACCATGTCCCTCAACTATTTTAAAGCACAAGTTGACTGACCTGTTCAAAAACTTTGCTACATCTGGATCTGCCTCTCCTGAGCGCACGATTGGAGCAACGCTACAACAATACACAGAGCTGTTAGAGGCCACAATGCCAGTGACACAAGATACAATTTAAAAAACAACAATTCAAGTCATTCACGATGACATTAAAACTGGAACTGACCTTCGCTCCGCTCTCCGACAGACCGTCCGAGCCAAGTGCAAAGCTGCGCTGCTCTTGCCTCCAGACTGTGAAATGGAAAGCAAGAGTGTTGGCACAACAGTTAAATCTGGATTCAAAATAATTGTAAAATATAAAAAGATACTTGAATGGTCTTACAGGTAAAATGAAGTTGGTCAGTGGAGGGAGATCTTTTGTAAAGTTATCAATCCACGTTTCCAGGTCTGTAATTGGCTGAGCAGTAAATTGTGTTTTCTCTTTCGAAAGCACAACAGAAAAAAAAGAAATTGCAAATTATAAGGACAGAAGATCCAATAAAATTATAGTTTCTCTTGGATTAGATTAGTCTACAAGTGCATACTCGTGTGACTTTCTCTTGCAGATGATCGTGGGGTGGCAATATTGGAGCCCAAATCTTGTAAAATGCACTGTATCTGCAATCAAAGGGGAAAAAAATGTCAGAAATATAATTCTCAAAATGTCAAATTTCAGCACTGAAGAGATGTAACATGAAAATCAAACCTTGTCCAGTTGATATGTGAAGGTGTGACCTTTGTCGAGGCAGAACTCTCTGGCCAGGCTGTAATGTACAATTAAATTCAGTCAACTCAAGTGAGGCAAATAAAAGAACAGGTTTTAAAACAACATGTGACATTTGAAAAGTTGAATATTTACCCTATAGCTGATGACAGCTCATCTGTATTTCCTAAAGCTTGAAAAATATGATCTTCCTTTGGCCTCCGCTCTCCTGTAAATGTGCTTGAGAAACCTTTAAGGGGGATAAATCAAGAACAGGTCAACTCTTTAAAAAAAGAATTTGCCATGAAAGAACAATAATCTGCATTATTTTTCATAATAAATTTGACAACAAACCTTTGTCTCCAGTTTTGGTGTATATTTTGGGTATCTTCTTGTCTCCTTCAGTGGAATAACTGTGAGGGAAAAGGCAGGTATGAAGATTAAATAGAGCGGCCAAGATAAAATAATATTTCACATGTATTTGATGTATATCCAACAATTTAACAGCTGCACAGTATCATGAGAATGTATATTTATGTTTCATTGGGTCTATTAGTTTCAGTTTCACACTGTACCCCACCTCATTATATAGAATCATGCTATTTGTGCTAGAATGGTGCAAATCTTCATGATATACTCTAAACAATCTGTATAGTAGTATATATAAATAATCTGAATAATAGTATATATATAAACTGTGTCGGTTATATCATCTGCTGGTTATATCATTTGATGATGATGATGAGTACATTGAAATAGTGTCGTCCGCCACTTAGACTTCTACACGAGGATCTGATGTTTACATACGTCTCCTTGTGCAGCAGTTAGCCAGCACTCTGCTACATCACACAGTTACATCAGGGGCTTCAACACTTCGCACGAGCATTTCGACAAAGAGTCGGGATGTAAAACTACCTCCTGTGTGAACACAGTGTAATCCTTGTCCGGTGCTCAGTCAGGAGCCTTCCTGTCCGGACAACACAGCGGAGGTGAGCAGGTTTGATGATGAACGAAGCCATAGTTCAAGCTAACTGCTAACAGCTAAAGGTGAATGATCCTGGGTGATGGTTTTTGTCCCTCCGTGAAGCCCGTAGCTTGTGGGCGTTTCCTTTTCATCGCACGATTGGTCAACCTACCGGGTGGTGGGAGAGCACTGGACGCTGATTGGGTAGAAATTCATCGGTTCGAGTAGTAGCGGTTGCTGATTGGATGCTACAGATCAAACCTCAGTCGATGTTTCCCCTGGTGTGTCAGATGTGTTTTAACGTGGTTTTATCATGTCGCCCTGGATCAGCCTCTTCCCACAGCTTCTCCGTGTTGTCAGGTTGTAGAAATGCTTCTCGGAACTCTTTATATTCATTGAAGTAAAGCTCAGAGCTGAGGGGCCGAGCTGTCAGCTGCCTGTCGCTGCTTTAGAGGATTAGCAGTAGCTAAGGGTGGCTAAGCTAGCTAATAATAACACCAGTGCCAGTGAGACATTGAGCTCCGGGCACGTTTTGGGATTTCTTGTTTCTTCTTCACGTGTCTTGCCACAGAGATGCAGGTCAGGGACTGCTTCGTGTCTGCTCCCGGGAAGGCGATCCTGCACGGAGAGCACGCAGTGGTGCACGGAAAGGTAACACGTGAGGATGAGAGTGGAGCTGACTGTGATGGTTGTGAGTTCATGAGGTTTTTTTGTGGAGACTGAAGCTATGTCAGTCTTTATGTCAACAGAAACAATCATACTACTCGAATTGTTGAACTGAGCGGTCCTGAAAATCTGATCACCCCTAAACTGATGTGCCTTATATTTTGTTCCGCATCTGACACTGTTTACAAAACATTACATTTCACTAATCACTAAATCCTGGTATATGCCCTGGAGAAAACGGGTTGTTTTTAATGGAGTGATTCTTTAAGTGAACGCTGAACCCTCTGATCTGTGTGTTTGCTCCTCCACAGGTGGCTCTCGCTGTTAGTTTGAACCTGAGAACATATTTACAGCTGAAGGCCACCGCTACTGGCAAAGTTTGCATCAACCTCCCAAATATTGACACATTCCTCTGCTGGGACGTCTCTGAGCTGAAGCAGCTTATACCGTATTCCTGCGGTAAGAAGGGATGCTGCACACACATAATCTAACACATAACGTAACTACATACTATGTTGTATTTGTTCATCTGAACACTTATCTACAAAACTGTGCTATCACCTAGTTGCTCAGTGCAGTTGAAGGGGCTGTGTGTGAGAGCGCCCAGGTTGATTTATGAACCATTTATTATCCATCCTGAGCTAATTAAACTAGACTTTCTTAACCTTTACTGCAGACGTGCGCTTAATCATGAAGAGTCTCTCTCTCCTCTCTCTCTCCTCTCTCTCTTCTCTCTCTCTTCTCTCCCCTCTTTTCCACCCATCTCTCCTCTCTGCTCACCCCAACCTGTCGATGCAGTCTCCTAACTGCTGCTCATTGTGGGAACTCTTGGGTTTCTCTATAATTTTGAACCTTCTATGTGAAGTGGCTCGAGATAATGTATATGATGATTTGGTGTTATACAAATATTATTGAACTGAATGAGACACATGCAGTTGGTAGACAATGAAATGAGTGTCTTGTGTAATATGTATGACTGATACAGCTTTCCCTAACTGCAGAGTAAACATTTAGTGAGTTACTTGGGTTATAGTGTTTAGTGGATTTTTTTACATTAATAAAGTGATGAGAGCTCAAAAAGATGCAACTGTAACATTAACAAATATTCAACAAATCTACATATCAAAGTGTGTAGTGCTGTGATATTGTACAACTCTGATGTTTGCTGTGTCTTGTCATTGATAACAGCTAAGAGGGAGGAGCTGAAATGTATGAATCCTGAGCTTGTGAGGCGACTACGTGAATTTGTTGGTGTTACTAATGGCAAACTGGATACTTGCAACATGGCCACCATAGCCTTCCTCTACATCTACCTCTCAGTGTTTGGATCAGGGTGAGACAGTAGTACCGTTCTTCTAAGCATTTGTTTAGTTTAGTTTTACAGCTTGTTCATACAATGGCTCCAAAAATCACAATTACACATTACAAACTTTTGGTACAAAATGAGAACCAGAGACAAAACCCAGCAAATATCTCAATGCAGATGTGGTGCCAGCAGTTTCAAAAGAGCAGATATAGAGACATGTTAATGTGCTCCACTTACAGGCAACGGAAAGGAATAGCAATGCTTTTTAATCATTGTGTGTCAGAGAATTTGAGGTGTCAATGATTACATTTTTGTCACATCGATATATAATATATATTAAAGCTGTTGGAACTGTTAAAACTGCAGCAGGTTATACTTTGTTTGGCTGTTGGTGGTGCAGGTATAACAAGTCTTCCAAAAGTGACAGTAACAGTTACTCTACCTTTTGGACAACTCTGCAGTCTGGACCTGAATTTGTGAGTTTACATTTGTGCTGCAAGCCAGTTCAAGTCTAATTATGCTATACTTCTTATGTGTAGAGATGGTGTACTGTGATGTGAACTTGAGTGTATCATAGCTGGTTTATTTGCCTATAACATTTTGTGCTCTGCACTGTGAAATAAAACAACTGTATATTATCTAGCTTTTGTGTCAGCTAAATGATGCAAACAACATAATAAAAAATGTAAACAACATTAGCACAACACAAATAAGGTCACGTCTTGAAGTTTTATTACAGTGCTGTTTCTGCCTCACTGCTCTCATGCAGTCACTGTTCCAGTGTAGTTTTCATCTCTTAGCTCTTTACAAGTCTGTTTAAAATGCTCTATCTGCAGTAATGTGCTTCTTCTTGGTGAAAACATATTCAAGAAAGAAGCTGTGAAAAAAATCCCTCTACTTTGAAATGAAGTTAGTAAAGAGAGACAGACAGGAAGACCGGATGTTAGTTCTAGCGGCTGCGGCAGCTGCAAACAGGGGAGAGGCTCTGGAACATTAGAGCTGCAGGTTGTTGGGAGGTTTAATCGGAACTGACACGATGCTGGCGTGTCTGAGAGAGGTGATGGGTTCTGACAGTATGACCACTAATGAGAGTCTGGCACTGGGCCACACTGCAGCCTTTAACAAGTCTGGATGTGTTTTTCCCTTGAGAGAAGAGCCAGACAATTAGTTTAGAGTATTCTCCTGTCTGCCCAAAAGCAGCTGGCCTGACAGACATCGACAGCAGTCTTAAGCAAGCTTCTGTTGCATATATGTAGTGTATGGATTGCTTTACTTTACAGTTATGTAAGGGTGGTATATAGGGGTTATTGTAATAGTTTGTGATTGTTAAGAAGTTGATACGACAAGTTATTTATTTATTTAACTTAATATTTTGTGTGTAAAAAGGCATGATAAGTGATAGTAATAACTAGTTTAAATTCTAAAGAGAAATTCTCAATTGTGTTTTGTTTTTCCAAGGAAAGTTTCTATGGCCTGTGCAGTAAATGTTTTTATTTTGTCACTGTAAAAATCATCTGTTATCATCTCTTAATAATGTAAATAATGGTTATTAGTCATATGCAGTATTTAAGTCATAGAAGCTCAATTTTCATGTTTATTTTCCCAGCGAGCTGCCCAGCCTGACGGTGTCTGTGTGGTCGGAGCTGCCGACTGGAGCTGGCCTGGGATCGAGTGCTGCCTTCACAGTGTGTTTAGCTGCAGCTCTGCTCTGTGCAAGTGGAGACATTCCCAGTCCACTCAAAGAGTTGGATCACACTGCCAGGTAAAAAATAATAATAATACAAAAAACCCCACATTGCAATAAGATCTCCAGCTTTGAAGCTGTGTATACAGTCAGCAGGAACAGTTGTTTTTTTTTTTCTTTTAAAAAGCATAATTATATAACAAACCAACACAGAATCTTAAAGGAACAAAGAGAAATGAAGTTTACAGGAACACCAGTAAATCGAATATTAGATTTTTATTAAAAGATTCCACCTTTTTGTACTGTAATTTTCTTTTTAAATGAAATTACACATGTTGATGGCATTTGTACCATGCAATTTGTAACATTTTAGATCATTTCTTGTTATTGTTACCATCTATGTTTATCTTGGGTCAAATATCGAATATTTAATGGCATAAAAACATCATCATTTTAGGAAGAAAACTGTCTTCTCTTTAAAATCAAATAAATATATATAAAGGTTCAGAAGTTTTGCCGGTCATGCTGAAAATCCTCTGATCTTGTGCAGAATCAAACTGCTTCATCAAAAACATCTGTATAACCATTAACTGAACATTCATCTGTATGTCCTGCTCTTATACCAGTGTTTGGTGTGGAGATAAAGTGATATTAGAGTTTGGGTCAGAGAGTCTGTTGGACTTTAACATTCTTCTATTCACTTTAAAATGTGTACAGGTGGTGCCAGGAGGATCTGGAGCTGATCAACAGCTGGGCTTTCCAAGGGGAAACGATCATCCATGGTAATCCTTCAGGAGTGGACAACGCTGTAGGAACATGGGGTGAGGCCTGAAATCTTTGCTTTATTAGCACCTGATCCTTATCTGTTTAATGATTTTGATTTCCCTTTTACGTAGGAGGCATGCTGAGATTCTTGGCTGGAAAGATTATACCACTGAGCAGGTACTGACATTTATTAACTTTTTAAAATTGTATTCCATTTAAAGTGAGTAATGAGTGAATTCATAAAATTATAATGTTTTTTTTTTCCCTCACAGAAAACAAATTCAAATACAAAGTCATGGTAAAATAAGTGCAGGTGAATAATGTGTGAACTCTGTGATCTGTCTGCTTATTTTCCAGGGTGCCGTTATTAAGAATCCTCCTCACTAACACAAAAGTACCACGTAGCACCAAGGTACTTGTTGCCGGGGTGAAGGACAAAATTAACAAGGTACTAAATGGTTTCTTCCTCCCCCGTGTGTTACATGCCAGCGCTGTAATTAATATAATAGGCGGTGCTTTTGCATGGCAGATACTCCAGAGTCTGGTGTTGAGTGCCTTCATAAAATATTGAAATTAAACTCTTAGCCAGCACCCCTGTGTGCTGTTGCCTTGGTGACACCAGCAGGTGTGCAGTTCTCTGCCTCAGTCAGTGATGGGCCTGGATGGTGTTGTGGCAGTGTTGTGATCAGGCAAGAGCACAACTGAAAGTCAAACCTGACTTTTAACAATCTGTGTTTGTAAAGAGTGTCTATCACAAAACTGTTCAGGTTTTATAAGCCACCGCAAATAGGCGGTTGTTTTGCTTGTGACCTGCAGTAATGGCTTCAAGGAAACCTGCTGTGGTGTTGAAGATATTGATTCCTTCTCTTTTTGGTTTCCCTCCTGTAGTTTCCCTCTGTCATCACCCCTGTGCTCGACTCGGTTGATGCCATTTCCTGCACTTGTGAGAAAGTCCTCTCAGAGATGACGTCTGAGCCAATCACAGGCGAGCACTACAATATTCTAGAGGTACACAATATTATGTTTTCAGTACATTATGTAAAGCACATTCCATTTTAAATATATGGAGATGGTGAAATGTAATTGTTGTCTATAGAGCACATATTCATATCTGTACGATAATATCCTCCTGTGTAAATTCACATCTGGATCCAAATAACACACACCCTTAAATAACAGTAACCCAATTATGCCTGAAATTTCTTTTTTCATCAAGATCCATGAATTATTTTCTGGTAAATTGTTAAAAATATTTTACCTGATTAAAGACATTCAAAATTCTGGATCTGACTAAATTGAATGGGTTCATTCTTGGCCCACGTCCCATTCTTATATCGAAACATAATAATAAGAACTATGACACTCAGTTGAGCACACACCTCCGCTAAGGCCCAACAGTCCCCTTAAATTCAGCCAAGCTACACCACATTGAAATGAAATGAGAAATGCTCTATCCACTGAGTTGTTTTTGTGTAATCTTTGCTGACCCACGAACAAAGAGGGGTGAAAACACAAGATAACGGAGATAATAATAATAATAATTTATATCATTTATAGGAATTAATCGACATTAACCAGCACCATCTGAATGTGATGGGGGTGGGACATCCTGCCCTGGACACACTGTGTCGGGTCACGCTGACCAGAGGGCTCCACAGCAAGTTGACCGGTGCAGGGGGAGGAGGCTGCGGCATCACACTGCTGAGACCAGGTACTGTGGCACAACTGCTGTGTGTGTCACAACACAGCTTTTTAAAATGTAGAAGAATAAAGTCAGTGGTTGGTGTCTGTCTTTTATCTTTGTCAATTATCTGTTCAAATGATACACACAATTGAAATCTATCCCTTATTTAGTCAAGGCCCTACTACTTTGCATTTGGCCTCAAGTGATTTAAATGTTCTGAGGGAAGTTTGATTCAGATTCCTGTTGGCAACAGATGATCTGTTTTCATCAAATGCTCCCTCACTCTTTCTTTCTGACACAAACTATTTGAGTGGCAGGAAATGATGAGACAGGTCTTTGGCTGTGTGGAAACTACTGTGCAGTTATGAGAAAACTTTGTATCATCCCCCTTTGACAAAACAAACAACCCAAGAAATTGCGAGATGAACCTTTGTTTATGCCTGCAGCGCGTAAAATACTGAATTTTAACACGTTTGAAATCCTTCAAATAGATTTCCAAAAGCTCTTTATTTGTTTTCTTAGCAGGTGTTTTCCCTGCATGTGAATTGCTGCTATTTTCAAATAGATCATCTAGTATCTGTCTTTTGTGATGTTTTCAGTCTCTATAATAAGACTCTTTGAGTTAAAGAAGAAAACACTAAGTTATTTTATTTTATTGTTGCGTTAAACTCTGCTCTGGCATCTGAATTTCTAAATTTTCAGTCGCACATGTGGTTAGCATTAGTGTTGCTGTGCAGCTGTATCCTCCCTGTTGAGCTCTAGAACCCTCATTATTTAACATTAATGGACTTTATGATAAAATAGATCATTGATGGAGAGGTTACAGGTTGACTCCTCACATCCTTGTGTCCTTTAGTCTTTAACATTCCGCAGCTCCCTCCCCTATGTCAAAGATGTTTTGATGTGTAACTGGAGCCCATTTTCATGATTCCTGTTTGCTTTGTAGAGACGGACTCTGCTGTGGTCCAGGGCACAGTGCAGGACTTAAGAGACTGCGGCTTTGACTGCTGGGAAACAAGTATTGGCGGGCCCGGTGTCCAGCAGCACTCTCCTTTGTCTGTTAAGGATGAAGTTCTGGAGTTGTTAAACCAATACTGACACCCAGCTGTGGTCGTGGATGAACAAGAGGAAACATGTCTGTTGTCTTTACCTCAGGACCTGGAGGAGAACTAATCATTCGAGAGACATTTCACTCTGAGCAGAGCTGGACAAGGCTGTTAATTACATTCGAATATAGATTTTTTTTAATGTTACCTTAAGTTTTTAAACTAACCACAAATGAACTGTGTGTGGTGTTTTGGGGTGAAGCATCTTAATGGAGCGTTCGCTTGTCAAATGTGCTCAGGGGTACACGTTTGTGTACTGAGCTCTTTGGCCACTAGATGGCATCAGAGTTGCACAAATGCTTTTGATGAAATGATTCTGGTAAGAGGTTGTGATGAATTTAATTAATATGTGAAGTGAAGCTCTGGCAGGATTCATTTGTATTTTCATCCAAATGTTAATGCAGCAGGGCCAACTTATTTTAATGGATTTGATGACCGTCATCCATTAATTACTTACTTCTGACATTATAACACAGTGTTGCCGGGTAACAGCCATTATCAATTAAAGTAATCATTTATAATTATTTTGGATTTATTTGACAAAAAATAAAACTGGAGAAAAGTTTGATGCATATTTTTTTTATTTGAACAAAACCAGTGACAACTGTTTAGTACTTAAATCTTCACAGTTCTACAGAAGAAATGGTAAAGCCACCAGTAGATTTCGTGTATTATTCATATACATGTAATGAATGATCATTAATAACACTACTTCAAACATGACTTTTACATACTGCTGTATAATCATCCGTTGCTCTTAATTTATGCTCTACATTTAACATAAATGTTGAAATATTAAAATGATGCGAGTATCTAGTACCTGCAACATTCTTTGGTTTTTTGTGCTGTTCGCTTCTGCAGTTGAAGAGTAAGTGGCTGTGTTGTTGTGCTAATAGAGGATGAGGAGAGGGGGACAGCAGGAGTGTGTGGCCTCTCTGGGGCCTCTGGATTAGCACCACCATAATGTGAATCAACAACATCCAGCATCCTTCTCTGAGTCACACGTTTGTGCTGACACACACACACACACACACACACACACAAGCTTTCCCTAATTCTCCTCCACCTAATCACTCATCCTCCTAAGCATTACAAAATATTCTGCAAATGCCGCAGATACAGGAGAAAGATCTGTTTAGAATATCCCTGATTTGGGGAAAAGGTCATTGTGGCATTCAGTCGAGTCTGAATATCCATTTCATTTTATATTTTTTAAATGTCATGAAGATTGAGTAGTACAAATCTGGCAGTGTACGGGAATAAATGACATTCGTCACCCTCCCTCCTTGTCCGCCTGGCGCCCCCTCTGTCCCCTTGAATTGTGTCATCTTTATGTCAGGGCAGCCCCCCGTCAGCGCACCACACAGTTGCCCCTAACCCCTGCTGGAATTTAATTACCACTACGCTTTTCAATTGAAATGGCATTGACGAGGGGGGACAAGAGGGAGACAACAGAGCCTGTTTTATTTGAAGCCCCTCTCTTTCTTTTCTGTCTTATTCTCTCTCACTCCTTTTACCCCTGCAAGGCACAGATGGTATTTTTTTTTTTTCAGTGTCAGCGCCTGCTTCTTTCTGCTCTGATGAATAGAATCTAAGGAGGCCCTGAGATTATTTCAGATAACAGAGGGAGTGAGGAAAGGGGGTCAAGGATAGAGGGAGAATGTCAGAATTAGAGAGATACAGTGGAAACAGTGCACCGTCCCAGGAGTCCAGAGGGAGACGAACAAATCCTTTAACATTTAACATTTAGGGAGTTTTGTCCGGATGGATCAATGCGAGAGAATCAGGGATGTATAATTCATTTTGGCCAAGCAGGAGGAAGGAAATGTTAAATGTGAATTTGCTGAGTGGTCATGCCCACTGTGGCACATTCCCTGTGGTCCGTCACTCAACTTTTGAAATGCTTGTCAGGATCCATTAAGTTTGAATACAGAATTAGACCTGACTGACGAGATATCATGTTGCTCATGGCCACTGGTTTTACTAACAGGTTCAGTGCACGTACGACTTCCTGCAGCGAGCGTTTTCATTTACATAGATGGGATCTCTGGATCACAGTGTGCTGCATGGTCGTTATTATGGAAAATTACTTATGTGTTTATTGTGTTTTATGTCGTGATATCTGTGTCAGAGGGGGATGTGGAATTGGTCTCAGCGGGGAGGAATTGTGCGACCGTCCTCTCCCAGCATTCGTATAGACACACTGACAGAGGCAACATCAACATCACAAGCTCCTCTCTGTCATGATGGGCTGGATGATCCTCCTGGGGGTGTTTGGCCTTTCGATAAGTGGGGCTGGTGTTAGTAGCAGGGGTCCGATTCATCCGACGGGGTACAAGGGTCCTGTCAAAGAACTCAGAGGATTTAGTTTCAGGCTGAAATGTTGTATTGTTCCTTAGGCTCCTTTTAATGCCTTTTTGTTCAATGTATGCTAACCTTTCTCTGCTTGAGCTATTCTACATTTTAGCATTTACTAGCAACCTGTGATGCTAGTAAATGATTTGTGGCCATATGCCTTTCAGTAAAAGTAACATTGTCTTGTTATATACTATACGTAGAATTTCAACCTTTTTTTGCACGGATTTAATGAGCTAAATCAATAGCTTGTGAATCCTCAAAACAAAACAGGGTCTAGTCACTGGTTGCCCACGTCTGACAGTTAAAAAGAAATGTTTTCTTTTCTTTGTTTGATTGGAATTATTTTTGTGAGCTGACAAGGTGAAATGTTCTAAACAAAGAATACTAATGCTATTGGTTTTATGAGCCTTTACTAACACGGAAGTGTTTGGATGACATGCAGCTCCCCAAAAGTGAAGTTAAAGTGTCTTTACCATCCCCAGTGGCTGGATGCAGTATTGATCATAAATCCTTTCTCCTCCATGTTAGTGGATGGTACATTGACAAATCTAAAAGTACATGTCTAATAAATGTTTCTCATTTGGTTTCTGTCATTTTTGGGAGGTATTATCCCAATGATGTTTGTTCAAGTGCAATTTCTTCCGGTAAGTTTGGTTTCAATTTGATGCTAGAAAGACAAGGGGAAATGTCACGATTGATAGCTGAGACTAACTCGTGCATGTATGGGCGGAACTTCATTACCCCAGCTCCACCCCCTGATCACTTCTGTGCATACTTTGTCTACAAATGTGCAAACTTATAGTGGGAGGACGTAGAGATTTGTTATATTGGAGTCTATGGTATTATACAATCATAGCTTAGCATCTCACTATGCCAACATTTGCTAATTAGCGATAACACAAAGACGGAATTGAAATAAACAAATTTTAAAAGACACAGTTTTCATACTGAGGGAAACATAAATGTCCTCTGAGACATTTCAGTTTGGATCACAGTTGTGGACTGACTGAATCATAGTAGTGGGGGGTCTCTAAAAAAGATTTTGTGGCAGAGATTTTTGTTTGTTTTTCCTTCTCAGTTGATCATCTTGTGACACCTCAGATTTATTTTGCAACCCCTCGTGGGGCTCCCCACATCTTCCTAAGTCCTAGACAAAATATTTCAAATGAGGTTTCCACCTGGAGGAACTGTTTGGTCTAGAACAGGGCCTCTTTCATGTTTATGAAACAGGCCCACAGTGACTTGCCCTGCTTGAACTGCGTTACTGTAAACAACTGAAACACATGAAACATGGCGGCTCCCACCCTTGTCCCATTTCCCATCATGGATTTGTATCATGTCATTGTATTGATCCTGTAATTGATCCTGTGAAGTCGAGGGCACCTGCAACGTACTCTGTCATCCCTCAGTGCCAGGAGCGCTCTTATTTAATTGCAGGCTAAGGTGCTGGTTTTTCTTGTTGCCTTTGAAAAGCCTCATTGATTTTTATACCACCCTTCATCCTCGCTGTGCTCCGTTTTAAGAGCAAATCCCTTGTGTCGAAGTTGCCCAGAATGTAAAAGTATGAAATCTGTCAGCTCGTTTCACAGCTTCCAGGTGCAACCCAGACATGGTAACACTGACGTTAAAAAAGTCAGGCTTCTGTTTTGATTATTATTGCTAATTTTACGAACATTTACACAGAAGAGGGAGAATACGGAAGAGGAGAGCCTGTGTTGCATTCTGTCTCCCTCTATCATCTGGGACCAGTTTAATGTGAGGTTGTACTGGAAACACCCTGAACAGACTGGTAGGTCTAAAGTTCATCACTTCAGCTCTGCTAAAGGAGAAAAATATGAAAAGATATTTCCAATATTTTGGGATAAATCTGAGAAGAATTAGTTTTGAAGAGACACAAAACAGTTAGTGATGATGATTAAGTACATTGCATCAAATAATCTGAAACCAATAATCCAAACAGGATCGTTAATTCTTTTTGTCAGGCTTTAAAATGCAGTTTAGAAACTGCGGCACAAAAAATATTCAGCACATTTGAACAAAAATATCCTAAAAGAAATTTGATTTGCATTAATTTGAGAAGCAGCTTATCTAACATTCATACTTTGAACTTGCTTTGAATTAGAAATAGGTTCTCATCATTTCTCTGGGATTGCAGCCAATTTATTGGATTCAGTTTTTTTTTCCCTCCGAGGCTTGGGGAGGAGGATGATCTCAAAATGTTATCACATGACACTGTTTGATTGATGGACCATTAAAATGTCAGCCAGATGTACTTAAAACCACAGCTTTTAGGTTGATAAATTATGGTAGAAATGGATACATAAAGCTGTTAGAAACAAATATTCCCATCATGACCTATCTGCAGTCAGAAAGTAATGGATGTTCTATCTGCTCGTCTGTCTCTCTGTATGTTTATTTCTCCCGTTTTCCTCAGTCAGTGTATCTCTGGACCTCTGCAGTCATGTAATTACAGTGGGACAGGTAGGAGTGTTCATATTTCATCTACTGAATTCAGGATAACATCTAATAATCTGAAAGCATTGCAAAATTGGTATCTCGTCGCTCATGCATTATGAATGAGTCACTGATTGCTTTTTGCATAGATTAGCAATCATTTTGCAGAAATCTTTCATATAAAAATGTGCCAAGAGGCTTCTATCTCTTTTTCTGAAGAGTCGAGGTGACACATCCTGCCGCTTTTTAAGATAAGACAGATCAGGTGATACCACCTCCCTTTTGCCCCATGCTTCTTTTCTCACTCTGATTTATTTCTCCACATGTAACGTGTATTATCATGGGTGAGGGGGGTTTACATTTCAGCCTGACTTTACCAATGATTGCTCACTTTGCGAATATATAGTGCATCTGCAGTGTTATTGTGTTTGGAGCCAAGTGGTTAAATACCACTGAGTTTCTCTGTTGTCAGAGTAAACATTTGCAGACTCAGAAGTGCAGTGAGAAAAGCAAATCTACAAAGCTCTCAGATTGTGTGCCCTACATTAGGATTTCAGTGACCTCTGCTTGTCTCGACTTGCAGCCGCAGATCGGCATAACACATAAGGGCCTCGTATGGTCTAGTGGTTAGGAAAATAGGCCGGTGGCTGGGTCCCAGTGTGAAGTCCCAGGTGAGGTTTACATATCACTTTTGTTTCCTGTCAGGCAAATAACCTGTTTCACATCATTGTCAAGTCACATGCATGTCTCAGAGAGTTCTGTAAACAGTGTGAGTGAATAGACTCAACATGAAATCACAAACCTCAAAGTTCTCACACATAGATGATATTTCTTTAGTTAAAGCTTTTTTTGATGCCCTGATGTGTATGGACTGAATTTGAGCTCAACCTTGTAGCACCATGGAGGAAAAGTACGGGTGTGACTGAGGTGTGTGCATGTGTGGATGCCTGCGCAGTGTCTCCCATCGTAACCCCTGGCCTTTGCCCCCTCCCCCAGATGGACAGACTCTCAGCCAAGGCCCTGTGGAGGTTGGTGCCCTCTGCCTGACAGCCTGTCACTGTACCGTGGTGGAGAATTTTTTTTCTGCAGGAGATGGTGTCTGATTGGGAGCAGTGTGTGAATAGCCCTGTCACACTCGATAAGCCAGCAAGACGACCTGTGACGAGGACATATGGCATGTTTGACAGGGAGAGAGGGTGCGAATCGCACTGAATGATAAAATGGTGTTTTTCCCCCTTCGGCAATGTCATGCTTTCAGGCAAGCGTGTGGACCATCGCTCACTCAGGCGGCTGACTCCGGCCTCCTTGTGACATCTCCTTCAAGGTCCTGGGTTTCTCTGCCTCGCACCAGGCCAATTCTGACACTGCGAGCCCGTGCTGCTCACAGCTGCTCCCTTAGCTTGTCGATGTGGGGAACATAATTGGATATCAGTTCAGTTTAGCGATGCAGACTAGGAAATTCATCTTAAGAGCCTGTTCGTCAGAGCGCCTCTTAAAGCTCCCTGGCACTGCAGCCTTCATCCTGTCTCTTCTCAGCCTGTCACACGCCTCACACTGTTGATTAATACACACACAGTCTCATCAGACGACTCTAATTGATGGGTTCAGCCTCCTCAGGACCCTCATTTATTTAAAGGGCCATGAACACCGGAGAGAGGGGAGGAAAGAGAACAGAGACAAACAGGCTCGGATTTAAGTGTGTCAGGGAAATTATTGAGTTGAACTGCACGCCTCTCATCCTTACTGTCAGCCGGGTCTTGACTTGTGGTGTTGCTGCCTCAACTCCTATCCCGTCAAGTGTCACATTGTCTGTGTTTGTGGCCGTGACAGGCAGCCCAGGTGTCACACTCAGGCTTCAGTGCACCATCAGGCACCTCTGCTCTGGTCCCCAGTGGCTCACAGTCAGAGAGACAGCACAGTCCAATAACCCAGCATGTCTCGCTCCCCGGGGGAATCCCCTGTGGAGTTTACTCCCTGTCCATTGGGCCAGAACTTAAGAAACTCTGCCAACGGTCACATGATCCTGCTTTCACTCTGAATGCTAATTAGTTAAGCTACTTCCATCACTATTATAACTATTTCTGCTGCTTCTCTCTGAATGAGAGAAAGATCAATTTAGTGATTGGTGTTGCTGAGGTCGAAAGATTTTAGCATAAGACTGTGAAAGTTGATTTCTGTGGATGAGAATTGAAATGTTGTGTTGTTAAGATAATTATGGGTGAAGGAAGTTAAAGCTGCACTGATCAATATTTTCTAACAGTGGCTCAAATAGCTCATTGTTTTGGCTTCAGGGTCCCCAACTGCTCAGATTTATTTTTCATCACTCTTAGAACGCTGTTTACCTGAGACAGCTGACAGACAGAGTTAGTGGTTCACTAATAAACATGTTTAAATGTTTATCAGCTTGAGAGACATTTCCCTTTTTTAATTAGGGGAAACCAAAAGCAGAGCTAAAAGATGACTGAATGTTAGACCTACTTGTGCAAGCTGCTTATAAAACAAACCTGCATTGCAGGTTTAAGCATCAGCATGTGAAGTTGATCTAGAAAAACCTAGAGTCAGTTAGATTGTCATTTTAAAAGACGGGCAACTTTTCTTAATCTTAGATGAGTGAGATTATATGAGGAATTTAAGGATCTTAAGTTGAGTAAAAAGTCTCTTCTTACCTTTACTGACAATGATCTTATTATTTTACTAATATATTTTGTCCAAATGGTTATTTTAAAGTTGTAATTAAAAAAACTGTTATTAGTACATGTTCTACATACTAAGACTCCAGTCTCATGCATCACAGTGGTAGAAAGTACATTTACACAGGTACATTGCAACTTTGACCTCAGCATTTTCTACTACTTTTAGAAAATTTTACTTTTATTTTTACCACTCACAAAATTAAATTTGTACATTGTACGTCATTACATTTACTTCCAAACTGTTAAAGTAACTAGTTGCTTTGCACATAAGAATTTTTTGTTGAAACAAAATGTTATAAAATTTGATGTTTTGTTAAAACCTCCCATCTGAGTATTACATTTTTATAATTATTTGATTGTCAATGTTCCATCAAATCTAAATGCTACTTATGATCAGTAATAACACTCCACTAATATACTATTATGACTCACGTGTGTGATGATATGTGGTGTCATACTTTTATTTAATGAAAGCGACTTGCTCATAATAGTGCTTTGATTTCAATCAGTTTAATCATTTTACATGTCTGAAATAGTTACAACGATATCACTCTGTCCTAATGACATCCATTAGGAAAACGGCTCATTATTAAAAGTAATTAGTAGTTTTTGTAAAGTATGTATTTTTGTTTCCTCTTATTCAGATTGACATTTCTGTAAAGTGTGTCTCTCTGTGTGTGCTTACATCTGTTTAGAGGAGTGATTTATAATTCAGACACAGTTTGGCCTTCAGGTCTTGCATAAATTGTGTTGACATTTCCCCATTTCTATGAACTGCTGTGCTTGTGTGAGCACTTTGTGACAGCGGCTGTTCCACCGGTGGAGACCAGATATAGGCCTTCACTCACTGAACCATTATCAGATTTGTTTTGTTCTGGATTGCATCTATAAGACTTGAGTGGCAGGTTAACCTCTTAACCGCGGCTCTGTTGAATGTTAAAGTGGGCCGACCTCAGTGTTGAGATTGTCCTGTTGCACTGTCATCAGGAGGCGAGAAGAGGTCGATCGTCAACTGCAAATTTCTGGTTTGCCCTCTCTCTTTGTGTGTGATGGGTGTTTGTTATTCAGCCGTTAGTCGTCAAACAAACTATATTTTCAAGATATTGTCATGTTTTATTTCCTACATTTTATCGAGGATTACAGGGATAGATGGCACGACAACAACATTCATAAATATGCATTGGGCTTTTGTTAATCACCAGAAACAGAAAAGTGACCATTTTGCATGATTACTTTGACTTACAGGAGGATCATATTGTGCGGGAAGCTGTTTTAAAGCGCTTTGATTAGCAAACAAAATCTGTGACTGTTGTGAAGGAAAGGATTTATATCGGACTGTAAACAAACAAGACACTTTTTGAACCAGCAAATACAGGAATGTTACTGACAGAGGATGCTTATCATTGCAGAGGATTGGTATGATGTTGTGTGTTCAGATAGTAGCTTATGGATTATATGCAAATAATAATGCTATTATACAATGTGAATCAAATGGTGGCAAATCAGATGATTTTCAAACTGATCTTTTTTTTCCTGAAAGCATTTTGATTGTGATAATAATAAATGTCCTGTTAATTATTAATAGATTGTAAACATCCAATATCAATGCACCAAATTGCACACATTCATATCAGTTCCTCAAATGTGCCTGATTGTTTTCATCAAGCTCCATCAATGATTCCCTGGGAAATTGGTGAAAATATAAAAAAAAAAAAAGATGGGCGGATCCATCCAAGCTGAATGGGTTCCATCTTGACTAATGTCCCATCCTTCCACCAAGTTTTGTGAAAATCTGTCTGGTAGTTTCTCTGTACTCCTGCTCACAAACAAACCAACATCCAACAACCACTTTATTTAATATGTCACAGTTGTGTCTTAAAATCTTTTAATGCACCACATTGAAATGTCATATTCAATGTTTCTTTCTCTGCAATGTATTTAGCCGTTAAACATCCATTTTCGAGGATGTAATAATGAATCCAAAATCACTTCAAGCTTTCAGGAGATTGTCACTGATTTCTGTTCTAAGCAGAAAATGATTTAACGTCGGCTGAATTCATTTTATAGTATGTTCTAACCAAGCGTACATTATACATAACAGGCATCCAGTGATTACTTTTCCCTGCCTGCTCTGCTTTTCATGTCCTTGTGATTTTTTTCCATTAGATGTGAAGTGAGAAGAAAGGGAAGGAAAAAAAATCACAACCAGTGAGGATGAACACTAAACTATTTAGTCTTCATCTGTAGTCATGAGGGCATCAGCTCTGATGAGCGTGGTCAGGGTCACAGCACTTAACTCTCTAAAGGAGGACCAGTGCTTGTAATCACATAATATGTATGATCTCTCATTCAAGTGGAGCTGACATTTGGCAAATGCAAATGGATTTCATGGACTGTGTGAAGGTTTTGCTCTCTGCGTGCTTGATATGATGCACAGTATACGGCCGTTATGTACAGCATGCTAAACTCAGGCCGTAATGCTCAGCTTTGAGGAATGATTGTCAAAATATTGACTTTTATTGTGAACCCAGCGTATGGACCGTCATGCTACAGTAGAAGTTGAATTTGCCTGTGTTCTGCTGCTCAGAAATTGAACCCCAGGAGATGGTGCGAAGCTGCAGCCCCTCTTTGTGCCGTCCCCCCCCCCTTCTGTAATTAAGAACAACATTTTGTGTTAGATTATAGGGAGACCCATCGTGCCATTTAACTGGTCTGCCTGATTAATAAAAGGCAGCTAATTTCAGTAGAGGAAGGCAGCGCTCCAAAATGGCTCCTAATTACACATTAGGAGTGTGAAAGGCTCCTGCCGCTCCGGCCTCAGTCCTCCACCCCCTCCCCAGCCGGGGTGCATGTGCTGGCCCACCAGCACATTAACGCTGCTCCCAGGAGTGGCTAATTCCAGCCAGCCCGTCGGCACAATCAGTGGCAGATGTCAGGAATCGAAGATGATGAATTATGAATATCCCGGAGATGTGGATAGGATACCAGCGTAAGGGGAAAAGGATTTCAATCTTTTTTTTTCTCTCTCTCTCTGTGCCATTTTGTGCAGCCAAATAAGAAGACAGATTCAGGAGGAGTGTGCAGTGGTTGGAGTGATTGATTTCTATTTGTCATTATAAATGGGGTCCGACTGAAATTGGATGTTTTAGTGAAGTCGTCAAGGACTTTGAGTTGGAGGGGCTGTCTGGCAGTGGAGGGACTGTGCCTGTGATAGCAGTAATGACTTCCTCTTCTCCCTCCCCTGGGTGGTCAACTCAAGGGCTCAGGCAGCTGGGAATGATGTCCCGGAGAGAGCAGCGTGAACCTCTCTGTGCACAGCATTTGCATGGCTACATGATTACAGCTGAAATGGAGGAGGTGTGGTGAGGGTCGGGCTGGGGGTGGAAGGTGGTGACAGTAACAGCTGCAGAGAAGGGGACAGGAAATGGAGAGCAGTTGTTTGTGTTGCCATCGAGCCACATCCACAGAGGCATGATGGGAATGTTTTGATGAGACAGAGCTGATACCAGTGTGCATGAAATAAAGCTGAGACTGATGTAATTACATTTCCATAACTTGTAACCTCCTTGCTCCTCATTAAGACTCAGTTTTAATAAATATGAAGTTGAACTGAACTTTATATTAATAGATTGTTATCTGCTGAAAAATCCAATGTGTAGGTTTTGAGCTGGAGGCAGGTGCAGGAGCTTTAACTATGTGTGACCTTTAAACATACCCTTTTCATATGGATGGAGGAGAAGCAGTGGACACTGTCTCCTCTATCCTGGGACCTTGATACACTCTGATGCAATCGGATACCTTGTCAAAACAGATGTCAAACTGATGCTGTGGTCTATTACTGACCGGCCAGCCGACTGATGAGCTGGCTGCAGATATGTGAACGTACACCTGGACATCTGCAGGGGGTGGGGGGGGTGTTTCACGGCCGCGATGGGGCACGAGCCCGGGGCAGACTGCCAGGCCAGACTTCACCTTGCCACCTCCAATGAGCCAACAGTACATTTCCTCAGCCTTCCTGTCATTCATCACCACACCATGACAGGCAAATTCATCTGAGCAGGAAAGAGGAGCTGATCCTCTGTGTGTGAGACAGTGATAGACTTGTTGTTACACACGACGGCTGCAGGACCAATGAAATTAGGCTAAAACTGCTGTGGGGGGGTTCACAGGAAATTGGCCTTGCCAATCATATGCAGCAACCCCAGTGTTGTAGCACAAGCTTTAAATTTAATGTCAATCCAGACCCGCATCTGTTCATTTACACTGCCCTATTTCCATAATACAAATATATCCATCTCTGGTTTAGATTGCCCTCTCGCTGATGGGTTGCTGCTCTCCTCAAGTGATGTTGAGACGAATGCAGAAATGTTTTGAATCCACAATTCGGGGCATTGGAGGTAAACAGCAGCCCTGTGTCCACAGTAGAAGATCAAGTATGTATTATTTTAGATCTCTCCAACTTTCTGTGTGGCTGTATTGATGTAGTTTCAACCCATTTTCCTGATGAGTGCCTCAGTTCTGACGCCCACACAGCTTCTCATAATCACAGCGGTCAGCATATAAGTGGGCTCTCCACCCGCAACTCAGCACTATTGAAAAGTGAAAATCTATTCATCAACATGTTTTTCCGTTAACTACATCTGAATGCAAAGTGGAATCCCCAATTGAGTTGAGTCATTACTTTCAGTAAAATAACTCACATGCAGCCTCGACTCTTCCCCGAGCCGCAGTCCCTCCTGCTAGCTCCTGCCGCTCTGGGTTCAGAAGCACTCATACTGTCTGCCAGTTCAGTTCTACATAGATTTGTGAGGAGACCATGGGTGATCATTTCTTCCCCCTTTTTTCTCCCCTCAGGTGACACTGAAATATATTTTGTCTGCCCTTTCACTTCAGACGAGCTCAGTGTGGAGGAAGCCCAGAGGAGACTAATGAGAGAGTGCAGGGGTATGGCTCCGTCTGCCTCCATGCCTCATTTTTCTTGATTTCAGCCGCTCCAGTGTCGGCCTGGGCTCCTGCTGGTCAGGTGATGGTGGTGCCAGCTGGTGCATCCAGCTCGGACGGACAGCGATTCATTTCCCCCAGCTGGTGATTTATGGCACGGCAAAGCAGAGAGAAGCTGGTGTGCATGGCACCAGGCCGCCTGAGTTAGTGCACTGTCCGGCCCCGTCATGCTTTACCACACAGCGGGCTGGACTGCCTAATTTACGCTGGCAGACATTCACATATATCACACCCCCGTCTGGCCAATGAAGATTGGTGGTGTTTGAAAGGCTCTGTATACACAGTCGATTTTACCCACATGTTACTCCCTGCCCAGCATTGCACAGAGGAATATTGTTTTTCTTTTCCTCTCCTTCTTTGTCTATTTGATCTTTCATGCTTCATTTCTACACCTCTTTTTGTTCTCTGTCGCTCCCTCTCTCAGTGTGTGGACGTAATGTGAAGTGACTGTGTTTGAGGGAGGTCCTCTCTCACTGGACCGGCTCCTGAGGACTGTGCCCTTCTGTTCAGGGAAACCGGGGGAGGTCACAGTAGGTAGCTCCCTCGAGCCATGGCGTATTAATGCCCGGGCTGACCTCAGTGATAAGAAGGAAGCTTCGGGTGCATGTTTGATTCATGAGTCCATCCTCAGTGGGCCCTGGGGGGCTTTTTCCACTGCTGTCCTTTTACTGGCAGGGTGGAAGGCTGCTCCAGGGGAGATCAGTCCTGTCTGTCACAGAGAGGTTGGGGTGTGATAAAGGCACAGGGCCGGGAGTGGGCCACTGCGCACAGATCGGCCCCTGTGTCGGACACAAGCGATGACTTAATGGTGGGTGGTGATGCGACAGCCAAGTGTTAAAGGAATATTAGGACAGATAACAGCAATAGGGCCAGACATTAAGAGCAGCCCACCTGCCTGGAGGAGGGTTTCTGCAGGAGTGGAAAGAAAGTGAGTTGAAGGGCACGTGGCTGCTCCACTTCTTCCACATGTTTTCTTTTTTCTCTTGTCCATATTTTGCATTTTCTACCATTTCAAAAATATGGGGCCGAGGCCTGGCTAGGAGGTATGAGATGGCTCAGATGGAAGATGGGGTTTGTGGGAGTAAGCCAACACAGCTTCAGTTCTAGCACATATCTCCAAATTACATCCTCTGGAGTTTGGTTAGGGATTACTCCTGTCTAATCCTGACAAATGCTGCAGAGTGAGACACATCTCTGACAACAGAGCAACTACAGAGCCTGTGATGACCATGGCGATCAGTTTAAATACATGTTGGAGTCGAGACATATACTCTCATATATTCACAACATAGAATAAATGAAAACGTCTACATTAATAGAATAAAAATGGCCAAAAGCAGGATATTTGAGTCACTAAACGGTCAGCAAAGCATTGAGGTTGTACAGAATATAACTATCCAGGCCATGGTTGCATGGTTTCATGAGAAATGATTTTCTAAAAGCTCCGATCTGGGTAATTACAGTGCACACAGAGAGGGAGGCACATCCTTGAACAACAGTATCTTGCCAGACACTTCAGTGCTCCTAATGCCAGCTGTTTGAATATGGCTATGTAATACATAATCCTGATTTGTGTTCCTTTCAGTCACCAAAAGATCTGTACATGCCTCAAAGAAACTTGTCAGGGCTTTTCAGTGCACATTGCCTTCTCACAATCAAGTCGATGCTTGTCAACGCCACTGCTATCAAAATAGTCACAGTGGGGAGGGGCAATCCACTTTTCACATATCCCATTGCTGTCACCTCCTTCTGCCCGTCACTAATCTTTAAAAGCTATTTGCAGTTTTAATATAGATCTCAAATCCCGTTTCTCGTCCTCTCGTACACACACACTCGCTCATTGTTCTTCTTTTGTGGTTTTGCTGGAGAGCTGGGTTTTGGTGTGTATAGAGCGCGCCTTCTCATTCCTCCATGTGTTCCCATGGTCTTTGCTTTTGTTTTAGCTAAGCCGGTGCCCTCGGATTAAAGGGAAAATAATCCTTCTCTCATTGTTTTTTTTTGTTTTTTGTTTTGAAAACCTGCTGAAAAGCGATCTGTTGATTTTTCTCTCATCTTTAACAGATTAAGTTTAAATTGAACGGTGAAAGGAGAATTTGCTGGTAATGCTTGTTTATGGCCGTGCGTACTGAAGCAGAGGTAACGTTGACTTTGTTTTTTTTTTCTTTTTCTGGTGTTTGTTTGAACACGGTTGAGTGGAGGCACTCGACAACCTTTTCCAATTTTACAATGTGTAATGCACATTTGCTGTGAAACGCGCTGTATGTTTAATTCATCCAATCTCTGATCCACTTGAATTATTGTCTGACCCAGCAGCCAAGCTACCCATTTGTGTCAGATGGCAGACTAATGGTGATATTAATGAAGTCATTGCTTTAGTCAGAAAATCAATAGTCACTCGAAACAGTCAATGCAAGCGAGTGGGCTTGAATGGTGACCTAGTTCCCATGTAATGACAGCTCCAAACCCATTCTGCATTGTTTGATGCTCACAGCATCTGCTACCGTGCAGCCATACAATCATATTTATGCAGCAAAACACAGTAGAATACAATGCACGCAGGGTATATGAGGGGGAACTGGGGCAACAGTAATTTCTGTATTTGCACATGGCAATCAACACTACCAAATGAAAAAGGAATTTGCTAATGCCTCACACAGCTACTTATCCTAATATTATTCCACGTCATTAACTGTGAAGAACAGCTCCAAGAAACATCAACCCTGGTCCTCTTTAGGCCTCAGAAGGCTTGGGACAAAGGGGGCCAGGAGGTTAACTTGGGTTTGGCATTAAACAGCCTGCCTGTTATTGTTGGGTCCTCTCAGTCTGTAAAAGACGCAGAAGCGTGGGGTTCGAGTGGGGCCAAGAAGAGGTCAGCGGGCCTCAGTGGTCAACCGAGCGAGTAGGAGAAGGTAAGGGGGCCTGCACGCCAGCTCTGGTTCCTGCTTGCAGAAGCAGCCCCGCGCCTCACTGACATCAGTCACAACTCATGACTGTGTTATTACTGTGTTCTGTTGTGCGCTCGGAGATGAATAGGCTCCGCATTCAGTCTAACAAAGAGCCTTGGCATGCATACAGGAGCAGGAAGTGGGAATTCTAATACTGCTTTATCATGGGCAGTAAAAGAAGACAATACAAGCTGTCCCCTCTGAACTGGCTTATAGTGAACACTCACATCCCTATCTTCTGTAGAGAGACACTCCCTGTAAGTCATTTCACAGAGAGGCCATTTTTTTTCTTTCCAAAGTGGTTTTCAATGGCATGAATGCATAGTGTATGTGTTTCAGTTCTGATAGCTCCAATGGAAATCAGTCACCATAGTGGAGCAGCGCGATGTTTTGTGTTATCCCGAGACGCACCATACAACAGTCCCACTTTACTGAGAAGAAAATTATCTTTCACACTTTTACACAGGAACCAATTACTGTCTAATAAACTGTCTAAATGTTAACTTTCATTTTATTCATCCTGATAAGCAAAATGTCACTTCTAACATTTTGAGGTGTTTCTAATAATATTATTATTACTGCATGGCAGATGGTAAGTTAGCACAAACAATGCCAGGGCCTTAAATCTGAGGCAGCTAAATGGAATTCAGACATCAATCATTTCATTTTATTATTTATATGTGCTTTTCCAATGATGACATGTCTTCAGCCTTCCAGCATAAAATATTTTGAGCTGCTTTATCTACAGTTTTAAACTTTCTGTAAACTCTGGAGACTCAAATGACTGTCCAGGTATATTTGTATATTTAAAATCAGCTGATGACTGAGTGCTAGGAACCAGTTACAACATCCATGGACACCATTCTTTGAGAAGGATACTATCTAACTGATTTTTTATGAAATCATCCATAGGCCTTCACTTGGGTTGAGATCTAATGACTCCACAGGGTGCAGCATATGATATTCATAACTGTAGTATTTATAAAACCAGTCTGTGATTCCTCTTGCCCTGTATAGAAATATCTACTTTTGTTGTTTTTCATCCCACCTCACCCATACTGAAACATGCATGATGAGAAATGTGCATAGAGCCTCACCCTGCAGAAGGGAGCACTTTAACCGAAACGAGAGACCCTGTGCATGGAGATGGTACATCAGTGGGCGGCTCCAGTTCAGGAGGTAGAGTGGGTTCTCCTCTAATCTCTGGGTTGGTGGTGCCTCGACAGACAAGACTTGAAGAGATCTGAAGCACGTAGTTCGCTTTTTAATTAGATGCCCTTGTATAGAGTTACTAATGTACAGTTTATAGTTACTGTATTTAGTGCCTTAACGGTCCTACTAAGTTTGAGGATTAACAGCAGAAATTGATGCAAAACTAAAGAGATAATCCGCCTAAAATGTGCCTGAGTTTTTTTGAGTATCAAACACTCACCCCCTGCAGGTTTGAAAGGTGGCAGTAATCTTTGAAGGAGCCAACTAAATTTTTAGAGCCACCTTTCAAACCTCGAGGGGGATCAGTGTTTGGACTGAGTATTTCTTTAAACTCTCAAAGATTCACTTGTGAAGCTTAAGTGCTTGATGATGCGAGACACGTTGATAATTGGCACTAACGTAACTATACTAACATACAAACTAAATTACCTGTAAAACTTGGCTGAGAGCTGACTGAACCGTTTATCATGCACATTTATAATATCCTACTACACCAACCTTTATTCCTGCACATCCCCCTAAACAAAATCACATATAAGGTCACTGCCTCCATTCTGTGAATTTTTATGTCATATCCTGATATTTCCAATTTTTCCTTAACAGAATAGTATTAGTATTAGTACAGTTTATCCATGTGTATGCATATAAATACTAATATGTGTATTGATTATACTGAGTGAAATACACTATTGATCAAGACTTAACTGAGGTTAAAATGTGAAGAGCCTAATAGCCTTGAGTGTTGTAAAGGGCCATTATCTGTGTTTGTGTGGCTAACTGCGGAGCTGTGACGCAGGTCAGCAGTCCTCTGTGTGGCTGCTGAGCAGATGCAACTAAAAACGCTGCTAACAGAGAGAAAGCCTGGTCCTCGGGGCTAAGCTCAAATACCCAAATGCCACCCCCCACCCCTCACTCACCCGCCCATCCCTCCCCCTCACCCCTTCAGCAAAACTTCCACATTTTTAATCCAATAGTGTGCACAGAGCTCAGGGAAATGATATTTAGGAGACAATGAGTGCCCTGCAGAGAAAAAAAGAAGGGAGGGGGGGATTAGAGTGTGTCTCTGAAGTGGCTTTGACTCCCCTACTGATGGAGAGTAATTAAAGCAGCCTACTGTGTTGTCGATGTAGCTGAAGGGGGATAGTAATGAAACATCACAACTCACAGAGTCGAGGCCTGCAGCACCTTACATTGGCTTATAGGAGTAGACTCACTATGTAGGTTGTTCCTAGACTCAAATACTTAATACTCAAACACAAACTAATGTGCAACTGCTTTCAAAGGTTTTAATTATGATTTTGCAGTGAATTACTTTTAATCAAAAGTAGATGGAGTGGCTCTTATTCTGCTATTTATTCTCGTTACATTTACATTTTTGATCAGAAAATGCCTCCGGCTCCGACTGGCTGGCTCATCCAATTATGTTTAAGCTGAGAGGACATTAGTAGAAATGGACTATAACAAGAATCTAAGGTCACAATTTCCTCACCGGCCAGTTATGTACAAAACTGTGTTAAATCTGTGCGTCATCCTCATCTCCTGTCTCCTCTTATCTTCTTGTGGCAATCCCCAACTTGCTACTGCTCGTATCTTGAAGCCTGCCTGTGGGCAGGGCTCAAGGAAGAGTTTCTTGGATACAGAATGGAGTATAATGGGTGGTTGACTTACACATAACGTCCAGGCTCTGAGTTGTGGTGTCGCCCAAACATCTGCTCTCTCCTGTTTCCTCTCTGCACATTACCGTGGGTCACATAATCTGTGGGTCCTCCACTGAAAACTTTCCCTCAACCCATAAAAACATTACAGCCATTAAAAATAGGGGTGGGCATTGCAACATAACTCATGATACACCATACATGTCCCACAATGAAAACAATAAGATCCAGATACATAGATTCTGCATTAATCAACATGAAGACAATCGTATAACAATACATCACAATATCTGTCAAACTGATGAAGAATACAAAATACCCCTGAAGAGATTAAGTGCAGGATTTGTGTATTTATTCACTGCAATTTGGCATCAGTTTCACAGTTTGACACAAACTAAGATGAAACAATGTACAAAAATAGCAAAGTCTTATCTTAGAGTCTCTTTAGTCTTTAACAAACACTGTAACTTGTCAATGTGCCTTCATTCCAATGTAAAGCAACATAAACTGGCAAAAGTCCAACCTATAACTTAATATCGATATTTGGTGCCAAAATATTAATAATTGTATCTCATGAGTGAGGACGACGATATATTGTCTTATATATACAACTCAACATATAATATTAAGTCCATGTGGGTGTTATCATGTGTTGCACAGATGATTTCTTTAAAGTCAGACCCAGCCAGACGTTTCTCAAAACATCACACTTTGGTTTCCACAGGTCTAAAGAGTGTGAAAGGGGATGGCAGGAGAGACAATGGCAGGTTTCACTGAATATATTTCTGTCAAGATCAACAGTTGCCTGCTCATCATGAGTGCTTTGGTATGGAAACAGCTCAGATCATATTAAGGCAAAGCTTGCAGCTAGAGAAAGAAGCAGCTGGGCTAAGGTTCACTTTGTCCAGACACATGTGGATAATGGATCATTTTCATTCCAACTCCCATGTGTTTGCACAAGTTAGGGGGTATAGAGCAAGGGTGTGGAAGTCAGCAGATGTTAAATTAGGCATGGAGTGAATACATAATGAGCTATTAAGGCAGGAAAACATGTACTAAATATGGCTGAATTCTGCACACACATCCCAAATGGTCACAGGAGTCTATCTGAAAGCCTCACCCCTGCAGTGGTCCTGGCAAGAGAGAGGATATGGGGAGGATGGCTTATGAGGAGGGCAATTCTGGTTGCATTTTAAATTTGGGATTTCAGCATTTAGGTCAAACTTTACCATGGGTCTTGCAACCATCTGCTCCTGGGATGCGGGCCAAGGCCACAGGGCAGGGTTCTGGTATAACGGAGGAAGCCAGGCAGCACCATCTATAAAGAGGCCTTATAGAAGTCAGCACATCCCTGTGATGTGCCCTCACCCCCACCCTGTGTTTCAGGTGTATTCCCTTTTTAGCTGCATCCTCCAGGGAGCGAGCTTTAAAATGGATGATTGCCTGCGACCGTCGCATTAAAAGCATTAATCCCGCTCTTATCAAGCAGAGAATGATGAATTAGGAGTGTCAGCTCTGGGCTCACCTTTGTTGTCATTTGAACAGAATCAAAGCTTTAAATCACAGGGCTGCACCTGGTAATAGGAGGGGGGATGGCGTTCTAATACTGTGTGTGACAGAGCCGCACTGCTTCCAGCTGATTTAATAACTCCAGAAGGAGGGGGTGGTGCTGGGCTAAATGAAAATTTGAGCGAGGTTTTTTAGAATATATGATTGCAGAATGAAATTACGGCTGCCCTCATTTCTCTTTGCTTCTGGTGTTCCTGTTCTTTGCTGTGTGATACAAGTCAGCGTAGTCCGAGCTGTCACTCCATCATTGTCAGGCCAGATTTGATAAGGTTTGTGACAATGCAGCACTGGATGTTCTCATCGTAAGATCTGTCTTTCTTTGCTCCTGCCGGGCCTGATGGGAATTAAAATCCTCTTTTAATGACCGCACTGATGTTTCTGACAAGTTTCCACTCGGGAAGGTTTTGTTATAATCAAGGCTGATTTGTTTGGAGGTAGAAAATGTGTCTTTCCAGGAGCAGAGAACATGCTCTGCAGGGCCAGGACATTCACTCCCAGTGGTGCTGAGCTGCTGCAACACTATTTACAACTCATAACAATGAGCAGGTCACACTGTTCTTACAACAGACAACTGATCCGTGTGGTGTAAATATTTCCAACTGCTTGCAGAGTTTAATTTAATCATCTGCAGTCTGATATTGAGGGAGGTGCAATGCAGCAATTAAACACAACAAAACAAGAAATCCAGGCTTTTTATGTGTACATGTTTGCATATTTTAATGAAGCTGAATTGTTTATGAGCAACATTTAAGCTGCTAACCTTTCTCCTTGCTCACAGAGCGCTGCCGTGGATTCATGATAAAAACGGGATGGGACGGAATTAAGTGACTGTTTTAATGAGAAAAGACAATGTAACTCTATTATTAAAATTATTGTACCACGTTCATTTCAGTAAATTCCCACATCAAAGCATCTCATTACATTTTGTTAATTAGACCTAGAATAATTGAATCTCACTTCAAAATGCAGGAATACGAGAGTAGATTTCTGTTGTTCATTGAAATATGGATTGGACTTCAGTAGCCTAGTTTCCCTCAACATCTGAGGCAGCTGAAGGTGATTTTCCCCATTTTAAATTATGTTATTATTCCCCTGTTCCTAACCTCTATGCTCTTCCTATTTCCCCTCTTTTCTCTGGCTCTGTCATTTCTTTTCTGAACACCCACAAGGTCTTCAAAGCACTCGGCCAGCTCAATCCAAACCCTCCAAGTAGCACGGACACCACTCTCCTTTTGAGTCTGTAAACACTGCAAAGAAATATGTGAAAAGACAGATATGTTGCAGTGAATATTAATGGCTCTTTGAGAGCTTGCTCCCTGGTAAACAGAAGGATTGAGTTGACATGTAGCCAAAGACATAATTTAAATCCGGGGAGGTCACAGGAAACATTAGCAAATTATCTACCCGATGCCTTCCAAGATCTCTGTGCAGATAATGGAAAAGCCAATCTATTTGGCTGATCGGTATCTTATCGGAATAGGCTGAGAAAAGCTCACAGTAATTTCACTTGATATGATAGAAGATTTCCCCTCACTTTGAGATTAGGTTTGCCTCATGGGTCTGTGCAGTAATTGTAAACTTCTAACAAGGTGAAACATTAGTGGAATTCACAACTATGTTTTCTACAAAACATGCATAGAGGGCAGCACTGTATGAGAAGTGTGTATGTGAGGGTAAACACACGTTCTATAGTTAACACCCACACAGGTCTTAGATGAAAGAAGGTGATTATTTTCAGTTTGTTTTACTTTAAATTTTACTTTTACTTTTCAACACTGGGTGTCAATGTATTTTTTATATATGCAAATATTATATATATTTTGCTGTTCTATTGCTATTACTGCTAAAAGCTATTGTAACATACAATGTTTATGTTTATAAAATATATAATTTACCCCACATATCGTAGACATTACAGAAACATATACAAAATATAAGATGTCTCATTGATCAACTATAAAAAGCTGTCTACAGCCATGCTAACAGTTCTGAGGCCGTATTTCTAAACATTTCTAACACAAATTACAACTGAGGACATTTGGAATTTCAAAGTATTGCACACATTTAAAAATTAAACGCATGGTAGCTTCAGAATAAAAATCTGATAATCACTAAAGTCATAAGGGTTCCTCCTCTGGGGAACATGGATATCTGTATCAAGTTTCAAGGCCTTGCATCCAGTATTTAATAAGACTAACTAAAAAATTAACCTGTCAGCCTTATAGCACTAGCTATTCACCACAATCATTAGTTTTCATTCTTAAATGACCACGAATGATCGAAATCCTTCTCTAATGATATGTGACATATTTCTGTCTGTGAATTTACCACTGGACAGAGCGTCTAGAGGCTCACTGCTAGCATTGCTAAAGATTTTAACGTTAAGGAGGGTGTGGCAGGGTGTTTTTTAATTTCAGAGTATTTATGTGTTTGTGGTAAAAACACAAAGCTAAGAGAATTCTCATGGATATTGACTGTTCTTTGCAGTAGCTAATAGGGAAGAATTTAACATGTACAGTAAAGCTATCACAACAGATGAATTGGATTGTAAAGTTTCACGTGTTCCAGTCAGTAACTGAGAGAATTTATAGTCAAGCGGAGGATGTAAACACCAATAAGTATAGGATGAGTCGTCAAACAGTTGAAATCTTTTTTACAGGGAAAGACAAAACAGGCTTTTGATGTGAAAGATCTCTGACAATATTTTTGGCCAATATCTGACTTAAAAAAAGAAAAATGAACAACCAAAACACAAATATATGTTTATTTTTCTACTTATTTTTGTTGGATCTTTATGTTATGCTTGTGCATGGCCAGAAAACCAGACCAGTCGGTCTAAATTATGTTTGATTACCATTATGGGATCGTTCATGGTGCTAAATGTTTGCACTTGGTGTTGGTAGAGCGGTTGCCTCTGACCTTTTAAAGATGTGGAAATGAGCCATCAGTGAACTTGAAGCCATCTGTTGCACATCTGCAGACTGTAGATCCATCCACAGGAGGAGCAGAGCGGAGAGGCTGAGACAGGCAGGGGGGGATCTCACCTTAATCTTCTGTCTATCCAGTCAGATTCCATCAGACTGCTTTCTGCCCCAGATTACTCTGCCCTCTAAGGTTTTGTTTTAGTTAAGCCAAATTGAGCTACCTTCAGAAACGGTGGTCCGTCTTGATGGGAATGAGCTCTGACAGCTGTGGCTATAAAGTGGAAACCGGTCCGTGGCCCTCTGCATGGCCTCTGGAATTCCACAGCTCTCTGGGCCAAATCAGTTGTCCTTTGCACCGATCGATCTGAGTCCATTGATTCCTCCGCCGATTTAATTTTCTTCCCGGTGTCTGATTAGTAATGATTTACAGAGCCCTTTGTTCTGCATACAAAACCTTAAAACAATCATTTTGATGAAATGTCTGTTTTTTTCCCTCTGTGCACTTCCACGTATGAACCTCAAAAATACAGGGGTTACGACCCTGCAGACCAAAGAGGAGCGAGCTCTGCCCTCGGGTGGTCGCTGGGAATTGGAGGAGCTTGTTTTCACTTCAACACAGTAAATTAAGTAGCAGAGGTCGTAAGAGACGCTGTCACGGAAAGAGGAGCAGACAGGTTTCTACTTTCTCCCTCTAAACTTTTGACAAGCTGCACTAGTTACACATATAAATATACATGTTTGAAGAAACAAAGCATTGGCCATTTCTGTTACTATGAATTATACTAAGTGTATTTAATCATTCCTTGACAAATTAAGTAATATAATAAGACAAACCAATTTTAGTAGGTTGCTAAAAATTATGTCTTAATGTTGTTACAGTACAATTATAGCAAAACAAGTACATTCCACTGAAATGAAAGGTGGTGTCAAGCATTTGCCAAAGCTTCAATAGATATTTTGCCGTATGAAAAGAAAACACAAGCCTATTATATTGTTATCATCTGAATTTCAACTCTTAGAAAGATGTTAAACAATTATGCATGTTTTTAGTCAAGCTCTGAGTTAGTTGTACAGCTCATACTGAAAACATACTGTCATTTGATATATTGGAGTTATGTGGATATGTAGATAACCACTTTCACACGTTGCATGTATTCCAAAACAATAGGAACATAAGATGTTGAATTTGAACTTTTCTAAGTTTCAGAAACATCAGAGGATCGTATCAGTGACATTTCTGAAAAATACAGAGTAAATGTACAAAAATAGTCTTCACTAGTTAGAAATCAGCTCTGCATGCCATGCTCTCCATTCGCTGTAACCTCCTCCCACCATGTGGTGCAGAGAGCTCTGAGGTCACAGCTGCAGCGTGCATGCGGGGGATGTCAGGGCAGGCCGGGTGGAAACCTGGGCCTGAGAGAAGAGTTTTTGTAGAAGGGAAGATTTAAAGAATCTCTCCTGCTGTCACGATGGAGGGCAGGAAGTGAAACTTGTACCAAAGCAGAGGCCGTGGCAAAGGCCTGTGGGTAAATTGAGCTTCACAGCTGGAGGACCCCGCCCTCCCCCGCTGTGACCCACTGACTCCTGCTGCAGGTTTCTATGGTGTTCAGAAAGCATGAAAACAACTTGCATGAGCAGCCATCGACTGAGATGAAAACCGAGGAAAAGGTTCTGTAAAGAGATACTGTAAGTGTTTGCACAGTGCCTGATAATGATGGAACATTTTGGATGAATGTTTTTCACCTTGCTTTATAATTCTGAAAAATATGTTTCTGCAGTTCTCGATAGTAAGATGAAAAGATAATAGATATATAGCATACATAGATTAATGCATAAATTCTGGAGTCTGGTCTTTAGCATATCTTAGTATAGTTTATTTCCAAACAGTCTCGATTTCCTCATCTAACTCTGGAAAATAAAGTAAATAAGTGTAGGCCTGCACTTAAAACACAGACATGACACTGATATCAAGGTTCACATCTCAGTGTGGGCGAATAAGCATGTTCACAAAAAGCACTTTTCTTTAACAAGACAAACAAGGACTGGTACGTGTCGTTTTATGAACAAGCTCAATGAAATCCTTGATAATTAAGACAAAAGAAACAAAGCCCTATGGGAAACATTAATATCCCTTTAATGTAGATTCATTATCGTCAAATAATGTTGGATTGAATCGAGTCTGGAGAAACTGACTGAGCTGGTTTAATTTAAATATTCACAATCATATATCATATACAGTATATTATGATGATGTCATCAATACAGTTTGTAAATCAGAGATGCAGTGTGAGTGAGATTTCCATATGGAGCGCTGCTGATGTGACATAAGGAAAGACCTGTAACCTCTGGTGTGTAAATGTGAATGTGCCCCCAGTCATTTTCCTGCCAACAGACACGACGACTCGGGGGAAATGAGGTGTAACACGCGGGCCCACACACACCAGGTTGTGGCAGTTGTTGCTTTGATGATCCTGCAAGCTTATGGGTCTCCAGGTGAGACGCAGCTCCTTGTCCCAGACGTTGACTGTAAATATCCTCGTGTTGTCAACACCACACAAGTAGGGGTTTGACTTTCTCTTCACGCCCTTGCATGTTTTTTTTCACCTTATGTGTTATTCACAGCTTCTTCCTGAGAACTTTCCTTGTTTTTGCTGCTTTTCAAAGCAACAGCTCAGGAGATTATTATCCTTTGTTTTGTGCACTCTGGACCGTCTGTGTGGAACAATGGGAGGAGGAGATCTCCCCTGATTATTTTGAGGGCGCTGATAATTGATTACGATATTCGAGCTTCGTCTGCAGCGGCCCAGTAGATTACAAGCTGTGCTGGGCAACCGGCTTCACGATAACCCCACACCTGGCCTGATGGTGAGATAGAAACAAAAGGAGCCTTGATCAGCTCAAGATTCCCCAGTTTAAAACCAACAAACTTCTTAAAGATGAAAGTGGTCTATCTCTGTGCGTTCTCAAAAAATCAAAGACCACCTATGCTTCTCGGTATGTAAGATCATGTGAGGTGACATCGCTAATAAAACCAATTTGTTTTCAATCAGAAAAAACATCTCACGCTGAGATTCCTCTGTGTTTTCAGAAACAGGCCTTGATTATTGTTCTGCCCTTGCCTTCAAAGTAAGCTTCAATAACACTGCCTCGCTCGCAGGTGTCAAAAGTACAAGGCCTCGGAACACACGCCGCCACATTCCTGCTTTCTGTCAAATTATTCCTCTCTGTCTTTGCACTTTGTTTTCCATCAAAAAAAAAACAAACATCAAGCAGCGTCTGTTTGCTGTTTTCAAGCTTTTGTTTGTGTTGGTATATGCGACTGTGTGAGCGTGTGCGTTTCACATGCACAGTGGGTGTGCACTCAAACACATAGTAAAGCTGCTGATGGCTGATGTGACGCCCTGATTGATTTCTGTCTGAAATAAAGAAAGCCAAGGCTGCACAGAGACAGCAGGTGGAGATTTCTGTTAATGGCAGAGTGGCCCAGCGAGACTCCACACAGACACCTGGAGTGAGTGAAGCACTCCTAAGGTCAGCGACAAAGTGTGTGCATGTGTGTGTATTCTAAATGTTGAACACACACACACAAAACAGTTGCTAGAGCATAATATGATGTTTGATACATGTTTCTTTGTTCACATTTGTTAAATAAAATTAAGATGATACACAGAAGTATAAAACCTATTTTTCACTGGTCAAAAATACCCAATAACATCTGTCTGCAAAGGGAATGGATACATCAGCATTCACTCCAAGGTCAAATGATACATCTTTTACACCAAAATTAGCAGGTATACATGTTTTCTACCCCTTGCCAGTAGAGGAGTTTGTCTTTCAGCTTTTTTTCCTCATTGCGTCATGTTCAACAGCACGAACACGCCAAAAACAGAGGCTCTCTCTCACCTTACTCTCGCTAAATTAGTGCCGACTTGAGCCAGAGCAGATTCAAATTGTTGTATTGTAGACAAAAGCTTGATGTTTTATCCGGCCCTGAGGGACCAGGGACACTGCGCTACTTTCTTCTTTATTTGGGCAGTTCAGACGCTGATGCTGCACCTTTGTCATAGCACGGCATTGAACTTGAATATGTTGGCGCACAAACAGCCATGAATATGTGTATACTTTTGTTCTCAACAACATGCAACAGCAAATTTTTTCTAAGTTTACAGCACATTCATGTTGAAAATGGATAAACAGCCAATTAAAAGGCAAATTCCTCTGGGAAAGAAGTCATTTGCCTTTTTAAATGAGTTTATCCACACACACCTGCTAATTTTGGTGTGAAAGAAGTATAAAACAGGCTTTATAAAAAACCCTTTGTGTTCTGTCTGGCTGCTTCCTGCCTCCACCCACACTTCTCTCCTTTATTCCCCTCTTCCTCTGCTCTGCTGTGGCTGCGGTGGTCGGGTGTCCTCTTCCCTCCACAGGGCCCTCTCCCCAATTCAGTCCCCCCTTATCTGCCACATCAAAAGATCTCATTACAAGCTGTGACACCAGCCCCACCCTGAGCCAACCTGTTCCTGCCATCACATTTAAATAGCATGACGTTGTGTTCATAATAGGTAATGTCATGCACTGTGCTCTCTGATGTCTTGGATCCCGGCTTCCCTGTTTCCTTTCTTTTCCTCTCCTCTCCTCTCCTCTCCTCTCCTCTCCTCTCCTCTCCTCTTCTCTTCTCTCCTCCCCTCTCCTCTCCTCCTCCTTTCTACTCCTCTCTCCCTATTTCAACCCCTGATGCCCGACAGACGCCCCTCTATAAAATTCTCTTTTATTTATAGCTTGTTTGCTTTTTATAAGGCAGCTGTGTAGACCAAAGTCGCTCGTCTTGTTTGATGTGCACATCTCTCATCTGTGATTACGAAGTGAATCTTAAAAAAAAAGCACAGGCTATTAAATGAAACGACTGGAGTGGAGCCTCCTTAGCGAAGATTATTCTGCACACATTTTATTTGCCTTCTCTCCATCAACAGCACATAACTTGAGCCTGAGATCCTTTTGAAGACCCCAACACTCCCTGTACGACAGACAACACAGGTTGTATGTGTGATCCCAAATGTCCGACTCACTTGCTCTAGATATATTCTGGAACTTTTCCTGCCGTCCCCCTAGTAAAGCATTGGAAAGTCACATTGAGTGAGGAGGCACGTTAATGACATTTCTAACACGTGACTGAACTGGAGGAAAACAAATATTTCAGGATGAGGTCCCACATAAATGATGATGCAGACGAAGATGTCAACTTGGAAAGACAATGAGATTCAAGAGCTTTTGGCGGTAGAGGCCTGCGCCTGTGTCAATGTGCTTTGATTTCTGCAGCAGAATTAATCCATCATGTCCTGCCTCTTGCATGTTCTACCCAGACGACATCCCTCACCTGAATGTTCCAAAAATGTTCTTGCACATGGATAATCTCCTGCTGTGTTCTTCAAACGTGAAAGTATACACATTTTCCACAGTTGAAAACAGCTTATCACCCCGCGCTATGGCCAATAGGCCAAAATTAAGAGTAGTGGAGTCATACTCGTGATTCTCGCTGCTTACTGCTCTCATTTACTCTTTTAATTCATTCACTGAGAAGAGCGGTGTCGCTCATGTCCCCAGGAACACTCTCCACGCCACAGTGCTGTTAAAGAATAGAACAGAGCTGTGTCATAAATAATCTCCACGGCAGACTTTGCTGGGCACACTGAGCACAGCAAGGGATGAATCAGATTGTAATATCGGATGGGGAGCTTCCGTGAGCTGCATTTATCATGACCAATGGGAACACACTAGAATCCTGCAGGACAGATGGATCTTTAACTTTGTCTCCTTTTCTTCGTGCTCAGTACTTTGACAGATATCACTCAATCCCCACCTACAGACAGACAATTAAATTGGTGTACAGTCTAACCCAGATGCTCTCACTGGACTGACCCAGCTCGTATGCAGGTGAATGTGTGTGTGTGTGTGTGTGTGTGTGTGTGTGTGTGTGTGTGTGTGTGTGTGTGTGTGTGTGTGTGTGTGTGTGTGTGTGTGTGTGTGTGTGTGTGTGTGTGTGTGTGTGTGTTGGTGGTGGTGGAGAGGGCAGATGCAGAGTTGGAGAAAGCACAGCTGCAAGGACGACTTCTCCATCTCTCCCAGACATTTATCTGACACTTGAGAGTAATAGATGAAGGTTGCAGCATTTTTGGAAGAGGATGCTAGAGTTTTATTTCACAGGATGTTTTGTTTTTCCCATGGAGAATTTATTTTGGCAGGTCTGTTACTCAGAAGTGCTGCTCTTTCCTCCCTCCTCTCTTCCTCTCTATCTATCTCTGTCCTCTCTTCATCTCCATCCTTTATTTCTCTCTGAGGCACTGTCGCTTCCTTACAGCCTCCCCTCCGTTTGATAAACTTTTGAGATTTTGTATAACAAAGCACACAAGAAACAGCAGCCACGAGGAAAAAAAAAAGGGGCAATCACACTGTCAAGGTGCTTTGAAGAGCAGAGCTCTGCAGCGGCAGATTAATGTCCTCATAAAACGAGGGAGCTGATTTTGATGGAGGACTTTATAGATTTTTTAGGTGGACCACCTCCTTTGGGTGATAATTCTTTTCTCTTTTGTTCTACATACTTGAGGTAAAAGAGGGAAAGGGTGGAGAGACGTGAGAGTGGGTGCGAGCGCAGGGGCTGACGGTGACAATACCCAGATCAGCTCCACAGTCATGTATATGAAAATCTCTGGCAGTTTCAATGATTATTACCTCTCAGGAACAATACACAACATGCATCACCTTTAGCCTTGTCCTCCGAATGCACACACACATACACAGAGAGAAAGAGACAGTTTTCAACAGCTGAACACTGCCACAGATATTGCACTATTAGGAGGCAATTGTCCAAGAATGATTGGCCCCTTACAAACAATAAATCGGTTGTTACTATGGAAATGGAGTCAAAACGAAAACAGCAGTGGCTATTGACGTGGGCAGGTAATGAAATGATAATACCTCACAGATGGAACGCTTGTCAAGGAGTCATTGACCTTGATTCCTTCCTGTGTTCCTTTCTGTTCTCTGCTCATGGTTGATAAGAACAAACAGAAACACGCAGGATCAAAAGATCTGTCAGATCGACACGGCTCATTACACACATCTGACATGTTACACATGTTTGAAATATTTCAGAATTTTACCAATGCATGAATTCTCTATCTAATGACTAACAGACGTGTGAGTCTGTGTAAAGTCTACAAGATTGATAAGTTGGACAGTATTTGCCTTTTTTTTAATAAAAAATCAGAAGCAAACATCAACCATTCCTGACCATCGACTGTGTGTGATTGCATATTTGTCTGGAGGACAAATGGAGAGTCTGTGGAACACAAAAGCCGTATGCTATATATCTTCCCTTTTTTGTTGAGACCTTTTGATGAAATTCAATTTGATGGCCCAAACAGCAGTAAAAAAGAGAAGCTTGATGGAGGAGAGTTGAGCCTGAGCCACACAAGCCAGGGTAAGGAGACCTCCCTCTGGGCCTGGCAGCCCAATCCAGTTTATTGATTTTCTGTCCTCTCCTTCAATATCTGGAATGCACCGTACCCAATAGATTATGACAAACGTGCCCGCCAGAGACCACCGATCCTCTAATTGAACTTGATGGAGTACAGCTGAGGTTCAAAGGTTGGGAAAATTCGGTGACAGAGCAGGTTTCTGTAAACCTCCCAAAGACTCTTCCTCAGTCTATAAAACCCACCGGCGGCTCCGGAAGGGAAAAAAAAAGGTGTCTTCCTTTCGTCCAACCATCTCTCCTCTCTTGTCTTCTCCATGGTAGTGGACAGCTAGACTCTCAACGCACTGCTGAGCACAATGGAGTCAGTGCTTTACAATAACAACCTCCTGCCAAAAGCACAAAAAAACAAGGCAGGAGAAAGCTCAGTGCTCTATTTTGATGAAAGTAACAAGCACAGCTTGTTGTAAATAGGCTCTCTGAAGCCTGAGGCAGCTTTTCTCCCCAGGGGACATGCTTTCTGCATATCTCCCAGGGTTGCTGTCGCCAAAAGGTTCCCTCTGTTAAGGGAAAAAGGAGGCACAAACAAGAAGTAGCTTCAGCTCTTCTGGCAAGAAGAAATCTACCATCGGTAGGGCACACTAGCTGGGATTTACCATCCATTCAGATTAGGAATAAGATGTTTGGTTTACAATGCACGCCTGTGTATGGACCTTTCTGTTAGCCGTGTTGGTAGGATTACCATCCAGGTGCACACGGAGACACATTGTTAGCCGAGTACATCGAGTTGTTGAGCTACTGAAGGAAGAGGTAGCACCCTGTCTGTCTGTGAGCTCTTCCTCCTGATCCCTGATAACTCGGATGTGTGCTTATTCAAATGAGTTCTGCTCCGGGCACCCTCTTGCAAATCAGGTGCCATCCGCAGTGGCATTGTCACACAAATTAGAAACGGATGTTTTGGGTAGAGCAGAGGTGCAGAGTCTGTGGACAAAGTCAGCCTTGGTTTCTTGGACATATTTGCGTCTCTCTCCACAGGAAACTCAACCATGAGACCAAATCACTCTCACCATTTCCTCTCCTAAAGGGGAAAGGCAACGTAAAAGATGATTGTCTCCAATCTGCCACCCACATTTGAGAGAGTAGTTTTTCTTTTAATAAATCTCCTCAAACCTCTCTCTTCACTTACCTTTCTCCCCGATGCCTATAAGCTCCTCTGATCCTTTCCAATAATAATGGCATTGCCAGCCAATCTCTCTGAAAATGGGTTCAGCGCATACCTAATCCCATTTAATTACTTAGACACACAGGGCTCAGGACACACTCCTCAGGCGGCGGCCCCCCTCTCTCTGTAAGCATGCCCTGTTTGCACCCCATCCACCTCTTCTCATGAATTATGGATCCCTGGCTGCAAGGCGAGGGGTGATCATTCCGCCTGCTCTGTCATAAGGCTCAGGGAGAGCCTTAGCCCAATGTAAATATGGTGCCTGTCTGGGGTTGAGGTGCCCTATTGTGCTTGGTATTAAAAGCTCACCACTCTTACCTCTCAGTCCCTCCACCGCTGCAGTGCTCGCAGCAGGGGGGGCAGAGGTAATCGCACAGCCTTTCCAGCACTCTGCTCAACTGCAGCCGGGCTCATGCTGACCAGCATTATGGCTGACAGTCATCATACCTGAGAGGAGGAGAAATGAAAAGGAGATGGAAGCTGAAAACTGTAGAAATGGGCTGAATCAGCCCAGTTCTGTTGTTGATTTGTCAGCACAAATGCCAGTTTACACAGTGAGAAAACATCAACACTTTCTCTGCGATCACATGTCAAAGTCCTCCCGACCCTTGTGCCCTGGGTGATGTAATGGTGATATGACTTGAACAGACAGTTGCTGAATGATAAGGGTTTTTGGATGTTTGCTGTTTTAACAGGGGTGTCTGTAAAATATCTGAATCTATCTATCCAGTTGCTGCCACGGCGCTCACAGCTGAGTCTTGTAGAGGAGAATCCTGGGAAAATCATACTGTCCTTGCAACTCCTTATGAGGATCAGACCTCTTTTCTCCAGCTGCTATCAGATGCTTTAACTACACACACTTCTGGGCATGTTAAACCATTCTCCTGTGTCACTGCCTGTGTGGAAATATGATGACATGTTTATAGAGAAGAAAAGTCTCCACGATACTTCATCAGGGTTGTATACATTCAAAGAAACAGCTAAATAAAGTACAAGATGGCCGCCTAAGGACTATAATTGGCAATGTCACAGTTCTCCCCTTGCCCTAGGAAAAGAAAAGAAAGATGATGTCTGTGTCAGCTCTGAGATGGTTCGATGCTGTCTGTCAGGGCCCTGAGCACATTTCCCTGAGCTTGATACAGACAGGGCTTGTCTCGCTGCCCTCAGCAGCAGACAGACGTCTCATCTTTATCTCTCCAGATTTCTACCTAATCTGTTTCTCTCCCCTTGGCCTCTCTTCATGAATCTGTCATAAATCATTTTTGGATTCTGGCCCCGTTTGCACAGACGGTTTCATAAAGGGAGAGGAATGGGCATCAAATATCCAGCCTAAATAGCGATCAAATTACACGGGATATGAAATGCTGTAGTTTGGAATCCATTATACTACTCAATAAGAGTCTTCCCACTGTAATATGTCAGCTCTGGCCCTAGAGGGACAAAAGCACAGATGGTACTGTATATGTGCAATATGCATATGACTGAACAGTCTAATAACTATGGCTGACAGCTGAGTGAACAACATGCGAGCTGAGAACACACAACTTGTTCAAAATACAATCCTGCCTCCATATTAGTCTTACTGTAAGCCAATGTTTGTCTTAGTGCAGTTCTTAAAAACAAGCTAAAAACACAATAAAACAGTTGGAGACCTTGAAAATGAGTTTGCAGTTGCTTTAAAAAGCTCAGGCTCTGCCTCGTCTACTGGTTGCATTGTTTCTGCAGGTTAATTGCCATATTATTTCTTTTTTTCCCCATTTCAAAGTTCACATGAAAACAACTAATTACATTCAATAACTAAAGTGATGATTGTTCTAAATGGACTGGACCTCTCTGCCTCCATCTGTTAAAACCACTACCTTTTTTTTTTAAAAGGGCTCTTCATCTTGACAAGTATCATTGAAAAATTCCGTCACCATGGTGACGGTAGACTCATTATGTTTAATCCACTAATTGGTAACTAGCTCCACAATTGGCTGTAATTGCTTTGGGGACACATTTAACCCCTTGGTTGGTATGCAGAGCAAGGCTACTTCTGCCGGCGTCGTCGGACAAAGGCCAGAAATGAAAGATGGTGCCGTGGAAACTCTGTCCACAGAAAATCCAACCCCCCCAACACCCATCCCCACCCTCGCTCCATAAGACAAAAAAACCCCAATCAAAAATCTGTGCACATGCACTGTCCTCTTCCTCCAAGCGTTGCTGAATCTCCTAGTGCAATATTAATTAATGGGGATGGTTGCCATGGTGATTGATCACCATATTCTCTGTCAGCAGTATTTAGCCAAATGGGCCCTAATGTTTGTTTGTTAATGGGGCAGTAAACAATACTGCTTGAAGTCTTTTATTACCTCCTCAGCGGCTCCGCCAGCACCTGGGCCATTCAGCGGTGCACACTGTACGCCCAACATCAAATGAAAGAGAGGAAGTCTACTGCTTTTCTTTTGGTTGCTGATAGCGACCTAACATGATGATATCGTAACACATATAACAATATCAAAGCCATTACACATTGCAAACCCCCCTGCCACGAGTAATTACTTAAAAAAAAAAAGTCTGCTACACTTTAAATTATGTCGACATGTACTCTGATCAGTGATCTTAATATTTACTGATAGAATCAGTGTATTCATTAAAATGGCTCACACAAATTACTGGGTTCTGATGAAACATATGAGGTGACCAGTACTTTTATGTCTGTGTGTGGGTGTGTTAGTTCGGATGTCCGTGTTGGAGGAGGCTGTGTTTTAGTGTGTGTGTGTGTGTGTGTATGAGTCATGGCACTGAACAAACTCAAACCCCTTTGAAGAGTGAAAGGCTCAAAGGATGGAGAGGCAATCCGAGAACTTCACAGGCACAGAGGGGAAATTGCCTTGAACCTTGAGGTGTATGAAAGTGCAATTTGTGTCCCATCTGTTCTGCTTCCCTTCCATTAGGAGGAAGGGTGCTCTAAGGCCACCGAGGAGAAAATGCCCCTGCGAGGGTCTCTGGGTACACAGGAGCTCTCAAAGATTTAATTTGCCAGACTACTCATTCCCTTTAACTGTGTTTATCATCACCGCTTTGAATGTTGTTATCTTCTTCCTCTTTATATTTCTCCTTTCTAATGAAAGAACAATGCTGTTTGTTTTTTAGAACATTTTTAAATGTTCCACACAAAAGTGAATTTTTGAATTCACATGTCTGTGTTAGCCAATAAGCAATTTAGACTGGTGATATTTCCATGCCATTTTGACTGTGTTTCCAGAAGAGAAGCGAACATTGGAGATGAGAGAAAAAAAATTAAAAGCGAGACAACCCTGCAGCTCTGTCGAGAGAGGAGTCTCTCTACCTGCACTGAATCCTGTCTCTGTAATACCACTCTGCAAAGTGGCTGGATTGGCTTCCTTAACTTTTTGCCCTTTCTTCGGGCGGGGGATTTGCATGACAGAAGCCAGGAGAGAAGTTTGTTGCCCTGGCAACGGATTGCCTCCATTTGCAGCTGGAGCAGAGGTGTTACTGGTGGAGATTAGATGGGCCCCAAAGGATACACGTTTGTCAGAGCTCAGGTAGTCGAGTGCATTACCGGCACCAGAAAGTGCCACTGTCAGTGATTCAGACTGAATTTTCTATATTTTTTACATTTCCTTACACCTTGGGATGATTGTTGATGGAGTTGTATGTGATACGGACAGGACGAGACGGGGTGTTCAAATGGCGCTCGCATTTAAATTCCTGTTTGGAGCCATAAAGAGCTGTAATGGACTTAGAGTGGCCACAATTATAACCCTTTTAGGATTTTTTTAAATTTCATTTTACTATATTTAGTTTTTTTTTCCCTGAGCAAGAACAGGTACAACTTTGTACAACTGCATATATGTATATATATATACACACACGTACATACACAAATATCTGAGAAGAACATAAGGGAGTTTCCGAGTTATGAATAGTAATGATATATGTACGAAAACTAGGGGGAAGAAATCTTTACATACAGTAAGCCCACATTTGCATTGCGTTTTTGTCTCTGTTCTTTTACTTGACCTTGTTTAATACCTCCACCATGTTTTATCTACATTTGTTTATTTGTTAGTTAGTTTGTCATGCAGAAACAACTGAGCAGATTACTAGGAAACATGTTGGAAGGATGGTGTGTGGGTCAGTTAAGATCACATTAAGTCTTGGTGTGGATCAGGATCAGGGGCCAGATTCAAGATTTTTTGTTTTTTCATTTTCTGTTATATTGTTACATAAGAATTTTTTTTTACATTTTCAGATTTCCCACAGAACAATTCCTGGTGCTTGATAAAAGACAAAAATCAACCAAGCACATTAAGGGAACTGATGAGTGTGTGCAATTTGGTACAGCTTGTTTAAATTCAAGGGGATTATGGAACCTTGGTGTAGGATCTTGTTCATTTAGTTTTAATTCTTTTTTATTCTATCAACAGTAATACTTTTATTTTATTGGGCATGTCATATAAGCCATTCTGTTCATCATAAAAATCCACTCTTTGGAGGAAACCATTTACATAGCGTAAAGTCATGGATGCAGACACCTCATCCCCCTCCCCGCTGATATTAGCAAATCCTAATGGCACCTTTCAGTGAAACGTTCATCTCGACAAATTGATTTCCATGTGTGAAACAGAGAGTTGTCCCTGGTGACAACAGCTCCTAAAACCCTCTTCACACATATTGCATATGCTGCTAATTCAGAGGAAAAGGACAGAAAATGAATGTGAACTAGAAATGGGGTTGCGTTGTGAGAGAATATTAACAGTCGGAGGGGCGAGGTGGGTGCTTGCAGTTGGTGATTAGAGCCACAGTTTGTGTAGAGGAGAGTGCACGCAGTCCCCATTGCCAACTGTGAAACAAATGGCATCTAAATTGAATAATTCAGTCTGGGGGAGAAAGATGTGGGATTTGCACACAAAGACTGACTGACAGATAGAGTGAGAGGAGAGGCAGCCAACCTTTAGCAGAGCTGGATAGAAAAGACAGTAAATGGCAAGTTAGATTAATAGATTGGCATGGTCTCACAGAAGATGGGATAATAATTCACCAAGCAAAAGAAAGGCAGCCTTTTTGAGGTCAGAGTTGAGTGGGGAGGAATGATGAAGATGGAAATATGAATGCTGAATAATGCAGCCGTGATCCTTCCCTGGAACAAAAAAAAGGATTAAGAGTGGTGGAAAGAGTCAAAGGCTAGAAGCAGTTGTGGAGAAGGATAGAAAGGAGTCAGGTGGGTGTAGGAAAAAAGAATCTGTGAGGGAAGTGAAGCGTAGTGGAGACAGAACAGCTGGAGAAAGAAGATTTTCGCTGCTGGACAGGGGTCAAGGTGTTATTCTAATCCACATCCGACACCAGCCATCAAGCTTTGGGCATTCACCTCTGCCTGAGCACCTTTTTAACCCACAGCTGACACGTAGGCGCCAGGCTGTAAACACACATGTAAATGAACACCTGGATTCCTGTGAGCTCCTTTGGATCCAGATTCTTACATAGGAATTTTATCTGAACAAATACGCACCACTTCACGAGTCAATTATAACACGGTAAAATGAGAAATTGACTTTTTAATTTTTACAAAGCAAACTCCACCTCTGGCTAATTGCGTGCAGCTTGTTCCGGTTGGTTTCTCTTCATTCGTGAGTTGACAGAATGTTTCTTTCACTCACTGCACCTTCCTGAACCCGGGACCTCAGTTTGAGATTTTTCTCTGATCTCATTCATTCTTTGTGTTTGGAGCTGAGATGTCCTGCTTGTATTGTTAACTAGCTTTCAACAAAGACTTTTAACCTGCTCTGTCAGTCATAGTTTTCAAACCCTTCATTTTCTACAATTTATTTTCTTTCAGCTCTTAATTTGATCACACAGCAATGTGATTCTTCGCTCTCTGTGAAGTACCTCCTCAACAAAACTGCAAAGCATCAATATTTTTTATATTAAAGGATCACACAATGACTTGAAAGGTGTTGATCGTAATGATGAGGCCATTGATACTTTTCATCAAAATCTGCTGCTCCTTTAAATATATCAATTGTCTTTTGTCTTTCAACTCTTTCTTTGAATTTACTCAACAACGCAAAAGTTTACTGTTTTTGTTCAATTACCTCACTAGCAGGCAAAAGACCTAACCCCCCCCTAAAAACCTACTTTGCAATAACATGCCTAGCACCAGACAAAGTTAGCAGCCAGCTGGTGAACATAGCCGAGCATTCAGCAGCTGAAGAGCCAGATATCACTGGAGGAGTTGGTGGAAACCAAACCAGAGCTAAAAGGAGAGGAAATGCTGGACCTGCACTGACCTGCACAAGTAGAGAGATACATAACCTGGCCTTAATGGAACTGCTGATGTGGGAACAGGAATGGGTTCAACTCAAAACATTTAATAAAAGTGAAAGAGTAAAGTCATTACTCACCAAACCTACAATTTAGTAATTTCCATATAATATTAAGATTGCTAATAGTAACTAACTTTAGCTAGCTTAAGATACTGGTCACACCAGACAAAAGGAAAATTAAAAAATGAAATGAACTAGATTGTTTTTAATGTTTTATTAACTATATTATTTCTTCTCACTCATAATAAATATATGATATAATAATAATTAACAATTTTCTCTATATTTGATATTTTCCCAGTGAGAGGACAAACAATTCTTGTAAAAATGGAAGATGTATGAATAAAGGCTAAATCTAACAAGCTGGGACGTCATCACTGTCCTCATCACCATCCTCATAATTGTTATCTATTAATGTCATCATAGTCATTACCTCCTGTAGTTAAAACTCCTCATTTTAAATTAATGCTGTAATCATTTCAGCCTCTTAATTCAGTTGCATGGAGGACGATTTGTATGGAGTTAAGTAATTGGACAGAGTATTCAATGAGACTTTCAGAGTGGTGATTGTTTACAGTAGACAGCGGTACTCAAGTGTTGTCTGTAATGTGATTAGCTGTCTGTTTCAAATTAAACACAAGCCAATAATGTAACTAGGGACAAAGTATCTCATTGTCCTCAGCATCCCTGCAGATATCCTCACTTCTCCCCTTCTTTCTTTACTTTGACAGCTTTTGTTCCGCCTTTCATTTCCAGCCCTCGTCCTTTTAAGAGACAGACAGTAAGGAAGAGGTGGATGCGTGTGATTGTGTACTGTACTTGTGTGTGTGTGTGTGTGTGTGTGTGTGTGTGTGTGTGTGTGTGTGTGTGTGTGTGTGCGTGTGTGTGTGTGTGTATTGTGGGGTTGCGGGGTGGGTGAAAGGAGGGATCACTCAACTCTCAGTGGCTCTGGGGAGCTGTCACAATTGATAGTGCTCTATCACTCGCGAATGGAGGTGCAGAATTGGGCAGAGCTGAGCGCTGCGCAAAGCAGAGGCTGATCGTCCCTCTGTCCACTGGAGCCTGACTGACTGAGATGGGGAGACATGGAAAGTGTTCAACCAGCTGCCTTCACAACTTGAAATGAACAAGCAGAAGCTATTTAAAATGCAACAAGAGGAATTTAAATTACAATTACTGACAACAGGGAAGACAAAATCCCACTGAATGTTTTAAAATACTTTACTCAGACATGTGGTGCTTTTTGTTTCAGTACCGAGTTCATCAAATACACCAGGCAATGCTGAGAAAGCAACTCATTCCAGCAGGCATGGGAGATGCAGTACAAACTGTCCAAGTTTAATAGAGTGACTCTGTCATGTTTCTTTGTCAAATGCTCAGAAACTAAAAGGGGCTAGGAGAGTGTTTACCTCCACCAGTGCTCACACCCTATCTTGCCATGTTAAAGAAGGTTTAAAAGAAATCCAGGATCCACTCAGTGAATGATGAGGGAAAGAATATCTCCTCCACTACTTTACAACAGGACCTTTAACATTTAAACAGTATTAAGAAATCTTCTTTTAGTTAGAGGGTTAGATTCCACTCTCAGTTCATTACGCTGATTTAGCCAGAAAGTGTTGCACATTAAAAGACTGATAGTCTGACATCAAAGACATAACAGACCACGAGACAGCTCCGCCCCCCATAAAACCACAGCTTGTTTTCACACTTCATTTGTTTTCATACCTGATGTAACGTGTTAAAAAGTGAGCTTCAAAGTTGTAGGCAGGTTTCGTTTCCTTGAAGCAGAGCCGACCTAGTTTTTTTTTTCCTGTCTCCAGATTTTATGATAAGTCTTTGCAGGAGAACACTTTTCCCAAAATGTCTAACTGCTCCTTTAAAATGTCTTGTTAATGGATTTTTAGCAATCAGGTTGTAATTTCAAATAATTACCTAATACCACACGGTGTACAACAAAAATGATGGTAGAATAATGTTTAAATTTATATTGTAAAATTATAGTATAATACGATGCAACTCTATCATATAATTTAAAAAGTATTATCTGGAAATTGTGTAAAATGAACATGAACTATAGTGAAAAAGCAATAGAAGCTAGCAGCTGTATCTTGATTTGGGATTTCCATGTCAAAATGATTTGATATGATTGAAAATTCTCAAATGGTTTTTGAGTTAAGTGGTATAGTCCAACTCTTTTCCCTCAGCTTTAATATTTCTTTCTTAACACTCCAGCAGCTCTCTCACTGTTCGTCTCTCAGTGTTTCCAGTTTGTGTTACATTGTGAGACAAGTGTTCTTCAGTGCTACAAAATCATTGTATTCATTTTGTGTATGAGCAGTGTGCTTTGCTATGTTTTGATTATGCATGATTTCCTGAACACACTGCACACTTGAAATGTGGTTAGTATGTAGTAGGCTAGAGAAATAGGACTAATTAGGTCTGTTGAAATTACAGTCACTTTTTAACAAGATTAAAGTGCAATTAGAGAGGAGATCAACATCACTGAGCAGAGCGAAGGTACAAATCTGATCTAAAATGGACTTCCCTCACATCACAGTTGTTTCACACATATTGATTGTATCTGATAGCCTGGCTGTTCTCTGAGGTGCATCTCTTTAAAGTAGATCTTAACTAAACAGAGTGGCCCCTCACCTGTCAGGGACACCAGTGCTGAGCTGAGGCTGCATTGTATAAAGAGAGCAGAGATGTAACATGTGAAGCTCTCAGACAACAGGAAGGATACCTGTGTTCTTGGCAGACCTGCCTGAACCAGCTGCTGCTCAGAGGAACACAACAGCATCGATACACAATGTGCGCTGTAGGCGTGTCATCACCAGAACTTCTCTGATAGACAGCAGCATCGGTTGTTAATATTAGGGGCAATATTTTGTTGTTAGATTATAATGCACACTTTAACACTTTAATTCGGTGTAATATATGATTTATCTGTAGAATGCAACTTAACTATACATAACTTCGGGTGTAGCAAGGTTTCTCAATCAAAACAATAATAAAATTTATGGTTTGATGAATTCGTGAAGCAGTGAAGGATGATGGGAGGTGCAAATCATGTTCACAGATGAGGTAATGTTTTAATGTTTTATTCACAATATGCAGCAAACGACAATGTGATCCATTACGAGTACAGAAAGGGAAGTAAAAAAACAGTTAACTGGCTAGCAATGTGTTTTCCCTTCGCCATGTGTAATTACCGCGGAAATTACAGCAGAGATGAACAAAGCCACAGGTGAAGTGGATATGACACCAAAACAAAACGTCTGGTTGCCTCTCAAAAAATTGTGGATTTCTCTGGGTTTGAACATTGTTGGATATATTTTGGATAATTTAATTACACAAGTCAACAGAATATTTAACATAGGTTGAGTAGTTTTACAAAATTTCTGTATTTTGATCCATATATCTTAAATAAATACAATAATATGGGTAAGTATGTCTTTTTATTCGAGCTGCAGCTCACACAACACACCTTATGAAAGGTGTCTTAAAATGTTTTTGTACTGAAATGTGATTCCTCACATTAGATGCAGCAAATTCAAATAGTTATAATAAGAACTTACCAGCTCATCTTCTGCTATTTCACACCATTGTGCTACATTTAGCAGTTTATTAAGGACTTTTTTCAGTCTGTGATTAGAAATAACAGTCACCACCTAAAGGCACATCCATCCTAAACATTTATGTTCACAACATAACCTCAACTCAACCTGTCTGCAAACAGCTTTCTGTGTGAACTCATGGTTGTCTCATGAAAACGTCTGTGACTGGTCACACGCAGGAAACCAGATGCTTCAGAGGGTTGAACCAAAACACCGCAAAAAAACAGCCTTCTAAGACATAAACAAGTGACAATCTTAGTGTGGTGAAGTCAGCTTCGCTCGAACTGCACCTTGAATGAAAAAAACAAGGTTAAGAAGCACAGAGTCACTCTCAACCAAAACTGTAAAGGAACAGCATGTCCTTTTGAAGCTCAAAAAAAACAAGTGACAGTCACTACATTTAATTACACCTTGAACAGCAAACACTCATATAAAGAACACCAGAAAGTTAAAGTAAAGAAGGAATAAAAATCACGAAAAAATAGACGACAAAGAAAAAGTCAAATAACACTGTTTTCACAATAGTAAGGTCACAGGATAAAAATGGGTCTTGCTGTTTCTAAAAGACAACCATGCACTTTTCACTTTTGAAGGTTTCTGCACAGCTGGAGTCACGACAGCAAACATGTTGTTCTCCTTTTCCACTGGTCAAAAAACCCACTGATACCCATGTGCTAAGATATTTAGCCTGTAATGGGAATGGAACAATCTGCATCCACTCCTGGGTCAGATGACTCTGCAGTGGATGTGGAGCTCAGCTCCGGCTCTGATTGGCAGTGACGGAAACATTACCTGGGGGAGGATGTTAATTTCTTCTTCTTCTTTATTTTGTCTACACATTGACTCGGCACCTTTCCAGCACGATGTTATGACATACCAGAAACTTCCAGGCATTGGTGTGTAAACAATTTCAACTTTGGGAATGTGTTTTTTTTTCAGTGTATTGTGTAAGATGCAACACTGGCAAGACAGTGTTGCATTCTGGCGTGATGTTACCTCCAACACAATCTCGGATCCAATCATTTATCATCTGAAAATGAATTTGCTTCTGGTGTTAACAGCCAGTATTTATGGAACTTTTGATGTAGTCTGTTCGTATCCCGACAAATACTCTTACTTACTTCGCCGCACGCTGTTTACATTCCAGTGAGAATCCACGGGAGTCAAATGCAATATTTTCTGGCCTATATGTCCAGACCACATTGAGGCTATTCTTTATTTAAATCCATCTGCATGGAGAGCCTATGATGCATTTCCATATGTCTTCCAGCTCCAAAATCTTACCCCCCCACAACAGATTCTGCATGTTCACATCCTGAATCTGTTAATAGAGATTACATCAAAAATGACTCTAATGGGACAGGAGTTTGTGCCTTTGTGTGGTGAGTTTAACAACTTCTCAAACCCTGGGGGGGGGGGGGGGGGTCCAAAGTTCAGGACTAACACTTCTTCGTCTGGGTCTGTTCTGGCCTCTGATCTCTGTCCTGGCATCCCCTCTCCTCCACAACATTTGGCTGTCAGTATAACGTCTCTGGGGAAACATCCATTTGCCAATTGCTGAGACTTAAAATATTGCAAAAGATGCTTGTCTTGTCAAGCACTTGCAACAGTGGGATTTGATATATGCTTACTCACAGTATTATTGTAGCCAACCGCCTTTGACTTCACTGTGAATAAATCGAGGATGGTCCACACTGTTGTGCTTACAGCAGTTAAAACTGGGGTCAGCAGAGTTACATTCATTCAAATGCTGATATTGTCAACAACACAGAGAAGGTCTTGGTTTTAACTGATGCCTTGGTTTATATGATGGTTTTCGCTTCAGGCCTTTTGCTCTCTCACTAAGCTTTCTGCTTTCATGTCGATCTGTTCTCGCTTCTGTCAAATACGGTTAGCGGAACACTATAGAGACTCAACCCTGCATAGTGCTGGTGTCATGCGTGTAACATCATCCTCTCTTATCAAGCCTTTTGTCTCCTGCCTTTCTTCTGTTTGATACTTCGTGCCCTCGCTCCCTCTCCAGTCTACTCTGCCTCCCCTGCCACCTCTGGCTGCCCCCGATCTCATCCTCCACCTCTGTGTCCTCTAACCACTTGACACCTTTTCAGATTCATCCCCATCAGTTGGCAGACAGCGTGCATTTCACCCGCAGGGCACAATGCAGCGATCCTCACCGATCAATGGCAGATAAATCAATGCTATCTCTTTTTTCCATGCCTCTGCTGCCATTGATTTTTTTTTTCTGTTACTTTGCTGTTTGTGGAGACTTAAACTTTGCTCAATTAAACTGAGTCCACTTTCAGGAACAAATTGTAACAGCATCAGGCTTTCAGTTTGGAGACAGTCACTAATGTCGCTCTGGAGGTGGAGAACCAGAGCTTTATTTATGAGGTGCCCCATTCAAACAGAGACTGCAGTGTTGGTTTTTTTTTCCCTGAAACCGAACCTGGATTTATTGGTATTGTGAACCCTCTTTCAGATGAGACATGCCAAAGACTTGCCTTGATATCAAGGTCTTTCATTTTGAAATAAAGCTAATACCTTGAACAGAGACAAAGCAAATATCCTCTGATCATGTTTACGAAGAAAGAAGGAGGCTCAATTACCATGTGAATAAACCTTGCTTTGGTGTTTCAGTTAAATGCTCAGAGCTTTATTGGCAGGGAAATATCCCTGCTATGATTTCATATCCAATCTCCAGCCTCTGGATCCTGTCATTGGGAATGATTCCTGGGAAATGCACAGACTCAGACATATCATTTTGAAAACTGCATTTAATATAGCCCACAGAAAATTATCCACTGTGATATTTCGCTAGTCTCCCCCATAAATAATTCATTGTTTTTATGTGCCCTCGCGCTGCCTTGGGGATTGGAACAGCTGAGTGTTTTCACAAAGTATTTGTGTCCAATCTTCTGCGTATTGGGCGTGCTCTAATCAAACCACAGTAAACATGCCTTGAATGTTTGTTGAGTCATCTGGTTATCAGCTAATCAAATGGCTTATTTGCCCGCCTGCCTGCCTCGCAGGAGCACAACAGAGCTCTGGTTGAGTATTTTCCAATTAATTGTTCATCTGTGTGATTGACTATGCAGCCACGTGGCGTAGGTGATATGATTGAACTCCACAGACTTTAATGTATGCTCTTTAGGTCCACTGCAGCACTGTGGGGGATATGTGAAGGGAGCTAATACATTTAAGCGATTGATTAAGCCCTGCGCTCCTTTGTTCTGGAAATTTTACCTCTCTGAGAGCAACTGTTATTTGTCATGTTGGTGCAAGGCCTCATAAAAGATCCTACATGCACATACAGATTGTACCTATATTTCTGTGAAAGGGACTAGTATGAAAGTGCAAGTCATAGAGAGTATTTCAAAGGCAGAAGCCAGGACAGCGACATGGAGCTGCCAGGGATTGGTGAGCAATCAGATAGGGCAGAATTGATGACCTGGCTCAGGATGGATTTCTTGGAGCGAGCTGCCAGACTGAGGTAATACTTTCAGGCTCTTATCAGCACTGGCATAAGCTGAGTGCTGCATCACCCACTTCCCAGCGTCAGCTTATTATGAGAGTCCATGATGTGTGATTGCTTGTACGGCTTTTGTGTGTTGCGGGGTCTGTGTGCTGTGTGCGCTGGACACAGTTTGCAAGAAGAAGAAGAAGAAGAAGAAGAAGAAGGAGGAGGCCTCAGTCAAAGTGAACCCTCCACTTCCTCACTGTTGAAATGACATTTGCAAAAGAGCGCACATGTTTTGCAAGATTTCCTGTGACTTACATGAGCTGAGGGCGTCACTGACAGAATCCTGCAGAGTTAAGTGGCCACAGATCTGTCATACTTCTTCAAAGATTGTCTTGCTGCAATGATTTGTCCTTTTTGTCTTGCTCCATAAATGTGTGTCTTTTTAGTAAACAGAGGGCTGTTGGTGACTCAGGGGATCATTAGCACAACTGTCCTCTAATGTGAGCTTTTAATGTGAGTATAGATGGCAACAAATAATGTCTGACCTGCATCTACATATCTATATTGCTAAACTAACATTGGAGGTAGTTGATATAGACGCTGCACCCGTCATAGTTTAAGACAAATGGCCCAATAATGCATCCTAATAGATCCCTGAATAAATCTGCGTGTCTCTGAGGTAGCTCCCTGATGATCACCCAGCTCTCCGACTTCTGATATTATAAACTGATTATTGCCAGCCTTATTATACGAATGGAATATTTGTCCTATAGGAGTTTCAAACCAATTAAGTTAAATAGCATATTCAAGTCACCAATTCATAAACAGTAGATTCATTCCGCATGCTAATCACGTTAATTTTATTCAGGTTGCATAATTATACTTTATTTCTCCCCGCAGAGCAGCTGGCAAAGGAGCAGAATTCCTGCAGCTTGGAGTGTAATTCCGTGTGTTGCTCAAGGGCACTTCTCCTCCTGCAGGTTTTAACCCAGGTCTTCTCATTAAAGGACGGTGTCTTTAACCTTTAACAAGGCAGCTGGGGGGGGGGAGAAAGAGGCTGAGACGCTCTAAAGGATAAAAGAATGATTAAAGATCTCAATCTGCATCCTCCCAGCGCGATTCAGATCAGCTTCTTTCTTTTTCCGCGAATAAACAACGTGGTTTCAGACGCTTGGACGCATCTCTATGGAAACAGTCCTCAATTACCGATGATTGGCCAACCCGTGGGAATGTTTCTATTCCCTGAGTGCAGTGATTGGTCGGTGGGCGGTCTGTGCTGCCTGACAGTCTGCAGCGTTCCGGGTTATTGTCAGTCTCGGCAGCTCAGCACAAGGGCAGGACCGCATCCCGGAGCTGGTCGCAGCAGCCAGCTCGTTATCCTTTCTTAACCATTTCTTATTTGGTTACTACACCAAAGAGAGCATCCCGGAGCACTGCTGCCAGGGTCAGTCCACATCCTCAGCGGGGAATCTGAGTGTGAATCGTGGGGAAAGGGCTCAGAGAGGCTGCCGACACCGCGGAGAAAGTGACGGACGGAGCAGAGCCCGATCGCCGGGATTTCTTTTTTTTACATCGCATCGCAGCAGTTTCGGATATTTCAGGCAGCTGCTTTGGCCCAGCATTGATTTGTTTCAGGGTCTCTATTGCCTGTATAACAACAAATTACTAACATTTGCATGATACAATTCCCATAAGGTCGTGCATGGTGAGCGGGTGGACCACTTTAAACCCATGCGTAACGCCGGAGCATTTTGGAATACTGCGTAGCTTTGCGACCCTCCAGTGTTTCTACTGACACCTCTGTTATTTGGAGATAAAAGAGGAGGAACCAGGACCTTTTATTCTGTTCCGGAGGATAAACCGAGAAACCCAGAAGCGCACTTATTGGTGCGCAATCCTTCCGAGGACGCTCCTGAAATTGTCGACCTGCGCTTTTGCACTCGGCAAAAATTGGCAGCCGAGTCGAGAGAGAGAGGAAAAGGCGAAGCTTATTAACTTTGCATGCCAGAAGCTAGAGGGTGGAATCTAATTCGCAGGGTTACCGGCATATTTGCATCCCATCGGAGGAGGATAAACTTAATCAGCGTCTGACATCGACGAAGCGGCTGCTGGATTTTGGAGAACAGAATGAATCCTTTTTAATTTGGACCGGAGAGGTGTCAGGCAATTGCTCAGTGAACACTACGATCTGCATGGAGTTCTAGTCTGCACCACGGAGCAATTTATGGTAAATATTCATCTACATTTCTCTCTGAGTGCTGCAGATGTGTTGAATGTCTCGGGTCGGTCTGTGACCATTAACGTGGCTGCGGTCAGAATCGTTTTGGGATGGTAAGCGGAGGCGCAGCGGAAAATAATGACTGTTTGTAAATGCTCCGTTTTTTCTCGCAGGATGCTGTTCACAGAACGACGTCTCCGATTTAAAGCCTTTGTTTCCATGCGTGACCCACAATAAAGGAAGTGTTGTAAAAATCGACTTGTTAGGGAGCCACTCCCGAATGGCTCCAGGAGCCGCTTTGATGTGTGATACTGGTCTTTTCAAGTATGGCTGGCAATTAAGTGTATTGTGAGGGGCAGTGCACCGCAGGCACCGCACACACAGGGATGTGTGCCACTGGGGGAGTCAGAGCAAAAGGTGCGAATGTCGCCTCCGCGGGCCCCCGTACGTCACTGTGCATGTGCGTGCGAGTTCGGGCAGGATGACTTTAGTGTCTGTTGCAATTAGTGATTTTTCCACCCCGGATGTTAATGATATACATTCTCTTTTTATTAGGCGCCTACATATCGTGAGTGGCTTTTATCAGAAGACTCGTAAAATTCACGGGGACGTGTGCGTAACGCTGTAAAACTTTTCACTTTGCGCTCGGCGACATGTTGATGATGCTGCATTGAGCTCTGGAGGCAATTTGTCAGTGTCCTGTGAATCTCAAGTGAATGCAAATACAACCATGTCGGAATATCTTCGAGTAAAAGCGAAATTCATGTTTTATTTAAATGCGAGTGTGTGGGCTCATAAAAGTTGGGGCTGTTTCCGACCACAGTGAACTTTGAACCTCTCCGGGGTTGTGCTGTGGTTTGCTTTGCAGCGCTCCATCGCTGACACCGCACCTAAATGAGCCCTGCGCCTTATGCTGACTGTGCAGTGAGAGAAAAAGCTGCACACGGAATGTTTTATCATTAGACTACAAGCATCCTCAAAATTGATCTTCCTCACCAGCTCCGGTCCTGTTCAGACAGGCTGCTGGCTGAATGTAATCCGGGCCCCTACAGCAGCAGCAGCAGCAGCAGGGCAGGCGCCCCCACAGTCAGGGCACCTGCCATGGAGCCTTCCTGGCTGTATTGAATAAAACATCCAGTGATGTATGAGGCAGGGGCTGCACCCGAGGGGGCAGAACTGCCTCATTTACTTCCTCCACTCTGCGCCTATGACCTGCTGAGCAAATTGTGCTCATATTAGCTCTGCGGCTGCTCCTCACCTAAACAAATAGTCTCCCCAGCATAATGCTCGCCTTAACTCAACATGATGGTTGGACAAGGCAGGGGAGAAGGAAACGGCAGAAAAGCTTTAATATCTAGGTCACTGAATTACCTTTTGGAGTTTGTAGCTCTTGTTTTGCCTCTTTATTTTCTGGCTTAGATGTTAGATCTTCCTTTATTCTGCTACACTGGACCTTGAAAGTGTCCCGCTGCAGGCTCAAGACTTCTTTCACTGCATTCCTCTCACTTTCACCATGTTTCCTTTTTCTCTGGACAAAACTGACAAATGTCCACAGTGTATCTTAAAAATGTTTAAACCTCAGAGGTGGATCAATGATTTTTCTCAATTGGGAGCCAGGTAGGGGCCACAATTTACACTGAGGGGCCAAGTATATATCCAACATCCATGCATAATTCCTGATATAGTAAGGTGCACATTTATATCATTCAGTTTTACTTTTAGCTCTATAACTTTGAGCATCATTGGATATTTAGAAAATTACTCATTGTTCAAGTACAATGAGTAATTTCCATTGTACTTCAAAAAAATGTAATATTGTTAGGCAGTGACTAGCTTTGAAAACGTCTGCTGACAGGGCAGGGGCACATCAGGGGCCCAATAAGATATAAGTTGGGGCCAGCATAAACTTGTGTTTCCTAAATGTTGCTCACACCAGCCACTTGTTTACTCTACTCTTCCTTTCCTTACTGATGAAATTATGAAAAACCTTAATGACTAAAGTAAAAATCCTGCTGCCGCATGGACTCATTCAGGCTGCCAACAGTTGGAACATATTTTAGCATCGCATTAACAAAAGTAATACACTAAGAGAAGCATGGCATTTTATCAATTTGCAACTCAAATTGCCTATCAGTGTGATTGATTGATAGCGTTTGGGCCCCTTACTGTATTCTTTGCTTATTAAAGTGCCTGCCTGAAGTGAATCAGGGAGCTTGACTCATGAATATCGTTAAAGTCACTGAAGTTTAATTTCCTGCACTGTGTATTAATCTTTTTTAATCCCTGCATGGCTTGATTGTCTCAACACTTACCCAGAGGCAGCAAAACTCATTTTGGCACTTAAGATGACTAAAATAGTAGATACACACATGTGTATGAGTACGTGTGTGTGTTACTGAAGATCTGCCCCCGCATCAGAAGTGTCCTATGCAGGTCTGTTCTTCTGTGGACTTTATTACTGAATGTGCTGCTTTTTATTCACACAAATGAACAGATTTACCGTTCAGACTCCAATTATAGAAAGATGGACTGCAGCTGTAAATAATTCTGAAATGCACGATTCTTATACTTGGAAATTTCATCGGACACTTTTAACGAACGGGAGCGTTTTCTCTCAAAGCCGTGTCAACAGCGGCTCATTAGGTACCTGATCAAAGTGTCTCATGTCTGGAAAAGTCTCTTTATCTCGTCTTTATTTTAACACTTTTCATGTGCAGGCAAACAAAAATGACACGCCTTTCTTGTACTTTGCAATACTACATGATTTAGTATAAACCCTTGTCCCTGCAGCGAGATTTGTCTCGCACATCAGTGTCCGGGATGTGGAGACAGAGCATGAAAAAAGCAACATAAAACAGAAGCAGCACACGGATGAGTGTGGGAAACAAACACAGCCTTCAGACAGTCAGTGGGAATTAAGTGAAGTGAAGGAGACGTTTAGTTTCCAATGAAGATGGTGTTGTTGATGAGATTTGACATCATTTGTACAGAGGGAGTTGATTTTATTCGTTTTTACAGGAAACACAACCAGGATTTAATGCTTCAGATTTCTAGCTCTATGCTTCAATTCATCAAACTGCATATAGTAGAGAATCATTGCCCCTCAGTCTTATTAAGTGTGCTGACAGTGTCAGAGGACCAGCTATCACCTTCTCCCCGGCCACCTGATCTTTGCACCACTTTGGGGTCAAATACTCAAACACAAATGTTTCAGGGTCACTCGCGGCACACGGCCAATTCTATGGATTCAGTTTCTTATTTTCTATATGCGATGAAAATAGCTGCTCTTCACATGATTCTGACCTTGTGCACATGAATTAAATCACCACACGGTCATGAATACAGGTTTAGTGGTGTGATGCCTGGATGAGATTCCACTTATACTGTATAATAATACAGTTTGGCTCCACGAAAATAAACTCCGAAGCATGTGATTGCACAGATGCACCCCTGCAGTGTGTGTGATGATGGCTACACGTGGCTCTCTGCTGGTTAATCTGCAGATGATTTCCTCTTATTCTGGCTGCAGTAAAAGGTTTACCTGACCACTGCTCTGCTCATGTGATCTGATCAACCGCGATGGCAGACATTGGCAGCTCTTCACCGGGGTTATCTGCAGCTACTTAGTGCATGACGGACAGCAATAATCTTCCGACCTCCCCTCCCTCGCTCTCCCCCCCTCGCCCTCTGTCAGGTTGAATGGAAGTCACATCTCACCAGGCCTTGAGGTTAATGTACAGCCTTTAATTTGGAAAGGTTACGGCGGTTAGTCCATTTTTCTTATTTGTTTGAAAATGCTCTCTAACAGGTGAAATATAGTCTGCAGAAACTGTCTGTTTATGTGTGGCGATTGAGTGCTCTAAGTGTGGAGAACCTGAGTGCTGCGCAGTTCATAGTTTGCTCCATAACCCATGCAGTCAAAAAAAAAGTGAGTGGAGGCATGCTCCTTCCAAAGTGTTCTTGGGGGAAGAAAGAGAATAAAGCAAATCTGACAAGCTCTCCAACAGCGAATTTGCTCTCCTTAAAAACAATGCCGCTCTTGCCTTCCTCATGGTCACATTGATTTGTTCTGGGTGACAGTGCAGGCTGCTGTGAAATCACCCCAGCGCCATTGATCTCAAGGAGAGGAGGAGGAGAGGGAATGAGAGCCTGGCGACAGTGAGCAACATGGGAAAATTCTCAGTGCGCCCTCGCCAACCTTAACCAGTAATAAAATGAAGGCCTCGGTTACTATCAGATCAGCCCCTGCTGCACTTCTCCAGCCTCTGTATCGCAGTCTAGTCGGTGCTTTGATTTGTTTTGCAGGCCCATACATGCTGTTTGATTTGCTATTGTGCCTCACCATGTTTCACATTATCAGCTGAACTCTTTATTGCCACTGTTTTCCATGCCAGAAGCAAGGCTGTTTTTATCTCATGCAGGCCTCTGATTAATCTCTCCCTCTATGCTGGTGTACTTTAATCTTGAATGGGAGATATCTGATTCTCCTCGGCTATTGAGGAAGATCAAACTTTAATGGAACAAGGAACTGCACATCATCCTAATCTCCATCCCCCTGCATTTTGGTTGACTGCTCTCCCTCGGGCTTTGTAGCTTTCCGCAGAAGCAGGAAATACATCAGACAGATAAGATGTTTTCTCTTCATGCTTTGGTAATTTATTCCCTGTTGACAATGGCCACCACTTTACATCTGCGCTGTTTGATTACCTGGTGGAAGGAACAGCGGGTAAGAGCAGTGGAAATTGATTGACACATACAAATGGCCATCCTGTGCGACCTAAACACGCCAAACTTTCCCAGAAGCATTAATTGGGGTTTCTTCAAAGTTCAGTCTTTCCACAGGAAAATGTTCTCGCCTCGCCCTCTGTTTATTGACATGCGAGAGATGGGGCCGCATGTGACCCACGTCATCAGTCTATAATAGCCTGAGGAGAGATACGTTAGCTCCATGGATGTATCAAGGTTCAATGCGTTTGATTACACTACAGTCAATCCAGGAATTAGCTATTGACTGCTATTTTCTCCATTCACTTTCTCGCTGAATAACACTGCACATTATGCTGACCAGCATCTGGACTGTGACTGGCAGTGGCTGCATATTGTTGGAAAACGGATAAGACTCGCAGGGTGTCACACCTCCCACAGACGGTTTGTGTCTCTGACAAAAAGACGCTATTTCCTAATTCTGAGGCAGTTGCTGTATAAGGTAATGAAATTTCCACTGACTGGAGAAAACAATGTTGTCTGGTCCGGATTGTAATTGCAGAAGCCACTTTGCCATTTTCCTGAGTTCAGCGTGAATGCAACACGATTTAATATAACTCTGGAGATTTTTATCATTTATTGCGGGGACTGGCAGCCGCATCAGGGAGCGTAAGCTGAGGTGTGCACAGATAAAACTCATTAAATTGACTTGTTGAATTTTAACCACGCTGTAGACCGTTTACAAGAGAGCCTGTCGTCATGTGACCCATAGGGAAATGTTTATGTGTATGTGTAGGGTGCGGGTCAGCTATATTATTAATGTAAAGCCACCATTTCCTTAATCCAAATGGAGGAGTAGCCTGGAATTTCCGTCATTTTCCTGCCTGTTATTATTTGTGTCAAGGAAAGGTTGAAAATCCGTGGGATATTAGGCCCCGAGGCCAAAGAGCTTCTGTGCGCCTGCCTCCACTCACATACAAAAACATAGGAAGACTGACATGAGGACATGTATGGACACACACACACACACACACACATACACACACACGCTCACACACTCAAACACACACACACTCCTAGCCCTGTTTTATTACCTCCTGCCTGCTGCTGGAATTGCTTTCCTCCCTCGAGTGAGCCAGGCAAAGCCGGCTTTATTGTGTTAACCTATTTGTGTGTCAAGAGCGATTGCAGCGTTCTTTATCTCTGTTTGTATTTGGACGGGGAGACGGCAGAGAGGCAGAGCGAGGAATAGGGGAGAGAGAGTGGCGGAGGGGAAGGAGGGAGGGGGGGGTTTTGCACAGGAGCCAGGCGAGCCACCGGAGTTAGACGGATGGCCGGTCACCGTGCTCCAGTCTGGAGGATAATGACTGGTTGCTTAGCAATAACCCACCCCCACCTATTTCCAGACTTGCATCCAGAGTAATCACTTTTTTCCTCTAAAAGACTTTGTACGTAATTATAAGCTCACTGGCGGCCTTTGAAATCTGCCTAATGGGTCTTTTCATTTATTAAGAGGAGTGGGTTGAGGGTACGAGCTGGAATTGGAGATTTTGATGCGGGGGTGCAAAGTCCAGGTTATTGTAGGTTACAGAACTGTGCATGTGTGTGTGTGTGTGTGTCTGTCAGCATGTGTGTATATCTGCTTTGCGTTGAGCAGTTGTTGGAGTTTGACCGGGATTACGACCAGGCCAAAGCTATATTTCCTGCTCGATAGCTGCTGCTGTACAACCTTTGACCTACGTCACGCTGCAGTGGCAACATCATGCTTAAAGAGACGCAGCCACACATGCACACACTTTCACATATTCACTTTATGTTGGGGTGAAGCAGAGCCTTTGAGTGCTTGATTTTGTGAGCTCTTAGTTTTATTAACATTTTTATTGAGTTGAACAAATTGCTGACCTTTTGTGGCATAATGAATAGCCTGGCTCGCTTAGGAAAAATGAGCGTTTTGGCAGAAGTGACTGGCGTCAATCCAAGCTGTTTAACTCATGATTTGCTGCGTGTTTATTCAGCAGGTGAAAACATTTCATACAGCTGAGTGTTTTCCAACATTTAAATTCATTTTTTTCCCAGCAGTTCCTTTTTTTTCTAATTCCAAATCTCATCCCTGAGTTAAGACGTTAATCTATACGCTGTCTTTAATCACACCCTTCTCCTGCAGGTCTCTATAATTTTAGGCAACTGTGTTTTTAAGTGGCAGAATAAAAGTATGATATCAGAACATGACCCCAATTTAAACTGCCTTTCATCACCAGCAGTCACTGATGTTGGCACAAAGTCCAGAGTGGTTTTAACTCTCAGCCAATTATCCTCTCTGCTTTTGAAAATAGACAACCCATACCCCTCCTTTTTTTTCAAAGAAGAAGTAAAAAATTAACTTGAAATTCCCTCTGAAGTTCATATTAAACTTTTATTTGTTTTGCTGATAAAAAGTCACAGAGCTCACAGATCAAATTAAATGTTTTGACTCCTGCCAGTGTAGCCAGTTGGTTATTGCATTAGACTGCTCACTTTTGGATTGACAAATTACAGTTTACAGAAAATCTGTTTTGTTATTGGAGCTTCTTTAAATAACGTCAGTCGTGTTTGATATTTACCCATCTGTGCTCTCTCTCCGTATCCTGTTCGGTGCCATCTTTCCTTATCCGGGCTCATGCACCATCACTAAAGAGTGACAGCTTTGCACGTCCTGGGAACTTCATACAGATAAACTAAGCATACAGAGCTATCCCCCCACCTCCCCCATCTCCATGGCATGCTTCCGTGGCTGCATCTATAGGAACAGCTGTCCAGCTGTCACCGCAGCCAGCCAGTCAGCCGCTCTCCAAGGCAACATCTGTACAGACTGAACGCACAAGGGCAGCCTGCCATTCTCTTCTCGTCCCCAAAGACCGGGGAAGTGTGTCAGGCCTTTTGGCTGCACATTATGACTGACCACATCAACCGTATCACTGCGTTCTGATCGAACGTGATCTGCTCCTGTGCCACTTAAATAAGCTCCGAGAGGTATCGGACTGTTACTTTGTGTTATCTTTTTGTCACCAACTCCCAGCGATCTGTTACTGAAGCGATTCTCATTATCACAACAGTTCATAAAAACAAAACATGTGACTGAACAGCCCCAAAAAAACAAAAAAACTCCAGCACATTATCGTATCCATTAATAGCCATCTGCCTCTGTATGGATATGTTTGAGTGTGTGTGTGTGTGTCTGCATGCTTGTGTGTGTGTAAACAAAATCCCAGCGAGCAAGGTGCAATGGCCTGGAACTGACGAGAACCCACTGGGAGAGTCTCTCCTTGATGTAGCCCCCCACTCCCTCTCCTCCTCTCCACCATCTTTTCCTCCTGGCAGTGGAGCGACAGTGAGGCGAGCGGCGGCGTTGGGTTGGGGGGGGCACAGAGCCGTGTGAGCTGCGGTCCCCTCTGTCAGCCACAAACTAGGATCAGGGAGATCGCAAGGGACTCTCTCCCGGGACGAGCAAAGAGAGGAGCGGAGAAAGCAGCTGTTCAGTTTCCTCGTATACACTCCTTCACCAACCCACTCGTGTTGTTTTTACTCTCTCTCTCTCCGTCTCTTCTCTGAGGCCGTCATTAGCTTCCTTCATGCTTTTCATTTTTTTGGTGGGTTTGTCTTTAAAGGAGGAAACTCTTTTTCAGTAGCAGTAGAGAGATGAAATTTGGACTTGTTAAAATCATTCCGTGCCTTGTCTTCTTCAATGTTTTTAGGAACTATTAAAGGAGTTCATTTTTTCATCAGTCCTCCTGATAACTAAGGGGCCTCTCAGGCATACTGCTCCGCTCCCCACAGACAGCTGCAGACTTACACAGGCTCTGGGCAAAGTTTGATGGATCCTGTTTACTGGAGCTGAGAGAATGCCTGGGTATCTCAAATTAAGTGTCACTTAAAGCTTGTCTTTTAGTCAGCTTTCCATTTTGTTCCCCCGTCTTCCGTGACAGCGCTGTGCTGCCAATTGTAACAGGGTTTGAGAGGAAGACATTTGGTGATTACACATTCTGTCATGATTGAGGGGTGAAGCTAGCAACTCGAGGCAAAAACCAAATTCCATATGGCTGCGGTGAAATCCCTCCACCCATATTGAGTTACTCTCAAACAGCCTCTGTCCTGATGACAGGGAAATCGCCTGCTCATGACTTATCGTTTTATCATTCAAATTTACCCCATTGATGCTCGCTGCTGTGATTGACAGCTGGGCTTGAAAGCCACAGACATCTCAGCTGAGCTGCAGAGCCAGTTGGTAACTGTGACAATGGTTTCTCCTCTTTGCCTTGTTGTCACGCTTTTTCTGCCGTCACAAGCCCCTCTTACGCCGCCTGTTCAATGTTGTGCCTTTATCCTCCTTTGCTGCTCTGTATAAAGGGCATAAACATGAAATGGGGGTCGTTGTTTCACCTTAATGCTGGCAGCGAGGTCGTCGCAGAGCTAAATTGATGTCTGTGTACAAGAGACAGTGGGACTGATGCCAACGCTGTTATGATCCACGTCACGCCTCAGGCATGCTTTGTAAAATCACACATGGGGGAGCGCTTTATACCAGCTTGTCTGCTTCAGTGTAAACAAGCAAAGGTGGCATAACGAGGGGTCTCCTTAACACCAAGATAGCGGGATCTCCCTATAATGGGGGCTACAGAAACCTCGCTGATTGCCCCTCTGCCAAGACAGCATCCTATTAATCTTTTAAATAAGGGCTGCAGCCCAGCGGTGTTGTAGCAGAAAAGTGAGAAGACTTTGTAAGACCACACTGAAAAGAAAAAAGGGGGCAACTGGGCCTGAATCTGTCTCTTTGTGGCAGGAAAGTCGAGCCGCTGTAAAACCAACAATATTATAAATCTGCTGTGCTTTAGCGGCTGTGGAGATGGATGGTGCTGAGGTCTGAATATAACCAGCACATTCTGGCCCCACCTGTTAACGCTGTGGGCCTTCTTGTCTTCCGCCGCTCTGCTCTGCAGGTGCGTTCGGCGCTTTCATCTGCATCACAGCACTCTGAATAAAAGCCTCTGTGTTTATGGCCATTTTCTTGTTTTGTGCACTTATTGATCCCTTTGGCGTGATTGGAATAGGCTTTATTTTGTTCTATTTCTGGTCTCAAATAGCAGAATAAAGAAGAATAACAACTCAAGCCTTTGTCCCTCTGTACTTATCTGACAATTTGTTTGAAAGAGACGCAAACTTTCTTACAACCCAGAAAAAAATCGACCTGGCCTCTGTGTTTAAATGGCTTTCTGAACTCTGGTTTCATGGACTCGGCTTTTGCCTTTAATTAGGTGTGATTTGGGAAGATATCCCAAGTGGCCGGAAGTCTTTTTTCAGTCTCTGTACTTCCTTTTTAAGTAGTTGTTAATAGAGAATTACTGCAATGCTCCTGACACCTCCTGCTTTGTAATGAGTGCCTGCCTGTGCTGAACAGCCCCATAAACCAAACTTTTCAAGGACAGGGAACACGTGGTGATGGTATGTGGTGTTTCAGCAGTAGGGGCGTTCACACCATATAAAGATAGAAGTTATGGGATCTTGGCTTTACCCTCCTCGTGTCTTTGTCTGCTCTCTGGTCATGGAAACCCAGTGAGGCCGGGCAACTCAGATGACTAATTGTTTCCCAGGTCAGGGTCACATGATCGCAAGACTTCTGGTCAATGGAAATGGATATATGTTCTCCAACAGGGAGCAAAGACCGCTTTGTGATCATCTGCGCGATCACACACCCGATGCATGCACACAACCCTGTGTGCATGTAGCTATTCACAGTTGTTCATCCTCTGTGACGCACAGTTGAAAACCCAGGAAACCAATCCATTAATAAGGACTTCAGAACAATATAACTCCACTTTTTATATTGGCTTTAGTCTGGCACTCCACTGTAATCTCTCACGCTGCTGCTGCTGCTCGGAGAATATTGATAGTTTGAACAATAAAGACATTTTGAGGTGAAGCATTTGTTTTTGTAATCATGTGTTTCATTAACTTGAAAGAATTGTGGCCTAGTTTTCTAATAGTTGACACCAGTTTTAAGTTTATCCACTTCAGTATTATATGAAAAAATGTCCTCAGGGCGCTGCATCTGTTTTGCAGTGGCGAAGGTTTTCTCTGCTCTCTGTGTATATAGCCTCGCTGCAGTGCTGTATATCAACAGTGAAGTTCTCTGTGCTTTCTGCAGTTTTTCTGTGCACAAAGATGAGTGAGACTCTGCAACAGTTGGTCCTTCAAACATCTGCTAAACTGCAATGTGTTTCTTCTCAGTGCACCGCTGCCCCAGATTCACACACGAGCCCCCTCCACCTGAGCGTGATCCCCTGCAACCAGCCACGAGGCCCCCCTCCCTCCGCCCGTCATCCAAAACAGATTCTCTCCCAGTTCCTTTGCTTTCAAAGCACTCGCATAGCTCGACTGTGTCGGAGCACGCCCCTCCTCCCTGACCCCTCCTCTGAGAGACAGCACTCTTGACCTGCTGCCCCATTGTTTCCAGCGGGGATGGATGGGGAGCCGCCCCAGTCGGCGCGATCCTTCACTCAATAGCGGCTCCATCTGTTGACTGCGTGACTCTGGGTTACAAGCGGGGATTTTGCTCCGTCTGTGCAGGGTGTGAAAGGAGCTATCTCAGGGGGCTTCCTGAATAGGGTTTTAAAACTGCAGTGGCAGGGCGTTGTGATGCCCCTCACAGCCCACCCTTCTCCCCTCTCCCCTCCACCCGTCATCAGCCCAACACAGCCGGCTGGGTTTGTGCAGGATGAGAGGCTTTCATTGTGCCTGTTCACAGGCCCCTAGGCAACAGGGTCACCTTGTCCCCAAACAAATGCTGCCCTCAGTGGGATTGTTGGCACTGTGTGTGTGTGTGTGTGTGTGTGTGTGTGTGTGTGTGTGTGTGTGTGTAGGGGCTGTGGGTATTTGAGTATAAGAATGCATCATCAGGAAGAGGGCAGAGGCCTTGGCTGTGAGGACATTTATCTAACATCTCTGCCTTTCACATCAAGGCCTATTCAGTGCAATCCTTCTGCATCCTGCTTTTAAGACACAACCGATAGAGAAACACTTTGGGCTGCTGTACAGGTCAAACTGCTGTCACTGAGCATTCAGAGCAACAAAGCTGCCAATGTCATTCTATGTTTTAGAATCAAAAAATCTCTATGACACAATCCACATTTGGTCTCTTATGAATCTTGATTCCTCGTCTCTTGAAATGGTGGTGGAGCTCTGCTTTGGGTTTTTGAGACTAGTCTGTTCCGTGGATCGTCTGATTAAACAGAGGTAGGTGAAAAAACTAAATCTTCTGCTTCGCCTTCATTAATGTTGAAATTCCATTCCAGTCTGCCTGGCATTTTTGCTATCTACACACTTGTTGTTATTTATTATTTTTTCTTGGGTGAAAATAATCCATCCCTGAATAATTATCAACTAAAAGATGATTTTTCTTGTGGAAATCCATTATTTTATCCCAGTGCAGGTCAAAGAAGTTGTACATACGATATTTACCATGTTTAGGCTTTTAGACTCTTCTTTTCTCTCTGCCTCTAACAGTATAAAGTCGGCTGCAGTTTAATTCAGTTATTGTTCTTTTGTTTGAAACTAATGGGGGGTCACACTCTTGCCAGGAGCTTAGTCCTGAAGAGGCACAATCAAGCACCCTCATCCCCTCGTTTCCTGTTCCTTCCCTTTATCGCAGAGCCACAGTCACTACCGGGGCCTGAACTCCTCAGCTGTGACAGGTTGTCCCCAACACATGCACCTTTACAGAAGTGAAGATGATTAAAGCCACTGGATTGCTCTCCTCATGTCTCCTGCACATGTATTTCACCGCCACCTTTCTCCTAGGCTGAAGAAAAGTCAGTCAGTATCAGACAGAGAAGCAGGCGGATGGTGCGGGTGTGGAGCCCCCTCACCAGACGAGACAGAGTTAAAGGAGGAGGGGGGTTGTTGAGTGGAATGAGTGGAGGTAGAAAACTGCAGTGACAGCAGAATGAATAAATTGAAAAATTCTCTCATTGTAAATTGTCTATCGCTCATGACAAACGATCTGATAGGCGAGCGGCCCGAGTTCCCAACGCATCCGTCCCAATAGAGCTGTGAATAACTGGTCTATCTCCACACTGCTTAGCACTGGCCCCACACTTAATAATTCATACAGTGTGAAATATTTTCCCCGGTACAGATATGCCAAAGAGCTGCCGCCAGCAGGCGGGGGCGGTGAGGGGGGTGTCCCTGCGGTGCTAATTTGGGGGATGGTGACGTGCATAGATTTCTAAGGGGGTTCTAGTTTACAGGAGATGCCTCAGACACATTTGCTCTCCTGTACGCTCTGTCTGTTATTGGAAAGAACCGAACGGGAGATGCAGAGAGAGTGAGCGGGTGCAGATGACATTTAACTCATGGCTGATCTGCCAGGAAGTGTGAACACAGAGGGGAAATACATTTCCATTTAAGCTGACTGAACACAGTTATCAGTGACTGTGGAAGCTGTACATCCACTAAGTAGTTTTTGCTGTTTGCCCCGGTGACTGTTGTGGCATCAGTGGCAGCAGGTGTCTGAGGACACCTGGTTCATGTCTCCTGTTTCCATCAGGTGACTCGTCCTGCCTCTGTCTCCTCCAGTAGCTCAGCAGTGAAAAGCAGCTCTCATGGTCCCTGACCTTATTGTCCCCTTCATTCACAGCAGTGAGGTCACACCACCTTATTCTTCACAGCAATGGAGCAAAACATGAGCATGTATGGAGGTGTGCTTTTCTGCGATAACGTCGTTCCTCGTGTGTCATTTTTGCCGTCCTGTGGTTTTTGTCTTTCTCAGTCCAGTACAAACTGGGTTTTTATGGTTCGCATTCAGGCCCTGATGCCAATTATGCAAACTATTAAAAATTTAAGGAGGACAGTCTTTTATAATTTAATCCTAAAGTAATAGATTCTATTAAAAATGCATGAGAGGAGCTTTATAGATGGAGCTGGAATTAGTGTCTATCAAAGACTCCAGTCAAGGATGCTGGGGGAACGGGCAGCAGGAGTGGTGGTACTGCCTCATTATTCAAATAGGATATGATTACCATAGAGCAGGAGTCCCTCAGAGCTGTAGCAGAGCTCGCTGGCCACTGTGATCACAAACAGGAGGAGTCTAGTTGGGCTCCCTTAAGGGAAATCTCTCCTTTTTACCAGTGAAATGAAACTGGTTTTAGATTTCCTGTTTTAACTTTCACATATGGGATTGGAAGTGGCATGTGATTTGTTGTGTTTTAAAAGCGCTCCATCATTGAAATACTCTGTTGTCCTCTTGGGTTTCTGCTCCCTGGTGTTTCACTTGAGATTATTTAGTCTTGTCCTTGCTGAAAGCATGTAGAAGGTGTTCAAGCATGAAAACAGGAAGCCTGCTGTTGTAACTTAATGGCTCATGCAGCAAGCAAGACGCAGACCTTGGCCTCAGTGCTCCCTGCTTTACCCCACAGAGCTTCCTGAACAGATGAAGAGTCGAGTCATCCCTGTCTGACTCTCCGCAGTGTGTTCTGTTTTTTTTTAGTGGTTTTTTTTTTAGCATAAACCACTATATTTGCTTTGTTTAACTTTAAAACTTTCTGCTTGTTTCGTTGCCAGTTTTATGCTACACCCAGGCAGAGGAGCGAGCTAAACAGTTTTTCTGCATGGCATGTTTTATGGAGTACTGATAGCGGTTGAATTTCTCTCTGTTGTCATTGCTCTTCACTTCACTTCACTTCAATTCACCTCGATAATTACTGGTAGAGAACCGAGGTGATTCGGATACCTAAACAGCTTCTGAAAAAGGTCTGTGCCTATTAATGTGCTGCAAGAAGGGGATTGAAAAAGCAAAACCCTCTTGAAGCTTATGTGGATTCCAAGTTCTGCCTCGGAGGTATATTCCTTGCCTTTTTGATGTAATGGTTGCCTGTTTATGGAATTAATCCAATGAGCTTAATCGATCATCATCGTGGAAAGGTCAAGAGGAGAAGCTGTTGTGTTTGAAGTGCTTATCCCATGGAGGAGTGCCAGAAATGTGACACCTCCTTATGAGGGGGCGGTGGCGTGCAGATTAGTGACGGACAGGGTGGCCCAGGGGGATGATTTAGGGAGAATCAGCTCTAAATACTTTGTGTATTTCAGAGAGAGAGAGAAAAAATGTAAGCTGCCTCCCCCTAGACCTGATTTCAGCAGGAAAGCATATTAGTAGATTTAAAAGAATTTTTTCAGGAAAAGAGGAAAACAAAGGGGGTCACAGTTGTTGGTGAAAGGTGAACAAAAGTTTATTGTTTTTAATCTCCTGTCCGCACTTTATGTTTAATGTGGCTTGAAGTTACCAGTCAGTTTCATCCCTGTGCAGTCTAATCTAATCTGGAGTGGGTATAGCTATGGGCAGCATCTGTGCTCCGAGTTGAAACGGGGCTTTCTCTCTGCCTAATCCTCTATCCAGGGATCACTCAGTAGGGTGAAGACAATTACCAGCCTGCTTTCTCATGCTAATGGGATCTCTAACTAGATCTTACAGAAAGAGGGGGAAAAATAGATAGAGGAAGAGGAGAAGCAGGGACAATGGCGCAGAAAGATGACCCAACTAAAATGGGTTTTTAGATTACCATTTAATTATTGATAGAGGCCCAGTTGTACGGCCTAAGGTATGGATTTGGATAGCATTTACTGGAAAAGAGATGGATTATCAAGTTATTTCGGTGTGTGTGTCTGTGTGTCTATGTGTGTGTCTGATGAGCAAGTTGCTGAGACAGGACTGATGTCACTGACATATCAGCAGCTGTTTGCCTTTCACCTTTTTATCACCTGCCTTCAGCAAGGTGTCTGGAGTGGTTTTAAATTGCATTAATATGCAGGAATTTATAGATTGCCTCTCTTGGCATTTCTGCAGGGAGGGGAAGAGAGTATTACAGTCTCCATCTGCACTAATTACTGGGTCTTGGCAGTATTACCTGTCTCTTGTGAAGGACAAACCAAGGCACCAAGCAGTAACACGCAGCAGAAGGAGCTCATCTGTTGGGGGGTCTTCAGGAAGAGGGATGTCTCCGGGGTATTTTTTACTCTGATATGGTTGAAGTGTCGGGAGCCTTGACGAACATTAAAAAAAGAATCTCTGCGAGCAACATCAATACACTAAATGACTTTTGCCCAACTTCCTTCATCTGGAGCTCAGAGAGAGAAGCGAACAGGCTGTGCACCTGATTTCCGAGCACATTCACTCAAACTGTTGTTAAATACATGTATATCAGCATCTATCTTCTTTTAATCCTGGTGAAAACTTGAATCGACCTTCTCCGTCGGTGTGTCAGGAGATTTAAAGTCATAGCGGCTCAAGAATAAATCTTAACAGGTGTACACCAGCCGTGTTCTCCTTGAAGCATACATCTGAGACCAGAAACAGCTCGCAAGTCTTTGTTCTACCAAATAAATCATAGGAGCGTCGAAAAGTTATCAAAAATCCTTGATGAGAAAGAGATAATCAAAGCTCTGCATTTACCGTTATCTTCACGATGACCTCACCTCTTTCTCCATGGCTGGACTGGCTGACTGATAACAGGAGCCCTTATCAGGTTGGCTTTTGTCATGGAAAGCCTCGACCATTTTAAATCATTACAGATGCTTTAACTCTTTGCACTTTGGGTAGCTCGCTCGCTGCCGGGTTGCCAGGGTTCCTGCATCCAAAATCTGCATGTGGTAATCCCTCTGCTCGCTGTTGGCTTCTCAGGTTTCTGTGTTTTTGTCTGTCAGCCTGTCAGGAAGACTTCTTGGATTGCTGCTGCACAAACATCTTGCTGGTGTTTGTGCCATCTGTGCCTTTAGCCAGCAGGTGATTACCAACCGCAGGCTCACCTCCCACTCCGTCCAACTGGAGTCCCTGTGCTGGCACGGTCAGGGCCAGCTTCAAGAGGGAGCGGGTAGACAACAGCTGGATAGCACACAGTACGGAGGGAGAAGAGAGGCTGATGGAAACTGCAACAAGGAGAAAGTATGCAGAGAGAAATATCTGCTTCCTCCCCAGCTAGCTTAGCTGTGAGCAGTTGTGTCATCCTCGTTTTTATACTTTTTAACATCCAGCAGAGCAAAAATGGCTTTGTCACACTTCAAATATATCAAATGAGATCAGTGTCAACATTTCGACGGTGCACTATTTGATTGCCTTGTGGGCTTCACAACACACTAATGTTATGCATGACTGACTATTGGATCTGTGACACCCTCCAGTGAGAGACGGCAGCGTTGTCCTTTGGACCATGGGAATTGGGGTCACCTTAGGCCCCGCAGAGAGCGATGCTTGGAGTCGGGCTTTGGCAAGTGAGAGAAGAAATCACATTGTTTGAATTTAATTATATTCCATTGATTTATTGAACATCCATTAATAAGCATACATTTCGAGGCAGGGCCATTTAGCGTGAAGGTTTTCTCCTGCTCGCTCTCTCTCTCCCTCTTTTCTCCCTCGCCTGCTCACTCCATTTCATCATAAATTGACATAAGCCTTTCTTTGAAGTTCAGGAGCCAAGCTGAGGAATGACAGCACAACAAACAATGAACAAAACACAAAAAGACAATGAACACTGTTTGAATATTCAAGTGAGCCACCATAGGATGGGTAGAGGAAAAAGGAGCCCTTGTTTTATTGTTGTTGCGTTAAGCTGTGAATGGACCTGTCGAGGACAATAAAGGATTGTGTCACATTGGGATAAGAATTTCTGCAATATCAACAATGCTTAACAAATGGTGTGTAATAAGGTTTACTTAGAAAATATAAACCCTAGCATGAAAACCAAGAAAGCACCGCTAATTTTTCACATTTGGCTGAAGTGAGTGTGGAGGGTTTGTGATTTATGTTTGGAAGTCCTGCCTGCCGATGCGGCATCCGCTGCTGCTGCTGCTGCAAAAATAATCCTTTTTTTTATTAAAGAGGGGAATTTAGTTTTTAATTTGGCTGTGTATCTGTGATCAACATCTGTGTTGAACTCCACAGCTATATCCGTCACATCTGTTCAGCATGTCACAGTGTTCGCAGGGGTTTCTGTGTGAAAGTATTAGATGACAACTGATGCTGCTACTGTGCAAAACAATACAACAAAGGCTGTGGCAATAAGAGGAGAGGATGTGTTTCCCCTGTGGTTTGTCTGACAATCTTAAGCCAGACTCTCATTGCTCACAGTCCCTCGCTGGCATCAGCAGGAGCACAAAGACTCAGTCGTGTTGTCAGAGCACCTTGGTTGTACAGTACAGTGCAGGAAACAAACAGATTGAACCGAGGGACTCCCAGTGTGTGAACGCAGGCATGAGAAAGGTTTCAGGTTAGTTCACAGGAGGCACATGTAACCACCGCAAAACTGCAAAAAAACAAAAATAATATAAATAACTCAGGTTGGAGGAAGAGGAGCAGTACATGTAGAAGATGCAGATGAAGATGCCAACTTAGAAATCTAGAAAGATTTGAGAGCTTTTGAGGATAAGGGTCGACGTCCTTGTCAAGGTACTGTTAACAAAAACACACAATTTCGCTCAAACAGAATTTATTCAGTATGTCCTGCCTCCTGCATGCTCTACCAAGACGCCACCTCTCATCTGAAAGCCCCATGTCTTCTTGTTGGGAGCGTGTCTAACCCGGAGAATCTCCTGCTGCAATAATCTTCATCTCTTCATTCATGAGAAAGGCGGGACCCCATTGTCTGGACATTTCCCTGAGTTCTTGTTTGATATTGGCTGTAGACATGTGGTTGCCACACAGACATCTTGCTGTATAGTTTTGTTGCTATTAAATCTTAATGACTGTAAAGTAGTTTTTAATTAAACATGCCACAGCTACATTTCAATAAACTCAGTACTCAAAGCCTCTGCTCCAAACTTTTCTGATTGACTCTGTGATATAGTTGAGAAAGTTAACTTAGTAAAAAATGTTCAGTTTAATGACTTTTAAAACAAAGTACCACATCAGAAACTCACGTAAATGTCATGTGACCAAGTGGTGTCGAAAATCATAAGTCAAGCCTCAGCTCACTGTTATCCTGTGTGCAGTGTTCACCTGTAGTGTAGGTGTAAAGAGAGCAGAATTTAGAGCCTTACATAACCAATGCTTCTGAGAATTGGAGGCTCTGGTTGTTTCCTAGAATTGCAGTGGACGGTGCATTGTTTTCCTCACTGGCCTGGGTGGCCGTGGTAGTAAAGTTACAAGCCCCCTACAGTGTTTCAAGTATTTGAGGGCATTTCTTTTATTCCTAAATCGTACAAGGGAGCAGAGTGGGTTATGATTCCCAGGTGCTTGTGCAAAGCGCGGAACCAGGTGAGAGCCGAACTGCAGGAATGATCCTGTCTCTCTCACCAGAACAGACAAACACAGACTCTAAATGCACCTAAGGACACAATCCACCCTAAAGTGCCCATTTTATTCTGTTTCCTCCTTTTCTGTTGTGTGTCAGAAAAAAGTCAGAGGCACAGGGAGTCCTTCTCTCCAACTCCTCCTGAAGTGCCTGAAATGGCTTGTTTGCATTCCTGACTTTTTTCCGTGCTGATTCTGCGTCACCAGTGAACACACAGCCTTCCGGCTAGTTTGGCCAGAATTTGAACAGCAGAACCAACGCCATTATTACCATGGCTACAGCTGTGTTTACAGCTTATCATGGAGCCTCTAGGTTACACATGCTCCGAGCGATGGACCAATCACAGAGGAGTTGGGCGGCTTATTAATGAGAGCAGAGGGGAGGCAGGCTGATACCCAAACAAAGTATTTCAGCCAGAAGGTGTGAAGAGTTGCAGCAGTGACATACTGTGTGAGACAAATGCATATTTTGAACATTACATTGCAGGTAACCTTATTCTTGCAGACCCCCAAATCAAAGTTATGACCCTGTAAATGGTCATTGTGGGCACTTTAACCACCTGTAGACTTGTATCTAACAGTGTTAACTAAATTCTACCTGACAGTTCATCTCCAGCCCACCTAAAATTCACTGTTAGAATACAGCTCATGTAGTTGCTGAAAACATATGGTTTAATCTAGCATATAATCCTCAATTATTCATAGGAACTTCAACATCCCTCCAGCATTTGTAACACATCCATCCAAGGTTCAAACTCAGACCTGCCTCTGTATAGATTTATATCTAAATTTCATATGTGCTGGACCTCAGCTCATTGCATTCTCTACGTGTTGCATGCAGTTGCCACATAGCCATGATGGCTAAGTGCTTTGTGGGCCTGTTATTTGCCATTGATGAAACCTAGCCCAACACAAAGATGCAGCAGTTGGCTGGGAAGTCAATTAGTCCTTATTGCTATTACAGGGTTGACATTAGTCTAGGCAGGCTTGTTTTGATTAGAGATGACAGACGACTCGCTGCTATTGGACTGCCAGACATTCCTCACCCTTCATCCCATGGGTGAAGCTATTGAAGCTGACTGGAATATGGAAAGCTAACAGCTGAGTGTTTTTGCCAAGATGCCTTTCATCTGCACAGAAACCTCTTATAAATGTGACTGCATACGAGGCTGTATAAGCCCCAATAACGGCGGCATGATGCATCGTATATATAAGGCTCAGCTGCCAATATGTTATTCCAACACTGTATATCATGGCAATAATGCCTAAACTGTAGGCTTTTACACACAATGGCCTTTTGTTGAGGAGGTTATTTATTGTGCTGGTGTGAGGTTGTGCAGAGCTGGTGGGTGAGTGCATCCAGGGGCTTGTATTGTTAGGGAATCAGTGGCTGTTGTTTGTGGAGCTGGGAGGGTTTGTTAACAATGCCTTTTTTATGTCCCAGAGTGGCGTGCCTGTCGACAAACGTCCCCTCAGAATTTTTGTTTGTGTGTTGTTTTGTTGTTGTTGTTGTGTGTGTGTGTGTGTGTGTGTGTGTGTGTGTGTGTGTGTGTGTGTGTGTGTGTGTGTGTGTGTGTGTGTGTGTGTGTGTGTGTGTGTGTGTGTGTGTGTGTGTGTGTGTGTGTGTGTGTGTGTGTGTGTGAGGCAAACATAACCCTCTCATTGTGTGTCACGTCCAAAGAGACCAGTTTTCTATCAGGCACATGCGAGTGTTAGTGTGTGTGTGTGTTTTGAATATACTGTATGGGTGCAAATTATTTAGTGCAGATGTGTGGAAAGTGCCGAGCCGAAGGGGTTTACTGCCAGTCCTTCCTAATGGAGCTTTTCACTCTCCTTCCATTCATGTGACGGTATGGTGACGGAGAAGGGGGAGCTGGGGATTAAGGGGGTAGAAGCAGTGCCTTGTTAAAGAAAAAGAAAGGGTTTGAGTGTGTCGATTGGATTAACTTGTTTGGGCTTATTAAGAGGGGAGACACAGCAGCTTGTTAAAAGCACTGCATGGGGTGTCCCACAGTGAGACGGCAGGGTCACCATTCAATTAGGCCGTAGCCCCACCCCTGTTCATTGTTGAGGCAGTCTGCCAGGCTCCCGGACCCGGCTGGTCCCACACTGTGAGGGGGAGTTTCACAGGAGACACTTTTAACTGAGACACGTGAATCTGTGTAGATGCTTAGTGAGTGATTTACTGTGAAAAGCCCTGACAGATAATATTAGTGCTGCAAGTTGTTATGCTATTATTGCTAAAGCAACACAATTCAAGTTTGATGCCAAATGATCAGAGATACCTTACCCTAAGAAATATTAGCATGTTCCTCGTGCCAGACACGACCATTAATATTGGACGATTATATTTATTTCCATCCTGTAATGTTCTCCGCCAACGCAGTCCCCTTAATTCACCAGATTTCACACAATCATAGAAATCAGCTCTATAAATGTGCCTGTGTTTGTCATCAAGATCCATTTTATTATTTTTGTGTAATATTTTTTACATACAAACAAACAAACACATACACAACATACAAACCATCCAACAAACAAACGGGGGGTACATGAGCTCATTGGTGTTTATCATTTATTGCATTTGTGCATCCAAACAACAGTTTGTTAAAGATTAAAGGTGAATGTTAAGATAAAGCTCATGGTTACTGCAAATTGTGGTTTGGGTTTTGGAATGACATGACCATATTATTACAGTTAATTGAAAAAAGTCCGATTTCAGGTTGTGATCGGAAAGTTACTTAGAAACACCTAAAATCTGATATGTGAATTAGTTTAAAAAATGTCTCAAACATTCAATACCATCTTTTGGTATTAAACAATTTATGATACCTCCTGTACCAAAATGTACCCAGTCTGAGCTGCTTTTTTTTTGCACCTAAACCACGTATAGCTCAAAACACACACACACACACACACACACGCTTATTCACCCATGACCTCGCTGCTGCACCCGGCACTTGGCAGGATGCTTATCTGGACAGACAGCTTTGGGTGCAGGGAGCCATCTCCTCTGATCTCCTCTGGAGTTTAAGAACCTTTTAACTAAGAAATAGCCCTCTGCCAAGCCCACCGCCTCTTGATTCTGGCTTATTCCCTCATCTCATGGGACTGATCTTCCGCCCCCGTTGCAAACCCTGCAGCAGCGTTTGCAGAAAGAGCCGATAGCCATCCTGGCTTTTGAGATATCCCCGCACTGGTGTAATAGGAGACCTGTGAGTGGATTTGATGAGTGAGTGAAGTGCAGGTGTTTTTTTTTCAAGCAGCATGTAGGGTGTGTGTGTGTGTCTCCTAACCCACGCTACAGCACCTTCATGGGGATTGACCCGGGTACGACAGGCTGTTTTAGGGGCAGCTGGATGACGGGTCACAGGCTTCTGATTTTGGAGATAATTTCCTGCCATTGATGGACATCTGCTAAGTAGAACAATAACCTAATAGGAGGAGATGAGGGGAAAGGGGCAACATGACAAACAAGTCAAAGACTTGCTCCTTCTGCCTCGCTCTTAAAGGTAATAATAGGAGAAAATTGGTTCTTGAAATTGAATTGAAAAAAGCGGGTCTCTCTCTCTGCAAAGTATAATGCCTCAGAATACATTTGGTGAGCAGCAAATGGAGAAAAATGGAGGGTAGTTACACGATTGTCTTTCATTTCAGAGCGGGGGAAAACTGCAGAGGTATGCCCCCTTAAGACTAGCTTTTAGTCTCGATCTACACCATGTGGCCCCGTCCTCTCTCTCTCCACCACTATCTTTTAACAAATGGGCTGTGAGGACGGACTTGTTGTGAAATTAGTATCCTCACAGAGAGGACACAGAGAAAGGATTATGTGAATAGCCAGTAATGAGCTCAAAGTGGCAGTGTGTTTGGGCCAGGCCTGCCTGTGTGTGAGAGGAAATGGCACCATGAGCGACCTTTTTTTTTTTTTGCTCAAGCACCTGGCGAGAAAAAGAGTGGCCCCTCTCTCCCATCTGCAACGTGCAGATTTGTGTGTAAGCGTGTGTGTGTGTGTGTGTGTGTGTGTGTGTGGGTGTGTGTGTGTGGGGTGGGGGGTGGGGTACAGGAAATTAACAAGAAATTCAGCTTGACATTTTAATTTATTCTCATTTATGGGAAAGAACATTTTATTTTTGTGAACATTTTCACACGTCAGGTTTTGCACTGAATGTGTCGTTTTGTGTCGCTCTCAAAAGGGTTTAAAAATACACGTTAGACTTCAAGTATTAGGTGTGTTGTTCAAGCCTCAGGGTCTGAGGTCACATTTAACGTCTTGTGAAAAATGTTTTATTAAAACACGTTTTTTAAAGTGGGTGAGAGACTGAATTCTTCTCAGGGATGATGCATTTTTCTGTAACACCTGCTTCTGATCTTTAACTATTCAGACCAGAAAACTCATTCATCCTTATGATTATAGGCAGCAAGACGGGTTATCATGTTTCCCTCCTTCCTCCATTTTTCCAATCCAGGCTTTTTATCAGGTTGAAGCTTGATCTGTGAAGAAATTTTATTTAATTTTTTTTAAATAGTGTCATTCACTGACACAGACTGCTCTAAACTCTATTTGTGAATGAGGACGTTTGGTAAAGTTTATATAAACTGACCTATTGCTCTGGTTTCAATTATAAAGTTATGGTACTCAAAATAGTCAAAGTATTTAGTGACAGCAGGACGTGAACTCGTGGAAAGATATTTGTCAACAATCTAACTCTTCTTCCCAAACCAAAGATTTTATTGTATTTTTTTTTTCATAAGATTGAAGGTCAAATGGTTTAATATTATCTGAAAAGTAGGTGAATTAAATTAAATATGAGAAATTTAATTAATTCTCATCCTGATCATTTGATTTGCTGTAATTTGTTTTCAGTATTGAAATTGAACAAAAACACAAAGTTAACTTTATTGTAGTTTTTAACTTTTCATGCTTTAACATCACTGTTTTCACTCTCAGTGAATACAATAGGAACATTGTCATTTGCAAAGGTTGTTATGATGGAATACTCGAATTAGTGATTTAATATTTTGATGATTCTCCAATCATGATATATATTTTGCTCTATTCCTAAAATGAGGGAGAACAGGACCTGCCGTTTTATGAACTGCCATTAATTCACGTTGTAATCATTGTAATTGCTTTCTTTCATATTAAAATGATAATCTATAAAACTAAGTAATGGACTGATGGCAGGTGGCTAAATGTTCATTTAGTGATTCACTGAGAAAATAAATAACAGGGGACGAGTCTGTGACAGGCACAAGAGAAATCATTTTTCAATAATCTGCCACGCATCATGGCAAGAGACGCAGGCGCTGACAGCATAGATGAAATATTTGCTTCTGTTCTTTGTTTTAATATGGGAGGAGGCCCAGATGGAAATGATGGCATTTTATATCAATGCATTTTGGACGAGAGGCTCAAACACATGCAGGGCTAAGATTCAGGTTGCAGTGCTTTACAGAGACAGCCAATGCATTTTAGGTGAGTGTGGTCTTCTGCAGTGTTTCAGCCTATAACACAGTTACAACGCATGCTCCTGGAAACCAAACAATAACCGCGAAGTGAACTATAGACGAGTGAATCTTGATCCTTATCATGTAAATGCAGTTTCTGGTCTGGACCTAAATGGTTTGCTTTAGCTTCTCTCATCTGGCACATAATCCAAGTAGAAGAGTTTGTAATCAGTCATCATTGTGCTATGTGACATTGGTATGTTGCTGATGAATGATTTCCTCCATGCTCCTCGACTGCTGAAGGTTCTTAGTAAGAGAGCTCCATGTGTCCCCATGCTGGCCCATACATATATATATATATATATATCTAAACTTGTGTGTATGTCCTGTGTTTCCACAGGGGCTATGATGGGCTTTTTGAGAGGAAACTAACAGCAACTGCCTCCCTGTTCCTGAGTGAAGGTGGAAAAGGGGGAGTGTAGAGCTGGAGATTTATGGCCTAGAGGGAGATTGATTAGTGCCGTCACTAGTCCTGATGTACGGTTGGCAGTCTCCCCCTCCCAACCCATCGCATTTGCTCACACACACAACCACGCAGTTAAACACGTAGCTACACATACATCCAGACACTGCACAGTCCCCCAGGCCTTTCCTGACAGTCCCCCAGAGCTGCTGCATGTTAAGTTGGAGCAGACAGACGGCTGTTTTCTCAGCATTACCATTTTTTTTTGCTATCCATAGATAATGCCATCAATCACCAAGTACACACTGCCCTGGAAGGAATGTGCCGGCTACTCTCTGTGTGCGCCTGTGTGTTTGTTTTGAGGACGGTTTCATAGACAGGAGATGTGGTTGAATGGCTGTGTGGATGCGCTGTTTGAAGCTGCAGAGTGACTGGCCTGGACTGTGCTCTGAACCCGTGTCAACTGTGCAGCCCCGGTGCAGGTGTGTGTTTATCATTCAGCACACAGAGCTGAGAGGCAGGCAGCTGTAGGCATGCTTTCCCAATTAAATCCTGGGTGAGAAACCTAGCCCATCTAGCTACGAGCCAGCTCCTGCCAGCTTACCGGACACGGCCATGGAGCTTTGACCTCGAATCATACTGCTTAACTCACTCAACACCCCTCTCTTTCCCCTTTTCTTGCTCTTTTTCTGCTCCAGGTTGGCCGCAGAACTCCCCCGGCTGTAGTACTGTGCCCACCTCGCCATGCTGGCTTGTCTGCAGAGGAGGCAAAACCCTCCACCCCAGCACCCGGTGTGTGCCAGCAAGACCCTGGAGCCACCGCAAGCCCTCGGACGGAAATGTAAGTTAACAAAGTGACAGGTAGCGAAGGGGGCAAGCACTCTTTAAGTGAAGAAATGAGAGGGGTTTGTGTTTGCATTTAATCTATTGGTCATGGTGAATGATGGAAATGGGTAGTTAACTCTGACTGTGAATAAGTGAAGGAAAATAGACTTTCCGGTTTCTGTTTGTCGCTGTGTTCCCTCGCTGCTCTGAGGAATTCTAAACAGTCTCATTCGCTCTAGACTTTGGATTGCCATGTTGTTTAGCTACTCATTGAGAGGAGGCTGTTTAGCTGTGCTGATTGTGCAGTCGTGGCAACAGGGCCGAGCAGACAGTGTTTAACGTGCCTCGCTGGCCCTGGGTGACCCTGAGGGTCTGTAAACATTTACAGTGTCTGGCCCTGGCTGTGCCGGCCGCCTGTAAAGCATGACAGCTGCTCTGTTTGCTCCCTGAGCACCTCCCTCTGTCCACTCACAAAACGGTGTAAAGGGACAGAGATGAGCCAGGGTTGAAAAACTGTTGCAGAGCTGACAAAACTAGTTCTGACCAGTTTGGGATTAGAGAGAGCTGCAGGAGTCAGGAAAATGGAAGGTGAACTTCTCTCTTATTTTATTGAAGCTTTCGAATCAACTTTTTACTCTTACATTGAAGGTCTCTCCTCAGTGAATGCTCATCATTCTTTAGTGACCTTTGTTTACATGCAGCCTATGAGCTACAAGCCGATTAAAAGGACTGGCGGATGGAGAGCAGGGAAGCACTTACCTATCAGTTTTACCTCAGCTTAGATAAGCTTACTGGGAATAGCACTGTGCTTCTTAGTCAGTGGGACATTGATGCAGGCCTATAACCAGCCCACCACAAGGCTTTGAAGAGAAGGATTGGCTCTGGGCGAAGAAATGAAACAATGCCTGCAATCTCTCTCTCAGCTCCTCACTGGCCAATTAGTTGCTTCTCAGCTCAACATCACACTCCAATTACCTCCTACAAAGCAGAGAAGAGTCAGGAACAGCAAGGTGACCGGGTGCTCACTCAGTTCTCAGATCTGGAGTATTTTTTTCTGGTCTGTATGGATGTTTCATATGAAGCTTATAGGTGTTTGTGAAAGAGAGGGGAAAAACAGAGCTCCAGGTGCATGTGGAAAAGGGGCAGCACTTCAGCTGAGTGGGTTCAACTGAGCTCACTAATGAGGATTCTTAGAGGATCCAGAGTGAATGGGAGGACAAAGAGAAACTGTGCAAAATAGAATTAGAGAAGGTAAAGATGGAGAGGAGAGGAAAGGGAGAGAAATGGAGGGAGTCCTCAACAGTCTTAATCGATTCCCTCCTTCCAATTTCGCAGGATTAGCCCACTTCCTCTCAGGATCCTTTTATTGAGGAGCAGCCAGTGGGAGTCAGGACTCAAATCAATAGATAAAAAGGACAGTCTCCAGTCTCCCCCTTGCCCTTCTTCTCACTGACCCTCTCTGTCTGACTCCCCCTCTCCACCTGTTAAACCTTTGATTGAAAGACTACCACAGTGACTGGCTTAACGTTCATAATGAGGATGTTTGAACATAATAGCCTCCTTTCTGTCCTTGGAAGCGGAGGGGGGGGGCAAGTGTTGGATTTCTACCACTGCGCAACTCTTGGCCTCAATAAGGCAATTGTTCGCACAGGCCCAGAAGGGGTACAGAGAGGCAGACAGTGGGTCTGGCGGCTGAGGTGGGCATACTCAGGTCGCTGTGCCGAGCAGGTCCCCATGATTTAGTGTTCATGGCCCAGTTTGAGCCAACATGGAAGGGGTCTGTGGGTAAGGTGACCTGGTCTCTCAACAGGAGGCTGAATACCACAATTCTCCCGTCAAAGAGACAGAGTGAGTGAGAGCCCACCTGGGAGAGAGGTAGAGGCAAGCTGTGTTATTTGCATGTGCTGTCCTTTACACAAAAGTGAGTGAGTGACTGTGTGTGCGCGCGTGAGAGGGAGGAATGGGGTGGCAGAGTAGATGAGAGGGCAAGGAGGGTTTTAGAAAAAGCCCCTACATGCAGATGCAGAGTGGCTGCACAGTTCATTGATGCGACTCTCATTAAAAATCCCTCATACCCTCAATAAAAAAGGACTTAACTGGCTCTACCATCAGCTGGAAGCGTTGAGATCGGCTCGCCAGACAATCAATTTCCCCCAAGCGCACAGAGCTTAGCGGGAGAAACGGGAGGCGGAGAGCGGGATGTTTCCATTATCACAGCCCTCTCTGTGTCTGGGCTCGAGGGGGTGGGGTGAGGGTACTGTAGAGCGGGGAGTGCAAGGGGAGAGAAAGGAGGGAGCGGCAGAGAGGGAGATGGGGAGACACAGACAAGTGGAGAAGAGAGAGAGAGAGGGAGGCAGAAAGGGAGACAGAGAAGCTGGCTTTTCAAAAAGCCATTGACCGCCTGCCCTTAAAAATATCATATTGGATTAGCCTCACAGGGGCGGCCTTTTGATATTTTTTTTCTTTGGCCGTAGAATTAAAAGGAGTGCAGTGCATTACTTGAATTATAAATCATAGGCACTTGCTTTCACTGCGCCCAAATTCTGCGCATATGTGGCTGCACTCTCCAGCGCCAGCCCCTGTCATTTTTAATTAAATCCCCCCTTATGGGTGACATTTGTAGCTTGCCTCCCCCCCTTGCCTCAGTCCTCCCCTTCACGTCTCTCTACCACTGCCCTAGATGGAGACATGAAAGGCAGAAATGGCAGCGGAGCCAGGGCCTCTCATCGTGTTGTTCCCCATAGAGAGGGCACCCATCCAGACAGATGAGAGAGAAAGGCCCTGCAGGGGTAGGGGGGTGAATGGATGCCACTGACCCTGGCCACCTTCGGCAAGCAGCGACCTCCCTCCCTACCCATCACTCTCCTTCATCGCCGTCCTCCGCTGTGTGCCTGAAGGTTCAGGGAGCAGGGGTGAGCATAGCCGTCCTGCTCCTGGAGGGGAGAGGGAGGTGTGCCAGTCCTGTTATGAGTAGCACTGAGATGGCTGGACAGGAGGCCCAGCAGCCCTCACCACTATCCTGCCTCCTCCCTGGTTCAGAGAACTATTTCCTTTGCCATTTATCAGCTAAAGTCTATTTCATGCGGATGTTTCCATCTGGCTGCTTTCCAACATAAGATCAGATTTCAGCAGGTTTCCATTTGTTTATTCGTGACTTAGCAGTTACATTTGTGCCAGCATGACATTCGTTAAGTATGTGATTGTCACACTGAGCGTCATGTTTGTGTTGTTTAGACCTGCTGCAGGTACCTTACTAAACCTCTGACACCTGTAATTGGAGCGGACTTTGGGCTTAACTTGGGCATTCCCACGTCTGCAACCCCAGCAGTGCATGAAACACCCATAGTAATATAAAATACTTTTGGTTGCATCTCAATGATTTATGAAAGCCTAATTGAGACAGGAACAATTTCACATCATGATTAATGCAACTGCAGAAAAATCAAACTTGGGAAACCAGTTTAGGCTCGAGTTAAATGCCTTGAGTCAGCTGGTGTGTAGTCTCGTATTTGTACCCAAATCTGCCTTGTGGCAGAGACAAGCACACATGTGCACACACATATATGAGTACACCTGCAGCCGTAACCCTCTGTGACACCACCCAGGAGGCCCGAGGTGCCAATCAGCCAGGTGTAGATGAGAAGTTCCCAGAAGGCCTGATATCCCCGGTTGATACTATGTCGGCCCCAGTTCAGCCCTCTTCCTGCTTGATCGACAGAGACAACCTGGCCTTGTCACACGCAGCCTTGGGACATGACATGGAGGTTCACCTGAGGATTGTGGTTTTCCTAATAGCCCTGTGCCTCTGCAGACAGAGCTGGCAGTGCCATTAGTTGGCTTTGCTTTTAGCAGCCAGGCTTTTTTTTCCTAAGCTGCAGCCCCAGCAAGAGGGAATATGCTCAGATAATGACCTCTAGCCACCTCTCCTACATTGTTGTCTGAGGAGGTGTTAGACGTTACAGTGGAGTTAGCCTGCCATATCAAACTGCAGTACAATATTCCAATGGCTGTTATGTGGGAAAAGAAAAGGGGGGCGTTTTCAGTGGAATATTTAAATGTGGCCATGAGCAGCAGCAGCAGGAATAACAACCTTTAGCCTGATTGCCTCAGTACCCTGGAGGTGGGGGGCGTAAAGTGGAACTGGGGGGAAAAGGAATGGAGCCAGAGCGAGAGAGAGGGAATCTGCATGCACTTGACCTTTTCCCACTGATTGAACTACCTCTTTTGTGACTCCCATTTGGAATTCCACAAAGTGCCCACAGAGATTGTCATTATTCCACAGTCTGCAGCAGGGAAGCAGGGGTCACTGGGTATTTTTCATGGTGAAAGGTGATTGACAGCTATCCATGCCTCTCATACCTCCTCCTGTGTGTCTACTTATGCAATCTAATTTTGGAGATCGCTGGGTTTGCATAGCCCCATGAGATATATATGATTCCTGCTTTTATCACATTGCTATATTGCAAAATCCAGAGTATTAAAAGAGTTTCAGTGTATTCCAGAGAGGCAGCCATGTGTTATTGGTTGTACAATTCTTACCTCACGCAGCCTCTTCTGTCACGTTGGCGTCTCAGCACTGGCACACAGAGGATCATTTCCGGCTGGTGGCGTCCCACAGAGCCATGCCTTCCCTCTGCCCTCTGCCTTCTGCTGTGAACACGGGGGGCGAAGCAATCTTATTGCCTTGGGTGGTGAGCTTGAGGAAGAGGGACTCTGCTTTAGTTTTGGTCGCAGCGGGACTTGGGTTGAAAAACAGGTTCCTGCTTCCAAAGCCTCTGAGTTGGCATTTGGGCATCCCAGGTGCAAGCCACGGACACCCTCTGTCTTCGCCTGCCAGAGACTGGGGGAGGGATGGGGGATGTGAGCCGGGATACAGAGTGTCCGCAGTCCCTTGCTGTCCCTCAGGAAATGACACAGCCTGTGCCATCTCAGAGCTGAGCCCACCACACACTGACCAACAGAAGCATTCAGGAAGAGATGGAAACTCCCAGCAGGATACAAGGGGAGCTTTTGAGTGGGCTCTTCATTATGAAACTCAAAATGAAAACGTATTCGTGGTCCAACATTTGGACTCACAAATGTAAAAGGAAGACAGGTAGTTCTATTTCTGGCCACTCAGTCCTTTCAAATCACTCAGAAGTGATAGCACATATCTATTTTATTATATCTAAATATTGCATAATGGTGATTTTGAAGTTTACAAAAAGTCTGGTGTCTCAGAGAATATTCTGACATATTTCCTTTGTGGTAAAAGATGCTTACAACTTTGTGAACAGTCTTTTGATACATACATCACATCTGTCATAGAAAAAAATCCCAAAAAAATCAATTAAACCAAAGAGCCCGACAGCAGAATAGTTTGGCATTTTGGTCCAAAGCAGTCATAAACTTGAACCAAATTTGAACGTGGTTCTTGAGTCTGCTCTAAAAGAGGGTTTGGCAGAGGATGCTGGCCACAGCACAATGGTCAAATCATCGCTCCTGTGGGACATTTAAGTACAGTTTCTGTGGTTTTTCCTCTTCAGGCTCATTCTCATGAAGACCATGTTCACACGCTTTGAGGGCATCGTCATTTTAGATTACAGAAATGGTTTAATTTGAGTTTTATTTGCTGGGTTGTAGCGTTAGGAGTTGGGGTGGGGTTTTTTCTTTTGATGACCTCTGGCTACAATTTCCAACTCTGACATGCTCATTTTATCTGGACCTCAAGACCTTTGAACAGATTTCCAGCAACCAGTTCTTACTAACCCTAACCCCAGAGGAAATGCTTCAAACCCAAGTCTGAGACTGTAAACTCCACCATGGAGCATCAAGCATCTTATTTGTGAAGTTGTTGAAAACTTAATTTTACTGCCAAGCTTTGAACTTGAAAATAAAGTTTTGCTTGATTAAGTGAGTGAGGTGTGACCCAATAAACCCAAAACAACTCACAGCCACACAATAAATGCACTGTTTCAACACAGTCTAATAGATATATACAATGATAATATGTTGATTAAACCTACAATATGTAACTTGTCTCTGCATCAAAACGAGAACAAAAGAACCAGTTTGATGATGTTGTGAGGCAACTTGGCTCATGCCTGTGTGATCATTACCAAGAGCAGATACAGGCAAAGCCACTTAAAAGGTAAAGTGGATATGATGTAATTAAAAGGCAACCAAGTTGAAAAGTCCTGCTACCTTGATTTGGGATTGTGTTCTGTCAGTTATGTAATGTAAGTACACATAAGTCAACAAAATATATAACATAGGTCAAGCCCTTTTTAGACATTTTAATTAAGAATTGTTAAATATTATTCATGTTTTAAATAAAATGTCAGGTTCCAACTGAAAGAGGTAAATCCCTGCATCCAAAAAACACCACTGAAATATAAATGTTTCAAATTTACCCATTTATGTATTTCTCCTCTCCTCTTCCTCTCCTTCTCTCCTCCTCCTCCTCCTCTCCTCCTCTCTCTCCTCCTCCTCCTGTCCTCCTCCTCCTCTCCTTCTCTCCTCTACTCCTCTCCTCGTCCTCTCCTCTCCCCTCCTCTCATTGGCATGTGTAGTGCAGAGGAGTGCCTTGTTGTCTGTGCTGTGTTAAATATTAATTGGGAATCAGTGGAGGACTTGTCTCCTAAATGATAGAACAGAAGGGCCCAGGCTTGCCTCAGGCAGCCTGCAGGCGCCTTTCTTCTTCCATTTACCTGCAGGCCTGTGCACCAGCGCTTCCTCCGGTCTGACAGGCCTGCCCAGGCGCCTCCAGCCTCTCCTCATCTCTCCCTCGCTCTCTCTTTTTTTCCTCCGCTCTGGTTCCTTCTCTTATCTCTGTGTGCGCTCACAATCTCTACCTCTGGGGTCCTTTACTTTAAACCCGTGTGTGTGTTTGTGTTGTTACCCCGTCCATTTGAGTTTATGCATGACTGTGAATGCTGCTGGCTCTCAGCTGCCCATGTAGCCCTTTATGAAATAGTGTCACAGCACAACATCTTCTCTTAAAGACACAAAAGGGAAGGCCTGACATAAATCTTTCAGGTCAGGATTTCAGCTTGTTGTGTTTCTTTCTCTTGGCTCTGTGTCCTGTGTTGCTCTTAGAATTTCTGAATGGTTTAATCTCTGCTTTCCTCTGTGATCTTCCCCCATAACCAGCGTCACAGTTTGTCTTTCTCTCTTCCACGGCCCTGTCTTTGTTCCTCTCTATCAGCCTTGTCATCTGCAGAGGTGCACCGAGACAAAACAAGTCTGGCACCGGCTGCTCCTTGGTGAACTGGCTGGGCCCTAACTCGTGGATGGCCCTTCTGAATGGAATAAATTAAGCTGCAGAGATTTGTTTTGGAAATAAAAACCAGTCTAGCTTGTTGTTATATTTTAACTTGGTAGGTGTTTGCAGCGGAGCACGGCTTTTCACAGGGTTCGGTGAGGGTATGCTGTGAAGTGACGGGGCCGAGTGTAAAATAGAAAAAAGGCTGGAGAAGGAGGAGGAGAGGGCAGCGGAGAGGCAGGGATATAAATGGAGGGTAGTAGGGGGTGGGGTTGACTTTGATGCCATAGGAATGAGTTCACAGGCTCATGAGCACGGGCCTAATCGCACATGACAATATCAGCTGGTGTGCCAGTCGCAACGCATAACCACCCCGCTGCTTGTGCTGACTCGGGGTATTTGCTGATAAAGCTCTGCTTTCTAGACCATGCTGTATGCACAATGAGGGTGGCCCAGGCAGGCCCGAGGGCTGGCTCATCACAGGCAGCCCACAAACCAGGCCCCGCTCCCCTCATCTATACACCACCATGCACTCCTCTAAAGCCCTTTAGCCAAACTTGATTATTAAACAGAGAGCAGTTTTGTGATGAATATAGTAATTTTTTATGTCGCCCATCCAGGCCGATAAATTATTAGAAATGGAAAGTGCTTTAGTGAAACTCTGAAATGAGGTTGTGGCCGTGAGGGCGGCTCTGATCGCAGTATGCCATTTTTGCGATTTTATATTTTTATAGTGAAATATCCTGGTGGGGTTGGCTGTCATGGGAGCAAACTTAAAGCTGGTTCTTGGTTTTGGCCCTTTTTGTTTGCTGATGTTAAACATGTTGCCCCAGTTCTGTGTTTGTTTGGTGCCGGGGTGTCCCACAAAAGACATGGGTGCTGCTGGCCTGCATTCCTTTGTTGCTCAGAGGGGACATAATCTACCCGCTGGTGTTGTGTCTGCTGGACCCTCAGATGCATCATCAGTAATTAACACGTGTTCTGATTTGAATTAAAGTGCGATCCTACGTATGTTTGGTTCGATTGTGATATTTTGCAAGTGACATAACACAAAAGATTGCAAGATATCTGCCTAAATATCTTCCTCTTTTTGCCGTTTCATAAGCGATCATCTTCACCAAGGTTATTGGTGATGATAATCTTTTTAATTCCCCAGGCAGGCAGTGGGTCTGCTCCGGTGGTGCCAGTGGTGTTAATGGGCGAGGAATGCAGGACGAGTGCTTTCCCACGCTGTTAGTTTTCCTCTGCCGGGCGTGTTTGAGACGAGGCTCTGGGCCGGCGAGGCTCTGCTAATGCAGCCAGAGTGCAGACAAATGGAAAGTGACACTTGTGTGTGTAGAATGGTATTTGTGGTGACGCTTTGACTACAGATAATAAAGTGTTCGCCCTGAGGTGATTTCGCCCGGCAAGCACCCCAGATGAAACTCACTTACTCAGAGAGGGAGACGGAAGAGACAGAGAGGGGGGGATGAAGAGACAGAAAGGGTTATGTAGCAAAGGAAGAGCACAAAGGGAAAAAAGGGAGATGAGGTGAAGAGGATGAATAAGAGAGAGAGCGGCAAAAACAGATCAAGGAGGCATGCAGAGGGAATTCAGCCATTTGTAATTTCCATGCTTTTTGGGTCAGAGGGTGCAACTGTTGTCTGAGAGAATGGTGCATGTTAGAGGTCAGAGATTTGTCCTTCGACCTGATTTTAAGTGATAATCCACTTGCTTTTTAAAATAATAGGAAAAAAGATGAAACAAAGGACGTTTTTGCAGTTTGTTTTAGATTTATGAATTTGAACCATTTCTTGGTTATTGATGTGGTAGATACTGGAAGATTAAGGATGTCAGGCTCATGTGGAGGGTAAAATGTTTGAATCGGCTGTTGTTAGCAGGATCTGCGGGTGTGTGCACGTGTTTCTGTGTGTGTGCGTGTGTTTCTGTGCGTGTGTGCGTGTGTGTGTGTGTGTGTGTGTGTGTGTGTGTGTGTGTGTGTGTGTGTGTGTGTTACAATGTGTGTTTCCGTGTGTGTGTGTCTGCTAGGCCATGTGTACAGAGGAGTCCTTCAGGATCAATCAATTCTCAGTAATTTCCCCTACAGCCCATAAAAGCCAGGTCTGTCTGGAAGGGCACGAGGTTGCCACATCGGACCAGCTAATTAATTTTCATGGCTGATTCAGTAACATCTGGCTTTAGAGATACATTCTAACGAGAAATGTAAACATGACAGTGTTCTGCTGGTGCAGTATTTCACATTTCTTGGGAGAAAACCTTCATACTTGAAACCTAATTAGCAGTTTCTGATTGGAGCCATTGTCCAGCCTCAAGTTATACACATGTGAGGCTGTAAACAGCAGAAAGTGAATCTTGTTTTTCTTCAGATCCTTCCCAGTGTCATCTGGAGCTGCGGACCTTATCTCATACTGTATTATAACACACGCATGTATCGCCTCATTGCAGCATCACTCTGTGACCTCCCGCTGCAGTCTGTGCGAAGAGGATGCCAGAATTAGGCTCTTAATTTGCTATTTCTTCTATCTGCTTATGCAGGAAATAGGGAGATTAAATCACAGATAAGATTAGCTTTAATAAAATGAAGGATTAGAGTTAGAAGTTTTTCTGTTAAAATCTCTTTTAACAATTAAATCCATTTTTGGACACAGCGTCTGCGTCTGTATGGAGGATCAGTCTGCAGATATCTTTAATGTTCTCATTATCCTCTTTGCTGTTGGCAGGTTAAAAGCCCAATAGGTGGTTGCAGTATGGCTCCCCCTGTTGAAAAACCACAGCCTTTATTTACACAGCGATTCATTTATTTAATTTTCTTGTTATTCAGTGTCTGATCTTGATTCAAATGTAACCATTTGCAACTGTTGAATAAAACTTGTTTAAGGTTTATTTGCGGATCTAGTTTGGTTTAAGAAGTATTAAAAATTGCGATCAATAAGCCAACTGATTAATAATAAACATGAAGAATTATGAGCGACAGAGAAGTTGGGCAGCAGCACATTTTCTTTTCAGCTGCCTTAGAATATGCATTTGTTTGATGATTATGATGACACAAGCAGCCGCGAATCCAGACAGCTCTATCCTCGGAGAAATCATTGCAGTTTGATTTTTATCTTTGCAATTATAGATAGCGAAGGCCTGACAAATAATTGCCTTGATTTTTTTTCCCTCCCTCCCTGTGTTGTTGCACAGAAAATCAGCCCTGAGATGAACAGAGGGAGATGAGTGTTCCTAAAAATGGCTTTTCTGATATCAAGCAAGCAGCAGGGTTCCCTTTCCCCTCACGTGCACTTGAATTGATTAGTACTCTGGCTGAGGGCATATTCAACATGTCTGCCCCCTGCAAGGCTGCTCTACCCTGTTGATCGCTGGCTCATACATGTGCTTCCTCTGCTCGCTCTCTCCTCAGGAAGCTCCTGTGGGGTAGCAAGACTTTGATTGAGTGGCAGCCGAGTCCACGGGATGCCTCTATTATTATCATCTCTACCTTGGCAGAGGGGCGGGGGGCTATGTCCAGGGGGCCTGGCCGACAGCCCCTGCTTTGTGAGCCCGATAGTCAATTAGAGGCAGCGCACTGCCGGAGACGAGTGGGATGCAGGGTTAATTGCAGAGGACCAAACAGCTGGCTCTATCAGGGCCCATTGTGTTTGCAGCAGTTGTCACGGCAATTGAGGCCTGGCTGTAATCGCTGACTAATCAGCCCTGTGCCAGATGACACCTCCATTAGCACAAGGCAGGTATTGTTCGGGACGCGGAGCTGCTTCGGCCCCCCACCCCTCTGCACCCCATCTCCCAGCCTGCCCATCCTTTTGACGGCAGACTAACAGAAGTGGGGAGAGGACGTCATAGACCTTGATCCTATCTGCTAAGAGCTAAACAATAGCCACAGGTCAAGGGTTCCTCCAGGGAACAATGCCGTCGAATCTTAAGCTGCAACGCATTTGACAGGTCAAACTGTTTCCAAGCCGAGGGATTCTGATGTGAAGGATTTGAAGTCTGCCAGAGCCATGAATTATTAATCTGATTAACTTCATTACAATGAGGGGAGGGTCATAGTGTCCTTTAGTGGTGGAATGTGGCACAAGACGAGATATGTCTGAAACACACTATGAAGAATCTCCAACTTTTAAATAGTAAAGATTAAAAGCAGACCCAGTATAGTTGCATGTGAAAGGACATACGGTGTGTGGCAGCACATGTCCCTTTGCTCACACATGTTAACACGGACTGTCAAGCTGCTTTCAGACAAGCGCTTTACATAAGAACTCAAATGTTTGAGTCAGTTGCTCTGGACACTCTCTGGACTTATTCCTGTCAGCCCACTTGTAGAAACTCTAATGAGTGATCACATTTGAGAAAACAGCAGAATATTGTCCTTAAATTCACAGCGAGCGATTAGGCATGTCGCTGTTGTTTCAAAAAGGCGGCAGATGCAAAACTGAAAAAACAAAAGAATGCGAAGGATGAGAAAGTTACACAGCGGAATTAATATGACATGTCCTGTCTCTTGCATGCTTAATGCATCTTACCTGGTGCATTCCATATGTAAAAGGAAAACTATGGATAATGTCCAGAGTTCATGTCTGAAAACCGCTTCATACTTAGGGGAAACGTCTTTCAGAGACTGATGTTAGACTGAAGCTCATTATTTTCCTTCATCTTTCTTGTAATCTCAAATCCTGTCTTTTTTTTTTTTAGCTCTAACTTCAACACATATTGCTCTCTTTGTTTGGCCAAAGTTTGTGTTTATTATGCACACGTTGTTCTGAAAACTTAATTGCAGTTCAACCAAACACTCCTCTCCCTTCATCTAAACATGCACTCGTTTCCCCTGCTTGCCGGCGAACATGGTCTGAGGGGATCAAAGCGTGCGGTAAATAGGGATCCAGCCTTACAGGAGTGAGTGAGGAAAGGCTGAGGGTCTTTTTGATGTGTCGGAGCGTTTTCTACACTAATAAGAAGAAAACTTCTCCAACCTGCTCATAATTTTAACACTCGAAACACTAATAAACGGGCATTTCAGGCAGTTCTCCCAGACTTTTTGCTCTCCTTATTCATTTAAACCTCAAATTAAAATGCAAAGCATTCTCAGGGTCTTCTGGACTCTGTGCCGTACTCTCGCACAGCCTCTGACTCGCCATCTCCCCCACCCCCCCTCACCTCACTCCCCACCTCACTCCCTGCTCTCACACTCCCTTTCTCGTCTGCCTTGGCTTTTAGTGATCAACACAATTTGACCTCTCACTTGGAAGAAGTGCAGAAAATTTAATGAATTTTTTTACAGTCTAATCTAACCAGTTCCCTCTTTATTGCTGTTTTGTACCCAGTGGACCTCATCTTTACCAGAAACCCCCCTTCACACACACACACACACACACACACACACACACGCACATGCACACCAAGAAAATTAGTTCATCAGAATTCAAAGTGTACTGCTGGCTAATTAAAGGAGTGTTAATTGAGTGTTCAGAATTGGGCACCCCCTTCAACACTAAATGCACACAGATACACACATGCGATCACACACACACAATCACAGTGACAGCACCGGGTACACCAAGGACGTTGCGCTTGGGGAGTTTCATGCCAATCAAAAATGGAGAGAAAGGAGAGTGCCCATCCTCCGAGTGAAATGGGATTTCTAGATCATATCATGGCCTGCTGCAGCTCAGTCTGGGTCTGTGCTGCCATGTTATCCTATCCCAGCCCCGCTATCTCTGTCTGGCCGCTGGAGAGTGTAACACTCCACAGATAGCCTCTCTCACTGCGTGCATCGTGCTAATGAGGGGTGGCATTTAGAGATGTGCTGCTCTGACACATGGGCATTGTGTGCCAGGCACTGGGTGATTAAGGACGAAGGTCAACCCATTAATTGCCTCCCTGCCATCTCCGCTCCCTGGCGCGTGATCTCCCAGACCTAATGCATGTGTTTGCCTGAGCTTTTATCTCATCTCTAATGCGCTTCAATCATATGCTTGGTTTGTTTACATTCCTTTCATGTTGAAAGTTTTCTTTTCTCACTTATTGCACAAGCAGTGCTCTTCCAGGTTTCCCTGTTCATTTACTATAAGCTGTTTCATGTGCTTGTGAGTGCACATAGCCTCCTGCTCTCAGGAAGGAAAAAAGCATATTCTTCCATCCCCAGGGGAAATAATTAATCCTTACAAGGCTGTCGTATGTCGAAATGAAGCGAGTGTGAAGCATTTAGCCCAGGAGGCATTGCAGGCTGTCGCCCGCACAGGCACCTGTTGTTGTCCCTGCCCTACATTTCATGAGAGAGCGCTGAGCAGAGGATAACAACATGCTTCACTGATGGCAAATGAGACACACATCTGCAGATGCAGGTTTTGTGTGTCTGTCTGTCTGTCAGTGTGTGTGTGAGCATGTGCATGCACATGTGCGTGTATGTGTGTGTGCATGCATGCCTGCCTGCCTGCCTGCCTTATTTTCTGTTTTCAGACATTGTGTTTGCATGCATGATGCACGCTGGAGAGTGTGCAGAGGTGCAGGAAACCCCCTACCTTATGAGAAGGTGAGGGCTCACACAAAGGGGGCAGAGCTGGCTGCCTCAGAGGGTGTTTATCAGCCAGCACCATCTGTATGCTGCTGCTCATAGCTATGATCTACTGCAGCCTAGAGCAATAAGTCACAGAGCGTCAGCCCAAAAGAGACTCTTTCCTTTAACCTCCATGTCCTCACTTATAGACTTACTGCTCTGGAGGAGAGAGATGTGGAGACCCCTGCACATCAAACACACAGTGTGTTTGAGAGTGAATTTACGCCCCGGTCTGTGGCCTTACTTACTGTAATCAACTTTGCTATAAAAATTTATACCATGGAACTTTTTAAAGAAGAAGCTGGAATCAGAAGCATCCAGATGCTCATTTGCCTCCTCCTCCTCCTCTTCTTCCTTTATGCCTGTGGGTTCTAATAACCGGAAGCTTTTGTGGAGCTGAGATGGGTTTTGTAGGCCTGAAAGGCCTCTAATCCCTGTGGCCTGTGAAGTGTGAAACCCTTTGATGCCAGGTTGGTGTGCCAAAGGCTCTGCCTATTGACAAACAAGGGCCAAGCTGGGAAAAGACGGAGGGCGAGGGCTTCCTCCTCTTTCTCAGAAGAAATGCAGGCTCAGGCATGGAAAATATGGACTCAGTCAGTGAGAAGGAATAGAATTAGCCACCCTTTAATGAATTTTCAGGCTGTTTTTATAGGTTTTTTTTTCATCATGTGGCAGTAATTAGGTGGAATGATGGGCATATTGCAGCTGCAAGCATGTAGGGGCGGCAGGGCAGAGGCCCTTGATATGCCTGAAAGCCAACTATCTTTCCTCATTTAGACCATGTGATGATCAAAGATGTTTTTTTGCCCCCATGTAAAGAAGATCAGAAAAAAATGTGCCATTCCATTTGCATGTGGACCAGCAATGTGCTTTGAAATGAGCATGTTTTTCTCTTTTGAGCAAATGAAATAAGTCTTCTGTCAGTTTTCCAGTGCGAGTCAGAACATCAAAGCGAATGGCACTGCTGTCACCAGGGAAGCAGCTTTGCCTCAGTAAGGTTGGTTAGATCTCAGATAGGCTGGCCTGGCACTCACTGCCTAAACCATTAGGATGGCACTAGGTTCACTGACTGTTTTAAAGACTAAGACATTCAATTCAGGCTAGTCATTGATTTATTTGAGAAATAATTTGAGATGAAATGTCTAATTAGAAAGTATGTTATCTGCAGAAGTAGCCAAAATGACTGGAATAGGTCTTGCACTAAATCTGGTTGGGGAAATTCACAGTTCTCAGGTGTTAAATACCCAATTTATTTCTTTTATGATATGGATCTTGTAGATTTAATCAGTTGTACAGTGGAAGACCCATAGGGTTGTTGAAATGAACACCTCTCTTGAAATTAGAGTTGTGACTTCTTTGCTGTGGAGTCTCTTTAAAAGTGATTTTGCAATGGGAATGGAGTGAGTCCTAGTCACAGGCTGCACCCTGCAGACTCCTTGGCTGCCAGAACATTTGCTGACGGCAGAGTTATGGCAGTTAATTTTTGTGCATTTTGTCAGCTTTTGCATAAAAATGTCATTTTTGAAGGGGTTGCAAGTCATTTGTGGCAGCTGATATATTGCTTGTAAATTGAGTTTTTTTCCAAACCCCCCACCCTTTTTGTTGCACTGAGCTAAGTACCCATGAAATTGCCTGAATAATGTTGTTTAAATCCAATCTCACCACAGCCCCTCACCTCTATGCCCAGCCCCCAAACAATGACACATGGCAGGGTTTTTAGAAATGGCCATTTTCCTGTTTGCCACCTCAATTCACAATGGTGAAGCCCTGGTTCATTGAGCGAAGGCTATAGCTAGTCTCAGTTGCCACGTGTGCACTGCTGAATTGAATTTTGGAACTAGGGTGGTTTTATGAGGCAAACAGCGCATTTATATGTATGTTAATAGCATGCACCTGCCATTTGTCTGATCCATCATGTATACATTTATTCATAGAAACAATAACACACCATAAGCATTTCTTAAATAATTTGTATATTATTTGAACAGTTATGTTTCTGTCCTGTTTAATGTAATCTCCAATCCGTTTTTGATGTTATCCCTGCAGGTTTGCAAATTGCAGCACATTTTTGACTTGGCTCTGTTCTGATATAGTTCACCTTAACCAGGCTAGTAATTCCCTGTAGATGTTTAATTGTTTTTTTTGCGAGGGTCTCCTGGATTGAATTCTGTGGCCAAGGGTAAGACCCAGTAAGTGATACCACTTATAAATCTCAACTGTGCCACTGCAATTAAACAGGCTTTTATCCCCTCCCCTTCATCCCTTCTTGCCTGGTATCCAAGGCTAACCCAATTCAATGCTAAAGAGAGTCTGAATTAATTTCACAATGCACTGATTTAACAGCGCCTAAGGTACCAGGCTTTGACAGAATGAGTTTTTAAAAAGATCCATTTGTCTAGGGATGAACTTCCACAGGAGGGTGTGAAAATGAGATGAGGGGGAAAGCTCACATGGAGGAGGGGAGTGATGGAACAGAAATGAATGTCAGTCCTGACTTACACTTTGCAAAGTCTTGTTTGGGTTGTTCGCACAAGCCAGCTGTTTACAAATGGTTTTATTCACCTGCTATTGTAGAAACACTGACATTTTTCAGTGGGCTTTATATGAAGACACTGGGATGTTGCCAGGTTTTAACGCTGCAGTGAAGTCAGGATTATTGCAATTGATTGATTGATCTGACTCTGTGGCTGCCGTTGCTGCCAGCTCCTTAGATGTTTTTGGTAATTAAACTCCTGGTCTGCTGTTCTCTTCTTCTAGACATCTTATTCATCCATTTCACTCATGCTTTTCTCTCTGTTTGTCTCGTAGGTGAGCTTTTGATGCCCACGCATTCCCCTCGCTACCCCACTGCGGCAGAACTTGATGCCTACGCTCAGAGGACAGCCAACAACCCTCTGTCCATCAAGATCTTCCCCACCAACATCAGGGTTCCCCAGCACAAGCACCTTAACCGGACTGTGAATGGATATGACACCACAGGGCAACGCTACAGTCCCTACCCTCATATCCACACAGGGGGCTACCATGGCCTGCTTGCCATCGTCAAGGCCTCCTCCTCATCCTCATCAACTTCCACCTTTATCCCTTCAAAAGGCGTTCTCAAGAACTCTGAAGGCAGACGGACTAAACTCTCTCCAGCCCACATAGCTATTGCTCCATACCCACCCCCTAATAATAGCACTTTAGCCAGTGGCCACGGCCAAATGGTCTACCACACTGGGCCCTCGAAGCCTCCAGAAGGACCTGGACTGTCAGTTCCTCCAAATGTCACTGTAGCTGGCTCAGTGATTCCAGTAACTGGAGGCCGAGGCCTGGCCCTGTCCACACAGTCCAACCTCCCCTCCATCCAGAGCATCATTTACCAGATCAACCAGCATTGCCAGGCCCAAGCTCTGCAGCAGGTGTGCCAAGGGGCTGCCGCTGCACCATCAAACTCCAGCCCCTCCAAGCAGGGAACAACCGTCATGGGGATCTCTTCTAGCTCCTCAAGTGGAGGCTATGTGGTAGGAATGGGTCCCCAGGCTAACATGGTGTACACAGGGACAGGACTGCCAGCCCAAAATGCTGAGGCCATCAAGACTGGTGTGTACGCAGAGGGTATGGACTACATCCTTTGGCAGAAACAGCAACAACAACATCATCAACAACAACAGCAGCAGCAGCAGCAGCAGCAGCAACAACAACAGGCTGTGCTCCGCATGTACAGTGGAGGAAGTGGAGGAGGGGGCGCCATCAGCAAGTCCCCCGAAACTTGTGTTCCAGGAGGAGGGATTATGGCCGGCCAAGTGTCCTCCTCTTCCTCCAGACCTTATCACATGACAGCCAGTGCCAGTGGAGGAGGCGGGCTGGACAAAGTCAGCTCTTCCCCTTTGAACTGCGTGGGTATGCATGGAAATTTCTCAGTGGGTCAATACTTTGCCCCGCCATGGAACAGTGTGCTGGTGACACCTGACAGTGACTGCTACAACCCCCAGGAGCTTTTGGGCACCTCTACTGGAGGTCCTGTCACAGGGCACAGAGAGATGGGCTACCCCCACCACCATCACCACTACCACCACCATCCTGCTGTGGACAGCGGGGGAGGCTTGTGCTGCAGCCTGCCCAGCAAGAGCATGTGCAACACATCTGTGCTGAGCAGCAGCTTGCAGTCTCTGGAGTACCTGATCAACGATATCCACCCACCCTGCATCAAGGAGCAGATGCTCGGCAAAGGCTACGAGACTGTGTCTGTGCCGCGTCTGTTGGACCACCAGCATGCACACATCCGCCTCCCTGTTTACAGATAGAGGGGGAAGAAGGAGAGGAGACGAATCAAGAGTTATGAATTTGTGAAGAAATCAAAGTTTAAAAAAAAAAAACTAGATGTTTTTTTGGAGGGGTATGGAGTTATTACGAGTGGCTCGGCTTTAACAAGTGTGGGAGCTTAGACGAGAGCAGTTGTGCTGTGTGACCCTATGGTTTGGTGGTTTCAAAGCAGGCAGTGGGAATCCCAAATATAAAGAGGTGATAGTGATTGCCAGTGGGAGAGAAAAGGGATTTCAAGATTCTCCAGATGTTCCATTGTGTGGTTTGCCAATAGGAATTTTGGATTGATTCTTTTATTTTTCTTGTTTTTTGTGTTTTTTTTTATTATTATTTGGTTGTTTAACTTACCTGAACATTTTTGACAAGAATCATAGCTTGACATGAAGTGCATACGCCACTTGTACCCCCCTTCCAAATACTAAGGATGAAGCTACTGTGTAGGTTGTCACTGAAATGGTCTTAAAAGGGCCAACGTTTAGGGCTGCTCTCAAAATCCAAAACTCTGTAGCAGTGCTCTCACACACACACACACACACACACACACGCATACATTTACCTATACGCAAGAAGAATAAGATTATAGGCAGTACTCGGGTGTTGTGTACAAGGATCATAAGGTTGAATTAGTACAATATTAGTTATTATTGCTGTTATAATTGATACATAAATTGCACTGCTTGAATCTTGTTAACTTTGAAGTTTGGAATTGGGTAGTTTGGATATGATATATTTAAGAAACTTGAAAAACTTGAACCTATTTTTGTTGTTTTATATATTTGTAGGTATATTATATGCATTGGCTGCTATGGGGAAAGTGTCTCAAATGCTTCTTTTTTTTTCTTTTTTTCTTTGTTTTATGATTTAATAATTCCTCTTTGAGCTGATGTGCAGTTTCTTATGTCCTGGTGTGAGACATAGTCACTGCATTGGTTCTGTAAGAACCTGGTCGGAGAGCTCTTCTGTTTTTTCCTAACCAACACTGGAATCTACAATAAATCTTGAAATACTTATTTAAATGGAAAATGTCACAAAAACCTACAAAAAAAGAAATGTTACAATGAAGAATGTGATCGGGGGGTTATCAACATAACCTTATATGTATGTTAATGCGTGTATGTGGCTGAGTGCATGCGCGTATGTTCATTTTAGTTTGTGTTCTTCAAAATCCTCAGACTTACTTTATTTTTATCAGGTCATTACAATTTTTTTTACCACCATGACTGAAACAAAACGATTCACCAGTCCGATGAACATCATATCTGAGTAATGTACAGGAGATCTTTTGCAAGTCTCACTCCCTTTTTATTGGAGGCTTTTGAAATTCATCGGAGGAAGTAGAAAATCAAGTTCTCACCTGACTCCTTTATATCTGTAGTACTGTAGGCCCTTCCTCCGTCAGGTGTTATCATAATGACAGAGAGAGGCAGACACAAATGTAAAATCCTACTCTTCTTCTACCCTCAATCTTGCAAAGGAGAACAAAATGAAAACAATCATGCCCTACCCTCTGGTGTCAGATGAAATGAGATGATGCCCACTTGCTCCTCCTTGTCCATTTCAGCCCCACGGTAGGGATGCATTTAGCCTGGGCCAGTCTTAACTTGATGATTCAGAGCAGTGAAATATTTATAATGACTGTGAGATTCCCTTGAATGTACTGCACTTAAATTACTGCGATGTTTCATTGCCTTGTGGGACTCAAGTGAAAGAGAAAAATTGGATCAGTGCAGCAGTCCTCTGGTCTTAAATTAGCATTTCTTTTGTCAGTCACATTTCTATGGTAAATTGAATTTATTAACTGGAGAGAGAGAGAGAGAGAGCGAGAGAGACGCCGCTTTGTTGTTGGGAAACACTGGCATCAGTCTAGATTTATGAAGTGCAATTATTATGACTGTATTAACATTTTTTTCTCTGAGCTTACACCAAAAAAATGTAAACTACAGTTGTCAATACATTCCCAATGTACCACATCCCTAATCCCTATTCTTTTTATTTTTGTTTTGAGGTGTAAAATAAATTCTTTAAGAATATATTCAGAAGGCCATATCTTGGCTTTGAAGTCTGTCATTATTTTTTAACTTATGTCCTCTAGAAGAAAGTGGGAAATTGGGCCCCTTGTTCCAGAGTGGATGTGATGTGGGACGTAGGTGCTGTTTTATATAGCACCGATAAATACTTTTTTAATTGATCATATTTTAATGTTTACACTTTGGCCACCCAAAGATAAGGGCAAACAGCATTGTCAAAATCTTAAAAATGATTAATCCATCAATATTAAAGATTATTTTTAATGAGATGCAATTTAATATTTCTCTTCCCCCTGAAGACAACTCTCACTTAGTCTTAACTATGAGCCTTAAATTTTCTGGGCTACTGGTATTTCTAGACACGCCACTGTCTTTGAAGGCTGACAAAGATTGCAGTCTAAAGAAAACCAAGCCCCTTGGCTTAAATTTGCACAGTAAGCCTCCTTAACATTCCACTGAAAATTTCTCATGTTGTTTCAACAGCTTAATACCCCAGCCACAGTCTGATTCCAGCATATTTTCTGTCTTGTAGAAATATTTTGACAGATTTACAGATACATCCCATCCCTAAATCCCCACCGCTTGGCTTCTGCATCAGAGCATTAAACCCTGTCACATGATGTTGAAGTGAAGAGGAGACACTTGAGCCGGTGGAGTTTCTGGTGTCTGGCCTTTCCCACCGGTGGACGTCTGAGGCACCAGGCCTTGCTGCTAATGGGACTATTGGGTGACGCCTGCTGCTGGACACAGCCAGTGGAGAGTAATCATTCACTCTAAGGGTTGAAATCAAACCCTTTTTAAATAGCAAGGGATTTCCTATTCAGCACAGAGAGGAATCTGGCCCTTTTGAGCAAAGTTCAACTGAATAACACGTTCAAAAAGGTGACACAAAATAAAGAAGATAATGTTACTTATTAAAGAAAAATGTCAGATTTAGTAAATACCAGGTGGTGTTTGGATATTTTTGACATCTTCGCGGTATGGCCACAGTTTCTACTGTACTGGCTCCGAACTGTCTGTCCCTCCTGGTCCTTAACACACATTAATTGAGCTCCTATTGATGGGATGCATCTTAGCCCCTGTATCTCTGCTCCATTCCACTATTCTCATTTTGGACAATGGACGCTTAGCCCATATTAGGATAATAGAATTAAATTTCAAATAGATTTGTGCCTGAGCTGATCCGTGCGTGGCTCACTCAGCTGCAGAGGCAGAGTGGCATATGGCATGTCATTATCTAAGCCCACTCCCCCTCCGTCCGGGGCCAACAGGGTTCAGCAGTGCTTAAACAAACTGAAGGTTAGGACGGGCTGGCTGGTGTGGAAGGGGAGGACAGCAGGGTTTGTAGGCGGTGGTGGTGGAGGGGTGGCGTAGTGGGGGTTGCAAAATCACAGCCTCCGCAGCATCTCAGAGGGCCTCAGCACCACACCATGGCGCCCGAGCTCAGAGGCCTGCTTTAAAAGCTGGGTTGTGTTTGATCGAGGGGATTTGTTTTCTGTTGGATTATACATGGTTGCTCCCTGCCTGGCGGAGGGGCCCTGTGCAATGTGACAGATCTCAGTAAAAGAAAGAAAAAAAGAAAGAAAGAAAGAGCGAAAAAGATACAGGGAGGGATTTTGGGGTCAGACAAGCCTCGAAGCATCAGTAATCAGGATAATTGCCATGTTCCTGGTGCTGGTTTTAGCCTCCCCTCTTTGGCTCTGCTGCCACACATTTAGATTCAAGCTCAGAAGAAATCACCTTCTCACTCAAAGACGTATTGTGCCTCCATTTATGAAAATCTTAGCCAGTAAGATCCTCATTTGTAATTAAGTTTTTAATGCTTGGGAAAATATTTGAAGCTGTGTTGCCCATGTAAATGATAAATTACACCATTCAAATACGATGTGAATGAGGACATTCAGATCTATCACTCTGGGGTCTCAGATTACAGACTATTGACTGTTAACGTGTTTTCAAGGGCAATGAGACACTGACAAGGACGGCCTGAGGGAAAAGTGGAGGGGGAGCTGACTTGGGCCGTTTGTAAAAATCCCTTAGTAAATCCCAATAAGTCCATGAAGACCTTAACCCGGTGCAAAGGTCTGGTTGTATATTATGGACCTTAAATACTTCTGAGGGGAAAGGAGAGAAGGATGGACCTGTTCAAAGCAGGGTCGGCTCTTTCACTCTCAAAACAGAGGGGACGGGAGGGGAGGAAGGGTGAGAGAAAATAAAGGCAGCTGCTCGCTCTGTGGAGTCTTGGCGCTGCTGCTCTAACCTACAGATGACAGGGGAGGGGGGTTTGCGGCGTGGGGGTGGACATCCCCTCCACGCTGCTTTGGTCATCCTCCACCATGTCCCCTGGCTGCCCTTGGACCCTTGGGGCCCTCGTCTCAGAGTTCTTCCCAGCAGCCCTCCTTAGCGTCAAATAGAAGAAAAAAACTCAAGAGGCCAGTCCTCTACATTTGGCTCCTACCTAGCAAGAAAATACTTTAATCAATAATTCACATGGTCATGAGGACACTTGTATAGTTAACCCGTGAGCCTTATAGCTGTGTTGCACAATATCATTGGAAGATTTGCTGTGTTTTGCCACAGTTCGAGCACATCGCTAGCTTATGAGTGCTACTGAATAAAACCTGGATGAGTTAATTGTCGACATTTCATAATGTATATATTGTTGTAATTAAAATAACTTTAATTTAAAGCAACACAAAGTAAACAATCAGCACAGATAACACAATAAATCAGGATCTTTTTTTCGAGCTCTTTTCTAAACAGGCAATGCAGCAGGTCGTAATTCCACGAGCTTACAGAGTTTTATTTCCTCAGCATCGAAACCATGTATGTTCAGCTGAAAAAGCTTATGGCCTCCAAATATTCATTTAGTTTACGTGGTGGGTATATCGCTGTATCCAATCCAAACACAAAAGTCTGGGGATTTTGCTTTTCTTCTTCGTGTTTCCTTTCACTGTTTGTGTGGCTCTCAGAATGTTCCTGTGGACAAACAGGGCCCCCCCCCCCCCCCGAATGATCTCAAATGCACCGACGCTGCCAAAGTCTGAGGGTGCTGCAACCTTGAGAAAATAATATATATGGAAATGGGAAATCTATAAAGCATCTCTCTTATTGTTCTCCCTGCAGTGTTGTATTTATGTTCAAAAAAGATTTTGTCTCCTCAGGATGAAAAAATGTAAAAGATACCTTGCTTTTTTTTTCAGAAAAAAAATGAGATTATATGAGTCTTAGATTTCGAAATAAGAAGTCTGAATATTGAAAAAAAAAGCTGTAAAATCCTTTAGTCGTGGGGTTTTCAACTTTGAATGTGCCTACAGCCAAGCATCCCAGTGATTGCTTATACCTTCTACTCTCTCTCCACTTCTGCAATCTCCCCCTAATCTCCCCACAACCATCATCTTCAATTTGCTGAAACTGCCACTGTCCCTCCTCCATCCTGACGACCACAGTAGATATTTTGTCTGTTCCTCCTTTTTGTCAATCTCAGGACTGAAATTTTTTTATTTTAATGTAGATGGTTGGTTTTCATTTGACCTCTCCTCTCTTATGTATTATGGTTTGAAATAAGTAAATAAAGCAGATGACTTCTACACCTGTCCTAGTGCTATATACTCATCCATAGTATTCTTGTTTGTTGGTTGGTTTCTTTCTCATTTCCTTTCTGTCTTTCTTTCTCTCTTTATTTCTTTCTATCCTTTAACTCTACTTTGTATTGCTCATGTTGGAAACTGTATAAACACAGGCAGTAAACAAATCTTCTTTCTTTCTTTCTAATAACTACCTTTTATAGCTCATCCACACCTGTCCTGGTGATATACTTCTCCAAAGTAAACTTGTTTTTTGTTTATTTGTTTTCTTTCTTTCTTTCTTTTCGTCTTCCCTGCTGCACACACCTTCGCAGGCACTTTTTTAAGACCTCACTGTAATGATGGTAAGCATATTAGTCTTAGGATTCACCTTGCACATCACCACCATATGCTGGCCCTCTTCAATCCTGTTGTTCACTTGACCTTTTTCACCTTGCGCAGCGGTACATTGTGACATCACTGTAAGGCCTCATAGAACTAACAGTGTTTTTGTGTCATCACTGGAAAAAACAACCTCACCTTGGATGATCAAACGCTCGAGAAAGAAAGAAAATATACCATGGGAATGATTGACATTTTTCCAGGATGAGGATTTGCTCTTAAGCGCAGAGGCAAAGGCAAGCTAAGACTCTTTACACACAATTTACCAAAGTGGCCAAGACAAGGTGTCCTCCTGTGAAGCATTGATAATTCAGCCACACAATAAACTGGAACGTCAGTCATTTTTCTGAACCTCGTTTGTTACAAATCATCACACAGACACTGATCTTTATCACTTCCAGCAGATCACACTCCTTTTGCTCCATATGCCTCTAAACCAGACAACCTATTTCCATCAAATTTTGTAGGGATGGAGCATGGCCCAAAGAAGAACCCATTGAATTTTGATGTTGATCCGGGAATTTATTTCACTTTCTTTAACATTGAGAGATGGGGTGTTTTTCGACATTTTCTTCGATTTCAATCAATCAATCAATTATATTTGTACAGCCCATGTTCACAAATCACAAGTTGTATCATGAGGCTTGACAAGGTGCGACATTCTCTGACCTTAATCCTCAATAAGGGATTAGGAAGAACTACCAAAAAGACCAAAACATCTTAACAGGGAAGAAAACATAGAAACCTCAGGGAGAGCCACATGTGAGGGATCCCTCTCCCAGGACGGACAGAAGTGCAATAGATGCAGCGTGTAACTAAGAACAGTTTTTACAACATTGATTACAAGAAACAGTTTGTAACATGTTTGTAACACAAAGTGTGTCAATGTTTTAAGTATTTATACACAGGAAAATGTCTGATAGAGATGAAGGGAGCAGCAATGACTGATTGAGGAGTAATCGTCAGTAATGGTAGAGAATGTGAGTAGGTGATGTATCAGCTGCCACCACGATCTCAGAGAGTAATTCATACATCTTAAGGAGTAAAACATTTTTAATTTAATTATTGATATCTTCTATATTCTTTGTTTGTCTATTTATTTGTAGTTGTTTTGCCAGCATAGTGCAGTCTTACTACAAAGTTGCTTAAGAAAAGGAACACAACATACACCTAATATAAATGTTTAACAACAATGTTACCGTAAAGAATATGAGACTGACGCTTTCCCTTCTTTTTTTTTCTCTCCTCACTCCCAACCTCTCCACCCACCTAAAACATCAGATAAGCCGTAGACTGATGAGCCAGCCGCCTCCATCAGAGCGTGTGGTACTGGGAGACTGCACACTGATTTCATACACGCTCGCTCAGACAGAAAAAGAGCTCTGTGGAGCAGAAATGCTTCTCTTATTAGCAAAACTCATTCACCTGCACGCCACATTGAGTCCCTGGCAATTTCACAATAAATCATGAGAGATGCCTACGGAGGCCGGGGCAGCAGGCTGACGCTCTGCCGCGGCTGTGCCCTCGGCTGTCAGTTTAGACACTCTGAATCATTTCGGGTTCATCAGCCTCGTTTCATCTTAGATGAACTGAAAGGTCATCTCACACACCACCTAACCAATATGTCTCTGGCGCCTCATCTCCCAGTGCTTCCAGTGATTGCTCATTCCATTTAGAAATACCGCACCTCAGTGAAATATTTCACATGCAGGGCTCATGGACGGGATTTCAAGGAATTATTTCAAGGAGGAGAATTAGCGCTGACTTTAAACTGTGAGAAATATGCTACTGGATTTTTCATTAAGGTCTGAGCCTGATTTTATCTTTGAGCCCGCAGAATAATTCAGTGATCTTTTTACCTATCAACGTCTTTGCAATATTTTGCTCGTGGAATGATTAGTGAGATTGAGACCAATATGGTTTCCGCCCCTGCATCTGGCTGCTGGACCTCAGGAAGACAATGAATGTTGCAATTGAAGCCATCAGACAGTTTGAAGTGTTGTTTAGTGAATAAAGAATGAGTTGGCCCAAGTCCAGCCCAGTATCCACTTGAGTCTCATCTGCTTAAACACCTTGAAGCTTAACTGGCTGGTCAATAGTTGAAAAATTTGTGCCGCCAATATCTAAGCTAGTTCGTTTCCTTTAAGACCTCAACTTTCCCTCATGTGCAGTTGCTAAATGAGGGTCGTTACCACATGATCCTGCTTGGCCTTCGCTTCAGTTTGTTGAGACACATTTATGGTGGCAAGCAGTCACATACATGCTGCAAGCGAGCAAGCAAGCAAGTGGGCCTTTTTGTTAACAGCTCGAGTGTGGGGTTCCAGAGTTGCTGACAGTGTCACTTGCAGGACCGAGCCCTGCCCTACTTAACAGGCTGCAGGGAGGAGGGCAGGCCAAGTTGTCAGCAGCGCTAGGTGCTCACTGCTTAGATAAACCTGGAGGATTAGTGGCCCAGTTAAAGTTGGGGCAAAGAGGATTAGCCTCTTCTCTGAGGTGGCGAGAGATTCCCTGTGTCCTTCAGTGCTGCTGGCCTCAGAGAGAGAGATGAGTGGGAGGGGGAGGAGGAGGAGGGTGGGAAGCGAGGGGAGGCCCTAGTTAATTTGAGGGAGAATCACCACGTTTTAAAAGGAAAACCGAAGGTGAGGCATAATGACGGAAGGTGAAAAGCAGGGAAGCACTTCATAAATTGCTGCTAGCTTGTGGTTTCATTACGAAGGCAAAAGCCCATAATTATGTAGCAGGTGTTAGAGCGAGGTCAACGAGACCTGAGATCCACAGGAGAGAAAATATAAGTGGACGGCTTTCTACAAACTATAACCTATTATGGTAATAACAGTTAACTCTGACAATACAATACATGCAGCGGTAGTAAAAAACTGAAAATGTGCCCAACAGTGCCTGCAGGAGAAGACCCTCATCTGGGATGTGTAAGACACAGCAGAGGAATTTAAACCTCTGCAGCCATCAGCAGGCCAGACGAGGAACTACAGTTGATCATTTGAGGAGGAAGACTGATCAGGAATCGAAATCTTTGCTATGAGTAAATGAGAGTTGGGTTAAAATGAGTGTGTCAATACTCTGCAACATCAGAAAAAGTGCTGTTTAAAGTAGTTAAGGAGGTCAGGGTTAAACTTCACACTGGACACAGCACTTCCCTAGGTCATCAACAATCCACAATAATTGAGACATAATCGAAAAAATACAATTTACATCCGTAATGGCACCACAACCTTCTGGAACAGATTATGAAGGTGGTTGCCTAACAACAATGTCATTTTTGACATTCAGTATGTTGATCAATGATTTTTTTTTCATCCAAAGAATTACAGAACAAGAGAGTGATTATAGTTCTATGAACAAAACTGTTAAAACATAAATGGAAGCCAAGTACAAAACCAGATTAAAATAAAAATCTCATATGAAACCATTCTTTATTTCAATCCTCTTTCATTCTACATAAATCATTGTAGTATGATCATGCACTGAACTTCCATGTCTGGTTGATTTTGATCAGCAGCACATGTTCTGGGATTAAATAATTATATGAATGATTCAAGTACTGATTAGAAAATCTCAAATCCTTGCATGCAGAAATTGCAAGACAGACTACCGTGTGCATGTATAAATAAATTCAGTGTTTATTGTTCTGTGCAGCAATGTACAAACCAAAAGAAATGCATAGACATATCTCAAAGTAAACATAGTGAACAATGACCTGTGACCTTCAACAGTAATGAATTGGTCTAAATGAAGTGTATTGTCTCTCTGCTCCTCATCAATGTGCATTAACACGTATGGATACATACATTCAGGAGAGACACAGAAAGAGAGAGCTGCTGTATAGGGCATTGAGCCAAGAGCAACGAAAACACTGCAGCAAATAGAGGAAAGTACATAATGGCTAGGCCTGAGAGTTGATTATGCAAATACCCCAGCTGCAAAGGAACAATAACTCTGGAAATTCAAAGACAAACCGTAACACGGAAGGCTATTGTCTCATATTTGCACATTTGCTTGACAAGTACAACCTGCTCATCATGCCCATCTTGTTCGGAACAATGTCTTTGTATTCATATAATAATGGACACATCAGAAATTGGCACAGTGCATTGTTTCAGTTCAAATGAGAGCTGCCTGCTCCGCCAGTCCAAGCATGAGACTTTCATAGTTTTAAAACTATTTGACTGATACAATATAGAAAAGACAATATATTGTATAAAACACCCTCTTTCTATACAAACTAGCATATACATTGAATTATTTATGCACATATCATATATATATATATATATATATATATATATATATAATAAAGACAAGCAACTAAAAGCTGAATTCTATTGTATACATTTATAAATATTTACTGCAATGTTGTCTTGAAAAAATATTTCTCATGTGTAAATGGTTCAAAACCTTCATTTACACTGCTAATACAATGATACATAAATTATACTTCTTGCCGCTCTGGACCCTGTGAGACTGTTTTCTAAAACAATATAATGAGACTGAAAATGCTGAAATATTTTAACTTTTAAATCCCTGAGTGTTCAGGTTTTCATCTCTAACATGTGGAGATACAGTACATCTACATTTTCATGGGGTTTTTTTGTGAATAAAAAATCATAGTTTACAGCTCACTTTGTCGTTAATATCACATTTTCCTTGTTTTTTTATCTCAGGGTAGAGCTGGATGATAAAACAATATCAATAATTATCGAGAATATTTTCATCAATAGCAACATTACAAAAGTCCACTATATGAATGTGATTCTTATGCATCATGTAAGCACAGTGAGGAGGTATAACACATATTTGTTCTACCTTGGATTTGTATAGTTTGCTATTGTCTACTCATAAATAAAGCCACAACCTTCACTCAAGAGCAAAAATGTGTCTTTAAAATTATAGAAATAATAATGTGACATTCATCATGATAACTATCGATCATGACTAAAATTAAAAATGAGTGTTCTCTTAATCATACTTGAGTTATTTTAGGACATTTTACATCCAGTGTCTCTGTGCTCTCAGTCCTCTGTCCAATACTGACTGTCTCACTGTAATATTTACTTTACTCTGTCTGAACAAAAGGCACATGAGATTTGTGCAAATTCGAAGCACTTATTGGCCAAAGTGTCCCCTGCAGAGTCGTGTCACTGACGCTGATGGCTCTCCGCTGTCTCTTCAGAAGAGGGACAGTACTAGAACTCTGCTGGTGTCAGCGCCTGCGTGTCAGAGGCTCCATCTCTACCACTGCCTCACGACCCTTATTTAACTCCACCACTCGTGGGACTACTGTGGACCAGCGGTCTGGATGGGAATAAAAAAGAAGAAGGAAGAATTTATTTCATCTGTGTGAATGAATATATGTGTTGCTCACACTGTGTTTGTCTGTGCATTTATTCATGAGAGTGCAGTGTGAATCTCACCTCTCCTCAAGACTCCAACGCCCTGCTGCTGCACGTTGACTTGGCCTGGGTCCTCGCTGATTATCGCCATGTTTTGATTCCAGTGACACCAGCGAACCTCGTCCACTCTGATACATGAGGACAGTGCTGGGGTTGACAGTTTTCTTTGAAGTGGCATTGGCACTGCAGAGTGATAGTGAAAATAAATCATGCAAAATACCTGAAGCACCAGCGTCGGTCAGGTGTGCCATCCCAGTTCTTCCCCACAGTCACCATCTCCCCGGCTCGAAAAGATTTGCGCAGGCAAACTGGGAATGAGCGCTCGATGTCCAAGATGGTCGTTGCCCACTGTGAGTATATATTATTTAAACATGTATTTATTCCACTCAAACTACACAAACAAGTCATGAATAAACCATAGGTTGACTCAGTTTGAACAAAATTTATGGAATGTGTGATTTTGGTGAACCTCTGCTCATGCCTAAGATTGACATTTGTGGTTTTGAGGGAAATATCTCAACATCTATTTGATAAATTAGCATGAAATTTGGTGCAAACATTCACAGCAGCCACAGTGTGAGTTAGAGTAGTGGATACCTCTTTTATTTTATCACCAATTTGCACACACACATCAATATAATTTCCCATAATTATCCAGATCCACACCAAAATTGAATGTGTATTATCCTGACACATACTACATCCTTTTACAAAAATTCCATTTAGATTCATTCAGTTGTTTTTGTGTAATCTTGGTTACAAACATACAAACCAACAAACAAAAGGAAACCTCTTTGGTGGAGGTGATTATGAAAACTAATTCGATAATTTCCCTAGGTCTTTTTTATCTCGCCCATTAACAGGTCAAATTTTCAATGTGATTTATGATCAAATACCACCAACAAGCAGCTCACCTGAAGCTTCCAGATCTTCTTGCTTTCCTTGGACACCTGTCCCACCGTCTCCCCCATCAAAGCAATCAACATGTTGAGCAGCAGCACGAACGTGAGGATGATGTAAGTAACCAGCAGGATGAGGAAGACAGCGGGATACTGTGCACTGTGGATCATGTCCAGTTCTCCCATCCCGATGGTCAGCTTGAAAAGGTCCAGTAGGAAGGTGCTGAACGTGTCAGGGTCCCTGCACTTTGGGTACGTGGGGCAGCCATCATCACACTTAGTTCCTGGTGGAGGACACACGGTCAGCAGGGACACCAGGGCTGTGGGGTGGGAACAGAGGAGGTTGGGTTATAGATCAGTGTGAGCACTTAAATGTGATACAAGGAATAGTTCAACATTCTGAGAAATACACTTAATCCACACAACTCTTGTTTTTTTCCATTAAATATATAAAACACAGTCAGGAGACATGTTGAGTACACCTATCAGCTTTAGGTACCACAGTAGTGGAAATGCTCTAAACCCCCTGTTTGATCTATGTTTAGTGATTTATGAGTATGTGGTGCTGATTGAAAATGTGGTTTCATAAGAGGAATATTGGGCCTTGTCAGATTAATTTACTTTTTAATTGCTGGTGTGCACAAGAAACATTTGTGTGCACACCAGACAGTTCAGGAGAATATCTGGCCAACAATGGAGGCAACACCTAGTGCATACCAGTTGTTGTGTTTCCATTTAGAAATGACAATAACGCTGCATGTGTTGGTTGTATTATATTTTAACCTTGGACTTACAAAGACATTGATGCTTTTGCTTGAACGTCTCTAAATCTCATTTAAAATGCATTTTGGTGTATTTTGACAAGCAAATTCCCCTCTATCTGTAGTAGTTAAAACTGACATACTGTTAAAATCAGAGGAACATAAGCCTACCTGATGCATATCCAATCATGAAGAGCACATACACCAACAGAAACCTGAAAAGGTCTTTGAAAAGAATCTGAGAACGAAAAAAAGAAAGTTAAAACACACTGTGATATTTACAGTGAATTAATTGTCTGTTCCGTATCTAACCTTCTGTATCATTATACTGTAGGTGCCAGTGAGCTTCAGGCCTCTGGTGAAGTAAAGTGTGTTCATCCAGCCCAGGACAAGTGCAAACACCATCACAGACACATAGGCCTTAATGCCCGACAGGTACAGAGCAGCTGTGACTACAATCAGCACAGAGTAGATGAAACTGGAGAAGACAGAGGAACACTGTGTCAAATAAACGTAACTTTTCAGTAATAAATAAAGAAGACTGCTGGTGTTGAGCACTGCAAGAGAATGTAGACATCACAGCCATGTTGCTAATCATCTAAAGCATCACAGTTCAGAGGCACTCAACATTATCTGCTCTGTTTGGATCATGGGTTTAATTAGAGATGCAAACTATAAAACATGCCAGGGAGAAGGTTGAGATATTAATTAGATGACTCCATAAAGAGGATGCAAAATTTGCCTTGGGTAAAAGTCTGCAAGGGCTGCAGCCCAGATGAGGAAGAGGAGAGAGGAGGGAGGAGGGAGGAGGGACAGGGGACGGGGACTTACTACAGCAGCTGAAAGGATCCATCAATAAATAAAGACTTCACCCCAGGACACTTCTTCAGGAAGACATCTTTAATCTGCAAAAAGCAGGAGAAACATATTCATCACGACAACAACACTATTGTGACAGTGCTGAGCTTGATCTGGGGAACAATGGTGAAACAAGTAATAGCCAATCTGTAAATATGTTTCAGAGCCTCGCTGACTCACATTGGTGAGGAAGAAGAAGATTCCTGATGCCAAGGTGACGACCTCCCCCGCCATCCGCGTGTAGTCAGAAGAGGTTTTGTACGGGTAGGGAGGCTGGAAGGAAGGGAAGGGAAGCAGGGAAGAAAGAAGGGAATTAAGGACTAAACTATGATATTCTTTTCATTTAGATTCAACTCAATCTGAATTTCTTAGCACTAAAACATATTCAATACAGTATGCAGAGAAAGAAACATAATGAGAAGCATCAGTCAAGACACGTAAGAAAGCAAACTCTTGGCAAGAGGGCAGGTAAGTGTTTTAACTCAAATACTTAAATATTCCTTCAGTAAATTGCAATAAATGGTCATTTCATTTATTGGAAAAAATTCAGAAAACAATTTTGCTGCTCTGGTACATGATAGATTAGCATTTTGTGCACAAACGGTATTAAACTAGCTATAAGCTATTATGGCAGAAACCTATAACATATATTAAGCCATGCTGTGAGAACAATCCACATTTCCATGTGGATCACACCCACCTCTCCCTGCGTTGGGTGGTAATACGCCACAAGTGTGAAGATGATCATGGTGATGAGGTAGGAAACCACACTGATGTAAAAGGTGACTGCACCAAACTTCTGCCATTTGGCCCTGAGCAGCTCGTTGATGGGCTCCACTGCCAACATCTCATGACGGTTCTGACAAAGAGACCAGAAACATGAAGCTGCTACAACGTAATGACAATCAGATCAAATGCTGATCCCTTAACACACGTCATTTTTATTGCACTCAGGTATTTGATGCAACCAGACATTTTAGACATTTTCATGTTTTGTCTTTTTTGTATTCACCCTGCCTTAAAAGGTTCAGTGTGTAGAACTTAGTGACATCTAGAGGTGAATTTGCATGTTGCAGCTGAATAACCCTCACCTCACCCTCTCCTTCCAAACATGAAAGAGAACCTGTGGTAGCCTTCAGTTGTCATAAAAACTCAAAAGGTCCAGTTTGGACTACTGTAAAAAAAAACATGGCGGCCTCCATTGAGAGGACCTGTGCCTGATGTTAATATAAAGTATTAAAATATAAAGGGTCTATTATTTTATAATGCCAATACATACCTTTCACCTAAATCTTACACACTGGACCTTTAACCATGTGGCTCATAACACATTGATCTGGAGAGAAACAGCATTTCATTTTTGCTTTTGGAAAAACAAGGTAAACTTGAATAAAACCTCGTTGCGACTGTTGTAGACGAGGATTTCCAGCACAGATGGCTCCTCTCCACATGTATCCAGCGATGATAGATCGTAGAGGGATGAGTACACCGGACCGTACGCCCAGTCCTTGAACTTTCGAGACAGGTGACGAACTTCTTCATCTTTGATCTCTCGTCGGATAATGTGTTGAAAAACCTGGAGGAATATGAAGAAGCTGACCTGATGTAGAAATGTGATGACAAAGCCTTATTATAGTGATGCCGCTTGACACAGTGATGCATCATGGTCCCTGTCTTACCCCTATCTTGCCCAGTTTGGCCGCCATCATGAGAGGTGACATGCAATCGCTGTTGAGCACTGTCTCCAGGCTGCATTCTGGGTAGAGCTTAGCGCTCTTGATCAGCAGCAGGTCGTACATCTTTGTGAGGAAACGTGTGTTGTCCTTGGTGTTGTCTCCGATGTGCACCAGGGCATGCAGCACTGTGTTGCCGCGGGAGTCCTGGCGCCGCAGGTCAGCTTTCTTGTGTGGGTTCTCAGTCAGGTAGTGCACTATGTCAGGCTGGTTAGTGCATGCAGCCAGTGAAAGAGGCAGCTCACCTGGGCAAACACGCAGAGAGAAAGAGGGAGCAGTCACTTCATGGTGAATTCACAGGAGATCGAGAGCATGGCACCTCAGATTAAAAATAAGCAAATCAACAGGAGGGTTAATTAAGAACTGTAGCTGGCATCTGTATGTTTTTGCAAAGCATACTAAACATGGATCAAAGATGTGACTTAAATCCCCGCTATGAAAACAGCACAATTAGCAGTTGTTGGAGGGAGGGGCGCAATGAGGCCAGAGTGCCAAAAGCAGCTGCTGAAAATGAGCCGTTGCCATGGGTGACAGATTACTTTGTCACCTCACATAGAAACGCTCCTCTTCATGGATTTGCACGGGTGCATGCAGAGTGTTAGCGTGAGTCTAAATCCCATTAGCCATCAGCCCTGCCAGGTTCCTGTTCACCTCACTGCAAAGCTCCGCGGCAAATTACTCATACTGTGCCCGGACACGCTGGGATTTGGGAATGACAACCGTGCTAAGTGCAAATAGAAATCACCTCCTCTGCGACGAGTGGGGAACATAACGTTTGAATGTAATCAAATAAACAATTCTTAAAATTAGGTTGTAAAAAAAAACAAAAAAAAACGAAAGGCCACAACAGCCACCTTTCTTTTAATGTTTATGAAGAGTGATGTGAAAATCAATTATATATACTATAATTATCATCAAAAGGGCACAAATAAATTTTTTTTCTCTCTGGGCATTAGACTGTGATGGAGGTGGTAGGGGCTGAGCAGGAGCCAGCAGAGGGCAGTGTTGAGTTTAATTTACAGGCTCTGATTTATTCATTCTCCTGGTCTTAAAGGTCAGTGAAGTCCATCCCACCAGCAGAGGATGTTTACTTTTCTGCATTGCAGAACACAGGCACCTTTCACTGGATGCTCCTCTTGAACATGTGACATAATGCTTTTCTTTTCATGTGTTTTTGGCGCTTTACTGCTGGTGGTTTAACATGCCACCCTTCAGAAAACATTTGGGTGTAAGGTTAAAAAAGAAGAAAGGGTGGGTCTAATGTCACCTCATGTCTGCATGCCAAAGGAGGTTTTCTTTTGCCAGGAAAATGTACCACTGGTTTTACGGTTTTATCTTGGCAGCTGCTTTTATACAAAGCAAACTCGCGGTTGTAAGAGACAGAAAAGGGAAGCAGAAGCTGAGAGTTAACGTGGAAACTGAAAAAGTGAGAAGTAAAGTCACAGAAATCTCAGACGCACCACATAATTCAACAATCAACAGAACGAATAAAGTTTTGCTCAACTCTACATCTGACTGTTTCAGGGTATAAGTAGAAATACAGAAACATTCATTTGAAATTAGCATACAAAGGTAATTACCAAAGTAGAAATAGCCCCCCTCATCTCTCGGCTGAAAGAAGCGACCTCTGGCCTGGGCATAAACGTCAGCACCATTCTCCACCAGCAGCTCAACATACTGTTTACAGCGTCGCTCTATGGCAATGTGGAGCGCTGTTTGTCCTGACAACACAACAAAACAACACAAACATTAACTCATGCCATGTTTGCTCAATTTATATGTGAAGTAATTACTCAACTGAAGTGTCAAGAGTTTAATAATGTTGACAGGCAAATAAGAAAGTTACAGAAGACAAACAGTGTTGATACTTTCTTTTTGTCTAAAGAATTTTTTCTTTTGATCTTTTGTGAATCTGATGCTCAACTATGAACTCGAGAGTGAAGGTCATAAAAAATACTGTTAGGAGTTAGTGCTAAATTTATGTGCAGGTTGTTTTTATTGGATCACCACCAATAGAACTGGAGCCCCTAAATATTTTTATGTTTTCAAATAAAGAGCATTTCCTGCGTGAAAAAGAAAAAACTTTTGAATCCAACTTAAAAAGTACAGAAGATTAGGTAAAGACGCAAATAAAGTTAATGATGAATGGGAACATCTGATTTTGTATTACAAGCTGTTAGATGGTGAAAAGGCTCCTGTCACTGTTTTCTCACAACTAATAATGGGAAAGGTGAAATCCAAACAAAGCTGTGTTACTGAGCTGTACAGTCGCTACAAAAATGTTCCTTTCCCCCCTAATTGGGCCTCACCTAGCAGACTGTCAAACCCAGAGTAACCAACAACAACCTCTGTCAGCTTCAACTCAGAGGAAGATGAGGAGACTGGAGTCTTACAAACTGTACAGTTAAAATAAACCTGCTTTCAGACATAAACTGTCTGGAAAACACAGACGTCGGAGTGTCTCAGCCGCTCCGGACATTTTCAGGAGCCCGTGTGAGAATACAGCAGGAAAATGTCCGGAGAATTCAAAGCAAGGGAGTGGGCGTGTTGACGACGTTTCTAACATGTAAAATAAATAATAAAATATAAATATCTCAGGATGAAAAAAAAGCTTGGAAAGATGAGATTCTGATTTTGATGCTAAGGCCCAACGTTAATGCACAACACAAACGTGTGATTCCTGTGTGCTCTACCCAGACGCCTGTATTTTTCTGTTGCTGTGAACACGTCTGACCCCAATAATTTCCTGCTGTGTTCTTCATGTGTGAAGAGTGACGTTTGTCTGAGAATGATTTCATTTCATGGAAGTTCATGCTCTCAGTTTTGTTTTACCTCTGTAGTAAAGATCCCTGAAGGGTGAGTTGATGAACTCTCTGAGGTTTCCAGTCTTCTCTGCGATGTCGACCAGCAGTGGGATGGTGTCGTTCTGACCCCCGTAAAGGTTCAGCAGGGCTTTAGGCAGACATGTCTTACCTGTTGATGGCTCTGTTAGAAACATTTAATAAAGGACAAACAATATTTCTGGATTTAGACAGGGTTGTTTGTAGAGGTTAGTCCCATGTAAATGTCATACAGTGTCTCCCAGTCAATTGCCCAAAGTCTAATCAGATGAACTCAGATAAACCTTCATCAACATCACCTTTCTATCCATCCATGTGTTACTTTAAGCTATTTATACCATCATTTGATGTATTAGATTTAATTTATAGCTGATTTTTGTCATTTCTACCATTTATCCATCAATTTCAGCTGTATTTAAATTGTCTATCCACTTTTGGCTAAATATCAAACAGTAATCTATTTCATTTTACTATCTATTTGAACTATTTGATAATTCATTTTAGGCATCTCAATTATCCAGCGGTTTCAGCTAACTGCAGAGTATTAAACTGTTTATTCTTTTCACTTTCAGCAAACATATTTCACCTAATCCATTATTTTGTATTATTAGTTCCCAGTGTGTTGATTACTAACTACTGGCCTACTAATGTTGATTAGTTTTTGTATACACTCTTAATTGCAAACTGTGGCATTCACATGTCACAAGTGAGTCAGTTTAATGATTTTTTTGTTTAACTGAGCTCCTCCACTTAACCCTGGTGATGGAACAATTCCTGGTTCTAATGTCCAGCCATGTAAAATGTGACTGTGCTGGAAATTAAGACACACAAGACCACCAAGAGTTTTGGGAGTTGTCACATGGAGGTTTCATGGTTCATGAGAACAAACTGTTAAAGACAGGGGTCAAAGCAGCCATTTGCTGTTTTAAGTCTTTTTTGTAAAGACTGTTGGCTCCTGTTAATTCTCTCTGAGAGACCACAGTTTGCTGTTAGTTTTCTCTGCTCCTTGTTATGAGCCGGAAAACCTCCTGAGACAGAAGCTTTGTTTGGACCGGCCTTCAGTGGGACAAAGACTCTGACATCACTCCACCTTTTCCTTCTCACATCCTCTGAGCAAAAAAATAGCCGAGTAGTTCATGCAAAAGGTCAAAGGTAGAACAGGCGAGGTTCTGCTTTGGAACAAAGGCAGAGTCGAGATATTCAACAGAAACTGAGGAACAGAGGAGGAGAAGTAAACTACTGTAGATTAAACCTTTTCTCTTCCCGATCGGTAATTGGTTTAAACTCAGTACACAGATATCTACAAATTTTAGTCTTACCCCTGAACTCCTCATCAGTTAACCTCTTGCCGTGACTTTGCAGGTACTCTAACAGGCCGTCGAGGGCCCCGGGGTCTCCACGTGACACACAGTCAAACAGGACAGAGCGGTTGAATGTTTTCATGACCTTTGGGGGATCTGTTTGACCATCATCACAGGACATCTCAGTTTTACTGAGGACACACAAAAACATAATATGATGTTACTGTGGAATATAAAATTATTAAATCTGGGATATCTTAAAATTGATAACTTTTTTTTTACTTTTACTCGATCAGCCGCACCCTCCAGAGCTTTAATAAAAAGACCTCTGTGTGTATGGGACAGGTAGCCAAAAACAGGCAGCAGCCTAAATATTACCTCAACGGCTGCAGACCAACTAACAAAATCCTCTCTGTTAGATCAGTGAACAGGCTGAATGAAGGACTGCAGTGTGTGTGTGCATGTGTGTGTGTGTGCGTGTGTGTGTGTGTGTGTGTGTGTGTGTGTGTGTGTGTGTGTGTGTGTGTGTGTGTGTGTGTGTGTGCACTTCCTACAGAGAAGCAGTTGTGGGAGGTTTTTGTTTTTATGACAGCATTTTTCCACCCAGCCCTTTTGTACGTGGAAATAAAGTCCAGTCAAGGTTTACTGCTGCTGCTCAGACAAAAATCAAAACTCAAAACCAAGAAGTTTAAAGAAAATGCACAACTATTAAATCCTGGAAACGCATGAATTACAGTTTTGAGACAGTGAGGCTCCTTCTCACCCTCTTGGAAGCTTCTTCCTGCGTCTCTTTTGGTTGCTCATGTCGCTGTAGGTACCGTAGTCAAAGAGCGAGTCCATGGGTGCTTTCTTGGGTCCCTGAACCACATTAGACTCATATATGGTGGACTCCAGCAGGTCCATGGGGTTGGAAATGCCCTTCTTGAAAGCACCCTGGAACTTCATCCGCAGGTTCTGTCTGCTGTCCACAGGCTGGCCGGGCTGAACCAGCTCCAGAGCTCCAGCAGCTGAATCCTGGCTCGTGTCCTGAGTTGATGGGGGGGCATCTTCACTCTCGAACAAGTGCGAGAGGTCGGAGAGGGGGAATGCTGCATCGGCCTCAGGCTGGGCGGCCTCGCCATCACCTGCGTCCACAGAGAGATCAGCTTTGGCCGGCGCAGAGGTGAGAGTGTCAGCCTTGGACAAGGCAAGGTGGCACCTTCTGAAGAGAGCAGAACGACCCTGGAATAAAAACCACGACACAATGAGTGAGCTGCACGGCCTTCAGCTAGTCAGACGAGTTGGTACAAATGCGAAAAAATGTTTTAGTCAGTTCAAATTCAATCAGACATCTTTGATAGTTTTTACATTGGTACATATTTTATTACTTAGAAACAGTCAGATTAGAACAGTTGATCTTCTGTCATCTCCAACATTCAGGCAGTAAATTCTGTTTTGAATAGTTGCAAACTGTAATTTGAATTTCATGTTTCAAATTTTTATATTAAAAGAATTTATGAAAAAAAAAAATCCTGATAGTTAATACAGAATATGGGATTCACAAACATGATGAATAAGAAAGACAATATAGAGGAGGAGGCAATCAAATGACAACTAGAAATTAGCCAACCGCCCACCCAACACTATTTGTGTTCAATTTGTGTGTTTTTCAAGGAGGGAAATAAATGGAGACCAAATTCTTGAAGTTTATCTCAGAGTTAAAAAGATTTTTAGAGGTATGGATGAAAAACCATTCAGATCCTCACAGAATTCCTCTCATAGTTTATACTAGATGCCTTTAAACATTAAAGATACTTGCTGAATATGTGGCATTTGTCATGCAAAATGATGCTCTGCTCTTTGACCTAAGCATTTAAGTTTTGTTTAATAAAAGGTTATTCATTTTTGGGATCTGAGAAGGTGTGATGTTTGCTGTAGTCATTGTGGCCCACCTCTGCTCATGAAGGAAATCCTACAGAGTAATAGTGACAGGAGCAAAATGGACAAGACATTTAAAAATATCCAGCATTACTAAAGGGACCCTGGAAGTTTGAAACAGATTTTTAAGTATACACTTGACAGTAAAACCCTTTGTACCTCATTCATCCCTTTTACAGTGATGTGCCAAATTCCTCTTCAGGGGAAACTGGAAATGATGCTGAAGCATGTGGGCACCCTGAAGAAACAGAGTAAACAGACCAAAGCAATCAGTGTTGTAAGAACATAATAGGATCTCTGAAGCTTGAGGATAACACAGCAAATGATTGAGGCTAAAACCAGTATAGGTCTGTTTCCTGTGCCTGGTCAGAAGAACGTCTTATACACAGAATCACACCAGACACATGCAAAGACTAAATCAAGTGCTACATGTCCCAGCCTCTCAGCCTCCCACCAGCACAAACCACAAAACAAGCCACAGCAGGCTATCAGTTAAGTTCAACAAGACTTCCTCACGTCTCTCCACAGCTTCCTTTAGAATGGCTGTTTCCTGAGTTTGTCCATGACATTGACAGCTTATCTAGTCCAGAGCGAGCTGTAAAGGAGCAACACAAACAGAGGAGCTGGGGTCCTGCTAAGGGCAAGGGGTGATTCATACCCCCATCTGACACATGAGGATTATCATGCCTTTACACTTCAGCAGGCATCTGATAGTGAAAAAGACAGAGGAACAAAGATGAGTCTGCCCTCGTTAAACTATTATAACAGACCAAGAACAATGGATTAGGTTGCTTAGTGGTGAGAGTGAGGACCTGTTGTGTATTAAGCCTGTCAGAGGGACAGACTGGGATCATGAAATATCAAGTAGAGCCAAAGCTCACATATTTCCCGCTTGTTGGGTGAGTAAGGGGACAATCCACTAGTGAAGGTTTCTAAATTCCCCTCAGAGCCACAGGACTTCCTGCACTGTCGCTGCTGATGTGACGTTTTCCAGAGCAACAGCAGAGGCTGGAGGCTCTGCATGGAGCACAACAGCTTTACAGAGAAATCTAGAGATCGAATCTATTCCTTAAAAGTATAACAATGAACTTTATTTTGCATTTCTCAAAATACAGTTATAACCCTGACCCTAACCCTATATAGGGCTCTACAGGTAATACTAACAAATCTAACAAAATCTTTCTTTCTAAACTTTTCAAAAAACATGTTTACACAAAAACTGAAAATATACACAATGCAATTACAAATTTAAACAAGTGAATTCAAGACAGTGGCTAAAATAAAGCAATGAAACAAAAAAAACACCTGGTTAAAAGCAATATAATGGTTAAAAAAACAACATAAAGCAAAAACAAACAAAACCTAAAGAAAGAAACGTTTTTAAAAAGAGTTTTAAAAGAAGATACTATGGTGGAATATCTGATCAACATACGGATTCATTCATTCAATTATCACTAGAGAATACTTTTTTGATAAAGATCATGCTATTAAAGTTCTGACCAAAATATTAAATGTTAAAAAATGTTCTTAAGAAACTATATCAACTAATCAAATTCCTGAAGTTGGGTACTTGTTAAAAAGTTAGGGCTTCTTTCTAACTAATACAGTGAGTGAGACAGAATGAAAAACCTGTGAGCAGAAGAATAAAGAACCATAAGAATCAGAGGAGTTATTTACCTTGATGTGACAAGTTGACTCTATTCTCTCAGATTCTTAGGGTCGCAGTTTGCTCCACAGAAAACCCCTCAGACTGAGTTTCTCCCTCTTATCTACAGGATCAATGTGTTTCCAGCCTGGAGAGTTTGACTGAACTACAGTTGGTTGCTCCTATGACCGCTGAGCTCCACCAGAACAACGGATGCTTTCACACACTTTGGGTGGGACGAGTTTGGCTGAAAGCTCACGGAAGAGGAACTCCTCTTATAGCCGCTAGGGGCAGTAAAGTGTCACCACAACGTGTCCCTTAGATTCAACAGAGATTCATTCATTCATTCATCTTTCCCTGAAGACCCTGCATGGAAGAATTACCCATGAGTGCTCTCCTGTGTGTGATTTAATGGTACATCTGTTTTACAGGTTTATTCTATTGAACTGTGATCATAGTTTTATTCTGTACATTTTGGATAATAAAGTTTATTGGGAAAGAAATGCAACATCCATGTGTAGTTTGCTTATTCCAGGAAGTACAGGTTTGTGGGTACAGATCGTACATGTTCAAAAGATATATTGGTCTCAACAGGATTCAATTCAATTTAATTCAAACAATTGTATCGATCTCACCGCGAGCGATTCATTTGGAACAGCTTGTACAAAAACATACACACACACAGTTACAATTCAGGAAATGAAAGATAAGAATATAAATACATAAATAATTTGTTAGGCTGTAGACGAGGATGTTTCTCTGGTTGTATAGTCTAAAAGAATATCTCACCAGGTCAGGTTAGTGGCACTTCTGGAGCAGATGGAATGAACCCAGTTATCACGGAATCATGTTTATATTTGAATTTTTCAGAGTTATGTAAGAACTTTGTTGTCCATGCTGATGTAATATCTGAGTGACAGTTCACTCTCTCTGTCCCAGTCTGTCAGCTAACAGTAATATTTCAATAATTCTGAACCATCTCAAGCTATTTTACATCGCACAATGAAACTGATTCCTGTTCAGCCTGGAGTAGGGTGTGGAGTCTGCCAAGACGGGATGTTGCACACAAAACAGCATCCAACTGACTGGTTGTAAACACTCAATAAAAATTTAAGATTAGTTTTTCTTTTTTTTTTAATCAGGCAGAGATACAGAAGTATATATACATGTATATATATATATATATATATATATCTGCTAAATGTACTTGTTTAAACTAAAATAACTCATTAAAAAGCAAGATGGCCACTGTTAAGACTTATAATTTTTGGGTTAATATTACTGATGCATTAACATATATTACATAAAAAATTTCACCACTGGTCAAGGTGACAATAATTTTTACTAAATCATATGATATTAGGTCATTTACTTCATAACAATGCATCATATCTAATACCAATATCCATATGATTTAATATATTAAGGCACAATTCATGGTAACATTTGCAGTGGAGTAAAATACTTTTTTATTTGCTTATAGTGGAGTATAAATATAAAGTGGCAACAAATAAATGTAAAGGAGTACAAACACTTCATCATACAGAGCTGGTGCAAATGTCTTTATTTACTCCACATCCTATCAAAACTTAAAGAAAGCAATTCTACAAGAAAAGAAAATGAAAACCACATGACTTGTTGCTCATATTTTTATTGCATATTGCACTTGAGTTGAAAATACACAATTTGTTGCTTTGCACAGTACAAACTGCAACATTACTTCAGCCAGAAACAATAACCAGACAGACATTTTCAGAACCATAGGCCATCAACATATCCAACTCTATCCAAGCTTTCTGTCCATAAACATCACATTTGACACCCAGCTTCGGCTGAAATTTCACATCTATTTAAAAACAATGTATCAGGCAAAATGCTTTTTTTTTTTCAAATATCTCCTCAATAATTAGGTAAAAAGAAAATATACATTCAGTTCCTGACAGAGTGAACTGAAAGTAACATTTGATGAAGCAGTGCTTTGGTAAAAGTAGCAAAGATAGTTGCACAGTAAAGACAAGATAAACAGAGGCAGACCAGACCAAACCAGACTTGTAGTAAGATAATAAATTACTTAGGACAATGTATTAACTTTTGTGTGAAACTGTTCATTAAAAAGTAAAAACTTGACTGTACAATACAGCTTTTATTGCATAAGATGAGACATATGGCTTCTTTAATCAAATTATGAGGTGTGTATTGCATTCTCTGATTGTTTGTATCACTACCAGTAAATCAGGCCTCATCTTTATGATGTAACATATACTGTATCTTATACATATGTTAGGTGGACGGATTTTAAACTAAAACAATTTTCACATAGTTTTTTTTCAGTATACACAGCAGTTAAAATGTTATAAGCAAAACTCTATAACTATAATTACTGTAACAGATGATACTTTTGAATTGTGATTAGTTGTGTGGTATCTCAAACACTTCACATGTCCTCTTAATCTTAAGGAATCATGACCATGAACATAAATGTCGATCAATTGTCTGAAGAGACATGACTCAAATGAAAAATAATGAAATGCTGCATTTAAGAGGGAAACTTTGCCCCAGAATCAAAAAACAACAGTGAGGAAAAGGCACAAAGAGAAAAGCCAGAGGCAGCAAAGATGAAAGTGCAGAAACATTTGATGCGAGTATTACAAATACACTCTCACAGTGAACCAGCAGAAGGCCTGCAGGGAGCCGAGTCAATATGTAGACTGCACAAGTGCTGACTGCATCATGTAAATGACTTTGTAAACTACACGGATCACTGGAGAGAAGAGGAACGTCACACTGAGGAGTCAAGGTCGGCATTCATCTTACTGTACATCTCATATATAGCATCGACAGTGGCAGAAAAGTTGATGAGGAATTTTCGGATTTTCTCCAAGCATTCCTCTTCCTTGACGTCTCGACCCTTGGAGAGCGCCTTCAGGAAATCTGACTTGTATGGAGCAGCGTAGAGAGCAGCCTGTAAATCAAACAATCATTTCAAAATCATACACCACATGTATTTTTCTAACAAGCTCTCTGCTCTCTAACATAAGCTGCTTTCAGACATGCACTGAACACCGCAGATCCACTGAGGGGGTGTATGTCTGATCTGTGGTGATGCTTCTGACACATGACAGACGCAAAAAAGAAAAAAACTACAAGAAAACAAATAACTCTTGAGGATAAAGTGATTGTGGTACACGTAGAAGACACAGAAAAAGTTGTCAAGAGAGTTTGTGGTGATGAGGACCAACGCCAATGCTGAAAACAAAATCAAGTGATCTCTGCAGCAGAATTAACATGTGACATCCTCTGTGCCTGCTGCAGCTCCCCTCACCTGAATCCTGCAGAGGATTTGTTGCTGTTGTGAACACGTCTGAGCAGAGAATCTCCTGCTGCGTTGTTCATGCGTGAAAGGAAAACTGCAGAGAAAGTCCGGATCCAAATCTCCGGAGATCCTTCGCTGAACATGTCTGAAAATGGCTATACAAGTCTCTATTAACCAACAATGTAAGGAGGAAACTGACCTTGAAAAGTTGCTGCACAAACCAGCTATGGTACCTCTTCAGGGCTATTTCATAGGCTTTGGTGATATTGACTCGGGTGAGGTTTGGATTGTCTTCATCCTTGTCACCGTCCACGAGGCTCTGAAGGAAGACTTGGATAAATCGTAAACCCCTGTTGAAATACAAGATTATGAGCACACCACTTCACAACACAAACCCCCCCTCCCTAACAAATATCACATTTGTCAAACCTTTTCAGCCACATGAGATTAAAGGTCGCTCCGACTTTGGGCCACCCTGCTCCGTGCATTTCCTTCTCTGCCTCCAAAATCTGCTGCAGCGTCTTGAACCGTCCTGGGTTGGTATCATAGACCGCCTTGATTTTCTAGTAGTAGAAACAAAAGTTTTTAAAGTAAAAAATTAATGAGTAATATACACACAACATATTCAACTCAAGTCACATTAAATATTTATTGTACTTACTGTGATGTTGCCAGATAAGTCAGCTTTAATTGGTGCAAAAACAGTAGAACCAAGGCAGTCTGAGGAGAAATATTTACACAGGATGTGAGAGAGAATCATATCAGAGAATGAGGTCTTTTTTAAAAATTGTTTCTCCTTATATTACAACTTCATTACCAGTTTAATATTAAGAATTTCCTCATGAATTACGACCTAATTCTCAAAATCTCAAGTATTTCTTTCTTCAGTGTTGCCCTCTGTCTCACACATTATAAGAGATTCCAGAGCTTCAACAAATCCAAAATATTACAGGCTTCATTAGAGGGTTATTTTTATTTTTTAAAAAGCTGCATTGCAGTTATGTAGTTTGTGCAATTTAATTTAGTTCCACATATTCATCATGAACGGCAGCAAAGATCTGGACCAAGCAGATATGGAATCTGTGTGTAAATTCCAAAGTGACATATGTGGCACATTTGGCTCGAGTAGTTAAAACTCTTGGAGCCGACAATAACCCCGGCAGGTAACGCCAATGTACCTTATTATGCCTTATTAGGCTAATCATCAGAGTATTATTATTAGGTGTCTTTTAATTAGGCGGCTGAAAGATCTGAGTATTTGGTGACGGGCCTGTGAACAAAGAGACATCTCGAGTGGCGACCACACACGGCTCCTGGTTGACCCACTGACACAACACACAGCTTCAGCCTCTGAGCCGTTAGTGGAAACTACCCGGGACGAAATCCACTCTGTTGTGCTGATGTAATGCATCGTCACAACACTAACAGCATCAAAAGACACCCTCTTTAGAATACATTTTTTTGTTGTGCATAAGATGCTTCTGGAAGCTAAAGGCAGTCAAACAAGCTGCTGCTAAAAGATATCATGATAAGAATATTTTTGTAACATAATTTGTTCTTGGCTTGTGACCAGCGCTGACCACCCACACATGAGATAATCATACATATATAGTTGTAATGCAGTATTGCCCACAAAATCAATAGGAAGAGGCATCTAAAATACCTGTGAGAATGTACAATACTATGAGTGTGTGTACTTTAATGGCTCGTAGGAAAGTTGGCCAAGAGATTTCTAGGTCAGAAAAAACAATGGTGACAAGGAGGAAAAGCTTAATGTCGCCATCAGACTTGGTTTCTCTCAAGGGTTTCACATGGCAAATTCAATAGAGGACCTTTGGCATATTAATACAGAATGAAGTCGCACAAAGATGCCATGGTGCACCATGCCACCAATGAATGGGCAACGGGAACTCAACACCAGACTAATCAATTTTCACAACTTAAAATCCTGGCGAGTGGATTAAATTATGCATGATAACGGATTGTGAACAGCTTGATGGAGAGAAATACGATCTCCCCGAAAAAGATTATCATTCGAACGGATCAAGATCGTCTTGTTGGGCCTGACAGAAGTGTTGTGACAGATTTGCCTTACAACAAGTTTTGTGTCTATTAATAAAAGTTAAACAAATTTCACGTGAAAATTTAACAATAGTGGAAAAGGGTCCATTGCAGAGGGCTACTTTTGAAAAGAGACCTTTTTTCCAGGCATTTCTGTGCCTATACTGCTTATACAACTATAAAACTATAATTATCACTTTGTCAGTGCCATCCTTCTGGCCTATACAACTACAGGCCTCTGACAACTCAGTCATTATAATAAGCTGAATAGAAATAAACTTGTGTCTGCAGGAGCATCATTTCTCTGCAGGCAGTGACAACTCAGAATAAGGATTTCATATTTTATTTCCACACAACTTCACATCCAGGAATGTCACTACATAGTCTCTGCCATGTCACACTGTGGAAACTTTACTTACCAAAGAACGGTGGAAGGTATGACACAGCCTCCAGAAACGGTCTTGTTTCCACCTGTCTGTCGGCTGGCAGCTGCCTGAACTGGTGCTCCATTAGCAGAGCCATCGCTTTAGTCCGGACACTCGCTTTACCTCTGAAATGATAGCAACAGGCTGTCAACCCCGCACTGCAGATTTACACTGACACCAGGGGAGAGGAGGGCAACTCTGAGTGTGTGTGTGTTTGTGTACGTGTGAGAGAGAGAGAGAGAGAGAGAGAGAGAGAGAGAGAAAGAGAGAGAGAGACACAGAGAGAGATGGTGTGTTGTTGTCATGAGCCACTTATAGGAACAAATTTCAGACTACAGACTGATTAATTGAGGATAGGTTCTGATGGGTTGTGCAACTTGGGACAAAAGCTGAGCCCTCAGTTGGGATAAACAGATTTTTGGGTCAGTGGTTAATGTTAAGTTAATGTTTAAAGTTTAGCTGTTGGTTATGTATAGGTGTAGGTTAGGGTAGATTAGGGTCAGTGTTAGGTCAGGCAAAGGTTATGTTAGGCAAAGTTCTTTTTTATGTTTTGGTTTAGATTACGTTAGGTAAGGTAAATGTATTTTTAGGTAGATTAGGTTAAGTTTAGGTTAAACTATGTTTTGGTGTAGATTATGTTAGGTAAAGTTTTGTTTAGGTGTAGGTTAGGTTAAGTGTAGGTCAGGTTAGGCTTATATTTGAGTTAAAGTTAGACTATGTTATGTTTAGGTTAGATTAAGTTAAGTTTGAAATGTCCACGAACATGGTGCTTTACTGACAACTAGTGGACTAGTCTGGAAGTACAGTATTGACCTGGTAATATGCCTATAAAGATGACTCAAGGGATTTTTATTATTAGTCTATACTATCTAAATCTAAAACATCACAAAGAAAAAGAAGCTGTGCCAAAACTTTTTCATAAGTCACTACTTCAGTCCATAAGCTGTGATTAATGATTAATAACTCATTAAAGCTACTATAGCCTCATAGACCAGTTATAAATCATTAATAAGAAGAACTTTGGGATATTATTATTATTATTGGGAAGAACATTTGTGTGCAACAAATAAATACAGCACATTATCGATACTCATCACTGCCATATTTTCCTAACAGATACATTTCTGTCTTGAAACGTCTTGTGGGCTCTCAAACTATGTATTTGTCCTAATAGATTCTACTTGATGATTTCTCATAAAGAAAAACATATTTTTCTGTGTATCGACGTCTGAAAGATATTAACTTCGCGTTTTCCCTCCTGGTTTTCTCCTCATTTTGACCTAAACTTCATCCCGTAGCGTGGGAGTAACTAGGAAGTGATGTCGGTAACTAAGAGAAACTGGAGGAAAGAGGAAACTCAAACCACCGACTGAGTTGAACAAACATCGAGTAAAGGAAACAGACTTCGCCTCCAGCAGCGTGAGTACATGTTGTTCATCGGGTTCTTTAAGCTTTGACTCAGCTGCGACCGTGTGGACGAGCTAGTGAGCGGTGTGACGCTGTGTTCGTGTATTTTTCATCACAGTAAACACGTCACATCACAACAGCACGTGTAGGATTAGCAGGAACATAGCATTGACTGAATAATGATTGTTGGTGTGAGAGCTAAGGTTTGGTTCAGACACTGGCGATGGTCATGTTTCTATAAAACATGCAGTAGTCTGGATAAAGCTGAGGTTACTTCTTCTCGTTCTCTTTAATCGCAGTGATTCAGATCTATGGCTCTGCCGAACCTCTCGGCCCATGGACCCAGCCGCTCCCGGGCGCTGGCCGGTCAGTTGGCCCGGCAGCGGGAGCAGGAGGCCCGGTGGCGGCAGCAGTGGGAGCAGCATGCTCGGTACTTCAGAGAGCAGAGCCTCTGCGGCCAGAGACAGGCGGTGTGGAGCTCCGGTCGGTCCTACCAGCGGAGGTAAGTCATCCACCTGCAGAGCTGCACCGAGATATCAACAACAGCCGCAGGAAACATCACAAATCACAATTTGTCTCCTCTGTCCTTACCATCAACAAGAGTAAGAAAAAAAAAATCGCAGAAACCTCAGAGAGAGCCACATGTGATGGATCCCTCTCCCAGGACGAACAGCAGTGCAATAGATGCTGAGTGTTACTGAGCACATCAACAAAATAACAGTATTTACAAGATTGATTAGAAAAATAGAGAGAAATTGCCTCGTTGAGAGCAGTTGGGTTCCTGTTGATTATTCTTTAGGTGACATGGAAAGAAAATAGTTTTTCAACTCTTTTTCCCCCAGTATGTCGTCATACCATAAACAGAGAATGAAGGAGGAGAAAACGGCAAATCTGGAGCGGCGCAGGAATCTGCTGAGGGCCATGCTTCAAAAGGAACAAGACCAGCTGGAGGCCGAGCTCCGAGAACTGGTAACTGACAGGAAAACACTGACAAGTCAGTATTTGCAAAAAACTGAGGAGCTTCGCACAGCCAGAGATGAGAGAAGGAAGAAGGTAGCTGCATTGTATTAGGTGCATATTTCTTTTCCAATACAGTGTATAATCCCTGTTACTTATGTTTTTTTATCCCTAGCTTGCACAAGAGCTGTTGCGGGAGCACTGGAAGAAAAACAACCCAGAGTTGCGAGAGGTAGTCAAGTTTTAACTATTAATGCAAAAGTGACACGTGCCAAACTTGTTACCTCGATGTCTGACTGTTGATGAACAGATAAATGGCCTAAAGGAATCTAGTGACCATCCTGTATGTCTGAAGAACCCAGCAAGTAGAGAAAACAGACACTTTTCTTTTTACAAGACGTCCATTTGATCTGGAAACGAATAGGTCTTGTGATGCAGATATTCCATGACTTTCTGTTAACTTGAGCGCAGTGTCGGCTTGGGAGAATAAAATGTTCTGGTGTCCTTTCCGCCAGAGGTCAAGTTCATCAGTATCTCTGTCACGCCTCTGTCAGAACTTGCTCTTTGAAACTGTCCACAGGTCGACTCAGCATTACATAAAGATCATGTTGTCAGCCAATGGCAGGAGCAGATATCTGTGAAGAAACAGGTAGGAAATTCAAACACAACTCTTTTACAACAGTCTACGGATAAGATGTGTTTGTCAACTGCAGGAGTTTGTGTACAATATGACATTTTAGTCAAACCAAAAAGTGGATCAATTGCTCCCCAGTTCTCTGAAGTATTACCTTCACCAGGCCGGCAATGACACATAGGACCCACAAGTCATTAAACTGTCATTATCCTTTTATGTGACTGATGCAGGTAACAAATCAATTTTTAATTAAACAGCGCTCATGTCATCTGTGACCACAGTATCAAGTCTGATATCTCCTCAGGTTAATCCCCTCAATCTGCTACATAATTTAGAAAGTTTAGACACCAACCCTAAATGACCCATCTCTTTTTATACACGCAGCAAGAAGTGGCAGTGCAGGAGGAGACGACGCGCTTCGAAAATGAATATGAGCGCACCCGAAAAGAGGCTCTGGAGCGGATTAAACAGGTGGAGAAGAAAAGGAAAGCAGAGGAGCTCAAATTAGGAGAAGAGCTCTGCAAACAGATGGAAGAACTGAAGATGAAGGAAGAAGAGGTACAAAGATGTTGGGCAAGATTTTTCTTTTGTGAAAGGGGATTTTGGAGGTTTAAGCATCATCTTTTTTTCTCTCTCTCTCAGGCCACTCGTCTAAAGAAGGAGCAAGAGGCTCTGCTGGTGCAGCAGTGGGAGCTGGAGAACATAGAGGAGGAGAGAAGGAAGGTGGAGGAAAGACGAAAGAATTCTGAGATGGGGTGAGGGAAGATCTTTCTTTGGATAACTAATCACATTTGGGATCATACAGTTAAAGGTAGATTAATTAAATTTATGTTCCACCAGATATTTCTTGATCCGTCAATATCGAGCTCAGTTGAAGAGAAGAGCGCAGAAAGTGCAGGAGGAACTGGTAAGTTTACTTCACCTGCTGGTGAATGTACTCAAGATTTGTATATATTTTTGGGGTTTTGACATCTTCTTTGAATACTCTGCCTTCCAGGAGGCCGATCGTAAGATCCTGGCAGCTTTGCTGGAAGGAGAGCAGGAGGACGAGAGGCTGGAGACCGCACAAAGGGAAAGGGCTGTCGCTGATGTTGCCTGGATGAAACAAGTGATTGAAGAGCAACTTCAGTTAGAGCAAGAACGGGAGGCTGAGTTTGACATTTTGCACAGGTGAGCACCGAGACTCAAGAAACCTCTGACTCCGCAGGCAGGGACCCCTGCTTCTCTTCAAACATAAACCGCTGCACTTCATCCATTTTAGAGAAGAAGCTCAGCGTGTATGGGAGAAACGAGAGGCAGAGTGGGAGAAGGAGAGGAAAGCCAGAGAGCGGCTCATGCGTGAGGTAAGGTTTTTTCAAAAGACTTTGACGCTGAACAATTTAATGACAGACTAACTTTCCTGTATTTTTCTTGGAAAGGTGCTTGTGGAGCGACAGCAGCAGTTGGAGCAGAAGGTGCAGAAGAACCGCAAGGCTCAGGAGGAATCACTGAGGAGACGAGAAGAGTTGATCCAGGAGCTGGAGCTGGAGAAGGACATCAGACGTCAGGAGAAGGAGAGAGAAGAGGGTCGCAGGACAGCATATATACAAGGGTTAAATGCTCAGGTTGGTACATGCTGCAGTGGTATCGTTTATCATTGACAACTTAAAACAATTTCGAGTCCCCACAGCTCAATGTGAGACAAGATGCTTTTTGTAATAATACAGGCCTAAAGCTGTTTGTGTGTTTTCACTGTAGGTGGAGCAGCAGTGCCAAGAGCATTGGGAGAAGCAGTGCCAGAAAGAGCAGGACGAGGAGGGAGAGAGGGAGGCCCTTCAAATCCAAGAGGAGGAGCTGAGGCTGGAGACGCTGAGGATGGCCAAGAAAGGGTATCAGGAGAAGGTAAAAATGATATAACAATCATTTTGAATGTTGATATTCCAAATTTGTAAGTTATCAGAATTAAAATAGGTTTGAAACTGTCCCTTTCAGATTCACAGCAGACCTCGTTCCGCCTGGACATGGGGAACCTAAAACTGTGGAGTTAAAACAGATCTGTATATTTATGTATTTATCTAGATGTGATTATCCTTAAAGGATTGGTTTCACATTTTTGTGTCAAGTGTGTCTTAAAACAATACTCAAATGCCAAATTGAAAACACTAACAATTATTGATTGCTGTAATTGTGCCTCCTGTCCATACCAAGGTTATTATAGTTTGGAAATTTTCATTAGTTTTTATTTTTATTTAGTTTTTCAGTTTGCTTTTTTATTTCAGTTTAGTTTTAGTTAGTTCAACAAGTGATCTTTTAGTTTCAGTTTAATTTTTATTCAGTTTTAGTTTTAGTTTTTCCAGGTATTAAGAGAAAGCCTTGACTTGTAGAAGCTGAAAAAGGATGAAACAATGTGTGACACCAAATATGGTTTATCAAGTCCTTTAATTTCATTCTTGAACCATCACCTGCAGGACAGGCAGGAATCGAGGGAGAAAACGAAACGACAACGAAAATGAAGCTGATTTTATCTGCAATTCAATTTAGTTTAAGTTAGTTTTGCATTGTTCATTGTAGTTTTTATTTAGTTTTAGTTTCTTTTGTATTTTTCGTTTTTATTTTTATTTCAGTTAACTAAATAATTTTTTCATTGCTAGTTTAAGTTTTAGTCTTAGTTTTCGTTAACTATAATAACCCTGGTCCATACTGGCTCGTAAGAGACCCCTTCCCAACATGATTTCAGTATAACAGATGAGGACAACATTCACATTCCTCTTTCAATGTAAAAATACACTCCGGAATGAATCCAATCAAGTGGCAATTTTTTCTTTTGGTGAAAAGTCCATCTTTTTGCTTTTCCAAAAAACAGTTTTCTTACTGAGCCACTGTGGAAGAAAGAGAGATAATTTCATACTAAAAAAATGTATTTTTCTGAAGCTCCATATTATTGTTGGTTACTCTTTTAAATACATTTATGGACACATTGGACAAGACCATAAATCTTGTCCCACATTACACCTTGTGAAGGGATGTCTTCTTCAGTATGGAGTATGGAGAAGATAGAGCTAATCCCAGCTGACATTGGGAGAGAGGTGGGGTACACCCTCAACAGCTCACCAGCGAATCACAGGACCAACATACAGAGACAACCATTGGCATGTGTTCACAATGTGTTCACACCTATTGTTTCCATATAAGCTTAGCACCAGAATGGATGAACAACTTTATCAATCTGTAAATGTAATGTAATTAATAATCACATGGACATGTTTGTTTAAAAAAGTGAATCTCTCCTTGTCCATGTCTTTTTAAGAAGTGAAACTGGAGTGTGAGGCCATTCGTTCATCTTGATGTTAAAAATCCAGGGCTGGTTGTTTGCATCTGTAGAGAAGAAGTGGTTTTATTTGCAATTTCAGAGCTCTGTAAGGAACACATATTTTGTATCCTGAATTTTTTAGACTTTTGATAAATAAAACTAAAAATGTTCCAACCAAATCAGTCCCGTGTTTGTGTCAAGGAATCAAAAATGATAAAATCTCCAACTACAACAGGCTGTAGTTATAAATTAAGTTTATTTAGAAAATAGTTATTTTTCCAAAGTCCAACTTTGGAGCTGCATTCAATGACATTACCTTGATCAGATTTCAAAAAACGATGAAACACTTGGTGGGGATGAATGCTGGGAAGCACATTAATAGGGGAGGTGTCTACAGCTCTATCCCACATGTTGCACATAAATACAAAAACTAGCAGCAACGGAACAGAGCACAAAACACATGGACTTAGTTCAGTATGGCTCTTAGCTCTACATATGCTGTAACATCACCAACACTGCAATGGCACATGGGACCCCAGAATACAGTGCAGTCTATAGCCTGTTAGAAACACACCAAATCATTACAACATCCGGGTCACAACCTGCCCCCCCCAACTGACATGGCAAATCAACATACTGTGTACATAAGTGCACAGCAGACTGGATTACACTGGGACAAAATGTATAAATGGCTTTTTTTGATGTAACGAACATTAGCATTGCAGAGCTACAAAGTGTGAAGTAATGAAGTTCCCAATATTTAATGAAAGTTACCTAATTAATCTGTTTGTTTCTGAAGATTCAACTTGACAGTATGAGTGTTTGCAAGCATTCAATGACATTCCTGGTTTTTTAGCATCTGTGCCTTTCTTTAGACTGATAACATATACCTGTATCACCATATAAGTTTACTGTAGTGTGCTTGAAGTCTATTTGTAAGTTAGAGCAAGTTTTAGGGAGAAATCTAGAAGCCTCTATATTTCCCTGGCCTGCTGCATGTCATCTTTACCTCAAGAGAAATTGTGCTATTATAACAGCTGAATATCCCTAAAAACAGCTGCTGACTTTTTCCCTTGAAACTCGGAGCTGGCTTTAAATAATGTCAATACCTATTCATAAGTTAAAAAACAAACAAAGGCATGCATATACCACAAAAACAAAAATCCACAAAATTATTTTAAAAAATATAACAAAAGAACTGAGATGCTAAAGGGCTTTGCAGCCTTGTAAGTGCTGTTAGTTGGTGTTCTCCTTTGTGGTGATGGTGACTAGCTGCTTGGCAGCCTTGGCGATGTCATAAGCACATTGGATGACCTGCTGAGTGACCAGCTGCATGTCCGGCCCGGGGCAGCCCTCCGACGGGGCGGCCTTCCTGCACTCACTCTGGAGCCGGTACGCGCTGGATGTCAACAAGCGCAGGGAGCTTCTCACGGTGTCCGAGCGCGGCCTCTGCAGAGGAAGGTGAAAATATCACGGGAATGTCTTTATATTGTGTCCTTTCAAAACTCAGCAGAACGATGTTAAAGGTGTAGGATAAATTGAGTCCAGATGGAATTCTGCTGGCCTAAAACCTAAGTTGGTTTGTCTACTTTACCTTTCACCACACTTAACACACACATCTAATAATATTTAGTACCTTGGTTATTGGTACAGTTTAAAATATTTTATTTGAACTTGAAACTCAGGTATTTGTACTGCGTTTAAAAGAAAACAATAACTTCTCTTTAAACACACACACACACACACACACACACAGTGCAAGGTTTTTTTCATACCTTGGGAAAGAGGGCAGCCATTTCTGTTACAGCCACATGTATTCTTTCTGAACAGGGTACGAAGCTGTGAGGAGAAGACATTTGTCAGTGAGTTCAAAGTATTGATATCACGTCCACATGAATCTCAACATTATAAAAAATGAATGAAAATTGATTTCACCAAAAGTTATTTCATGCAAAAAACTGTCATATTCACAACACATCATGCATGCTTCTACTTCAGGCTGACAAGATCGAACACACATTTCGGAAAAACATTTTTAGTCCTGTAAGAGTTTACATTCAAAAATTATGGATAAATAGAAAAAATCATCAAAATAGAAATCTGAAACAAACCTGAAAAATGTCAAAATATTAAAACATGAATCACACTTTGGTCTATATCTATTGAATGCAAGTAACTGCACAGATGTATTGTAATGTTTTACTTTCCATCAACTAACTGAAGCCAAGTTAGTCAGTGAGAAAAAATATCATCAATCAAGTTTTAAACTAGAGCCCAGCCAATATGAATTTTTGAGGGGTGTGGTTATCAAACCCTAATGTCAAAGAAATGTAAATGAGGCTTGATATTTAAACAGTTTACTCATAAACTATAAAACAAAACACAAATAAAACCAAACATGTGGAGCTGGAGTGAAAAAAATGTACATATATTTTAAAACATGTAAAATATAATCAGAAATGCATCTTTTCTGAATTGTTATTATGTAAAATAAAAGTTCTTATATCAGCAAACGTAAACAATACCGATGTATCTGTGAGAGGCTCGTATCAGCCGTCAGATATACAGTATATATACAGTTTATTATATATTGGTCAGGCTCCATTTTAAACAGAACAAAATCAAGCGTTCATTAGCACATTGAAGAAAAAGATTCATCAGCTTGTTAGCAGGTGAGAGAAGAAAAGGAGGGAGGGAGAGGAGAATGAAACTGTGCCTGGGAGGCAGGGACAGAGGCCAGAGTACCAGGAGGTGGGGTCAGGGGACCGGAGGCTGAGCGGCTGCAGGGGAGGGGGGGCCTTGTCAGCCCAGGGTACCAGAGTGCTGAAACATCCCAGACTGTGCCTGAGCCGACGCACACCTTCACGCTCAGATGGTCTGCTCACGGCAGCGAGGGAGGGGGGGACACCACAACGCAACAACATAACAACAGCAGCAGAGTGGAAGTAGAATGGGGGGGGGGGGGGGGGGGAGGAAATTATAGAAAATAAATAACAGAATCATAATGACAGGAAGAGGAACTTGGGGTTTAAAAATGAAAGCAAGGAAATGAAAGCTCTACTGATTAAAGTAATGAATTTCTTTTTAGATTCTGACCTGTCGTGTTTGTTCTCCTGAGCAGCTCGCAGCAGCTCCTGGATGTTCTTGGTGATCTGCTCGGTTTTGCGGATGACATCCTCCGTGCTGGGCAGCGTGGGGTCTGACTCCATCTCCAGACTGTCCAGCTCAGGGATGGAGCTGCCCTCCCCCAGCCAGCCACTGCTCCTCAGCCTCCCTCGCCTGCTCAAACTGCAGGAGGAAAGATCATTTATCGTTTTACTCTGCGATTTATCATCTTCCACTTCCACTAATTTACTCTTACCCTGAATCTTCCAACTCAGAGTCGTAGAACGTGTTGTCATAGTCACTTTCCGGCATGCTGCTTTGCTTCTCGAACTTTGAGGCCTAGACGGAAGAGAGAGGGCATAGAATTCACATTCTTCAATGCTACAGATTCATCGACAATGAGCAAGAATGTACATTTATATTTAGTTTGTTGTGCCAACTTCAAACTGTGTGACGCCATCAAACTGGAGTACAAACATGTTAAAGTGATGCAGACGACTGCAATAAGCCAGTACAGCTGTGAAGCAAGAGCACATCATATACATTTACAGCATTTATACAAATATTAGTAAAACAGATTATGAGTTAAGATAAAGTCCTCCTGTCAGTTCGACAGAGCTACTAAAACTGTGTTACACTGTTTGCTTCTTTGTTAAAAGGATTACACAAAAACTACTGGATGGATTTCAAAGATACCTGGATGGGGCATCGGCCAAGACAGAAATCATTACGTTTTGAGGCAGATCTGTACAAAGGGGGCCAATCCAGGATAGTCTTTCCCTTTAACATTGCAAGACAGGATGTTTGCTTGTTTTTTGACAGTTTCACAAATTTCCCGAGGAATAATTCATAGATCCTGATGAAAAAAACTAATCAGGCACATTTAGGAACCTGACATCTATGAATTTGGGAAATTTGATGCAGTTTAATTGAATTAAAGTGGATTCTTGGTCCTTGGCAGATGCATGTGCTCAACTGAATGACATTCGAGTTTGTCTATGAAAAATGTTGAACACCTAAAGTAAAGGATGGACAAAAACATCAAACAAACACATGGCTCTAGACACTACATCTGAACCATGACACACAAGCTTTCTCCAAATAATAGAGAAGTAAACCCAAGAGGGTTTTTCACATGAGGGGAAGTCAGTGTTCGGATGAGTTCATAAATAAAACTAAATGTCACGCAGCACAAATATGTGTGACACAGAACAGGAGACCTTTGTCTTCCACCAGTAAGAGTTCACTGTCATCTGATATGTTCATTGTAGCTTAACTCACACACATTCAATATCAGACTGAAAACTATACTTATAAACAGGAAGCAGTGCACTCACCCCACACAGCCTGAACGTACATGTTCATAACCTTTCAATATTTGTAAAATAAAATGCTGCACGTGTAAGCTTGCCCGAGGAAAAGCGATTAGTTCATACATGTTTAGATTAGTCTGTGTTCTGCCTGAAGAGATGATCGGTCTGTTAAGACTGTAAACACTCATGGATGACCTCAGTGTTGAGAGCATGCTGCTGAAAGCTCACTGTGCAAAGTGGACAAGCTTTTGTTAGACAGAGTAAAATACGTTTTCTCGATAAGCAGAGGATTTGAAATGTAAAAAAAAAAAATATTGGAAAATTGAAGAACTTAAGATGTATACAACATACATTTAACAATCGAATTCACAAAATACTAAATTTTCCTTATTCTTACAGGTGGTAGTGACAAAAATAAACAAACACTGCTAACAAACTTTGTCCAATCATTCAAAATTCAACATCATCTGCTACACAGGATTCTGCAGCAAACAGAAAGCGTTAAAATGATCAGACGCTGCATCACAAGCACAACTTTCTGCTCTGTGTTCAGGCTGAGGTTTTGCAACACAATTCCACTTGTGTAGCCGCAAAGTGAAGATGATGCTGACGGAGGAAGGTGTCTGGTGGTGAAGGGCAGCCAGTGGAGGGTGGGCTCATGCAGCAGAGCAGAGAGGGGGCGGCATATGGAGAGACATGAAGGCGAGGGACGAGAAAGAGGTAGAAATGGTATATGGCTCCGAGTGGATTTGCCGTGTCCCACGAGGTGTGGACCGAGTGGGGATGTACTTAACCTTTTGAACACTTTCGTCCTTCGACCATGACATGGTTGATGGAAATGAAGGGAGGGATGAAGAGGTGGTCACAAAAGCGCCCCTTTCCGTCTAAAGACAGGGTTCAAATCACATTTTAAGGACACATTTCTTCAGTTTTAAAATGAAAGGTGTAGCGAGATGACGTTAAGACGTCCCACAAACCTCTTCAAGTCGTTTGTGGTTTTATCACATACTGTATATTGAGAAAGAAGCTGATGGAAACAGTGCAATGAATATGAGCATTATCAAGGTTAGAAAATCCTGTTATTTTAGAAGGCATAGTAATTAATGTTATGTGGACAAAAGAGCTTGGTTGTGTTCACAGATCATCCTCCTACATGTGAAGTGAAGAGTGTCCCAGAAGAAATATGAACCTGGGAGTTAATTGGAGTTAATTGTAGGGAGAGAACTACAATAAATCAGCTCAAATATAACTGAAGACAAATCAAAGATAGGTCAAAGAGGGGGAAGGCAGTTTAGTGAGTGTGTGGATTCATCATGCATTACAAAAACACAGAGTATTTGTATGGTAGTTTTAATGCTTCATCAACATAAAACACAATACAAAAAACCTTCAAAGTTTCTCAGAATAACAGCATCTCTTTGTTTGTACAGCTACGTTCTGACTAAGGAACAAGCAGCACTCCAGTAAACAACAGCTATATACACACAACAGTCCTGTGTATACTTCAAATCTGGACGTAATGAAATGTGACTGGCTCTAATTGAAATGCATGAAATTGTGCTTTTTGAAGACTCTGTCTCTGATGCTGCAGAAAACTACCCAAGGTGAGAGTGGAAAAACATTTTGGAGAAAGGTTTGCAGACAAGGTGAATACATGAGGGCAAGTCATGGAAACATAGCAGAGGAGAGGAAATGGCAAAGGAGAGCAGGGAACAGGTCTTACTTACATTCTTACTTACATGAGGTGGGAAGGGTTGCAGGGTGGGGATACCCTCCTCAGGGTAGGAAGTTTCCCCTTTAGGGAGATAGGGCTTCAGGCCTGAGCCGGTCTCATACATAGACATGGGCCGACTGGCCCGTGCAGACTGCCGGCGTTTCAGGGCTGAGGGACTGGAAGGGTCAGGGTAGTCTGAACCGCTGGGGATCTGATAGATATTGGGTGTGACCTGCCGCCTGAGAGACGTGTTGTCGCTTTGCAGAGATTGAAGCTGGAAGAGACGGTCAGCAACAAACTAAGAGGTGCTCTCAGCAAAGCAAGCTTTGTTCCCTGTCCTGATCAATTCAGCCTTTTTCTCCCATTGTTCCTCTAAATATTTATTCCCAGGGGGAGTGAATTTGAATACAGATCTCAAAAAAAGAGAGAAAATAACAAAAAACTACTTTCTGACTTGTCACCACCATATATATATACTGTAGATATATATATATATAACCTGAAGCAGCTTAAATTATAATGATTGCTTGCCTAAGCTTCAGAGAAATATTCTTTTATTCTATATCTATTAACAAATTGTTTTATCAGCTGAGGAGTCTCTTATGATAATATTACCTTGTACATTATCCTCGAAGAATAAACTTGTGCCATTGTGCTGCAATATCCACAGTTTATCATCCTTGTGACTGTTACTGAAACAGCTTGCCATTTTTAAACGATCTAATCTGAACCACCTAATATCACAGCAATAACCAGACTTAGGCTTTGGGAGAGGTTTTCCCTTTGTCTATAGATGCAAAGCAAGTGACAAGCAAGCAAAAGATTGTTGCACAGGTCAGCAACAAAGGTGAAGTTTAAGTCAAAGTGCAGCTACAGTACAGAGAGATTGAGCAGAACAAAATCAAGAAGATTTTGTCAAAGATATACTAGCCTTAATTAATGCAACAACTTGCATTCAATGCCGAGAATGATCTGGCGTACCGGTGTTTAAAAGTAGGGAGGTGAAACTTGAGATGTAGAGGGACTTAGTTATCAACATCTGCTGGTGTCTGCTAAGGGCTGATTTGTTACAGAAACTGTGTTCATATATATAAGAGAAGCCTGCATTAGAAATATGGTAACCAATATCTGTCCTGTCCAGCATCTTTATCTGAATGTTCTCTGTTGAGAAAATGTTAAACCACAAATAACGACTCGCACTTACATTCCTTAGTATCTATGCATAGACTGTACATAAAGATTGAGGACATGACACTTTCCCCCAAAAGTGAAGCCAAAGCATCTCGATCACCCCGATGGCTGGCTGCAGTAAAGGTCATAATCCATGATAGTTTCTGTCATTTAGGTCATTCTTATCACACTGAGGTTTGTTTAACTGTTCATTTCCCCAGTGAGTTTAGATTTATTAAGTTAGTTGATGCTATAAAAAAAAGATTAAATGTGGTTAACAGCTGAGACCAACTTGCCATTGGTCGATTGCATGTATCAACAGGACATCGATACTGCAGCTCAGCTCCAATATTGTGCAGAATCTGGCTCTAAATTATGTCAAAAGCACAAGATGGTGGCAACTATATCCCAGATATTTTATCTTCCTTTTTGTTAAGATGTGGAGGATGCGTCGTCCATCTTTATATACAGTCTATGGCCTACCCCCAAAAAATGAGAGACAAATTATCTGCACCCTACTTCCAAACAACCAAATTAAAACCCTTTTAACATGTCAAACAAATATGTAACCTCACTGTCAAGGATTCATTCTGACAAAACACGTAGCGGTAACATGTAACATCTGTGGTCAAAATTATATAATGTATAAATATATCTCACAAATCAGCAGTTTGGTGGAGTAACACTATTTCAGACTTTGAGGAGAGTGCTTTCTATGAAATTTCTATGAAATGTAACTAGTTAAAAACATGTCCAACAATGAATCCACATGTTAATAGCTAGAAATCATCTAAAAACATTCTATGCAGTAAACACAGTATATGTGATGAAGCAAGGCACACACATACAATTTGAGTTAGTGACTATAACTATGAATGGATAAAACCTGTCATGCTCTTGAAACATGCTTGTTAGTAACATTAAATAGCATAGTTATAACTATAATTTATAGATAACAAGAAATGTGACTAAACTGTGTTTGTTATGAACTGGAGTGAAGGTGCACTTGTTCTTCTCATATCTACAAAACAAACCGACACAAAAAAAAAAAAGCAGTTTACATTCAAGCTATGAAATTGATCATGCTGGCCAAAACAGAGGGTGGACCAGCAGGGTGTCACAGCAGCTCGGCCCTCACTATAGCCCACAGGCTGGGCCTCCACACCAGAGAGCGATCACACTGGGCAGGAGAAGAGCTCTGCTGACCGCTGTGGCCCCCCCCTCAGGCTGGCCCCCGGTGTTAGTGATCTTAAGGGTGGAGCTCGGTGGATACCTTTTTCTGCATCAGCCTCAGCTCATCGCTCAGGTTGTTATTGGCTTTCATGAGCTGCTGAATCTTGGCTTCAGAGGCAGAGAGCGCGTGTTTCACCTCCAAGTATTCGTGCATAGTAATGGGGCTGTCTGAGAGGTCAGAGTCCAGACTCTGTGGGATTAAAAACAAAAACTGTAAAGACATCTAGAGAGAGACACGTGTCTGCCATGGTTTTAATATGTAATGCTATGATACCTTGGTCCTGTCTCCTTTGCTCGAGGGGAGCTCTTGATCTGTATCCTCGTCAGACGCCACACTATCATAGTCAGGCTGGTCCTCCTGGCTGTCACTACAGTGTCTGACAGCCACACTCTTCAGGATGAGTTCAATATTGTCTAGAATGAAGGGACAGAGTCAAGCGGGAAATGTCCAGTCCCAGTAAGACCTAAGACATTAGATACTGACCTTTGGGACAGGCCACTGAGTTCCCTTGTTGTCTGCGCTTAGCATCACTTAGTATGTCGATCACCAGCGTTGCAAATTCATGTGCATTAAATCTTGCAAGTTTCTGTCGTCCCTGATATGAAAATAGAAGGCCAATTTATTTTCAAAATTAATCCGTACATATCAAGAAAAACAATAATATATTAATAAAGGGGTTCTGTGAAGATTACTTGCCTGGTTTCGTGTTGATGAGTACTCTGGATTCACAGGCAGGAAAGGCACCACGGTTGTTTCCGTCACCAGTGTGCTGTGATTCTGTGTGGCCAACCACACTGCAAGAAACAGAAGAATGAAATCAGTAATGTCCAGATCAAGTCAAAATTATCAGAGATAGGAACCAGAGATTCTCTTTTGCCATTTTAAAGGTTCAGCGTGTAGAATTTAGTGACATCTAGTGGTGAATTTGCATGTTGCAGCTGAATACCCCTCACCTCACCCTCCCCTTCCAAACATAAAAGAGAACCTGTGGTTCTTCAGTTGTCATAAGAACTCAAAGGGTTAGTTTGTCTAGTCTGGGCTACTGTAAAAAAAAACATGGCAGCCCCTGTTGAGAGGACCCCCTCCTGATGTAAATATAAAGTATTTAAATATAAAAGGTCCATTCTAGGGTAACGAAAACAACTATTTGTACAATTTAGATGATCACATGTTAGGATTATTTCATAATCAATTTATACCACCTAAATCTCTAAAAAACACCTTTACTCTAGTGTATCATTGGTCACAAGCATACAAGACAAAAAGACTTGTACCTGCATCTGTCTCTCGTCGGTCCACCTCATCATACACGTCCATGGCCAGCTCCTCGAATAAATGATTACTGAGCTGCATCAAAGTCAAGAAATTAAACTTAGTCCCAAATTAGTCACCAGATGGAAAAAAGCTCAGAACAGTGAAATTCTACAACTGAAAACCACAACAGTACTTACAGACTGTAGTTTCTTCTTTGCTGCTTTGGCCAATTCTGATAAGTCTAAACTGCTGGGAACAAAAAATAACTCATCATTAATAGCTGTTGAGAAGTCAACAGGATTTAAACTTCAATCTGATGAATACTTACATGTTCCTTATTCATCGTAAGAAAGCAATAAAAAAATATCAAATGAAACATTTCAGAGGAGGTTAAACAGTGTTTTGTCTGCCACAATATACTTGTTTGGGATTAGAGCTGAGAGGAAAATACTTTTTGTTTTAATGAAATATTTTCAGCAATTACAGAGCTTTTAGTTTGACTCTACTAACTCACTGGGTCTTTTATCTTCAGCTCATATAACAGATGCTGCAGAGAGCTCAAGAGCATGTCAGAACGGGCCTCAGAGCAAAAATCCAATCATAAACAACTGCCTCACTGCTCTCGCTCTGCATGCTCCATCTAAGTCAAACCATATCAGATATGCACATGTTCATTCAAAGACAAATCGCTGAATATTGACTCACATCACGCTGATTTACAGCTCAGGCTCTCTTACCTGTCGGCCATTTGTGGAACAATGAAGTGCTGGCTGTTTTTATGATCTGAAAGGAAGAAGAGGGAATTGGAGAACTGCCAGAATCATTGCTGACACTTGAAACACTTTTTTGAGCACATTACATAGTTGGTATTCACAAATTAAACTGACTGGGACATTGTGTTCACATCCTGAAATTAAAAGCAGGTACAGCATCAAAACTACCTCTCTGTCTCTGATTAAGCAGAACAATCACAGAAATAAATACATGTATTCTTTAGCCTATTTCCTTTTGAATACATGCATTTCAGTTCCAGATCTTTCTCACCTGGTTTCCTCCCACACAAGTAGAATGCCAGTCGATCAGTTAGTTCATACTGAATCTCCACCAGTCTGTCTGCCAGGTCATGTTGGCCAGCTTCCCTGAAAAATTATTTTTAAAAGAACATTTCAAATTGGATAAATGACTGAAATTTGCTAAATATTTTATATTAAAATTTGTTTATTGAAAGTAGCTTACCTTGCATAGTCGATGGGAGTTTTGCCATTGCTGTCAGGGGCTCCAGGATCTGCCCCATAAACAGTTAACAGTTCAGCCTGAGATACTTGCCCTGCCTTCGCTGCTACATGCAAGGGAGTGTTTCCCTTTTCCTGGAGTAGAAGCAGATTCAAGAGCTCAAATCAACAGGAAAGCAAACAGATGAAAATGTATATGAATTTATATAAAGAGGGTGAATCTTACGGGGTGAAAAAAATTTGCTTGTGCTCCGAGGGATAGCAACCTCAAACAAGTCTCCAGATTCCCGGTGCGTACACTGGAGTGAAGTTGCTGAAGAAAAAAAAAAACACTATTAGTATGAATTGGAAAATGTATGAAAAAAGTTTCCTACAAAAACATACAACACTTTACTCATAATCACTGTGAGCAGCCATTTCTCCTCACCTTACTTAGATCCTTGGCTGTCAAGCTGTCGTCCTCTCGGCAAGGCATGCGATGGACGAATGCCAGCATTTGATATTTGGCTCTTATAAATTCTGATTTGTTTGGGCTTTTAGTACAATGAAAAAAAAAAGCAGCACACATTAACACTATTTATTATTATAATTATGATCATTTTAAGTTTAACAACCAATAAACAACCAGAGAACAAAAGGCTCTGTAATTATTTCAAACGTATATGACTCACTGCAGTTTGTCCTGAGGGTTGGCCTTGCGTTTTCCGCTCATCACAGATGCAGGGTCCAGGAGGGAGTGCTCCCATATTGAATTGGAACCGTTGCTGTATAATGTCTGAACCATCTAAGTGAAATCAAAGAGAAAAATGTAAAATGCATCCAATTGATTTTACCTATAGAATGCTGACTGTCAATTCTGTTCTCAAACAAATACTTTCTATATTTGGACAGAAATGAATACAACTCAGTTGTCAAACAGATTTATCTTGGGCAAAGCATTGGGGAAGCTAAAATCAGAACTACAGTAATAAAGATAACATGATCTCAAGGTGTTTTAAGAAACAGTTCAGCCTCTGACAGCAACAGTAAACGTCACCTCTGAGAGTGTAAAGATCCCACAGAATCTAAAAATTCCCACTGAGGTGTTATTACCTGAAGCTGTGTAGGAGGCCACGGTGTGTGCGTCAGGTGGCGGACTTGGGAGCTATGTCTTCCCAGACTCCGGTGAACACTGCAGCACTCATCACAAACCAACACGCCCCTGTTCACGGAGGCCCAACGAGGTTCTGACAGGGATGAGAAATGTGTAACAGTTCATCTGCTCCTCACATTGAGGATATGCTGATTTTAAAGACGACAGTAGGACGACAATAACCTTTTATTTATCATGTTCTCAACCAACTATTACACAGTGGTACTTACATGGTAAAGGACACAACCAGCAATTAAAAGATCCAACTAACAAGTGTTTTCTGTGTAGACAAATCCTCACGTGACATATTGTTCTGTGCCTTAGACCTCAATTGTCATCTAAAATTGATCAAAAGGCAACAATGAGCCGCACCATTGTACTTAGTGACATATTCCTTCATGTTTATGAATTCATGTCTAAAAACAGTCCCCAACAAATACAATGTTTACACCTACCTGAGTAATGCACTGTTTTAAGGGACTAACTGAGCCCTTTTCAAATTGATATTCAAACTTTTGACCTGTACATATTGAAAAAATGCAAATCAAGATCATAAGGGGCAAAGAGCAACAGACAGGGAAGGGAAAATGAGAAAGAGAGACGAAAGAGAAGAATCGAGAATAAGTGCCTGGCTCAGATCACAGGAAGCATTATTTTCATAACAGTAAACACAAAGTAAAAGTAGTGTACAGACTCTATGACAATAGTGATTCAAGGCCATACCCCACACTGTGAAAAAAGGAAGTGTAGACTAACAGTTGTAGGTGGAAGCACACCAACTTTATTGTTGAGCAATCAAGCAGCTTCCCCTTTCAATACATTGTTAAAAAAAAAAGATATATATCCTAGTGCTGCATTATCAGGCAATGCGTGGTGTTAGAATTTGAGAGTGCAGAAGATACAGAATACTCTGTGCCCAAAATAAATATGTGTACTTAACCTTGACCTATTTGGAACACTTCATGTACTACAAATGCCTCAGGGTTGTGTTGTCTCCCATCTGTACTGAGACTCTGGTGGCAGCAAACATCTCCAAAAATATGGTATATTCATGTGCCACTCTGATAGCCAATTATCTGTTGAGCACATTGAGTGTCTGGCACGGTGACAGCACAGACAGTGAGACTGTAAGTGTCTTAGCAGCAGCTGAGGTGTAGGAGGAACAGCTGCGGGGGTTGCTGGTCAGATTCTGACCTGATCCCCAGTTTTCAGCGACTTCTCCGAACTTACTCGCCACCAAGACATGAGTGTTAGTGCTGACATGCCTCTTTTACCCTTTCCTCAACAAGTGCTGCTAAATTTAATACCACATCTTTGAAACTATAAATATTCTCGTCCAACAACTGGCGACAGTCGTACGGAGGAGCAATCCGTGCCAGCTGCTGTGGAGACCAAGGGGGGGTTAACTAGCTTTAATGACCTGATGAGAAACAAGGTACGAAAACTTGACGAATCCTGAATATTTGGCAAACTGATATGGAATTACAATGGTTAACCCTCTCTAAAAACAATCTCTCACGTTGGGCCATATTCACAAAACATTGTGGTGCCATTATGTAAAGAAAAAAAATCATCTGCATTGAAAGTATGCGGTTGATTCACTCAGCATCCTGTTTTGCTTCCTGTGCCTGCTGAAAAACATCGCGTCACTTCTATATAAATGGAACTTCTAAAAGCACCTCAGACAATGCAGCTACTACTTGTTCATCTTTCACAGAAACAGTAAATTGCCGAAACTTATATAAACTTTTCTCTCTTTCCTAACAATCTATTTTTTAAAACCAAAAATATCTGCTCAAAGGTGCTGATGTTGCTGTGATGCCATATAATGGACACAGTATTACATTTGAGTTTAAATTTAAAGTCTAATATGGCTATGTTTTGCTATAACTTGTTTCTTTTATCAATTTCAATTCCCATTACTTTTGAATTATTTTGTATTCTTCTATTTGTTGTATTTGCTTTCAGATGTTGTATTTTATTGTTTTCTGATTTTAAATGCTATAGTGTTACTGTATTTTACTTGTTGTCTTTAATGTTTTATTTTCTTGATGGAAATCCTAAGATTTGGATTCCAGATGTATAATTATACTTATTAGCACCAAACAAGATTCTGTAAAGAGAGTTATCTGTCCCTAATTCATGATGAAGTGGATATGAGTAATTTCTTAGAGGCATCCCTCATGAAAAGTTAGATCAGCATCCACAGTCTTTGTGTGTTATACTCTGTACCCACTACCTTTTTAAATGGATGATGCTGTCACCCTAGTTGTTCTCCAGACATGACACAGAGCTTACAAAGCAGTTTCCTGCTGCTGATCTGGGAGGAGATATCAGAATTGGAGATTCAATTTCAGATCGACTGGAAACCTCTGAACGTCGCATAAGAAACACTCATGAACATGTTGTTTGTGGTTCGAGACAAACCTGGATTTAACAACTGTACATACAAAAACACATTTAAAATCAAGCAACATGGATGGAAACAGAAAAGAAGAAGAAAGCTGCTACAGGTCTGATTGAAACCTGAGTCCAGGGAGGTACCACGTTAGTGAGTGATCTGTCAACAACACTGACATCCTGCCCAGTCCAAACACGCAACTACATGATCCACATTACTGCACAGTGTGAAAACAGCTTGAACCAGCAGCGATAATCAGATTTAAGTCAGAACAGTGGAGGCTTATTAAGGACCCACACCTCAGTGGATAAATAAAGGCTAGCAGCTGAACCCCGCGGGGATGGCGTGTGTTAGCTTACCTGGGACATTACAGTCAGCGCAGAGCTCAGTGTTTCTCAGACGTTTAGACATCCTGTCCTCGGCTCAGGGGGAAATGTCTCTTCACAATGAGCAGACTGTGCAGTCCGTTAAGCTAACCATTGATTACTCTGTGTGGGGACGCCTTCCGCGTTAGCAACACCTCGGTTAGCTTATTTCAAACAACCCGAACGACGACCTGCTACTTGTTTAACTTCAGGTTAGCGTCTAACATTAGCACCATTGTTACTGTGCCCAGAGGAGGAAGGTACAATGCTACCACTTGGCTGAGTTAGCACCTGACTAGCTAACTAGTCTCTATTTGCCTGCTAGTCTTCAGTGTGAGTGTGAGTGTGTGTGTGTGTCAGACAAGCAGCAGGGCTACATGCAGCTGCAGCGTTACCCAGGGGCTACACTGTGCCCAGAGTTTAGCCTCTCAGGTGACACACACCCAGCATCGATAGAATAAGAGACATAACACTCATTTTCTCGTGAGACCATGTTTTCACACTTACAGTTAATATTGAAATATTAACACTTCAATGCACGTGTTAGTGTTTGCTGTGGTGTGAAAACAGCACAACCTGACAGACCAGACTGGGGGCGAGAAGACAGAGAACAGGCGCAGGAGGTGAGTTTGATTTATTCACAATTTGAATCCGGTGATAGTCAATAAAAGTTTTATTTACAGCTGCTGCTGGAGACGTCGCATGCTTGGCTACAGCTTGGTTAGAGCAACACATCTCACCGATCAACAATTCAATTGTTTTACACAACTGATGTCACTCTTTGGAAAGGATGGAAGAATACACAAGGAAAACAGTGTCAGGCACCAACAGTACATGTACACAACTGACCTCTGCGGGCTATTTATTAAAATCCTTTATTTTGTGTATACATTATGGAGCATATTACATTTTAAACTCCCATTTGTTGTACAATCTAGTACACAATGAATTGCTGGGGGTTACATTTCACACAATTGTGTCTCACTTGAATTGTGTAATTTGTATTAACTGTTGTATATTGTGGATTTGGCCTCAACGTGTGTCCTTTGTTTGTCTATTCTCTTTTTAACATTAACCTGTCTGGGACTGCAGATGAATATGGGTCTAAGAGACTAATTCTATTGTGCTCATATTATTCAATGTAGACTGTCCCTTTTAAATAAATACAGTTCATCTCAACCAACCTGTGGGAAATGAGCCAATATCATTTCGACGTCATGGACCAAACGTTAAATAATGTTTTGTTAATGTTTGTAGGACATAAGAATTTAAGTGACTTCATATATTTAATCAATTAATTGAAGGAATCAAATGTATTCAGGTAGGAACCAGACATGTTAGTCCACCCCCGTGCGGGCAGGTTGAATGGTTGCGTCCAGACTGAAACTGATTATTATTATTTTTTCTTTCTATTTTATTTTAAAGAAACAGTTTGATTACAAAACACTTTTCTATCACAGGTTGACCAAATAAATAACAGGTATCATACATGAACCGGTAAGATGCCTTAATTACATGTAATTGATCCGATAGTGAGTCCGTTTCTCTGTGAGACACCCCTGTGCTCATTGGTTTATCCCGCCGCCACTTCCTTGTTGAAAAGTTTTATTTAGAGGAAGGTTTGGACAGAAGTTGGTCTCCGGTCCTGGACGTTTTTCGACGCTGCTGTTGTCAAACATGAAGAACACGGGTCACACTCGTCGCACAGGTTGACAGTAACAGCGCACAGCTAGCGCAGGTTCCCCATATGGCTGTGACCACCAGAAGCGGGCCAACGTTGCACTGAGAGTGTCCGCACAGAGGAAGATGTCCACGGCTAACGTTAGCGATGACATCCGTGGGAAGTTCCCCCTGCACTCCGCCGTGTGGGAGAACGACTACAGGCGACTGGAGGAACAAGTAACGATAGCGCAGGTTCGTAAACACACTGAGCGTGATGTTAACTAGCTAACGTGCTCGTTAGCTAGTTGAAGCCAGGGTCGAGCGGTTAAATCTGCGGAGCCGGATAAAGTAGGCCAGTCGTGTTGACAGATGCTCAGTATCATTGTGAAAACAAAGAGCCACAGCACCATGGTCAACAGGTTGGGAAGTTTAACAAAACATTTATCGTAGACAGTGCAGCTGTCCTAGAAATCACCAACCATCCACTGTGAGCAGATGAAACAACGTAAGAACTGTTTAACCAAGTCAATCTATACATGTCTCGTGTATTGTGCACCTGACCTGGGCGATGTGGCCGAAAAGTATATCAAGATGAAAATGTTCACATCAGCTCACATCGATAATTATCAGGATAAATATTGTTAGATAAACATTTTGTTTAAGTTTAAGTCTGATTTTTGCTCCTGAGTGAAGGTTTTGGTTTTAAACTCCTCTTTATGACAAACATTTGATAAACAGCAAAACATCTGACAAATATGAGGTTGATCAATTGTGTTCTACCCCCCCCCCACCCCCCCCCCACTGTGCTTAACAATATATATACTGCTATGTATTGGACTTTTCTTATATTGTTATGGATGATAGTCGCACACCAGTCAAACATGCAACTAATGCTCACATTTTTGTTTTCCTCACACCGTCACAGTTAATAATGTGTGTTGTTGCATTACAGTCACTTAAATTGTTAGTACCCAATAATGATGATCAAGAACACACTGCACCACTGCATTGTGACTCACATGATGACCACAGATGATATCAAGTTTTGTCACTGTACAGAGTCCGACCACTGACTACAACCTGTGTCATTATCAGTGTTGACCTAAATTAAAACCTACGAGTTATAATATAAAGGAGAGCAGTTTTATATAGCCAACACACTACATGCTTTTCCTCATAAAACGGGCTGCACCCTCACTACAGTATTCTCTACAACTAGGTGACTAGATTTTATTATCATGTGTGAAATATTATTATAAATGTGCAGGTGAAACGTGACTTTTTCCTCTTATTTTCTCAGAATGACATCGAGGCCGCGGATCCCAGAGGTCGAACGCCTCTGCACTTGGCTGTGTCACTGGGGCACATGGAGTCTGTGAGAGTCCTTCTGAGACACGGTGCTGAAGTGACAAAAGAAAATGCCTACAACTGGACAGGTCAGTTATAAACCTGGCTGCAGACAACTCAATGAATGCCATCACACTTTCAATGTGTCACTCACTTCCCTCGCAGATATGCTTTTCCAGGATTTATGGGTTGTTAGATCACTTAGATCCCTGTGTTCATTAATCTTCACATCATCTGCTGTTAATGGGCTTTCTGGTTTTAAAAAAACGACGCCCATCTACTCCTCAGAGGTTTTTAATGGACAGTTGCTTCTCCTGGCAAACAGATGCTGTTGCCGGAAAACATTTAGTGGTTTGTATAGACATGTCTGTCTCTGTGCAGTGCTGCAGGAGGCGGTCAGCACCGGAGATCCAGAGATGGTTCAGTTAGTGCTTCAACGCAGAGACTACCTCAAAGCCTCCACTGCACTGGGAGGAGTGCCTGAGCTGCTGGCAAAAATCAGAGAGGTTTTATTTCATATATTTTCTTATTCTCCTATCATCCAGCTGTTAATATTAATGGAAACATTTACTGGTAAAATAAATAATTGATCTATTGTTATTTTTTTCCCACAGTCTCCAGACTTCTACATGGAAATGAAATGGGAATTCACCAGTTGGAGTAAGTTTGTGTCTGTGTGTGTTTTATGACGTACAGGCTGGTTATCAGCAGTTCACTGTGTAAAAAAAAAAAGTTATCTGCAAGTGTATTCTAATGCAGAGTCCAGTGGTTAGATATTATATTTGCACAAAGTCAAGAGGTTTCATGAGGATATACAGGAAAAACGACATACTTGCCTCTTGGGAGGTGAAGCATTTGTTTCGGTTTAGTTTTAGTTGACCTCGTTTTTCATGTGTGGATACTTTTCTTCCCTTTGTTGAACATTGATTTACTGTTGCTTCACAGTCCCTCTTGTCTCCCGAGTTTGTCCAAGTGACGTTTGTCGCATTTGGAAAAGTGGCGCCAGCCTACGAGTGGACGCCACTCTTTTAGGCTTTGAAAACATGACATGGATCAGAGGGCGCAGAAGCTACATCTTCAGAGGGGACGGTGAGTGTCTTAACTCTCCCACACAAAAAAGCTGTCGTTGATTTGTACCATTTCAGAAAAGTGATTTAAGTCTGTCCCTAATTGTATTTTGTCCAGATTCATGTGCCGAGCTGATGGAGGTGAATCACGATGATGAAGTGGTGGACACAGAACGCTTCAACATCTCCCAAGAAATTGAGGATGTCACGCTAGAGTCAATGCAGCCAGCTGAGCAGGAAGTTGCCAAAAGGTTGACGACTCCCATTGTCAACACCTTCCTGGACACCAAGGATATCGCTTTTGAGAGGCAAGAATCACATCTGTTCTTCTCTTGTCCTTTTTCTCAGAACATGCATCACACTCAGCAGCACTGACAGTATTTCATCAGAGTTTACATCTCATCATATTCATACTTCTGATGTTTTTCTACTGTTTTCATACAACCACTCACTGAGATGATTCCAACACTGGCATTTATAAAACACCCCTTATGCTGCACTTCATATTTGTGTTCACTGTTACAACCAACTGAAGAACATATCAGTGGATTTTGCCTGTAATTATGTATTTTATTTTATTTTTTCACAGGAACAAGTCTGGGATATGGGGCTGGAGAACTGACAGAACAGAAGTGGTCAATGGATTTGAAGCAAAGGTCACTGAAGCTATACATTTATTTTTTTAATTATATTTAAAGTTTTTTCACTGAAAGCTTTGCAGCACAACAGTTACAGCAGTATCTGACATCAGATTCTGGTCGTCTGCTCAGGTTTTCAGTGTGAACAATGTAAATGTGGTAATCAGGACGAGGACAGAGCATCTGACAGACGAGGAGAAAGCCAGAATAAAGAGTGAGTGCAAATATTAATGTGTTACTTTCCTGTTTTTGTATTAATGTTAGATCATATCTAATGGTTCATTTCGAGAGTCATAGAGAATTAAAGTTGGATTTTCTGATAAAAGGTGAGAGGAACGTCCTGGAGTCTCTGCTGGGGACTGTGGAGCAGCACATAAGTGCACAAGGGGTGAGACATGCATTCATTCATTTAAAATGATGTATTCTGTTCCCACCTGGTGGCTCATCTGATACGACTGCTTTGACTTCATAGGATCTTACTCTTGAGTATGCAACTGCCACCAATCCCACTGCCATCACTCCAGAGGAATATTTCGATCCCGACTTTGACCTCGGGAACAGAGACATCGGCCGACCCATTGAACTCAGCATTAGAACCCAGAAGTAAGAGCCACCGTTTTAAGTTTAAAATAACCTCATACGTGATTTCTCACAGCTATGCTCTGTCTATATCATGAACTAAAGTTGTGCACAATCTTTTCTCATGCAGGTTCAAAGGTACATTGTGGATGAGTGAGGATCATCCCCTGTCCCTGGTGGAGCAGGTGACCCCCATAATTGACCTCATGGCCCGGACAAGTTCCCATTTCGCACGATTACGGGACTTTGTAGCCCTAAAGTTTCCTCCTGGGTTCCCTGTTAAAATAGGTAAGTGAGATTTTTATAAAGGCAGACCTTTACAGGGGATTTTTCATTCCTGTCATTTTATTTACAGCTTGTCTTTTCTCTTACAGAGATTCCCCTGTTTCATGTACTGAATGCCAAGATTACATTTGGTAACGTAAATAAATGCAGTACGTCAGAAGAGGCGAGCACAACGCCAGCAGCCACGCCAACATCCTCAGGGGAAGATGAAGAAGCAGCAGGTAGGAATCCAGTCTCTGCTTTATTAAAATAGAAATTTAAAGTCTGCATATTTTGTTTATTTTTCATTTTTTACTCCCTTCCAGCACTCCCTCTGTTTAAGGTGTGCCCCTCAGTGTTTGTGGTGCCGGTTGGTTACCACCGCCGAGGAGGCAGCCGCCACACACCCGTGTCAAATAATGACGAGGAGCTCTTGCAGTATGCCATCCATCAGAGTCTCCTGGAGTCTCGCAGAGTCTCCGGCCAGGTCACAGCAATTATTACTTAGCTCTCTTGTAAATGCCTTATCTCATGCAAAAGTCTTCTTACAATTCTTCCATGCTGTCCTTGATTTTGCTGTTTATTACATTACTTACCTCCTCTTTATGTTTGCGTCTGTGTAGGAGGGGATCTGTGAGGATACAGATGGGGAATTCACTGATGAAATCCCCAGAAGCCAGAGTGACAGGTAGGAACACATATTTAGGTTGCCAGCATAGCAGTTACAAAATTACATGTGGTAAAAGCAGTCCCTCATACTTGCAGGTGCCACATGAATTAAGATGACTCTGTATATTTATCCTCCACCTGCATGTGTCAGTAAAAGCCACAGATCAGAACTGGATCTCACTTTCCCCTGTCACTGTCATTCTAGGAGTATCCCAGAGGGGGTGCTAGTGGAATTTGGAGACACCTCTAGCGCTACCAGCTCCGTCTCTGCCTCCAGTCCTGACTCAGACCTCCGCCTGGCCATGGAGCTCTCCGCCCGGGCTCAGGAGGAAGAGGAGAGGGCGAGGAAGCGAGAAGAAGAGGAGCTGGAGATGATACTGCAGCTGTCGCTCACTGAGAAGTGAAAGGAATAAGAGGGAATAATAATAATAATATTGTAACTTTTCCAGATCCAGAAACAACCACCACACCTCAGTTTGACTTCCCAACCACTGTCTATGCAACTGCAGAATTCTCTCTGTAAGAGGTCGTTCTTGCACATGCAATATCAAACTACCAATATCTGATATTTTCCAAAAGGTATTTTTGGTAAGAGCATACTCATTTTATATAATATTTCTATCTCAGCATAGTTTGTCTCCTCACTCGAGCTTAATTTGTGGACTCTTTGAGATAGTTTCCAGTGAGTTCTGCTTTTTATTTATTTATTTTCTTTTTCCTACTCAGAATCTCATCAGCAACTCACGGTGTGTTGATGGACTCATCGTCCTGAGTGCAGTTGACTTTGTGTAATTCTGGTTCTGTGAAGTGAAATATTTGACCACTCAAGGTAACTACATGTAGTGTTGACACTCAGATGTGGCTCTTAAAGTGGCATTGTTTTTAGTTTCCTAGTACCTGTCCCCAACTGTAGCCCTAAAGGGACAGCTCACAGTGTTTTCACTGGGAAGTTCTCCTGCAGAGTTGAGGACCACAGGCTCACTGAATAATAGAAATCTCAGGGTTCCAATTGTACACATTTTCCCTTCACTTCGGAAATGTAGTTTGTTAATCAGTTGTAAAACTTGTGTAAATTGTTGCCTGGTAAATATTACTTTGGTGCAAAATGGTATACTGAATATCACTCTGTTATACCAATATTAAGTGAGAAAGATTGGTTATTAAAGTCAAAAATTCATAATTAAGGGGTTAGAGTTAGTTTCTTGTACTTTGTGAATGACCACTCTGCAGATGGTTAAACAAAATCATATGGCTGTGAGGAAAACTATATATTGTCTTTTGTGCAACAAGGATAGGGGTTTAACTTTCCTGACCTGATTTGTTTTTTTCTTCCATTTGTACATTTTCTCTGATTTTGTGGTCAGACAGGAAATATTTCTAACTGTCACCAAGCATCTTCAAGCATTTTCACCTCTGTTCAAAATGCAATAGCTGAGACCGGTCTGTCTGTGGATGTCACGCGCCTAAGGAGCGTCACACAACCAATGTTGCAGAGACTTTTTCTGATTCCTAAAGGCAGCCTGCCTTTTGTAGCCATGAACAACTTTTGACCTCTGAGCAGAAGAAAACATTGCACAGGGTCAAAGGTCAAGCATACCTGCTACATGTAGGTCTTTTCAGCCTGTGCCAATCAATCGCTGGCTCTGAGTGACAGCTGCTCACAGAATTTTTATGCAGTACCACTTGGCCTAAACTTTCTGAAGAGTTAATTTTGTAACTTAGAAACAAGATGTTGGGTATTGCTGAGTAACATCCATTAACCACTATACTTGATTTAACTGACAGCCAACCACTCGAAGTGGCAAGAAAAATTATGTGAAACCTTTGGAATCTCCTTATTTTCTGCAGTAATTTGTCATAAAATGTGATCTGATTTTCATCAAAGTCACAAGAACAGACAGGCATAATGTGCTTAAACACAAATATTGATTATGTTAATTGTCGTTATGGAACATGCACATCAAACATTCACAGTGCTGCAGGATAAATAAGTGAACTCTTTGCTTTGATGACTGGTCTTGACAGCAATAATCTCCAACAAGTGTTTTCTGTAGCTGCTGATCAGACCTGCACAACATTCAGGAGGAATTCCAGATCATCATCTAATTCCCCAGGGGTCACTCACTTTTTCTTGCCACTCATCAAAGGTCTCTCTGTGTGTCTGTGTCTGACTTTCAGGGGCTTCTGCTGAAAATCTTTCATAATGATCAAATTGCCAAACTGCTGAACAGTAGACTGGCTAGCTTTGGTTAATGTAATGCAGAACTTTAATGCACCGCTCAAGCTGCAAAATTGTTTTTTAATGTTAAAACTTTAGGAACGTGTTGGTTTCAAAATGTTGTTTTTAAAATAAAAGCACTTTATTTCCATGAGGACTGCATGTGGTCTTGTTGAAGTGGGTTTCCATTGTCAGGTCAAGTAGGTCAATCTTTCCAAGACATGAAAAGCTTCTAATGATTTGTGAGGAGCGAAATGATTTTATGTTTAGCTCGCAGCTAAATGGGGTTATAGTCATGATTTTGTTGTTGGTCTATGATAGTTTCAGTGAAAATGTTTCTAAATTTACTCCAATTGTATCTTTATCTGGTTTTACTGTGCGTTGTTTGTTGAATCAACCTTGTTCAGTTTGCAAAGGATTCAGAGAACAATTTTATTCCAAATCATGAAGCAGGAAACACGCCAAGCGGAGCTCAATAATTGGTGAGAACACAATGATATGATGATAATATATGGCCCTATACCTAAACCTTTCCCAAGCTGAAACATTTCATTTCATCACAAGCCTTCATCAACAGTTTCCAGTGATATAGATAAAACCAAGAAGACCTCTCCTGCTCTAGTTTTGCTTTTGTAGTTTTTTAATAGTAAATATAAAAACTCCATTTTGATTTAAAATGGTCTTTTTAATAAGGCAGAAACAGCAAACAAAATCCAATAATTTACATCATTTCTTTACAATATAAATGCATCATCTGTCACATGAGTAAATCAATAGGAAAATACTTAATTTGAGAAAGTTCATGAGCAGATTTACACATTTACAGAAAAAAAATAAACAAGTTAAGTCTGGCTAAGCTAATGAAGATTTGAGTAATGACAACTCTCACTTTAAAAATCCCACTTTAGTTTATTTAAAGGCTTTTATTCTCCCTTCAGAATAAGCTGATGAGACCAACTCTTGGCCTGAGAAGCAAATGAATAAAACTAGTCACAGCCTTCAGATGTGAAGTCCTAACAAATATAAATAAAATCAAATATGACACGTGTTATGTTTGCAAAAGCCCATGTTACTGAGTGTCAAACAGTGATATAATTCAGTGCATCTACTAGGCTCATTTCAAATTAAATAAATAAATGACATCATATTCAAACAGATAGATGTTTCCCACATACATATATATTTTTTCTTAATAAATAATATCATCATTTAAAACACTGCTGACGTGTCACAGTGTTCTCTGGGTGTGTCAGGGGATGGCAGGCAGGTGGCACAGTTTACAGGTGTCCTCCTCAGCCAGGCAGCTCCGGTCTGTTGTTGTTGTTGTACCGGGAGCAGCCGATGAGCTCCCCGGTGCTCGGTGCAGGTTGTACCGGGACAACAGCTCATCTGTCCCCGGTGTCTTCATCTCCTCTGGACAGTTTCACCGTCGAGGCAGCGGCTTGTAGACGCAGACAGCCATGATGATGATGAGCAGCAGCAGGACAGAGAGGACACAGCTCATAGTCACTGCGAGGACAGAAACAACAGACCGATCACGGACTGAAAGACATTATGGATCAACTGACCGCAGCAATGAACACGTTTCACCGGCAGAGACAAAGACTTCAACCAGTTTGCAGGATGTGAAGCAGCATCTCTGTGGCCGCAGCTCTGTCTCACCTACGTCCTGCTTCTGGAGAACCACGTAGGCTCTCTGGGTCAGTTCAGACTCCTCAGTGTGTCCTTCAACGAACACACTACCACACACTGTCAGCATGGCGATGTGAGGGAGGAGAGGCAGCATCATGGAGGAGGAGGAGGAGGAGGATGGTGATGGTGGTGATGATGATGATGATGATGATGGTGGTGTTTGAGAGGAAGGCGTTTCTTCTTCCGCTGTAGGATCTGGGTCCTAACGCCGATTCTGTTAAGTGCTGCCTCCAATAACAGAGAATTACTTCGATTAATCGATTTGATACGAGACGAATCATTCAAGTCCTTTTAGGAAACATTTTCGTTATCAATGATTTATAGGAAATAAAGATTTAAAAAAAAAAAATAATTACAAGCATTTGGCATTTTTTAGTTATACTCTTTTTTCTTTACATCCTCAGCAGCCAACTACAAAATAGTTTTTTGAAAGTAACAGGTACAAATACAAAAGATTTTCAGGTTAGAATCATGGAGGAGTAGGAACATCTTTGATAAGAAATGACTTACACAGTTAAACAGATGATCACAACTGTTGCTGGTCACTTGTCAGTCAGTTGGATCAGTCATCACAGCTTCATCTGGCTGATTGTTGTAGAACTGGTGAGAAAGCTTCACGTGTTTTCAAGTACACACGCTGTAAAATCATTTTCCTTTACTGGGAACCATCAAGCAAGTGTGAGGCCTCCATCACATTTCTCATTTCGGAAATGTCAAAGAGCAATGAAGAATAGATATAAAGGTCAATCTCCTCGGGGTTATATCCTTATATAATTCCTCTGCATGACTGATGTTTATGGCCTTTACCTTTATCCTCTATAGTAATTAAGTATGCACACCATTACAAACACTTATAGCTCTTAATTATATACCAGAGAAGCTTAATGAGCGTCAGGAAATGTCACTCACGCTGGCCTGAAATTAAAACTTCCTCACAACAGCATTTAATTATCGCATGAAGTGTGAGATCTTGTTTTAATGGGACATCTGAATATCAGTTATACACATTTTTAAATGTCGTGACGATTATGGACACTTGATTAGCTTATTAATAAAATGGCCTCTCTAATAATAAACTTAATGTCTTAATGTGACTCTTTGACTGCGGTATTTTTTCATCTGTTCCTATTGATCCATCAATGGATTTGAACATTGTCATGACAACAAACATAAGGAAGCATGGCATAACTACTCCATTTGTTATGTCATAAGTTCAAGTCACGTATATAAATGTGTGTTTTTTCATCTAGGCGTATGCACAGAATATCCTGAACGCCAAGGTGTTAACAGTGCCTGTAATAATAATAATAATAATAATGATAATATTAATAATAATTTATAGTTTTCTTTCATTTAGTTGTGAGTGTTTGTTTTGTTGATGCAGGTGATGTTAAGAAAGGAAATATTGTAAAATAAATAAATAGATGAGAAATAAATAAATATATCAGTAAAAGTGATCAGTAAAATATAAAAAATCTATTTGATATTGAACAAGGAGCCAATGGAGCAAAGGGTTGGGGAGATGCAATGTCAACTATTAGAACATGACAGCGCTCTAACTGTTTAAGCTCTGAGTGTTGTCACCATTTTATTTGACACTGAAGAAAATGATTGGTCGTTAGTGTGTCTCTATCAGGGGGACACCACATCATGTGAAGCATGAATTATGTGTCAAAGTCAATACCACACATGAAAGAGATTAACAACCTGTGGATTCATATTAAACCAAATATTGTTCCAAAAATACATTTTGCTCTCAAGTCTCAAATGTAATTCTACCAGCAGCATGTGAATTTGTCCAACATTCACTGTATTCTGTATATTCCAAATGGACTCTTGGGTCCTAATTGACTGGCTGATAATAAAAGCGCTGTCCTGTATGGCGAGCTGCTCCTGTCAGGTAGAGGGCACGTCCTCCATTTATCAGCATCTCTTTTATGTGTTCCTGTGTTTGCCTGTTCTCTACTTCAATAGCAGTCACTGACACAAAAGAGCTTTGATGTCTATCAACCAGCAGCTCAGCGGGGAATCATATGCTCCAAACCGCCGTCTGCTCTACTCCCGTATACGTTCATCATACCTGTCGTCCTTGAAGTGGTCGGGCCTTAACCAGGAATAAAACACACACACACAGTTGAATAAGTAAAGATCTGAAGGGCGCTGTGAGCATTTGAAGGTAGAGGCTGCTCTCTCCCCCTTGGATGTTGATGGATTCTGGATGTTGCAAATTAGCTTGTTAATTAGAAAATCTAATGGATGTGAGCAGCAGCAACCAACGACCTTTACAAAGACATGACAACCGCTGTATGGAGATTTAAAACAACACGTCTCATATCTGGTTTCCTGCTTTTTTTTATAGATAGTGGAATTCATCTGCTTCAAATATTGTTCTTTTTGTGTGTTTGTTTATACTCATGTTTAAACACTGGAACTGAAATGAAGCACAAAATATGAAATTGGCAATTTATACTGTAATTAATTTATACACATCTCACCACAGACACCATGTTGAAGAGGACTGACTTCACACAACAATCATTACCTCACTCACCACATTATTCTCTGAATATAAACAGTGTGAAGCGCTTTTTACCTCCACCAAGGACGTTAAGGTTTCACCCCTGTTTATTTGTTTGCTTGTGAGCAAGATTACGCTAAAAATGAGTGGACGGATTACCACCAAACTGGGTGGAAGGATAGGAACATTTTGGTGTGGATCCAGATCATGGGGCAAATCAAGGATTTTTTTTCACTTTGTGTAGCATTGAGAGAAAAGGCGTTTTGTCTTTCCTTGACTTCACAGACAATAATTAATTGATCTCAAGGATAAAAATATTTATCCAAATAAATATCACTTAAAATGTACAATGTGCTCATAAGGGGAATGTAGAGCCTTGGCGGAGGTTTACACTCTAGTGAGTTCCATTCTAGTTTAGATTAAGTTAACATACTGTAGGTGACTAATATTAAATTGAAATGTAAATCTGTAAAAACCTTTGATCAGTCTTCAGTTAGAAAGAGAACATTGTCTGGAGAGGCACAGTATCAATAAATATCACAACAAGCTTCACGAGTTTCATACAAACAGTGTGATATTTAGGCAAGTTAAGGCAAAAACAGTCTCTCTGGAGTTAAATGAAGCATCAGATGAAGAACAATTGAATTTGAAAAACTATGGTAATACATAACAGTTGCACAAAAATTACTATCGCATGTAAGTGCAATTAATCTACTTTCTATATGTAAAATAATATGCTATAATTAGAATGAGAAGACTATCATTTGATGGTGGTCTTTTTCTGAGTGCCTCACTTACCTCAATTACAAACACTTGAAGGGAAAAACAGAACATTTTAGCAGATATATCCAGAAGCATGGAAATGCATGAGATGCAAATGCAAGCACAGTGTTACAGACCTACTGTATGAATATAAAATACAGCATTGACAAAAAGAAAATTACGAGGGGACTTTAATTTACTAATAATCTGGTTTCGATTTGGTCCCATTTAATATCTGTCCTCGTGGGCTGAGCAAAAGAGAAAAAAGACAAATTGGACAAGAAAAACATTAGCTGACATGTTGTAGAATATGCTATGATCTGTTCGGAAAAACAACCCACTGAGGAATACATTTGATTACATGTAATTACATACAAAACACATGATTAGTTTAGTGGCTGCGTTAGCAACACTGTTACTGCACAGAGCAGATCTCCTGAATCTTTCACAATGTACAGAAATGATCGAACTTAAGAGAAAACAGCTCCATGCAATAGAAACAACATGCTGAGTGTCATTAACATACAGAAAAACATTTTATTTTCCTTGGCATCTTGTTCACGTGAGATAAATACAGCTGATCAGGGGAAGAGTTAACTCACTCAACCGTTTACCATGGACTCCTACAACCACGAGAATGCAACACTGTGAAAATGGCTGCATGTGAAAGCTGTCAACTACCGTGGTGACAGACTGTAGGTAAATCTGAGTCACACAGACAGCTCAGATATGAACATCTCACTTCCTCATATGAGTCCTGACAAATTTAGCAGCATTTACCATTTTACAGAGTGTGCGTGTGTGCTGTGAACATTGACAAGCAGGTAACAGTGATGATGTCCGACCCTGTTCAGGCTTGTAATTTAAAACTGTGGTGGGAACGGGTGTGTGTGTTTTACATGTGTTGAGGTGTTTCTTTCTCCCTATGGCACAGAGGCCATGTTGAGGTTGTCAGCGTGGATGTCTGGTATGGTCCTCTCCGGTCTCAGACACACCGCCAACCTCTGTGGAAAACAACGGCGTCAAGGAGGACAAGGTTAAAGGTTGATTTAAAAGAAAATGTTTCAGGAAGTTAACAGTGTCCTCCCTCTCTTCAGTCTGCTGACCTGTTTGAGGGATCCAGGGGTCCACACCAGCTTGTAGACCATGTAGATGGGGATCCACATGAAGGAAGAGAAGCCAATGAAGTATCCCACTGTGATGCTCCAGTCCGGGTACTTATAATCAAACAGTGTGAGCGGCGGAGCCTTCAGCAGGGAGCTCACTATGATGTACTGAGAACAGTTGGGACACATGACATTTCAAATATGTGCTAATGTAGCTTTTGTAATATATCTGCCACACTTGCATATATTAAAAAAGAAATATAATATCGCAAAATGTCAACAGGAACACAACCTGGGAGCCGGATGCAAATAAGAACCAGGGATATGAGACTGTATGTAGAGATGGGAAATTGACATTTGCCCAAGAGTTTTGCAATATACATTCTGAAGAAAAATGTTTTGAGGAGGATATTTTACATAGAGAAGAAGCTGTTAGCTGTCTGCACCGTCACTGGTCCAGAGCTTCCTCTTGTATCTTGGTTTATCTCTGGATGATTTTAATGAATAATACTCATTTGATTTTGATTTGATTTGATTTGATTTGATTTGATTTGAGGACGAGATTCTCAGACCATTTCACCTCTTACCGCCAGAAATGCAGGACTGATGGCGACCCAGCACACCTTCCAGAATAAACCTGGAGCTTTGCCCAACATGGCCTCAACATCACTGCTGAATCTCTGGATTCCTGAAACCAGCACAAGCAAACATGAGCCACCAACTGTTAATGTTTGAATCAACAATATATTTGACTCTGCAGATGATCAATTTACATTTCTGATTGTAAATCAATAATAATCTCTTGTTTACCATAGAACCAGGAAACTGCAATGGCCTCAAGGAAACCCACAGCAATGATAGAGCATCCGACTCCAAACTCCTCCAGCAGCTTCACCACATATGCACCACCCTGTCAATAACATGTCGATTCTCCAGGTGAGCAACACACCACAGACCTCAGCTTTTTTATTTTTACACTGTGTCACTGTATCCAGATCAACATAAAGGTTCAGGTAGATATAATCCTGAGGGGTTGAATTATTGTAACTTATTGCAAATGTGGGAAAACGTACATTTGTAAGGGTGCTCAGAGAGCCCAAAAAGCAGACCACGACCAAGCCCAGAACAAAAAGTTCCCGTCTGTGTGAGAAATGATCCGGGTATTCATCCAACACGGCGGTGATGATCGCCTCCAGCCCACCAAACTGGAACAGACAGGGACAGTTATTACCAATGTCATTTTGCAATTTTTTTAAAAATACTGAAATAAAATATTCAAATCTACTGTAATATAGATAAATAAAAGGCTATTTGTATTGTTGATGTGAAGATCATTTAATACTGTGTAATGTAAATGTGATATGTGACCCGATATGTAACAAATCCTAATGAATTAAATTGTATTTAATGTCATGAAATCGGTTGTTGTATTTATTCATATTTATTGATCATTTTCTGTGAGGCATTAAGTGACCCTGTGTCCACCATGTACTCAGTTGACAGTTCGTACAGTGCTATCCAGTCCCAGCGTGATCATCATCACGAAAAAGATGATGGCGAAGAAGGTTGAGCCCATCATGTTTGCGATGGCCTCCGGGTACGTGATGAAGAGTAAACTTGGTCCTGGAGAGCATGAAAAGATCTGCGTGAGTATTAATTGAGTTCTTTTCTTGTATTGATTCGATTTTTTTCTCTCACTGACCTTTATCCCTGGCTACATCCTCGACCTCCACCTTCCTCATCTCTGCCATGTAGCCCAGCACTGTGAAGATCACGAACCCCGACACGAAGCTGGTCAGACAATTCACCAAACTTGTCACAATGGCGTCACTGTTGAGGAGGAAGATACACCCTGTTAAAGGACATGCAGCACAACACTGTACTCCTAGGGTTCATTTCATTTCTTTCAGAGATGTAGTCCAGTGTTGTCTGCAGTGAAAACCAGTCAGTACCATGCTGACCTCTCTGACCTTTGTTTAATGGATTCATTTATAGACTCTCTTCAGCTTTGTTATCTTTGTGAGAAGAAATGAAAACATGCTGTTAGTAACCACAGACAACCTGCAACAACACTAATGAGCGACACGCCACTGAAGCATGTATGATGTTTGTTTATTCCAGATATAAATACATCTCACCAATCTCAACAGCGATGGAGTAATTAGTGTCTATCTCTAGAAGTAGTCATTACCTTCACAGAGGAGGTCGTGCTTCATTGTTCTGTGTCTGTTGGCGGGATTACGCAAAGATGCACAGAAACTTGGTGGAAGGGTGATGTTTGGGCCAAGAAATAATCATTAACTTTTGGAGCAGATTCAATAAATTGAAGGCTAGATGAATAGTTTTTAACATTGGGGGTATTTTCAATAGAAATGATGAAATGATTAGGTGCAGATCCAGATAATGATCCTGATATTGTGAGCACAATGTGTATTTCTGAGGTTGGCAGTAGGGTGATCTTTATTCAGCTAATGTAACGTAACAAGTATTAATTGTAAAAGTATATCAGATAATTCTTTTTTTGCCACCTTTTTAAATTAGCTGCTAACACACCATTTTCATGTGTATGATCTGATCTCAATACATGTATGTGCGATATGGTGAGAAAGAAAATTGTGTGTGAAAAACCTTCTCCAGGTGCAAACAACTGGATCTATTACCTGTTTCTCCTCAAGCACTTCACATTAAGATGATTAACAAGGACATGTTGCAGATGAAATGTACTTTTCTGATGATTTTATAATGTAATTAATCACCGGCCTCTGCTCATCAAGGACTATTTAAGCAACAAACATTGGTTTGCATGAGTTAAGGTGTCATAGATCCATGGACGTTGCATCGCAGTTCTTACCGATAGCAGTTATTAGTGAAAGGGTTGTAGCTGGAGAGAGCCAGCAGGACCCCGAACCCTGGTCCCAGAGAGAAGAATATCTGAGCTGCAGCATCCACCCACACCTGGAGAAGGCAAAAAGACGGAGACCTCAATGTCTGGGACTGCAACTGAAATTGCTTTGCATGTGTAACAGCACAGAAATATACATTTCTTACACAGATTCAAATCAATGTCTGTTTTCCTCTCTGTGATTTAACATCCTCCAGTGATCCTCTACTTTTTTCTCTTATTAGTGCTTGGAGCCCTTGAGTGTAATTTAGCAAACAGAGAGGTGTTGTCTGAGCCATCGTTGCTGCACAGCTGTACGCAGCGAGATCTGAAGAGCAGCACGCACTTGGCATTAAAGAGAAGGGGACAGCGGTGGATGTTGGTGAGTGAGACAGAAAGGGAGGCCTTTGTTAATGGGCAGAAAATCTAAACCAATTATGCATCTTATTATGCCGCTCTGTGGCTTATTTATGCATCTCATTTCATCTCATCCATATTCTCATAACACACTCACAGTGTTTAGCAAACAAGAGGAAGACGAGGGTGTTTCATGGATCTAAAAAAAAAACTATAAAGGGACAAGTGGGTAGAGATAAATAAATGTGTACACTATATTAAACTACTGACTCTTGGAAGTTCCAGATGTGTTGATTCAACAAGTTATTACTCATCAAGTACAGTGAAGAAACTCAGGGCCATGTCTTTTAAGGGCTGTTTCATTTGGTCTTACAGATTTCTGCCTCTTGGGAAAATATAAGCAGGGAAATTGAGCATATTATTCCATTGTAATTTTGTATTCATCATAAATCTGCACTTGTGAAAAATCTCTGAGTGAAATAGATCAGAAAAAAGATATATTGTCTGTTAATTATATTTTTCTACTAAGGAGTAGCTGCGAAAAATAAAAGCAACAAAACCATCTCTACATCTGTCATGAGTAAATACATCTATGCTGTGTCTGTTACTCACACTTACATGCACTTACGTGTAAAATTCATTAACTTTTGGAGTGAAATAGATCAGAAAAAAGATATATTGTCTGTTAATTATATTTTTCTACTAAGGAGTAGCTGCGAAAAATAAAAGCAACAAAACCATCTCTACATCTGTCATGAGTAAATACATCTACACATACAACATATTGAAATAATAATATATAACTTTGTTGTGAAAGTAACTTTTTTCTCTTTACCTGAGGCAAAACAAGCTTGTTCAAATTTATCATTTTAAATAATTCTATAATTTATTGATATTCATTTTGTAAATTTACCAATATATTATTTTATCTGTATCAGTCTATATGTATTTACACATTCATATGGGTCATATTTGTCTTGTTAGAAATGATTGAATCGTGTCTGTTTCTGATGAACCAACAGGGTACAACTCACACTGGTCTCCAACAGCTTCCCCCACTGTGGCTTCAGGTAAAACACCACACCTCTCCAGGCTCCTGGCAGAGTGGCACCTCGAATCAGGAGGATGAAGAGCACGATGTAGGGTAAAGTGGCGGTCACCCACACAACCTGATGTGGAAGAAAGAGTTAAATGATGAAGAGACTATAGAAATGAGATCTTCTATATAATCATGGTTGTTTAGCAACCGCTATCTTCCACCTTCCCAGATGTCTTCACGCCCTTCCACAGGCTGAAGTACACGATGGTAAAAATGAGAAAAAGGCAGAGCATCAACTGCCAGCGAACACCCCCGACGTCTCTCAGCCCTGACGACTTATGGATCTCAAGAACATTCCTCCTGTTGAGATGAAACATAAAGCATCAAGTGTCTAGAGGCCAAAATAACATTTCTCCTACAAAACCCCCAGCGGACGATATCTGTGCAGAGCGTTACTGTAAAGCGATTTATATATGCTGTGTCTGTTACTCACACTTACATGCACTTACGTGTAAAATTCCTCTGCGGGAGACCTGGAGGAGTTTGTCCAGGTGACGTTGTCAATGCCAAAGTAATTGGTGCAGTCTGGGGTGTTCCACACGTTGTCGCAGTTTGTCCAAGGCAAGATGCTGCTGAAAGAGGAGTAGAAGTAGAAGAGGGCCCAGGCAATGATGGTGTTGTAGTAGAAGGACACGTACAGAGCGATGATGCAGATGGCATATCCAATACCTGAAAGAGAGCAGAAAATTGGGGAGAAAAGATTAAAACAAGCCTGCAAGTTGGGTTTTGATTTAACTAAGTAACTGGATATATGGATGTGCATGTTGAGCATCATTGCAGCTCAGGGCCTTACCTTTGAAAATAGGACAGATGTGTTTCCATATGGATATGGCTCCAGTCCTGTGGAACTGCCCCAGTGCCAGCTCCATGTAGAAGAGCGGCACACCACCAAAGATGGCCATCAAAATGTAGGGAATGAGGAAAGCACCTGCACAGAAATGCATCAGCTTACACGCTTTGTCATAAAAAAAATGCAAAGAATGAGGATTTCACAGCTCTCGGATCTGTTTTTAAAAATGTACTGTTCATTGGCCTTATTTTCTTGATTTAATTGTTGCATAAAATATTTAGATGATATTTCAATTCAAATAGGGGATTTACAAGTAAAAATTTAAATTTTTAACATTTTTAACTTCTATTTCTTTTAATACTCTTTTATTTTATAATATTTGTATGCTGGGAGATTGAAAACAAGTAAGAATTTCATTATATGCTGTAAACTGTGTTTATCTGCTGTGTACATGACAATAAACATCTTGAATCTTGAATCTTGAATCTAATCGAACAGAGACATAGTACAATTAATGTTTTCTTTTCAAAAAATAGAAATGAACTCAACAGACAGTTGTTTATATTTAGTTGTATTTTCCTATTAAAAGATAAAGTCTGCACATTTTTTATTCTGTTTTTAAATCTTTTAATTTCTGCTCATGCTTTTCAGTCCAATATTCATACGTTTAATTGTCTTTTGAATCTTATCCTTTGACCCTTTTATGTAATTTAAGTGGTCATCTCTTACAACCAGATTGGCTGCTGTGATGTAACCACTCAGTTGCTGCTGTACAAGTAAAGTACAATGTATCCCAATATAATATATATCAACTTCTAATAAATGCAGAAATGTAAAAAAGTTAAGATATTTATTGTAATATTTTTCCACCAAAAAAAACACACGTCCTCACAAGCTCCTGTTTTCTAAAGACCATTGCTAAAAAGAGATCAGATCCAAATAGATCCAGTCTGTGTCACAGGAAAAGTGGGAAAGTGAACTTTTTAGTGAACTTTGATTGTGACATCGAGCAGACGCACATTTCAGCACCATGGACAGTTTTTTATTATCTATTTTTATCATTTTTATCATTTCTGATATTTGATCGATTTAAAAACTCTGACAATGATTTTATTTTTTAAACCAAACGTCTCCACACAGAAGATTCCTGGTTGAACAAATCCTAACTTTTCGAATGAAGCTCTGGTCACAACTCACCACCACCGTTTTGATAACATATGTAAGGAAACCTCCAAACATTCCCCAGGTCCACCGCAAAGCCAATGACAGACAAGAGGAAATCCATCTTTTTGCTCCATTTGTCCCTGGAGTCCGTCTGCGTGATGGCCGGCACCGGGACGGCGTTGTTGTTGGAGCTGTAGCCCGGGTTAGGGGAGCCCTGGTGGGTCAGAGCGCCGGCCATGACCGCTGAGTCCTGCTGGGGCATCGGACTGTGAAAAGTCAGAGAGGAGCAGCTCCACAGAGGAGAACAAGGAGGAGGAGGAGGAGGAGGAGGAGGTTGCTCCTGCATAGATGACAGGGAGCAGTGGGAGGAGTTGGTATAGTAAAGATTAAAGGTGGACCTGTCAGTGGAGACACATCTTTTAACACTGAGCTCCAGCTGATTGAGAAGCTCTAAATCGATTGTGTCACTGCTGATCATTAACATGGATCTCTTTAGAGTGCACTAGTTTTTACAGGTGGTTGAACTGAATAGATTCTCAGTGAGTTCACAGCAGCTCAGACAACTTATTGACAGTTTATTCTATAATCACCTCATCTGTGAGCTTCTTGTCAAACAATCCTGAGTTTTCTCTCCATTGAAGCAACAGGTTCTCCAGCAGAGTAAATACTGGATGTATTTCTGTTCCTCATCACACTCCAGAGAAACAGGTCATGCGCTTCATTTGCTGAAATCAACTTTTTATCCTTCTCGTGAAATTAGACACAGTTTTATCAGTATTATCTGATCCATTCAAGAGTATTTACTTTATGGTGTGCCCAATTACATTTTAGAGGATTTGTTTACTTTTAATATCACAAACATGTTGTTTCTTGTGTGTTTGTAGAAGAATTCTACATTAAAACACATATTTCACAGTGATACATGAAAATGAAACCTTTAGATCTGAACCTCTTTGGCATTATACAAAACAGTGAGCTCTGTGAGTTGATTTTTAATAACTGTTCAACAAAGACAAATTCTGTCCAAAATACAGATTTGTTTGATGGAGATCCTTTCATTGTTTTTTTCTCTTTTTTTCTTCTTCCCCATCAATAATTCCATGACCCCTCAGATTTATATCGTGAGGTGTATTATAAATTACTATAATAATTGTGATTTATATTAAGAAGAATTGTATATAAGTAGTAGTGGATTAGATTTGAGCTAATCTCTACTAAGAAAATGATATTCTGGAATATGTTAGAGTTTGTAATGAGTTCTTACACTGCCAGTCCTCTCTATCTGATGTCTTTAGTAAAATTATGTCTTTATGACAAATATAACTCAGCTCTGTTTAAGTAACATGTTGTCCAACAAAGTATACAACTATAAACTCCAGATGTATGTTTATTTGCAGTTTTTATTTTTTATATTAAATCAAGTAAAGTCGTTTATCTCTATGGTATCTTTCTAGATGATACATCACATGTAAAATGTGGAGCCATTGCAAAAGTAATGATAAATAAATAACTGATGTTAAGGTGATGAACAGGAAATCGAAAACAAGCACAAGGTGAAGACACTGTTCAAAGAGAGTCAGTTTAAACTTGCAGACGTTTGACACACACATTTATAAATAGCACCTTGAGTCCTCTTGACTTCCTGGTTCTATGTTAATATAGTTTGGCGAAGACAGCTGAATAAAATCACAGCAGCATAACTGCACTCATTAAGAAAACCTAATAAAAAGACTTTGTAATCAAATCCACGGCTTTTAGAGCGTGGCAGTTTGAAAAGTTAGCTAACTGGAGAGTGAGAGAGCAGCGTTGGTGCAGGTCTGTGAGCGGAGAGAGTGCATCAAATGAAGTTACTCTGGGAAATGGATATGACACAGAGATGGGACATGAGACATCCAGCACCATCACAGGACAGTCTCTTAAAAGCAGCCAAACTGTCTGGCCCGGTGTCACATGACTTGTCGTCTGACTGAAGCTGGGAAATGTTGAAATGCTGATGGTTTGTTTGATAACTTCAGCAACTTTCTGTTATTGCTCACCTCCTTCACTGAAACAATGATTGTACATGTGCATGATGGATCTCTCTTCTTTTCATTCTCCGGATTCCTCCTCATTCAACATGTCTTCTCATTCTCGGAGCTGGTGCAGAGTAAACAACCAGCCATGGGAGAAAGGTTGCGGTTGCTCTGCTGAGGTGCAGTGGGGGGCCCCCAGGGGCCAAAAGCATGACAACAAAACAACAAACCATATAGCACTGGCCTTCTCCAACATACAATCCTGTCAATCTGCATTGGCACACACAGGCAGAAGAACATCAGACTGACAGGAGCCTCCATCACATGCCCTGGTGCCTGATGGAGCACGTCGACTCTAATCACACACGGACATGTGCATGTGGCCCTGCACACAGACTCTGCTGACAGGCAAACAGACACAGATATGACACAGGATTATTATTTCTTAACTGGTGACTGGTTTCATTTGAAGCACCTTTGAACATTTTTTATTGAGGAATATTTTCTATGCATTTTATTGACCCAGTTCAATTGTTGTCATTTGCATTGTCACCATAATGAAATAGACAATTTAAATTAAAAATGTTTCATTTGTGTTGCAAACTGATAAACAAATGAGATGTAACAATGATAATACAATATAATAATGATCATCTCATTCTGATTCTCCTGAATGACGCCTTTCTTACATTTGACAGCATCACTTTGAATAATCATGTCTGGGCCCTGGTACTGAGAAGAACCCATTTAATTTTGGTGCAGATGAAGAAAGGATTTTTTTAAACTTTATTTAAGAATATTTTATGACAACAAATCATTCCACTCCCTTTTTTCTTTTACATTTTAACCATAAGAACATTTTGAAAAAAGGAGAAACTCAAACTCAGTCACCATCTTAAATACCCACAATCCATTTAGACCAACCCACGTGATGTATCACAAGTTATCAGCAATACAAAATATACACGTCATAGAAAATGTCATAATAATATTTACAATGAATGATTTCTTCTGTAAGAGCTAGACAATCATGTGTAGAGTTATTTGGCACATATATACAAATATATAGAGAGGGGGATTCTATCTAGTAAAATTATAAGATTACAGGACTTAATGTGTGATTACAGAATTTACATATTGACATTGTTTGGGTCAAGAATCAAGAATCGTGTCTTGACAACTTGAGAATGTTACCCGTATTAAAAAGGAAGACATGATGAGAGTTTCATGGAGCCCTGCTCCTCTCAGTCTGTCATCTTGTGTTATCACTCTCTCCACCTGATCTACCTGACAGCTCCGTCCTCCAGGCAGAGCTGGACTTACAGCCCCAGGACTCTGGTGCACTGAAGCCCGACTTCCTCCAGCTGGTTTTCTGACTCACACTGTTTTTCCTGAACATAATCACACTCACACAACTAAAAACATTATAATCCATGGACATGTTGATTGTTTGTGTGTCTATGGGCATTATGAAATCAAAAATGACTCAGTTATTATTGTGTATTAGATGAATCATGTGTGTCAGAAAGGAAAACCATTAAATGTTATCGTAGAATTATAATTTTACTCTTTTATACAGTTTTCTTTAACAAAGGTTACCTCATCTCTTCTCTTCTCTTCTCATCTTATCTCAACCAAAGTGAAGGTCAGAAAAATAAAGAAATGTTATTGTATTTGCAGACACATTATCTGGCAGGTCTTGAGATTCATCCTCACGAGTGATTCTGTATCTTGACCACAAGGTGGCGTGAAGACAAAACGTTTCCATGGCAGTGAAATTCACAGGCTCTGACATCCACCTCTTATGAGCCCATGCTTGTTTTCAGATCAGGAATATAAATATATATACAGTATATATATATTATATATATAAGTTATTACTGTGTTACATTAAATGTTTTATTATTTGTTATATTTTAATTGAATAGCATGTGAGGTATGAGCGTATGTGAGGATATATCATTGCTGTATCGTTGCAGTAATTTATTTAGCTTGTTGTGGTTGAAAGTGTATATATGAATGCTATGAAAGTGTGTGTTTGCGTGCGTGTGTGTGTGTGTGTGTGTGTGTGTGTGTGTGTGTGTGTGTGTGTGTGTGTGTGTGTGTGTCTTTAAGGGGCGTGTGTAAAGCTGAGGTGTAGTCGTGAGCCACATCTCTGTGAACAAGCGCCACTCAGCTGATGGGAGGGGAGCTGCTCGCAGGCTGGAGACAGGATCCATGGCAACAATCATGGCAGGTGGGAACAGAAACACGTCTTCAAACATGTAACATCGTTAACGTGTGTTTGTGTTGTGGCGATCCGACGCAGCGAGACTGTTAACAACTGTGTGTGACTGTGTTCCAGAGGCAGAGACTCGTCAGAAGCTGCTGCGCACCGTCAAGAAGGAGGTGGGTGTTTTTATCGAGTTGGAAAAACAAACATTAAACCAGCGCAGTTCACCGTGCACACGCACACGCTAGTTTCACACGAACTGTAACATGGCTGAGAGCTCGTCTGTGCCACAAAGACCAGAACACAAGGCTGCAGTGAACACAAGCAGAACAGCAGAGGTTCAGGGCAGCTGGATATGTTGGAGTCTAGGTTACAATGTGTTTTGTATGTTCTTTGTTGTCAGTGAGTGTTGGTGCAGCAGCTCAGTCATGATGATGATGGAGAAGGAAACAGATTGTCTGTGTTTGTGGTGTTTACGGCACCAGAGCAAACCACCATCATCTCTCTGCCAACACAGACTGTGCGTGGCTCAGGTATTACTCATGTTGTAGGGACCCAAACCTGTTTACACACTCACATTATCGGGTCCTGTCTTCCTTATGTGGACGGGAAGCAAGTCCCCATCATGCACATCAGGTGGATACATGTTTTGAGGTTAGGTGAGGTTTGGTTAAGGTTAGGGTTAGGTTAGGTTTGGTTAGGTTAGGGTTAGGGTTAAGGTTAGGTTTGGTTAGGTTAGGTTTGGTTTGGTTAGGTTAGGGTTAGGGTTAAGGTTAGGTTTGGTTAGGTTAGGTTTGGTTTGGTTAGGTTAGGGTTAGTTTTAGGTTAAGGTTAGGTTTGGTTTGGTTAGGTTAGGGTTAGTTTTAGGTTAAGGTTAGGTTTGGTTAAGTTAGGTTAGGGTTTGGTTAGATTAGGGTTTGGTTAGGGTTAGGTTAAGGTTAGGTTTCAGTAAATAGTAACTATAACTAAGGTTAGAGTAAGTCTCCATGATATCAGTGTAAGTCAAAGTAATGTCCTCTGAAGTCATGGATACACAATTTGTGTGTGTGTGTGTGTGTGTGTGTGTGTGTGTGTGTGTGTGTTTCTGTACTTCTTTGAGAGGACCATTTAAAGCATAGACCCTACAGAGAGAGGACATTTCTGTCCTCACTCTTTCAATGGGCTGTTTGAGGGTTAAGACTTGGTTGTAGGGTTAGAATTAGGTTACAGGTATATGGTTAGGCCTTTAGTTTGGATGGTTAAGGTTAGGGTAAGGGGCTAGGGAATGTATTATGTCAATAGGGTTAGGGTGAGTGTCCTCACTAAGATAGAAGTATGAACTATTCGTGTGTGTGTGTGTGTGTGTGTGGAAGCTGCTCTGGAGGTCTTCATTTGTGTTTTCAACACTTCACTATTTCGCACACACGAGATGAGCTGAGTTCAGCAGAGATTGAATCAAAGATCACTACCTTTAATGAAGAGCTCTTCATGGATGATCTGCCAGCAGGAGCTTTGTACAGGAGGTGTTCATGGTCCTTTGTTTGCAAAATGACACACAATTAGTGACAAAGATCTCTGACACATCACTGACTGTTTGGAAAGGTCACACAGAGCCTGTCATCGTTTCACGTGAAGGAACAAGGTGTTGATGCTAACATCTGATATGGGGAAGAAGAATGGCTGAGGAGTCATTTGTTAACTTCTAATGTCTGATTGCATTGGATCTGGAAAGAAAACATAAAATCCAACATTAAGACTAAGGGAATTAATTCACCTATAGGAGCTATACACAGTTTGTATTGTGAATAAAACATGAATACAGACAACTCCCATGATCCCTTGCTGCTTCAGGACATCATCAAACTAGGTCTTTTGTCATTGTTCTGATCGAGAGACGCTTAGCGGCAGAAGTTACATATTGTACATTTAATGAAACAAAAGTTTGATTCTGATGGTTTATGTTTGCTGTGATATGATTGGAAGTTATAACTGGTGCAGTAAAACACATTCAAGTTTCCATAGTGATTAAGACATTGAATATTTAAAGTTGAAGCAATAAATTAGATAATAGTTCATTCATTGTGAAATGATAGATGAGCATCAGATTGTGTGTCTCCGTTGTTCCACAGTGACGTGAACCTTGTCACGTGAGGTTTTTGTTTCTCACTGTTTGTTCAAGGAAGGTTTTCTCAATATAACCAACACTTCATTTAACATTTACATTCACAGTAATCACAGCTTTCCTCTTCCACTGCTGTTGGTCTGAGTCAAAAGCTCATTGAAGCAGAGGAACATCAATGTTCTCAGACAGGGTTATACTCATTTTTTTTCCTGATTCCCCTCATTTTTCTAACCTGTTTCTGCCTCTTTTCTTTTTTTTATTAGTTTCACCTCTGATTGCCTCGTAAGTAATATGACTTTAATTCTGCCAAACACACAGATAAAAATCACATCCTGGATCTCGTGAAAAGAGGAAAGTAGAGACTTTGTCCTGATTTATTTTCCTCTGAGTCTGGTTTGCAGTCTTATCAGCAGAGACCAGACCCTCCCCATGATTAAACCTGCTTCCTGTGTGCTGGTACGGCCTCGCTGAGATTCATTCACCAGTGGCTGTTTCACTGTTTTCCACAATTGCAGCCTGCTGATGGACTCTGGACATGGACTCACTTCGTCCCCGCAGCTTCATGAAAATCCACATTTATCTTTTAGTTTGATAATTTTACTGAAAGCTCTTTTTCAGAGATATCTCTTCCCCAAAGAGGAAAGATGTTGTTTGTGCTGGTTTCCCATTAGTTTATGATTATTATAACTATTATAACTTTGCGTGGGTTCCACCATATGGCGTCTCTATGCTCTGTGTTCTCACGCTCTCCTGGTCCAGCTGGTTATGTGCCACCTGTCTGCTCAAATATACTTGGATATAGCTCAGTATCCAGAGAGCGAAAGGTCTGTAGCAGCAGAATTACCTTCTGGCTCAAAATTGGTTTAGATGAAAACCCTTATTTGTCTCGGCTTTGATACAGAACCCATCTCCGTCTGCCTCACTCTCTCTATCTTGCTTTGATTGTGCTCCTCCCTCTGTCTTTGTGTATATCACTCATGCACTCGAACGCAAATACACATCTGTGTTTGCCAAAGGAGTGGGGGGGGGGGGGGCTGCTAGAAAACACAAAGCATTTACTTTCCAGTCTGACAAGGTTTCAGACAGAGGAGACGGAGGTAATCCTCCAGTCTTGTTCTGTGTTTTCTACTTTCCGCATTCATGGTCATTGAGAGAAAACAGGGTTGATGCACATTGCAGGATAAGATCAATGTGGTGTGAGGGAAATGTGTTTACCTCAGAAACTCAGCTTTATGGTCCACCTCAAGCGTAAAAAAAATATTTCTGTTCGATACTCGTACTTTACTCTTTCCCTTTCCAGTTCCATCCATCCTTCATCTGCTGCTTAGTTCCTGGTCGTACACATGTGAATGTTTCAGTGGCAAACGTTGCCTCCTCATCCTGTAAAGCTGTCCTTGGTAGAGAGCGCACCCTGCAGGTTGCCAGTATATCCCGAACAAATGCCAATGTAAAATGTGTTATCCTTTATTACTCTGTCGCTAACCTGCACGTTTTTGGACTGTGGGAGAAAGCCGGAGCACTGGGATTCAAACTTGTTGCTATGAGGCTAACCACTGCACACATATACCACCAACAGAAACTAGTGTAGCTACTTACTATTGTCCATGGGAAAAAAAAAAGATGCTGTTAAGCTTAACTGTGACAAGTTCAAAAAAGGATGCATGTGTCCAAGATGCATTTTGCTGCTGTTAAACTTAAAGCAAAATGTAACATTCAACAAAACATATAGTAGCACTCGTCTTTGTGCGTAACCAGCCACAGGTAAAAAAAACAACACATCCCTTGTCCACCTTACCCAGATGTTATTATAAAACAATCATCTGCAGCCTGAATAAACAAGAACCAACAAGGGCTTAATATTAACTTTGGCTCCTACAATAAGAATTCCATCAAGTGCTCAGAGATACTGTACATTTTGAATGTCTGCATTTCCATGACAAACAGGCTACTTCATGTGCAGAGGAAGATAATGTGATACAATCAAAAGCTCCAGAAGAGCTCCTGAATAGACCCTGTGTAGTGGTTGCATTGATTTTGTGCTTCTTGCCATGTAATAGTCTGCTCGTTCATTATTAAATCATCATTCAAACAATGGAATCGTAATTCAAATAGATAGCCTCACATCAGAGCTGTAGCTCCACGTGTGCGCCTGGATTAACATGAATAACAGTGACGAAGATTTCTCTTCTTTTTTTCCGCGCTGTATCCTCCACCCTTCATTCATCAGTGGCCACAAAGACGATGAATAATGAAGGGTGGGTGTTAATGGATGTGGCTTTCTCTCTGCCTCTTATTCCTTGCATCTGCTGTTGCAGGAGTTAATTGGAAATAATCTGAAGATCTTTTATCACTCTGTGATGCCTCCAAGCTGCATTGCTTAGTTAGAGTAGATTCATCAGGCTTCGCTGCTGCGGCACAGACATTTAATGACTGTTGTCACGTCATGCACATCGACAAAGTCTGGTGAAATTGACCATTATGGATTTGTATCTTTTTGTATTTTAACGATATCATATATACATTAGGTCTCTATATGAGGCTGGAGATGGAAATTATGGAGTTGGTGGAGTTAAAGGAGCCACGGTTGTTTTTGTTTATTTCAGAGTTGAATGAATGTTGTCGCATCCTCTTAGGCGGAAGTGATCTGCTGTGCTACACGTGCCGTCTCCATGGAAACCCACAGGTTGTCAGTGCTCAGACACTTCACCATATGAATTCCTCAGAGACCTGATCTGTCGCCCAGATGAAAAAACATCTGTAGTCTGAGGCTTCAAGTTGGCAGTCAGCCCTCTGCGTCAGAAAACCATGTTCATATACTTCCCCTGTGTGTGTGTGTGTGTGTGTGTGTGTGTGTGTGTGTGTGTGTGTGTGTGTGTGTGTGTGTGTGTGTGTGTGTGTGTGTGTGTGTGTGTGTGTGTGTGTGTGTGTGTGTGTGTGTGCACGCAGGCTTTGGTATAGGTCTGTCCATGAGCACATCACGACAGAGTCTCTGTTGTTTCTGCAGAATCATTTCTGTTGATGGTGGTGTGAAAAAGCCACATTTGTTAATTTGAGTCAGGATGAGGGAAGTTGATGTTGTATATATTGTGATATAATACTATTTATACTGAGGCACGATATCTATTATTTCAAAATCTCTGGTTTAACAAGGTTTTAATGTCAGTTAGAAGAACTCTTTCTTTCTCTCCTCTCTTTCCATTTCCCATGACTCCTCCCTGCCTCCCTCTCTTTCTTTCTTTCTTTCTTTCTTTCTTTCTTCCCCTTTCATTCTTTGGATTACTCTTTGGATCATCCAGAAACAGATATTCATATTCATTCATTCATCAGTGACACATTTATCAATTAAGTTATAAGTGGTAGAATCTACCTTTGCTCAAGTAAGTTTTAAGGTCATATTGTTATATTCTTCTACATTTCTCAGAGAACCTCTGTACTGTAGCTACATTTGCTCAGCAGCTATTAGGTTAACATTGAAATGCAGCATAGCAGTGCACCAATGAAAACAATCCAATCTTGTGTGACACTGTTACAGAGCCCATCCTTCTGACTAATGATTACTACAACATTTTAAAATACATTGTAATTCTAATGACCCTGTTAAGAATGAATGCTTAAACTCATATTCCATTTGTTTATCACTGTAAACATTTATGTAATACATTCATTGAAATTTACAGGTATTATAATCCATCTGTGATCAGCAAGTAAACCAGATATTAAAATTATTGGTCCATAAAATTGAGCCGTTGTGGGAAATTAGACAGAATTTTATCTCCTGGAAAATTTTATGATGAAGGTGTAAATATCAAACCGTGAAAACTGATACTGCTTGACAGCTGGTGCATCATGAACACTGAGCTGGCTCACAGGGAAGAGGATGAAGTTGGCAGTGTGGCGTGGCCACCGTGGAGAGGCACAGCTCAGCAGGAAATTAGAGACGTCTGCACGACTCTGTCCGGAGGTTGATAGTCCCCATGCAGATCCAGAGCGGTGCCCACACATGGGGGGCGTCTCCAAAGCCACTGGAAGGATTGATTAATCAGTCATCCTAACTATTGATTTTGGTTGTCCCTGCTGTCAGATCACAGTGGAGAAGCCCCCCCACAAGCACCCTCAAATGTACCACCTCATTTCCCAGTAGAGCTGGTGACTCATCCAGCAACTTAACATGCACGTTCCCCCCACTCTGCTGTGTTCTTCTGCCTATTAACTTTTTACCCCCAGTCCTCCCCTGATTCCCAGACGTGCTTTAGTTTTATAAACTCTCATAATTATTCTCTCATACACATGTTGTGTGTGTGTGTGTGTCTGTGTGAGATGACAGTCGCATATTAATGAGTGACTCATCCAGCATCTGCTATGTCATTGACAGGTGAAGCAGATTATGGAAGAAGCCGTCACCAGGAAATTTGTTCACGAAGACAGCAGTCATATTGTGTCTTTTTGTGGTGAGTCAACAAAAATACAAATGAATCCCTTTCATTTGTTTTTTCAAATTCAACAACTCTGGAACACTGATGTTGTCTCTTTTGTTTGATGAAAGTTACTGTGAAATTTCATGTGAAGCTTCATCTGTGGAGCTGAATGTCTAACCTTGTGCTACCATCTGTCAGTTACCTCATATACGTGACTGATTCATTTTAACCTTCACCATGTTGTCGTCTATGTAACCTTCGTCACAAATGACAGAAATCTAACATGGAAAAACACGATGAAGCAGAGTAATACATACAGAAAAAAGAAATCGTCATAATTATGGAACTGTAGTGGTCAATTTTAATTTCCAATGAGGCCACTGCATTTCCAATTTAGTTTAGTCCTTACTATTGTTACAGCCATATATTCTGTTCTAGTACATGTCCATATCAGGAGGTGAGGTTTGCTCACATACCCACTCAGAGTCAAAGGAAATGTTTGATGTTTCACCCATATGCTGAATGAACTTTATCAAGACAATAGTCTGGACAAGAAACTGTAATGTAAACAGCATTTTCTGATTACTTTAACCCAGTAAGCAATATTCAATTGTAGACGGGGAGTATTCTGACTTAATTTACAATTTTATACATTTATACAAATAGAAAGACTGACAACAGTAAGATGTAGTGGGTATTCAGTATATGCCCAGACTCATATGAGGTCAATAAAGGTAAAAGACAATTAGAGCGGAAACCTCTGCTAAAGTCTGACAGTCTCATTAAATTCAATCAAGTTGCACATAATTTCATAGATATCAGTTCCCTATGTCAGATTTTTTTCTTTCAAAATCCATGAATTATTCAATGGGAAAACTGTGAAAACTTTAAAAATAATGCAATATTAAAGAAAGTAAGACAGAAATCCTGGATCCACCCCTTTGTCCAGATTCACGCCAAAATGTATGATTTTTGTGTAATCATCCTCAGAGACAAACCACAATGAAAACATAATCTCTTGGGGGAGGCAATAAAACTAAATATTATAAAGAGAAAACAGTCTCCCAGTCAATATAATGTACAGTACACACGTATGTTTTGTGCTTCGTGGAGGTAAGATCACGATCTCCTCCCATCCAAGCAGAGCTAATCTGCTTTTCACAGTGTGCGGAGAATTTGCGGCGCAGCTTGAAAACCTTATTAAACCAGCGCAAGAGAACGACGTTGCACATCCATCCCACCCAATAATCAGCTTAGGCAAACCTCTCTTTATACTTTTATTGTTCTCTGTGAGGGTTATGAAAATAATTTGTCACAGAACACAGACTTTATTTCTTATTACAGTGTGATACTGGGCCATATCTTTTCCTCTACCACTATCGTACCTCCCAGTGGACACGTTGCAGCTCAGCTCAGGAGGACCCTCTCATCTCTCTGCTTTGTGGACAGCCGCAGCTTCCTCCTCCACCTGACTCTCCCTGTGATCGCTGCAGTGGCTCTTGTTACTTCACGTCCTCTTTCAGCTGTGGTCTGTTCACAGCCCAGAGTGACTGAGTGATTGAGAGAGTGGAGGATGGGGGATGAGCTCGGCCAGCTCACCAGGGAGCAATTAGCCTCCACCATCTTGGATACTTTGATAAGCTGCCCGGGAAGAGTAAATGAGAAAATGCAGACGCTGTGGAGGGAAATCAGATCGCCGCTGTCGAATTTAGAGCTACAGTTTTATTGATGAAACTCTGTTCATTGAATTGCTAGCCCTCGCTTCTTATGGTATATGAGCCATGACACGTCAGAACAATTCTCCTCACCTTCTTTTGTAGGCGCGAACACATGAAAGTCGAATAATATGATATAAGATTATTATAGAGTATCAAACTTAATAAAAGTTTCTATAAATGATTTATACGTGTTTACATCATCAATTAATGATCCATATAGTGAACAATATCCAACTACATTAAAGTATAGCAGAAGCTGTATGATGTTATCACATCTGATGAATAATACAAATACTGAATTGATCAGTAACTTATTGACTTATTTAAGTTTGATGAATCATTTCAGAAGTGTCCATATTAGGACCTTGTGTCTGTGCCTCTTTGTTGGTCTCAGTGAAGTGGAGCGACTGTGGCTTTGTGTTTATGCACTTAGTTGCCACAGATACAGGATGATTAGAGATAATTTACTGTGTTAGCTGTTTTTACAAGGAGCGACTGCACAAAGGGCTGATCCCGCTGGTATGATGAGCATTTTCGCTTGCTGCTGTTTGCAATAGATAAAACATTTGATGTTAATATGTTGATGGTCTCGTATGTGGGCGACTCCGGCCCGCGTCTCTCACACCATCATGTTTTTATCTATACGTTGTCCGTGGCGATTAAACAAATTTCACGGCTGTGCGATACGCTAATTATTGTCTTTAGATAACCAGTGATGCTGCTGTTCACTTCGTATGAAGGTTGTTTGTGCAAACACTGTGGCACTCTGGGAATTAAAGTTGTTATCTGTGTCTTAGAGCCGAGACATTAGCTGTGAAAAAGGTGTGAAGGTTTGGGAGCCGCTTTATCTGCATCTTTCTCGGCCATCTGAGACTAGTTAGTGGTAACAATGACAGAGCAATGAGGATGAGCTATATCTGAGACCTTTTAATGTTACGCTTTGTTCTGACGTTTAGCCTCCTGCTCTTACACGATGTGGAGAAAAAAAGCAGCACAGGCAGATAATGAGCAAAAACCTCAGGGAGGTAAAGAAAGGAGGAACGATGAGCTGAAAAGTAGAAAAGATGATGTGTGTACATATTTAAAAAATAAATAAATAAATAAAGCAACACCTGAAAGATGGTGGTGACACTTTTCTCGTCTAGCTTGAAGTTAAACAGAGATGATAGTGAGAGCAGGTTTACAGAGCGGTGATGGAGGCTGGAGAGAAGGAAAGCTGTGTTTGAGGGAGTATGGATGAGGGAAAGAGATTGTGATGCTGATGAGTCGCCGCCATCCCTCCCTCCGCTCAGCTCTCCCAGAGCCCGAGCTCTCCATCAACGGGGGTTACCATGGCAACCCCAGCCTTCCCCCTGACCCCATGTGAGCAGAGCCGCAGGATTAGTCCTGAAAGAGAACTCAAATGTCAACACAGCTCCAGGCCCTGCCACGTAGGCCTGAGAGCGAGGAAAGCAGAAGGGCGACTGTTTTTCTGCACAGTCCGGTGATTGTGCAAATGTGTGTCATCCTGTCACAGACTTACTGGATAAACCAAGCTCAACGTAAACATTATTACGTAATGGTACGACCTCATAAAAAAATGGCTAATGTAATTTGATGTAATGCTATCATGCACATTGAGACATCATTCAGAGAATTTTATTAAAAAGATAATAGATTAATAAAAAAATTAATACTATTTTTTTTTTTAAATACTGTCAAGCAGAAAAGTGAATCAAACATTTACTGTTAACTCCCTGGACATTGTCACTGAGTGGAATGTCCTGATGGAGCTACATAAATGTGATTGTCTTTTTGGACTATTACTAGATGACAGGTTGACCTCAAGTGATAGAATAAAAGCTGTTCTTATTTATGTATGTATATAATTTTGACCACAAAAGGTCAATGGAAAACTTTAGCAATTTGTCATTGCTTTTGTTCTATGTTGTCTATGCGTACATTGTTAAGAGACATTCTCTTTTCCTGGTGGAAACTGAGCTAAAACTAATGCACGCTAACGGTGCTCTGTCTCTGGTGGATGTGTAAATAAGCTGTTTCTTACAAACATGTACGCAACATGTCAGTGTTGTGTTTGCCCCCAGACGACCAAAAATGTGCTATCTTATTTTGGAATAATATAGAAATTATATTGGAATTACACTATATTACTATATTAATTTCCCCCCCAAAAAATTGCATCAAAACCACCAAAAAAAAGAGTTTTGATTTTCCAACCAATGTTTGTTGTTTCCAAACAGCTGCAGTGGAGGCGTGTGTTCTGCATGGGCTGAAGCGACGAGCAGCAGGTTTTCTGCGTAGCAACAAGATAGCGGCACTCTTCATGAAGGTGGGGAAAAGCTTCACCCCTGCTGAGGAGCTGTGTAGGAAGGCCCAGGAGCTCGAGCAGATCATCGAGACAAAGTGAGGGACTCACACATCCCAGTTCCTTCTCACACATCGCACCAGACTTCAAAGCTTGTACCAGCGAAAGCATTGAAAGCAAGCGGCTGTCCGCATATACCCGAAGGACTATTTCTTATTGTGAAATGCTTCTAAATAATTCATGTTTATAATCTTTTATGACTCACGACTCGCTGATGCCATTAGCTTCAAGCACATGCAGTTTTACTTAATGGAAATTTTTAAAAAACATGCTGCACGTGTTTTTCTCTCTGGCTCTGCAGACGAAGTCAAAGCCTGCAAAGTCAGGACAGCCTTCGTAAGATGCCCCGGCTGCCCAGCCTCACGCCACAGGGGGCCAAGAACCTGTGGATCCGGGCAGCGCTTTTTGAAAAGGTGCTGGACAAGATCGTTCTCTACCTGGTGGAGAACAGCAGGTACAGTGAGAGGAGCCAGTGATTCTATCCAGCTGTATGTCTTATAAGAACACTATGTCCCTTCAAATTCCCCCTCTCACATGTGTCTTCCAGTAAATACTATGAGAAAGAGGCTGTTCTAATGGACCCTGTAGATGGACCTATCCTTGCCTCTTTGTTAGGTAATTATGTGCCACATTGAGTAAGTATTTGTGTGATTTATTGCAGTCATCGAGCATCGTGCTACACCCTGCTTTGGGCTCAAAATGTAAGATCTTGGTAGTCTAAAGCAGACTTTAGCTTTTTTCAGGACATACTCTAGCCTGTACAAGGACATTATTCTACTCTGTACTTTATTTCAAGGCACCTTGGTTCCCTTCACTTTGTCATTTCCAGTCAAGAAATGTTTGTTTATTTAGTGTTATTGGTTCACTGTAAATCTTGAAGTAAAAAGAAGGACAGAAGTAATAAGTGCTAACAGGCTTACCGGTAGGAGCAAGTGATCACCCTCACTGGCTTCCCACTATTGAAAAATGACATTTAGTTTCAGTGGAGCTAGAGTTATGTGAGACCCAGATGTCTTCATCAAAAACAGTTTATTGAAACTGGATGCATAGAGAAGGAGCGAGATGAGCAACACAAGTCAAGCTTGTGTCATGCCGCCCATTTCTGCAGGCTGTGCCTCATAGGAAGTATTTCAACTCAAATATCCTGCCATGCCAAAGACTTATGTTGTTTATATACATTTCCTCCGTCCCACTATGTGAGATCAACTGAAACACAGAGATGTTATTACAGTAATCAGTAATATCATAGTTATCCTAGAAACATAAGGCGAACTGCTGTTTTGCCCATTTCACGTGCAGAAGTTTCCTGAGACAAGATGCTGAACCCCAAATTGCCCCTCACGGCTGTGTGAGATGTGTGATAGTGAAAGTGCTGCACATAGATGCACTGTGAGAATGTGTGTGTGAGGGCACTTTGAGTGGTCATCAAGACTAGAAAGCAGGTTCTACCTCCAAAATCATACTCTTTATATCCTTGGTAAAGGTAATAAAGTGATGATCATTGGTTAGTAAAACCATCAGCTGATGACTGCAGAAACTGACTGTCTTCTTTTGTTCCGACAGTCGGACCTTGTGCTTTGGAGTACACCAAGATGAAGACGGCTGACCACTTCTGGACCGACCCGTCCGCTGACGAGCTGGTGCAGAGACATCGCATCCACGGTGGCCACTGCAGGCAGGACTCTCCCACCAAGAGGCCTGCACTGTGTGTAAGTCATGATCCGGTCACGCAGTACTCCACGGTGCACGCTCTTTTTATTTAACCCCATGTGTATGTGTCGTAGCAGATTAGTGGGAAGTAGGCAGAGTTTTCGTCGTGTATCTTTGTGTGTGTTTGTGTGTCTGATAATAAATGGACCTGCCGCATTACCCACGGTACTTCTTACAGCTGTGTGATGATGGGGTATTTACCCACAAAATGAAGAAGAAATGAGGAATCACTGGTGCATATGAATGAATGTTATATCCATCTCTTGTTCAGTCATTTGAATGATAGATTCTCTTTATTCATGTAAAATCTTCTGTGTTGTGATTTGCCAGCTGTAATACATAGTGCAGTGCATTCACCAGTTTACCGCTGGCTCACGATGTTGGTGATCTGATATGTATGTGTTGTGTGTCTGCGTTTGGGGAAGTTCCAGAAGCGGCACTCCAGCAGCAGCATGGATGAACGCCCCTCCCCCTCGCCGTCAGCTCGAGAATATGTGGAGTCGCTGCATCAGAACAACAGGGCGACCCTACTGTTCGGCAAAAACAACGTGCTCGTACAACCGGTAACTGGCTTCAGTTCTTTTTAACACTCAGACATGCATAACTGTGACTCTCATCATAAATAATATCTCATTTTGAACTCATTTTATACTCAACTCATTTCCATGACATTTTGTGGAGGGGTTGGGCATGAACCAAAAAATAACTTTTGGTTTGGATCCATTTCAGCAGCAAATCTTCTTCAAATCATTTTTTTGTACTTTGTCTGATAGGATTTAGTTGATTTATCAGATGATAATTAATGGATTTCAATGAAAAAAAGACAGACATGTTTGGGAGACTTTTATTTATGCAAATTTGGTTCAGATCCAAATAAAAATCCAGGTCTAGTGAATTTAAATGTGGTTTCAAAAGTGGACTGTTGGGCCTTGGTAGACGTATGCCCTCTCCTGTGTGCTTTTCTAGTTGTATATGTGGCAGCAAGTATTTAATTAGACCTTGTTCAAACTGCATCACATGTCTGTTAAACTCTTTTTAATTCATGTCAAAAAAGAAATCTTGCACATCCAAGACTTCCCATGCCTGCTCTCAAATAACAATACAAGGACATGCTAATCCTTAAAATCTTCTTTTCCTTTTATTTTCTTTTTTTTTTTACTACAAAACAAGCTATATCTTAGTTTGTTTGTATTAGTACACAATCCTCACTGCTTCAGGCTTACAAATACTGACTTTACTGGTGTTTGCATCAAATGAAAAACATCCATCCTCATTGTTGTTTCAGAGGGACGACATGGAGGCTGTCCCAGGTTACCTCTCCCTGCACCAGACCGCTGACATCATGACACTGAAGTGGACTCCCAACCAGCTCATGAACGGCTCTGTTGGAGACTTGGACTACGAGCGCAGGTGCAGAATTATTATGATTGCAGTGATAGCTGTGGCAGTGGAGCCTGCACTTGATAATATCAGTTATCCTCCTCATGCCAGGAATATCTAACATGTGATGTGCTTCCTCAAAGACAAAGAAAACACTTGTGTAACACTCGAGTATTACTGAATAATGCAGTGTGTTTGCGTGTGGCCCGGGGGCTCGTGTGTGTAGAGAAGATGCTGCTGATCTGATGAAGCATCTTTTAAACAGCGGCAGCAGAAGGTTTATTGACTGAGGCACTTTCAAACATCGCTCAACCATGTTATGTTCCTGTGCTCATGCATGGTTTACCTCACCAAAAAAGGGATTGTTGCAGATAGCAACTCTGCGCCTGCTCATCTGTATGCACGCTCTCCAAAACTTTCTTTGTTAGCCATGAAATTAGTGTCACTTGAGATTTTGATTCTTGAAGATAATACATAAACAATCCCAATTGATTGTGAGGCGACTTTTGTGTTGATTTCTTAGAGGATAATTCATGGATCAGGAATGTTTAGAGGACTGATATTTTTCTATATATATATATATTTAAGATAAGATAAAATAAGGTAATCCTTTATTAGTCCCACAATGGGGACATTTTCAATGTTAGAACAGCAAGGGGGCAGTCAAAGATTGACAACAGTGAAGTAATTATAAATAAACATGGAATACGAATAAAAAGCCAGATCTAGTGAATTTAAATATGGTTTCATAAGGGGAGTGTTGGGGCTGTGACATAAGTAAGTACTTTACTGAGAACCATTCTAGTTTTACTGACTGATTTCTTTTCATGTCTTTTAGTGTATTTTGGGACTATGCCATGACAATTCCTCTCGAGGAGATAGTTTACTTGCACTGTCATCAACAAGGTGGGTCCACTCCAGCCTTTAGTCTGAAATCCAGCATTTTACACACAAATGTAATCATTGTCCAGCGATACATCCCCATGAGTAATTTGATAATAAAGGATTCATTTCCTGTGCGCCTGCTGTAGTGGACAGTGGCGGGACTGTGGTGCTGGTCAGTCAGGATGGAATCCAGAGACCTCCGCTGCGCTTCCCCAGGGGAGGACACTTGCTCCAGTTCCTCTCCTGCCTGGAGAATGGCCTCCTTCCCCACGGCCAGCTGGACCCTCCGCTCTGGTCCCAGAGGGGAAAGGTCAGAGCAGGAGGTCTTTGTTATGGCTTCACATCCAGAGCACAATGAAATCAATAAATCCATCTAAAAACGACATTAGTATTAGAACATAAATGCTGACTAGTTGCAATATGGGTTTGAGGGATGCTGATGAATGTGCGGCTTAGTGTTCTCTCTGCTCCACCACACAAAGTGTCTATTTAAACGAATGGATGTTTTTGTCAGACTGTTAATAGTGTATCTGCAGCTAAGCTGAATAATTAAAACCACCCACATACGCTCAGCCAATATTAATAGTCTCCAGCATACAGACACTTATCATCTTTAATTCACATGGATGGTTTAGCTGGGCTGGAAGGGTTTAGCAATTTTTTCTTGCTAGCGTTATTTTAATAACTCATTATTTTTCTCGTTGCAGGGGAAGGTGTTTCCGAAGCTGCGGAAGAGAGTTCCTCAGGGATCCTCAGAATCCGTCTCGGATAAGGAGGAGGACGAGGCCACGGACTATGTCTTCCGCATCCTCTTTCCAAACAGCCAGTCAGAGTTTGGTGAGTATCGCTCCATGAAAAAAGCAAATTAACACAGAAGCAGCCCCCATGGGTACGGAGGCCTAACCGTCTCACACAAGTGCAATTAATAGAAAATACAGATCCAGAAACTACATCACAACATGCAACAGCCACAACTAGAACAATAACAATGGAAGTGAGTGGCAGCGGGGTGACAATGGAACAAGCTCAGGTACTTACTGTGGTCCAGTCGTGGATGCATCAGGCAAGTAAGCCATCTTGGAGCGTCCAAAGAGGAAGAACACACCTGTACTGTAACACCTCATATAGCATCACATTCTAAGCAGCAACTGGCTTGTCTGGGTTTTCACAAAAGACGGCTCACTTGACCACAGTAAGTAACTCTGCTCGTTTCATGGCCAACATCTGTTGTTACTCACTTCCATTGAGGGTTTGTCTCAGCCACTGTACATGGCTGTCTCCAGATTTGTTTGTGTTCATGAAAATGTTGCTCGTTGTTTGTTACAGTGACTGTAACTCATCCTCCTCACCTGACTTCCTCCCACTCCCTCCAACCGAGCGGACAGGCCCCCTCCAAAGTGGGGACCCTGGTTGTCCCCAAGAGGTCCTGCAGCTGTCCTGAAGAATCCGCCTCGCTCACAGGAAGAAGCTGTAACACTGTCACACCTCGGCTTGTCTGTCGGCTTGCGTTGTTTTAATTCCCTTGCTTCTAATATCCTCCTGGCCCTGCACCTCCGGAAACGTTTATTGACGTGTCCCGCCACCTTGTGTCAAACCTTTTTTTACGACACAGTAACCTTTGAATGGGCGATGGGCGGACAGCTGATTAATCGAATGTGGCTCCTGAATTGAGAGAGGCTATTGCTCACTTGATCGTTCTCTCTGTAATTCTGTAATTGAATGATGACTTCAGGCTGTCAGATTGATTCCATGTTAATTCCATGATGCATCATTGTCTTTTATGTGCTTCATCTTTGCTCTAAGGAATCAAACTCATACAAATTGAAGAGCTTTCAGCATAATTCTGCTCATGCATAATGTTTCCAGCTGAGTTCCAATCATTTGTAATTGTTTTTTTGAAAGCCTGTGCAGCCTAATGACTTAAGATGATAATGCTGGTGTGTGTGTGTGTGTGTGTGTGTGTGTGTGTGCTGGTGTTGCAGTCACTCCTCCAGACTTGATGGATCAGGGAGCTACAATGTGGCATCCCACTCTCAGGAAGGCCTCGTGTTCCTCTTGTTCTCAGGGGAGCTTCTCTGATGGAGGGACACCCAAGGGGTGTAACCATGAGAGGTGAGAGATAAACACACTAACTCGAATGAGGAAAACTGCTGAAGCCTGCAGAGACGGGCCCAGAGTAACGAAGAAACCGTAGCAAAGATGCAAGAAGCCAGCAATTACCCAGAATACAATTATGTGACATTTACCTCACTGGCATGAGAATGTGTGGAGGAAATGAGGTGATGAGACAGATAAAGTGGGTGAAGGCTTTTAAAAAGGCCGGTTAAAATTTGAATAATAAAAGGTTAGCCCCAGCACCATTGTTAAGTCCACATTAGATAGAGTATCTCATATATTCAACACAATATGAATAACTACAATCATGAACTAGATTTTTTGTTTAATAATAGTTTAATTCTCTTTTCAGAAAAAAGAGAATAGTATAGTAGCACCACAGTAAAATGATCTGTGCTTTATCTTCCTGCAGGGCTCCTCTGAAGCTGCTGTGCGACAGCATGAAGTATCAGATCATCTCTCGGGCATTTTACGGCTGTACGTGATTTCTTCCTGAAAAGTCTTAAATATCAGAATTTAATGAGCTTTAGCTTCTGCAGAGACACTAATGAATGAACTGTTCTGTGAACTAGGGTTGGCATACTGCCGTCACCTGTCCACTGTGCGCACACATCTCTCTGCCCTCGTAAATCACACCATCGTGGCGCCCGACACGCCGTGCGATGCCTACAAAGGGCTCACTGCAGAAGTGTGGCAGACGTTCCTTCAGGACTGCACAGTAAGCATCAGTGTTGTCAACGCACTGCAACACTTCACATTATGCTGTAGACAAACGCACGCACACACACACATGCTTGTCCACTCCTGGCATCTCTCTTTCACTCCTCTGTCTCATCCATATTCATCGTCTGCTAATCAAACGACTCACACCATTAGTTTCACAACAGTTTGCATGAAGTGCAACTAATGACCCGTCAGAGTCCACGTCCACAGTTTATATGGACATTAATCACATGACTCTATAACAAATATTTCACAACACCTTTACCGTGGTGGTAGCTAAGATATAATATATAATATATAATACATATACATCACTCTTCTGTCTTTTAAAATGGTAGTTTGACGTAAATGAAGATTTTCACCATTGAGATGACTCTGTTGATATAACATGTTCTAAAGCAAAAAAGACCAGTGGTTAATTAAGACAACTTTATTAATTGTTATAAACAGCTATGCTAATCATTTATGAAGAGGTGGGTGTCAAAAAGGGAAGGGGGGGGGGAGACGGGGAACACTTGGGTGTCATATTTAAGATCTGTCAGACTGGTTGTTATCATAAAAATAATAATAGTGATTCTTAAACATTTTCTTTTTATGTAGTAGAGTTAGTGTTCATTCTGATGATTTAAGGTCCAATTGAATATTAGATATAGTGAGAGAACAGTGTTTTCAAATGCTTAAGTAATTAACTCCGCCAAGGCCCAACAGTCTCCTTATGAAACCATATTTATATTCACTAAATCCAGATTTTAAATTGGATCTGCACCAAACATTCGTCATTTTATTCAAGATCCATAAATTATTTTTTGAGGAATCAACATTTAAAAACAATGTTGAAAAAATGTTAAAGAAAGAAAAAAGACATTGTCTTTGCATAATCCTGCTAAGTACCAAACAAACAGACAAATGTAACAGATGAAAGTGTAACACCCCCCCATCCCACCCCCTTGGTGGAAGTAAAAATCCAAAGATTGATCAGAAAGCAGCTACATGTGGGACCTGTCTTGTGTCTTCAGGCCTACAAGGAGCAGGAGCTGCTGCGTCTGGTCTACTTTGGTGGTGTGGAGCCCTCGCTGCGTAAAGAGGTGTGGCCTTTCCTGCTGGGTCACTACCAGTTTGGGATGTCAGAATCTGAGAGGAAGGAGGTTTGTCGTTTCTGCGATTCTGTTTTTGGTTTTGCTTCAAAAAGCATTTTCACAGGAACCACTGACCCTTGATGCTTAACGCCCCCCCCCAGGTGGACGAACAGGTCCGAGTGTGCTACCAACAGACCATGCGTGAGTGGCTCGGCTGTGAGGAGATCGTCCGCCAGAGGGAGAAGGAGCAGCACGCTGCAGCTTTGGCAAAGTGCTCCTCGGTAGCAAGTGACAGTTCCAGTCAGAAGATGATCCATCACGACTCCACTGTGAGCAATGAGGTAAAGCAGTGAAAAATAAAAGTTCTATTTAGTTCTGGCCAGTACAGTGTCGAAGACATGGACATTTACTATAGAAGGTCTAAAGAAAAGCTTTTGTTTGCATTTTTGAAACCTGACCCATCATAGGACCATTGATTGTATATAAAGATGGACGACATGAAAGCTCACCAAAAGTGAAACTCCACCTCCTCCATGTTAGCAGATGAGTCATGGACCAACCTAAAAATGTGTTTTCCGTAGTTCTAGTTTTCATCACTCTAATCTGGCTCCAAATAACATCTTCGGAGCAAAAGGGGCGGTGTTCGTATCTCGTATCGAGGATATTTTGGCTTCATTTCTGGACAGTAGGAGGAAGTGGAGACACATCATCTATGTTTATATACAGTCTTGGTGTGGTCTGCTAAGTGCAAAACTAAATCACCTTAGTGTCTCTTTAATGTAAAGGCAGCATAAAGTAAGATGTGTGTATCAATAAAAGTTGGTTATGTATGATTGTGTTTTATTATCCAGTCCCAGTCCTCCCAGAGCTCAGACAGACAGAGTCTGGCTCGCCTGCAGAGCGACTCAAGCAGCAGCACACAGGTATCAACAACTCACTTTCATTCACTTTGTCTGGCAAAATGAATTTACTACAACCGATCACTTTTGAAATCATCATCCTTCGCACCACAGTTTCTTAACACACGAGAAAATGTATTTATTGTATGTGATCACAATATTCCTCATCCCTGCATTATCTACCTTGCTAGTTCTTCACTTCTTCCCATCCCTTCCCCTGGAGTAGCCTGCTTCCCTTTCACTTGTTCTTTCAGGTGTTTGAGTCCGTAGAGGAGGTGGACCAGATTGAGACGGAGCCCAAGACCGAAGAGGCCAAGCAGGCGCCAAAGATGCCCAATGGAGCTCTGCAGAACGGGACCTGCTCTCCCGACTCTGGACACCCCTCTTCCCGCAACTTCTCAGTCACCTCTGGCCTGTCAGACACTTCGCTCAGCACAGACGACACCGCTGCACCTGACGCAGCCCCGAGATCTGCAACTGTCACCCCAGCATCACAGAGCTCTGTCAAACCTGTAGGAGTAGAGGGTGAAGGTGAAACTGAGGGAAAAGTCAGCCAGGAGAAAACCAAAGTGAAGGACGAAGAGGAGACCAAAACTGCAGAAGATACCAAGATTGAGGTGAACGATGATGACATGATTCCACCGCTGGAAGAGGAGCAGGTGATGACCAACAAAGACACGTGTTTGCAAACTAAAACCCAGGAAAATGTTGAGGAGCTAGAAGCTACTAAAACAGAGGGAACCAAGTCTGAAGATACAGACATTCAAGGGATTCAATCTTTAGATTCAGGAGAAATGGGAAGAGATGTATCTGGTCAGGATACTGTGATGGTATCAGCAGCTGCTACAGAATCCAAAGAAGAACTGGTGGATCATAGTCTCAAGAAAGACGTAGAAGTCCGGATCGAAGAAACAACAAAGCACGAAGAAAGGATTGTCGAAAAGATGAAGGAAATGGACGAATCAAACACAAGTGAAGCGCAAGAACTTTGTTTGACTGAGGGGAAAGAAAAAATGATCCAACATCCTGTGGCTGCTGACGTGGAGAACAACCTCCTATTCTCAGCAGACACCAGAGTGTCGAGAACAAGAGAAACGTACTGCGCCTCTCAGAAAGAGGAGCCCATGACTGAATCTGATGAGTCTCCCTCAGCTATAGAGATGGAGGAGATCCCCAAAGCCAAAGTTTCCATGGTGCCTTGGAGCAGGAAGGGACGATGCGAGCCCTCGTCTTCCTTTGAGGACTCAGCCCCTCACGCGGAGGAGGAGCAAGGAAAGCCCAGTCCGGAGGGGACAGAGTCCATCCTGTCCGAGGAGCCGGAGATGGACAGTCTGTACCCTCACTTTGATTCTCTGCCCGGGTCTGGAGACACCAAGAGCAAAGTGACCTCTGATGGATCTGCTGGTACCTTCTCTGTAAGCTCACATGTATATATTTTTATATTCATGTACATTCATGCAAATCATTTCTATTTTGAGCTTGCTTTATTCATTGTCATCACTTTGTTTGTTTTAGCAAGAGCTGCTGGATTTGTACACATTGAATCTGCACCGCATTGAAAAGGACGTCCAGCGCTGCGACAGGAACTACTGGTACTTCACTCCTGCCAACCTGGAGAAACTGCGTAACATCATGTGCAGGTAAAACACTGACGGCAGCTGGAAGGTAATGAGTTGTATTACCAAGCAAAACACGCACAGCTTTTTTTTTATCAGCAGAAGATTATTCATCTGCTTTTTGAAGTTGATGGTGTTGGTTTGTTAGTGTAGATAAAACATTAATCACAGGGCCGACACACAGAGACAAACAACCAATAACAACCACATTCGTACCTTCGGTCGATAGAGTCCTGAGAGATCCAATCACAACGTGTCAGCATTAACTTCATCTGTTCACATCTGGAATTCAAATATGTCTCCTGTGACCACTTCAGTGTCACTTCCCTGCAAATAATCAAAAACTTCATTTGTGTCCGTTAAGACCAAATCTCTGTATAGATGTGTCCGATAACGTTATCTTGTGCACACAAGGTGATTTCCTTATGGGGACAAGTTCATTTATGTGCAGCAAATGATTCCTGCTGAGAATTTCATTGCATCACGTTCCAAGGGGAGATTAAAACTTGATGAGCTGAGTTCTCTCCTTCACGGTGGCTGTGTGCCTCAGAAGTCATATTCATTTATTTTATGGTCTTGTGTACACAAGAATATTTTCTAAAAATGAATAAAGGGAGAAAATAACACCTGTTTGGACTTTAGGGTCTCTGAGGTCAGTGTTTATACTGTGACCACAAACAAATCAACATATTCATATTCTGAGAAACTTTGTTTGATTCATTGTGAAACGGTGGCTGGAGTGAGGCAACAGAGCAAACCACTGCGCCACATTTACACCCACGAGAAAAATAATTATAAACTTACATAATGATATATTTTGAAAACCATATCATAAAAATTAGCATTTACCTCTCGCAGATGCCAGATATAAACCTCGCTCTCTCTGTTTGCAGTTATATCTGGAGGCACCTTGACATCGGCTACGTTCAGGGCATGTGTGATCTGCTGGCTCCACTTCTCGTCATTCTGGACGATGGTGACTCAACACACCGATGACTCACTTCCTGTTCTCCCCTGACACGTGGTGTATTTTTACACATATTGACGGAATGACAGAAAAGAGTTTTCCCACTCACTTCCTCTCTCTGTTTGCTGCTTTCAGAGGCCATGGCCTTCAGCTGCTTCACTGAGCTCATGAAGAGAATGAATCAAAACTTTCCTCACGGAGGCGCTATGGACACTCACTTTGCCAACATGCGCTCTCTCATCCAGGTGACGCAGCCACAGTAAAGTCTCTACGCACACTGTAGTGGCCCACTACCACTAAATCCTTTTATTACTCACTTTTCTCCCACCACCAGACTCATTATTCCTTTTCCTGAATCTCCTCTGATCCCCTCTCTGAGTAGATCCTGGATTCTGAGCTGTTTGAGCTAATGCACCAAAACGGAGACTACACCCACTTCTACTTCTGCTACCGCTGGTTTCTCCTGGACTTCAAGCGAGGTAAATTGGCAGAAACGGCGTGACAGACTTTGTGCCAATTAGACGAAGCAGAGACGCTCTCTTTGTCGTGTTTGCAGATAAAATGCCAAACCACTTGGCAGCTTGTTAATATCACTTGCAGTTACTTGCACTTGGAAATTTGAAAGTTGGCTTTATTTTTGGATTACTGTCCTCGAGAGATGCTGATGAAATAATTATCATGAAGTGTGACTGCGTAAAACTCTTTTTATAATTCACTTTGCTTTATGCTAAAGGTTTAACCAAAGGCTGTCATAGTAAATCCCTGTTTCGTCTCAGAGCCTTTCTCAATATATCCACTTCTTTTTTGTTGTGATTCTTTAAGAGCTGGTGTATGAAGACGTGTTCTCAGTCTGGGAAACCATCTGGGCGGCTAAGTATGCCTCCTCTAGTCACTTTGTCCTCTTCATTGCTCTGGCGTTGGTGGAGATCTACAGGGACATCATCCTGGAGAACAACATGGACTTCACTGACATCATCAAGTTCTTCAATGGTAAGACGGACCACTTCACATTCATTAACTCTGACAATAAACATTTTTATGGAAATATGGGAATCCAGAATTTGAGTCCTGGACTCATTAATCAATCAATCAATCAATCAATCAACATTTATTTATATAGCACCTTACAACAAACAAGGGTTGACCAAAGTGCTTCACAATTGCAAATCCAACATACACAAACAGCAAACACGAGACAAGAACAACAGTTTCATTTGAAGGCTTGCTCAAACAAGTATGTTTTTAGCTTGGTTTTGAACAGAGGCAGGTCAGTGGTGGTGCGTAGCTCAGAGGGCAGTGCATCCCAAAGTTTGGGACCTGCTACTGCAAATGATCGGTCACCCCACTGTTTGCTCCTGTTTGCTCCTGTTTGCTCATTAAAGTCAGGAAACCTCACTGTCTTCTTCTTTTGAGTGAACATGTTCTGCCTTTTGAAATTAGCTGAATGTATTTTTGAGTCTTCCTCTGTCTTTCAGAAATGGCTGAGCACCACAACATAAAGCAGATTTTGACCCTGGCCAGAGATCTGGTGTACAAGGTGCAGATGCTGATTGAAAACAAGTGATGGCGCTGTTCTTCTTCTTTTCCATCCAAGTAAAGCCTGAGCGGTGGCTGTAGCAGCACAAGAGTAAAACACACGTGAGCATACACAGGCTCTGACACACACACACACACACACACACACACTACACAAAGCCTTACAATCACAGCTTGCTGCTATGAGCCTTATTGACTGTATCCACTATGTTGTTTGTGTTGTCAACAGTTGTATGGGAATATTACGCTTAATATGTGTCAGTATGTTCAACTGAAAACAAATGTAACAGAAAATCTCTGTAATTTCCAAATATTTTTGTCCGACATCCCTCAAGTGTTGATCTTAGTCTGAGTGCACTTAATATTTCGAGGAAAGAGAGTTTAGTTGCACATTTCAAACCAAAATGCAGAGATGATTAACCAGAGACTATATTTATGAGAAAAGTATGTTGTGATAATAATTTATAATATTAATTATTTTAACAAAGCCTACAAGTTTACATTTTTAGATATATTCCCAACCTTGAAGATGGAAAGAATGTACACAGGGTTTTGATTTTATTAAGTAGCACACACAAATCCAATTATTCTCCACTGATAACTACAGTTATGTTTAACACACAACATTAAGAATATTTTAGCTTTTAGCACCATGCCAGTGATTTAGCATCTAACAGTGTTTTCAATGTTCTTAAACTGCCTTGTCTACCAAATAGTATGTCTTAATTTGTTATGTGTGAATCGTACTGTACTCAGAGAAAACTGTGTTAGATTGTTGTTGAATTATAAGGATTATATTATGTTAAACCGTTGTTAAATCATAATCTGATTATCTAAGTGACCTATGGATGTGTGGGCAGAGATTTATATATGAGAAAACATGCCTGATTTAATAGTCCTTTTAAATTATTTTATCCAGTGAACCACTGTATCTTTATTTTGTAAGTTGTGCAGTTTACTCATCTTGATTTTTGTATTGTCTTGTACTGTCTGGCTGCTGTTTGTTGAATCTAATGTTAATTGCAGCTTAATTATGGCTATGACTATGGAGGCTATGACTATGGAAGCTCAGACGAGGCGGTGGTACAATGTAATCGCAGGGATCAAATGAAGCGTTTTCCTGTTATTTTAGTGTGAGAGTGACTTAACCAGAGGCGTGAAAATGAAAGGTTAAGTATGACAGATTTTAAAAATAAGACCGTTTTAATGGTTGGACGGATTAGAGGATGTGCAAAATACATGTTTTAAATTAATACTAATATTGGTCTCAGATATTCATGCTTGTGATCCATTGAAACGTCACTCAGTGGTTCTTCAAGTGTTGTTTCATGGATGTGGTATGGTGAATTGCATTTAATTTTGTTGATTGTTTGTTGTTTTTCTCAACGCTAACTACTGTAGGAAACGTTTTATTTTATTTGTTGTAACATTTTTTTTCCAAAGTATTTATTTATTTATGTATTTATTTACATCTTTTTTCTTCTTCCAAATGCTGCCTTGTTTGTAGCTAATATTTAAATTTGGGGGCCAGCTCAACATGTGTATTGTAAAACAATCAAATTCTACACTAAGAGTTCAATATATAGATGAATATACATATATACATATGGTATATGTTCTTATAATAAAAATAAAAATGGAATCATCATTATTTTTCCAAAAATATATTGTTGTGTGAATTTTACTGGACTGAATCAGATGATGGTGAGAGTTTTCAGAAACAATCAGGGAAGAAGCAGAGAAGAGGAGTACAAGAGATGAGTGTATATTAGTTTAACAAAGGATATGCACATTAGCGGTCTGGTGTTTGTATGTTGTTAGGTAATACAGTAAACCTAAAGCCTGGGAAACAAAAAGAAATAGGATAGAAATAAAAAATTCCACATCACACCACGTGTAATACAGATTTAGATAAATCATACAAAAAGAAACAGCAGTTGTTGAGCTGCAGCAGGAGTGATGGAAGGCTGGTGCTACTTGGGAGGACATGTGGACAGCTATCAGGAAGTTAAGGTGGTCCAGGGGCCAATCTATGAATAAAATGCCATTTAATTCTAGGGTACGGTTTAATATTAAGCTTTCATGTCTTTTTTTGTATTTGTTGACTTTTATTTGTGTCTTTCTCCTGATTGTACTGCTAAAAATAAAGTTTATTAGTATAATTATAAAATTGTACAAATTATACACTAAGAGAGACATATATATATATATATATATATATATATATATATATATATATATATATATATAAATACATATATATATACGTATATGTTCATTGTAGTGAGAATTTAACTGGACTGAATCAGACGGTGGTGAGTTTTCAGAAACAATCATTGTAAAGGAAGAGCAGAGCAGCAGATGAGGGTGCATTAGCTTTATAAAAGAGAGGATATAGAAATAAAATGCATGTCCCTGGCCTGGTGTCTGTAGTGAAACTGTTTCAAACTGTAAAACATACAGAATTTAAAAATGAGCTTTTCGCCCGAACAGGGACTTGAACCCTGGACCCTCAGATTAAAAGTCTGATGCTCTACCGACTGAGCTATCCGGGCGCTCTAGCATGTCGTGGTGAGGAATGCGTCTTAAAGAGACCACATCAGGAAACATATTTGTTATGAGTTCGTATGATTTGATGCAGATTATATGGAGGAGTGTTTGAATATAAAACAAAACAGGAAGCACTGTGTTTTAGGCTGTGTGACGATCAGATAGTGGAGGCACTTTTATGGCAGTTCATGATATCACAATATTGGTTCAGTAGACTTGACGAACATCTGCTGATATATGTATGTTATAATCAACGTGGTAATGTTGCTACATGTTCAACAAACGCTCTTTGTATTAAACTAAGACGACGACGCGTGTCTGGAGTGGAGCTTACACGAAGAAGGAAGTACGTGGAGGTTAACGCTCTTGTCTCTCTTGGGCTAACTAGCATCGGGCTCGTTAGCATCCGCCATGTGAAGCTGGTTTAACCCTTCCTGATTAGGTTAGTGAAGACTGAGGAGATGTGACATCTTGTATTTTTCTACATCTTCATCGCAGTCGTGAAGGGAATTGTGTTTAACATGTCCGTGTTTAGCCTCGCTGCTACGCGCACATGCCGTGGTTTGTCACTAAAAAACATCAGGCCTCCACCGAAGCTAACAAGCTCGACTGAAACAGCAAAGTACGGACGCTCGAACCGGCAGAGCCACATCTCCACTGGGACACGTGTGTTCAGCTCTGCACCCCACAACCCAAAGGTCAGTCCATGCTAGTTTATTCAGCAGTTAAAGGTCCAGTGTGTAGGATTACGGTGAAATATATATAAAATTATCCTCGTGCTGTCGTCATTAGTGTGTAAACAACTTAAACTGTATGAATTGTTGTTTTCTTTAAGCTAGAACGGGCCCTTTATATTTAAATACTTTATATTTACGTAGGAGTGGGTCCTCTCTGTGGAGGCCGCCATGTTTTTTTTTGACAGTCAATAACAACTGAAGGCTGCCACAGGTTCTAGTTCATGTTTAGAAGGGGAGGGTGAGGTGAGGGGTATTCAGCTGAATCTTCAAATCAAATTATATTTGTACAGGCTTTAACAAAGTGTGACATCCTCTGTCCTCAACCCTCAACAAGAGTGAGGAAGAACTACCACAAAATAACATATTAACAGAGAATAAAATAGAAAGGGAGAGCCACCTGTGAGGGATCACTCTCCCAGGACGGACTGAAGTGAAATAGATGCAGCATGTCACTGAACACATCAGCAAAATAACAGTATTTACAACATTGATAAGAAGAAACAGTTTGTAACATAATGGAAATGTGTGTCAATGTTTAAAGTATTTGTACATAAGAAAATGTCTGATAGAGATGAAGGGAGCAGCAATGAGGAGTTACCTTCAGTAATGGTAGAGTATGTGAGCAGGCATGTGTATGTCAAGCAGTCAACAATCAGCTGCCATCATGATCCATCACCACTAGAGGTCACTACATTCCACACACTAAACCTTTAACGATCTTTTACTGTTGGTCTTGTTACCTGGTTGTTTGTCTCTACTTCAGGTGCCTGAGTTTGCCACGTGGGAACCAGTACCAGAGGACCAACTACCCCCGGTAATGTCCTCATTACTGGGTGATTGTGATGACTTTGAAATTCATGCACATTTAGTTTAAAAGCCCAGGTTTTGCTTGCTGTTATCAGTCATGATCACACAGGTTTGTAATGAAAATGTTACATTTTAATTTCAATATAAGTGATTGGGGACAAAATCTGTCCTCAAGATGTACAAGCATGTATTCAGCAGTTTATCTGTAGCTAACGTGAGAAATGTGCGATACAAACTGTATGGAAGCCCATTTCTGCCACTGTTAAAAAGTCCTGTTAGTTATTATAATGAGAGACTCTCAAAAATATGACTCACCAACTCAAAATAATTACTTAGTAACTCAAAATAGTGTTTAAATGACTCAAAATATTATCTTAGAAACTCAAAATAATGACTTAGTTACTCATGACAATGTCTAAATGAAACTTATTTATAGAAACTCATAAAAATTAAACGTGTTCATAAAATTAATGTGCATGTAATAAAACAGCAGAGATTACCAAAGGTCAGACAGGCTGGGTCATGAGTCAAGGAAGGGTTTGGTGATTAGATATTATTTATTGATTTAAAGCTTCAGTGTGTAGAATTTAGTGATATCTAGAGCTGAATACCCCCCATCTCAGCCTCCCCTTCCCAACATGGAAGAGAACCTGTGGTGAACTTCAGTTGTCATGAAAACTCAATCAGTTTTAGTTTGTCCAGTTGGGATGACAGTAAAAAACATGGCGGCCTCCACAGAGAGGAAGTAAATATAAAGTATTTAAATATAAAGCGCCTGTTCTATGGTAAGAAAACAACAACTCATACAATTTAGATGAGACACACCAGCGAAAACATCACTAAGATTATTTTATATTAAATTTCTGCCAAACATCCCTTTCACTTAAATCTTACACACTGAACCTTTAACGGTTTTATTCAAAGGTTATTTACAGCTTACATTTTTTGAAGTGATTGTGAATTGTACACATTTCTCACCAACACCTCTTGGATTTTGCAGCCCACACAAATTCCTGCAGACCTCGTGGACAAACTGGAGCGACTGGCCTTGGTGGATTTCCGGACCAAACAGGGTCTGGCCTGTTTGGAGAAAGCCATAAGGTTTGCAGATCAGCTTCATGTGGTTGACACGTCGGGGATTGAGCCCATGGATTCAGTCCTGGAGGACAGGTATGACAGGTCATGTGGGCCCTCTCATTGTTTCATCCAAATTGCATAAGAAATGAGCAACAACCACAGCTCAAATGTAACCTCTTCTGAAGCCCACTGCATAATTGTGTTTATGTTTTATTCATGAAAAATTCAGGGCTTTATACCTGAGGAACGACACAGTGACAGAAGGGGACTGTGCTGAGGAACTTCTTCATCTATCCAAAAGCACAGTGGAAGAATATTTCGTGGCACCTCCAGGTGAGAATAAACCTGAAAACATCAGAGTTGATTCTGTGATTTCTTTTAAATTGTTGAGATTATAATTCAGGTCATTGAAAGATAATTTGTCATGTTTTGCTTGTTATTGGAGGAATTAAGAACTTTTTTTTTCCCACAGGAAATATTCCTTTGCCAAAGCGGGAAGAGAGGTCCTCATTACTGAAACACTCAGAGTTCTGATCTATTTTTCCAGCATTTTTGACATTGGTTTTTTTTGCTGAGAAAAGACTGATAACAGCTTTGTCAGATACATAGTACAGTGATTCCAAACATGCCTCAACATGTCAATGACGTTAACAACACAAGGCCTTGTCTCATCTGAGTGATGTTGAGAGAACAGAAACTGAAAACTAACAAGTCAGGAAACAGAAACTGTGTTGATCAGCTGAGTCAGCTCGAGTATAAACTGTGATGACCTCAAACTACACCTGTCGTCAGCCCAACTACAAACCAATCAGATGACTGGAAAACAAGAGCATAATAGATCCATGACTCAGTCATCATACTACAGGATCCTGACAGAGACGAAGGTTGAAGTCACAAAACAAATAGACATGCCTCTCCCACAGACTGTATATAAGATATCTCTCCGTGTGAGAGGAGGCTGAATAAGCTGCCACAAAGATCTCATGACGTTATCACACTTAGTTAAGTGTTAATTATCAGTTTTTATTGTTATTTCAAAAACTTTATATAGGCATTCAATATCAAGTATAATTGTGTGGAATTTAAAACACGTTGCTTTAGTTTGATATTTGTATTCTGACTATACGAAGAGAATCGTTACAATTTGAAACTGACAAAAAACAAAGTAGAACTCTGTTAACTGGGCTTTGTGAAGAGTGACATTAAGTCCTGAATATGAACTGACATCTCTCCTAACATTTCCTGAATCTTTCTTGCACAGACAATAAACAAGAAAGTCCAAATTTAGGATTTCACATTAAAAACATATTATTAAAACAACCTATCTTGATCATACAGTTATCGACAATATAACTTCTTACAAGATCGATTTTTCAATCTTCTGTAAAAGAATAAATTAACTATAGAAAACATATTATGGAAAAGTAAAAAAGCTGCTGGTCATTTACTATTATTTTGACACTTGGGATTAATATTTTTTTCTTTCACTTTCCATTCATCAAAATGGTGACTGTCCAGGTAGGAAGAAAATAGGAGGGGGGGAGTCATCTGCATGGCATAGGGCTCTGTGGGTGAGGAGGGTGTTGTAGATGTCTTGGAAAAACCCCTGCTATGATTTATGAAGCCCCACCCTTTAAAACTCCTTTATCAGATGGTAAACTCTTAAACTTGCCTTGGGGCTTGTGATGATTGCATCATCACAACCATTGAACTATGTTCCTGCTATGCTGGAGGGGGGAGTTTCTGGACATTTCTAGAACCCTGAGGTTTACTCCACCCATATTCTGCTTTCTGTGTTCCAGTTCAACTTGGTTGCAATGAGTTTCATGTTGGACAGTTTGTGTCATTAGGTAAAATAAAGATGGAATCACAATCACATTTGAATGGTTGGACACAAAAATGAATAATTAGAATTATTTTAGGAATCCATTTTTTGCACAGGCACATTATATATACTAAACAAAGAATGACATGTTAACATTTTATTTTTGATAAATGGGCCTATAGATTTGCTGTATTTGTTCTGTTTTATTATGCATGTTGTAAATAATTTAATAGTGAGTTTAAATGTCAATTTACATGTCTCTTTACTTCCTGTACTGTGTTTCTAACGCTGGAAGTGTTCAGGGGGTTGCAGCACCCCTATTGGCAAGAGGCTGTAGCTGCAAGGCAAAGAAAAAGTTAATAAAACTGAAAGTCAGTGTAATAAATATTGTAATTAATAGACCAAAGTATTTCTTTGTTTCAGTATCTGTTAAATCTCTGCCTCACCTGCAATGACGTGTGGCCTCATTAGGACCAGGCTTTTGTCCTATCAGCACACACACACACACACACAGTCCCTGCATCATCCCCCAACAGGGAGGAGAATGGAAACTGAAAGTAAGAGACGGAGAGAGGAAAACGAATCTTATGAAAAAGGGGCGGAGCTGATCAGCTGATCAGCCTCTATAAAGTGATGAGTTGAAACTTCAGCGGGTGTTGTTGTTGCTGAGCTTCATCTGTTCGCCTGCTGATCACTGAAGACCAACATTTCCTGATTTCCTGAGGAGTTTCTATTTCGAGTCAAGGGGTGAGGGAACTCATTCACACTGTGAAGGTTTATTCCAAACAGTTTAAACCAAACTTATGATTAAAAGTTTGATTTGTGTTTCAGACATGGATATAATCATCACTATGCTGAACGGGAGATCCGTCACACTGACGGTGAAACCCCAGGACACGGTGGGCTACCTGAAGCAGCTCATCCAGCAGAAGCTGGCGGTGCCCGCTGAGAGGCAGAGGCTGCTGTATGACAACGGTCAGCGGACCGACCTGAGCGACGACTCGAGGCCCGTGGGCTCCTACGGGCTGCATGCCGGCTCCAGGCTGTCTCTGCTGGTGATCGAGCCGAGCCCGCCGGCTCCCATCCAGGTCTTCCTGAGGAATGAGAAGGGCCAGCTGACCACCTACGACATCACACCTGACGAGACCGTGAGCGACTTCAAGCGCAGGGTCCAGTGCAGGGAGGGTGTGCCGGAGAGTCAGCAGAGGCTGGTGTACCAGGGCCGGGAGATGACCAGCGGCAGACTGTCGGACTACCACGTTGAGGCACTGAGCACCATCGACCTGTTACTGCGTCTGAGAGGAGGAAGGTGATCACTATCTGATCATGGCCTGATCATCACACAGCCTTAATCACAGTGTTTTATATTTCTACAACATTCCTCCATGTAATCTGCAGCAAACCATACAAACTCATAGATCTCGAACTCATACATAATTTATGTTTCTTGTACGTGAGAATTCATTCGTTATTTTGGAAGGATATTGAGGAAAATGTTAAAACATGTATCTTGTTTAAAGTGTTGAAAAAAAAATGCCTGCCCATTTAACCAGAGGCCTAAATAGATTCAAACTCTTCAGAAAGTTATTATTAAGATTTGGGTTCGAGGGATTTACTGGGTTAGGCCTTTAGGTATTGTACATCATGTCATGTTGCACCATCATCAGTGACCCAGTGGACAAACCAAACACTAGCTCTAAAGAAGGTCTTTTGAGTATTTAGGATAATTGATGTTCACACTTGCACTAGATCTGAACGTTTAATTTATTATTTTTCTTGTGGCAATACAACTTTGTCTTACACAAAGAATGACATAAGTATTTGTTCTGTTTTATTATGCCTGTTGTAAATAATTGAATAAAGTGATTTTAAATGTCAATTTACATGTCTCTTTATTTCCTGTACTGTGTTTCTAACGCTGGAAGTGTTCAGGGGGTTGCAGCACCCCTATTGGCAAGAGGCTGTAGCTGCAAGGCAAAGAAAAAGTTGATAAAACAAATCAATTAAAAAATCAGCCTTTTTGAGTAACATCTTGAGAGTAGCATAGCAGTAGGTCTAACATTTTAAAATTCATAGTTGTAGTGTATATATCTAATGCACAAAATAACCTTCAGTGGAGGTAAAAGTGGCACAGATGGTTTTTTTTTAATTTCCATTGATATGAAATGTGATTGGCCATTCAAATTAATACAGAAATCATGAATTTGGCTGCAGCACTGATATGATTTTATAAGATAGAGCTTTTCGCAGCACCTCCTGCATCCCTGGAACAAACCACTGACCCACTGTGGCACTGCTAAAACTGACTGTGATACAATTGTTCCTTTGTAGTAATCAGGTCTGTTTCTCACCACCTCACAACTGTCTTCATATCTGTTGTATGGGACTGGTGGACCTTACTGTAATCTCACCTCCCTACCAACTCTTTCATTAACTGTCTGACCCTGAGTGGATACACTCCCAGCACACACACTCATACAAAACCAAACACTTCTTCTTCTTCGTGGGCTCCTGAACAGTGTGAAGTTGAACTCTTGATGAAAAAGTTTATGGTCTTCATGTCAGATTTTCACCACACTGACATTATATATATAATTCAAGACTTAATATGAAATAATTCAAGATGCTGACAGGGCTTTGTAAAATTTAAATTACTAACTCAAAAAGATGAATTGGTTGCCAGATTTACACATCACTGTTTTTCTGAGGAGAAAATTGAAAACCAGATCAAATAGCCATGATTTATATTTATTCATTAGCTTTATAGACACCAATGGTTATTTATGTGGTGTCTGCAACAGTTTATAAAAATGGTTAGTGTGTTGGGACAGAAGATGAGAGTCAGTGTAATAATTATTGTAATTAATTAAACCAAGTATTTCTTTGTTTCAGTATATTAAATCTCTGCCTCACCTGCTTGTTAAACCTGGATCACTATCTGGTTAATTCCAAACAAGCCTCAACATGTCAATGAGTTAACAACACAAGGCCTTGTCTCATCTGAGTGACGTTGAGAGAACAGAAACTGAAAACTAACAAGTCAGGAAACAAAAACTGTGTTGATCAGCTGAGTCAGCCTGAGTATAAACTGTGATGAGCTCAAACTACACCCGTTGTCAGCCCAACTACGAACCAATCAGATGACTGGAAAACAAGAGCATAATAGATCCATGACTCAGTCATCATACTACAGGATCCTGACATGGACAAAGGTTTGGTATTTGTATTCTGACTATACGAAGAGAATCGTTACAATTTGAAACTGACAAAAAACAAAGTAGAACTCTGTTAACTGGGCTTTGTGAAGAGTGACATTAAGTCCTGAATATGAACTGACATCTCTCCGAACATTTCCTGAATCTTTCTTGCACAGACAATAAACAAGAAAGACCAAATTTAGGATTTCACATTTAAAACATATTATTAAAACAACCTATCTTGATCATACAGTTATCGACAATATAACTTCTTACAAGATCGATTTTTCAATCTTCTGTAAAAGAATAAATTAACTATTAAAAACATATTAAGGAAAATGAAAAGCTGCTGGTCATTTACTATTATTTTTACACTTGGGATTAATATTTTTTAGTTTCACTCTTCATTCATCAAAATGGTGAGTCTGTCGCCGCTATTATTTACCCTAGCTATCGAGCCACTTGCTATGGCAATTCGTAAAAACATCAACCTGAATGGAATAAAGATGTGACGTAGTCACACTAACTCTTATTTTTCTTTTGGTTCCATGTCTCATCACTAACTCTCCTGTCATTTCAGAGCCTGCTTTTCTTCCCTGCCATGCAAATATCTCATTCCCCTCACCTGGTTGTCCCCGCCCACCTCCTCACCTGCAGTCCATTTGCTCATTAGTTCCTCAGTATATATTCCAGTCATTTTCACTTGATCTCTGCCAGATTGTCTTGTGTTGTATTTTGCCAAGTTCTCCAGTATTTACACTTTTGCCTTCTTGTTCTGACCCTGTGTTGCCTTCTTGTTCTGACTCTGTGTTGCCTTCTTGTTCTGACTCTGTGTTGCCTTCTTGTTCTGACTCTGTGTTGCCTTCTTGTTCTGACCCTGTTTTGCCTTCTTGGACTTCGGATACCTGCCTGCCCCTTGACGGATTTGTTTGCCTGATTTTGATCTCCTGGTTTTGACTCTGCTTGTTTTTGGACTGAATAAACGGATCTTCCCTTGCAACTTGCCTGCCTATCATCGTGCTTTTGGGTTCTCTCTTGCCAGCACCAGTGACCCTGACGAAAGATAGGAGATATTGAACATCTCATAGCTTTATATGCAGATGATGTAATTCTGTTTTGTTCTAACTTGAAACACACTCTACCTACTTGACTTGATCTCATAAACACTTTTGGAATCTTTACAAAATAAATAGCACCAAATCAGTAATATTATTTATGAATGAAAATTAGAGACTCAACTCTCCAATTCATTCTCCTTTTCTGGTATCATTAGAAGGCTTTGTGTATTTGGGTGTGAAGATCACTCCTACCATTGACAAAATTGTCCAAATGAACTACAGTCCCTTAACAGATAGAGTTACAGAGCTTATAAACAGGTGGACAAGATTACATATGTCTATGATCGGGTGCATCAATGTTTTGAAAATATCAATTTTACCTAAGTATTTGTATCTTTTCCAATCTATTCCACTTGCTCCCCCACTTTCCTTTTTCCATTCTCTTGAAAAGCTCTTCTCCTCCTTTATTTGGAACAACAGGCGTCTAAGGCTCAGGCTCTCATTGATATATCTACCATACCATAGAGGTGGATTACAGCTATCAAATCTTACATGGTATTATTGGGCAGCTCAAATCAGAGCAGGAATATTTTATTTTGTGAAGGACCATCCCCCAGCGTGGGTTTCAATAGAATCTTATTCAGTTAATATTCTTTTGTTTGTTTTTTCCCTTTACCTTTTCTGTTATTATTGTTATTTTTTTATTCATCATTCATTTTATTTTCATCATTATTATTACTGCTATTATTATTGTTGTTTCTTGTATGTGCCTTCTTGTTCTGTGTTGTTCACCGTTTGTAAACTAACAAAATGTGCAATAAACATATATTTTTAAAAAAAGGTGAGTGAGCAGTATGTGTGGCCAAAGGGTGTAGTGATGATATTCATTAATTTGATTCTATTTATTTGTTATGATTGATTTATATTATTTTCATGTGTGTTGTTTACGTTGTAATGTTCTTTAACTTGAATTTTAAAAAATCTATTTTTATCTGGTCTGTTGCTAAAAAATGTAAACCAACTGTGTGATGAAATTGTACAGTCAAATGTATCAAAGGTTGGGTAAATGTTGCTATGGGGGTCCAACTTCCATGTTAAATGATGTTTGTTTCACTCAGCCCTGCAGTGTGAAGGGCAGAGAGGGTGTTGAGCATCCTGACAGCCTGGTGGATGAAGTTGACTCTCAGCCTGCTGGTCCGGCCGGAGACTCCACAGTCTCCTCCCTGAGGGTAGCAGGCTGACAAGGCTGTGTGACGGGTGGGTGGAGTCATCTGCATGGCAGAGGGCTCTGTGGGTGAGGAGGGTGTTGTAGATGTCTTGGAAAACCCCCTGCTATGATTTATGAAGCCCCACCCTTTAAAACTCCTTTATCAGATGGTAAACTCTTAAACTTGCCTTGGGGCTTGTGATGATTGCATCATCACAACCATTGAACTATGTTCCTGCTATGCTGGAGGCGGGAGTTTCTGGACATTTCTAGAACCCTGAGGTTTACTCCACCCATATTCTGCTTTCTGTGTTCCAGTTCAACTTGGTTGCAATGAGTTTCATGTTGGACAGTTTGTGTCATTAGGTAAAATAAAGATGGAATCACAATCACATTTGAATGGTTGGACACAAAAATGAATAATTAGAATTATTTTAGGAATCCATTTTTTGCACAGGCACATTATATATACTAAACAAAGAATGACATGTTAAAATTTTATTTTTGATAAATGGGCCTATAGATTTGCTGTATTTGTTCTGTTTTATTATGCCTGTTGTAAATAATTTAATAGTGAGTTTAAATGTCAATTTACATGTCTCTTTACTTCCTGTACTGTGTTTCTAACGCTGGAAGTGTTCAGGGGGTTGCAGCACCCCTATTGGCAAGAGGCTCTAGCTGCAAGGCAAAGAAAAAGTTAATAAAACTGAAAGTCAGTGTAATAAATATTGTAATTAATAGACCAAAGTATTTCTTTGTTTCAGTATCTGTTAAATCTCTTCCTCACCTGCAATGACGTGTGGCCTCATTAGGACCAGGCTTTTGTCCTATCAGCACACACACACACACACACACACACACACACACACACACACACACACACACACACACACACACACACACACACACACACACACACACACAGTCCCTGCATCATCCCCCAACAGGGAGGAGAATGGAAACTGAAAGTAAGAGACGGAGAGAGGAAAACGAATCTTATGAAAAAGGGGCGGAGCTGATCAGCCTCTATAAAGTGATGAGTTGAAACTTCAGCGGGTGTTGTTGTTGCTGAGCTTCATCTGTTCGCCTGCTGATCACTGAAGACCAACATTTCCTGATTTCCTGAGGAGTTTCTATTTCGAGTCAAGGGGTGAGGGAACTCATTCACACTGTGAAGGTTTATTCCAAAAAGTTTAAACCAAACTTATGATTAAAAGTTTGAATTGTGTTTCAGACATGGATATAATCATCACTATGCTGAACGGGAGATCCGTCACACTGACGGTGAAACCCCAGGACACGGTGGGCTGGCTGAAGCAGCTCATCCAGCAGAAGCTGGCGGTGCCCGCTGAGAGGCAGAGGCTGCTGTATGACAACGGTCAGCGGACCGACCTGAGCGACGACTTGCGGCCCGTGGGCTCCTACGGGCTGCATGCCGGCTCCAGGCTGTCTCTGCTGGTGATCGAGCCGAGCCCGCCGGCTCCCATCCAGGTCTTCCTGAGGAATGAGAAGGGCCAGCTGACCACCTACGACATCACACCTGACGAGACCGTGAGCGACTTCAAGCGCAGGGTCCAGTGCAGGGAGGGTGTGCCGGAGAGTCAGCAGAGGCTGGTGTACCAGGGCCGGGAGATGACCAGCGGCAGACTGTCGGACTACCACGTTGAAGCACTGAGCACCATCGACCTGTCACTGCGTCTGAGAGGAGGAAGGTGATCACTATCTGATCATGGCCTGATCATCACACAGCCTTAATCACAGTGTTTTATATTTCTACAACATTCCTCCATGTAATCTGCAGCTAACCATACAAACTCATAGATCTCGAACTCATACATAATTTATGTTTCTTGTACGTGAGAATTCATTCGTTATTTTGGAAGGATATTGAGGAAAATGTTAAAACATGTATCTTGTTTAAAGTGTTGAAAAAAAAAATGCCTGCCCATTTAACCAGAGGCCTAAATAGATTCAAACTCTTCAGAAAGTTATTATTAAGATTTGGGTTCGAGGGATTTACTGGGTTAGGCCTTTAGGTATTGTACATCATGTCATGTTGCACCATCATCAGTGACCCAGTGGACAAACCAAACACTAGCTCTAAAGAAGGTCTTTTGAGTATTTAGGATAATTGATGTTCACACTTGCACTAGATCTGAACGTTTAATTTATTATTTTTCTTGTGGCAATACAACTTTGTCTTACACAAAGAATGACATAAGTATTTGTTCTGTTTTATTATGCCTGTTGTAAATAATTTAATAAAGTGAGTTTAAATTTCAATTTAAATGTCTCTTTATTTCCTGTACTGTGTTTCTAACGCTGGAAGTGTCAAGAGGATGACAGTCAGTGTGATAATTATTGTAATTAATAAAACAAAGTATTTCTTTGTTTCAGTATCTATTAAATCTCTGCCTCACCTGCTTGTTAAACCTGGATCACTATCTGGTTAATTCCAAACAAGCCTCAACATGTCAATGAGTTAACAACACAAGGCCTTGTCTCATCTGAGTGACGTTGAGAGAACAGAAACTGAAAACTAACAAGTCAGGAAACTAACAAGTCAGGAAACTAACAAGTCAGGAAACTAACAAGTCAGGAAACAAAAACTGTGTTGATCAGCGGAGTCAGCCTGAGTATAAACTGTGATGAGCTCAAACTACACCCGTCTACAACTACAAACCAATCAGATGACTGAAAAACAAGAGCATAATAGATCCATGACTCAGTCATCATACTACAGGATCCTGACAGAGACGAAGGTTGAAGTCACAAAACAAATAGACATGCCTCTCCCACAGACTGTATATAAGATATCTCTCCATGTGAGAGGAGGCTGAATAAGCTGCCACAAAGATCTCATGACGTTGTAACACTTGTGTGTTGTGTAAATTATCAGTTTTTATTGTTATTTCAAAAACTTTATTTAGGCAATCAATATCACATAATTGTGTTGTGTTTAAAACACGTTGCTTTAGTTTGGTATTTGTATTCTGACTATACGAAGAGAATCGTTACAATTTGAAACTGACAAAAAACTTAGTACAACTCTGTTAACTGGGCTTTGAGAAGAGTGACATTAAGTCCTGAATATGAACTGACATCTCTCCTAACATTTCCTGAATCTTTCTTGCACAGACAATAGACAAGAAAGACCAAATTTAGGATTTCAAACAACCTATCTTGATCATACAGTTATAGACAATATTTCTTCTTACAAGATCGATATTTCAGTCTTTTGTAAAAGAATAAATTAATTATAAACAACATTTAAAATTGTCTGTTATTACAGTCATCTTTCCAAAATATCACAGAAGCCTGTAATAGATTAAATGCATCATTGCAAAGGTTTGTTAGGAGTTCCTCAGAAGATCTTCACCATGTGAAATGTATAATCCAGATTAGGATCAGGTTAACAGTCGTACATTAAACAGCCTGGTTAAGTTGTTTTAGTTAATTGAAAGCCACAGAGTCTCTGTGAAGGAGCCGTTTCCTCCTGCTTTGTTTTTCTGTGAAGAAATCTTCAGAAGCATCATTTCCTCACCGATGCGAGGTAGGCATACCAAAATAAGGCGATGATGTTGGCAAACAGCACTCTGAACTGAGAGCACAAACAGACGCAGGAGCACAAACAGTAGAGGAAAACAGAAAAGCATTACAAGTGGTGTCAGTGTGAGACCGTCTTGTTTCAACAACTGGATTATCCTCAGTAAACAATGGTGTTGAATTTGACTAAAACCCTTGAAATCTTGACAATAAGAAGTGAGTAAACCACTGTAACAGGTTGTCTGTCACAATGGCCCTGGTGAAATACAGACCTGAACAGGCACAAAGTTGATATTGATGAACTGAAAGGGAGTCCACACTTTCCAGTTCATCTTCAGAGCGGTCAAGTAACTTCCCCGCATCTTCTTTTCAAATTCCTCCCATCCTTTAGCCTGAAAACAGAGTGGAACACCATATCATTATGTCCTTTTGCAAATTTGCACAAAGATTGACTAATATTGGGTGTACCTTCTTTTAGAGAATTGTGAGGAAGCGTTTTTGAGATGACTCACCTCCAGAATGTTCATAACAAAGTAGAAAAGGAGCAGGAAGCCGGGGGCGAATATAAGGCGATCCAGTAGCAGTCGTTTGACTATACAGTACGGGTCGGTGGTGGGCATCCACACCTCCATCAGCTGGTAGAAGTAGTGGCTCACGGGTCCTGTTATAATCAACCTGCAACAGGCATAAAAAGACATATAATACATACATTATTTTATAATGTATAAAAATACATGGATGTAGGGGCGGAGTGAATTTTAAGAAAGAAAATATATGGTTCATTTAATTTGGGAACAATTCTATCTTCTATCATTGACATTAAACTATGTATCAACAAATGTAATATTATATAACTGGTGAAACACAATTTATCTGTACCTCAATTGTATCTTATCTACATATTTAATATGTACAAGATCGTTCTTAGAAGTTATAAAAGTAAGTGGCTGGGAGATGTGCGCTGATGATGTCGTCACTCGTCACCTTATAGCGTCTGGCTTACGACAACAACAGTATATTTAAGTGCAGTATGACATTACATTTAAACCTTAAAAAGTATTTTAGTCTCTGGAACATCAATATGCTTGTATGACGTGTGTCTGTATAAAGTCTTACCCATAAATGGCGTAGCGTGCAGCTCCAGCTGTGTCAATCTCACTGAGCGGGTCTCCATGCTTGACCTTTTTTCTTGCCTCCAAAATCTGAGACAGGAGATTTCCTAGAGCTGAGAGGATGCCACTAAAAATATCAAGGACACACACACACACACACACACACACACACACACACACACATACACCTGTTAGTGTGCAGCAGGTGAATTCAGAACATGGCACTGAAATAAAAATGTATCATGGGTCAGTATTAGGGGAGGTTCTCCGGGCAGATGCTGATTGGCTGAAGCCAGGGTGCACACACACACGTGAGCAGTGCAAACAAAGTGATCTACACAAGTGAAAACAGTTATTAAGTAAACATAACTGCACTGTTTTAACTTTGAAAGTCTTAGGTAAACTGGATTCTTTAATTGTTAAGAGCAACACAGAAGAAACTGGGCAGAGAACCAGCAGCAGGCAGCTCTGCAGAGAGAACAGTCCGACAGACAGAGCTTCAGACCTGGTCACAGACTTGGTGAGGATGGGGTATTTCTTCAGGAGAACCAGGTACTGCTGGAGCAGGCGGAAATGTAAGGACGCGTCCCGGACAGGTCGACTCTGCACAGGCATCGTCACTTCTTCTTGTTTCCCGGAGCAAAGCGAGCAAACATTACCCCGACAAACAAAAGTCTCAGGGGCCAAGTTACAGAGTAACGCCTTCCTCGGCTTCCTGTTTGCGTCATTGCGTCATCGGCGGAGCCACGCCCACGCGGCGACGTCCCATTCTGTTACGGTTTGTTTTTGTTTTATTAAAGGTACAGTGTGTAGAATTTAGTGATATCTAGTGTTGGAATCACATGTTGCAGCTGAACACCCCTCACCTCACCCTCTCCTTCCAAACATGAAAAAGAACCTGTGGTAGCTTCAGTTGTCATAAAAACTCAAAAGGTGTTTAGTTTGTCCAGTCTGGACTAATGTAAAAAACATGGCGGCCTCCGCAGAGACGACCCCCTCTATGTAAATATAAATTATTTAAATATAAAGGGTCTTTTCTGGGGTAAAGAAAACTACGATTCATACAATTAGATTAAACAAACTAGTGAAAACATCATGAGGATTATTCTGCCAATAGTTTCCTTTCACCTAAATCTTACTCACTGGACCTTTAGGTTTAAAAGCGTTTTCCTGCTTCACAACCAGTTTAACAAGCTTACATGTGGAGCAGCATAGATATGAGTAGTAACAGAGACGATCAGATGCACAAGGCTGAACAGTGACATTTTCACAAAGAATAATGTGTTGAGAAAAAAGACACTGAAAGAAAATGTCAGCCTGCACATTAAATCTTCCAGCTATGTAAGGATGATGCTGTTATGCTCAGGAGTAAGGTAAATAAAACTAATCCTTGTACGAAGGCGTTCTAAGGTCATGCACTTGATTGTCTGGGACAAAGAACAAAAACTCAAGAACAAGTAGAGGATATTAATTATTGTGTACAAGTGACAACACTACTTCCAGTTTTAGAAGAGGTTTAATGGAACCAACTCTTGAGTAAAAGCAAACTTTAATGGCTGAACTAAGAACTCAATAAGTATGCACAAACACATTAACAATGTGGAGACTGACAAACGCAAATGATACAACTCTGTACCACAACAATAACAATAAGGCTTTTAAGAAAAGAAGGTGCTCAGAAAAAACAAACTCTTTCATTGAAAACATTTTTTTTTTGCTGAAACAGGAAATTGTGGAAGCTTATGTATGGGTTAGGGTCTGTAGTTAATGGTAACACATGTTAGAAAAACATACATACATACAAAAGAAAGACATACACATGCATTACAACTTAAAGTGCCGTCCAGTCTATCGGAGTCTTCCCGGATTTCTTCAGCAGCTCGTTGGCCTTTGAGAAATGTTTACACCCGAAGAATCCACGATGAGCAGACAAGGGAGAGGGATGCACGGCCTGCAGCACATGGTGGCGTTTCTGTAACAGTGTAAAAACTTAGATGCTTGAACATAATAAAAAGCTTCTGTGTAAATTGTTTGTAAGAAAAGTAAAGTGTTGACCCACCCTGTTAATAGCAGCTCCCTTCTTGTGAGCGTATGACCCCCACAGCATGAAGACGAGGCCCTCCAGGTTATTGCTGAGCCACTGCACCACAGCGTCAGTGAAAGTCTCCCAGCCCTTGTCTTTGTGGGAGTTGGCCTGATGCGCTTGGACGGTCAACACAGCGTTGAGCAACAACACACCTGAAGTTTGAGGTCACAGAGGGAAAAAAGATGGCAGCTCTGTCAATCAATGACAGCTCTCTTGTTGTGTAACTGTGTAAACATTAAAGCTGCTATTGTTTTTTTTAACTACCTTGTTGGGCCCATCCAGTAAGATCTCCGTGTCTCGGGTGCTGGAAGCCGTCAATGTCTGTAATCAGTTCTTTATACATGTTCTCCAAACTGCAAATGACAAATTTAACAAAAATGACTAAAGCCTTTTTCAGACATGAAAAACATATGAAGAACGGATAAGGACATGTCATAAATTGTAGTGTGTATATCATGTTTTTGTTTGAAGCAATTGACACCAGCGTTGACCCTCTCAATAGCCTCTCAAATCTCATTATCTTTCCAAGTTACCATCTTTGTCTGCATCCTATACACGTGTTGTACCTCTTTCTCCTCCTACATATAAATCCGTCTGAGATGTTTATATTATTTGAGTTAAGTTTTGTATCTGTCTCTTGTTAGAAACGCCACTAAATTTGACTACTGTACTCTCACTCGGACATTACTTATGACCTATGTACTGAGAGAGACTGAGGAGGCTTCTCACCTGGGTGGAGGAGAAACTGGTCTCTTGACACTAAAGCACAGTCCGTGGGCTTGGTTTGGACCATGATATGGATCCTGGCCAAGAATCACCACCTTGACCTGGAGTGAGAGACAGAGATTTTAAATTCATTTTTCCATAAAATATAGAAATGAACATAAGCCTATGGATACCTCAGTAGTTATGAGCTGATATATATATATTCATACTAATATACTTTCTTTGATTATTGTTGATGATTTGCTTTGGCCTTGGAAGTTATATGATGAGTCACGTAGGCCTTATTTATAAAACTGACCAGAATAAAGTGTTTCATACTAAAATGTCAGGGTTTCACTCACATCTCGGATGCCACACATCTGAGTCCAGGTGAAGACCTGATCAGCGGGTGGGAACACAGTGTGACGTTTCCTCTCCCCGGAGACAAAGTCCATCAGCTGTGACAGAGATAAGAGATGTCAACTATCGAGAACCACAGGGAGCAACAGTGTGCAGCAGTGTGGAGACTCCATTACTCACTTGCTTGAAGTACGCTTTTCCAAACTCTGCGGAGAGTTCCTCTTTCCAGCTCTCCCCGAAACCAGTAAGCGTGTAGGCCGAGGAGAGTCTCTCCAGCGCGGCTCTCTTGTTGCGGGCGATCCGCTCCTGCTGCGCCGGAGACAGGGGCTTCTGAGCGGAGGAGGCTGCAGCAGCAGGAGGACTGGGTGGGTCTGAGTCCACCTCCGAGGCTTTGCGCTTCCTCTGCATAGTTTGAATGTGTTGGATAAAACACAGAGGAGGTGAGGGCGGCTTTAGAAACCGTCCAAAGCGGAGGAAACACATCGTCACGCGGACGAAGCCTCACTGTTTGCAACGAGTGGTTGTGAACGCGGCCTGGATGACGCTGATCGCGTCGCGGGAAACTAAACACTGCAGTAAATTAGGTTAGCTTAAAAAGTGAACATGGTCATGGTTTAACTGTGCCAACGTGGCGCGTGTTATCATGTTAGCTACAGAATCAGAAGCGTCACTCACCGCGTCTGTAGCTTCCTCCTCGGTTTCATTTAAATCCTTAGAAATCCGCTTTTTGGAGACGGGCGAAAAAAAAGAATGAATCGTTTTCTGTCCAATCATCTTGTTGAGACGCAGTAAAATAATGGACGTCACTAGAGGCTAATTAATCAAAACAAACGGCTGCAGGCTCCTCTGGAAAAAACTCTCTTCACTGACCGGGAGGTACGTAGTTCGCGCCAACAGTGAGTGACGTCATTAGGATTATGATAATGAGCAGGGCTCTGTTCAAGACCAACTGCTGTGAAACATGTTCTCCACTGTTTGAGGTACTCAGCATGAAGAGAACTGTACGACAACCACGGTGGTTTCACGGTTATATAGATGTAGTGAATGTGTTCGAGTCTCTGTGGTTGAGTCTGTTTTGTAGAATAGGTTTGTATTGGTTCCTGCCTCTTACCTACACACGTTTTAATGCGTTATTCAGTCTCATGATGTTGAATTGAAACTTTGTTCATAACATTGAGCTCAAGGACAATGTGATGGGTATTTTCTGGATTCCATATAGATAGATACGAAATAACACCAATCAAGATATATCAAAAGAGTTCAACCGACTGATTGATAAAGAAAACAGTTAATTGTGCTGGGTAGCTGGGTAGATTGTTAACATTTTTAAAGAATATACATGAGGCATTTATGCAATACACTTTACAGGTGATATATGCACTTAACTCAGACTTAGACTTATCAAGATGGATGATATATCTCCACTTCCTCCCACTACACAGAAACAAAGCCATTTTATCCAAGATTCGATACCACCATATTGCCCATTTGGAGTTTTCGCAGTAGTGATGGTGGATGGAGCCATGGACATTGAACATATTTAATTGGGTGCATGTCCTGTCAACTAACGTGGAGATGGCTGGGTCACCAGGTGGTGATCGAGAGGCTTGGGGTGAAGTCATATTGTCCATCTTTATATACAGTCTATGACTCCAACCAACAGAGAATATGCTCTTATCACATTTAATCTGAAATCTGTGTTAATGTTTGATTCTTCTTTACATCTTCCAGATCTCGAAAAGTAAAATTAAGCTCCTCAGACGGAAAACAGGTTCCTACAATGGATACGTTTGTGACTCAGACACAGAATAAACGCTCCTGCACCTGTGATGCCGTAACAAGAAGAAGTCCAAGGAAGAAGATCAAACTGTTGGAAGCTGCGAGGGTGAAGGATGAGGAAGATGAAGATGAAGATGCAGCTTTAGCAGAGTTCTCTCATCCTGTTCCATGGCAGAAAATAGAGGCAGAGGGACTAGACTGTGATTATGCTTTACTGTTCTCCAGAGAGGAAGCAGACCAGCTGTTTAAACAGTTGGAGGAGGAGGTGGAGTACTCAACAGGTACAACATCAACCCCTCTTTTTTTGTAATATTGTTGAAGCTGCTGTTGAGCAGTTGTGGTTGTTTCTTTTCAAGGGGAAGAAGCAAAGGTCCACGTGTTTGGAAAGCTGTACAATATACCCAGAAAGCAGGCGACATACGGAGATGCAGGTGTAACCTACACTTATTCTGGGGTGAAACGTTCAGCCTGTCCTTGGACTCCAACCTTGGAATCCATCCGGGACGCTGTCACTAAAACAACAGGACAGACGTTTAACTTTGTCTTGGTAAACAGGTGAGAAATGACTGAACACAAGTTGCAAAGGTCACAGTTTGCTGCATCACCCTGATGAAAGTGCTCCTCTCTCCACCAGGTACAAAGACGGGCAGGATCACATGGGTGAGCATCGGGACGATGAAAAGGAGCTGGACCCATTTTGTCCCATTGCCTCTGTCTCTCTGGGAGCAGCACGAGACTTCATCTTCAGGCACAGAGACACTCGAGGAAAACAGAGCTGCCGGCAGATAGAACCCGTGAAGCTGGAGCTCGCTCCCGGGAGCCTGCTCCTTATGAACCCACCCACCAACACTTTCTGGTACCACAGCCTTCCTGTGCGTAAGAGGGTCCTACTGCCTCGCATCAACCTCACTTTCAGACGCATCGTACTGGACAGCAAGAAATGAGAAGGAGCCATGGTGGGGGCAAGGCCCTCACTGGTCAATACTGCCTGAGGATATAGACAATATCACAGATCTAAAATTTGTTTCTCATTGTAGTGGCTGAAGCTGAGCCATTAAATGGCAGCGCACAGTGAAGGTGAGGATGCTCAGCTGGGACTCTGTGAATCTTTGGTCAAATTTCTGTCTCATTCAAGTTCCAACTCAAACTTCTTCAGTAACTATCATCGTTGATTAGAGCAGGCAGGCTTTATTTTGACAGAGCAGTCAACCAATGGTGCCCTGATTTTAGATTAGGCCTTTAACATGTGTGGTGGTAGAAGGAAAGATGTTGACTATCCCAAATATAGGCTCATATTGATCAGACTCAGAAATTTAAATGTGATTACAGTGAAGTGACAGTACTCTGATATGACCCCGGATCTAATTTCAACAAGTTTGTGAGAATCGCAGTTCATTTTTGAGTCAGTGTACTCGTCTTGTCCAGAGCTTTAAACCCCATCTTATATAAGATTATTACCTCTGCCTTGGAAGTTATGTTTTCACCCCAGTCCTTTTGTTTGTAAGCAAGATTATGCAAAAATATAATAACCTGGATGGATAACCTGAAACTGGAAGGAAGAAGAAATAACCTTTGGTGAAAATGCAAATGAGCCAGGATTTTTTTACACTTTCTTTAACATTGAAGGAGATGGAGGTTTTTCATGCATCTTGATGGAAAAACAAAGGAACATTTTCGGAAACTAATGTGTGTGAAATTTGGTGCAGCTTGATTGAATATAAGGGGAGTGTTGGGCCTTGGTGAAGCTTTGTGCTGTGTCCTAGTTATTATCTGTGTCTGCCTTTGTTACGTTCACTCTGTGAAATGATGTATTTATTTTTCTTTTGAAAACTACTGCTCGTTTGTTTCTTCGGTGCATATTCAGTCGGTTTAAAGAAAATTCTTCGACTTGGAAGAGAGTCAGTGTTGTGTTCAATGACACTTCAGAAAATGTGGTGCTTGATTCTAGGCTGACAGATGCTTAAATAAATCTAGAATGCACATTAGCTTTGTTTTTTAATACCTGAAAACAATCACCTTCAAAGATCATACACAGATACACACAATCCCACATGAATATACATTTGTGCAAATCGCAAACATTACCAGGAGCTTCCCACTAGGCTGTTTTTCTTACTGATTGGTTGGAGCAAACAAGGCAGTCATCAATTATGCAGAATTTAAAAATATTCAGAATTACTTGCCCAAAACACCTGCAGTTTTCTTCTGGCTGTCTCAACCACAAGCAGATTATGAATTTGTTAAAGACGATGTCAAACAGCTCGGGTACACCATGCTTTCACTAAGAGATCTTATGTTATGTTCACATCAGCTGCAGCAGACATGGTTTCAGTGTTAAAAAATCCTGCGCAATAAAGACAACATGGCACTTTAACCTCAACTGTGCAGCTCTGCAAAACAGGACAGTGTAAGGATTACTGGAAACAAAAAATATCAAATTCAATATCTCATGATCTATTTCAGACAATGTTCACTGCTGAGAATGATTAAGCAGATTAGATTAGACAATGGAGAACCAGAGTTAAAGAATTTGACCAATTTGTCTTTTTTAGAGTATGTAACAAGTAGCATCATCTCCATAGAGTCCTGATGAGTTACCTCTGTTGAGCTGCATCAACACCTCTGACAGCCTCAGCCAAAATAACACAGGACTCTTACCATAGAATCCACAATATTGTCAAGTGTTGTCAAGTTTTTTTGTACCAGCCACATTGACAGAAACAGTTACACGTGTCAAATATCCAGCAGGTCCGTCCTCATTCGGATTTAGAGCATCCTACTTTCAGAGCAGATGGCAAAATGTCCGTTCATGGAATTCATGTCAGAAAACATCATAGAGTGATCTTCAACATGTTGCTGTGATCCAGGAAGTAAAAAAGCTGTTTCTACAACTCCATGATTCCTTTCCTCTCTGCTCTCTGAGTCATAATCTGCCCGTCGATAACAACGTTTAACTGGCACATACACCTGTGACAGTTTGACTGGAGTACGTCCAGTTACTCAGAGCGCAGAGCGAGGTCCAGCCTTCGCACTCTCTCGTAGAAGAGCATGTAAGCGTTGGATGACAGCACCTCGTGCAGGCTGGCTTTTCGCACCGAGTCGTCCGACACCCAGAGCCACTGGGAGCTGAGGGGCGAGGAGCTGTGATGCGAGGAAGGGCTGCGTCGGTACGTGACGAAATGTCCTGAGTGCATGTCACCGTGGTGAACCAGCACGGCCACGAGCTGGAAAAGGTATTCTGTAGAACTGGAGGAAGAGACAGTGTGGTCACAAACATACACAGACTGGTGATAAATTGAAGTAAAATAGTAAAGTGTTGCGCCAAGATAGAGCCAGCAGTTGACTTCATGGGACTGTGAAGGCCACAACACGTGAACCGCATTTAAACCATTCAGTCTTCTCCTGTGCCACATTTGATGTGTTGAATCATACACGTGTTGTTCTTGATTAATTATACTTTTGCATATCAGGATTCTTTCATGGTCTGAGAACTTCTGGCTGAGAGTTGAAGAGAGTGTTGGGGAAAGAGGTAAAAAGACCCAGTGCACATAGTAGCAAGCTGTTGGGAAAGATGTTGTTCAGTTCCTCTTGTTCATTTGTTGTGACATGGTATCACAGAATACAGCCCTGGCCTTTATTTGTATTAATCTGGTTCTTCAGTTCAGATCAGACACATGACACAACATTGTGCTATGCTGAATGAAAAATAATTATGGATTATTCAGAACTGGTTTGGCACATTCTCTAACAAAATTATAATCTGAAGCCACAAAGAACACTAACATAAAAGTCCAGTCTTTCTGAAAAATCCCTTGAACAGACGGATGAAGGCAGCATCGGTCCTCACTGCACGTCTCAAAAAGGCTTTTGATCACCTCCACAACACTTAATAACCTGATATGTGTGAGTTCCTTCTATTGTTGCACCGTGATCATTTGCTTTCGTCGAGGTTACCTGTAGTCATACATGAGGCCGAGTTGTGGGTTCACACCAGGAGAGTGAAGAAATAAAGATGAACAGGTTCCATTGGAAAAAGATTTGTTGTTGTTGTTATGATGTTCTGCATCTGGAAATCAAAAGACAATAAACATACGATGTATTACAAAAACAAACGTGATATGAAGTAGAATGATATTACAGAGCCGACAAATTCAACATACCTGTGCCATTGAGGGTGACATCATCTGTATTTTCTGCTTTCTTGGGCTTTGGTGCACATGTGAGCCGCTTGGTTCTCTGCATGGGAACGTTGTGTTTGTAGCGGTCCATCGATAGATACTCTGTGAACTGCACATGCTCCTGTCTTTTGATGGGGGTTCCTTCACTGGACCATGTCAGTCTTTGTAAATGGATGCAGAGGCACTGGGGGAGCTGGAGGGGGGAGGAAAACATCAGACACAGACACGTTTGCAAAAATAACAAAATATAAATACATAAATAAATATTGTGAAGTGACAGTTACCTTTCCCAATTTTAGCTGTTTAACGAATGTTGTTCTCTGACTTTCCAGAACTTGTCCGTTTGCTGTGGACTCTCGTTGAAGCTGAGGACAAATGATCCAAAACCGAAATTAAACAAAATCCTCAATAAAAACGTCGTTAAACCATTAACATGCTAAATAAACCAGTCACATGAATTTAAATGCACATACCACAATATTCCTGTCTTTGGTTTTCAGTGAATTACTTATTCAATTGACACTGTGGTTAATGTACCTTTGTGCAGTTTTCACACTCCACTTCTTTGATGGTTTCTGAGGAGATGAAATGCTGAAGACACTGATCTAGAGAGATAGGTCGACCCTGAGGACAAACACAGATCGAATTATGACAATCAGAGCAACAACAAAAGCAGAGTGAGAAGTGATAGTATAACAACATTTAATATGCATGTGTTTCTGAGGTCTTTGCTCACCCACTGAGGTAAAGGAATGGACAGGGAGAGACTCTCAAAGGAGTCATACCGCACTGGACTCTGTAAAAACGAAGGTAAAAAGTCAAATAACACAAACTAACGTGTTATTCACTTTACTGGCTAAAAACAAACACTCTTACTTGTTGCTCACAGCGCTTGCATGACATGTTGCTCGTTAACCGGCCATGAAAAGGATGATGGGACTTCCAAGGACTTGGTATTGGATGGAGTGGGGCTGCAAAACAAGAAATTAAAACAGTTAATATTATTATCATGTTTAGTTTGATAGGCTATTATAAAGAATTGCTTTATTGTCTTACCTCGACTTCTGCAGGTCATAGAATTGTCATCTTGATCAGGGAGACTCTGGTATGAAATGAAGACGTACACACAGAACAGTTAGGAGGGCTGTACCTCATTTGTTACAACTCTCTAACACTGTCTATGGTTCACATTAAGAGACAGAGAGACATAAGATGCAGATTTAGTGTTAAGATTATGTAAATATCCACCTCGATACCACACATGTACGATAAAGAAATATGGGAGATATGTGACACGTGTGCGGTTTTGGGGGTAAAGTCAGGAGATGATAACTTGCCTCGAGGGACTGCATGTCGAACAAGTGAGTGACTTTGGGTTGACGATCCCGTTCCTCCTCCAGAGAAGATGTGAGGACATGAAAAAGTTCATGTGCGTCCTTGGGGGAATAAAGCAACACAAACAGAGAAGATGTTAATAAGCACTGCTTCATATATTGTACACAGAAATGTAAACATAATACAACTGAACAGCATAATGACCGACCTGCTCTTCAAATGAACTAATGTGCCAGCGGTACAGTCTGAGAACATCCAGGAGGCTTCCGGCATCGAGTACGTCCTCCCCTGGTTCATCACAGGACAGAGCTGTTGGTGCACAAATGTCAAAAATATGAAAGAACACCGGGTGTCCACTCCTCTCTAAAGATTCATCTGACAGACTGCTTTTACATACCTTTGAGTAGCTGAAGCAGCGTGTTAGACAGCTGGTTGTCTTTGCACGGCTGGATCATAGGCGAACCGGAAAACTTCTCCAGCCACCGGACGAAAGACGGACATGCTGCCAAACCCTGAAGCAAAGAGTTGAGGAAGCAGGTGTTGCTCAAGTTCAACAGACCAGGAACCATACCTGAAAGAAAACACAAGTCATTGTAAGTTACTGCTTCACAACCACTGTTATAAAGCTGATCTTTTCATTTAGGAAGGCAAACCAAATCTCACCTTTCTTTCTCTTCTTTCTCTCTGTTATTGGGCCCCACAAAACATAGACTCCAGCCGCAATCGCAGCAGCTATTCCACCGATGACACCCCAGTTTTTAATCATCTTGTTTCTGAAAAAATTATATACAGACAAAATCACAAATTGAGTTTTACAACATGTCTGTGATTTGTCATCTACATTATTAGTTTAGTATGTATGTATGTGGAGAGTCTCAGTCATCCAGGTCAGGTTATAGCCAGGTGCTTATAACAGGTGAACTGGACTTAGTGGAGTTTCACTTCTCATCCAAGAGGCTTGTTCAGTTCTAACTGACTGCAGGGAGTCCCAGGTATTTAACTTGTAGGGTCATTAGAAGTTGTTCTTTACTCAACAAATGACAAAGGAGCATTTACAATAATGAGCTATAAAAATGAAACTAACTTCATCAACTGATTTAGGGGTGGGCTGTGGTCAAGCAGGAGCAGGTTGAAGGAATGATCTCATCTCCCTCATGGCCTGTGCTGAAGTGTCATTGGGCAAGATACCAAAACCAAATAGCCCCTGATGTCTGTGCAGGTTTCATGAGAGTGATGTTTGAGTGAGAACGGGCAGCACATAGATGCACTGTGTGAATGTGGTGAGTGGTAAAACTGAACTCTAAAGTGCACTGAGTGGTCATCAAGACTAGTAAAGTACTATATAAATAGAAACGACTTAACATTCAATCAACATAACAAGTATTGTGCATCTATGTCATTTGCATGTGCAGAATATTGTTATATGGAGTTGGTCGGTAGTTTTGGACGATTGGTTTGAATTGTTAGGAAACCCATGTGGGTCAAAACCACTGTTTTCTTCTTCTATGTTTTTATTGAATGCAGTGAAAACACGGAATAACAACACGTGACTTGAAGCTAACTAAATGAATTAATGACTCGTCATCCAATTAGTTTATCTGCGGAGAAACAAAAGCCTTTGACAGAACAACACGACCTAGTGGCCAGGTTAGGAAAACATGAACTGGTCTGTTGATCATGTGTGATCAACAGACCAGATACGTGATCATATCCCCCCCCCCCCCCCCCGAAAAAAAAATAAAACACCCACACCCACTCACACCACCCCCTTCCAACAGCTGAGTGGCCATGAAGCACCGTGTTAGCATCAGGTTAGCTTACCCACCACACCGAGGTCAGGCTGCCCTCAGTCAACTACGTCGCTTCCATTGATAACTATTCAAGCTGCCATCTTGACAAACAGGAAACACAGATCGTAGCCACGTTTCACCGTGAGCAGGTTTACCGACAGTTCGCGTTAAACCAGACAGTCCCCGTGTGTGTGTGTGTGTGTGTGTGTGTCTGTCTGCGCATGTTACACTTTAGCTCCAACGCACTGTGACGTCGCGACCCGCCTGCTCCTCCTGCCCCGGTCAGAGCACCGGCTAAGCTCCGGTAGTGGTTGTTTGCCAGATGGAGAGATTTTACCTGACGACGGGTCCAGAGCCAAGAAACTCCCCGACGAGCTTATCAGAGGATTCAGGTCTGCAGCGCAACATCCTGCTCTCATGGCGGAACTGTGGCCCGCCGCGGTTTGTTTCAGCACGGACATGCGGAAGAGGCGGGGGCGGATGTGTTCACAGAAAACACTCCGACATCCAAGTGTGTGTCGTATCCAGACTGAACGGTTGATGCGCACTGTTGATCTGAAACAGTATAACAGAAAAAACACATAATGTGTTAATATAATGAAAATGATATGTGTGTGTTTACATGTAAACAGTACTATATCAATTTAAACCGAAAATAGACACGGGAGACATTGTGAAAAAAAACATATAAGTGTGTATTCAGCCAGTCATTGTAAAACATTTAAGCAGAAAATAGACACAGGGGATATTGTGAAAATAGATTTATAGATGTATCAGTCACTGTAAAATATTTGGCATAATTTATAATGAAAAGAAAGAGAAAAGGGAAGTGAGCAAGGACTTCGGTCAAACCAGCAGGAAACGAAACAAATCTTTCTTGCTATTTTATAAAAGTGAATTTTTAGTGACATGAAAATTGTTTCATCAATGATTTTATTTAAGAGCCCATTGTGGTAAAGTCCCATCACTGACTGTTTGTGTGTGTGTGTGTTTGTGTCTATCTATAGTTATGAGGGCCAATTTTGTTTCAGTACCATCAATGAGAGAACATTCTGGGGGTTAAGCCTTGGTTTTAGGGTTAGGGACAGAACTGTGTGTGTGTGTGTGTGTGTGTGTGTGTTGATGGATCATGTGTGGACCACGGATCCTCGCCAGCTCATCATCCTGATCCACGCTCTCTCGCTCTCGCCGCGTCGGTCTCGTGCTGTGCCGCGCTGCGCACGGCGGCCTCTGATTGGCTGATCGGGGCGGACACCGTAGCAGGTCTGTCGCTCTCCTCGGTGCTGAAATCGCAGCTCGTCGTGATCATGTAAACGGCGATGAGGCCAAACGGAGCGTCAAGACAACACACAGCAACATGGACGATGATCTGTTCCAACTGAGACAGCTGCCGTGAGTATCACACGCCTCAGCCTGCGCGTCGATGCCTTCGTCTGTTCTGTCTGTTGTTGTTCCTTCTGTTCTCAGCGTGTTTGTCCGACGCGACGCCCTCTGTCAGCCTCGCGTCGTGTTTGTCCCTTCAGCTCAAACAGCCTGACATTCCCCAGAAGCACCAGTCCCATCATCACAACGTGTATCCACTCATATGACCTGAGACATGTTCTCAGCCTGAGGAAATATAAGCAGAATCAAACCTGGCATGTTCCTTGTGGTGCAGTTTATTTACAATCCTGGCGTTTCCCCTCAGGAGACCATTAATTCTCAGGAAGCTGCTTTATTGTGATTTTTGCCTGATAACTTTTCCATCCTAACTTGTAATTGTGTTTGCTGTCATGTCAGTGCAGATAACATGATCTATTCCCAACCCTGCTGCACACACATTCAGTTCAAGGTGGGCCCATGCAAGTCTACTCAACATTGCTCAGTAGTTTCTCATCTCAACGATGATTTCTAATCACCACGAAGAATAATAAGGGGATGATGGCAATGATTTTCAAAAAGGTTTCAAAATTGTTTATCATTTAAATGTCTAAAATGCTATAAAGAAAATGAATGTTGATACATAAAGGGTTTTTTTTTTACTATGTAGCTGGATATTTATACATTCACTTCTTCAGATTTTTGTCTCAAGAGCTTGATAGTGAAAGTGAGAGTAGTTTACAGTAAAAGAGATTTAACCAGACATGTTATAAACTCATCTGCCAGGCAAGGCTGTTTTATTTATACAGCACATTTCATACACAGAGGTTGATTCAAGGTGTTTTACAAGGACATTAGAAACAACAAAGAGACAAAATTAAAATGAATCAATTCAAAATCAAAAATCAAACAAAATAAGAATGATTAAAAACAGCAGAATAAAAGGAGTAAAGAGATTGAAAGAGGTAAAAGAAAGAACAATCCATATAAAATTATAGATAAGTTGAAGGAGTAAACAAATGAAACAGGATAGAATACAGCCATGCTATACAGATAAAATAGTTTATTGAAAGGTTTTGTTTTCAGTCTAGATTTTAAATAAAATATTTCTGCAGCACCATTACTTCCCATAGCACGTGGGCAGTGTTATGTAATTACAGTGTTCAGACATCACTGCCTCTCCTCAAGTTCTCGTACAGACTTTCATCCTGTAGAAACGAACCATTATCTACATGTGGGAGAAGATTACACCTTCTGTCTGTAGCAAACATGCAATTCTCTGGGTAATTAGCTGTTACAAGGTTAGCAGAGGAGAGCATGCAGTGCTGTCAGTTGGCCTAACATGGTTTACCCATGGGATGACATTGACACCCATTCATAAACTCACTGCCAGAAAAATCTCACATCACCTAGGCAACAGCCTCCGACTCTCAGTTTTACTCAACTGGAAGGCACCAGACCTCTGAAACTCCTCAGTCAAACTGTAGCTATGTTCATCCTCACGCCCTCTAGGGAGTAATTAATGGGGCAGATAGAGAGAGAGTATCCCACCAATAATCAAAACTGGCCCGTACAACCCTCCCATGATCATAACATCATTCTGAATGAAAATTTATGACCATTATGAAACATGATAAAGTGGTTGGTTTTCTTGATTCAATTTATTTCGTAGCACAAACAAAGAATAACTTTTTTTCATGGCAATTTTATTGTAGCTACTTTGGCTGTGAATGTAGCTATCATCTTGCAAGTTTAACCCATAAATAGAAATAATCAAGCTATTACTTATTAGTAAGAAATTATAATTTAGAATTTCTCCAGAGCATTTGACCTCAACCTCTTCCCAATGTTCAACCCCATGTTACTCTCTTGTCCATGTTTGATTTTTCGTCTGTTTGTTTGCAGTGTCATCCGTTTCCGTCGCACAGGTGAGAGCACACGCTCCGAGGACGATGGCGACAATAAAGAGCAGGTTATCAGGATCGCAGAGCAGACTGATCTGGAGTCTGTGGCTCTTGCAGATGGAGCTCCAGTACCTCGGGAGTTCGCCAATCCGACTGATGGTGCAGTAGAGCACAGTTCCACTTTATCTCAGACAACTTATTTACTCCTTTAGACTCACACATTAGACTCACGCATGTCTCCTTCCTCCAGACACATTCATGGTAGAAGATGCTGTGGAGGCCATCGGCTTTGGGACGTTTCAGTGGAAACTCTCCATCCTCACTGGTCTCGCCTGGGTAAGCCCTGCTGTGTTGTTAAAAGAACATACAATGAATTGTCTGCGAGGATTATTTAGTTATATATTTATTATTGTTTGTTTGTTTAGATGGCAGATGCCATGGAGATGATGATCCTCAGCATCTTAGCCCCACAACTCCACTGTGAGTGGAGACTGCCCAGCCTGGAGGTGGCGCTGCTGACATCGGTAATGGCTCTCTGATGTTGTAAAGTGCTCTTGCCTGCAGTGCCATGTGACTGCCCTGCTACTTATTGATTAAGTGCTTTGGGATTGGTTAGAAATAAGTGCCTGTATTGAGCAGTGATGACCATGTGGCAGCAGACCAATGGTTATTTAAAGCCTTTAGAAATGTTTTGCAAAGCCATATTTACTTTTAGTATAATATCAAACAACATGAGAGCAGATGAACTATACAGATAACAGAAAAGGCCTTTTCTAACCAAATCCATGACTGAGACATTCAACCTTGAACCTTTTCACCAGAAGATATTTGAATGAAAATTTCCCATTCAGCAAACTTTAGTGGATCACACCAAAACAAAAAGCTACAGTTCTGTTTGCAGTATGAAAATATTATGACAGGCTTTGCAATTCAATTCCTGTTCATTATCCATCTATACCTAACATCCACCTTCCTTTTTTATTAAACATATTTTCTATGACATTGCTCTTATTCCAGAGCTAGCCCGTTCAATGTACAGTTGACCCTGTGTTTAAAACTTGGATCTTGAAATGTTTTAGACCAATTCCATGATCATTTCTTTTCATTGCTGCAGGCCGTATTTATCGGGATGATGATCAGTTCTTCTTTGTGGGGAAACATATCCGACAAATACGGCAGAAAAACAGTAAGTTCTAATAACTTACTATTTGTCATAGAGTTGACATCTGTTTCCTTTAGGACAAACTTCAATCTGGCTTTGTCACTGTGAGAAGTTTAGCTTTTGTGTTTCTGAGAGAAAGTGATGTAGACATGTGAACCTTGCCAGATCACCACAGTTTATCAGGCAGCTTGGTTTGTTTTCTTTACGTGCACACGCAGGGTCTGAAGATGAGTGTGTTGTGGACAATGTTCTACGGCCTGATGAGTGCATTTGCACCTACTTACGGTTGGATCCTTGTCATCCGAGCGCTGGTAGGCTTTGGCATCGGAGGAGCCCCACAGTCGTGAGTAACTTCACTTTATCTCTCTAATCTGATACATCAGATGAATGATTTTAAGTTTGGATTAACAGCAGAGTGTTTCTCCTTATCAGGGTGACACTGTACGCTGAATTTCTGCCTATGAAGTCTAGAGCCACGTGCATCTTACTGATTGAGGTACGGCACACACAACTATCATCAGCTCACCATAGTGTTAATGGCGTCCAGGAAACATGCAGCTGTAACTGCACTGCACTGAAATTCTCTGTAACCAGCATTTTTGTCCATTTTTGACACTAGATCAATTTTTCTTTTGCAACTTGTGCTTCCTGCGGTTGCTTTGCAGATATTTTGGGCGCTGGGCACTGTGTTTGAGGTCCTCTTGGCGATCCTGGTGATGCCCACTCTGGGCTGGCGCTGGCTGCTCGGCCTCTCCACCATTCCTCTCTTCATCTTTGCGATCCTGTCTTTTGTGAGTACGGTGTGATCAGTCTAAAACATAAAAGCACAGCAGATTACAGGTCCTTCAACTGACGTGCCTGTTTTTTGGGGGTGTGGTGGGATCAGTGGCTACCTGAGAGCGCTCGATACGACGTGCTGACAGGAAACCAGGAAAAAGCTCTGGCCACGCTGAAGCGCATCGCCACAGAGAACGGAGCACCGATGCCCCTGGGAAAGCTAATTGCTGACAGACAGGTGCAGTTTGTCTCTGCAGACCGCACGTCCTCTTATTTTATAATTCAGACATTATGGTGTGTCAGTAATTATGTGTTAATCTTTGAATTCAAGTTATTTCATGTGTCGTTTTTTTTTTATCCAGGAGGATCGTGGGAAGATTCAAGACTTATTTTCCTCTCACTTCCGCTGGACCACAGTTCTGCTGTGGTTTATTTGGTAAATGGAATAACAGAAAATGGCATGAAGTCATTATCTTCATTCACTGGTTTCCTTTTTTTTCTTAATCTCCAAAAGTGTACATTCTAGTACAGTAGACATCACTCTGTGAATTTTCATTGTTTCATTGTCTCTCTCTCCTCAGGTTTGCCAATGCCTTCTCTTACTATGGACTGGTGCTTCTGACCACAGAGCTGTTTCAGGAAGGAGGCGCATGTGGAAGTGAGTCACACACACACACAAACACACTGTTGTGTCTCCATAATTTCAGAGGAGATTAAATTGATTTACATTGATTTCCTGGAGATTCTAATCTTACAATAGATGCTACTTACCAACCGTAACCCTAAAATTAACCTTAAAAGACACACACACACACACACACACACAGTTTAAATAATTGTGTTACTTAAAACCTTTACATTTACTAACACAGAATTTGGGACAAATAAACATCAAATAAATCATCCTTTAAGAAATCAGTGGAAATACAATATTGAAGGCATTTTGACATGCAGCTGATCACATCAACAACAGCTGACAGGGACAGTTAATGGAACTGTGCTATCTTTAATGTTTTCAGTTCCGCCTGCACTGCTGCTGATGGGACAAATGCATGCTGTGAGGTTCATGTGCTGGTGTTGTCGTGCGGCCATGTGTTTGAGTTTGGTTTTGTGCCTCCCTCTAGTGTCCAAAGGTAATAAGATGGAGCTCCGATGCAACTTGGAGTGTAAATATCTGAACTCCGATGACTATAAAGATCTACTGTGGACGACGCTGTCTGAATTCCCAGGTAAATGTTACTCTTCAAAATATATCCAGTAAATTTTTTATTAAATAATGTGTTTGGTGGCTGTTTTTTTTTTACTGTACAGTAATTACAGTGATAATATGGAATTAAATTCTTGATAGGTGCACTTATGTATCACTGTTTTACAACACTGTTTTACTATTTTTATACTGTTTTTGACCCTAAGAAATGTTTTTTCTTTAATAATATACCTGTTACTGCATTATTTCATACTTCTTTAGATGTACTGAGACAATTAAAAAGAAAGATGATGCTAATATAAGAAAAATATATATAACAATACACATTAATGTGGATAGGTCTTTCTGACAGAGAACACACAATCATATCTGGTGGCTTCCATGTCGGTGTACCGAGGGCTTGGGGGCATATCGAAGCCACATATTAACAAAACACAACATTAATCACTTACATAAATTAAAGGTAAAAATTGTTTTTACATTTGGTAAAAATTAAAGTAAGGTAAGTTAACTGATTGTGTTTGTGTTGTGTAGGACTGCTGGTGACACTGTGGGCTATCGATCGACTGGGACGGAGGAAGACGATGGCGTTGTGCTTCCTCGTCTTCTCTCTGTGCATCATTCCACTCTATGGTTGTGTTGGGAGGTAACGTGGGCTCTGCTTTATAAAACATTTGATTCATTCTGGACTCTACTCTGATTTGTATTGGTTGGTCTCTTGCAGGGTATCCATGACAGTGTTGATATTCATCGCCAGAGCCTTTATTGCAGGAGGATTCCAGGCTGCTTATGTGTACACTCCAGAGGTTAGAGGTCCAATACGTGTGCAGTTTCTTTGCTTTATTGCGTAAAATACAACAATTATTGGATATCGATGCATAGCTGAGTAAATAGAGCCAGGACCTGAGTAAGGCTCCCTCCTCAGTGGTTTTTTTGTTACTCTGCAGGTTTACCCAACAGCAACCAGGGCTTTAGGCCTGGGAACAAGCAGTGGAATGGCCAGAGTCGGTGCCCTCATCACTCCCTTTGTTGCACAGGTAACACCCAGCTCCCATGTTCTACTTTTAGTACAGAACAGAATGAGGAAGAGTAAAGATGCCTGTTTGTCCTCATCCTGCAGGTGATGCTGGAGTCCTCCGTGTACCTGGCTCTCTCAGTGTACTGCTGCTGCTGCCTCGTTGCTGCCGTCGCCTCCTGTGCACTGCCGATTGAGACCACAGGCCGCGGCCTGCAGGAGTCCAGCCACCGTGAGTGGGGCCAGGAGATGATGGGCAGGGCCTCCTCCTCCTCCCACAACTCAGAGGGAAACCCCAACTCAAGCTCTGGCTCCCAGGGCTGAGGACGTCCCGGCCGGAGCTGTGACCGAATGGTGACCGCAGAGGAGAAAAGAGGCAAGGAGGGGTGAGGGAACTAAACAAGCTCTCCGAGTCCATCTCCAGTGTCACCCCATGATCCTACGAGTCAGGCAGCACAATATTTTTACATGTCACTGTACTAATAGTCTTCAACCGCCATTGCTGTCACAATCTCACCACTGTATGACTGCACACAGGGTGACTGGGAAGACCAGATGACCTGAACAAGTGCAAAAACAAATGGTGGAGACAATGGGAGGTTAGAGCAGAGTAACTGAATCTTGCTTTTCTAATGTACGAGAAGCACAGGGGAATACAGAGGGTGTCAGGAGCTAGCTTCAAATCTTTTTCTCAAAGACCCTTAAAAGTACCTATTCAGTTTGTGGTTGAGAGACCTTGTCTTAACTGTGAAAAGGCTGCTTCTATCTGCAATACTGGATATAAATGCTTAGATAGGAGAGAATTATCTTGTGAACACAAGTCACAAACTCGGCTTTATCAAAAGTTTATCGTTGGATTGAAAAACAGTTCCACCAACAAATCAGGAGATGATTAGATTAAATTAAAGTTACTTAAGATTCACAAGTTCGAGGACGTACAGTAGAGTAAGTCACTGACAGTACAGAATCCTTTTTACACTCCTGTGATGAATATGTTCTTTGCTTGAGTCAGTGTTATTTCACTCTTTAACGTGGATGATATTTGTTTGCTGCTGAAGAAATTAGGAAAAGGCCGTGATGACTGTAGTTATTATCCTGGTAATAACCAAAAGTCTTCATCGTTATGTGGCCATTTATTTACAGCAAGTGGACAAATCTCCAACAGAGCAAAATAACATCCCTGACATCATTCAGCCGACAGCATTTCATAACAGTAGCACAAATGAAACGAGTCTGCAGGTCCTAAACATTACGTAAGTCAACATTAAAGTATTAAGCAATTGGAATCAGAGTATTTAAACATCCCAAAGATTCCTCAGCTCTAGTTAAAATAGAGGAGAAATTGGTGTTACGATCAATAAACTGTACACATTGACCTTAACAACCATCTACCAGGATGTTACTTTCTGTCTTTCTGTATATATTGTATTAATATCTGGTTTAGTTGTTGTCTTTGCTTTTGTTTGTGACAAAGGATGATGTGGAGACGGATTGTTCCCAGTCTGATTCTACCAGTATCACACTGATCAACGTTTTGTTAAAAAAGAAAAAAGAAAGGATATTAACTGGCACAGTAAAGCTGAGCCAGTGTTTGAGATAGAGAGCTGCAGTAAATGTCTGTGTGCACAGATTCATGTCAACACACTGAGTGTAAATGTGTATGACACCATAGTAAATAATCTTTGTAAAAGTGCAGTGTTATCATGTTGTTCTTTAACATTACACATCATTTAGCTATATGCAAAGCGACTTCCAAAAAGTGCAATCAGCCATGGGGGTACAAACTCAAAACAGCAAGAATCATGTAAGTACATTAACTGCAAATTACTACAAGTAAGTGCAACATATTAGTTCAACTGGACTAAGACCATCTTCTTAGCCAAGGTAGAAGATGTGTAGCCTCTTCTGTCCTGATGTCAATGGGGAGCTTGTTTCACCATTTCAGAGAGTCAACAGTCATGATTTTATTTTTATCACCATTTTAATATCTTTAAAATCTAGTGATTTTATACTTTAGAATCATTATCAGTAGGTTTCTCTACTATTGTCTGTATTTACATTTTCATAAGCACTTTGTATCAGTTTTTTTTAATTGCTCAGACTTCATAGATAGACGCACAATTTTACTACATGTGCATGAGCCATCTCTTAATTAATACTGGATGAGAACACCAATAGTAGTGTGTCTTTTTTCACATTCACATTATATTGCTTTAAGTTATTACACCAAAGATAAATCATTCGGAACATCTGTTGGATTTCGATGTTGGGGTAGACAACATCTGGGTAAAGGCACTGATGTGTGATGGGTGTATCTTTTATTCCTTTTTTCATTACTCTGGGACACAAGATTACAAGCGAGCTTTTAGACCTTGGCCTTTTTGTTCCACGATCTGACCGAAGAGCCTCGCTGCCTCCTGGGCACAGCCTCTGTGAATGGTGAGTCCAAAACCTCCATGGCCATAGTTGTGTATCACCTGAGAGAGAGCCACAGTGTTTAAGAGCTTCATGTGATCATATTCCTGTGTTGAGTCCTGATCAACAGTTGTGGTTTACCTCTATTGTCCTAGCACCAGCCTGTACGTTCTCCCTCTCCAGTCGGACTTTACTGCGAACAGGCCTGAGGCCGGACCAGTCCTCCACTATCCTGGCATGCTGCGGTTACACCACAACAACATACAGTATAAGCTCTCTAACATGTGAACCTTTAACATGTGTTGAAAGAATTTAGTTATTATCTCAAAAACCGAAATGGCACTTTTTACTAAAATGTTTAATAGAACAATCATTTAAAATTTATAAACTGAAAATTTTTAAATTTGGAGTGTCTGATTCAGATTCTCTGGACATTTTCCAGAACATTTCCTGACAGTCCTGCAGTAAAATGTTACAAATATGATCGGCGTGAGCACATTTGAGAACACGGCAGGAATGTTCACAGCGAACGAATAAGTGAGTTGATGATGTGTATAACACGGATTAAAAACTGCAAAACTTCTGACATCGCCTCACCTTGAGACTGGGCTCGAGCCGGCAAGCATCTTCCCAGATTTTCTTATGGTCAGCAGAGTTGTTATTTTCACTCCAGTTTCCTAACTGGAAAACCCCACCGACAGTCACAAGACGACTCCTGCAGACACAGACACTCTTTGGGGTTTTTTCTGGTCATTACCATAAAGATGTGTGACAGCATGCATCACGATAGTAACAGGACAACGGTCCGACCTCTGCAACCACCGCTGGAATGAATGTGTTAAATAATATACACTGTAATTTAGCCAAATTTCACATGGGGCAAAGTTGAAATAGACTAAAACTGCAAAGCAATGAGCATTATGTTTAAGCCACTGAAACTTCCCAAGAAAAATCCAGTATTGGCAGCCAAGCCTATGGAAACTGTTGGAAACATGAATGTCTGCTGCTTGCGGTCAGTACGTTGTCACGAGCATTGTACCCTGGAATGATGTACGGTGAATTGTAGACTCCCGCCTTGAAGTTGTGGGTCAGAATCCAATGTTTTAACCACGGAGCGTCCACCTGAAACCAAAGGGAACAACACGGTTCATCTGATATTTCCCCTCTGCCTTTATAGTTGGCTATAAAAACTATAAACAAGACACTTGATTGCTGTTCACTCTCACCTTCACTATCTGACCACGGCCTGGTTTCAGGTCCAGGTCAGGCTGCAGCGCTCCTGATCTCATGCCAGTGCAGTTTATGATAACGTCTGCCCCAGTTTCTGCCAACTAACGAAGATACGAGAGAACAATTTGACAAGAGATAACATTGAGTGACTGCTGTAAACTTTATCAGCATTCCTGCGGGTTTCCAGCTAAATTAATTAAGACTTTAAGACGTGTTTGAGATCATAAGGAATAAAAGTTAAGACCAATTTCCAGTGTGACAGATATGAAGTAATATCCTATTCCCAGAATGACTTACAGTATATCTGTTAATATCTGTATCATTGCAAAGAACTCCAATACATGAGGGCAATACAAACTATGCAGAAACATTTCTTTTTAAAAGCAAAAGAAAAAGAATCATTTTAAAACACAAAGGAAGTTACATGAATAAATAAATGTTAACATAACTGGGTCTTACCTAAATATATTTAGTACATAATACTTCACATATTTACGACTTTATAAGGACTTAAATGATTGAATTTAACTTTTTTAGACTTTCTAAAACCCAGTGGAAACCGTATTTAATGAAAAATACTGTAGATGTAGGTATAATATTGAAAAGCAGTCACTAACCTCCTTGAAGGACTCAATTTCTCTCTGGTAAAATTTGACCCCCCGTTTTTGCAACCTGAAAATAACAAAAACTTTATTTGGAGCATTGGACAATGTACTTCTGAAAAATACACTTTTTGAGTAAAGAACCAGTTCTCCTCAAGATAAAAAGACATCTGGCAGATTAGTGTATAGTATATGTCCATGTGCACTATCATGCATTAAATGTGTAAGATAAGACTTTGTTAGTCTCGAATGGTACACCAAGAATTTGTAATAAAATCAATACGACGTTTGTAAAACCAGCAGTCAGTTGTTTGCTTTTATCTTTTTATTGGGTAATAAATGTTACTGCAAACAGGCGCCACATGAAGATGACCAGAGTTCACTTCAGAGTTGTTAAATTAAGTTAAAAGAAAATGCCGACACAACAAACACTTCAGAAATACGCTAATTACTCACCAGTCCATGAGCCAAGGTAAATATGTTTTACCTTCCACCATGAGAGCAGTGTTAAACCACCCAAACCTGGAAATATCACAACACACAAATAAAAAGATGAAAAGTCACAAACACAAAATGATCCATACTTGTACTTACTTATCCATTACCCATACAAATGTAAATATTTGTATCTTTTATTGGGAAGCATGGGATCTACACTTAGTAGAATTATGTTTTAAACCCCAGTAATGTGCTAGATATTAGTTGGATATTTACATTCAAACATTTGAAGACTGTGAGATGGGTAATAGGGTGGCCGACGAGAACCTACTTGTATCCAGGGAACATCTGAAGCTCTCGTTCTGTGAGCTGTCTGAAGCCCAGGACAATATCTTTGAAGGAGGGATCCTGCAATTCAAGAACACATCACTTATTATGACAGCACTCAGGATGCAGAAGCCCAGATAACCCCTGAATGGTAGCATGAACCCAACCCTCAGCTCTGCTGGTGTTTTCAGTCCACTGCAGGACACAATGCTTTGTGCAGCTGAAGTTCTACTAACAGCTGAACACTAGAAAGTGTTAATGTCAGATGTTGCATATGACAGATATTGATAGACGTATGAATGAGTCTTTGAAGTGACATTGTCGTATGTCATTTTTTAAATCTTTGTTATTAGTTGTAAAATGTTTTGTGAATAAGGTCATCTCTGTGAAGTAAACAAACCAAGTACTACTCACTGGGGCAGCTTCGGTGCAGAGGTTGTAGCCAGACTGAAGGAATATACCCATATTTACAGACTCTGATGAGCTGAGGCAGCTCAGCAAGTAGTCAAATGTCTCTTTATTCCATTTCCTGAGGGTCAGGACAAATACGCCGTTAAAGTGATGCTTAATTTTTGTGGCCTAAATTAAAGAGAAATTCAAAGGCAGCTCAAAGATGCTGGAAGACAATGCACTCACGTCTCCTGGACGTTGCCCTTATCGTACAGGTAGGGCTGCCAGAAGCCAGCGGCTCCATCACTAGTGGTCAGTGGAGTGAAACGGTCTGCATACACCTCGATGGTCAGCGGGGAAACGCTTGAGTGATACCGCTCATAGATGCTCTGAGCTGTTGATAGACCAATGACCCCGGCTCCGATCACTGCCACCCGCATGTCTGCGTTAACACAACACACCTACATGTAAAGTGACTGCAGGAGGATATCCCAGTCTTAATCATCACAGTATCACAGATACACCAGATAAGATAGTATTAGATGAAACATTTTCTTCCATAAACAGTGTATTGGGTGATTTTTATTAGAGGGGTATTGATTAGAGTGGGAAGAAGACACAAGAAGTCACAAACAACCAACCAGGGACTATAACAGAAATGTGGGCGTGTTGATCACATTGATGAAAGTAAAGTTAAATTAACTATCTCAGACCATTTGCAGGGTTGACTGATTCAGGCACAAACAACACTGCATAACCTTCAAATGACTTTGCAGAGCTTCAGTTCTGTGCCTAAACATTAACTATAGGAGAGCAGTTACAGTGTCATACAACAGATAAGGCATGATGAAGGCAGTCTATGTCAACTTTATGCTAACTGATTTTTTTGAGGACATGACTATCAGAATCCTAATTATACTGTTTTGTCTTCTGATAGACCAGATTAGATATTATGAGACAAAACATTGTCTTATATGATAAAACACTAGAGTTGAAATAAATAAATAAGAAGATAAGTGGAAAGGCGAGTTTGGTTTCACCAAAACAAAGAGCAAACCCAACCAATTAGTCCCTGAAACAGAAATGTTAACGTGTTTATGACGTGAATGAAAAAATACATCACCATCATCAAACCTGCTGGACAACTATCTCACAGTGGTTTTAGGTTTGGCAGCATCCTGCAATAACAACTTTGTATAACTTTAACAATCTGAAGAGCTTGAGTTCAACTCGTAAACATGAACGATATGACGACAGGATGTTAGAGGAGAGCTGCGGATTATGTAACGGCGGCAGCATGTCTGAAAAAAGTTCATCTCAGTCCAGCGAATCACCGCCTCACAGATCGCTGAGCTGGAAAACTTCTGACTCTGTGGAAGTGCTGCATGAAAACACAGATCAGACGCAGACGCTTCACGGATCAGCGGCTCTAAAGTGGATCTGTGTAAGTAAAGAGTTGAGACTTTACCTCCAGAGTCGCGTTCAGGTGCACGAGCTGTTGAAGTCTGCCACAGAAACAACTGAGCGCTGCAGGGACGAGGGGCGGAGCCACACAGGCACGGTTCACCAGCAGCTGTCAAGTTGTGGTCGCCATGACAGCCCCCCCCCCCCCCCCCCCCAAGGTTAATGACCAGGTCATTAACCTTGCCTTCCCCATGTTAGTGGATGGGATATGGTGCGAAAATAAACAGTTAATGTACCTGTCAGATAACGTTTCCTTAAAGATGCTTCCTGTCATTTTAGGTAGTTATTATCACACTGATAAAAGTGCTCAGTATCCTGGTAAATTAGGTTTTAATTAGTTATTTGATGCTATAAAAACTGGGTTAAACATCAAGACTGAACCGTGATTGGTCGAGCGCATGTATCGTGTGACCTCGCTACCGATGACAGTGTGGCTATATTGGCTTCATTTTGGATAGTGGGAGGAAGTAGAGACGCATTGTCCATCTTTACGTAAGGTCCACACATCAGGACAGGGAAACAGACTTCATCTAAAAAGCGAAGCCAATGCGGCAGAGCCTTAAAACTGCATTATTTATAGTGGCCAGAAGGGGGCGACTCCACGAAATGCAAGAAAAGATTCTGCTTGTTGTTGAAGTTGACCGCATTTCTCATTGCCTCAGCTGTTTGATTGTACTATGAGTCGAAAGTCAAAATTAGCATCTCATACACAAGGTTCAAATGTACTTTGCTCATCATAGCTTGTGTGGGTTTGTTGGGTGAAACTGCAAGTGTCTGAATAGCTGCTGTAATTCTCCAATTAAATAAGTGACAAAGGTTGATTGTGACTCTAATAAGCTGATGTAGTCTGTTAGTCATGAATCTATGTCAAGAAGGTATTATGAGACATTTATAAGGCATCCATGGGCTTTGTTATCCATTCATTTATTACCTACTAAACATATCCTCTGGTGGATATGGTTATTGCACCTGTCAACAATTGCTGCTTCTAATAATCTACCTATGTGCCTCAAATAATATCTTCTTTTTCTCTTATCTTGGGTTGGTCCATTATAACCTACTTTAAATCTATTTGTATTTTTTCTGCATACTTTTATTAAAACCTGTTTATATGTAAATTGTGTCACTGTTTTGTCTTAATGAAGTCTATTATAACATTAAATATTTGCACATGAAGTTGCACAGCCGTTTGTTTTTTCTTGTTTGGTGAGAAATGATTATTTTATGACTATGTGATCACAGGTGCCATCAGACTGGACGGGGTCTTGACGGCAGCACTCCCTGCACAGAGAGCTCTGCTGCAGGACACCGAGACTCCCTCTCCCTCCCTCCCTCCCTCCCTGCCTCCAACCCTCAGCTGTATGTGTCGCTAGCCCTGCAGCTAGCAGCTAGCAGCAGCAGGAGCAGCAGCAGCAGTTCACCAGGCCACATCGGCCGGCCGGTGCATCATCCTCAGTTTCCAGCCATGGCGTTGGTTACTCTACAGAGGTCCCCGACCCCGAGCGCCGCTTCCACCGGGAGCACGGCAACCACGGCGGCGGGGGAGGTCAGTGTTAAACCAGGGGGAACCGAAACGATGCTCCGGTACAGGGAGGGTGTTGGTGGAGTGGCTGGGGGGGATGTAGCTGGAGAAAGGCCCGCTGTGTGAAGCTACATGATTAGCACCGTTAGTTAACGTGTTATGCTAGGTTGTTAGCTAACGGCAGCTAGCAAACGTCTTCGTTACTGATAGTCAGATATGTGTGGCTACAACATATGCTAACACTTATGTCTAACGCATAATTTTTTTAACACAATGTAGTTACATTATAAAAAGCTTCAAACCTTTGTAAAGTAAAATTTAAAACGGTAGCTTATTTTGACAAGTGCCTTATGAATGGTATAAGCTGTAGCTAACGTTAGCTGTTTTATGATGTGGCTAACTGACATTGAACATTTATCAAATGTTAAACATTAACTACATTTGAGTCTGTTTGACACACGATCAGCTCGACTGAAGCACAGCACTGCTGCCACATCCCGACACCACTGAGATTTATGTCATTCATTCTGGTGGTTTGAGTTGGGGGGGGTGGAATTAGATTAAGAATAGTCATCGTCTCTGAATATTCTATTTAAGGTTCCATTGTGTTGTCATGTTGGTGCTTTTCAGTAATTACACAAGGAACATATGTGATTTTCATCCTGGTAAACTGTCACGTGGAGGGAAGATCTGAACCTTAAGGGTTGTCTGTCTTCGTTTGTAGCTGCAGAGAGTCACACATTGAGCTTTATGGTTTTCTGAGCACTCACTGACAAAAAACCAGTCATTCTATATTTTACAAACAACTAAAATCATTCAAAGATAACTTCCATATTGCTATTTCTTTTAAGTACAGCCATCAGTTGCCAGATGGGGGCGCTAATTACTAGTTATAAACCCCAAAAGCGTCTTCTCTCTTGTGTATGACCACATCAGAGAAACCAGGGTTGACATCTACGGCTGCATTTAGTTACAACTTCAAGTTGATGAGCCACCGCTGCAGTAAACAGACGCATCTCTAAAAGGTTTTTATATAGTAGTTATCACTGCAAATCAATTGCTTCTCTCAAGACTGAATAGTTTTGCTGGTTGACTGGGTTTGTCCCTCAGTGTCCCTCTGCAGCGGGTGGTGTGGTCCAGCAGCAGCATCATGGTGAGGTGTGATAGATAAAGCTGGCAGGAAGCTGCTGCAGCTATGATGTCATCTACTCATGAGGGCGGGTGGGGTAGAGGAATACTACTGTAGGAATTGGGGGGGGGGAAGAGAGCAGAGATAAACAGGGATTTTACAAGATGCACGCACAAGGTAATTCATTTGTGGGATTATTTCTCCTAATACACAACTGTGCAGGTACCTATGCATTGTTGCATGCTATCCTTGCAGAGTTATTTCCTTACAACCATCCTAGAAATGGTGTTCTCTATTTTTCTATATTTGCTGCTGCACATTGGTAGAATTTTCTCATTAATAGAAAATTTGTATCTGCAATTTATTTGCCCTTATTTGTTTCCACACATTTTTTGAGTGTTGAGTATTTTTTAATTCCATAACTGGGGTTTTGTTCCTGCTCATGACTATTACCGCATAAACTATCCGATTTGAAGTTTTAAGTATTTAGTATGTTTTATTCATCGTGCAAAATGTCTGCCACTTCATAGTTAAACACAGATTTTGATTTTCTGAAAATGGGTCAAAGAGGACTTTGGGAATTTTAGAAAACCCTAATCATGATTAATGCATTGGGGTCTTCATAAAAATCAAGCAAGATCGATAGCACTCATATTTTATGGCAAAACCACAAAACAACGTGCATCAACTGTCATTTTCTATTTTCCACACATCTGTCCTACTACACACACATACACATACACACCTAATACACGTGATTATTTTCTTGCCATACAACTAGTTGTAGATTGTGTTAACATGTGTGGAGTCAAACACGCTTATTTCTTATGTTGATTAACTTTTAAATCAGTTCTGCTCACACCGCTTGTAAGTTTGTTTCTCCATTGTGAGTTACCTTGTCAATTGTATTTCAATGAGTTTGTTTTTGATAAAATAAAGACAAACCATCTATGTGCTCCACATTACAGGCTGAGAGTTTGTTAATAATTCTATCAAAATTGATGGAGTGTGTTATTCATTTTTTTCTTTTATCTATATTGCAGGATTTTGGGAGTGATGATGAACGGCGAGCAAATCAGAGGTACGTTTATTTCAACTTTAGTTCATCTGTTGCTTGGTACGTGGCATACCAGGTCAAATGTTATTCACAGGTGTTAACTGAGTTGCATCTGTGTTTGAGTCATTCAGTAAAACCTGGAGTCGGGGCAGATTAGCTGGCATTAACACGTGAGAACAACTGAGCGTCAGTGTAGTTAAACACCTGCCTGTCCGTCTTGTTGGCAGTCATTCGTTCCTAATAAACAGCTGTAAAAACCTTCTTTTATTCCCAGTAGTTAAGTAATATGTTAACAACAGTGTTTCCCACAGAGTTGGATCCTCTGTGTGGTTGTAGCTGCTGTGGCTGGAGTGTGGGTGTGTGTGTAGAGCGGACACGTACTAGAGTGCAGCTCAGGCGACATTTTTCTGTCTGAACCTGTCCAAGCCCGAGACAAAACTAACCGAGCCGGACCCAAACCCTTTTTGTGTGTCTGGACCAGACCAGAGCAGAGCAGATGCAGTTAATGTCGCTGCACTCAGTTTGTATTACTCATTCCATGACACATGTGGTTATTGTTAGTTTTGCCCCATTACAGACATGTGCAGTGTAAAAAATCAGTCCAGTCAACGTGACTGACGTTATCTATAAACTGGTAATTAGTGTTTGTGAAACACAGTTGTGTTTAAACCTCATAAAGTCAGTTTTTCATCAAAAGCTTTAGTTTTAAAAATCATACACCATGGTGGTGTGTATGAAAAAAAACATTTTTTTTAAAGTTTCTCTACATGTGTTTGTCTCTTAACAGTGAATGTCCTGTTTTTAAATATCAGTTTTGGAGACGTGTGTGTGCGTGTGAGTTTGAGTGAATGATCAAGTCTTGTCCTGCCTTGCCTCAAGATAGCTACCATTGTTTGAAGGGATAGTAAGCCATGTTATGTAATTAAATTGCCAGTAAATTCATGTTTCATAACATAATGACACATTAAGTTGACTTTTATTTGACAGAAAACATTTCTCTTCAGATCAGACCATACTGATCTAGAACCCTTGATAGATGGTTACATCTGTTTACACACAGCTCTGTAACTGCCAAGTGGAAGAATTTGCACTCGCTGTTCCAAGCTGACCCTGATAACGATGACAAGCCCAGGGGGTTGAAGGAGGCCAACATAAACATCATGCAGGTGTTGGTGGCTCTGAATCAAGGGTGATTTCATCTCACCAGCTTTCACACAGCAAAGTTTGGCAAGAAGCAGAATTGGGAGAGATGCATGTGGATGTGTTTGCTCATAGATTAACGGTGCAGTGTTTGGAATGAGGAGGGATGCAGCATAAGTGTAAGGTGATGGATCGACTCCACAATCAGCAGAGAAACAAACAAGGATACAATTACGTGCAATGTGAAGTTCATTTGAACTCACTCTGTCAAAATGATCCCTCTGGATTTGAATTAGTGTAGGTGAGAGAATCATAGGATCCATCCATACTTCTATGTTTGCATTTGAAAATGCATAACATCTGCTGTGGATAAGCCTGGCGTACAGACTACTACAGAGATTCAGAGATTAATTTTAGTTTAGGCTCCTATCGAATGACCCCCTTCCAGAAAAAAACAACTGCCATTAGACTCAGCTACTTGTGCAGAAGGGAACATGGATTATCAATTACAAGCATTGCTGACCCTGTTGTCTTTGCTACCTGCTGTTGTGCAGTTGAATTCTGTATTTTACAATGATACAACTGCTGACATGTGGAGGAAATTCCTTTTTACACTGGCACCAGCATGGCCAGTTTGAAAGTTAGAAAATAAATATGTATGAGTATGGATGTAGCCACTCGGAGACAAACTGCAACCGAAGCAGCAGCTCTATGTCTTTTTGTTTTCCCTCTCAGTAGCAAAATGATGTCATTTGTTTCCTGCTCAGGCTCTCGATGTCTCCACTGACACCTGAGGACATTTGTTCCTCCCTGTCCCTCCTCCCTCTCTGTCTCTACCCTTTTCAATGGTGTGAGTGAGAAAATGACAGTATTATGCAACTGGCAGCCCTGAGAGGAGTTTTTCCCCCTCATCGTTTCGATGTGTGCTAAACACACCGAGCCCATGAATAAACCGACCTGGTTTCTGCTGCTGTGTAGCCTCTTTGTAGTGCGTCCTCAGTATAATCAAGTGTACCTCTCTCACATACCATCCACCTCGTGACTTGGCTTAGAGGACATCTGGTCCTGTTTGGCCCCGTACAGGTCCATCTGGCTACTGTTGCAGCAGCAAACCATACCTTAATCAGGTGACATGCCGTCATTCCTGCCTGCTGCTTCTAAAGCTTGAACTCATATTATAAAGTAGTAGCTCAAATATCCAACCAGGTCACTGCACATGCACCTGACATCATGAGCTATCCAAGTTTCCACCTGGAACAGAATGAATACACATCAGATTGTAGAGCACACTATCTGCCAGGTGTTTCAGAAGTTGTGCTATCGTGGAGAAGAATAGAAGATTTAACTTATCTGCTTCTAAGAGCTACTGGTCATGTCTGTCAGCAAATCCTCCCAGATTAACAGTGTTGTGCTCTGTCTTTGTGTACTGGTGGGGGGTTTCAATACTTAGTGAGAGATGGAAAGTGAGAAAGAAAGGTATAGCTTATAAAAGTGTCACGCTCACAAACATTAATGAAACTGCAGGCTCCACTCCCACAGTTATTTTCAGAATGGAATTTCATTATCACACTCTGTAGTTGCTTGGCATCCTTTTTTGTATCTACGATGAACAGTTACTGCTGATGCAGAGGCTCTAAACATAAAGGTTATTTTATCCTTAACATGCCTTTGTGCTCTCTAATAATCAACACACTGTGTTTTGTTTGAGGTCCATGTTAGTGAGTGACAGCCAGTGCTGACCACTTGAAGGAGAGAGACAAGATAATCCCTCCCTTATAAACCCGGGTATAATGAGATTCAGGAGATTTGGGAGATTGCCAGTTCTCACTGCCCTTTCCGCCCATGCTTGGCCCATGTGTTAAGCTCCCTGGAGGCACTACCTTGGATTCTGTTGACCCCTAAGGTGGCATGCACATGGAGACATCCCATTAGAAGAGTTTGTGCCAAAATTCCTCAGCCAGCTTTTTTTTTTGTCTTCCTCCATTTGTGCAAGTGGTGTCCCTTTTCTCCAGGACGACAAAGAAACCCACTGATTGGGTTTTGAAAAGATGGTGTTCTGTTGAACAAGTGGACAGGCATTGCTCAGGCTAAAGAGGAAAACTGTTGTTCACTTTCAGTCACACTTGAAGGATGAGGAGAGTAAAGAATCACAGAGTTTATGCAAAATAAAAGAGAAATCAATCTCTTATTCAAGTGCATATAATGTATGAGGGAGTGGAATCTATCTTTTAGTGGAAGCTAAAACATGTCTCAACATACTATTATACATGAAGCATTGTAGTGCCACAGAGAGCTTCCAGATGTTAGAGAACATGCCTGTTTGGTACCTCATGAAAATCACATCAACATTATTCATATACTTTTCCAATGTAAATGAAAAATGAAACTTTCTAAATTGTGGTTCACTACAATCGCAATATGAGGCTCTTTTTGCATATGGGCCCGCCTATGTGACACAGACAAAACAGATGGAAGGACGGGGAGACAAGCACAGTTGTGTGTGTGTGTGTGTGTATGTGCCTGAGGCAGCGGGTGGAGGCTGCAGCACGTCCCTCCAGGCAGGAGTCTGACTCGCACTCAGAGTCGCTCAGATGAGGGAGGAGGAAGAGGAGGCAGCAGAGAGGGAGTGGCATCTGAGCAGACGGCACTTCTTCACTGAGCAGCACAGATGAGTGCAGACTGTCAGTCAGTCTGTCACTCAAAAGTGGTGGGCCAACGCCTGAAGCCGACACACCACTGCCTCATTAGCACTCCGTTCCTGCACTGTTTCTGAAGGCTGATGAAGCAGAGGTAGCTAGAGCCGGAGAGGCCCAGGGTTTGTTCCAGTCAACAGGATGCATCTGGTTGTAGAACCCATTCAAGAGGTCGTGATGAAGATGATACCGTATTTTGTGGAGAACGCTGTGTTGACCCAGCGTGAGATAAACCGCATGTGAGTGTCTGTTAAAAATGTGTTTTTAATTGTGGGAAGAAGATCCTTCACTTGAGATCTTGAGATCAGACACTTGACCAATGTTTGGATTTCTTGCTCTTAGTTGTTTTAATCTAAGTGAAAGATTTTGCAAAAGTTAACATTATGTAACTTCTAATGTATTCAATCACTGAATGTGTCCATCTGATATGAATCAAAATAAGTTATCATTCACTGGAAGCTGAGACTCTGTGAATCAGGAATGATTATGTTTGTGATATTTCTGTGAGCTGATGTGTTGGCAGTCTTTGTCTCTCTGTCTGGAAAGGAGGTTAAGTTACTGTAGGTTGTAATCATGGAATCGTTGCAGCAGTCAGGCCAGCTTTTCTCTCATAGTCTTTGTTTGCTTTGATAGCAGATGTATTTTTAGCCGTAGTGTTTGTGGAGAAACTGATAGAAGGGTGCTGCATGGCAAGAGCTAAGGCAGTTTAATTAGGATGTGTGAGTACGGTCAGTGAGGCAGTGGGACAGCACTGATTTACATGTAAGGACAAGTTTCACACATTCTCTCATTTCACTTGTTTCAGGTTTTTTCTGGTGTGAAAGGATAACACCTCTGGACATAGAGTTGTGTTACAAGCTGAAGTAGGGAAAGTGAGCAGCGGGGATTTGTGCACACAGCACTGATGAGGCTGTGCTCCTCTTCCACCTCTATACTTTTGCCACTTTCATCTGATAATATCCATCATTTTCTGACATTAGACCGCCTCATAATTCTCAGAGCACGAACCAAAGCAAACATCTACCAAAGTAAGACAAAAGCCTTTGTTGAGAAGTGTCCACCCCCGTGCTTATTCACTGTGGAACTTTGTTTCTGCAATGCTGGGCGAAGAGAAAATTTATTGTGAGGTGAACAAAACAAAGTCCATTGTTCCCACAAAATCATCTGTTTGGCCCAGTCTCACTCTTTTGTACGTGGGTTTTGAAAGTGTGATCAGAGAGAGCAGCTTCAGAGCTGGACACAGCAATCTGAGGGTGAAACGTGCAGTCAGTGCCATTTAGATATCATTTCAAAATTAACAATAAAACCCTTGTGGACATGTAAGTTACAAAAGTGATATTCTATTAGAACAAGCTGAATATTTTCTGAATATTACCTATTGCAGGACTATTTTGATCCAATCATGATTGAGTAATCATGCTGTAAATGTTAAAAGTTAATTAGCTTAAGGACAATAGGAACCCTTAAGAAGTCAAATTAGCAGTGATGTAACATTTCGGTGCTTCAAAGTCCATTGATTTGGAAAGTCGCTACAACCTGAGTTATCAGTTATCATATAAACAAATGATCAGCCTTTTCCTAGTCCTGGGCTTTACAGATTTTTTGTATTACAGCACAATACTATACAAACTGCAGATGCAAAACAGTTTAGGATTTATCTCTGTATTGTGAGAATTTAAGACAGATAGACCAGTCACTGTCTTTAAGATGACATGAGCCACTATACTAATACATTGATCTCTCTGTTTCGCTGTCACTCATCAGTTCTGTTCTTCCTTATTATATCCTGATTTGCCAGACTGCACACACAGCATACATTGTGCTGATGTGTCCCACCTTGCTGCCAGGTAGAATTATGAGCGTGCTCACATGGTTTTCCACATGATTGAATTTAGCCTGGAGGAAACACCTCACTTCTTTTTTTTTTTTTTTTTATTGCTGTTCCTTACTTATATAATCTGATGTCAGCTCACAGCATTACCTGAAAAATCAGGTCTCGTACAGACAGGTGTGAATTGATAATTGCAGCTTTTTGGTCATGGTGGAAGTCAAGCATCACAAACAACCACAGGTCAGTTATTGAGGAGTCAGCAGAGACCTGACAAGTGGAGTCCAGTGCAGCCCATGCAGCAGAAAAAAGACGGATAAGCATTGAGGATCAAAGCTTGATTCATGGCTGTTGCAGACCTGAGATCTGCGTCTGTAACGTGGCAGCTGGGCTTTGCCACTTAGCTGGCTTAACTTCATTCATCGGCAGCAGACATCATTTATACTTAACTTGTAGGCAATGTCCACTGAACTAACATGTCCTGTTAATACGGAATATTTCATTTGTCTCACTTCTTCACCCTGCTGTCCTCTGAACAAACTGGAACAATTTTGCTGATCTGTTGCTCTGCAGTGTTGTGTGTGTCATGTAAAACGTTTATGTTTCAATACATGTACTTTCTCTCTGCCATTTATTCTGCAGCCTGAGTGAGAGCTTCTTCATGGTGAAGGGTGCCGCTCTCTTCCTGCAGCAGGGGAGCAGTCACCAGGGTCAGAAAGCACATCCTCACCACAAACATGCAGGTGAGAACCACAAGACACCCACAAAACACACACCCAGGGATCCTCATCATTTACCTAAACTACAGTTTTAATCTCATCCGTCTCCTCATCAGGTTTCTTGTCCGGTTTATGTTATACATTTGTGTGATGAGTTAATCGCAGCAGATGTTTGTAGCTGAGGTGTGGAGGATGCAGGCTGCCTTGTTGATAAGCATGTTCCAGACGTATAGCTTAGGCAGATTAGTGTTTAAATCCAGCACATGGTAGAACTGTGGACAAAACCTCTGTTGACGATTAAAGAAGGTCCATATTTTGTGTATTACCTTGTGCTCTCCATCTTAATTACTCAGCTTACTTAGGTAAGTAAAGGGAACATTAGATAGTATGTAAATGAATATTCTCTGCAAAAGTTTTTAAAGAAGACATATTGCAAAAATTATTTTCCAGTTACCCTTGGTGCAACTCGTCTTGGATTTTATGATTTGAATGACTGAGGATCTTGTTTATTTTCTTTTTTTATATGTATCTTATTGGTCTCAACAATGAACTGGCTGGTGCTCTCAACCCGCAGCTCTTTTTAAAATGCCCCAATTGTCATAAGTCTGACCTGACAGTCTACTGGCATGATTGGGATTCAGCATCAGCCAATACCCAACATGCTGCCAAGTCATTTGGCAAGTCAGGGCTGTGGTTGGCAGCTTTGGCCTCTCCACCAGCCACTTTGTCAGGTAACCCATATTTGCTGGTCCTGCTTTGTTCTCAAGAACATTTGGCTGAGGTAAAATAGTTGTGCTGTTTTTGCAGTTACTGTGGTTGTCAAAGAAAAAAAGAGAGGAGAAGATGACTCGTGCAAAGAATCGGTGCCTAACCATCAGTGATTTTAAGAAGAGCAACAGAAATCAGCTAGTTTATTGGGAAAAATAAAGCAAACTTAACAGATACAGAAACCACTGTCATAGGTAAAGTTATATTGATGTGTGCAGACAAAAGCTCTGCCATGTAAAGATATAATATGTAACAATTCTTCAATGAAATGTCTAAAAATTAGTAGGCCTCTGTTATATATTCTGGTGACTTTTGTACTTACGTTATCCAACATTTTTTAACAATTTTCAAACCCAGAGAAATCTACAATTTTCATTTTATTTCATTCAAAGTAACAGGACGTTTCATTTTGGTCTCCTTTTAAAAAAATGAAAAATATTCTCTTTACCTGTGGCTTTGACAATCTCTGCTTTAACGTCTTAGGCAAACAACATATGACGAAGGAACTACACTGTTTTCTTGTACATGTGACTGTCAACTAACTGTTTATTCATTCATTTATTCATTCATTTTTATTTTAGTTGGTAAATTTAGCTTAGGACAACAGGAGTGTTTTTTATTTATTCATATTATGCAGGATTTGTGTCTTTATTTTTCTTTTGATCCTTCTTTACATTTGTAGTTTCCCAACCTATAGCTTCCCAACCTGACCCATATATGAGACAATTTAATCAGCAACATTGTGGAGATAATGTTGCTTTAAGCGTTTTTCTTTGTGATTTTTCTGAAGAGACAACCAGTCAAGATGGCATATTATTGTTGAAATGTATTTCAACACAGCTTCCTCTCTTATCACTTTGCATTGCTCTTGGTCCATTTCCACACCGTGTTTTATTATCCTGCCTCAAAGACATGTCTCTGCAAAGGATGTAAAATTAACTTCTGTTAAATCAGTTACATCATGTCAGCTGATAATAGTCACCAAGCAGGTTGTATGTTATTGTTTCTAGTTAAACACTAGGGAGCAGTGTAACTACATGTATCTGTACTGGAATACAGCAGAGCCTTTAATCAGATAAGCACTTTGTGTTCCCAGCATGCATTAGACACCCCTTAATATTCTCACCCAGTGTTTTCAAAGTTAAATAGTCTTTGTCATTGTTCTATCTTCACTTTCAAGATAAAAGTTATCAGTATGACAAGGTAGATTTTCAAACTCACACTTAACAGTCCTTCTCATCGTTGATCAATTTTCTATATTATCTCCCTCAACAGGCGATTTACCTCAACACCTGCAGGTGATGATAAACATTCTCCGCTCTGAAGACAGAATCAAACTGGTAAGAGACAAAAGAAATATGTGCGCAGATCAAAATAAAATGCACATGCACTCATAAAGGCCACGACTAAAAACTTGGCATAGCAAAACATCCAGAATACGTTTTATTATGCACTTAAGACGCTTATGTGCTCAGTGTAATTATTAGCTCATGAGAGCACACTTGGGAGAGAATTACTACATTTTTCCATGGTGTGTATGTGTTGGTGTGAGCTACTTCATTCTTATGTTTACCAGCTCTGTGCTTTCACACACACCCCGAGGACATGGTTACACTATTACACCAAGTTTGTATCCCAGCTATCCCAGCACATCCATGTGTGACACTTTGTTACACATAGAGTTTAGCAGGAGGGTCAGTGAACTTGTTCGGCAATTTGTTGCTTCTCTAAATTGTTTGCTGTTATGTACAATCAGAAATGCTGTTGCGCATAGGAAGGATGTGTTTATTTATCTATCTTGCATAATAATTTTGTCTTGTATTGTCTGTACGCTGTGCAGGCGGTGCGTCTGGAGAGTGCATGGTCAGATCGCGTGCGGTACATGGTGGTGGTGTACACCAGTGGGCGACAGGACACAGAGGAGAACATCCTACTGGGGATTGACTTTACTAACAAAGACTGGTACTAACAGGCACAGACATGTTTCTCATGATCACTGTAATCTCTCAACCCTTTGAAGTGTATATATATATATATATCTATTTATAGATATAGATATCTATATATAGAGAGAAGAGAGAGAGAGAGATGTTTTTGGATTTTTGATATTGAAAATCACCTATGTGTCATCCACTTAAGTCATTTAAAAGAATAGTAGATTTTTCTTCTGTTTGGAAGGTTTAAAATTTTCATTCTCCCTTTCACCCTGCCAGTAAAAGCTGTTCTATCGGCATGGTGCTACCTCTGTGGAGCGATACAAAGATCCACCTGGATGGTGACGGGTGAGTTTTTCTCTGTGTTTAGTGAAAACAGCAGCCGCATCTAAACCGGTTATATGTGTCTGCTTTTCAACACTGCATTTTCACTATGTGACACTTGGAAAGATCTTGATACACACATACTGTTGCTCCAGCTCAGTGAATGACCATCTGTTTTGTTTTGCTCCTCAGGGGCTTTACTGTGAACACAGCAGGTCGGACTCATGTCTTTAAACCCGTGTCCGTGCAGGCTATGTGGTGAGTAATAACCTCTGGAGCCATGGTGGCTGTCGACAGCACTATAGCTTCATGACACACCACAATAAATCTCTTGATAGACACACTGTGCTGCGGTGCTGATTCAATCTGCCACCTGCTGGCATGAAGACGCATGTACACAGAACTGATGAAATCAAATTGTAAATCCTCCAATCATTTAATTGATAATAAATTTACACCCTACATCTGTAACTTCAACCTTGACTTTCCCAACAAACAACAATGTAGGTCGGCTCTGCAGGTGCTGCACAAGGCATGTGAGGTGTCACGCAGGTATAACTACTTCCCTGGGGGGATGGCTCTCACTTGGATGGGCTACTACGAGAGCTGCATTGCTTCAGACCAGAGCTTCATCAACGAGTGGAACGCCATGAAGGACTTGGAAACCCCTCGTCCAGACTCGCCCACCATGTTTGTCGACAAGTCAGTAAAAACAAAGCAACTAAAATCAGATTCCTTATGTAAAGACAGAAACAAATTACTTCTATGCCAGTTGTTGGAATAGCTCAATATTTCAGGAACAACTGTTTTAATCTTTGTCAGGCCTTCAGAGAGAGAGAGGACAGAGTGCCTTATTAAAGCCAAACTCAGAAGCATCATGACGTGCCAGGATCTTGAGAATGTCACCTGCAAACAGGTTAATATCAATAATACATTCGCACACACACAGAACCAATCCACTGTCCATTTCCTTCTTGTTGTTTTGTGGTTGCATTTACATTTATTCTCTAAACACAGAGAGAATTATAAATAATTGTATGTTTATACTATTATTTTAGCAGGTGATATTATTTGATGCCTAGAAACAGGAATGTAAAGTAGGACCCAGCAACACAACAACAACAACACAAAAACCCTCCATACACAAATGAAATCATGCTTTGTACATTTTGCTTGTCAGATCCGTACAGAGTTGGAGCAAAATATGAACTGCAACCTGAAGGAGTACAAAGAGTTCATTGACAATGAGATGCTGCTGATCCTGGGCCAGATGGACAAAGCCACTCTCATCTTTGACCACGTCTACCTGGTGAGACAACTGATAATGTCTCTTGCATCAACAGAAACATGCTGTGAAATAATTGTTTTTGGAGAAAGATCCGTTTCACCAAGATCTGAAAATATACTCCAAACTGCACAGTCTAAACAGTGTTGTCTCTCATTTGTTTTTAGGGATCTGAATGGAATGCATCTAATTTGGAGGAGCTGCAGGATACAGGGTGATTTGTTTTATATTACGGAGGAGTGAAGATAAGCCCACACAAAACATATTTTTTCTGATGATTTGAGCAAGAAAGAATGTTGTTGATGAGTTAACTTGATCTTTCCTCCCCAGGGTGGGCTATATCCTCAACGTTACACGGGAGATAGACAACTTTTTTCCAGGCACATTCAGTTATCACAACATACGAGTGTATGACGAGGAGGCCACTGACCTGCTGGCTCACTGGAATGACACGTACAACTTCATTGTTAAAGCAAAGTGAGTCCTTAGTGGAACAGTAAACATGTAGCTCATGTATTTATCAGTAAAACATACCTCTTGTCATCATTACATAGTACCTCTAGAATGTTGAAAGAGGAAACATATATCACATTGGATGGTTCACATTCCACATGTTGTATGGAATTGTAATTTCTATGATTTGTTTTAGTATCTATTCAGTGTTTGATAAAGTCACATTCATTTTGAATATATTGTTATTTATTTTTTTAGCTTTAATGAAATCCAGAGTTAGAACTAAAAAAGAAGCCTATAACTGGTGGTAGAATTATTTTTGTGTTTATGTGTAATTCTCACCCACAGAAAGAACCAGTCCAAGTGTCTGGTTCACTGTAAGATGGGTGTCAGTCGATCTGCCTCCACTGTCATTGCTTACGCCATGAAGGAGCACAGCTGGTCATTAGAGAAGGCTTACAACTTTGTCAAGCAGAAGAGGAGCATCACACGACCGAACCCAGGTTTCATGAGACAGCTGGCGGAGTATGAGGGCATCCTGGATGCCAGGTACAGCTTCCAACATGATGTGAACTGTTTAGTCATTGTATTTTCTCAGTTGACCTGTATTCTAACTGTATTCTACTGCTCTCCTTCTGCACACTGTACGTCTGTAATTCCAGTAAACAGCGGCACAACAAACTGTGGCATCCAGATGCAGACTGTGAGATGGCAGAGGGACAGCAGGGGGTGGCTCAGTGCTGTGGAGGGGAGGAGGGAGGCCACCTGACTCCTGAGCCAGGGATGTCTCCCTGCTGTGAGGAGGCACTTTCTGATAAAGGTGCTGCATGCCCCTCCCCGTGCAGGACTGTTTCACTAGATATTGACCCCGCCTACAACAACTACTACTTCCGCCGGCTCTCTGACTCAGCGCTGGATAGCGAACCGTCAACGCCAGTGCGCGGCCCCCCTCTTATTGGCATGGAAAAGGTATTTATAGAAATAGAGGATGTGGAGCGGGACGCTCTGTTGGATGATGAAGCCTTCGATGGACGCGAAGGCCTGCCCCTCTCCCAATTTGGACCCACAGCAGAGGGAACTGCTGCCCAGACCTGTAGTCGTGGCCCTGAGCCACTGGAGGAGCTGCGTCTGAGGCTGGAGTTCAGCACAGTGGAGGAAGAGGATGAGGAAGAGGTGCAGAAGGAGGAGGCAGAGATGGAGGTACTTATGCAGCCAGATGACGGAGGGGGTGGGGAAGGAGGTGGAGAAGAGGAAACACAAGATGTGGAAGTCGAGGGGGATACAGAGGGTAATGGCATGGACCTGGCAACTCTGAATGAAAATTCCAACAACAACAACCACTTGAGTCCTTCATGGATCCACAATGTAAGTTAGATTAATATGAGTAACACAAATTTTAGGAATAAAAATGGTGTATTCCACTTCACATGAATCCAATTTGGAGAAATAACCACATTCCCCTGTCTTTATTTAGGAAAAACCTTCCTCCATTCTTCTTCCTGCTGATGCTTCTGCACTGTCAGCGAGGGACTCAATGTCCAAACAGAAAGAAGATTCTCCAACCCCCTCTTCTAAGCTTTGCCTTAAACCCAGTCCTCCTGAAGTTCCAAGTGCTTCATTCCCACAGTCTGATACCTCTTCTGAAAGTGTTGCATCTTCAGTGGGACTGCTGCGTCCCTGTGGCCCTCTGTGTGACTGTGCCAACTGTGCTGCCTCCCCGCCCACAGCTCCACTCAACAGAGAGGAGCAGCCAGGAGAATCGCTGCACTTAGTTCAGCCTGAGGACAATGGTGATGTGTTGGAAGGAAAGACTGAGTCTGACAAAAGACAATCTGCAGCTCGCTCAGAGGCTCTCCCTGAGCTGATGAGAATTGATGTGGAGGAAGAGAACCCTGCAGTGGCTTGCTACGTCGGCCAACAACAGGAGACCCTTGTAGAGCTGCAGAGATCCGGGCTGGTCCGCCGCCGTGCCGAGAGACTAGAGAGACTTTCAGGTTCAACTCAAGAGATCCTGCCCTCTCTGAAGCCTTTGCACGCTTGCCAAAGTTCCAAGAAGAGCCCCTTTCTACTTGCGGATGAGGAGGAATTCTGCAGTTTTACCGAGGACTTCACTAAATCTTCAACACCATGCCAAGTGCGGTTAGAGCCAATGGTGTTGCCAATGACCAATGAAGGCTTGTTGGGGGTGGTGGGGCCTGGGCTGGGCACACCCACCTCTTCGCCTCATGGCTCCACCCTGACACGCAGCTCCAGCAGTGACAGTCTGCGCAGTGTGAGGGGTAAACCTGGCCTCGTACGTCAGAGGGCGCAGGAGATCGAGACCCGCATGCGGCTGGCGGGCCTGACCGTACCCTCAAGGCTAAAGCGGTCCAACTCGCTGGCCAAGTTGGGCAGCCTCAACTTCTCCTCTGAGGACCTGTGCTCAGTCTGTTCCTCAGATGCAGGAACTCTGCTGCTCCTCTCACTGTCGCCAGAGCCGGACACTGGCCTGGAGTGGGACTCCCCCACCACCTCTGCTCTGGCTCGGCGATACAAAGACTTGCACACTCCAGAGAGAGCGCTGCCTGGTGAACCCAGAAGCTGACACATCACGTGGAGGTTAAATACACTCCACTCTGAAATTCATGTGTCACCCTGTGGAGCTGGAGAGGGTTGTACAGATCCTGAAAAGAGGAGAGAGTCAAGTCTGAGGAAGCAAATTATATTTAAAAAAACAAACGAACAAAAAACAAAACAATGCCAACTGTTGTAAGGAGCGTACGCTCTCCTTTGCCACATTGTTTCTCAAACTGCTGTTCACAGTGATTAAGTCATATTGCTGTATCTGACAAGTGTGTAAGCCATCACCTCACCTCTGACATGGTTTGATTCATGGACAAACAAGTGCCTTACCTATGAGACCAGAGGCACATAGTTGTGTTAGACTGCAGGATGAGACGGTACAGGACGTTCTCTATAACCTTTAACTTCACAGCTGTTCGTACCTGATATGTACCAAATTATAGTATCCATCGGCACTTGGATTATTTTTACTGTTGGTGAACTTGAGTCCCTCAGTTGAGCTTGACAGAAAGCAAAGTGTTAAATAAATGTATAGTTGTTTACCGCACAGTTTATGTTTTAGATGCTCGAGAGTTGTAAAAAATGAATGGTTACCTCATGTTGCATTCATGACGCTATTTCTCAGATGAACACTGGAGTTTGATTCAGTTCATTTGCTGGTGATGCGATAAAAGTGAGGAACTCGGTTTTGGACTATTTTTAATGCAGAGGTGTGTGTACGTGCGTTAATGCTTAACTATGTGTGAGTCTCTGAGTGAGTGTAAGGGATGAATGCTGGGTTGTTGTTTTGCCAGAGGCATGCTCACTGTTTTCAACAAACAGAACAGAAACGTTTGTTGTTCCTTTGCACTGCTTTTTTTATTGAGTGAATACTGGTACACAGCAAGCTATCTTCCAAAATAACATCAGAGTAATGTTATTGACCTCATCATTCCCTACAGTCTACGATGTTTTTGGGAGAGCAGAGTGAGGAGTCACGCTGCATGGTTTTGAAATCATACTACAAACTTCTGGTGTGACAGGATTTACGGCAGTCATATGATACAATGTATGTTGGGGTTTTTCCCAAGCTAAAGAAATCTGAACATCTTGACAAGATATAAACAGAAAAGCCCCAAACTCTAACATTTCTCATTCAAACCTTCTTTACCCTTAATTCATTCTTGAGGGTTGCCAACATTTTAAACTCATTTGTGCTTTTTAAAATGTAAAAGACCAAAGTTGTTTGGCTGTCTCGACAATTTGAAAGCACCACTAACGCTGTACAAAATATGTGAATCATGTCAATCATGTACGTATTTTTAAAATGCTGTCACATTTTTGCACCTTTTGGGAGAAACAAGAGAGAGACTCAGTGGAGTCGTCAGGCTCATAGCTGTTTTATGCTCATATCATCAATGAGTTTGAAAGCTTTTGTCACACTGACGTGACAACGATCACGATAGGTTACTTCACAGTTTTGTAACAATTTTCTTTTTATATTTAAGTATGCAGTAACTTTTGTACTGTACATTGCTGTAGTTCAAATGCATATTGCACTTTTTATGTTGGTCAAAAAAATGTACTGTATGTGTTAATTATGGAAATAAACATTTCTTTTACATAATATACCGTGAATCCTGTTTTGCTCTTACTTATTCTGTGCATAATTCATTTGAGACTACTTGTGCTGGAAATTATAAACAATACTCCAGAACAACAAACAAGGGTGGTGATGTGGTAGAGTGGTTAGCAGTCAAAGCAAGAAGGTTCTTGGTTTGAATCCCAGTTTGGCCAGTGTCTTTCTGTGTGGGGTTTAGATGTCCGTCCTGTGTCTGTGTGTTTACATGTTGACAGGTTAATTCCCTCTATCAATCATCGACACACTTATCTTCTTCAGCCAATGCCAGCTGACATAGAGCCAGAGGGGGGGTACACCCTGGACCAGTCACCAGTGTGGGCTAGGTGAACTGGAAATGTCTGTAGGTGTAAATGAGATTGTTTGTCTTTGCATGTCAGTCCTGTGATATGCTGACGGCCTGTGTGTACCGAGCCTCCCAGCCAAAGTCAGCTGGGTTAGGCTCCTTAAAAGATAAGCAGAAGAGATAATGGATCCACTCTGAAACAATAGATTAGTTAAATGAAAGACAAAAGGCTTTAGACATAATGCAGAAAAATATTCATAAAAGAGGTTTTTATACTGTCTCGCCGTGAATGCCCCAGATTCTGTCTATTCAAAACGTAAATATCTGTGCCCTGACTCCACTATGACTGTGTGTGTGTGTGTGTGTGTGTGTGTGTGTGTGTGTGTGTGTGTGTGTGTGTGTGTGTGTGTGTGTGTGTGTGTGTGTCCTGACATTACGTCATTGTGCACCCGTCTGTATACTTTGGCAGGAGGGCCATTTTCTAACAGCCAGCTTATATAACATTTAGCTTCCCGTCACTGTTTGCATGACATCAGTGAATTACTTAAGTTGCACGCTCTTGTCCCTCGCAGCCTATATGACATGTCTGTGCAGTGAATGGTCGGCCCTGTGTGCAGTACAGTGTTGGGGGGGGGACTGAGGCAGCAAAGATGTGATTTTGTGTGTGAACTGACACTGGTATGTAGTATTTACCTCCAGTTTTTTGTTTTTGTCTTACAAATGTACGTGAAATTCAAAACTTAAAACTTATCGTGTATGGCTACTGTACACTTGTAAACATTTAAATGACGGAGGGACTAAATAAGAAGCTCATGAGTGTGCCAAGAGGCCCGTGGGGTGTTCTGATTTAACGATGAAGCTAAATTAGTGACAGATTGACTTTAGTCTAGACAAGATTGACCTGTAACACTTTTTAATAAAAAAAAAAAAAAGACGAGTTGGGCAGAACTGGAGGACCGTTCAATGGTCAACACAGCAGCCTTCGGTCTGCAGCGTCTGGGTGTGGGCCGACCCCTCTTCCCCTTCTTCTGTCGGGGAATTCTTGGCTACCACCACTTTTGTTTTATTATCTGAAGACGTATCCTGTTTTGAATGTTGCTATAGAGACCAAGAGAAACAAAAGAAGAGAAAAAAAAAGTCAGAGCTATTTTTTTCAGATTATTACCAACATTCCAGGACTTGCCCAGGTTGGCGATGACTCAGTTAATCACAGACACAAGCATTCCTCCTTATCTTAACTGGCTCACCTGTGAAACATTATTGAGTAAGATTCAAGACATGTTTATATTCATCCAGTTTCTGCACTAATCACTAACATCCAGTTATATAACCGTGTCAATCTGACACAAGGGGAGAAGGTTATCCCTCATGTTTTTGAAATCTCAGCCCAGGTTCACAATCAAAATACATGCAAAATAAAAGATGGAGCTCTGAATGACAATCTCTCCAAGGTTTCTCCAGACAGAAAAAGTAGAGCTGCAGGACTGAGTTCCCCCCTGATTGTGTTAGTCAAATGTGGTGTGACATCACATGGAAGTAATATAACGCTCCCATTGCTTGTGCATTTAAGGGAGGTCTGAACATCTCCAAACAACCAACAAAGTTCACTTTGTCCGTCCAGGGAGAGCGATTGACTCGGCTGCAACTTCTAACTGGTAAGTGTCAGCTGTGACATGATCGGAGAGGAATATTATATCTATCAGGGTAGAGAGCGTTGTCACCAGCCACGCTTGTGCCAAGCAAGATGTGATTGTACCAATCATAGCTGGGATCTGACAGAAAAGAGAAATTCTGAATTGTCAAGATGCTTAAACTTTGCGAGAGGGTCCTGGTCCACTGTTTTTGAATTCCTGTCTGTCTGAGTATGTTGAGGCAGCAGAGCACATGGTGATCAAGTGATCAGCTTTGGGCATTCATGAAGGATGAAGCAGGATAATGGAGCGGTTGTTGCCAGAGATGGACTGCCTTGAGGGAAGGGGTTCCCCACACTAACCACTTGAGTAGTTGGCCGTTAACCACTGGACGCAGATTCCAGTGGGCTCTGATAGTGGCTTTAACCTGATGAGTCCACAGGATCTGAAGAGAGGAGACGGTACTGTGGCTGATTTTACAGATTCCCATCATCTTCTCGCCTTTAAAGTCTCATTTTATTACGTATTTTGGCTCTTCCTCAATATCCCAGTGTGAAAAACATCATGTTGTTTTATCTCAGCGACACAGCAAAGCCACTGTTGTAGTGTGATACCATTAGCTCCCTGAGCCGTGTGTCTGGCCAGTGTGTTGGCCTGTCAGATGATAAGACAACAGCAGTCATATGTTGTCACACACACAAGGAGGGATGAGGCCATGGATGGGAAACAGACTCAAGTCATTGTTCATTGTGCTTCACAGTCTTCTCTGCTTACTGCTGCAGTTTGGTGAAAACCTATTGAACAATTAGACAATTTGAAGGTGTCAGGGAAAAGTAGTTTTTTTGCAACATCTTCTACACTCACTATTATTCTTTATGACCACGATGATCATCCGGATGAGCAATAACTGCAGTCAAGATAATACTGCTCAGAGAAGTCTATATTTATATGAAGTTTTTAAAAAATGTGATACTTACATTTCTGAGGGAATCCGAAGGAGATTTGCCTTCTACATCTAACTAATAGTAAAAACATAAACATACTTTAACAAAGGTACTTTGGCAACGATTTATGCCATAAAAACTCATCTACTACACACATTCTAAAACATTAAAACACATTTCTTATTCATTTGTATACAAACACTTTAGCAGATTAGGTACATACACTCACAGTTTGGTTAGGAGTTATCAAAATAATCAACAACAATATATAATATAAAAGGCTTTATGACAAAAGAATGTAGGCAGTCCATATGGAAAAATATAGAAATAAATACAAAGCTAACGTTAGATAAATGTGATGCAGGGATTACTAGATATACAAGCAAAAACTTGTATCAAGATACTTGGAAGAGCAGAGTTGCTCATGTGTTCATACCTGAAACATGTTGGAGCATGAAATGGCTCAACTGAATGGTACGTTTAATCAATTAATTGCGTCACATGAAACCAAATCAGTAAAAAAAAAGATTCTGATGTCAAAAAGTGTGACAAAATAAGATGAGTTTTATATTGCAAAGTGTGGGGAGAAGACTGGCTGACGGACTGTCATAAGACTGAGTCGGCCTTTAATACAAACAGAGAGGGCTGAATCAATTCCCACAGTATCAGTATACTGTTCTCCTCAACTGCTGTGACGCTGATTAAAAACACTGATCCCAGATTTTACAAATGTTGTTTTAATCATGAAGCTTTATGTCTGACATTCCTACACTCAATTCAGATTAAATGAGTGATGACAGTAAACAAATGTCACATTACATAAAGTGAATGAGGAATGTAATGCTCCTTAATCACTTAACAGGCCAAAACAATGGATTAAAATTCAGATTATGGCAACATCATGTGTCTGTAATTTGTCTCAAAGTAAAACTGGCGTTGACATTGCATGTGCATGAAAAACCCAACTGAGCAGTTAAACCAGTTAAAGTCATAAGATACACAGATTATGAAAACCCTCCTGTGTTGTTGTTGCTACTTGGTCGTTTCCCCTGAATATTAGTGTGGATGCTCAGGACCACAGAGGCTGTGGTAGAGCACAGATAGTTCATGGACTGCAGGCAAAAGAAAAGACTTCTGTGCTGGCATTCCTAACACGTGGCATGACTGGAGGATTTTATCTTTTGTTGTGGGGTTAACAACATGTTGTTCTCCACAGACCAGCATGGGACAGAACCTGGAGAAACTGGATGGGGGAGTTGAGGCCGTCGGTGAAGGTTCGGAGGAGACAAGGCCGTGCCCTCACCCTGTAGGTGCAGACGGTAATGCAGGTGAAGTCATGGAAGGCGAAGGCTCCTGTGAGGAGGAGGCTGGTAACAGCGGGGAAAATTTAGGGGAAGACACACAGGATCGAGACAGACGCCCCCACCAGGAGCCAACAACACCTTCCAGTGAGAGGCACGTAAATCTGTGGGTGAGTCCTATTGCTGCACGGGAGGTGAAGCAGGGAGGGGCTGCAGGAAAGGAGGGAAGAGGAGGAGGAGCAGACATGGGCAGGGCCGCTCCAGTGGTTCACCAGGAGACGGACAAGAACCGAAAGAGTAGTGCAGGAATTGAGGAAAGAAACACAGCATACAAGCTGTTCAGCCACTTTAGTAGAGAGGAGAGAAAGATTCGGCAAGAGCTCCGGACATCCTCAAGGATCAAGATGGAGTATCACGAGGAAGGAACCGGCCCTCATGAGGAGAGACAAGAGGAAAACTTCTCAGCTGAAAAGTATGGCCTTTCTGTTACCTCAAAGGATACAAGCTCATCCAACAACACCGAAGAGGGCTCTGCAGGGAAGAATGTGAGCAAATGTAGCGCTCACACAGGAAGTGAAACGCTGTCTGCTCAAGATCAGAATGGGAGCATGATGGCTGAAGCTGAGGAGCTCTGTGCAGGAACAGTGGACAGCTTCAGGCAGAGGAAGGAACCACCTCCAGCCCAAGCCCAACATCCTTCCAAAAACAATCTGCAGAAAGAGTCTCTATTAGACATGAGTGATACCATTCATTGTAGACGTCCAAAAGGGACAACAGAGACTAATGCAAAGGGGGAAACACTAACATGCGAGGTTGAGCAAGTTTTGAATGACTACTCTTCAAGAAAACCAAAGGTCACCGACACTGATGATCAAAAGGAGTCACTGAGGCCTTATCTACAAACGGACACAACCAAGACAAACAAATGTGATTCAGATTCAGCATCAAATCCAGTCTCATCCAGCTCTATTTTGGAGAGACTACTGAGGAGAAACATCAAGGAGGCAACCCCGGCTCTTTCTAAAATAAAAGAGGAAGACAAGGACACTTCAGATGTTCCTGCGGACATGAATGCAAAAAGGATCCTCGACGGAACAGGAACAGAGATACCCAGTGAAAGGACTGACCGGTCAGGATGTGTTTCACGCTCTTCTGCTGATTCAAAAAGGAACCCACGTAAACCAAACCTTGCATCAAAGGATCACCACATTAAAGACTCAAGTGAGAGCGCGCCACCACAATCACATTGTTGCGAGAGTTCAGAGATGAGCATCAACCCAAAAAAGGCTTCATCAAACATGGGACCCTCTGAAAACCTGTCCCCGGATGACTTACAATCAGCTGGTTCATATGAAAGAACATCATGTGAAGAGAGTGTGATCGCTGAGGAATCTGCACCTTCCTCTCTGTCGGAAGTAAAGTCTTCACCCACGAAAAGTGATGGGCAGAAGTCAGAGTCATGCCGTCTACCTGCTGCTGATAAGACAGGCAATGGTACTGTGACAGCTGTGGTCAGTCGCTCAGAGGTCACAACCAGCATCAAGCAGGATCTGCATGTGACACTTAACACACCTGACCAAACTGACAACAGTACTGTCAACGACCTTCCCAAATCTAGGCCTGTCTCTGAACTCATAAAGGAAACAATTAAACTGCAAGAAAAACTGCAGCACCAAGAGCGGCCGAAGCAAGCTGAAGCTAAGTGCGACGAGCAGGCCCAGTCATTGAAGGTGGCAAAGATGAAGGCCGCTTTTGACTCTCCTCAGAAATCCCCTGACAAGGCGATCGACAGGAAGCCATCAATGAGAAAAGGTAAGGGCATTTAAATCTCATTAACTGCAATATACACACTGCTGTATCAAATAAATAGAAACTGGAGGTTGTGCAGAAGACACAGGGGATTACAACACAGCAGGTATATTGATCACGGAGTCATTTGTGATTGATAAAACAATTAACTGATAAAGTCATAATACATGGACCCTGACATGGTGGGTTGCCAGAGCCACTGTAAACAATTACGTCATTCCTGATATGCAGGACTGAGGGCGGGTGAGGGAAAAAAGACTGGATGATGGAGCACAGATGTTTTTTCTGCTGACAAAAAAAATGCTGAATTTGTGAAATAACGCCATCTTGTGGTGCTGATACACACGTGTGGTACATTGTGTTCTTCAGGAAAATTGAAATACATTCTTTTTGATATTGTAAAACAACACTGAGGCAAGAATTACATATTTTTTCATTGTGTATAATCTAGGATATAATATTTTGTAGTAATGGACATTAGAAGTAGCCTGTAGAATAAAAATAAAATAAAAGAGGTAATTATTAAAATTATTGTTGTTTTCTAACAAAGCACAATTCAGCCTTATACAGTTCTGATTGTATCCATATATGTGGCATCCACATATTTACACCTTCATCAGTCACAAATGTATATGCATATATAAAACCACGCTACTATTTCAATTTTGATGCTTCACCCTAATTATCTGTTATATTATGATAAATTAAATTAGCAGTAAGGCTGTAAAATGAGCTCATATTGATTGATGAATAAATGGACATTAGTGCTTTTATAAATGAAGTGGCTAAGATACAACAGTAAAAGAAAACAATGGACGGTGCACAGATGTATACTAGTGATATGAAAGGTGATTAAAAACGTCCACAGACAGAAATGAAGGTGATTCTCTGTGACTGAGAACCTGGAGGAAGGAGCCCCCCCAGTCTGGTTATCTAAATACTCATTGGCTGAGGGAGCTGTCAGTCAGCTGCAGCCGCTCCACTCACCGTCAGCCAAGCCGAAGAAGGGGGCGGGGCTAGTGCGGGAGTAGGGAAAGATCGCCGGGAGCGAGAGAGAGGGAGAGAGAGAGAGTCAGAGGCTCAGCGGAGGAGGAGGAATCGACCCGGTCACGTTGGGCTGCGTGTTATATCATTTCGCTTTTCGGGAATACTTTAATTTCTCCTCTCAGAAGGTAGGCGCGCACACACCACACTGTTTTAAATGGGCTTTATTAAATATGGCTGCTCGGGTTTTCTCTCGTCCATCTCCAGACATCACAGCCCGGGACAGGGAAGTGCACGCGCTAGCTAAAACGAGCCAGGGTAGAATGTGAGCTGCTCCTCTCTCTCTCTCCCTCTCTCTTTTTAAAGCTAGCTGTAGCCTTCAGCCGCTGTTAGCTAGCTGTCAATGCTAGAAAAGTTACAACCAGAGGTGTAAGGGTTTTTCTCCCCCCCCTCTCCGTTGGGTGGATGAATAGAGGAAACGTGCTGTGGCTACACGGTGTGGAGCAGGGAGCAGAGCGGGGTGGGGTAGCTCACCATAGTGCCGCAAGAAAACTTCTCCCCGCAGCGGTGGATCCACACAGACGGAGGTGCAGAGCAGCACAACCGCGCCCTGGCCCCTGGCATCCTGTCCCGAGCGTGACATGCTCTCCTCAAACCGAACAATCGGCCCCACACATCCAGGAATCACCCCTGCCATTCTGGATCTCTTGTGTCCACCCCCACCCCCATTTTTAAAATTGAGACCCAGTACTGATGGTATTAGTTTCAGATTTGACCCACTAACACACTGGTATGGAAGAGAAAGGGTCGTATCAGAGACGTGGTCGCTGCTTCCATGCTCACGACTGTAGCCCATGCATAATTCTGTCCCCCATTAGTTTGACTGTGAATGTATATCATGTGGGAAATTGTTGGTATGACGTTAAACTCAATGTGCACCTCCGTGCTGCAGTTATAGTGAATGAGGTCAGACAGAGAAGTGTCTTGTCTCTGAGAGTATTCCTGCTCATAAATGTTAGGGTCGGAGTCCAGCAGCTTTATGATGACAGCTGTTTCGGTTCACAGTCAGTTTTTGTTTAGCTTCGTCAAAATAAGATGTGGTGACTTTGTTTTAAGACGCCTCGTTGTCCGATTAGTTTGGTCTGCCTTAATATTTAGAAAAAACCGTTTCCACAGCTGGACCACGTGTGTTGTAGTTAAAATGGGGTTTGCTCATTGAGTGGTTTGACAGGGAGTGTCACAAGTAGGTCTGCAATAAAAAGATTATTTTCATTATTTACTGATTTAATTTGACAAGTATGACAACTTGGCCTGGTCTTTAACATTTGGCTCGTTTCTGCCTTCAAGCTACAGGCAAGGCAATTCCCAAATACCAGTACCATTTTGGGCAAGTGCTTGGAACCTGATCATAAACGGACGGTTCTAGGGAGGTCATTGAAGACTTAATGGTGCTTTCCTCCTCACTTGGCAGTCATAAATAGTCTCAAGTCAAGCACTAATGACTGGGTGATGATCCAAATAGTCCCTTGTGTGACCTCTTTGTCTGTACTCCACCACCAGCTCATTTTCCTCCTCATGACATTAGGGCAGTTTAATTTGTAATGTGCCAAAAGGGCAGCATGATTTACATATTCAGTCCTTGTATTGAACGTTACTTAGCTCCTATGGTATAATCAGCTTTGGTGTTGGAGGAATTTCCCTCTCAGTGGGTCCAGAGCAGGTGTAGGCTGAAGGAACCACCCCAGGGTTGACAGTCAGCATAACTACAACCGTGTTTGGGCTTGCTCTCCATTCCAGACGCATCATTCTCTACTGGTTGTGCGACGCTATAGGATCTTTAGAAAAGAGAAGCCTGCCTTCCTGTTCCTTGGCTGAAAGAGGAAGTGGGTCAGGGAGCAGAGGGAAACTAATCACGAGATGTGAACCAGTGTTTGGTTCCTAACAGCTGTGGCAAGGCACTCTTATGTGACCTGTGGTGAAAGTACATTTTGAACATTTTGAATTAGTTTCGAGAATATCATGAATCTTAACCTCCAATAATCCAGCATATCCATGAAATGTATTTAATCTTTGTTGAGTAAGGTCTGGTGAAGTCCACCTGTTCCCTGCTGGCCATCTCACTGGTCATTGGTGTGCTGGAATTTTTTAGAAGAAGCACTCCGAGCTTGGGCTGTCTTTTGCGGATTAGATAATATGTATATAGGAGAGAAAGTATCTTAGCTGTAGTTTAACCTTCCTGGTAGCCAGTTCTCATATCATTTTTCTGGAATAATCAGCAGTTTATGGAAACCATCTTCATGTGTAGTCAATAGCGTTGTCTCTGCATCTCATTTGGAAACATCGGATCACATTCTTTCAACATATGTGACATACCTCAGTTTTTGTCAAGTCCTGTCTGCACAAGATGCTGTTATCTCACAGCATTTTTCAAGAGGACTTGACAGGCCATTAACCTTCAGAATGAAAAACTACAGCTTGTATATTCAATTAACATGTTTTTGTTTTACTTCAGGTTTATTTACCTCCACACACACACACACAGCGTTTAGTAGTTTATTTTAAGAAACACGGAAAGAAAAATCTCATTATCTAACCACCTGCTTAGCATATTAGTGTGCTTATCTGTTTGTTTTTTTGTTTGTTTGTTTGTACCAGCCTGTTGGATGAAGAGGATCAAATATATAAATATGTGCTGCTAGTTGTTTGCACACTGACACAAGCCACTGACTGTACTAATAGATAAAATGACTAAAAGGTGACTCAAAAAAAAAAGCAAATTCCTTTGCTGGAGTTACTTGGACTCTCAATCATTCATGAAGTTCAGATGTCCTCTGTTATTTTGAACCTCCCCTTTTTAGCTTTATAGCTAAGCAATTCCAGCAGATTCATGCAGAAGCACTATTTCTTCCACTGGTCATTCCCACCACAGCTGACAACATCTGTTGAAATGGAGCAGTGGTTTGTGCTTTGCTCTCTGGGGGAGGGGGAAGTAACTGATCAGGAAGAGGAAGGATCATGCTCTGTACTCTCAGGCTGTAATATTTAGGAGTTTAGGATTTCAGATTTGAGAAATAATCAGATTTGTTTTTTTCCTCTTTTCTCTAGATGTGTTTAGGCAATGTCTGATAGGAACACTGCTTGATAAAAATCCCAGGCAGATAGGTTTGATTTGAGTAGATGCATTTTTAAAAGTAACTCTATACACAAACAATCCTCTAAACTAGAGCTTTTTCTGTTGTAAGTAATTTTATAGGATTTTAAAGTGGTCTCCTATTAAACTTTGACTTTTAAGCAGGATAAGAAGTTTAGGATTTAGCGCCTTAAGTCTCACAGCACAGAAAGTGATAGAAAGTTGAAAAAGCGGGTTAGTGTTCAAGCACAGGTCAAGGCATGCTCAGCGTCATGCTAAACAGACATTTTCTGACAAGTTTGTGTTTCCACATGTGAATCTGAAGGGTCTGTTTTTTCCCCTGTTTTTGGAATGCTGAAGTTGGCAAAACCTAATCATTTGACTTTTGGTGTTGACATTTTTTCGTATGTTTATGCCTGGCACACTTACATGCTATTGATGCTGTTGATTGGAGCCAGTAATTTATTGTCTATGTTTTACGAAGCTGAATGTTCAGCCACATTACTCTCATGTCTGCAAATCTAATTTCCTCTACAAAGTACAACAGATACAGTGGTGCATAATGTATTGCGTTCTAGTTGCATTTAAACTGAGCAGGCAGCAGACTGCATGATCACTTGGGGTTGGAAAGTGGTGAAAAGACAGCACCTTATCTCATTGTTGCAAAATGCACTGGAATGTAGCTGGAATCTGATTACAATGGTGGTCCGTGGCCTTGGTTACAGGAAGGGGATTTAGGTGGCGTCTCATGCAGTCTTGGTGACAAAAGGCAAAAGGCAGCCAGTGTATGGAGAGCAGTGAGGCGACATCGCTGGTGTGTGGGGGGCGAGGGGTGGCATGGGTATTAAAGTGTGGGAAAGAAAAGTCTATGACCATCAACGACTGTTATGTCTCTAAAATAACACGATTAAACCATCTGACATAATTACACATTATGCCCCAAAATTAAACTCCTAAATATGCCAGAGGAAACTGTTTGCCAAACCACCTGAAATATTTACATTAACAGCTAAGCCGTCTGGAATTAGTGTAAATGGTTGATGTTATTGGACCAGAGTATTGTAGCACTGCATGCAGCCCAAATAGACTGTGTGCGTATGTATCTGTGCTTTTCTTTCTGGGGGAGGGGGAAGTAACTGATCAGGAAGAGGAAGGATCATGCTTTGTACTCTCAGGCTTTAATATTTAGGAGTTTAGGTTTTACCATACGTAGTGTAGTGATTTGCCATCCATTTGTTGAAAAGATGTGTCTACGCGATGGCCAGCTGTAGCTACCAAGATGAGGCTAGCATTGCAGAAATGGCGACAATAAATACAATGTTGAAAAGCACAGACAAAGGACTTGCTAAATGAAATGCATAGCAGATAAGAGCTGTTGAGAAACATGGCTGAGCTTTGTTTTATTTGCTGATTGTGTGTACCCGCAAAGGGCTTTACACACGCCAATGACCTCATCTTCAGACTGCAACTTTAAAGATAAATGCCTCCAGATGAGACAAATTTTGGGTTGTGATCAACTTTACAAATAAGGTAAAACAAATAAATTTCTGCTTTGCAGTCAGAACGCTTTTTGTTTCTATGACAGCGAAGTGTGTTTTCTAGTGCTTACACTGGTCAAATTCAGTTATGATAAAGTAACTGAATAACAGATAAAATACCTACCTCATTTCTTGCAGCCTCAAAGATTACGTTTTTCTTGTGTTTATCTCTGGCTACTCTAAAAGGCTGTGGAAGGAGCAGCTCAACCTGTTTTGAGATGGGTCTATTGTCTGTCAACATTACAGTAAATACCGCTCTAGGTTTACAACATCAGGAATACCCACACTGGGCCAATGAAGAAGTAACTTCAGTAGGGCTGGGGCAATATGATTCTATACTATCACAACACAATGAATCATTTGTCCTAAAAGTAGTGCCTTTAATAGGTCTTTAGGCTTAAGGCCTTTAAGTTCAATAATCCAAATAATTAAGTTTTTAATAAAGTTAGATGTAATATTGTTATAATTAAATGAATCTCATTGAAACCTCTGGTGCTAGAGGTTAGCAGAAAATTGAACCATTACTGCTCAGTGACACCATTGATCATGAGGATTTATTCAATATGATTGTGAAAAAGCTTCTGGTGAACCAAATAATACCTCTATGATTTCCTCGCAGATGCTAACAGGCTAACCTGCTAGCCCTGGGGCTAACCTTTAGCTGCTAGCTGTTAATACACTAGGTCAGTGTAAATAATTAATCAATATCAATTCAGGAATAAATGTGGTGAAGCCTTTTTTCCCACTCGTGACACACAGTATACAGTAGTGGTACACAGTATGCAGTTTTCTAAAATAACTGCTTTGGAGACTGTTTAGAGGCTTTCAGCTCTAATTCTGTCGCCCCTCCCTCTTGTACATCAGCTCATCCTGATTTGTAGCTGGGATTTTCATGTTATGTCACATCTCACTCATCAAAAACAGTAAAACACGGATAGTTTAGCTCCCTCAACATCATAGTAGTGAAAAATTACAGACTATTTTTAGACCTTGCATTTAAGAATAATGTTCACTCTTGTTTAGAATTGCCTATTAACTAGAACCTTTTAGTTTCACAGACCTGGCAATGGGTTTTAATCCAGATGTGGCTGCCATAGCCAAGATCAGATAGTGAAGCAGTTTACAAAATCTCATCCTTTTTCCAGTTTTCACTTGAATGTGAAGATCAAGGGTTGTCTCCTGACATCTCTGTAAAGGGTGTAAGGGTGGGACAATGATACGTAATAATATAGTCCAAGTCTGACAATGAGAAACCAGTTGGAGTACAAATTGCTGTTGGCAGAATGGGGTGGCTCCATGTCTTAATTGGAATGTGTGAAGATAATTGAACATGGCAGGGATAGGCAGCATTATATGTCTCCTGTTTCGGAGGATGTGCAATAGTCTATATACAGTCTCTTTCCAAAGGGTGGATACCACAGTTTTAAAGACTTTTGATGACTCAGTAACATGAAGGAAGAGGAGAAATAAAGACTTTCCTGGAACAACACGGTCATCTCCCATAGCTTCATTGATCTTAGTGTTCTGTTAAAGAGATGGATCTTGGATCAAGTGACTGAAAAGTTATTTGTTCTTCCAGTAACAACAAATGTTCTAGGAATTACATTCTGGCAAACTGGTCAAACATGAACCCTCAATAATATTTTTTTTTTTTTTACTTTTCCTCTGTAGCTCTTTTGCAGCCTTATGTCAGAGCAAAATAATTTTCCGGTGATTTAATGGAGGATAGCAATCTGTTCTGTAACTCTGAGGTAGAAATGAGAGGAAAACCTTCCATGGCCTAACACAAGAGTTCAAACTCAAGGATGAAAGACCCAAATTCTTAAGTTACCATTTGACTTTTATTACTGTGTAGCTTTGTACGATTGTCTATTATTTAATACTGTGTCCACTAGTACCCTTCTGGTTTTTTGGTTGCCAATATATTGGAAAGTTAAATTTTTTTGATGCTGATATATAGGCCACTCTTTGATTTATAAAAAAAAAAAACAATCAATGATTCCTAAGATGCTATCAAACCCTTATGACAGAAATGTAATTGTGGCTTGATAATTTACAGTTGAACTATAAACCTGATCATAGATTCAAAGAAAACACAAGTGCCACCAAATATATAGAAAAAAAACATTTTTTTATGTAAAACAAGACTTTTATTTAGTAATATTATAAGGAGATTAAAAAAACTATGAGAGTGAGATACAGAGATTGGCTTAACATAGGACCCACATTTTGTCACCAGAACAATCAGATGTGAGTGAAGTTGAGGAATACAGAGAAGGATGCTAAAAACTGTGTCACGCCGTTCCCACGTCCTGTTGTCGTTGCCTCAGGCTGTGGGGTCCTCCTGCTGTCTGCACATCAGAGTCAGTCCGCTGGTTGAGGAGGCAATAAGTTACATAGCTCTCCTCACATCCGATTTGCCCATTAGATACTTGAGGTCATTTTGCTTGAATTGGAGCATGATCAGTGAGCTTTAAATCTCAGGAGAGTGCCACTGAGTAGAGTAGCATTTCCCCAAGGTGAGTCTGTATATGACGTGCTTATGGTTTAGTCTGTCAGACTAGTGCCAACATTTCAGTGCTTCAACACAGCCCTTGTCGATATGGTTGCATGCAGAGTAATAACCACTTTCTTATGGTTCTTATTATCTTTTTGTGATGGCAATGGGTAAGAAAAACAACAGATTTTAAGCAATCACTGTTTAGTCCTCGGTTTAGTTGTTGTAGTTATTTTGAGGTTTTCTTTGTTGTCATATAAATTTGCTTTTGAATCTGGACTTTATATAATAGCTGCAGGAGGCTGACTGGAATGGGGTTGTTTAAGGTGAGGCCTCCGCTTGTTTTAACCAGATTGACCCTTGTGGTCCTTTTTGTAATGTCTTTGTCTGTTTCCACAAATCTCTGACCAAGCTTTTCAACTGCATAGATTTATTCAGAATCATATAGGTTATAGGATATAAACCCACATAGAACTCGAAGCACTTCAAGAAAATCCTAAAACAATGTTAGAGCCCTGGCTACAACCATAAAAACAGGCAAGCATTCCCCTTCATTTTCTGCTGCCTCCTGAATTGTTGTAAGCTTACTTGTTTCAGGCTCAGCTCATCAGGTGCGACTAAGGGATAGTGATGTTCTAAGAGTCCTGTGGGATAAGGTGGAGTTATTGGTTTGGCATTTGACCATTGTGGAGGTAAGGATTTACCTTTCCCAGGAGTGTGGTAAGATGTGTTTGAAACCATGGAGGAAAGTCAGTATTGGAGGCTCAAAACAGCTCTTGTCTTTTATAGCTCTATGGTTTGAGTTAACAGTTCTGCTATTAAAAATGATTTATGAAGGTTTATATGTTGAGCCTGAAGTTATCGAAAATTAAAATTTAGGTCTGATTTGAGTCCTTGTCCATGACAGCAATAGTTTTATGTCCTGGTGCAATAATTCTCACATAAATACAGAATAAAAATAAACGCTTTCCTTCCTAAAGTCAATTTGGATGAAATGTTCCTTTTTTTCCTTTTCTTCCTTTTCTTCATTCACTAAGACCCAGTATTGCATAATCTGCTGCAACCCCACCCAGTCAGCTCCGACCTGCAGTGTGTACACTGATACAGCCCAACCCTGTCCATAAAGGTTTCATGTTTCTGCAATGTAGTTTATGCACGACTTTTCTTACTCATTGTACAAAAAGCTCAAACAATGATTACTCAGTCATGCTGATTCAACTTTACTTGTGTTAAGTCATTTTTATTGAGTATATTTACAACTTTTGTGGAAAATCTTCACCCGTTGTCTTGTTTTTGTGATTACATTAGGTCACATCACAATTCAGTATTGTTTTGTGTATATTGGGGCAGTCCTGATCTGTTATCCTCAGAGTGGTTGGTTGTTAAAACAGGAACATATTGAAATTTCCTGCTGTTTGCAGATATGAAGAATAGTGGGCTTGAGATCTTTCTACAGGCCCACACTCACCTTGAGAATTCAGTGATTGTTTTGCCAAGTCTCACAATTGTGTTGAAACACACATTATATTGCTCTTCTGCATCTATAACATACATTTCAAGTTAATCAACTACATTAGCATTTCTTACTTTTGTATTGTGTACTTTTTGTCTAGGTTGATGTTTCCCTTATGTTGCTAAGCAGCATGCCTTGGAGACAGATTGCAGCCAAACAAACACCAAGGCAGTCCATGGCATGAAGTGGACTTGGGCTCTACTAAGCATACGATTTAGTATAAAATTCAGCTTGCCAAAGTCATTCAACACCTTGATGGATATCCAGAGGTCAGCATCAGTGTTGAGCTTTTCAAAGGACATTTGTGAGCAACTTTCCATATTTGCACCAATACCTTTGCAATTCTATGGTTCTCAATACCATATAATTCAATATGACATGTTAAAAGGTTTTCATCATATAATCACTTAATTAAATCAGGAAAAGAAATGATATTAAGGAGGTAAGCTCAACAGTCACCTCACTGGTCTTTGAGCATTTTTTGTGATACAAAGCAGCGAACAAATAAATCTTGGATCAGCAACTAAATCACTTTTTAAGGCAAAATAACACTGCATCTATTGGTTCTGAAGAATATTTGGTCTACTGCAGAAAGACCTGGAGTCTTAAGCTGTGAAGAATCAATCTTCTCAAACGCTTGAGTTTTGGCTATATTCTACCTCTGCGGGTTACACATTTGGCAGGAGAATCAGTAGATCCAAAAAGCCAAGGGTTGTTCACCAGTGAATCAGCTTATATAGTACACAAGCACACCACCGCCACCGTATTGTGCTGAGGAAAATACAGTATATGGTTGAGGGCAGACACAGAACCTCTAGCTTGCCTAATACATATGGTACAAACAGTACCTCATGTAGAATTGCTGGTATTTTCACATACATTACATATGTGACAGCTGTCTTGTGTATGTCAGGACAGTTGCATAAGAGGAAAGTCTTAAAAATGATTGTGCACATATAAATATTCACAGCTGTAAATAAAGAATCATTCTTAACAGAGTTAAAATCCTGCACTCCAACAATAACAGGCAGCAGTTTCTACTTGAACCATTAACAAGCATGTCTTTTTGATTTCTTTATCAAATATGGAACATTAAGTAAGTATTGTAAGAATTGACAACTTTTCCCAATTGTTATTATGTAAAGTTTTCTCAGTATGACAAAAGCCTGATTCTGACATGTCAATGACATGCTATTGTATGTTTTTTAGAAATGAAACAATGAAGCATCTTTGTCAGAATCTTTCTTTTAAAATGAATCTAGTGTTTTTGAACAACTACAAAATATCTACCAGGATTTCTGGAGACTTTATAATTGGATGTCATTTAGCTGCACTTGGTCTGCGTCAGCCTTTACCGCAGTAATCAAAGTCAGTTTCCTAGACTGATGCCGTTCTGATCCAGATAAATTTAGGGGAGGATTTACAGCATCTGATGTAATTTCTCCTTGATTCAAGAAAGATTAACATTTAAGTGCCATTAACTGCTCGATCTAATTTGAAGAAATTTGTCTTTAAGCCCACCGGGTTTAGAGATCTTAAAAGGTAAATGGTTGCATTGACCGATGTGTTTTACAGAAGTGTTTAGCTGGGACACGCCCACATCCCGGCAGGAAGTACTTCCTGCTTGTTTTGCGATCTTGTGCTGTCGGAAACATGCCATTTGAGCCTTTCTTGCTGCACTTTATGCTCTCGCTCTGTCTCTCTCTCTCTCTCTCTCTCCCTCTCTCCCTCCCTCCCTCCCTCTGTCTTTTACACACACACGCGCACACACACACACACAATGGAAAACCACCTCCAAAACATGTCTCACATCCTGTGCTTTGCTTTGGTCATGTTGACGATTCAGTCTGGGAACTGTTACCATGTGCCGATTCAAAAAAATTAAAGTTTTTTTTCACAATACTGCTAAAGAGCTTTAGTCTTCTTGAGGTTGTAGGTTAGATTGGACCTCCATTCTGGCCGTTTATCTGGCCAGCTTTCCATTATCTTTGGAAGTGCTCTATTATTGTAAGCAGAGTAGTGGGACTTGTAGCTTTTGAATGGGCTTGTTTTCTAAAGCTCTCCTGTTCATGCCAGCAGATTCTTGTCTTGTTGAGGATTTTAGCTGAACCAGCTACAAAGTCTGTTTTTGTTTGGATTGGGTATGTCCTATTTGCCTTTGGAAGTGGCTCTTTCTAAGTGTTCAATAGATAAAGCATCTTAGTAGTCAGTATTTCAGATGTTTAATATTTGGCAAAAACAGTTTGAAGTCATTTGAAATCAATAAGTCATACGTTTGTTTTACCAATATATATGTAGCACTGTACCACTTGGAAATCACTACCTTGTTGGAGGTGTCAAACACAATAATACTGTGTCAAACACAATAATGAATGTTGCTTGTGGACTATAGTGCTTTGCTGCATGAAGTAAATGTAAATTTAATAAAATGTAGAATGTGAAACATAAAATACAAAGATCTAAAGCTAGATTTTTTAAGAAACAATGAAGCTGCACCCTGATACACCACTGTAGCATTGCCACCATCTCTGACTTACAAAATAATAAAAATAAATGTTAATTCCATTTTCCCAGTCTTAACTGAAATCCCAGGGAGACCGGTTGGAGTAGTAAGTAGGAGTGCAAAACACCCTTAGAGTGAGAGAGTCAAACACATCTGGAAGGGGAATGTGTTTTGATCTTAGTCTGTTACAACAGCTTTACTTTGTGTGGATGAGATGTTAACTGTTGTTTTAAGTTGCTCAAATATACGTGTCTTGTTGTCTTGTGACTATTTGTGGTTGTAATCCTATTCTCTCTTCCTTTGACAGATATGAGACGTGTTGTACGGCAGAGCAAATTCCGTCACGTCTTTGGCCAGGCGGTGAAAAATGACCAGTGCTACGATGATATCCGGGTTTCAAGGGTCACATGGGACAGCTCCTTCTGTGCAGTCAATCCCAAATTTGTTGCCATAATCATTGAGGCCAGTGGTGGTGGAGCCTTCCTCGTTCTCCCCCTACACAAGGTGAGTTTATTGTGTACCATGTAGTAATAAATGCCACAGTGAATTATAACTATTTTGTACAGAACACATCAGACAACCAGATGGAGAGAAACAGGATGTGTAAGCATTTACTATTTCTAATTAGGGCTGGGCGATAAGAGTTTATATCACTATCATGATTATCTCAAACTTTTACCTGGATTACGATTAATGATTGATTATTTCATGTCCCTCCCCCCAGAGGAAAACTTCTATCTGACTTATCATATTTCAATAAATATTAATGTCAGCGCATACAAGGGAGAGGAAATTGGATTTAGAAAGACATTAACAAGCCTACTTCCTGTGTTTTTGTGTACACCATATAATAACATCCATTGAAGACTCTACTTCTGACAAGCAGGGGTGCTGCCTCTACATGTCTATGTACTTTAATGTGACCTGTGAGCTGCTTCACACATCCTCATTTGTACAACAGAAACTCCTCCAAAGCCCTGGAGTGACGGGTTGCCTGATTCAAGTCTCCATATAAGGAATCGCTCCACTTCAGCTAGAATTGCTCTTTGGTTGGGCAAGGCAGCATTTGAAGAGTGTTTGGTTGTAAATAAGTTAGCTCTATGAATATGTCCCTTCCTTTTGTTTTAACCCCTGCTGTCACAATTGGCCTAATTAAGGTGCAATAGAGGTCAGACTGATTCTATCAAGGAACCCTGGCATGTCCTCCAGAGAGCCCTTGGGTGGCATTATGGTTGATAATTGTCAAATGTTGGCTGCTGCTGTTTCTGTTTGGCACTCCAAGCGATGGCCAAGTGGCAGGACCTGACACTGTGAGTGGCATAAGTACTGCAATACTGTTGACAGATCCAACCTGGGCCTGTAATTAGTGTACACCAGTACACTGCCATGTCATCGGAGAAGCCTCTGGCTTAGGGGAGTGATCCTTCGGCCTGTCATCACACAGATTCCACCTCTCAGCACCTCATTCATACTGAGCTTGTACTGGAGGTGAGCTATGAGCTTGACTGGTTTCACACTCCTCTGTGTCTGTGTTAGAATGAACTACCCTCTATGGGCTATGTTCCAGTACAGTGATGGTGAGTCTGCTGAACAAAGTCTACTTTCACTACTGAATTAAAAAGTGGTGTGAGACTGAGGTCTTTATGTGCAGAGCAAATCTCGGGCAATTTCCTCAAGTGAACGATTAAAAGAGACCTTCATTTTTTTTTTTTTAGATCTTCCCACATTCGAGCTGGCAGGCATGAAACAGACTAATCCTCCAGATATAGTGATTTCCTCATTTCCAAAGGCCAAGCATTAGGAAGCTGGACTGAAAGGGAAATACCATGTTATTTTAGAAGTGTAGTGTGCTTTCTACACAAGTTATAACTTTGGACAATGCCACAGTATATATTGCCACCAAACCAATTTTGCAGCCTAGCATAAAGGACAAATTCAGCGACTGGGACATTGTAACATTAATTTCAGATGTTAAATTAATGGGAATCCCCCTTTTTTAATCTATTTGCAATTTTCAGAATTTATCATCACTTCTTTTCAAATGACTTTTTCTGACTAAGAAGGTCCATCTGGAAATCTCAGTACAGCCTCATCTGGCAATGCAGGTCTTGAAAGTGGGGCGAGTCTGAACTAGACTGCACTGTAGAGGACTCTTATTACAGAGTTACTCTTAGAGCCTGGGATGATTTCTACTCAACTGACTAAAACAGATTATGATGTTCCTGCTTCGTTAGAAACTGTTTTAACAATGTGTTAATCAATCGGCACGCTTTTCCTTCTTCTTTTGTGTCTGTGTCTGTTTTTACCTCTGACAGACTTGGCTTTGCCTTGGGAATAAAATTCTGCTTGATTTGAAGGACAGTTGGAATCTGAATCACTTGGGTCTCAATTAATTTTGTTGCACTGACACACATCCCATAAACGCCCCCACCCTCCAACCCCTTTCCATCCCTAATGTGGGAGGGCATCTGTCCAGCTTATCCATCTGCCTGTGCTGTGTTGCTCGTGGTCTCTGTGGGCAGACAGCTGCTCAGGGCCTTTGTCCCACGCTTACTCCCAGCACAGCCCTTTGTTATTACCACACTTCGACTGGGGGGGAGGCAGAAGTGTGATGATGCTCCCTCCCCCTTCACAATTAAACCATATGCAACTGTGCACCATAATTGCTGTTGTGATGCAATAACTGTAGGAGAATCATTGAAATTATGAGCCTTCTAAAAAGCATTTTGCTCCTTCTGCTTATATTCAGGCATATGTGCTTTGTCAGAACTGTATGTGTCTGGAGATGGATGGAAAAACATCTTCTGGAGTTCAGAGGTTGCTGTTATGGGTCTTTGACCTGACCTGAGGTCTCCACCTCATTTAGAGTCATCAGCCGGTGAAGCCGTGTGACTCACTAGGGTGAGGTTTGTGGGGCACGCTGCCGTGACTCAGCACAGCCACGAGTATTGTTGCTTCCTCTTGTCAGAACACAGGGATTTATAGAGAGGGCATCAGATGTCCAGCTCAACACATGTCAGTTCCTTCCCTCATGCTTTCAATCTCCCCCTTTCTCTTTCTTAGCTGGATGCCTGCTAATTTATTCCCTGATTTCCATATGAAGGAAGCTGTGGGAGTGAATGCAGCTAGCAAGTATTCAGTGAAAAAAATCCTTATAATTCCTCTGTCCTCTCAGTGTAAGAGAAGGGAAGTCTCAGTAAATCATTCACAGCTTGCTGTGATATATATTCTTAAACTATAGATTCCTTATATATTTAATCAGATCCCGGTATTGTTAAATGTTCTATGCCTTCTATCCTGTTTTAGTCATCAGCATTTTTTTTTTTCCGTGTGAGAGTCACTTTGTCAATTGTCAGCATCTTTGGTAAAGTTTCTTTGTATGCGTGACCTAAACTCCAGCTCTAACATAATACAGTCTACTGCCTAATGTTGAAGGCATGTTACACGTTAGTGCTTTAAACACTGCCTCTGTGCAGAGAGGACTATCAGATGTGAGGCGTGTTTGATTTGGATTCAACCCCTCAATGCACCATTCATCCAGCGCTCAACATTTGCAGTTTGTAATTCCTGGGTCTGTGCAGTGACACATTATTTCTCTTCTTTCTTACATACATCACTGTGGCTGCTTTACTAAGCTGGACTTCACACAAAAATGCACTGCTTGTGCCTGATATCCGGGGTCTTTGACCATACTTTGGTCATTGTGTGTCTCCAGGATCTCTATACTTCTCCGTCGCCTCTGCCGCTTCTGCCGCTCCTGCCGCTCAGTCCTGCTGACTGCAGATTTTACCATATATGGTCATTCACTGCTCCCTGCCTGACAGCCTTCCAAGACCATTTCCTCTCTGCCCTGCCATTGGCTGTTTCATGCAGTGTCGGTACACATGTGAATTCTGGGATAGGCTGAAATATGAAGAGCGGTTAAGACGAGGGAACTAGGTTGAAGTCAGATGTTGTCTCTGTCAAAGAGTCATTCATTGTATTCTAGGGCCATATTTAAAATATTTGTTTTGTAATGTTATACTAATGCAGTCAACTAATCATGTAATAATTATGAATCAATCTGGATTACTGAATAATAATAATAATAAGATATTAATGTAGAGGTGTGAGAATCTCATAGCTTTGTTAAATAAACCTTATTTTTAGCTGTGAACCTTAGAACAAAGCTATTGTGTTTTTTAATAAGAGAGGGCTTGTACAATGCCACTTTAAGCCATTTGATGCACCAGACTGCATATGAGCAGTTTATTAATAAAGTAACAGTGGGTGCACAATTCAGTGATCTGGGAGACGAAATCAGAAAATAATCTTTTTAGGTGGGCCTGCCTTCGATTGGCTCCAAGTTCTTTTCTAAAAATGTATTTTCTGTCGTGCCTCTCCTTCTGATAATTTTAGCACCACAGGTGCTGGACTGTATCACAGCATGCACTGGGGAGACAGTAGGAAGATGTGGAAACACTGTAGACAGAGGCAATCCTTAACTGGGAATACAAGGTTCATTCAGAGTGATCTCACCAAAGAGACGACGGGAGTCAGTGACCCTTCAGAACTCCTCCTATATTACAGTACTTTCTTGAAGCTGTTGCTATGACTATAGACCTACTGGAAAAGGTTTTTTTCTCTGTCACCTGTCATTATTAACCAGCCACTGGCTAAATAGCGTTTAGACTATGAGGAATCCATCAAATATATTGTGCTGCAGGAGCCCCAAATACTTTATCACTTGAAATAAAGCATTTTGTCTCAAATATTTTAGAAATAAAAGACTTATTTCAGACACGTTTTCAGAATTAATCTTTTGACCAAGATTATTTCAGGAGCCATGTCCCAAAAATTTACTCTACTACCGTATATCTGTGTATAGATAAGTCTACTTCAACTCTTCAGCTATATAAAGCTCATGTTTCCGCTTAGTTTGAAGTGTGCTGCATTGTATTGTTCCTGCCTCATCATTCAAAGGTTGTAAATCTTAAGAAAAAGATCCGGGTGAGACAGCAATGCTGCTGCTGCTACTGCCTCAGCTGTTTGGCTCAACTGTACAGACACCGAGACTTATTCAAGTGGAAATTTCCATGGAGTTATGAGCCGCAATGGACAGCAGACATGGACGACCCTTCAGAAGTGTGCATGTGTGAATCACATGTTGAGCTGCAAGGAAATGAAGTGTGCTCTTGTGTGAATGAGAAGAATGTCCTGTCTTGCCTTGAGGGAATGTTGTTCGTCCATTTTTTTGTGTGTTTCATTGTTGTGCTTTGTATCACTGTGTTTTTCACTCTCATTTTCTGCAGTCTTACTTGTTGCTATGCAACTAGTTGTTTTCTAGGGCTCAGACATTCCTCTCGGAGGATACAGATGTCTGTAGTGTGTGGTTAACCCTGTGCCACTGGTGTGGGTCTTTTTATTTTTTCCTCTTGTTCTAGACAAAATGATGCTCTCTTATATGTTCCATGCCTTGATGAGCACGTTTCTTGTACCTGTAGGCTGGTTGCCATGGAGACGATTTTCTTGCTTGGCTGGTTTAGTCTGTTAAAGACCAATTTCGAGGCAGTGTAAAAGTGTGATTTTACCAGCAGCTACATAACTATTCACCTGCCGGCTTAACTGAAGAGCATCTTATGATCTTTTTGCAAACCTTTGACCTGATAGTATGACTTGAGGAATCTTCTCTGATGGATTAATAAAAGCAATAAGTAAGAAAATATGGCTGATGAGATCTTATTTCCAGTAACCATATGGTGGGTTTTCTTTTGTAGTATTTTTATATTTCAATAATTTGATAATAATTTACACTTTAATATGATTAAAAACCTTTAATTAGAATAAGAATTAATTAAATCTTAAAACCTGTTCCCATTCATATCTTGCTGGCTTCACTATAAGTTGCTCAGTCATTGTGTTTAAACAACATAAAACTGCTTTTTGACAGTATTTTAGTTTGACCACTTTTTGTTTTCCTCTGCTTTAATCAGAACAGTTGATTCTACAAGGTGTCGCACTATTTGCAGTCAAATTACTACTTACTGCCAAGTAGTTGTTGGATAAGATATTTCATGGTCTTAAGGTTCAAATAGCTACAGACAGGAAATGCACAAATAGCTCATTAGCAATCATGTCAATTCTGATGAAGGACTGAGCTCGATAACATCTACATACTTGTAGATATGATTCTCCCTTAAATAAAACTTTAGATCAAGGTTTAAGATTAAAGAAGTGGAGAAACACAACAGCTGTCCAGTATGACAATGTGTGGCAATAAAAAAAGTCTACCATCTTTTATGATGCTACTTTTGTTTGTTGTGATGCGAATAAGTCTTGACAGCAATATTGTTCATCACTTGAAGAATGTTCAGTCATGTTCTTCCACATGGCACAGATAGAGGTAGGAATTTGAATAAAGGCAACACAAACATGGAGGAGAACATGACACAGCACAAGGTTTAGAACAGAAGAGGACTCTGACCAAGACAAAACAAGCTGCTTGTACCTAAGAGGGGCAACCACTCTCGCATAGACCAAACATGGTTTGAGTATGAAAAGTCTGACTCAGATTTTCTACTACCCACGCAAAAATCATGTCAAACAGCACGGAGAGTCTACAGACGACAGCCACAAAAGTACTGTTTAGTCCTAAAAACCAAAACCCAAACTTAGACGTTAGAAGAAGCTTTTTCCTGTGACACCATATGGCAAAATATCACAAAGATGGTAGGATCTGCCATGACATCAAAAGACAAGAATGGGGCAATGAGTAATGATGTGTTTTAGGATTAAATGACCTGTTGGGATATCACACTGCCCAGATGATAATGTTCTAAATAAGGGAAATTATTTTTAATCTATTCTTGGCATTTTATTAACTTTTTTCTCCCGTTTCACATTTCCATTTGATACTAATAGATCTCTAATAGAACTCATTGCACATTCTAGCACACACTCATCCTGCAGTTGATGACTGCCGATGATACTCCTGTTTGAAGTTAATCCTGAGTCATCACCTTTCAGATTTAAAATCTTTTTTATACAGTGAATAACACCTCTTAAACTGATACTCTGGAGTGCACACCGTAACATTATTTTGGGTTATAAATATTAATGGAGATATGCTATTGCAAAAGGAACCCCTGTTGTCCTTGCCTGACCTGGCTCCAGGACTCTTCATCCCCTTGCGATCTCACTTCATACGCCTTGTGTATTGTCTTGTCAGATGCTTGATCCATGATTCACTTGTTTTGGTTCTTAAAATTTTGGAAATCTGTATCATGTATATCAGCTACAAACACCATTATCACCTCAAAGGGTGCTTTATTTAACACCCTGGCAGCCCTTTGCTCTCATTAGCCGTACACATACCAGAAGTCCCTGGGGCAGAGGTGTGGAATGTAAAGAACGTGTCTCTCTCTGGTCAAACTGTCTCTCTCTGCCATGCCTGGGTTGATCAGGAGGTCGAGCTCCACAGCTTAATTCAAGTGTTACTGGGGCGTCATGGTTAATTGAAACAAGTCAGCCAGAGCCGATACAAAACATTCGTAAAGAATAGAATTTAAATTGTTGAGCTAATGCTGGTGATTAAAACGTGTTCATCTTCAAATTCATCAAATTGTGGCAAACTGAAACTAATGTAAGAGGTCATGAAGTAGTAGAAGTGTCAAAACCTCTGAGGTCAAACGCTGATTGGCACAATAGGTGGTGGTCTTAGTCTTTGGGCTCTAACACCCAGGCTTTTGCAAGAGCAGACATAGAACATGAGCGTGTGCTTATCAGACATGTTATGTTTACACTCTTCTAATTACTTGCAAGAAAAGTCTTTAACTCCTCATCGGTTATAAAGCCCACATTCCCAGCACCACAGTTTGAACTCTCAGGATTAGATTAATGTAATTTGACTGTTTGTGTCGAGTAAACAGTGATAATATACTAACATGCTCAGGGTCACAGTCTACTCCCCTTTTCTGTTTTACATTAACTATAACATCTGCTGAAACATCAGCACAGTTGTGAATGTAAGTTTAATAAATAAAAGCAGCTGAGTGAACTTAAAATCACAGTTTCTTTGATAAATGCACTGTCCACCCCACAGATTAGTACACAAACACTTGTGCTAGAAAAGACAAAAAGGCAAAACACCAACTGATGTTGAAACAATAGTAATTGTTTTACATGCTAGAACTGGACAGTGGCATTACTTTGTATCAATAATATTATGGATCTGTTTATTTTGTGAAAAAGGTGTGAAGTCAAAGTATTATTAAAGCATTATGAAAGAAAATTAAGTGTAATAGTTTAATGGGTTATTTGCCCATTATCCTCCATGATCAGTTTGTTTGACATTACTGTTGCCACATGAGGAATCACCGCACTTCCTGCTTTACCCCTGTACTTAAACAAATCAGGTGTAGGAATAGTTCTTAACTAAGCTGTAATATACACTTCAATGTGATTAAATTGATAAGCCCAAATGCATTGTCTGCCTGGAAATGCATATTACTTGTAATATTTAATTGTATTAAATGAAAGTGGGCTTTTAAACTGGACTCTGAAGTATAAAATATGTCACCAGTCTCAAGTTATCGTCAATGTTATCTAATACGTGATGGTTGCTCATAGATTCCCATTGACAGCAGTGTCAAAGTCCGCTTTCTTTACACTCTGCTTCAGGGTAGATTTCAGGGTGTGTTTAGCAGTCAGGGTGCAGTTTAGACAAGATCTTGTGATTTTTCACATACTACACATACACACACAGAGTTCATTCTCACATACACCAGACTTTGATCACTAAACTTGGAGCCGGAGTATGTGTCACAGCCCAGACTCTGTGTCAGTCAGGTGACTGGTTACCGGCCTAATATTTTCATGGAGCACAGAGTCACAGGCCGTGATTTGTATGCAGGACTTATACTGCCTTAGTAAGCCAGTCCATCTGAATATAACGTTTGAGTTATGAATCATGCTACTTGGAGATATCGGCCACACCACTGTAATGGCAGGAGGCTTGCCGTGTCCTCTGCTAGGCTGCATAATGTGTTACAGCAGAAGCGGAGAATGTCTTTTTGAGCAGAAATACCTGAGCAGCATGACACCCATATATTAAACTGAACTGTCCCTCCAAGGTCCACAACACCTTCCCCCTGTCTCTGGCTTTTATTTCCACCAAATTTTAAATGTTGAAGATGATAAAATTGGACTGCATTTCATAAAATGTAAGAGTCTAAAAGGTCTTGTCTGACAGTTCTGTCCGTAAAAGTACAATTTTATTATTTGGCTGCAAAAGCCATAATTTAAAATTTGGGATGAGCTTGATCTGTTTGGAACTTGGGGACAGTCACTTTACTCACATCATTAAGTTAATAAAGCTCATGCAGCCCTGGCTACTTCACCCCAAGTCTGTTTTACAAATGCAGTTCATCTTTTTGCATACAATTTTATGAATAAATAGTAGTATACTCAAAATCAACATCATTAAGTTTGAGATCCACACCAGGTGAAGGATCTGTAAGTTGCTGTTGGAGGAGACATAATTTAGAATTCGAAATAGAGAAAAAAGATTCCCTGGGGCCTGGGTTAAGAAATGCAAACAATTGCATAACATGCAGTTGCAGGTAACAGCGTGTCGTGGGTGGTGGAAAAATGCTGTCAGAATTTTCAACTTATCTGGCAAGCCTGGACACTTCTCTGTCAAAACATGTCATTTTGCTTGTGTGAATTTCATGTGTTTGTAGTAAACCGACATTCTAAATCTCTGAGTTGTGACTATGTTGTTCATATTAAATGGAACTGGAGCCTACATCTATTGTTTGGACCAACATTAGTAATTTTTTAAGGTTACATTCTTGAGTTTAGGGTTAGGATGTAGTTTTGATTGTAGCTCTTACTCTTTCTTTAATATACAGTTCTTAGAGTTACTACTTGGTCTTGAACAATTATTGTAGCTATTCCCAGGATGATGGCAGAAAAGCTGTGGGCAGTGAGTTATCCTCTCTTTTTTGCATTAGGGAAACCATTATGCTTAAAATAGTGCTGCAGCAGCACAACTCTTTCCACAGTAACTGACATCATTTCTCCATCCCTGTGGTGCTACAGACTTATCACAGACCAGGGTGTGTCTCAGACACCCCAGCCACTACAGCACGTGTTAATCAAGTCACCTCACCATGCAGAGAGAGCACCAGGTTGTCCTAGCTCGTAGGGTTCAGGAGTCATATTAAGCTTCACGTGTACTTTGCATCTTTACATATGTGTTGTGCGTAAGAAGTTTATTTAAATCTCGGCTGAGTTGTATAAGCAGGTTATGCAAAGAGCACAATTTAGTGTTTGATTCAGGGTTACCATGTTAAAGTAAGGAGCTGGTGTATAAAACTAAGCATCTGCTGGCATGTGTCTACTGTATAATGACGCCACCACTAATAACTTTCTTTAATTACTCTGGGTGGACCAGTAGGGGCTCAGTGTAATCTCTCTTTGCTTCTGTGTAGCTCCAATAAAACTAAGCCTCCTTTTTTGGCTAGGTGATGGTGTGACAAACCAAAGCTGATAATATTTTGGATTTGGACACTGAGATCTGTCCGTCTCTGTGCTCATAAGACTTACAATTCTATGCTAGGCTTGAGCACTTCATGTAGGACTTTATATTTGCAATCAGAGCTTTACCCAAGAGGTTTGTGACTCTACACAGTTGATCCCCAACAAACAATGTTCTTGCAGCTTGTAATCAAATCAAAAAAACTCACTGGGTCTATATACTGTATATGTATATGCGCTTGTGTTTAATTTTATACTTGGGCTTTAGGATTACTTGGGATTATACTGTAATTGTCTTGTTTTAAAACATGCTCATTCCTCCATCATAGACAATGTTCACTAAGCAGGACCAGACTAAGACTAATCTCATTACTTTCTGTTGTTTATCTTTTGTCTTTACAGACGGGACGCATTGACAAATCCTACCCCACAGTGTGTGGTCACACAGGCCCGGTGTTGGACATTGACTGGTGCCCCCACAATGATCATGTCATTGCCAGTGGCTCTGAGGACTGCACAGTGATGGTAAAGTTTTTCTCTACACCTAAACTTGGATATCTGCATTGAGGGGAAAAGTACATCACACACACTTGAGCTAATAAGTGACAACAGACTACATGCTTTTATTGCGAAAAGCCAGACTGTTGTAACCCAGGGATGGGTGCAGACCTCACCCTCTGGATTAGATTAGGTTCAAATATGTGTTGTAAGAATCAGAGCTGGGGAATGATTTAGCTGTTTATTGAGCTGAGGTCACAGCCTTTTTTGAGACTGTAGTTGTACTTCCCTCCATATGTCCTTATTTGGGCTGTAAAAGACTGAGATTAGACTGTTGCCTGTTTACATAGCTACCACTTTCTCACCTGAAAGTCCAGACTTCTTGTTAAAACCACCCTGAAACAATGTTTTATTTATTTATATTTGCAGAGGAGACAGCAGTTATGAATGCTTCTGCTCTTTGTAACAATAGGGCTTCTATTTTAACTATAGAAGTGTATGGTCTAAAGAGCATGTTGCAAGTATGTTGAGGGGTGTGTCCAAATCCCCTTTTGCTAGTATAAGTATGGAGAAAAGGTAATTGTGCCAGGCGCATGGTTCAAAAGCAATATTAGTCTCTTAGTTAATCAAAGGTCTGTTGGGCACAACATGCAGTAAACCAATTGGAGTGCCATCTCTCATTCTCTTGTGCCCTTGCACCATAGCGCATTGCTATGTTAGGGCGTATCAGGTAAGAGAAGACATTGTTTTACTTCCCCCTCGAGCAGACCATCTCCCTGTGTGTGTGTGTGACAGTCACAGTGTATGGTTGTTAAGAAAAAGTGCACCTACATACTACATAGGCAGGTGCACATTTCTTAATAATGAGCCCTTAAAATAAGAGTGAAACACTGAGCCTCTGACTTCAGATGAGATGTTTGTTGTTCAAAAACACAATCGGTTACCAGTGCTTTAAGACAGCATTAAACAACCATTGTGTCTGGTTTTATTTTAAGACTGACACACCCATGGACACACAGATGGGAGTAGGTGCATTAGCTATCAAAACAATGTGGACACTGGCTGGGAAAAATACACATACATTTGTCTGGAACTGAAACACACGTCACACTTGGCAGTAAGATTGAGCCCTTTCTAGTCAGGTCTCAGACTGGTCAAGTTGTACACTGCAATACCATTTTTTTTAGGTAAAGAATGGATTTTTACTCACTATTCTTATCACACAAAGGTCCTTTAACATTCACATACTGAAACATATCAGCATGCTTATTAAGTGGTTGATCAAGTCAAGACTGCTCCAGCAGATAGCACTTAAAATAGGATTGATAGTGCTTCAGTCATAGTTTGGACATGGGTTGATTTAAAGAATTGATTGTTGATGTCAGAGACGGTCATTTAATCAGAGTGACATTCAGCTCAGTGGCTACAGTACTCCCTTCATGTATCTATTAAACTTCAAGAAATAAGTGATAAGTATTGGGTTGGTTGGTCTCATTTCCCAACCTTATGATCAGACTCTTTGTCTCAATGGTTTATAAACTCTTTTACTAGTAAAGTTTAGGGTTTAGGTTTGTAAAGTAACTGCAGCCTGCATATGGGTTCTTTTACCATATGTCCCGTGTGTCATGAATCACATCCTGCTGTTGGCCACTGAATTCTTAGTTGCTGCTGCCCCCCTCAGGTTCATTTAGGTAACTACAATTAATCAGTGTGTGTTGTACAGTAACAGTGGGTATGTTGTAATAAGTTGACTTCATTCCTGTCTTCTCTTTGTTCCTGACCTCTGTCCTGTTGATGTCCTCCACAGGTGTGGCAGATTCCTGAGAATGGCCTCATCACTTCCATGTCTGAGCCTGTGGTGGTACTGGAGGGCCACTCCAAGCGCGTTGGCATCATCACATGGCATCCAACAGCACGCAATGTCCTTCTTAGTGCAGGTAGCCGTCACAGCTTCCCAGAAATGTAGTTTTAGCACTAAACTTCAAACTACAACATAGCATTGTGGTGTTAGCTACCATAAAGACAAGATGCTGTGCGTGCCCGGGATGAGCTGCTCATCTTGACTTCACTCTGTCGCCAGGTTGTGACAACCAGGTCATCATCTGGAACGTGGGCACAGGTGAGGCCATGATCACCCTGGAGGACATGCACCCTGATGTCATTTACAACGTGAGCTGGAACCGCAACGGTAACCTCATCTGCACCTCCTGCAAGGACAAGTCCATCCGTGTCATTGACCCCCGCAAGGAGAAGATCATTGCTGTAAGCAGTTTAAAACGATTTCTTTGTAACATTTTCTTTTTATGCTTGACTAAGATCCCAAATAAACTAAAGAAAAGTTGGACATATTTAATAGTTCAGGAAACAGCGACTCTTGTGTTCGGGAAACAGTGTTGACCCTTTAAGAACACTTCACAGGAGAAGGAGAAGGCTCATGAGGGCGCTCGACCCATGAGGGCCATTTTCCTGGCCGATGACAACATCCTCACCACAGGTTTCAGTCGCATGAGTGAGAGACAGCTATCCCTGTGGAACATGGTAAGCTGCTTCATGAATACTGACTGCACGACATATATTCATTCATTATGTAACCAAACACTGTGATTGAGAGAATAAGAACACGTTTTTAATTGACATCAACAACAGCGTTTCCTTTGGGTTGTTGTACAATCAAACATTATCAAGAAGAAAACACAAAAAGGCTCAGTGATGAAGGGAGCCTATGTTTTTAAGTAATCCATCACATTTTTGTGAGTGGTAAATTTTAAATGCATTTTCCTCACTCTCCCATAACCACCTGATAACATGACTGCGTTTGGCTGCTTACCAAGTGTTTGTTTGGACAAAGACAATTCACTGTCCCAGTGTCACATAGTCAGCTGACAGTTACTGTAGCGACTCGATTATTTTCTCTGACAGTTAATATATCTTAGACGTTTGTGTATTGAGCTCATGGTCTGTGACAGACCAATTCTTGGCAGTTTCACAGATTTTCTCCCTGGTTGATTTCTGATGTCAGGAATAATTTTCAGCTCATTTTTTGTCAATTTATTTCCTTAATTAAAAAAATAAAATAAAATTCAGTTTCAGATCAAATATTTCCTTTGTCTTAAAATGGTAAGGAAATCCATAAAACGAAACCGTATACACCTTAAAAATTAGCACAATATTTATTTATTATTGTTCAATATTAACAGCTTCTAGAAGTTCAACCACTTCTTCCTGTTTGTAAAGATAGTAACCTTTTACTGTAGTCTCTCTGACAGAACAAATTTATCATGACCCTTGTTTTCACCCAGCACAACATGGAGGAGCCCATGACTGTTAACGAAATGGACACCAGCAATGGAGTGCTCTTGCCCTTCTATGACCCAGACACCAACGTTGTTTACCTCTGTGGGAAGGTAAGTTCCCCTTTAGGCACTCAACCCTTAAATCAAACATAATTACTATGATTAATTATGCTTTTTATTATGCATAATTAGCAGATTGATTTCTAATTACAGAAATAAAATGTTTGATTCCTTTTCAGGGTGACAGCAGCATCCGTTACTTTGAAATCACAGATGAGGCTCCATATGTTCACTTCCTTAACACCTTTGTCACCAAGGAGCCCCAGAGGGGCATGGGCTATATGCCCAAGAGGGGCCTTGATGTCAATAAGGTGGAAATTGCAAGGTAAGCTAAGATATTCATCACATGACAGCAAAATTTGTTTTGAGTTAAGAATTTTTATCAACCGTATCTAAGGTGGAATTCATAGCTGAACCACTAGGAGGCAGAACATAATCACTAACCTCCCTGTTGACAGTTGTGTTTATTTCTGTTTAATAATGTAACGACTTTTGTGTAATTGATTTAAATATGTGTTTCTAGGTTCTATAAACTGCATGAAAGGAAGTGTGAGCCTATCGTGATGACTGTGCCTAGAAAGGTGAGTCTTATTTGCAGGTGGCTGCTACACCACTGTGTAATCTGCAGGTTGAACCAACAGCAGTGCAGTGACGCCTTTTCTTAATATGAACTGGTTTTAGATTTTTTTCTCATAGCATGTCACTCTTTCCTTCAGTCGGACCTTTTCCAGGATGACTTGTACCCTGATACAGCCGGACCAGACCCTGCCGTGGAGGCTGAGGAGTGGTTTGATGGCAAGAATGGAGACCCCATACTCATCTCCCTCAAGAATGGTTATGTCCCGGGCAAGAACCGTGAATTCAAGGTGGTCAAAAAGAATATTTTGGACAGCAAGGTGACCAAGAACACAGAGAACTCGAGCCCTGCCAACAAGTCTGCCTCCCCAACTCCAACAATTGTGAGTATATACTGTTTCAAAGAACTCAAATTTGTAGAATAGAAGAACAATTTTCCTACAGGCCGAGGTCTTGATATGCTATGTATGTACCGGCCAACAGGCAAGATCCAAAGACAACATCTTTAATTTAACTAATTTTACCATCTCATGAAAGAAAAAAAAGTAGAGCAAATTGTTATGAAGTTTGAAGGAACTTTTTTTGATGAATAAATAATATGCTCTTGACTGCATAGTAATTTCCTTCTTCATAGGTTCTGAATGAACATATCGTGTTTTTATTTACTTTGTAGTGTTTATTCATATTCACTAAGAACAAGAACAACCCTGCAAATCTCCACCAAAAAATTAAGGCCCCTCTGCAGGTTTGTCTATTTGTCTGTGGCTCTCCAGAGCTGATGTTGTCAGACAGACAAATTGTATGTGGATGAAACAGAGCTGATTGCTGGCTGTGCTCGTGAGGTGGTTTGCAGAGGTTCTACAACCCACTCTACAAACTGAGGGGTCTGGTGCAGCTCTGGGCGTCCTGCCGCACCTCACCCACAACACAGCCACCCGCCTGGGGCCCAGCCCATATGTCTCTCTGCCATTCTGCTCTGTAATCACAACCCACTTGGCTCCACTGCTGGTGAAACATGTTAACCCTCAGAGACCCAGGTCCTGCCAGGTGGCAGTGCGAGACTGTAGACAGTGTTTCACAGGTTGTCTTCTGCACTGTTGTGACACTGAAGTTTGCAGCAGAATTGTGATAGAAACGTTAAAAAATGTGCTAAAAAGTCTTGTCCTTATCCTTTGTGTCTCCCAAAGAAATCTGAAGCCAAGCTGGAGGAGATCTTGAAAGAAATAAAATCCCTCAAGGACCTGGTCAGCAGTCAGGAGAAGCGAATCATCAAACTTGAAGAGCAAATGTCCAAAATTGCCATTTAATGACCCGCTTCCCAAACCCGCTACAATTCAGGACGTTCCATTGGCTGGGTGGTGGGCAGGACTGGTCACTGCCGATCTCAGTGACAGTGTTCGTCTGAGTCCTGCCCAGCAACGATTCCTAGCAACATTCCAGATGAACTTTTCTTAGCCAGCCCCCAACCCTCAGTTTAACACAGGTGGAATAAGAAGGTGTGGCAAATTTAACAGAAAATACTTTTTGCTTTTTGATGACAAAGGACTCCTTTTATTCTGTGGCAGACATTTTTTTTTATCAGTTTTTTTCTTGTATAAAAAAGTCTTACACTTCTTTTCATTTTAGAGTAATGACCAGGAAAATTCCAAAGTCAGCAGTTTCTGTTGGCAATTGTATACCCCAATATTTTTTTGAAGTAGGCATCAGTGTTTTGTGTTGCCATACCCCGAAATACAGTATAATGTTGCCAAATTTTGTTTACACCTCCTTAACAGTATTTCTTTCTCTTTCTTGTGGGAATATTCAAAATGCAAACAGGGAAACTCAGTGCAGTAGACTGATCACACAAAGAGAAGAAATTCCTCATTTAATCTGAAATTAGAATTGTTCGGAAAAGAAGATTGACGTTGCAAATAGATTCGGATTGAACACATTTTTCTGCCACAGTCACCATCAAGCTCTATAGATAAATCATCATTGCTGTCTGTGTTGGAGCTGCACAAATCAATACCTGCCTTCTGCTGTTTCTTTTTCATTCCTGTTGCTTTTCATCAGTCTGTCTGTGGACACAATAGTCCACGTAAACATGCATTCCTCTCTGTCTCGCTTCATTAAGATCCACTGTGTGCTTCTTGGAGAAAAAGACCAATACATTCCACAAATCTGATTGATTGGCCCTTGTTGGTGTTGGGAAGGATCCTTCTATAACATTCCTCCTCCAGTAAACACTCTGCTGTAGTGACTCGGTTGCACTGGTTGGTTGGTCATTGTGGTATTTTATGTGCTGCCCACAGACAAACCAGCTCTGTGCATTTCAACCTCTCTGCAGAAAAGCTTCTGTCAGCTCGGCTTTGTGTTTTTCTCAGAGTTCAGTAGCCAACCTCCAGTCACGGGTTAGCTCAACACACATGTAGTCAAGTGTAGTGGGATTATTTCTTGTCACTGTTGCATTAAACACCATCTCAGATCTCTGTTTTAAAAACACAACAGGGATTGATGTGAAATGACGCCAAGTAATCCCACATTGACCTGACTACTTAAAACCATCTGGTGATAAGACTGGAGATAGTTACAGAAACTGTTCACGATCGACCTTTAGGCCAAGATTGTGTGTGAAAATGTGCCTCGTGTCTTCGGCCATTTTGGTTCCTGTCACTCTGGATGTTCCTGCATTGTTTCGTCTCAGTGGGGGTGGTGTTATAAAAATGGATTCACAGTAGATCAACACTTGCCTCTAACCTGGATGAACTGAATAGTCCACTGTTAATTTTTATCCTGTTTCTTGTTCCACTGTGCTTATATCCCTCTTAGCACTTCCACTCCCTGTTTATTTTTTTAATGGTTGTTTCTCAGATGCCCCCATCGAGTGTAGTTATTACCAAAACAATGAACCGTTGGAATTGTTCAATCTGAGCTGTTTTGCTGAGATAAAAGCTCTATTTTCCTGATGTTGTAGATTTGCTTCCCAGTGGGAAGCAGAGACGGGTAAAGGTTCAGTCTGTTGTTTGCCTTTAATAATTGTTACCACTGTAAAGACCTGAAAGTGCCATAAAGGTGACCATGGAAGTGTTTGTAGGGGACTGTTGTGTGATTAGGTTTGTTTAGCAAATGGAGGAGTTGATAGGTGCCCACTTTTTAAATCACTTCGAGGTGCAATAAGGCTCCTGCTCATTTAAGTACTGTATCTCAGCCACATAGTTGACATCATCCCACAATACACCAGGTGGCGTTACAAGTCGGGGGTTTGTTAGAAGCGTTGCGCCCCTGACGTTTTTTGAAACTGTCCACCTCGGTCCAGGTATTTAAAACATCTTAGAATGATGTCAAACCGAGAAGCCGTCGGCTGATCACGCATCTTTTTCAGTCATCGTGGCTTCTAAATGTAACATGAGCAGCGAGTCCTTAAATAGTAGTGACAGGAAATCTATAGGAACGTGGATCTGACACAGATTTTACTGCCCCCCCCCATCTTGAATATCAGACTGCCACTCTATAGATTCGTCACAGCACTGTCGGCACGAGAGTTTTGAGGAGTAGTAGTGGATAGTGACCCAAAGGGACTCTGTAGGTTGGAGAAATGTGCAGTTGAAAGATAGATGTATGTTTGTAATTAAGGTCTAGGAAAATGAGTGGAAGCTGTGTAAATAACATGACCATATTTTCTGTATTTTTTTTTCTATTTGGTTTTTGTTTTGTGGTTGTGCTGAAGAGGGTATTTGTGAGGGAGGTGGGTTATAAATGTTTCCCCTTGTCTGTGTTCCCTGCACCTTGCCATAACGCATCATGTGACAACAGAGCCTCTGTTATACTGGAGGTCGTATGAATATCGAGAAAGAAAATAAGACAAACACGAACCCAGATGACGCCTCATGACGAGGTCCGCTCAGCATTTTTGTTCATTATTCTTGCTTCAAGTATCAAACATTGATTATAAGAAAAAATAATAAAGACTTTTTAAAGTGGGCTCATTGTTGAGTTTTGAATTCACACTGTCTTTTTAATTTTTTTACTGTGATTAGTTTTTTCTCAACTGAAATCTCTTTCAATGTTAAGACTAGATCTATCCTGTATTTTTCTTTTGAACAAACTTTATACAAAAGAGCAAAACAAATAACATGTTCTGTTCAGTCAGCTCTCCACTTGTGGATTTGCTTGAATCTTTTGCAGTGAAACAACAAAACTGGATAAAAACAGATAATAAATGTATTTGCATCAATACGTGGTGTAATAACCTGCAGTATAAATGTGAGCAGACAGAGATGAAACTTTGAACGGTTTTGTTTTGCCTTTGTTGATTTATTCCATGTGTGCCTGAACCACCAAAAATAATCGTACTCACTATTTCAGCACGTAGCTCGGTAGGTTGTGATGCTCGATGACAAGATGAAGCAACAATTAGAAACAAATGTTGTAAATCACAGAGCTGTTTGATGCTGTAATGGCAGATACAACAATAAGTGAAACAGAAATAACAGTGGTGTGGAGAATCCCCTGGAGACAAACTGATGAAGCTCTGAACAAGAATATTAACCAAAAAGGTTTTCCAAATATTTGAAAACATTTACATGTCTTGTAACTTGTCACCTCCTCCACAGCTGAGCAGCATCATCTGTCACAATAAGTGAATAAAACAAGGAAGGAGCAGTTTTAAATAGATCCCCTGCATGTTCGGAGACGTCCCCAGGGACAAGTGCTCCTAAAAGACCATGGAGCTTATGTGTTTGCCTTGTACATGTGTTTTTGGATGAAAGGCGTGCTCTCGCTCTCTGCGCTGCTCTTGTGTGCCATGTAGAGACAGGCTGTAATCAACATGGACTTAATTAGAGAGGACTCAGTGGGGAAGAGAAGTCCTGGGACTCGCCCCACCGAGTACAGAAATACCCATTTCTCTAAAACACGGCCCTGTTGTACCAACTGCAGCGTCTCTGCAGGTCGTTCTCACTGTGGTAGATTCACAGCAGAAAGATTCAGCTGTGTCAGTTGAATGACTCAAACCGAATGAGTCGACATATTCTTTAAAATCATGCTTTTATTTACAATAATAAAAAAAAAACATCTGGAAAAAAAAAGTATGTTCTATAAAATGTCCTGGTGCACAGAGTCACTTTCACATGAATATTTCCTTCATAATTATTCACAAAAATCATATACTTGTGAAAATGTCCAGATGGCTGCTCCATAAGTGCAGGAGGATGGAGAGTGAGGAGGGAGGTTCAGAGGGAGGGAGGAGAGGCTGAAAATAGAGGAACTGAACATCAATTTGCGAGGAGGAGACTTTTTAGAGCCGAGTAAAAAAAATATACAGTCAGTGTAACGGGGGAGGGCGGATGCTCAGAAACTCTCTTGCACTCTTACTTTCCTCTTCTGACTCCGTCTCCCCGCTTTTTCACCTCTCTGTCGTCTGCACCGCTCAGAGCGTCCAGAAGAAAAGACCCGGGATAACACAGCCTGTAAGTATAGATTTCTTTATTCATGAATATGTAAAGTGGATGCTAGCAACAAGAAGACAGAAGGAATAAAAAGAAAGTTATTTCTAGTTATATTATAGAATTAGCTGAATTCAGACAAACAAAGTTTTAAATTCAGGATCAGTAACTTTTTTTTTTGCCTTTTTCTTGTTGAAACCCTGTAGTGGAACCAACTTTCAGCAACTTGTTTACTTTGCTTGAATATTTCTACAGTTACTTATATTTTCTTCACTTACTGGAAATGTATTTTTCAATATTTTACAAAATATGATGCACTCCTACTTCACCTCTACAACTGCAATAATGAAATAATGTGGCATATGAAAATGTACAACACTCATAGGGGGCTTTTTTCTGAATAATAAATATGTTATATCTCGATACTTTAGTGTGGTTTGCTGATGATACGTCTACTTTTATTTGAGTTGGATTTTTATCTATATGTATTAGAGACGGTGGTGAAGACAGGTAGTAATGGCCTAAGGAATATTTAATGTTGAATCTGTATTTGAAATTAAGTATTTTTAAATAATGGTATTACATCAAGCACAATATGTGAATGCTTATTTCTCCCCTGACAACATTAGATTTCCTTCTAAATCCAAATTATTATTATTTATCCTCCACATTGATCTTCAGTGTTTTTGACCTGTAGTTTCAAGTGTTGAAAGGGATTAAGTTTTATGTAAGAAAACGTGTAATGAGGGTGAAATCTCTGCCTTTGGTTTCACCTTTGTAAATATGTGTTGTCTGGTCAAGCACTGTTAAAACTTACTTACTTTAGTTTGTATCTTTAGTTGAGATGCCAAATTTTACAAACTTCCACATATGTCAGACTTGATTTGTGCTAAGTTTGTTTTACATGATGAACAGGACATCCAGGACAAGAAGCAGCTAAAGTGTGTTTGAATATTTAGTTCTGTAAATTTTGACTTTATCATACAGTTTGGCCCTAAACACCTCAGTGTGACAAAACCCATATCTTTTTTTTATAAATTAAGTCTGGATGTCCTTCAGCCGAAGCTATAATGTTGACCTCCGGTAACATACAGGAAATGTATTTATGTCTGTAATTATGGGGATTGAAGGGGCAGTGCTGTACATCCAGGATGAAGACCCAGCCTTTACCATCTGCTCCAGCAGAGAGCAGGTCTGACCACACAGAGAGGGGAGGGGGTTTCTGTACAGCAGCAGGTTCACTCCAGCGTGATGCTGATTAGAAGCTTGTCTGTGCAGCTCAGCTCTGTGTAATTACACATTGTGGTGAGTTCAACAGGTTTTAATTGTCAACACACAAAAGGTTCAGTTTTCTGTGTTAAAGCCCGACTTCACACTGGAGAGAGAGTCATGGAAGAGATGTAATACTAGGTTGGGAAGTTTATTCAGTCCGTCGTCCTGTGAGTAAATGCAGGTTCTCCTGGAGGCAGAAATATCTTCATTAGGCCTGTGCTGCTGTGGGAGGTGTACGGCAGCTGCTGCTGCCCACTGTAAATATAGAGGCCACGGCCGCAGGGCTCCCACGCCTCTGTGCTCCCTCTGCTCTATGGCTTCCTCCTGGCTTTGGTGTGGTGGCTGGGTGGCCTCCCTCCTCTTTTCAAATTATAAGGCCTTCAGCACCAAACTCACTGTCTCCACCCCAAATAAGTAATGGCTACTCTGCAGCCTGCTAAAATAGATCTGGTGCAATGGAGACGGAGGACGGCAGAAAACCTGGAAAAACCTGAGTCAAGATGGAGACTGGAGTTTCAGAAGGAAACGTGTCATGTTATTTGTATGTGTCTGCTGCAAGAGAGGCTGCAAACACAAGTGGGGAAATAGTTAACAAAGAAAATCTGAGGGGCTGCAAGATGATTCAAAAATAATGAATGAGTAAAACATTTCTGCAGCACAAGTAAAGCTCAATCCTTGACTCCGCTAATATTGATTTTAGTTTTGAAATATCAGGCCTCTAAAAAACTTTTAACTTCAAACAATAGTTTTAACTGAAGTATGTGAGAGCTTCACTTTTCAGATTTTGAAAAAACGCTTGTTGGTTTTCTCGGCAAGATTTTGATACCTGTCTTTAAGGTGTGAACGTGGAGCATGAAGGAAATCAGCGTAGCTTATAGCAGGAAATATATAGTTTGTCTCTGTCAAGGGTTTAAAAATGTATCTGTCATACACATGTAAAGCTGGAGTCTGTGCTGAGTCTGTCCAAGAAATACACTTCTCTCTTTGTATATGGATTTAACATTGGTGACATTTAGAGGTATTAGAGGCAGCTTCTCCTGTCTGCCCCCTAGTGAAAACTTGGAATGAGGTCATGTGAGGAAACAGGAAGAGATTTTCTAGAGATGAGCTAGAATCTTGTGCTGCGTTCTTCAATGTGAAAATGACTTTGAAGAATATCTGGACTCGATTGAGGATATTCTCTGGAGTTCATGTCTGAAAACAGTGTTTTTCCCAAATTGTATTTCTTTAAGTTGCATCAAGCCATTGCTTCTGTGGGTCCTCAGTTTTCAACCCGCTCCCTCTTCTGACTCTAAATTAAGTTGTCTGTTGTTGTTGCAGGACTCAAGAAGAAAAGATGACGTCCCAGTTGGTTTTTCACGTCACTTGTGTGACCCTGCTGTCTCTGTGGTGCAGCGTGTGTCACTCCACTCCCATGTTCTACAACATGTCCGACGGCAGCGGAGATGAAGCAGAGCTGGAGCTGCTCTTCCCCACCTCTTTCTCCACCCGAGCTCCTCTCCACATCACCACCGCCACTGGAGCTCCCACCCTCACCAACACCATCACCACCACCATGATCCGCCTCAAGGACTTTGTGCTGACCCGAGTCGTGGACTTCCTGCAGGAGAATCTGCTCATTATCATCGTGGTGACGTCTCTCCTCATCGTCATGGTCTTCATCATCTGCTGTGCCACGGCGATGAGTCACAAGCGAAAGCTGGAGGCCTACAAGCCGCCTGCTAATCCACCCAGGAAGTATATGGCTGATAAAACTACCAGCAAGAATTCAGGCGAGCTCCAGGAGAGGCCCTACGCCGTCGACCACGTCAAGAGGGTCCAGACTCAGAGCATGGCCTCCCCAAAGAACCTGCGCACCCCCTCCAAGGCTCTGGTGGGAGAGAAAGGGAGAGACGTCAGGTCGTCACCTCGCCAGGAGGTAAGAAAGGTCAAGGAGGCTGAGGAGGTGGAAAAGCGGAGAGAGGAGCCCAAGCACAAAGAGCAGTCCAAGTACAGGGAGGAGGTGCAGCAGAGTTCCAGCCCCAGCACCAGCTCCAGTCCGCCCGTCTGTACCTGCCACATGAAAAAGACCCATCACTAAGCCAGTCTCAAGATTACATAAAGGTGAAAAATGAAGACAGGCTGGTTAATCCACACACAAAATGTGCCAACAAGGTTTTGATCATTTCCTACATGGAGAAATATATTTAAATGAGGCTAATGTCTCGAATGAAAAACATCCATCTTTAGAAAATCTAAACAGAAATAATATTTATAGAAATATCAAGTACTACCTAAAAAAGAAAACAGCTGAATATATGTGACCTGTATATCTCTAAGGTTCTGATTAAATGGTCAACAACTGAAACAAGGAGACGTGAGCAACCATTATTCATCATAAGTGTCTGTGGTGGCAAAATTGATGCAACCGTCACGAGTACTGATTTTCTATGTGAGAAGTTTATTCGAGGGAAAAAAAGATTTTCCCCAGAAAGTCTCTTGCTGCTTTACCAAGATACGTCTGTGGAAGAATCCAGGCAAGAGTGAGCCTCGAGTGAAGAGAGCTGCTGTGACAGATTCTCAGCTGAGGTTGATCCAGCAACATATCTTTCAGACTGTGGCAAATATAAAATATGAAAACATCTAAGGGCATTAAAACTTTCCTTTACAGTGTCAGTCAGAGACACCGATTCTCAACATTGTGCTATTGAAGTTGCATCACTTTATTAAAAGTATTTTATGGATTAAAACAGTCAGGAAGCAAGTTAGTTTTAAAATAAAAAGAGCGGATTCAATTTTCTTGTGTTCCCAAATAGAAATGTTAGAAATGAAAGTATTCACGTGAGGCTCATTTCTCCAGTCGCCTGCTGAGAAGAGGCGTCTCCTCATCCTGCTGCACGACACAACATCTATTCAGCAGCTAAGAGCCTGATCGATCTGTCATTTCCACACACATCTTTGGTGCTGTAAACAAAGCAAAGTGAGACACCAGTAAACTTGACTTGTAAGAAATGATTCTCTTTATATTTACATTCATATTTACCTATTTTTGCTTTATTAGTGTTATTTTATGTGATATCGTTTTGTATTTACTTTAAGAACCGATTTCTCAAAGCTTTATACCAAAAACACAATTTGTAATTCAGTTGCTGAACTAAAGAAAAAATACAAACATTTTCTCCCCATCTATCCACATATTTATTTTGTTGAACATTTAAATCTGGATACATTTGGCATATACAATCAAATCAAACGTGTTTGGTACAGAGACTTTATGAGGGTTTAAGCTTTTTTAATAAGTAATACTTATGTATAAAATAAATTATGTTTTTTATTTTTAATGTGAGAATTTGTTGGAAGTCTTGGCCTGTTTTGTTGGTGTGTTTTCATGTACAACTTCAACCTAATGTGGCTACAAAAATAATCAAAAGCAGATAAGTGTGTATTTGTCTTATTTGACTTTATTAGAGTAAAACCTCAGATTGCACTGGAGAAGATCATTTGGAAAAACTCTCCTCCTCAATTTCCTGTGATGAAGTTAATGATTTTGAGTTTGATTTTGTGAAACACAGTTTGTGTGATTTAAGGGCCACAGTTAAGAGTTTGGTCATGTTTTAATATTTTATTCCACTGAACCTCAGATTAGATTTTTTGATTTTATTGATTTTTTCCTCAGATGTTTCCAGACATGCTTCTTTTGTAATTGACAGTTTCATTGTTTACAAAATGACTTTTTTGTTTTGCTTATGTTTAATAAAGGTGTTGGTAACAGTGTTTCTGTTTTTATTACCTCCACCAAGGAGGTTCTGTTGTCACCTTGAAACCTGGTGGAAGGCTGTGGGATGGATCAGGGTAGAACCATAGATCAGAACTGGATAAAGTGGCACGTCTGTTTTCTTTCTGTAACATTTAGAGATTGAGGTGTTTGAGTGTTTTTCAACATTATTCCCAGAGAATAATGGATCTGGAAGAAAAAACTGAGGACTGATATCTTTGACTCTGTGCTATTGGTGCAGCTCGATTTAATTTAAAAGGACTGTTGGGCTTTGGCGGGGTGCCATTGTGGTTGGAAATGTAGCTGAAAAATGGTAAAAGCTGTGATGAAACTCAAATACAGCCTTGAAAAAAAAAACCTAAGATTAGAAAAGACGAGGAATGTCTAAAAAGAGAGGATGTTTGCTACGTGCACATTATGTTCAACTCTGGAATCTGTAATTTTGAGCTGCATCCTCTCAAGAATGTCAGATTTGAGAGATCCACTAGAGACGTCAGCTTTAGTCTGACTTAATATTTCAAGTCCAGGATGTGCACAACACCACTGTGACTCCTCCACAGTTTCCTGGTTGGCCTTGGTGAGGCAGCTGACAACCTCACACCCAAACACAGGGACCACAGAGGTTATTAGAATCTGGAGATGACGAGAGCCCCCTTTGTCCTTCACTGGCTAATGTACAAGGTTGTTTAAATATTTCAACAGCAGTTCACCAGATGGATACAGAGCACTATGCTCTTAACAAGTATGTTGACTGTACAAATCTTGGAGACACTGATTTGTTCCAGTGAAGTTCGAACAATAAGTCAAACTTTAACTTTGTGTTCCATCTTTGTAACAAGCGATGACATACTGCCCCCATGTGAACATTGATTCATCACTTATGTATGTTCACTTTTCCTCTTTTATCTACACCTTCCATCTTCACATGGCCACATTCAGACCATGTCTAAAAGTCCAAATCTACTAAAATGTAATTAAATAGAGCTTCAATGGCTGAAACACAAACCCATTCATGAAGGAGCGGCTCAAATTTCCAAAGATCAAACATCAAAGATGAAAAAACAACAGCTTAAAAAGCAAGTGTGACCCTGTGGCTCCTGAAACATGAGCCCTGACGGAGCCTTGCTCGAGGGTCAGATTCCCTGCTCTTTTGTCAGCAAGGTGCTAAATAATTCGAGAAAATACTATCCTGTCACTTTCGCTCTTCCCACCTGGAAGACACACGGACCAGAGGACCGCTAACTAGAACGCTCTGTCATGGGGCGCCAGAGGCAGTCTCTCTGGGTTTTAGGGAACCTCAACTTTTGGGAACCGCTGATAAAGGATTATCTGGGTCACCCCCGTCATTTCCGTTTTTTATTTTTCCTTCACAATCTCTTCTGTTGAACTTCTTGCTGTGTGGGTTTTCACCCTCTTCGCTGTGTCCAACTGGGCCTCTCCATCGATGTGAATGGTGAAGAGGATCCAGAATAGGTAACACTGCACCTTAAGGCTGTCGTTAAACTTTGATGAGCATCTGCCTGAAATTCTCGACAGTGGCAGTGGTTATCTTTAGACACGGAGGATCCCGTAAGGACCATGTGGAATCATGCCTGTCCATCTCCTCGGAGGAGCAGATAATACAGGAATAGAGGAATGGTAAGTGCTCAGGCCTTTAATTATTTTCTCTTTTTGTACCACTTAAACATTAATAATGGCTTTATATACATGTTGATACATCCAGAGTCAGCATGTCTATCAGGATGACACCTGATCACCAATAATCACCTTCTAGTAACAGAATATTAAATATTAACTTTTTGTAAAATGATTAATAAAACGCAACAATCCGGCTCTGCAGCTAAAAAACAAGTTAAACTAATCACAGGTTTCATGTCACCGTTAGCAGTAATAGCTAGTGAGTCATTTGTAATAAAAATGTCAATAAAACAATAAATAATCAATCAAGTCTGTAGTTATACATTTTATTAAGTTGCTAATACATGTATTTTGGTCCAGATGCCCTGCACCTCTCTGTATAGGTATAACAGTATGAAGTTACAGTATGGAGATGTAACTAGTAGCCCCATTTTAGTAAAAGTACATAAGATATCACATTATTGGTCAGTTGTCTAACGTGCTCGTCTCTCCTCCATTACTCTGTGCAGTGATGTCATGCTTTGGTGCAGATGTGGAGTCCTACTGGCTCTCTGCATCTGTCCACTAACGTGCCTCACGATGTCCCCCTGTCCGCCGGGCTGCTGCTGTCCTCGCCCGGGATTTCTGGTTCTGTGCGAGTCCCTGAATCTCAGGTCACTTCCTCGCTCCGTCCCTCTCAGCACCTCGGCTCTGTCCGTGGCCAGGAACCAGCTGTGTAACGTGGACCACCTGCTCCGGCCCTTCTCCAGCCTCCAGGAGCTCAGTCTCAGTCACAACCTGCTGGCCCGCTTCCCTCGGGGCCTGCCCCCCAGCCTGGAGTCCCTGCTGCTGCAAGAGAACCGCATCACGTACATCACGACGGGAGCCCTGAGGCAGCTGGTGAACCTGACTCATCTGGACCTGGAGGACAACCACATCCGAGCCATCCAGCCCGGGGCTCTCCAGGGTCTCATCAGGCTGCAGGTCCTGACACTGAAGGGGAACAACCTCACCGGCCTCCCCAGGAACCTCCCCCCGTCACTCACACACTTGGACCTCTCAGCTAACTGCATCTCGACCCTGGACCTGCCCTCGCTGTCCCCCCTGGTGAACCTGCAGGTCCTGAAGATCAACAGCAACTGTCTGCGCTCGGTCCCAGACAGAGCCTTCGACGGGCTGCCACGTCTCCGGTCTGTGGACCTCACCGACAACCTGTGGGTGTGCGAGTGTGACATCTTGTATCTCTACCGCTGGCTGCTGAGCGCGAGGCTGAAGGTGGCGACAGACCTGGTGTGCACCGAGCCCGTCCATCTCGCTCACCGCCCGCTCCTGAACCTCTCGCTCACCGCGATCTGTCCTCGTGTCCTGACGCCAAATGAGAGGACGCCACGATCAGACCTCAACTCTGCACTGGGGAGAAAGCTGGCGACAGCGAAGCCAACAGAACGAAGCTCGTTTGACAACATGGAGGATTTGGGGAACATGCCAATTTTAAAGTTATCCACTGATGCTGTCTTTTCCAAAGATGTTCCAGAGACTCGTGCGTTACTTGAACACTTCACTTTACAGACGCTCACCTATGAGGAGTGTTTATTCCTCAATAGAACTCAGTCTGTGAGCCCATCACACTTAAAGACTGTTACTTATCTCCCTGATGAGGAGCAGAAGCATCGAGACAACAGCTCAGGTCGATACCCTCAGAGCAGCACGACCTCTGCTGGAGAGACTCAGTCGTTACTCTCTACAGACAGAGACGCACCCTGGCTCACTGCAGCCCCTCGACAGTTCACACAACAGAACTCTGCAGCGGTCATCTCTCTGCTCACTGTGCTGTGTGTGTTAGTGACTCTCCTAGTGCTGGCAGTGCTACTTGTGCTGAGACTGGTGCTTCGGCGCCAAATGAGGGTGGCCCCGCTGGATGCAGGATCTGCTGGATGAAATCAGCTCGGACTCACTGGAAATGTTTTATTATTTATTTAATTCACATTAAGAACAGTCTCACACAATATTCTGTATCATGGTTTTGTAAGTGTACTTCAGTTCTTGACTTGAACCATCCACGAGGGAGCAGAGGTTTTATGCAGTCAAGCCAAAATAAAGATTAAATGCCAAAAAATACAAAGGGAAAAAGGCCCTGACCTTCAGTTTCTGATGCATCTCCTGTCTTATTGTGTAGAAAAACACAGCCAAGTAGTTCACAGTATTCACCAATATTACAAGTTCTGATTATATGATGAAATTAATCCAATAAACACCGTTAACACCTGGAACTTGAACATCCAGACTTGAGTTCAAGAGACTAACAATCCCACAGCCGTGAAGATTTTAGAGGCTTTAAAACTCCCAGAAATCCCAGATGGGGGGCAAGACCTGACGAAGTATATTAGCAACTCATCTTCCACACAGCATTACATTGCTGCAAGACACCGGCTGCTGCTGAAACCTTGATGGGATACCGCCATACTGGACAGTTAATAACTGCACTTTAATTGCTGGCCTTGACACGAGTCTCCTCCTTGTCCTCTTGTTTGAGTCTGTAGTCAGACAGCGCAGCTTTTATTGCATCTTCTGCGAGCACTGAAAGGAAAAGGAGGAGAAGATATTAGAAACATTTAAGGAATAGCTACCATGTAATTAATTGTATGGCGAAATTTATGCCTTGAACTTACTAGAGCAATGGAGCTTGACCGGAGGAAGGCAGAGTTCTTTGGCAATGTCAATGTTCTTTATCTTCAGAGCGTCATCGATCTGCAGGGTGAGAGGAGAATGAACAATCAACAAACTAACCAAAGCCCAATATACATTTATCTGGCGATAAAAGGTCTACAAAAAAAAAAACTATCAGACTGATTTTCTTGAAACTTGGTGGAAGAGTGGGAAATGAACAAAGAAAGACCCCATTAACATTTGAACTGGATTTGATTAAGGGGGCAGGGAATAATGAATGGATCTGTGTGAAAAAAAGGACTATTTACAAGACTGGTATCTATGTGTGTGTCCTGTTTGGTGCAGCTTGAATTTAAGGGGACTGCTGGGCCTGGGCAGTGGTAGAGTGCCAGTCTAGTTTACTCTGTGTTGCTCCAACTTACCGACTTCCCCTTCACCCATTCTGTTGCAATAGAACTGGAGGCAATTGCTGATCCGCAGCCAAATGTCTTGAATTTTGCGTCCACTATTTTGCCATTTTCATCCACCTGGATCTGCACACAACACGGAATCAGACACTTATCAATGGGTCCTTTTCACAGCAGACATTTAGAGAGATCACATGTGTAAATAGTAAAATGGTAAAATGGATGATCAGTGTGTAGTTGTCATACTGGTTGACAGTCACATTGTATTGTACACAGAAGATTCAAGTCATGGAGGCAGGAGCTGGGTCACGACCTCCACCTTCTTTACCTGAAGTTTCATTACATCACCGCAGGCTGGTGCACCCACCAACCCGGTCCCAACGCTCTTTGAGTTTTTGTCCAGAGAGCCCACGTTCCTAGGGTTTTCATAGTGGTCCACCACCTTCAGGAGAAACACACAAAACAACGTGCCACTGCTGCTGTTTGAGGAAACCAGTTCAAAAATCAATAAGTGGCCGCTGGTCACGTAAGCAGCACCAGACGATACATGCAACACCAGCGAACTGTCAGCGGGTTGGTTACAGTCACAACTTACAACAGGTCATTTCCAGTCTTTTACCTTTTTGTGATAAGAACAAACGGGATTCAGCGACGGAACCAACAACCTGCGGCTGAACAACAACAGGGAGGTCGCTGAGTTACGTAGTGAGGTGGCCGCCATGTTTAGTTCTTCTTCTTCGTCTGATGAAATTCCGGCAGGCGATACGCTACACAGCACAATGCTGCCGACTGCCGTTTACAATGCGTCACTTCAATTCATATTCTAGACTGTATTCCAATATGATGTGGAAATCTGAGCACAGCAGATCATTATCAAACCCAGCAGCCACTTAACGAGGAAACTCATCAGACAGATCTTTAAATAGTTTCAACTCTGGACTTTTTGCATGGCAACAAACTCCTGGACTTCCACAGCAACAGAAACCATCTTCCTGTTTGCCAACAACTTGTTAGGCCACAATGGCCTCTTTGTAATCTGGCCATAATCTCTTCTTTAAACCTTTCCACAGATGTGAGTAAAGAAAAATAAAATATCCCTCTCTCTTCCTCTTTCCTCCTCTGGCCTCTCTCCTCTTGATTATTGATTGATTATACTGAAGCACTAATTTTGCTGTTTTCAAGTCCTCACAAGTCACCACCCGAGTGGGCGGAGCAAGCCCACATCCAGGCATTTAAGTGTACTTGGGTTGAGACTGATGACGTCCCTCAAGTCCTCAAGCACAGAAGTACAGATGAGTGCAGATTGAAAACGGCCTTTTAGTCTTTAAATCCATGTTTAGTGTTACCCACATGAACGGAAACCAATATGCTGACATTCCCCTCTGATTCGACAGAGAAGGGAAAATGCTGAGTGAAGAATTCTATTTTATTTGAGCTTTTTACTGTTACTGTGTTAGATAAAGCATAGCTACATTGATTATTTACTTATTTACAGTGTGATCCATATTTCATTTTTTACAAGAATAGAGAGGGATATTGTATTCACTTGAGAAAAATAGAAATCTGCTGTTTTTCTTTATTAACAATTTAATATCTTGTTGATTCAAATCAACTTTATTGTCAATTCTGCGAAATGTACAGACATGGATGGAAGTGAAATGCTGTTTCTCTCTGATCTCCGGTGTAAACATAGAAGTGGTGAAATGGTTTTCTGTTCATTTAGTCCACGTGAAGTTTTTATAAATGTTCAGAATCTGTGTGTATGAAATAAATCATCGATCAGATATAAAGTTGCCGCTGGCGGGACTCGTGGATTTCCGTGGCGGGCTCGGGCTCCACCTCTCTCCGCTCCGCTCCGCCTGTTACCAGGCAGACTGACTCTTTTCCAACATGGCAGCGCCGAGCAACGCAGAGCAAACGCAGTTGCAGGACATGGAGGAGGAAGAAGATGCGGGGATGGAGCAGAGGGAGATGGAGTCAGACGAAGAGGAGGACGACGATGAGCAGGAGGAGGAGGGTATGGGAGAAGACGATTCCGACGACGATGAGGACGACTCCTCCGAGGACGAGAAGGAGAATGAAGCCGAGATCCAGCGTCTGGAGGAGCAGGTGATTAGCCAACAACCGAGCCGTGCTAAGTCCTCTCCCGTGCTAACGGACCGAAGGGGCGGGAAGCAGCAGCGTTAACACGCTGAGCTGCTCTGTGTGTCAGACTGAGACATTTATTCACGTTAGCTGCTTTCATCCTGAACAATTACATGAGCGCGTATGATACGACGCCATTCATTTAGCAGTCGTGATTAGCATGTGATGCTAACGTGCTGTCTGAAGACACATGTCCTTTCAGTCTGTTGTGTTAAATGTGTAGACTACTACCTTCTCATTATATATATAGTCTGTGCTTCTACAACAACCAAATTAAAGCTAGTCTATAGTTACTGCAGCTTCCACTTTATTAGGTACACATAGCTTAAACTACTAATGATAATACTGCTACAGATCTTCTAATGATTTAGTCAGTATTGTTGAAACTTCCAGAGAGGTCGGACCTAAACTTCATTCATGTTTTGGAGGATCTGTGTTTTGCAAACAGTAACACTGCATCAGAAACTACAGCCTCCAAAGTGACCATGATGAAACAGTCTCAACAATAAGGAACACGTGAAAGTGATTTTTTATCATTAGATTTCACTATCTTACTCTCATTGTTGAGAGTGTGTCAGAAAGCACCTGTAAAACTTTCTTAAAGCCCAAAGTAATGTCTAATAAAATTATTTTCTCTGAATCTATTTTTTAAAAATACTCCAAAATGTTGATTTGACAACACCTTTAAATTAAGAAGTAGGAACTAGGGGTTGTTTGTCACTTTACTTGAAGAGTCACCTCAATGCTTAATATATTATGAACATAAATCAATCACATGTCAGCATCAGTATAGTTAATACCCTGGTTGTTGTATTGAATATGATTAGGTCTAGCTCTGCCCACCCACTGAACCTGCAGTGTGTATACCTCTGTGGTACCCAGGGTGAGTGATATGTCTAGATTTTGTGTCATATTTCATGTTGCTTGTATCTTATTTAGATTTCTTGCTGTAATTATAAAATCAAACTGTTGTGATCAATGTCTGTGAGGTCATTGCTGCCTATATGGTTGAGGAATAAAGTCTCCTCAGTTATGAAAATAGCCCCTAGGTTGAATTATAGTGTCAGTTGAATATTTTTTCTGGCAGGGGTAATAAATCACTAAGTAAATCCATCAGTCTATGGGTTAATAGGGAGGATACAGTTATTGTTATGCGTCACCCCCCTCCACCATCTTTGTGTCTTTTCAGCTGTCAATCAACGCTTTTGACTACAACTGCCATGTGGATCTCATCAAACTGCTGAGGCAGGAGGGAGAACTAATCCGACTGCGAAAGGCAAGGCAGAAGATGAGTGAACTTTTCCCTCTCACTGAAGGTTGGTGTTTGTCTAAAATGCTTTGGGGGACCAGAAGAAATCAGTTGACAGCAGCCCTGCATTATTTACACAACTGAAATCTCATTTTGTTAAATCCTGCAGAGATCTGGCTGGATTGGCTCAAGGATGAGATCCGTCTGACTGAGGAGGAGTCCAACCGGGAAATGGTGTATGAACTTTTCGAGAGAGCCATAAAAGACTATATCTGTGAGTGCATTGCAGCATTGTTACTTCCTTTGATCTGACATTCAGACAATAACACAATCTTAACCTTCATGAACACTCTTTTTTATCCCCAGGTCCAGATATCTGGCTTGAATATGCTCAATATTCCATTGGTGGCATGGGCTCACCAGGTGGGATAGACAAGGTGAGAGCCATCTTTGAGAGAGCGGTGACGGCTGTTGGGCTTCACATGACCAAGGGACATACGGTGTGGGAGGCGTACAGAGAGTTTGAGAACGCCATCCTCTCCACAGTCCAGGTGAGTGTTTCCATCACAAGAAGAGATCTTATTAGGCTTCAGACATAGATTCTGTTTTTATTGCTTTGTAAGTGTGAATGCCAGAGAAAGATTTTTAAAAAATGGTGCAAAGAAAAATCTGCAGCGTGGGAACACTTAATTTTCACAGTGAGCTATAATGACGACGGACAAAGACAAGTGGATCGTGCAAAACCAACATTGCCGACATCGAACATGCCTGCTCCTTTGAAACAGCATCACCAGAGTGATGTCCCACTGACATTGGTGGGACAAAGAAAAACTAGTTCAGTGCAAACCCAGCTCCCTATGGCAATAAAGCACCCGCTTGCAAGTAATTCAGACTGTGTCTAAGCTATGACAAGCATCATGGGTGTTTTTTTAGAAGCGGATATGAGACTGTTCTCTGTTGTTGAGAACGTATGGTTCAAACACATAACTTAGAATAAATGACAAAATACTTACAATGTGGAAGTCATTTGTTGTTAGACTAATGGGTCTTTGCTAAATTTTCACACATCTCTTTTCCTCTCAGCCCCCCCCTGGCAGGATTCCCAGCCGTGAGGAGCAGGAGCTGCTCAACACTCAGCTCCAGCGGATCCATACACTGTTTCGCCGTCAGCTAGCCATCCCCTTAATGGGTAAGCATGATGCCACTTCCGTCTAGACGCGCTGCTGTCAAATGGGCAGGATCCCTGTTGTAAGGGCTGCATGTCAAGGCCCATCTGAAAAACTGAATTACTATATGATAGAAAAAGATGCTGCCTGGTGGGATGAATATTGTCTACTATTGTGACGTGGTGTTTGAAATGCAGATTAAGAAAGAGAGCTCTGGAGATTCAGAAGTGGATAAAGGCTCACCAGAATGTCTTATGCTGTTTTGCTTTTTGTATTCTGGCCCAATTGAATGGAGTTCTGTCATTTCTAATTTGCATTTGCAATTTAAAATTGTTATATATCTTAATGTTATAATATCTACATTTTATAAATACTGTATGTGGTGTGTAACTTCACTGATAATGGTAAAAAAAGATAATAACCTTTTAAAAATTTGACATGATTGTGCTCCATTGCTTTGTAGACATGGAAGCCACCCATGCAGAGTATGACGAGTGGTCGGAACATGGGGTTCCTGAGACGGCCATGAATCAGTACAAAAAGGCTTTGCTGCAGATGGAGACACGCAGATCTTTTGAAGAGTCACTGGTAATGGACTTACTGTCTGTTACAGTTGTTCTCCCTAAAGACTTCAAATTATTTGCATAGTTATTTGTTTAATTGTTTAACATCTGTGTGCTGTTTTTCTGCTGCAGCTGGTAGCAGAGCCTCCGAAGATGACAGAGTATCAGACCTACATTGACTTTGAACTAAAGGAGGGCGACCCAGCTCGCATCCAGATAACGTTTGAGCGGACTCTGGCAGAAAACTGCCTGGTACCCGACATTTGGGCTAAATATACCACGTATCTTGTGAGTATTGACCTGGTGCTGTCTGTGATATTAGCTGTGCTCAGTTTGGACTTTTTTCACCCTCCATCACTCCTACTTCCGAACTTGCTAATTCCAACGTCTTAAACCAAGAGGTGAACAGCAATGACTAAAGCGTTGCAGCTTTGTTGAGGTTATCTTGAAGTTAAAGTAAATGATTATGCCAACAGCTACACTTGCTATTACTTTTGTGATGTCACTACCAGTGTCAACACTAAACTTTGTCATCAAGCAGTAGTATATGAGGTTATTGTCTTTTATTGTATTCACCCAGAAAGGCTAAAAAGATTTAATAAAAAAGGGCTTAAAGGGAAGAACAAACACTCTATAGTAACAAATAAACGCTTTAGAAGGAAATATAGTTGTAACATCTTCAATAATAAATATTTCAGCTTGTTAAGGATAATTAAATTTAGTCATTTGTCTTCTCTGTGACTCTTCAGGATCGTCAGCTGAAGATCAAGGACATGGTTCTTCCTTCTCATGAACGTGCCGTCAGGAACTGCCCCTGGACCATGGGTCTGTGGAAGAGCTACGTGCTCGCTCTGGAGAGGCATGGAGCAGACCATCAGATTGTCTCAGGTCACTAGATAGCTGTGTTTTTCATCCATTGCTTTTGATATGTATTTGTGATAAACATACTAAATTGAAGCCATATGTTTTATTTCACCGGTATGTGTAAGATGTTGAGTTGTCCCCATCTTGATTTTGTTTTTAGCCCAACTATGGAGAAATCCTAGCATTTTATTCTAGCAGGCAAACTATGGAGCATCTCACTCTGTCATTTGTGTTCACACATGCACCTCTTGGATAAAATACGGAGGAACTGCGGAGTCCAGTGCGTCTGAAAGCAGCTATATTAACATACTGTTCATTTTTCTTCCACACAGATGTTTTTGAGAAGGCGCTGAACGCCGGTTTCATTCAAGCTACAGATTATGTGGAAATTTGGCAGGCGTACCTGGACTACCTGCGGAGACGTGTGGATTTCAGTAAAGGTGAGAGCAGTTATGTGTCAGAAACAGGAAGAAGAAAAAAATCTGATTTTTTTTTTTTGCTCACGGTGTTGCTTTTTTTGTTACAGAATCGAGTAAAGAGTTAGAGGAGTTGCGAGGAGCCTTCTCTCGATCTCTAGACTACATAAAACAAGATGTGGAAGAAAGTAAGAGGATCTCACTGAGATCTTTTTTGTGGTGTACTCGTTTGAATTTCACATAGTGAGTCATTGTTCTTTGTGCTGTGGCTCTAGGATTTGGTGAAAGCGGAGATCCATCTTGTATCATTATGCAGATCTGGGCAAGGATAGAGGTAAGAACTGTTACCATGACATCAGTTTTCAATAGTTGGATATCTGTTTGGTTATATTTAATCCTCTATTTCTTTGGTTTCTCTGTGTGATTGTGTGTTTGGATAAATAAAGAAGCTCAGAGATTCTTTACGTACTCTGAGAAGTAATTTTTCTAAAATGTAACAGTTATAGTTGATTGTGATAAAACAGTTTGCTTAAATTTCATAACTTTCTTTTTCCACCAGGCCCTCCACTGCAAGAACATGCAAAAAGCCAGAGAACTGTGGGACAGCATCATGACAAAAGGAAACGCTAAATATGCCAATATGTGGCTGGAGTACTATAACCTGGAAAGGTCAGTCTTTGTCTGAAAGGAGAAAAGTCCATTTGAAGTGAAGTACAGACAGCTCAATCAACCAAACTGATTTTACTCTGTAGGTCTTATGGTGACCCTGCTCACTGTCGGAAAGCTCTTCACCGAGCAGTTCAATGCACCTCCGACTACCCAGAGCATGTGTGTGAAGTCCTGCTCACCTTCGAGCGAGTGGAGGGTGAGTCACATCAAAACCAAATGTAACATATAGATAAATGAGATTTTCCTCAATTACATTGTGCCTATATTCTGTGTCAGGTTCTCTGGAGGGCTGGGACGTGGCAGTGCAGAAGACAGAGACCCGGTTGAACAGGATCAATGAGCAACGAGCAAAGGTAAGAGCATATACCAGCAGTGTACAGTGCAGGAGTATCAGTTAGCTGCTTTTGACTAATGTTACCACGTTGTGTCTGTTAGGCGGCTGAGAAAGAAGCCAACTTTGCTCGCCAGGATGAGGAGAGAGTCGAGCAGCGGCGGAAAGCCAAGTCTGATAAGAAGTCTCAGAAGAAGGTCCAGAACAGAACTCGATTTGGGGAGAAGAGGAAAGCTGATAACAATAATTATCAGGGCAAGTGGAATGAAGACTCTGGTAAGATTGATTGAATGATGAACTCTTTATTTTTAAGCCAAACTAAAAGATAATAATCTCTCTCTCTCTCTCTGTGACAGAACAAGCTCCTAAAAGGCACAGAGGAAACGGAGAGCAAACCACAGAGGAGCACATGGAGACCGAGACAGGGCTCTTTGGGAAAAATGCTCCCCCCGGATATAAGCCTGCTCCTCCTGGAGTTAAAAAAGGCCAGCAGGGAGCCGTGGCTGCGGCCGCTGCTCAGAGGCCAAACGATGAGAAGCAAGAGCTCCGAAACGATAACAGCAGCGTGTTCATCAGCAACATGGCGTACACCCTGGAGGAGCCGGAGTCGAAGCTCAGGACGCTGTTTGAGACGTGCGGCCCAATCAAACAGGTTCGCCCTGTCTTCGGCAACAAAGGAAACTTCAAAGGTTACTGCTACGTACAGTTTGAGTCCACAGTGTCAGTCCCCGAAGCCTTGAAGCTGGACAGACGGGAGGTGGAGGGCAGGCCCATGTTTGTGTCACCTTGTGTGGATAAAAACAAAAACCCGGACTTTAAGGTAAATATGAGCACAATTAGACATGTTTGTTTTGATTATTATGGCCACATAATGGTTTAATTGGTTAATTCATCTATTCTATGCCACTTATTCTAAATCACATTGACTTGATATCATTTGGATTTACTGTGACATTTGGTTGGTGATACTGAAACATTAATTAATTTAAGCCATAGGGTTCTCATCATACTTTGTCTGGACTGAGACTGAAACATGGCTTATGTTTAATCTATTTGGTTTAAAAAGTGTCTTAAATTGGGGAAACTCACATAAACACTGATGACATCTTCACATCAATGTCTTTGTAGGTGTTTAAATACAACACCTCCATGGAGAAACACAAAATCTTCATCTCCGGGCTGCCGTTCTCATGCACTAAGGAGCAACTGGAGGAACTCTGCAAAGGCCACGGCACCATCAGAGAGGTTCGTCTGGTCACGTATCGCTCAGGAAAACCCAAGGTGAAGTATTAAAGTCTGCTCTTGATTGAGCTAATGGTTACCACTTACGACTACACACACGCGGAGGAAAGCAGAACTGTACTGTGCGGCTAATATTGTTAACCATCTCTTGCTGTGCATCTATGCAGGGCCTGGCATATGTTGAGTTTTCAGATGAAACCCAGGCATCTCAGGCTGTTATGAAATTGGACGGTACTGAAGTGGAGGGCAACAAAATCTCCGTTGCTATAAGTAACCCTCCTCGGAGAAGCACGGCCGACAAACCTGGTTCCAGTCGACTTATGGCGGACATGATGCCTCGCCAGGTTTTTGGAGCGTAAGATTATTTCTCTGCTTTTCTGCAAGTCTGCCATTTTCAAATTTGTAACTGCCCTGATACAGAACTGACTTTTCTTTCTTCAGGAGAGGAAGAGGACGGACCCAGCTGTCACTGCTCCCTCGCTCCCTGCACCGGCAAAGCGAAGTAAGCAAAGTGGAGAACGGAGCCGAGCGGGTGCCGGCACCTGGCAGCGCATCAGCGAACGCAGCCGCAGAGACGAAACCTTTGTCGAATTCAGACTTTGCCAGGATGCTTCTCAATAAATGAGATGACGAGCGGGAGAATCACACTGAGAAACCATCTTGTGTCCTTACAAATTAGTGTCTGTGATTCTTCTGTAATTGGTTACCTGATTCCCCTTTGATCTCAGTCCTGTTCCCGCTACTTCGAGACGGCCTTAATCGCCACAGTCCAACCCTCCCTCTAAAATCCGGTGACAGATTGTTTTTGTTTGGTGTGTTTGAAGATGGCTGACAGGCAATTTTATAAAAACAAGTGTATCATATTTGTGTGTAAATATACTGTATCTATTGTAAGTTGTATGTTGCCAGGTGTCTTTCTTTTGTTGTAACGTGAAGGGATCTGACCGAAGCAGAGTATTTTTTTAAATATTCAGAACAGCTAAACTTGTGAATGTTGTTTTTAACGAAAAAAATGGTAAATGCAAAAGTGTAATATAGTTGGCGTGTGTGAGTGTACATAAATTGAGTGTGCAACTGTGATGACGAGACGTATTCTCCAGATGTGTTTAGGGAACCTAGGACTTTAGTAGTGAAGCTTATTTGACCTCTGAGGACACAGATAACTAGGCTAGCAGAGATTTTTTTCTGACTGTATATTAAGACGAAATCACATTTTTCTCACATTACCATCTGAGTTATGATGCTAGGAAGCACTGCCAGAGGGTCCAGCAAATTAATATCAGTTAGTTTGCATTGTCTGAGGGCATGTGATTACACCAGGAGGGCTGGCCTCATGTCCTGTTGCACTGCTTGATAACTAGTTAAGAGTATATCTCGATATAATTTATCTGTTCTCATACTTTCATCTGTGAAAATGTGGCCTGTGTTTAGGATAAATTCTAAAAACATCCATCATCACATTACGTTTATCAGTCCGCTGTGAAGTGAAAGGGATTCAGAGGGAAACGATCCATCTTTTGTCCATCTCTGTGAAAGAGTGTACACGTAAGCAGGGTGGTGTTGATGCTGCAGGAATCTGTTTAATCCCAGACTGATGGGACTGTGCTTTCATTTGCATCCACTGGTTTTAATTTTCAGCTTCACCCAGAAGTGAAGTAGCAGCAACCATTAGTGGATCAACAGAAAATTATTTAGCAACTCTTAAAAATGAATAATTTTTCTCTCCAGTTTCTCAAATTTCTTAGGTTTTCATTTTCTTACATCATAGTGGAATGAATGCATCCAGGTCTGAGGTTATTGATTTGACAGTTTTTTTCTGTCAAAACATTTTGAGATTAATCTGCAACAGTTCATTGATATGAGAGGAAACAGGAGTTAGTTGTAGGTGTTACAGAGTTGGACCATAAATGTACATGTGGACAGTAGTAGTGCAGTTTAATTAATGTGGTTCGGACTTGGTATTCTTCATGTTACCAGTAGACTGGATCTTCATCCTCTGAATGAACTTGGTTGTTAAATGAGCCACATTTTTCTAACAGCTGAGCAGCTTCACTTCTTGTTTTTCGTCCTGAGGCTCAAGAGAATCTATGCAGTTTTATCTTTTTTTTTTTTCCCCCCATCTTTGGTGTCAATCTCTCCAGAATGCTTGTTGGGATAGTACGTTATGGTCAGTATGCTCATCTCAGAAAGGTCACTGTAGTTTGTAATAAATAGAAACTTAAGTTTTAAAAACAGATGGAATACAAGCTATATGTATTGCTTTCACCAGAGTGGCCTGATATAATAAGAATTTAAATCTAAAAATCTCTTGTCACCTTCCACCTTCACAAGGGTGGTTTATGTGCATTGTTGTTGTGTTGTATAATTTCTATTGTCTATATTATGAATTTGGTATAAAGGTGAACAGTAAATATAGTAAGTATTTTTTTTCTGCTTGTTTTGTTCTTTAGCCGTTTTTACTCGTTGATTTTTTTTTGGGTCCTGTAAAAAACAGTTTTTTCTTTGGTCTAAAACTTGTTTTAATAAAGTCATGTAAATCATCTTTTATCCCAGTATGACACTCAAAACCTTTTTTCATCCATAAACTTTAACCCGAAGACATAATGAAAGTTATAGAACAATTTTAATTTTAGAATCAAATAAATTATCAAATAGATGAAAGTGCTTAACAGTGTCATGACACGTCACCATGATGGTGAAGTGTATGTTCACGCACTGGACACGTCAGCAGGGAAATTACATAAGCATCTCACAAAGCTGTTTCCTCATCACACCACCAGCGGTCAAAACCTGAAACTAGATTCTGATGGGAATCAAAATACCTTAAGCTCCTTTAACTAAAACTAAAGAAAAGGGGGAAAACACATTTGTACAAAAACAAACCCAAAACATTCTTAAATATTTCAATTAATCATCCTGCAGCAGTTTCAGTAATTTCAGCAGGCAAGAACACAAACTGAGGCCCAGGGAAAAATCAGTTCAACACACATGATGAATTGATTGTTATTAAAGAGGTTGGAACTTATTTCTACATGCTTTTCATGGTTCATCATTTTCTCCCCCCACCTCCAGCTCAGTTGTGTATTGGGATGGTCTGCTTGCAGTCGGAACACGCCTGGTCCTGTCCGGCTCCCGGCAGCCCCACAGCGTGCTCCGTCGTCGAAATCAGTAAAGTGTCCAATGTTATCTCTGTACATTTGGCAATGAAGCGAATGAAAGGCCGTACGTCCCCCTCGTTGGCTGTGTCCAGAGCTGCATAATATTCAGCCCTTTGTTCTTTGCGAATTGTGATCGGTGGGTAACGTGCTTGCATCAGGACAAGGTTCATGAGCAGGCGTGATGTGCGTCCATTGCCGTCTATGAACGGGTGCACATACACCAGTTTGTAGTGGGCAAGAGCTGCACACTCCACAGGGTGCAGCTGCAGGGCCTCGTCAGAGTTGAGCCACTGGACCAGCTCCTGCATGTGTCTCTGCAGGTCTTGAGGGTGCGGCGGGATGTGGTGGCCCACAAACACCTGGCTGGTGCGCAGCCTCCCTCCCTCCACAGGGTCCACATAGCCGAGCACTCGCCGGTGAATCTCTAGGATGTCGCTGACGGTGATGGCGCCTGATCTGGACAGAAGCGTGGTATTGATGTACTTCATGGCCGCATCTACACCAATGGCCTCGTTTTGCTCCTGCAGGCTTTTCCCAGGGACGGCGTAACGTGTCTCAAGGATGTGACGGATTTCAGAGAGAGTGAGCGTGCTGCCTTCGATGGCCACCGTGTGGTAGATGTGGTGATAGTAGGTTTCCTCCATCACCCGACGGAGCGCAGAGTTGCCTTTAGGAATGGACATAAGCCTGCGCACTTTGCTGTCAATGATGCTAAAGTAACGCTGGTCAATCTCTTCCACCAGTGGTAGAGTTCGGTCTCGGCTGACGAGAGCCCGCTCGTTACACGGAGAGATGGCCAAGGCCTTGGTGTAAAGATGGTCTGCCTGGACAACATCCTTCTCCTCCTCCAGAATGGTCCCCAGCTCTGTCAGGGCGTCCACAAAGTCAGGGTTCATACTCAGAGCGTGCACCAGCAGCTTGTGAGCCTTCTCCCTCTTCCCCAGTTTCCTCATCTCCAGGGCCTGCAGCAGCGCCGCTCTAGACTCCAGCAACATTTCTGTAAACCCAGGGTGATACACACAGTCAACTCCAACACACAAGCAGTATGAAACTATTAGCATCATCATAATTTCCCATATTTGAATACAAATAGAAATAATCAGATTAATACAATTTTCACAAATGGACATGTTTGGTCCAATTGTTTCCTAAGTTCACACTCACCACATCTACCCTTTATCAATGCATTCAGTGTTTTATCATCTATCCTCTCAGAATGGAATTGTAATCTTCAAAAAAATATTTTTGAAATTGTCTGAAATATAAAAATATGTATTTAAATTACACAACTTGTAAAAGCTGTATCTCCAAAACGTCAAAAGAAAACAGGAGGAAGGAAAAAGTGAACAGAAATATCAAGTAAACATAGAAGACACACAAAGTACATTACAAAACTTCATTCTGATATTTTACTATGACTGATACTGGATGACAACACTGATTTTAGAAAGTAAATAAAGCAGATATGGATCCACCAAGCATTATTCTTTAGTTACATATATACAGTAACTTAAAGGAATCACTGTTAGCATAAGGCTAACTAACATATGGCTGTGGTGGGTCAGTCCACTGGGGTGTACTCGTCTGTACCTTTGCTGGGCTTGGACCTGTGAGGCAGCACATCCAGGGCGGTGAAGGGGACGGTGAGGCTGGTGGACTGCACCGCTGGAGGCGGAGGAGGACTCCCCCACAGCTGGCACCGCAGCTGGGCGATGCCCCTCATGGAAGCGCAGCACTGGTCCTCCACTCCCACCAGAGGCAGCAGCAGGGCCACCAGAGAGCCCAGGAGGACGCACAGCAGCGGGGCCCAGCCTCCGAGGACACGGCCGCTGGTGTAGCGCCACAGCGACACAGCAGCCATGATAGGACGAGGTTAGAGCCTCCATTCTCTGGCGACACGGGTCCCCATGTATGTCCACCCCGGCTATGAGAGGCGGAGGGCGGCTGACGGGGAGGAGAGCCCGGCCGACATGAGACAGCGAGGAAACACTGGTTAGCTTAGCTGTTAGCCACTTAGCTCTGGTGTGAAACTACAGACTTAACGAAGGATTCGATCGTTCACTAAACCGCTTGTCCTCAGTGTCAATACAGTTTGTATACACGCATCATCTACTTCCTGACACCGGACGAGTCAACATTCTCCAATATGATTGGTCAGAGTTCTATGAAGGACAGTTTCCATTGGCTGAGACGCAGCAATACAACTAATGGTTCGTAGTCGTCTCTGATTGGCTGAACACCGGGTTATTTCGCCCCGACTTAAGTCTTTCAAGCAACTCTGCCCCTTAACCCAGTATTACAGCAGATAAAACTAATTTTTAAGTTTATTAATTTTAAATATCTTTGATTAAGACTTATGCATCTTAAAGTGATACATATATTTGTGTATCAATTAAAATGTTACCAGCTTTATTATTTTAAAGTGCATACACACAAAAAATAAAGACAAAGATAAAGAAACGAAAGAAAGAAGAAACATTCTAAAGCAATGTATCATTAGTCCTCAACAATTTCTCAATCACATAATTAATAGTGAGGGCCTTCTTTTTATATTAATGTATTTCTTGATTTGAAAACAAGTCAAAAATTGGTTTATCCCAATACTAAATCAGTTGTAGAATATAACATCTTTATCCCACAAATTGCTCTCAAAACTTTATTTTTCTTACTCACAATTATATGATATAATTCTGAACATCCATCCAAAACATTCTGGCATGCATATGGTTTTAAAATAAATGAAATATTGGTCCCATCGACTGCAGTACAGGGTCTAAGGGTCACTCACTCTGAGTCTATATCAGCGACCTCACATCTAATAAGAAGCTGTCTCTGTTTACATCTATGGATTTTCTTGTTCAATTTGAATTTCTCTGGTTGAATAAAGGCACAGGTTGTCTCAGGGTTGTCTCTTTATTGCATTGTAGTTTTTAAATACCCCCTAAAGTGACCATTTCAATATACAATGTAAATGAATTATACCCATGACATAGTTAATTACTCAGTATCTTTTGATGATGCAGACGGTGGCTCCTGCACCTTTGCACCACTTGGTCTTCGTCTATAATTTGAATGCAGAGCAGACAGAAGGGGGCAGTCTTGCTCTGTTATGTAAATATCACGGTCATAGTGCAGCATAATCCTGTGAAGACAGCAGCTTCACTCTTGGCCTCACAAAGATTTATCTGAATACCATGCAGTTTTTCAAAGCAATAAAAATGAATATTAAGATTAATACCTTACTCCCACGCCTCTACCTTGTTTTTACATTTTGTAATCTTTCACTTGTTTTTACACTTGTCCTGCATGCCCTTGGTATTCAGTTTTATCAGGCTTTATGTATTTTTCAAAAGCCTTTACATTTGAATTAGCATATAGTGAAATAGAAATGACTAGGAGAAGTGAACATGGTTTTGTGGGGATGAGGACTGATTTATGGCTGTGAACCAAAGCCAACACTATTACATATTATCAGCTTTCGACAGTCCACACTCACCCCAGTGCAGGGAAAGTCATCAATGAACAACTGTGTGGGTGATTGTGCATGCAGTTAGAGATTCAGCCGGTTTGAATCTGTCTATATGTTGCACACTGTGCTCACAGTAAACCTGGAGCTGCACACTAACATCATTCACCAGCACAGAGTCCCTCAGCGCCGCTCCACACTCCTGCCAACATTTCACCTTGGAAGATAATGGAGCAGCCTCTTCGAGTGTGCTTGAGCCACATTATTTCTTTCTTCCTGTTATCCAGGCACTCTTTTACACACTTGTCATAGCAAAGATGAGGCTGTGGCAAGTTATAGTGGCCAAGAGCATGTTCACATTGATTCCTCGCTCTCAGAAAGACAGAAAGAAAGAGAAAGAAAGAAAGAAGTCTCAGGGGAATATTTAATCAACACGCTGCCAATGATTAACAGTGATGGGTGGAAAGACGACTGCTGCCTGCAGGACACAGGCTCTGCGATGTGTGTGACCATGTGCAGTGGGAACCAAGATACTTTTATTATAACTCTATGGCTTGGAAGCAGCTTTGCCTCCATAATGAATGAAACCAGGCCTGGACCTGTTGCATTGAGAATAAAGGAAAGGATAAAGACTTTGCACATTCGTATGGAAATAGAATTCAATGCATCTACAGAGATTTTTTATTTCATTTCTCCCTTCAGGGTAAGACAATAGTTGTAAGAGCTCCTACATCCTATAAGATGCCCTGTCATGGCTCAGTACACACTCATACTAACATGTAGACTAGTTTTTCATATAGAAGACAGATACATGTGCTCTAAATATTACATGGCCTCAAACTCTGTCCCCAGATCCTCACAGAAACAGTTTCTTAGATGAGATCTCTGTTGAGTCTACTAATATTACTGAATATTTTGTTGTTGTACTGTATTTATCTGAGCATTAGCCTCTTGTGCTAAATTAGAAGCAGTGTGCTGAGAATGATTGGTGAATATCAATAGTACTAATACGAATAATCAATTTTTTTTATCACATAGTCTGGTGACAGACATGGCTGCAAGAATTATGTTTTCAGGTTGTCTATTCCTGTCTGTACATTCACACTTTGGTCCCTCTATCACTCCCACATCACTCCATCTATCACTCCCACATCACTCCATCTATCACTCCATCTATCACTCCCACATCACTCCCACATCACTCCATCTATTACTCCATCTATCACTCCCACATTACTCCCATATCACTCCATCTATCACTCCCACATCACTCCCATATCACTCCATCTATTACTCCACCTATCACTCCCACATTACTCCCACATCACTCCCATATCACTCCCATATCACTCCATCTATCAATCTCACATCACTCCATCTATCACTCCCACATTACTCCCACATCACTCCCACATCACTCCATCTATCACTCCCACATTACTCCCACATCACTCCATCTATCACTCCATCTATCACTCCCAAATTACTCCCACATCACTCCATCTATCACTCCCACATTACTCCCACATCACTCCATCTATCACTCCCATATTACTCCCACATCACTCCCACATCACTCCCTCCATCAGTCCCACATCACTCCCACATCACTCCCCCATCACTCCCTCTATCACTCCCTCCATCAATCCCACATCACTCCCTCCATCACTCCCACATCACTCCCACCATCAGTCCCTCCATCAGTTCATCCATCTGGAGGATGGACAGGATAGTTCACCCCATGATCTGGATTCTTCCCTGACCCATACTGCATCCTTACACAGTGCTTCATGGCAACCAGCCCAGTTGTTTTTGTACAGTCTTGCTTACAAACAAACAGACAGACAGACAGACAGACAGACAGACAGACAGACAGACAGACAGAGGTGAAAACATAACCTCCTTGGTACAGGTAATACATTTCCAACAGGACAAAATAAAGTGATGACATCATAATGTTCTGCAAAAAATGTTTTCATTCTCATTATTCAACACCACAACTCTCAAGCAGAATGGAGGATTATGACTTTATAATCTGTAACTTGGCGGAAGCCACAGATGGTGGAGGCATATGACTGCTAAACAGGTCTAAACCTTGCTGGTATGCTGTTCACAAAAAGAGTAGTGAGGAGTAAATGAATGTGAATGTTTCTCCACATTGTTGCTGAACGAGTATCAGTTTTGCTAAGTTTTGCTCCTCTCTTGGATTCTGTTGTCTGGCTCTGATCCAGCTGCTGACACCCAAAATAAGCATGAAAACTGTCACATGTCTGCCACTTGAGCCACATGAGCATCCACACTGAGCGCTTTGTTGAGAGGCAATGACAGATATGGTAGAATGAACGACTGATTGGGGAGAAATGATGGCATGAAATGAATGGCCCTCTGGTCATATTGTGGACTAATTCTATGCCCATCTGGCATATGCTCACTAAAATCCCCTCAGCTGTTGAAACACATAAAACTACATGAGTCTGCAGTTACAATTGTTGATGAGCAGTTATTCAAATGTTCTTGGTGTTGATGCAATTAACAGCATCATGTCACTTTGGGATAATTATCAGGATTGAGCAGTCTGATATCGTTTGTTATCAGATTGTGAATATAACTGTGATGCATTAAACATGAATCATATGCCTCTTCATAAGCCTGTGTGTATTGTCACTGAATAGTCTGTGAATTCTGTAAAGTAATAGGAGGCTACATGCATCAGTGTGATCCTCGCACCAGCTGACATATTAACTTGAAGCACACTCCAAAGATGACCTGTCACACGCTATTAAAATAACACCCTGTCTTCTCACTGCTTGCTGGCACTGTGCTTCTGGAGGTAGAAAATCCATCTGCCCACCTGGAAAAAGAGCGACCTGTCGGGGCAGGAAATAAATCCCTCTGGCACAGGCCTCCTCCCCGAGCGGCTCTCGTCTCTGCTGCCTCTGTGGAGCCGTCAGTCTGCTCGCCTTTCTGTCTGAGAAGAGGCTTTGTTCTGGGTGACAGAGCTGGGTGTCAACGATAGAGGACCTCATTAGACAGTCAGAGAGAGGGATGGCGGCTCTCTTTCCACTCTTGGAGTATGGATGGCTCATAGAGCAGGGATCAGGGGGACTGTGAAATGGATGACAGAGTGAAGGAGAACTGCACTGGGAGCAACAACTGTCCTCAACTGTCAGCATCCAGAACACCTCTCTAAATGGAGGGCTTGCTGCAAAACACGAGATCCACACACAGACTGACAAGTGCTTTTACGAGACAATTCGAGGGGTTGGGATGTCTTGTTTTCTCTGGTGACAAGAGCAGAGGACAGAGGGTCGTCTTTGGTTGCCCTCAGCCTGTCCAGAGGCTATTCCATAAGAACACCTGCAAATTCCAGAGTACAAGTTACAACCTGCAACCAGGGCACCCCGTCTAAACTTCACTGTTTCACAACAGCAGTTGCCTACTGACCCCCTCAACCCATTTACAGTTAAATTAAGCTGTTAGTTTTCCTCCCTCACTCTTTTTCACTGCTCCTCTGTGAGCTCTGCTGCAGGCATTACTGTTACTCATCTGGTATTTCCTAAATAAGAGGTCCCACCACTGACGTACGACATGAATGTCAATGAATGAATTTCAGTGTCACAGAGGATATAAAAATGTGTCCATAATAATGGATGATGGAGTTTAGTGACTGTGCACTAAAAACAGTGCAGGGTATAGTGACCTCTTTACTTTAGAGACACTAAACAAGATTTATTCGATTCATGCTATTTTCTGTTTTCTCTCTTTTTCTCTTTCTTTCCTCTTAACACTAATTTTACATAGAAACACTCTTTATGAATTTGAGTTTGTGTTTTTGAGGAACAGTATGGTTGACAGGAAGATTTTTGCCTGATCTCTGGTCTTGGTGATAATGTAAAATACAATAAAAGTTTTAAAAATAATTATTTTCCAGTTTTACTTATAATAATTTACATAATTTAAATAATGTTTATTATATAATGTAGACATATTTTTTTCCTTAATGTAGATCTGGGGTTATGTAATGCAGTGCATGAGTGATGTTTAACTTTGATGGAAAATATACAAGGTAAGATGTGTAACTTTGGTTGTGGAAAGTTCCTGCTTCATTAAACATTAAACTTGCATGAGGTCATACAGACGAATCTGTCCCAGTGCTCTTGCTTTACCCACAACCCTGAAGTAAGTTATAGTTAAGGCTCAAAGGAAAACCTGCACTTACAATAAAATACAATAAATTCAGTATAGTTTCACTTGTTTTTCAGCTGTAGCATGTAACCTCAGATTATACCTGAAGACTAACATCCCTAAGTCTGTCTAAGGATGTCTCCTGTGCGTTGTCAGGTCGTGAAGGCCTGTCCCCTGCTTGAGGGCCTCAGAGCGACCAACAGGTGAGTAAATGATGTGGTAGAAAGACAGTAGATAGAAATAATTAGCTCTCCACTGAGAGGGCAGCCATTACCAGAGACCTCCCTCAGGCGCTTCTTGCTGCTTCACTTGTTATCTCGCTTCCACTCTGGCTCGTTCCTCTCACATGACCAGGGGGGGTTCCAACCGCCAACTCCGTCAAACGTCCCAATTCCAGCACTAACAGGCACATCTTACAACACACAGCGATGACTCCGCAACCGTGGGTAGCTCATTATTTTCTTCACTCACCAAGAGTTGACAGGGCTGGTGACTTTGTTCGGTTTCTTTGGTGACGCACACAAAAAGTGCAAAATAAAAATTTTAGCACCTGAAGACAGAATTAGATAAAAACAAATAATAAATGTTTGCAAATGTGTTCACCATGAATTACTTCCCATTCACTGTTTTTAACTTGTTTATGAAACATCACAAATGCAGGCTGATGATTCTGAGGAAAAAGAAACTAAATCAGCCCATCTGAGAAAGACTGCTCCCATAGTCACAGATTTAGATGCCCTTTAACTGGGCCTGTCAAGCGGGGGAGGCTGTGCTGTGGCTGTCCTCCAGCAGAGGAATAGGTCAAGGATCATTGTGGGTGATGAGACACATCCTCTTTCCTCCTAACTTTAACTACTCCCAACTGGACAGTGGTATTTCCCCCCTCTCCAAACAAATCCAAAATGTCCATTATTTCTCAAACTGGTTTTAAGAACAAGTCCAAAAATTAGGATATACGGCTGGTCTCTGTCAGTCCATAGGTGCTTAAAGTTGCACTGCAAGTGTGAACGTTGATTATGTGAGATGATGTTTTTTGTTATGTTGGTTTGTGGAAAATTCCCTGTGATTATTGCTGCAAACTAATTTCCTTAAAGGGACAAATCAAGTTAGTAAGTTGGAAATCAATCATGATTTATACACTTTATACATTTGTGTAGTTCAGGTGATAATCTGAATTTAATAATGACCTGTATGATAAGAATTTTATTTTAATGTGCAATAATAAAGTTTTATCAGAAAAATCCACATGTGATCTGACAGCACCTGTGGTTTTTGGACACATGAGTTAGCCCCCTGGCTCAAAGGACGGGATTATTTGTTCGACTGCTTCCCACCAATTTCATCAACTATTGTACGGATTGTAACATAGTTTAATTAAAATGTTCGTTGTCCCCAGAGGATGAATCCTGATGTGTTTGATGACATCCTAACTTTTCATAGTGCCACCCACCATAGATCAAAATGTTATCTCATCCAGTTTGAAGTTACATGTATGCAAGGTTTATGTTAACGTACCAAAAACAAATGTCTCACACATAGACTGGAAATGTTTTACTGCTAATACGCTTAATGAAACCACATTAAAAAATCTCTTCTGTTAACGAACACGCTTCTTCTCATGACAGAATGCTCAGTTGTTATTTGTGCTCCAGAGTATTTAATCATTCTGGGCCCATATGGATATCTTACACAGGCCCCATCTGGGGGCTGACTTCAACATATGAAACAAAAACAAATAGCCAGCGGCTTCCTCTCACTTTCTGTTCTCACGAGCTACAGAGGACAGAAGCTCGATCCCAGCTGTCTACGGAAGAAAGTTTCTCTCATTAAAACTTTCACCCAGATTTTTATTTTTATTACTGTTATTTAAGAATCTTATTATTACTCTAATTTATATAATTCCACATGTGGCCTGATTATTATCACTGACTGTATAATTTAAGACCTTATGTTGTGACGCTGTGATTAAAAGCAGAAATCCCATGATCATGAGCTGGGATCACTTTGAGGATTAGTTGTAAACAGACTTTTTCACAGCTGTAGGATCTGTGCGAATGCTCCAACAGGATTTAGAAGGTTCAAAGAAGATGATCACATAAACACCGCAGATCTGGAGCCATATTGGATTATCGTAGCTGCTGATTTATGACATGTCTGCTCTATCCAATTACTTTCAAAGTAGAATACTGATAACAGCAAATGTTTGGTATAGGTAGAGCTTGGTGTCCTCAATAGTATCAAATATAATGGTTTTATGGTGCAAACATGCTCATAAACTAATCCTCCTACAGTAAGTGAGATGTGAAGTGTGCAAAATGAGCATTAGATCTGATATTAACTAGTTACCAGAGGGATGAAAGCATGGATTTTATTAACATGTCTGCTTGAAATGTCTTCATACGGTGATGAAACAAGATACAGTACAGACTGTACTTGTAACATAAACGAGGATAAAAGACCCCCTGATACATTTTCCTTTTTAAACAACAAAGGGAGTGAACATGAAATAACAAGCCCCTTTGATATTTTTCATAGGACAAGAAAGGAGATATGAACCCAAACCAGTCAAGAAGCTCATCAGTCACCAATCCATCCTGAAACCGGTCAGGCCAATCAAAACTATTTATTAAAATAGTATGGTTAACAACCAATATGGCTGTTTAATCAAGACAATAACCTGGACAGCATCATCCCTCTAAAAGGCTAAGCTATTCTAACCCTAACCCCATTTTGCACATGTGAATTGATCTGGTGATGCCGGACTTAGGTGATTGAGCACTGTCTCCCTTTCGCTGATTAACGATAAAAACATCCAACAAGACAAGGAAGGGGAAATAAGGAAAGCTAGAACAGATAAAGTAAAGTAAAGATTGGGGAGAACAATTCCCAGCCAACCTCCTCTGTACAGATGAATACAAAGTAGATTTGTCAAAACATGCAAAATAAATGCAAAAGTATTTCTCATCAGAATGAATGTTATTTTTAACACATTGTTCCAGATTGGTTCCAGCCCTTCACTTTTCCTGAAGCTGTGTGTTGGTGTAAAAACCAGCAGTGGTCACAAACTACATACTGACTTGTCATGAAGCATCACAGTTTTATTCTCCATTAAAAGCAGAAAGGTCAGTGACACCCTGTCAGTGAAGGAAACAGAAGTTGCTTTTTGCGAGTGTTTTCTCCTCAGCTATGCTTGTGTCACATAACAATTTTCAGCACAAACAGAAACTACATTTCCAGTTTGTCAAAAGGACAGAGCAGGTTCTAGAATAATGTGAGGGTTGATAATGTAGTGCAGGTCCCACTGACTCATGTCTGAATGATGCTTCAACTCTGAACTGCTCCCTCTTTGGTCTGCGTGGATAGAAGCCTGTTTACATAAAGATTTAACATACAGCCATGTTGGTCCATCTGTGCATATTACTGTTGGCATGAATCCAGCTCTAATCCTCCTGAGTGTAGTGTATATGTGTATGTGTGTGTGTGTGTGTGTGTGTGTGTGTGTGTGTGTTTGTGTGTGGGTGCAGTGTGTGTACTCTCATATATAGTATGTGAAGGTACATGTGTGTCTACTCTCTTTTTCTAATCAAATTTACACTAATGAATAAACATCAATGACTGAAGCCTCTGTAATCTCAGTTCAATTTTTCTAAAAGAGGGCAAATGAATTATTTACTCCTCCATGATTGGTGGATAATAATACTGAAGCAAAAGAAAATACCTGCACTTTTTTTTATTTATGTGTGCCACAATTAAACTCAATATCTACTCACCAGTTCCCACAATACTCACAAGTTCTCGTAATAACTCGCAATAGCTATAGTTACTGCAGCAGTAACTAGCAGAAGGATAACAGCGGACATTCAGGCTAAAATCATTGTGTAAATGATGCCGTTTCGAGTTGAATTTGAATGTTTGGCCTTCCCGACACTTGGCTGACACCACAGGAGCAGTATGGAGGCATTATATGATTTTTCCTGATGTTTTTTTAATGTTTGAAGAATCAGTCACCAGTTACTTCAATTGTATTGGATTTGGCTGCAACGCTGTTCACCTCTGAAAGTCCTAAAGTGTTCTGTGGACTCAAACACTTCCCCACCCCTCCATCAGCATAGTAGTGAGTAGATAATGAGTGAACAACAAAGACAATGCAACACAGAGTTAACAATTAAATAAAAACTGTACATGCAATATAATATGATGAATTAGAATAAAAACAAACAGAAGACAAAATAACTGGCAGATCAAAAACAATGTAGGGGAATAAACAAAAGCTAAAGTATAATCCAAAGGCTTGAACAAGACAAATCAAACAAACAGGGAAACTATTTTTAATTATATTAGAGAAATGGGCCAAGGCAATTTAGTTCTTTAAAAACAAACAAGAAAAACATTAATTAAATCATAATTAAATTGAAAAACTTTTGCTAAGAATACAACAAAACTTGGTGGAAGGATGTGAAATAACCCATGAAAATTCCTATCACTCATAAACATTGTGAGATAGGGTACAGATAAATGTCTTAGAGATCATGTGGAGATCAGACTCCAGCTCCCAGGTTCCCCAACTCATCAGGAGCAATAGGATGCACCTGGGACCCTCAGCTGGTGGCAGTCAGCTGAGGCTGGGAGGGTTTATAAGCAGGTCTGCTTTCCTTGTTCAGTTTGGTTGTTTGCTGTCAGAGGGTCAACACCTTCAGTTGATCCTCTCAATTTGTGTCATTGGTTTTGTGTTGTTGGTTTTGCTTATCCAAATAATTTGTTGTTAGTTCTTTCTTTATCTCCCCCTTTTCTCTGTGACTCCCCCTGTCTTTTGGTTTAAGTTGAATTTTTCTGTTGTTCTATCTTTTTGATAGATTTAGTGGGTGAGAGTTTCTTACTATATTCCCACCCAAGGACCCATTGTGTTAGATTTGCTGCAGTTTTTTAGTGTTTTGTTAGTTTCACCAAATGCAGCCTCTATGTACCAGCCTTTGTTTTTGTTTGGGGTGTGTGTGAAAATGACAAATAAGGTTTCAAACAATAGGACTAATCTAATAGTGTTTGATTGCTGCTCTGTTGAGATATTTCATTCTGGACCTTATGCTGCACCAATCAACCAACAGGGGCAACGTTATCACCAGAGTCACAGTGCGATCATAGATACAAACAGTCCTATTGGTTTTTCCTATAGCAACCGAGGTTAATGTTTTTCCTCAACATCAAACTACTGGTCCATTTCATGTCAATAACACTCATGTCACATTCAGATGCATCAATACTTCTGCTTCTGTGTTTTCTGAGTTTGGTAATTGACCCACTAGTTTACTTGTGGCTGTGACAATGATGCTGGGGAGGTCAGATGGTGATATATGTAGGCAAATAAATCCTGACATTTGTATTTGTGTGTGTTTACCAGACAACTTACGAAGATTTAATGTATCACGGACATTCAGATATGGTTCACCACAAACAAATGACTTTCATAAACCTCAGTGTCACACATTATCAATCATTTTGCACTTAGAAGTTAAAACAAATGATGTGAACATAAAAATAATTCACTCTTTCATTGGTCCAGTACTTACTGTCCATAAGATAATTTGTTCACAACCTATGTAGGTGAGCACATAAAGATGAACGACTTGACTACTATTTTGGCATAATTTACATCTTTATATAAGGTCTAAATGACACAAATTCAAGGTAAAAAAAAATACAAAATACTCATGTTATTTTACATTACTTCATCCCTCACTTAGGCAGCACACAAAGTTATCTGCGAAACCCTTTTAGTTCTAATAATAAAAGGCAGAATAGAGACGTATGAAGTAACTTCCTGAGGTTAATGCATTTGTTCCACAAATCATTTCAACCTCTGAACACTATCTATTTGTGATACTGGAATACAAAAGTCTGCCCATTTTAATCTGTATTCCTAGGTGGATTTTAGGTAAGAAGATTAATGCTGTTGACTGCTGCATCTCTGCTACGCTCTAATCTGTATAATGGGCTTCAAGGAGAAGATACTAATGTTACAATAATGCTCATGTTACTTTAAAATACAATTCAGACGGATCACTGGCAGCCAGAAGAGGAACCTGATACACTGCAGCAGAGGAACCATCTTCGAACTGCGTGGGAGGGAGAGATTTGTCCTGATTGCAGGAATAAATAAATAGAATTAATGTTCAGTGGCTTGTTGCAGGATTGAAAGCTTAAAAACAGACTTCAGAGGTATTTCACACAGCAAAGTTTAATGAATGAGGATATTTACACTTACAAACTGTACAGACTAAATTGGTGGGGCAGAGGAGCTGGATTACTCATTGTATTATTGTAAACAATGATTCATGCTGTCGTCATGGAAATAGCCTATTTAACGTCATAATGTTAAAGGTTATACAAATAGAAATAATCACTTTAATACATTTTGGAAACTGGACTCGCATTTCAAAGAAACACAGGATGAATATTAACATTGAGGATTAAATCTGTGAGAGACTGATAAGATTATTGATCCGCTTATTTGTTTTAGTTGGATTTCAGCAAAGACATTTCCTGCTGTGAGGTTCAGACTGTCTGACCGCTGAAAACAAACATGTTCCAAAGTCACCCACATGCATTTCCTGTCAAAATGTCAGAGAGTACAGCAGCGATTGCGCAATAAAAACAAGTTTCGTTTGAAAAAGGGTTCTCAGTGGCTCAGAATCATGGTAGTGTAAAGATGCTTCTGACCCTTACCCATGCACATATTTCACAAAACAAAGAGGCATCAATTGCAGAGAAACAGACAAATCAAATGATGAACTTTTATTTTGGTATAACTGATTCAATTCCTGTATCAAATAAATTACAGATTACAAAACAATGGCAAATGCAGAACTCTTATTGTCATTGCTATGTAAATGGGAAACTGTATGTTGGAGAAATTTTGCAAAAAAGAGACTTTTTACTATAATAATTGTATTTAATCTTCGACATATATAATATTAAAGGCACAGCTATACCTTAAATCCATGAAAAATTGAGAAATTGGTGATCAAGGATTTACCATTGGAAAATGTGACCTAAGGTTTTGAAGTAACCTGAAATTGAGCATTAGTATGAATTTTGAATCTACACATTTATCAGCACATCCACAGACCCTGCAAATGTTGCTCCATGAAGATGAAATTGCCAATGAAATCATGGTTTATTGTGGCACAGTAAAAAGGTCACATTGCTTCCCCATCTCTAGAGTGTCTAGATTACATAATTAAATGTGATACAATATATTATTTACAGACAAATGTCCATTTTATTTTCATCTTGCCTCCTCTAAAGAGGTCAGCGAGGAGCACAGCTTGTTTTCTGAAGGACGGTCCATCAGGATACACACAGTGCTTGAACTGAAGTTGACTGTTGAAGGACAATTTGTCTGTGCCGTCGTGAAACCTTCAGATTACATTCACTGGACACAACGTTTTTTATGTGTATGTTACCATGTACTGTGGATAATGCGATTTCAATGCCAGTTCAGATTTCTCCAAACTCCACCAAACCTTGGGTGTTATATTTTTACACGTGAGATGTTGCAAAATCAGGCTTTTGTAATCCTGGCAGGGGAGGCCGGGTGTACGAGAAAAGAAAACCACAGTCTAAATGGTCACGTAGATAATATCAGGGGAAGGAGCAGAGAAAAATCCGAAGCCAGCTAATCAAGCAATGAATGATATGCAGGAAGGCAACACTGGAAAAACGTGAGAAAGCATGTACACAATGACAATCTGGGAAGAAACAATGGACTGAATGCACTGTGTCAAACATCTACTGGCAGGAACCACAGAGACAGGAAATGGGCAGGAACCAGGAGAGTGGGCCCACAGAGGTGTAGCCCCAAAACTTCATGGGATAAGACTCCAAATGTCATCGAGGAAAACTGTTCCAAATAATCTGAAATTTGTATAATTTCATTGCAAATCTATATTATCTATATTTGTCAATACATTTTTTTGAGTCGGCATTAATAATTATTGTAGCCATTTAGCTCCAACCCCCCGATTCATTGAGGACTACCTTGTGAGTGTCCTCTAGGTGGAAAAAAAGGAAATGAAGGTTTAGCTGAAGCAAATTTGGAACTTTACTGACAGGAAGTGTGGTAATGTAGGCTACAAAATAAAACAGGAGGTAGGAAGGAAACATCAAACAAAAAGATGTAGCAACTCCATAAAGGTTTTTTCTGTAATTTCTTTCTGTAGAAGTGCGAGGAACTGTAAAACATTCCCACGGTTAACTCAGAGGCTTTGCTGTGCATTTCCCCGAGAAAGCATTCTCTCAGTGTGTGTTTGATTATTTATAACCTCAGCCTTCATTAGGAAATCCAGTCCACAGGACACGAGAGTGAGAGTGATTAAGCTGAAATGCATCTAAATAGGTCAGGTACGCATACTGCATCGTGCAATCAAATATTTCCTCATCTACCAGAGAGCTATGCATTCAGGTTTATGTGCATTTACAGCTTGTTTCTCCAACATACTGGGACATTTTCAAAGTCTAATTTCTCTACTGATGTGTGTGTGTTATGTGTAAATATTCAGTTACTGTATGATCTAATTGGAGAGAGTAACGTTGTGTTCACTGGATTCTGAATGTTAAAATATTCTAATAGCAGTATTTATAGTATTTGCTTTGTTTTAACAGCACTGCAGCTATACAATAAACCCATCCATCCACCTCAAAGCTCAATAAACTCAGAAATATCCAGCGGTGGTGAACAGCAAAATGGCGACGATAGAGAAAACTTGAGGTCAAAAGAAGTCATTAAGAATCTGAGTTTTTAAGAGAATCTGACCAGTTACAGCAGACTGTGTAATTATGTGACAGCGGATGCTACTGATGTGGGTCAATAAATGTTGCTGCTGAGAAGAAGAATTGTTAAGTGATTGTTGAGTGTATCCCATATAAGGGGATAAGTACAAATGAAGCTCCTGGCATTTAGAGATTTCGACCAGGTCTTATCATGGCAGATACTTGTCAGTTTACTCAGTTGGGAAACATCCTAAACAAAAGAAAGAGAAAAATTCATTCACAGTCTCTAACCTGTCATCCCCAGTGGATCTGTTGTGGATCTGTTGTGCTGATGTGCAGGAGTCAGACCAGAGCTAAACCAGCTGCACCATCATCAAACCCTGTACAAATACCAAGCTCTGCACTATAACTTTTGGATTTTATTTTCCCCATTACATTACAGTAGCCAGCAAGATCCAGTAATTCTACAGTGCATCAGTTCCATACATTTTTTAAAAGTATTATACTGTGTATGTTTTACAGTATAATACTATCTACTGTTTTGTTGCCATTATACTGATTACTGTTCCCACTGTGATTTCCATGTACAGTATATTGCTGTAAAATGTATTTGAATTCTATGAAATCAGATTTTACAGTTTAATATTGCAAGAAGCTAATGATTGATGACGATTTACATTTCACTAATGTTTCAGTCCTGTTGCCTCCTGACCCTCGTCTCCTCTCTGCTATACTTCTGTTAAATCTGACTCAATCTCTCGGCTCCTCGTCTCATCTTGTGCACCTCATTGTTTCAATCTTCCTGTTCTGCAACTCCATTGTTTCAAAATCTCCATCCAACATCCAGCTCCCCTCCATCCAATCTTCATCCAACTTGCCTACTGTTTGATAATGGGAGTTTGAGATGGAGTCAGGAATTCAGTGTGGTGGACACTGGCCTCCTCAAAATGATCTTCCAAACCAAGTAAGCAGCATCTGTGTTTCTTCTTCCTGCAGCTGCTGCTTCCCTGAGGTCAGTAGAAACACAGAACAATGTGGACGGATGCATCTGCCTCAAAGATTATGACAACATTAAACACGACAAGCATAGAAAGCTGAATTAGTCGGTACTGATGGCAGCGCTGTTCTCTGGCCTGTTTACAACAGCTGGGATTTTTTTGTGTGTTATTAGAAACATCTGCATAATGGGCACGGGCTGAAATATTAAATCAGTGTGTTCATTGCCTGTGATGCTTTATGCCCAGTGCCATTATGGTTGTATGGTTTTACACTGCATACATGTCCTCCTCCTACTCTAGTTTGAACAGATACATCTGGCGAATTTAACATTCTTAGCGTGCCTGCAACATCTGGAGAGAGATACATGAGAGTCATATCACAAAACACAGACACAGGGGATCATAAGTATGTGTGATAAATAAAATAGATGGAGAGAGCGTGTGTGAGACATGGGAGGGGGAGCGGTGGACAAGAGTCAAGGGGGGGGGGGGGGATCCATCAAATTTTAGGAAAGCTTTATTTTGCGTTTATAATTAGCAATAATTTGTTCAGTACATTGTCATGACTTATTATCACTATTTAAAATTATAATTTCTTATGTTAGCACTGTGTTGAGCAGGACACCTCTCTGGATGGGGGGTCCAGACCCCCGGGGGAAATCCACCTCTGCATGACCCATACCACATCCTTCCACCAAGTTTAATGGTAAAATCCTGCTTACTAACAAACAAACTGAAAATGAAAACTCTAATTCCTTGACAGAGGTATATACAATTCAAAGCTTTAATTGAAAAGCAAATACAGTGGGGGACTGAATCAATGATTTTATTAAATCGTAGGAGTATGGTCAAAGAGTCAGTATAATTCCTAAGATTTTAAGTTTAAAGGGTTTTCTTGAGCACTCTGTTTGACATTGTTACTGAAATCATCTGCTTCACAAATAATTTTGCTTCATGACATTTAAAAAAGTAAAAATGGCTAAAATGATTTAAATCATCATCCATGGATAAAGATTAAATGTCTCAGAGTCCAACAAGATGCAAGACGTCAAAATGCAAGACGTCAAAATGCAGTACTGAAAGTGTTTAGAGAAGTATTGAGAAATAAGTCAGTCAGCTGATTGTAGGTTGTGTGGTGTCCGTCACGGCTCAGCTCTTTGAACACTCGGCTCCGGACACCGTCAAGTGAGCAGCAGCCCAACATCTGTCCTGCAGGTATTATTCAAATATCTAATACAGCAATTTATTTAGATTTCAGAATATTTAGATTTAATAAACTTTATCAAAAAATTGTTCTGATGAAATACTGCTATTTTATTTTATAATTTTTTTTTCAATTCTCCACAGAAATCCCTCTGCTCCTCAACAAACAATGAATTACTCATATGATTATTGGGAATATGAATACAATTACGAAGATAATTCGACTCCACACGAGGAGCCTGTTTTTCAGCACAAAGCGACGTGTTTGAAGGAAGTCCTGTGTGTGTTTTTGCTGGTGGTCAGCGTGATGATTTTTCTGTTGGGCTTCTGTGGAAATGCACTAGTCATCTGGATTTCTGGCTTCAAGATGAAGAAGACAGTCAACACCACCTGGTACCTGAGCCTGGCAATCTCCGACTTCCTCTTCTGCACCTTTCTCCCGTTCAGCATCACCAACATGGTGATGGAGGAGTGGCTCTTTGGTCGCTTCATGTGCAAGTTCACCTCCTCCATCATGTTTGTCAACATGTTCAGCAGCATCTTCCTCCTGGTCTTCATCAGCATTGACCGTTGCATCTCTGTGATGTTTCCGGTTTGGGCCCAGAACCAGCGAACTGTCAACAAGGCGTCCGCTGTCGTTGTCCTGGCCTGGTTTCTCGGCATCGCTCTGAGCATTCCCTCTGTGATCTTCCGAGAAGTTAGGAGTCACCTGGGAAAGACTGTCTGCTTCAACAACTACACTCTACAGCAAGAGAGTCACAAAATTGTTGCAGTGAGCCGCTTCATTGCCGGGTTTGTTATCCCGTTCATCATCATCATTGTTTGCTACTCCATCATCATCCTAAAACTCCGCACCAACAGGATGACCAAGTCCGCCAAACCCCTCAAAGTGATGACCGCACTAGTTGCTGCTTTCTTCTTCTGCTGGCTGCCCTACCACGTGTTCGTCCTGCTCGAGCTGAACCACCAAAACTACGACCATGGTACCTTAATCGTGGGACTGAAAGTAGGCACGTGTATGGCAGCAGCAAACAGCTTCCTCAACCCGATATTGTATGTTTTCATGGGCAATGACTTCAAGCAGAAGTTCAAGAGCTCCGTGCTCTCGAAGATGGAGAATGCGATGGGAGAGGAAGGCCGCACCACCAGCCGATACCTGTCCAGGTCCAGCTCGATGGACGGCAGAGCTTCCACACACATCTAGAGGTATCACACAGCACACAGCATTACAGTTTTCAAATATGCAATTTATCAACAGAAGAAATTAAATACGCCTTTAATTTCAGGGAAGAATCTGCAAGCCTGAGTTACTATGTCCACATTTGCTCATGCTGTAGGTTGACTGGAATCAGTCTCATCCAGCTGGAGTGTTTCAGAGCGTTATTAGTGCAATTTTACAACAGCTGCACAAAGAGAGATTGTACTGATAAAATGAAAAAGCTTTAACATATTATGTAGAACATGTGTTATCATTATTGTTGCTCATTTACCATAGAACCGATTGTTGTAAAGTTGTACGTGAACTCTCAACTGACCTTATACTCAAAGAGAGATGTTATTCCGTTTTGTTTATGGACAAAACGTTGTGCAATAATTTCTGTGTAGCAGCATATTTTTTGAGTTGCATCCATAGTTTGACTGAAATATTTAGTGTGTGGGAAGATTTTACTGTATAACAACTCATCATAATGCAGTATGTCATAATTACCTTTACCAGTGTGTTAAATGAATGCAGATTTTTTTATTTCATGTATGAGAAGTATAGTAGTGGAAATTATTTGTGCAATAAAGTTTTCAATGTATTTCGCTGCTGCTGTTTCCTGAATTATTTTTTTATCAGCATCAACTCTTTGATGCGATCTTCAACTTCTCAGTATTGGGGCATTATTATTTTAATCATTCCCAATTAATCAAATAATTGTCAATTAAGAATCCTTTGTCCCCTTAACTCTGAGTGTGAGCGTCTGTTTTTTATTGATGTTGGAATAGTGGAACAGAGGGAAGACCCAGACTCCAAAAGTTAAATGAAACAGTGAGTCACATTTTAAAGCTGCATGAGTCAGTGTTATTAGTCAGTGTTATTTATTGTGACCACTGGGCCATGTGTTAATCTGAAAGGGCTCAGCTCTACAGTGCGCTTAAGGGTGTTTCAGCTCGTTGTTTTGGTTGTACAAGACCAAAACTTTGTCGTTAGGTTCATTGGTTCAGACGTTTCTCCTTTTTGAGCTGCAGGCTGTTGTGCCACCACATGGCAAACACCCAGAGACAACAGCTGGGGAGGAGAGTTAAGCTGCTAAAGAGCCAGATGTTGGTTGAGACCAAATCAGAGCAAAAATACAAGTGTGAACAATGGACTGACATTCATCTGATGTTCTGAGCTTTTCATCGGGCACCATCATCAGTTTAAAATCGCCTGTAAAAGCCTGAGTGATGATGTGACAGTTAACACCAATTCATTTTGAAAGAGAAATGTCACACTTGGTTGTCTGACCAATGGTGTTACATCAGTCACTTACACAGTATTTCATTCTTAATTCAACTCTGTTCCTCACTCACTCACACATGGTGGGTGCAGCAAAAAAGAGCAGGCCCTAGTAACAGACTCAATGTACTTATTTATTGGGGCTTATCACATTACATTCATTCCATAGAAAATACATTCAAAGGTGACACCTATGTTCAGAGAGTGTCTGCTTGTCAATGAAAGTGAGAGCCAATAAAGTTTAAAGCATGTGTTAAAAATAGAAACGACTCCCGTCTTGTTTGTTGCAATACAAATATTTTTGATGTCTCAGCACACATTATAAAAATATATTCATATCATATTGAAAATGGAAGTCAGTTAATGTTTTCTGTCTCTTAGTCACCAGTGCTAATATATATATATATATATATATATATATATATATATATATATATATATATATATGTATACCGTATATCTATTTATTTGTATGTTTGTTTATCTTTATGCATATGGTGTAGCACATACACAGCCATTATAAGACGTGCTGCCTTTAGTCATCACCAGCTTCAACTGTTTCATAGCTCTTCTTACAACAAAGCAATTAAAAATAAAAATGTTCACATTCTGTATGATGAACTAAAAATAAATCTCTAACGATCACTACAGCTAATGAGAACCTCCGGTCTATAACGTGATTGTAATGCCTAATTCCTCAGTGATCTTTGGGGCAAGTGTTGCACAGCAATGTGCTTTTTGGATTTTCTGCATTGAGTCCAGTGTCAAGAAAATATATCCACAACCAAATTAGTCATAAATAAATGCTGTCGAGATAAATCCTCTTCTCTCTTTTAGTCAGTGCCTTCAAGTGAGAATCTTCTTCTTGAATAGGAGTTGAGAATTGAGTTCTTTACCTCTTCTTCATCAAAAAACATGATTTCTCTCACATACAGCTGAAGTTGAATAACTTACAAAAAGCTTGGAAACACACAGTATCATCATCAGGTAGATAAAACCTGCATATTGCATTTTTCCCTCCAAAAAAGGGCTCAGAGTTTTTAGGTTCTCAGTAAAGTTAATGTATAAAATAGAATTATTCTGTCACTGTAATAGCAGCGGAAAATTTTGAGTTTTGAGTTAGGTCTCTTTTGCGGCAAATAAGCTCATACAACACAACCTTGCAGAACTGTATTAAATATTTTGGGTCAAATGTTTTTTTTCACTGGCAACAAATCACCCAGCACAGTCAGATCTTTGTAGTCAGCGTTGTACCATCTTCATTTTAAGGCATGTGCACATGCCTACACAGCACATGTGCATAGAGCAGGATAAGAAGTGCTTTGTGTTCTTTTCATTTAGCCAACGAGAAAAACAAACCTCCACAGTTTAAACTGTGTCCTCTACTAATGCATGAAGCTGCTGAGGTTCAGAAAATTTTAAAAAAGGATGAATAAAAAATGAAAATAGGAGGGTACAGAGGCTGATTTCGTCTCACTACAATTTCCACCTATATGACTTTACAGAAAAATAATTAAAACAACAATTTAAGTGACGTAACTCTACAAAACCGAACAGTCCAGTAAGTGAGGGGAAAAAAGGGAAATGAGAGGATCACATATATCATCTTGGCATATATTCCGCTGGCACTCCAGACATTTTTCTTTTCTTCAAACTAGCATCCACTGTTCTGATCAGTTCATTGATGTTCGCTCGCATCTCGCTCGTATACGGGTCATATTCAAGTTTTCGCAGCCCCGATCGCTTGAAGTTTCCATCTTTCTGGCCCTCAACACAGAGCAGGCGGTCCTCAGAGACCTTCAGACCCAGAAACTGGACCATCTCCTTGAGCTGTGAGAACAGGTCCCTCTTCAGGTCCTCAAAGTGGACCACGTGGACCTTCTTCCCATAATTCAACCAGTCCTGTGTGTGGGACGCCCACCACGGAGCGTAGTTCTTCACAAACTCGGGCCACTCTGCAGAGAACCAGAAATACAGGTGTCAATCCTCTGAATAAAAACCATGCTATTAAAAAAGGGTTGGCAGATTACCCATAACCCCCTTCGCGATCCTCCTGAGGAGATCATATAGGCCCAAAATAAAAGTATCTTTACAATAACAACAACAACTTTATTTTATGACAAACAAAGTAACTTTACTTTTAGATTTGATTTAGAAAAATTTAAATACATGGAGATGAAGTGAGAAAACCGAACACTGATTACGGGCAGGCTGCATTACGTCATTGGTGAAATGTGAAACTACAGAAGTCCTGTAGGAAAAACCTTTTGCCTGTAACTTTTTACTCATAGATAAATACTGGCTCAAACAAGCCGCTGCTGAGGAGAGGCTGTGGTAGAATTTTAAAGTTGATAAATATGATACTTATGTTCCTAGTAGCAAGGGTTTGACTTCAGAAACCCCAATAAAGATATTTATGCAACAGCCTTTATGTAAATCCCTCATATTGGAAATTAGCAGCCTGTGCTTAGTAAGATGTCACGTCCCCCAGAATAAGTTGCACTGGCCCCTGAGTTGAGTCTATGAGGCCTCACAGTCTTCCTCCAGAGGTGAGTGCATCACATTGTACATGTAGGGCACAATGTCACCGTGACTCTCAGACCGGAGCCTCTCTTCTGTATTCAAAGTGGCAGCTGTCAAAAAGCTTTTCTCTTTACTGATGTCATCGTGTTATTTCTCCATCAACACGAGGAATAAACACTCATCGGATATGGCAGAGCGAATGTGCTGATGTTTCCACAGAGTGACAACTGCTGCATCAGCAACTCTCCAGCCTCTGGAAATTCAATTAAACGTCACAGAGAGATACAAAATGCGGACGAGACAAAAATCAGTTGCCATGGCTACTGAAACACTCTTGGTGTATGTGGATGTAATGTAATCTTAGCAAGGGATGAAAAAATGTGTCTCTTATTTTGTGAACAATGAGAAACTGGACCCAAAAGTTTAATTTCTTTAAGTCATGAATGATGAAGGAATTAAAGAAAGAGAGGGAAGAAGGAGAGGAATTTATTTCAACTGTGCTGACAAATCATAAATGGTTCTACGTTGCAGGTTGATGCACTTTGTAAGACAAAATGTCCAAATCAATCACACAAAAAAATTATGATGAGGAATAAATTCCATCATTAAGTAACATCACTGCATACAGACATGTCTTAATATATTGTAAAAACATAAATGAAGCAGCTAAAACTTCAGGATCATTTATTTTTCCTCCCTACTTTGTATTGCCGTTGCTTATAAAGATGGACGATATCACTGCTCCCTAGAGGCTATATAGTCAAGCCTTCTCCATGTTAGTGGGACAAAACTATGCTAAGCTATTCAGGTGTTTGTGGTAGCATCATATTTAACGTAGGCTACATGACAGGGGTATTGGTCTTCTCTCCTAAAGAAGTAAGCATATTTTACAAAAGAGAATGCTAAACTAATAAAATGTGTTAAATCAACACGGCTGGGACAGATTTCTATGATTATTTATTCTACACAGTTTTTACATGTATACATTTCCTACATAACCTATGACCTCAGTGATTGACGTAATGATTGGTAAGTTTCATTTCTCACTGAGACACTCTGTTTATTAGGAAAATGGTTTAGAAAACTTTGTGCTTACTCACATTGGTTTTTCAAACCAAAACCACATCCCAGAGGGTTGGTTCCTCCATTTCTTTGACATGTTGTATCACTACAGATAATAACCATGTTGTTTATTTGCTATTTTCACCTTTTACTTTTCTGATTTAAAAATCAAAATCAAAGACTCAAAATCTGAGATATTTCCACTGAAGACGTTGATGGAAGACTTACTTTTCCATTTCATTTGATTAAGTAGAGCTGAAGCAAGTTAGTAAGCAGAAAGCAAAGTCGAATAGTTTCTCACCTTTGCCCTTCCAGTGGGCCTGGGAAGCAAACCCAATGTGGCCGCCATATTTTCTGTTAAATTCTGCCATGAGGGCTTTGTAGGGGTTTCGGATCATGATGATGCTGGAGTCAAAGGTTTCGATCTCCTTCCTGCCGCTCTCATGTGTCTTAATGCAGATCGTCCTCCCACTCCGCCAGTGGTCTCGCTCCCCTTTAAATCCTATGAAACAGTGATAATGTTAATCCAGGCAGTGTTATTCCTGATCTTGTATGTCTGTGGATCATGTCAGGTAAATGCTGAGGCCTGCCTTTATTGTAAAGGGAGCCATCAAAGTAATAGCTGCCAGTGTAGAAGCCCGTGGCGAGCTCAATTAGGTGGCGAGCCCAGGTGTTCCCAGCCCCGGGGAAACTAGCGAGGGCCACCAGCTGCTTAGCACGAGTGGGGAGGAAGTGTCGGTCCATGCAGCGGTTATCTGACAAAACACACACAGGTTATATTATTCATTTTTCATGTAGAATTACAGAAACTTCTGCAGTGATAAACATGGGCCTGAACACACCGTGACACTGCAGAATATTAAAACAAGATGTTTCACATAATAAAGCTTCAAATAGATACTGAAAACAAGTAACTTCCTGTTTATTTTGTAATAGCTTGACATAAAGAAAAATTACTGTTATGTTGAAACACTGGAAGATGGGTGGGGGAGACATTAAGCGTCAATAGAAAAAAAGAAAAGGTCAAATACAGAGATGTTAACGTGTTATGTTTTCTTGTGTGTTGGTTAGCTTGACTCACTGCTGATCCTCAATTGTTGCGTAATAAAACCCACATACTGACGTTAACGTGTTGGTAAGGATGTTTAGTCAGTTCATAAAAGAAGTTCCTGAGATCTATAACATCTGTATGTGTCTGAACTTCTCGCTGCAGCTTGTCTTTGTGTTTTTTTGCTTCTCAGATGTAAGCGTCACTTTGTGTTTACTGGGCTCTTTGGTTTCTGCTGATCTTAGCTCCAGCTGTCTGGTGCATTAAGGAAACACCGCTCACTAATATCCACAAACCAGACAGAATAAAACTGGATAATGACAGAGAGAAAATAAGTTTTTTAACTTATCACATCATACAAAGATATTTACAAAGGATCCTTCAAGTATTGTTACTGAAAAGTTGTGATAAAACTTTCTCTTGGGGAAAAACTAAATTAAATTCTAAAAACAGTACCAGCGAATGTAACATGACAGTTTTGAATGTTAAACTTCATTGTGGAGTTTAATTAGCTGAATAAGCAAACAACAGACATTATTTTCAATTTCTCAACTATACATCTATATAAATATATATAGATATATAGTTGAATATAGAAGAATATGTATGGATACTGCAGTAATATGATTATTTTACTAAAACTATAAGAGATAATAATTTATATATTTTTGTATTTTTAAGGTCAAATTTGAATATTATATGTATCATATAGAGAGTTTACTATACTGCAGTTTATTTTGTATAAATGCTGTTGACATGTTTCCTGTACGTCGATACCTATTCTGCATTTGCAACACAAAATCATTCTCTCACACACACGAAAAAATTACACAAAAAGGGAGTAAAGTCATGTACTTGATAATATCACTGTGCTGCTAATGTCCATGTATATTGTCCTGCACACAGGAAGTAGCTTACACTTCCTGAAAGGCCACTTGTTCAAATGTGCCTGAGTGTGGTGGCACGTGTGCTTTGCCAAACTTTACCTTGAACCTGCGTCTGGTACACCACAAAGTACTCGTCGTTCCCACAGCTCTCAAACTCCTCCCCGTGACAGCGGTGCAGACACATGTCCTCGTTCTCCAGCTCATGAAGGGAGAACAGGTATGTGGGGAAACCGCAGTAACATCGATCTCCAGCCAGGACAGCGAGTGTTTTCTCCTGAAATACAGACGCTGTTACACACTGCAGACACATCTACATGTACATGTATACAATGCATGGAGACACATCATAATATGTTCCCTCACCCTTTCTGTGCACATGTCCACACACTTGTCCACAGACATGTTGTGGATGACTGCGTTGAAAGGAAGTGCCAGCGTGACATTTTCTGGCCGTTGGAAACACCCCTTGAAAATGGCGCTGCCGTCTGAAATGGACAAAACAAACCACAATGTTACTCGTCAACAGGAAAAAGGAAACATGAGCTCCAGTTTTCTAGTTTCTGAGCACAGCCTCCATCAGCACGTCCTCTATCCACTGACCCATGATGAAGAGATCCCACTGGGACTCTCTTCTATGCTGCAGAGGCCCTGACTGAACCAACAGCAGCGCTCACTTCCCTGCAGTGTGATGACGACCTTTAACCTCAGGTCCTCTCTCTGGTCTGGTGGATGGACCATAAATCACGTCTGCAGAGAGGAGCAGCTCTTCTCTACTCTATGATTTCCTTTTGGTATATCTAAGTATAATTACAGAACTGCTGGACAATAATTAGTGTTCAGTCTCCAGGCTTCTTAACATAATGAATCCAACAAAAGGGACCAGAGAGGCAAAGTGCTTTTGATTCACGGTTGGAGGTGTTTCTCACGGCGTGTCACGTCTTAACGGTTCAGAACTTCGTTTCTAAATGTCTGAAAAATCTCAACATCCATTTCACATTAACGTTGGGCTGTCATGGTGTCAGACGTGCTGTAGAAGAAGCTGTCTCGCTGTCAATGGACTGTTAATAATAACAGAGGAAGGAATGCAGACACTGAGAGCTTTTTACTGTGACAGATGCCACGATGGAGACAGCTGGCTTTGCTCAAACATGGCTGAATAAAATATGCAAATGGAGCTATGCGTCTTCCTTTCTATTTAGTTTCAGACTGCCTATACCAGCGAGTCAACAAGACTGCTGTCTGATCATATTAACCATCAGTGTGAGGCTTTACACACTTTACACACTTTTAAACTCATTGCACATTAGGGATGTGTGTGTCCAATGTTTTATTTATGTTTGTTCTTTCTCTGACTTTTTTAAGGCCATGACCATGTTTTCTTTATTTGCCTGCAGATCATCTTCAGTTCATCTTCTTTCTGTTTCTCCTCTTCACCCTCATGTGGCTTTTAAAATAAAACTTAAATTCTCTCTGTGTGCTCCACTGACAACAGTTGATTTGGACTGAAAACACTCCATCACGTGAGTGTGAACGTGAGTGAGGCAAAACCCACAAAACAGCCACCTTAACACATTTGCCACATTTCCTCTCTGAGTTTCTGAGCGGGTCTCACATGACAAACATCAGGCTCAGAGGTGAAGACACAAACACGAAGAGTGGACTCAGCAGTCTCACTGATGCCAAACCAGAAAAAAAGGAGAAATGAAAATAATAATAAACAAACAGCATTGAACTGACATGGCATAATAAGAAGTAACCATCGTGGTTCTAGTGCACTTAAATAGTCACAAGAGATGTATTAACTAACTTCAACCTTTCATATCAACAGACTATGTCTAAGAATCAGAATTGCACTCAGCAAGAAGAATACAAGGCCCAACAGTCCCCTTATGAAACCACATTCAAATTCACTAGATCTAACTAAACTGCACACAGCTTAAATATTAATCCCCTTAAAATGCCTAATTTCCATCAAGATCCATGAGAAAACAAGGAGAATGTAAAGAACAACCAAGAAACACCATGTGCACATAGTTAAAGTTTTAAATAATTCTTGGATCCACTTTTTTGCAAAAGGCTTCTACCCTGACTCATACCACATCCCTCTACCAAATGTATTGATAATCCATTAGTTAGTTTTTGCATAATCTTGTTTGAAAACAAACAAAGAGACTGGAGTGAAAACATATATTTACCAGAGAGACAAACTAACTCTCGATTTTTTTCATGTCAGATTATTTCTATAGAACTGAACGGCTGAGGAGAAAAAGGAAGAAAGAAAAGGTGAAGTTTCATCAACTTTTGAACGGGACTTTCTAGAATCTGACAGCTTTTAACTATCTCTTCTCACACACACACACATCTTTTTCACTTCTGATAATCGGCCCTTCCTCTATTCACTTCACTTCCTGTTGACAGGCAGAGAGTGCCCAGAATGCAGGCGATTGCTGGTCAGGTTTCATCGATGGAACAGCTCTTTGGGGACAGAGGTAAACACTAGAGAACAGCTGGAAATCAACTGTGGCATTAACCCAAAAATAAATCCAATCTTTTCCCTCAAAGCAGCCCGACTATGTCCCTTACTGTGTACTGTCAGTTACCCAGAATACTCAGTTCTTTCTACATTTACGTAAATTCAAATGTTTTTACAAATCAAATGGAAAAATTTGTGAATTCTTTATTTTATTTTTAATTTTAACTTAATTGAATTAATTCTTCACATTTCAAACGTGCCACTATCTCTCTTGTGTTTACTTGATGACCCTGGGGGGAGTGTTTCGTGTCACACTCACAGCGGCGAGCTGACTCCTGGCTCAGCTCCAGCCTATAGATGGACAGTCTGTTGGCTCCGCCGCACAGGTTGCTCTTCTCTCCTTTACACTCCATGTTGCATTCGCTCTCTGAAGCGTTGGGCGCCTGGATCTTGTGACCACAGTAGCACTCAGCTCCAAACTCCAGGCCTGCGTACATGTAACCTCTGGAGGAAAGAGAGGGAAAAAAAGGAATCATTAGGGGGTTCGAATGATTTTTTTTATATCTGCCTTCATTATGTTTCTTAGTCCTTCACAGATCACTACACTTTATCGTTCTCAGCACCTGGATACGTTGTAATCAAAAACTAAAATTACCACCCTTTGGTTGTGTGATGCCGAGGCTCCAGTTTCTTTTGAGATAATTGTTCTCAGACTCATATGACATCACCATGACGTTTGGCCTTCGATCACTAATATTTCATTAATTTGAAGTTAAAGTTGTCGAAATGACAACTGGTCCAAATTGGCAGAAATAACATAAATGCAGTCTTGAGACCACCTGAACCTAAGCAGATTTTAAGATAACACGTTTGTCTGTGGTTTGACCCTTGACCACCAAAATCTAATCAGTTCATTCTCAAATCAAAGTAAATATTTGAACCACAAGTGAAGAAATGCCCTGAAGATATTTCTGATATGTGTCATCCACAAGTTAAAAAATTTGATTTGTTAGTTCACACTGATTTTGACCTTTGACCTTCAACCAGCAGAATTGAATCAGTTCATCCTTGAGTCAAACTCAAAGTTTGTATGAAATTTAAAGAAATTCCCTCGAGGCGTTGTTGAGATTTTGTGTTCAGAAGAATAGGATGGACAACCTGCAGACATAATGCCTCTGCCACTGACTGTTGCCAGCGCGGTGGCATAAAAATGAACAAATGATTCATTACACCGGAGGAAAATATGAAAACACAAATGTTGAAATAACATCTCTCTCTTTGGTCATAGAAATGAGAGCAGCCCATGCTGTGTGGCTCTGAAGTAAACCCAATTATAAATGAGTGTGGTTTACTTAGAATCCATCACGCAAGACCTCCCTACTTTTGCTTCAAGGAGGATTTGACTCCACGCTTTTTGGTTGCAATTAGACCCCACGTCTGTCAATCAGACCCAGACCTCAGTGTGGTTGCCCTCATTTGTTTGTCTATCTTTATAAACCTGCGGTGGCAGAGGCGACTGGAAGGCTGTGAGAGGCAAGAGGAGGAGGAGGAGGGGGAGTGAGGTGAAAACAAGCAGCTCTCCCTGCTCCTGTTCCTTGCTCTGTGAATAAGTGATGTGTGTAATTCAATGCATTCGATAGAGCCATCACTGGTTTTCCACAGGGAGGAAAGAGAGGTGAGAGGAGGATGGTGAGGTCTCAGAGAGGAGACGACAGGATGTGAGGAAACATGGAGAGGAGCAGAGGGAAACTGGAGCCTATGTATCTGTTTTTCATGCAGTTTCATTATGTAATGTGGCCTTGAGACGAGAGTGTAGCTTTTAAAACTGTGGGATTTCAATTTTGTGTCTGAATGTGTTTAATCAAATATGTTACCAGGATTGGGGGGTTATGAGCAGCTCGTCTTTGTCTATATATTTTTTCTGATTTCATTTTCTGGATATGAAGTAATAATATCCGTGACAACACTTCATTGGTTTTTAACTGTTGACTAAATCTGTAATATCATTCTGGCTCAATAAAACATTACAAATGAAGGAAACCTTGTCATCACTGTCAAGTTTCTATACAAGCTTTTCTCCAGGCCCTACTTTAAACCTCAGCCTGTCAGTGAGCATAAAGAGATGAAAAAGGAAGAATGTCTAGTGGAGGAGTGGTTTTTGTTGTCTTGCTGCTATTGTACCTTTCCGCACAGTTGTCCTGGCAACGGAATACAGTCATTTTTTTGTAGTCAAAAAAGGACACTCCTCTCAGCGCTCGTTTCTGTGTGTCATCCACGTAGCAGCCGGTGTACTTTGCTGAAAGAGATAGAGATAAATACGTCAGCCATGTAAACAGGGAGAAACTCTTGATAACAGACATATGTGTGTAGAGTTAATGCTGCAGTCAAAATAATGACTTATCATAGAAAAGTGAGTGTGTGAAAAATGAATCCTATCGGCAGTGGTATCTTCATACACAGAGTAGTAACAAAGCCCATGAGGAATGCAAACTGGGGCAGGAGCTTTTATTTATTTATGCAGACACACAACCCCTTCTAGTGGCCTGTAAGTTAGTAGCAGTCATCGCTCTGCATATTTCACAAGTGTGTAAGGGGGTTGGGCTTCAGTGAACCTCTGCAGAGGAGTATACAGCAACCCCTCCACGGCTCCTCATTAAAAACACTGCTCCCCTGTTTAAACTGCGTCGCCCGGGCTCATGCTGTACCTTTAACAAACAAACCTCTCGCCATCTGTGCGCTGCCATTACCCCTCTGAGCCTCTGTTAATAGCTAAATGGTGGGGGGAGGGGGGCATGGAGTACTAGTCCCCTGCATTACTTTAATTGTATGCCTGCGTTTCAGCGGCGGGACTCAGCTATAATCGGCCTCCTAACTGTTGTTGTAGATGTAAAATAATCTGCTGTACGATGAAGGGAAATGCTGATTTAAATGAAGCTGCAGATACAATATTCTCAGCTCAGCACGACGTGAGGCTAAAGGATGAATCAACAGATGCAACTGATTTGTCCATATTTTTATTAGCTGATGTAAATTATAAATCTAGCAATTTAACCAAATTAACAAACTGTCTACCACCACCTCCCTTTACCTGATGATTTACAAAAACTCTAACGTCACTAATCAAGACGGTTTCAGGTATATTCTTTCTCCTGTCTGCTCCTTAAGCACAGTGTGCTTCAGTGCTTGCACCACACAGTGCAGATCCATGTTTTCATCTTATGCTGCAATATTCCCTCCAATGAAATTCAGAGCCAGAGAGAATGAGCACTTTCACTGAGAGAGGAGGAGGAGGAGGAGGAGAAGGGGTGAAAAAAATCTTTTAGCTGGCTCTGGGCTGACTAAGATTTCAGAGTAATGAGCAGCTCTGGATGTATAACAGCTAACGAATGCTTTGAAGCTCTTAATTACTCCATCATCACGTTTAGCTGCAGTCCTATGAGGTTATAGCGTTTCAGAAACTGGAGGAGGAGGAGGAGGAGACCTTCATTTGATCAGATAACCTAAGCCTGGATAGACATGGTAAACATGTTTGTTTTCATGGCCTTGTATTGACAAAAAAACAACAGCTCAGCACTGTCATGGTTAGAAAAACATGGTTCTGTAAAACACTCTGTAACAGAACCGCTTATTTATTCTCTCTGTAGGTTTTACTCTCTTCAAGCTCAGAGAGGTGGAAGTCTGTTTCAGAGAAGCGTGGGTTAAACTCATCGCACCGACACAGAGCGAGCAGCAGTCAGTGACACTTACAGCACGTCTCATATTAATGTACAGTCCAGATTCTCCTGTCTGTGCTGCAGGGAACCAGCAGCCCACGTATAATCACAGTGGAGCTATAGTGAAAATCACAATTATTAATGGATATTCAGTCTCTATTTTCAGATGTTATGGATGAATAAACAGAATCTCTCAAACCAGTGGAGATCTTTCTGAAACATTTTACCAGTGCAGCGTGTTTCTTATAGAAGTAAGAACTGGCCTCTAACTGCACAATGAAGTAAAAGCTAAGTTACTTTTTACATACAGATTTTTTTCATACAAACACATGTTTAGGTTGGAAGACATGATGGAGACATGTATAGTTTATAGGTTAGTTGAAGTTTTGGTCAGGAGAAGAGGTTGTCAGGTGATGCCCAACCTTCTACAAGTGTTTCAACCCTTAACCACAACACTCTCTGGTTGGTGGGTCGGCAGCTGGGGCCACAGTCAGTGCCCCTTCCCTCCTGGCTTCCACCCCGTCTCCCCCTTTTTAAACCACTGCCAAGGCTCTTTCAGTGGCCTCTTCCAAACCTTATACTGCATAATGCATTGTTAAACGTCCCTACAGCACATTATACAGTTATCTTAGCTCCACCTTCAATTTTGAGTGATAATATTGAGTAATAGGTGAATAACTGTTTCTACATTCTAGAGAGTAAACAGCTAAATATGTATTCCACATTTATAGATTGACTCACTGTTGTTCAAATGTGCAAACATGGAATGAAGCAGATCCAAGGCAGGAAGGTGTAACACATGTCTGAGAGAAGAAAACCTTTTTCCATTTCCCTCTGGAAGACACGTCAAGTTTTATTTATGTCTGATTGTGGATTAAATGTGATATCTACCGCATTTTCCCACATTCCCATGACAGGAGGAATTATTTTATGTAAGATGAGTGCTGCAAAACTAACCAAGTTTATTTGCTCAGTTTCAAAAAATGTGTTTCTTCTACTTTGAGTATTTCCATTTCATGCCACACCATGCTTCTACTTTCTTTGTGTGAGTGTGTAGTAAAAGGTCAATCTCAAATAATCTGTTAATGTGAATGCATCAGTGATTGTTTATTTTTATATATATAACCCTAATCACAACCCTAACCCTAACCCTAATTTCAACCCTAACCCATATTCACCATAGGGTGAATAACTCCGCGCTGCTTGCTCGTAACGTGCTGAAATGGTGTGGGCACAAGGCAGGCTACCCTTTATTAACCACGAAATGCCCAAGTCTCTATGACTTTCAGAAAAAAAGTTATTGAAGAATATCTTGAACTCCTATAGGTTTTCATCCCAAACCCTAACCCTAATGGCAACCCTAACCCTAATGGCAACCCTAACCCATATTCACCATAGGGTGAATAACTCTGCGCTGCTTGCTCGAAACATGCTGAAATTCGGTGTGGTTGTGTGGCAGGCTACCCTTTATTAAGCATGAAATGCCCAAGTCTCTAGGACTTTCAGAAAAAAAGTTATTCAAAAATATCTTGTACTTTTTTTTTTTAGATTTGGTGGTTTCACCATTTCCGAAGGTCGTAGAAGCTCGGAGATGGTCCCAATGGATCAGGCATAGTCACATTAGTCGTGATGGCTTGGGGATGCTCTGGATTTTAAGTCACATGCTAGAGTTTACGTGTAAACCTTTACGGGCTGAAGTGTTGAACAGTTTATTACAAAGACAGATAAAGCAGTAAATCCTGCAGACGTGCTGTTGTTTAGATGCTGCGATTGTGCCGCAGCTCTAATGTGGCTGAACGTGAGGTGAGGGCCACTGAAGGGCATGAGATCGCGGAAGGATTTACACAGAGAAATGTCAGAGGACTTAGTCATAATCATCATCTCGCTCCATTCTAAAGATTTCATATGTAACCATTACAACTTCTCGCTCATTAGAATGGTGCCGTTTGTAATCAGAGAATACTTTGATATCGGCGTGGTGGAGGGACACAGACGGCTTGTTTCCCAGTGTATCAGTGAAAGGTTTTAAATTCATATAATTTGTTGAATATTAAGAAGCTAGAATAAAACACAACTGGACGTTATTAGTCTATAATGATTGTCACAATAATAATTCACACCGGAGCTTAGTGTCACACAGTGAGTTGTCATTAATGTAAATTATTTTTGCTATTGTTGGTTCCGTTGGGATTATTCTCTCAGATGAAACTCGCTCGTTCTGCCACTAAATGCTTTTCTTTCCTTTTGGTGATGTGAAAAAATTTGTACTTTTGTTTATTTTCAATAGATTTCTGATACTTTTCGAAAATGCCTTTTGTGTATGCGAAGCCCAGGGCAAAATTCACCCACCTCCAGTATGAGCCAAATCATTATCAGTTTTGAGATGTGTGAGAAGATCTAACAGAGCTCCAATGTTGAATTTGTGACACTGCCAAACAGAGAATACTATCCCTGCGACAGCATGATATGTAATAACTTTCCAACCCACCTCTTCCATCATCCATGTCTTTGGCATTGCGTCCTTTAAGTGCACGGTTCCAGTTGCTGGTGTATTCTCCCCCCCTGACCTCTCTCTCCTGGCCCCTCTTCTTCATCCACGGAGGGCCATACCTCCGGCCAGACTTGCGCGTCTCCTTAAACACTCTACCCATGATGCCGCGTTCTCGAGTATCTGATGATGAAGTCCGGCTGCCCATTTCTGCAACTACCACAGAGTCCCGGCTCCCTCTGCCCCCAGGGCCGCTGTCCCCGACGAAGCCAGAGTGCAGGAAGACGAGACTCCCGGCGGTCAGATAGAGGAGGATGAGGGAGAAGAATCGAACAGGTTTCCTGCGGAAATAGCGCTGTATTTTCAGCAGAGCCTTGGCCATGCTTTCTCCCCCTGCCTCTCAGAGAATCTCTCACAGTGATGAAAACTCATAAAGCAGAAGAATCAACCAAACAGCCCCACTGGGCACGAACTAAAATTAAGAGTGTCTCAATCCTGTACGAAGGTCATCCAAACAATAGCATGACTATTCTCTCATGTGTGCCTCTCCGGTCTCATGAAAGAAGCTTTACACTGGTGCACTGTGCAGCCCTGCTGATCGTGGCCACATCAGAGTCTCTTTCTGAGTTCCCACTGACAGTCCAGCCCGGAGAGCCGGCTCCAGGGCCACAGCATGAAAGGTGAGCGTCTCAGAGTGAAAGATGATCGCTCCACACGGCTCTCACTCAGGTTATCAGCCCACAGAGATGCCACACCAGCAGCGTTGCTGCACTTTCTCCCACGCTGAGCAGAGGGAAGAGAGCTTTATTTACCAGCTGAGCTCAGATCCTTTCACCTTTGTGCAGCTGACTATTCACTCAGACGGTCCGGGAGAGAGGGCATGACTCACCATCTGGAGTAAAGACACGCACACAAAAGAAAGAAAAGTTACACATCTGAGTAAATGTTATCACATGTGGAAAAAGAGAAATAACACAAGCAAGTAACATCAGGATGAAGTCACAGCACAGACGTCCTGCTAAATCTAAACAGATCCAAAATGTAAGACTCTCTTATAGTTTTTTTGATGTGAATTTTCCTAATTTACATGACTTCTGTCAAATGCACATTAATAAAAATACAGAGATATAAGAAAAGAAAAACAATTAATTGGATTAAAAGCAATCAAGTATCTGGAAAGCATATTTTTGTTCAGCAAACAGTCAGACGGTTCCTAGTTATCTGTAATGAGTCAGGTGAAGCTAAGAGGAGAAAAACAGAAGTTCTTCTCTGCAGCATTTTCACAGATGTCTTTGGGAACTAATGAGTGTGGGAATAATATAAGGATAATAGTTCAAGTAAATATCTGTGACAGAAAAATTAGTTAATAATTATTAAAATAATCATTATACTTATGTTTAAGTGTTAACTGTGATTATGGACTTTTTCTTAATGGCTGAATCTGGACTTTGCAAACTGTCAGCAGCCTCCGTCAAAGGACTCTCTGTTCTGGGACCAGCCCAGGAGGCTACAATTGGAAGGTAACGCAACACTCTTCAGGGTCAGGGAACTTTCCCGAACATTCAAGGAGACGCTCACCCCTGTGGCTTCCTCTCTGCCTCCGGACAAATCTGCAGAATACCTGTCACCTGAAACCTCAATGGACCCCCTTGGCTTTCCGCCCCTCTACCTTTCCCTCAGCTTGTCTGGGAGGAGTCTGGGACCCTCAAGGTGAAAAGGATCACGTTCTGCTGATGTGCTTCAACCTACAGCATCCGGGCACAAAGACAATCCTCATCCTGTCTGACTTCTCAAAACTTTGCCCTGGTATCTTGTTCACTGACTTTTTACATTACTGATGTCTTTGTGATTAAACATTAATTTAAATGCAGACAGCATTTTAGCCTGTTAGTTTAGCCCAGTGGTCACCAACCTTTTAAAGCACAAGATCACTTTTTAATTCCAAGATGCGCTTCATACCATAGAGTCCTAACATTTTAGTTTAGTGCATAACCCGACTTGTCTAGAAGGAAATGCAGGAAACTGTGAGTCCAGAGAGTTACGGAGAATGACGGGGAAGACTGTCGAGATCCACTGGTAGATCGATGGGTTGGCGACCCATGGTTTAGCCTATAGCACAAAGTGTTTATAACGATGAACAACTACTATCCATAAATCAAGCTCAAATGATCCCATGCACAAACTACGCCATCTTGCTCATTTGGAGCCAGAGTCTGCACATAATAGTGATCGGGGGATGAAACCACGGTAGAGGGGTCCCATCGATACACACACTCAACCAATGGTGAATCTTGATGTTTCACCCTATTTTTGTATTAACAATCATATAATCTTACCATAACTACTTAAAACCAAACTTACTGGAGGGATGAGCAATAGCATGTCTGTGTGATTTAAAAAAAAAACTTCATATAATAGAAACCATCTTTGAGAAAATGTATCTTGACTCTTTGGTTTTGTCCATGTCCCATCTACTAACATGAAAGAGGCAGGATTTATGACATGTACTGCGGCCGGCCACCGGGTGGCAATCGAGACACTGTCATGTCGTCAATCTTTACATCTTTCTAGTTGTCTTGCTTGTTTAATCCACACGCACAGAAAATATACCAAAATATGAAAATAACCGTTGTGTTTATAGGTTGTTGTCATAGCATACCTGAATATTTCTTGTCATTCTTTATGCCAAGCTGAGTTAATTTAGCCGCAGGCTCAAGCTTTAGATTTCATGGATGCACACAAGCGTGGCATTGAGCGTTTTCCACTCAATATTTTTCACAGACTGTTACTTGAAACATCTCTATCTAAAATGCCAATGAATCTCAGTGCTCCTCATTCCCACGAACAGCCTCTAACACAGAGTGAATAATAAGAATTCAGTAACACAGTATAATAATTCTATAGCCTCACAGCTGTTGGAACAACATTGAAACTCCCTGGCTCAGTATTTTTTTTCTCTTCCTTTTGATAGAGAAATTATTCATATTTCAGGGTGAATGACATAACTCTCCAACAAGCTAGTCTTGTTTTAATATGAATAAGTCATTTGCTTTAGCGAGACGAAATCATATCTAGGTTAGGTGTCCTATATGGTCACAAGGTCTCAGTAGAAAAATAAAACTGCACATTTCAGCAGGCCTCTTACTCCTGATGTACTGGAGGGAAACAGTAAACGTGCTGGTCAACACTATGATCCTAGATAGATCCTATAGGTCACAAGCAAAGTTGAGTGCACAGGTCATATGATGGAAGATAAAGCTAAACAATAAGGTGCTCATATTCTAAGAGCTTAGTAAAGAGGTTTATGAAGATGAACTGATGGAGAAATAAAGATACAGCACATACCACACCTACTCTGGCTCTTACATGTGTAATGGAGCCACACAGGTTAATTACTGGTACTCAATAATTCATAATCCTCCTAGTTACGAAAATGAAATTGAACTCTACTCATAGATAATTTGAAGGTTCAAATGACAATAACAGGAAAGTGGATATATTGACTTGTTGCAAGAGATAGTTTCTACTCGTTCTCTAGTGTCAGGTCAATTCAAATGTTCACTTGGTGATGACCCTTGATGAAAAGGGAAGAGATCTGTAAAGTTAGTAAAGATAGGTTGTCAAGGTATGGCACTAAAATAACACAATATTATGGTGGTACTCAAGGAAAAGCCATTATCAGTCATAGAATGCATAGAGACCAAAGACCGACGGCCCACCAAAGGTGAAGCCAAAGCACCTTGATCGCCCCCTGATGTTCAACTGCAGTATGGGTCATAAACCCCTCCTTCTCCATTACTATCAGTGTATAAATGTCTTTATTTTAATGATAATTCATTAACAGTTGTTAAGATATTTAAGTCTGGATACAAGTGTAGCTGCACAATTACTGTGACTACGTATCTTACAGTCAGGTAGCCTGTAGGCGAACTTGTAGGTAAAGTAGATGAAAATCAGGTGTGACTCTAGTAAACAGATGGAGGAGGAGGAAATGCAGCAGACGAGAGACCACTGCAGTTACTTAGGTGGAGTTGACATGAACACACTGGTTGACCTTTAATTCGCATTCATATTAAATGAGCCAGCAAATATTTAATCAGAGTGGATTTAGGGGAGGAAACATCAAAGTTAATCATTGGTGAGTAGCTCGACAGGCAGCGCTGCCTCATGGTAATCCACAAAATGTTCTTCACATCTGTCATAGGACCATCGATAGAGCTGTGGTCAACTACAAGACTATATTGTGAACTAGTCGTTATCACATAGTGCTGTGTTTGTTCTGGTCTGAATTAAACAGTTGAGAGAACAGATAATGTGATATAAAAAAAGGGAACTGTATGCAAGATGGAAAAAAACTATGATAAATGTTTCTGGTATTAAGTTTTATCTCCTAAAAATGTCAACAGGATTTGGAGTCTAGAGGCCTGATATTTAGGCGGTGGATATTTTAAAGAAGCAGTTAAAATATTCACTTTTATTACTTGGTCCTGCAGATGTGATCAACTTCCTTTCCCCCATCTTTCTGTTGCCAGAAAGGATTTTTCTTCACTAGTGAGGTATTTTAGCTGCTAGACCTCTGAATCTCCAGAGCAAATCTCCCACAATTTGTTTTGGCTGCTGTGTTTTCACAGTGATAAATGATAGAATAGTACAGGAAAGTAACAGCACAGTGAAAAGTCAGTGAGGTTATGTTTACTCTATGGTAAAAGCCACACTGATAGTCATTAACAGTGGGCTCCTAGATGGAAGAAACACAAATTACTGTCACAGAAACAGTGGGTAGCAGTGGCAGGAAGAAGAGGTTATCTGGTGCACCAGTGCCTTTTGTGAGAAAGGAAATCATCTGTCAGTTTTCAATCCCATCCTGTAAAAGTACTTTACTGTTCTGTAACATGTAGGATGTGCTCGGCAGTTCAGCAGCAGAGGGGTTAACAGCATCAGCCGCAGCAGCCCTGACCCTCCTCCACCCTGGGGCCTGTCTTTCCGCTCTCCTGGTGTGTTCGGCCTGCCTGTGCACATTAGCCATGTTTGTCAAATCAAATCAAACTAAAGATCACATTCCTCCCCCGGTAATAACTCTGATCATGCTTGCGTTCAAGTTTACCCAGACTGGTACGTGCCATCCTACTTGTGAAGTTGTCCAATGCCTCATTACAGGTCCAGAGGAGGAGACACAACCACCAGAAGGCAGGCAGGGTGCTGAGAGCTTCTCTGAATAAAGACTGAATATATAAAATGTAATAAATATGTAAACATGCCTCAATAAGATGTTTTGAGACACTGTGAAACAGTAAGAAAATGTTTTTGAAGACATCTGCAGTGTAGAAAAAGGGAATCTCAATAAACTTGTTAGATGCCAAACTTCTGCTGCTCTGCAGAGCAGGTTCAACTGGCTCTCGCAGTGCAGACGCCAACTCTTAGGAGGATGTGACCTCTGCAAACTAGCGAGTATGAACATGACAGCCTCCAGTAACAACACTATCAAACTGCCAAAGCAGATTTCTTCGCTTAACGTTTGGCAAAAGTTACCACGGTACACACCACAGCTCTGGCTTCGCCTGCCCATGTCATTGATTGGCTTATTGCCCTGTAGACTTAATTACCAATGGACACTGAGAAGGAAGCTGAACAACAAAGATGTTTCATAGTCTCTGAACAGTCACAGATTTTACGAAGCTGGGAAAGCAGTTTTAAAACTCCTGAAAAGCAGAATATTGTTCTTCATTATACTCGCTCCTGTGATTATGAACCATCTATGCACTGTCACTGTCTCAGTGTTGACATCTAAAAGTGCCACTTAACAGAGCCCTGAGATTAAGTTTCTAAAAACAGATTTCCATTACAGGCGTTGTCGTTTGCAGTTTGTTATCTATCTGTAGGTTATCTCTACTGTCTGTAGATAGTCAAATGTATGCTGCAGTGTGGTGAATAATAAGATCTCCATCGCCACAATTCTCCTCTCATTAACCTCTCATTGATGAGCTGCTGAAAGGGTTAATGATAAGATTAATTTTGGATTTAAGTTATTTTGTGGTTTCCCTAACCTCTCAAGCCTAATCTCCAAACGGTTAAACCAATCTTTGTTCATCTTAACTAAACAGTAGCTTGTATGCACATTTGCAAACACAGTTTTCTTATATTTCCATAGAGGTCGACATATAGCTCTGTGTCTATTTTGACTGTCTAAAGCTAAAAATGGGGTAAAACAGTCCAATAAACTGTCAGCTGTAAAACAAAGCACACAGACATATCTTTCCCCCCACCAAATGGTCTCAAGTTTTTGTGTGAATTGTAAAATATGGGGTTTTAAACCCCCACTCCATTGAAGGCTTTCAGCACAGCACCCCTACACAGTCAAAACACTGTTGGTGTTACATAATTTAAATTCTTTCAGCTGCTGAGGAGTCATACATTACTTTAGGACAGGACGGAACTGAGAATGGATAAACAACTTAAATTACACACATGCAGGAATCCCACACATCTGCATTCATCTATTTTTGTATGTATAGGAGGCACCAAGGCTGTTTTTCAAAATCTTTTCTTCTTATATATATATATATATATATATATATATATATATATATATATTAGAAAAGGTCACCAATCATTTACCACGTTCACTACAGAACCTCACAGACAGTCAAGTCAGGATATGTCAGCTCTTCACATTCACTCCCCAGGTTCTCTCATGGGCTGGATCTTATATTATTGGTTGATCATTTATGTACCAGTGTCAATGTATAAGTCCTGAAAAAACTGTAGTACAGACACTGCCAAGTTATAAATGATGCTCAACCAATCATGAGTCAGACATTTCAGCCCATTTGCAAATAACTAATTAAAAACTTGACCATACATTCATTTATCTGCTGCATACCTTTTATCCCATCCACTCATATGGAGGAGGCAGGATTTATGACCTATACTGCAGCCAGCCACCAGGGGACAATCAGGACACTTTGGCTTCACTTTTGGGGAACTGTCATGTCAGTTTTTGGTCCACATTATGAACCATGACAGGTTCAACTCTTAAATAAATTTAGGGATAGAGGATGTACTTGCTATTAAGTTGTACAGACGCATCATTTCTAGGAGTCAGAGTTGGGTGATTAAGTGATTGCAGTGTTGGCCGTGTCGGTTACACCCTCTCAAAGCCTGATGGTAATTACAGCCAGCGACCCATTTGGCATTGGAGAGACTGACCAGACCAATCACAGCAAGAGTTTTAAACACAACCTATGAAGCTATTAAAAATAAGCCCAGGATGGCAGGGAAAAGCTCATTGTAATCCTGATAATACTCCATAGTCCATTAAGCTCAATGGTGACCTTTTTACTCTGTAAGAGAAGAGGTAAATTAAAGGGTCTAAAAATAATGTAATCCTCTTCTTTTACTGGTGCACAGTAGTGTTAAGCTGCAGCGATGTAATGGAGTGACTGACGGACATGGACGTTTCCACCGGGAACACACGATAAGCAAGTGACACAGTCAAAAAGGAAATGGGAGTGAAGGAATAATACCGCCATTGAGATTGTGGAAACAAAGCAGGAGAGTTCAATTAGGCATGAGCAAAGAGACAAAGACCAGACAAATCATTTGCACATAATCTGAATCAGCACCAGTTCTACTCGCTGCAAATGACAATATTGAGTTTCTTTGTAAAGCTGAAGGATTGGGTGTAGAGAATGAATTAGAAAAAATAGGCGTTAGACCATTTGGTGATGAAAAATGATGAAAAATCTTTAAACAGTCAGACACTAATGATGCACCACTAAGCTCCAAAGAGACAGAAATTTCCCAGATTCCTGCTGTGTACGTTTCAGGCCGACCCTCAATAGCTGCTGATGCCGTATCCCACTTGGCCACATATTGACATTTGAAAAACAATCACTTGAATCGGTCCGCTCTAACGGCTTCATAAAAGAGGCAATTATTCTGCAGCGGGGTGGTGCTGTCAATGGGAGATCAAATGATGTCTTCCACCATCCAACTTTAACAAAGCTCCTCATTCAGGGCGTCACAGAATATCTGCTGCTCAGGGTTTTTTTCTCAAAGAAGAAAATTAGGTTTTTCTCCTTTTCCTCTCCCACCTTCACTGGGCTAAACAACCTCTCCGTTTTAATTAAAAGCAAATTCTGCTTTGAATCTCTGTCCTCTCTGCTTGAATAGACTTAAGAGGGGATTGCGAAGGGTCTTGGTGAATGTTTAGATGTGGAAGAAGAGGAAGAATGGAGGAGGGGGGTGAAATAGGAAATGCCTCAGTATGGAACTTGAGGCAATTTTCAGCAGCACATAGATAAGTTAGACCGCACAACATGGGCGGACACATCTTAACAAGAGGCAGCTACCAAATACAGTTATTCATTAACTGAGAACAAGGCACTTTCTTTTTCCATTTTGGACAATGACACAACCTGCATTTTCTTTTGCATCAAGTCACTATAACAGCAAAGAGTGGGGGCATGACTCACTTACATTTAGAACTGCTTATATTATATCTGACATTAACGTGACTCAGTATTTACTACTAGTTCACCACTGTTATATAAAGCAATAGGCTAAAAAGGTTATTTTTATCCTGTGATATAACTTTGAGAGTTGATTAGTAAATTTGAGGATGATACGTATGAGCCTGTGAATCTGAAAATGTGATATTGTACATTTCAACAGTGACTTTCTACATTTTCCAAATCAAGAAATAGCTCAAGCTTTTTTGGCAAAGCCTCTCAAGCTTGTACTTTATCATGTACTGTCACATTTACTCATCGACACAACAGATTGTGGTTGGGTGCTATTTCCTGTTTCTAAATACATCTCTAGTCTCATGCTATGGAGCAGATTGACAGACACGGTCAGTTAGCACACTTTTTGGTTAAAACAACCCAGACAGCCTCACTGTGACATAAAGTCTCAGTGCCTGTTTAATCGCACTCCGATTCTACCAATCTCTCTCCGATCAGTGTTTTTCTATTAAGAGTGGAATAAAAGACAATGTGCAATGTTGATGGACAAACCTGCAGCGACGACTCACACAGGGAAGGTCCTGTCAGCCCCACAGAGTGTGTCCTACAGCTCATTGTTTTGACAATAAAAGAAGTGGTGGCTACAAAGACAGAACAAAAAGAAATATTGCTCTTATATGCGTCAAGTGTTCAGAAATGTGTAAATCTGTTATCTTCTGCTAATTCTGTATGTTCACCAAAACAAAGGGTGTTTATAAGGTGATAATATGTGAATAACTTTGTTTACAGCTTTTTGTGCTGCCAAAAATTCAGACCACTAATATGGACCAAACCATTAGGAGTAATTGCTGAAAACCTGTATCTTTATTTTACATTTAATAGTTGTGTAGTTTCATAATCATCTAGAATCAGCGTTGTTGTTGGAGGAACTAATTCATAGATAGGATGCAAACACAGCTGTCTCCTAGTTTCATACAACTTCCTCTGGTCTGAAATGCAGAACCAAAATACATTCGAGAGTGAGGGGAGATAGATCCACTACTGTAGGATGTGCATGTGAGCTCCTGTGTCTGCGAGCACCCACTCAGCTCAAGTGTCCTCCAGCAAGTAGCTGAATCCTCCAGCAACATTTTCCTGCAGCTGACCTTCTCTATGACCTTCATCAGTGGGAGAGGAAGACAAGAGCATTTTGTATTTATTTCAAAACTGTTTAATGAATTGTGGGTCAGTGTGGAAATACTTTGCCAGAAGAAGCAGGCAATTTTTTAAATGTGAAGACATGGTTGTGCTTGAAGTGATCAGCATTGATAAAATATCTGCTCCTCTCGCTATAAAGTCCTTCTCTTTTTCACCTCGTAGACCACTGCTTGGCCACAGAAGTCATTTTCAGATTGAAAAATCACCCCCTCTTTGCCATGCTAATTTATTGTGGTTTTCAGTTTACTGCCAACTAATTCAACATTTAAGGTTTTGACCAATGCAAATGCTTGAGAGCTCAGTATGTGTGCGACAAAGCTGGGAAAAGAGAGGATTAGATTAGAGAGGCTACTAAAGATGTTGTTTGAAGGAGCGGGGGGATCCGGCTCACAGCACCACATGCTGGGATCACTTCAGACAAACACAAGATCCTGAGACTGCAAGCTGCTGTCCCAGCATGAGGCCGTTAAACACAAGGTATTTAGTAAAACAGTCAAGTCTTTTGTATATTCTGGAAAAAACATAAAGGTTATCAGATTGATAATATTGCTGCATGTGATTTCTGTTTAAAAATAACACCACTTGTTGGTTGTTCAAGATGCTGCCCATAATAACTGCAGCTTTTGAATCCAGGCAGGAAGTGCAGAAGTACTTACTTCCTTAAATATCATTGGTAAAGCGTAAATAATACCTACTGTTATTTTAGCATCGCTATCACATTATTGCATTTATACATTAAATTGTGTATTAATGTATCATTGTGTTTATCAACAGTCACAAATTAAGTAATCTCAATATTGATAGTTATGAGTAGATCTGAATGGTAATGTAAAGGATAATATCAAGTGTACTTAAAGGTACAGTGTGTAGAATTTTGTGATATGTAGTGTCAAAATTGCATGTTGCAGCTGAACACCCTTCATCTCACCCTCTCCTTCCAAACATGAAAAAGAACCTGTGGTAGCTTCAGTTTTCATAAAAACTCAAAAGGTGTTTAGTTTGTTCAGTCTGGACTAATGTAAAAAACATGGCGGCCTCTGTAGAGAGGACCCCCTCGATGTAAATATAAAGTATATAAATATAAAGGGTCTTTTCTGGGGTAAAGAAAACTACAATTCATACAATTTAGATGAAACGAACTAGTGAAAACATCACAAGGATTATTCTACATAAAATGTCTGCCAATAGATCCCTTTCACCTAAATCTTACACACTGGACCTTTAAGCAGAGCATTAAAGTGAATGTAAATATAAAGTATATTGCTAATATTGGATTAAATGCTGATTTGAATGCAGACCAATTCACCTTCGGATTCTTTTGATAAATGCAAATATAAAATGAGAACATTAAAAGCAGCAGGAGCTGCCTCAATATTCCAACATTGTGCACTCGTGTTGTGAGTCACGACACAAACCTTATGTTTATCCACAGTAAAAATGCTCTCTTGCTGTTAGTAGCAGTCTACTGTATATCGCTGTCACCACCCACACAAACAACCCCGGCTGAATTTAAGCCTTTGGTTCCCATGCTTGTGGAGTTGTTAAAGTCTCTCTGGGAAATCAACAGTAACTGAAGTGAAGGAAAACAACAGGTGTAACAGAGAGAACTTCATCACAAAAGACTGCAGTGAAGAACATCACAGACGTCCTGACTCTGCTGAGGGTCGTGTGAGAACAATCGGCTTAGTTTGTCACAGTGTTGTTGTGCACAAGCTATTTAGGTGTTTGATGAGCTGTTCAATGTGCACAGTCACGCAGGCCAGCGAGCCGGGTGCACTGGTCTGGATGAATTCATTTGAGGAACATGAAGTGAGTATGTAGCTGGCTGCTCTGTGAGCATGTGTAGTGAACCATGGGCCACATCAGCATCACACAAATCTGCCTGTAAAAGGTCGAGCAGCACCAGAGGCCTGCTGTCAACATATCCTCTCCAATTAAAAGTGAACATCGTTACAGACCGACGTCCTTTTTTTACTCAAATATTGTTGTTGTTGTTGATTAGCATCAGCTCTACATGAAATGACGGACGAACGATAAATTAACGTTTAAATCTGTACAACTCTACTTAATAACTTAGCATTTCTTCTTACTGACCTGTGATATTTGTTAGTTAGGTTCAGTTTTTTTCATAATCCATTAGAAAATAGAAATATTTGAATTGAAACAATATTTTTCTTTTTCTTGTGTGAGACAGAGAACTGCATCACAGTCCATTTGCTGGGATGTGCACAACTGCAAATTAGACAATGGTCAGCCTTCACAGTCTAGATAATTGATGTGAAAACATTGCTTTGACATGGTATTAGACATGGTGGAGGTATGTGTATCTCCCAGAGCATCCTTCTAGATGTATATTTAAATGTATGTTTAAGCCAAATCTTGAAGTAGTAAGAGTAAACATACTACAACATTTTTTCTTTTGGGCATGAGTTACTAACGTATTTGTGTTTATACTGTACTTGTGAGTGTAGATGTACTGTATGTATATATTAAATATATTTACATGTGTTATACATATGTTTGTATGTTGTTTTTCATAGAATGTAAAGGCAATTTTTAATCAAATCATTTTATATTCTCATTTGACTCAATTATAGATGTTTTAATACCTTGCATTTACTTATCTCTTTCATAATATCAGAGCAGTTAAACAAAGAACAACATAATGTTTGTTGAAGACTTAAGCTGTTTGCTCAAACAACTTTTTTTCTTTCACTCTAATAGAATTATTTTAGAGAACATGAACATACAGTGTCAAAGCTGTTGTCATCATCTCAACTATATTAAGAAAGGGTCATTTCTGCAATGGTGCAAATATTACACATACATGTGTCCACATGGGAGCAAAGCAATTTTCCTACATGTCTGTGTGTGCATGTGTGTGTGAGTGTGATGTGTGATTGTGTGTGTGTGTGTGTAGAAGTAAAAATAGGCAAAGTATCTGGGGACGTCTGACAACTGCCTGCTCTGGGCTCACATGAAGCAGCGAGCCTCTCCTCAGATGAATAAAATATGAACAGCCCATACAGTGGTGTTTCACTGTTGTTCTGATGCAACATAGAACAACATCTCTGAAGCAAAGCAAGACAGAAGAGAGTATGTGTGTATGTGTTTATGCCTCCTCTGACAAAACAGAGCAACATGACATGCTCAATTATTTTCTTATGGAATGCACCTCGCTCCGGTGGACGTGGTTGCTTTTGCAGTACACCCGATTCTCCAAGCCTTATTTTCTCATTTCCCTCTCTGCATGACATCTTTCCATGCAGGCACTTTTGATACTATGTGCTCGAGTTTTGAGTTTCTGCTAAAAACCTGAAAGAAGTCTTTTGGTGGAAGATAAGCTGTGAGTGAAGTCTCTTTTCCTGAGTAACTGGGACATTGTTTATGGAAAAGTGTAACTGCTGAATTTTTCATCGCTGTGAGCACCAAACCGCAAACAAAATCCATACAGTGCATAGTTGTATTGCAGAGGAGGTAGAAATCTCAGAGGGAGACATCTAAAAACCATCAGCACACAAAACTGAAAATATCTGCATGAATAGACAGCAGCAATATTGAGTGGAAAACATACTTAACCCAGAATGCTCTCAGAGAAAGAAACAGAGCCTCTTAGTACGCAGACATTCTAATAGATCATAAGAACAGTGATGTCCAAAATCAGAAAAAGTGGAAAGTTTGTTTGAATAAACAAACATATGAAACTATAAAATATGTAAATAGATATAACATATGGAATAGAGAAAGGATATCATATTTCTAGTCAGTATTGAAACACTTTAATTTGTAAAATACAGTGTGAGAGTGTTAAACTAGTTAGCTAAAGTCAAACTAAAGCTAAAAGTGATGGATAAATGGTTAAAATGTGATGAGGCCAATGTTAACTTGACACATATTAACAATACTGTGATGTCTTGTACAGATTTGCAGATCGACAACAGCTCCCTTGTGTTTTCTTTGTGGTGAAACATTATTGAATCTCTGCATGAGGCCATTGACTTAACAACGAAGGGGTGTCTGAAAGAGCTGCAGTGGTAAAACAAACAAAAACTAAAGTTGGAGAACCACTACGCTGGAAATAATGCGTCCTGCATTTTGGCCTCAATCTCAAACTGTGCAGCCAGACCGTGTTTAAGTTGCTGCGGTTGACTGAGGAGAGGGTTGAAGTGGGAGTCGGTGAAGCGCTGAGTGGGGGCTCGTGCTGAGTCATCTTGTCCCTAAGCAACCTGGGAGAGACATCTGCCCGGTCGCAGAGAGACAGCCGAGGTGGTGATGAGGGCTGACAGCGGCGTGGCGGAGGGTTCGTGGTTGTGCAGGTGTGCTCTGTTTAATCAGTGTAATGGCTCCTTACAGCGCGGCCAACCTGCACGGCTTTAATGACATATGGAGAAAATTAGCTCTGCTGGAGGAGCTCAGGTCTGGGTTCCGCTAATAGCCAGATTCAGAGAAGTACATGATGAGGGGATAAACTTCTTCTGTTTCCTGCTGCAAATGTAGAATAATAAGACCTTAATTTAAAGCTAGGGTAAGTAATCCTGGAATTGCTACAGCAAGAGCAGGCTACACTTTGAAAAACTGCAACCGATGCTTCCTGTCACCTCCCATCGGCCCTAGTGTCAAAATCTACGGCCCCACAACACATGGACGTGCACTGACAACTGCTAGTAGTCGACTTCTCTGTTCCCCACTTGCTAACTTCTGTCTGTTGTCTGTCCGGCTGAAGACCTCGGTCAGTGCGGAAGCAGGCAGGTCAGTTGGTGACAGACAGGTACGTCAACCAATGATTTAATTTAGTCCAAATGAAATTATAGAATGATTGGTTGTGTGATTACAGTTCAGCGAGGGCCACAGACTCTTTAAAGCTTTTTTCTTTATTTTATAAAGGATAAAACAAGTTTCAGAAACAAATGACTAACTAGTGGCGGCTTCTTAAAATGCTGCCCCTTCCAACATCCTGAGGAAAAAAAGCCTATTTAAACAGTTAAACATAATTTAATAAGATAATAAAAGTTTACTCGTACAATGCACCTGATTGACCGTAAGTGCCTGTGAGCATTCAATAGAAATAGTTATCAAATCGTATTTGCCTAAATACATATACTTCCTGCTGTGGGGCGCCGGCCAAATAGGAGTGAATGAAAGTCCCTCAACTTTTGACAGCCATGGGACCTGAGGCTGTTCTTTAATTGGTTGTTGCAGATTCTCCACACAGGACGCAGCTCTGTGTGCCCCGGACACTCCCACTTTTATTTACAGAGAATTTGTATTGATTTATGTTTTTTTATCTAATGTGATTGGTCAACCCTCGACACCATCTCAGGTCTGTCCACTATGAGCTGACCGACTTCAGGTGGAACTGTGACAAATCCGTTTTACAGATTCTGCTGCTTGCACTCAGGGCTTCTCCCGCTCTCCCGTTATCAGAAACAGAGTTGGCTAACCAGATGTGCTGTAAGTAATGCCTTTTATTGCCTTCCCTGTTTGTTGTCAGCACGGAGGTACTGTGGACAATGACAGGGGTGCGATATCTAAACATCTCTCTGACAAATACAAACGGCATGAAAGTTGTTGAGTCTGGCTTCACTATCACTATCATGATCATTTTCCATTATCATCCTTCAATGACATATGCAATAAGTAAAGTAATTTACCCGTTTTAAACTTTGAAGATAAACCTAGATGGATGGATTGGGGAGGACCTGCACATCTTGATTTGGTTCATCTCACAAAAACCTGATGAATTTCTCTTCTAAGTGTGACACCCCAATTAGGGCCTATAGCACGCAGCCCAGAGTTCTGAGGCCGCGGCTGGTTTTGACTGCACAGACTAAAACACCCAGAGGGGGCTCCACTCTCACCGATGCTGCTACTGCTGCTCCTCACAGAATGTAGGTATAGAACAGGGTTTATCAAAATCTACTTGCCTGATTTCTTCTCCTCAATGCAGTCTGGATGTGTTTTCACAGATTGACTGACACTGACATTCATCACACCACAGGTCTGCTCGCTAATATGGTTACAATAACTAATTTATAGTCCCAGTACAGCTTTTTAAGTTTGTTTTCATCACATAATGCTTCCCAGCCAACATCCTTAAAATCTGTGGAAAGAAATGATCTTTGTTCCAACATTATTCAGTTTTATTTAAAATATTGATGTTATAGTGTAAGGACGGGGACACAGGCAGCACTGAGGCTACGTCTTTCCTCTGATTTCCTCAAAGTGGAGTTTGTAAACTTTCTTTCTCTATTTGACGGTGGGGCTGTTGCCAGGTTGGGGTCTGTTGGTGCTGCACCAACAGAAAACAGAGTTCAGCAGTTTAACACCGACAAAGGCCTTTTTGTGAGGCAGCAACCGAGCTGAGGAAAGGTGAAGGAGGTTTGCGACTCGAGGTGAGCAATTACAGTGGGGATGTGTTAATCTTGGTGACTGGCACCGTCTCAAGGTCGGACATGGAGCCTTGCATCACGATAGACTGTGGCTTTTTTTATTCAGGGTTTTCTCCTTATCTGTTTTCTCAATCACTTTCACACCCTATTTTCCACTATCTTCATTTTCTCTCTCTCTCACACACACACACACACACACACACACACACACACACACACACACACACACACACACACATTTGCAGTCAAGCCTTGCGACTCCCCTGAGCAGACAGTGTTGGGCACACACACAGCTGTGAGTCCGTCTGACAGGACGGAGGAGTTTGGGTCAGACTGAGGGGAGCCAGAGTTGATGCCACAACTGGGATCCAGGCTGAATAGTGAATGTTGTGATAATACGTGCTCGGGGACAAAGTCTGAAAAGGCGAGAGATGTTTTTCGACAACTAAACCCTAAATTATACATATTTCAAAAATACACCCATTGCAGTTTGATTAATGAGACGGAGCTCTCAGGGTTAGTTTCAGTGTCATTCTGTGTCTTTGTATGAAAACTCAACATTTAAGTTCCATTTTTGGGTTTAATAACGTCTTTTGGTTAATTTTGTAGATGTTACTGTTATTGCAATAAAATTCCACCTGGCTGGTTGTTATGTCTTTTGTTTATTTGTTTCAGTTAACATGGGGGAGTGTGAATTTTTAAATTCAGTTTCAGAGTAAGATGAGAAATATTTTCTTGTACCATCATAATTATATTAATGCACTTAAAGAAGATATAATAATGACGCAATAATAAACTCATCTAATGACTCTGTGGTAATAAAAGGTTAGAAAATACACTTGAGATAGCTTTACAAAGAGATAGACAAGATGCAGTCACGCAACCTTTCTCTCAGGCTCGGATGCAAACACACACACACACACACACACACACGCTTGTCCTTGTCTACACTCAATAGCTCCGCCAAGAAGGTTATGTTTTCGTCTGTGTTTGTTGTTGGTTGGTTTGTCTGTGAGTTAGCAGGATTCCTCATTGTGACGGATCACAGTGAAACTTGGCAGAAAGATGTGTTTGGGTGAAAAAGGAACCTATCAAATTTTGTTGTAGATCCAGATTAGGGGACAAATCTGGGATTTCTTTTTTCCACTTTCTTTAACCTTGTTTTTTAATATTTTCGTTGATTTCTCAGAGAACAATTCATGGACTAAAATGAAAAAACATCAAATGTGGTTCCATATGGGAACTGTTGGGCCTTGAAGGTGTGCGCTCTACTAGCCTGTCTAGTTGACTTAAAGCATTCTTCTAGCTGCTTACCTTAACCTTAACTATTACAACCAAAAGCCTCACTTCCAAATGTTCTAACAAAAATGGTTTCGAAAGTAAATTGGCCAAAACAACTGTAGGACAACATGCTGACACACACACTGACACACACCTCACATTAGGCTTAGTTGGACTGAACAACATCCATGTCCTCAGCAGAGCATCTGTCTCTGTCTGAGAGAAAAGTATAAACAACATGTCTGAGTTAAAAAATCGGATTGGCCCATTAATCGTTCCTCAGTCTCTGCTGCAGCATTCACAAAACTACAGTTGTATAATCATTAGTTGCAAAGTTACACAATATATTTTGTTGGCTTTGTTGTGTCAACTCTAAACTGAGTCTGAGTCATGTAATGCAATTAAAATTAAAGCATGGATAGATGTTTCAATGCAAGACTTGTTTTTAAGTTTAGATTGAGTGTTTTCCCATCTTCATCTGATGTCTGCCTCCCTGTATTATCTTACCACCTGTCTAGGCAGTGATTATCTGGATGCGTCTTACAGAAGACGTCCAGAGTTGAGAATAATCCTCCTGTATAAGCTGCAAATCTGGCTGAGATGTGCATGCAGAAAGGCTGACCCACTCCTTAGATCTGTGTAACCGTAACATAGTCTTAAAGATGATCCTCTTTCTGAAATGATCTTTTCTTTTGAGGAAAAGGAAAATAAGTAATTGCGAAGTATAATAAATTAAGGTACAGCATTGTTGTTTTTTTAAAACAGAAATTCATGCCACTGGTTGTGAAACTACTGCTCTGCTTTTCCACGTCAGACACTATAAACAGTCTGAAACTCTCTGCACGTCTTACATCGGAGCATTTCATGCCAAGCTATTTTTGTGAGAGCTCTAACGAGGATCTCGACGACCTTTATTAGTGGTGATATATCAAGAGCAAGCGCCATCCAACCTCCACAGAGCTTGCACTGCACCACTGTTATCTCACTGCAAAGGCTAGCACATGCATGCAAACGGTAATTCATGTCAGTTCCTCTGGACATCTTCAAAGCCCGCGGCCATTGGATATGATCTGCAGCGCGTCCCTGAGAGGTCGCCAAGAGGATGAAGAGATAAGCTCTAGAGGAATTCAAAGCCTTCTCACTCCTCTGCCGTCCACCTCGTCATTACACAAAGTGCTTCATATCTGAGACACTTTCAAGTTCGCCTCTGCGGCCACGGCTCATCTTCCTCACAAATGTATTTTCGTTTTATTTCAGGATTGAATGGCCACTGAGGCTGATGCTCCACTTGATCACCAGAGGAGTTCCAGCTCATGCAAAACACTGCGAGTTTATACAGTTCTTCAATAAATCAACAGCAGCAGAGAGAACAGCGTCATCTCATTCTCCAGTGCACAGTTATGCATTTCAGTTGTTAGCCTCTCTCTCTGACGTCTGGTCACTTCTGCCTCAGGCAGGGCTTGGTTCATGGGACGGCACAGCCACTGAAACAGTGGTTGTGTAAGAATAAAATCTATATTATGCAGATTGGCTCTGAACCCAATTACACACGCTCATAAATATCAGTCCTCTAAAAATGATCCATAAATTCTCTTTCAATGAAAACGTAAAAAAATTAAATCAAATCAAGCAATATGAAAGAAAAGGAAAACAGATTTCTTGATCTTGAAATTCGGCTCACTAACGAACAAATGCAAAAGAAAACAAATAAAATATAGTGAATATATCCTGTCCACAGATTCCTGCCCTGCACAGCAGAAACAGCATCACGGAAACTCATATCGCCAGAGGTCTGATAAAGAATTGGGTTTTAGTTTTTATCCTACACTCACATTAATGGTATTGATCAATTCAGCTAGGTCTACATTCAGTGGCTGTGAACTAAGTGCCGTGTTCCCGTCACCATGACAAGAGGTCCATCATCTGTATGTGCCTTTTCATTTACTCTCATTCCAAGTGCTGAAAAAGCAGCAGCATGAGTAATGACTGCCGTTCATCAATTGATATTAGCAGCTGATCAATATTAACGACCATTATGTTCTTCTTCTACTTCAACACTTCACACTGAACAGTTCAATACAGTGATCTCCAGTACGCAGAGGTCATCAGAAACAATGAGGGCGAGTGGAGGCTGCTGAATTGACATAATCTCATTGAAATCATTAGACGTTATGTTGTAAATAACACACTTGTAGAGCTGCAAATTAAGATTATTCCAATTATTGATTAATCTGTCCACTATACTGTATGTTCCTGATTAATGGCTCTTTTATAAAATGTCAACAAAATAATGCACCATGATCTTTATCTTTCTCAAACACCAATGTGGCATCTTCAGATGTCACAGACTTGGTGGTATCAGGGGCAAACACGCTGCCAAAGAAGACAAAAACAAATGTGCACAGGCGACAATTTAGACCCAGAGGTTCTGTCCGTACTACAGCAACAGATAGACACAGAAAAGCATAATAGAAATAACCGAGGGACGGAAACGCATGTCGGGCTGTGCCTGTTGCTTGTGTCTGATTTACATGCAGCTCTGGTGAAAAATAAGCAGGAGGGCTCTAATGAAAGTCCAGAGACTTCACACTTTGGGGGAAAATGGTGGCAGTGCTCGGACTGTGGGACACCAACCATGCACTTCCAGACTAATGCATCTTCACTGCCCACTGAGCATGACAGAGTGTAGTGAGCATGAGAGACACCTGAACATCCGTCACACAACATCATACAAACATCACAGGTCAGAAGGAGACTCAGGGCGACCTCTCAGTTAATAGTTAGAGTAGGGCTGGGAGATAAATGTCAGTTAAAATGAATGTCAGTTAAAATGTTCTTATCAGTCGATATCGATGTATCACAATAAATGTCACATTATTTCTTTATAAATAAATTATGTCTTATACCTTTTCACTGCATAAGCATTATATCAAAATATATTGGACTTTTGCTATTAATGGAAATTATATTGAGATAATTATTATTGTTTTATTGCCCAGAATGATAAAATAGAAAGAGGCTGGCTGATACCTTTACTCAGGTATATAATCACCTGAGACTCAGTCTAATCAAACATATGGCCGTTAAACAGCATACAGCAGCTACAGCGCACTCATCAAGTCTTTAACTATCATTTCAAATATTAGCTAAATAAATACAACTGAATCTGGGAAACTGGGTTTGCATCAGTGTTCATGTCAGTGCAGCTCTCCCCTCAAACCTCATACACATACATAGGCTATATAAGCAACATCTGTACACATGTCACAACACTGAGCCTGAGCTGCTGCAGTGAGCACAGGTTTTCTTCAAACAAGTCACAAGTGGGAAGTCTTCGTCTTACCTCGAACGTGAGGCTTCCAGCAGACGGTGGGATGTTCCCAGGACGTAACTCGGCTCGGGATGGTTCCCTGTGTGTCCGTCGGGCTCAGACGTGATGTTCATTCTCCACCACCATCCACACAAACATGAGAAAGCAGCAGCAGCAGAGACGTTTTTACTGCGCTCTCATCCAACCGGCGCTAGTTCATCAATCCCACCAAGCGTTCAATAACACCGTGGCTGCTGCAGCGCACATGAAGGAGGAGGAGGGCTCTTATCGGCCCGGTGTGTTCTCCAGTTCACAGCAGACAGTCCTCTCTCCTCTTCCGCTTCTTTGCTTCGCTCCACTCATCTGCTCGGGTCCGTTCGTGGCTCTGCTGCAGGCGGTGAGTGTGTGTGCGAGCGGGGTCGACCTGTCTGTTCGCCCGTCCGATGTTAAGGAGAGCCTGGGTGACGCTGCGGAGAGGCAGCGCCGCACCATGCGCGCTGCAAGCGCTCACACACACACACACACACACACACACACACACACACGCGGACCAACAGCACTGCCTGCTGTACTTAAAGAGACACAGCAGCTCAGACAGTGTCCGCCGCACTCCGCTGTGCGCTCCGCTGCTCTCTGGAGAGGTTTGGCACGATGACGCGCTCCCTGCGGACACTTTGTTTTCCCTGTGAGGAAATCAGACAGGATCAGATGCAGAGTCAGACATTCACCTGTGCTGTTCGCTGACACGCAGTGTGGGCTTATATCCCTTTAAACCGTGAATCACGCGGTATATGTAGATGCTATTGATTTGAAATGGAAAGTTGAACCAACATGAAATGGTTCTATTGTCACTGCAGTGGTGTTACTGATTACACAGTGGAAAGAGGTGGCACAAACAAACTGTAAAAGCAATTACAGTAATATCAATAATTTTAGCAGTTCCCACAGGGTTAGTTCAGACTGGGCCCTGTGTGAGAAATTGTATGAAGCAAATACATGCTGTCAGCCTGCAGAACTTCTAATGAAGCACCCTGCTATACCAATACATGACAAAGTATAGACTCAACCAACCAAGTACAAAATAGCCATGCAGAGACTTTGTGTATTTGTGTTGTTATAGTTTTATACGTGTATTTCTGAGGGATTTTACACACTAAAACCCCCCAACCCTGATTGTCAATCATAGCATAGCACATTTTTGCTGTGTGTGTGTGTGTGTGTGTGTGTGTGTGTGTGTGTGTGTGTGTGTGTGTGTGTGTGTGTGTGTGTGTGTGTGTGTGTGTGTGTGTGTATACTTGTTTTTGTGATCACTTGATGGGACCTTTTCCAGTATAGAACCCATGGTGACCAATGCCTGGTCCTAATCAGGACCAGGCACTAACCTCAGTTTCAGTTAGGTTAGTAGTGAGATGTGAATAGTAGCAGGTTAAGGTTATAGAGAATGAATTAGGGATGGTTAAGGATAAGGTTATGGTTAAGCCGCTCACTGTGTCCATAACAGCATTTTGATTTACACTGTGAGGGATTTTTTCCCACCGCCCTTGCATTCTGATTTTAATCCTGACTTCCCTTTATGCTTCACCCCTCTCAAACCCACTTCCAGATGTTCAGCTGCTGTGCATGCAGGATTTCCAGCATCAGATCTGGGTGATCATCCATTCTGTTTAACCGCAAATCTCTCTGAGTGTAAACTGTGCTCTTCAATCAATTTTATTGTCCCCGACAGTCACAGCTATTGAATCAATGGCTAAGAGCAACTGAATTACATGGATCTTTAAAGGCCATGAACACAAATAGACACATGCAAGCTTAGTGCACATATGCACAGACAGGTAGTGCACAGGGAGTTTAGAGTCTCTCATCCACCTGGCTGCTGTGTTTCAGAACGTCTAACTAAAAGATTAGATGTGAATGAGAGGGTGTTGTGGGTTTGTCTCACCTGAGAGATGACTCATACCCTCAGCTCTGAATAAGCGACTCAGTTCATCAGTTACAAGCTTAACTCCTGGCTGTCCTTAAGGGATGTTGTGCTGACACCAAGGAGATGACTCTGCATATTTCAGCGGCATCAATTCATGGTTTGCTTGCTGTCTGTGCTGTCGCCTGGAGCACTGTCACCTACAATTACCCCCCTCTACATGGTGACTCAGCGTCGGACTCCAACTTAAGAGGGCCACTCTCGAAATCGCCAGTGTGCTGCGGTGGTATTACTCATGCTGAATCAGGCTGACAGGATGGGACAACAGCCAAACAACAGAGTCCTGAAACTCACAGGCAGATGCTTGACGAAGGCAAATGGATTTTTATGTGTTTGTTTAGATCATTTGTGCTGCAGGGGGCTGCAGGCGGATGCAAAAACATCTCTCCTATTTTTTACAATCTTTTTCAATGATGTGCACATATGCATTCATTGTTAGAGGTCAGCTATGTTAATCATGGGGTGCAAGAAAGACAGAGGTTTCACTGTGTGAAATCACTGCTCTCTTATATGGTGGTGCTATGAGGAGGGAAAATACTGGTCCTGTATTTTCCGATTGTGATCGGTTAAACTGTTTGGCTTATTTCAGGAACTAAAGAATGTGATCACAGACAGCTCACAGTCCAACGAATAAGTCAGGCATGCAAGTGGAACTGTGCCATTGGATCTCTGCCTGGTTCACTGGAAATATTATCATATACTGCAGTAACATACACAAAACAGCAGGTACTGTGTCTCGAGCAGGAGAACAAAGTCTGTCAAACAGAGCCTCAAGACAAATCTGGTAGTAGAAGCTTTAATTTTGTGAGTTTTTATGAGAAACAGAGTCACCACTCGTTTGTCACACCTCTGCAGTGTAACACGGGTAAAGGAATTGTGTTGTGAAAGAAGGGAAGCTGTTCCCTTCATTTTGGCTATCAGCATCACATTGCATGCAAGAAAACGGCGACCTCATTCTAATGTCAGAAATCATGTGCCTCATTGTCTCTGGCTCTTTTTCAGTTTCAGGTTTCTTATTGGAAACTCTCAAAATGCCGTCATCTTTCAGAACATGTGTGTTATGTCCAACCTTTATTCATCATCGTGAGATCAGAAAGTGGTGCAGTACATTTTGGCACTGATTTGGATCATGGGTGCCGATCCAGCTGATGTTTTTTCACTTACTCTAACTGCAAGATAGGGGTTTATATTTTATTTTGCAGGGAATAATCCATGGATCATATTGGAAGAAAAATCAGTTTGTTTCATATGTCAGAAAATACTTCAAAGATGTGTATCACAGTTTCTCAAAGTCCAAGGGACTCGTCTGTCATCTCCAAATTTCAGCTTTTATCCAACCAAAAGTTCCAAGTAGTATGTGGTGACATAAAAAGTCATGAGGACCAAAAGTCATAAGGATTAGCCCCCTAAAACGTGACGGCAATTATTCAAAATCTTAAAATAGATGCACATCGCAGTGTTTTTCTTTCAGTCAGTGGATGACTTAATTAACTAATATCAGCTCAATGTAAATTTGCCACTGTGCTCAAACACATTTGTGTTAATTGCTGTTGGGAATATCTTAACTTTATAACTCCTCCAAGGAGGTTATGTTTGTGTCGACGTTTGTTTGGTAGTTAGCAGGATAATGCAAAACTACTCAACCAATTTCTATGACATTTTCTGGAATGGTCGGACGTGACACAAAGAAGATTCCATCACATTTGGAGCAGATTTTTCCACATTTTCCTTGAGAATAATTGTTGAAAAAAATTCTGACATGTTTACAGGACTGATATCTATCAGTGTGTGAAATTTGGTGCAGATCCAAATTATAAATCTGGATCTAGTCAATTTATATGTGGTTTCATAAGGGGACTTTTGGGCCTTGGTATGAAGCTAGATAAATTATATAGACTTCTGCACTCACCAGCTAACGCTATGTAGGCCTGTATCAATAATGTCTGAAGTGATGTTTGCAACAAACATAATTAATTCACTTTTCCCTTCATTTTATTCTGGAATATTGCTGATTGTGCTAGTTTCTTGTGTCAGTCAGCTGATAATCACGTGTCATGTTTATCGATCTGCATCGTGATTTATTATCTTCCTGCCAGCCGAAGTCCTGTGGGACCAATCAGTGCTCATCGATAGAATCGTCAATGAAACCTCCCCTTGTCTGACACATTCAAGACAGACTTTGCTTTACTGTGTTTGAGTTGTCCTGTGCGGCAGTAATCATTTTCTAACTGATGAACATTTTTTTACAATTCCTTTCTGGAATAGTTCTCATTGATTTGACACAGAAATAACCCGATCAATACGTGTAGTTGCTGTGCACTGTTTGACCTTTAAACGGATAAACACTTGCTTCCCACTCCTCAGGCAGCTTTTTTGGCTTCAACTGCAATTACATAAGCTTTATAATATGAATGAATCTTTTGTTTGACTGGTGCACATCTTAAGTTTGCTTCATTCCTGAACATTTTCCCTGTACATGCTCAAACTGTCCTCCTGCTCTTAAAGCAACATTATCTCATCCACCACACAATGACATTAAAGATCAATGTTGCTGCTATTGCTGCACACAAAAGCTCTCCAAGATGCTTGATGTATTGTTTCCTGTTTCAGCAACTCAGCTGAAGAAATAGTTCAAACGTTTCACACAAGCACATCCTCTGGTTTCCTGTCTACTTAATGTATATAGCTCTATAGTCACGCTGTAACGTACAAAAACCAGTCACCGTCTGTCAGACTGTGGCGCTGAGTGCATCATGGTTGTGTTGATAAGCTTTCAGTGGCCCCATTAATACAAACTACAGTCATCGTGTGTGTTGCATTTAGATTTGATCTTATGTATGTGATTGTGACTGTTCAGAGGGACGTGCAATGTCTTCTCTGAGATACCAGCCCTCTGTTAACATAAGCAGCACAGTGAAAACCCTGAGGTCAGACAGCACATGGCAGCTGTATGACATATTAGGGTGCAGTATGATGAATGGAAATGTCCTTAGATATAATTTATGCAGCAGACGAGGGTGTAAAATAAAACAGGTTGTGGTCGAGAGGGTTGAGGAGGTGAAGCATGATTTACTGAAGTAGCATCTATTGAGCCTAGTGAGGACAACTGACATTAATATTTATTTACTCTCTTCAGAAACCACCAAAAAACATATCCTGTAAGATTAATTAGACTACTTCTCACTGACTTCAGAGAACATCACATTGATTTTTCTAGAGAATCTAACCTTAGCCATAGCTACTATTTTCCTAAACCTAACCTTAATTGAACCTTAAAATTAAATGATTTACGTTTTGGGTGCTATGTTTTTTGTCCCCATAATGTGATGAGTACCTACATGATGAGTAATACCTGGACCACACACACACACACACACACACACACACACACACACACACACACACACACACACACACACACACACACACACACATAAATGTTCTGCTTGTAGGACCGATGCTGTGAAATCTACCACACGCTGTAATTGCTATGCAGCAAGTGGCTCAAAGTTGCTGCCACAGCAGGATAGTATGACTGGAGACCTACATCTTTCAATCACCATGAAAAAATAATGATTTGAGTTCCATTTGATCCATTCGACTCTGCTGCCTGTCGTATCTCATTAGACACATCTGACACTGGATGTTTTGGTCAGTAACCTAATTTCTGTGGCTGCTTTGCTATCAGTGTCCCACATGTGCCTCAGCTTAAGCAGTCCCACTCTTGATTAGCTGGATGTAAGCATCTATATTCAGCACATTTTGTTATGTCTCGTCAATTATGTTGATTTATTCATGTTCATGTTTAAAGTTATGTCATGCCTGTGTTTAGTTCATGTTAGTTATGTGTGTTTTGAGCACTCTATGTTTAGTTTAAACTTCACTCATGTCTAGTCTCGTCATGCACTTCCTGTTTTATTTTGTACTCACCTTTTCCCTCTCGTTTCAGACCCTGACTTTCTCCCTTTGTGTGATTTCCCGCCTTCATAATCGTCTTCCCCGCCCCTGATTGGTTTCACATGTTTTCCCCTTCCTCATGTATAAATAGTCCTCCTCTCCCTTTGTCCTGTGCCAGTTCGTCTTGTTCTGCCCATGAGAGTTTATGAGTTTCGCCGCCAAACCAACTTTGTGTGCTTTCTCAAGTTCATGATCTTTTTTTTGATTTGCAGTTTTGCAGGTGTTTTGTTTTGTTACCTTTTTGATCCTCCAAGAGAGCGCTTTTTGTTGTGCACTTTTTTGACTAGAAATAAACCTTTGTTATATTCACTACCTGCTTTTGAGTGGTGCGTTTGAGTCTACCAGCATTCGTGTCTGAGGTCGTTACAAATTTGTTTTATCTATGGCTTCAATTTCACTTTACTGCACTTCAAGGTATGAAGAGGTGAAGAAGAGTCGTCCCGTCCAAGCCACTTTCACCAGCAAGTAAAATATGACACTTCCCCCAGAATACCTGGGGGAAAACTCCTGTGATTTAGAAATGGCTAAATATGACACTTTCAAGTGGCTTTGTTTCACTTCCTCATATTCATCTGTCTGAAAGCTCCACCTCCTCTCTTGTGTCTGCACTTATACTCACTGTACTTGAGGCAATCGATCACCATGCTGCAAAAATGTCAGAATTGTCTGTCGAGATATAAAGATGCTTTCACCTAAAAAGAGAAAACTAAGCTGCTTGAAATAAGCAAAGGCTATTTCTATGGACAAATGTTTAGTTTGTTTATAATTCTAAATAATTAAACGGTATGTAGTCTGATTTTGCTCCCTGAAAACATGGGACAACTTCAAAAATCTAATTTTAAGCACATTAATGCTAAAAGTAACCTAATTTTGAGAGGTAGTTGAATTATGTTTTGCATTAATAGGTCTTGACTGCATTTCTGACATGACCCTTTTTGATTTTATCTCAACATGAACTATAATGAGTGAGACGGTCTGACTTATTATATTTTCAGAAATCTATTCATTGCACTGGCAGCCAAATATTGCTTGTTCTGAATAAGAGCATGCTCATATCTCAACAGTTTGGCCTTAAACTACACAGCGTCTGACTGCTGTCTTGTATTATTAATGGCTGCAGCATAGATGCAGCTGAGTGACAATAAAGATGTTTTTCTGAAATAACAGGACAGCCTACCTCAAAATCCCCAAACAAGCTCTTATATAGCACAGAGAGCATTGAAGCAAACATAGTGTGGAGACATTAGTTAATACTTGTCTTTTTATAATACAGATGAGAACTGCTCACATGATTTTGAACTATCTTGTTTATTTATGAAAAACAGCAGATCTCTTTTAGAAATGCAATCAATCAAAATACAGCCAGAAAATTCAGTGACTGTGGCAGATATTATCGCAGCTTTTTAGTTTAGGGGTTATATTTGTTTGGATTCTCACACTTTAAGGAACACATCTGAGTCTGTTTCTACTTTCTAAATTTCCTTTGGGGATGGAAGATAACATTGAGCAACCCTCTTTCTGAATAAAGTTAGGCAATATTGCCAAATCCACTTACAGCAAAATGCTGCTACATTATCACAGACCAGGAAAAATAATGAGTTTACAAAATTTTAATTAACTTATATTTTGTAAAAACTAATTACAATGATGCTTCCTGATCTGTCGACTTTAACACATTTGTCATTTCCCAGATCTACAGCACATGAATCTACTGTGCTCACTGAAGTGTTTGATTTTGAACACAGTGTAACAAAAACTCATTTTGGTCTCTCTCGAAATTCCTGGGTGTCAAATTACCTCGCCATGAGCACCTCACCACACCTCTACTGTTAGGTTTGTGAACTGTTTGGCTTTTTCTGGTCCATGTTGGCCGGCCACACCACTGGTCCTAATCCAGGCATCATCCCCTCACTCACCTGCAGTGTATGAGGACCACATCAGGTTAGCATCTTTTTACTGGCATAATCTACTTTTCTAGAGTAATCAAGGAGGTTATGTTTCCATTTCCATTTAAGGGGACTGTTAGTTCTTGATGGAGACATCTGCTCTACTGAGTGCCATTTCAGTTTGTTTCATATGTCAGAAAATACTTCAAAGATGTTTATCACAAGGGACCTGTCTGTCATCTCCAAATTCCAGCTTTTATCCAACCAAAAGTTCAAGTGCTTTGTGGTCACTTAAAAAGGATTCGCCCCCTAAATGCAGACCAAGTCTCTGCCAGAACTTCAACTTACCTTGTTTTATTTCAGCACTCGACTTGTTTGTATGCTTTTGGAATAAGTCAGTAATTTTGCTGGCCCTAACCCTGCTCTGTATTACCTGCACACCTTGTTCTGTCGGTCTCACTCAGCCAGCTCCCTCAGCCACACTATCCCCCAGATTCCTCACTGGACAAACACTTGGGTCTGCCCCCCTGCAACAGAACACACAGCCCCAGCGGAGTCCGTTTGAACACGTATACCCACTTTTAGCTTTGGTAGTTGGTCACTTTGCTCCCTTTTCACTGTCACATTTGTTTTTGGTTGTTATCTCATGTTCTTTTGCTGTGCTCTGCAAATAGTCTCATTCTGTGAATCCTTGTGTTGGCTGATAAAAATCTTTCACACTCACCCACGTAGCCTGGCCTCACCAAACTAATTTACAAAATCTGCAAGAGCAAATAAACATCGCTGTCTGTTCTGGTATCCAGTCAATCACCTGCATTCTGCCTTGCCCAAACTCATGGCAATAAACACAACACACAAGGATCATGGTCTAATTGCAAAACATACGCATTAATTTTAGAAATTGCAGCTTACTGCGTACTTACAAGAGTTTTTGTTCTGAGCATTCACTTACTAGATTCTGTCTGTAAAGTCTGTAGTTTATTAACACTGAATTTAAAAAAAGAACGTAGTTTTTGTAGGAGCTGTCAAAGGCTGCTCAGTTGTGTCGCTATCATCCATTCTGAGGATACCCAGGAGAGTTGACCCACTTCACGGTGCAATTTGTCTCGGTGGCAGCTTCTATCACTTCTGTCTCTTCCTGCCACTGTCACCTTAAATGAGTTCAGACGACCTAAAAGAAAAAGCAAAGTTAACTTCTTTTTGTTGCCCATACACTGACACTGTTTTAAATCCAGAAATAATAATATAATAATAACGATCAACAAGAAGCAACTTATAACACAGATTCTGAATGCAATGACTGGAACTTGAGCACAGAATTTATAATCATGCTCTCAAAGGTTGTATACGAGACATGAAAGTGTTTCTCTATGTTAAGATGATGTTAAGATGGAGTCCTGACTCCCACTCCCTCTACGCGTGTTGTGTTCCTCAGTTCTTTGTTGTGGTGTTAGGTCCAGGAGCCACCGTGTTAATGTTAATGAAATCAACTGGACTCAATGTTAAGTCATCTGAGGGGCTTCAGTAGCCATTGACACTGTCAATATTCGCACCCTAGCTGCATCTACTTCTGATTTCAGAGTTGTGTAAAAGCCCATTCTAACCAATCTACAATTAGAGATTACAAGTAGCAGATGAGTGGAGGAGGCAGAGTAAACCAATGAGTGCCATCATTGGTGAGAGACTGGATGTTCAAGTATATCACAAGTTGATCTCTATGAAATAAATCCAAAGATAATCTCAGTTACAAGCTGTTCACTAATATAAGTCATCCAGCAGCTACAGGCATGTTGATGTGAGTAATACAAATGCATGCATTTTTAGTGCAGGAGCTTACTTTCAATTTGAATCAAATTAATTATTTACAAAGAAGTGGAAAATAAGAAGGCAAGATTCTACTGGTGTTTTACAAAAATCAATTTAAATTGGAGAGAGGCACATGCAACACCATCCTCAAACCAACAGGGATGCAAATGTAGAAACAGAACACAGAAGCTTTATCAACCTCAGGGTCAGATTCAATTTCCAGCAGCTTTATGAAAGCAGAGCAGACATATTGAAATGTCTGTGAATTCTCATTAGGTTAGCATGGTGCTTCCTGCATCCAAAGTGATAAAAGATTCATCCACAGAAAAAAGATTGTGAAAAACAGAAAACATATCAGATATTTTAGGGTATAAGAGACAGAATTGTCTCATATGCATAACTTATTCAATGACATATGAGTGGAATCATTATTTGGAAAACTATCAATTCTGAGCTATTGCACCATGCATGATAAGATCTGCACCACATGACTCCAAACTCTGTCACATTTAGCCTTCAGCTCAATCATGAGGCAATTTTCCCATTCAAGTGAATGAGAGAATGGTCTGCAGGCTACTGGACCCACTGTTCTCTGTCTGTGTCTCTGAAACCTCATGAACCCAAAATAGATTAAAATTATTTATATCAAATCATTAGAAAAACAGTTCCTGTCAAATATTTCATTTTTAAAATCATCCTCATTTAGGCTGTGGCAATGCTGTACAGGTTGGTTAGCCATTCATTCTGTGAAATCTAATTTAATCACCAGTTAGTTTGCAAATAAAATCTGGTGACACTGAGGAATCCTTTGCATAGTGAAAATGAAAAAATAAAAGAAGCATCACTGTTTCCTGAAAAGAAAACTGAATCGCTACAAGCGCATAACAGCATTTCTTGTTTGAGAGAAAGGCCCATAAACGCCTTAAGCTGTGGCCTCATTACCAGCAGGAGGTGAGCTCTATTTAGGTATGGACCTGTTGTGTATGCACATCCCAAACAGCCACAGACAAGCTCCCACCCGAAAAAATCCTCATTAAACAAAGACAACTGTGCAGCAGGGGCACGCTGCAGCATCTAAGCAAAGCTCTTATCTGCATATGAATATTTGGCAAGATAAACTCATTAGCATTTTAAGAGGTTGAAATGGAAAATAAATAAATATGCTTGGTCAAACATGCTGGACAAATCGGGTATGCATTAAATATAAAGAGTACCATGGTAGAGCTCTGAAGAGGACGAGATTGAAAACCAGTGCAAATCCAGGCAGCGGCAGTTTAAATCCGCCTCCTCTGAAATGTAAATACAAACCTTTGAACCTTTGTTTTTCATGTTTTTCCTCTCGTGACTACACGGCCTCTCTATATGGGTTACTACCACCACACACTGCCCAGATGCTTCAGCTCTGCATGGAAACCGCAGCTAACAACACATGAAATAAACCACAGCGAGTAATAATGAGCAGTGCCGATGCAGTGAAGTGTCTCTACAAAGTGAAAACCTGCCTGATGGAGAAGTGTGATCTGTTATGTAGATTCCACTTGTTGAAAAATAACAAACCACCCCTGAGGTCACAGGAAATGAGTTTACAATCTTTACTTAGCTTTATGCATTGCATGGTTTACATATAACAGCTGCAGTGCAACATATATCTTTCTGTCTGTTATTTTACACTAAATACATTTTTTGAACATGAATTTAATTAATTTACAATTTAAACTAATAAAAGGTGAAATAGTGAAATAGAAAATGAATAATTGTGATATTTTGGATATCTTGGAAAACAATGTCAATTTATCTGATTATTGACCCATTATATTTTCACCTCACTCCACGGTCAAAACCTCAAAACCCCCTTACAAGGAAATGATTTGGGCCGTGGTTGAAAAGTAAAACAAATCTTCTTTCCTCACCACTTTTCCTTGAACTTGAGGTCTCGAGGTCTTGAGGTCAAGGAAAGGTGTGAATGCACAAGGACTTGAGAAAAGACATTGGTGGCATTATTACCTTCTTTCCTTACGTAAAGGACGGACCAGTGTATCCTATTGGCTCAAGGAGATACCATAGGAGACACTGCTGCTCCTTTCCTCAGCATTTAGAGAATTAGACTCTTACCAGCCCTTATCGTGACTGCTACTTGAATACTTCCAGGTCATTCACCTCAGTTAGGAACCTTGCTAAGCAAAAAAGTCTATTTAACCCCAGCCAGGTCTATTACACACCTCACTGCCAGGCATTGCTCAGATTCCTCCTCCTCTGCTACCATTAGAGCTCCTCCTGCTGGTCTGGGCATAGAATTGATAAGAGTGTCAAACCTGTAAGCTCAGCTCAGGTGCCCCATGCAGAGTTAAAAAAAAAAAAAAGTTAAAGCTCAGCTCTGGTTTAACTCCAAAATGTAATAACTAACTGGAGAGCAGCATATAAACTAAAAAAGACAAACTCTGGAGTCTTTCCAGCATCAGGTCCTGTCAACCAACCAACAGCGTGTTTCACCATCTGGTCAAATATCATACCTAAGAATTTACAACCATCTCTTGGACATACATTTATGTAAAACAGGAGTTTTACATAAATGTACATTACATTAACTGGACTAAGATCTTTCAACTCTCATCCAAAGGGCTTCCTCATTTCAAAGAAGAACTGAGCTGAAGAAACCTCTTGAATGCCGATGTCATCAACCTTGATTTCTGCTTTCTTCTTCAGTTCAAATAACTGTCATATATTCAACTTTTTAAAACCTGCAGAAAACCTTTTCCTTTTTCATCAGTAAAATAGATTCAGATGTTGGAAGATGATAAAACTGAACAGCTGGTGTTTGGACCTGAAGCACAAAAGGATTGAGTAACATAACTCTAGCTTCACTATGTACAAGAGGCCAGAAACACAGGAGTAGTCAGCTATATCTGCCAAATCAGAAATATTTTGAGGATTAGATTTAGATTTTGGTACTTTTATCACTAGCCATCTAGATGACTACAGCTCTGGTTTGTTGTTTACTACCCTTTGCAGCGGCATCGCTGGAAGCTGTATTGTTTGTGTCCCTGTGTGTGCAGAGCAGATCAATTTAAGGTCAAGGTCAATAACAATATGGTCCGAAAAACAACTTTTAAAAGATCTTTACTAACAAAAGGGAGACAACATCAAACATATTTCATTCAGAAAAGTATTCCACATTATATAGTATCATATGATAAGTGATGTCATTACATAAGGGGATGCAGGCATAGCATCACAGTGAAGTAGAGTGGTCAATGTGATTGATATCACTCCACACAGACACCACAACCGTAACCAGTAGCAGAATGTAATCAACCTTGAGCTCTACTTTCTTCACTTAATCATCTCTGCACACGAACACACACATATGCAGGCGCAGTCAAATGAAAACAGATGGGATCCTTTTCACGTCACACTGTACAACAAGAGAGCGGAACAACAGAGAAGAGGAGCAAACAGAAACTGTAAATGGTCACAGGGGAGTGAAATTTCAAGTTTCTTCCAGGGCAGCGTGCCAGTTTTTCCTCTCCTGTTCAGGCACAGTTATTACAGAGTGGGAAGCAGAGATAGTCAGGCGCCCCAGTAGATTTTCTGCCCCACTGCACAATTCACTTCTACTCAAGAAATGTCAGACTGCAGGTTTAACTCTTTGCCTGCCCGGCACAGATAAATGTCTTCACACAGCAGGCGTTAGACGTTGACCCATCTCCCCCATCAGAGGCCATCCGGGCTCACTACTTTCCCTCTGCCATGTATATCCAGTAATTTACTGACCCCTGGGCTGCACTGTTTATGACTATTGATCAAACAGAGCTCCCAGTGCTAATTTAGTGCCAATGATACATTCTGTCATGAGGGGAAGCAGGAAGGGAGTATTGATTAACGAGCAGCTCTGCTCAGGGCGTTGCTGCAGCACTCTACAACAGGGGTCTAATTAACTTCCAAACCTCTTAAAGCACTGCGTTCATCCATGCTCTCCTTCAAAACCAGTGACACCAGAAGATGTGGTTCAATTCCCAGTGGGGTCATCCGTTCTGAAAATATATGTACTGGTAGGCAGCTTCAATGAAATAATTAACATCTAATACATCATTTAAAAAATATGTTTGTTATTACAGTCACAGCAATAAATCATACTGTGGTATTGTACACTGTGTGTTGTTATTATTATTGCAATTTTTTTGTCAGTATCCTTTTAAATGTGTGTGTTACTTAAATGTTCTTCTTTTTTAAATATTTTATCTCCAAACTAATTAAAATAATTTATATTCAATGTATGTGGCACAATTTACAAAGCAGTTTTGCTTTTGGTGAAAACTGAAGCAGTTCAGTTCTGCATTCATTTAACAATCTCCTCTGTTACACTGCCACCCAGTGACTCACTGAGGCTCCACCATTACAAAAATCAAGGCATTTTATTCAACGTCACACATCACAACAGAGTTGAAATATGAAGATAACAGTAGGAAACAGTCATTGATGTGAAAAATCAAGATTCAATTTGTTGAAGAAGTTAAACAAATGAACATAAATAACATGAATATACATTTGATTGTTGAAATTAAAAGGTGTAACTAAGCAGTAACTTGTTATGTTGTACAAATGCTTCCATATCATCCCTACACTTTTAAAAAGTACTAATACACTTAATGGCAATTTAACATAAGGCATCTTTCAACAACATATACAGTATGAAGCATTTTAAATAAAGGTTTTGGTTGTCTAATTAAATATAGAGTATTGAAAAGGAATCATGACAGTTGACAAGTGCTTAGTTTCAGTGCTTTGGAATAAGAGGCATAATACATAATGGTTTGTTTGATCAGTCAGAAAAGTCTGAACACTATCATCGCATCCAAAACTGTGATTTTACCACATACACATAAGCTGCTTTCAAACATGCACTGAACTCTGAACTGATATTCTCCTGAAATGATTCCGGAGAGGCTGTATGTGAGTGTCTGAGTCAGTTGGACTTTCTCCAGAGTATCTCCTGAATTTCCTGTTGTTGTTGTAAACGCATCTGACACAGAGAATCTCCTGCTGCATTCCTCATAAGTGAAAGGCAAAGTTTACGTTTAAAATTGGCTGTGCTGTTTCTCCTCTGAGGTCTTTCTTCTTACCCCAAAGCTCAACATGGTGAATGCTTCTCAAAGTTAAAGTTTGAGTTAAGATCAGTTACAGTTAAACTAAACTGAACTCTTCGACGCCTTTCCCTGTTGTGAAGTGTGAGTTAAACAGTGATAAAGTGTCTCACACTAGAATAGGGAGCTCAAGTGATTGGAGAGAGTCCAGACACAGTGAGCCCTGATGAAGATTTTCTATCCTCATAAACTCAGTTCAACTTCATGGCAGAACATCAAAGGCACAGCTAATCCTTTTTGTGAGTTACTTGCTCCAGGATTAAGTTTAATAATAATATGTAATAAAAATTATGTCAAACACTGAAAAAAAATAAAAATCATTTCTCAACCTGAGGAGAGTAGAAGAAATCCAACAAATTTGCATCCGAGCAACAGTTCTTTTGTTTTTACATGAACACTTCTACTTATGTGTGTTTTTTAACTATGTGCACAGTGATTGTGCACTGGAGAAAAAAATCTAACCCACAGGCTAAAACATTTGTGGACACAAATGCTGAAGCATTAATGTTTGCGGCCCCCTTCTATATCTGCTTTGAAACAAGTGGTGTCACAGTTTGTAGGTTAGACGCTTGCAGGGTCCTGAAACTGCTTTTCCTGCTCAGGGATAAAAATACACTGGTTCCAGTTCACCTGTCTCACTGACATTCATCAGACGATGTCACTGGATATACATAACTCTCAATCCACCAAAGTGGAGGACATAATCCTTAACATTTTAATCTTTAGTTGGAATGAACACCTGCACTGTCCAGATGTCATGAACATGTCAACTTCTTCCTAAGCCAAATTAAATTAACCTTTAGTTGATGGACAAAATGTCATACACTATGTACAAGGTGCAAAAGTCAACTGCAGAAGAAGAATAAGCAGTTTAAGTATTAAAGCACTACAATGGGCCTAAGATACAGTAAAGACCCATCCTTTGGTAGAACATATAGAATAACATAATCATTTTATGAGCAGAACATAAGGACTGCATCTCAAACAAAGTTCCAACACATCACCAAACAGCAGTCTTCATTAGAAGATGAACTGTACCACAGACAGTGGTTTTGATACGTGCAGTTGCACAGAGGTGGAGTTGGCCTCCTCTCTGCTCATACCCCTGAAGTGAACAAGGTTTCAGACTCCTGCTTGTCTAGAGCCTGTTTTTCTGGCAAAGGATCCTCAGCGTCCAGGTCTATTGTCGGAGTCACAGCTGTTTTCAGTCTCTGGGAGTTGGAGAAGGTTTTATTTTTAGAAAAGCAAAATTTTAAGCACGTCTGGTCTGTTCAAGCAGTAAAATAGAGAGGCAGCTATTTTAACCACCATGAGATTTTACAAGCTCATGAAATGTGCTTGTAATGTGGAACAGACATTAATGTTCCCATCAAGATCAACCACCAACATCAGATCAAAATTAAAAGGAGACATATTATGCTTTTTCCACTTCCCCTCTTCTCTAGTATGTTATGTATTTGTTTGTGTATGTAAAAGATCTGCAAAGATCCTCTCCTCCACAGAAAACACTGTTCCTGAAGTTCCTGAAATGTCAATAACCCAGGTTAAGATTATGAACCTGAGTATAATAATCTCCTTTAAATTTATAAGATTGGTAAACACGCTAAACATTGTACCTACTTAACAGTAATGCATGCATATGTTAGCAGTCTGAGTAATGTGCCTTGTAGTCACCTGAAGAACTGAGCCTTTGTTGCTGCAGATCTCTTGGATGGCACAGAGTGGGATCCACACTATAGACACCAGTGAAATGCACCAGCCCAAACATTCAGCCCACAGTGGGTAATTGTACTTCCCATAGTGAACAGGAGTGTACTGGACAATGCTGGAGATCAGAATGCACTAGAAGAAAAGGGAAAAACATTCAAGTTCGATACACAATCTTCATTATTAATGTGATTAATCTGGTCATTCTTGGGCAATAATTAGATTGATTATCTTAGAATAGACAAAGCCCCACCATCACCAACACAGGGCACAGCAGCAGCCAACAGACGCGGAAGTAGATGTTTGGGGTTTTTCCAATCATCCTTTTGATCATTATGGAGACACGTCGGATGCCTGATGGAAAATTACATGTGATGATTTTATACATGTAATGAAACCAGTGCTGATTTCACACTCGAAATAACCGCAAACCACAAAAAAAAAAAAGTATTTATGTGGTTTGAAAATCAAAGATGTTAAGAATTCCGTTTAAAAATAAACCAGCTTCAGGAAGTCCTGGGGGCTTACAAGTCTAAGCAAGTAGAAGATAAGCAGGATATCATGGTTAGAACTGTAGACTACTGTAAATATCTTTATCTACAGTCCATGGTTTGAACTCAAGAAATATGTGGATCTTACCAAAGATCCAGCACACAGCTATGACTTCAGAGAAAGCCAAGAATATGAGGGAAACCACAGCGGTGTAGTTGTCCATCAGCTGAAACACATAGATACCTCCCTGTGCACGAAGGGAGGAGAGGAAGACCAAAAAAGGTAAAGACATAAATTACAAAACAAGTTATGTAACTGTTATGTACCATGTCTTTTACCTAATATGTTGCTGTGAAGGGAAGGCGTTTCTTACTGTACCTTTGTAATGTGAGGAATTCCCAAGATGAAGCCAGTGAGACACACACCCAGGGTTATCAGCTCTTCTCTTTTCAGATAGGACAGAACTTTGGGTCCAAACTGGTCTTTTAGAAACGCCACACTGACCTCAACTGTGGCAAACTGCAGAGAACACAAAACATTTCCAGACTTTATAACTGTAATTCTATTGCATGTGTAGAACTGGTTTTGTTTTTATTTCTCACTTTTAGCCATTCTAGCATTTTGGTTGGGGCTACAGTTATTAGCAAAGGTCTGAGTGAAAGGCTTGGGTTGAACCCATAAGAGCCCAGGCCCATTTCTCCTTAAAGGTTTATTATGGTGGATATTAAACTGACCAAATGGACTACATGGATCACATTTCTTATCTTTTTTCAAATACGACCCCTATTGTCAGAGATCTGCATTATATAATATTTGATGTGTTACATTGTAACATTGAATTCATATTTTATTATTATGTTATTATATTTTATTCCATATTTTATTTATTTGTATCATGTGAAAATAATCAGTTTGAAAGAGCAAATATAAAATCTAATTTGTGTTACCAAGCATAAAACTATGTGTCAAAATATTAACTGCGCTGGTTCGGTTTAACAAAAAAAACGTTCTTATTTCACAAAGAAATGCGAGCATGAATGTGCACAGTTGGGGAAGATGTCTTCTGTAATTGTTTTGCCTTCATTAGTTTGGTAAAGGAACAACAGTTTTGAGAAGATTCCTCATGTGTACTTTCCTCTTGACAAAATGAAACCAGTGAGAAACAAAATCTCCTTGATCTCAGGTTTATTGACACATAAGTGTGCAGGGCTCCAGCGTTCTGCTTCGTCCTCCCCCTTTGGTACACACTCCTGTGAGAGGTAGACATGTTTACCTGGCTGTCGAGACCCAGACACAGCAGCATGAAGAAGAACAGAGGGGCCCACAGCTGGGAGACGGGCATGGTTGAGAGGACCTCAGGGTACACAACAAACACCAGACCAGGACCTAAAAACATGATATAACACACAGGCTGTTAGTTCTACAGAACAACAGGTAACAAGATCTGTCTTATTATCCACAGTAGCTTCTACAGTGGCTTCATCCCTAAAGGGTATCTCTTTTTTCTAAATTCATAAAAACAAACATTGATAAATTCCAGATTTCTGGAATTAAACTAATGTGATATCAATGACCTAACCCCCTGAAAAAGGCTTTAAATTGCAACGCAATTAGTTTAATATGACCATGCCATGATTATAAAAGCATTTTAATTGTTGCCTTGGACTTTTCTAGGATTTTTCTATGTCTGCTTGCATCCTATCCAAGGAGCAGCTCAAACAAACTGAAGTGAGCCCAGGAATCGCTCCTAACTTAACAACAACGAATGATGCAAAGTAATGACCAAGCTGCAGGAGAGAGAGGAGGGAAGGTGGTTCAGGTGTCAGGTGACTGTTGCCAGTTAACTAATCATTCACTAATATTATGTCAAGAGTGACTAAACCTGCACGCCATGGGTCGGACCTCCTACTAGATCCATTTACCGTGGCCAAATGTGTAGAAATACCAGTGTAGCATAATGGTAAACATCTAGATTTTATTCAGTAACTTGTGGAGGCATACAGACCAGTTTATTGCGAGGGAGGTGAATGTGATCAGGCCAAACAATATTTTGTAGAGCTCTACGGTCAATAAACAAGAAAGGTGATGAGTGTTGCTGCCAGTGGAGGAAGATGGAGAACATGATACTTTAAACCTCATAAATTATTCATTCAATGTCATCATATGTTTTCTTTGCTGCACAGTAACACTCCACCCACGCTGCATGCAGAACGTCTTAAATATTCAATGTGTGCTGCATTTTTACAATGTTTAATAATGTTTTCATTATTAAGCACAGGTGAAAGTTATTGTTTGACAAAATGATGAAATGATTGGAACTAAATAATAATACATTTATTATGCTACTATAAAATGAGATTGAGACCTGATAAGGTAATATATTTTGTTTGTAGGCATATGTGTGGTGTAATATCAAAGACCATTGTGAAACCAATCACACCTATTTCATCATTGTGCACTCAATGTTCCTTCATTATTACCCCGTCATCAGATGTGAAGAGAACTTGGGGTGTATGTTCAAAAGATAAAACAACATGTCACCAGTGAGTTTCATCAGGGTTGATCGAAGGCTCCTTGAGCTATGACTAAGATTTGAGAGGCCATGTGATATTTTGGTCAATGGCAGCCATGTTTTTCCACCAATTTTGCTAATTGAAAATAGAAATGTGCATCTCAGGGGCTGTATTGTGACACAGTAGGTGCCACTGCAGAGGTGGTTCAATCCGGAGTTTACATGTTCTACCCGTGTCTGTGTGGGTTGTGTGCTGCATACATGCAGACATGGGTTAGGTGGATTAACTGTAGAATGTCAGCTGGGATGGTTGATGTGATACACTGGTGACCTGGTCAAGGTGAACCCTGCCTCCTGCCATATGACAGCTGGTATATAGATGATGAATGGATGTGTATCTCTGTTCCCCAAGGCTGCATAACACGTTTGGTAAAAATCCAAGAAGGTTCCATTTATTTTACTGTTTGCATTGGGCTATACATTTGAGCCTATGATGTGACCTTGATCTTTGATGGATTTGGAAAAAAAAACAATCCTAATGCAGATCTTAATCATAGCCCCATCAACATAGCAGGTTTATTCCAAATGGATTTAAAAACGGCAGCATTCTCATTGTGACAGAGACAGACAAAGGGTTCAGCAACCGACTACAGTGACGTTGCTGCTGTGTGGTTGCATGACTCAAAATAAGCTATTTCTTGTAATTACCTTTAATGAACTGATCTTTGGCTAATTCATTAACTAACCCTCTAATCTTTCACCCACATGCCGGAGAACTGGCAGGAGATGGCAGCAAGAAATCAGCAGTGATCACTAAAGCTCCTTTTCACTGGGAATTCACTTTGGCGTTCAGTCCTGAGTCAAATGAGTCAGGTTTAACCGGCTCCGATCGGCAGTTAGAAACGTGAACGCTTTGTTTTGGCAAGACAGCTAGGTGAGATGAGCAACTCAGCTGTGGGTGAGTTTGTGATGTTGACATTACGTCTGTGTTAAAAAAACAGAAAGGCAAATGTCTGTTCTAGCAATGATAAAGGAGTCCATCACCTTTCTTAGCCAAACTAGCGTATACCTGCTGATTTTGGTGTAAAAAAGGTGAAACTCTGAAATGATACTGAGCTACTGCTGCAAGAGGAAAGAAGATGCATTCAGAAAAGTACAGTAAGAAAATGCAGTCATTGTTGATTGGCCAACCATGTCTGTATGCTCATTTAGAATCATTCTGGAGGAGAATTAAAAAACAGAGAGGATCAGATCAGACCACAAGCAAGTCATCATTTGGCTGGGATTCTAACGGACAGAGGCAGTGTTTTCAGCACTTAACTGGATTCTGATCTGAGCCAGGGGCTGAACACATGATGTCTCAGTATTTAATAATGCATTACTGAACTGACAAAGCTCCTGTTCAGATGCTGTTCAAACATCCAGTTACAGAAGCCAAAACCCTTTTTTTTAATGTTGCACAAAGAAGTCCAGCTTTTTCAACCTTGAACCCTCACTGCCGACCAGACATGTGCCAGCTTTTTTAAATCTGATTTACATTACATTTGCATTTACAGTACACACAAAGTTGTTTACATGTTGCAGCTGTTTCACTATAATTCATAGGTTAAGCTAAGTGCTTGGTTTAATTGCTATTATAAAGGCAGATTTTCAGGGTAATAAGAAAGAATGCTTCTCTGTAGAGTAAAGGGTTTTGCTTCAAATATGGGAATTCATCTGTGTGTGTAACAAACAGAATGTACATGTACCGCTTGTATATGTGTTGATATTTGTTTTCTTTTCTTTTTTTAAATTTTTGCGTCACTGAATCCTGCGGAGGATCTCCTGCTGTGTTCTCACATCGGCTCCTCCTGCGGACTATATACTACAGGGCGCTAGACAGAGAAAGTCCCCAGAAACTTGGAAGGCTCTGAATCAGACATTTATTATATTATTACAATTAAAAAAATATTTTCCGGAGCTGAAGAACGCATCATATAACTACTCTTACATGGTTTTCGCTGTAAAACCTGCCAGATTGTTTTTTTTAAGAAATTGCCACTATGTTGTCCTCATGAAACCTGCATACTTATTCTGTGCAGACCAACATCTGTGTTTAGTTACATAATGTAAGCAAGAAAGAAATCCTCCCCAGAGGATAAAAATAAAACCAGGGCTTGTATTTGACACTAGAGGTTGGTATCATATTCATACAAAATGTTCATTGTTCTTTGTTTCTGTAACATCTTGGAATGTACAGTATGTATTCCACATATACCCCATGCTATGGTGCTATGGTTTAAATACTTACTATAAAACAAAGCTTTATTATCAATTATCATTCCAGGCTTGATGCTTACCTCCTGTGGCTATGTTGTCCACTGGGAGGTTGTGTATATGAGCCATGTATCCAATGGCTGAGAAGATCACAAGCCCAGCCAGAATACTAGTGAATGAGTTGGTAACTGACACGATCAGAGCATCCCTGGGAAGAGGGATGACAAAATAAGCAATTTCAATCCAGTTTCCAGGAAACCAGAAAAATAACATTTCAGGAAACCAAGCAGCCATTACATCAAGATAGCTGTTTACATTATCTATTCAGGTCAATTCTCTGGAGGATGGGATAGACTAAAACAAAATGTTCAGTCCTTACCTGAGAATGTTGTTGTTGAACTTGTTGTAACTAGCCATCGAAATCATGGACCCAAAAGCTATTCCCAATGAGTTAAACACCTGGGCAGCTGCATTAACCCAAACCTATGATGGAGACGCAGGAGAATTAACTTTCCCCGCCGAGGAGGTTTGGTTTTCACCCCTGTTCGTTTGTTGGTTTGTGTGTTAGCAAGATTACACAAAAAGTACTAGACAGATTACTGCGGAACTTGGTGGAAGGATGCAGTATGGGTCAGGGAAGAACCCATACAATATTTTGATGTGGAACCAGATCAAGAAATTAACTTTTTTTAACTTTGGGAGATATAGGGCCATATTTATTTATTGACTGATTGATTGATTTTATGTTTTCTACAGATTGTCCACTGAATAATTCATGGCTCTTGAATAAAAAATCAGGCACATTAGGGGGACTAATTTCCTGCAAATGAATTGATCGTTGAATTTAAGAGGACTGTTGGGCCTTGGCCAAGTTATATGACATTGTCATTCTACTTTAATCTAGTTTTAAAGTGCCCCAGCCTTCATTGAGCAATGTAACAGATTTGTTAAGTATAGTATATTCATTGTTACAGAGACCCACCTCAGATCTCAAATTAAGATTTACATGTAAAGTGTGTTCTGGTGTGTTGAACTATTCTCAATGCAGTAAGTATTCAGTGTTCCCATTCTTGTGGTGCTAAGGAGTCAAGAGACTCCCAGCTGTAGTCAGACCAGACTATCTGGGACATTTCAACCCTCTGCACTGATTTTAATATTTTACTTTGGCAATTTTCCCTAAAATATTCAAAATCAAATTTTCCACCGATTGACTTGAATTGTGCTGAGAAAGATCAAAAAAATTTTGTACTTGTCCTGAAATGACCCTTTTCTCTTTTTTCTCTTGCAGTTCTTGCTTGAGTTGCTTCTGAACCTTGAGCATACGAAAGTCCTCTCATCTCACAACAAAGACTTCAGACTTCATCTAAAAGTTGAAGGCAATGTGTAACCAATGTCCTAAGAATTCACCACCATTTTCATTGACTTATTTATACATTAACACACTCTCACCTTCACTTCAAAGAGTCTGCTCCAGACAGGTGTGATGAAGAACAGGATACCATTTTTGGCCCCAGGAAGCTGCAGGTTATTGATGAGCAGGGCGAACAGAATGAAGTATGGAAATATAGCAGTGAAATACACAACCTGTGTGACACAAAACAAACAATGAGAAGCCGAACACGTGAATGTGTGGGTTTGCCTTGGAAGGTGAGGTTGCGATAGTTTGCAACAGCGAAGGAGGACCCTAACCCACAAAAACAATAACCACCATAACGTATAAACATTTGCTGGAAAGCAGCATAATTCTGACCTTGCCAGTGGATTTGACTCCTTTAAATATGCACAAGTACACAATGACCCAGGCCAACACAAGATAGCCAAAGAGTTCCCAGCGAATGCCACCAACTTCTTCAATGCCATCGGTTTTCTGCAGAAGCTTGTGACTGGAAAAGTAAAAAAAGAAGAGTGAGAATGTAAAATTAACGATTAAGTGATTCAGTCCATATAGCTATGATCAATCTATCAAGCACTCATGATGAAATGACAAAATGATTGGGTGATATTATTGTTTATACCAAAAAACAAAGCTAATGTGGTTCATCAGGACTGTGTGGGAGACCTTTGATCAGATATCTGTATGACACATGCCTAATGAAATAAGCACATGATCCTGCAACAATTTTTATTTTATTTTGATTCACACTTAGCTAAACCTTGACTTGTATTCGTGATGTCGCGTTTTTGTTGCTTAGCCAAACACAGAGAAAAATAAAAACAGAAATCGGGACAAAAAAACTAAAACTTTGGAATTAAATTCTGTGTTTGTTAAAAACCAACATCACACAATAACGGGAATCTGATTCAGTTTTTAGGGCCACTAAGAAATTTTGTTCTTTTGTGAGGGCTGCCCGCAGTAAGTGTGGGACTTTTTTTTTAAACAGCTTAAGTGCTATAAATACTGTAAAGACTTAAGTTTCTCACTCAAAGAACTGTTGACTGGCAGACTGGAGGTGGGTGGCGTTGCCTTGGAAACCACTGGAACAGTTCCCCACGACATTCCAAGTGTTGTTGCAAGACACCCAGGGAAGCGTCGCTCCGAACGAGTTGAAGAGATAGTAAAGAGCCCAGCTCATGAGCACATTGTAGTACGTGGAGTACACAAAGGAGAGAACCACTGTGGCCAGACCAACACCTGTTGAGTGATATGCAGCGGGGGGGGGACACACAAAGTGAGAGACGACTCTGGACAAGTCAAGTCTGAAAACTGTAGGGGGAAAAATTGGACACTTGACCTCTTCAACTTATATATATATTGTAAAACTGCTCTCATTGTAGTGAGTTGTCAATGATTTGGGCCCATGATTAAAAGGATGGGTATAATCTAGTCTCCACATAAAGATTGATGACAGAGAAGAGCCAGTGTCTGGGATGTGGCGGCTAAGATGAAGTCAAGCAAACTGAGCCAATGTTAAAAGGGATTCCAGCAGCCATGGATTACAAATTCCACGGTGACATTTGGCTGGTGAATAAAACAGGCTCTTGGCTATAGTGAGCAAAGATGAGATCAAAGTTCAGACAGATTCAATTATTCAGTCTTTTAGCACCTTCTGAGCTGTGTGTCAGGTTTCAGGTTGGGGTGTGTGTGTCTTCATTCTGGCTGCCATGTGTGTATTCAATAGGCATCGGCATCGAGAGCAGGTGCAGCTTCATTAGGAACAGGACTGCTACATTAGAAGTATACGGGAGAATATATTTGACACCATGTGCTTATTCTATATAAACTCTAATTTCTAGGACAAGAAAAGAACTGCTAACTAGTTGATTAAAAAAATGTCACCCCTCTCTCGTAGTAATCATGTAGCTGGAGCTTACAGCCAGTAAGCTAATTTGCTTAGCAGTGTGGGAAAATGGGAGGTTTTTTCACAACCATTGCGCTGAAAATGTACCTGAAGGCACAAATCATGTTGAAGTCAGACGTTCGTTTGACCTCATGATTTGATTATAAGTTGAATAAATAAGAGCGAGCAGAAGATCAAGCAGGGCCTGCAAGCCCTTATTTTGTGAGCATAAGGTTGTAGCTCTGCAGAAAAAGGCAGCAGTTACTGCACTGACCGACACGCCTTTGTTTTCACTGATATTTGAATTGGTCTCTTGCACAATGTAAAGTGCCTGTATATTTTAAATCTGTTGTTGTTGTTAACGTACACAACGAGTCTAATGTTGCTCCCCAAGGCACCATGCAGTTTTATGTGTAAGACATCTTGACTCAGGAATAGCACATATCCTCAGACTGTTAAATCAACACACTTGAACTATAAAGCACTAAAAACAGGAGTGTTGCTACAAACAACAGTTACCTCAAAACAAACCTATACGCAGTTACAATTGTATCCACACATACAATTCTGTTATATTATGTTTGTCTGCATTCTGATCAACTGATGTGGCAATAATGCAATTTGTGATTGTTAATGAAAAAAACAACAACCTGTTAAATGGGGACATGGACGGGACTATTTCTTGGCTGGGATGAGGAATTTTCTTGAAGTCTCCATAACCCATATGTTTCCAGTCTTTGTGTTAAGCTAACCTAACTGGCTGCTGGTTCCAGCTACATGTTGAGCGTATATACACGTACATCAGCGAGGCATCAAACTTCTCATCTCACTTCCATCAAGAAAGCAAAGAAGCATATTTTCATAACTGATATTGCTGTTCCTGATCTTAAATGTTATCCTTTCTTTTTCTTTCTATCTGTGCAATCTGTGACGTTTGACAGCTAATGACATCCATTTTACCAGTGACGGCAACAACAGCTCCATCCCTGAAGCAAAGGTCTCTCTGCTGTTTTTCAGAGGTATATAAAAACTTTGCCTGCCAAATACATTTTGTTATGTTGTGGAAAGGCTGGAATGCCATGCTCCACTAGATCCAATGTCATTATTTGGTAAAATGGAAGGAAAGGTCGGCTGAACAACAGCTCTGTGTCTACATAATGACAGAGGTAAAGGAAGCCCCTCTGAGCTCCAGGATCAGCTAAACCCACTGGGTATAGTCCATGTGAAGCGCTCCCTCCTTTGTTATGGCCTGTTTGCCTTCACTCTACTCATCTAGCTTACATGGTCGCTCCACTGTTAAACCAGACACCCTACGGGTGGTGTAATGATAGCTCATTTCAAACTGCCAAAGCATATATCACTCTGCTGAAATCAAAAACAAAGCAGATCATGTTAAAATGGTGTCATTCAGTTGGAGCTATCGGGCCTTTCTCAATCTGGACCCTACAACTCCCACCCTATCAGTGTGTTACTTGGTTTGTTTCCAAACTCAGGGTGTACTTCCCTCCGTACAGTGGAAACTGGAACTGTCATCACAGTTTGTAACCACAGTTACTCCTAAATCAAACCAAAGCTTTGCCTTTCTGTAAACATCTTCTTATGATTTTTTTCCCTAAATGTACAACACTTTACTATCAAATAAACATATCTTCCATTTTCAGACCAGAAGAGGATTTATCTGATACATTAATACAATGTAACCTTTATTGACATCTGTATGAAGGTATTAAATGTCTCGCCAAGTTTGAGTAGTTTCAGAGTAAGAGTTTGTTTGGGTGGTCAGGACCCTCCATGCGAAAGTGTGGAAGTGGGAAGGAAAGGTGTGGAGGGGGTGGTTTAGTCTTGAATTCTTTGCTTTTGTCGGGGTCATGCCTCACTGAGATAATTCCTACCTAATTCATGTAACCAGTTGAAATAATACATCCATATATGATTAAGTCTAAAGCAGTAAATGAAACATGAGCATATATGTTGATTTGTCATAGATATTTGTGGGCATCTTAATCACTGATCACAGGTACATCACAGTAAACTGCACTTGGGTTGCACAGGGAAATTATTCAAGAAGAACATACAGAAAACAACTACCTGCTTTTGGCCCTTGTTTAGCACAGTGCAATAACCAGGAAGAAATGAGCGATAAATCAAGTGAAGGACCCAAACGTTTTGACCGGGTAGATAATCTCTGTCTTTAAGGAGATAAGAAAACTATGGAGAAAAATCTTGAGTTAGAACATGAGAAACAGCATTTTCAATTCACACCCACAAGCACTGATTGTTGATGGCTGGGCTCTTGTTTGATTTTGACAGTGGTCCATTTGATGAGCTGCAAAGTGACTGTCGGTGCTCTCTTAGTCCTAGAGTCTACACATCCTTGTTCACTCACATGTTTGATTTTCAATTTGATTATTTACCACTAGATATGTGAGATTATTTTTTTCATGTGCATGGTACGCCTTTGCACAAACCACCCATTGTGCTGAACAACAATTTAACTAATGTTTGCAATTTGATGAAACAACTACTGTCGACTGTAAGAGCACACCCACATTCACCAACAGATCCATTAATTATCATTCAATTGTACAGCATTTGATTATTGGATTTTGGTATAATATCGGTTCATGTTTGAATTATTTGATTATCTCTTTTTTTGTGAATTTAAAATGCTTTTAATGTGCTTTTAAAAAAAGAGGTCAAAAAAGGCACTGATTGTAAATTTTGCTAAACAAGTTCTCATCCATCAACATGTGAAAACAATTAATTTATCACACAGAAAATGCAGATTTGATTACAGACTGAAAAACATGCCTTCACCAGGGTTCAATATTTGACCCTTAAAACATTGGATCTCGAACATCGAACACGCATACATTGAATATTTTCTTCTTTTAATTAAAGAAGTGAGCCCTAGGAAAGCAGTGAAAAAAGAATACCTGTCTCACAATGTGAAAATAATAGAGTCTAGTTCCTTGGTTGGATCCAGGAACACAAATCACAAAGAACTGTTGTGATCAGTGGCAGCTGGTGAGGGAGGTCTGGGCAACATTCCACTACAATAGAACCAAGAGCAAAGAGAAGACCTGGTCCAGAAGGAAGTGAGAGCTGGGGTAGACGAGCTATGTGCAGGCCAGATGGGCTCGGTGATGGACCATGAGCTATAATGATCCGAATTGTGGTAGTGATGGGGTAAGGTTGAAAGAGGAACTCTGGAGCACTTTCTTAGCACCTGTCAGAGAGGGTCACTATTACGAGGGCCACAACCAAGGGCTGAAGCTAATCGCTGAGTTTTTCTGCCACACCATTAACCAAATTAAGCTTCTCAGACCATCAACGACCAGAGTCACACTGAAGAGACCTAAGCAGGCCTTCTTGGAACAGCACGTGACAGGGCAGCTGAGGGTGGAACTGGGAAAGCAACACAGGTTCCAAGAAGACATAGCAGAAACCGCCTTTAGACCAACAGTGTGTCGTTGGAGTCAGGGTGCATACATCAGGGTAAGAATTCAGAACTGCTGGAGGAGTGGTGTATCCATTAAAGTAAGGGGCAGTGGTTTCACAGGAAATTCACTGTGCAATGCCGAAGACCTCACAGGCATCACCAGCGCATGAAAATGAAAAGTCATCAACAGAGCTTCAGAGAGAAAGCCTTGAGGGGTTTGTGGATCAAGAGGGACAACCCGTGGACTAAATCCTCTTGGACAAGGCTGTAACCCCAGTTACTATGACTCATGATGTGTTCAAGTGCATCAACAGATGTCTGTTAGATCCATAATCAAGAGTACAATTTGCTGTAATTATTGTGGAACAAGACACAGGAACTTGAAAGCCGCTGCATTTCAGCACATGGCACATTACCTAACAAAAATATTCTCTGCGTCAATGAAGAAACCCCAACCCTACTCACGTGAGAGCCTTTTGTCTGGAGAGTAACTCACCTTTGAACAAGGGACAAATCTTGTTGAGAGCATGCACTGGTCCTAAACGGGTGTACTGTCCAATAGCAAACTCCAGGAAGAGCAGAGGGATGCCACACAGGAGCACCATGGTGAAGTACGGGATCAAGAAGGCCCCTGAATCAGAAGAGGAGAAGAAACCAGCTGATAGGTAGCTGTCTGTTGCCTGGTTGAGATGGATAAGGTGTCATAAATGCTGTGTCATTGTCTAAATAAAGAATACTTCCTGAATACAACTCCCTGAGTTATTATAATTGGGAAATACATAATTTAATAAAGTGCAACAAATCACTAATAACATGATCGTATTGTGTGGTGACGTATCGGTACAAACTCATTTGGAGGGTGCCAGGTTTTGAGCACAAATGTTTAATAGCCTGTCATGTCATGTATACAGAGCTGGCTTTGTCTTTGTAGACTTACTGTACATCCTTAAACCAAACACACCCCATAACCCTCTTTACTCAGGAAGAATACTCCCTTCCAGCCATTTGTCAGTTATATAGTACTTTCCTTTATTGATGGCTTGATGGCTTACTAGTGTGCATCCCCACTTAATAAACAATAAAAGAAGACTGTTATGTCACGGCAAAGAAAAAGGTCATATGCTGAGGCCATTGCCTAATGGCAGCTAGATAGTTTTAGATGTGAAACCTTGCTGAGTCACTCTTAGAATGCAGTTCCATCCTGTTTGACAGAAAGTGAATTTACCACATCTCTGAACAGGGATTATGAACAAACAGACACTCATTTCTATTGTTTAGAACAATGGGGAGGGGGGTTGGTACTTTGGGTGTTTTTTTACAAGTATTATGAAAGTCTAATACTTAACTTATTTCAGCTGCAGCAGCCCATCCACATGCTGAAGAAATCATATTAGAATTCTGTTATATTTGTACAGTATATCTTTATATATTTCCTTCAGGATCAATAAAGTATCTATCTATCTATCTAGCACCAAATCATGACATATACAATGTCAGGGCAGAGAATAGTGGAGACAATGTAGTGGAGAGAAATCCATCAGCTCCAACAATGATTGAGCACTCACTAACAGTGGAGAGATAATAATAATAATAACTACATTTTAATCATTGTTGTTGTTATTTAATTAAGCACACGTTGAAATGTATTCAGTACTCTCCACAGCCGTTCTGCAGTTCCTTTGTGTAATGACTGTGTCTCTTCATGAGGAGGCATCGATGAAACGATTCTCGATGCTACAACCTTAAAGGTCATTGTAAAGAAATATATCAGAATAAAAAAGGAAAAAAATAAGACTATTTCATTTTAAACATGAACACATCCCAGCACCACCCTCATCTGACACATGCAAAGCACAGCAGCAGTCACCCCAGGTGAGAGCCTTGTGTGTGGGGCAGCCTGAGAGTCTCACCGCCGCCGCTGCTGTAGCACAGGTACGGAAACCTCCACACGTTGCCCAGCCCCACCGCGTAGCCCACCGACGCCAAGATGAACTCCAGGCGGCTGCTCCACGTGGGTCTCTGCGGCTCCGCATTCCCGGTCTTCTCGGCGATCCCTTTGAGATCCAGAGGTTTCAGAGCCGCGTGGTCTCTCTCATCAGCTGCTGCCTCCGTCTGGTCGACCTTCATCGTGGCTGATGATTAGAGCAGAGTGCTGGGTTTAGTTGCTATTCTCAGACGATGCTGACAATTACGCAAGACACGGAGAATAATAACTGTATATGTATAGAACTGCTACGCGCCGAGCAGCGAAGTAAACGCCGGGTCTTTGTGGATAATCCTGCAATCAGCTCTCTGAACGATGATTATCAATAATAGACAATAACACACGCCATTTAGACGGCTCCATTCAAAGCCCTTACAACACAATGGTCATTCAAAACCCACCGCGATCTGCTCCCAGTTCAGTCACTAAATTGCACTGTGACATAACTGCATATGCTCTTTTCCATCCGCCCTGGTTGGACCACTCAAACACACAGGGAGTGTTTGGGATACGCCTTTCACCAAAATAAAAGCTGACCGGTGGCTCGCTCTGTAAACATCAGGCGTCAGTGAGGAAGTTTCAGTTTGATTGCATTACAGGCAAACCACATTGATTTTGCACATCGCGTTGTTTCTGTTTTCGCTTTGAGCAAGACTCGTTCAGCTGCAGGAATGTTTCTTTTTTTTTGTAACAAAATGATATCTTGATTAAGTTTAGGTTGAATGTTTGGTTTTTATTGACTTTGTATTCGACCATAAAGCTTTATTCTGCTGATGTTTGTGTTCCTCTTATATTTTCTTTTCTTTTTGTTGGAAACTGTTTTTTATTATGTGGGCAGGTACAACTACATACAATTGACATTTTTGTCCATTGTCTCTGTTACATAACCCCCTTCCGCTTTGCAAAATACAAAAGTCAATACATAAATAATTAACTTACATTTTGAAAAGATCAACAAACAAAACAAACCCTTACTTTCCATACCTCCTTTTACACAGTAAGGGTCAGGTCAGTGGCAAATTGTTGGTAATTGTTGTTGGGTGTTGTATAGGTGGTAATTCGTCCTGTGATGACTGTAACCTAACTATGGAAGGTTTCTGCAGACATTCGGTGAAAATATATTTGTTTAAAAATGCAAACAAAAATAAACACATGTTTATATTTACGTAAATATCAAATCACCACAAACAAATGGATAAATAAACAAATAAATAAACCCCGGGTCCAGGCAGTATTTCGGTATATAACTAAGTATTAGTTGATTGTAAAGTGTATATATAAAATAGTTCAACTGTCATTTGCAGTAAGTGTTGTATTTAACCTCATTTTACCGTAAAGTGAGACTGAAGAGCGTTATAGCTCTTATGTGGGCAGAGAAAATGAAAAGAGTTTGTTGCTTTTATTTTGAAGTGCAGTGTGGTTTCTATAGATGCTGTTGGTGTTGGTGATTCTCAGCAGAATTACAACCACAGACTATAAATACTCCTCTGCCCTCCTAGGGGAAGTCCTTAAAAACAAGACATTTGACTGGATCCAACCACACCCACAGTAAAACGCTGGGCTTTCAATGCAGTCGAATGTTGTGTGTTGTTAACTGGCAGTTTAGCTGCAAAGTTGATGGTGTCCTATTACTATGGGTCTGTGGTTGTTTCATTCATAACACTGAAACATCTACCTCTGGCCACTGATTGGACAGCTTCTTTGACCAATCATTGGAATCCTCGGCCATACGTCACTGTTGCGACTGTGGGAGTGTATGTAGATGTTTGGTTCTGTAAGAGCAGTGTCACACTCTTATGAGAAATACACGGTTTACAAAGATTTCATCAGGTTTGATTATTGGCTTCATTCCTTGTTAGTATATCGTTTATTGAAGCTTTACCACAGATATGATTTACAATTAATAACAACAACATCTGGGAAAAACCTCCTCCAGGGTGACACTTGCATTCATCAGGGAGATCCCCTCCATGGCAACAAGCCTGCAGTTATACATATTATTCATCAACAAAGGATATAACCAAGAGTACTGATAAAGGACAACCTTATTTATACAGTATAATAAATCTATTCAAGTCAATAAAGCGTTTTAAAGGGGATTCTGCAATAATCAGTCAAGTCTATAGATGTGTTTTCTCACTGAGCTGTTTATAAATACATTTTTATCCAGATGTTCTGCAGCCCTCTTCCAGAAGATGGTCAACAGTCCCTTAGAGAGATCTCAGTAGAATATATAAAGACAAACGTTGAAGATGATCTTACAAAACCTGGCAACCCAAAAGTTGTTATTTATGGCTTATAATAGAGTGTTAGTAAATGGTATATTAACCACAAATAAGGGCTCATGTGAACCATTAAAAATTATTCCTTGTTTATTTGTAAAGTTTGGAATAAACTTTCATGATTGCCTCTCAAAGATCTGCCAGGTTGTTCCAAATGTTTTCCTTTTAAATTTTGAAATGTGCCTTTAAATTGTGGACACCCAATCAAATAGAATGCTCACATGAATTATTTCCCTTGAAGTATTTTATGTAAGTATATGCAAACAAATGCAAACTGACTTTGCATGCTGCTGGAAACTTGTTGCACCGACTGTGCTGACCTTGGGGGTTTTGCCTGTTTGTGCCTCATTGAAGAGAAGTCTTTTGGCGAAGTGAATCACAGCTGAAGCTATGTTACAGCTGAGAGGGGTCTTAAAGGAGGAAACTTCATGTTTCTGAAAAGAAATGACTCATTTATTTATGATAGACTCATAGTGGCATTTTGCTTTTGCATAATTGTTTTTAGCTATTGCTTGTATATTTTTTTTATTTATCAGTTTCTTTTACCACTACTTTTAACAGTTTTTAATTAATAATAATAAATAATAATAACTGGAATTTATATAGCACCTTTTCAGGGGCACAAGGACCCTACGTGTCTGTCGAAAAAAGAAAAAAGAGGAGAATAGAAAGTAATTTAAACAAAACAGGACAGAAATAGACTGAGCACTAATGACAGGGTGGAGCCAAAGGCCTCAGTGATGGCCTCTGGTGGTGGTAATGCTGTATCATGATATTTAATGTGCTTAATGTCATGTGCTTTTGTTAAGCACTTTGTAAAGGCTGTTTTGATAGGTGCTATGTGAATAAAGTTATTCTTTTTCTCATTCTCGTTACTCGTATTCTTATTCCCACATAGGCCCTCCCAATTTACGACAGAATAGAACCACCTCTCAGCTTAAAGTAGTACAGTTCATTTTTAGGTGCGAAACCTTGCTGAGTCACTCTTACAACACAGTTAAATACTGTTTGACAGAAAGTGCATTTATTACATCTTTGTACAGTGATAATCACAAACACGAAGTCATTCATTTATTGTATAGAACACTCGGGGGGGGGGGGGGGGGGGGGGGTACTTTTGTGTTTTACAAAAGTTATGAAAGTTTATTATTTAACTTACTTCAGCTGCAGTCAGGTAGATTTAGCTCATCTGGTCTGACTATATATTACACAAGCTGGTGGCATTCAGTCTGTGTCTCTCTTCCCCATGACTCCCACACCATTTATTGTTTTGGTTGTAATCTCATTTTTACATAATTATTTTTCTAATCCTTTAAAATAAACTTACCTTTAGTTCAAACTCATGTGTGGTCTTCCTTACTTTGTTCATTCTTGAGCTGGGTTGTGAAACAACACATTCAAGACCAAACTGTCATTTAAGATGATGAAGATCCCTTGTATATGTTTGAAGGTCTTCCACCTTAGTTCAGTTGCCAATAACAAGACACCCTCTTCTAACGCAGGCCCGCCACAGGCTGATCAGGCCTGGGAGTGTGTCTCTAACATCTTGTGGCCTGGTTGGGATCTTTCGTCCTGATCCAGAGGGGGATTGACTGCAGTGTTCTGCAGTGCGTGATGTTTTGTGATGTGATTTCTATGTTTCTCTTTGAGCAACCTGATGGTGGATATTGGAATAAAACCCCTGCAGCTGACCTCCACAGGGCAAAGTATTTCCAGCCATGTTTTCTTGCCTCAGGCGACCCTTGGGTTCTGACTATGGTTCTGACAGGCTTTTAATGGTTCAGTGTGTAGGATTTAGTGATACCTAGTGCTGAGGTCACTCTCCCCTTCCAAAAATGAAAGAGAACCTGTGGTAGCCTTCAGTTGTCATAAAAACTCGTCAAGTCTGAGCTACTGTAAAAAACATGGCGGCCTCTGTAGAGAGGACCTGCTCCTGATGTAAATATAAAGGGCCCATTTTAGGGTAAAGACATTTTTTATATACATATTAGATGATTACACACTAGTGAAAACATCACTAGGATTATTTTGTATTCATTTATGCCAATAGATCCCTTTCACCAGACCACAATATTAAAACAATCAAATAGATGAGATTAAAATGGCCAAAGTTTAGAGAGAATGAAATCTGATGATCACTTGCAAGAATAGAGAACAGAGAGAACGAGCATGTAGGAGGAAGGAAGTGGAAAGTGTAAGGGGAAAAGAGGGCTAAGTGGAGAAGGGAGGCAGGCGGAATAAGTGAGTGATTTGGGAAATACCAATTGAGGTGTCCATATAAAATAAGAGCAGATCTGAAAGATGGAAAATTGAAGGGTGCACTGAGAGAGAAGGGGTGAAGAGAAATAGTGAAAGCATATTGCTGGAATTTTAAGAAGAAATACTCCAGAAAAAAGTAGTGCTGGGACACATGATATACACCATAGTGTAGCATATGGAGGATGTGAAGTAATGAGGTCAGGGTACAAGACAGAATCACATATGCAGATGCTGTCAAGATGGTGAACCAGAGGAGAGGTAGAGATTCAAGATACCCAAATGAAGAACAACACATTCAATAACAAGAACAACCAAAAGAGGGCAAAGTGTGGAATGGTTTAAAAAAAACTAGTCACTTTTATAGCAGAATGCATAAGTGCTCCAATGGAAAGCAAATCAAAAACTGAAAGAATACAAATAATAGTAAAAGCAGCAGCAAATCATCTGAAAATTAATGAACTGACATGGGAGGAAGTGACAAATGATCCCAGTGCACAGGCAAGCCAAGAGGCAGCATGGGTTGGATAAAAACATGGTTTTAATATTACAATGGAATGGAAGGAGTTTGGTGGTAAATGGACAAGAGCTTAATAACTTCAAAAATCAGTAACCCAGTATCCCAAATTGTTTGTGTGCAAGAAACATGCAACAAATCTGGATTTTAGAATCCTCCTTATACTGTGGTTAGGTGAGACAGGGTAGAGGGGGTAGGCTTTCTTTAAAACTAGAGTTGTTTTTTGTGTGTGTATATTTGGGTCTGAAAATAAAGAGGGGAACAAAAAACAATCTCTCCCACACTCCTTGCAGTTGCTGCAAGAAAACGAGGAAGAAGCAGCAGCAGCAGCAGCAGCAGCAGCAGCAGTGCGGTCGCCTCGACAGTAGATGGCGCTGCTGTTATTCTCTGTCGCTTTGGGCGCAGACGCCGCTCCTCTCCTGTTTCCAGGTGCTGCTCTGGTCCCTCCCGCTCTCCGTACAGGAATGTGCGGAGAGCATTACGTCAGTTCAGGCTTCCACAGGACAGAGAGCACCTCCGCCCGCTGCTCCTCCGCTGCTCCTCCGCCGCGGAGCCTTTTAAACCCTCTCTGTGTTTTCCTCTGGTCTCCTGTCGGGAGTGTGTGAGTCTCGGTCGGACAACGGAGAGGAATGAAGCCGTGTCGCAGCTCTCCTGCTTCACGACGAGAAACTAGAGACAAAATCTGAAACTCGACGAGACTCTCCGAGAATAGATGGAGGGACCAGAAGGTGAGAGAGACTGTACAAACATTACGTGGAGTCTGTGGAGTCAATGTTGTATTCTCAATGTTTTTCACGCGGTGACTTCAGTACGCAGGCTACAACATACCTGTCGTTGTCTCCTCGCTTTCCCAGAGTTTCACCACTTGCTCGTGTTTGAACGCTAATTTAACCCCGTGGTTCTTCTCCGGGTTGAAACAGAGACCTAATGTTGTTGTTGTTCTCTCCGCAGGTTCAGATAATTGCTTGTGTGTGGGCTGTGGAGGAAAAATCCAGGACTCGTTTCACATGAAAGTCCTCCAGGACATCTGGCACAACGCCTGCTTTCAGTGAGTGTCTGCCCTGAGCCTGCCTGCACACTACACCTCCTCTTCTGTCGGTCTGAGCAGCAAAGCGTTTTCATAGAAAGATGAGGGCAAACACTTTGCATTGACATGGGTACAATGGTGTTACGAACAGTCGTGTGTACTTACAAATGGCCTGGTGGATGATCCCAGAAGCTTCTGCCGTGTAGCATGAACATGGGGTTGGGTTTTCTCTTTTTCAAACAATTCATCTTTGTATTAGAGGCTCCCTGCACAGTATGCACCAGGTAGGATGTCATCGCTGCACTGTCACATCTTTACAGGCCCTCTGCATGGGGACAGGCCGGGCTTCCAGAGAAAAAGAGTCAGTGAAGTGGGGCTGACCCTCAGGACTTTGACCCTCAGCTTGGAGGCTTAATGATTTCCACACTGGAGCTGATGTGAGCTCTCTGCTTTTCTCAGGTCCCCATACTGAGATGAGTCTGTGTGAGGAGGGCAGTTAACCTGCGGCTGGACACCAACATGATATAACCTTCAGGGGTTTCTCTTTGGTCAGCAGTACTGTAATCTAATGTGAGATAAGATGGTTCAGCTGAGGACGCTCGTTGATCAAACTGTTGTGGGTCATAACTGACTTCATGACCCCATCTGTATAATAGTAATTATATATATATATATATATATAATAGTAGAGCATATACCTCTGCCAAGGCCCAACAGTCCTCTTATGAATCTATATGAAAATTAACTACACCTGGATTTTTATTTGGTTCCGCAACAAATTGCTCACACACAAATTTTTTTCCATCAAGCGACGAAAATGTGGAAATTCACCCTATCGGGCAAAAGTAAATGAATTGAACTCAATTCTAGGATCTTTACCAAAATGTGTTGACTTCGTCCCAACCCATACCACATCCTTCCACTGAATGTCCTGGTAATTCGTTCAGTAGTTATTTTGTAATCCTGCTAACTAACTTACTAACTAACTAACAGATGAATGAAGGTAGACAAAAACATAGCTTGGTGGAGAGAATAAAAGAGTGTGTCCAACAGTCACCATGCCAATCACTAGACACTAATATTATAAATTGGATGAGTAACAACTGAGTGTCTGAAACCGAATGCAGCTGACTGGAGCACATTGTCATTTCTCAGAGCTCACCCAGAGTTTATTCAAAAATATTTCTTCTTTTAATGACTGGAATCTGGCTCTGAAAGGTTTTCTGCAGAGTCCTTAAAGCTCAAAGAATAGAGAAAATCGAACGCTGACTATGTTGCCAGTTTCTGACAACTGAAAAAGATCTCTTTCTGGGTTTTACGCCAGTAGCAGCGTCCTTACATAACCTGGGATTTCACTCTTTTCCTGCACTGACTCCTCTGAAACGCATATGACTCCTTGAATCATCTCAGGCAGTTTCTGCTGTTATTGCGATACTCACTATTGATCCTCTCCCTTCTTCAGTGACACTCTTAAATATTTAGATATTAGTTGTTTTTCATGCCTCTGGATCCCATTGCTAATACATGTGCTGCAGTTTGTCTCTCTGAGGTTTCAAACTTCTTTTTTTAATATAAGCTGTGACGCTCTAAACACAGCTTGCATTTTTTGCAAGGCAATTATTATGCTTAAAAGGCTTAATCCCTGAGGTCTTTAAAGAAATTCTACAGTCAAAATAAAATGTCCTTGTTAGTGCAGTACCCTCAGAAGTGTTTCTATTGTCCATTGTCCACATTCTGCCACGCAGGCCTCCATGTACCTCCACCTTGTGTAGCATTCTTACAAGCTGAGGTCACTCTTGTTCCAGTAAACCTGGCAGTGTTGATGATTCCTATAGGTAACAGCACGCTCGACTCCGCCATGTACTGCATTCCTAGACAGCGATTCAGAGGCATGAGCACACTGTGTCAGACACTGACAAACAAAGTTGGATTTTTCCCACGTTGGATTTCACTGGAGGTGTGAACTTAGCCACAAAAAGAGTATTGTATGTCATATTGTTTTCTTCAATACTGGATCAGAGGGATATTTAGTACTTCTCATCTATTCCCTCAATTCGTTTCTCTGCAGGAAATCATTAAATTCCAGATATACGGGAAATTTGAGAACATATACTGTATATCCACAGAAAAAAATGATATTGCTCGCTATCCAATTTTGGATTTAGTTAGTTCTATAATGCTATAAAAACAGGGTAAAACATCAAGATTGACTGCTGGGTGGAGTGCATGTATCGACCTCGCTACCACAGATGGCGGCATTCGTATCTGGATATTTTGACTTCATTTCTGGATAGTGGGAGGAAGTGGAGATGCGTCTTCCACCTTTATATATTGATTGAGTTCAAAGGTGACTTTAAACATGTCATCCAATATGAACTGCATTAACTACACACTGTCCCTCTTTTATAAATCCAGAAATTATTGTGTCTCTTCTTGTAGAGAAATTGTTGTGAAGAACACTGCGAACCGAACAGTCAAACACCCTGAGACAAGCTCTCACTGAAAGTAAAATACTCACCCTGTGGTTCTTCAAGGCCACTACAAACTATCTCTACTTCATAGTCCGACAGAAGAATACACTCCAGCAGGAATGTGGATTTAAGGAAATGAGTAATGTTTACTTTGTAGTGTTTGTGCAGGCCTGACCATTGTATTGTTCATTGAAGAACCACCTGAGTGTAGCGTGCCCGCCCCCCATTCACCAGCGTGTGAAGAATGAAGTCAGGTGTTTTTATAAGCGGCCCTGCATCACTTTATCTGGACATATTATCGCGACATAATTGACAATAATTATAGTTTTGTCATGGAATGCTTTTTGTTCAGAACAAGGCAGATGAGGTGGAATTTTTTTGTTTTTCATGCCGCACCTGGACAGACACTGAAGTTCGTACATGATGCATGAGATTAATTGCTGCACTTTTGACTTTTTATTTCTCTTCTTACCAGACAATACGAATTCTGATACTCCTTTACGTAATTCTGCATCCCGACCGCGTGACATCTTCACACAAACATTTTATCAGATGTTTGGCCTTTAGTGCAGCTGTGGCCACAGCAGCACAGTCAGCTACCATCACTCATGAAATATTTTACCTTAACAAATATTCAGCTCCATTTCCTCTCATCATGTCACAGTGTGATGAATCAGGCAGGAGTCCTTGTTAAGTTGACCTCATGTTCATTGTTTATATGTTTTGCTTTCATCTGTGATGACCGGGCTGTTTGTCTTTTCACATATTTGTCATAAGTCTATTGTCATTCATGTCACTTGATGTTAAAGACTGAAACATCGCCCTGCCTTCCCCCCCACACTCATAGACTCACTCACAGACATGTGGTCTTCTCTCTTTCTTAAGTTATGCCAGAAAACTTTGAAATATCTGAACCCTTTGCCAAAGTCAATAAGCCTGGATCAACTATACCTGCAGTGCAGAGAGCAATGTGATGCATGAGGCTCTGCTGAAGGCTGCTGCCGGCCCTTCAGTGAAAGATTAAAAATGCATTAAAATCAGATTACCTCTCAAAATAATATGTCCAACATGTCATTTTATCATGCACACGGGTTGTGTAAGAGGTAAATGTGATATTCCTAATATCATCACAGACATTGGACTTGATCCGTCAGAGAGTATTTTCCAAAATGGCAAAAGAGTCAGCAGAGCTCTCACAGTCACGTTTAATTAAATGATATCTGTGAATTAGAAATAGCTGTTAACCAGGAAGTGTCAGTCACTGTAGTCAGTCCTGAACTCAACCTCTGTATTAATGGGTTAAAAGTCATGGGGACTGTGTTGCATTCCTATTCAATGGCAAAACCATGTCCAGACAGTAGTGACAAATCTAATTCATTGTAATTTGTGTGCCTGCATTTCATCACCTCAATCCGGAGCCTCCTCCTGCAGCTTTGCTCAAATTACCTAAAAACCAAGGTGAAAAAAAGGCAGTCTGAGCATTTGCAAACTCTGAATGGCAGCAGCTGCTTTAAGAAAAATAAACTGGGCTGCAGACATTTCAGTAACCTAATCTCTGTCGGAGTGGCTCATCCTTGATTGTATTCTGGCTGTCGAACCTGCTGCCACCATTTTGCATAACCAGTGCAGCTTGTTTGAGAAACACTTGTGGCCTGCAGGTGCTTCCCAGTCTGCTGGCAACTTCAGCATTCCTACTCTGAACATTTTGTCCCACAGATACAGCCGTAAACATTGCCTTCATTTGCAGAGTATCCTCTGAGGTGACAGCTTGGATCAGTCAGCAGCCTGAGTGGTGTTATTGGAATTTAAAGGGGAAAATATTTTATTTAGTAAGTGTTGTATTTGCAGAATTGAGAAATGTGTGTAGGATACCATGTATTTCAGGTTTCTGACTTAATTTAACACCTTTGACCACAAGGTTGATGGGAAGCTTTATTATGTACAGTGGCCTAAATACTGAGAGGTAAAATCTGCTCAAAAAAGAACCAGATGAGGACTTCACTTGGTAATGTGCTGAGGCTAAAAGCCCAATGTCCCTATAGAGTCTACCGTGTGTAAAGGCATGTCAGATTCTCTTTTCTCATTCTCCCAGCAGCAACGAACAAGGTATTTACACCTTTTGAAGCACATAGAAAAGTACACGCTGTGATTGTGAACATGCCCCCAGCTGATGTTCCTTCCTATCCCATCCAACCTTAAGTTAAAATGTTTCTCGTCACTGTGATGGTATCTATGTGATCTCTCTCTTTCATTATTCAATACTGTTCACTGGAAAACGATGTATGGAATATGAGGAATGAGTTTGACCTACTTTGCACGACGGTTTAGATGTTTAACTTTTACCAAACTGCAAATGCCTCTCTGGATTTTTCTGTCTCTGTGTTTGTGCTGCTCTCAACTTTTCCCTAATTCAGTTCCTAATACTGCGGATCTGTTAACTTTGTTTTTGACAAATAATGAGTTTGTTTTAAAGTGAGAATTTGACATTAAATTAAATTACAATACTAAACATTTCCTTGCCATGGCGTCTCTAATGAGGCTTTTTCTTTGATTTATTTTATTTTTAATGATAAAAAGGATATTTGAAGGTTATATTGTTTAGCTCTCGCAACTTGTGATGAAAGATTCATAGATTAATCTGGAATTACAATTGATCAATATACTTTCATGCTTTATATACAAGAGGATCATCTTAACTTGTAGGGACAGAATTGAGACAAAGTGTTTGACAGAGTTATTATTATGATAGCAGTAGAATCATTGCTTCATGAGAATCTTTCAGACACCCACACACCTTTGAAATCATCAAGAGATTTGAAATAAAACACCAGTTTTTTTTGAGTTTCCACCATCTTCTCAAAGATGCCTCTGAGTTAATAAACCCCCCTGAACGCCCTCATCTCTTCTTCTTTCTGCTCTCTTTGTGTATTTGGTTAAAAAATGTGACCTGCTCTGTTTTTTTGTCCTCACAGATGCTCCGTGTGTTGTGACCACCTGACTAACTGGTACTACGAGAAGGATGGAAAACTGTACTGTCGCAAACACTACTGGGAGAAGTTTGGGGAGCTCTGCCACGGCTGCTCTCTGCTCATGACTGGACCTGCCATGGTATGTCTGCTGCTCCCACTGCTCAATGCTGTTACTCATCAGCAAGAAATGATTGAGGCAGTGCCAGTCTTTGCATGGTTAAACATAAAATCTTATAAACCTCTTTCTCAGTTATCCAGTTCATTGTTATTTAATAAGGGCAACTGGATTGGGTTTTAGATACTTACAGTCATTTTATCTCAAGTTCTTTAGTGTATTTTCTGCCTTAAAGATTATATGTTTGTAACAGAAATCAAAGTTACAAACTGGGATTGGGGCATGTAGAACACAGACGTCAACATTTTCCACCTAGTAAAGTGGGCATCCTGCATACGAAGACTTGAGTTCTCCTGCAGCAGCCATGGGTTCCCTTCCAACCTGGCCCTATTCTGTCTCCTCATTTCACACTTACTATCCTGTCTATAAAGGCAAAATAAGTCCTCCAGCTTTATGGAAGTAGTATATTAACTCGCCGGAGTACGCTTTAAAAATGTTTTATTCAATATTGATAATTATCATGAAAATTATAATTTCTTTTAAGTTTAAAGACTGATGTTTACTCCTGGATGAAGGTGGTGGTTTTAAAGTCTTCATTAATGAGCAGAGATTGACAAAGACTCAAAATTGAGGCAGAACATTAAAACCAATCATGTTATACTTACTCACTGTGTTTGCAAGATGCATAAGCAATACATCAGTAAATAATGAACTGTTTTTTGCTTTATGAAAGTTATATTGCAATAAATATTGTTATTATTGTAATTCCCAGCCCTAAATCCAACACTGAATTAAGACGATTAGATCACTGTTGCTACATGTGATTACCAAGTTTCAGAGTCTGCCTTGTTATGAATCACATAACAACTGCTAACCCCCCCCCCCCCCCCCCCCCCCTCCCGTACTTAAATAATACCAGAGTGCCCACAGAGCGTGTCAGTGCTCTGTGTGTACCCGAGTCTCTCCACTGCTCCACATTGATAGTAACAGGCGTTAAAAAAGCAGGGGGGGGTATTTTGGCAGTTACAGCTGACTGATACTTTACATAGGCTGCAGTTTAACATAGCACATTTAACCTTAGACCTCACTTGTGAATTAGTTTCCCTCTATGAGGCCCCTCGCTGTTCCCACTCTGTACTGACGCTCTCCATAGCTCACTTCCTCCACCGAGATTCTGGTGGGAAGACTCTCTAACATGAGGTGGTTTTTAGGAGCTCATCATGTTGAGTCATCTGTGGTGGTGTAGCTCTAAAAGATATTATCCAGTCTATTACTCATATTATGTATCTGTGCTGACAGGCTCTCAGAGATCTTTTGTTAAAGCATGAGGACATAATACATTCTTCCCTCTATAAAATAAAAGCTTAATTTAAAAACACTGCAACTGCTCACTTTTGCCCATTAGCTCATTGGCTAATGCTGCAAACTTAAGCTAGATATTATTATGTCATTGACTTTACTGTGTCAGCTCAGTCAATTTTATGACTCCTCTCTAATTCTGCTTCTGCTATGCCATTGTTAAAACATCCTGTACCTGACAACTGTGGCCACGGTTCGGCAGAAGTTATAGTCTAGCTATAGAATAAATACCAGTTTTTATGTTTGTCCTCATTTCCAGCACCTCACTGTCCTTGTAAAGTTCCAGCCAACTGAACAGTCTGTTTAGTACATAGCAAACTTAACTATTCTTTTTACACGGATTGGCTGTGCCCTCAGGCCGACACAGACTCAGTAGAGCGCATTCCTCCGCCAAGGGCCAATAGTTCCAATGAAGCCACATCACAGTGCACACACTCATAGAAAGCATTTGCCTGAACATGCCTGATTTTTAAAAGAATAAATCTGTGGTAAATCAATGAAAATGAAAGATAGTGCCTTATCTGGCAATGTAATAGTGAGATAATGGGTTCTTCCCTGACCCATGCTGCATTCTTCACCCACGTTTAGAGGAATAGTTTTTGCGTAATCTTGCTTACAGACGAACACAAAACCTCTTCTGAGGTAACCAGATAAGACTAATCTTATTTGATTCAGTCAAACAGAGGGCAATGTGTATTTGAACCACATCCTATATGGTAAAAGTTATACACTGAGTCGAGATAGACTTTAAATTACCAGGGACTGACCGTAAACATCAAGTCATTTTCTGGCAGCCATCTTTTATTGTAGCATCTACAAATTGAAACATGGAATTCAGGTGGCCGCAGCTCTTGCTGGTCACAACTGGGGTCACTTGTCTAACATGGAGCCAGACTGAAGTTTTTTCTTTTTGCCACCAAGCAACAAACATAATGGACTCTTCTATTTAGTATTGGCATCCAGCTCCATCAGCCTGTGAAGCCAAGTGTTTTTGGCAGAGCTGAACTGGCATAGCAGCATCTCAGCCAGAAAGAGAATCATTGTGGTGCATCAGCAGAGGAGGGTCATGCAGAACTGCTGCTTCTTGTTAGGCGCTCAAGTCCACAACAGTATTATGTTTGTCCAGGTTTTTTCAGTGCATTGATTCACTGAAGATGGTTGTTGTATTTTAAGATACTTGTTGTGTCTCAGATTGGACACATCAGTCACTGCACTCACAGATAGTACTCTGTGTACACACAGTGTACTCACTGGCATAGTGCGTGATTACCGAGGCGTGCACTCACCAGAAATGTGGATCGAACATGACCATGATTGTTTCATTGCCAAAACTCTACATTGATTGCTTTGCTAACTTCGCTTAAAATTTCAAGTTTTACTTTTCTGACCTAAAGGTCCAGTGTGTAAGATTTGAGGTGAAGGGATCTATTGGCATAAAGTTCTTGTAGAATAATACTCATGATGTTTCAATAGTTCGTTTCATCTAAACTGTACAAACTGTATTTTTATTTACCCTAGAAAAGCCCATTTATAATTAAATACTTTATATTTACACGGAGGGTGTCCTCTCTACAGAGGCCGCCATGTTTTTTACATTAGTCAAGACTGGACAAAGAAAACATCTTTTGAGTTTTTATGACAACTGAAGGCCGCCACAGGTTCTTTTTCATGTTTGGAAGGGGAAGGTGAGGTGAGGGATGTTCAGCTGCAACATGTAACTGCAACACTCGATATCACTAAATTCTACACACTCTAACTTTAATGTTCTCTTTCCTCTGCCACCATTACCACAAGTTTGAAAATACTTTGGTCAACCCTCATGATCATGACAGTTGAGGGTGAGAAGTGTCCGTCCGTTTACGTTCATCTTTTGACCATTTTGAGCGACATTGTTTCCTTATTTTTTCAGATGAACAACAAAAGCACTCAAAAGTATGAAAGCAACTGTTTACGATCACCTTGTCTTGTAATTTCTGTTCTTAGTTTTCCCACCCGGATTCATTTTCTGCCTCTCCAAAATGAGTCCCGCTTAACTTTGTTTTTAAGCTCCGTCTTGCTGTTTAAGCCTGAGGCAGGTTGTGACTGTGGTTGTTGGCGTGGAAGCAGGTGTCACAATGATTTGGCTGACATCACTTTAATCTCGCCATAGCAGCAGGGAAGCCTTCCCCAGCTTTGACTCACTGACTCACAGCTGTGGGAAAAAAACCTACTAAACACTGTTTGTAACAGTGGTTCTGTAAGCATAATATATATTGATACCCAATGAGTGACAGATTTATAAGTAGTTTTAGTAGAACAAAAGACAACAGAAGGAAACTTTTTAAAAATATTTTTATTAGACCCTTAATTTTTAAACGTATTCTCTTACAATGATGCACAAAAGAAATGGAGCAGCTGCTCACTGCTGGAAAACATTAAAACAAACTAACACTGGTGGTGTAAGAGCTTTTGGAAAAATGAAGTAAACAAAAACAATCACTATATTTGAAAAAAAAAAAAAAAAAAGCAACATCAACGCTTTCTCTTTGTCAACTAAAATTGGCAGCTGCTTCTTAAAGTAACACATTGACACATCCAAATGTGGTTAAAAAAAATAGCTAAAATGGTTTTCTATGAGATTAGTGTATCGTACAGACAGGGAGGTTTCAAAGTCTGAGACTGTGAACCTCCCTTGGAAATTTCCTCCTCCCTCCCTCCTTTACTGGCAACAATTCGCTAATTTTTTTGGGATGCAAATATGATTATTTTATTTGATCATTTTTATGGCTAACAGTTGAGCAGTGATAGAGTAATCTTACTGTTTGACATAATTTCTTTTGCAAGTTTCTGACTCTTAGAAAAGTGATTAAACGGTAAAAGTTCCAAAACTACTGTTTTTCTTAACTATATCTGGATGCTACCTGCACACATTTTGGCTTTATACATGCTCTATTTTTGCCACATAATGTAGTATCTTAAATATAAAAACTGAACATTGTTAGTTTGTATTATGGAAGGTGGAAACAGCATCCTGAAATTTTCATTTCTCGCCTAATCTCCACATCATTCAGGTGCATGAGTAGATTTTCCAATGAACCACATTAAAATGACAAAGTTTTTGTAACTTTAGTCTCATGATTGAAATTGAACTTATGCTTTTTCATGCTCAGGTGTTTATAAGTTAGATCACCTGCTCGCTGGGGGACATGATCTCATCTTGCATGAGAAGTAGAGGAAAGAAGCCTGATGACATGGGAGTGTGACTAATTGCAGAAAGGGAAATCGAGTGTCAGATGTAGATGAGACTTGAAGATGATAGATTGATGGGAGCGAGAACGTCGGCAAGATGAGCAGGGGGAGGTGACATCATAGCAGATTCCAGACAGACTCAGAGTCAAGCAGGTGTTGCGACTGTGTCACTGCTGACAGTGGGAGGAGGGCATAAAACAAGCACGCAGCACAACACACTCGTCTCTGAAGAGCAAAGCACAGCGCAGCAGGAGAGCAGCCGCACCATCAACATATCACCACTTTGCACTCTGAAGATCAGTTTGTTTGTGTTTCCAGGTGGCCGGAGAACACAAGTATCACCCCGAGTGCTTTGTATGTCTGAGGTGCATGGTCGTGATTGAAGACCGGGACACCTACGCCTTAGTGGAGCGATCGAAACTTTACTGGTAAGTCACCTGCACAGCCATATACCACAGTCAGTTTACATGTCAGTTTACTTTTCAAAGAGGAGCAGCAAAAATGTCTTCAAGTTAATGTTTAGCCTAAATATCCATAGCCATCAATAGTTGTTCGTTCTTACACAACACTGTGTTCTTTCAACTGTAACTTAACAGAGAGCACATGCCCTCACATGTAACCATTCACTCCCTCTCCTGTTGTTTGCAGTGGAAAGTGCTACAAGCAGGTGGTCCTCACACCAATGTTGGAGAAGCGTTCACATGACTCGGTGCTCGACTCCCTGCCCCACACAGTGACCCTAATCTCCATGCCCTCCGCAGCCAACGGCAAGAGGGGCTTCTCCGTCTCAGTGCTGAGGGACGTCAATGGTTCAGCGAGCATCATAGTCAAAGAGTGAGTGTCACATGTTAGGGCTGATCTCTGTGCCTGTTTCGTGTGTAGACTGCATGAGTAGTGCTCATAGACTGTGGTAATGCTTTGACGTAAGACTGATAATAGGTTTGATAAACAGCAGAGCCCTAGTGTATGTTTAAGTTTCCCAATGCTCCAAAAGGTAGTTATTGATCATTTATAATTGATGCAGAGGGGTTTAGACACTTCACCTCACCTCAGTCCTGGTTTGCCAACTGCCCAGGAGACAGCAAGTTGTCCCTCATTTGCTGCCATTAAATCAGTACATTCCATTTTTAAGCTGCTGTCTATTTATTCTTCTTCATGCGTATGTTCTACTCTCGGTTGCACTGTAGGGCCTGTTTACATTTCCTTCCTGCATATCTTAGCTGGCCGTTTATTTATTGGTGTGTGTGGGTGTGGTTGTGTGTTTGCGCTGCACTAATGTGAATGTAAATATTACTTTCGGGCTTCTTTGGTGGTGGGTCAACTATCCTTTGAAACACTTTCTGGAGCTGCACCTTAATTTCGTTGTATGTTGTACAATGACAATAAAGTTTCTGTTCTAGTCTATTTATTCTACAATGCTAATACTCATTGGTACTTTGTTTATGCTCCAGGGTCAGAGGGATGCTTATTAGTCCAGAAGTCCGAAATGCCATCCATGTTGGAGATAGGATCCTGGAGATCAATGGCCTTCCAGTGGGGACGTTGATGGAGGAGGAGGTGGGTTCAAACCTCAGTTCATCACTGAGATGTGTTATCTGAAGCTGTTTAAATGAAGCTAATTACTGTTCTCATTAAGGTGCAAATCAATTAGTTGAGTGAGATTTGTAAAGCTTTGTTCATATACAACATGTGATTTTTGTCATACCTCAGCTGGGTGGGATGGTATGTGGAGTGACTGCACTTAAAGGCTCTTTCCCACAACCTCACCCTCACAGAATGACATGCATTCCAATGCAGTCATCACTCACTGCTGAGGTTTTTGTTTTGTTTTAAAATTCCCACCTGTCCGGTTTTTCCAATAAAGTATTTCAATCTTTCATTCCACCTCAAAAGCACAAAGAGTTCAGTTACACTAAATTTGCTGCATTCAGGTCATGATGTTCAATTCATACCTGATAACTTGATCCAGTTTTCACTGTGATTTAAGACAACACGTTTTTTGCCAGAGCTCAAACATTCGTACGTAATGGGATTCATAAAAACATTCTCCCATTGTTTATCCAAAGGATGAAAGCTCAGTTTCTCTGTAACATCATAATATTTAACAAAAAAACTTTTGTCTGGTCATCAGCGTTAAAGAAGGAGACATATTGAACATATTTCATCTTTTGGTCAGGTACTGAATTGGTGACAATCTTTGCTGTCGTAACATCCATATTTGAAGCATCGTCTGTTATCATAGCTACAACTTTGTTGAACCATATACTCTTGAGAAGTTATAGTTTTAAAATCATGCAAAATTTTCTCAACCCCAAAAATCTCCATGTCTGTAAAGGTTGACGATCTTATCCATCGCACCAGTCAAACTCTTCAGCTGCTTATCGAGTATGACCCAGTCAGGCAGCGTTTGGATCGCCTCAGACTGGGATCACCCAGGAGCCAGACGCTGGGAGTCCCTGCCACCTCCCGCATGCGTCTGTCCTCACCTTCTGATGCAGTCCTGGAGAGAACGGATGTAGTTGATGAAGGCACACTGAAGAGGAGATCTTTGAGGTATGTTGGGCCTAAATAAGGTGCCAAAACATACAGCTTACATAATATGCGTCTGTAACGAATTATGTAATTTTTATATCTGCACTATTCTCTACTTCAGGAGGAGTAACAGCATATGTAAGTCACCAGGACCAAATTCTCCCAATGAGATGTCATTTATTGCTCGAGACATCGGTCGCTCTGAGTCCTTGAGATCGTCCAATAGCTGCTCTCATCGCATCTTCCGCCCATGTGACCTCATCCACGGAGAGATCATAGGAAAAGGTTTCTTCGGACAGGCAATCAAGGTCAGCCTACATCAAACCATTGCTTATTCACCTTTGACTTATTTATTTATTTTTTCTCATGCAGTGGGGTTAAAGTCCTGTCTGCTTATGTGTTACTGACAGGTGACTCATAAAGCCACAGGAGAGGTGATGGTGATGAAGGAGCTGCTCCGCTGTGATGAGGAGACGCAGAAAACATTCCTGAAGGAGGTTGGTAATCTGTAGCAGGATCCTCTGGCTCTGGATGGAGTTGTGATTTATTTTCCTCATAACTGAAAACACACCACATGTTCCAACAGTTACATCTTTGTACCTTGTTATTTTGTTGTATATGTCCCAGTCTCGTGAGGAAACATCAGCCTGATTTTTATTGCATTTAATGCCTTTTCTCATGAATTCAATTTCACAGGGGTATAATCTGCTCGCAATCACAGGGTTGAAAGACTTTCTTTCTGTCACTCGACTAATCTCCAGGTCAAAGTAATGCGGAGCCTTGATCACCCCCACGTTTTGAGGTTCATCGGCGTGCTGTACAAGGACAAGAGGCTCAATTTGATAACTGAGTTTATCGAGGGAGGCACCCTGAAGGATTTCATCAGAGACACTGTGAGTTAAACTAGTTTATTCACTTTACTCTCTTCCACTCCTCTTCCACACTGTGCACAAAAAACCCTTCAGTGGCCACAGAAAGTGTGGGAGGTGGCTGACCTGAAGTAAACTCTGCACTGTCGGAGGCCTCACGGCTCTATTGTGGGCTGGCAGCCATGTCAACTGGCTACGATGTGGAATGAGATAAGTTGTAAAAAGTGTTCCCAGGTGAAATTGAAAGAGCTGTGCTCACCTCCTCCCATTGCCAAATGTTTCTAGGAAGCAATTCAGCTCAGCACGAGGCAAAAGTGTTTTTGTCTTTTTATATCTGTAATTATCTTTAAAGCATATTGGAGGGACATTTTCAAATTTAGTAAAATTTATGATTTGGTTTTCTGGTATTATTAACCACTGTTTCCCTGTCTTTACCTCGGCACATATCATTTTGTATTTATCACTGCTATGAATAATAAACCCTGCGGGACATTGAATTCATTTCTCTCATTTATTGTTTTTTTTTCATTCTGAACTAACAGGACCCATTTACATGGGAGCAGAGGGTGAGCTTTGCAAAGAGCATCGCCTCTGGAATGGTGAGTTGGTTTTTTGCAAAGACATTACTGACATCTTTAGTGGCTATTGTCAGCCGTTTAAATATGTGTAGTGCTTTAGAGCTAAAGAACCACCACAAGATTGAGATTGATCTAAGGAATGGCAGATGACTACAGGGATTGTAAATGATGCAATACTTTGTTTGTAAAAGGCCACTAAAAACAATTCATAGATTTGAATGTGTGTTATGTTATGGTTAGTTAGGCTAGGTTATTTATTTATTTATCACATTCATAGATATGTGGAAAGTGTTGATAAGTTTTACTATATTAAAGTAAATGTTCTTGCGTGTGTTCAAGTTGGACCCTCATTGACTTTTCTCTGTGTTTCAGACCTACCTTCACTCAATGAGCATAATACACAGAGACCTCAACTCTCACAACTGCCTGGTTAAACTGGTAGGTGACATGGAGTCCAACCATGACACAATTGTTCTCTGTTCCTGTGATTTGCCAGTTGTGGATTTTAAATATAATTGTAGTTATAACATTTAAATGTGAACACAAGACAATACTATATTATATAAACAGATACAAACAGAGCCTCCAAATAAGTTCTATATTATTCCTTTACATTCACTTGTTCTACTTCCATGAGTAACTAATTTACTCCTATCTGTCATTCATCAAGTTTCTTCTCAGTAAAATTATATTTATACTAAGGTGGCTCTTGACTTCAGATTGAGCTTAGAGAGAACATAAAAAAAATTTTCCCCTCTTTCAACAGGATAACACTGTGGTCGTTGCTGACTTTGGACTCTCTCGACTCATCGTAGAGGACAAAGTCAAGCCCCCATCTGAAAAAACGCCCAATAAAAAGAGGATTTTCAGGCGTAGTGACAGAAAGAAGCGGTACACTGTTGTGGGAAACCCTTACTGGATGGCCCCAGAGATGCTGAATGGTGAGCTGCTTACAAAAAAACATATATACCAACTTGAGGATGATGACAGAGGATTACAAAGTGTATTTACTTTATCTTTTTCTTTATGTTATTTCAGGTAAACGCTACGATGAGAAGGTGGACATTTTCTCCTTTGGAATTATGCTTTGTGAGGTGAGAACATGCTGCTTTACACAGATTATCTGATGTGATTGTCTGGTTACAGAGCCTGTAACTGCAGTGCTTGTTTGGAAGGCAACACTTTGCAAGTTTAAAGTAGCTACAGATCTAGAGTGCAACTATATATTTAAGAAAAGAACAGGACATTACATAAGTTAGACTCCACTGTAGCTGATGTGCTCATGTTTGGGTCTATCCACCCTGCTATCCACCCTGCTATTTCCAAACTGTGTCTGTTAATTGATTGACCCTTTCTTCCTCCTCTGTCTTATGATCTAGATCATTGGAAAAGTCTATGCAGACCCCGAGTGCCTCCCCAGGACGCTGGACTTTGGCCTGAATGTTGGCAAGTTTGTGGAGAAGTTCCTCCCAGAAGACTGCCCACCAGCTTTCTTCCCACTGGCTGTGGCTTGTTGCGACCTCACACCAGACAACCGGTGAGCTCCAGCTGTTGTTAGCTGCTTGTCTGTTAGTTAGTGAGGTTGTTGGCAGGATTGAACAAAAACTAGTTAAACTGATTTACATCATTTAATATTCAAATTGGATCAAAAATGTAATTCGCCTACCATGACTATGTACCATGTATACACAGTATCTGTTCCTCTAGAGATTCAGGGTCTCGTCAGTTCAGAGCAAAGTAGACGATGAAATTGATCCGTCACAAAGACGAGGAAACATCAGTTGAAGGGCATTTTTTTCTGTTGTATGCTCTCTTTCTTGTCCGTCTGTCTATCTTCTAATTGTTCCAACAGCCCTAGTGTGAATGAGGATTAAGGGGCAGATCCTTTGTAGTTGTTGGGTAACTGTTAGGTGTTGTCAGCGGTGTTTGCTCTAGCTGCCATTCTTCTTGAAATGGTAAATGGCCTCCACCTTGTTTATTTTTGAATGTCAACATTTTGTAGAGTTGCTGACTGGTAGATAACTCTTACCATGATTATAACCTGAACAAAAAGGAATCTAGGGAGATAAAGCAGCTCTTTAGCAAACATTTAAAGAAATCTCTGGAAATAAGAGTGTTTATCACTCGGTCACATTTGCGCTGGGACACAGTATCCGGACAGATATTTGAACCCTTTAGAAGCAAAACAATTTCTTCTTTTTTCATCTCAACCTGTCTGCACAAGTTCACGCCTCTGCTGCCAGATTCCTTTCTCTCAACCTTGTCAGTCTGGTTTTAACCTCAAATCTCTCTGTGCCCTCCTTTCTCTTTACTCCTCCCTCAGTCCACCTTTCCAGAAGTTGGAGGACTGGTTCGGGGCGCTGTCCTTCAACCAGGAACTTGGGATCCCCCTGCCAGCCGAACTTGAGGAAGTGCATCAGAGACTGAGTCAACTCCACTGGCCTAAAGACGGCTCTCCATTGCCGAGCACAGATCAGCCGTCAACCCCAACAGCTGCCTCTCCAGAATCTTCCAGCGTGACAGACAACAGCACCTAGAACCTGTGTCTCCCTCTGAAATGCTGCACTAATACTGTGGATGTGAAAAAGAGGAAAAATGAATTGGACCCGAGCCAATTTAGAACTGGATAATCTCTGAGGTAGCTGGACCAATTTTCTCCCCATTTAGGATGTTAACTGCATTGTGAGCAGAAAGATGCATTTCACCAAGTTAGGGTTAGTGTGATCAGCCATAGTGTTAGTTACTGATTCTTTTATTTAACCCCTCGCCCCATTCAACACACGCAGGGTTGTACTAATGTTTACTGTGTTTAAAGACAAAATACAACTTTTCTTGACCCTTTCTCCGACAGAGGACGAGCATCTTTGTAAGGTGGATATTCACAATGAGTCCTCGTGTTACAGCAGTTTTGTTTTTCTGGCTGTGAAGTTGTTGTTTGCCAGATCACTCCTCGCCAAATTAAATAACTGGGCAGGGCTCGATGAGTAACTGTAGGCGGCAGTCAAAGTAAAACAAACACTGATCCAGAATAGTTTCATCACTCTGAGATTTGGCACAAGATGGCAAAGGAATGTTTAGATTTTTGGGGGGGTCTAAGCACAACTGATCGATTTATTTTATTTTGACGAAATGGTTACAAGTTTATTTTCTAGTCTAATGATTTTAATTCCTTTCTTAGAATTTAGATTTTGACATGTTTCTATTAAACCCCTGATGAAGCTCCTCTGGAACAGAAGAGCTGTTTTAATGATCGTTAGACGTAACCATGACCATGAAAATTTGCCTTGTACAGAAAACTGGATTTTTTTTCTGAAGCAATGTGTATAAATATGTATATATGCCTTTAATTGGACGTCATTTTCTAACGGGAACTCTTGAATTTTAGACATTTTGTCAACAATGGAACGTTTTTTTTGCCTTTTTTGGTCTCATCATGCAAGGTACTTAAGACCTGTTGTAACCACTATTATTTATATCACTTTAGTGTTTCATAAATAAACCTTGAGAAAGATGCGACTTGTCATTGTTATTAGTATTTTGCATTTCACGAAACCTGAAGAATCATGTCTTCTGTCAAAACGATCAAAGTCAAATCATTTATAGATCTGTGTTAACATTGAAGAGCACACTGCAGGGCATCTGAGCTCACAGGAAAATGACCAACTGAAATGATCATATTTTTAAATTGATTGATTCACTAATGACCCAGTTCTGATTCTGACAAATTAATAAATACTTGTATATTCACCTGTAACCACCATGGATTTTCTCATTGACTGTTATCTATATCTTTCCTTTTAGAACCTTGGAATGAAAAAGTATATCATCTGAAAATGGTTAATAGTCAAATGAGGTCTTGGGGGTTGAGTCCTCCTGTGGCTGCTGCATGTCAGATTCTGACCCAGTCCTTTGCTGCATCTCTTCCCCATCTCGTCCTATCAATAATGGCAAAACTGCCCAAAAAAAAATTTTTTTAAAGTCTTTCCCTACGTATGACATACAAAAAAAAGTGGGTCACTATAAAGTGTATGTGAGAATAACTGAAATCCAGAGATCCATGGTTGATTTGTTTCTTTAGTTCTTCTTTGTTGTGTTGTGTCTTCAGTGGCCTCCTCAGATCTCTTTGCGCCACTTCTTCTTAAAGGTTCAGTGCTTAAAATGTAGTGACATCTAGTGGTGAAGTTGCATGTTGCAATTAAATACCTCTCACCTCAACCTCCCTTCCAATCATGAAAGCAAACCTGTGGCAATGTTTAGTTTGTCAAGTCGGGGCCACCCTAAAAAACATGGTGGCCTCCATAGAGGAAACCCACTCCCGATATAAATATAAAGTATTTAAATACAAAAGGCCCATTCTAGAGTAAAAAAACAACAATTCAGACAATTCAGACAAAACACACTAGTAAAAACACCATTGGGATTATTTTATATTCAATTTCTTACAATAGATCCCTTTCACCTAAATCCTACACACTGAACCTTCAACCTGCTTTCTCAGGCGATGACTAAAGTGTAGTATTGAAGAGCTGCCAACAGAGGGAGCTGGTGCAAAGAAAAGTACCAGGAGACTTTCCACAGTCCAAGCATTCCTGACATGTTATGTTGTTCCAGCGGTGGGCATGGGGTCCGTCCACCTCTTATTGTTTTAAATATACAGATAACATCACTCCATAATATTATAATGTGTGTTTGACGTTTTATTTCAGTCTCGGCAGTGAGATTCTGCATCCATACAAATACAAGTACTAAAACCAAACGCTGCATTGTGAGCCATTGCATGTATGAAGAAGCAAAATAATAACAGCCAGCTCACAGACAGTGAACATAACAGAGTAGCAGTAACCAAAGATAAACAGTGATGATGGAATTCCAGCAATAATCACACAACAAAGATAATCAGGAGTGATAGAACAACCTGGGGAGTAACAGTGTATCTTGTGCATCAACAAACATCATCTGCATATGATGATTTCTGTTTTCAGGCAGGTTTTCTCTAAAATGTTTTCTGCGGAGAGTTGCTCTACTTTCAAAGAGAAGAGGCTCCCGATTACAAACATGCAACAGGTGCACATGGACATGCATTCATTTTCAGTGAACACCACCGAACTTTGGACATTTTCCATTCTACTCCATATCATCAACTGAATCATCAAATGCACAACTCAAATGTCAGAATCGAATCTAGGCACCAGGCTTCTTCAGAACTTCAACACACACTCACACATGCACACACACACTCACTCACCCACACGTGCACAGTCCTGCTCTGCAAAGACAACATTTCAGGCTTTTTCTTTGTCTGGTTGCATCTATTCTGCATTGGTGGCAGTGCTATTTTGTCCTGAGGACTAACTACGGTCTCTCATGCGTCCAGAGAGCACTCTGCGTTTCCTGTCACTCCTTAACCTGTGGAAGAAAAGGGCATGTCCTCTTTCATGTCGGCCAATGGCTGCTGTCATACTTTATAACAGCATTGGCCTGTAAGTCAAGTACAAAAAGAGAAAAAAAAACAATATCCAGGAAAAAGATAGAACAATACATTCACAAGTATCATGCTAAGGCAATTTGAGCTGAAGGCCTTCCCCTGTCTTTAGTGGGCCTGTTTTACCTCATGATCCCTCATCCTGTCTCAGAGGAGGATTATTTTTGGATTCTTGTCACAAGTGTGTCACAAAAACAAACCAGTCTTGTGTCTCCAGCACAGCCAGTGGGTCAACACATATGGAAATCAACCATATATTCCACATGTAACCACGCCTCAATCGCCATATGGAATCAAAACTTATTCACCATTAGTAACACTCATCAACGTCCATTGGACTACATAATATACTCAATATTTATACTGTTGTTTAAGGGGGCAGCCCATGACCACATCTTCTTGGCCATCAAATGTATCAAATATGAATATTAAAGACCCATTCATTAACAACAGATTGACACTGATGGCTCCTAGTTGTCGAAATAGTGTCCGTTGTGTTTCAGCTTATCTTGAATAAATGCCAAAGGGAACGGGACACAAAGGACACAGCATTCAGTTTAAAGTCTTTGGAGTAAAGACTGCTCCCTTTCTCCTTTTTTAAGAAGCAGAAGTTACTCAGGGAGGCAGAAAAGGAGAAACTGGAAGATGGAAGCGTTTTGGTCCAAAATTACATATCATAGTCCCGTTTGATGACTACACGCCTCATGCTCAGGCTCCAGGGGTACCGGCTGGCTGGCCCATGAGGGGGTCACCGCCCTCCACGCCCTCCAGACCCTCCTGGACCGGGGTGGTCTCATGCTCAGCTGTGATCACGATGGTGTTCTCGTCCACCAGCTCACAGGTGGGGTTTGAGAATGCTGCCAGGGGCAGGTTGATCCTCTGCATCTCACGCTCATACACCCGCTGGTCATGCTGTTTCTTGAAATCGCGACCCCTGCACAACAACACACAACAGAGGAAACAGACAGTGAACAAAACACTTTCACATACACATTTTAAGTTTTTGAGTTAACTTTCTTTTGGTCTCCACCAAGGACATTTTCAGCTTGAAAGCTGCTACGACAAGCAATCAGCTAACTGTGTCTGCTTTTTAAAGTAAATGTAGTGTATATCTAAGATTTTCCTCCAGAAACAGCTCATCCTTTTGGCCAAAATTATAATATTAGATATATTAGGAGAGTGGTGAATGAAAGTTGTGAAAAACCAAAAACCAAAACAATTAGCTGAAAGAAGCTAAAACTGTCTGTACGGCTGGATGGCATTCAGAATGATGTGTTCAATACAAGCAAAGTTGTGCACCTGTTAATAAACTAATATTTAAGTCTTTAATTATTTCTGAGCCAAACATGAAGAAATTAATGAAAAAAATCATTGTGAATATGTATTTTACAGTTATGAAATAAAAACAGTGATTATAATGATGCCTTGCGTAGCCTTGTAGCCGATACTATGCACAGCACTGTATTCAGGAGCCACCCAAGCTAAATATTTGTGATAAGGAGCTTCTGATAGCTGTAGTGTATGTAGATAACAGAGTCGATTATAACAAGAGCCTGGTCTGTGACAAAGTCGAGGGACAGATGGTGAAAGGGAACAGGGAGTTTATCTGCTCCAAGACAACACAGTGATGGGAGGCAGCATGAGGCCTTTTCTACTGATCCAGAGCCAACACAGGCAGATACACTATCTTAGACCGAAAAGGGTAGGAGGTTAATTTTGGCTCAAACTGTTTTCTGTGTTTTTTCAAATCTTTTTCATATTTCCCACAAACATTTTCTCTTTCCTGATGAATTAAAGTTTTACATTATTTAGTTAGTGGCCGAAACCAGAAACTTCCTGGAGCTGGTTGCCTTCCAAACTACACTTCACCCATTTCCAGAGTTAAAGTGAGATGATAAAAAAATATTCCAGGGCCTCTGGCTTTTCAGGGTTCAACATGTGTAAAAAAAACTATTATACAGCTGTTAAATACATAACAGAGTAATGCATTTGTAATATTTAATGTTGAAATGCACAGGTCTCCAAAGTCAATTATGGAATGTTTTGGTTTTGGTTTTCTGTGCCCCTACGTTCACTTTGGGAGGACCTCTTCTTAAAAAGGTGTATTCCCCTTTTTACTGTTGTACGACAGGTACTGGATAGTTAAAGATAATCATAGTCGGGCCCTTTTCATAGAATCACAACGATAGACACCACTAGTCACACATGCTTAGATGGACGGGTCGCCTGCAGGGGATGTGGGTCCCTGCGATCCATTGCCTACACCTACTGGTTGGTTCACAGGGTTCTTAGAGTCGTTTCTATTCAAGGAGGAATAAAGTAGTTTTACGACCACTCCTGGCCAGCGGAGGGGCATCTGAATTACCACGATTATGGACACGCATGCAGCACATCTACAGTATCACATTACTGAGGGTGATATCACTTTGCTGAGGGCAGGTATTAACCCTCTGACATAACATCTTGCTCCTCCTTGTTAATAATCTCCATCTAAAAATAGTAAATAAAGACAGGGGCACAGCTAATCAGATCTGACGGTATATCACAGATCTGTTTGGGCAGTTTGTGTCCTGCTAAAAAGGAATCAGAGCCCCCCCCCTTTCACAACAAAGGGGCCGTCATTATACGCATTACATAACAGAACCAATTGTGGGTGGCTTTTCCTTACAATCCAACTCATCCTCCACAATCTCCTTCTAGAAATCTCTAAATAGATCGCAGGCATTTCATTTCCTGCGCATGTTCTGTTGTGGTTGTTCTGCTGAAGGCATTAAAAATGGATGCATTTCGTCCAACTAGAAAAACAGAGAGCATTGTTGTGGAATATGAACGACAGCTGATGCACTAAACTCAAGGGACTATTCGTATTCGAGGGATTATGTGATTTAAATAAACACACTGGCAACTTGCCAGCACATCTCAAAACTACTAACAACACAACATGTGCTAACGAAAACAGAAACACAAGATGCATGTTTTCATGATAATGAAAACCTTGAAACAAGACTGGTTCCTCTGACCCAAACAGATTATTGACAATCTTGGTGTGGTTAAGATACTGACCTCTTATAGAAGTAGCCAACTATGATGCCTACTCCAAGGATGATTATAATCGCAACCATGAGTATGCCGAGGACGTAGCCTGGAAAACAAAAACATAAAAGGTTCAAAACTGAACCTACAAGTGCATCACAAAAGATATTTTGTTCCCGCAGCAATGCCTGACTTAAAACTACAATAAGTCAAACAGCAGGATAGCGTGTTCCACAAATAATATCATATTTGCTGTCAGGGAAACATTAGCTACAACATACCAGGTGTGCCAAGGTCTTTTTTTCTTTTGGGTGATGTGTGCACTCGCTGGCTGATTCCCATCACTGGCTGCACAACAGCGACTTCTCCCTGAGAAGCTCCCGACTTGGCCAGCTGAAAGCTCTCTGTGGGGGCAGCACTTCCTGTCGGGTGGAGGGATTCAGCCTCTGCTGGCTCAGTAGAGGCTTGTTCTAAAGACACAATAAAACAATGCTTGTGTTAAAGGACTTTTCATTGTGTTACTGTTGAAGTCTGTCACTAGAAACTAGATCATATCAGAGTAAAATATGTTCATGAGATAAAGGTAGTAGTCACTTGTGTCTGATAGTCTTTATGTGACGGAGAAAAATAACAACTTTATTTCTCTAGTCCACCTCAAGAAAATTAAGAACATACAGTCCAGTGCAAATGTGTTTCATTGGATATTTTGCCATATACTTTATAAATGGTTTCCTCTTTCTTTACAACCTGAGCTGCATAGTTGGGTGTATTAGAACATTGTGTAAAGCAATTTGCTTTATGATTTTCTATATAAATAAAATGATGTATCTTTTTTGTGTTAAATTGGCCAGAAAGGTTGTTTATTTTAAGTTATTTTGTCGATAAAGGATTAATCAAGAGATTTTTCCACAAGTCATGACAGATTGTATCCACATCTATGATAAGATCTCACAGATTACACTTGCATGCTAACTGGTGCACATTAAAATAATATAAAGTAAGAATACAAACAGTTTAACCCTCAAACATTATTAGATAATCTTTGCTACTTAATGTGATTTATCTTTATCCCTTTCTTTTGTGTTATATTACTGTGTTTGCTGACACCTAATATAATTAAAATACAGTAAACTTTGTCCTATTTGACTTTATTAGAGATGCATCATGTAGACCTTATGGTCTCCAATTACTGTTGGTTACATGACATTACTACTGACGCAGAAACCCCCTCAGAGGCAGATGCTGCTCTCAGGAAGTTGTTGGGACATTGATCAGTTAGTAGAGTATCTGCGCTCACATGCTCACGTCTGCTCTTTAACAGTTTTTTTCTTTTTCCACTTCCTACAGGTTGTTGTTTCTAACTCTGCTGGAGTTTAACGGCACAGTGCTATATATTCAAACAGCCAGTGAGCTGCTGTCTCCGTGGAAAAACTATTCGTCTCCACCAATGAGCTCTGTTTCAGGGCGTGGTCAGCATCTGTCTGGAAACATTCTGACATGTGACTGCAGGGCTTTGTTGTTGTGAGGCTTCAGAAACAAAGAGAAAACAAGTGTGCAAGACTTCTCCGATAAGCTTAACACTGACCAACTGACCTACTGCAGACTAATACTCTCAACTGGGAAAAGGAAAATGTCAGTTATCCAACTCTCTATTGAAGACAAGGGCAAACTTTGTTTAAAGTTTTCTTTTTTTTTTCTTGTTTTCATCAATGATTAAAACTTGGCTCTCAGAATCAAGGGCTCTATTTTCTGTTGAGCAATTAGGACATCAGAACATACAAAAAGTTTCACCTCATTATTTTTCCTGAGCGTAGCCCACTTTTTAAAAAATAATGAGATCTTTACAGGGAAGGAAAGGTAGCTGCCAGCAGCGTCGAAAGAATGCAGTCTAAAAAAACTTACTGAGCATTCTGGGAGTTTTGTTGTTTTCGTTAACTTGGTAACTGGATAATGAATACTGTTATGTGCAGTGTGTACCAACCTTTGCATGTATCAATTGCACAGGACTGTCTCTGGATTGTCCCGTCTGGGCTCACGATGTAGCACCAGGGGCTCGGAGAGGAGTCTGGGTTTCTGCAGTAGTTGTGATCTCCAACACCTACAGGAGGGACGATAAACAAAATGAAACAGCATGTCTGTCTGTCACTGATGGAAACACTGCAGGCCTGTCTCTGTCTGCCTGTCCGTCCCTGCTGTGTGTGGAGTAAACCACTGAATTCATTAATCATTAACACTACTTCATCACACCACAATGAACATGCAGCCATGAGCACAAAGGGAGGAAACAGCAGCTGCTGTATAAAAGAGGCTGTTATTAAAACCTGTAAACACACAAATCAGTGGTGTGGTATCTGCAGTGTGTGCTGTAATTATCATCCGTCTGTGCCAACGTGCATTATCACAAGCAACTCTCTCAAATGTGTTTTCTCTTCATCAGCCTCAGAGACATTTTAAAATTTAAAACCCCCCTCTCCATTTCCTGTTTCCGCTATGATGCCAAAACAACAGAAGACTGCCAAAATAACATCACTGAACTTCACGCTTCAGTATTTTACCTGTGAGTGAATCAGGATGGATCTGAACATCATAGTCTCTGTCAGTGCTGGTCCAGTTGAGACAGGTCAGACCTGAGGAGGAGCTCAGCTGCTCTCCTCTGTAGTCCACACCACTGGATCTAATGCAGTCTGACAACAACAACAAAATATCATGTGAGCACATAACACATGAACACGAGGCATTGTGCAATCAAAAAAAAAAGTCAGTAATTAAAATATCATTATTGTTATGATGCATTTAATTTGAAGTAAATAGGTGTATACATGAGGAATCAATTGCATAACAAAGTATAATTGTACCTTTTATGTCTCCATTTGAAGTACTGCTGTGCACCATCCACACGCTGAGGAAAACAACCTGCAGAGACAGGAACACTCTGCAGAGCTGAACAGCTGAAGTGACCGACAACATGGTGCGTCAAGGAGCTTCCTCTCTATCACAACTTAAGATGGAAATCAAATAAAAACGCACAGGGGGTGAGTAAAATGGCTGAAGAGCCTGTGCTGAATGTGCTTCAGACACACTGCTCCTCTCTGCTGGAGTCACTGCCCTTGTTTTTGTCAAACGAGCTCAGGTTTCTTCATAAACAGCCTCAGAGGGAGGAGGAGCTGCTGCTGCTGCTGCTGCTGCTGCTGCTGCACACATCTCAAGGTCCTAAAGCCTCACCAGGTTCACACACACACGCACACACAGAGAAAACAATATCAGCTGAAAAACACCCCTGCAGCCTTCAGAACAGTCAAAACAAAAAAAGAAAGGGAAAGTTTTATCATTCACATTTTTGTTTAAGATTAAAAAAGGTCATTTGCTCTGTAATTCATCCTCTCAACTTTTAATTACCTTTCCTTATCCCTTCAAACGTATTCCATTGTATGTGTCTGTCTGTTAATATCCCTGCTCTCTGTTTCATTTTGATTTAAAAACCCATTTCATTTATCTGGCTCCAAGTGCTTTGTGCATCTGCTCAAACCCTGTCTTCCAGTTACCCAGGCTTCCATGAGGCCTGGTCTGTGGTCACATGTGGGCTCTGCAGAGGCTGGTAAAGGTCAGCAGAGAGTTGACCAGAGCTGTACACTGAAAGCAATGAGGCCCTGTGTCATTGTTGGCCGATGGGTAAAGAGGGCAGCCAATGTGCGATTCAGCCTGTTCACCCAGCCACTGTTTAAATAGATGCTCACACAGTTTTCAGGCAATTACCAGAGCAACCATGCAGCATCGGTCTGGTACTCTCTACTTATTCAGAGCCTCTCCCAGCATGCACTGGCTGGAATCATAGGTCACTACACCATTAAGGGATGAACATATTTAGGAATGAACAAACCAATTAATATGAGACCTCATTTCTACCACAGAAACTAAAGAAATAGCATAGGTGAAAAAACATCCATGTTGTTTATATGTAATAGTAAAAAATGGCTTGGATTTGAGTATTTTTAAAAATATTTTAATAGTTTTTTTTATCCTTTCCTGGCAGAAATAGACTTTCATAACTACCTATGACCTACCACCTCATTTAATAAAGCACATGATTCAGTGAAGATGTCTCGTGTGACTCCATGAATCTAAACGTTCATAATTTGACTCTGTATTTTAACTTTTTATGAAATAAAATGTTTATCATGACAAACATTTTTAACTGATATACTATACTCTACATTAAATTACTTTTATTATATAACTACCCAAACTCAGTCACTGAAGAACAGTTGATCAAAAATGTGATTTGGGATTTTAGCCCCTTTCTATAATCTAAACATTTATTACATACCTGACGGCAATATCCACATTTTCACAATACTTAAATTCCCGTGAGCAAACCAACATACAGGCGGGTTATTTAGTGAACACTAGTTGTCTTTGCCTTCCAAAGCTTATGAAAAGTAACCGTGTGTTTTTTACATTTTCCATACTGACAGACATTTTTAATCAATGAATACTTTCTGTAAGTGTGATTCAGTGTGAAAAAATTTAAACTTAACAATAAATCTTTATGATTCAAGATTTGTCCAAAAATATTGACATACAAAACTTTTTTCAATACTGGACATTAACGTATGTCAACTTTATTCTTGTGAGTCATGTTCTTGACAGGAGCCACCTGTCACCTCTTCTGGGGCACATGTTCATCTCACAGAGCCCTGCACACCGGGTGTTCATTCTGTAAATGGGTTGTAGAGAGATGGACTGCAGCTTTTTGTATGAATCATCAATAAGCTTCATGTGATAACTGTTGCATAACCTCAATGCTCGTAAGCACAAAGCTTCATGCATACACAGTGTAAACATTAGCTGAAAGAGATACACCCTATGTTCATATTGAGGGATGTGACACAGTAACAAATACAGGAAATGAATCTGAGGGTTGAATTATCTCTGATGAAACCATATTACATTGTGAGGATACAAAAAACAAAACTTCCATGTATGTTTAGTTAATTGTCTAATATGATCAACCAACACATGTACAATCTCTGCCATGTTTGTCCAACACCTACAGCCTCCCATCACAAGCAGTGGGCTATCTGCTGATGTCAGACTGCTCTAGTGTGCGGTCTGTTGCGGAGCAACCGCCTGCTCTCTATCAGACCCAGTCAATCATCTTCAGCCCTCATGTGGTTGGAAAGTGGGCACTTATCCAGGCAGAAGGCCTCTAATGGAGCATCAAAGCGTACACTATATTCCCCTGCTGGGCACCGAGCAGCCAATTTGTCCAGATGCTGTTGCATTACATCACTGCGTCAGACTGAGCCTCGCTGCTGCTGCTGAGACATGGCAAACAACTCATCACAACAGAGGACAGGAGCACTGCTCTGGGACTAAGAATGAGCATGATGTGTGGGGTGATGGAGATCATAAAGACAGAGCCAGGCTGTGATTCTATATAAAAAGCTTTATTCTAAAAATTAGTAAAGCTTCAGAAAATGTTCACTGAAGAAAAACTAGACCTCCTGGGGTTATGAGGAAAAGCTGTTTTACTTCACTGTCCTCCTCATGCACATGGAACAGTACGCCCATTGGTTCTCTTTATCTGTGTAGATGATATGATGATGGAAACAAGTAGCTTCAGCCACTGAGCTCTTACATAACTCAGTTAGCCTCCCAAGTACCAGTGTACTGCAGCATCAGCAACTGCAGCCCTCTTCAAGACTGAAGCTGCACATGTAGCTGTCATGAGGTACAGTAATTCTATCCAGGGCCACGACGGCCAAAAGACTTTGCTCATCAAGTGCATTAAAAAAGCTCCTCCCCTCTGTCACAGTGGCCTCTCTCCAGCCAGAGCAGCTGTTAGGGCCGAGGGAAAGTGGACACCGTTCTGACCGAGCAGACTCAAAACTTGCTGTAAACTCGTACACAGGGACGAAGGATCACACAGGCGTCGTGCACCATCACATGTTTCCAACAGTCGGAGGAGGAAGGTCGCCCTGGTGAACAGGCTACACAGGGTGCTGTGAAAACAGTGGTCCATGAGGAGAGACAGCCAGGCTGGGGTCAATATCTCCGCTGCAGAGAGAATAAACAATCACATTGTAACACAGGAGATATTCAACATATTTCGTATACATACATGTATATGTTATGACCCTCGGTCATTTTTAGAAATTGCCCGATCTTACTTCCCAGCGTTTCTGTGAATGGTTGTGTTAGTGCTTAAACAGGTGGGGCCCTGTGATTGGTTGGTTTGCAGAGATTGCTGTCTCTGGATTGGACTATTGCCCAACAGAGGACTTTTAAACTGCAGCTGACAGGAACCCCTCTGTCCCCAGCCTTCATTCAGTATAAGTGTAAACTTCGAATATAGATAAATGACTGGTTTCGAAATGAATTTACATTTACTCTTGTTAACTGTTTAGGAGCCTAGGTTAGAGTCAAAGTGTCAATTTTTCATTTACCTTGATAGGAAAGTTTGGAGAAAATGAGAGGCTTATTTTTTGTTCTTTTGAGCATTGCTCACCAATAAATAAAAACTGCTGCTTTGGATTTTTCAACAAACTTTGAAGCCGCTGCCTTTTTCTGGGGAGCCTAACAAATGTTTCCCAGCTTTCCCCTGGACCAGGGACATAACAGTCACACTGACATGCTGATGCAGTACCTGGCTGGAGCTCTTTGCACACTGCAAGGCTGTCAGACACCTGTTCAACACTCTGCTCTGCCCATGCACTCAGGCTCTGTGCCAAAGCAGAGGATTCAGAGTGTTTGTCAGCCATCTGCAGCAGGTGAGGCAGCACATGTGCTGACATCACAGAGGGTTCAGCAAACACGTTGGTCTGGTCCTGCTCATACAAACTGAAACACCTGATTAAGAGAGGGAGAATGACAGTTAAACAGCACCCAGTCAATATCGCCTTTTGTTACAGTGTACTGATGCAGCAAGGCGGCTAACGTACTCCGTCTCTGAGGCCTCTGTCAGCACACGTCTGAGGTCAGACTGAGGCAGGTGACACAGCAGCACCTCCAGTGTGCCGGGAGCATCGAAGCATTCCTCCAGCAGCAGCTCCAGCAGGAGCGGCACAGCCTGGTTCACCTGCATAACGTAGACGCTCCCCTGGCTCGCTCCTTTTCTCACATGGTGCAGCATGGAGGTAAAACAAGCTGCTTTTAATCTCACCTGCTGGCTTTGGTCCTGCAGCAAGTAAAGGCCTGTGTTGATCAGCCTAACCAGAAAGAGACAACACTTTGAATTTCTGTTCCATCAGAGTGCAGCACTTGATAAATATACACATTGTAATCGCACATTGAACTAGAACCCGATTGTATTTGGATCTGCACCAAAGAATCACTGTAAATGTTGAAGAACAACCTCAATCTCGCAATGTAAAAACAAAAAAATGAAAAAAAAAAGGTTGTGTAGTTTTTGCTTTGTCCTGCTAACTAACAAACAGATGCAGATGAAAACAAAACCACATCAGAGAGTTAAATATAAAATACATTTCAGAATCAATCACCATTTGACCTTAGTTATACCTTATCATGAGATTGCAGTGTTTTTTCAGGCTGTGGCTCATCAGGGACACTCCAGCCACACACAGAGCTTCAGCACAAGCCATCCTGAGCACCTCAGGGCCGTCTGAGCACCGGTTACATTCCAAGACGCCACACCAGCGGTGGAGCATGGATATCTGTAGACTAATGTGGACAAGAGAAGGGACAAGAAAGTCAGAGCTGCGCAGAGAGGAGTGTTCCAGTATGTGACAGTACAATGAAGTAAAAAAAGATGTGTATTAACCTGGAGCCTGAGCACTGGGGCAGCAGCAGACTAGTAGCACACAGAGCCTGGGATAGAAACTCTGGTCCACCTCGCTGCTCCTCCAGGTCCCCGAGCAACAAATCCAGACACTCGGACAAAACTGGCTCCTGTGGTGAGTCCGACTGAGGACGATGCTGAGGTAAAGAAGACTCTGTTCCAGTAGCCATCACTGCCACCAGGGCAGTGAGGTAGGTCCTGCGGTACTCCACACTGTGACTCACCAACGCCTCCCGCAGGTTTGACTGGTGATACAGAGCACTGACATGATCCGCATTCTTTGACATACCAAACATACAATCTGACTGGATATCAGCAATAACACAGGTACCACAATGGACTATTTCATTTGTCTTACTTTATCATTTTGATGTTCATTATATGTATTTTATTATCCTAACTTTCTTTTATTGTTGTCTTTTCTATCATTTATTACTTTGGTATGAATTACCCTCTGGATGTTTTCACCTGTAATGCACTTTGAATTGTTTAAAAGGTGCTTTATAAATGTTTAGTTCAAATAACCCAAATACCATGTTTAAAATGTATATCTGCCGATGTATATCTTATTTTATATCACATGTATATATTAAAACAGAGCTGTTTTTCATGTTTAACTGATTACAGTGCACAGTGTGGGTATTTTCAGCCTCCCACTGCATCAGATCTAAGCTTTTCTCTGCTTCCTCATATTGTGCTCTCTAGGGACTTTGTTATTGTGAAAGCTGTTAAACAGGTTTACAGAGAGTGACGTCTCTGGAACATATCATGTCTCACCTGCAACACCCTCTGCATCACCTCTTTCAAACTGGTCTGCTGCAAACCATGCCCATCCGCCACCAACGTAACCAGAGAGAGCTTCAGATCAGGGCTCGCTGCAGGGAAGGTGTTCCAGATTTGGGACGCCCACTTCAGATCCGCACATAGAAAGCGGATGGCTCGCTGATGGAAGAAGGACAGTCCAACCTGTGGAGATCATGTAGACAAAGCATTAGGAAAACATACGCTGGGGCATTACTTGTGTGCCGTTAGTTGAGAAAGGTTGTATTCCTGAGCTCCTGTGGTGCGTCAGTTACATATGCGTCATATTTGATAGAAGCACTGTGGGTTCAAATCCCTTTACTGACAGTATGGAGAGCATTACAGACGAGTCACAGCACAGCGACTAAGCAGCCACATCCATAGCACCACAGATCCAGTCACAGCCACAGCTTTAACCACCAAAGCTGTAGTTATGCCAACAAACAGTGGGTTTAGACAGTCAGTGCTCAGCCTTCAGAAAGAACAATGGGCAGTAAATACATTATGAAAAGCATCCCATCCTCTCTCCTTTCTGTAGCATCAGCAGACTGATCCTCCACACTGTTTTATATTGAGACTGCAGCTGCTCAGCAAATGTTCCTATAGATCAGGACGAGAACAAAATATTGTGAGGGAATTCAAAGTTCATTGCAAAGCCCAATTAGTGGTTAGAGCAGATCTGAATCATTTTTCAAACTATTTAAAGTCTTAGGGGATTTAAGCTTTCAAGTATTTCTGTACAACTTTGAAGAGATTCCATTAAGGCAGACTTGAGATATCATGTTCAAGAGGCCAAAAACATGTTTTGTGAGTCCATCGTGACCTTTGACCACCCAAATCTAATCTTATGTATATCTATACTATCAATAAAGGCTCAAACTCCCCCCAAAGGTATTTATACATATTTAAATCACAGGTATGTTAGAATGTGTGTATGTAAAACACACCTGAAGCCCACTTTGGGGTGTTTGAAGGTCGTGCATGAGAATGTCACTGATCTTTGACAGATAGGTCTCACAGCAGAATCTTCTGAGCAAGTTTGCCACTTCGAGGTAGACCGCTCTCACTAGGGGGCAGTGTTGAGCTTCAGTCACCAGCCACAGTGACTCGCCCACTTTACTAAGCACCTCAGACAGAGCAGGAGAAGCACTGAGAACAGAATCACAGCAGGATGTCAAAGAGTGAGTGATGGATGAGTGAATGAACAGGATTTTAAAAGTGTCACAGTGTGTGATGAGTGAATGAACGAGCAGCTCTTTCACGTCTCACCTGTCTGCAGAGAGCAGAGCTCTCTCTAGAACAGCTTTCATCTGCAGCAGCTGTCCGTGGAGCCGGTTGTGACAGCAGCACTCCTCAGGCCCGGGAAGTTGAGCTGCCAGTTTGACGAGGATGTTCATGTACTCCGATGGGGGCGTCATGGCAACCAAAGACTTAGAAGCCATGACTCTCACACTGTAAATTGGGCTGGCAGCTAGCTGGAGCAAAGGAGGCAGGAAGTCTGACAAAGTTCTGAAAAGACAGAAAAGCAGAGATTTCTCCTACAAATCATCTTCAGTCACAACATGAAGGCAAAACACATGTCAATGTTAATTCTAATGAACTGAAAGCTGGTTTCTTTCCTCCTTCACTGGTAAAATTATTGAGTACACTGGCGTCACATTGACTGGAATTAAAAAACCACACACTTCTGGCCTGGAGGGAAACCATGACTATAAAGTATGGTAGTTGACCTGATCAAACTATAGGGATAAATAAACAGTAATCACTCTGTTGAATCTTGGACTCCAGGCTGGAGTTGAGCTAGCAGCGTGAGCACAGGATAGAGGGAGGGTTGGAGGTGCAACTTGGCTTCATTGGGCGGAGCCTGCAGGTCTTGTGCTGCCCCCCTCAGCTCACCGAGGAGGAAGGGCTGGAGAGCAGGGTAGTGGAAGAAGAAAGCGGCGGGGGACATGCCGTGCTGGGTGGGGCCGCTGTCTTCACTGCTTGGCCTCTGCCCGAGCATTCGCGAGCACAGAGAACCTGGAAACAGGATTTAAAGTGTCGGGGGTGCTAATTGGCACAGAACCATGCTGATCGATAGATTAAAAAAAAGACGAAATTGACGAAGAAAATGTTTAAAGCAACACTAACAGTTACTGAGCAACAGCGCCCTCTGCAGCTACACAAGGCCAATTAATCATGCTGTGCTCCATGTGGACAATGCAGTCCTACTCACTGAACTTAAACATGACATGGATATTACCCATGATCCCCAGCTGCCTGTAACAAATACACCAAAACTCTGTTCAGAGTTCTTCATGTTTAGTTTCACTAAATATTGGAGTTGAATGCTGGTTTTTAAAGACTTTTAAGTCTTTTTAATGCAGCTACACACTCCTCACGGGTTGTCATACCTGCTTAACAAATTAAATAGAGAAAAAAACATTTTTGAGGTTATACAATTGCATAGTGTCATTGCAAATTGACACAAAGTTAAGCTGTTAATGTTTATTGCTTACTGTAGAGTTGCAGGGCAGCATTTCTCATGGCCCAGCATGCAGAGCTTAGTAGTGTGAGTGACAGGATGGCTACAGGGGGAGCAAACTGAAGGACAGCTACTCCCACACCTGAGCCACGCACAAGCGCCTGCAGCGTGTGAACAGCACACACCTGTAAGAGAAAGAAGGCAATAATGTGACCGCGTCTGGTTATGAAGACCAATATCCTCAATCTTACTTTACACTGAGTCTATAAACCTGTGGCAGGTCCAGAGTTTGGTCCCAGTTTTCAGGCACAGGTGTTTTGGCTGTCTCCAGTAAGGTCTGCATGCTGTGGGCTAACAGTGGCCTTGCTTTACTGGCCTCCTCTGCAGATACAACACACAGGATGAGCATAGGCAACCCTGCAGCCCGCCGAGTCACCGATGTAGAGCGAGGACACTGCACCACCTGCAATCCCTATCAAGAGAGAATCCAGAAAAGTCCAGCATCTCCATTTATTAATGGAAAGAGTCATACGAGTGTGTATCTGTACTCACTTGTTTCAACATATGGGCTGGAATATCTCTGAGCTCTGGATCACTGCTGCTCAACAGAGAGGCACAGAACTTAGTGAAGCCAATACAGCATCCCTCTACTGCCCCCTGGTGACAAAGAGATATTTTTTCAAAAAGGAACATAACAATAGAGGATATTCAAAGTCACACCTCTAAATAAGTAGATTCATTAAACTTACCCAGTGACGGCATTTGAGAAGAATATTCTTGAAAACTTTTGATGCTCTGATTAGATCTTCTTTTTCTAGAAGGTGTCTGCTGGGTTTGATCTCAGTGAGAAGTTTCTCCACCAGAGAACCTAAAAAGATTCCTATTTCCTGATAAGAAAATGTTTTAATTAAATTATATTTAGACAAAATGCACCAGACCCAAATATGTTTAGTTAAAATGCCTGTCTGTGGAACGCACATCACACTAGAAAAGTGTATTGTAAAGGCTCCATGGAAGTGTCCTGTTAAATTTGGTGCCATGTGGACATACCGGGTTGAGCTTCACTGAACTTTGTAAAGCAGTGGCTTCAGGGTTCTGTGGACTTAGTCCACCTCTCCGTATTTACTTGCTGTGGCACAATGTAAATTTTATGGTTCCATGAAGAAACCAGCATTACCACAGGTCAAGCAAACAGGCAGGGTTAGAACGGTCACTGCACTAATGTTTAGATATTAAATCATGCATCTGATTCTATTTTACCTTGAGTGAGACCCAGCAGCAGGTGAGAACGAGGCTGTGCTCTTCAGACAGCAGGACACACTCCTCCCCATCCACTTGGCCTCCTCCAGATGTTTGGGCTATTAGTGAGTTGATGGCGTTTCCCATATCACAAAAAGAAGGTGGGGCATCTAAGCCAAAAGAGAGTGATTAGAGTCAAATGTGATGCACTTCATCCAAAAATCAGTATTGCTTCTCCAGGTTGCTCCATTACCGTTTTCAGTGGCACAAGCCTCGTGGTCTCCGTACAGAACGCCCAGCAGCAGCAGAGAGATGCTCTCCAGCAGAACCAGCACCTCAGTGGTCAGACTGTGGTCAAGAGTGTCATAGACGCTGCTGCCTGCCTCAACCAAACACCTCTGTAGGGCACTAACAACACCTGTGGAAAGTAATTCATGAACCTGACATTAAGTAACATCCTACATATAAATGTCAGTGTTGTACATCTCACATCTCACCATGTATGGGCTTGGTTCTGGCAGCAAGCATCATATCAGCCTTAGCTGTCAGATAGTGCTCCTCCAGCTCCTTCACCAGGAACCTCATCATGCAGGAGGACGAGGAGTCACTTCCACTGCTGACACTAAAGTCCCCGTTCAGTCTGCCATCTTCAGGCCGGTGCTGTGATCTACAGACAGAACAACTGATCACTGTTGATCCTCTGCTTTGACAGCAGACACAATTACACATGTGCTGTAGGAGGCAGGGCTTACTTCAGAAGGAGGAGCTTCATCGTCAGCGCTCCCATCTGAGCCTCCTGCACCCGAGGACAGCACAGAAGCTGTTTGGTTCGAATGAGCAGCACTGTAGCGATATCGTCTGGAAAACTGGGCGGGAAAAATCTCAACAGTAACCCAGCTGAGAGCTCCCGGATCTGGAAGAGAAAAGAAATCCATCATCTATGTTCTTTAATTTGAACAATTTAAACGAAATACGAGCTATACCTCATTAGTGGAATCTTCTAAACAGCTGAGAAGCACCAGCTGTTTCGTCCTGCTGAAGAAATCCCACCGTCCTCTTTGTCTGGCATGTTCAATAAGAGACCCAATGTTTGCTGTAATGATTTTGTGAAGCTCAGTGAATTTACAAATATGACAGAAAGTTGGCATGGAAACCACATTTTATTGTTTGAATGTTTTCCTGTGACTGGTTTGATAAACCGACCTGGAGGTTGTCCCTTCTTTTTGTCTGGGCTCCAGGTGTCTGTGCAGGTTTCCAGCACAACAGACAGCAACAGCAGCACAGTCTTCTTCCTCTGATAACTGTGTCCTGGTGCCAGATAACTGTATGGAAGTTGACCCAGCCATTCCACAAACCCTACATAATGCACAAAAAAGATTTGGATGAACAGAAATTAGACAAAAGATTGAAAGGGAAAAACTAACAAAGCAACAAAGGCAAATAATCTAAGCATAGATGCCAAGTGTTCTGTTCCCATTAAAGTAATAATTCATTTTAGTGCAGTTTCAGTTTGGGGGATTTACCCTCATTGGATATTTGCTGTTTCATTTGGCATTAAAGACTGATGCATTGTTTTTACAATACAAAACAAAAAGTTTTAAAGATCAACATTTCATTACAGCAGCTATGGATTATCTCACCTATCCCCTGCTCCAGTATATCCTCGCAGTGGGTCGCATCTTCTTTCTTCTTGCCCTTTTGTCCTTTAACACGTGCTAAGCAGCCGTCTCTGATTCGAACCACAAACCTCTTGACTCCAGCCTGAAAATGCTGGCGAAAGGGCGAAGACTCGCAGTTCAGGTTCTGAGGAATAAACATCCTCATTAGCGACATCTCCTCTGTGGTTGGAGTGTCTTTGGTCTTTGGGCTGCAGCACAGGAGGTTCAGAGCAGCAAGGCGGACTTTGTCGTCTGCAGATCCTAGAGCCAGCCGGAGGGTTTCCAGGGTTGAGCTGCCCTGCAGAGCCCAGGGAGAACCTCCAGTCGAGGCTCGGTAGGAGCTCATGACACAGGCCCAGGCGTGGAGGTGGCCCGGGGCGAACGGGTCCAGAGAGGCCAGCAGATGATCCACAGCAGAGGGGAAGACTTGAAAGGTGCAGGGGAGCAAGTGTGTTGAGCTGTTGTTCTGTAGAAGAGTCACATCAGACATCAGCGCCTCGTGAAGCATGGGCCGCCAACGCCTCGCCCACTGATCTGCCAGATAAAGCTCGGAGCGTGATTCAGAGCCATCACATAGCTCCCGTCTCTGCTGCTGGATGAGACACTTGTAAAGCTCCGATCCACATGGTGCGAGGTGATTGATTGACAAGCACTTCAGGAGATGATTGGGTACTGCAGCATATTGATCCAGCACCTGATTAATTAAAGAAACAGGCAAAGTCATCATGACCTCTACTGACATTATAACATCATCTACACTGGAAAACACCCTCACCATGTCAGTACCCAGATGTGGCAGCAGGGCACATAGGCGATGATATTTGGCTTTTGTTTCCCAAGGCAGTTCAATTATTCGTTGAAGTAAAGTAAAATAAAGAATCTTCTTTGTGTCACAGAAGTGTTCACAGTCCTTCTCGTAGACGTCCAGCAGCAGACAGAAGGCACCGCGGACAAATTCAGGCACGCCTTCCACCTGCCGGTGAAAAGTAACAGATATATTGGCAGTTATACGTCTTTGTATGAATTATGAAACCTCCTCAATGACAGAAACCCTGTTTGGATATTTAGATATATAATCTATAAGTGCCTCAGTTGGGGCAACTAAGGCACTTATAGATTATAGATTATAACGATGTCAAGCAACAATTCTCAGCACACTGTATAGAACACCCTGCAGTATTTGGTTGTCCACTCAGTGGACAAAGTCAGATAATGTCCTTGTACATACTTGTACTTTTTGAATTGTAATAATATAATGATGTTAACTTGACTCACTGGGCTTTCTGCATTGGTCCAGATGATGTGAACCAGCTGTTGCTGCAAGCTGCCGTTGTCCGGCAGAAGGCAAACACCCGTCATCCTCCAGATCTCAGCCAGACATTCTTTAACCCTCTTCAGCCACAGTGTCAACACTGCAACAACATGTCAGATATGAACGGATGACATCAGCAGTTAAGAATGTGAATATGAGACCCGGACATTACTCACCTTCGAAGGCAAAGTGGTGACACTCCAGCTTCTCCTCACACAAAGCGTAGACCAGAGGAAACAAACCTTTCAGCAGTAAACACATCTGAAAAAAAGGAAATGATGGGATTAAAGGAAGAAGAACAAAAGTGATCCATGTTTTTGATGTGAGCTTCAGGTAGATGTACTTCTGTGTCATCCAGATGTGAACTGAGCAATATGTGAGGTCGACAGCAGGTCAGGAGGCCCCTGCTCACAGCCAGCCTCGCCACTCCGTCCTTTCCTGTCAGGACGTACTGTATCTGGAGAACACCAACAGTCAGCAGCCAGGGCTCTGAGAAGTAACAGGAACAACAGCTCATCCGTCAGGAAGAGATCTGATGAACTCAAACTATTAGTCCAGCAGTTGGTGGTCACCTACCTGAGTCAGAGACCTGCAGCAGACTCCAGGCAGCAGCTCCTCCAGCTCTGCTCTCTGGTGCTGTGTTGATCAGCATGGCCACAGCAGTTCCAGCCAAAAGACGAGTGTCCCTGTTACAGCACTGCAAGACACCAAACTGGCTGATGAGATGACACCAAAGGCAGTAACTCAACTGATATGTGTCTCTTGAGCTTAGTTCAGTTAATAAAAAAACCTGTCCAAGTATAATGTCCATGAGAGCCTGCAGGATCGTGTGCACCGCTGAGCTGCTGTGCGTCTTCTCCCACACTAGAGGAGCCACCTCACTGGACAGCAGCTGGAATATCTGCAGGCACAACTGCAGAGATCACAGTTCTCAGGTCAGTTACAGAGATCACACAGAAAGTCTTTAATGAACGTGATGGATGAAGCACTCTGCTCTGCATGTACCTTCACAGCTGTGTAACACAGCGGCCCATCTCTCAGGGACTCTTGCTGCAATACAACAGGAAACAACTCGGACACTTTGTTCAGCAGGGACAGGTACGACTCTCTCCAAACCTCACGACCAACACTGCTGTCCTCCAGGAACATGCAGGCTGAAAAACAGATTGATTCAAAAAAATGATATATGTAATGAATGATATACTGTAGTAACGCACCAATTTAACCAGCACTAACCTCTTTGTAGATGCTCAAAGGACAATATCTGAAACAAAGACAGCGTCAAAGTTATCTGCAGAGTCTTTTTGCAAATGCTTGTTTAGTCTCATCAACCATTCAAAGTGCTTATTACACACCATTCATACACTGCCTATACAGCAATCAGTCACTGGATGCATTCCAGTTTTTTAGGTTTCTTTTATACAATATTAAAAGGTATCAAAACGTAAAAGCCTTTCCGTGACAACGACTGATCTCTGTACCTGGTCAGTTTGGACCATGGAGAGCAAACAGTGGCGAGTTTCTCTATAAACCAGTTGATGGTCCACCTTGGCCAGATGTTGCAGCATCTGCAAAGCAAACATGTGGTTTTAGTGGCCTCCCCACTTCATAATGAGACTTGTACAGTGAAGGAGCCCAGTGTGGGGCTGACCTGGTCCACTTTACGACAGGCTGAGGAGATGTTGGCCGTCTGCAGCTGCATGGAGAGGAGCAGTTTGACCAGGAGCAGGAGGTGACTCTCCTCTAAACCACCGAGCTGTGCCTCTGATACTCGGAGCAGCTGAGCAGCCTCCTCCAAACAGCGCTCCTTCCATCTCTTCACACTGCTCCTGTTCAGGGAGGCATCATTAACATCATCACACACTGAGCAGAGAGTCACAGTAAGTTGTTACGCACCCTGATGTTCATTCACCAACCTGGAGGATTGAGACAGTTTGTCAGTGAAGAGCCTGAGTGTGTGACGGACATGTTCGGGAGTTCGATCCCCGCTGATCACACACTCCTGCAGACTTCTCATCAGATCTTCACACGACAACATTGTTGACCAAAACTTCAGATGCTGTCAGACACGTTCATACTGCTGCTGGACACGTGACAACATGACTCTAACTCAGTGGTTGCTGTGGAATCGTAGGGACACGCTGCCACCTACAGGCCGGAGTGTGCAGGTTTAACATGGATCAGAAAAACAGATCATATATAATATAACACATTTGTTTAAGATCTCATCCTCTGAGACAGGGGGAGGGTGGAGCAGTTGGGAGAATGGAAGGTTATAGAAGGGTGGTCCTTTGTTTGAGACCATGCCTGCATTAGTTTGGAACTGTTTGAAATGATGATGCAGGAGCTTTATACCGAGGAAGAAAATACACCTCCCTATCCTTGAAGATGCATTACTAAAATAAATCATCCATCCATTCACCAATCCTCCACCATTCTTCAGACCACTCAATAAATGGTTAACTGGCTTTTGGATCCTTGTGTTTAAATGTGCACCCCAGTTAGAAGTTCTATGATCCATTCAATCCTATCCCACCTAATCATATGATAACCAAATTCACGCCACATACCAAATTTACAATCACAGTCCAAGGTGAAAATATCAATGATGTAAAATTACTTTATAGTAACCACATATTTTACTTGGACTACTAGCTAGCAGCCTTTATTTAGTCTTAGCTTTACAGAGATATGGATTTATCTTCTATATATATATGTATACATTCTTGGTAAAAAATAAAAATGTACATCCATAACTCTCAATGGACTGGGCTCAGAACTCTGCTTTATAGTTGAACTCAAGTAGTATGACTTGATAAAATAAATAGCACTAAATGGACTCACACTTGTCTTTGTGTGAATAAAGACTTGAGGCATCAAACTGAGAAAACAAACTATATTTGATTAAAAGCTGGGTTTGAAAGATTGCATTTCTACCACCCAGACCAGATGAGGTCGCTGTTGTTCATTTGAGAACAATTGTGTCTCCATCTTTCCCCAGAAGAAGAATGATCTGCGTTGCCAGGACATCCACAGTTTACAAACATGGCGGCTGTCTGAAGGACCCAAATGGCTGACGTGCTGTGTGTGTCCCCCTCCCTCCAGGTCCTGTGTGTTTTGATGCTCTTTACCTGGGCTCACACTCAGAATGTTGTCGGTAAGTCACTGGTACACGTTCGCTCATACTAATCTTCCGGTTTTACTTTAATGCTGCCACCTCAGCTAGAGCAGAACCTTGCTGATCCTGGATCAGTTATGTTCGCAACAGTACAGCTCCAGCTAACACACATGATGTTCAACAGTTTTCCAGCCTTCATATCTCACCGCTCCTGGTCCAGTGGTCTCTGCTCTTCTGCTCGGAAACACGTCGGGCGTGTCCCTGAGTGTGAGGACCGTGTCTCCGTCCAACACCACAGGTACAACACTGCGTCTGTGTCTGCTGTCATGTAGCAGGTTTGACTTGGACTATCCAGCAGCCTTTATTTAGTCTTAACTGTACAGACAGATTGATTTAACCTCTGAACGTATGGGTCTGTATAAAGAGCTTTTGTACTTGTATGCATATGTATGCTAATTTAGGACTTTCCATCATTTAAAAGTAGATAGAGTTCTTAAAAGAGAATTTATAAGACCTTGATTCTTCTCCTTCTCTTCTCTCCTATTAATCCTCTCTCAACCCCTCCGATTTCAGGAAGACCCTTTGTTTACCTTTTTTTTTGGATGGATGTGCAAACTTTTATTTGGAGGAAAATGGGAATTACTTTTCAGATTGATGTATCTAATAATTACAGATTCGTGATTAGGTTGAACTGAAATCTGTGGTGTTTGGTTGCCAGAATAAACCCTGGGGGTCACAAACAGAGAGAAGGAAGCCATGTGTCTACCTTGTGATTTTGCGGTCTGTTGTCATGTTTGGACAACTTTGGTTTGTTTTCTTTCACAGGAAGCATAGGTCCTCCATCGTGTGCGGCTGAGGTAACGCAGTGGGTGCTCACTAGAGAGCAGGTGGGAAAGGTGAGAATCAAATCATACACCACACACTAATTTAATCATTTTAAACTATTTAAATAAATCTGAAGTAAGAGGCATATATAACCGATTTATGGTACACCCCGCAATTAATTTAATAGAGCTGATATTATGGTGTGAAACAATCCATCCATCCATTATCAATACCGCATATCCCTTGAGGGTAGCAGAGGGATGTTCACACATTAAGAGATTCAGAGTTTCCATTTAATCTAACCCTAATGTTCACATCTCTGGACTGTGGGAGGAAGTTGAAGTACCCAGAGAAAACATGGGGAGATTATGCAAACTCAACAAAAAAGACTTGGATCCAAACTGCAAAGCAGCAGTGTTGCCCACCATTTTCTCAATGTTCCTTTCTTTATTTCTTGCCCCAGACTGTGGAACGAGTTCAGCTGAGTTTGGAAAGAAGTTTGCATTTGTGTGGTGAGAATGAGACGGACCCAGACTGCTGCTCTAATCCACTGTGTGTGCTGGAGACGCTTCAGGTTTCTGCTTGTGTGGGCGACACGCCTCAGGCATCACTGCTGATCCAGGCCAAGATACATGCACTGCTGGTTCCTGCGAATGCTGGACCTGGTAATTCAAATGAAAGAGCTTCTGTTCATTATGGGATGTAGGGTTACATTTCTAACACATATAAATCTCCTGTCCACAGCAGATAATAAAACAACCATTCCGAACCCGGTGTACCAACCACTGGGCCCTTGTCCCTGTGATCTCACATTCAGAGCATGTGATGTACGCTGCTGCTGTGACAAGGTATTTGTTGCTGTAGTCTTTCAACAACACTTCACTTTGGCAGATGCATTTCTTTCTCCATTAATTAGCAATGATTGATATGTTTTTCATTCTATCAGGACTGCTCCAATGAAGATTTGACACTGTTTGCATCCCACTGTCTCCCTGGTCCCTTTGGTGGACAAGTCTCTCCTCCTCCAGATTATCAGTGCTCTGTGCAGTCCGCTGAAAACACCCCAGATTGGTTTCCATTTTTATGTGTCCATTCACCACCTAAAAACAACCCTTTCCTTGGGCTCTTTTACAGAGGAAATGTAGTGTGAGTTATGAATTTTAATCTTAATGTTTGTTTGTGTCCTTTATGAATTATTGTTTGATTATTTATCTTTTGCTGTTTTTCTTGCCTAGCAAATCCAAGCCTGGTCCAACCTTCCAACGGCCCATGTTGTCAGCCCCAGCACTAGTTAATGTCTATGTTGAAGGAAGTCCAATTTTAACATTAAATGATCAATATTTAACTATTCCCCAGGTTAGTTGTGTGTCTGGTGTTTACACTACAATTCACTACAGTGTTTTTAGATTATATTTTGTATTCTATGTAGCAACTAACATCTTGTCTATCCGTCTTTCACAGAAGGTGTTCGGCCAGTGTGTTAATAATGCACCTGTGGCATTTTTGAAAAATTTCCAAGTCGAGTGTGTAACTCCGCTACACACCTGTCCAACTGAACCTCCTTTACAGACACTACCAGAGGATTTGAGGATTCCAGTGAAGAATGGCGAAGGGGGTTTGTTTTATCTGCTAAACATGTTTTAATACATCCTGGACATCATTGAATCTGTGTGTTTTTAAAATTGTGTTTATTTTGTCCTTCAAGGTGACGTTATAGTTGAGGTGACGGATGAAGTGGCCATCGATCCGAGTCAGAGTATTTCAAACACAAACGGTGCTGCGTCTTCAGGTATGTAGATTACAACATATCATTGCTAGAATCAACAACTTAAACTGCCCATTAACTTTAATGTTAATGTGTTCACATTTCTCCTAAGCAGAAAGCCTGATGTGTGAGAATGTGACCTTAGCACTGGATTATCAATTCTTCTGGAAAGAAAATAGCATCACAAATATCACACTGACACGCACTGTTGGAGCCGTCCCTTTGAATGGTAGTGGTAAGTGTTTGTGTACTGTATCTTACCCATGATTTGACTTATCACTACATGCAAGTTCTGAGATATGTTTGGAATAACCTTAGTATTTGTCCTCTGAACAGTGGTGTTAACTACAAGGTACTCTGCTGTGTTTATCAATGGGGACTTCATGAGTGAGCCCAATTCAGGGAACCCAGGTGAGAGCGAAATAAACTTCCTCATCTGCTAAGTGGTCAAAATGGTTGTGATAGTGAACTGTAGTAGTGCTGATATTTTCAATGACAGGTTACCAGGTGGGAAGGCCTGTTATTGGTGGATTCATGGACATTTTGGACAACAATACAGGCTCAATACAAAGGACGTCAATTAATCTTTGGAAATCAGGTAAAAAGTGATGTTGATTACTGGCTTACTGCAAGTGTATAACAGTTAATTATCAATTTTCCAATCAAAGCAACTTGTCTTAAAGTGCCATTTTCTGATCCAACTGATAGTGAGTGATGGACTCTGTTTCACCAATGAGAAGAAACCAGTTCTTTTTGGGGAGAATTCAACATCAGGATGTTTGCTGCCAGTCAGCCGCCAGAATCTGACCCAGTGTGATCTCTTGAGGTCAGTAGCTCATGCTCAAGATTGATTTCTGTGTCTGAATTTGCCATAGGATAAAATATAATGGGTTTTTTTTCATTTAGAGAAACAGTTGCTTCTCTCCAAGCTGCTCTGACTACAGCCACATATGTAGCAAGGAGTGGAAACCCAGATCCCCTGACTGTGACAGACTGGATAGATATAAGCTGTAAGTGAATGTTATATAGATTTTTTATATTTTTATTTTAACTTGTAAAGCACATTAAACAGTTTCCGGTAACTATATATTTTGGGTTTAGCTAAATTTTACATGTAACAAGAATTTCCCCTTGGGGATGAATAAAGTATGTCTATCTATCTATCTATCTATCTATTTAAATTCCAGTTGTGATGCTGAACTCAAGCGCAACCGTAGAAGACTCCACAAATTCATGCTATGGGATTCAATCCCACCAGCATATCCATGTTTGGAGTCTTATCACTGGCACAGTAGAGGGCAGACCTCAGAGGGAAATCCGTGCTTTGCAAGTCAGGTGTGTCAGGTTTCTCCCTGCAATGCAAAATAAATTGTATTTACAGTCAGTATAAGTTACCAAATGAGTCCAATTACTAATGTCATTGCAAACCAACACGTGTATCTTATTTTGATCATTTGTAGCTACAGCATGTCCACCTGGTCTCTGGACTGTGTAGGAGGTGATGACTCTCCATGCGTGGACCCTCAGGAAACTTGGTTACTCCCCATCACCTCCTCAGTCACCTTCACTGACATCCCTGTCAACACAGAACCACCAAAAACCAGGTGCTTCCTGAAACACTGAGTCTGCCCTTATAAAGAAAGATGTTAAATGAATATTTTTTTGAATGGGCTGCCTGACTGATCCTAACTGAGAGCATTTTGACTTTTACCCCCCTAGTTTTCAGATCAACTTCACAGAGTATGACTGTAACAGGAATGATGTGTGTTGGCCTGAGCTTGCCTTTCCCTTCACCAGGTACTACACAGGTAGGAATCTGTCTAATTTTGTATTTTACTGTTTATTTTAGGACATTATTTAGTAAACAATAAACTGCTGGGGAAATTGTAAATAATGTGAGTAAGTACAGCACGAATAAAAAAGACATTCCCACAGTTGTGACACATTTGTGCACAAAGTAGAAAAATGGATACTGACTGTACCAGCTCTGATTTATTTTACATTTCTCCTCCCCAGGTGAGCCATATTCTCAGTCACTGGCTAAGGGCCTTATCCTGGTTTTCTTCTTCGTCGCTGCCTCCATTCTTGGGACTCCATGGAGACAAGTCCGACAGGCCTGGAACACTCTCTGAAAGAGAAAAATGTAGAGGAAGCAAAATATTTGGAGGAATAACAAGAGAATGTCCCACTAAACTAGAGTATCTATTTAAATGTCACTAAAATGTAATTTCACCTTTTTTCCATTAGATATTGTTTATTATAATACAGGTTTTACATGTTTGTGGGAATGTAAATAGTTGTATAGCTACACCATTTTGTAATAAAATATTTTTCTATTATTTCTTTCAGACTCAATCACAATATTTGTTTCCGTTATATTTTTGAGGGCAACCTTCTCATAAGTTTGAAGGTGGTTAGAACTTCTAATCTGATTTCAGTCCCGCCCGTCAGTTTGTTTCTTGTTGACAGCCTCAGGGTTCAACTGTGAGTCATTGTTTATTCAGGTTGTAGATGCTCCACGAGGGGTTATCTTCCACAAGCACAATATTGATTCAGTATTGTGCAGATGGCAACTAACAAAACCAAGCTGTTGCTCCTTAAGTTTCTGGACCCCTGTACTGCCTCAATCTAAGATAATTTAAGATAACATTATCCTTTAAAAGTCCTTCTACTGTATGTCAAAACTTGCTGTGTTGCTGCAGCAAAGTGGATAGTAAGATTGTTTTCCTACATTTCTGTATATATAGATATTTACATTTATTAATTTATTATTTTGGCAATTTCAGTCCTTGATATAGACTAGAGATTCTAGTAAAGTAAAAGATATATAATTTGTCTTTTCTCTTTGTGTAGTAGTTGTGTCATCCAAGTGTCTGTAAGCCCTGACATTCACATTCGACTTGAAACGAGTATATTTACACCATGTTTTTAGCTTTAGTGTCGGTTGTGGACTGATGCGGTTCGGAGGACGATAACAGAGGACATTTAAGCTAAAAACATGGAGTAAATGACGCTGTTTCCAGTCAAACACTTCACCCACCCCTCCATCAGCAAAGTGTTGAGTAGATAAAGAGTGAATTTTATTTTTCAACTATCTCTTTAACATGTCATTGAATTGATGGATGTGGGGATGTTAAAAATCTGGATCACACAGTGAAAGGTATTTCTATGAGATAATGTTTGGTTAAGAAAAAAAAAAAGAAAGGATTAAACATTTCTGTAATAGTTTTCTTTGGGAATTGGATTTCCCTGAAAGTCTCTACCTGCAGCCTTCAGACAGCGCTGAGGGCTGAGCGCTCGTCCGCAGTGCGCAGACTCCAGCGGGCTGCGCTCATTGGTGGAGGGCTCGGCCTCTGCTGGGGAAGTTGGTCGTATTCAACAGTGTGAGGTGAAGTGACGTGGAGGAGTATGGACACAACAAGAGGACGGTTCGTCAAAGTTCACAGACCCGGAGCGGAGTGGTGAGCACTTCTGACGCGACACCAGCAGCTGCGGTAGCGGCGACCTCACGTTCCCAGCTGCAGCTGTGACCGCTCTCATCCAGGGGACGGCGGCGCTTCTTCGGCTTGTTAGCTCACGCGTTAGCCTCCAGGAGCAGCCTGTGAACTCTGGCTGTCTGAAGTGAGCCCCGTGCGACTCAAACTCCGCCGCTGCGTCACCGGAGGCTAAACATGAAAAAGACCAAGAAAGACAAGAAAGACTCGACTGGCCGCCGCTGACGCTTACTCAGACCGCAGTAGCTCGCTTGCTAGCATTAGCCCGCCGGCTGAGCAGGGACACAACACGGCTAAGTGTCAAAATGAGCTCCCTGCTGCGAGGTGAGGAGATGTGTCTGGCCCAGCTCTTCCTGCAGTCTGGATCCGCATACGACTGCATCAGTGAGCTGGGGGAGCTGGGACTGGTGGAGTTCAGAGACGTGAGTGCAGACACATCCTGAAGTTCACTCATCTGTCACGGTGAAAGTTACTGCTGAGTGGACAAAGTGCATGCATTTAACTTGACCTGTTTTCTTAGAGTCCCTTTCGTTAGTTTTTCATAACACAGCAGATCCGATGTTTTTTCCCACCAGCTATAAGTGGTTAAATCCTCCTGTAAACTGGCTTTACAGGTTCTTACTGAATGGTTTCTGATAGTTTTTCCGAGGATCTTTGCTGCTTCCAAACTGATTGTTAATCATTAAATGTTTAACTATGTCTTGTACCTTTTTTCAGCTCAATCCCAGTGTTAACGCATTCCAGCGAAAACATGTCAACGAGATCAAAAAATGTGAAGAAATGGAGAGGATTCTCGGTAAGCTCACATTTATTCTCAATATACAGTTTACCAATAAAGATCCCTATCTAGTCACTGAGTTGTACGTGTGGTCGAGCATTAGACAGGATCCAAACAAAGCTGTGATGAATAAGTTCAGAGGATTCTTGGTATGCACATTTATCGTTACTTTACAAAATACAGACAAGGCCCTCTATGTAGTTACTCAGTTGTAGTCGAGTATTGGCCAGGATCAAAACAATTTGTTGAGATGAAGCGAAGCAGGAATCCATGAAGCCACCGACGGCCTTTCTCATTGAATTGAATTGAGAGCCAGCGACCCTACAGTCATGAGAAATGTCAGCTGGTTCTGTATTGACTTGAATGAAATGCCACCCTTAGCTAACTAAACTCTTTATTATTAGATTAAGAGGAGAGACAACCACAGTGCTAGACTTCGCTTGGAATTCAGTGGTGTTCAAAAGCTGGTTGTAGAATCTAGAAACGTTGAGAAGGTCTCAGAAACAACTGCTTTTTACTTTTTTTAACAGGATACCTTCTGAGGGAAATTAAGAAAGCAGACATTTCACTGCCAGAACGAGATGTGTCCCCTGTTGCTCCCTTACCAAAGCACATCATGGCTATAATGGTTAGTAGCTTGTTCACGTATCATTTTGAATTTATCTTGTTGATGGAGAAACACCATGTAAGCCGATGAGTTGAGTTACTGCCACATCTCCTATTGTCTGTCTAAATTTGGAAGATGACACGAAATAATTTTTTTAACAAATTAACGTTGCCATGCCGCTGATCCCTGGTTGTCTGTGTGTTCACAGGAGCAGCTACAGAGACTAGAAGTGGAGCTGGGTGAAGTCACCAGGAATAAAGAGAAGCTGCAGAAGAATCTGCTGGAGCTGACGGAGTACACACACATGCTGCGTGTCACCCGCGGCTTTGTACAGAGAACGTCTGAGGTTAGTGTGTCGACTTAATGTGGCCAGATTCTTTACATTCAAAATGTTTCAAGTGGATTCTGTTGATTTGATTTTCATCATCATATTTCTCATCTTTACTTCCTAGCGAGAGCCCCTGCAAGTGCAGTATGAGGAGTTCCCCTTCCTAGAAAAAGACACAGTGATGGATTACAATAGCATGCAGAGGCTAGGAGCCAAACTGGGGTGAGGAATGAAATTCTCCCCGTCATATCAGCGTTATGTTTATGTTAGTGTTTCAACATGTAGTGTTATTTATTTTAGAGTTGACAGTAGACCTTGGCTCTGTCACTTTCATCATGGCATTTTAAAATTTGAAATCGTAATATCATGTGGTAATGAGGAAAAAGTGAATGAAGGGAGCAGTTAAAGAAAGTTTCAAATGAGGCAAGTTGGACTTTTTATTTGTCTTCAATGGTTTTCTTTGTCCTATCTGTCTCCCATTACAATCTGTATACACTGTACACACCCAAACAGACAAGATATTCACAAGGTACAATAAGTGAGATGCTCTTTGCCAACAAAATGTTAATCACAGAACCAGTGTTGTGAGAACAGTGTATTTTGTGAAGAGGATAGATATTTAGCTGAATGTAAGTTTTTGTTGATTGTGAATAAGCAGCTCGGATGAGATCTCAAAAGAAAGATAGCTAAGCTCACAGCTGCATGTTTCTGTAGTCACAGTATAGAGAGTATCACAGCTACAGCACACAGCCTGAATTATGTTAAGTTGAGAAAACTGTAAGATTGTTTAAATGAAAGCACAGATGTTCATACCTGGTGTTAACATCTGTCTTGGGGGATCCAAGCACAAGTGGACAGCTCTAAGTTCTACAGTTGTCACCTGGCATTAGAATTTACATTTACAGACACATCACGCGTATGTATGTATGTTAGAGAGTGGCATGGAGGGAGCAGAGCAAATCGATGCGCTGTGCTCACATCTACTATGAAATAAGATTTGATTCATTTGATAGATAGAACATCTGTCAGTGTTGATATTGTTGCGGTGGGCGTAAATGGATCAAAGTATGTGAAAACCGGGACATGTTAAAATGATTTTAGTTAATTGTGAAACGGTAGCATGTCGGAGGATGTCAGCTGAGTAGGCGTTCCTTCATATGTGACCTAGGGCGCATTTGTGTTCACACTGTTAAAAGAATGTGTCTGAGACCACTTCCATGTGTGGTAATGACTGATCGTATCTCTATGCATCTTGGGTGCAATAACACTTGTTGGAGCTGTTCACTTGTGATCATATCAACTCTGAACAGCAACAGCTGTGACATGAAGCAGACACACACACACACTTCATTCTCATTTGCACCATATATGGCTGTTAATTTTTTATATCTCATATACTGTTTATCTTCCCTAGTAGGTACATGTGTATACCTTAGACTGATTGGAAATGCTTCTCTTGCAGTTTCATCTCTGGGCTTATTCAGAGGGCAAAGATCGAAGCCTTTGAGCGGATGCTGTGGAGAGTCTGTAAAGGCTTCACCATCCTTAGCTACGCTGAGGTCGACGAATACCTGGACGATCCTGAAACAGTAGGTTTCTCAAAGATAATTTTCCACCATTTGTGCTGAGGTTGCATTTTGTTATGTCCATATCCATGAAATTAAGATATCAGCAGTGAAGACACGAAACATTTAAAAATATAACCACACCCCTTTTAATATTTTTTGTGTTTTCATAAGCTGCTTTCAGACATGCACAGATCTTTTGAGAACACATCTGAGCGGAGAACCTCCCGCTGCGTTGTGCATTTGTAAAAAAAGCAAATTGTGGAGAAAGTCCAGACACAATTCTCTGGATCTCCTCCACAGGTCATTAGTATTGTAGAGGAGTGAAATGACATAAAGCAAAGCACAGTCCTGAAACAGTTATAGATACAATGTGACAACATTGAAAATGACACAAGCGAAGCTTCTGTGAAGTGTGTTCTCATCCCCCTTGCCGATCACATAAACAACGAGGGCTGTGATCGTGTTCTTTCACACTGAGTGACAGCACTAATCCAGTTATCCGTTTCCTCTGCTTGACCAGATGGCTGGCATGCAGGGCGGGACTGATCGCTGGTGGAATGTCAGGACATACTTTACTGGACAATGTACAACCATGTTAACATGTGTCTCGAATGGTTTCAATAAAGGAGGCTTGACGTCAAGTTAGAAGCACCAGTCATGCTTTTCAAAAAATCACAGAGAGTAATGCTGCTATTTTCAAGGTCAACAATTAACTTTTGTTTTGGCAACAAACTGGTTGATACAAATAAGTAAGTTTGTGATTAAATACAGATTTTGAACAGAAAGTGAACTCTGGACTTTAAGTGACACTTCTTTTTGTTGTTGATAGAAGAAACAGGTCTTTCCATTGATATACAACACATCCTCTTTTGTTTTCTTGCAGGGGGAGCCAACCAAAAGAGTGGTGTTTCTGATCTCTTACTGGGGAGACCAAATTGGCCAGAAAGTAAAGAAGATCTGTGACTGGTAAACTATTCTGCAACACATGATCACATGGCTGCTCTATTTATGCCAGAAAATGGTTTAATTATATTTGCTTTTTGTTTTTATTTTTACTCACCTGTGCTTGTGAATAATACACCTTTTCCTCTCCATAGCTACCACTGTCACCTGTATCCCTATCCCACGAACAATGACGAGAGGAATGACGTTGTAGAAGGACTTAAAACTCGCATTCAGGACCTACACACAGTATGTGTATTAAAATATCTAAATATATTTAAGTAGTGACAGGAAACGAAATTACTCTGTTTGTCATTCACTAAAAATGTACTTTCCCTGTTTGTCATCATCTCCTTGTTTAAATACAACCTGGATGATTTAGAACATGAGTTGTCTGGGTGTTCTTTTCCCTGGGGGATGGATTTTTAGTATAAAGGAAAACAATATTTTTTGTTTGCAGATTATCTTGTGTTCAGTGAGTCATATTAAATACAGCAGGGGCTTTTCTTTTGAGCCAGTCTCTTTTTGTTAAAAGAACAAAATGAAATGGCTGATTTATTTTCTAAAAGATTAACCCAACTGTTCTTCTTGCGAGCCAGACCTCGCAGTCATAGGGTCAGGTGAGTTTCTGGTGTGGGGCAGTTCACTGTGAATCATTTGGAAGCTTTACCCTACTGTGACTGAAAAGTAGGATTGTACTCACTCACTCCCTGGAGCACATTATCAACATGAGGCCTCAGCAGGAGGTTCTTTCTTTTGTGTATTTTTTTTTCCATCCTCTCCCAACTTTTCCTGACAATTCTCATGTCTTGCCCATGTCTTGGTATCTTATTCACACACACAAACACTGATAGGCTTCTTGTTCAAATGGTAAATATTGTTCTTTGCTAATCATATTTTCTCTTGAAAGTCTTGAATATATAAATTTATTTTTAATTGTGAAAAAAAACCCATCTCTTCCTGTGTGCAGGTACTTCACAGGACAGAGGACTACCTGAGACAGGTCTTGATAAAGGCTTCGGAATCCGTGTACACATGGGTCATCCAGGTCAAGAAGATTAAAGCCATCTACTACATTCTGAACCTGTGTAGTTTAGATGTTACAAACAAGTGTCTGATCGCTGAAGTGTGGTGTCCTGTCAACGACATTCCCACCCTGCGGAGGGCCCTGGAAGAAGGATCGGTGAGGAAATTCTATTTTTGACTCTGAACCTCACTGAGGGCCTTCTTTTGTGTTTATTTATCGGGGGCAGTCGCTTCATGAATTGGGATCCTGTTATCATAAAAACAAGTATTGTATTGAGGCATTGCTTTTATTTTCCCCTGGTGAGTGTACTGAAAGACCACCCTGTATTTTCAGATGACAAAAAATACACACTAATGAGTGCAGTTTTTTTTAGCTAACACAGGATTGCATTATGCCATATTTGCTGATGTTACATCCACCGTCCCTTTTCTATACTTTTTGTGTTGATTGTCAGATGTTGATTTAGTTAAGATATCTTAATTTACTAAGATTGTGATTTTAACTTTGATATTTCAGAGAAAAAGTGGAGCAACAGTTCCTTCCTTTGTCAATCGTATCCCCACCAGCGACACTCCCCCCACCCTTATAAGGACCAACAAATTTACCTCTGGCTTCCAGAACATTGTAGATGCCTACGGAGTGGGCAATTACCGAGAGGTTAACCCTGGTGAGTTTGTCTCTCTGTATGTTTATATATATATATATATCGCAAAATGAGATTGGGAAGTAAAAATGTGCATGAGCATTTTATTTATCAGTTTGAGAATATGACATGATACAGTGGTCTGCACTGTATCAGAAGTCTGAGATGTGAAAGTAACATGCATGTTTCCCAAAAGTCCCAAAAAGTGAGATCCAATTATTAACCAATTAGAAACCGAAAATCTAAATGAATGCTAACTTACATTTTTTGTCATTGTTGTTGCTAGATTTTAACATCATGTTCTCTTTATACTTTCATTTTTTTATTTTAAAAGTGCTGCAGTTTTAAAGTTATTTTTTCCTCTCTTGCTCATTTTTAGCTCCTTTCACAATCATCACTTTCCCATTCCTGTTTGCCGTGATGTTCGGGGATCTGGGTCATGGACTCATCATGGCGCTCTTTGCTTTCTGGATGGTGCTGTACGAGAACAACCGCACACTTAAAAACACGCGGAATGAGGTGTGTGAGTTCTCCAAAGCTGAGAATGTTTTTAACATAATACTCATTCAACCAGTCTAATACCAAAGTGTGTGTTAAACAGCAGGTCTGATGCGTAAGTGAGTGATTTAATGTGTGAATGTGCAGATCTGGAACACGTTCTTTGAGGGCCGTTATATCATCCTGATGATGGGCCTGTTCTCCATCTATACTGGTCTGATATACAATGACTGCTTCTCAAAGTCCCTGAACATCTTTGGTTCTGGATGGAGTGTGAAGGCCATGATCAGAGCGGATGTGTGGAAGTAAGTACTTCATTACAATAAGGACTTTGTCATTACAGTAAACCCAGCTACAGCTTTCTTACAAACTAACAAATGTAATGAACAACCTGTTTTAAAGATAAGATGTTTGTTTGATTTTGACTTATTTGTGACCAACAGGGACAGTGATCTCAGTGGGAACCGTTTTCTTTCTCTGGATCCAAATATTACAGGAGTTTTCACAGGACCATATCCTCTGGGAATCGACCCAGTGAGTAAAGAGTAATGAAAAGGAGTCATCGTGTATGATGTAATTTGCCATATAAAACCCCATATTCACAGATTTTATCATACTTACAATCAGTCACTGAAATGCTTTCTAAAATGTTTGATTTCACCAACACATGTGCACTTAAATATTTGTAAAGGATTAACATAAGTAGTGGCACTTTGCAAGTCACTGATTTCCTTGGATGATAATGGGAACAAGTTTGTTGCTCAACAAATTTCAGAAAGAGCAAATTAAGCAGCTCAGATTCTGAAATACACTTATCACACAAAATATTTCTTATCTTACCATTATGCAATAGTACATTTTTGAGGACTATTAAAAATGCTGCACAATACATCGAAAATTTATCATCATCGCGATATCAACATGTGAGATATACGTATAACACAAAAGACTGCTTGAACTACGATAAATGGTGTTCTGTGGGCCTTGCATTCAAGCTCTTTATGTCAATATATTTGGCCAATCAGATGATGCCCTAGTGCCCTAGATAATAAATGTTGCTCTTCCTCTCTCTCAATTTAACACTCTGTACTTAAGCATTTGTTTATTTACTAAAAGTCATATCATCATTGCAACATTCAACATTTTTGCATGTTTTCCTAATATCCTGCCGACTTAATGTGGAGCAGTCATATTCTGTACCAAAGGACTAAATCGGATCAGATAATCGAACGTGATCTGTCTTATTTATTTGCTTGATTAGTGGAAATATTCCAGGGACACATATTGTGTGATTGAAAATAAACTAGGTTGAGTTCCCGGAATTTATATTATTGGATCATCAATAACATTATTAGATTGCTTCTAGGAACAGGAATACCACACTTACATGGCTATTATTTATAAGATTAAATAACAAGGCTGCAGGTTTCATTGATTCAAACATTTTTCAGTTGAGGTTGCCTTCGTTTACAACAATGTTGACTGTGTTATCTTTTACCAATCCAAACTACTCATTGTGTAATAGATTTTGTCATGTTTCTGTTACAAAGATCTGGAACTTGGCCTCCAACCGTCTAACATTTCTGAACTCCTATAAGATGAAGATGTCAGTGATATTGGGCATCATACACATGAGCTTTGGGGTCATTCTCAGCACTTACAATCACTTGTAAGTACCTGTTTGATTGTTTTTTCTTTATCCTTTCTTTTAGATGTTACAGTTTAATAACCTGTCTTCTTTTTGTCAACAAAAACAGGCACTTTAGGAAAAAGCACAACCTGTACTTGGTATTTCTGCCTGAGCTGCTGTTCCTGCTGTGTCTTTTTGGCTACCTGGTGTTCATGATTTTCTACAAGTGGCTGGTGTTCTCTGCAAAGAACTCCAGAGAAGCCCCGAGCATCCTCATCCACTTCATTAATATGTTCCTCATGCAGGGGGACACAGTGCCGCCCCTCTACCCAGGACAGGTGAGAAGCCAACGCAAAGCTCCACTCCTGCATCAGTTAAATTTATGTCCCTGTTATACTGAACAGATTTAATCATGTCAGTTCAAATCTACTTACTCAGACCGATAGATCATATCTGTGTAATGCAGTGTGTTTTGCTGCTTCTTCCTCAGACTGGCCTGCAGGTGTTTCTAGTGGTCATTGCTGTTCTCTCAGTGCCTGTCCTACTCCTGGGGAAACCCATCTACCTTTATTGGCTCCACAATGGAAGCCACCGACTAGGAATGTACAGGGTGAGGGTTTGAAATGCATTTCTGTGAATGAGTGAAAAAACTGTCTCAAATATTTGTTCTTTGACTGGAAATATGCACATCTAATTATTTTGTGTGTGTTCAGGGATACGAGCGTGTTCGACGTAACAGTGAGGAGGAGCTCTACCTGATGAGGGCTCATGACATGGAGGAGGGCAGCAGTCACAGTGATCTCTCCACAAGCTCAGAGCACAAGACAGAAGAGGTCAGCACAGCAAAACAAAATGCAGTATAACCATATAATTAAAAGCAACCAATGCTGTTCTTCTTTGACTGGTGTCTGTCAGTCATGCTGAGTTTTAATTTTGTTGTGATAGTTTGACTTTGCAGATGAGTTCCTGCATCAGGCCATCCACACTATAGAGTATTGCCTGGGATGCATCTCAAACACAGCGTCCTATCTAAGACTCTGGGCTCTGAGTCTGGCACATGCCCGTGAGTGTTGGGGTTTGCATTTGCATTGGGGTTTTGTTCCAAATCAATAAGCCACTTTTATTCCCTCTCCCACAATGTGATTGTCTGACAGTCCATGTCCAGGTATTTTCTTTTAAAGGGTTTTCTTTCCTTTGCTACAGCACAATTAAAAAATCATCTTGAATGAAGCACATTTAGCTGCAATAAGAGAACATCTTGAAATGTCCCTGTGCACAGTATATCACTTTTTCAACTAAATGTAATACATTTACCATGACAAATTGAAATTAATTGGAAAATTGATTACATGACAGTTTTAAGAGGGGAAAATCAAACTGCAATTTCATATCTCTAACATCATCCTGTGTGTGCGCTGCAGTACATCTGTTGATATGACTTCCAGTTGTTGAGCCGTGATGAAAGTGTTTCAGAAATCAAAAAAAGGTTCTATCTTGTCAGAAAATGCCCTTTGCAAACTTAATTCTGAATTTTTAAATTGACGTATCACTTCACCCACGGACATTATTAGGAGTCCAAAGAAAAGTCAACACATTGACAAGTCTGATAATAGCATGAATATTAGTAGTTACATACACCTCATACAATCATACACCTGTCTCTTTTGCAATTCTCAAAAGGAATGGTGCACATGCTCTTTCCTCTGCTTTCACAGAGCTGTCAGATGTGCTGTGGGCCATGGTGATGCGAGTAGGACTTCGAATGGACACCAGTCTCGGGGTTTTATTCCTGGTGCCTGTGTTCGGCCTGTTTGCCGTTCTCACTGTGTCCATCCTCCTGATAATGGAGGGTCTGTCTGCATTCCTTCATGCACTCCGACTACACTGGTAAGAATATCCATAGCTCCTAAAGTTGCCCTCTTGTGTCATTGAAAGTGCCAACTGTTCTTTAAATTACCTCAGTGTTTTGCTATATATATATTTTTTTTTTTTCTAACAGCATTTGTTTTTCTTCCTCAGGGTGGAGTTTCAGAATAAGTTCTACAGTGGGACTGGAGTCAAGTTTTGCCCCTTTACCTTCTCTCTCCTGCCCTCCAGCTTTGAGCATGATGGTTTACTGTGAAAGGACTACCTGGTAATACTGTTGATTTGGTAAACAGAACCAAGACAAGCAAACATGGTTCTGTGCTCATACAGACATATTCCAGACAAATCCTGAGGTGATTTAGACTATTCTTTTCTTCTTTAAATCATTTGTGAAGACATCTTATCTTGAGCCTCACAAACAGTGGATTTCCCAAACTGTTAAAAAACGAACTGTGCAGAATGTACTGTTGAGAAAATACAGTTTTTCTTATTAAAATGTATATAACAGGGAATACTTTCAGACCTGTATCAGTATGCTTCACTGTGGAAGTGTGAGTGTCAAATATAAATTGCAACTGGTATTTTGAAAACCATACGTTTTCTTATGAGGCTTTATTTTTTTTAACAGTTGTTGACATCAGTTGTATGGAGAAAACACCCCCCCCCCGCACACACTTAGAATAAATGATCAAAAACATGTGATTTTTAATATGAGATAACTTAGTTAAGTTAACAGTAATGGGTAAATGGTTGGCCCACAGGTTTGGCTACTCAGACAACACTTGTTAGTGTACTCTTTTGGTCCTCTCATGGGATCTGCTGATTAACCAAGATGAAAGATAACAGAACATCTATCTTTATCTTCTCTTTATTTATTTCTGGGTTCTTCAATTTCTTCTCTTGTAATGTTTAATAATTAATTTCCACATAGGGTTTCCATACACTGGGTAGCGAGCCACCTTACAGATACATAGTTCTTATTCTACTCTTAGGTGCACTGATTGCCTTATCTAAATACAACCAAATGACAGCATACTGTATCATACTTCAGATTCCACTCGTATTCCTACTTTGTAGTACCAAAACACTGCAAAGTATTTTTGACTTTTCAGTATGGAAAAGGGCTTAGGCTGGTGTGTGATGAGGTGTATATACTTTTGCAGAATGTATCTTTTTTAATTTATTTTAAAATGTTGCATCGGAATTAAAGATGAATATTAATCTAAGAAGATTTTTACTTTTATGCATTCACAGTGTTGCCTACTCATCCACTTTCTGTATTTTTTAACATTCCATGCATGAAAAACTAAAACCATTGATTATTTGCTCCAGCTCTGCTTGTTAGAACCCACTACTTTGAAGGATCTTGTATACATAATCAACACCGTGATTGGTTATTAGAAGATGGAATTGTATACGAATAACATTGGTAGAAGTTTCTAATTTGTAAGTATTATATGGAATTGGTATTGGGATTTTTCCTAAGGTAAAGGAGATTCAATTGTCATCATTGTTTAATTGTCAACTGCACTTTTTCAATAGCAACAAAGTTTGCTTCAGTAAGATGCTGCCACATGTTTGAAGGTCATGACATTTTGTAGCAAGTTCTAAAATGGAAAAAATACGGTGTTATGTCTCAATTATTGGGCCAAGTGATGTTTGCCTTAATTAATGCTGAGGTGTTGTGGGTGGGTTGAAGGCGTTTTGTGAATATTTACTCTAATTAAGTCAAATTTTTTCAAGCACTCCATGAAAAAATACCCTATTTTCATCATCATGTCAATAATAAATTGTTTGTTTGAATTATTTGTGTTGTGACCATAACTGCAGTTGGTTTTGTATCTGGATCTTAACACAGTCACAATAACTTACATACACAAGACATTTGAACCACCTCATGCAGCAGATTTTACATCTTAAATACGACCAAATTCACTCACTTAAATCCACAAACCCTTGAGATCATTTGTCAATTTCTGGGGAGATTCCCATTGTAATATTTCATATTGTTATTAATATTGCTTTCTGCTGATATGATTTGTTTTAAACTGTTTTTTATCATGTATTAATTGTTTAAACATTTTACCCTTTTTTGTGCAATTTTGATTATGAATGATAATCAAATTGTTGAGTTCTTTTTTAACATTGCAAAGTTATTTTTATTTTATTCACTCCGATTGTCAATTATTAAATTGGTGTATGACTGCTGTCTTGATGGTCAAAATGCAGCTACAGAGACATACCAGTGAAAAAAGATTGACCCAGCTTGCATTTTATTAATAATACATTTTATTTATAGGTGCAGCACTCAAGGTCATATAACAAGGCCTATAAATAAAAACTAAATAAGATAAGATGATCCTGTGTTAGTCACACAATGGGGCAATTTGCATTATTACAGCAGCAAGAGTCAAAAATAGGAATCAGTAAGTAATAATAAGCAACATGCAACAAAAAAAACTGAACTATAGTTCATCCATAGATGAAAAAGTATCAAAGCTGTTCAATAATGTCACTAAAGCTGTGTTCAGTAAAAAAAAAGAAGACTGGTCAGGCTCCTCAGGCAGGCAGATGCCTTCCAGTCACTTGTCTGGGAACCAAACTCCACGAGCACGTTTGACGGTCACCAAGGTAACGCCAAGCTGCAGCAGCGTCGCAGGGCTGGTCTGTAGTTGACGTTAGTAAAGTTTGTTTGCGACATGTGAAGCAGACAGTTGTCGCTGAGCTGGTTGAATCTTAATATTCACGTGTGGTTGTTGAGAGAGGGAGAAAAAATGGTCCACGACGATTTACGAGTGGAGTGGCTGCGACAGCGAGTGTCCGCCGGCTTCAACTTGTCAAAATGTCCCGAGTGCTTCGACGAGCTGCTGAGCCGAGGAGACGGAGAGGAAGAGCAGAAAATCATCCGCTACCTGAACGTGGTCTCCGAGGAAGACTCGCCGTCATGTCTCCTGTTCTTCAAAACTATTCGAGAGGAGGAAGTTGAAGTTGCAGCGGGTCAGTCTGAAGTTAGCTTCTGTGTTTGTCACCTGAGCCATTAGCGTTCACTGGTGCAGGGCCGCGCACAGGCGTTTAGAGGGACAGGTGCACACAATTATCAAGGGGGCCCACGGAGCAAGATTTAACAACACTATGGACCAGTATCATTTACAGCGTTACCTGTTGAATTATATAAATGTAGCCTAGTAGAAAAAGCAAATGTTATTATTAATACTTTCCAGCAAATAAATTATTTTTTAAAGAAGGTGTTTGTACTGCAGTTTAAATAATAAAAAAGGGTGTATCTAACTGAAACATTTATATCCTCAGAGAGGAGGAAAGACGCAGACCCTTCACTTCACGAGACAGATGAGGAGAGTCCCAGCCATGTGAGATTAACTTTTACTCTCTTTAATTAAACTTTAAAGTTCACTGAATCTGCTCAACAAGTACTCACCATCAAGCATAGTGGTGAGTAGATAATGAGTGAATTTTCATTTTTCATCCTTTTAAATTAACTTTAATAAGAGGTTGGGTCTCAAGTAAACGATTTTAATTGTATTAAAAATGAGGAGAAAGAGATCGAAATAATGTTAACTTGTGTTGGTTTTTTGCATTTTCAGAGGACTGAGGTTCAAGTGGTTTATCACATTGAGCTTCATGTAGCAGTCAACAGTTACTTAGAGAGATTTTTGAAATCCAATGTCTTCTACTTCTTCAGGAACATAAAGGGTGAGAATGAATCCAACAGAGCATGTTGAAGTCTATTGCATTTTGAAGAAAAAGTATGAACCAAGAGATTCTTTTTTTTGTTTTAGAGACCATTGTTGAACCACTGGACATGACTGAAGCCAATATCCTGATGCCCAGGCTGTTTCACATCGGCATGCACAGTGGACAGCCTCTTCTTGTGCTGCGAAACAAACTTGCAAATGTAAAATTCCACAACAACCAAACACAACCACTATATTGCCCAGACAAAAAACTGTATCTAAGTCCAACAGGAAAGCCACATATTTCCCCAAATTCTTACATTTCTTTTTTTTTTTTTTTTTAATTGTACAGGATGCACATTTTCACTGTCTGTCTGTTTCTTCTCAGGTGTACATATCTTTGCTTACTGTGCAGCGGATGGAGGTAACTGGTGGGGGTTATCAAAGTGAGGATGTTTCTTCTCACAAGGAGAGCAGTGGAGAGGGAGAAGAGGAGAATTTAGCAAAGTCAAGTGAGCAAGTCATGATTCGTGACGAGTTGCTCAACATTACACACAAGTTTTTCGGACTGATCAACACAACTCTCCAACACCTTCAGATTCAAGGTTTGTTTTATTTAATTTACCAGGAAGTCATTACAATTTATCAGTATTTGACCATTAAAAAAACCCAGCATAAGTTAAAAGGTTATCACACCAGCAGAATAATAAGGAACCCTAAGATATACTACACCTGCTCAGTTTTAAAACTCAATGTATACCATTTAATAATGATTACATCTAAAGATCACTATGTTTGGGACAGATGAGGTCACACTGGACATGCCGGAGCTTGACCTACAGCCAGAGGTGGATGTGCTTCTTTCTAATCCAGAAGTGGTGGAGAAGTTGGAGCAGTGTGTGATGAACTGGCAAACTCAGATTACCATTGTTATTGAGGAGCAGCAAAACAAAAAGCTACAGGTCTGAGACTCCTCTTCTATTCTGATTTTCAACCCAGGCCGATATGGTGGCATCAAAGTTAAGACTTGAGGTCAAAATCAGAATTTACATATGTAGTTGCTGCTGAAATGTCTTGAGTATTACCTACAAGATTAAATCTCTGTCAGCTCAAAATTAAATTATAAGATCACTGAAAACTAAATGATGATATCCATATACCAATGTGAAATCAGTTTTTTTTGTGCCTCTTTATGAATTTTATTCATGTATTGTATTTTATCTGGAACCTGAGTCTGAAAAATCAATGTCTTTCCTTTTTCTTCCAGGCACCTGGCCCTATGGCTGAGATAGCTTTTTGGCAGGAGCGTGCCTCCATCCTGAGCGCTCTGAGTCAGCAGCTCAAACAGCCCATGGTACAGAAAATCCTGGAGGTGATAACCAAAGCAGATGCAAGCATCGTTCAGACCCTGGAAGGAACAGTTGCTGAACTTAATAAATACCGTGTTGAGTCAGACGATAATTTACGTTTCCTCAGCACGCTGGAAAGACATTTCATGGTGAGCTGCACATTTTGGAAATGTACAGATTTTTTACCATTGATGGTGTGACTACCAATTTATGGCAGTTACATAAAACACACTTGCCCAGAATGTTTTGAAGTATAAATATTGATCTATCTATTCTATTCTTCTGTCCTCACCTTCACGTTTTTTAAATGTTACCATTGTCTTTTGTAGAATCTGGCCTCTGGAGCAAATTTTGTTTGTCTCCTGGAAACAATCCCTCCTCTGATGGACAGCCTGCAAATTGTTTGGATAATCTCTTCCCACTATAACACAAATGAACGTATGGTCCCTCTGATGGAACGCATTGCCTGGCAGCTTTGTGAACGTGTGTCTCAAGTAATTGATGTCAACACATTATTCAGGTATACAACTAAATTTACATGGAATCTTAGATACATTTTACATAAACTATACTTCATAATTTCAATATCATTAAGGTTCCAGGGAGAATCTTTTATTCAAATAATTTGTTGGTATTAGATAGTAGATAGTAGTTGGAGTATGACTCAACATTGTGCTGTGCCCTGGACAGAGATAAGAGGGAGGTGGCCAAATCCAAGGTGCATGATGCTAAACAGGTTCTGGACCGATGGAAGTCGACCTACTTTGAGGTGCGCGCTGAAATTGAAGAATCTGGAAGAGATCCACGCTGGGAGTTTGACCGCAAGAGAATGTTTGAGAGGACTGATTACATGGCTTCCATATGCCAGGACCTGTACAATGTTCTGCAGGTGAGTGAACATAATCTTTATAAATACTTACCCCTCACTCAGTAAGTGAACAGCTGAACGTGTAACAAGCGCCTCAGTTTTGATGATTCTCCTGATTTGTTTGGTGCAGGTTTTAGAGGAGTTCTATAACATCTTTGGTCCAGAGCTGAAAAGTGTGACCGGTGAACACAAACGCATCGATGAAGTGCTGTGCAGAGTGGAAGGTCTAGTTGTGCCTATTGAGGGGGTCAATTTTAATCCTTTCAACATGTGTAAGAAGAGCAGCTGGAAAATGATCATGAAAGACTTTGACACTACAGCTCAGGTGAGTTTAGCACAACTAGAATGCAGAAGCCACTAAAACACTCTGAATCAAACAGTGTAATTAAACACAGCAGGATCAATGCACTTGTCATTTTGCACCAATAACATTGCATCATTTTTTGTATGCTGTGCCTTAGTTATCAAGGTGATTTACTTTTTACATGTGTCTGCGCAGGCTATCGAGGGAGAGGCCATCAACTTCATTGATCAGTCTTTTAAGACACTTCGCTCTTCTGCTGCTGCTTTTGACATGCTCCTGAAATTCAAACACATCCGCTCCAGAGAGGCCATCAGCAAACATTTGATGAGAAAGTTCAATGATATACTTGCTCAGTATTGCAAAGAGGTATTCTGCTTGAATAACTTGTATGTGATAATATGTGATCATATCAGATCATAAGAAAGCTTATGTGGAGGAACAGTGAGTCCATGCAGGTGTTGTGCAAAGCAACTTAAGCCAAGGAATGATTCAAACCTAAATTACTTGCAACATTACACTGCGTTTAAACAAAATAAATGTAGTAATTAACTATGACATTTATCATATTTACCTGTGATAGATCCAGGTTCAGTATATTAATGATTTAAAAAGCTGGAAGTTATACTACAACTAAAACATACTATTGGTATAATTTTAAGGAGAGTAATCATTGTCACAGAGTGCCTAAGTCTTTTTGTCTATGTTATAGGTGGACAGCATACATGAAATCTTTAAGGCAAACAAGGATAAACCACCGCTAAATAAGGATGAGCCTCCTGTGGCAGGATCCATCAGCTGGGTCCGATCTCTTTTGTTCCGCATCAAACACACCATCCTTACCTTCCTGGAGGTGCCAGAGATAATGGAGAGTAATCAGAGCAAAGTGGTGAGTTACTGGTGACAGACACCAAAATGTTATTGAAATCCTTTCTTTGACTTTTGCTGTATTCTGCTCAGGCCAAGGACAAGTATGTGCAAGTGGCAATACAGTTCAGGGACTATGAGCTGAAGAAGCATGAGCACTGGCTGGTGGAGACGGAACACAAATTGCCATTGCTAATGAAAAAATCCCTGTTGGTCATGATTACCACTCAAAACCAAATCCCAGCAAAATTGGTATTTATCTGTTGCTATTTATTTACTTGTGGCTCATGCTCTGTATTGTGATAAATACATACATACTAAAGTCTACCTCTGATTTCTTTCATTCTCAGGCTGTGTCTAAGGATGTCCCTCACGAGGAAGGAAGCCTACAGAGGGTTGTGCGATACCTTGTGAACTTTGCTCCAGAGATAGGGGAAATCATTTCTGAAACAAAACACCTGGAGTTACTGGGCTGCTCTTTGCCTCCTCTAGCTCAAAATGTTACTTTACAGAGGCACAAATTCTTCAGGTAACCAGAATGGCACTCAATGTAGTCCATACTTTACAGTCCCCGTAGACAAAGCAACCCAGTTTCAGGCCCTCACAGATATTAGTCCTTCTTTCATCTAGAGAAATTCACAAAAAGTTTGAAAAAAATCAATCTGTCAAAAAAGTGAAAAAAAGAAATCCAGGATCCCCTCCCTTCATCAAATCTGCTCCAGACGTTAATGGGTTCTTCCTTGTAACCCTGGAAAAGACAAATGCAATGAAAACTGTAACTGAGAGCAAAGTTTATTCTAAACAACAAAAACAATCCCTTGCCTGTTTCATCTTTGTTCCTAGGTATGTTGATGATCTGAAAAGAATTGTTAAGTGCTACCACTCTGTGATGGACAGCCTGAGTGAGGCACAGTTCACCATGCTGCCTAAACAGATCACAGAGGTCAAACAAGTGATGGATTTTGGGTTCAAAAGACTCAACTGGAGTTCCTTGGGTACGTTGCATACAGAGCCTGAAATATTTAATCCCTTTAACGGCCATTTATGCAAACTCGTGGTCAGATGAAATAAATAATTCACATCATATGTGTTATTTGGTTTTAGGTATTTCTGAATTCATCAAACAAGCTCTCCAGGCTGTCACAAAATTTGAGTCTGTCATCAATCAGATTCAGAACAATGAGAGAGACATTGATTCCAAGCTGCAGTCTATGGTGATGGCCAACCTATTGAAATGTCCAGTCCCAGATAAATCTAATAATTTGCCAGGTAGAAAAAAAACGAAGAATATTACTTTTTGATTAAAATCATTCAAACTTATTTTCATTGACATAATGCATGTTGTTGTTTTTCCAAGGCATCAAGGAGTTCTGTGAACATATTGAGCAAGAGCGGCTAAAAACTGTGCATTTGCTGAGTACGAAGTATGCTGACATTGGAGCCCTCATCACTAAAACAGAACACTTGATCATGGAAAGCAGCAGTGGCAAAGCCACATGTATGGTAGATTATTACAAACACTGGGAAGGCAAAGTGTTTGACTCCCTTATAAAGATGGTGATGAGGTAAATGCACAAAGTCAATGTCTTTGAAGTCATCTATTTTGTGAGCAGTTTTTATCATCGTGTCTTTGAATTGCAGTACATTATCTCTCTTAGCCACTGTAACATCCATCTTGTTAACCTTCACATTCAGGAGCATTCAGGCATTCAACATGGCACTGATGGGAAGTACCACCCTGTTCCAAATTGATGCCATCCTGTCTTCCCCAAAGATTGTGTTGCAGCCCCAAAGCAATGAGATCTACTGGCTAATCATGCAGTGCATCAGAGACTGTGTGGAGAGCACCAAGGTGTGATCATCATGATTCTCAGTGTAATGTGCCATGTTTTGAGAAAATATAATTTATTCACTTTATTTGTGAGAATAAATTCTGGCCAAATTTTGTGTTTCAGCAATTTATGCGTTGGATGCGAGGGACCTGCATTGAGTGTCCTCCACAACGTGTGGGAGCCGAAGATGAGCTGGTGACATTTAGCTTCTACAGCGATGTGTGTCAGCATCCTCAGATAAATGAAAGTGCCATGACAGTCTCCCAAAATGTCCAACGGCTGCTCGTCTCTGTGGATCAGTACCTGAGCCACTGGAAACGCTATCGGCCTCTTTGGGAAAAGAACAAAATCATGGTCAATGAAACATTTGCAGGAAAAAAAACCTCCATGGTCATGTATGATGATAAGCTGCAGTTCCTTTCTCGTATCAGTCAGGAGGTTAGGTTGGAACCACTTTTTGAGACTGACCACGTCATCCATCTAAACCTGGAGCCTCTGGTTCACACTGTGCAGACGACTGTTGAGTCCAGGATCATTTCACTTGGGAGCCAGCTCAACAAGACTGCCAAAGAGGATCTCTTCAACTTGAGAGATGAACTCATGGTACTGAATCGTGCTTCACAGTTGATGCATGTGTTTTATTGTAAATGTTCTTTGATTTTGATATCATCAATTTATGGTTATTTCCTGCTAAAGCAACTCTCTGCAAAGCTGAAACAAAGTCCTGACACTTTTGAAGACCTGAAGTCTGTCCTTGCTACAATCTCAGACATCAGGGACATGTCTTTGGAGGTGGAACTGAGATTCATGGATATCAAGGAAAGATACAGAACACTGGCAATGTACAAAGTGGAGGTACTGTATGTTAAATTATTATCCCCTGAAAACATATGTGGTTTCCCTTGCTGAACGTCTCATACGTTACATTCTGTGCATAGGTTGGAGACGATGAACTGGAGCTGGAGGCCGATATTGACCAGATGTGGAGGGAACTTTTTAAAGAATCCAGACAAGTGGATAGAAGTTTGACAGATGTCAAGAAATCATTTAGTCAGGTAAGACACATTCTACAGAAAAGAAACATTTAGAGAGATTTGCATGTATGGTTAACTTCCTATTTATCTCCAAAGATTACAAAGGAGAAGATTGAAGAATTTACACAGGACTTGTCTATCTTTGCTGAGAGCTTCAATATGCATGGTCCTCAAGCTGTGGGAGTTGATTTGGAGAAAGGTACTTGAACATTGCAGTTGGAGTTTATACCAAGAAAAATAATTAAAGTGATTGTTTGTGTGATTCACCAGATTCATCCAAAGTGCAGGGGAAAACAGTCTCTCTCCTTTTGTCTTTGCAGGATTGAGCATTATGGGAACATATGAGGCAGAGCTTGCCAAGATATTGGGTGGACACCAGGAGCTAACAAATGCTCAGAAGCTGTTGGACCTACCAGTCTCTTTGTACCCAGAGCTTATCACCATGCAGAAGGATATGAAAGGCTTGAGACAAATATATGATGTGTATAAAGCTCAGAAGGTGGGATGTGTTGGCTTTTAGAAATTCAAGTTAAATATTGGGATACAATTCTGGTCAACAAAGTCTAAAATGTTTGTCCTGAAATCTTCTAGGATGCAAAGACAGAGTGGTCTCAGACCTTGTGGGTGGATCTAAATATCCAGCTGCTCCAGGACGGTGTTCAGGGTTTCATCAAAAACCTGATGCAGCTGCCCAAAGATGTGAGGGCGTTACCTGTGGCCTCTTTCCTCGAAGGACACATGAAGGAGTTCAGAGAGTCTCTGCCTCTTCTGCTGGATTTGAAGAATGAGGCCCTCAGAGACAGGTCAGTCAGAAAACCAACTGCCATTTGAAATACTGATGATATATTGTGACCAGGATATAAACACGTTTTTATATTTTTGGACACAGACACTGGAAGGAACTGATGGAAAAGACCGGCACCAGCTTTGAGATGAACCCTGGCACTTTCACTTTGAATAACATGTTTGCTATGGAGTTGCATAAACATGTAAATGTCATAAGTGACATTGTCACCTCTGCTGTAAAAGAGCTCAGTATTGAGAAGGTAATCATTTGTCTTTGTGAATGATTTCTAACAGGAGTCAAGGATCAGTTGTTTTCAGTGTATCAGTGAAATCATTAAGACTTATTCTCCATCTGTTGTGTGATTGCTTACAGGGAGTGAAGGAGGTGGTGGAGACCTGGGAAAGCATGAAGTTCAGTGTTCTGCCCTATTTCAAAGGGACTGAGGAACGTGGGTCTATTCTGGGTGCAGTGGACGAGATCCTGCTGAGCGTGGAAAACGATGCCATGAACTTACAGAGCATGGCAGGCAGCCGATTTGTTGGACACTTCCTTGGCACCATACAACAATGGGAAAAAGACCTGTCCCTCATTAGTGAGACCATAGAGGTCAGTGGAAGCCACCAAATCTCCCATCACTCTTTAGCTTATACATAAAAATCCGACTGAAACAATATTTCTTTCACAGGTATTGTTGTTGGTACAACGAAAATGGATGTACCTGGAGAGCATATTCATTGGAGGAGACATTTGCTCGCAGTTACCCGAAGAAGCCAAGAAATTTGACAACATTGACAAAAAGTTTAAAGAAGTGAGTGTTGCTAGAATATAAGCCTGATGAAAGCAGAGTAGTCTATTACTAAACATCTCCAAATAATGTAATTTTCTTCATTTCTTGTGTAGATAATGAGTGACACAGTGAAGAGCCCAAACATTAAACGGTGTTGCCTGGTTCCCAACCGGCTAACAGACCTGCAGGCCCTGAGTGACGGTCTGGAGAGGTGCCAGAAGAGTCTCAGTGACTACCTGGACTCGAAGCGGAACGTGTTTCCTCGCTTCTTCTTCATCTCTGATGATGAACTGCTCAGCATTCTGGGGAGTAATGACCCTGCTTGTGTCCAGGAGCACATGATCAAGGTATTATCCTCAAGACACTTAACTTATTCTTTTTTTTAAAGTAGGAAAGAATAATGCTTTCCATGTGTGTGAAACGCTGTCCTCAAAATTTTTCTGTTCTTTTTTCCACAAGATGTATGACAACATAGCATCCCTGAGGTTTGACGTGGACAGCAATGGTGAGACAGTGGCTGGAGCCATGGTGTCTGCTGAGGGGGAAGTGATGGAGCTAAGGAAACCCGTCCCAGTGGAGGGAAGAGTGGAGGAATGGATGACAGGAGTACTACTGGAGATGAGAAGGACCAACAGACAGATTACAAAAGAAGCAATCTTCTCGTACTGTGAAGACAAGAGCAGGTGTGTGTAAAGGCGACTGTGGCTCAGGAGGTAGAGTGGGTTATCTCCTAATCAGAGGGTTGTTTATTTGATCCCTGCCTCTTCCAGTCTGCATGTTGAATTTGAATTGGCTAAAACTCTGAAATCCCAATTACACCTGACAATGGCCTGCAGTGTGTGAATGGGATGATTGAATAACAGAGAAGCGCTATATATGCATATGCATAGAAGTGCTGTATTAGTGTATAATAGTGAAAGTCCATTTACCATTTTATTTAAATTTCGGTGATGTGATCAGTTCCGTGTGTGCAACTGAGCTTAAGTGAGTCTGTCATTCCCGTGTTTTTCAGGGTGGATTGGATGCTGCAGTACCAGGGCATGATGGTGCTGGCTGCCAATCAAGTGTGGTGGACCTGGGAGGTAGAGGACGTCTTTAACAATGTCAAGAAAGGAGAGAAGCGTGCACTGAAGAGCTATGCAAAGAAAATGCACCAGCAGATAGACGAGCTGGTAACACGCATCACACAACCTATGAAGAAAAACGACAGACGGAAGATCAACACTGTGCTCATCATCAATGTACATGCAAGAGACATTGTGGACAGCTTTGTTCTAAACAGGTAAACCTTTCCCAATTTGAACTGTATTTATTGTATATGAAAATATAACTAATGTGTATGAAGGTAAACTTCAATGAAAAAAAATGTCTTTCCAGTATAATGGATGCAAGAGAGTTTGAGTGGGAAAGCCAGCTGAGATTCTACTGGGTGCAGGAACAAGACGACCTGTTTGTGCGTCAGTGCAGTGCTTCTTTCTTATACGGGTACGAATACATGGGACTGAATGGTCGATTGGTTATAACCCCGCTGACAGACAGGATCTACCTCACCCTCACCCAGGTCTGAGAAGTTCTGCATGTTTTTACCAACAAAACAAATAATATATAATGAACAAGCAGCCATATGTAAATTGCTCTGTCAGCGGTTTTGTGACGACAGGATGTCTGTGTGTGTTTGTAATGCAGGCCCTCTCCATGTATCTGGGTGGAGCTCCTGCAGGACCAGCTGGTACAGGAAAGACAGAGTCCACCAAAGATCTGGCCAAGGCTTTAGGTCTGCTCTGTGTGGTTACAAACTGTGGTGAGGGCATGGACTACATGGTAAGAAGCCACCACTTATCTAATAATATCTAAGAAGTACATTGTTAAAAATGCTTCTTGATTACCATGTGTGCTACTGCACTTCTCAGTGTAGGATGGAAAAAGTCTAAATATAAACAAATCACACAAAGAAACCCCCCCCCACAAATGTTAAAATGTGTGACTCCTTCATTTTTCCTTCCTTCTCTCTGTCTTTGTGTGCAGGCTGTGGGTAAGATCTTGTCTGGTCTTGCCCAGTGTGGAGCCTGGGGCTGCTTCGATGAGTTCAATCGTATTGATGCCTCAGTGTTGTCAGTCATTTCCTCCCAAATCCAGACCATCCGCAATGCTCTCATTCTGCACCTTAAAAAATTTCATGTAAGGCTGTTGTAGCTACACAGAGCCAGTGATGAATGAATTCATTTTTCCTATAATTTCCAACATGTAAGCGATTAGAGGGATTTATTTTACCACCACCTTCTTTTTCTACACATCAGTTTGAAGGGCAGGAGATCAGCCTGGACGGCCGCATGGGGATTTTCATCACCATGAACCCAGGTTATGCAGGACGCACAGAGCTGCCAGAATCAGTGAAAGCCCTCTTCAGGCCTGTGGTGGTCATTGTGCCTGACCTGCAGCAGATCTGTGAGATCATGCTCTTCTCTGAGGGCTTCCTTATGGCCAAGGTGATGGACACACACACAAAAACCACAAATGACATTGCTGCTTTTTATGTGATGCTCTCATCCTGAGTAATGTACACAGTATTCCTCCATGTATATGCAATGCTAATATAATGTATAATATGTATATATGTGTTCTCAGGTAAAATGCATATACAAGAATGATATATAATGAATTTTTGGAAAGATTCTTTGATACTTTTAAGCATAAAAAGACAAGTCTTCATTTACAGTAAACATGGATAAATCTGTAACTCTACACTGAAAACGGACAAGTGTTGTGACACATGTACATTTCTTACGAGGATTTTGTCTCTTCACTTTTTTCAATTCAGGTGCTGGCAAAGAAGATGACAGTACTGTATAAACTGGCTCGTGAACAGCTTTCTAAGCAGTCTCATTATGACTTTGGTCTTCGAGCTCTGAAGTCTGTCCTAGTGATGGCAGGAGAGATGAAGAGAGGCTCGCCAGACCTCAATGAGGTAGAGACCAAAGACCTTTTTTTTTCATTGTCATAGAATGAATAGAAAACCCCTCCTTCAGATTTTAATTTATAATGAAAACAAGGAATTATTTGTAAATCCACAGGTATAGAATGATGTTTGATTGATGTTGAGACAATTCTGGATATTGATTGATAATATTTTGACAAAAAATACCATGTTCACTCCGCAGGATGTGGTGTTGATGCGTGCTCTCCGGGACATGAACCTTCCGAAGTTTGTGTTTGAGGACGTGCCACTTTTTCACGGGCTGATCTCAGACCTGTTCCCTCAGCTGGACTGCCCTCGTGTTCGCTATGCCAACTTCAATGACGCTGTGGAACACATCCTGCATGAAAACACATACGTCATATTGCCTCACCAGGTGACTCATCTGAGTCGGAGATTGAAATTTTTGAGATACACAAATTAGACTGCTAAATTTCAGTCACACATATTTAGCTTCAGCCTATGAGTTGTTAAATATTTATATGCCCTATTCTTTATGGTTTCAGGTGGATAAAGTGGTGCAGATCTATGAGACAATGATGACCAGACACACTACAATGGTTGTGGGACCAACAGGTGGAGGCAAATCAGTTGTCATCAACACATTATGTCAAGCTCAGACCAAGTCAGTGTCAATTTACATCACCGACATTAGTACCACCTTCCTGACATCTATGTGGACAATTTTAACTTTTATTATATCTCATCGTTAGACTGGGATTACAAACCAAGATGTATCCACTGAACCCTAAAGCCATGAGTGTCATTGAACTTTACGGTGTTCTGGATCCTGACACTCGAGACTGGACTGATGGGATCTTATCTAACATCTTTCGTGACATCAACAAGCCCACTGACAGAGAAGAGCGAAGGTAAAAAAAAAAAAAGTTGATTAAAAAATGGTGATCTGATATAATTCTTAATGCATACACTTCGAGAAGAGAGAATTCCTGCAACATAACAAATTGACATAACCTTTGACTCACAGGTACATCCTGTTTGACGGTGATGTTGATGCTCTGTGGGTCGAGAATATGAACTCAGTGATGGATGACAACAAGCTCCTCACGCTGGCCAATGGAGAACGGATCCGTTTACAGAATCATTGTGCTCTGCTATTCGAGGTTTGTCTTAATTTCAATATTGCTGTCAAGATTACTCTTCCACATTTCAACGTGTATATCATAAGAAAACTCTGCTGTTACAGGTGGGAGATTTGCAGTACGCTTCCCCTGCTACTGTTTCCCGCTGTGGGATGGTTTTTGTTGACCCCAAAAACCTGCGATACACCCCATACTGGCAGAGATGGCTGAACAACAGACCTGAAAGGGTTTGGGAACACATTAGCACTATGTGATAATTTTACTTGCTTGTAATTGAATAAAATCTCAACACTGTTCTTTTTTCTGTTTTAGGAACAAGAAGTTCTGAATAAACTGTTTGAGAAATATGTGCACAGCTGTATTGACATGATCGTGGATGGCATTGTTGATGGGAAACAAGGCCAGAAACTGAAAACTGTTGTCCCACAAACAGATCTAAACATGGTGGGTTAATGTCATCTAGCTCACTCCAGTACCTGTGTTGTTGTATTTATACATAAATAATCGAACGAAGATCAGTAAATTCCCATCTTCAGGCTTCTTACATTGATTGTGACTGTGTTGATGGTATCTTCAGGTGACTCAGCTGTGCTTGACACTGAATGCACTGCTTGAGAGTGGAAGCAGCAGTGGTGAAGTCCTGGAGTGTTACTTCCTGGAAGCTCTGTACTGCTCACTAGGGGCCACGTTGCTGGAGAGTGGCAGGATCAAGTTTGATGAGTTAATCAAGAGCGTTTCCTGCTTAACTGTCGTACACGATGAGAAAACCCTGGCAGGACCTGGAGAGATCCCAGGTAAGAACAAAGGATTTATGTGTAGATGATTGTGAAGTTAGCAGCCATCATCAAGATTATGCACAAATAATATGAGATCATAAAAATACCCTTGTCCATCATGAATAGGTTGTCATTTGTCATCACTGTTGAAAATCAGTGGACATGATTGATTAGGTTTTTAGGTTCAATGAATAAATACCTTGATGAAAGTTTTACTCTTTGACAGATATTATCTGTCGTGTGCTCCATTGAGTCCTATTATTAATCAGAAAATGTCTTCATCCATACAGGATACCTACCGACTCTGTATGATTTCCATTTTGATGGCACACAGGAGAAGTGGGTTCCCTGGAGTTCCCTGGTCGCCAAATACATTCACAACCATGACATGAAATATTCTGATATACTAGGTAAAGATAAATTTTGTGAGGACAAATCAAGCTTACGTAATATTACAATATAGTATGTAAATATTGATTTAAATTCCTCCCCCTCCATCTTTGCCTTAGTGCCAACTGTCGACACCACGAGAGCCAGCTGGATCCTGGAACAGATGGTGAAAATAAAAAGGCCAGTGCTCCTGGTTGGCGAGTCTGGCACTTCTAAGACTGCCACCATTCATAACTTCCTCAAGAACCTCAATTCAGACACAAGGGTATGTTTGCTGTCTAAACATTTCATCCAATGTCATCGCATTTGAGGTTAAACTCCTGTCTTCCTTTCTGTTTCTAGAATATTCTGATGATCAACTTCTCATCCAGAACGACTTCAATGGACGTGCAGAGGAACCTGGAGGCCAATGTGGAGAAAAGGACCAAAGAGACCTACGGGCCTCCTATGGGAAAGAGACTGCTGATCTTTATGGATGATATGAATATGCCAAAGGTTCTTTCTTTAAGCATTCAAGTCTCTTATCTCTTGTGCTGTGCAGAATGACAGCGCTTGTATATTCAACATTATTCTAATGCTCTATATGCTCATCCAGGTGGATAATTATAACACACAGCAGCCAATTGCACTTCTGAAGCTGTTATTGGATCGAGGAGGCATGTATGACCGAGGGAAGGAGCTGAACTACAAAATCCTCAAAGACCTCGGCTTCATTGCTGCCATGGGAAAAGCAGGAGGTGGGAGGAACGAGGTGGATCCTCGCTTCATCTCGCTCTTCAGTGTCTTCAGCATCCCCTTCCCTACAGTGGAGTCACTCCACCTTATATATGCATCCATTATCAAAGGCCACACCAGAGTGAGTCTCTCTTTCACACATGGATCAATACACAATCAGAATCTCAGTTGTAAAAAATAATCACTCAAATTCAATATACTTGATGTAATGTTTTAGCCGTTTGAGGAGGCGATACAGAAGGTGTGTGATGAAATCACGATCTGCACACTGGAACTGTACAACAGCATCATCAAAGATTTGCCGCCCACTCCGTCCAAGTTCCACTACATCTTCAACCTGAGGGACCTGTCACGAGTCTACAATGGACTAACGCTCACCAAACCAGACAGGTGTGATCAAGCACATTCACTCACTTAACACTTAATAGATTAACACTTTGCAGTAAAAGGGCTGTGTTTCAAAACGTCTGTGCTTTACAGGTTTTTGACTGTCACCCAGTTTGTCCGAGTCTGGAGGAACGAGTGCCTGAGAATCTTCCATGACAGACTCATTGATGAGACTGACAAAGCCTTGGTAATAATTGATAATAAATCATAACTAGTGAATATAGCATGTGGAACTGTTCCTCCAGGTTTAAAGTCTACTGTATTGAAATAGTGTAGTTTTAGTGTGTTGTTTTTCAGTTAATGTATCAAATGTGTGTTTTTGCTATCAGGTACAAGGCCACATAAAGAAGCTGATTGAGGAGCATTTTAAGTCAGATATGGAGGTCGTCATCAGGGACCCAATTCTTTTTGGAGACTACAAGACAGCCCTCAGTGAGACTGAACCCAGAGTCTATGAGGATATTCATGACTATGATGCTTCAAAAGCCCTGTTTCAGGTATTGTCAAGTTGTAATAGTATGATAAATACATTTTGACAGTAATTTGTTATTTACTCCCATATTTACCATGAGAGTCAGCATAGTCACACAAGCAGGGTATTGTCTTCACTCCTTTTTGTGTGTGTACAAAATAACTCAACAACACATGGATGGAGGTGATTGGTCAGAGTTCAAGGACAAGGTCATCAGAAATATGGTTGCAAAAAAAATATTCCGCTTTCCTCCACAAATAACCGGGCAAGAAACCCTGACATTGGGCCTCTGTAAACTGAGATTGGCTCTAGCCTTTTGAGAGCTGATGGTTGGATTGATTTACTGAAAGACCACAGTGTCTTTTTCTCTGTCTCTGCAGGAAATTTTAGAGGAATACAATGAGAACAAGTCGAGGATGAATCTAGTACTGTTTGATGACGCTCTGGAACATCTGACCCGAGTGCACCGCATCATCCGTGTCGATCGAGGCCATGCACTGCTTGTCGGTGTGGCAGGCTCTGGCAAGCAGTCCCTCACCAAGCTTGCTGCTTTCACTGCTGGATGTGAGGTAGTAAAAAATCTATGCTGGGTGTGGTAAAGGCTAAATGATTCCTAATGATAGACAGTTACACAGTTATAGAAAAGCAAAACAAGTGTTATTAACATCTACCCACCAAATGTTTTACATCATGCAATGGGAAAAAGTCTAGTATTTCCATTTACTGCCATTAGAATTTAAACCTTAGTTCAGAATATTTAACTCAGTACTATACAAGTTTCAGTGAAGCTTGAGAAAGTGTGGAAACAACAGTCTATTCAAAGGTGCTAAAAGAGAAACTCATGTGGAAGATATGTGTTTGAGGGGTTGAGAAGGATTAAACGATATCTGGAAAGAAATCTGCAGCAGTCCATAATAGAAATATGCTTTTCCCAGGTCTTTGAGATCATATTAAGCAGAGGATACAGTGAGTCAAACCTCCGTGAAGACCTGAAAACACTGTACTTGAAGCTTGGCATTGAAAATAAGAAGATGGTGTTCCTCTTTACTGATTCCCATGTCGCTGAGGAGGGCTTCTTGGAACTCATCAACAACATGCTGACTTCAGGTTGGTTGTCACTCTTATGTCCTGGCTCACAATACATTATTCTTTCTTAAAATGTTCAGCTGAACATTCTCTGTTCTAACAGGCATCGTTCCTGCATTGTTCCCTGATGAGGAGAAGGACTCAGTTGTCAACCAGCTTCGCGATGAGGCTCTTAAGATGGGAGCCGGTCCTTCGAAAGAAAGTTTGTGGCAGTACTTTGTCAACAAGAGTGCCAATAACCTTCATATTGTTTTAGGCATGTCCCCAGTGGGAGACACCCTGAGGACACGCTGCAGGAACTTCCCAGGTGAAATATATTGTCAGTCATCTCTTAATTGTAATATAATGTCTGATTTGATTTCACCAACTATGTTTACCTTTCTTTGTCAGGACTGATGAACAACACTGTGATAGACTGGTTCCTGCCATGGCCTCCACAGGCATTACTTGCAGTTGCACAGTCTTTCCTTGGTTTGTAATAATACTCACATCTTTTCAAAATGCATTTGTTGTGGATATAATTGTTTCAGCCTTTTAAAACATGTTTCACAAGAATTCAAAATTTAGTTTTTCTTTTTACAGGTGAGAGTCCCATGATCCCTAAGGCGCTCTCCACAGACGTGATAGATCATGTATGCATGGTCCATTCTTCTGTGGGTGACTACAGCAAGTTGTTCCAGCAGAAACTCCGGCGTAGTAACTATGTTACTCCAAAGAACTACCTGGACTTTATTAACACCTACTCTAAACTCTTGGAGGACAACGACCAGTATATCCTGGGTGAGAGGACGGAATACATCACACATTTGGTTCCTCATGTTTGTGATTATTTGAGCGACTTTTATTTTGTTAACGTTTTCCCTCCTTTTTTAGCTCAGTGCAAGCACTTAGAGGGAGGTCTGGATAAACTGAAGGAGGCCAGTCAGCAGCTAGCTGAGCTGAATGTCAAGCTAGCAGAGCAGAAGGTGGTCCTCGCTGAGAAGTCAACAGCTTGTGAAACCCTGCTGAATGAGATCGCCACTAACACCACTGTCGGTCAGTGACTGCATCTCTTATCTTGTGGTTAGAACAGAACTACAATGAATTGTGAGCTACCCAAAGTAGACACAGCTGTTTTAATCCGCTTATAATAACTTCTCCTTCTAGCTGAGGAGAAAAAGACATTGGCAGAAGACAAAGCCAAAGAGATTGAAGAGCAGAACAAAGTGATTGCTGTTGAGAAGAAAGAAGCTGAAAGTTCCCTGGCTGAAGCTCTGCCAGCGTTAGAAGCGGCCCGCAATGCCCTGCAGGGCCTGGAAAAATCTGATGTCACAGAGATCAGGTAACCTTTCCTCCTTGTTTTCATGCTATAGTGGAAAAAACGAATGAATAGATAAAAAACGGCGTCTTTAACCCATACTAAAGCTTTGTCAAGAAAATAGATGATAACCCAAAATATACTTAATTTGCAAATACATCTGACATAACTGAAACCATCTATTTATACCTCTGTTGATCTGCCTTTCTTGCTGGTTCCTTGTGCAGATCTTTTGCCAAGCCTCCCAAACAGGTGCAGATGGTTTGTGAGTGCATCTTGGTGCTGCGTGGCTACAAGGAGATCAATTGGCAGTCAGCTAAGGGGATGATGTCAGAGACTAACTTCCTACGTTCACTGATGGAGATGGACTGTGATTCCATAAATAGCAGTCAGGTCAGGACTGTCAAAGGTAAGTCAGCTTCATGATCAATGAAAAGCTACCATACAAACTGTAATACACTAGTGACCTTTTGCGACATCTTTGCCATTTCCTTTGGCTAGGTTTCCTGAAGAACCTCCGGACAACCCTTGAGGAGATGCAGGCTATTAGTAAAGCTGGCTCAGGAATGCTCAAGTTTGTTGAGGCTATCGTTGGTTACTGTGATGTTGCCAAGCAGATAAAACCTAAGAGAGAGAAGGTAGTGCAAAGTTTGAAAGGGGTATTCCATCATGCTCCATAAGAATGAACACAGATTAAACAGTGGTTCTTCCATTAATTTCCTAGGTGGCACATCTAGAGAAGAACTTCTTTCAAAGTAAGAAGGAGCTGGAACGCATTCAGAGCGAGCTCAGCAATATCCAGACAGAGTTGCAGGCTCTGGGAGATAAGTATCAAGCTGCTATTGAGGAGAAACAGCTGCTTCAGGAGGAGGCTGAGGTCATGGAGAGGAGGCTGATATCAGCTGACAAACTCATCTCGGGCCTGAGCTCTGAAAATGAACGGTGAGACTGTAAAAGATGCAACACAGGAAGTTACATCACTTGCCTCTCTGAGACTAACTTAGCCTGCTAAGAGCTGCTTATCTGGTTCTTTCAAATTTACCTCTCGCCGTCTCTTTGTGTCTCTACCTATCGGTCTTTACAACCCACTCTTCTCTACTATCCCCACTCAGGTGGACACAAGATTTGGAGGACTTGAAGCAGAGGCGTGTGCGTCTCCTTGGCGACTGTCTGATCTCTGCTGCTTTCCTGAGCTATGAAGGGGCCTTCAGCTGGGACTTCAGGAATGAAATGGTTTACCAAGTATGGGTTAAGGATGTGGAGGACAGAGGAATCCCCTTGAGCCAGCCTTTCAAAGTGGAAAGCCTTCTTACTGATGAAGTAGAAATCAGCAGGTGAGAATTAGATTGTGTGCTCATCACAGGTTTTGCAACTTGAGACTTGAATTGTGTTGTGGTGTATTTGTCTTTATTTTTTCTGTGCTCGACTCTAACTGTGGGTGCTGTGGGGTTAAGTGTGTTTCATATAAACCCTGTATGTTACTACAGATGGGCATCTGAGGGCTTGCCTCCAGATGAGTTGTCAGTGCAAAATGGGATCCTCACAACCAGAGGGAGCCGATTTCCCATGTGTATTGATCCTCAACAGCAAGCTATCTCCTGGATCAAGAAGAAAGAAGAAAACAAAAACCTCAAGGTACAAAAGATTTCATGCAAATACAAGTTTTGTGTTATTACTACTGACAAGTCCCAGAGTGACTGCTTTAGACAGGTTTCCACTGCTGACAGCCCCAGAGTCAGCATTTTGGAAAGAATCCCGACATGTGGTCCTGACACTGTGATCATTTTCCCCAGATCTCATCTTTCAATGATCCAGACTTCCTGAAGCAGCTAGAGATGGCCATCAAATATGGTATCCCATTCCTTTTCCAAGATGTGGATGAGTACATCGACCCTGTGATTGACAATGTCCTGGAGAAGAATGTCAAAGGAGCAGAGGGCAGACAGGTCCTCATGCTGGGTGACAAGGAGGTGGACTATGATCCCAACTTTAAACTTTATCTCAACACCAAACTGGCAAACCCCAAATATAACCCATCAGTGTTTGGAAAAGCTATGGTCATTAATTATACTGGTAAGATCTTTTGGCATGGCAACAATAGTTTTTGTCTGTAACATTTAAACAGCAGGTCTAAAAAAAAACCTTTGTCTGCGTTACATGTAGTGACGCTGAAGGGTCTGGAGGACCAGCTGCTGAGTGTCATCATGGGCTTTGAGAAGAAGGAGCTGGAGGAGCAGCGTGAGGATCTGATCCAGGAAACAAGCAACAATAAGAAGCTGCTGAAGAACCTTGGGGACTCTCTGCTCAGAGAGCTGGCCTCGTGTACAGGCAACATACTGGATAACACTGAGCTGGTTCGCACACTGGAGGAAACAAAGTCAAAAGCCAGTGAGGTCAGTTTGGTTGCAGCAAACAATGGAATGAAGAACAGCAAATTCAATTAGGTCATTCATCTTATTTAATTTCTTTATTTGATTTTGTGATCATCAGGTATTTGAGAAACTCAAGTTGGCTGAGAAGACATCTGTGGACATTGATAAACTCAGAGACTGCTACCGACCAGCTGCCAAGCGTGGTGCTATCCTGTTCTTTGTGCTGACAGAAATGGCTCAGGTCAACAGCATGTACCAGTACTCTCTGGCCTCCTACCTGCAAGTGTTTGACTTTTCACTGCGCAAATCTCTGCCTGACTCTGTTTTGCCCCAGAGACTGAAGAACATCATGACCACTCTGACATACAGCGTTTATAACTATGGCTGCACAGGTACAGTAATGAGAAATGATACTAAATCACAAAAACAATTGATAAAGCACACTATTTGGTATAATTTTATAACCTGAACTGACATCACATCCTTAGGTCTGTTTGAGAGACACAAGCTGCTCTTTTCCTTTAACATGACCATCAAGATCGAGCAGGCAGAAGGGAGAGCACTTCAGGAAGAGCTGGAGTTCTTCATCAAGGGTGAGATATCCAGAGAAGTTGAACTCAGGGACACAAAAATGTGTATGCACCCAATGTTCAAAGAAAATGTGAATGTTTTTCCACCTCCTGTGTAAAGGTAATCTATCCCTGGAAAAGAGCGAGTGCAAAAAGCCTTGTGACTGGCTTCCAGACCAGGGCTGGGAAGACATAGTGAAACTCGCAGAGCTCTTTCCTGAGCAGTTTGGTTCTCTGCCTGATGACGTGGAGAAACATTCTGCTGACTGGAAGTCTGTAAGTGAACATAGTGACACAGGTCTCACTGCAGGTGTTTTGCTTGGTGATGAGTTTAAAACTCGTTCTTTTGTCCCCACCTCAGTGGTATGACTTGGACGGACCAGAACAGGCTCCATTCCCCATGAAATATCAGGAGAACCTGTCAGCCTTTCAGAAGCTGCTGTTGCTGCGCTGCTTCCGTGTTGACAGAGTCTACAGAGCTGTGACCGACTACGTCACTGTCACTATGGGCAAGAAGTGAGACTGTTTCTCTCTCTCTGTATACACACACACAGTATATGTATGTCTCTGTATACGTATGTTTATATACCACAATGACAGGTGCAATTATTCGATGGAGTTACCAGAACATGTGATTATTTTAACAGAAAGACTTATCAAGAGTTTCCACATGTTATCTTGTGTTCCTGCTCAGGTATGTTCAGCCACCTGTGATCAACTTTGATGCAATCTATGAACAGAGTACACCTTCCTCCCCCATTATCTTCATCCTGAGTCCTGGCTCTGACCCAGCCAGTGACCTCATGAAACTAGCTGAGAGGTCAGGCTTTGGGGGTAGCAAGTTCAAGTTCCTTGCTATGGGCCAAGGCCAAGAGAAGGTACTGAAAAACTATTTTACATATCAAGGCTAGGAAACTGTAGCCAAATTAAATATGTATCAGGAGTAGTCCCAATAGGTATGTATAAAAAGTAAAGATGTTGAGGGTAATCGTCTTCTCTACCTCTAACAAAGGTCGCACTGCAGTTGCTGGAGAATGCAGCCTCCCGTGGTCAGTGGTTGATGCTACAGAATTGCCACCTGCTGGTGAAATGGCTGAAGGATCTTGAGAAATCCCTAGAGAGGATCACCAAGCCCCATCCCAACTTCCGCTTGTGGATCACTACCAACCCCATTAAGGATTTCCCCATTGGCATACTGCAAACGTCACTTAAGGTAAAACATTTTTTTCCCTTTGCCTTCATTGTTTGTGGATGGCAGATTTAACTTCTTGAGATCCTTTAGTTGGCCCCAGGATTTTCACATATAGGTGCTGTATCTGAATTGTTTAACTCTATGTTATGGGAAAAACACTGATTGATTTTCTTTTCTTTTTTAGAAACTGGTGCAGTCATCTCCTTTAACCTGTTTTATTTAAACAAATTGACATGTAAAAAATATTTTTAAAAAGGAAATGTCGAGAAAAAAAAAAGAGACTGGAGCAGCGACATGTGAAGACGTGTTTTGGTGGGCTCTGCTTAGATTGAACATTTACTTAATATTCCTCCTCTCCTTCTCGTCTCTTCCGGTGCGAACGTGTCTCTAAAGTGCCAGGTCCCTCGAATTAGTCGTTTTCTCTTATTTTTAAGCTGCCCAGAATGCCTAAATGTCAAAAGCCGAAGTCGGGGCCGGACGCCTCGGTCTCGCCTGATGCTGATCCGACCGCGGAAGCGAGTTCAGGGCCGGATCTCGAGGCAATCATGGCTGCCATTAAGCAGACGGAGCGGAGTGTGCTAACCAAGATCGACTCGTCTGTGATGGCGGCTGTAGATAAACTGCACAAGGAAATAGACAACTTGGCGAGTGCCTTAAAGTCAGAAATCCTGAATGTGCGCGCAGAGTTTACGAGGGTGACGGAAGAAATTCGGAAAGAAAACGCCACATTCTCAACTCGCATTGATGATCTCGAGGAGGAAGCTAATGGTCAGGCTAACCGGGTTGTAGCACTTGAAGCTAAAGTTAATACGCTGTCTACACAAATTGCCCGGCTGACAGATAAGACCGAGGACTTGGAGTCCCGGCAGCGGCGAGATAACTGCAGACTAATTGGAGTGGAAGAGGGACTCGGAAACATACGTCCGGAGAGTGCCGTGGCCGAATTGCTGAAGGAAGCGCTGGCCCTCGACTACACGCCGACGCTTGATCGGGCGCATCGGAGCCTGCAGCCGAGACCAAAGGATGGGGGTGCCCCGAGGCCAATAATCATTAAGTTTCACTACTTTCAGGAGAAAGTGGATATTCTTCGAAAGGCCATGGGTGCAGGTCCCATCACTCACAAAGGCAAGCGTTTCTACATCTATCCAGATTACTCGGCAGCCGTCAGAAAGAAGAGAGCCGCCTTCATCGAGGTGAGAGGATTGCTTCGCCGGTGTGCGGGCGTGAAATACGGTCTCCTGTATCCAGCTACACTGAAGATCACGAGCCCAACTGGCGAGCAGGGATCCTTCGATGACCCGGTCAAGGCAAAGCTCTACATCGAGACCAATCTGCGCCCACGGGAGACGGGGGGAGAGTGACAGTTAACTCACGGGGCCATAACAGGTATCATATATGCTGCATATTAACATTGTAGTAGTCTGCACATGCTGACTTTCTTGACTGATGGACGTCATCACACTGCAGTTGGATGCATTTTATGTTTGGACTATGGACAAGTTTAAGTGAAATTTGTATCACCACCAGTAGTACTAACTCTAGTTGATTTTACTCTTTTTTTTGGTGGGGTTATCTTCCAACTGTAAGTGTTAAGAACCTTATCGGCCTGTGACCAAATAGTGCCAGCACACATGCAGCAAGAATAGTATTGAGAGGAAAGCCCTATTACATTTTGTTCTGCCATTGCAGAGTTCATGCAAGAGTTTAAGTTAGTGTAGACGTGTTATATGCTTAGGAGAGAGAGGAGAGTTTTCAGGGCAGTCTCAGGTTTAATGAAGACCAGCCCAGGGGTCCAGGATGGTAAGGGGTTTATCTATGTCTATTTGTTTGTCTTTGTCAGTTTTCCTATGGGTTTATTTGTGGTTTATGGTTTGACTCAAACATGCACTAAAGTACTCAGATATGGCCAACATGCAGGACCGGCTCACTACAAACTGTTGCGCTATGATTCTGGATAATGCAAATAATCAACAAGGAGCAATTTCGTTCATTAGCTGGAACGTCAGGGGCCTGAATAACCTGGTTAAACGGAGCAAAATATTTAGTCATTTGAAATCATTAAAACCTGATGTGATATTGCTACAGGAGACACATTTAAATATTAACTCCCAAAAAAGATTAAGTTGTAAGTGGATTGGACAAAAATATCATTCACATTTTAATTACAAAGCCAGAGGAACAGCAATCCTAATTAGGAAGGGGATCCCATTTGAACACTCTGAAGTAATATCAGATGCTAATGGCAGATATATTGTTGTAGTGGGCAAGCTATTTAATACACCAGTAATATTGGCCAACATTTATGGACCAAACTGGGACAATGCACAATTCTTTCTTAATTTTTTTTCAACTCTTCCGGACCTTAATTCCTACAAGTTAATTTTAGGCGGAGACTTCAACTGCGTCCTTCATACCCAGCTAGACAGGTCAAGTGTAAGGGCGAATAATACTCTCTCATCAGCCGCAGTGGTTATTAATTCCCTCCTCCGCTCTTATGGCTTATCAGACCCCTGGCGGACAAAAAATCCAACTACGAAGCAATTCTCTTTCTTTTCCCCCGTTCATCATAGTTATTCCAGGATTGATTATTTTATTGTCGATAACCAGTTACTCCCCTTAATTTCCAGCAGCAAATATCACAGTATAGTGCTATCAGACCACAGCCCAGTACAGATGGATCTGGTTTTTCCAGCCAATGTAGCGCCTCAACGAACTTGGCGGCTAGACCCCCAGCTACTTCTATGTAAACATTTTAGAACATTTCTCGACAATCAGATTGACTTCTTTTTGGAAATTAATGATACTCAGGATGTTTCAAGGGGAATTTTATGGGAGTCTATGAAAGCCTACATCAGGGGCCAAGTTATCTCTTATGTGGCACATAGGAATAAGGAGCGTTCCAAACAACTTACAGAGCTTGCTGACAAAATTGCAGATATTGATAGGCGTTATGCCCTTTCGCCTACACCAGATCTTTTTAAAGAGAAATTACTGTTGCAAACTGAATTCAATAAGCTTATGACATGGAAAGCCGAGAGAAATATTTTTAAATCCAGACAGGTATATTATGAGCATGGAGATAAAGCGGGGAGACTCCTTGCACTTCAACTTAAACAGCAGTCAACTGAAAAAATGATCCCAGGAATTAATACAGGCGCTGACTCGATATCTCGCAGTCCCAGAATCATCAATGACCAGTTTAAGCAATATTATTCTACTCTATATCAGTCAGAGGTAGATAGTAGATCATCTGAGATTTACTCGTTTCTTAATTCTCTGGATACCCCAAAGCTTTCTCCAGATGCTCAGTCATCTCTAGAACAGCCATTGGCGCTTGAGGAAATAGTGAGTGCCATCGGGATGTCTCGAACAGGAAGGGCACCAGGTCCGGACGGATTCCCCACAGAGTTTTACAAGGAATTCTCTTCAAAACTGGCACCTATCCTTAAATCAGTCTACGACGAATCTTTGGTCAATGGAAGACTGCCGCAAACGCTTACCCAGGCCACAATTTCAGTTTTACTAAAAAAAGATAAGGATCCTGTACAATGTAGCTCATATAGACCAATAAGTCTTCTGTGCTGTGATTATAAAATTTTAACTAAAACCCTTGCACAACGATTAGACCCTGTTATTCCCACCATTATTAATGAAGACCAAACAGGCTTCATTCCGGGGCGGCAATCATTTTTTAATGTGAGAAGATTATTTAATGTGTTATTTTCCCCCCATTCAACAGTACAACCTGAAGTTATTCTAAGCCTTGACGCTGAAAAGGCGTTTGATAGAATTGAGTGGACCTATCTTTTCCCAGCCTTAGAAAAATTTGGAATGGGGCCCACTTTTTGTAAGTGGATCAAAGTCCTATATTCAACACCCATGGCAGCAGTCAGGACAAATGGCCTAATTTCGGAATATTTTTCGCTCCACAGAGGTACAAGACAGGGTTGCTGTCTGTCGCCTTTCCTGTTTGACATTGCGATCGAACCACTGGCGATTGCTATTAGATCAGATGACAGGATAAAAAGTATATCCAGGGGTGGAACAAACCATAAAACTTTGCTTTATGCGGATGATCTGCTTTTGCAAATATCAAACCCAACTGAGAGCATGCCCTACCTTCTCCACTGGCTGCAAAAATTCAGTAGCATATCAGGGTATAAAATTAATCTGTCAAAATCTTTATTATTTCCATTGAATAATCTGGCAAAACAGATCACTTATGAAAATTTGCCTTTTAAAATTGAAAATGACAAATTTACTTATCTGGGAATAGAAATAGCAGGTTCAATCAAAGCTATTTTTCAGTATAACTATAGGTCGATTTTGGACCGTACCAAAACTGATTTGGATAGGTGGTCAAATCTTCCACTCTCATTGGCAGGGCGGATAAATGTAGTGAAGATGACTGTAATGCCCAGGTTTCTTTATCTATTCCAAATGATTCGCATTTTCCTCCCAAAATCCTATTTTGCTCGGCTGGATCGCTTTATTTCTGTGTTCATATGGAATAAAAAACCTGCACGTATAAAGAAGGCAAGCCTGGAGAGAGTTAAATCTGATGGTGGTTTGGGTTTACCTAATTTTTTATTTTACTATTGGGCAGCTAATATTGTCAAACTGACATATTGGATCACCATGTTCGCAGATAAGGAGGGTCCGGTCTGGACTGATATGGAGCTGAGAGCTACACTCCCGGTTTCCCCGATTTCAGTCCTAGCTGCCCCTCTCACACTAAATATCAAAGCGCCTGGACTGAACTCAAATTTGGTGGTCCAAAATTCGATTAAGATCTGGCGTCAGTTCAGAAAACATTTTAATTTGACAAATATATGTAGCTTCTCTCCAATAATGTTTAATTATCTTTTTGCACCATCTCAAATAGATCAGGCATTTGCAGTTTGGCATAGAAGGGGCTTGGTCTACTTTCAGGATCTCTTTACCGATGATGGCTTTGCATCATTTAAGTTTCTATGTGAAGATCATAATTTACCAAAGTCTCATCTCTTCAGATATCTTCAAGTTTGAAGTTTTGCCTCTGAATTTTTCCCAGGGTACCCATCCCCACCCTCTAAAGATTTGCTGTATTCAGTTCTTAATGTTAATCCACTCAATAAAGGAGCAATATCAAAAATATATGCTTTAATTCTGGATAGCTGCCCTCATTCGTGGGACAAAATTAGGGCAGCATGGGAGGGAGAGGTTGGAGAAGCAATACCAGAGGACACCTGGAGGAATACCATGCAGCGTATACACACATCTTCTTTCTGTATCAGACATGGCTTGATTCAGTTTAAGGTTGTCCACAGGTTGCATTATTCTAACGACAGACTAGCTAAATTATACCCTGATGTTGCGCCAAACTGTCCTAGATGTCAATATTCTCCTGTTTCTTTGGGACACATGTTTTGGTCGTGTCCATCACTGTATGGCTTCTGGTCCTCGGTCTTCCAATCACTCTCAGCAATACCTGGCAAAACACTGCAGCCTGACCCTCTGATAGCTATCTTCGGTGTAGTAAGGGATGAGCTAAAGCTGTCCCGTCTCCACAAAAATGCAATTGCCTTTGCATCGTTGCATGCCCGACGTCTGATTCTGCTGAATTGGAAGGGGAAGACTCCTCCTGCCTATGTACATTGGATTAGAGAGGTGATGTTGGGATTGGCTCTGGAAAAAATTAGATATACAGTACACGGGGTGGAGGCTAAATATGACGGAACCTGGTCACAGTTCATGACACATATCAAGAGCTTGCCTTTTGCCTGAATCCTTGCTCTTATTTAATATGTATTTATTTTTCCCCCTTTCCTGCTCTTACTGCCGTCCTGGTCCTCTCAATGCCTATACTCTGACGGTTGAGACTTTTTTCTTATGTTAAAGGTCCGGAATGTTGGTGCTATGACCATACTGATCAACACAGATTGGTTTGAGGTTTTTTTTATTTTATCATTTATTTATTTATTCTTATTTTTCCTGTCTCTTTTTTTTTTTTTGTATTTGTCTATATTTGCTTTCTTCCTTTGGTGCTCTGTCTGTCAGTGTGATACGTGAGTGTTTTTGTGGATACGTTTGTGGGGATGCCACCTGGTGGGGGGTGGGGGGTGGGGGGCGGGGGCACAACTTTTGTAAGAAATGCCTAACTAATGATGTCATTGTTTTCAAGATGGAAAAATGATAAATAAAGTTGTATAAAAAGGAAATGTCACTTGGAACATATATGTGTACAAGTTGTTGATATAGATGTTTCTTTTTGTGAAGAGTTTTAAAGCTGTATATGAGATCACATCATTTGTTTAAACTGCTGTTGTAATGTACACGTAATCCAGAAAATACTATAATTATAAAAACAGATTTCGAATATGAATCACTGTGTTTACATGTAATTTAATGATGCATGCAGGTGGTGACGGAGCCTCCCAATGGACTCAAGCTCAACATGAGAGCCACGTACTCCAAAATCTCTCACGAGACCTTGACCGAATGCCCACACCCTGCCTTCCGTAGCCTGGTGTATGTGCTGGCCTTCTTCCATGCTGTGGTGCAAGAGAGACGCAAGTACGGCAAGATTGGCTGGAACGTCTCCTACGAATTCAACGATTCTGATTTCTTTGTAAGTGCCACATATTAATTTATTATATGTAGGAAATAATAGATTTGGTTAGATTTTCTTTTTGTTACTTCTGATTAAGTGCTATCATTCTATTTGTTGTTAAACATGATAACTGTGCTCAACAGGTGTGTTTGGAGATCCTGAATACCTACCTGACCAAGTCTCACAACCAGGGAGACAGCAACATTCCCTGGGGAAGTCTTAAGTACCTCATTGGGGAGGTAAGACTGAATTCATTTTGTTTTAATAGACAGTATGTTTTTCATCCTGCTCACTGATGCTGTAATTTAAATATGTGTGTGTAATCTTTTATAGGTGATGTATGGTGGACGAGCCATAGATAGCTTTGACCGCAGGATCCTGGCTGTGTACATGGACGAGTACCTTGGAGATTTCCTATTCTACACCTTCCGCCGCTTCCACTTCTTTGAAAACAAGGATGTAGATTACAAGATCCCTTTAAACGGGCCTAAGAAAATATATGTTGGTCAGTTGTTATTTTAACTATATTTCATTCCCTTACTTTAAAGAGAATCTTCAGCTTACACTTATTTCACACTGTTGTGTTACAGATGAGATTGAGACTTTGCCATTGGCAAATAGACCAGAGGTGTTTGGTCTTCATTCTAATGCTGAGATAGGATACTACACACAAGCAGCTAAAGACATGTGGACCCACCTAATAGACCTGCAGCCTCAGACAGGTATTGTATGATTTTGTCATCTCTCCACCTTAAACTCTGAGTCCCTCGATATAACATTAATTATTTTTCAGAAGTTGTTCTATAATGTTAAAGGATGTCTGCTTTCGCTCTTATTGTCTCTTCTCATTCTCTTATGCTTCAGCTGAATCTGGTGGAGGCATCAGTCGGGATCAATACATCAGCCAGGTGGCCCAGGACATTCAGAGTAAGCTTCCAAAATTATTCGACATGGACATGATCCGTAAAAAGTTTGGCATGGACATTCCCCCAACGTCAGTGGTGCTGCTTCAAGAACTAGAACACTTCAACAAACTGGTGGTCCGCATGCAGCGCTCGCTGGCTGAGCTGCAGAGGGTGAGAAGGAGGGAGAGGTTTACAAAACAAATATTTGTGCCTCACACAGGTTTGTATTTGTTCTAATTCTCTTCTGTTGTAAAGGCTTTGTCTGGCGAGGTGGGTATGAGCAGTGAGTTGGATGAAGTCGCTCGGGCCCTTTTTAATGGACACATTCCTGCCATTTGGAAGAAGTTGGCACCTGATACACTCAAGTCACTTGGTAACTGGATGAGTCACTTCAAGAAGCGTTATGAACAGTACAGACACTGGGTGAGGATGGACACTCCCTATCACAGACAATCAATAACATGTAGCTTTCTGTTTTATTGTGGAACTAGAATGGCACTCAGTCGAGCACATTACTCCACCATGGCCCAACAGTCCCCTTAAATTCAATCAAGCTGCACCAAATTGTACAGACTAATAGCTATCAATCAATACCCTAATTATTTTCATTAAGATTTAAAAAAATGCTGGATCTGGCTTCTGATCCGGATCTGCACCAAAATTCAGTGTGTTCTTTCCTGAACCATCCAGTTGTTTTTGCGTAATCCTGCTACAAACAAACAAACTGATGAAATCATAACTTCATTTACAGTGGTTAGAACAGAATGAGAGGGTATATTTAAGTCAAATTGTGTCTGTGTGTTTTGTGTCCATCAGGTGGATGAGGGAGAGCCCAAGGTAATGTGGCTATCAGGACTTCATATCCCAGAGTCCTACCTGACTGCCCTGATCCAAGATGCATGCAGGAAAAATGGTTGGCCTCTAGATCTTTCCACACTGTACACACAGGTGACTCAGTACCACAGCGAGGAAGAAGTCAGTGACAGACCTGGACAAGGTAATGAAATCACTTTTATCCTTTTGCAGCGTGATTAGAAATGAGTTAAGACTGATCACCCTTTTCCCTGCAGGCTGTTTTGTGTCCGGCATGTATCTGGAAGGAGCAGACTGGGACATGGAGAAGGGCTGTCTGGTGAAGAGTAAACCAAAAGTTCTGGTTGCTGAACTGCCCATTCTCAAAGTCATACCCATAGAGGCACACCGACTCAGCTTACAGGTGTGGACCACAGACACTTCTTACTTCCTTTCTAAGCTTAAGTTCACCATTTTGATAATTTCTCTAAAATGCTTTGTATGTTGTTTTTTTTACCACAGAATACGCTGCGAACACCAGTGTACACCACGTCCTTGAGGAGGAATGCGATGGGTGTGGGGTTGGTGTTTGAGGCAGACCTGTTCACCACCATGCACATTTCCCACTGGGTGCTCCAGGGTGTCTGTTTATACCTCAATGCAGACTAAAGGCAGGAATCATCCTTCCTGAGCTTCCAACACTCTGTTTCGAACAAATAAATTATGATTAAATATTGTTCATGTTTTTAAAAATGTATTCACACAGTCATTAGAAAACTAAATATGTTTGACTCATTGCTTACTTCAAACTTTACTTTATATCCTCACTAGATGGCAGCATTCAACAGTACTGAGCTCCTCGCTCTGGACAGTAGCTCTGGGGATTTCTCTTTGATGTTAATGGGCTAGTATCCTACAGTGGGTCAGGATCTTTCAGACCGAAGCACCAACTACTGTTTGATTAAGAATAAATGTTTTCAACTCTGTTCAATCACATTTGATTTTTCTCTTTTCTCCATAGAAAATATTTCATAATTCTGTCCATTGTTTGAAAAGACAGCAAAGACTGAACATTTCAGCTGAGGTTAAAAGGGAAACATAAGCTGCGGTCTACAGTGGAAAACAGTTGGGCTCGTCATAAAAAAACGTTTGTCTTCTGGCTGTGGATGCCACTGGAATGGGACTGCGCCAACGGAAGACCGTGTCCGCGCTTTGCGAGAAGTTTGCTGTGCACGGTGCTGCTGCTCTGGCTCAGCGCTGCCGTGGACGGGACCCGCAATACGATGCATTAGACATATTACTATTTTGCTTATACTTATTCTTCCGTAAAACGTTGACCTGCTACTCCTTCAGCAGTTTTCGTCGCACATGCACAAAAATACACCAAAACGTGCGGCTCGGTCGGGAATGGTGTGCTATGACTTTCCAAGACACTATCCAAACGGTTCGCTCGAAAATTGCCAAAACATAATGAATGGGAGTCAGTGCCTCTTGTTCTTTAGAGCGAGAGATGATGACATCATCACTAGAGTGAGAGCCGGTCTGACGGACGTCTTAATCCAGTGTTCTTAATCTGCTCTCAAACCCAAATGAGAAATATCAGGAAAAAAAACAATGCCAAACATACCTACTGAAATTTACCCAACAAAAAACAAAATGAGGAAAAAACGTACGAACCTTCAAACTGAGTTATATTCTGCGAAAAATGAGAGGGAGAAAAATGGTCGAGCCCCCAATTTATGTTACACCCGGCCTATGATCAGATTCAGAATCCTTTATTGTCAATGTTCAACATTGTCACCAACATTAAAACAGTGAAAATTGTTTTAGCAGCTCTTTTATCTGACTTTTAGAAATCAGAGCAAGAATCAAGAAGTAAAAATCTAAATGTACATTTTTTTAATAAAAACACAGCAAAAGAAAATAAACATAAGTAAAGTGTAACAGCATAATTTGCACAAAAGGTGCAAGACGAAAGGTGCAGAGGGGTACAACAGTGCAATTTTTACAGTAGGACAGTCCACCTGAGTGTTATTGCATAATAAATTCTGTGCAAAATTACAGCGTTCAGAAAAAAAGTCACAGTGAATGTTTTCTCGTTGGGTAGACTGGATGTGTGTGTGAAGAAAAGAAACCTGAGCATAGCATAAGTATGGCTCCCCTCTTTCCCGACTCCCAAGGATGACAGCAGATTTGCAGTCCAAAACAAAAATGATTTATTTTTATAAATCAGTTAGAAAAATGTGTAAGGAAGAGCACAGCCAAAATAACAAACAAAGCAATCTTTAATATCAACTAACATACCTTTATCCAAAAGAAATCAAAAGAAAACACAGGAATCTTACCTGCCTCAACATAAACAGGAGAAAAATATGTACAGAAACAAAAATGGCTTCTCATCCCTATAATTAGGACTGCTAAGAATATCATTCACAGGCTTTGCACAGAAAAAACTCTTAAAAATATGGCGATCACACAACCACTCAGATCAGACAACACTTGTACTTTTTTGGTCCTCTCATTGGATCTGCTGATTAACCAAGATGAAAGATAAAAGAACATCTATCTTTATCTTTTCTTTATTTATTTCTGGGTTCTTCAATTCTTCTCTTGTTATGTTTAATAATTAATTTCCACATAGGGTTTCCATACACTGGGTAGCAAGCCACCTTACAGATACATAGTTCTTATTCAACTCTTAGGTGCACTGATTGCCTTATCTAAATACAACCAAATGATAGCATACTGTATCATACTTCAGATTCCACTCGTATTCCTACTTTGTAGTACCAAAACACTGCAAATCCTTCTTTGATATATTTTTATCATTTAATATTCTAAATATTCATTAAATATTGTGTGTTTGATACCACAAATCATTATTTTCCTTTTTCCTTTCTTTTTTTTTTTAACAAACATATTTTGTATTTCTACATCACTTTTACACGCATGGGTCAAAAATGAACCATACAGTATGTATTCACTACAGAACACCTGTCATACATTTGACACAGCTACTTTTTTGGCACAACTGAGGCATGTCTTATTTTAAAATCCTACCAGTGAGAAAGAGGAATGTGTACAATACTAACAAGCTGTTAGCTAGCTAGCTTCTTTTCTGGCAAGCCTATAGTTAGATCAACAAAATAAAACTAGAAATATAACAGTATATATTAAATAGACTGATTGATGTGCATTTGAAAATATTCTTGTGCTTTTGATTTTCTTTATCCATAGTGTTAGTATGGCTGGTGGTAATCATTCCATATTTACAGCTGAAATGATCTTAAAGATGCTGCATGAGAACAGGATTAGGAAAATGAGGAGGCAATTTATTCTGAGTCTGAAATTTCTGATGCCGATGACCTAGACTATGTTCCACAGGATCCATCTTGAGTTGTGGGTGTGTCTTGGAATCCAGCTTCTCTGAAGAAAAAAGGCTCCTTTGATGACGTAGCATTTTCCTTTTAGCATCCTAATGTTCTAATGGCTCCTCTGAGCACATACCCTCTTCTCTTTGATCAAAGGAGCCTTCATCAGTTCAGATGGATTTCAAGACATGCCCACAGCTCCAGCTTGATCCCGTGGAAAATAGTCTAGGAAGCTTTAGATATACTACAGCCTTACTACACCTGTTCAGTTTAAAAACTTTTTTCATACCATTTATTTATAATTACATCTAAAAATCACTATGTTTGTGACAGATGAGGTCACACTGGACATGCCGGAGCTTGACCTACAGCCAGAGGTGGATGTGCTTCTTTCTAATCCAGAAGTGGTGGAGAAGTTGGAGCAGTGTGTGATGAACTGGCAAACTCAGATTACCATTGTTATTGAGGAGCAGCAAAACAAAAAGCTACAGGTCTGAGACTCCTCTTCTATTCTGATTTTCAACCCAGGCCGATATGGTGGTATCAAAGTTAAGACTTGAGGTCAAAATCAGAATTTACATATGTAGTTGCTGCTGAAATGTCTTGAGTATTACCTACAAGATTAAATCTCTGTCAGCTCAAAATTAAATTATAAGATCACTGAAAACTAAATGATGATATCCATATACCAATGTGAAATCAGTTTTTTTTGTGCCTCTTTATGAATTTTATTCATGTATTGTATTTTATCTGGAACCTGAGTCTGAAAAATCAATGTCTTTCCTTTTTCTTCCAGGCACCTGGCCCTATGGCTGAGATAGCTTTTTGGCAGGAGCGTGCCTCCATCCTGAGCGCTCTGAGTCAGCAGCTCAAACAGCCCATGGTACAGAAAATCCTGGAGGTGATAACCAAAGCAGATGCAAGCATCGTTCAGACCCTGGAAGGAACAGTTGCTGAACTTAATAAATACCGTGTTGAGTCAGACGATAATTTACGTTTCCTCAGCACGCTGGAAAGACATTTCATGGTGAGCTGCACATTTTGGAAATGTACAGATTTTTTACCATTGATGGTGTGACTACCAATTTATGGCAGTTACATAAAACACACTTGCCCAGAATGTTTTGAAGTATAAATATTGATCTATCTATTCTATTCTTCTGTCCTCACCTTCACGTTTTTTAAATGTTACCATTGTCTTTTGTAGAATCTGGCCTCTGGAGCAAATTTTGTTTGTCTCCTGGAAACAATCCCTCCTCTGATGGACAGCCTGCAAATTGTTTGGATAATCTCTTCCCACTATAACACAAATGAACGTATGGTCCCTCTGATGGAACGCATTGCCTGGCAGCTTTGTGAACGTGTGTCTCAAGTAATTGATGTCAACACATTATTCAGGTATACAACTAAATTTACATGGAATCTTAGATACATTTTACATAAACTATACTTCATAATTTCAATATCATTAAGGTTCCAGGGAGAATCTTTTATTCAAATAGTTTGTTGGTATTAGATAGTAGATAGTAGTTGGAGTATGACTCAACATTGTGCTGTGCCCTGGACAGAGATAAGAGGGAGGTGGCCAAATCCAAGGTGCATGATGCTAAACAGGTTCTGGACCGATGGAAGTCGACCTACTTTGAGGTGCGCGCTGAAATTGAAGAATCTGGAAGAGATCCACGCTGGGAGTTTGACCACAAGAGAATGTTTGAGAGGACTGATTACATGGCTTCCATATGCCAGGACCTGTACAATGTTCTGCAGGTGAGTGAACATAATCTTTATAAATACTTACCCCTCACTCAGTAAGTGAACAGCTGAACGTGTAACAAGCGCCTCAGTTTTGATGATTCTCCTGATTTGTTTGGTGCAGGTTTTAGAGGAGTTCTATAACATCTTTGGTCCAGAGCTGAAAAGTGTGACCGGTGAACACAAACGCATCGATGAAGTGCTGTGCAGAGTGGAAGGTCTAGTTGTGCCTATTGAGGGGGTCAATTTTAATCCTTTCAACATGTGTAAGAAGAGCAGCTGGAAAATGATCATGAAAGACTTTGACACTGCAGCTCAGGTGAGTTTAGCACAACTAGAATGCAGAAGCCACTAAAACACTCTGAATCAAACAGTGTAATTAAACACAGCAGGATCAATGCACTTGTCATTTTGCACCAATAACATTGCATCATTTTTTGTATGCTGTGCCTTAGTTATCAAGGTGATTTACTTTTTACATGTGTCTGCGCAGGCTATCGAGGGAGAGGCCATCAACTTCATTGATCAGTCTTTTAAGACACTTCGCTCTTCTGCTGCTGCTTTTGACATGCTCCTGAAATTCAAACACATCCGCTCCAGAGAGGCCATCAGCAAACATTTGATGAGAAAGTTCAATGATATACTTGCTCAGTATTGCAAAGAGGTATTCTGCTTGAATAACTTGTATGTGATAATATGTGATCATATCAGATCATAAGAAAGCTTATGTGGAGGAACAGTGAGTCCATGCAGGTGTTGTGCAAAGCAACTTAAGCCAAGGAATGATTCAAACCTAAATTACTTGCAACATTACACTGCGTTTAAACAAAATAAATGTAGTAATTAACTATGACATTTATCATATTTACCTGTGATAGATCCAGGTTCAGTATATTAATGATTTAAAAAGCTGGAAGTTATACTGCAACTAAAACATACTATTGGTATAATTTTAAGGAGAGTAATCATTGTCACAGAGTGCCTAAGTCTTTTTGTCTATGTTATAGGTGGACAGCATACATGAAATCTTTAAGGCAAACAAGGATAAACCACCGCTAAATAAGGATGAGCCTCCTGTGGCAGGATCCATCAGCTGGGTCCGATCTCTTTTGTTCCGCATCAAACACACCATCCTTACCTTCCTGGAGGTGCCAGAGATAATGGAGAGTAATCAGAGCAAAGTGGTGAGTTACTGGTGACAGACACCAAAATGTTATTGAAATCCTTTCTTTGACTTTTGCTGTATTCTGCTCAGGCCAAGGACAAGTATGTGCAAGTGGCAATACAGTTCAGGGACTATGAGCTGAAGAAGCATGAGCACTGGCTGGTGGAGACGGAACACAAATTGCCATTGCTAATGAAAAAATCCCTGTTGGTCATGATTACCACTCAAAACCAAATCCCAGCAAAATTGGTATTTATCTGTTGCTATTTATTTACTTGTGGCTCATGCTCTGTATTGTGATAAATACATACATACTAAAGTCTACCTCTGATTTCTTTCATTCTCAGGCTGTGTCTAAGGATGTCCCTCACGAGGAAGGAAGCCTACAGAGGGTTGTGCGATACCTTGTGAACTTTGCTCCAGAGATAGGGGAAATCATTTCTGAAACAAAACACCTGGAGTTACTGGGCTGCTCTTTGCCTCCTCTAGCTCAAAATGTTACTTTACAGAGGCACAAATTCTTCAGGTAACCAGAATGGCACTCAATGTAGTCAATACTTTACAGTCCCCGTAGACAAAGCAACCCAGTTTCAGGCCCTCACAGATATTAGTCCTTCTTTCATCTAGAGAAATTCACAAAAAGTTTGAAAAAAATCAATCTGTCAAAAAAGTGAAAAAAAGAAATCCAGGATCCCCTCCCTTCATCAAATCTGCTCCAGACGTTAATGGGCTCTTCCTTGTATCCCTGGAAAAGAAAAAAAAAGACAAATGCAATGAAAACTGTAACTGAGAGCAAAGTTTATTCTAAACAACAAAAACAATCCCTTGCCTGTTTCATCCTTGTTCCTAGGTATGTTGATGATCTGAAAAGAATTGTTAAGTGCTACCACTCTGTGATGGACAGCCTGAGTGAGGCACAGTTCACCATGCTGCCTAAACAGATCACAGAGGTCAAACAAGTGATGGATTTTGGGTTCAAAAGACTCAACTGGAGTTCCTTGGGTACGTTGCATACAGAGCCTGAAATATTTAATCCCTTTAACGGCCATTTATGCAAACTCGTGGTCAGATGAAATAAATAATTCACATCATATGTGTTATTTGGTTTTAGGTATTTCTGAATTCATCAAACAAGCTCTCCAGGCTGTCACAAAATTTGAGTCTGTCATCAATCAGATTCAGAACAATGAGAGAGACATTGATTCCAAGCTGCAGTCTATGGTGATGGCCAACCTATTGAAATGTCCAGTCCCAGATAAATCTAATAATTTGCCAGGTAGAAAAAAACCGAAGAATATTACTTTTTGATTATAATCATTCAAACTTATTTTCATTGACATAATGCATGTTGTTGTTTTTCCAAGGCATCAAGGAGTTCTGTGAACATATTGAGCAAGAGCGGCTAAAAACTGTGCATTTGCTGAGTACGAAGTATGCTGACATTGGAGCCCTCATCACTAAAACAGAACACTTGATCATGGAAAGCAGCAGTGGCAAAGCCACATGTATGGTAGATTATTACAAACACTGGGAAGGCAAAGTGTTTGACTCCCTTATAAAGATGGTGATGAGGTAAATGCACAAAGTCAATGTCTTTGAAGTCATCTATTTTGTGAGCAGTTTTTATCATCGTGTCTTTGAATTGCAGTACATTATCTCTCTTAGCCACTGTAACATCCATCTTGTTAACCTTCACATTCAGGAGCATTCAGGCATTCAACATGGCACTGATGGGAAGTACCACCCTGTTCCAAATTGATGCCATCCTGTCTTCCCCAAAGATTGTGTTGCAGCCCCAAAGCAATGAGATCTACTGGCTAATCATGAAGTGCATCAGAGACTGTGTGGAGAGCACCAAGGTGTGATCATCATGATTCTCAGTGTAATGTGCCATGTTTTGAGAAAATATAATTTGTTCACTTTATTTGTTAGAATAAATTCTGGCCAAATTTTGTGTTTCAGCAATTTATGCGTTGGATGCGAGGGACCTGCATTGAGTGTCCTCCACAACGTGTGGGAGCCGAAGATGAGCTGGTGACATTTAGCTTCTACAGCGATGTGTGTCAGCATCCTCAGATAAATGAAAGTGCCATGACAGTCTCCCAAAATGTCCAACGGCTGCTCGTCTCTGTGGATCAGTACCTGAGCCACTGGAAACGCTATCGGCCTCTTTGGGAAAAGAACAAAATCATGGTCAATGAAACATTTGCAGGAAAAAAAACCTCCGTGGTCATGTATGATGATAAGCTGCAGTTCCTTTCTCGTATCAGTCAGGAGGTTAGGTTGGAACCACTTTTTGAGACGGACCACGTCATCCATCTAAACCTGGAGCCTCTGGTTCACACTGTGCAGACGACTGTTGAGTCCAGGATCAGTTCACTTGGGAGCCAGCTCAACAAGACTGCCAAAGAGGATCTCTTCAACTTGCGAGATGAACTCATGGTACTGAATCGTGCTTCACAGTTGATGCATGTGTTTTATTATAAATGTTCTTTGATTTTGATATCATCAATTTATGGTTATTTCCTGCTAAAGCAACTCTCTGCAAAGCTGAAACAAAGTCCTGACACTTTTGAAGACCTGAAGTCTGCCCTTGCTACAATCTCAGACATCAGGGACATGTCTTTGGAGGTGGAACTGAGATTCATGGATATCAAGGAAAGATACAGAACACTGGCAATGTACAAAGTGGAGGTACTGTATGTTAAATTATTATCCCCTGAAAACATATGTGGTTTCCCTTGCTGAACGTCTCATACGTTACATTCTGTGCATAGGTTGGAGACGATGAACTGGAGCTGGAGGCCGATATTGACCAGATGTGGAGGGAACTTTTTAAAGAATCCAGACAAGTGGATAGAAGTTTGACAGATGTCAAGAAATCATTTAGTCAGGTAAGACACATTCTACAGAAAAGAAACATTTAGAGAGATTTGCATGTATGGTTAACTTCCTATTTATCTCCAAAGATTACAAAGGAGAAGATTGAAGAATTTACACAGGACTTGTCTATCTTTGCTGAGAGCTTCAATATGCATGGTCCTCAAGCTGTGGGAGTTGATTTGGAGAAAGGTACTTGAACATTGCAGTTGGAGTTTATACCAAGAAAAATAATTAAAGTGATTGTTTGTGTGATTCACCAGATTCATCCAAAGTGCAGGGGAAAACAGTCTCTCTCCTTTTGTCTTTGCAGGATTGAGCATTATGGGAACATATGAGGCAGAGCTTGCCAAGATATTGGGTGGACACCAGGAGCTAACAAATGCTCAGAAGCTGTTGGACCTACCAGTCTCTTTGTACCCAGAGCTTATCACCATGCAGAAGGATATGAAAGGCTTGAGACAAATATATGATGTGTATAAAGCTCAGAAGGTGGGATGTGTTGGCTTTTAGAAATTCAAGTTAAATATTGGGATACAATTCTGGTCAACAAAGTCTAAAATGTTTGTCCTGAAATCTTCTAGGATGCAAAGACAGAGTGGTCTCAGACCTTGTGGGTGGATCTAAATATCCAGCTGCTCCAGGAGGGTGTTCAGGGTTTCATCAAAAACCTGATGCAGCTGCCCAAAGATGTGAGGGCGTTACCTGTGGCCTCTTTCCTCGAAGGACACATGAAGGAGTTCAGAGAGTCTCTGCCTCTTCTGCTGGATTTGAAGAATGAGGCCCTCAGAGACAGGTCAGTCAGAAAACCAACTGCCATTTGAAATACTGATGATATATTGTGACCAGGATATAAACACGTTTTTATATTTTTGGACACAGACACTGGAAGGAACTGATGGAAAAGACCGGCACCAGCTTTGAGATGAACCCTGGCACTTTCACTTTGAATAACATGTTTGCTATGGAGTTGCATAAACATGTAAATGTCATAAGTGACATTGTCACCTCTGCTGTAAAAGAGCTCAGTATTGAGAAGGTAATCATTTGTCTTTGTGAATGATTTCTAACAGGAGTCAAGGATCAGTTGTTTTCAGTGTATCAGTGAAATCATTAAGACTTATTCTCCATCTGTTGTGTGATTGCTTACAGGGAGTGAAGGAGGTGGTGGAGACCTGGGAAAGCATGAAGTTCAGTGTTCTGCCCTATTTCAAAGGGACTGAGGAACGTGGGTCTATTCTGGGTGCAGTGGACGAGATCCTGCTGAGCGTGGAAAACGATGCCATGAACTTACAGAGCATGGCAGGCAGCCGATTTGTTGGACACTTCCTTGGCACCATACAACAATGGGAAAAAGACCTGTCCCTCATTAGTGAGACCATAGAGGTCAGTGGAAGCCACCAAATCTCCCATCACTCTTTAGCTTATACATAAAAATCCGACTGAAACAATATTTCTTTCACAGGTATTGTTGTTGGTACAACGAAAATGGATGTACCTGGAGAGCATATTCATTGGAGGAGACATTTGCTCGCAGTTACCCGAAGAAGCCAAGAAATTTGACAACATTGACAAAAAGTTTAAAGAAGTGAGTGTTGCTAGAATATAAGCCTGATGAAAGCAGAGTAGTCTATTACTAAACATCTCCAAATAATGTAATTTTCTTCATTTCTTGTGTAGATAATGAGTGACACAGTGAAGAGCCCAAACATTAAACGGTGTTGCCTGGTTCCCAACCGGCTAACAGACCTGCAGGCCCTGAGTGACGGTCTGGAGAGGTGCCAGAAGAGTCTCAGTGACTACCTGGACTCGAAGCGGAACGTGTTTCCTCGCTTCTTCTTCATCTCTGATGATGAACTGCTCAGCATTCTGGGGAGTAATGACCCTGCTTGTGTCCAGGAGCACATGATCAAGGTATTATCCTCAAGACACTTAACTTATTCTTTTTTTTAAAGTAGGAAAGAATAATGCTTTCCATGTGTGTGAAACGCTGTCCTCAAAATTTTTCTGTTCTTTTTTCCACAAGATGTATGACAACATAGCATCCCTGAGGTTTGACGTGGACAGCAATGGTGAGACAGTGGCTGGAGCCATGGTGTCTGCTGAGGGGGAAGTGATGGAGCTAAGGAAACCCGTCCCAGTGGAGGGAAGAGTGGAGGAATGGATGACAGGAGTACTACTGGAGATGAGAAGGACCAACAGACAGATTACAAAAGAAGCAATCTTCTCGTACTGTGAAGACAAGAGCAGGTGTGTGTAAAGGCGACTGTGGCTCAGGAGGTAGAGTGGGTTATCTCCTAATCAGAGGGTTGTTTATTTGATCCCTGCCTCTTCCAGTCTGCATGTTGAATTTGAATTGGCTAAAACTCTGAAATCCCAATTACACCTGACAATGGCCTGCAGTGTGTGAATGGGATGATTGAATAACAGAGAAGCGCTATATATGCATATGCATAGAAGTGCTGTATTAGTGTATAATAGTGAAATTCCATTTACCATTTTATTTAAATTTCGGTGATGTGATCAGTTCCGTGTGTGCAACTGAGCTTAAGTGAGTCTGTCATTCCCGTGTTTTTCAGGGTGGATTGGATGCTGCAGTACCAGGGCATGATGGTGCTGGCTGCCAATCAAGTGTGGTGGACCTGGGAGGTAGAGGACGTCTTTAACAATGTCAAGAAAGGAGAGAAGCGTGCACTGAAGAGCTATGCAAAGAAAATGCACCAGCAGATAGACGAGCTGGTAACACGCATCACACAACCTATGAAGAAAAACGACAGACGGAAGATCAACACTGTGCTCATCATCAATGTACATGCAAGAGACATTGTGGACAGCTTTGTTCTAAACAGGTAAACCTTTCCCAATTTGAACTGTATTTATTGTATATGAAAATATAACTAATGTGTATGAAGGTAAACTTCAATGAAAAAAAATGTCTTTCCAGTATAATGGATGCAAGAGAGTTTGAGTGGGAAAGCCAGCTGAGATTCTACTGGGTGCAGGAACAAGACGACCTGTTTGTGCGTCAGTGCAGTGCTTCTTTCTTATACGGGTACGAATACATGGGACTGAATGGTCGATTGGTTATAACCCCGCTGACAGACAGGATCTACCTCACCCTCACCCAGGTCTGAGAAGTTCTGCATGTTTTTACCAACAAAACAAATAATATATAATGAACAAGCAGCCATATGTAAATTGCTCTGTCAGCGGTTTTGTGACGACAGGATGTCTGTGTGTGTTTGTAATGCAGGCCCTCTCCATGTATCTGGGTGGAGCTCCTGCAGGACCAGCTGGTACAGGAAAGACAGAGTCCACCAAAGATCTGGCCAAGGCTTTAGGTCTGCTCTGTGTGGTTACAAACTGTGGTGAGGGCATGGACTACATGGTAAGAAGCCACCACTTATCTAATAATATCTAAGAAGTACATTGTTAAAAATGCTTCTTGATTACCATGTGTGCTACTGCACTTCTCAGTGTAGGATGGAAAAAGTCTAAATATAAACAAATCACACAAAGAAACCCCCCCCCACAAATGTTAAAATGTGTGACTCCTTCATTTTTCCTTCCTTCTCTCTGTCTTTGTGTGCAGGCTGTGGGTAAGATCTTGTCTGGTCTTGCCCAGTGTGGAGCCTGGGGCTGCTTCGATGAGTTCAATCGTATTGATGCCTCAGTGTTGTCAGTCATTTCCTCCCAAATCCAGACCATCCGCAATGCTCTCATTCTGCACCTTAAAAAATTTCATGTAAGGCTGTTGTAGCTACACAGAGCCAGTGATGAATGAATTCATTTTTCCTATAATTTCCAACATGTAAGCGATTAGAGGGATTTATTTTACCACCACCTTCTTTTTCTACACATCAGTTTGAAGGGCAGGAGATCAGCCTGGACGGCCGCATGGGGATTTTCATCACCATGAACCCAGGTTATGCAGGACGCACAGAGCTGCCAGAATCAGTGAAAGCCCTCTTCAGGCCTGTGGTGGTCATTGTGCCTGACCTGCAGCAGATCTGTGAGATCATGCTCTTCTCTGAGGGCTTCCTTATGGCCAAGGTGATGGACACACACACAAAAACCACAAATGACATTGCTGCTTTTTATGTGATGCTCTCATCCTGAGTAATGTACACAGTATTCCTCCATGTATATGCAATGCTAATATAATGTATAATATGTATATATGTGTTCTCAGGTAAAATGCATATACAAGAATGATATATAATGAATTTTTGGAAAGATTCTTTGATACTTTTAAGCATAAAAAGACAAGTCTTCATTTACAGTAAACATGGATAAATCTGTAACTCTACACTGAAAACGGACAAGTGTTGTGACACATGTACATTTCTTACGAGGATTTTGTCTCTTCACTTTTTTCAATTCAGGTGCTGGCAAAGAAGATGACAGTACTGTATAAACTGGCTCGTGAACAGCTTTCTAAGCAGTCTCATTATGACTTTGGTCTTCGAGCTCTGAAGTCTGTCCTAGTGATGGCAGGAGAGATGAAGAGAGGCTCGCCAGACCTCAATGAGGTAGAGACCAAAGACCTTTTTTTTTCATTGTCATAGAATGAATAGAAAACCCCTCCTTCAGATTTTAATTTATAATGAAAACAAGGAATTATTTGTAAATCCACAGGTATAGAATGATGTTTGATTGATGTTGAGACAATTCTGGATATTGATTGATAATATTTTGACAAAAAATACCATGTTCACTCCGCAGGATGTGGTGTTGATGCGTGCTCTCCGGGACATGAACCTTCCGAAGTTTGTGTTTGAGGACGTGCCACTTTTTCACGGGCTGATCTCAGACCTGTTCCCTCAGCTGGACTGCCCTCGTGTTCGCTATGCCAACTTCAATGACGCTGTGGAACACATCCTGCATGAAAACACATACGTCATATTGCCTCACCAGGTGACTCATCTGAGTCGGAGATTGAAATTTTTGAGATACACAAATTAGACTGCTAAATTTCAGTCACACATATTTAGCTTCAGCCTATGAGTTGTTAAATATTTATATGCCCTATTCTTTATGGTTTCAGGTGGATAAAGTGGTGCAGATCTATGAGACAATGATGACCAGACACACTACAATGGTTGTGGGACCAACAGGTGGAGGCAAATCAGTTGTCATCAACACATTATGTCAAGCTCAGACCAAGTCAGTGTCAATTTACATCACCGACATTAGTACCACCTTCCTGACATCTATGTGGACAATTTTAACTTTTATTATATCTCATCGTTAGACTGGGATTACAAACCAAGATGTATCCACTGAGCCCTAAAGCCATGAGTGTCATTGAACTTTACGGTGTTCTGGATCCTGACACTCGAGACTGGACTGATGGGATCTTATCTAACATCTTTCGTGACATCAACAAGCCCACTGACAGAGAAGAGCGAAGGTAAAAAAAAAAAAAGTTGATTAAAAAATGGTGATCTGATATAATTCTTAATGCATACACTTCGAGAAGAGAGAATTCCTGCAACATAACAAATTGACATAACCTTTGACTCACAGGTACATCCTGTTTGACGGTGATGTTGATGCTCTGTGGGTCGAGAATATGAACTCAGTGATGGATGACAACAAGCTCCTCACGCTGGCCAATGGAGAACGGATCCGTTTACAGAATCATTGTGCTCTGCTATTCGAGGTTTGTCTTAATTTCAATATTGCTGTCAAGATTACTCTTCCACATTTCAACGTGTATATCATAAGAAAACTCTGCTGTTACAGGTGGGAGATTTGCAGTACGCTTCCCCTGCTACTGTTTCCCGCTGTGGGATGGTTTTTGTTGACCCCAAAAACCTGCGATACACCCCATACTGGCAGAGATGGCTGAACAACAGACCTGAAAGGGTTTGGGAACACATTAGCACTATGTGATAATTTTACTTGCTTGTAATTGAATAAAATCTCAACACTGTTCTTTTTTCTGTTTTAGGAACAAGAAGTTCTGAATAAACTGTTTGAGAAATATGTGCACAGCTGTATTGACATGATCGTGGATGGCATTGTTGATGGGAAACAAGGCCAGAAACTGAAAACTGTTGTCCCACAAACAGATCTAAACATGGTGGGTTAATGTCATCTAGCTCACTCCAGTACCTGTGTTGTTGTATTTATACATAAATAATCGAACGAAGATCAGTAAATTCCCATCTTCAGGCTTCTTACATTGATTGTGACTGTGTTGATGGTATCTTCAGGTGACTCAGCTGTGCTTGACACTGAATGCACTGCTTGAGAGTGGAAGCAGCAGTGGTGAAGTCCTGGAGTGTTACTTCCTGGAAGCTCTGTACTGCTCACTAGGGGCCACGTTGCTGGAGAGTGGCAGGATCAAGTTTGATGAGTTAATCAAGAGCGTTTCCTGCTTAACTGTCGTACACGATGAGAAAACCCTGGCAGGACCTGGAGAGATCCCAGGTAAGAACAAAGGATTTATGTGTAGATGATTGTGAAGTTAGCAGCCATCATCAAGATTATGCACAAATAATATGAGATCATAAAAATACCCTTGTCCATCATGAATAGGTTGTCATTTGTCATCACTGTTGAAAATCAGTGGACATGATTGATTAGGTTTTTAGGTTCAATGAATAAATACCTTGATGAAAGTTTTACTCTTTGACAGATATTATCTGTCGTGTGCTCCATTGAGTCCTATTATTAATCAGAAAATGTCTTCATCCATACAGGATACCTACCGACTCTGTATGATTTCCATTTTGATGGCACACAGGAGAAGTGGGTTCCCTGGAGTTCCCTGGTCGCCAAATACATTCACAACCATGACATGAAATATTCTGATATACTAGGTAAAGATAAATTTTGTGAGGACAAATCAAGCTTACGTAATATTACAATATAGTATGTAAATATTGATTTAAATTCCTCCCCCTCCATCTTTGCCTTAGTGCCAACTGTCGACACCACGAGAGCCAGCTGGATCCTGGAACAGATGGTGAAAATAAAAAGGCCAGTGCTCCTGGTTGGCGAGTCTGGCACTTCTAAGACTGCCACCATTCATAACTTCCTCAAGAACCTCAATTCAGACACAAGGGTATGTTTGCTGTCTAAACATTTCATCCAATGTCATCGCATTTGAGGTTAAACTCCTGTCTTCCTTTCTGTTTCTAGAATATTCTGATGATCAACTTCTCATCCAGAACGACTTCAATGGACGTGCAGAGGAACCTGGAGGCCAATGTGGAGAAAAGGACCAAAGAGACCTACGGGCCTCCTATGGGAAAGAGACTGCTGATCTTTATGGATGATATGAATATGCCAAAGGTTCTTTCTTTAAGCATTCAAGTCTCTTATCTCTTGTGCTGTGCAGAATGACAGCGCTTGTATATTCAACATTATTCTAATGCTCTATATGCTCATCCAGGTGGATAATTATAACACACAGCAGCCAATTGCACTTCTGAAGCTGTTATTGGATCGAGGAGGCATGTATGACCGAGGGAAGGAGCTGAACTACAAAATCCTCAAAGACCTCGGCTTCATTGCTGCCATGGGAAAAGCAGGAGGTGGGAGGAACGAGGTGGATCCTCGCTTCATCTCGCTCTTCAGTGTCTTCAGCATCCCCTTCCCTACAGTGGAGTCACTCCACCTCATATATGCATCCATTATCAAAGGCCACACCAGAGTGAGTCTCTCTTTCACACATGGATCAATACACAATCAGAATCTCAGTTGTAAAAAATAATCACTCAAATTCAATATACTTGATGTAATGTTTTAGCCGTTTGAGGAGGCGATACAGAAGGTGTGTGATGAAATCACGATCTGCACACTGGAACTGTACAACAGCATCATCAAAGATTTGCCGCCCACTCCGTCCAAGTTCCACTACATCTTCAACCTGAGGGACCTGTCACGAGTCTACAATGGACTAACTCTCACCAAACCAGACAGGTGTGATCAAGCACATTCACTCACTTAACACTTAATAGATTAACACTTTGCAGTAAAAGGGCTGTGTTTCAAAACGTCTGTGCTTTACAGGTTTTTGACTGTCACCCAGTTTGTCCGAGTCTGGAGGAACGAGTGCCTGAGAATCTTCCATGACAGACTCATTGATGAGACTGACAAAGCCTTGGTAATAATTGATAATAAATCATAACTAGTGAATATAGCATGTGGAACTGTTCCTCCAGGTTTAAAGTCTACTGTATTAAAATAGTGTAGTTATAGTGTGTTGTTTTTCAGTTAATGTATCAAATGTGTGTTTTTGCTATCAGGTACAAGGCCACATAAAGAAGCTGATTGAGGAGCATTTTAAGTCAGATATGGAGGTCGTCATCAGGGACCCAATTCTTTTTGGAGACTACAAGACAGCCCTCAGTGAGACTGAACCCAGAGTCTATGAGGATATTCATGACTATGATGCTTCAAAAGCCCTGTTTCAGGTATTGTCAAGTTGTAATAGTATGATAAATACATTTTGACAGTTATTTGTTATTTACTCCCATATTTACCATGAGAGTCAGCATAGTCACACAAGCAGGGTATTGTCTTCACTCCTTTCTGTGTGTGTACAAAATAACTCAAACACACATGGATGGAGGTGATTGGTCAGAGTTCAAGGACAAGGTCATCAGAAATATGGTTGCAAAGAAAATATTCCACTTTCCTCCACAAATAACCGGGCAAGAAACCCTGACATTGGGCCTCTGTAAACTGAGATTGGCTCCAGCCTTATGAGAGCTGATGGTTGGATTGATTTACTGAAAGACCACAGTGTTTTTTTCTCTGTCTCTGCAGGACATTTTAGAGGAATACAACGAGAACAAGTCGAGGATGAATCTAGTACTGTTTGATGACGCTCTGGAACATCTGACCCGAGTGCACCGCATCATCCGTGTCGATCGAGGCCATGCACTGCTTGTCGGTGTGGCAGGCTCTGGCAAGCAGTCCCTCACCAAGCTTGCTGCTTTCACTGCTGGATGTGAGGTAGTAAAAAATCTATGCTGGGTGTGGTAAAGGCTAAATGATTCCTAATGATAGACAGTTACACAGTTATAGAAAAGCAAAACAAGTGTTATTAACATCTACCCACCAAATGTTTTACATCATGCAATGGGAAAAAAATTACACAAGACAAAAAAAGTCTAGTATTTTCATTTACTGCCATTAGAATTTCAAACCTTAGTTCAGAATATTTAACTCAGTACTCTACAAGCTTCAGTGAAGCTTGAGAAAGTGTGGAAACAACAGTCTATTCAAAGGTGCTAAAAGAGAAACTCATGTGGAAGATATGTGTTTGAGGGGTTGAGAAGGATTAAACGATATCTGGAAAGAAATCTGCAGCAGTCCATAATAGAAATATGCTTTTCCCAGGTCTTTGAGATCATATTAAGCAGAGGATACAGTGAGTCAAACCTCCGTGAAGACCTGAAAACACTGTACTTGAAGCTTGGCATTGAAAATAAGAAGATGGTGTTCCTCTTTACTGATTCCCATGTCGCTGAGGAGGGCTTCTTGGAACTCATCAACAACATGCTGACTTCAGGTTGGTTGTCACTCTTATGTCCTGGCTCACAATACATTATTCTTTCTTAAAATGTTCAGCTGAACATTCTCTGTTCTAACAGGCATCGTTCCTGCATTGTTCCCTGATGAGGAGAAGGACTCAGTTGTCAACCAGCTTCGCGATGAGGCTCTTAAGATGGGAGCCGGTCCTTCGAAAGAAAGTTTGTGGCAGTACTTTGTCAACAAGAGTGCCAATAACCTTCATATTGTTTTAGGCATGTCCCCAGTGGGAGACACCCTGAGGACACGCTGCAGGAACTTCCCAGGTGAAATATATTGTCAGTCATCTCTTAATTGTAATATAATGTCTGATTTGATTTCACCAACTATGTTTACCTTTCTTTGTCAGGACTGATGAACAACACTGTGATAGACTGGTTCCTGCCATGGCCTCCACAGGCATTACTTGCAGTTGCACAGTCTTTCCTTGGTTTGTAATAATACTCACATCTTTTCAAAATGCATTTGTTGTGGATATAATTGTTTCAGCCTTTTAAAACATGTTTCACAAGAATTCAAAATTTAGTTTTTCTTTTTACAGGTGAGAGTCCCATGATCCCTAAGGCGCTCTCCACAGACGTGATAGATCATGTATGCATGGTCCATTCTTCTGTGGGTGACTACAGCAAGTTGTTCCAGCAGAAACTCCGGCGTAGTAACTATGTTACTCCAAAGAACTACCTGGACTTTATTAACACCTACTCTAAACTCTTGGAGGACAACGACCAGTATATCCTGGGTGAGAGGACGGAATACATCACACATTTGGTTCCTCATGTTTGTGATTATTTGAGCGACTTTTATTTTGTTAACGTTTTCCCTCCTTTTTTAGCTCAGTGCAAGCACTTAGAGGGAGGTCTGGATAAACTGAAGGAGGCCAGTCAGCAGCTAGCTGAGCTGAATGTCAAGCTAGCAGAGCAGAAGGTGGTCCTCGCTGAGAAGTCAACAGCTTGTGAAACCCTGCTGAATGAGATCGCCACTAACACCACTGTCGGTCAGTGACTGCATCTCTTATCTTGTGGTTAGAACAGAACTACAATGAATTGTGAGCTACCCAAAGTAGACACAGCTGTTTTAATCCGCTTATAATAACTTCTCCTTCTAGCTGAGGAGAAAAAGACATTGGCAGAAGACAAAGCCAAAGAGATTGAAGAGCAGAACAAAGTGATTGCTGTTGAGAAGAAAGAAGCTGAAAGTTCCCTGGCTGAAGCTCTGCCAGCGTTAGAAGCGGCCCGCAATGCCCTGCAGGGCCTGGAAAAATCTGATGTCACAGAGATCAGGTAACCTTTCCTCCTTGTTTTCATGCTATAGTGGAAAAAACGAATGAATAGATAAAAAACGGCGTCTTTAACCCATACTAAAGCTTTGTCAAGAAAATAGATGATAACCCAAAATATACTTAATTTGCAAATACATCTGACATAACTGAAACCATCTATTTATACCTCTGTTGATCTGCCTTTCTTGCTGGTTCCTTGTGCAGATCTTTTGCCAAGCCTCCCAAACAGGTGCAGATGGTTTGTGAGTGCATCTTGGTGCTGCGTGGCTACAAGGAGATCAATTGGCAGTCAGCTAAGGGGATGATGTCAGAGACTAACTTCCTACGTTCACTGATGGAGATGGACTGTGATTCCATAAATAGCAGTCAGGTCAGGACTGTCAAAGGTAAGTCAGCTTCATGATCAATGAAAAGCTACCATACAAACTGTAATACACTAGTGACCTTTTGCGACATCTTTGCCATTTCCTTTGGCTAGGTTTCCTGAAGAACCTCCAGACAACCCTTGAGGAGATGCAGGCTATTAGTAAAGCTGGCTCAGGAATGCTCAAGTTTGTTGAGGCTATCGTTGGTTACTGTGATGTTGCCAAGCAGATAAAACCTAAGAGAGAGAAGGTAGTGCAAAGTTTGAAAGGGGTATTCCATCATGCTCCATAAGAATGAACACAGATTAAACAGTGGTTCTTCCATTAATTTCCTAGGTGGCACATCTAGAGAAGAACTTCTTTCAAAGTAAGAAGGAGCTGGAACGCATTCAGAGCGAGCTCAGCAATATCCAGACAGAGTTGCAGGCTCTGGGAGATAAGTATCAAGCTGCTATTGAGGAGAAACAGCTGCTTCAGGAGGAGGCTGAGGTCATGGAGAGGAGGCTGATATCAGCTGACAAACTCATCTCGGGCCTGAGCTCTGAAAATGAACGGTGAGACTGTAAAAGATGCAACACAGGAAGTTACATCACTTGCCTCTCTGAGACTAACTTAGCCTGCTAAGAGCTGCTTATCTGGTTCTTTCAAATTTACCTCTCGCCGTCTCTTTGTGTCTCTACCTATCGGTCTTTACAACCCACTCTTCTCTACTATCCCCACTCAGGTGGACACAAGATTTGGAGGACTTGAAGCAGAGGCGTGTGCGTCTCCTTGGCGACTGTCTGATCTCTGCTGCTTTCCTGAGCTATGAAGGGGCCTTCAGCTGGGACTTCAGGAATGAAATGGTTTACCAAGTATGGGTTAAGGATGTGGAGGACAGAGGAATCCCCTTGAGCCAGCCTTTCAAAGTGGAAAGCCTTCTTACTGATGAAGTAGAAATCAGCAGGTGAGAATTAGATTGTGTGCTCATCACAGGTTTTGCAACTTGAGACTTGAATTGTGTTGTGGTGTATTTGTCTTTATTTTTTCTGTGCTCGACTCTAACTGTGGGTGCTGTGGGGTTAAGTGTATGTGTTTCATATAAACCCTGTATGTTACTGCAGATGGGGATCTGAGGGCTTGCCTCCAGATGAGTTGTCAGTGCAAAATGGGATCCTCACAACCAGAGGGAGCCGATTTCCCATGTGTATTGATCCTCAACAGCAAGCTATCTCCTGGATCAAGAAGAAAGAAGAAAACAACAACCTCAAGGTACAAAAGATTTCATGCAAATACAAGTTTTGTGTTATTACTACTGACAAGTCCCAGAGTGACTGCTTTAGACAGGTTTCCACTGCTGACAGCCCCAGAGTCAGCATTTTGGAAAGAATCCCGGCATGTGGTCCTGACACTGTGATCATTTTCCCCAGATCTCATCTTTCAATGATCCAGACTTCCTGAAGCAGCTAGAGATGGCCATCAAATATGGTTTCCCATTCCTTTTCCAAGATGTGGACGAGTACATCGACCCTGTGATTGACAATGTCCTGGAGAAGAATGTCAAAGGAGCAGAGGGCAGACAGGTCCTCATGCTGGGTGACAAGGAGGTGGACTATGATCCCAACTTTAAACTTTATCTCAACACCAAACTGGCAAACCCCAAATATAACCCATCAGTGTTTGGAAAAGCTATGGTCATTAATTATACTGGTAAGATCTTTTGGCATGGCAACAATAGTTTTTGTCTGTAACATTTGAATAGCAGATCTAAAAAAAACCTTTGTCTGTGTTTCATGTAGTGACGCTGAAGGGTCTGGAGGACCAGCTGCTGAGTGTCATCATGGGCTTTGAGAAGAAGGAGCTGGAGGAGCAGCGTGAGGATCTGATCCAGGAAACAAGCAACAATAAGAAGCTGCTGAAGAACCTTGGGGACTCTCTGCTCAGAGAGCTGGCCTCGTGTACAGGCAACATACTGGATAACACTGAGCTGGTTCGCACACTGGAGGAAACAAAGTCAAAAGCCAGTGAGGTCAGTTTGGTTGCAGCAAACAATGGAATGAAGAACAGCAAATTCAATGAGGTCATTCATCTTATTTAATTTCTTTATTTGATTTTGTGATCATCAGGTATTTGAGAAACTCAAGTTGGCTGAGAAGACATCTGTGGACATTGATAAACTCAGAGACGGCTTCCGACCAGCTGCCAAGCGTGGTGCTATCCTGTTCTTTGTGCTGACAGAAATGGCTCAGGTCAACAGCATGTACCAGTACTCTCTGGCCTCCTACCTGCAAGTGTTTGACTTTTCACTGCGCAAATCTCTGCCTGACTCTGTTTTGCCCCAGAGACTGAAGAACATCATGACCACTCTGACATACAGCGTTTATAACTATGGCTGCACAGGTACAGTAATGAGAAATGATACTAAATCACAAAAACAATTGATAAAGCACACTATTTGGTATAATTTTATAACCTGAACTGACATCACATCCTTAGGTCTGTTTGAGAGACACAAGCTGCTCTTTTCCTTTAACATGACCATCAAGATCGAGCAGGCAGAAGGGAGAGCACTTCAGGAAGAGCTGGAGTTCTTCATCAAGGGTGAGATATCCAGAGAAGTTGAACTCAGGGACACAAAAATGTGTATGCACCCAATGTTCAAAGAAAATGTGAATGTTTTTCCACCTCCTGTGTAAAGGTAATCTATCCCTGGAAAAGAGCGAGTGCAAAAAGCCTTGTGACTGGCTTCCAGACCAGGGCTGGGAAGACATAGTGAAACTCGCAGAGCTCTTTCCTGAGCAGTTTGGTTCTCTGCCTGATGACGTGGAGAAACATTCTGCTGACTGGAAGTCTGTAAGTGAACATAGTGACACAGGTCTCACTGCAGGTGTTTTGCTTGGTGATGAGTTTAAAACTCGTTCTTTTGTCCCCACCTCAGTGGTATGACTTGGACGGACCAGAACAGGCTCCATTCCCCATGAAATATCAGGAGAACCTGTCAGCCTTTCAGAAGCTGCTGTTGCTGCGCTGCTTCCGTGTTGACAGAGTCTACAGAGCTGTGACCGACTACGTCACTGTCACTATGGGCAAGAAGTGAGACTGTTTCTCTCTCTCTGTATACACACACACAGTATATGTATGTCTCTGTATACGTATGTTTATATACCACAATGACAGGTGCAATTATTCGATGGGGTTACCAGAACATGTGATTATTTTAACAGAAAGACTTATCAAGAGTTTCCACATGTTATCTTGTGTTTCTGCTCAGGTATGTTCAGCCACCTGTGATCAACTTTGATGCAATCTATGAACAGAGTACACCTTCCTCCCCCATTATCTTCATCCTGAGTCCTGGCTCTGACCCAGCCAGTGACCTCATGAAACTAGCTGAGAGGTCAGGCTTTGGGGGTAGCAAGTTCAAGTTCCTTGCTATGGGCCAAGGCCAAGAGAAGGTACTGAAAAACTCTTTTACATATCAAGGCTAGGAAACTGTAGCCAAATTAAATATGTATCAGGAGTAGTCCCAATAGGTATGTATAAAAAGTAAAGATGTTGAGGGTAATCGTCTTCTCTACCTCTAACAAAGGTCGCACTGCAGTTGCTGGAGAATGCAGCCTCCCGTGGTCAGTGGTTGATGCTACAGAATTGCCACCTGCTGGTGAAATGGCTGAAGGATCTTGAGAAATCCCTAGAGAGGATCACCAAGCCCCATCCCAACTTCCGCTTGTGGATCACTACCAACCCCATTAAGGATTTCCCCATTGGCATACTGCAAACGTCACTTAAGGTAAAACATTTTTTTCCCTTTGCCTTCATTGTTTGTGGATGGCAGATTTAACTTCTTGAGATCCTTTAGTTGGCCCCAGGATTTTCACATATAGGTGCTGTATCTGAATTGTTTAACTCTATGTTATGGGAAAAACACTGATTGATTTTCTTTTCTTTTTTAGAAACTGGTGCAGTAATCTCCTTTAACCTGTTTTATTTAAACAAATTGACATGTAAAAAATATTTTTAAAAAGGAAATGTCACTTGGAACATATATGTGTACAAGTTGTTGATAGAGATGTTTCTTTTTGTGAAGAGTTTTAAAGCTGTATATGAGATCACATCATTTGTTTAAACTGCTGTTGTAATGTACACGTAATCCAGAAAATACTATAATTATAGAAACAGATTTCGAATATGAATCACTGTGTTTACATGTAATTTAATGATGCATGCAGGTGGTGACGGAGCCTCCCAATGGACTCAAGCTCAACATGAGAGCCACGTACTCCAAAATCTCTCACGAGACCTTGACCGAATGCCCACACCCTGCCTTCCGTAGCCTGGTGTATGTGCTGGCCTTCTTCCATGCTGTGGTGCAAGAGAGACGCAAGTACGGCAAGATTGGCTGGAACGTCTCCTACGAATTCAACGATTCTGATTTCTTTGTAAGTGCCACATATTAATTTATTATGTGTAGGAAATAATAGATTTGGTTAGATTTTCTTTTTGTTACTTCTGATTAAGTGCTATCATTCTATTTGTTGTTAAACATGATAACTGTGCTCAACAGGTGTGTTTGGAGATCCTGAATACCTACCTGACCAAGTCTCACAACCAGGGAGACAGCAACATTCCCTGGGGAAGTCTTAAGTACCTCATTGGGGAGGTAAGACTGAATTCATTTTGATTTAATAGACAGTATGTTTTTCATCCTGCTCACTGATGCTGTAATTTAAATATGTGTGTGTTATCTTTTATAGGTGATGTATGGTGGACGAGCCATAGATAGCTTTGACCGCAGGATCCTGGCTGTGTACATGGACGAGTACCTTGGAGATTTCCTATTCTACACCTCCCGCCGCTTCCACTTCTTTGAAAACAAGGATGTAGATTACAAGATCCCTTTAAACGGGCCTAAGAAAATATATGTTGGTCAGTTGTTATTTTCAATATATTTCATTCCCTTACTTTAAAGAGAATCTTCAGCTTACACTTATTTCACACTGTTGTGTTACAGATGAGATTGAGACTTTGCCATTGGCAAATACACCAGAGGTGTTTGGTCTTCATTCTAATGCTGAGATAGGATACTACACACAAGCAGCTAAAGACATGTGGACCCACCTAATAGACCTGCAGCCTCAGACAGGTATTGTATGATTTTGTCATCTCTCCACCTTAAACTTGAAAACTTAAACCTAACATTGATATTTTTTCAGAAGAAGTTGTTCTATATTGTCAAAGGATGTCTGCTTTCGCTCTTATTGTCTTTTCTCATTCTCTTATGCTTCAGGTGAATCTGGTGGAAACATCAGTCGGGATCAATACATCAGCCAGGTGGCCCAGGACATTCAGAGTAAGCTTCCAAAATTATTCGACATGGACATGATCCGTAAAAAGTTTGGCATGGACATTCCCCCAACGTCAGTGGTGCTGCTTCAAGAACTAGAACGCTTCAACAAACTGGTGGTCCGCATGCAGCGCTCGCTGGCTGAGCTGCAGAGGGTGAGAAGGAGGGAGAGGTTTACAAAACAAATATTTGTGCCTCACACAGGTTTATATTTGTTCTAATTCTCTTCTGTTGTAAAGGCTTTGTCGGGCGAGGTGGGTATGAGCAGTGAGTTGGATGAAGTCGCTCGGGCCCTTTTTAATGGACACATTCCTGCCATTTGGAAGAAGTTGGCACCTGATACACTCAAGTCACTTGGTAACTGGATGAGTCACTTCAAGAAGCGTTATGAACAGTACAGACACTGGGTGAGGATGGACACTCCCTATCACAGATAATCAATAACATGTAGCTTTCTGTTTTATTGTGGAACTAGAATGGCACTCAGTCGAGCACATTACTCCACCATGGCCCAACAGTCCCCTTAAATTCAATCAAGCTGCACCCAATTGTACAGACTAATAGATATCAATCAATACCCTAATTATTTTCATTAAGATTTTAAAAAATGCTGGATCTGGCTTCTGATCCGGATCTGCACCAAAATTCAGTGTGTTCTTTCCTGAACCATCCAGTTGTTTTTGCGTAATCCTGCTACAAACAAACAAACTGATGAAATCATAACTTCATTTACAGTGGTTAGAACAGAATGAGAGGGTATATTTAAGTCAAATTGTGTCTGTGTGTTTTGTGTCCATCAGGTGGATGAGGGAGAGCCCAAGGTAATGTGGCTATCAGGACTTCATATCCCAGAGTCCTACCTGACTGCCCTGGTCCAAGATGCATGCAGGAAAAATGGTTGGCCTCTAGATCTTTCCACACTGTACACACAGGTTACTCAGTACCACAGCGAGGAAGAAGTCAGTGACAGACCGGGACAAGGTAATGAAATCACTTTTATCCTTTTGCAGCGTGATTAGAAATGAGTTAAGACTGATCACCCTTTTCCCTGCAGGCTGTTTTGTGTCCGGCATGTATCTGGAAGGAGCAGACTGGGACATGGAGAAGGGCTGTCTGGTGAAGAGTAAACCAAAAGTTCTGGTTGCTGAACTGCCCATTCTCAAAGTCATACCCATAGAGGCACATCGACTCAGCTTAGAGGTGTGGACCACAGACACTTCTTACTTCCTTTCTAAGCTTAAGTTCACCATTTTGATAATTTCTCTAAAATGCTTTGTATGTTGTTTTTTTTACCACAGAATACGCTGCGAACACCAGTGTACACCACGTCCTTGAGGAGGAATGCGATGGGTGTGGGGTTGGTGTTTGAGGCAGACCTGTTCACCACCATGCACATTTCCCACTGGGTGCTCCAGGGTGTCTGTTTATACCTCAATGCAGACTAAAGGCAGACTAAAGCTTCCAAGAGTAATTGTTTTGTTTTGGACAAAAAAAAATCAGCTGCTTCTGCAGTCCAGTCAAAGGGAGTTCTGGGGAAGATAGCAGCTGGGGCTGCTTCTGTGACACAGGAGGCTCTGGAGAAGATAGCAGCTGGGGCTGCTGCTGTGACACAGGAGGCTCTGGAGAAGATAGCAGCTGGGGCTGCTGCTGTGACACAGGAGGCTCGGGAGAAGATAGCAGCTGAGGCTGCTGCTGTGACACAGGAGGCTTGGGAGAAAATAGCAGCTGGGGCTGCTTCTGTGGCACAGGAGGCTCTGGAGAAGATAGCAGCTGGGGCTGCTGCTGTGACACAGGAGGCTCTGGAGAAGATAGCAGCTGACGCTGAGGTCGACACTCAGGAGGAGATGACCGATGACGATGCTGTCGCTGTACCGGAGGAGACCACAGCGACCACCGCCCCAGCTGTCCCGGCGCCGGCCTAACCCTCGACCGTGGGACAGGAACAGGAACTGAAGCGGAGCCAGGCGAGACCCGCATCCGTGGGACCGGAACAGGAACTGAAGCGGAGCCAGGCGAGACCCGCATCCGTGGAACAGGAACAGGAACTGAGGCGGAGCCCGGCGAGACCCGCAACCGTGGGACAGGAACAGGAACTGAAGCAGAAGGGGAACACAGGAGAGGGACAGAGAACAACACAGGAGGATCAGAGGGTGGAGCACAGAGGAAGGCAGAAGGGAACATGAGAGGAACACTGAAAATACATAACCGTGACACAAATAAGTTACGTTAAATACATGGGTTTTTTTTTAAAATTAATCCATAGGGTTATTTGAAAACGTTTGAAAACATTATTGCTTACTTCATACTTTTCTTTATATCCTCACTAGATGGCAGCATTCAACAGTACTGAGCTCCTCGCTCTGGACAGTAGCTCTGGGGATTTCTTATTGGTGTTAATGGGCTAAGTGCCAGTATCCTACAGTGGGTCAGGATCTTTCATACCAAAACATCAACTACTCTTTGATTAAGAATAAAACATTTTAACCCTGCTCAATAACATTTGATTTTTCTCTTTCCTAAAGAAAATATTTCATAATTCTGACAGAATTATGACAGAGACTGAACATTTCAGCTGAGGTTAAAAGGGAAACATAAGCTGCTGCCCACAGTGGAAAATACAACACGAGCAAAGGTTGCTAAAGTTTTTCTACTTTGCCTGAGTAGCTTTTTCAAGTCTTCTCTGCAATATAGGTAGCAGATCTAGTGCTGCACTGAGTAACTGAGGATGCTGAAGTCAGCATGTTAAAGCAGGTCAGGTTTATTCTAAAAAATCAAAAAAAATCAAACAGCCCCTGGTGAACTGGTGTGGCGTAACAACATATATCATGTAGTCTGAGTCATGCAGCTGTAAACAGGGATGTGCTGGTTTGACTAAACTTGTGAAATAGAAATATAATAAGGCAAACAACCAGCAACATGAAAACTGTTGCTGGTTAAATGCCGTCAAGTCTCTTTCTTAAAGGTCGCTACCCTCATTTGAGATCATCATCATGCTTCACATTACTGAAATGTGCAGGGCAAAAGAGCCCAATGGTAGAGGGGGTGTAGTATGACAATGATAAAGAGTGAGGATTGCAGCCTGTTTACAACCAAACACAGGAGTGTATGTTCCCCTGCTGGAAAGAGGGAGAGAATGGTGTGTTGCTCAAGTAACTAACACTTTATATGAGTGGACAGATCACTAAACTACACAGACAATAGGCAATGCTGCTATTTGTGTTTACACTGTAAAGGGACTTTTGGAAGTAGGAGAGAAATGAGAGATATGAGAAAATCCTCTCAATGGAACCAACCCCTGTCTCCCTCCTCAGAGGTCAAATTATTTTCAGCTGCTTGTGGGATTTACATTAACCCTACACTGCTCCAGTTCCTGCTCTGCACCAAACAGCCTCAGAAAATGCCAAGGGTACCCTGAAACAAAAAACTCTGGCACACCATTTTCCAAAGCCTCCCCCCCAATCCTAGTTTCCGTTTGTTGTGATTGAGAGCAGGTGGGCTCACTCAGTCGCACATCGGCTTTATTTTTTCTCCCTCCCCGTAGTGTGTGAGGGGGCGATTTGTGCCAGTCTGAATGTTAACACCAACTCTCACCAGCAGTCCACAGCATCACAGCTGGTGAAACCCGCAGCTCAGCTCGTGGGCCCTGAGAGGTGTACTCACCCTCAACCACAGATCAACATGTTGGGCATGAGTTCTCAGCTGCAGGGCCACATATTTAGTTTGGAGCAGGAGCAGCTCTGTGGTTAATGACTGTAAACATACATGTCCCCAAAGCACAGGTAGAGAGAGGTCACTGTAACCTGACACCTGGAGATAGATGGATGGATTGATGGATGGATGGATGGGTGGGTGGATCGATAGCTATATTTGTTTTATACCCTGTCGTGTTAAAAACAAACGGCAGTTCCTCATCTCGGGCTCAGCTCCAGTGGTTTCATAAGAACCTCTGAGAAGCTGCAGCTCATAATTCATTTAGAACAAATGCAGTGCGTAACGTGCCGTCGCCTTGAGCGCGCATTGTCCTCAGTGAGAGGTAGAAATACCTTGCTGTCACACTTTTAATACGCAGACGCACACAACAACGGATGCTTTTGATACATAGCGAGGCGCTTTCAAAATAAAAGTCCCGCATTTAGCGTCTAATTTCATTAATTAAATAATAACCTGGCTTCAAAGCATATCAGGAAACTAAATGAAAACAACATGTCCTTAGAAACAATTATAGAATTAATGGTCATTTACACTCCCACCAAATCATGACTGATTTTCATCACTTTATGGGATGTAAAGCATAAATGATTTCTAAATCAATAAGACTTTTAAATCTTAGTTTGACTCCATTAGATTGTCCATAAACTCTTTATACTGTAAAGGATATGGCTGAGGAGAGAAGATGATGGTCAAATAGTCTCAAGGAGCAGGATCAGCTTCTGTACTGGACGTTCAGCAATGGATGGCTTGCCAGAACGCTGTCCCTTCTTTCCTATCTTCCGATCTCCAATCTGAATCTTTACTCTTCTCACCAGTCCATCTTTATCAGTTACTGTCTCTACAACTTTAGCCAACTTCCACTCGTTGCGAGGCAGATCTTCTGTCTTCTCCATCACGATGTCGTCGACTTTGAGGTTTCTCCTTGGAGAATGCCAGCGTTGTCTGGTGGCAATATTGTAGAGGTACTCTCTTCTCCACCGACCCCAGAACTGCTCTGCCAGATACTGAACACGACGCCATCTCTTACGAGCATACATATCCTCTCTGATGAATCTGCCAGGAGGTGGTAAGGCTGCAGTGGGTTTCATGGTGAGGAGGTGATTGGGCGTTAGTGGTTCTGGACTATCTGGATCGTTTAGGTTGTCAACTGTCAGTGGACGACTGTTCACAATAGTTGCTGCCTCATAGAAGAATGTCCTTAGAGAAGCATCGTCCAGTCTGCCTGATGAGGGTGAGAGAGTGGACCGAAGAACATTCCTCACTGTTCGGATCTGTCTCTCCCATACACCTCCAGCATGGCTTGCGTGTGGAGCGTTCATGCTGAAGTCACACTGTTTCTCAGCCAAAAACGTGGTCAGACGATTAGCATCCAACTGCTTGAGAGCTTCATTTAGCTCATTTTTAGCTCCAACAAAATTAGATCCTTGATCACATCTTATGTCACGTACTGCTCCTCTTATAGCAATGAAACACCGAAGTCCATTTATGAAGGCATCCGTTGACATGTCGTCCAACATTTCAATGTGGATAGCTCGACAGCAAAGGCAGGTGAAAAGCAGTCCGTATCTCTTTTGTACCTTGCGTCCTTGTTTAGTGAGAAACGGACCGAAACAGTCCATTCCACAATAGGTGAATGGCGGCGATGGATCTACACGCTCAAGCGGCAGATCTGCCATCCGCTGCTCTTCTGTGAACCTTCTGAGTTTGCGACATGTAACACATTGATGCAGATGCGATGTCACAGCTCTGTTGATTCCTGGAATCCAGTATCCATTTGATCTGATCTCGTTGATAGTCAAGTCTTTTCCTTGATGGTGAACCTTCTCATGATAATGAGCAATTATTGCCTTGGTGATGGGATGATTCTTTGGTATTATCACTGGATGCTTCAGCGAGGTAGGGAGAGATGCGTTTTTTAGTCTTCCTCCCACCTTGAGGAGTCCATCTTGATCAAGAAAGGCATCCAACCGATACAGTTCACTCTGAGAAGGAAGTTGAGCAACTTCACTAAGCAGCTTTACCTCTTCTGGATATGCGTGTCTCTGTAAGTCTTTTATGATGATGCAGCGTGCATCTTCTCTTTCTTGTACAGTGCTGTGATTCGATGACGTATCTCTCCTGACACGACGAATGAGACGAGAGACAGCTTGAGTTGCTTTCGACCATGAAGAAAACCTTGACAAGCGGTCTGAGAGGCTCCATCGCTCTGTTGTCTGTGTGTTTAGTGTATGTATTCTTTTTACCTCAGGATCTCCGATCTGTATTTCAGTTATTACATCTGCAGTGTGGGGTATCTCCTTCTCCCATAAGAACCGAGGTCCTGTGAACCAGCTTGATGTGAGGATCTCATTTGCGCTTGAACCTCTAGAAGCAAGGTCTGCAGGGTTATCATTGGTTGAGACATATTTCCATTGCTGAGGAGACGAGCTGAGATGTATTTTCTGTATCCGATTTGACACGAAGGTGTGAAAACGACGTGCCTCATTGTTGATATATCCCAAAACCACCTTTGAATCAGTCCAGAAATACTCAACAACATCTGTCAAACCAAGCTCCTCCTTCAGAGTGTTGCTTGCTGTGACTGACACGACAGCGGCTGCCAACTCTAGCCTGGGGATTGTCGTGACCTTGATTGGAGCTACTCTGGACTTTCCCATAACCAGAGTACAATGAACACTTCCCTCTTCATTCACATATCTCAAATATGAACACTGGCCATAACCGCACGTGCTTGCGTCAGAGAAATGGTGTAGCTCTTTTTTCAAGACCTGACCGAAACCAAGAGGCACATAGCAGCGTGATATGGTGATTCTCTCTAGATTTGCAAGATCATTCTTCCAGTGCTCCCACACTGGTTGCAGTTCACTGGGAAGGGGATCATCCCAGCCTGTGCCGTGTCTACACATTTCTTGAAGCACCCTTTTCCCCATGAGCAGGAAGGGAGCTACAAGCCCCAGCGGGTCGTAAAGGGAGGCAACTGTGGACAGTATACCTCGTCATGTTGCAGGCTGGTCTTTCAAGCAGACACGAAATCTGAAAGTGTCTGATTCAATGTGCCAGTGAATCCCCAGGGCTCTCTCCAAAGTCACATCCTTGAAAGCCAGCTCAAGATCTTTCACTTCAGTGGCACGCTCAGATGCAGGTATACTCTCCAGCACTGTTCTGTCATTACATATGAACTTGTGCAGTCTCAGACCACCCATAGCACATAGCTTCCGGGCTTCCTGTGCTAGCTGAATAGCATTATCTACATTTGGTATGCTAGCAACACCATCATCAACATAAAAGTCTTTCATGATGAACCGTGAACCAAGGGGAAACTGACTTTCATTGTCCTTAGCGAGCTGTTTCAGTCCGTAGTTAGCACATCCTGGCGATGAAGCAGCACCAAAGAGATGCACCTTCATTCGGTATTCCTGTGGCTCTGCATTAAGGTCACCGTCTCTCCACCACAGGAAACGTAGATAGTCTCTGTCAGCTTCATACACATAGAATTGATGAAACATTTTCTCTATGTCGCTCATCAGTGCAATATGGTGCTGTCTGAATCTGAGAAGAACACCGTTCAGATTGTTCAGCAGGTCTGGGCCTGACAGAAGATGGTCGTGCAGGCTAGTTCCTTTGTACTTGGCCGAGCAATCGAAAACCACTCGGAGTTTGTCAGGTTTTTTGGAGTGGTAAACTCCGTGGTGGGGGATATACCATTTTTCTCCTTCCTTCCCTTGATCATGAACTTTCTCTGCCTCACCACTTCTGATGATTTCATTCATAAACTTTACATAGTGTTCTTTGTACTTGTCATCCTTCAACAGCTTTCTTTTAAGGTGACTGAGCCGTACCATGGCCTGTTGCTTATTGTCAGGGAGATAAGGTCTCTCTTTAAAGGGGAGTGGCATCTCGTAATGTCCATGAATGTTCTTCTGAATTCCATCCTTTAACATATCCAGGAAGCGGATGTCATCCTGAGACACAGTCTTTCCGTCTTTGCTAGCGTCCTTAAAGTCAGACTCGAGAACCCTAAGTGCCTCTGCTGGAGTCACTGGAGGAAGTTCTTTGACAGCAACTCTGTGGCACATATTAGTGAGGTTTGGTGAGTCATGGTGTGGTGATGAACAGCCTACAATGCTCCACCCTAGGTCCGTCCGAACTGCATATGGTTCACTATTTCCTCCAAGGATTATCTGCCGTGGTGCCAGTGCCCTTGAGCAATTGTAGCCGATCAACAGACCGACTTCACACTCCAGCTGTGGTGGGATTTCATCTGCTATTTTTATTAGATGATTCCAGTGCCGTGCCGTGTCACAGGTAGGAATGTGTGTTCGATTCACTGGTATACAGTCCTTGGTGTAAGCAGGAGGGAGATCAATGGGGATTGTAGAGCTATAACCTCTCACTCTCAGGCCTGATACTCTTTGACTATGCATTAATGAATCCTTTCCTGTCATTGTTGTTAGCTTCAGCCTTACAGGATGTGTTTCAGTCTGCAGACTATCACTAACTTCTTGGTCAATGAAGACTGTATCACTTTGGGTATCAAGCAAGGCATAAATAAGCCTTTCTATACCTGGATTGCTAACAGAGGAAACCCACACTGGTACTATCATCGAAGTAGTAGTAGTTGGTTCCTTGGTCTCCACGCTGAGAGACAATGTGGTTGCTGTTTCCTCTGTGGTGCCTTGATTTAAGACTGACGTGGTTTTGGCTTTAATGTAGTTGTCATCATGGAGAAGCGTAGGATGTCTTCCTTTACAGCTTTCACATGAATGTCTATTGCGGCAGTCCTTGGCATTATGGCCTGACCTCAGACAGCCATAGCAAAGTTTCTTTCCTTTTACATATTCTCGTCGTTCCTCCAGGGCTTTCCTTTTGAACTCAGGACAGCGATGAAGATGATGTTTACTGTCTTGACAAAACATACATGGTGGCTTTAAACCTGTTTTTAATTGCCCCTGAGTTTCAGTCTCTGTAACTATCTGTGTATGGAGAACACTGGATTTGAACTTCTTTTCTTTCAGATAACGTCTGTCTGAGTTGGACTCTGATGAGTGGAGAGCGTGGAACGAAGTTATAGGGTTGCATGCAATCTCTGCCTCCGTTACAATGAAGATGACAAAGTCCTGGAAGTTAGGAAACTCCTGCTTATCTGTCATGACTTGAGTGGCTTTACGATTCCACTGTGATGCTGCCCAGTCAGGTAGCTTTTGAACCAGTTTCTGATTTTCTTCACAATCGTTCAAAATGTCAAGACCCTTAACATAAGGCATGGCTTCCTGGCATGAATGTAAGAAATCAGCAAATGCCCTGAGTCCCTCGGCATCCCTTGGATGGATCTTTGGCCAGTTTGCTAGTTTTTCTCTGAATGCTCTCTGTATAACAAAGGGCTGACCATAACGTTGATTGAGACGGTTCCATGCATCTTTATAGGCCTCTTCATCGTTTCTATAAAATATGCCATCAAGTGTCTTTCGAGCTGGACCTCCTACATATTTTTTCAAATAATGCAATTTGTCAGCTGAAGCAATGTTCTTTTTATCTATGAGCGATGTGAAGGAAGCCTTCCATTCAATGAACTGGATTGGGTCACCAGTAAATACAGACGGTTCTGGCATTGGGAGCCTGTTCAGAGCTATGCTATCTTGGACTGCCTGAGCTAGATAACTTACATCTGTCTGTGCAGGTGATGCTGCCACTGTGACATTAGTGGGCTGCTGGATGAGAGCTGAAGACACAGGTTGTTGAGGACACACATACTGATGTTCTCTTGAAGTATGATCAGCAGAATGAATACTAGCTCCCTGCATTACTTCCTGATCATAGGTTGTAAACCTAGCTCGTGCAGCTCTTATGTCCTTCTCTGCCTTTAATCTTTCCAATTCACGTTTCTGAGCTTCAAGTTCTCTCCTCTGTTGTTCCTCTAGGAGTTGAATCTTTTCCTTTTGTCTCTCCTCCTCCAATAACACTTCATACTCCGCTTCCTTTGCTGCTAATTCTGCTGCGGCATCTACTCTTTTTGCTGCCATGACGGAGTGTTGGCTGGAACCTTTACTGGAGTGTTGACTTGCACGTGAAGCTGTGGATCCGTAGATGGAGCGAGCATAGTCTCTGTTAAGAAGCTCATGGAGGCGTTGCTTTACTGCTTCACTATCAAATTCTCCATCAATGCCTGATATCCTTTCAAAAGCAATCTTAATGATGTCCTTTGTCACTGCCTCACAGGCATCAATGCGACGTCTTGTCACACTGGATGGAGTGAGATGAGCTCTGATTTCCATAAACATGTTTATAACATCATTCTTTCCTTCCTCTAATGTGTCTATAAGAGCTGCAATGTCTCTCTCAGATATGTTTAACTTTAGCTGCTCTCTAGCCTTGCGTGCCTGGATCTTCCATTGTTCATAAATGTGAATCAACCTTTTCTCCTTTTTGTGAGCCTCCTCCTTCTGAAATGCAAGCATCCTCTCCGTGGGATTCCGTAGGCGACCAGAGCGACGAAGTTCCTCCTCTTTGTTATCCTTATCCATTTCTTGGTCGGAGTCTCTGTCCTCTGGTGGTAAGTTTGCCGATGCTTCCATTTTGTGAGTGGGTGCCACAATCCTTGACCATCACATCAAGTCCCTCTGCAGTTGTCCTTGTTCACCAGCGTGATGGGACCGATGAGGTGAAGCTCTTACTGTAGCATCCCCGGCTGAATGATGATCAGACTCTTCAACTGATGGTCCAAAGTGTTTATTGAAGGAACCTTGTACACTTGAACGCACCGTAAGAGCTATGAAAAAAAGTATAACAATAAATATAATTAACTTCTTCATAACCTTATTGTATAATAAATTCACTCAAAATACATTTAACTTCGGACCGGACATTAGCCGAGCTAATGCTAATTAGCTGTACCGCCAGCTCGCAACATTACCTCAAGAGTATACAAAACCGTAAAAGTCACAGCGATTCGAACTACACATTAAACATGTCATGAGGTCATATGAAAACAAACCTTGTGCCCTCTATCAGCCAGGTGCTCGGTAAACAGAGTTATCTTTTCCTCTTTTTCAGTAAATACCTTGCTGTCACACTTTTAATACGCAGACGCACACAACAACGGATGCTTTTGATACATAGCGAGGCGCTTTCAAAATAAAAGTCCCGCATTTAGCGTCTAATTTAATTAATTAAATAATAACCTGGCTTCAAAGCATATCAGGAAACTAAATGAAAACAACATGTCCTTAGAAACAATTATAGAATTAATGATCATTTACAACTGGGGAGGGTGGTAAAAAGGAGAGAAGACCCAGCAGGCTGCGTTTTTAAAAGGACCCGAGGAGACTATAAAAGTGGTGTCATGCCCGCTGCTGCAGAGGCTCGGCTCGTTACGCGCTCACAGAGACTGAGGCAGGCAGAGCAGGGAGAGGAGGACGCACACTCACACGCACACACTCACTGTGCGTGAGCTTTACAAACTGCAGATCTGTGTTAGGCAAACGGGAGGCGGGGGTTTCAGGGGTGGCATTTTCCTCTGACTCACTCAGGATTTAACAAAAGCTAATTTTACGCACGAACTAGTGCCAGAAATCGTTTTTCAACTTAAGTGCGCGTTCGCCTCTGTGGTGAATAGGATGCGTGTCTTCTCCTGCCGACCCGGTGCTGTTTGACACATCCCCCCCGAGAGCTGGATCCGTTCACCGGTCTGTTTTCTCAGCGGGGGAAGTTGGGCTCGTCATAAAAAAACTTTTGTCTTCTGGCCGTCTGGCTGTGGATGCCACGGGAATGGGACTGCGCCAACGGGAGAGCGTGTCCGCGCTTTGCAGGAAAAGTTTGCTGTGCACGGTGCTGCTGCTCTGGCTCAGCGCGGCCGTGGACGGGACCTGGAAGACAGGACTTTACAAGACCTACTCAGCAGCCTCCCACACCTCCGTCTACCAGAAAAGGTAAAGAAAGCATCCACTCATTGTTCTGCCAAATATCTACACACTGTTCTGTATGTTTATCCTCACTTATGTCCTGTTGCACACACACTTCTAACTATTGTTCTTTAGTCTATGTTTTTTTTTAGAATATGATCCTTTACAGAAGTTACTCCTCCAAAGGTGAGATAGAAAAAAGGAGCTAACTTCACTGAATCTCCACATCCCACCCACAGTCCCAACATCCCAAATTAATAACAATAAATGAAAATAAATGAAACAAGAAAATAGAAGTTAAAGAAAGAGAGTGAAATTTAAAAAATGGATAAAGAAAAGATGAATAATTCAATATATAAGTGTATCGGGTTTGGCTCAGAGAGCTTCCTAAAGTAAGTAGTAGGCTATTGTGTTTTTCTTTTTATTTCTATATATTTGTTTTAACAGTGTATGTTTGACCCCAGCAGCCCTTTAATGCATGACTCTGCAGAGTTACTCCCATCTCCATCCATCTAGCAGCTCCTATTGTCTTCCTGACACTCAGTTTCCTTTTTCCTGTGCTGGCAGCACACATTGCTACGCCGTCTCCCATTGTTGTCCCAGCTCACCCACATTTCTCTGTGAGGCTCCCGAGAGCACCTCCACTGTCTCTTAACCCAGCAGCAGCAGCAGCAGCAGCATCTGCTCCTCTGCTGTCAGGGTGCTCTTCAGCGCACCACCTTCAGTCCCCTGTTCTGAGAACCTGTGTGGATCCCAGGGTGCATCTTGAATATGTTGATAACAGAAGTCTTTCTTACACTAAAGTGCACAAAGAAGGTCACTCAATGAAAGGGGGATGAGACAGACTCATAAAAATTGAAGGAGACAATCGTGAGACGAAACACTTAGACAAGAGCATCCCCCAGCTCTGCTTCCCTCCTGCACAGGGCCAGTGTTTAGCTCGGAGACCAGCCAATGCTTAGTGATGAGAGGAGGTTTACCATCGTGCAAATATTTATGCTGTCAGGCCGTTCATGTGTGTGTGTGTGTGTGTGTGTGTGTGTGTGTGTGTGTGTGTGTGTGTGTGTGTGTGTGTGTGTGTGTGTGTGTGTGTGTGTGTGTGTGTGTGTGTGTGTGTGTGGGGGCTAAGCCTGGTCCTGGAGCCTGCATGAGACCCCCTACCCCTCTGAGGAGGCCCTTCTCTCCCGGGTGTGTCCAGGTGGCTTTCAGCGCTCCCTGCAGCCTCACTCCACCGACTCACATAACCTCAACCACTCAGCTCCCCCTGTCAATCAAGGCCAGAGGTTTGTGGAACGTGTTTACTAAACACAGGCAGCTGGGACTCGGCTGCATCTGGGCTTGTTTTGGGAAGGGGAGGTGAGTTTACAGTCGGCCCGCTGCTGTTTGTGTGCGGCAGAGGAGGAATGGCAGGGATGGGACAGAGAAGAAGCTGCTGTTGATTGTGAGTCAGCCACCATCTCCAGAGTCAGAGAGGTCAGCGGGTTTGAGGTGACACCAGAGTAGCTGAATGTCTTGGTCCACCTGCTGTGTGGCCCGATCTGTGAAAGCAGCAGTTTATGGTGTGTCAACAAAGCCGGTGGCCGTGGGACTTCAGGCCACAGAGGGCTGTCTCATCGGCATTAACAACTTGACATTCAGAGACAGAGACTTAACTTGTCATTATGGCTCAGGAAATAAATATTCATTTTAGCAAACTGGGGGAAAGGATTCTGTCACAGGAAAATCTTCACTGTGAACGTCCTCCCATAGCAGCCTGTCTTCACACAGTGATTACTCAAATCAAAGGGGATTAACAGCTCCTGAGTAATTTCTGGACTGTAGCTGTCGCTCTGTGGAGGAGCTGATAAAGTGTTCATTCACCCTTGGCTTTCTTAACAACTATATGAGCTCAGTACGCTGAGGGGTTACTGAGGTAGCTGCTTCTTTACTTTTTGTCTCGCCCACTTCTTTATCCTCCCTCAGAAGACTTGTCATGGTCTGACAGGCAGTCTGAGCCCTGTGGCCTCCCTCATTCCTCACCCATCTTAACCATATCCACATTTTCTTGAAGCATGGGAATGAAGACGACAGATTCCAGTGGCTTAAAACTAGTTTTGGATTTGATCGCTTCGATAACTTCACTTTATGTTCAGGTAACTTGTTCATGCAGATTATGAGCAGTTCCCCAGTTGTATAGATACATTTATAATTAGAGATGGGTGATTTCCAGCGAAGCAATTATTCTTACACAGCGGCACCATACACCAGTGAAGAGCTGCAATGATTAATTGATTAGAAACAAAAAAATATCTGCAACTATTTCATTGATTGATTCATTTGAGTCGTTGCAACACTTTAGATATGAACACGATAGAACCATACATTTGATTTTTGACTGAGTGGCAGGACAAAACCAGAATGGATTCAATTAATTATTATCTGAGAGATCAATAAAAATCTCAAACAACAGTTCAATTCAACAAAAATTCTAAAGAAAGTGAAAAAATCCTGGATCTGCCCCTTTGTCCAGATGCATGACAAAATTTAATAGGATCTTCCACCAAGTTTCTTTGGAAAACAAACAAACAAATGGACAGCGGCGGAAACATAACCTCCTTGGCTGAGGTAATAAGACATTATAAAAAACACTCTTTTCTTTGTCAATATTCTGATGTTTTATAAACCAGTTGATTATAAAAATAATAATTAGTTGCCATGTTACTTTTAAAGGAATCAAATGAATGAAAATCCCAAATAAGCTGTGACTATGGCTTCTCAGATATGAATATTTTCTTGTTTCTTGATTACGCTCACCAAGGATGTAAGATTTACGCCCGTGTCTGTTTGTTGGCTTGTTAGTTTTTTTGTCAGCAGGATTACACAAAAACAACTAAATGGATTTCTAAAAAAACTTGGTGGTAGGATGTGGTACGGATCAGAGAAGAACCCATTCAATTTTGGCACAGATCCGGGTCAGGGATCCAGGAATTTTCTTTATCTCTTCATTTAAAATTGTGAGATTGGGTGTTTTTCCACATTTTTCCAGGTTTGCCAGGTGATAATACATGAATCTTGATGAAAAAAAGAGGCACATTAAGGGAACTGATATCTGTGAGTGTGGGAAAATTGCTGCAGATTTGAATTTGTTGGGCCTTGACGGAGGCATGCACTCGACTGAGTGATGTTCTAATTGTGAAAGGATTCTTCAAGGTTTAAGACTGTTGGCAGGATGAAACGAGAAATTTGAAAACGTCAACTTGGGTTATGGGATATTTTTGAAATATTTCTTCTCCCATTTCATAAAATAAATGATGAATTGAGAAATTAATCGTAAGTTTCAGTCCTGCACCAGTGTCTCAGTCACCCTCTGTAAGTGACCAGTTTGCGGAATCTCATTCATGATGAGCAGAGCAGGTGTTTACTGCCTCAGCCACTTAAAGATGCAGGTACCCGTTACACACAGTAATGCACTTAAAGCTCACAGGTGTCCAGGCCTGAAAGCTCAAAACAGACAAAGACAAATGAGAGTTTTTGTCTTGCTCCTGCTCCTGCTCCAGCTGTGAAGAGTCACTTAGCCCTGACCTGCAATGCCTCACCGAGGTGCGTTCATGATCCTCAGTGTCCTCCACTGGAGGAAAACACAGCACAGCGTTGAACCCGCAGCTCGGTATCCCACCAGCACTAATCTTCTCTATTGTCTTATTTCATAATTCTTCAAATGCAAATCCAACATAACTCTTGTCAGACTGATTTTTCATTTTCTGTCACATTTAATTTCACGCTGCTCTCTCATTGGCTCCTCTGGTTCTTTCTGCTCTCCCTAAAAGCTGCAGATTATGACTCCAGGAATGCCGTTTCCCTCTCTCTTCATTAATTTCACAGTGACTCTCTGCTCCCTCCTTTTTCCCGCTTTGTCTTTTGTTGTTGCACCGCATTTATCTTATGCCTCTTCTTTACCCCGTGGGACCAACACTGCTTCATAATTGTCTTTCTTTTCACTTCCCTTTTCCCATGGGAAGCTCCCTTATTTGACCTTTATGATAGAATGACCTCTCCTCTGCTCTCCTCCTCCTCCCCTCTCCTCTTCCTCTCCTCTTCCTCTCTTCTGGTCGTTTGCCACATCTCTTTTGTCCTTTGTTCTCCCCAAGTATTTTTCCAACAGACAGTTGAAATCTACAGAAATTCCTCTAGATTCATATCCATTCTGCATTTCAAACTTTTCTCTGACTGTTCGGCCCTCCTCCCACAGAACGTGAATGGATGGGTGGAAGGAAAGGGAGTTACTGAGACTTTTTTTTCACCAGCGTTTTGCCCTCGTCAGCCCTCTTGTGAGTTCACACGGCTTAACTCTCAGCCCCTTCCTCCCCACACAGTCTGCTGCTGAAAGTGCAGCAACTCAGTGGTGTGATCATGAATGACTGCACAGAAAACAGGGCACGATGAGGCCATGCTCAGAAACCAGAATACACCACATAAGCCTTTTGAAAAGTTCACAAGCTCTCTGTCAGCATTTGCGTTCATTTGCTCTTCAGCAAGTTTTTTGTTTCTGTCCAACGTTTTACTGTCTTGGCGTCCGTGGCGTTGAGGAACAGATGGGCCAAAGCTGTGATTTTTCCGTCCCTTTAAAATTGTGGATTTCTGTCTTAACTGTTGGCTGTGGATATGTGTGACTCTCTGAGAGATGGTTGAAGATTTATTTAGCTTGGGTCCGGCAATTCAGTGTGTGCCATGTGTGCTTAGAGACCTGATACTCACAGAGGGCCTGCGTTGGTGCCTTTGCCAATGAAACAGCACGGTGCCGCTGGGTTTCACACTTCATAACACAAGGGCGCCTGCAGAAAGAAGAAGGTGTTGACTAGGAAACATTTGACAGTGAAAGACTGAATGCACCATGCACCTGTGTTGCCTTATTTTCATTTAAATATTCAATAGACCATTGTGTAGCAGTTCTCAGCAACAATATGAGAGAAATCATTGTTTCAGGGCTGTGAAATAAGAGATAGTTAATATTCAGTCTTTTACATCCCAGAGGTGATAATGGTGTGACCTGTGCCCGCAGGTAATACCAGGAATACATCATCATCTCCGTCCTCTTTGCAGTGAAAAAAAGTATTGTTTTTGCTGCCTTGTAATTATTTTGACTCAGCATTAGAAAGTTATGTAGGTAATGCAGGTATTGGTTACAAAGCCATCTGGGAAACGGTAAACTCTGTAATGCCAGCTGCTTTTGTTCTTTTATTCACTGCAGCAGTAGCGGCAGCGGCGGTGGTTGGCATTTCCTCTTTGGTAATTGCATAAGTACAATGCAAAGAGAGAGAGGGAGAACATAAAACTCAATCCCACTTCCCTACTCGTACCCCCTGGTGACAGTCTTAGCTGTTCCCAGGTGAAGCGTCCTCTCAGCCTGGGAACCTCCGATGTTTATCTGCTGGGTCTGGAGGATAAGTGGAGGGGAGGAGTTAGTGTCCAGCTCCACCTGACCACAGATTTCAGTGTTTGAAATCTTACACCAATCAGAGCAAGTCTTTATGGACAAGGGACAGAAACCAGATCCTCTGTTTGTTGCCTCATGGCTGTTAAATAAATATACATTTATATATATATTTATATAGCATGTGTGGCAGATTAATTGCCTGCTCACACAAATATGTGAGTAATTCAAACTGTGCCTGCAGATTGTTAATGGGATATATTGTCTCAGGCTGTTTGCACACCTGAAAGAACCAATGACTGGACCAGGGTTCATGTTATTGTTACATCATGTACACTTGTCAGTTTTGGATTCATGTTTCAATTTTGTGAACTCTTTGCATGACACACTTACGTCCTGTCATCATCATGCCTGTGTGCTGCGTCTCCTTTTACATTGATTGGTTTATAGATGGGCGTCCTCTCTCACTCTTTCAGTTTCAGAATTTTTAAGCTTGCTTTTCAAGTTGGCTTTTTTTAACCAAATTACATGGAAATAGTTCATATTCTCTTCTCCTGATGTAACAGCAGCTAATTATACTTTTCTTGTCATTATTCTTCTCCTTCTATTGTTTAATGGGAACAAGCTTTCCTCAGCTTCAAGTGAAGAGACTGAATTATCCTAAAAAGTGTTTTCACTGTAAACAAACTGAATCATGATTTAGTTTGATCCAAAGCACGATCACCTCTTTTGATCAGACCAAATTTTGGTCCTTCTGTCCCTTACTTGGTACGAGGCATCTTTCATACATGGAATTTGTGGGTCTTACAAAACCAAAGAGTCCCAACCCTCTGGAATGTAAGTCTATGCCAGCATCATCAAAGTACGTGATGTGTCGATATTTTTCTGAATGTGCTGAAATACAATGGCAGGATAAACATTTTACAATATGAAATACAAAGCAAAATCAATAGAATAAAAAAGGAAAAACGTCCATATTGACCCAGGACTCAGGGCAAAGGTGCAGAACAAACAAGGGAGTTTTGAAGCCACTCCTTGAATCAAGTTTTTTTTTTTTATCTGTATCTTATCTGGGACAGTAACCTTTCAAATGCACCAGTAACTGCAGTCAAACAGACATTTCTCAGCGGTTAAGGTCTGTGTGTGTGCGGCCACTGCAACATGTGCAGATTGTTAATGTGAGGTGGTTCTGGGCTGCTCCGCATCCTCCGCCTTTGGCAGTTTCCTTTATTGTAAACTGTCTCACACACACACACACACACACACACACACACACACACACACACACACACATATGGTCTCACATATTGACAAACAGCCCTCCCTCTCTTGCACACACATTGGCAGCAGAACACACAAAGTGCAGTTTTGTGCTACAAGCCACAGCAAGCCTCCTTTGTGGTTTCAACTTAGAGACCCGTTTCCATACATCTTATTGATTGTGTAAATACAGCCTATAGTAATCGTTGTCCTTGTTTTTCCTCCAGCTTTATCCATAGAAAACTAATCAGGGAATATTTGGTTCCTTTTTAAAAGAATAAAATCCCAGTAACAGCAGCTCAAACTGCCTCAGTGTGTTTTCCATGTATTAAAACCGTTCAGAGGGCTGAGATGAAACCTGCCTCTAGTGGTAAACTTTTCCCGTCTCATCCTCTCAGGAGCAGATATGTGCTCCTGTGAGAATGCTCACTGAGTTCTGGGTAAGAATTAAACAAACCAGGTACTTTTAGCCTCATGGTTTCACAAATGTGGAGAAAGGAGGAAAACATTTCCAATTGTTCTTCTAGAGTTTGTGGATGAAGGTGAGAACACATGACTCGGCCTGCTCCAAGTGTTCATATCCTCACTATCAGATCTCTGACCTTTACATAAGCAGGTCAGGCTCTTAACAGCCTCAGTGAATCCTCATAATGTCTCGCAGGTCCTCTTTGGAAAGCGAGTGGACTCATGACCCAACATTAACCTGCGATAAAAAACTTTAATCCCCCTACGAGACGTCGTCTTCCTCTTTGCTCCCTCCAGCGAGACTTTACCTCCCCTGAGAGTGCAAACGGATGTGTATTGACTGAAGAGACGCTACAATGTAAATACTGCCCACAATGCACTCCTGCAAATCTCTCGGCTGATAAAAAACTGTGTAAACACCATAAAGAAGTTTCAAAACAAAAGGGTGGGGAAACAGGAGAGAAGAAGCAGATCCAACAAGGAGACAACCGAGCACTGACTGTGACTGCATGGATAATTTACTTTTATGAGAGTGCTGTAGTGTGAGTGCACTTGTCTGAAGGTGTTTATAAAATATACACGGTTCTTCCTTGAATTATTTACTTTAAAAATGGGCTTCTTTTCCCTCTGTGTCTAAGAATAACATATTGATGCAACGCTGCTGCTGTTGTTTTATTCTCAACTCTGGATTTCTGACTTTTTCTCCCTTTATTTCTCCCATCAGGAACTGGTGTCCTCATACGGTCACTAAGACAGTGACGTGCCAGGTGCAGAACGGGACAATTCTCCAGCGAGTCTACCAAACATGCCGCTGGCCACAGGGATGTACAGGAGGGAGGTGAGGAGGCCAAGGGAATGTACCACTAATGCTTTGACATAACACTGAGATGTACATACTTTAACAAGGAGAAACAACTTAAAATCACCTAAAGAATTATGTGTATGGGAACAACATTTGGGGTTTTATATTTTGCACCTGTAAAAACTTTAATTGGATTAAGAGCAAAAAACAAAACCAATGTTCTAAAGGCATTTTTCTTGTTCTGTGACTTAAATTGTGTTCTCTTAGCTTCCAGTATCGCCATTTTCAGACATGAACCCTGGAAAATATTCAGACAATGGGGTCTGGACAGATAAAGATCTAGTTCTGACGCGTTCACACCATCAGGAACTCTCCAGAGCGTTCAGGACGTAACTCATAAATTCTGCTGTAGAAAGTTTATTAACATCATCAGCCTGTATTCCCAAAATCTCTCGAATCTCGTTGTCTTTATTTCCACATATTCGTCCGACTGAAGTGACTCTAGTTCATGCCACAATCGAGTCATATTGTTTAGACTGAATTTAAATGCAAGTGAGCCAGAAAAACCACTCACATCTTCCTCCGACAGCTAACTTGAGGGTTTGTGTCTCTTTTTTCAGCTACAGGACCGTTGTCAGACCTTCCTACAAAGTTGTGTACCGCACAGTGACCTCTCTGGAGTGGAAATGCTGTCCAGGATTCAGCGGCGCTGCCTGTGAGGAAGGTAAGTCAGGAGAGAAGGAGTGTTTTCATGGATTTACAGACTCATTGGGCTCTCACAAGAGGCCAACATTGTAATCTATGGTTTAGAGAAAGAAGTTACCTCAAATTTTTTTCAGTCTTCTGTCCTCCCTCCATTTCCTGACTTTCCATTACCTCATTTAATCACTCTTTACATCTTTCAGTGTATTCATTTACCACCATCTGCATCGCTCTCTTTTGCATTGCCGTCTTGTAGCCTGTCGCTCTGATACACGTGTACAAGTAATACTTACAAACAGGAGTGATTCCCATTAGGTTTACATAAGGCTGCCTCTGTCTTTAAAATGAAGTTAAGAAACAAGATCCCTCAGCGTCTTCGGGGTGACTCAGCCTCCCTTCACTTTATTAATCAGTTTTAATGTGTTCCTTCTAAGAGTCAGTGTGAGGGTTGATTCTTTTGTGTGGTTGGTTTGGAGTTTTATGGTCCAGCTGCAACCCAGCTCTCATCCATGCCTGTGCCGACTGTTGTTTTCATTTTTTAACTACGGTAGCTGCCCACCACATACACACACATGCACGCACATGCACACACACACATATATTAACTCCCAGTGTGTAATGACTTCCCCTGGCACTGGCCCCCAGGTCTCAGCAGTCTGGAGAGAAGGGTGGAGCAGTGCTGCCGGGACCCAGGACTTGACTGGGTGTAACATAAATCACTGGGCTTTGCAACACAAAGGACAATAAATATTTACAGTGGTTACGAGTGGTCAACTTTTTGTGGTGCTGAAAGCAGAGGCCGTTTTTCTCTTTTATGTCGACCCTCCTAGGTGAGCTAAGAACAACTCTCAGCCGTTCACTGTGGCCTCAACTGTAAAAATGTCTCCTATTCTCCGGCTTGTTTTCACATGCATCAGAACTGCATGAATATGGTGGTTGACTTAGAACTTCCCCTCTTTCAAAGTCAAGAAACTCATTCACAGTCGAGCACAAACCAGACTTTGCTTAACAAAGACAGAGGAACACACAGTCAAACATGGGAGGAAATTATCCAATTAAGTTGTTGCTGGAGGAGATTCCCCTCTGGTTGTCATGGCATTGGGGGGCTGACGGCCGAGAGGGATGCTGGGATTAGCCACTTATCTGAGCGTCGTTCCGGGTGGCTCAGATCACAGGCGGCGCTGAGTGGAAGTGACAGGTCCCATTCACGGGGGCCTTTACTCTCCGGCACCATGGATGCTATCCAGGGCCACCGGCGCTTTGTTCTGCGCCTGCCGCGAGAGCAGAACCTCTTGCCAGCGCAAAACCTGATATCCTGCTGTCTGCCTCATTCGTCGCTTTAAGGAGAAATAAAAGCTTGCCACACTGGCAAAGTTAGAGAGGATTGTGCATAAATCTGTGGCTGTAGTGTTGCAAAGTGAAGTTAAAGCTGCGTTCACGGTTCAGCGGGTGCAAGTTTTAAATCCAGGGTCTTAATACCTGTGTGTGGCTCCATCTGCAAATCTCCACACATTTCTTTGCAGATTTTCAGACGGCTTTAAGCACTTGTTTGACCTTGAGTATGGCTTTATTACAAAGGCACGGTAAATGAAGCATCTCTGTTATATAAAAGCAGCTCTCATCCTCCTGCACTGTTTGGAATCTACTGTCTAGGTCTGACATTAATAAAATATTGCTTTTAATCTCATAAATCTTATAATAGCTAGAGCCAGATACATATGTCCTTTAAGACTTCCAGTGTTCCTCATATACCTTTGCTCTCAGCGTTTCCTTTTTCCTCTGCTCATCTGTGTTTTACCTCAGACTGCGGAAAATGTGTATGATCCATTCATTTACTTATGCTGCTCCACTTTAACTTCCACCGTTCTCTCACCAGGCCACCTCAAAAGCCCCTGGCCATGTCTGACTCCCAAGGCCAGTCTGCTTTACAGCAGATCTCAATAACATCCATTTCTAGCAGGACTCTGGGGCTGAGGCTGCTTTAAGGTGCAAGAGAGGGAAAGGAAGTGCGTTATAAACCGAGAGCATGTTTATTGGTGCGGTTACATTTTAAATGGAGATGAGAGAGTTGTTTTCTCTTGTGTCCCTCCATCCTCACCCCTCCGCCTGTCAGCCGACAGGTCAACGTCTGTAAATCAACAGGTCCAGTCTAAACCTAAGATAACGTGTTTCTGTTTAATTTTTGGAATCGTGCGTTTCCAGACACAAAGCAGCAGATATAAATGAGAGAACTTTATGGGAAGAGATCAGGCCGTTCTGTCATCCAGTCACTCTCAATTTTTTGGCCTCTCGTGTTCAAACTGAAAACTTCAAAAGCAAAACATGACATCACACCCAGGCTGATAAACAAACGTTCTCCATCAGAGCCCAAGTGGAGTAAGATAACACTGCATCAGACAGGCACCTTTCACATTCGCTCTCTTTTTGGCTGGAATTCCAGGCCAATGGTGTAATTACTGAGTCCTAATTGTTTTCTATGAGGGTTTGGGAGATATTGTCTTACTTCTGGACCTGGAACACAATGGGCTTTATCTCTGATTGAGCCTGAGAAAAAAAAGGGCTAAGTATTTGCAGATGTAGGCACTTTCATTGGCTGCCAGGAACAAGGATTTAATGTATGCTTGGTTAGCTTTGGCATTCTCAAGTAAGTAAATGCTTGTTTTCAGGCAGGATATCCCAACTTACATTACATCAAACACAAATATCAAAATTATACCTCAATTGGAGATAATTCTTTGACATGAGAATATCGAATGTAACATTTAAATATAAGATTATTACATTAGATCTGTCCCATACAGGCTGCATCAGCATTTACATATAGTACAGCAGTGAAATGTTATTGCACACTCAGCAGTCTTGGAAATCTATAACATTCATTTGCATTTTGAAACCTCGCCCTCTATCTGCCAATTTTGATGGCATCTTAAATGTGCGAAGATGTCTACTGTCAACACTAGTTGACAGTAGACATCACGGCCCTGATTTGGTTTACGGGGTAAGGCACTTAAAAGAAATACGGTTGAGGCTTATCACAGGAGGGGGGCCAACGCGCAGCAAAACATTTGGGGGGAACATAGACTTGAATTAGCACGGCTGTCAAAACTCTGCCGCGGGGGTCCCCATCAAGCCATATCTCGCAGCCAAGCGGAGGCTGCGGTTTTTGGGCTGCAATTACGGTATGGCTGGGAGGCAGAGGCGCGCTGTCTGTAATAAGCCGCAGAAATGTAATCTGTGTTTTCACAGCTCAGCGCAGCTTATCACAGGCCTACACGCTAAACCCCACGCTTTAAACATCAGTCGGCTGCAGCTTGCCATTAGCAAAGGAAGAGTGGGAGTGCGCGGACGTCGGTGCATGTGTCTGTCTGACAGCCAGAATGAACTTGTGGGTGGGAGAGAGAGGTGTTGGGGATTTGTACAGTGAGGGATGCAGCTGTTCACTGTGATTAGCTGCTTTAATGGCGGCACAGCTTCAGCTGTGAGTGGAGAGACTCCAGCCTGGGGTCAGACAGGATGGGGCTGAACTGGAGCAGGTGACCTCCACTCCCACTCCTCTTAGACAGAGCAGCACTATCACGGTCACCTTTACATTCAGCCCACTTCTTTTCTTTTAGCAGCATTTCTGGATTCCCCTGTGTTTGCATTAGCAGATGTTAAATATGCAAGTCTCTCATGCTCCCGCTCATTCACAAAAAATGGATTCGATGTAGAAGCATTCACACTCCCAATGCATTTATGCATTCACGAGACGAGAGCTGCAAAGCCACAGAAAACGCATGCATACATGCAGGGAGGCGAGCTGCAGCCAGCGTGCAGAAAAAGCCACAGCAGCTGATATTCATGCACAAATGCTGAGCCCAAATTGGAAGCAGATGAAGTTAAGGCGAACTGGGCAGAGGGCCCCAGATGAGATTAGACATGGGAGCGTCCAGGACTTTTCAGCCCACGCTGCTCCTCTCAGGGGAACTGTCATAATAGTCATTAATTAACAAACAACACCACTGAAAATACCGACTGTAGCCAACCTAAAATTAACTAAACTAAACAATCGAGGAAAGTTTTCTTCTTCTTTTTCTTCTCCTGTCTGCCTCTCCTTCAAACTGTCTCCTCTTATGTAAGCATGTGCTGGTATGTGCATCAGGATTATGAAAAATCCCAAAATTATACTTCATAGAAGGCTTCAGGTATTTAAATTGGAATATATACTAATAATTATGATAATATTATCATGACATTATTTTGAAATGTTCCATGCAAACCACATACAGGGCACATACTGTGCAGCAGAAGCCTTTCAGACTGTGGAATAAAATGATAGGGTCATAAGGATTATAATTATAACTCCCTCACTCTGTATGGTTCACGTTTTTCCAGCACAGCCTTTTTATATGACTGTAAATTTTATTTATCATAAGTTCCTTTGACTTTACTTCTATGCTATTGAGTCTATACATAAGAGCCACATTTGGTTTAATGCTTTATGCTCCAATTCTTGACCAGTACTTTCTGGTGTTTAGTCTGTTAAATCTGAACATCAAGAAACACAGATGCATATTCTTTCGCTGAACCTTTTTCTTTTCTTTTTTTTAAGTTTTATACATGCTTGACCTTGAATCTGAGTTAAGTTTTATGTTTCTGGCTCCTGGACTACAAATGCCTCTTCTGCTTACTGATTTATTTATTATTTCCCAAACCTCCCCCAAGGGAAAGCATTGAAAACAATTTTTCCTGCAGTCTGAGAGAAATGAAGTGTTTCCCGAGTCCACACTGCAACAACAACTTTAACAGCTTGAAATTAGACGTGCAGACACCCAAGCCATGGCAGCTGGAGTGTTCGTCTGTCCCCAATAAAGCTGAGGCCTTTCCCTCCCTTTGACCCAGTGCTGGACTTAGTGGACAGTGCACTGAATGCGTGACCCACAAACAGACAGGCTCTTTACAACCTGACAGATCACGCAATCAGGAGCAGAGGGAAGAAAGACGAGATAAGGCCAAGTGAGCTGGTAACAGCGCTTTTATCATGTAGAGTGATAAAGACGAGCCTTTAAAATCCTGATATTTTTAAATCCTCCTCGTGAGCAGAGGTGTGAGTGCTATCTCTTTTCTCTCATCTCCGATCCACTCAGCGACTGATGTCGTTAAAGCTGCTTTAACCTGTCTGCTCGCTACCCTTCAACATATCACCATCAGGTATAGAGTGGCAGGAGGGAGGCAGTGTACTGTATAACACAGCGCCACTGTCTGTAGGTAGACTCCAAGAAGGTAATGAAGCATATTTGGTGTTTTGACGTCAGTGTAGAGACAATGGCAGCATTGATGGAACTGGTGCGCTCTGGATCTGGTTGGTTCTATACTGCTGTGATGAATTCAATGGACCCAGTTGCTGCCTGAGAAAGTTGGTAATCTCTTTAACAAACCTCATCTAATGCAAGTCTCCGTCTTAATAATTTATCAGAAATCGACTCACCTATACACTTTTATTCTTATTCTTACTTAATCTTTATTTAGCTTCATACACCTGTACAGTGTGTTTTTCTTTACCAACTTCTGCTTTTACTGCCTCTTTCTATTACATAGAGATGCAACTACAGATTATTTTCATTAGTTTTAACCTGAAAACAATTTTATTGATGAACTGATTGATTTTTTAAATAATTGACAGTTAGTTATGTTTATTGCACATTTCATTCCAGGTAGACGCACAATGTGCTGCACAGATTTTGAGCTACCACAGAAAAGCAGCCACAAAACCCAGTGGATCAAATAGAATAAAATAAAATAAAAAAGACATAAAAATAATAGGAGGATTGGGTAAAAATTAAAAAACAATTTAAAGAAGTTTTAATAAAAGATAAAATACAATAAAAATTGTACAAAAATGTATTAATAATAATAAATAAATAAAAAAAGATACAAAAATAATTTAGATTGGTCAACCAGTCTACTGAAAAGCACAGCTAAAAAGGAACGTTTTTAGTTTAGTTTTAAACGACAGTAGTGTTGGACATCATCATGGATGTAAAAAACATGTAAAACCATAAAGACTTGTCTTCTCTTTCAGCCTCTAAGCTACAACAACCAACACAATAAAAAACACGGTAACACCAGCTGACAGTGTCACGCAGCCTACATTGTCCAAGGTGTCTTCATAAAATAAACCAGGCCACAAGTACAATATGTGTTGAGAAAAGACTAGTTGATGAATCGTTTTGTCAATGCAATGACAGAAAAGTGTCAGACACATGCTTGGTGATGTATTTACGTTTCTTGTTTTCTGCTACCATACATCCAAAACCTGAAGCAACAACAAAGAGAAACAACACATGTAAATAATGAACTGATTATCAGTTGTTGCTGACTGATTTTCCCTCATTTGGTTAAGAAGAGATTAAACTCTACAGAAATCCATTATCTCTATCACTCATTCTGCAGGGGGCTGACGCCTTCTTTGACAAAAATAACTCCAGTCACGAAGTCTCCTGTAAAACCCGTCATGTCTCCTTCTTGACGCCGACTCATTCCCAGTTCTATCCACATTCACAACCACAAATGCATGAACACACAATGAAAACCGTGGCTTTTAGGTCAGATATTCTTCCCTCACACTGTATCAGTCTGTGGTTTCTGTACACTCCCAGTAGTTCTGATGATCGGGCTGCTAATTTGTCTCTGTTATGAGTTCATAAACATATACAACACCACATAAAAGAAGCTCCAGTGTTGTGGCTCCGTGGGTGGGGATTTCATGAAGCCTCCAGCATCAACCCTCCTCCACTCCCATGTACATTAAACCACAAACAGACCACCACATCACAGAGATCTTACTGTGGTGTGTTTTGGTGACATCATTTACAGCCTCACATATCACAGACCTCCCAAACATCCTTCAGTCTCAGTTTCCCAGCCATTAAACACTGCACTTTTGGATAAGGTGCAGGATTTATAAGTCGTTGCCCCTGTCTGACTCTTGAGCTCCACTTTGAGCTGGTCTTTGCATATATTTCCATTTGCTCATGTAGTTGATACCGTGCTCAGCGGGCATGAGGGGAGTGGTGCTGATGGTTGTGATTAGTTCTGGACTGAAGATGAGAGTGGAGAGGAGGTTTGGATGAACGGGTTCAGCACTCTGTCTAATTAGAGACATGCCTGGTCGGCTTTAAGAGCTCAAACCTGACAGAGGAGCAGGCATTTCCCTCAAGGAGATGATCACCTTGACCAAAGAGAAATGACCTCACTTGACTGTCTGGAAGAGGAAAGAGAGGAGGATAATAGAGCTTGCCTCTGGAGATGAGATGATATGTAAAGCTGAAGCCATACACAGCTGGCACCTTAAGCTGAAGAGATCTTACAGTCACTGAAGAGGGCTGTGGGGATCTACTAATATAGAAGTGTAATTGCAAGACTCCATAGCTATCAAACTTCCACTCAAAGTCATTCATTCAAATCAAAACTGCAGGGAGCCAGAACTGAATTTGAGTGGTTCATACTTCATCCTTCAGTTTGACCCAGGACCAAGGGCCTAGGTAGAATGCATTGAGCTCCAGCTGCAGTCCAAACCACAGACACACTTTGTTTGTTCAAGTGTTTATAATTAGATATTTGACTCTCTCACAATTGGTTGAGCATTATGTAAGAGACCTCACAACCAAGACTCCATCATCCGATCACTATTGCACAGTCTCTGGCTCCACATGTGCTAGATGGCAGCGTTTGTATCCAGGATATTTTGAATAATAGGAGGAAGTGGAGATGCGTCGTCCATTTCCATATACAGTCTATGGTCCAAAAATGGATTCCTGGATTGCATGTGAGCCAATGGTGAAGCATGTGAATCAAAAGTTGTAAAATAAGTCACCAAAGAGTTTATAGAAAGCTTTGAGTGGCAACATTGGCTTTTCTTTAAGTCAATGGAAATTGGCTATTCAGTCATTGTTATTCACCTGATCTGGTAGGTTTTTAGTTTATCCTCAGCCATCGTGCTCTTCTATTGTTATGACCAGCTTGTTTTACAATTAAGGGAGGTCTACATGGTAAGCTTGAGTTAAAGCAAGATTTTTCTAAGGGGTTTAAAAGAATCAAACAATTAATCAATTAATTCCAGGAAGACAGGAAAAACAAAGCAGGAGACCCGGTAAGGAGACCAGGGCATAGCAGACTAAGCAAAGAGACGACCAAACCACCTGCAACAGAGAAAACAGCCAGGAAAACACATATGACCAGGGCCGTCACACTGTATATCCAGAGCTCCCTTCTGACAATGTGGCCTAATGTCTCATAGTATTATTGTCTTGAATAGATTTTGTGAAGTTGAATTATTTGTATATATGAAACATAAGTTGCACTTAACTTTTCAGTAGCACTGTGTTTCACAGAAACTCTGTATTTCGTGTGTGCAGAAACTTTGCACTAGTTGAGCGTGTAGGACCTGCATCATTTAGGCAGCACATATATCCCTGCATCATCTGGGGTGACGTCTAATCCTCTTACCTGCAGCGCTCTACAGACCATCTCAGCGTGGCGAGGCACTTTCTTTCAGTGTTCTTGTTCACCTGGAGACCCACAGCTCATTGAGATCATCTGAGGGGCACATAGTCTGAGTGGGAGCAGGAAGTGTAGCATGCTTCAGCAGCCCAGGTCCAGTCTGGTTGTGGCAGCGCTGGTGTGGCTGGTGAGGCAGTGTCGGAGGCTCAGAGCCAGAGAGGCCCAGTGAGGTGCGCTCATTAACAACAGGACGTACCCCTGAACCTCTAAACCCAGGCCTGCATTCCGTCCGCTCCAGTGCCCCCTGGGACTTGTCCAGGGGGGCGGCTTTAACAGCCCCTGTGTTGTGGTTGGACCCTCGCCACAGCCAGAGCTGAGCTGTGCGTGACGACTCCACCCCCCCTCTCAATCAGGACCATAAATACAGTCCAGAGAGAGTGTCTGTGTGTTCCTGTTTCCTCAGGTGTTTATGGCTCTCTCACTCATTCATGCTGAGCTCACAGCCGGGGCCTGGCAGCAAACAAACACGCATGCTCGCACACCAAAAACACCTGCCTCCACAAAGCACAGACACATATATCAAGTTTGTAGATTTCTGCACCACAGATGATTCGACAGAACCAGCGAGCTGAATTTGCTGAGTCGCTATAATTAGTAGACTTGATGAAGGACAAAGACCGCCACTAACCGTCTCTCTCTCTGTTTCCGCTCATACTGTATATCAGTTACATGTGTGCCTTTATGACGGACAGACTGACAGGGCAGTAACTCACTACTGTGCCAGAGTCAGAGCTCTATCTGCTCTCATCATTGACTGTGGGATGATGTCATGGACCGTTTATTTCTGTTGGCTGCCCTCCACGTTGTCTTCCTAAAGCGCTCTGTCTCCCCTCATGGGGACGGGCATGTGGCCCCATGAGGCCATGTCTGCTCAGCTCTGTGGAGACACTGGGGCTGACAGCCATGATAAACCCCAAACTTTTAAAGTTCTGTTGCTATCGTGTACTTCAGTGGCACCAACGCTGTCTGTGTTAGTGTGGATTTATATTATCGGATAATTTTTTACTCTTTATTCCCCCACTGCAATCACTCCATTCCTTTATCTGTACTGCTTGTTTTTTGAGGATCACAAGGGGCTGCAGCCATAGACTGTGTATAAAGACAGACGAGTTTAAGTGAAACCAAAGCGGCACAAATTCCTGGTGGCCGGTTGCAATATACGTCATAAACCCTGCCTTCTCCATGTTAGTGGATAGGACATGGACCAAAAGTCGTTAAAAACATTTTTCTCAAAAATGAGTTCTGTCATTTTGGGTAGTTAGTTCTTTACAGACTGATGAATGTTCAAGTGCAAATTTTTCCAGTAAGTTTGGTTTTAATTAGTAATTTGATGATATACAAACTGAAAAATGATTGACGATTGGTCGAGCACATGTATTGACGGTAACTCACTACTGAGCTTACTCTGGCTCCAAATGAGGCCCTCGGTGCAAGAAAGCAGGGTTTGGAATTTGAGACACTTGGTCAGTACAGTCCCAGATCCCAGCTGACAGGCTCTCAGCCTATCACAGGACCTATTCAATCCTGTTTATTTCATTAATTGTGATACATTCAAAGCAGACACCAGGTTTGTTGCTCTCCTCATTGTTTACTACTAAAAAGAAGAACATTGCTGAGAATTTCATCAACTTGCTTTATGTTCTCATCATCTCAACTAATCGCTCAAGTGATTATAAAATACCAGGCATCCACTTGCAGTTTTTCCTTGTTTTATGTGTTGATGCTTTTGCTCAATTTTGGCTTTTTGTTTATTGATGGGACAAAACAGCTCTTTGAAGATGTGAGCTTTGGTTTTACACCAGGCAGGTAGTGTAATAAAAAAACAACTACTATTCATACAAATGACATGTTTTTCATTTCATACATTTTGGAGCTAAAAAAACGGAGGAGGAAAACTATAGGTTTGTTTTTCTCATGAATGAAAGTAGAGTACTTATGTCAGTATCTGTCTGAGATTAGATAAATACTGATACTGATATGTCAGAAACCACAGTCATACCAGAGTATCTAGTCACTGCCTGCACACAAATTGGCCTCTCTGAGCCTCTTTCAGAATGGTTACCCTCTCTGGACATCCCCCCATCATTACATCCTATTTACAAAAGACCAAAAGGATTATTCTCAGTTAATGCGTTTTATATGAACTCTTCACTTGTGTAAACCTAGCTACTCGAGTAAACAGAGCCCCATTGAAGCAGAGATACTAAATCTGCGAGCAGATGGATTCTCGTCCCCGAGACAAAGTGGAGAATTACAGTTTGTCCTGAAAGTCCGAGCTCAGCTCTCGCTCCCTTTTATCCCTCTGGCCTGGCTCTGAGGCAGGGATAATCTATGTGGCTCGCTCATAGATGGAGGGAGAGATGAGCGTGTAAAAGGAGAACGGCTGCACTAGTGAAACTGTGGCACGGCTCCAGTGGGACACGTTTCCCCCAAGTGCTGCCGTTAGGAAAGACAACAAGAGCGAGAATGAGAAAAGGAGTTGTTTCTCTTCTTCTGCTGTTGTCATAAGCTGACAGTTGCAAAGAAATGAGATTGTACTGTTGTTTTAAGCCAGAGCATGGAAATATATTACAAGGGAAATAGAGAGCAGGAGAAATGGAGGGGTTTTCTTAACTGGAAAGGTCTGTTCATGTTACTGTGAAAAGGACAAAGAACAGATTGAAGCAATAATCCTGATGAGCATCGTTCATACTTTCTCTGTGAGCCATAACCACAATGTTCTTTTTGAAGTAATTTATCTTTTCACAATGTAACTGAATTTTAGAAATAAAATTAGATTTGAGGCTACGGTTTTGTATGCTTGTACGCCTGGCACTTTCACAGTCCGCGCACCACTACCCCCTGGGTGTGGGTGGGTAGCCATAGGGACGCCAAAGGGGTGAAAGGGCAGAGAATTGAGGGGTGCAGGGTTTGTGCTTTTCTGCAGAAGAATGGCAAGTATTGTTCCTTAAGTGGCAGCACTGTATCAGGACGATCATAGAAAATCTCTTGACACACTCTTTCGGCGTCTGTCTTAAATTTCAGGGACACTTCAGAGCTGCATGTTGTGAGCTGGTCATGCTAAGGCAGCACAATGTGTTCCTTTTAGTGCCCGAGTATCAGTAAATCAAAAGAGGATAATTGACAGCAATTTGTGTTTCGCTCTTTTTTCTGTAGTTTTGTGTTGTAACTGTCCTTTGTCCCCCTGGTTTCTCTTCATCTACACTGTTTGCCTGAAAACTGACCTGCCAGAGACACAGAGACTCCAGAGATCATCATGAGCGGACCAAGACTTTCACTGTAAATGTGTGATTGTGATGTGTGGGGCCTCACACACTCCCTGATCCTCATCGGGACAGGAGAGGGCACGCTGGGAGATGAATTACAAACACTGCTCAGGATCATTCATCCATCAGAGCAGCTCCTCTCGCCAAGCTGGAATTCCTTTCCCCTGGCTGCACCTGACAGCGCAGAAACCTTAGCCCGAGTCGCCGCCAGTTCACTTTTCTTTCCAGAAGTGCAGCTGAGTTTGCTGGAACTTTTCAGGAGGTTCTCAGTCAAGTCCAAGGCAGTTTTCTGTCAGCAGCCTTCAGCCGGGGGCCTCCTCTGAGAGCCTGCGCATTAGACGGGGGAACATTGATCAACAGCAATTTGACTCTACTCACTGAATAGAGCTGGTTTATCATTCCATTTTATTGATTTTTTTAAACATATAGCAGTCTACAGGAGATAACACATGAATGAAATATTCATGAAAACAAACATTCAGAGAAACAAACACAAAAATTACATACACTAGTCCATACACACCATAGACTGGATATGAAGATGGAAGTCTCTACTTCCTCCCACTATCCAGAAGGGAAGCCAAAATATGCTGGATACAAACACTCAATATTTTCATTTGGAGAAAAATTAACACTTGAACAAACACCATTGTGATAAGAACTATCTAAACAATGGGAACAATCTTTCAAAAAATTGTATTTGACATGAACTTTGACTATTTTGTTTTCTCTATGACCCATCCACTAACATGGAGGAGGCAGCGTTTATAACCTATACTGCAGCCAGTCTCTAGAGGGTGATATGTCATTTAACTTTATTGACAGTCCACATACAAAGTTAACTACATGCTTCACAAATGCAAATGTGCATATGTCAAACATATCTTGTCATCAACCCTCTACAGACTCTGACATATTTTACTCATAAAATCTGACCAGCATTTTTCAAAGAGATGTGATTTTGTTTTGAATTGAATTGTGGATGTTGAAAGAGGTGTAATGTGGCACAGTCCATTCTGCGGGGGCGTGGGAAAAGAGATGTACTTAAAGGCCAAGGAATGCTCGGCCACTTTGGAGGTCCAGGTTTTTTCTGGCTGTGCAAAAAGACACATGTGGACTGCACGAGTGAGTGATGATTGGTTTACGATAACTAGTAGCTGTCTCCAGGTTTTCACCCTCGTAACTTCACAGAACACAGAAATAGCGACTCAAGTGCTAAAACAGCATAAAATATATTTTCCCCTTGTGTCGAGTCTTTACATCTCACTGCCGAATGACATCATGTGTAATTCTGAGGCTTTCATGAAGATTAAATTTGAAATACGTATTTTTTTATAGCGGTCTGGTGTATAGTTTTATGTAGATGGGTGTATAATGGGTTTTAAAGGCTGAATCGCACTAAATTGTCACTTGTGATATTTACAGCTCTCATAAGTAGTTAAACATTCGGCAGATAAAACAAAAAAAGTATCCTAAGTCAGCACAATTAGCCTCCGTGTTTCATGTGTCGATGGTGAAACTTGATGTCTCAGTAGTGACTTTTATGAATCAATTAAAACGCAATGCAGAGAGGGCGGGTGAGAGGATTATGGGCTCATAAGAGGTGCTGTTGATGGTTTTGTTCGACCGCTGCATCTTGAAGTCCTCAAGAAGCTGCTGCTCTGTACTTTTAACCTCTGTCTGTTTTCTGCTACTATGAGAGGAGGAGATAAAGAGGGAGCACTCTCCCTCTCCATACCAAGCAGTTTGATATAGTGTGCTTTGGACGTGTTTGGGCTCAGAGTCAGACAGTGGGACACATCCATCCAGTTTTTACTACAGCATTAAATGTCTGGAGAGATCAGGTCAATCTCAGCCAAGACCTCCACGTCTGCTCCGAAGTAAAACTCACACTGCCAGATATCAGCGATGACGAGGAGAGGACAGAGAAGATACACGGATCACGTTTGAAACACACACACACACACACGCACACACACACACACACACACATGCATATAAACTCTGGACAGATACTGACACTGCACACACACGGGAGATGTGTTTAGTTGAGACCGGCCAGATGTTTTATCTCGGTGTGTATGTGTCAGAGCGCTGCACTCACTCTGATGGAGGAGTGTTAATGTCTGGTGCTCGGCACGCTGTCACGGCTGCTGTGACCGGGACCGCTGACCATGGGGGTTCTCGCCTGCACATGATTTAAAAGATAAACGCCATCAAAGACCCCGAATAGAATCAGTCTCACTTCTCTCTTGTGAGTCACTTTCTGAAATGCACCTGATTGATTGATCAATATTAATACTATAATTAAAAAACTGATGTTTTTCTTGGATGAATCATCAAGCTAAATCCAGTTGCAATTCCTTGCATGTGTAAATATCTGACTATACAGTGACACTTCAGACAGACATTTCTTTGCTCGTTTCACTTTATTGACAAAACAATTCTTTGCTCAACCAACCATGTAAAGTTAATTATTTACAGCCGCAGTCTTTTAGAGGTACGGCCTAAGAAAACATTGCAGTTACTGAAGTGTCTACTGTGGAGTTTTCTCTTTGGTCGATCGGCACTTTCTTAAAGTGTGGGAGTGAGGGAGTGCAGGGAAGGCCGTTGTTGAGAAACTTTCTGAATGCCAGTGGGGAGGAGTTTGAAGGGGTGCCTGTGTTCCTTTGTAATGCAGCGCTGAGATTAGGGCCACATCCACCACGTCAGCCCCTGCTGGAGCCCCGCAGGGTTGGCCGACCCCTGTTGACCCCAAACTGTGATCACACGGTCTGCTTTATTGGCCGACAGGAGCGACATGATTGATGGCTCTGCATTGTTAGCTTCTCGTTTGGCCTGTTGTTTCTCCATGCTGTAAAGGCAATGACGGTTCTTCTACGTTTTGATGTGTTTCCCAACTCCTCTGATCCTGTAATCTGCTTCCACTCCCCTGCATGTGTGTGCTTTCATCCTCATCTGAGTGTATTCACACTGTCAGCTCCATCTGTGGGCATGTTGTGTTCAAGTACCTTTCAGAGATAAGACCCTCATTCTGGTGTGACATGCAGCAGGGGTAGAGGATGAGGGAGTTAAAAAATGCTGTGAATAGAAGCGTTGCTCCTTCCTCCCTGTGTTTCCCCTTTTCATCTCCTCTTCTTATCTTTATTCCTTTTTCATTTGTGCCAGCAGTTTGCTCATCTTCCTCTCGGAGTGATCTGTAGCAGAGGCAGAAAATTGCAGTGCACTTATAAACTGTGGGAGAGTTTTCTGGGTCCCCATCACAATGTTTAGCCAGAGAGTAATGGCGAATGGATGTCACATTAACACTGGAGCACTCCATCAGCATCTCTGCCTTGGCAGAGACATGAGCTGGACACAAAATAACAGAGAGCTTCCCTCAACTGAATCATCCAGTGTTGTGGCCAAAAAACAAGAGAAATCCCAAATCTGCTCTTCAACACAGAGCTTCATTCTACAGATGAAACTTACGATAACTTAAAGCAGAAACAACTTTTACATATCATATAGAATTTAAAGTACTATTATTTTGGTTATTTGTGGTATCAAGGCATGTTGATGCTGGCTTGGAAAAAATATGAAAAACATTTTAATGATACACAGTGCATTCAAACTATTATGATTATATTGACATTTTATCAGCAGTCTTTGTATTTAGAAAAAATGTTGTTAATGTAATTTAGGTTTTTTTCCCCCAGCAAATTTTGAGGCATCTCTGCATCTAGATGATGTCATTATGAATAGTTAGCATTGTCTGATCAGGGTATATACAGCACACAAGTATCTATCACCCCTCTTGTGTTTTTCAGTCATATATTTTGGTGGAAGGGCCTCTGTAATATACTTCCCATTCTTACACAACCATGTGTGAATGCCCTTTGCTTTGTATGTGCTTTTATATTTATTACCAAGTAAAATAAATATAAAAGCACATAAATACATGACTTACATTTACTCTACTTTTTAAAAATGTTCTTTTATGTCACCCAATGTCAATGTTCTTTGTACTGTGTATGATGTATGATGACCACAATCAAGACCACAAGCCATAATGTGTACTTTGGAAGTATAGGTGAAGTTGTGCCAGACAACTTTCTTTTCTTTTCTTCTCTTCTCTTCTCTTCTCTTCTCTTCTCTTCTCTTCTCTTCTCTTCTCTTCTCTTCTCTTCTCTTCTCTTTTCTTTTCTTTTCTTTTCCTGTCTTGTCTGCTCTTGTACCAAACACTTCAGGATCCTGATTTGGAGACTGAGTTGTGGAAAAACACTCCCTCTCCACGGTGTCTGTGATTCTATCGTCTGCTGCTCTGCTCTGGATGCCCCTCTTTAGTTTATCATCCCTTTGTGGAGCACACAGAGCATATGTAATTATATCCAATGGCGCAAAACAAAAACAAAGCCCCCATGTGTAGGGGGGCCCACTTTATTTCTGTCTGTCAGAGGAAGCAGACTTGAGACAGAACCACATGTTGGAGTAACGCTGCCCAGACCCGAGGTGTCGTCACTGGGTTTGGGTTTGTAGGTGTGGGGGCTGCTGTTGCTCCAGACAGGGCTGAGATAGAAAACATAGATGCAAAAGACACCCATGACATGCACAAAGGTCCCCTACGATTAATAACCTTCCATCTGTACTGACAGAACAAAGAGCAGGAATGTGACCTCAAGATAACACACTGCAGCTTAAATGGCGTGCCCGCACAATCTATTATTTTTTGTTTTGTTTTCCAGACCATGCCTGTCATGATTATGTTTATCTGCCAGGTGCTCAAATCCTCTGAAGGTCATTTTGTTTATTTCCTAGGAAGTTTCCAAAACATGGCATACTTCAGTGTTTGTGATCAGGATTGAGATGCTGAAGATAGCTTTGCTGCACGCAGATTAGCCTTTTAAATTCCTACGAGCTATTTTAAGTGTCATTCAGCGCCTGATCTGTGTGTCTGTGTGAGTTTTCTCCCTGAATCTTGCACACACACACATTTCTCATTAATATCTGTGTATATTTGAGGATCTGCTTTGTTTATTCTCTGTGTGCCCAGAGGATCTCGCCATGTTAATCCTGCCGCTGTATCTCTGACAGAGGAGCAGAGCTCAGAGCTCTTTACAATCCCTGTGTATTTGTCTAGGTCTGAGCTATTTTGGTGATTCAAATACTTTACACATTGTAGTTTCACGATGGAAGTCTCTCTTCACTTCCGCTGGATTATAGAAAACCTCTTGTTTTTCCTTCCAGGGTAAAGGTCAGACGCTGTGTGCGTCTGTCGAGGTCACTGCAGATCAGTCTTCATGTTTTTTTTGTCTGTCCTCTGTTTAGCTGGATGTAAGTTTAGCCGGTGTAAAGCCTGCAGTGCCGTGCACGTGATGAGAAAAATGAAGTCCAGATTTCGCACATGCATGTTTCATTGATGTCTTCCTCATCAAAGGTTCCTTATGCTGTGTTAACTGTATAGGCATGACAGGGGAAACTCATAGTTTATATGTGCTTCATTGTGTGATTTGCATTTTGTGTTTGTGTAACCTCGGTGAGCAGAGGTGCGGCATATCTGCATTAATGCTGGAGTTAAAGCCTCACCTCCTGCAGGCCAGCCATCAATCAGCACAGTGCGGGTTAGCGCTGCGCTGGATTACTACAGGTTTGACCCCTACCAGGTGTGTGCGACCTGTGTCGGCGTCTCTCGTCTCACCCGAGGTGTTTTGTTCCCCAATGCCTCTCCGACTCCACCTGAGACAGGGCTCCCTGTTCCACATGCTATCACCAACGGACCCAAAAAGCCCAATCAGCTTTGATCCTGCCCTGCGGCCCCTGGAAGTAAGTGGGGTCTAATCCCCAGAAAGCCTCAGAAAGACACACAGGAATGCCTGGCACACAGCACACCATTCACCCAGGGATTAGACTGAAAGGAGCTCAGCTTCACACAGTCATTTACTCCACAGTGTGGGAGTTTATATACATACGTGTGGGTTTGTGTGCGTGCGTATGTGCATGTATGCAAATTCTGCGTGCGTGCATACAAACAGTTGGGACGAAATGATCTCAAAACCTCTAGAGGACGCTGCCAGAAATTCAGGTCATATCAGGCTAAATGCTAATTAGCAGCATTTGCAATCAGCTCTTTGATACTTTAGGCCCATGTGAGTTTCAGAGCAGCATTAGCTCCATAGACACCACATTGTCTGTGCAAGGACTGAGGGTGCACCGCTCTCAAATACATATTAAATTAAGCCTGCCTTTAAACTGGGGTTTGGTGACAAAAGAACTGTTTGTATCCTCTTGATACAAGTTTTTTCCCAAAATTCCAAAAAAGGACAATAACAACGACTGCCCATGAATAATAAATGCAAAATGTTTGTACGATCATGAGAGTCCACTGAAAGCAGGTATAGCACAATGCTATTGAATTATAGTGCATCTCTCTAACAGATGATGAGGAGCAAAGGAGCAATGAGAGCATTATGGAAATGTTGTCTAGTTCACGTTCCCTATTTTCCCAGTAATGAAATAAGTGTCTCTTAATTTGTCATTCTGGAACTGGAACAGTTTTATAAACATCTGTAACCCAGAAATCAACAGAAGCAAGTCACCATCTGGTTTGATCAAACCTACAGTCCTCTGAACAGATTTTTTCAAAACTCTATTCATCCTGAGGAAGCTCAGAACCGAAAGCACCAGCGTTCTGCCTTTTGTTAAAGTTTAATGAGATCGTGTGGGTCTGCAAGAAATACGGAGCGTGGAGGCCCCATCTGTCAACGCACTGAGAGGTGGGATGCAGTCGTATCAGGTGGACGACTATGTTATTCATACTCGTGTCTCAGATGCACAGCACCTTGGTCAGTCTCTGTCCTGTATGTGTTTTAACAGGTGCACGGTTGCACAGAAATGTGTAATGATGTTAAGAGTGATGATCAGATTTGGCATTAAGCTGATGGTGAAGACAATGAGGCAGCAGTGTGCAGCAGACTCATCAATCTCACACTGAACCTGGAGTGTGGAGGGAGTGATGTTGATCCTGGCACACTGCCATTGCTGTGAGAGCTTACCCATATGTGATGGTGCTGTATGTGATAGAGCATCAGTAGGTCCGTTCCATATGATCTGGAGGGGGGGGGGGGGGGTGCATGTGATATCTGTTACCTGGACTATACTTAGTAACTGCTCCATCCTGCAGTTTTTACTGTTCTGCACTCAGGGCAAAGTTTTTAATTGGACGAGAGAACATGAGACGTCTAATTCAGGGGCTTAAAAACCCTGCTGTGGAGTCACATCCATGTCTACACTCAGAGACTGTGTCAGACAGCCAGGTCCGCAACAAAGAACTTTTTCAAACAAGCAGCATGATGGACACACAGACACAGCCGGCTGCACCTTTATCAGCCAGACTTCCACGTCCGTCTGCTTCTCTTTCATGCATGAACATATCTACTGTCAGGGAACCTATCATGGGGACTGAGTGTAAGTAAGATATGGTGCAATATGTCTGCAGGGATATACTGCAAGAACTTATGAACTCTGAAGGCCTTGATATGTTTAAAACAAACCAGTTTGTACAATATGTCATCTGAGCGCTGTTAAAGGCTGTTAAGGATGGGGGTGTGCGTGGACGACATGACAGCTCCCCAAAAGCGACGCCAAAGTGTCTCAATCGGCTCCTGGTGTAAAATCGAGTGCTCATTTTTCCAGTGGTTTGGTGTTTTGATGTTATTTGATGTCAGCTAAGACTGACTCACGATCAGTGCAGCGCTTGTATCGGCAGGGCCTCGTTCCCACAGATCCATTCCACAGTTTTGGTTTCAAATGGTAATGACATTGCAAACTCTTGGACAATCTGTACTTGAGGGCTTAAATTTTTGGTCAATTTTATACACAAGAAACAGAAGCGGACTTCAATCTTTTTTATAAAATTCCATTTCATCATTTCACTCTTCTGTTTGTGGGTTTGTCTACTACTGAATGGATTTCCATGAAACTTGGTGGAAGGATGGGACTTGGGCAAAGAAAGAACCAATTATATTTTGGCATGGATTCAGACAAAAGATCCAGGATATTTTTTAACTCTGTCTCTAACATATCGAGATGCAGCATTTTTCTGACATTTTCACCAATGTCACAGACATATATAGGGGACTGATATCTATTAGTTAAGGGGACTGCTGAGCCTTAGTGGAGATGTGCGCTTTACAGAGTGCCATATATACGGTCATCTTTGAGTTTCCTTCTTTGCAACATAATTTCAGAGAAACACAATTCCCTCTTCATCAACACTTTAGAAAGACAATAAATGGTCCATGAAATGTTGACACTCAAACTGGGAATTTTTTCTCAGCAGTTCATTCTTCCACAGACCGTTTATATTGGCAGTCGAGCATATTTACAATGACAAGGGGAATATGTGATGAGAAGAGGTTACGAATAAAATGTCTCCTCATAGACTTCTCTGACCCGGTCCCATTTAACAGTGTGTGCTGAAACACTTGGTTTCCGCTGTTTCGCTATCCAGCGTTTTTCTCCCTGACAACCCTCTGAGCAGGGACAAATACTCTGCGGTAAAATGATCCAAGCTTATGAAGGCGAAATGGAGATTAGGGTGTTATATGAGAGGTCCCAAAGGATAGTGACAAATCGAATGATTTGTTATGGTGGAGGAAATGGACAACGCTCTGCTAGAGAAACTGAATCATGAGGAAAATTGAAACAATGGTGAAGAAAGATTTGGCCTACTTGTTACCACACATGTCTGCTGTTCTCAGTTCATTTATAGCCATGCAGAGTGAGGCAGGTTTATGGTTTGCTATTGAAGCAAAATATTGTCCTAAGGGGAGCTGGAATGGCTGCACTCTGGCAATCAAGTCTTGGCTCTGGGCAGACGAGTGCAGTCACTATCACACAGTCATTGTGTTGGACTGGAGCTTTTTTTGTTTGGTTGTTATGGATCCTGCTGCACGGTTGTTAGAGGGGGCTCGGTTGTTTTTATTGTTTACATGGGTGGTTATGGAAAAATATATGTGATTTAAACCCTTTCACGAAGTCTCACGTGGACTCACACAGTAGGGAAATGACATTAGGCTGGTGTGTCAACAGGCCTCTCAGCCGTAATAAGTAAGCGGTCTGACCAATAACCTTAGGCAACATAAACTGTGTCCTTCAACACTGAGGGCAAAAGATTTACTCACCAAGCACCGAGTGTGTGTAGTGCGGACATGGCGCAGGATGTTGCGCTGAAGATTTGTGGATTGGCCTGCAGCTCCGCTTGGCTGCAGCTTTGGGCAGAGCTGGAGCACTCGACAGCCTCTGTATGGTTATGAACTGGTTCAGAGTCCAGGGTCCGCTGACCAGGAATTCAGCTGCATGTTTTTGCACAGAGCAGCAGTGTGTTAACTCTACCTCTCCACTGCTGTTCCTATTACAGTTGGCCGGTTCAACATCATTTTTATTGTTTAGTCTCTGCAACCTATTGTTTGGATATGTCTGATACTCCCAACAGCTTTCTTTTTGTAACATCTCATTTTCCACTTTAATACTTAATAACTGTTGTCTTATTCATTCTTAAGCAGAACGTGGGAACAAGTTTCTTTCATACTAATAAGTAAAGAATTGCAATTTGAAATCTAATCTAATAATACGGCATGAATTGGATATATTAGAGGTTGGCCCGTCTGCTGTCTCATCAGGAGAAGGATGGAGTTGATGTGTTAACTGGAGAAACTGGTACAGGACAAAGTAGCTTGGTGCAGGAGCTAAAGGTCATTGGTAATGGGCTGTATTTATCTGCACTTTTCTCACTCAAAACATTTTACAGTACCATTTTTGTCATTCACCCATTCACACACATACAGTACATCTAGGTGCAGCACTTTCTCTATCACGCACACACTGCTGGCTCAGCCACCAGAGGTAATGTGAGGTTCAGTGTCATGTCCAAAGACATTTCAGAATGTGGACTGAAAGAGCAGGGGATCAAACCACCTACCCTCTTGAGCCACAGCCGCCTAAGGTGGGGGAATGAAGCTAACCAGCACAAAGGGATTTGCCCTTAAATATTAGTGTTGATGAAGCTTCTAATGCGCGATCACATGTTCTCCGAGCGTAATAAATACGTTACTTCCGGCCTCTGTCTCCTGCACCAGCAGCTCCACCTCTCGCCTGAATAATGCTGCGAATTTGTTGCTGTTGTGAACACGTCTGTGCAAAGAAACCTCCCGCTGCGTTGTGCATGTGTGAAAGGCAAACTGTGCGTAAAGTCCGGAGAATTCGCCAGTTTTTGTCCCAAACGCTTATAAAGTGCAAACTGTAAAACAGCTCAGTGCGCGATATTTAAAACTTGTGTAGTCAGCAGCAATAACTTTCAGTTGGTATGCTGTCGTATGTGTGCGCAAGGAGATCTAATTCTGCTGCTAGTTGTTGTTAGACCTATTGTTTGTTGGCCACTTGTGGCAGCGTGTTGGCTGAGATCGGTGAGGTTCAATTCCTGCGGTGTGTGGGGAGTGTTTTATAAGCAGAGGTCAAAGACAAGATGGGACCCTCCCTGCCGCACTAAAGCAACAACCAAGGAGAGTGTGGTTTCATCCAGTCAGTCCTGGTCTGCAGCTCCACTGTCCTGTTTTTACTCGTTTCCTTGGCGACACCAGGGACGACGTTTGCACATCATAGGATCGGATGCCAGCCGAGTGCATTGGAAGGGAGAGTGTCGCCAAGGAAAAGTTTACAAAGCAGCTTTTATTCAGGTCGACCGGGGTCATTAGGGAGGAGCCGTGTCTCATCGGGCCTCTGTGTTATTGTGTCTCTCTTAATAAAAGTGAAGGGTGTGAGCAGGATCGTCAGCCTCTGCTGCTATTTTATTAGACATCTGCTGCTTTCAAGTGGAGAAATGTTTAAGGTCTGCTGGCTGGATTTGCAGTGCAGCCCGTCCCGACCACATACTATCTAAATTCAGAGCGCTGCAATTCGACATGTCCCCGCTGCTAATTTTAGCCACTTTACGCAGACCGCAGCATTGTTTGCTTGCATGGCAAAGAGAAAATGATTTTCCATGTACTAGAGGGTTTCTTGGATGATCCTGGGACAAGCACCATGTTGGAGTCATTCCATTTTTAAATTTACTTTAAATTCTTGTTTTTCTTCTTCTCTCAAGGTTGAGTAAACAGCGCATTCTCTTTCTGTTTTGTGGCTCCCGCTTCCATCACAAACTGCCTCCCTTGCTGCTGTGGCCAGAGAGCGTAGATGCCCAGCAGTCCCACTGGCTACACTACGCTCCACAGCCCAAAACAAGCGGATAACAAACCGTAGAAGCAGACCTGCTCTGCTCAGTAATTAGAAGCGAAGGTGCAGAGTGATTGTGAAGCAAAGGTCAATTTTCCTGTCATTATTATCTACGAGTGCCTCGCAGGTATTCTCTGCAGTCTGGACCAGGCCTCTGTGGGGTTGATAGTTATGGGTCTCTCATGATGAAACCTTCTGGAAAAGACAATAGGCAGGAAACCTGACAGGGGGGAGGTTATGGAAGGTGAGTGCTGCATCCTGTTCACAGAGGTCTACCACACAGATGTCTGTACCCAGTGAGGCCAGTCTCCCATCCCAGAATGCCAATGGGAAAGCACATGTCTTTCGGCCAGACAAACACCTCTGTCAGCAGGCCACAGTCACCCCACAGGTCCGACCATTCAGCACGGCGCTGCTCTGTAATTACACACCACCTCCTGCTGGGGAGGGGGCAGCCCGACTGAGGGGCAGACCTGTCACTGCCCTCAGCATCACTACAGGCATCTGCTGGAAAAACAGAGAGTGAGAGATAGGAAGAGTGAGTGAGAGGGAAGGTGAGGTAAAGACAGCCCTGTCTGGGACTGAGAGGCGGGAGACCCTCCTCCTTCCTGTGGAAGATTAGAGGCTGTGTGCGTGAGCGCATCTGGACGAGCTGGAAGGGCTGACTCGTGTGAGAATCTGCAGAGCCAGAGCCAAACTGAAGAAGATTAGTGATGCAGCACTGCTGGTGACACAGAACTGGCCTCTGAGGCATTTATCTCTGTTTGTGTGAATAGTGTCTGTGCACCACAATTATTCATTTTGGTTTCATCAAGATCCATGAATTCTTCTCTTAGAAATCCCATCTTGTAATGTTAAAGAAAAATAAATCCTGGGTCGGCTCCCGGATCCAGATCCACACCAAAATTCAACAAAACTGAAATCCCTTGAGCGGGTTTTGCATAATCCTGCTATATCGACAACAATATAGCACAATTTCAACATTTCAACTTCATATCAACTGAAATTAGCATTTATCATGAAAACATTTGCCCTAACTTCACATAAGCTTACTAGAAATCAAATCACTGACTTATAAATCACCTATACATAAATCACCTCTTTGGTGCAGTAACAAGACTAAATGTGATTCATTACTGTCACCTTGGTCGTCACTGATGGAGGTCTCGCTCTGTGGAGATTGTGGTTAGGGTGTTGTTGTAGCGAGTGTGCGCTCTGCCCTATGCTGCCTTGGCTCAAGTGTCTGCTCTGATTGATGAGGTGAGATGTGTGCGCATTAAGTGAGAACCTCTCTGACCCTTCGTGCACTCACCTCAGGGTCCCAGAGGCTGCAGCGTGGTTTAATTTGCAGCAGGTCTTTCCGACACCTCAGCGAGACATATAAACCAGAGCAGATGTAGACCGGCTGCCTCAGTGCACTTGTTTTCAACTTAAACACAGTATGAACGTGAGGATTCGGTATCGCTTTTCCTCTGGGATCAATTATCTGACCAATTGCTACAGCGACGCCACACTTTCCTCTCACCTGTAATTACAGCTGAACTTGTGCAGTGTGTGGGCTGCCTCGCTCTCCAGGCTGAGAGGCAGGGAGGCAGACTGGTATTTCCAAAGGAAGGAAATGATGAAGTGTGTCCCACGCTTTAAGTCAGTCACCTAATAAAGGAAACCTGCAACCCTGGGAAAGAACAATAAACACTGAGGTTCAGATGCAGTGCCCTGCACTGACCAGACTGAGACCCATCAGCTGCATGGGAAGTGGAAACTGCTAATGATCCTGCTTTCATACACTTTACTAAAGTAAATGATTGATTTTAGTAGAACATCAGTGGAAAGTTTTTTCTGTTGAAGAGAGGGATGCACAGATCTGTCCCCTGAAATACCTCAGCTCTGATACCAGCACTTTATTTTTCCTAAATTTTAAAGCTGCACACCTCACTGCACCTCACTGTCTTTCTTGACATCTGTACTTTTGCAGCTCTGCACAATAACTGGGTTATAAGTCTAAGTATAAGACGAGGAAAGAGAGAGAAAGAGTGTGAGAGGGAGGAGAGCAGAATGAAACCAGACCAGGTTCACATCACCTCAATCTGTCTCCCTCTGAATCAAAAGTAGACACAAGAAATGATTAGCTCAGCAAACACATGTTCCGAGTAGCCACCTTGTTCTGCTTGGCTTGGTTTATTTTGAGGAGTGTGTGTGTGTGTGCGTGCGTGCGTGCGTGCATGCATGTGTGTGCGTGCTTGCGAGTGCATGCGTTTGTGTATGTGTGTTCATCTAGAGGCTGCAGTCTTCAGTCCGTCCCAGGAAGCGCAGAAGGAGACAAACGCCTCCCCTAGTTGGCTGTCAGCACCTGGTCGCTAATGATGCTGCAGCGCTGAGCTCAGCTAATTGACCAGACAGAGATGGATCAGGACCTCGCACTCTACTGTGTCTGCTTGCTACGTTGTGTGTGTGTGTGTGTGTGTGTGTGTGTGTGTGTGTGTGTGTGTGTGTGTGTGCGTGTGTGTGTGCGTGTGTGTGTGCGTGCGTGTGTGTGTGTGTTTTGCGTGCAGCTGTTGCCAGGCCTTGTGCTGTTCTTCCCCAAAAGAACTTCAAACTTTGACATAACATAGTTTCACTGCCCGGATGAGCTTTTAGTGGACGTGCAGCAAACGTCTGCCTCGGCCCTGTCTTCACAAATCCATCCACTCTGCTGCAGACCGTATGAAAGAACAACAAAACTGTCACTGGTACATTCACAAAGCCTGTCTGCATGCTGCTGAATCTTTCTGCAGAAGTAGAGAATAAATAAACAACAATAAATGATGAGCTTGGTGGATGAGGCCGCTGAGTGTGAGCTGTGTGTTTAAAGGCCTCTGGTTGGCAGAGCTAACTGGGCTTTTGGCATGAGGTTTATTTTCACTGGGAGAGAATCACTGACGGAATGACCTTGGCCTATTCATAATACAACCAGTGCAAGTGTGTACTTATCACACACACAAAGGCAAAACCCTACTCGAGCACATACACCTTATGTAGAGTGAGTGGTGCAGCTGCAGTCCTGGTCATTGTGCACTTGGCTCTCACTCTGATGGTACCAGCACTGCTCCAAGTGGGGTTTAAGGCCAATAATAACAGCTTTGGAATAAAGCCGCTACTATAATAACATAATTTATCGATAGTAGCAGTTTCGTAATCTTTTGTGGAGTCCAAAATGAAAACGCTGGATTCCGTTGAGTGCAGTCAGTTCAGTTTTTAAGGGTGTCCCTCTTAAGTACAGTTCCCTCTTGGTGAAAATATAACTCGGATGTTGGCTCACATTCAATCTGCCGCTGACTGAATTGTGGTGTCTCAGAGGTTTTTTTAAATGTATTTTTATCTATTTTTATTTTACAGGCTAGTGGTCAGAGAGAAAGTCCTGTCTGGGTTGCCCAGATATCAGGAAACAATTTCATTGGTATCTAACCAAAGCCACCAGCTACATGCTTACAAAGATGTTTGGAGGACTCCAAAGCTCTATAATAAACTTTAATATGATAAATTCAGTCTAAAATAGACTTTCTACAAAATCCAAATCCTTTCTAAAGTCCTAACCCCATGTCCTCCGTACCAAAATACCTTCACATACAATATATGGAGCAGATCATCACATGCTCAAGCAGAAACAATCTCTTCATGCCCCTGCACCCAAACACACAAAGATCAGAAAAAGGTTCTCTCTGTGACCTTCGCTCATATCTTTCTTGTATTCCTGTGAGATTTTGGCACCAGCATGGGCAAATATTGGTCAAAGAGTGCTTATACACAGATAATTAAACTTTGTATGTGTGTGTGAGAGAGACAGAGAGAAATGGAACGAGAGACAGAGCTGATGTCAGGACGGCCTCTGGCTGGCTGAACTCTCTGTGGGGAGATTTCTCTAATGAAGAGCTCTGACTCAGTCACTGATTAGGGCCCAGTGCAACACGGGGCCAGTGGGTCAAATACATTCACACATTGCTTTGACACTCACCCTCCTCACTCCCCCACTGGGGCAATTAGCCCACTGAGAACAAAGAGTGGGACACGGTGAACCGTGTCCATCAGGGGGCGTTCGCTAGCTGTGATGATGTTGTTGTTGGCCGAGGGACCAATGCATAACACTTGAGGCATCAAAGTCATCCTCAGTCTTCAGGCTTTACCTTACACAGCTTAGACAGACACACACACACACACACACACACACACCATAGGCCTTGTAATTAACAGACACTGTCACTGGAGAAAGCAGAATATCAGTGGGGCCCTGCAGGATTTGAAATTTGTTGTTGGAAAACAGACAGAGGGAGTGTGTATGAGGTGTGTGTGGGAGACAGTTGTCCTTGTGCCAGCGCTGGCTTGAAGCTTCATACAATAGCTCATGTGTGGGTGAGGGGATCTTGGCACTTAGACTTTCTTTTCTCTTGAGGGAGAAGAGGTGCCGTCGGGTGGGGAGTGGCGAGAGCTAGATTTCCTATCCAGAGCCCCTTTGTAATTGAATGCAGCCATCGAACTCCAGAGTGTGCACATACTACATGCACATGCACTCCTCTCTCTTTGTCTTTGCCATCCTCCCCGAGTGGACAGCAGAGTGGTACAGACGAGCAGGTTCAAAGTGTGTGTTCTCTACATCCTCGTGCCAGGTTTATGTTGTTATCCAACGTTTTCTACAACCTCCAGCTCATGCCATAACATTTCAGTGTCAGGTCTTACATGGTTTGAATCCATCTACACTTGTAATCCTCTGAGAAATGCCCTCAACCCAAAACAGTGAAATCATGAGCACAGAGGTTGAGGAGGAGGAATTATTGGAGCGGTCTCAATTTACCCTAAACCATGTGTTCTGTGTACTTTTCATTCTCCTCCTTTGCCCTCTCTCGCTCTCCCTGCTCTCTGGGTAATTGCTCGACCCGCTTTGCTCTCCTGTCTAAAATTCCCAAACCTTTATTTTCCTTTGTGACAATAAGCTCTCCGTGTTCCTTTCCAGTGAGTAGAGGCAGATCGTGACATGTGCTTTTACAACAAATGAGGCTGTTTAAGAAGAACGCCTCTCTCCTGCTCCAGCCTCGATGCTGCAGGTGCTATTTCACGGCTTCTTTTTAGTGCAGCACTTGGCGTTGGCCGTGGCTGCTGGCCACTGTATGGAAAGACGTGCATTCTGGCGACTAATGAGGTGCTGAACCCGGCCCCTCATTTGTATCAGGAGCACCTGGGCCAAGCAGAGCCAGACCGGGCCAGACAAAGGAGTCAGTCTCGCATTTCCACCAAAGTCTGCCCATTCAAAACATCCACAGTCCAGAGACACAAACTCCCACACTTCATAAAGTGAAGGCAAGACAGAATGTGAGCCGAGGCTGCCCGTTCTCTACGCACAAGGAAACTATTGTTTGTCTTTTACACGCCCTCTCTCCCAGGCCTTGCGATTTTATACTCTATAAAGAAACAAGGTAAAAGGAAGGCAACTTGGCAAAGATGCAGCGTGCACAATGTTTTCTCTTTTGAAAGTGTGCCAGAGACAAAATCTGCAACTGTTGATCTCCATTTCTGTCTTCTCTACACGTTGTTAACCTTTAATCAGCTCTTTTTGCCTAATAATAAGAAGTTATCCTGGAGGAAGACATCCCATTGACAGAGAGAGAGATTTCTGGTGAAAATTCTTCATACAACCCACAGCCTCTGTAGTGATGACATTAACAGTAATAATACACCTGCAGCCTTTCAATGGACAATGACTGTGAGGAGGTTTGATCAGAATCCTAGACAAATGTTTTTTTCTTGCCTCTTTCTTTCACTTACTGTCCAGACTTCAAACTAATGTCCACAGTCTTCCTGGGATATTTTAGATGATTCACCTCAGTACTGCATTTCTTCTTTCTGTCGGCAAATTAACCATTATTAATCTATAATTTTTTTGTCTATAAAATGTCAGAGTGAAACATTATCATTTTTAGAACCAAAGTTAATGTCTTCAAAGGTCCTGCTTTGTCTTACTAATATTCCAAACCCCAATGATATTAAATACAATTAATTGATAATAGAAAAAACTTTAACTCTTTACATTCAAGAAGGTAAAATCAGATCATCTTGGATTTCTGACAGATTCAATTGATGTGTAAAAATGTAATTCATTTCATTAGTGTGGTGGACAAATAGTTATCAGTTAACAACATAACAACATAACTGAACACTTCCTAAATTAAATTTGTAAATTATATAAATCTGTGATTCCTACCATTTGATTCTCTGATGGAGACAGAGACTTCCGAACCTTTTCTCAAAGTTGTCAAGGTCAAGAAATATGTTAAAGTTAAAGCTAAAGTTAAAGTTCAGAAATTTAATTTTTCCTGTCGCTTTATCATCTGTTACAGATGCAGGGAACCAGCTTGTGGCTCAGGAAGCAGTGAGGAAACCATCGACGCTACGCCGGCCGCCTGCACGCACAGCAGAACCAACCTCTAGTAAGAACTGTGAACATGTTACTGCTGTACTTTGATTTTACAAAGGATTTTATAAATTATGATATTTAAGTGTCTGATTTCTGAAGGTGAATCAAGAAACTTTGTGTTTTTCTTAGATTGTCTGAACTGCAGCAGAATCACAGCTCTGAGTGACAGGCTGAACTCACTGGAGGTGAAGGTAACAGTTGATGTCCGACGTCAGTCATTCAGCCACAGTTTCTTAACCACTGACAAACACAGTCCTGCATTAACATGCATGTATTTTTATGTGGCCACTCTTGTTTTATGTCTCCTTGTACCAGGTCCAATTACTCACTGCCCCGTCCTCCATATCGCATCGCCACCCTCAGGGTAAAGGAGGAACTGCACCAGAGGCCTCATCCCTAATTGGGGCTGCGCCTGCTCAGGGGGCCCCTGGTGAGCAGGGACCTGCAGGTAGATACTTTTCCCTGTCTTGTATGAATAAGTTAAAAAATACTGTATGCTTCCTTTGAGGGAGTCCAGGGTTTTGATAATTGAGTTAGTAATCACTTCTCACAGCTCCTTTTCCCCTCCACCTGCTCACTTCTGCTCATATCTTTTTTCTTGCTCTGCACACACTTTTCATTTCCTTTTGCACTTTGCTCACCGTGAGCTCTCTGTGGCTGTGTGAAAAGTGAACGCTTTGGAGCATGAGCGTCCTCTCCTTTCATGGTGTCAAGCTTAGCAGCGAAGAAGTTGAATGAACAAACTTTCGTGCAGCTAAAAGGTTAATCAATGCCGCACAAGGTACCTGTCCTACCAAAACAACTATCAGAAGGTATTTTGTTGTGATATTATCTTTCGTATAATATTTCACCCTATGCAAAATTACTCCAAAGTTTTTGGCTGATGTTTTCCGATAAACAGATGTGATCAATTTGTATCTGTAAAATGCGATCCATTAGATTGTTAGCAGAAAGTAGTGTACATACCATGGATGCTCCATAGTGTAATTTATGTGGACACTCACATTCATAATTTGAACACATAAAACACAAAAATGACGGAGGGTAAAAAAATAGTGCACGTTATACTTCAGGGCTATGTGGCCATTAATCATGACTGAACAGAGCACAAGAGTTGTGCCAAAAGTTACAGGTGCAGATAACAAAAAGAAAATGAACCGATGCATTCATTCTCCCCAGAGGATACACTTTTTTCCATCTTGGGCACTATAGGATCATTCCACTAGTGTCACCCTCAGGCCAAAGTGCACACGAGATGAATCATGTCATAATCAAATGGTCAAATCACTCTGGGATTTGTTGAGTGTATTCATGGTCCCAAGGGAATCACACCCTTTGTTAACTTTTAAATGCATTTTTTTTTTAAATTTCACTTTTTTAGGGGAATAATACCTAAAATGCAACTTGACTGTCACCAGTTAAGTTTGAGATTCGGGTATGCTATGCTTGTAGAGGCTAATGTAGCCTTCAGCCTCAGAGAGAAGCATGCTAAGATCATTTCTTTCTAACTCCATGTTCCTTCTTTTCAACAACGCTGACCCACATTACAACACTTGATGCATTTTAGCTCATTTCACACAGCTTGTTCAGCTTCCACAAAACATTTTAGAGTTGTGTAGTGGTATTTCCCAGGTCCTACAAACAGAATTCACTTTGTACAACAGGTGGTGTTCCCCGTTAATAAAGAGACACTTCCTCACATCACTGTAGCCGGAGCTCTTGTTGAACTTTTTATTAAAGGTCCAACTGAAATCACTAAACAAACATTTTCATTTTCAGGAATTTATTGGCTGAGTCAAAGTTAATTTATTAATTTGGAACTGAAGTTTGAATTAGGCTTAATTAAGTTTAAACACAATAATGACACTTCTTTTTGCTCTATTACGTGAAATCAGAGAGTTCCAGCTCATCCCTCAGTGGATTTTCCTTTCCCTCTCCAAGTGGTTTGAGCCCAGATGTTGTTCACAGAGCTGCATCTCTCAATTAAGTCATCTCTGCTTTCATTACAGGTCCTCAGGGTGAAAAGGGGAGAGATGGACTTCCTGGCAGAGATGGTAAGTCGTAATCATAGTTGCCTTTTAGTCAATGTAAATCCATTTAAGATGTAAACCAGTTAAGGCTCCATGATTACTCACTTACTTTTTCCTCCTCTTAGGGAAGTCAGGGTCTCGGGGTCTGCCAGGTCCCAGTGGGCCTCGGGGGGAGGCTGGGGCAAGGGGCCCATCTGGAACCCCCGGATCAAAGGGATCCCACGGACCAGCAGGTAAGAGTCGACTGAAAGTATAAATCCAGACAGATGACTGGTGGAAAACAGCTGAGTCTGGATGTTGGCATAGTTTGTCCATAAAGTTTTGTGTGCGTCACTGCAGGACAGTTGTATACTTGCCCATCCACTTAGCTGTTTGTCTGTAAAACAAGACATTTGAATTTGACAGTAGTGACCAACACAACCCACAGACCCTCCTGCGGAAAATGTCAGAGCTGGTAACTTACTGGAATGTGGCCATTGTGCTGGTTGGCTTTTAAAATCATATGTTTCTAAAAGTGCAGTTTCAGTGGGCAGTAAAAATATTTGTTTTTAAACTCCCCAACATGTGCTCACTGCTGCTCATGGCCACCAACCGGAACAGAAACAGATGCATGTATATGTATTTAGAGCTCACCCCTCTACGTGCTAATAATAAATGACCTGTTGGGTAAAAAAGTAAATCCACAGGCAGCTGTGACTTGAATGATAATAAAGTCAATGGAGGTATACGTTTGTCACAACATCTGCTCTCACTATCGGCTGTTATTCCTCTGCTCAGAATCATGAAGGGAGTGCCTCTCCTTTCAGGCCAACATATGACCCTTGCTCGGTGCCTGCTGCTGGGTAAAGACTTAGTGAAAGAGTTTAACTGCAAACCCACACCATGTGACTTCAATCTGAAATGAACATGAGTTATATATACACAAATCCCAGGTTCTTATGATTTCCATATGCCTGTGGTGTTATTGTTTTTTCTATATCCATTACTTCATAAGTACCCAGAGCCAGAGCTATGTCTTGCATCCAAAGCTGTGTTTTCCTTATTGTGCAGATTTTTTTTTTTTTTTTCATTTCAAAGACAAACACAGAATTGGAACGTGTCCAACGTCAGAGCAAAATGTAGACAAATGTGGTTTTAGCCCTGGGTCATGGGAAAGATGGAAGGGGGGAAAAAACAACTCGTGATGTTAGGAGAAGTGACACTATACATTATGATAAGTCCTGATAAGTTACAGGAGAGTTGAATTACAGACTGTGATTCATATTTTGACGGGGTATCCCCCGGCTGCTCTAGGGAACCATTACTCTGCAGGAAAAAACACAAAACTGTTTTCTCAAATATGTCACATATACTAAAAGGCCACTTTAACAGGCTATTTCAGCCGCTCTGCTGCAGATTGCAGCTTACAATCTCTCCAATGCAGCCAAAACACAGCTGGTCATGCTGCAGTGTTTATCGAGGCCAAGTGAAAACGGCCCGAGGAGGTGTCAAATCCGAGCTGCATTAACATTACCTTGCTGAGTAATAATTAGCAGAGTGCCATTGTCAGTTGCATCCGTGTATAAACAGAAGATGGTGAGTGTGGCAGCGTCCACACAATGAGGTCAGGTGCAGTCGTGGTCATTTTTTCCCACCTTCAAATAAACCTGTCTGCTGGAGGAGGAGAGGCACTTTCAGTGATCGGCCCACATGGACCAGCGGCAGACTGTTACTGGTTCATGCACGGACTAAAGCCAGCAGCGTGTATGCTGGGAGTATTTAATTTACCATGAACTGGTGCCAGTAACACTTTACAGAGCGTAATGGTGTTTATTTGAGTTTTCCCGTGTCCCTGAGTAAGTTCCCAGCACCAGCCCACCAGCCCACCCTCCCGTTAATTACAGAGAGGAGTTGGCCAGTTCGCTTCTCCTCTTCGGTCCAGCTGCTGATTTTACTCCACATGTGCACATGCACATACAAAGACACTACTACCACACACTATAACAATGTCTCAATCAGCACTTTTTCTAATATGTTTCCTCTCTGCTCTTCGTCATAGTTTATCCTTCACATCCTCACATCTCCCACAGTCATTTATTATTACTCTGACATTGTGCTTTTCCTCTCCAGAAGATGTAGTCACAGTGTGTCTGTCACTGCAGTGATGTGTGTGTCATCCCTTCCCTCAGGTCCCCGTGGTCCACCAGGACTCCCAGGGGACAGGGGTCTACCAGGGCCGCCTGGGCCTCCAGGGCCCCCAGCACCAGCTAGTGCCCACATCCCAGAGCCAGACAACAGTAAGACCCTGGACACCCAATAGACTTTATACAGACACACACTCTACACCAAATAGTTAAAACCACTCTTTGCAACAGTAGTCCATCCATATATCCTGATAAAAAATCTACAACCTATAAGGCAACACCACTGCCACCAGTGCAGTTTGGGTGTGTAATGCTTTCCGTCCACCCGTCTGTTTATTCATACCACTTATCCTTTGAGGGGGAGCTGGAGCCAATCCCAGGTGACATTGTGCCAGTGGCAGGGTATACCCTGGACAGGTTGTCAATGTATTGCAGGGTCAAAAAGAGGTCTTTTAAACTCACTTCTTCTAAATCCATATCTGCAGATCTTTAATTATCAAATAATCAAATGTGTTTTCCTCGAGACCTGTAAGCAGCTTCTGGTTGTTATATTCAACTGTTGTTTTCTTTCTGTTGGTTCACAAAAATGGGAAGGCTGCTTTTGTACAGCTTATGAATTCTCACACTTTTATGGACCTGGACGTATCCCAAAGGTCACAAACTTGGATGGAGAGTACACCAATGTCAGACAATCATTTCACCACCTCGTGCATGAACGGAGACATTTCCCTCATGGCTAAACCAGACAATGTGATCCCACGTTCAAACAAAATAATCTTTCCATGAACCCAGCACGAGTACTTGTACACAAATTCAAAGCCTTTGTTCGGGAAACAGCATGACGTAGGTTTTTGCGGACTTCTAGTTTGACACCACTGATATTTATATGCCTTCAGCAACCTCAGCATTTTGGTTTCTCGTGCTGCGTGAGAGCTCTCACAGGGTTTAGGACTAATGGTAAACAAGAGAAATGAGAAACAGACAGGATGACGGTAATCCTTTAACTGCTACTTGCTTCGTATTGTTTATCTGCCAGCATTAAATGGAGGCAGAGACATTTTGAGATTGACACAGACATCACATGCTGGGATGAGAACCTGTCCACCACTGATGTCACTCAACAACTTCCAGATGTAGGCCGTTCAGACAGCTGGGGGGGGGGGGGGGGGGGGGGTGAGAGACAGATGGGGGCCTGCACCGGCTCGTACAAGGTCAACATGTGTTGACTGTGTTGAAACAGTATGTGCTGCACAGGTTTGTAAGCACTGGGTTCCTGTGGGCAGGGGTTCTGTGGGTGCGTAGAGTTTGGCATGGCAATAGTGGGTCATTTCTTTCACATCAAAGTAACACCGGGGAGCACCAGGGGCTGGGGTGGGGGGTTAGAGGGTCCTGTGCCGAGCTTCCTTTGGAAAACACAGGATTATTTGGCTTTTACATCTGCATCAGGAGGATGGAATTCTCCTCTGCAGATCAGGAGAGGATCCTTGAAACCAGCAGCAGCAGCCAGGACTTAAAGCAGTGAAGAGACTGTGCAGTTGTGTAAAAAGTAGGATTTTAGTGCCTCCACACATTTTCATGTCACGCACTGTGCAGGAAATGAAGAGAGCGTGTAGAAATAGACACAGACACAGAGGGGGGCGGCTCTGGTTTGGATGTCACCTCTGGTCCTGATCTGTTGGCAGTGTGCTGCGATCTGGCAGCTGGAGGATGTTACTGGCTCCTCCTCCTCCGTTGTGTGTCTCCTGAAGCGTTACGCTGTGATTGGATCTGCGTATCCTGTCAGTATAAAATGACCCAATGGCCGCACACTTCCTCTACAGCTCGCACGCTCAACACTCTGTTCCTCTTGTCCTTTCTCTTTAGTCAGGCAGTCATGTATGCCTGGTCAGTGTTTACATGGTGGATATGTGGATATGTAATGCAAATGTTTTAATGCAACAATTCATAATTGTATTAATCATGCAGGAAAGTTTGATCTGCTTGTAATAGTGGTTTAGATTTTACTATTGAGTTCAGTTTACTCCTCTGTTGAACTTGTTAGAAGAGTATTTGTTGGAAAACACTGTCCTCTAGTGGTGAATCTAATTTGTGAATTAGTAACCTGAGAGGATCTTTTAGGTCAACAAAGAAAGTTTACAAGTTGCTTAAGGCAGCAGGCTCACACAGCAACAAACACAAAAGTGAAACATAAGCTTTCTTCAGCAGTTCTTAGAGAACAATGCATTTTTCCACAGGAGTCTTTAGGTTCACTTCTCATACATTGCGTTCTTTCAGGCACATACAAATCAAGCCTTGCTGCTCGTCAAATGTATGGAGCATATAGAGGTTTAAGTCAGTGACCTGAAGGACAATACAAAATCAACAAAAAGAGACTGATTACTATTCAAGATCCAATTTTATTATCACTAAATTACAGACATCAGTTTAGATCCTTTTTGCAATACTTTCCTTAACTGCAGCTTCTACATCCCATTAAAATCAGACATTTTGTTTCCCCTCCAGCTCGTAGAAAAGACCTCTTCTACACCAACACGTTTCATGACTCACAAGGATCGCCCGTTCAGGGACCTCAGGGCCCCCCCGGTCCTGTCGGTGAGTGTTTATTTATCTGGCTGTTTATTGTGTTTACCTGTGACTAACTGCACACAGGACGTTTGTGATGTGTTTGACAAACTTCTCATTCATAGACACAAATATTTTTATAGTGGTCATGCTTTACGTACAATAATACAGTAAATTCACAGTCTAGTTTTATCTAGTGAATACTGTTTTTCTAGCTGACACTTTTAATTCAATTTTTCCAGTGCAATTTGGACTTAAAGGTCCAGTGTGTAAGATTTAGGTGAAATGAAACTATTGGCAGAAATTTAATGTAGAATAATCCTCATGATGTTTTCACTAGTTGTTTCATCTAAATTGTATGAATTGTAGTTTTCTTTACCCTAGAAAAGCCCCTTTATATTTAAATACTAAAATATTTACATTGAGGGGACCCTCTCTACGGAGGCCACCATGTTTTTTACAGTAGTCCAGACTGGACAAACTAAACACCTTTAAACACCTCCTTGAGTTTTTATGACAACTGAAGCTACCTCAGGTTCTTTTTCATGTTTGGAAGGGGAGGGTGAGGTGAGAGGTATTCAGCTGCAACATGCAACTTCAACACTAGATACTGTATCACTAAATTCTACACACTGAACCTTTAAAGTCTCATTTTACTTTATCAGAGGTTTCTAGTTTCTGTTTGATTTTAATCAGAGCACCAAACACAAATCATCCTTCAATGTTGAAAGCCATAAAGTTGTAACCTGAAACCTGGCAAAAGAAAACAACAGTTAAAGGCAGCAGCACCTCCTCTCAGTGGGTGAAGTTACTTTGTGCTACTATGTATATCTCTGTCTATTCTGCAGGTCCCTCAGGTCCCAAAGGCCCAGTAGGACCTCCTGGTCCACCGGGACAGAATGTAAGCTCCCTCACATTACAGTTGATTTATAAAAAAAAAATTCCTTGTCATTTTGAATTTCTAATTTGACTCGATGCAGGGGAAATCTGGAGCTGCTGGAACACAGGGCCCTGTGGGGCCAAAAGGAGAGCGTGGGGATAGAGTGAGTGCACTCAGTGCTTTGTAACATGTTTTCTGCATTTCACCCTCCATCCGTAAACAAAACTCTGAGACATGCCTCTGGTTTTTCAGGGTCCTTTAGGTTACCCAGGAGAGAGGGGCTTCAGAGGCGAGCAGGTAAGATACCTCCATCCTGTTAAGATTATTTCCTGAGTCAACGGGTGAAACATCAACACATGTCACAGCTGGTTATATTTCTGTAAACGACACTACCCAGCAGCACTACACAGAGACACCACAGCCTCAGAGCTCGTCCTGTTGGTGTAAACTGCTGCACTGCATTTATTTATTAGTGTTATGAAGTCACAGTAAACTTCGTTTTTTTAAATTTTGTTAAACTCTCTTCACAGGGAACACCAGGTCCTAAGGGAGAGCCAGGAGAGAAGGGCTTGCCGGTAAGAAAGTAGTTAGTGATAGTTCATATGATGGTGACAGAGAAGGGTCAGTTAAACAAAAGGTTTTAAGATTCCTCTGCTGTGTTTTTAATGTTTTCTCTGTGTCTTTCTAACCCTTACTTTTCTTTTATCTCTCTCTCATTTAACAAGAGCAATCTAAATGTAAGATATTTTTATTTATGTAATCATGTGTTCACTTTGCAATGCAATTAATCTATTAATGAATCTAACCACAACATTCATCGCAGGATAGTTTCTCTTCAGTCCATACTTTCCGACCTGTTGATAGTTGTATAGTGTCTGTTATTCATTGGTGATTTTTGTTTGATTATATGTGATTTGTGTTTATCTTCGTGATTTTAAGTATGAAATGTTGTGCTGTTAATGTGTTCTTGTTTTTGTTGGTCCTTGGGGTGTGCTCTGGACTGCTGTCCCTTGTCACCACACTGTCCTCTTGACCCTAAAGCTGTCTGACTCCCTCTGCAAGCTGCTGTCCCCATGGCTACCTTTCACAGTCACCTTTTCAGCATCTGACTTTGGCATATACATAGAAATACAAAAAACAACCGTGCAACAACACCACGCACCAACTCTGACAGAGTGAGAGAATGTGGAATATAGTCAAATATAAAATAAGAAAATAACCATCACCACCATCTCAGCTATTCTGTATTACATCTAATCAATTTGATTGATTTTTAAGATCCACAAATGTATATGCCAAATCATTCCATATGTGTCAGTGGTGGGTCCTGTTGGGCTTAGAGGTGTGGTGCTCTGATGTGAGTGGATACAGCTATCCTCTTTAATCCCACAATGCAACCTTGCATGATTTTATCTTTTTGTGCTGCACAATTTCTTTTATTCTCTGGATGTGAAAGTCAACTACAATGTGAATGTAATCAGTATAATAACATTGTTGTGTTAAAAAGGAAAAAAAGGCAAAGTTTCTCTTTTTTGATTTCGATCCAACAAACTGAAGCCTGAGATGTATGTTGTATAACCCAGAGCTGTTATTCCAACTTTGCTTGTTTACACTGAGCAAAAATCTGTCTTTAGACGAAGAAATATTAATGCAACATTTATTGTGATCTGAGTTGTGAAAAAAAACATTCTTGATGTAACGTTTGGCCATATTGTCCCGGCCTACGTTGTCATCCCTGCATCATTAAAAAATGTAAAAATGCAGCTGTGAGTCAGTGAAACTTTGCCTTTTCTCTTCAGACATGAATTATGTCCTTGTCTTACTAGCCAGAGCATTTCCTAGTGGAATCACTCACCTGGGCACCTACAGCCTTTCCTCTGCATGCTTTGTTTTGTAACATTGATACTTTCCATTTCCGTCATCTTCTTTACTTCTCTTGTTCTACTACTTGTGTTGCTTTTGAAGGTGTGACTCCTTTAACAACAAACTGAATTAAATTTGAATCTATGCTGCTCCTTCTGTCAGCTAAAGATTGGTTAGCATTTGTGACTACAGCGTTAAGAATGATACTTGCCTGGCTTAACTGCAATACCTGACATAAAGGAATGTAGATGGCATGATGGAGGTGTAATACACCTGTGTTCTGTCACCAAAGTGAGGCTGGTGTGTAATGTGCATGCTGACACTGCCCAGCCCAGCATGACAGAGAGTGACTTCATACAGCAGCATGGCCAGAGAATGAGGGAGATACAGAGAAATCCAGGGAGCAGATTGTGTCTGAAGAGCTGGGCAGATGTGTGGACTGTTTTAACCTTCTAACTGCTGAACTGTATTGAGACAAACGCCTTGCATCTTGGCGAGCAGTTCTTCGGCTTGTGCTCTTTACCTTGACGGCTGTATCTATCTTCACAGGGGGACGGAATACATCAGATCAGAGAGGCGCTGAAGATCTTAGCCGAGAGGGTTTTAATCCTTGAGACTATGATCGGTATTCATGGTGAGTAGGAGGCCTGAGGCAGGGTCAGCTTTAGGCAGGGGTCAAATGTGAGGGGGCCGTGGGGGGGGGGGTGCTCAAACTCCCACCGCACCTCACTGTACTGGGACAGGGAGTGGGAACAGTCACGAGCAGCCCCAGGACTCGGGCTGGTGTTTCCACCCCCTCACACAGCCCCCCCTGTCACTGCTCTCTGATAGGACGTTAGCTTGCAGATGTTCCACGACTTGCAGGCAGACCTTGAGCTTCTGGCTCGCAGGGTGACACTGCTGGAGGCTATCATCTGGCCAGGTAACACTGACACATCCCCACCCACAGTCCTGCCGGCCCTCACTGACTTTTTTATTGACAAGATTTAAAGAATGTTGATCAAGCGTTAGAAGCGCAACATTTCTGATTGTTGAATGTTGATCTGGTCACTGGCAAATAGATGTTTTTTTTAGAAATATATGTTTTATGTCTGAAATGTTTTGGTTGTGATGATCCTTCAGTGTCATGGCAACACAGATATGACTGCAAAGGTCCTGAACATGAACAGGCTTCCTGCCAAAGTTTAAACATTTTTGGGTGATTTCAGATGAGCTATTCGTGTATTTGTGCATTTTTCTGTGCTCTTCTCACTGGTTTACAGTGGAGGAGGCTCAGCTGGGAAAAGATGATATCATATACTTTTGCTTCCAAGCACTAGATTAGGTGATAGTTGACTTCACTAAAAAGAACCGCCTTAACAAATACTTAAATTTGCAACAAGAAAGTTGTATTAACTATCTGTGTTAATATAACTTCTTAATTTTAAGTTGATCAGATACATTTATTATTTTGTGTGTTTTTTAAGTTGATAAATAATTTTCTAATCATTTTTGTTGTTTGGTTGCTTATGTGACCGACACCATCAATTCAGTGTGATCAAACAAAACACAAATATACCTGATAAAGACTAAATAAACTCAACTCCTCAAATTAATTATACTTTGTGAATATTTTTAAGATTTTAAACCAAGTCTTAGCGGCTTTAATGTTAAGATCAACATAAATCTTGCGTAATCATGTTTGGTAGGTTTACATGTACCAATAGATGTAAAGTATGTCTAACCATACTGCTGTATATAGAGATTCATTAATGAAATCAAACTTTAGAAAATAATTCTGATGATCAATAAATTGTTTAAGTCATTTATCAAGAAAGAAATATCAAACAGTTAATGATCTTGGCATCTCAAAACACCCACTCATGATGCACTGTAACTACTTGAGAGCAGACTTGACTCAGGACGACACAGTGCACATGTTCACACACACACACACACACACACACACACACACACACACACACACACACACACACACACACACACACACACACACACACACACACACACACACACACACACACACACACACACACACATGGACAGGGAGGCCCCGTTCCAACTGCTGTCTTTCTTCAACAGAGCCTGATCTAGGGTCTGGGGATGGACCGTTTGGCACAGCCTCCCCTAGTTTCTACAGAGATAAACGAGCAGGTGCGCTTCCATATCGACTCGCTTCTCCTCTGTCCTCCGACACCAAGGTTCGAGGGAAGTAGCCCACACCCCCCCGCTCACCCTGAGGATCACGGGCTGGGTTGAATTCCCCCTCCTATAGGTCTCATCGGCACTCAACAGATTTAAACCGCATCTGATACCGTCAGATTTAGGATGGGGGGGGGGGGTGGGGGGGGACACCTCAGGGAAACTTCACTGATACTCCACAATACTTCTCCTCTATCGGGAACTGGAGAACTAGTTTGACCCCCCACCCACCCACCTGTTGCCATAACTACACTCTATCTTTATCTATACACAATACACCCAGCAGCCCCCCTCTCTGTGTCTCATTTTCTTTGGCTACAGAACAGAAGCCTCAGAATATGTTTGAAAAAGAAAAAGGATGATCTGATGTGCTCCTCGAGTACACACAGTTCTGGACAATAAGGGTCATTTAGAGTAATAATTTGAAGGATGAATCAGATGTGAGCAAAGAGACTGGATTTGAGTTTGTATTGCTTTCAAGTATGTAACTGCAACTTGATGAGATTCCATTATTTAAGTATATTGAGCATGTGCAGTTTGCAGGAGACAATTACATAAACAAACCTCTTCTTCTCGTATTAATTTTTGTTATACTTCTATCATATTGTTTAACTCAATGTTATGTAGTGCACTAAAAAATGAAGTAATCTCTACTCTAACTGAGATACATGTTGCTGACAGTGATTTATGGTTTTCTGGTGTGAGTGTTTTTCCCCCTTAAAGTCCACACGGATGAAGTGGATCAACAAACAATAATATATTTACATTTAATCTGTGCAAATGCACAATATTTGCATTTAAATTTGGCTGCATATCAATTGAAACAATCATGATGTTGCATTCTGACTGTCCATTTCACCATCTATTAACACACACACAAGAAAATAGCTAAACTGTTACTGGAACTTGAACCTGTTTTTACCACTGTTGTGTTGGTAAACTGCTTAAACTGTCCTGATGAAAAGACTTGATAATTGTTCTTTCATCTTATATCAAACTTATTGTGAAACTATTTAAAAAATGATCATTTGTAGTTTATTTTGTATGCTGTTGTGTAACCATTTCATATTTTTGAACATTTTTTTTCATGCAAATGTGTTATTGTGTTAAAATAATCCTGTCCAGATGATCGGTGTAATAAAATAATGTTTATTGTTTTTTTTTTAATTGTGTCAAATCTTCATTAGTGTTTCAACAATGTTTTTTCACACACCATCACAATGTTGATAAATTACATCCACTCTCTCCAATGTGCATTTTATGTGTAGATACAGAAGTTCTGTCTGATCATCACATTGCATTTACACTGAATGAAACTCACAGTCTGATCATTAAAACAATTCAACAAGAGGCCCACAGGGAAAATAAAACCATGTTGAAGCTCAGCAAAACCCAAGCATTATTTATGTTAAGTTTACTGCATATGTGCAAATACTATCACAGACTCAGTCCGGGAGTGTGAGGTCATCTAGGTGCTCTGTGGAGGCAGAGGGCTCTTCCCCTTTGAAACCACAACAGCTTGTTCCCCTACACTGTCATCAATAAGCAAAGAGATGGCGCCATCTAGCTGTTTTGAGGCTGCTAATGCCACAACAGCTTTCTCTGTGGGGAAGCCCATCTTCTCCAGCTGCTGGAGTCTGAAAGGAAACACTGGTGTTTTAGTGAATGAGGACTTTAATCCACAAATAAAAATTGATTTCCAATGTTATCTGAGCAGTTTAAATTGTAAAAAAAGATATACCTGCCAATTCACAAAAAATGAAACATGATATGCATGAGGATGTCAAATTCTCACTCACCGCAATGAGGAGACTGATGATTTAGGAACTTCCACTTTTGCATCAGGGTCATCAGGAGCATCCTGTAATGAGGCCAGTATCCCTGCCCTTAGCATCTGCTCCTCCAAAACCTCTGCCTCAGACATTGCTGGAACCTGCTCTATCATCCAGGCAGGAACCGGCTGGCCCCAGGATTGGTGGTTCAGGGTGGACTGGTCCCTCATGGGGGGAGCAGCAGCCTGATCAACAGGTGTTATCTGAGACAGGAATCTAGATGGGTGATAACAGAGGATGATGAAATGTTTAAAATCTGCCACTGCTGATGTTCAGTAAGGCTTTGCTATGAATGAGATGAATCACACCTCTGTGAGGAAGTGTAGGTGGGTAATCTGAACCTCGCTGATGTGGACACATATGCCCAATTAGGAATGAGGTCCAAGACCCTGGCCTCCTCCAGCTCCTGTAATGTCCCAATGAAGGGCAGGCGATCTGAGTGGTATATTAAGTAATATAAAAGGAAAGACTTGAGAGAAAAATATATTATATTTGGTTTAGTTAAGTTAAATGTGCCTGAAAAAGAAAGGATACAGTTATGTCCGATGCATATTGCGCAAAAGTGGAGCAGGGCAGGTGTTGACGGCAGCAGCAGTAACCCAGCCAGCAGAATGATCCAGGGAAGAAACCAGACTGGAAAAAACCTCAGCACCCTCCTCTGCTTCACCTGACGACACTGTGCTGTGAGCATAGCCAACTGAATGGCAGAGTAACCACAGATCCTACTCGCCTCTCCGCCACCGATGAAGAGGACCAGGGTGTAGAGAAGAGGTAATATGGTCATGGTCAGGATGGAGAGGGCAAGGAAGGCGACTGTTCCCCATCGATGCTCCTGACAGGGTCCACACAGCAGCAGGAGAGCAACACTGACCAGCAGAGAGGGCAGCTCATCATGACTGAGGGCGTACAGGAACACATCTGAGGGGAAGGAGAGAATGTGTCATGATTTCATCAACACTCAAACATCAGCTCTGCATTATGATAAAAACTAGACAGGACAATTACCCCTGAGCCTCGGGAAGTCTCCATTTGGACCCAGGCTGAGACTCCCCTGGATGCCACCAGCATACAGCAGCAGCATGAGGATTATCCATGAGCAGGTTCCCACACAGAAACCAGGACGATCTGATCCAAACCAGAACCACACTGACAACATGGTTTTAAGATCAGCCGGGGTTTGTCCTCTCACTGGTCCTTGGTACAACTGTGGTGAACAAACATCTGTAGCTGCTCATACAAAGATACAGAAATGGAAAGGCTAGCTATAGATGAAGAGCTGGATTCTTCAGTAATATACATTAAACTACAACTGTGAAAACTCCTCTACGTCTCGTCACATCTTCTCTGCCAACAACACTGAACCCCTAAGAAGAGTCTCCGAGTTCAACAACAATGTTCTACGATGATAAAACCATGGAAACTCGAGTAATACATGTTTTAAGTAAGAAAACTCCCAGTGTGGAAATGTGTTTACACAGGTTCACTTCCTGACTCTTACGCAGCTTTCTTCTTTGTGTAGTAGCTGGTAATTTAGGGTAAAGGCGCTTTACTGCCACCTACAGGACACACTGCAAGTAGGTCTACACTTTATTATTTGTGCTGCAACCATTTGTTGTTAAATCTGTTTGTTAACAACAACAACAACAACAAAACAACAACAATAATAATAATGAGAATAGTTGAGTGGCCGTGCAGCTCAGATACCTGCAGATTGAGAGCAAAGATGTCATGTTTTTCATGTATTAGATACAAGAAATTAATTTCATCACCCTGAATCTACACTGATCACCCTGTACCTTAAAATTTGCCCAGGATTTAATTTGAATTTTTTTTAATAGTCAGAAAATGATAATAATGAACATTAATTAACAATTTAATACACCATGTAATGGTATAACTACCATATAATAATTTCAGTTTACAGTTTTCTGCTTGTAGACAAAAAAAATTCTAACGACAAAATTGAGTAATGTGATTGTTTTCGCTTGGGTTTTTTATATTGGAGAAATATTTTATTGATTACATGTTTTTTATATTTTTATAAAACGAAAAAGTGATGAACCTGGCAGTTTTTTAAAATTATTTTTATTGAAAACTTGACTCGTACAAATATCAAGGCATTGAAATCATGATAAATAAAACCATAAAACAAGGCACATTATGCACAAATGAAATAACATGAAATTATAAATAGTAAATGAATGAATGAATTGCTTTGTGAAGTCCCATCACCACTGGAAGCATTTCCGGGTCTCTGCTCCTGTGCCGCCACAGCGCTTGCTAAATCTCGCGAGATCTCCTGGTGCTAGTGAAGAGAAGCTGCTCTCCCGGCAGTTAGCTCAGACCTGTCGTCCTGCGCAGATACACTGAAATGGCGTCGGCTCCGGGTGAGTGAAGAATTGTGTTATTCTACACGGACTTTAAAGAAATTATCTCATTCGATGTAGTTTTAAGAACTGAATTTGTTACTTTAAAGACTTAATGTGTATAATCCGTGTTTTTGAGGTTTTAAAATGGAACGTCGCGAGGCTTAGCTAGCGCCAGGCACAGGGGCCTAGTCATGTTAGCTCCTCGAGTCGTCGTGGTGTTCTCTGTCGGCTTATTTCTGCAAACAGACGTGGATTATTTTCAGATTTTTGCAAATGTACCTGTTAACCATGCATTCATGTAACGTATAGTCGGTTTCGGAGCGTCGTGTTGTTGTGGTGAGGGTCGCCGTGCTGTGGTTGTATGGCGACCTCACTACCGGGGTGTGAGTCTGGCGCGCTCACAGCGCTTTGTTTGAATGTGGTGAGCTAACAAACATGTCCTCTGTTGTTCCAGATTACAGCTCCTACAACCAGACCAGCGCCCAGCAGGGGTAAGATCACCATTCACTAGCTACACTTTACACGTATTTAAGTGAACTTTTCACGTGCATGTTGTCCTTTTCACTCCACATAATAACATAATATACATTTAAGTTACTAGGAAAAGAGTTTACAAGTTCTGAAGTTTAAGATTAAAACTTTCGTTTGTAACTTTTTGGGTGACCGATCCCATTATTTCACCAAATGGTCAAAAACTGAAAACAGATTTATGAATCTAAGCTACAGCTGGGCGACGGTGATAAGAAAGCTTCAATGTTGTGTATAGACAACGAGGGCGTATAACACATTCGATCGCCCTTAAAAAACAAAAATGTTAAACAGGAAAATATCTGGATAACATTTATTGTGATAATTATTGATATGGACTGGTATGTAAAATTTGATCTCGATAAAGCGTTTGGCCATTTGTCCATATCGCCTAGCTCTAAATTCTACCATCGGGTTTGTGTGTTGACCCATACAGTGACCTATATTCCACATGACAAGGAACCACTAGCTAACTATATATAAAGTAGTTCAGTCTCTAGAAACTGTAAAATGCTTCTCTCACTTTTATGCATCACCACTACTTTATTGTAAAATACATTTATTTTTCTTCTGACACGCAAGTATATTTAGCTAACAGATAACAATTATTACTCAAATAGGTTTTTGTGCACATCACTTTTAGTAGTGGTATTTTTACTCCTGAGTACTTAATTTGCTACTGCAGTTGAATTAACAGCTTTGACTTGTGTTTTTACAGGTATGCCTCTTATGCTGCGCAGCCCTCACAAACTTATGGACAGTCTGCACAGGTGAGATTCTACATGCCTAAGTAGTTGTTTGACTAGTTGGACTTAATGTGTGAAGTGGTTAAGACTGTGATATTTGTTTTAAACATAACATAGTCTCAGTTTTTGTCTTTGAGATCTTTAGTCTACCTGGCAGCTAACATATACTCATCTTTTCAGCAAAGCTATGGCCAGCAGAATTATGGATCATATGCCCAACCTGCCGCTGCTGACAGCAGCTACACCCAGACAACTCCTGCTGCTGGAGGCTACGCTCAGCAGCAGCAACAGCAGTATGGATCCTCATATGGCCAACCAGCTTCAGGTCAGTTATTAAAGCAGAGAGAAGTGGCTCTGCTTAGAACTACACAGGGTCGACTATGTTGGAAATGACAAAATCAGGTCACAAGCACATTCATGAATTCTTTATTTATTTGTAATCAAGTAAAGATGCCAGTAAAGCGCACAAGAAGTTATTAAATCAAAGTCATATCCTACTGATGTTTTCTTATTGTGAGTATGCTCTAGATACAGTCTGTATGTAGAGATTGTTGCTTAAGCATGTTGCTTAACAAGTCTGTCTGACCTGTCAAATGTGAACACTTAACTCTCTGTTGCTATCATGTTTCTCTGCTATGTGGTCAGACTGTATTAAAGATGAATTGTTGATCTTTTTTGATATTTCAGAATGCCCTCAGGTTTTGGGTTTTATCACGCCCCAGAAATCTTAAGGGTCTTTTGCTAATTGTGTTTTCCACAGCTGGCTATCCTGCTGCTCAGTCTACCACTCACAGCTACTCACAGTCCACCCAGGGTTATGGAGCAAGTGGCTATGACAGCACTCCAGCTGCTGCTGCTCCAGCTGCTTCCCAGTCTTATGGTTCTCAGCCAGGCTACACCGCCCAGTCTGCTTACCCAGGTTATGGACAGCAGGCTGCCCCCACTACACCACAGAGGTATGAACCCCCCCCAATGGTGAACTAAATTACAACTGACATTCCACAAGTAAGGCCATAGCTCTTAAACAAATAATCTGTCTTGCTTTGTCTCTACCAGTTACAATGCTAATGGCCAGCCAGCTAGTTACAGCCAAAGTAGCTACACCCAGCCAGCAGGATATGGACAACAACAGCCTGGTTACCAGGCCCAGCAGGCAAGCTACAGCCAGCAGCCGGGGTACCAGCAACAGACCCAGCAGCAGTCACAGGCTCCTCCTGCTTACCCACCTCAGGCCGCTGGCTCCTATGGGCAGCCTCCAGCCAGCCAGTATGGCCAACAAGGTGGACCACCGAGTTACAACCAGTCCAACCATTACAGTACGCCTTGCTTTTCACACTTGGCTAAACTGTTTTCTAATGGGCATTCATACTTTTCAGTTTAATGTCACTGTAATCATTCATTGACTTAGTTTTAAATCATTTGTGCTCTTTATTTTAGATAATTACAGACAGGATGGCCAGGGTGGCGGTTCTGGTTACTCTGGCTCTGAGTCTTCAAGGTACCCAGGTGCGGGGGAGAGCAGGGGCCCCGGGAGGGAAGGCTTTGATCGTGGTGGAATGATGCATCGTGGGCGCGGCATGGGTCGTGGCATGGGGTAAGTGTATTTCCTTTGCACCTAACCTAAAATGTATTTTAATTCTACAGGTGCTGTGGCCACTTGGGCAGGGCTGAGACAATTCTCAATGAAAACAGTTGGCATAATCAAAATAACATACATTCAATGTATGTAACTTTTTAAAATTGGAAATGCTATAATGATTTGTCAGCAGTCAGTGCTGGTAAATGATCTCTCCTATAATGTCTAAGGACTGAGAGGTGTAGTACGTGCTGACATTGACAGAAATGTAGCTGTTGTCATTCACTTTCTCTCAACCCTGCCTCTCATTTGGCCAAAGGTAAGATAAAGGTCTGTCTTTGTAAATCTATTGAATCTATAGTTGATATTTATCAGATTCCTGTGCATAAACATTTAGATTGAATAACTTATTTCCTAGAACATAATTTAATTAGGTTTTGGGTTACTGAGAAGAATCATGATTGGTCAGGAAATGTGATAGATTTTATTGTAATTTCAGAGTATCACATCAAAATTATGATGGTTTCACTAAGGAAAGTTCAAACTCAATACCGCCTAAGGTCAGTTTTTCACCGGGTTGCGTTATTCACAAACAGATTGGTTAAAAGAAGAATGAAATTAGAGGGTGCAGAAGTTCTGCAGATCTTTTTCAATTATTGTGGTGCTGAAGTCCTTAAATTTGAGTTTGTTGTGAAAAACTTAACCACACAGCATTTGGATTTTAAAGAATTTATTAATAGACCTCATACAGGGCGATGTTGCATCTTTACTCAAGTCCAATATTTGGGTCAAATAATTCCCCATTAAAAGGTTTTTCTTAACCTAAAAACACATTCACTTGTCTTATCTGGTTTGGAAGGCTATCACAGACAATACATATTTGTTCTTGGTTGACTGGCTCAAGGAGGACGCACAACAAGGAATAATGGTACCATAGAAATGGTGGAATCAGATGTGCTAATAGACTTCACTATCACAGCTACAACTACAAAGAGGCAAAGATAATGAGGAACTTGCCCGTTTTTAAGTTTCTCATTGAATTTTGTGCCTGTAACATCAACATTTGTCTTAAAAGATATAAATTCATCAATTTATACCATCTATTGTACTCTAAGAAGTTGTGGAATATCTTAAATGTGTTTTTGTGTAAAAGTTTCAATATTCAGCTAAGTGGAAACTGTAAATTTAAACATTTAGGTAAATATAAATCAAAATCAAATTTGATATAAATCACAGTTGTCTTTCTGTCACATTCCATTTCTATATTTGCCAACCATGAAGTGGCAGTGTTTTGTGGTGTCTCACCTCCATGACGAAATTAAAAGGTAAAATCAGATATAGTGATGCCAAGTAACATGGGAAAGTATATGACTTGACAGACAATATTTGTTTACTGTCACAATATTTTAGCTGTTTTATTGGTGAAGAGACCCCCACACTCAGGAATTTGGTGTAGTGGGATCTAATCTCACACTGGCTACAAAACTGGTTTTCAGGTGTATAGCACCTTTTTTGTATTTTATGTAGACGTGTATCCTTCATTAGGGTGAAATTAGAAGATGGTCCTTTACACATTCACTCGGTTGCCCTTATAGCAATGCCAGTCAGATTGGGCATTTTAATAGTTTGTTCACATTGTTTACAATGAGTTTGGTCCCAACCCAAATCACATTGATTAACATTCAACTCAATGACCAGGATTTTAATTATTACGTATCAGGCCACACATTAAGGTGATCAGAGATTGTATCGTGTATTTGCTTTGGTTTAGACTTTTCATGACTAATGTAAAACTAAAACATGAAAAAAATGTATATGGTTGGAAAGTTGGATTTCTCAAAATATACACAGGCACTTGACCTTACAAATCTTGGTAACATAAATTTGCATCTTAAGATTTGTTACTGGGATGAGTTAAAAAAAATATTTTGGTCAGAACGGTCCTTGAATCATCGGTTTCTTATTTCAGGTTCTTTAAGACTTTTCTGAGTCAACAGTTTCCTGGTGGCACATAGATGACTTGTATCATATGATTTTTGGTACAGTGAACGCACAGATTTGCAGTTTTTTGCAGGGAATTTTATACAATACAGTACTCAAACAAAGTAACTCTGCAGTCTTACTAAAGCAGCAGTAAACCAGAATACATAAAAACAAATTACATGAATAGGAATTTATAAACAAAATAAACAAATGCAGCTGTAGCAAAGAAGCTTTTATACTTTGTAGCAAAGTTTTAGATTTGCACAGGTGTATTTGTTTCCGGGGGGGGGTACACATGTCATTTTGAAATGTTTACAATTGTTTTTTGTGGTTTGGAATACAAATGTTTGATCACATTCTTTGAGCACTTTTTAACATGCTTTGTCACATTTATACCGTACAGGTAACAGTGAGAGCCATTTAAAACCATCTATTCTCTAAAAACTATCTGTACTGAGTACAGAGCCGCCAGCTTAAGCAACAGGAGGGAGCTTAAACAAAGATTCGGGGGTCTGCCTTTTTTCAAGAACTGAGGATGGTGGTTTTTATTAGCATGATGGTTATATTCATTGGCTAAGTGTTTGTTTTTATTTTATTTAACATAACCTTGGTAAATGCTGTAAAACATTTTTGGTGTTTTTTCTTGAACTCTGTATAATTGTAATTTTTAATGAATTACCTGGTGAATGTGATCACCTGACGATGTTGTGAAATTTCAGATGCATTGTATTTTTACCTTTTTATACATTTCTGAATGAGCTGTAACATTTTGTTAGAGCTAATGTTAATGAGGGTTTGCTTGGGTCTGGGCACAACTACAAGTATCAATGCATCTGAAATAATTTCTATCTGTACAAATGTTTGGGTTATGTCACATTTTCAAAAGTAGTAAAAAGAATGTTAGCCATTAACATTATTTTTTTGCACTACTGTATCCACTAATAAACTGTCAATTAGATTGTACTCAGCTTGTAACGGTATGGCACATAGTTAATCATATCCCCTCGATTAACCTGTGTATTTAGAATTTTGGGGAGTTTTTAGCTGCTGTTCGATTAGCTAGAATGTTATGATTACTCCCTCAATCAAGCCACTTTGCTCGAGCCATGGAAGTGGCTGTAAAAGGGAAAACGCCTTCATATCTCCATTTATTCCCCCATAGCGGCGCTGGAGACAGAGGTGGCTTCAGTAAGCCTGGTGGTAAGTTAACGAGTATCACACTGGTTAGTCCTTTAAAAGCCTTACACTTTTTGAGCAAATATGCTTCAAGTATTGATGTGTCTTTACATTGTGGTATTCAAAATTTACAAACACGTCTGAAAATATTGGGGAAATTTTTTTATTTCAAAGCCTGTGACCATTTTCTCTGGGGTACTTGGTATAATTCAATCACTGCTTATGGTTTGACGGCGAGTTTTTGACAGGTTAATAAGACATTTTCACTCAAACATGTCCGTTACTGCTTTTAACAAATCTCAAGACTGAGTTTCCTTTTTTCTTTTTTGAGGATATGTACTGGTCTTAGAGGCTTTTCAAATGACACACAATTATTTGCCAAAGGGTCTGAGGTGTTCTCTTTTTGAATTCAATATATCACTTGTGGGAATTGTGGTGTACCATAAGGAGCCATGTTCAACTTCCCAATATGTCTGACGGAGTCTATAAGGGAGTGTCTGGATTATCTGTTGTAGTACTCAGGTGTTGTACACTGGACTGAAGTTGCGCACACTGACTTCTTTCAATTTTGTTTCTCTCCCTCTGAATTGATGGACTACAGGACCAATGAGCGGCGATGAGCGTGAAATGGGTGAGTTGTCTCGCACCTACCCCTTATTGCTGTTTGTAGTGTTTCACAAAATGAGCCACATTTCTTGGAGTGATACTAGAAAAAGTGGCATTATGTTTTTTTGTATTTGATGTAGGACGCCCTGAAGAGCAGGATGACTCTGAGAACAGCACCATCTACATCACAGGGTTGTCTGAGAAGGCAAACCTGGAGGAAATGGCAGAATTCTTCAAACACGTTGGTCCGATAAGGGTAAGATTAGTTATTCACTCTGAAAGTTGATGTAAGCAAAATAATGTGGAAACTAACAAATTGTCATTGTGTGTTAGATGAACCGCAGACTCGGCCAGCCTGCCATTAACATATACACAGACAAGGACTCAGGAAAGCCCAAGGGAGATGCCACTCTGTCTTATGAGGAGCCAGTCTGTGCTAAAGCAGCTGTGGAGCACTTTGATGGTGTGTTTGAATGACTGTACATCAAACCTAAAAAAAACATCCAGAGATGCATAAATGTCATTGCACCACTTATGAATGGTTGTAAAGAAAAAAAAAAATCTTATTTTTAATTGTAGGGAAGGAGTTCCAAGGCAGAAGGCTCAAGGTATCCATGGCACGCAGGAAGCCTATGATGGGTGGAATGAGAGGGGGCATGCCCATGCGAGACGGCATGATGGGCCGTGGAGGTACTTGTCATCTGTTTTTTGGGTTTTATATTTTTTAGGGGGGTATTCTCGCTGCTGGAAGCAACTTTCAGCTGCTGAGTTTTGTAGCAAGTTTAAATACAGCAATACAATTTTGAAAATCATGTAATTTCCTCATCTGATTAGGTATGATGGGTCGTGGAGGAGACCGCGGAGGGTTCGGGGTACGAGGTGGTCCACGTGGAATGGGCAGAGGTGGACCCACAGGAGGCAACATGCAGCAAAGAGCTGGGGACTGGGAGTGTCCTAACCCGTATGTATTACTTTCATATTTCCAAGTCCACTCAAAACCTTCTTCCTCTCCTATTACAAAAATAACTGTAATTGTCTCTGTTTTCAGGGGTTGTAGTAACCAGAACTTTGCCTGGAGAATGGAATGTAACCAGTGCAAAGCTCCCAAACCCGAAGGGTTAGGCGGTGGCCCTCCATTTCCCCCTGGTGGAGACCGCGGCAGAGGCGGAATGGGAATGCGTGGAGGCAGAGGTATGGACCGCGGTGGGCCAGCAGGAGTAGGAGGCCCAGGTGGCCCTGGGGGTTTCCGTGGAGGCTGGGGAGGTGACCGTGGTGGATTCAGAGGACGTGGTGGAATGGATAGGGGAGGCTTTCGTGGGGCTGGGCGTGGAGGACCGCCCATGGACCGAATGGGTGGCAGAGGTGGAAGAGGAATGGGACCACCAGGTGGCAAGATGGATATGAGGTAGAATTATTTTCTACTAAGTACTAAATATTTATGCAGTCATGCAGTTGCTCAGGTCTGTCATTGACCACTTTTCTTAATTTGTTAAAGGGACCATCGCCAGGAGCGCAGAGAACGACCCTACTGAAGGACAACTTCATGACCGTTCCTCTTTTGGAATTTGATTTTTAAGACGCAGATTTTTAATTTATGATTCCATATTCCAATGGTTATAGAACTGCTGTCAAACATCCTGTGCAGTTTCAAATCGTGTTTCCATATATATTTTTTTTTAAGTTTAGTTTTCCATGTTTATGCTGCATCTTGTATTGTGCATGTTTTTCTGTTTTTTTAAAATGCATATTAGTTTTCACTTTGTATTGTAAAATGCAATATTTTTCATTCATTAACATAATTGCCCCCCCCCCCCCTTTCCCATAAGTGACAATTGTATGATGGCAAATTTGGGAAATACAATTTTACCGATTTGACGTCTTTGTGATGTTGGATATACTCAAGTTTACAAAATAAATTCATAAAGGAAATGCCTAACCTGGTTTGTCTAATCAGTCTCTTTGAAAGTTGTGCAAAAAGCAGCTGTGTGGCAGATGTGTGATTTTGTTGCTGCTAGAGGCATGTTAGAAATGTGGGTGAAATGGTCAAGAAATTACAGTCATCACAGATTCAATTCATACTACAGCAAAACACATTCACCTTTCTGTTGTTTCAGAGTAATTGATGTTAGCCGGCGAGTGTAAATGTAAGTAAGTAAGTAAAGTAAAGTAAACTTCCTTTATTGATCCCACAAGGGGAAATTCTTTTTACACTCATGTTTTTCATTTTATACATGCATTAACCCACAATCCCACACACACACACAGGGCTCAAGACATGCACATTATGGAGAGAGATGGTAGAGTGATGGGCAGCCCCAGGAAAAGCGCCCTATGAGCGATTGGGGGGTACGGTGCCTTGCTCAAGGGCACCTCAGCAGTGCCCAGGAGGTGAACTGACACCTCTCCAGCTACCAGTCCACCTTCCATGATTATGGTCCATGCTGGACTTGAACCGGCCACCCTCCGGTTCCCAAGCCAAATCCTTATGGACTGAGCTATTGTCTTGTCACTTGTGTAGAGTTACAAGCTTCCATATGTCACATACTTTAAATCTCACTTGAGAGATGGTGGAAGCAGTCGCCTCTGTCCCATTCCCATGATGTGGTCAGTTGAATACTTGGTGTGTTGGTAGTGACTTGATCGAGCACAGCTGCTGCAGTTACTCTTCCTGCCAGTAGGAGGTGCAGGTTTGACTGAAACTTGTTCTGCTGCAGCTCAGGAGTCAGATTGATTCTGACTGACTGGAGCTCTGCGTCAGTGACACTGTTGACCTTGTTCATACAGAACACTGAAGTGAGTGACCTAACAGAACAGCAGTAACATACAGGACTTTAAATGTTTCTAATGAGTCCTTTAATGTTACCCCTTGGAATTAAATGACTACGTTGGCACCAGTATTTCTACCTTCCATGATTTATTTTATTTTTACACAATAGACTTGTCATAAGCTGAGATAGCAACAACTAATTGACCTTGTGTGAATCACAGATGGCTGAAAATGCCTTGAAGATCTATCTGTAATTTGATTTTCATTCAGGTATTGCTCTCCTCCCTCTCTTCAGTTGAGCCATATGGCCCTATAAGGTAATCAAGTTGCATTAAGTGCTGTTATTAATGACAGATGTTGATCTTTGGCATTTTTTTTCAACATCTGTTGAACATGTGGCTGTGAAGTCCATCCTGCAGCTCTTTCATGCTTTCTTTTAGTTATAACATTTTCATCTCGATTGGTGCAACATCTTTTGCAGTATTTTCTGTTTAGCCGTCAGGAATTTGTCTAAAAAATGCTTCTTGTCCTGATGAAGTCTGAGTTGAATCACTTGTTTGTTGCTTCAGTTGAACACAGTAGCTTCAACTCTCCTGTGGCAAAAATACAGATGGTGAATAGGCTTCTGAGATTCTATAGGTATGTGGAAAAATATACTGGATGCAGCAGCTGAGCACCAGTTTTACTTTAGGACACAAAACCTTTTCCAACTCCAGGATTGCTGAACGCTAACATCACTGTCTGAGCACAGGGGGAAACATTTAAAACCCCTTTCTCGATCACAAAAAGCAGAGAGGTTGCTCTGTAAGACCTCGTGTATGTACATCAGCATCTCACCTTACAATCCTCTGAACGATGAGACACAGTGATCAAGGTTTGTGTCCATGTGTTGTTTGTTTTTTATTTGTAACTTCTTTTTGTCACAGCTGACATGAAGTTTCTCTCATTCACTGCAGCCAGTTGCTCATGTGGATTAACAGAGCCCTGAATTCTCTCCCTCTCTCTTTACTGACAGAAAAGCTGATTCATCGCGGCCCAGAAAATGATCTCATCAACCCCCACCTTCTCCCTCTCGCCCCTTCTTTTTTTCTCTCTCTGTATATCTCTCTGCTGCCTCCCTTCCTTCTTCTCTTTCTTTCTTTCTTTCTCTCTCTCTCTCTCTTAAACAGACACATGACTCTTTTTAAATGAAAACAAGACCACCCTCTTGGCAGCCGGCTTCGCTTTAATTCAAACAATAACACATTAGGGGAGTAGATGAGCCGCTCCAATGGAGGATTGTTGAAGGAGGGAAATGAGAAGGTGGAAAGATTTTTTTAAAGGCACAATCAGAAGTTTTTCAACATATAATAACAGGTATACCCACATACAATTGAAGACAATGTGGATCTCAGAATTAAAGCCTCTATAGATAATCATAATCATAAAAAAAGCTTAGGTTTGGTTGAGTTTGTATTAAAATGGCCAATAGGATTCCTTTGTTTTGAATCACGTGCTTCAGTTTTTACTTGTAAGGCTTCCGTCTTGTTTGGAGTTCAGCTCACAGACTTTGCTTCAGGCCATCAGGCAAGTTTCTGATGTTTTACCATAAAAACCTGAAAATCAGGTCTCTACATCAACATTTGACTGAAGTTTGGTGCAGAGGAGTCAATAGATCAATACAAGTCTATTATACTGTTTTTGTGAATTGCTGTTGGTCGTATATTCTCAAGCTGGTCGTTGATAGTTTTTCAGATGCATAGAATAAGATGAGGAATCAACTTTTTTTAATTAAAGTTGTTTTTGAAAGAGCAACAGACCTGTTTTCTCGTGCACTGTGACAAACACACATTAGATCATCTTATCATGAGTTACTGTCTTGTGCTGTTTACAGCCTCTTTGACTAGATAATTCTCCATCTCTTCTATATCTCACTATCTCCCCTTTTAATCCTTTATCTCTTGCTGTTTCAGGGTTTACAGGCTCTGTCTCCCAGGTCTGAGATGTTTGATTTGTTCACTGTCTCTCCAAACCAATAATCATAATGTTGCAGAAGTCTTAGACAAAGCTCTTAAAGCTTAACTAACATATCACAGTTCCTTCTTCATTTCATCCTTTAATCATTGGTGAGATTATTGAGTGGGAATGGAAATTCTTGCACTGAGCACAGTGGCTGTCTCGTGATACTGAGATGTAGCTGTAAATGCTTTTATCACTTGAGGCGACTTGGTATAAAGAGGCCACACAAAGACGTCCTCAGTGAGGGACTATGTCGCCAAATAATTTGTTAGTCTTAGTAAATAAAGAATTCAAAATATTTGCCTGTTTTAGCACTGGGAGTAAAAAACAGCATGACTGTATAATGTAGTCAATCCAACAGTCTCAGCAATCAAAACAAACTTGGAAAAACAAGTAAGATCGTTGTTTGCTGCAAGTACACCCACTGTGCCTCGAAAACAATTTTGAGGTTTTCTTTTGCTTTGCAGAGTATTTCGGTTACAATTCTACATTGACAGAGCAAAATCATGTACTTTTTTCTTAATGTGTTACACTTATTTGATAGTATAAGTTATGAAACATGATCAATATTGAAAAAATGATGTGTTAAATTACTAATTTCTCCACCTTCATCAAGGTACAATTACAAATTACAGCAAACAGCTTTAGTCCAATTAAATAATATACAACCTGAAAAAGACCTTTCTGAATTATGAGTACTTTTACTTGTGTTACCTTAAGTATATTTAATGATAATACTTGTAAATGTTTGTTATGATAACCAACATATCCGATTCAGTAGGTGTAGGAGAGCATGTGCTGAGCTGGAGAACATGGGGTTAAGTTTCACATAAAATTCAAAACTACTCTATGTGTTGAAGTTATTGTTAACAGCTTGTGGGCCTGCAGTGTTACACAGGTTATAATATCAGACTCAGTGGAAATCAGAGCAGATGCTGAGTTTATGAACATGGTGTTAAGTTGACATTAAATTCAAAAAGACTATAGTTTAAAATGTTTAACTATTTGTTGGCCTGCAGGTTTTAATGTGGGTTATGATATCAAACATATCAGGTTCAGTGGAAATAAGAGCTTGTGCTTAGTGAGCGGGTCTAGTTTAAAATGTTTAGTATTTGAGTTTAATGTTAAGTATTTTGGGGCCTGCTTTGGTGAATGGGGTTTATGATGACCAACATGACTTCAGATAACATTAGAATAAAACAGAATAGGGTTTAATTCAAAATCTCTAGTTGTTAATTAAATATTAACAGTTTGTGGGTCTGCAGCAGTGATAAAATGTGGGTTGTGATGAGCAACATGTCAGGTTTAGGGGGAGTATAGAGCATATGCTGAGTTGGAGAACATGGGGTTAAGTTTCCCTCCTCTGTGCGGAGCGTTGATCCCTCATAATGGGATGTGCCACCGAGTCGCTCTGCTGCTCTAAGCTACAGCGGGTCAACACATTCAGCGAGAGGCGGCGCAACATGGGCTGAGCCTATTTGCAGGGAGGATGAGCTGTGGAGTCGGTGCTGCTGTACACTGGTCGTGATTTCACCGATGAGGAGGAGAAGGATCTGACCGCCCGCAGACGCGCAGACATGGTGGTGACACGTGGATTTTTATAGCGGACGAGACGACCCACCGGACACCGGGTGGATTAGCCGCGCTCGACGCATGGGCGTGTGTCTCCGTCCGGGAGCGCACACGTTTCATTCCCACTCCGGCTCCCGGCAATGCGCTCTCTAAAGGAAACTGGCTGCGCAGAGACATCCGGAAAACGCATCCATGCGCCAGGGCCAGTGGGCCAGTCCGCATTCAGAAATGCTCGTGGCAACACAAAGCCAGGCTTCAGGGAACTGCGATAAGAAACCACACATGCACATCGGCATGGGTGCGTCAACACGGTTATTTCGCTGCATCCTGCGGGCGAGGCTTTGGAGCGCAGTCGTGCAATGAGACAATCTGGAATCATCAAGTAGACTTTATTGATACATAATCCGACAATATGGCTGATCAGAGCAACATCCAGTCCTCCGCCTCCAAGAGCATCCGGCCTTTTAAATCCAGCGAGGAGTACCTGTACGCCATGAAGGAGGACCTGGCTGAGTGGCTCAACACCCTCTACGACCTGGATGTCACCGCGGACACCTTCATGGACGGGCTAGAGACGGGCTGTGCCCTCTGTCGGCACGCCAACAACGTGAACCGCGCTGCGCAGGACTTCCAGCTGGAGTGCCCGGAGGCTGCGCGGTCCATGAAGATGCCATCCAAAGATGTGGTCTTTCAGTCGCGCAACGTCGTGCCCGGCTCGTTCCTGGCGCGTGATAACGTGTCCAACTTCATCAGTTGGTGCCGGCAGGAGCTCTGGATCAAGGACGTGCTCATGTTTGAGACCAACGACCTGGTGGAGAGGTGCAACGAGAAGAATTTCGTCCTGTGTCTCCTCGAGGTGGCTCGCCGCGGCTCCAAGTTTGGCATGTTGGCCCCCATGTTGATCCAGCTGGAGGAGGAGATCGAGGAGGAGATCCGGGACCAGGAGAGCCTGCGGATCGACGTGGGGCAGCCGGCCGAGCAGAGCGCGCCCAGCAGGTGCTTCAGTCGGAAGGAGAGCAGCCATCACAGCGTGGAGGAGGACGAAGATGAACCCGAACCAGAGCCCTTTATCTGGCAGCCGAAGAGAGTGTTATGTGACATGCGGAATTTGGATGAGCTGGTGAGTTGCATATGAAAAGAGCCATGTATTAGCCTGTGATTTAATATTCTGACCCCAGCTGCAACCCAGAATGTTTCATAACTACATTATGTTTCAGGCAGGTCATCCTAGACCAGTGTAATGATCCTCCAGCTCAGTTTTCATTCAACAGATCTACTGGAATGTCATGCTCCCTGCAGGATGAATCTATTCTCTCACAGGCTTCTCACCTTCATTCCTTGGATACACAGAACCAGTGTTTTAAACAGCATGATTCAGCTGATGGTCCTTCACTCCCACTGTAAAACACAGACATGTGTCAAAAGTCAAACACCCTCTCTGAAAAGATCATGTTGGTGCTATGACGAACACAGGCCCATTATGATTCCCTGTGGTATGGGTGTGTACATGCATCTACACATAACTCAGTTTTCAAACTGTGCTGTTGGATTCCTGCCTACCTGTCAGGGCCAGTGTGTGTGTGACACCTCAATTCTTGTTTTTCTCTCTGAGCTCTGAAATGTCAAGGGTCAACTCAGTGACATTTTACCTGCATTCTTGAACTAGAAAGACGCACAGTAGAGTGTAAACCTCCACCAAGGCACAACAGTTCCCTTATGAAACCACATTCACTAGATCCAGATTTTGGATCTGCACAAAATTGTTTACAATCAGAAATATCAGTCCCCTAAACATGCCTGATTAAGATCCATGTGAGAAATCAAGGAACATGTCTAAAAACATCCAATCAGAATTGAGTGGCTTCCTCTTTGGGTCATGTCCCATCCCTCCACAAAATGTCATGGACATCAGTTGAGTAGCTTTTGCATAATCCTGCAAAAAAAAACATGACCTCCTTGGCCTGAGTTACAAAAGTCAGCTCTGCCTCTACACAATGTTGCAGAGACTGACATGTTTTTCTGTTGATGGTCTTTCATTAACTTTATCCACCATGAATAATCAATACAACATCACACAAGAAGAGATGGATGGATAAATTAATTATTAATAAATTGTGTGCTATCCTCTGCAGCTCCTTTACCTACACTTCCACAAATGTCCTGTGGCCTATGTCCTGTCCTATGGAATTCAAACCATCAACTCTTGCCATTTGCCCTGTTGAACTGGTTGACCTTAGCTATAGGCCCCGCCGGACATGAGTTTACAAGAGGGCACAGCTAACGAGGAGTCAGACAGATAGACAGACCAGCAGAAGAACACATGCTTGGGTTGTGAGCAGGAGGTGGGGGGAGTTAATATTTTCTTGCTGGTGAGAAGAACAATGTCTGTCTTTGACACTAAAGATGTGAGGGACAGCAGAGAGGGAGTTGGGTGGGAGACAGTTGACAGTCACACTGGAGCGAGGAGCTTGTAAGTGTGACCTCCAAAGACGGAAATAGGAGAGCATGTGGCGGAGGATGTGCGCTGTTCGTACTCAGACACTCACTCATATGACTGACTGCTGAGGATTATACAACCTGACTGTGTTTCAGGACAGAAAAGATCAGAGGAGAGCCACAGAGCATATGTCTGTGATGTTCTCTGCCATTCACACTAACACATCCCTCAGCTGTTGGCAGACTTTGACAGATTTAGGATGTGGCACTCCAGTCTGGTGTCTGGTGAATCAAAATCTCCATCCTCCATGTCAATCCTTAAGAAATGGCTTGCATGTTTACGCTGCACATCAGCAACATGAGGCTCGTTACACTAGACACCACAGTGGCAGATGAGACACGGCGGTGTTAAAATAATGCAGCATTATCATGAGTGCTTAACAGTTTTTCTACTTGTACTAAGACATCCTGTCTAATGACTCCATCTCTGTGGTCCAGTTCCCATTTTCTGGCTGAGACTGTCTGAGGCATAATTCCACTGAATCCTGGCCTGATGTATGTATTTACCAGAGAAAAACTCATAATGAGTTCATTTTCTTTTTAAATAGTTTGATCAATATTTGCTCAATCAGCTGCCCGCTCATCTTCTGTTGCAGAACATCAGGCCTCTGTCTCCTGTAGCATCAGTCTCAAGTTTAACCTGCAGAAAACCTGCACGTGTTTCTTTGTATTTCTGTCTGATGCATAAGGCAAGAGATTAGAGACATGATTGCTTAGTTTTGGAGCTGCTTTAAAAACATTTGTCAACTTATTCATGATCTGCTTGCCTATTCATATCCACTGGCATTATTGATCAAATGCCATCAATTAATTATCAGGCCATTACCTCCCACCGAGATGTGTCTCACATGCTTGCACAAGCTGAAATGCTGCAAGTGTTGAGATTCCATTTATAGTTCTGATATTTTTATATGTGAACCCAGTACATCGTGATTGCATGTGTGTACCCCAAGGACGCTCACATCCAATACATCAGACCTCAAGTCGTAAATGTGAATTATATAGTGTATACGTGACCGCCAAATATTTTTATGGCGCAGTGTATCAACCAGTAGGAGTAATACAATTTAGTCTTTATAGGATCATATTTATGTATAAGTATTCACAATCAATAATGAACAGTGCGTTCATTTCTGGTGTGTTATTAACTTTATTCTAGACATGTTTGGTTGGGTGATCAAATTAAACTTCCTGTTGAGACAATACCAGCGTAATGGACAGGATTACGTTTCGTTATTCTGAGTATAAACTAACAGACAGTGATTGCTCATATAGAGCAACTCGCTCTCAGGATATGTGAATATTTAATAATCACCAATTATCACCAGTTATTAGTCTGCGTCATGATCCTGCATCACCCTGTTGGGGTTAATTTCACAATAACAGGATGATTGTCCCTCACGCAGACAACTTAAGCAACATTATAGTGACTCATTAAACTCTGTGATGTGTCATATTAAATAACTGCAGGATATAAAAGGTATTATCGTACACTAATCTAAAACCTGTCAGGTTTACTTTCCTGTTTGAAACACACCCTCATGTAAATACTCACCTCCTGAATGCCTCTCCCTCCGATCTGCCTCTGAGTATTTTCTTACTCATCTCACTGTGGGACGGCTTTCCGCTACAAAGTTAAGGAAGTGGCCGGCATCTCATTTCCTTCATCATAGTTTGTGTCAGTGATACAGTGTGAGTTCCTTTTTCCCCCCCATTCATCCAATCTCCTCATGAGTGGCACAGACAGCAGCTGGTCCACACCACTGTATAGGCCACATAAACATAAAGTTTATCCTGTGCATTAGGGGATTTTCTATAATATTACCACTATACAGGGATTATAACAGTGACTTTGATTGAAGGAGTATTTTCCTATATGCTGCTTTGAGCCTTAGGGAAAGGAGCATGGTTAGTTACCAACACAAATAACCTTTTTGTATATTTTCTAGGTCTTTCTATTAGGCCTTGGGCAAACGGACATATATAATAATTAAAACTGGACTCACTGACCCCTTAATGATAACTCTAATTGTTTACCCCATGCATACAGGCATCTATAGAGAACAATATTTGAGCTCATAAACAACAGACCAGAAGAGCTTCACAGCCTTTGTCATCTCCCTTCGTTCATCATCCTTTCCTTCTTCCTGCTCACTCATTTTAACTGCTTCATGTCTCTTCTCACCCCAGGCCTCAACATTCAGCGCTTGTTTAGTTCATATTTTGTGTGAGCCCTGTTTCCCCACCACCACCATCCCCCACCCCTGTCTCCACTGGAGATGATAGCAAAGAGCAGAACAATATGTCTTGTTGGTGGCGCAGAGGAGAGGAAATGAATAGACTGCCACCGTTGGCAGCGAGGTAATCAAAGGCTGACATCTCCATCTTTGGATGGAAACACCAGCAGAGCAGAGGTGAAGGGTGATAAAGCAGTGAGAATGTGCGTATTATGTGTGTGTGGCCACTCTCGTCCATTAACCTTATGGTCCAATACATGCATTCATGGAATAGAAAAGGGGAGTAGAGGACAGATATTGTGCCTAGAGTGACTTTACTGTACACTCTGTTAAACCTGACTGCTGTGAATGTGGCTGTGGGAGGCAGAGCTACAGTAGAGAGAGTGGAGGGGAAAAGTAGGTCATCATGCTCTGCATTGGGTCACACTTACACGCTTTGCTGAGAGAGCGTGGCATCCTTCACTGTTTCTCTCTCTTGTGTCACATGTCACATGCAATTGTGTGGCTTTAGTGTTTTACAGGTTATTTTCACATTAACAGCAGAGAACAGATCACGTCACTGTTTTCCATGCAGCGGGGTGGAAACAGCTGACTCCACACTTTGCACATCGCAGGCTTTACATCTTTATTTGCAGTGTTTTGGTGCTATGAGCTGCTTATCTTTTGTATGATTATCATTTAAGTTATCTGAGCAGGCCACTGTCTGTGTGAGTGATCCTGCCTGCTTCGGACTCTCAGCTGGTCTCAGACAGAGATTGTCAGGATGACAGAGAGTCCTCAGACGGACATCGATTCCTCTAACCTTGCATGTCAGGAGGAGAGTGCTGAGTGTTGTGGAGCCTCATCAAAACAAAGTGGCAGATGAGTTAGACGCCGGCGTGATATCCAGCTCCCTGCACCCACTGATTACACTGCTCTGTGACTTACAGAGATGAATGACGGAATTATTCACCTTACAGCACTTGATGTCCATTAGATTATATATATATATCCTCCCAGCCCCTGATGGACTGTTTGTCATGTGGCCAGAAGACAGACATTGATTTTTTTAAAGCACGGTTCTCTCTGATGATATCTGGCCAAGTATGATTGCTTTTTTTCACCCCTATCAAATGGTTATTTTGGATGAATAATTCAACATTTTTGAAAGGAGACATCTTGCAGAGAGTTAGAGGAGAAGATCATAACCACACCCATGTCTGTTTGGTAAATATTTAGCAAGCTCTGCTTATGTTAGCTTAGCATAAAGACTGGAAGCAAGGGAAAACATGTAGCCCGAGCTCAGTTTATAAATTATATAAATGTAAAACAATCCATCATAATATAATCCACCTCTAAATCTCACTAATTTACACACTCATCTGTAAAACAAGAATCAATCTTTACATTTCTTTGTCAAGACAGTATGAGGCACTCCCTCCCAGAAATAGCCTGGTACATAACACACACTGAACCTTTAACTGACTAACCCAACCCTGATCCCACTCTGTATCTCCATCTCCACCTCACCTTGGTCCAGCTGCTAACAGCCTCTAAATACCTTAATTTCCATTTCTCTCCAGCTCCTCCCCTCAGGCTACAGGTCCAACGTAATTAGAAAACATAATTATCATTCGTCCAGTCGTTCATATCCTCCCTTCACCCCTTAGGTTGTTTCAAGAGATCATTTGTGCAAAGGAGGCAGTTTCATGTTTATGAGATGCAGCCTAGTCGTCCATAGAGGAGATGTTTATCCAGGCTGTCAGACCAGCGGTTTAATAGGAGCGTAGAGTCTTATATGTGGCTGTTTTCGGTGTGTGTTCACAGGATCTAGGAATGTTTACATGTGGGTGGTGGAGCTGTAACCTCTCCAAGTTCCAAAACATCTCCACCCCGCCAAGTAGTCGCCCCCTGTGGCCTAGTTTTCATATCCCTCTGTGCTTATCTGATGGTGAGGTTGTTTCAACTTGGAAAGTTGCCAGTAATGACAGAAGATCCTGTTTCATAAAAGAACAAGGTTACTTTTATCTGAATATGCCTCATATGCTGATATTCCTCGAATAGCACTTTGTTTTCTGCCGTAAACCTCTTCCTCTCTACAATTGTTTCACAGAAATGCACAGGAGTGAGCGCTGGAAACACCCTTGTGTAAATTCCTGTAGAGTGAGATGTTGTAATGATCCGTTTTTATTGCTGTTTTATTGACAGAGCCAGTCACTGCAGGCCAGCTCACCTATGTTGGATGAGAGCACTTGTGCAAACTGTGTAGTTGTACACGGCTTGTTCAGTACAGAACAGACAGATATTCAATTAGTTAATGTACATTTATGAAGTTCAAGTCCCTTTCTGAAAAAATGCATCACAAAACAAGGAAGTGAAACTCACAACTATTTGTTGTGTATTCTCATGATTATTACCAATGGATTCAGAAAAAACACTTAGTAAAGTAAAACCAAACAGATAACGTTTTACATTTGCTTTTTAATGATATCATTCTACAGTACACAGTCTTGTACAATGTGACATGGGAGTCCACCTCACAAAACAGTAAAGAAAATGTGGATCTAAACATCTTTATCTCTCTCCTCCTTCCATTTCCTCTGTTCATCCCCAGGGTTTGGGCAGCCCTCAATCTCAGCCTATCTCCTCCACGAAAGTCCTTTAAAATGTTTGTAGGTCAGGAAGGAAAAGAATGAAGAGATTGTTGACTCACACTGAGCACATGACGCGATCTGAGCAGGGGGTTGTAGGAATATTCGGTGTATTTTCTTGTGCAGTAAGCTGCACGGAGACAAACCCACCTTCTCAGTTTCATGGGGAACGTCACAGCGGTCTCATAATAATGAAAATGTTTCTCTTGCTGCTCTTGCACAAGCATCTCTGCATTCCACTCTGATACAGCAGATTCCCAGTATAGGGGCACGATGTGGATTGTTCAGACGCTGTTCTTTTTTCTCTCTCTCTCTCTTTTCCTTCTCAAACATCTGCAGCTCGGACTGAAAGTGTCTCTCTTGTGACCTGCACACATCTATAATTCATCCTGCAGTTTTTCTCACTGTTCTGTTTCCACTTCCGCATGTTTCCTGTGTGACCTTGTCTCGCTCCTCCATGCCTATCTCCCACTGTGTGTGTATGTACGCAAGTGGAGGAGGACATGGTTAAACATTTTACTGAAGTACAAAAGTATACTCAAGTAATAGTGTCACATTATTAGTGCCATGTATTAAGAGAAGTGTAAAGAGTGTGGTATTTTTCCTTATGCAATGTTCTAGGACATCATCAACTGTTTGTTATACTGCACACTCAGTTTAATATAAGAATAATACAGACTCTTATGAGTGAGTCTCAGCAGTGACCTCTTCCAAATCTATTTTAAATGTTTCTTCACCTGCTGCAGGAGGTGGGCTCTAAGGTTTACCTGCCCGCTCTGATTGGATCAATGGACCGATTCTGGTCTGGTTATTGGTTACTTTTAAAAATATGTAAAATAATGTAAACACATAACGCAGTGTATTTTAAGAATATAGGGTCGAAAGTACAGATATTTGTTGATATATGTTGTGGAAAGTGAAAAGTATCCCAAAACAAATCTACTCAATTAAGTACAGATACATGAAAAATATACTCAAGTACAGTAACAAAGTGAATTTACTTTGTTACATCCCACCACTGTGTGTATGTATAAGCAAGTATGTATAAGCATGTGTGTGTGTGTGTGTGTGTGTGTGTGTGTGTGTGTGTGTGTGTGTGTGTGTGTGTGTGTGTGTGTGTGTGTGTGTGTGTGTGTGTGTGTGTGTGTGTGTGTGTGTGTGTGAGAGAGAGAGAGAGAGTTCATGTGTGTATTTTGGTTTCAGTGTGTGTATCCATTGTTGACACAGTAAAGACATGGGAAGAGCACACATTTCATGTGAAAGGTAAATAGACTAAACAGATCAAATGTCAGGGCTGCTATTGATTAAGTTTTTATTAACACACCTCATGGCTCAACTATGTCCTCTGCTCAGTGTTTCATGTGAGAGACGCCGTGTGAGCGCTGCACCTCCTCTCTGGAGGAAAACTTATGACCTCAGCTCTTGGGGGGAGTTGGTGTTCTGGTGCTAAGAGAATAGCTTCACTATAGCAAGAATGAAAAAATAAGGCAAACTGCACGGTTAAAAAGGGAAGGGTACGGCTATGTGTGTGTGTGTGTGTGTGTGTGTGTGTGTCTGTTGCCATAGCAATCTTTCCATGAAGTCACTGGCTGGGGTTTTTCCAAACAGGGCTGTAGTCCACCCACTGACACAACGACAGACGGACTGACAGAGCGGAGAGACAAGGGCAGAGCGAGCAAGCAGATGTAGAAATGTAAGCAAAACAAAGAAAAGACAAATATAGGTCTGGTCAGCTCGTGAACTCGACTAAAAATAGAGGCTGAAAGGCAACAAAAAGCAGCTGAGTGAGGAGGGGAGGGAAAGAGAGACACAGGTGAGAGGGAGAACAGAGAGGCAGGTGAGATGCTGCTGAGGCTTACCGCTGATTCCTGCCCCTTTAATTTACATGGCAGAGAAAGACGGGTGCTATTTCAAGAAAATAACATGGTGCCTCCTTAATCTTCTGAGCTCACTTTAATGTAGGTGTTGTAGGCCAAAGACACACACACACACACACACACACACACACACACACACACACACACACACACACACACACACACACACACACACACACACACTACAAACAAGCTACATCCCTTTAGCTGTATTGACAGCCTGAAAGGTGCTCTACTCAGCCAAAGGGAGGGAGCTCACAACTTGAAATACTTCTCTGATAAGTCATTTGATGGCTGTTACTTTAATAACATGCACTCCCTCCCTTTGTAATGGCCGCCCTTGAACACACACACAGGTAGCTGTTCTCATCCTCCTCTGTTTTCCTCCGTCACTGTGCTGCTCGACTTTCTCTCCCTCCCCTGCCCGACAAGTACTCACACGCTTTTGTCTGAGAGCGAGACGCCAAGAACAACATGAAAGTTGTCCAGTCCTGCATGAGCCGGGCCCTGCGCTGCACAGGCGGGTCTCGCTCCACCCTGCAGTTGTGTCTGACTCCAGTTTGCTAATAAGCACCCGCGACCGCAGCAAGGGCACGGGCCCTCGATTCAAAACCCAGCTGGCAGCACGGGGGCCCTGCTGTCATCATCACCACCGCCAGTCTGGTTTATGAGCTCTCTCTCTCTTCCTCTCCTCAGTTTGTGATGTCACCAGCAGAAACATCATCATGTAACAGTGCAGGGAGCTGCAGAGGGAGGGCTTTCATTAACACATCCACATTTGTATTTTTGTGCTTTTGTGACACTTTGCGGTGAACTAAACTACCAAAATGTTCTGGAGGGATGAGACGAGGGCCTCTAATGTGGTCAGAGAGCGGGGCGGGGCCTTTCTGCACTGGGTAGGCGCTTGGAGTAGCAGAGCAGTTGACAGGAAGATGACGCACACTCACTCCAACACCCTCATATATCCCATTTAACTGCTCGTTTCTCAAACCATACAACAGAGTCATTGTGTTGCTGACACATAGGACTCAGGACCATGGGGCTTTGGTCAGTGTTACAGACATGTGTCTATACATGATTTCATGATTTCACATGGGGGCACTGACCTCAAGAACAGGAAAGGCTGTTATGTTCTTTCCAGATGCATGAGTCATGTTTGCGAGCTCTGATTAATGTGTTTTGTCCTCTTCAGGTGCGAGAGATCCTGGGCCGATGTTCCTGTCCAGCTCAGTTTCCCATGATCAAGGTGTCAGAGGGGAAGTACAAAGTGGGAGACTCCAGCGCACTGATCTTCATTAGGGTGAGCTGTCATCACCACAAACATCCGGATTAATTATCCGTCACTGTGTTACATGTCTGTGTAAGTGTTACTTTTTATTTTACAGATGAAGGTACAATCTGCTCCATATGAAAATGTCCAGTCAGTGGAAACTTTGAACTCTAAATGTTTTGAGTTAAACACGTTTTTTGACTGTGAAACCATCCATCACCTGTGAATTTAAAAAATCCAACCTAATGATTAGCTGAGAAAACTAGATAAATTTAAACTCTGATTAGAACATCTCCCCTTACTCGAGGAATGCATTTGCTAGAAGCAACATTAAAGGTTCCTGCACATACATTGGGTCTAATTTTAATAGTTTAATTCATCATTCTGATTTGTTATAACATTGTGTTTTCCATGTTAATTACTAAGTTCCTGCAACATCACAACACTTTTGAACAAACTCCCTCAAATGTATCAAAGCTGCCTCGAAAAAAAAGGGGTGAATGATAAAATTATTATTACAAACTGTTCACACAGGAAACAGTTATCACAGTTACAGAACATCTTCCTATATTAACTTTGATTCGAAAATACCCGGCCCCTGCTGGACTGGACGAGGTGGCAGTGTGTGGGTTCTTTTTCATCTTTTCCTGTTATTGTTACCCAGCAGCTGCCAAAAATGTTAGAAATGTATACATATATGTGCCTCCACCATCTTTTCCATAATTTAGGGATTATTCTGCTGCTACTGTTTATTGCACCCACAGACTTTGAGGTAAGAAAGTGCTTTTGTGAGTACATAACCTATAAATATAATCAAATCTCCACAAGTCAACATTACTTGATACAAACTTTACTGATCCGTTTTACACTAAATGTTCAGCTCTATATACACAGGCTACTTTGGTCCACAGCATAAAAGAGCGTGAAGCCTGTGGTTGTACGGAACCATATGGTACAAACATATGGCATCATGTGTTTCAACATGAGCAGGGTTGTATACAGAAGCAACAGATGAACCACTCTGCTGCTCTGCTGCATCAAAACCTACAGAACTCAACAGTGTATGTAAAACATTATAATTTCTCTCTCTCTCATGGCTCACTCCCAGGACTGAACTTTTTTTCCACTGAGACACAAATAGAGCTTTAGGTCATTTCCTGACTCGGCCCTTATCTTGCCTCTAGCCTGTTTCTGCGAGACTGCTTGTCTCAGTTTCAGGTTGAGAGCCGCCACCGTAGCCACAGCAGGCCTCAGAGGACTGGGCAGGGAGGCTGGCGGATACCAGGGATCGATTTGGTCTCACTTACCGAAAATGTACCACAGCCAGATTAATGGACTCTTTGCGTGGCTCTCCAAGTTGCATGGACAGGACTGGGCTGCATGACTGCCCAGTAATGTCAATATTTCTTCACTTTGAGCAGCGCCACTTCATCTAGACAGGGAGACGTGATACATTTAACACGCTCAAATATATGACACACTACTACTTCTACTTCTCTTCATAGGGAACTGCATATTTATTCAAAAAGCTAAAGTCACATGAACTGACTTTAGTGCAACTAATTTTAAGGGACTGTTTGTTGCTGGGATTTTTTATTTCTTCTTTGGAAACTCCCCTTGACATAGAAAAAATAGCATTGTCCATTTAGTAATTTAAAAGCAGTGATTTATGCTTTGACAACAAAGTTTGTTGTCAAAGCATTAATAATTTAAGATGCTGGTATCTAACCATTAGTAGAACAATCATTTTAAAATAAGCCACCAATAGATTAAGAGGGGAATTTCCGAATGTGTTGCAAATCCATTAAAGCAGTAGATTAAGATTAACAGTAGATTTGTAACTTCTTATGTTTTAAGATGCAGACTTTTAAAAATGCATGTATTATTAGAGACAGTTCATCAATATATTAAACCTGGGTCACTATTAAGATCTACATGCAGTCTATGTTTTCCTAGACCCATCTCTATGAAAGATTAATATTGATTTTAAGCTTAACTGTCATGGGAGAAATAAAGTCTGAGACTGAGACAGGATTGTTGTCCTCTGCTTGTGGCACTTTTATGATCCTCCCCCCACAAAAAGCCATTAATTGTTCCCTCTCAAAAAATTAATCCTGCCAGAGTAAGGAAAAAAATAAATAAGCATTCATTATATCATAAAAATACATAATCCTCCATCCACCCCTTTATAATTTTCATGCTGTCCGTAAGGTGGAGTGAGGAGTGTGTGTTGAAGCAGCCCGACATGTTCGTCACAGACTATTTAAAATGAGCCTGTCTGGGGCAGGACTCCGTGTTTGTATATGTGCGTGTGTCTGTGTCAGGGAGCATTCGACTTGTCAGATTAGCTCTCTTCATTCCGTCTCCGCCCTCTCCTGATTCCTCACTGGGGGATGACGATGGCCATCCATATGCCTGATCCGCTACAAGTGCACCCAACACATTTCCTTTATTCCTCCAAAGGGCAGGAAGCAGGCAGCCGCTTTTGAAAGCCAACAAACCCCTATTCAGCTGCCAAAGCTGCTACAAGGAGCTCAGGCTGATCGAGGGGCTGAAGTGGAGAAAACAAATGGTCGAAGGCGCCGTGCGAACAGAGGGAGGGAGTTAATAAGGCGTCTTTGTCCCCAGGGAGGCATCTCTGCTAAAGGGGAGAGATGCCTTCAGTCGTGGGGCACAACAGCTGAAATGAACCATTAGTTTAATTTTTGAACCGAAAAGATCCAAGGAGAAATTTGTTCAACACGCCCACGCAATGATGACAAGAAGTCTCTCTGTTCACTGTTGCCATAGAAACAGGGACTGGGTCTCTCTCGCTCTTTCACTGGTGAAGACGATGATACCCCTTCAGAGGTTTTGGATCTGGAAGCTTAGCCACAGATTGAAAGGGAAGCATGGTCCCAAAACATGTTCAGCCTCAACAGATGTGCTGCAGCATCATGCATAATATATGAAATGCGTTATAATAAATGTGTTGCAATGAAACAAAAATCATTTACAAAAAGGGTCTATTGTTATATGAGCTGCCTGTCTGGAAATTCACTCTGTGCAAGTAGCATTTTATGACCCTTGATAATTGTCTTTATAGTCATGCAATTATCACACTGCAATAAGACATTTGATTATTTGGATTCCCGGTGGCTGTTATTTGCTTCTCTACAGTCAAAAATTAATTATAGGGGGATGTGAAGATCTAAATCAGTTCCTCCTGTTTCTTCTTGATGGTATCGCAGCGATGCTACAAACATGATCTGAAACACGTTCAGCCCTGTTTCTCACTGCTGCTTCATGATGTACACACAAACAGTAAAACACAAACCTGTCACTGACATAATGCCAGAGCAGTGGAGAGTATAAGCAGTTTATACTCTCAGGTCTGATAGAGATAAGCAGATCAGCTGTTTTGATGGATTTGATGTAGTAGAGGAGAAAGGCCAATGAAGAGACTCACAGTGGATTGTTCTGAGAGAAAAGACAAAGGTCAGACTTTGGTGCACAGGCCGAGTCTGAGACCTCAAGAGATGAGAGATGAGTCGTAATGCCACGTGTGATTTAGTGGGGAAAAAAACTGTGCCGGCCCACTCTGATGTACCATTATTGCTCTGCCTTGCATGCCCTTCAGAGACACGGCAACAACCTTTAAAACATGTGGGGACCGACAGTCCCTGTTACACAACCCGAGGCAGGGGATACATCCACAGGGCTGTCACATCAAGCCAAGTGTGCTGCCTCTGTGACGGCAGCTTCTGCCTGGAGGGAGCAAGGATCCTCGGTGTGATCTTGTGGATATGTGTGCCTCAGAAAGCAGAGGAGAGGAAGAAGTGACATATCCACCAACCCCCCCTCTGTTGTGGCTACCCCCCCTCCCCTCTGCTCCTCTCACCAATGACTGAAATCTCAGCTGAGGAGCAGGGAGGACAGCTGGGGGGGGTTGTTACCATGCTAATTCACCCTGCTGCCCTCTGAAAACAGGGTAGCCAGCTGAGAGGCATGAGAGAGAGAGGCCTAAAAAAGTCTTTCACAGCACTTTGGCTCTTTATTATGCTACCGTACTCTTGTTTAATTGTGAGTTGGCATGGCAATGGACAGCCCTCATAATGGCAGCAGCTGGGGGGTGATGTGGGAGAGGGAGGAGGGTGGGGGAGGGAGAGGGGGTACAGGCAGGGGTGCATCTAGATGTTATATAACACTGAGGCCTACAGCCAGCCTTCGACAGGCTGCCCTGCTGCTGGAATTTGCATATCTATTGACTTGTGCAACATGTGTGTAGTTGTGTGTTGCCAATTTTTTTATTGTGCATGAATTTGTATGTAATTCTCTAGTGTTTCTATTGAAGCCTTGTTTTCCCTTTTCTCTGCCTCAGGTCCTGCGCACTCATGTGATGGTGCGTGTCGGAGGGGGCTGGGACACATTAGAGCACTATTTGGACAAGCATGACCCGTGTCGCTGTGCTGCTTTTGGTGAGTTCACTTACTATTCCTCGTCAGGCCCTTACAAAACAACGTTGTTGTTGTTGTGTCTCTAAATAGAAGATTCATGTCTTGTGTGCTTGGTTCGGACTAGGAGCATCCCAATGTTTGCTGGTGACATGATTTGATTCGGCCTGGGGTCTTTCTGTGTGGAGTTTGCATGTTCTCCCAGTGTCTGCGTGGTGCCTCCCACAGTCCATGCAGATTTAGGTCAGGTTAATTGGAGACTTGAACCTTAGGTGTGAATCTGAGAGTGAATGGTTGTCTCTGTATATTTTCCCTGTGATGGTCTGGCAACCTGTCTACAGTGTACCCAGCCTCTCATGTCAGCTGGATTGGCTCCAACTCTTCTTCTAAGGATAAGCAATACAGATAATGGATGTATGGATGGATGATAACAACAATCAGTCTTTACTACTAAACCCTGACCAATAGAAGATAAGATAATCTTAATTAATCCCATTTCAGGGAAACTTGCTGCATCACAGCAGCGTGGGGATAGTAAAATATAAGGAATATATGAAATCACATCCAACCAAGAAATGTATGTCTGAAATGATGAATATGTGGTTACTGTGATAATTCCTCGACCCTGACCTGAACACATAAGTGTAGCAGCTCATTTCAACACACACAACATTTTTTTCCTGCTCATAAACGGAACCACTCGATCTTTACAGTCCCTCTGATAAGCAGCGAAGTGACGCATCTTCATAACTATGCTGGGTGAGATGGCCCCTCCTTATCCAAACTGCTGCTGAGGCAGTGACGTCTGGGTGAACTCTCTGGCCTGGACAGCTGACACAGGCTGAAATCATAATTGGTGTTAAATTTCTAGCCACAATAGGCCACGCTGAAGATCACATGGTGTTTATGGAAATATGTGTTCTATAAATGTTCTCCCTAAATGGTGGGATCATCGGCAGTTCTTTTATATGCTTGTTCGAGAAGTAAAGGTTCCTCAAAGGAAGCAGAAGTGTATTTATTCAACTGCTGCTATGCTTGATGGCATTGATGTGGTTAGTTATGATGCATTTGTTGTCATTGGGTCTTAACCGCTTACTGACCCTAACCCTCTGTCTCCACAGCCCACCGTTACCACCAGGCTAAAGCCAGTGGCCAAGGTCAGGGGACCCACAGCAAGTCCTCCAGTGCCCACTCCTCTCGCTCCACCAGCCCAGGACCACACTGGCGAAACGATGGCATCGCACCTTACAAGCCCCCAGACAGGCGCCCCACAGAACCCCCCTCTGCTCCCTGTGCCACCTCCTCCTCACGGCCAGGCCGACCCCAGAACACCTTGGGCCACACTGAGCCTGACTCTTGCGGAGCTCGGACTCTGCTTCCACGGCCGCCAAGGGACCGCTCAGAACCCCGCCACTTTAATCCTCTCAGGCGAGTGTGTGTTCATACGCAGGTTCGGGTTGTGTGCGGATGATACGATAAGAAATTAATCTCTCACAAGAAGCCTGGCAGGATGAGCTTAGTTTTTTGTCACTTGCTCTTTCAGGCCCAGGCAGCAGACACACACACACACACACACACACACACACACACACACACACACACACACACACACACACACACACACACACACACACAGACAGACATGCCAGGAAACCACAGATTAGACCAGAGCAGATTTGAACTAATCTCAGGTGACATTGCCTTGTAAAATCCTGACACAGTCACCCTACAGCGACCCCTAGTGGCTACAAGCAAGACATTAAACATGGCTGGATGAATCACAGCCAGAGTGGAAGCAAGTTAAGATCTTTATCAGTAGCTGTTTCTATGGGGTTTAAAAGACAATTCCAAACTTTCTATGCTCCATGAACTCTGGAAAAGGTTTAGTTGGTCACATACATCCCTCATTGTCAAATTGTCAAAGCACCATTGTTGAAAATAATTAGGAGCTAAATGTTGGTTTACTTTGGCCATCAGCCAACGTGTGGCTCATTTCTTTATTGAGTGATGGCTCAGACCAGACGTCAAGGCAGCGACTCATTTGAATGAACCCTGTGTGGGTGCGGCATCCCTTAACAAGCGCGCCAGACTAGATAAAGACTAATCTCACGACTATCCTCAGACAACTGTTCACAGCTAACTGGGGAAGTAGGTCAACAGGTGGGTTCCATGCAGGCGACTTACCTCGTCTGAATATGTACAAATCTAATTTCTGAGGATAACTTCAGAGGTCCAGTTTAATTAAAGTCACAACCAAGTGATTAAAGGAAAACAAAACACAGGACTGAACGATGCTGTTATTTCATATTTGACTGACATGTTGATGAGGACACAGATTCCAGACAGCAAGTCAATACGCAGTTTTCTTATGCTTTAAAGTTTTAGTTACAACAGAAACATTAACCATAAACCAAGATGTAAAACACGTCAATATGCTCTATCATTACTAGTGTCACCCCTGTCTAGTTGTTTGCTTGTTGGTTTGTTTGTGAGCAGGATTACACAAAAAGATGTGCTAGGATAGGGAAGAACCCATCCAATTTGGTGCAAATTCGGATCAGGTTGTGGAACCAGGAATTTTCTTTCACCTTACTTAACATTGTGAGATCAGGCAATCTTAAAATTTCAACATTTTTCCCAGAGAATAATTCATGGATCTTGATGACAAAACATTATACATATTTAGTGGACTGAATGTAAGAAGTTTGGTGTGGCTGGATTGAATTTAAGGGGCCAGTTTGGCCTCTGTTGATATATATTGTTTTAATACATAATATCTGCATCAAGTTATCTTTTACACACAATCTGTCCTCATAAAAATATATCTAGGTTTTCTTGCCCCTATAAGTGAACTGGATTATACAGTTAAACCTGATGGTCCCACTGGTGCGTGACAGTGCAGTGACAGTCTGGTTGAGAAAGGGCAGTGCTGCTGTGTGTTGGGTCAGAAAATCTTCAAGACGTTTAATCCTGCTCCCACTTGTTCTTAACTTCCCTGTAATCCCCCTGGCTGTCGCTGTCCACTGTTCCAAGAAGCACGGAGCCTCAGGTCACAAACACTGTCTGTGTGCCACAGTGGCTGGTTGGGAAACACTCAGAAATCCTCAGCGTTGCACATTACATGACACAGGGTTTGAGTGAGGGAATATTTACTATGTATATATATATACTGTATATATCTGTCAGAGCTGAGTCAGAGGAAGCAGGCTGTCCCTATGACTAAAGAGGGCATACTGGGATAGGCGGGACTCTTTCTGGTATTATTTTATATAGTTTAGTTTATTTCACACAACATAAATGCAAAATAAATGAAATGTAAAAATGCTGTAAACCAGTAATGGCTCATATGAAAACAACACACAAATATAACAGAATATGAAATACAAAACATACAAAATCTTCAATATAGGTTATTAGTAAAGGTTCATAGAAATACAGAGAGGGGAGAATATATGGTGTATATACACTATAAATAACAGAATCTAAAGCTCATTTTCATTCACAAATCAAATGTTTCAACAGCAGATCATTGTACATGGACAATGACACAGAGGAATCCAATAAATGTACATTTTCAATCCATGAGAAAACTGACCATGAGATGTTTATATAAATGAATATATGAATGAGGTTTTGTCTCTTCTACATTGTAGGAATAAGGAGACAATGTTGCCAGTAACAAGACGTCTGTCTGGAGACAGTGACTCCTCCACAGCATCATCTAAGGGAGGGGGAGGGGGGGGGAGGAGGAGGAGGGGGACGGTTCTCTCTTGGTGGTGCGTCACGGCGCTCTGGTGAAGAGGTGATCCTGCTTGTCAATCGCAAAGAGGGGAAGCACATGATCGAGAGGCCTGGAGCAGGTAATCAGACCCCGTCCGTGCGTCCCTCACTGCCCCGAGCACGCAGTCAATCTCGGGAACGAGCTGCACTCGCTCCAATACTCAAACCCAACCCACCACAAGGATCCTCTGATGGAACACGGACGTCTCGCACAGAGAGGGGCCGCTCCCTCGGAAACGAGGGCGCGAGAAGGCTTCACGCTCCGCGCTCTCACAGCCAGAGTAAAGCACAGAGCCGGACTCGGGCCAGTGATGCCAGCCCAAGTCCCGCTCACTGCTACAGAGACCCTCAGCCCCCACCTTCAGACAGACGAGAGGACCTTCGGGCCAAACAAATGCCCCCTTCCTCTCCTAGAGTGGGTGGTGGGTTCACCAAGAGGCAATCATCCTCATGCTCAAACTCACCTATTAAAGGGATTCAGAGCAACAACAGCAGCCCCCACAAGAAGACTATAACTACCCCCAGACCCCCTGCCCCTCGCTCACCCTCCACAGGAAAAGGCAGACTACTGCCACCAGTAACCTCAGGAGGTCGGCGTTCACCACACTCATCTCCGCGAAACTCTCACCATCATTCTGCTCGCTCCCCTCGGGTGTCACAGGGCCCTCGCTCTGTTGGTCGTGGTCACTACAAAAACTGGTCAGGCCTGGAGCGGCAGGATCCTGAGGAGGAAGGACTAGGCTTTGGCTTCCAGATGCTTCCAGTGCTCGACCTCCAGAAGGAGCAAGACCTGTATCGCAGCTTTGAGGCCGAGTTTCTGGCCAACACGCAGCAGGCTAGAGGAGTTTTGAGTAAAGCTCCAGGAGGAGCGACCCTGCAGGGAGCTGTGACACATTTGGTGCCAACGCTTGCTGATCCTAATGTCAATGACTCTGCCTATTCCTCCTCTAACTCCTCCTCCTCCTCTCTGAATGTGGGGGCAAAGATTGGAACTCTGCCTGACCTTAGGGAATCCAAAAGAACTAATCCTCGTCATTTCCCTCTAGAGGACCCCTTACATTTACTTCATGGAAACAATTGTAGAGGACCACACAACTTTGGTCAGGGAGAGCCTGATCACTGGGGGGAGCGAGGAAGGGGTCTCAAGAAGCTCCCGGCCATCTCTAGCTCCATGGAGGAGAGGGAACTCTCATCATCCCTACCAGAGTCCGACAGTTTAATCAATCAGCCCCCCTCACAACCGGCTTTCCACTGTAGGAATCTGAATGGAGAACATGGAGGTGGTCCTCCGACAGGGGGGCTGACAGGTCAGCAGGGTCCGCTTGGTTGGGGCACAGGGCCTGAGGGAGGTGTCCCTCTGGAGAGTCACCAGCCTAACTTTTCTTATAACCTTGAAAATGGTGACGGGAGTGATGACCTACCACCTCCAGAGGCTTGTCCATCACCTGTGCACCTTCCCCCTTCTGAAGACTGCTCCTTCCAGGATTCCTCCAGTGAAAGCTCCTCCATGTGCTTTAGTTTGAGTGAATCCCGATCAGAGTCCCCCCCACCATCTTCCCCGCTGGCCAACGGGGACACGGACAGAGAAGTGGCGCAGAATAAGAAAGGGCAGAGGAAGGGGGACAGGGCGGCCCCTATCTCAAAGCACAAACTGAAAACCAGAATCAGGCCTCGCACTGACAACAGGCCGGAGAACAGCCCCTCGCGTATCCCCACCCCGGTCAGCTACAGAGATCTGCAGGCTCACAACCCTCTCTCACCCTGCCACACCCCACCACTGTCCCCTCAGAGCTCCTGTTCCACTGGTCATCCTGCTACATGCAAGAGCCTGCACCACGCTTTTGCGGACATGATCCATCCTCAGCCGCGATCCCCAGCCATGGGTAACAAAGATTGCTCCTTCCCTGGACAGTCAGGAAGCCTCGATAATGAAGCTTGGATGTAGCACATGAACTGATGGGCATGACGTGGAGGATTTTGACTACTGTGTTAAAAAAAGACTGGGCTATAGACTGTTTTCATTGCATGTCAAACACTCCTTTTACATTCAGTCTCTCGCCTGAATAACTGCAGGGGAGGGTTCACGTTGCTTTTTATTTTGCACTCAAGCCAAATTATTTATTACCAAAGGAATGGTCTTTAATACTTTAACTGTTGTTTTAATGTGTGCATTGGGATGCTTTTGCCAATCAGGAGGTGTTTTTTCAGCAAAACACTTGAAAGGAAATTCCCATGGTTGATACCCAGAGTTAGTGAGAGAGAGAGCATATGTGCTGCCATGTGCCCCACTGTGGGGCATGGTCAAGTGCCAGAGATTCAAAGCTGCAACCGAACACAGTGCAAACACTAAACCTTTAGTCAGATCCATTAGCTCCCTCTTGTGGTTTGCCATAGCATCTTCGCCTGCCTTGATTGTGCTGAAACGATGACTGTGACATTTCCAGTCTCTTACACTAGTGGTCTTCATTTACGACTCAATATACTCACCAGTAGGTCACATAGACAATGGTTACCCCCCCCCGTCATCCTCCTGACTTTATAAACACAACATGCACTATCAATCTCTAAATGAATTTAAATGTGTTACAGGTTTTTAAGATTTTGTTTCATGCAGTAAAATGTTTTAAGTTCTGCTTTTAAGTGGATTGAGTGTAAAAAATAATTCTAAGAGCAGTGAGGGGTATATTACTTTGTGTCATTGTCACTGAAACAGATATGTTGAGAGTTCGTCCTCCGACCAAACTGTACTCTGGAAAACGATGCTTAACATATAAGTGAGCATAGAAACGCTAAGAAGAATGAATGTGTAAATAAGGTGTTGGTGAGAGGTGTGGGTGTTCTGTGTATATAAAAAGGCATTGGATATACAGTTTAATGTACATATTCACTGTATTAAGTTCTGTGCTGCCTTAGCTATGCAATATGGGTGTTGGAAATGCCTTGACAATTCCCTTTGCCTTAAATGTTATTCACAGGTTAGGTTTTGAATGTTCTTGCGCAACATCACAAATATCTATTTGGTAACACTTGCCATCGCCGTCATTATCTGTTTATAAGAAGAAGAATTGGAGCTTGTGAATGCGGAAAAATATGTGAGGGATATTGCCAATTTTTATTCTCAATTATACTTGATGTAGGTGTATAATTCATGATAAAGATTTATCATTTATTGCCTCTGAATTCTACCTTTGAAACTCGAGAAGCCACATGACCTTAGCAGAAGGATTTCAAAGACATGACACAATGTATGGTGACATCTAGTGGCTAAAGAAAGACATGTTTTACTCACACTAAAACCTTCTTGACAGTTTCTTGTAGAATAATATGAACTGGTGCTTATTAGAACCAGTAACAATGATACGTAAAGGTGAAGTTTGATGGATGAAGAAGGATGTGGACTCGAGTGACTGCATGTGTGCAACAGTGCATGAATAATAGATACTGTAACTGGATATCAAGGTTCTCCTGTTAAGCTCTAGCACAGTTGGCATCAGTATGAGAGGCTTCAGCTCTTCTGTATTTGGTATTCAACAGGTTTGGAGTTTGTAAAATATATTTGTAAGTGGAAAAGTTGGAACTGTGTCAATGCCCTGCAGAAACGCCACAACCACAAAAACCCACATGTTTATCTCAATTTAAGAGAAATCCATTTGTTAATAGAAAAAACAGTAATCTTTATTTATGTTGCACCTTTTAAAAACAGGTTTGCAAAGTGATGCACAGGCATAAAAACTGAAGTTTAAAAAAAAAGTTGAATTGTAAAATATTTATTGTAGAAATTGTGGCAGCAAATAAAAAAAACATTTGTGGAAGAAATCCCATTTCTTTGCAGGGCAGTGACACTGAATGAGCTAAAAACAGTAAAGCTTGTGCTAATGTTTGTGTACATACTGTTTGAGAACATGTACAGAGTAAAGAGGGGAGTGATGTTGGTCTAATTTATTTATTTATGAAATCAAGTGTTAGTGGGCTCAAGTGACATCTGTGTCCCGAGTACTGTAAGTGGCAAAGTGTTTAGGGTGATCCAAATGAGGAGGGGGATGTTTTTCTTTTTAATTTTCTCAACAGTATAATGTAAACAGACACAATTCTTAAAAATGTGAGTTTCAAAACTGAAAAGATCCCACACACACTAAACTTTTATTTGGGCTCTTTTGCAATATTCAGAGATGCAGTAATTTGCTTTAATACTGGCCCCTTGTTGCAACACAACTTATGATGAATCAGTATTGATGGAGCTGCATTGATCCAATATGTAGCTTGTTATCGGTTCCGCCTGTATTAACAGATATTTACATGTATTCTGTTCTAAGTTTAAATTTGTTTTGGGCCTAAATTTAAATCTGCATTTTGATGGTTTTTCAATTCCACCAATTATATAAACTGTGATTTCATAGAAACATGCCATTACATTTGTAAACCGATCGTAAAACCTGTGATTGGAAGATTGTCCTCAAGTTGTCTGTTCTTTGTTCTGCACAACTTTCATTAAACTCTCTCAGTCCCTATCCCCAGTCAACAAAATCAGAATGTTCACAATCAGATAGTTTCTTGTTTGCTAATCTTACTTTTACTAAAACGTTCAGTTAAATGTACAGACTGCTTGACATTTTTTTGAATTTGTACAGTACGATAATAGCAATACTGCAAGATTTCACTGTTTTTTGAAGTTGAAAATGCTGTCAAGTTGTTCTTGTAATAAATATTTTCCTCTGCAGTTCATGTCTGAGCTCTGGTCAATTTTTCATGTGGGCCTTTGGTCACTGTTGTGTGGAAAACAGACTGGAGTTGGATTTTGGGAAAGTCCTGCATCGGCTGAATGTAAACAATAATAATATTATTCCTCATGCACAATGTGATTTACCAACCTTTTGCACTTAAGATGTAACAAACTGAGTGTAATCCTCCAGTTTGTGTAGTATGCTGATCTCTTTGACACCGACTTTGAACACAATAAACTGAAAAACACAGCACTGACAAAATAATGGAAACATCTAAGTCTACAGTAGATTTTCAGGGTTTGCTCTGCAGTGGCTTTGAACCAAAGCACAACCAATTTACGCATTGGCTGACATGAGCCTGTCACAGACACATTGGAATCCCTGTTTGTTAACTGACAGAAAAACTTACCAAAAAATCATTGCCAGTACAATTTATATATATTTATATATAGCAATTACTATTAACAGTATGCTTATGTTATATTGTTTTTATATTATGTTGTGTTTGTTCTGTTCTGTTTATGTTAATATTAATTTTATGTAGTGCTGTGTTAATGTTTATGTTATGTCATGTTGTGTTTATGTAATGTTATGTAATGTTTCTGCCATGTTGTGTTTGTTCTGTTATGTTTATGTTGTGTTGTGTTAGGTTATATTTATATTTATAATAATAATAATACATTTTATTTCAAAGGCACCTTTCTGTCACTCAAGGACACCGTACATAGTTAAAAGCAAAAAAGCGAAACATTTAAAAGGAGAAACATTAAAAAGAAAAACATTAAAAGTATACATCATTAAAACATTAAAACCGAGTAAAATGCTACAGTGGCATGAGGTGGGTTTAGATGGAGAAGGCCATTTTAAACAGATGAGTTTTGAGTGATGACTTAAATTATGAGAGTGAGGTAATGTTTCGCATGACGGGTGGTAGAGAATTCCAGAGCTAATGTTATTTTTATATTTATGTTATGTTTATGTTGTGTATATTCTAATGTTATATTTATGTTATGTTTATGTTTTGTTGTGTATATTCTAATGTTATGTTTATGTTTTGTTGTGTATATTCTAATGTTATATTTATGTTATGTTTATGTTTTGTTGTGTATATTCTAATGTGATATTTATGTTATGTTTATGTTTTGTTGTGTATATTCTAATGTGATATTTATGTTCTGTTTATGTTTTGTTGTGTATATTCTAATGTTATATTTATGTTATGTTGTGTTGTGTTGTGTTAGGTTATATTTATGTTATGTTTATGTTGTGTTGTGTTGTGTTGTGGTTGTGTTGGGTTATATTTATGTTCTGTTATGTTTTGTTGTGTATATTCTAATGTGATATTGATGTTATGTTGTGTTGTGTTGTGTTGTGTTGTGTTGTGTTGTGGTTGTGTTGTGTTGTGTTAGGTTATATTTATGTTCTGTTTATGTTTTGTTGTGTATATTCTAATGTGATATTGATGTGGGCAGTATTTCAAACAGCATGTCGTTGACGGAGCTGTTGGACCACTTCCCTCTCTTCAGTCTCTGGATGAAAGCGGACGTTGCTCCGTCTGTTTGCAAACGACATTTAGAGGAGAAGACGGAAGTAAATCTAGTGGGAGGGGACGAAGGCCACCACAGCTCCAGCTTCGCCTGTCACGGTAAGATGTCTGTGGACATTTTCTCTCCGTATTCCTTGTGTGGCGCGTCTAAATTTAACTCCAGAAGGTACGCTAATTCACGGGGGAAGGTTTAAACTTGGCCGACAGATTAAAAGCTTAACAAGCCGGCAGAGGCTTCCCTAAGCCGCTACTCAGAAGGTCATGCCTCAGCGGCGCTAGCTGGAGAAGTGGCCGGGGCGCTAGCTGACACTGACAGGCAGCCTGCACCGCTCCGTTAGCATTTAGCACCAGGTCCATTCATATAAACCACACCACTGCCAACATGCAGGAATGGGCGAATCAGCTCTGCGTGAGTAACCGATCGAACAGCGTTGTTAACTCCATTACTATCGACCCTCAATGGCCCGAACCTGCGTTACCGTCACGCATTTTAATGCACCTCCAGCTATGCTAGCGTTATCGTCGTTGTAGCCTGATGCTAACCAGCTAACGTTGCTGTGCTCTGTGGCTAAGTTGTTAAGCATTGTTAAGTTACAGTCAGCTGCTGTGACTCACGCGTAGTGTTGGTTTATAAACTATATGACCTCACATCATGTTTACTGTGGCCTGGCGGCAGCGTGACTCTTCTTACCGTATCGTAATCAGCTATATCGTTGCTAAAGGAAGCTGAAGTTAGCTTCCCCTTCGCTTACCTGTTAACGGTAACTTGACTTAAATGCTGAACCACTGGTGATAATAGAGAATAGTAGAATAAGTTCAGGATGGATTGAGTTGAAGTTAAGACAAACAGACACTGACACAGTTTCTGCTTCTCTTAATGTTGTGGAAGGATGTTGGACACGAAGTCCAAGCACAGTGGGCTTTGAGTTAGACTCGAGATCTTGTGGCCTAGAGGTGTAAAAGTACTGGAGTCTCACTTCTGTTTAATGTCACTAATAGAGTAAAATGTTTCATGAGTCGGAAACAGTGTTTTTTAAACAGTCTGTGGTTTGTCTGAGAGAAGATAATCCAGATCTGATCAGTGCCCAGTGGTGACCAGGTCCTGTGTGGACAATATCATTTTCCTGATATAAAGTTTTTACTTTTCTTATGGTTCCAAACATTCTATAACATCTGAAACCATTTAAAAACTGCATAAAGTGCAGATCAATAAGTTTAGTTTTCCTCAACTCTCTAATCAGTGTTTATCAGCTGTGTCCTTACTCGCTGCTTTGAAAGTTGTTTTTTTGACTTGAGTCTAACAAACTGGTGTTTGCAGCTGCCTGAGGCTCAATAATAACTGAAACTAACATGATTAAGTTAATGAGTTGTTATCAGGTTATATTTCAATTTCAGTGTTACTACTAGTAATGTAACATCGACAAGCCTCATCCACACATATGCTTGATATGAAATAACGGTTAACTTTACAATCTGCTGGCATCATTATTCCTGCAAGTTATTTCTTTATAAAAAAATCATATTTGAATTACTGTTAACGCTGTAATGTTAAAGGACATCCGGAGTTTTAAAGGCAATGTTCATTAATAATACTATTAGTAAAACACAGCTCATGTTGTGGATGTGGATAATGGTCAAGAGAAATTCCCCTCTGAATGAATGGAAAGTCATTTAAATTAATTCAATTATCAGCCGTCTGTTTTATTCAGTAAAAACAAATGCCCGGGACTACATCAGTAGTATTTCGAATATCCTGCCAAATTATCATAATCATCCATATGAACTCAGTCAGCAGTTTATTAGGTAAATAAACTAATACAGCAATACTGGCAATAAATCCTACCTTCATAAAGGGTTATAATATTTAGGTTTTCACAGAAACAGTTTCAGAGAAGCATGAAATCCAACTTAATGGAGGATGCAAATTGTGGTGTTGAATTGCGTTAAATGTATAGGCGCTGTACTATTTTCTTAACTTAATTTATATCAATGAGGGTTGGTTAAATAACATAAAAGTGTTTCTGTATAATATAATAGATCAAACCAACTCCTAAACATTTTAAAATAACATTACAACCCTCACAAATGTAGGATTTTCTTGTATTACATTTACCTCTCTGTACCTGAAGAAATACCTGCCAAATTAGTTTATATTTATGATAATACATGAGGTGTTCCAATAAAAGAGTTTAACCTTTCTTAAGGGGAGAGAGGAAAAAGAGAGAGTGTAGCTATATGCTAGAACATTGTTTAAAAAGAGGAACTGGCTCAACAGGAAACTGCTCAGTAAAAGAGATATTGCTGACTGAGAAATAAAGATATGAGTGTATGTTTTCTTACCAGAATCCATTGTTATGTATTTGATAGATTAGTGTCATTTGTCCAGAAGAAGACAGGAATTCCTTCTTTTTCCCTGTGCTTGCACTTCTAGTATTTCCTGTTGCTCTTGTGATTGTCCCAAGTTTTAGAAAAAGACACAATCATCGTTTTCTCTCTTTTTGTACGCTGCAGGAGAATCGACAATTTGGATCCAAGATGACGGACTCCAAGTACTTCACCACCACCAAGAAAGGTCTGATATCTTACTCTTTGTCAATTTATTCGATAAATAGTTTAATGTAATAGTGTTTTGTGTATTTTGTGGCATAGCAAACTGGATTCTGCTGAATTATTATCACTGCAAAGAGGGACCTGGAATTTTTTTAGATGAACTTTGATAGTGTCCAGTTAATTGAAAGCTGCTCAGTGGTTTCAGAAAAATGTATTTGGAATGGGAGTACCACAGTGTGTTACACAATCAAAGTCAACCAGTGAATTCAAGTAAAGATGTTTTTTAGCAGATTAATGGTTCAAAATTATCTTTTTAATAAACTAATAGAAACAAATTGCTGTTGAATTCACTCAATTACAGCTTGAAAAAAATACAACAGAAATGTTATTTCCCTGCTTTTTGTCAACATTGTTGCCTCTAACTTAACAGCTCTAGTTATTTAAAATCAGATTAGACATATGGAGCACTGCTTCTCAGAGGTTTTACTGTACTGCTGGGCCCCCAGCTGTATTTTTGTTCTCCTTACACATCCCTGAACTTTGCATGTTCCCACACACAGATACTTATAAGTGATGGTTTATGCACTCTGTTTATTTAGGATTTCTTGAGACTCAATTTCAGGAGCATGTTTCTTTCAGTATTTTGCATTTCCTGTGGATTTGCTCAGTGTTACTAAAATGTGGTAGGAGATTGGGGGTGATTAACGGCTCACAGTGCCCGGGAAACTCTAAGTAGCTAGATTTAAATTCAAGCCCTAAATTGACAGTGTAGGTCTTTATGGCGTAGTTCCTGCAGAAACGCTCTGTAGTAACACACAAATAAACTAAATGAAGATGATCTCTTTCAGTTTAGCATAAGTCCTTTGTAAGTTTTCATGAGAAGTTCACATGGTAACATGACACTTCATTAGTATCTTGTCTGACTGTAAAGATTCAGAAAGAATCAATTAAATGTTGACAAATAGTATTAACTGTCTTGAAGTATTTTTACTTTACAGCACACCTTTCCAAGCCAAACAGGCTACATGATGAGTGATTCCTCTTTTCCTCTTGTGTATGCAGGAGAGATCTTTGAGCTCAAGGCAGAGCTGAACAGTGATAAGAAAGAGAAGAAGAAAGAGGCTGTAAAGAAGGTCATAGCTTCCATGACAGTTGGCAAGGATGTGAGGTGAGAAAGGAGAAATCATTTTAGGAATATCTATAGTGGAATTATGTAATGTAACTCATCACCTTCCACCATGTCCTTCCTTCAGCGCTCTGTTCCCAGATGTTGTGAACTGCATGCAGACGGACAACCTGGAACTGAAAAAGCTGGTCTATCTCTACCTGATGAACTATGCTAAGAGTCAGCCAGACATGGCTATCATGGCCGTAAACACATTTGTGAAGGTAAAGCTCAGTCTGCCATAAACTTTTTGTAATCATTGTATGTTATTATTTGAGTGCAGTTATTGTTTTTTTAGTACAATGCTGTAAAAGATGTGCAAAATGTGCACTTCTCCAAAAAATGTATCAGGAATATTTAAATTAGTTTTAATGAGAAGTTTAGCAATAACACCAAATTTTGGTACCAGTATGTTTCACATTGTGTTGTTTTATGTAGTTCAGTACTGTATAATTTGAAGGACAAATTTTCTCCTCACTAATTAGAATCAACTCATGCATGTTGTTTTGTGCAGATGTAAATTTCCCATTATTTTCTTCTTTTGTTAAATGAAATCAAAATATCTGTCGGATAATGTTTGATGAAGCAATACATTTAGATTTGTGATATAACCTATCACTTCTCTGATCCACGTATTCCAGGACTGTGAAGACCCCAACCCTCTCATCCGAGCCCTCGCTGTCCGCACAATGGGCTGCATCCGTGTGGACAAGATCACAGAGTACCTCTGTGAGCCGCTGAGAAAATGTCTGAAGGACGAAGACCCGTACGTGAGGAAGACAGCAGCTGTGTGTGTGGCAAAGCTCCATGATATCAACGCCCAGTTGGTGGAGGACCAAGGTTTCCTGGACACCCTCAAAGACCTCATCTCTGACTCCAACCCCATGGTATGATTTCTTCAGGCATCCTGCTAACTTGCCATGGAGCTAGCCAGAATTCTCACTCAGGGCGACTGAGCTGGCTAGAGTGTGTACTGTAGGTCTGTGCTGGCATACAAATGTTCCAACCTGATGCCAGAATGGAGCTTGTACAGTGGCGTCTCTTTTGTGTCTTTATATATAGCTGTTGGCTCCTACTTTTCCTGTCAGCATTTATCTGTTCTCTTGTCTTCGGCTTTAGGTTGTAGCAAACGCAGTGGCGGCACTGTCGGAGATAGCAGAGTCTCATCCCAATAGTAATCTATTGGACCTGAACCCCCAGACCATCAACAAGTTGTTGACAGCTTTAAATGAGTGCACAGAGTGGGGACAGATATTCATTCTTGACTGCCTGGCCAATTACACACCTCGTGATGACCGTGAGTCCCAAAGGTAAAAGCAAACACTGGCTTCATTAACACTGCATATCATTTGGCTCATATTCCCAGTAAACTCCATTTAATTTTCTGCTATCTCCCTCCTCATATCATCTACATCTACTAGCATCTGTGAACGTGTGACCCCACGGCTCTCGCATGCCAACTCGGCAGTGGTGTTGTCAGCAGTAAAAGTTTTAATGAAGTTCATGGAGATGCTACCAAAGGATTTGGACTACTATGGCACCCTGCTGAAGAAACTCGCTCCTCCTCTGGTTACTCTCCTTTCTGCCGAGCCCGAGTTGCAATATGTGGCACTGAGAAACATCAATCTCATCGTGCAGAGACGGTAAGTGTGGGGAGATAACCTGGGGAGAAGGTGTCCTTACTGCTACTTAAAGTTTAGTTATTGCAAACCTCAGGAGAAGTTGCAATACTGTAGCATGGTACATTTCAGTTGATTATATTTTTTTGCTTTTGTATGACTATCTTAAGTCAGTTGCCACAGATAATAAGAAATGTTCATGTCCCTTTTTAGCCCAGAGATCCTGAAACACGAGATGAAGGTTTTCTTTGTTAAGTACAATGACCCAATCTATGTGAAACTGGAGAAGCTGGACATCATGATTCGTTTAGCATCTCAAGCCAACATTGCTCAGGTAACACATTCACAGCTGTAATACACTGTTGTTTATGGTGTTTTTAAAGAAAGAAAATATATTGTTGAAAAGATAATCTGCGTTACATGGACACGTGTCTGTCTCGCTGTAGGTTCTGGCTGAGCTGAAGGAGTACGCCACCGAGGTGGATGTGGACTTTGTCCGTAAAGCGGTCAGAGCTATTGGCCGCTGTGCCATCAAAGTAGAGGTATGTGGAGATGATGTAATACTGCCATCAGATGTACTTCCATGTGGCAACTATGTAGGTCAGCTTTAAATCAAAAGTTTGTGTTTTAGTTAGTGTTTCTATGATGAACACAAGGCGGCTCATGTCAGTGCTTTTTTGTTACTACCTCAATGAATATAAGTTGTATATCATGATTTTATGACTTTGTTTGAAAAGATTTATTAAAAAATGGTTAGAAAAAACCCATTGTACGTTTATGTTTACTTTTTTCTCTTTTCTTTACTTTTAAAACCTGGACCTAAGTGACTGTTTAACCCTGCAGTTAAATAACATTCAGACAGCTTTGTCAGTTCCTCTCGTCAAAACAGTACATAATAATCAGATATATCATGTTCATTTCAGTGTTGTAGATTTTACATATGTATAGATTATTATTTTATGTCGATTCACGTTATATAGAACTATAATGACATCTTGTTTTTTCCCTCCATTCATTAGCAATCTGCCGAGCGTTGTGTCAGCACCCTGTTAGACCTCATCCAGACAAAGGTCAACTATGTGGTGCAGGAGGCCATCGTGGTCATCAAGGACATCTTCCGCAAGTACCCAAACAAGTAGGTTCCCTTCTAGACATTGCATCAATCAGCACCTGATGTATTTAGTCTGATTTCAGCCCTAATAATATATAATGTGAGTGCTTTATTATGTACATGCCACAGAATTTGGCACCTGTGGAAGCTTATTTTGTTGGATGCTGTTAAATGCCATTCTTCATACAAAATATAACAAACATATCTCATACATTTCACTTTCATTCAAGGGTGGCACTGTTAATAGGCTGCCCATTTAAATAGGCAGCTTTAGATGTATGACATTGTAAGACCTATTAAAGGCTTTGCATAGCTGTCTGATGTTGACATTTTAGACTTACTTACTCATGCATAGCTTTATTCACAAGCAGTCGCCCCGACTGTTCTGCTTCACGACTCTCAGATTATATTCCCTTGGTCTTTTAAATGGGAAAGCTCATTATACAGACAAAGTGTTTTCAGTTTGCCTATATCCTAAATGACACGCAGAAGAGTTTTCAGAGAAGAAAATGTCTTCAGTATCACAGTGTGGGATTTGTAGTGGACACCACTTAACTTCTTTTCTTGACTGCCCCTGGTGAAACGTCAGACACAGTAGACTGGAGCGTGATTACTGCTGCGACTCCAACACAGTGGATTCATGTGCCAGACAGACACCTCTGCCACACAGCAGTCCACCATCACCCTGCAGTCATGAGTCTCTAAGGCAGTGGCTTTGCAAAGCTTACACATGTCTTAGGCCTTAAGCTACACAAGTCACTGCTCAGTCAAACTTCTGTCTTTTCTGTTAATTAGACTGCAACTAAATCTTTCTTCTGTGACATGTCTTGTGAGAAGTGCATTCTGTCAAAGGAACTGGCTCTTATCAAGCATTTTATGTAGATAACAGAAACAGCAGCTGGTTGAGCATCTCACAAGCAAAGGACCCAAAGCACCCGATCTGTTGTAAAACAAGAGTCAATTTTGGATGTAGATTTGTTAGGCTCCCAGAGAAGACATCTACAGAGGGATGCTAATGTTGTTCTCTGTTTGCTGCTCTTCATGTTTTTGCCATCTCTAGTGATCCGAAATATATTTATGTAGCTTTAAGTCAATTACTTATTTACTCTGTTATGTTTTTCCACTATTACATTTGCAAAGTTTGAGTGTATATTGTCACATGTGACTGTTTCCAGGTATGAGAGTGTGATTGCCACTCTGTGTGAAAACCTGGACTCCCTGGATGAGCCGGAGGCCCGTGCCGCCATGATCTGGATTGTGGGAGAGTATGCTGAGCGCATTGACAATGCTGATGAGCTGCTTGAGAGCTTTTTGGAGGGATTCCACGATGAAAGCACTCAGGTGTGTTTGGGAGAGTGCAGGGAGGTTGTTCTTTCGAAGACCTAAAAGTGCATTTTAATGAGGTGGCACCAATTATTTGAAGTCGGTGCTGGCAGTGAGTAGCTCACTTTGGTTTCTGGAGCTGGAAATAATTAAAAGAACTGGGTGGCTGCTGCTAAGTGCTGAATATGGAAGTGGCATGCCACACAGAAACACAGAAGTACTGCAGGGAACTGGTTTAATTTAAGTGACAAAATCTGTGGTAACTAGGGGCAAAGGGAAAAAAAAAAGATTTTATCATCTAGGATTTATTTTATAAGACTAACCATGCTTAATGGGAGGCTTTTCTAGTCTAATTGATTACCCCTAAAGCTACTTGCCACAACTTGTACAACCAGTTTGGTTCAGTATGCCAACCGGAGAAACCGGGGATCAAACCACCGACATTGCACTTAGTTGGCAATCTGCTCTGCTTCCCGAGCAACAGCCACCACAGTATATGAAACTCAGAAGCACAAACCTTTACTGAAGAGCATTTTTCCAGAGTTCTTTGTGGGTTTAAACCAAACTACTTGTGTAGGCTCCACCTAAGTAATAGATTCATGTCATTGCTTTGAAGAGGTTTAGCAGATTTATATTAAGTGATGTTTGTGGGTATAAGGAGAAGCATTTGCCTCAAATGGTCCCTTTCGTGCTGTGGTTTGTTAAGTTTTAGCAGGGTGTGGCACCCATGGGAAACCTACACCCTGAGAATTAAAATAAGTTTAGCCACAATTTATTTGCACTAGCTGCATTTAAAATTAGTATGTGAGTAGTCATAACTTTCTATATGTGTTCACTTTGCCCTATAGGTGCAGTTGCAGTTACTGACAGCAATCGTCAAGTTGTTCTTGAAAAAGCCCACTGAGACCCAGGAGCTGGTGCAGCAGGTGCTAAGTCTGGCCACACAGGTGAGGGGAAAATATGTAATCACATTCCTGCCATCTTCACTTCTTAGCTTTTATTTTTGTATCTATTCCGAAGACTTTTCATTACTTTATCATCTAGAGACACCGGAGTATTGTAATGGTATTATTAAAACAAACCCCGCACTTAGCATAGTAATGACTGCAGTGGTCTTGGCTTACTCTGCAGGTACACAGACTGCATTCAATTGTTTAAGATAGTGTGTTGATGCTTTAAAAAAAGTACATCTCATATTATCCCAGTCCAAATAAATAATATTGGGATGTTTCAGTCTGTCAATAGTTACCAAAATAAAGACTACATGTAGAGCATTTCTGTAAATTGTATGTATGATTGTTTAAAGGAGGTCCATATTTAACAGAGTTTTCTTAAGTGAGGTTCAGCAGACAATTTAGAATAGACTGCATAATGATATATGAACTACTCAACCATGTGCATGCTTTAGTTAGTTATATAACAAAACATTAATGAGTAAAAAGTGTAATGCTTGTTTGTTGTCTCATGTCCTGTAGAGCTTTAATGAGAATTATCAAGGATGAAGTGGTTTTTCATGTTTGTTTTTCATCATTTATTTATACGATGGATGACAGAGCATGAGGAACACCTCATTATGCTGCAGTCTAATACGGCACCCTCAACAGTTTCAAGTTTGTCGAGTTGAGGCAGAGTTTCTCTGAGAGAATGATATAAAAAAATAATCATCATAAGCTTCACACATTCAGGGATTTTTAGTGGTGTTTAATTAATTTGTGTAGATGTATCTACATTTAAAAACTGTCAATTTGTGTATTTGTGCAACAGCATTAGATATAACAGATGTATAAATATTTTGCTGCTGCAGGCAAAAAGCAACAACAAGAAGAAAACCCCCTTTATAAACAAATAAATAAATACATTATCCAAATTCTAGATCTACCCCAAGGCTGGGTTTTTGATATCTTTTGAATCACTGTTCAGTCTCTCATATTGAGGCCAAGACAGAAAAGAGTCTAACATTATGAATTATTTAAATATACTCCATAAATAACAATCCCTCATCCTCATGCCTCCGTCTCTTATTGCAGGATTCTGATAACCCAGACCTCAGGGACCGCGGCTACATCTACTGGCGTCTGCTCTCCACAGACCCTGTGGCTGCCAAGGAGGTGGTACTGGCTGAGAAACCCCTGATCTCAGAGGAGACAGATCTGATCGAGCCGACGTTGCTGGAGGAGCTCATCTGCCACATTGGTACTCTGGCCTCTGTCTACCACAAGCCACCGAGTGCATTTGTGGAGGGCAGCCGTGGCGTCCAGCACAAGAGGCTCCCCGGCAGTGTTGGATCGTGAGTCATGCACTTTTTTTTTTAACACTGCAGGAAAAGGGGTGTGTTTACTTAAGCTGACCTAGCTTCTTGACTCTGCTTTTTCCCTTGAGCTACACACTTTCCAGCAGGTTCATGTCATGCTTTGTGCCTTCAACTCTTTACATTTACTCCCATTGTTCTGACTGAGCTGAATAGATGGAGCTATGATAATAGTTTTACAACAAATGACATTTTGTCAGCAGATATCTGGCATGACGTCACCATTTAAATACATAATAAAAAATAACTTTACTTTACTTTTACCTGTCTTTGTTTATTTCTACTAGTGGTGAGAGTGAGAGCCCAGACACAGGTTCTGCTGCTGGAGTTTCTGAGGCACCTCCTGCTGTCATCCCATCCCAGGGAGACCTCCTTGGAGATCTGCTTAATCTGGACCTGACCCCTCCTACCACCACAGGACCACCACCCCCCTCCTCTGGCATGCAAATGGGTGCTATGGACCTTCTTGGAGGAGGATTGGACAGTCTGGTAGGTGTTCTGCACACAACTGTATGAGATAAACTTTCAGGTGCTGAAAAGCTGCTACAACACATCCTAGTTGATTTTATCAATTGGACCTGGTGATGGTAATTTGTCTCTTTCTTGCTTTCTTTGCTTTTGGTGCTTTTACTTTTCTTTTCTCTCTTGACCCTTGTGTGTTTTCCTTTCTTTGTTCAATGCTGCACCTGCAGATGGGCGATGAGTCTGAGCCGGTAACTACATGGAGGGAGAGGGCACCACATTTATAAACCATGTCAGACCATTTTAGAGGATTAAATTACCCACTGCTGTCTTACTGTAGTTCTCATGCATCAGTCTGACATGTTCATTCATCATTTAACATCAGTTTTTACAGTGACATGTAGAGTAAGCATGCTGTTGAATCCTGGAGTCCGTCTCTTATCTCTGGGCTCTGCAATTTTGTGTCGTCTTTCAATCAGCCGCCCATTCCCCAGCGGACGGACACTCCTCAGTCACCTCAGCCCCCACATCAGTCCCCATCGCCCCCAGATTACAGCCCCACTGAGGTTGGTCCAGGAGACCACACTGGACCAGTAAAGGCCAGCACCAGCCTAGATCCCTGTCTTGTCCCCTGGTGTACCACTTTGTCCTCTGAGTAGTCCTCCCCCTAGCAGTTGATCTGTGCCTGTTTGCACTTTATATTACACAGTTTACGTTTCCTGCTCCACGTATGTGTGATTTTATGTATTTATTTGTAAAAAAAAAAAAAAAAACCTGTCTTTCATACACAGTAGTTTAGCCGTTGCACTGTGCGGATATATAGATTTTTCACCGTACCCCAACCTTTTCATCACAACAAGAAATGAATGTAGCGAATAGAATTTGAAAAAACCCCATTGGATTTCAATAGACACTGAGCTGGACTTCTGTGGACAGTAAATTCCTGTACTGGTGCATCCTTGTAATTAATAGTATAAACCCCATAGATGTCATCAATCACTGAACAATGTTTTAGAACCTCACTCCCCTCCATCCATCCACTTCCAACCTTCCCAAAGATGATTTAATGTTGCAACAAACTATAACTTTTTTCTGCTTCTTCCTTCTACCCAGCTTGGCGGAGACCTCGGAGGAAGTCCTGCTGTAAGTCGATTCTTCTACAAATGTTTTGTTGGGCAATACACTGTGGCATTGAATGTGTTAGGATAACGTGATGCTTTGTTACTCACAGATGGGGGCTGGTTTCGGCGCTCCAGCTGCAATGCCAGCCTCTTTCAATGCCCCTGTTAGCGGTGGTCTGGATGACCTGTTTGATCTCGGTGGAGGAGTTGGTATTCCTACGGGGGTGTACAGCGCACCTAAAACAGTGAGTTCTGAAAAGCTAGGATAATACATGATGTAACAATATGTGTCCATGATGTATGCATAATAAAATAACTGATTCTATTCCTCATCAGGTTTGGCTTCCTGCCATGAAGGCCAAAGGTCTGGAGATAACAGGCACCTTTGCCCGCCGTGCTGGGGTCATCCAAATGGAGATGACCCTCAATAATAAAGCGATGAGTGTCATGACTGATTTTGCCATCCAGTTCAACAGAAACAGGTAAAACAACCTAGATGCAATGGAAGCTGAGATTTTTATATTTTTAGAACATTTTTGAAACTTTTTTCCGCTCTGTGATTCTCTGCAGCTTTGGTCTTGCTCCAGCTGGTCCACTCCAGATTCTCACTCCACTCAGCCCAAACCAGAGTATTGAAGTTGCCCTTCCCCTCAGTACTGTGGGCCCTGTTATGAAGATGGAGCCTTTGAATAACCTGCAGGTAACACAATGTTCATTTCCCTTCATACGAAGGGTGCAAGTTGTGGTTTTGATTGTGTCTTGATTCCTAATTGAAACTGACAGTAATGCAACTTCCCTCACTGTCAGATGTCAAGTACAGACTGGAAGCACAATGTTGTGTATGCTGTTTTCAACATTGACCTTCTATAAGGATACTGATGCCTCAAGTGAACTGTTCTTACATTGCTTCCTACTGAGCCTAGGGCCTTGAAAATCATGACAGCTTTCAGTCCGAGAGTTAGCTGTTAGACGTGGCTGTGTTAAGTTTTTAATAATTAAATAAAAACTTAACTATGCTCAATTTTTTGTTAGTCTTAATTTAAGTTGACATTGTTTTAACTCATTTCATTTGTCTTTGCATATCAAAAATGTGCTAAAACATCAAAATGTTTCCTATATTTCAATATTAATTGACCTGACTGCATCCCATGTGTTGTCTGGAAAATATGACTGTATTTCTCAAGTCATGCATCCTCTCCATTATTCACCAATACTGCTGAATTTCCAGACAGTGAATAAAACGGAATTAAAACATGAAACAGCCATCAGAGCGGTTTTGATAAGCTGTAAATAAAGAGAGGCAGAAGCAGGCTTGTTTTTGATCAGGGTGGTGCTTTTAACTGGGCAGAATGGTTGTCGGCTGCTCTGTGCAGCTGGAGGGAAAAGATAAGAGTGTCGAGGCATGATGGAGGTGGGGGCGGTCATTAGTGGTCTCGCAGCACATGACGCCTTTGTTTCCCCTGGCCTCGGCAGCCTCGCGTACCTTTTTACTCTGCTCTTTCCAGGCGCTGCTTTGATGGCTACAACCACCAGTTTTGACACATTCTCAGAAATTTTACTTTGAAAGGGTCTATGTTATTTTTGTCTTGTTGGAGCAAAATATTCCACAATATCATTGTGAGTGCTCTTTTGACTGGTGATTCATGGTTGCAATTTTTATTTTGATATTGATTTGATTGATCTGTGTATCATCTAATATGTGCACACCCTGTGCTACCGCCATAGATTGAATTCATTCTCTGGAAAACACTTGCTTAATTCAGTTGACGAGCAGTCCAAAATAGACACGTTTAATTTACTATCATAGGACAATTGGAAACTGGAAACAAATAATTATCAAAAGTGTTAGAAATTGATTTCTTATTTTTTTTTGCCAATCAGAACGTGGAAAACTAATATTACTTTATTACAATATTACTAGGCTTGATGATGCTTCATGTGCAGCAGATGCTAAAATGAAAAAAACAAATATCTGCCAGTGAAAAAGTGGTGTCATACAAGTAGAAGACACCAGCAAATGTGTCAAGAGAGTTTGTGGTGATAGAAGTCGATACCGGTGACTGTGTTGTCAAGAAAATCACATGATATTCGCAGCAGAGTTGATTCGTCTCTTCCTGCCTCTGCCTGCTGCCACCCGGCTGTTCCACCTCTCGTCTGAGTAATGCGGAGGATTTGATGCTGTTGTGAACGCGTCTGTGCAGAGAACCTCCCACTGTGTTGTGCATGTGTGAAAGGCAAACCCTTGGTCAACTCGGTAGCCAATTCTCCATATTTTACCCGCAGGTCATATCTGAAAACGGCTTTAGAGAGTAAGATTCCCAATGGCCCAGAGCCCTCTCGTTCAGTAAACAGCAAATCTAAACCATCAGTGCCCATACTTGAAGGGCACTTGAAAAGTAATTGCCCTTGAATTGCTTCTTGTGTCTCCTGCTGTCGTTTTCTTCCTTACTCATCTTGGATATGTTTACTCTCGCAGGTGGCTGTTAAGAACAACATTGACGTATTCTACTTCAGCTGCCAGTACCCCATCAACATGTTGTTTGTAGAGGACGGGAAGATGGGTGAGTGGATCTTCATTCAAAAGCCTGAAAACTCAGCTGACGTGAATGAAACGTACATGCGTCAGTCTTTCCATGATCATTGTGACTGATCTGAGCCTGTGAAGAGGTCTGACGTAGGATGCGTTTGTGTGGGGCTGCTCACTTGCTCTTAGATTGTCACCAATGCCATTTCCGGGCAGTTTTTTTTTCCCTTTTTTCTTTTTTTTCATGTTGCTGTTTGATTTATTCTGTGAAAACGTGTTTGCAATTCACCAGCAGAGCTTCCTAATGGGGCTAGCAGCGGGACTGCTGCCAAAAGCTCCAAGCTAATGCCCCAGAGCCGCAGCAGGAAACCTTGTGTTCTAGTGTGGAAAACTCACACATGACTACACCACATTTCTCTTTAGCACAAATCCTATTGTTCTCCTCATACTGTGTAAATTTCAGCTTGTGCTCTGTATTTGGACTCATCTTGTTAATGTCTGTTCATCTACAGAGCGACAGGTGTTCCTTGCCACATGGAAAGACATTCCTAATGACAATGAGTCCCAGTTTCAGATCAAAGACTGCCATCTCAACTCAGGTGAGAAGGAGGCACACAGAGCAGAGGGTGTACGAGCTGAAGATCACATCATGCACAACACACACATCATCGCCCACAGCTTCTTTTATATGTGAAGATAGATGAGCAGAGCAGCAGAGGGGGCAAATTCAGGCCCTCCTTACGGATGCAAATTGCATTTGATGAGAACTCATCAGCTGTAGTTCCTATTTACGTGCGATAATTTAGTTTTACACAAGCATGAGTGCAGCAGAACTGGAGAAGAATTCCTAATGACTGCTTAATTGAGATTTCCCCCACAGATTAAATTTCTTCATGAACAGAGAGAGCGAGCGTTTCTTATCCTGCTGGAGCGCAGCAGCAAGACAGACGCTGAGGAAAGAAAGAAAAGTTCATTCCAAATTAGCGACTGTATTGTAAGTGCACAGACAGCCTGCAGGGAAATTTTAGGGGATAATAGTTGAAAAAGAAATCCTTCATGGTCTCGTACATTTAATGGTAGTTTCAACAGAGAGCCATAGAGCATGACAGGAGTCAGTGAGTGACACTTCATACTGAATAATAACAATGTTTATTCAAAGAGACTGAATACTAAAAATGAGTTGCTTATTCTTTTCAGATAAGAAACGATAGGTTCAGTTCTACAGTTAACAGAATAACTTTTATTATCCTCCCAACAGACGCAGCCTCTACCAAACTGCAGGGCAGTAACATCTTCACCATAGCCAAGCGTACAGTGGAGGGTCAGGACATGCTGTATCAGTCCATGAAACTCAGCAATGGCATCTGGGTGCTGGCTGAGCTGAGGGTGCAGGCAGGAAACCCAAACTACACAGTGAGTACTGCATGAGCTGAATTCACGAGTCATGTCACTGTTTTAGTTGCTGTATTAACTATTACCTGCCAAAAAAACTGCTACGAATTCACATATTCTATAATACAGAGCAACTTTGTTTTATTATCTACTTTTTAAAGACCTCTGCATCAAATGAGAATTACAAGAGAAAGCAGTTTTACAACGCACGTCGCTGTCATCACCTCTCATCCTGGAAACACATGGAATCACAATGGCTGATTTGAACAAGCAGAGACAGAGATTGCTGCAAAGTATTGAGTGTGCTGAAGGGGGCAGGCTGGTTGATTGTGCGGTGATTGAAGTGTGTGTGTGTTTACACATGTATTTGTTTGCGTCTTCCATGGTTTTTTCGTCCCTCCTCTTTGTCAGGATGCCAGGGTCACGGATTGTTTTGCAGTGAATTTCTTGCTTGACCAGTCCAGAACGGTGACCTTGGCGTAACTCTCCTTCCCGCTCATCACTCACACACTGCTTCAGATCATGTTTTTATTTATAAGGTGGTATTAAATGTCTTCTTGTATTCTCTCGTCTAGACAAGGCAATTTGTCAGTGTCTCAGCCTTCGCTCATTAAATCTTCTGAATTTTAAATTGTTTCCCTGACCTTCATCAGTTAATCACCTAGTCCGACATGGCACAGGTTAAGAGTGCAGAGAAATGGAAGCAGTTTTTTAAGTAATGATTATTCGTACAGTATTGATTGTGTACCATGTCTTCTGCACTGAAGGATTGGTACATTTGCTTTATCTCTTGCTCTAGATTTGTTATATAATTGCCTTGTGCGTCTGTTTGTGATGTAACATTTTCTCTGCCCCCATAAGCTGTTCTCTACTTGCTCCGTCCTTTTGATATTCAAGTCCAAATGATTCCTCACTGTGGCTGGAAAGACTCCCCTACTTTTTGCAGATGGGTCATAAATTGTTTAGTGAAGACACCGCTCGACTTTAAAGTTAGCTGTGTGCTGCATGCTTGTTGTGTAGTCTGACGCTCGTCTCTTTGAGATGCTGGCTGCTGCATGGTCCCTGCACTCTCTTGGCACGGCACATTAAAGCCAAGCTGCCGTAGCCTTTTGTTGGCAGCTATTTTTAGACATGAAGAAGTAAAGCCCCGCCATCGCTCGTTTTCTGGGGGTTTAATTTGCTTCAGAAGACGAAACATTAAAAATGATTATTATTCATTCCCATGACGTGGAGATGCATTTTCCAGCACCTGTTTTCAGGTGTTAACATAACTTTTATTTTATTTTATCTTATATTTCCATAACTTCTTGCAAAATATACTTGACCCCAGCTCTCCGTTGATGCCCCACTACTTATATTAGAGAATTGTAGCAGTGCCCCATACTGCTGTCAGACTAATGCCTTGTCTACACTACTGCAGATGTTTTTTGAGCAAATATTTCTCCTCCATTTTAAATAAACAAATAAAAGAAATGTCTGCATGTCCTTCGTATTACAAAATATATCCACCCAGGCGAGAAAAAAAAAACAACTACAAATGCATGCTGAGCCTGTAGTTGATTGAAATCATTTAGGGCGAGGCAGACGCCGGGGAATGCAGATAATGTGGTGCAGTAAAGCGACATTTAACTGCAAACTTGTAATTAGGCCTAACATTGCTAATCAAACGTAGAGAAAAGGCTGTGGTAACAGTTTGTGAACACAAAATGATTTACCATCCCTTTGAACTGTTTATCAAGCAGTCATTGTGTTGCTCTGGTTTTGGTCGCTACAAACTCCTGAAGGATATGTTGTTAGCTGCTCAATGCGTCTTTGTGTTCTCCGTGTTGTCACAAAAACGTTCTTGTGGTCAAGTAAAGCGACCTATGCCTGCTTCTAGCTGGTATCGTGTAGTAAGTGTGTCTGTTTGATTTAAATATGTAATTTCCCTGCACTTAGCTCATCTATACGTTACAGTAATTACTGTATATCAGAAAATGGGGACACTGCTTATCTTTTTTTATATGTAACATGAAGTGCTCATCTGCCATCTGTCCCCATGGCAACTATGTGACCAGTGGTGTTGCCTTATTTTCTCTTCCCATATCTTGTGCTGTTAATTCTGATGGTTTTGGTAAGTGAATTCCAACATAGATGTCTCACACACTCCATTACAAGTTCTAATTTTGGATGAAGATATGGAGCACTGTTTGTTCTATGAGACTACAGTATACAGATCTGTGAATTTCTCAGTTGGTCCTTCGTTGGTAGTGTTTCATGTCATTGAGAAGCCCTGTTGTATACTGTGACAGGGTTTTTAATGAATTACCTTCATTTGTCAGGTCTTAAATTAACTGTTAGTTGATTCTACTCCTAAAATGTTAAATTCCAGTGTTGTCAGGCTGCTTCACTTCTGGGAAGATGTCAGATCTGTCCTCCATGTACCTCGTCTCATTTTTCTAACCTTTGTAGTTCATTGTCATGGGATGAAAGAACAAGGATTGACATGATTTAGTCTCTATGTTCTTACACACCTTCAGGTGACTCTCCATTATTAATGTATCTCCCTTTTTCTTTTTTTCTAGTTTCTAGCTTTCTTGATAGCAGGTTGCACTCAGTGCAGCTCGAGCATCCGCATTTCCGGCTAAAGCATCTGCATTTCCTCACATCTAACCAACCCCCTGCTGACAGGGGTGTCGCTGCCTAAAATGTTGCCATCAGCAGTCTGCATTAGTAAAGAGCCCCGAGTGTATCGAGGCAACACTGAAGGAGCTGCAATATTACTGCTGTATTTCACTGCTGCTCCATGATATCCACCACAGCACAATCCCTCACCCTCACTTGTTCCTCACTGAGGCCAGTGGGACAATCACATCAATGACTCACTACATGTCTGATGTAAAACCAGTCACTATAATTAATTAGAGCCAGACCATTTATTCCAATTATTGGCAATTATTCCTAAGATGTTGCTATCAAACCCTAATGGACTTGAGGGTTGATATTTTAGAGTTTAACCATAAAAACGACTACATCCATATATATATAATTTAAATTAAGAAATTAACATGCACATCTTTCTGCATTGTTTGTTCTGTAACCTAAGTTTTCGTATTGGCGCAGATGAAAGACATCAGCTGTTTTTTTATTGGCCAACAGATCAATTGTTGGAGCTCTAATTATAGTGCTTATGTTTATTGAAAAATATTAAATTGAATTTAACTATTATAATTTGAATTAAAGAAAATAATTTGCAAGGCATAGTGCAAAGGAAAAATACTGACAAACCATGAAAACACAAATAAATTATTGAAATGAAAACTGTAAGAAATTAAATTCTCTCTGGTGACACTGGGATGAAGGCACTGACCAGGGAGCTTTTTTTTTTTACACCATGGCAATCTTCTCCTCTCCTCCTGTCAGCTCTCTGCTGTCTGATAATTGGCAGAAAATGCTCAAAATACCTGCTGGAAAGCCGAGGAAATAAAAGAGAAATAACTCAATAAAAGTAGAGATATATCAAACTTGAACTTTAACAAACACTGTTGTATTGGTGGATTTAGCATCTTGCTGCGTTGTTTGTACTTGTCAGTGAAAACCAGTCATGGATGGTCTGTACTTGTAGACAAGTGGTTTCCATTTGTCGCAGCAGAATGCACATCCTGTTAAACAGCAATTATTTTATGAAACGTTTTGAAATATGAATTAACACAAAGGATATTAATTGTGATTAAGCATTAGGCAGCTCCAATGATACAGTTATTTCAAAGCTCCAGCTGCCTCGTGTTTCCTTCCTATAGGAAATAACCACTGCAGTGTGATGGAGGAAAAAAACTGTTTGAGATTCTGTATCAAATCCTGAACCTGCTCCAGCTGGGACTAACTACAAAGAGTGACGAGGCTTTCTCTATTTTCCCAAGTGAATTTGTGTATCTGTATTTCTGTCTCTGTCTGATAAGACTCAATTAAGAAGAGATTCTTTCTTCATGTCTAGTAGCTTATTTCAGCTTATTACACCTCCTAAAACTCTTTTATTTTCCTCCATTCAAAAGATCTGTCGTTCCCTTCACTGACTTAAAATGGTTTAAATGTCACCTACACCTTCCTTCTTCATTTCCTCACTGCGAGTTATGCATAGGCCCACCCTTGTGGCTTGTCTCCCCACCCTCACAGCAACTGGTAACCTAAAAAGTCAAAGAATCATATTTTGCTGGTCTGACGGTAAACGTTTGCACATTCACTGCACTCACCTCAGTGTAGAACAGTAGCATACAAGCTAACACAGGCAAGCAAGTAGCCGACAGTTACCAATGTCAGAGGATGATGTGTGTTAAATCACGTTAAATATTTAGGCTAACTTGCTCAACCTCTTTTGAAGTGAGTTTACCTGGTTTCTGATAAAAAACTAGTGAGTCGACAACTTCACTAACGCAGCCCAATGTCAAGGGAGCAGAACAGCACAAGACTGAGCAAACAAGCAAAGGTTCTGACTTACTTTCCAATCACAACACCAGGTTGTCTTGAATTCTTGGGGCAAATGCTCCAATATGTCACTTTTCTTTTCTTCTTTATTTCCTCCAACATTGTCCTCTTTGGTTTGTTCTGTGGCTCTGCCATGATGCCCACACTGAGAGTGACGAGCTCCGGCTCTGGTTGTTGTTGTGTGCTGCAAAGCAGGCCACCATGTTCCAGCATTTAACACATAGAGGCCTCCAGCCTGTTATGACAGATGTGCCATTTCTCCCTATTATAAGTTTGTGTACCATCAACATGATTTTAAAAGTTATTTTAAGGATTAAAATCGACCTAGAGTTGCTTTAAGGTGGAAATACTCAACCTATGGCACCGACTGCTTATTTTGCTCAAAAGAGGTCTTTTTTCATATAAAGGGGCAAAGCAATTTTATTTATAAAGCACCTTTCATACTCAGCAGTAGATTCCAGTGGGACATGTTGACATGTTTTTACATGTTGACCGGAGGGGGGTTGTTAATATTGATTTTTGTAATAAGTCTATTTAAAATTCAATACATCAGCTTGTGTGTGTTTTGCTGTTAAAGGTTTATGTTTTTTGACTGTGGTAACTTGTGTGCTGTACATTCTGAAACCTGCTCTGTCTGAACGTGTCCCTTTAAACCTTGTGTCAAATCAAATCCAACCCCACTCAACTCCTCTCGTCCTCCAGGTCTCTCTGAAGTGCAGAGCTCCAGAAGTTTCCCAGTGTGTGTTCCAGACCTACGAGGCAGCGCTGAAGAACTGAAAAACACCAGTGTGTCTGACCCGGCCGCTGCCCCCAGCAGACTCCCTGTCATCTCCTGCTCGTTCTCACCTGACCCACGGACCATATTACAACCTGTCGCAGTGCAGGAACCATCATCATTCAGCTGGTTAATGACCTTCTGTCTCGTTTTGAGCCATGTTATTTTTTTCTATAGAGGTGTCTGGTCCACTTTGTTCGTTCACACCATAAGTTACAGAACATTATCTTGTGATGGATTGTGTGAATGAACATTTTCAAGACTCTTCCCCATCTGATCCATCCTCTGATGACCTTTATTCATTTGCAGACAGACGGATGTGTGACTTGTATTCCCCTGACTGTTTTCTCTGCATGAGGCTCTTCAATCATTGTCTGGCCCCTCTCCTCTGCAACCTGCAGTCTATTTTTAGCGTCTGCAATCAGCAGGTGAATCAACACTGTGGGCATATTTATTCGGGGGTACTTTCTATTTAAAGAAAGCATAACAAAAGGCTTTAATTCTCATTCATCTGCGTGTGTGAAGTGGAAGGGGGCTGTCAGGGTCAAATATTTACAAACTACACTATCCTTGTCTTTGTCATTTTACATTTATCTTGAGTATCCATGTTTGGCAGTGGGATCGGATTCCTCCTTTTCTGCTGTCCCCTGAAAGCAGAATGACTGATGTGCGGTGTGCATGGAAGCTGTCGATGTCTGGCCCTTTTTTCATTTTTACATCAATATCTGGACATTTTATAGACTAGCAGCAGTTGTCCACTCACTGCTCTCTTACTTAGTCATTCCATGGTTTGATTTGTGTCCGTATTCTTGTTGTGTTTATAGTCTTGTTAGTGCAGCAAACTGGGAGAGAGCCTTGGATTTTGCGTGAAGGATTTTGTATTTGCGGCTTTGCCTGCATCAGTGGCAGCCACTCGGGCTCTCTGCCACTTTGCTATCGCTTTGTCCTCATCGCAGCTTTTCAAGCACCATGGCCACGTGAGATGAAGGCTCAGGTGAGATAACTTATGATGTCCTGGTTTGTCGCACTTGTGAGTACACATGTAGGTAGCACACACTGGCTTAGCTGAAACCAGGCTAGAACAACATCCAGTAACCCTGTTGTACCCACAGACTCTTAAGATTAATTGTATTCTTTCTCGAGTAATTACACCGAAGCCCTTTTTATCGACTCTGCGGGATGTATGCACCTAAGTTAACACCTCACGCAGATTACAACAGAGGTGGCTGTGTGTTCTGAGTGTGTGTCTTTCTGTGTGGTGACGGCTGATTCATATAAAATGCTGTTTTAAAAAAAGGAGTGTTTAATCAGATGTTTGTTTTTGTTGATTGATATGATTTTGTTCATTCTGTGTGCATCATTTGAAGAACAACTATTAAAAGACTTGATAAATTCACATGTTTAAGGTTTTTTCTTTAGTATTTAGACATGTTTTTGGGTGCCCCATTCTGCTGATTCCAAAGTCTCAGTTTCACTGGATTCAAAACCTTATCTCAGTTTTATTTGCTGTCTAAAGTCCACACGCCCAAAGTCCCTGTAACCCAGTGTGCCTTGTGTCCACACACTATACTTTATATCCACTGATGAGCTCTTAGGTTTTCACGTGTCCTCTAATTGTCCACTCTGCTTCCTGTTATAGATCGAACAGCCATCACAGCAGCGTCTGTATCATTTAGCCGTGACCCTGGAGTGGTGTCTGAGGTTCCTCCACAGTCCAGTGCATCTTTAAGTCTGAGCAGCTCCTCTGAGGTGGTGACGGCAGCTTTTTAAATTCCGAGCTGCTCGTCAAAGCTTAACCAGGATTTCAGCTGCGTGACCTTAACGGGGAACACAGTCACACCTCGGCTCTGTTCCACTGTGGATGACAAAGGTCAGCAATGATCAAACATCCAGACTAACTGTCAAGAGACAAGTCTTCTAATGAATGATCTATAATACTGATCCTGTGATCAATGCATTCCAATAGGGGGCGCTACTGTATTGTGAAGGTGAAGGCTAAGCCAGAGGAGCAACTATTGTTTAGAGGAAAGTAATAATTGTGGTTTTCTACTGTGATATAGATTTACAGTGTTGTAACTAAAGACACAGCAAAGACACAGGTGCAAGAATTATTTGACCAAACATTAAATTTATTAATTTATTCAAGTATATAAAAACAGTTTAATAATTTTATAATACAAAGAGAAACTGTTTTATTCATTCAACCTTTGTTTTAACTTGAATACATTGAGGTCAAGACCATTTGCAATGTGGCAGAAAATAAACAAATCACTTCAACACAAAAAGTGGTGATATTTGAAAAAGCAAGAGCAGAAGTAAACACAAAAAATGTGGCACGTAAAATGTAATTTAAAGCAAATAAATCAATTAAAACAAATAAAGATCAACAGCTGGAGGTAAAATTTAAAAAAAACCCTGAGGATAAAAATGAGTTGAGCTTTAGATTGATCTGTAAGTTATTAATGTTGCTGGTGCATGATGAGAAAAACTGGACTTACTGAGCTCAGTAAATAACTGATTAAACCCCCGCAGTGTAATCCAGTCATTTGAGAGGCCACATTACGAGACAGCAGTGAAGTGATGTAAGGGGGGAGACCGTTCAGGGTCTTATAGATTTTCATTTATTGGCCCACACCTGTAATGCACTTGTAATTGAATAACTGACCTCTTATGTAAATTCCCTCCAGGTTGTTAAAACCACACATTTTTATTAGAGTTATTAAGAACCATGACCTCAGTGTGTTTTATGGCCTCCAGTGTTACTCAGGACTCAATTAGTTTAAGATTCATGATGAAGTTCTGAAGACTGAATAGACCAACTACTATGATATACTAGTGCATGATGCTGCCCAGTATTTCAAGGAAAAACTAATGTTTGAAGGACCGGACAAGAAAGCTGAGAGTGTTAATAATACACCACATCCATCACATAAACATATCTGGAAGTTAGCTCATAAATTCACGTCACATTTGACATCAGAATAAATCAAATACATTTTTCCCACTTTGACACATGGAGATGTTCATTATGAGGCTTCTCATGTTTCTTCCAGTGCGAACATTGAGCTTCCCCATGTGTGGGCTCTGGGGTCATGTTTCAATGAGGCATCCTTCATTAAAAGGTTTATAAATTGTGACCAATTGCTTTTTTAACAGTTAATCACACATTTATTAACGTTGATGGATAGAAAATGAGTCATCAGGGCGACCTCTTATCTCCTTGATCGCTTCCCTGGATAAGTGCTGCAGAGCATCCAGTCAAAAATTATGTCTAAAAACAACTGCAGAATTTCAGGATTACTGTAAAAATCAGTTATCAACATCTGAATTACATTCATGAGACAAACCTGGTGGCTTATGGAAGCTATAATCATTTATATTCAAATTATCACCAAACACAAAGCCAGAAACATCCCGTCTGGATTAACCCTTTGTTGGGCTGTGCCCCCCTGTTCAATGTGATTCTGTGGGGGCTCCTGAGGGTGAGAGACCCCAGGACAGTTGCCAAAAGGACTGTTCACAGCCTGGACTCCCGAGATTCTAATGAATTGCTTATATATAGTATTAAAACATAAACAATGGATTAATCACTTGTGTAAAAACCCTTTATATGACACTGTCTTCTTGCTGAGCTGCTCCTGAGGTCACCAGCTCATCTTTTCTCATGGGCCATGAAGTCAACTGATGTTTATTCCTCAGACCTGTCACCGAGGTTGACCTGTGGCCACACGTGTAACCGCTGCCATCCACCGTGTGATTGATGGCGCGCGTCGTCCTTGACCCGCCCGGGGACCCTCACCGACAATAAGTCGAGTCCCGTCAGAGAGGTGATGTCTGCGGTCTAATGTGCGTCCGCGTCTCCGTCAGATGATGTATGATGACGGTGTGTGTGGCCCTTCCTTTGCCATTTATTCACGGCGCATTGGGAGAACGCGCAGCCTTTCAGACGATCCTATTGGATGAGCAGTGCGAGCAAGAGGTACTGCAAGTGATGAGAGAGAGAGAGAGAGAGAGAGAGAGGGGGAGAGAGAGCAGACACACAGTGCGCGTTAATAGGCTCCAGATGCCTTCAGTGGAAACGCAAGTCTGCTCGTTGCGTGGATCTCCTGCTCTCTCCTGAATCACGCAGATGTAAACTGATATTTTTGCCATCGGAGGAAAAAAGCAGATTATGGGTTTGTATCACACCTCGGAACACGTGGGAAGCTTATTTGCTGCGCGCCCGTCCTCCCTGTGATGGAGGCGCGTCGTAGTGGTGCATCGGTGGAAATGTGCGGTGAGAGGTGCAGAGGAGACAATCAATGAAGACACCGAGGGCTCCCGTGCGTTATTCGGGCAAGGTCAGAGTCTAGCCTGGATGAGATTATGTCCATGTGCCGACGACAAGGACGGACTTTTACGCTTCCTCTCCGGGGACGAGGTCGCCCGGGGATGTCCCCTGAAAACCCGGAGTTTCTCTGTTTGTGTGTGCTGGATTGCGGAGGGAGCAGAAAACAATCCCCCCCCGTCTGCATGATCCCGTTCCAGCTTTGTTTTTGACGCGCTCTCCAAGCTGCGTGGCTTCTCCTTCTCCTTCTCCTTCTTATTCCCCACCCTCCAGACCTGGAGATAAAGTTTCACCCTCTGTGCTCGACGGTTGGAGGATTTTTTTCAGCCACTGACTTGGTTTCATTTGCGCACAGTTGAACCCGGCTGAGGTGACTCGGAGGCGGCTGGTTAGAGGGGCAGCGGCGGGACTGAATTCCATCAGAGCTGCGGCACATCAGCGGCGGCCAGCTGTGCGTTCTGGACGGTCACATCTGGCGCCGCTGTCCATGGTGCTGAACTCGCGCTCCAGGAATGGTGGAGACTCTGAGTATCGCGGTCATAGGCGCTCCCGGAGTGGGCAAAACTTCTATAATCCGCCAGTTCATCTATAACGATTTCTCGGAGGTGTACACGCCGACCAGGAGCAGATATGTGTACAGACCCTCCGTCATCCTGAACGGGAACATGTATGAGCTGAAGGTTCTGGACGTCCCGCCAATCTCCTCTTTTCCATCCAGCTCCAGCCAGGTATCCTGCTCATAGCCCGTTTAACTTACACACGAGGTTTTATTCAAGATGTGTGATGATTCATTCTCAGATCATCTCTCGTTATTAAATCTCATGCTTCATTCTACTAGTGTCCCTCTGTTCACAGCCAATGGCGTCCTTTAAAGACGAACCCATCAATTGTATTTATTCTTCTATCACTATCAAATGTCCCTATAGTCTACTAGTTGCTATGGAGACCCGACTGACTTAAAGCCACGGAGAGCCTCACTTTGACGTTGTAAACTCCCTCCTCTCCCTCGCTTTCTTTATCTCTCTCTCTCTATCCCCCTGTTTTGCTCTACCCCTCTCTCTCTCTCTCTCAACTTCATTCATTTGAATTCAGGAAGCTTTATTGGCACAAATACAATACTGAAGACAATCCCTGAATCAAATTTAAACAATTTCAAAGAAAAACAACAATAATAACAACATATAAAAAGATAAAGAAACAAATGGAGATGGTGGATTTGTGTCAAAGATTCAGGGATATATATATTTTTCACACCTGTTGTAGAGCTCTTTAAATATACATTTGCTTTACTTTCAGTAAGCTTTATTATCACGTTACACTATATTCTGCTGCTGGTGGTGGTGGTGGTGTTGAATCTGGCTCACATGCACAGGAAATAAAAGCAGGATTGTGCTGCAGGCTTTTGCCACAGCACCTGGTTGAAGTCCGAATTTAAAAATAGAACAGACTGGCCTTTTATTCATGGCCACAGGTCATATGCCACTCCTCATTAGTTGGAGACACATCTGATTGTGCAGGATCATAGCACAGATGCACTTCAGCTCAGAACGTCCATGGTTTGTAGTCACTTCACGAAACAGATCTGCAGCTTTCTTGCCAAGAAACAAGGACTGAGGAATTATCTCAGACATTCCTGCAGCTTTTTCCTCTTGGAAAGATTTTTCTTTAAATAACAGGTTAAAAAATGCTAAAATGCTCATATTAAATGTTTGACCTGAAGCTAACCATACTGTCCCCAGAGAGTTTCTCCATTGCATTTTGGAATGCATTTTCAGAGATGGGAAAAAAAATTATAAAAACATGTATAAAAAGTATTTCAAACTTAAGCCAAAGAAAGTGTCACACTTTTACAGTCTGAATTAGTTTCACTAAGGTTTCTAAAATATAGCATTTTTCATAGAGCCAGTAACAAAGTGCTTCACAAGAGTACAGCTGTTAAAATAAAATAATAATAGAACCAGACAAAGCATTTGCAAACCTAACAAGAAATTACAGTCTTTTTTCATCCAATATTCTGTTTTTTGTTAGTATTCACCCATAAAAGGAAATCTTCCCCTAAAAACACTGCAATGTTGAAGGAATCCTAATCAGTTGGTTTGTTCAGACTGTTGCAGCATCTTACTAGCTACAGCTCAACTTTGTATTTTGGTTTAGAAGCATCTGACAGAGGGGTTTAGAAACAAAGGAAGCAAAAGTTTTAATCATTAAAATAAAACAACAGTTCAATTCTATCTTCAGTGCACCAGAACGGTTGTAGATGTTTTTTGACGTTTCATATAATGTAGATCAATAATCACTTCAGCTGAAATTGCTTATCTTACATTGACAACATGACTGGGTACTGTTCTCAAAATAGATTTGAAAAAAATATGAACCTAAAGTGAAGTCAAAAACACCTCTCGGTAAAACTCCTCTTCTTCTCTTCAGCAGCAGAAAAGTAGAAAGAAGTCTGGATTTGGTGTCTGTATGAGCGAGAAAGGTCCTTAGGTATTGAAAGAAAAACGCCTGACCCCCAAGTCTCTGCTGGTTTGAGGTGTGCTTTTGACTCCTGCTCATTCAGCCAGGATGTGACGCTTTCAAGATAGAAATCTCCAAGGTCACAACATCGAGCTGACTGCTGCCGCTGAACATTTCCCTCTTTCTCTCCCCCTTTGGTGTCACACGTAGCCCTCCCCAAGAACAGCTGTGGTTATCTACACAGACAAGGTGCCACCGAGAAAATAAGGATCAGGCCAGGGAGGAGGCAGAGCAGCACTGGTTTGCTGTACGCTCTGAAACCCCCGCGTTAACACAGAAAGCATCTGACAGGCGAGCTGAGAGGCCGGAGCCATCATCCTGTCAGGCTCCCGCAGAATAACATGTAGCTGTTCTACCAGAGATTTAAGATTTTGTTCCATCATGTCAGAGTGATTCATTGCTTCCTGTCGACTAAGACCCCCAGTGAAGACCCCATCTCTCTGTCTCTCTCTCTTGCTCTTTCTTCTGCTAAATGGTGCTTAACCCCCTCGAGGGAATGAGCTGGTAGGTGTGAGCAGAAAGCAGGAATAAGACAAGACGTGTCTCATGAGTTTACGTTTGGAGAAGTGGGAGAGTTTCGAATGTCCCTGAGGTTGAGTCACATGAAAAAGCTATTAGGCTCACACAGCTTTCATTTGATATCATGTTGTACCATTTTGTGAGAACATTTCATACTCATTTTCCAGTGGCGGAGCAGTGAGGAGACAAGTGTTTGGCCGGTTCTTTGTGTAAGGTATACAGGCAGAGAAAACCATTAGCTGAGTGCTGCCACAACATTTCTACCAGACAGGTTTATGGTCGCTCATTTGCTGAGGAAGGACCCTGCGAGGCCGGCTGTACTTCTCCCCCTCTCCTTCCCTGTCATGTCCTGCTTGTTCTGCAGCTTGCTCTCCTGTACAGAAACCTGTTTGAGCATCTTATATATAACTTCGATCTCAGACGGCAATTTCTTTAACTAGTTCAGTCTTTGTCTGACACTTGGTCGCACTAGTTTGGCATTTTGTCTTCAGCTCTTTTTCCACTGGCTTTTGTCTCTGATGGGAATAGATACAATCAGCATTCTCTCCCACATCAAATGACTCCACAGCAGGCACAGGTTTTTATCGTCTACAGCTCCAATCAGCAGTGTTGGAAACAATGTGCCCATTTGGCAAAAAAGCAAAGTGAGTGTGTCAGTTTTCAGTGCATTTGTGATGTCGAACATGACCATCAGGGGGAAAAACAGAAAAGCGACCTCCTGGCAATGGGAAAAGAATCAATTGCCACATCGCATTCTTGCTAATTCTGGATTGAAGAACTTCAATTACTAATCAATCTTTTTTTTCGCAACTAATGCCACTAATGTGGAACTTCTTCATTCACAGACTGCAGTAGTAGTAGTAGAAAGCTTTTTGACAGACTAGTAGAAGACTGGACTGAACTGGTAGTGCTCAGAGTCCGACTAGTTAACTAGTGAGCTGCAGAAGCGTAACACCTTGTTCACCTACACTAGTTAACTAGCTCCTACATTTTCTGCATTAGTTAACTAATTAAGGAAATGCTCACAGTTAACCAGTTTTGTCTTTACCTGTTCATTAGTGCAGCTCAAATATTTACTTGTTAACTAGTAAAAGCCACAATGTCCACTACTGAGGGTGTTTTGAGCCTCACCAGTGAACTAGTAGGGTTCAAAAGAGTCACTAACTATAAAGACTCAAGTTGGTGTTTTAGTCTTACTGGTGAAATCCTATATAACTGGTAGGGGCTAAAATGTCTGCTGGTTACACTAGTAGATATGTTTTCTATATCACTAGTTAACTAAAAGTGCTTATCTGTTGAACTAGTGATCACAAAATGGTAACTTGTTGTACTACTTTCACCAAGTGCTGCAAAGGAGGTGGGCAGAAGCATAAATGAAGGCTTCCTGTTGGCTCTCGGGTTCAAATGCCCACCAATCAGGACTCAGGATTTTGTCATTCTCCCACCTTCTTTATTTGGAGGCATGACGAACTGCAACTAGTGACACCAGTGGCTGCATGTTGCGGTTTACCAGTAAAGTAGTAAAGTCCCCAATGTCCGTGAGACATGTGGTTCAGTGGGCAGAGAAAGGAAACCTGGGTAAGGGGCAGTGGACACAATGCAGTGCCAGCTCAGAGAAACCGTCTTTCTTACTTCAGCACAGAGACAGATTAAATTACAGCACAGCTCCCTCCTAGAATACGGCTGAGAATAAAGAGGAGACAGTCGGAATTTGCTTCAGTCAATTAGAAAGGTTACGCAAAGTTTAATGGACACTGACGAAAGAAGGTTTACCAAATGAGCTTTTATAAAGTCCTCCTGCAGAGCGCAGTGAGTCAGTCCGCCTCCATGCCTGTGCAGCGTGGCCATTTCTCATCAGTTCAGATTATATTTGAAAGAAGAACAGGGATGTTCTGGCAGGCTTCTCGTAACCCCATTCCAACCACAACCATTTTTACACTTTCCAACACTGGAGACAGGAACGATTTCTATTATTTTAGGCTGTGATGGTGTAATGGTTTCTTTGCTTCGCAGTATATCTGTTGGATGCTGATAGTATGGCATTTAGAGAGCATCTGTCACAGAATGTCAATAGGATGTGTTGACAGATGATTACAAGCATGACAGTGGATTCTGCAACAGTTTTTCTTGTTCTCTCTTTTTTTATTTCTTGCCATAATGTATCTCCATGACTTCCTCCCACACAGAATGCTCTCTCTCTCTCTCTCTCTCTCCCCTTCTCTCCCCTCCTCCTGCTCTCTGGACATTTTTCACAGTTATCTCTGTCGATAGAGTCTGGAAATGATTGTTTTCCATGTCACACTTTGTGTAATTTTGGCTTTCTCAGATGTGGTGGAAATATGAAATTTGCATCCGCATGAGGTTTACAAGACATTTAGGTGTTTGTGAGGCAAAGTTTTGCTCGTGTCTTTTAAAAGTAAACCACATATGAATTAGAACAGCATTCAGTAGAGCTCATATTCTTAATTTCAATCAAGCTTCACCAAATTGCTGACACATATAGAAATCAGGCCTCTAAATGTGCCTGATTGTTTTCATCAAGATCCATGAAATATTCAGTGAAAATCTAAAACGTCTTGTCATGTTAACCAAGTGATGAAAACTTCTTGGATCTGACCCTCGATATGGATCCGCACGAATTGTTTGCAGCAGTTTTGCAGCAATTCTTCCAGTTGTTTTTGTGTAACCCTTCTAAAAACCAACAAACAAACAGATGGACAGGGGTGAAAACGTAATGTCCTTGGTATGATACTGTACATTACATACAAGTGTAATATAATAAACCATTCTGTGTTGGTAGAATAGAAAACATTATATATTAATATTAATTATTACCAATTCATAGCCCAGTGCGGATATTGTGACATGTCCAGAGTAAAATGAATAAAAAACAAGATATGATATTATATAATAATTGATTCGATTTGATAATTATATAGTGAGCAAGAGATGGAGGTGGTTAAATTTCAGACAAATTTGCTGTTTCCAGTCTTTTTATACTAAGCTAAGTTAGGATAACGTGCCACTGCCCCCTCTAACATCATATTTATGAGCAGTGGCATTAATCTCCTCATGTAAATCTCAGCTAAAAGTGAATAAGCGTATTAAAAGTGCCAAACGTGTTCTTTAAGCTGCTTCAACTTGTATAAAATCCATGTTAGCTCCTGTTTTAAAAATGAATGGTTCATGAATGCATTTCTTCGTGTGAGTCTGAGAAACCAGCGTAAGACCATCAGTCACAGTGTCACCTCAAACGGTGCACGCCATCATTGACTAATGGTAATACCCCCCCCCCCCTGGGAACGTAATAGATTTTAATTGCAAATCAACTAGCATGGCCTAGGTGTGACATATCTCTAATTACTCATCACACTGGGTTACATCGGCCTGCATCCTGCAGTCGAGTATTGATCCATGACAACCTGCACCCCCCAGCTTTGTTAAAAACTGACCGCAGCCTGCTGTTGTCAGGGAAACGTGCTCTGTTTGGCTCTTGAATAGTGAAGGATGAGATGCTCTTTTTTTCCCTGTGTGCTGTGTTAAGAAGACCGACTGGAGGACACAGACAGTGGCACCACACTTCACATTCACGCTCCCACAAGCACACTCTCACATCCTGCGAGCGTGCACACACACACACACACACACACACACACACACACACACACACAAATAAACATGCCCACACATGCATTTAAATTAATTTGATTTCAGTTTGTCTTGTCCTCCCAGGCCTCGCTGAACTCCCTCTTTCCATTGTTGTGCCTGTGCTTTTTGTTTGTGTTTTTTTGGAGCAATAGTTTGTTGTTTCTATCCCCTCCTCCACATTTAAAAACAGGGCTCGGATGACAAAGAGATATGAGATGAGAACAAGCGGCTATTTTTAGCTCCAGGGATATGAGGCCGCAAGTGAAGCCACGGTGCATTTCACCAGTTGCCTCAATTATCAGAAAAGAGTGAGCTGTGTTGATGAGCTGCTAAAGTATGACAGGAGATATGCCTTATTTGTTTGGTGAAAATATGTGCATATTTTTTCAGAGTCCTAATTGGCATGTCTTTAAATTTTATTGGACACTTGACAACAGAGATGAAAAAGCAGAAATCATAACATCTGTGACACGTTTTTTGGGGAAACTCAACCTGGAGACAAAGAAAATAATCACACTTTCTTTCCAGTTTTCACAACACACCTCCCCCTCGCCTCCTTCATCTGCCTTCTCTTTCACTTCTGATGGCGGCGATCTTCGTGCCACATGTTGGGTCCGCGCCCGATCTGCCTCATTATGTCCCCGCTGATGTGTGAGGCTAATATTTCTTCCTCACAACTCACCTGTTGACACAAACTGGTAATGTCATCATCATTAGAAGTTACACTGATCATCACCTGCTCCCTCATTTTATTTGCACAGAAGTAGAAGAATATCCACAAACCGCTTCTACAAACAAGGGTCATATTAGTTTGGATTTTAATAATAAGGAGAAAAAATGTATATATGTCTGGCCAACAGAAGTTATATATCTGAGTTACGTCTGAGCAACGTGATGCAACAAACATAATCTGCCCCTGAGGCACAGGTGCATCAGTCCAAATTAAAAAGACAACATTATTTACTGAACCAAGCAGAACAGCTTTGAAGCTCCTGACGTGACAACACGAAACGGCTGCTTCTCTCTTAAAAATAGAACATAATCTCACTTTTAACACTTTCATAGAACGGATTAAATAACTGACATATACAATTTTATTAAGTGAGCTTTAAAGGTGCTGACAGACCCCTGACAGCTGTTTCCCCTTGTTCCCTGTTTTTATTCTAAACTAAGCTAACTAGCGGCTGGCTGCAGCTTTATATTCACATTACTCCAAAGTTTTAACGGTTGCTAAAATGAAAAACTAAAATGACACAACCGCTTGCACACTGGGTCTTTCACTAATGTAGCCTTTGCTGATTCGTCCATCACATTAGATTACAAAACAAACAGATGCCTCCTGTTTACACTGGCATGTGCAAGCTCAGTGTACGTGATTGGTCTTGTGATATGTGTTTTAAGGCGTGTTGATGCAGAGCCAACGAACACCCTTTCAACAAAGATGTAATAGTATGGGTGAAGCCAAGTCTTGAGACAGACTCATTTACCAAACCGTTGAACTACTCCTCCTGTGTGATGAAATGATTATGTCTGTAACGCTGTATAACTCAATGGTGCTGCCATATAGTTTGTGCATTACAGTAGTTAGAGCTGCATTCATCTTACATTACTGCTTCTTGGACAGAGCTTCGTGTCCAAGTTGCCTGAAAACTGATTGTATTGAATGGAGCTGAAAGAAAATGCAATGAATTGAATAAAATAAAATCAGTCACATTGCACAGACTGAACCACAATTGAATAGAATAGTGATCAGTTCTTGGCAGCCACCATCTCCAGACCATTCATCAGCAGTAAGTGGGCACGTCCGATGCACCATGTCGACATTTCCTTGACCCACCAATGCCTTTGTTTCACCTCTTTGACTTTCCCTTGGGCCGTGGTTGTTTTTTCATTTCCCTCCATAGACACATCTTGTCTTCCCACCCCCTTAGTTTCCTCCATTTCCTCTCCCTCTTTTTTATCAGATCAAATGCTCATAAATTTATTGCATGCTGTTCTCGGTGCGGGTGTGGGTTAGTGAGACCTCGGGGAAAAACAGCATGAACAGGAGCATGGGTCACTGTGTTTCAACTGAAGCCACTGTCCCCCAGTGAGGTGCAATTTCCCCACTTCTGCCATGTGATTTAATTACACTTTGGAACTTGGTGCCATCAAACAAATTCTGCTGTTTGCTGTGCCGCATGTGCATCACATCACAGAGCTTCGCAGAGCTCTGTCAAAGTAGCCTTGTGTGTGTTCCTTTATTCTGTCCTGACAGAGAGATCTGTGTTTGCTTATCTCACACAGTATCGGCTGTAACCTGTGTCGCAGTCCTTGAACATGTGTAGCCAAGACACAGTGTGGTACTTTCTGCTGGGAAGTCCCCATATTTTATGACTATGTTCTGGGCTGTAGGACCGAAAGTCATACAAGCTCCAGGACGCTGTTGACTCTGCACTTTCTCACAGAGGAGAAGCAGCAAATTGATGACATTGATCCAACACCCTCTAGCATGGTTAAACGCACTACATTTACACAGTGCTTTTCCTATCTTAACAACCAGTCAAAACGCTTTACAGCACACATTCAGCCATTCACACACACATTTAGCTCTTTATGCAGCTTTTTTCTATCACATTCACACACTAATAACATGGCACTGCCACTTGTGATGTATTCAGTGTTCAGTATTTTGCACAAGGACACTGCAGAAGTAGGGGATTGAAATACCAACCTTCTAGTTGTCGGATGAGGCTGTACCGCCAGAACCACAGCTGCCTGTGACTGTGGAGCGACAGGAGGTCGACAAATTTAATAACGATCCACCTACGACCTGTTGAGACACTTCACTCCAAACCATAAATAACCTCATACTTACTCTCATGAAAATGTCAAATTATCCCCAAAGTCATTGGTATTCATCTTCACAGCACCAGTGGGGGAGGATGAGTAAAGTAAAACTATTTGAATTAAAAGTAAAAGTATGTTAGGAATCCAAGGACAATCCCTGCACCAGACCATTTCAGAAACATCACACACATATAGTAATAACTTGAATTAATTTGGTGCCTTTCAAGAGACCCAAGGACGTTTTACATGTGTTAGGGACACACTCCCAGATTTGATCAGGGTGTGGTGGGCCTGCCTTAGAGGGTGTCTTGTGATTAAGAGGTCAAACAACCCAACGACACCAAGTAAAACAGATGGTACGTCCCCTAACATCCACTGGTGGAGGCTAATATATTTTAGTAGTTGGCAACTTAACATCAAGGGAGTGTAGAAGACCTTCAAACATAAAAGGAACAGTCATCTTCTTGTCTTATGCTCTAAAAAAAGAGTTTCATCTATTTGATGCAACAATCTACATCTTTCTGTCTGAGCATCCAGGGTCAAATGTTACCTGCCCACTCTGATTTGATCATCAATTCTCACAATATCTTGTAAACATGTGAAAATGCAGATTGATAATGGATGTTCACAAGTCTGGTGATGGAGTAAATGTACTTTTTATGGGTTACATCCCACCACTGCTGGGCACCATGAATTGGACGGATTCTGTTCCTGAAGCCTAAAATCCTCTAGTCCATACAGTATCTATTATTTATTCATGTTTTTTTGTGTCTGTGCTTTAGGAGTGGCTGGACCTTCGCTGCAGAGGCGTCCGCAACGCCAACGCCTACATCCTGGTGTATGACATCTGCTGCGTGGAGAGCTTCGAATACGTCAAGATGATCAGACAGCAGATAGTGGAGCACAGGTAGAGTCGTCCTCACACTCTCAGCCGACCAAACACTTCCTGAACACACGTGCTGACATCACAGTGTCATCCATCAGGAGACAACATGCAATTTCTCAGCCGGTCCACAAAGCTGCACAGTTACACGTTTGTGACAGCATGACAGTGATGGATCGTCTGCTTCTGGTGATATCTTTTAATTCAGCACACTCCTCCCTGCATCCTGACAGTTAAGCAATGACATTTAATTGCTGAATGAGAGCTGCCCAGAGAGAGTCGTCACATTTCAGCTTTTATTGGATGGAGAACAGACGTAAGAGACAGGAGCCTTGAGAACCAGAGGAAGATAACACAGAAGACTCCTGGCTGCATTTTAACCAACACAAGTGTCAAAAACATTTAAAAGGCTCCACACACTGTCATCTTCACTGTTGACATGCCTACACACATTTACATGTTGAAAGATACAGTGCGTGGCTTCATTTGCTCTGCTGTGTTGTACATGACCAAGCTTCCATTGCACAGTTCATCCCCACCTTCCTGAAGCTCTGAATGTGTTCCCGCAAATATTTATGGCCCATTGACAGAAAAACCATTACCACCAGCAGCAGGGGGAAGGAAGGGTGATAGCAAGAAGAATGGAAAAGAGGAGAAATTGGTAATCATAGAGAGGGGGGGGGGGGGGTCTGCTGCCAGGCTGGAGGAGGAGAGGAATAACCAGTGAAAGAGCAGATATTGTATATAAACTGAATTCATAAATAATGGAGCATTTGAAGCATGGGGGTGGCTGTAGTGTAAATGTCAAGTATAAAGAATTAAGCTGTTTATTCTACTTTTACTCTTTACACTTTAACATGTATGCTTAAAGTTCCTCTGACAAAATGCATTCAAACAGAATAATCTTATTTTTCCTGCTCTATTTTTTTAGCCTTTCTACCGTCAGTTCAGTGAAGTCTACGACAGTGTTGTGTCCCTTCATTTCCTCCGGGTTGTTTCCCCCAACACACACACACACACACACACACACACACACTCACACATACGGTACATCTTGTTCTGCTGAAACACTCAACCTGGAGGAGATATGGGGGTATTTTTAAGTTTGTTATATGAGCACAACCTGTGAAAAGCAGAAAAGTGATATGATCACCACAATGTGGTTTTTCAGCTCCTCATATTTAAGAACTTTGCTGCAGGGCATGAAAACTGTACCATACAAATCTCTGCGTGTGTGTGTGTGTGTGTGTGTGTGTGTGTGTGTGTGTGTGTGTGTGTGTGTGTGCATGTGTGTGTGTGTGTATCTCCTCTGTTGAGCTTTCTGTCCATCTGTGGAGGCAGACAGGAAAATATGCACATGTCCTCGTCAGAAGATGAAACACGACTGTAACTGAAAGAAAACTTTATTCATTATGAGAGAAAGAGATGAATAGTTAACGCAGCAGCTTTAACAATTTACATCTGAGCCGACACTGAGCAGATGTCTTGTGCTTTCACACATCACTGCTCCTTCAAGTTTCATAATACACTTGATTTATTAGCCCTCAGTATATTCAACTTGACTTGCCACATTTTTATTATACAACTCATATGCTAATGTTATTATTTTTCTTAAACAACATAATAACAGCCTCCAGCTCCAGGGACTTTGGCTTCCAACTAAATCGTAAAAAAAGAAAACCTCATTGTTAAAAAGAAGGACGTTTTCCTGAATAGTACTTTCACTACAATCCAATTTAATTTCCTCTGGTAACTACTTGAGTGTGGTAGTAAACCTTCATTTTCTCTTTGTTTATGATCCGAATTCCAAGCCACCACCAATCATGTGTAGTTGGAAAATGCTTGGACTCGATGACATCCTCTTAATGTTGATGCTTACCATTAACACAGTGGGAGTAAGCATTACAAACATCGGTCGTGGGCCACTAATTCATGCTTATACCACTTCACAATGCTGTAAACCAGCTACTGCAGAGTGAGTGTGGTGGGAGGCCCCTTGAGCCTGTGAGCTCTAATCCTCCAGTCCACCCCCGCACACCTCAGAAGGAAGGGAATACTGCACGCAGACATCTTGAACAAGCCCGGCCGACCACCGTGTGACAAACATCAAGATGATTACACTGTGCATGTTGAAATGCATCTTTTCTTCCTATTTTCTACCTGCAGGGAAGGCAGCAGCAGTGAGGTGCCAATCCTGGTGGTGGGCAACAAGAGAGATCTGCAGCGGCAGCGCTTCATGCCTCGCAGGGCAGTTTCCGTCCTGGTGAAGAAAACCTGGAAGTGCGGTTATGTCGAGTGCTCTGCCAAGTTTAACTGGCACGTCGTGCTGCTCTTCAAAGAGCTGCTGGGCATAGCAGTGGCAAGGGGCATGCGCCACAACCACACCTCCATCCGTCTGCAGGGGGCACTACAGAGGAATCGCTGCACCATCATGTGACCCCCAAGAGCTCCCTCCACCCCCTCTCACCTCAGGAGTGGAGCAGCAGTGGAGAAAAAGGACTTTTTATCAAAATGGCTGGAAATACATACCCCGTGGCCTCCTGCTTTACTGAGCTGATTTTTCAAAATGAGGTTTATTAGACTCTTGCGCTGTAAAAGACACTAAAATTTCACACATGGTCATCCAACCACTTCCTCGTCAAATTTCGCCAAATGTGTAAATGCAAGGAGAGAAGTGTGAGAGGGAGTGGGTGAAAACCAATACATTTAGCATAGCACAGTTATTTTTTTCTCACATTAACGAGCCAGTTAGGTATTTGAGGCTGTGCTTCCCAAAAAATGATGCAGCAGCAGCAGGTCTCACTGAGGCTTGTCTTGTGACTGTAGCAGGGCCTGAAACGATGGAGGCTGTGTTTGTGAGACTCAAAATGGAGAGGCAGCAATATCACTGAGTCTTCCTTTGAATCATGTTCAACAGCAGACACTCATTGCTGATATGTTTGGATTTATCTGAGAGTAAAGATCTGCAAAATAGAAACACGAAGAGGGCAAAAAAATATTAATCTCTGGGGAGATTATATTGGGAAATGTACAAATATGATTAGATTGTGTTTAAATTTAGATTGTGAGAAGTAGCCCATGTTTTTTTTCTTTCCATGTCCCCATTACAATCCTAGCCCATGGGTAAAAGCGGTTTGTGCAGGCGAAGGGTGTTTTAAGGTTGTCTTGCAGCAGAAAATACTGCAGTCCCTTATCATGAGGTACTGTAGGACTTTTAATCTGCTCCCTCCCCTCACTCAATGTCTGTTTCTGATGAATACATTAAATCAAGAGAACCGGGACCTGCAGGAGGCTGCAGAGCCTGACACGAGAACCTCTGCATGCAATGTGGATCTGTGTGTGTGTGTGTGTGTGTGTGCGTGTGTCTGTGTGTGTGTGTGTGAGAGAGAGAGAGAGAGAGGGAGGGGGGGGCAGACGGAGGTGGGGCAGGTTTAATAGCTCACATTCAGGGAAGCAAAGGACAGACGCAGCAAGATAAGAAAAGACAGGTGTTGAAGCTTTGGATTAGGAAGGAGCAATAAAATCCCACAGGGATGACCTGACTACATGTTTCACCATGTTATATCAAAAAATGCCTCAAACACAGTAGATGTAATCTACATGTACTCAGACATCCTGCAGACATAAGGAAGCAGAGCTCGACGACTTCCATAAAAACACCCCATGAGTGCACCACAGACACAGGGAACCTTAATAAAAATTCATATCAGTATCTAAATCCTATTTAATTGGTAACGTTGTGAGCTTCTTCATTTGGTTTGACCTATAGGTAATCTGTGAATATCTGCACTGACAGTGAGTAGACCCATTGTACATAAGAGTGATTTATAGAGTAAGTGACTTGCATGCTTTTGTTGGTAGAGGCAACGGGTCAGGGTTTAATTGCACTGATGTGAAAATGTGATATTGTGTTTATTTTTTTGTAATACATGGTTTTCTGACTCCGTAACAACCAGCTTTGTGGAGTGAATGTGGCCGTATTTCACTGGCATGTCAGAGCACAAGCTCATGATTCTCTCTGAGATGTAGTGTCGAACCCTTCGATCAGGGCAGATGGATGTTTTATTTTTTTATTTAAGTTACGTAATGAAATATGTAGCAGAGATACACTAGAAAGCAACTGTGTGTAGCATGAGTTCTCATCGGTTTGTTTGTGTGCGCATTTCCAAATAAAAAGGGCTACAGTTTTTTAACAGAGACATTACTTGTATTTATTTTTACTGTGTTAGTATATGTGAGTATTTTTTTGAACGCAATGAATTATTAAATGCATTTAAGAACTGTAACATTTCTCTGGTCACTTTTCAACGCTATGCAACAAACACACCACATTAAGATCATTTTGGCAACATTGCCACCCTGTGGTAACACGATGTTATCAGGAGCAACATCAGAAGCAGAATGAATCAGGAATCACAAATTATCCTCCTGCAGTTATTGGTCTTTTGCTTAAAATGCTCATTATATGCAACAAAATAAGATGATCATCTAGTGATTTAAAGTAATAACTCATCTACTTTCAATTAAAGGAGGTATTGTGGTGATGACAATTATGTATATATATTATGGTTTAAAGTAGCAATCATTCACTTGAAATAAAGCATCTTTTGTGCAGACTATAAATTAAAATAATCTCTTCTACAAGACAGAGATTTACAAATTACACGTGAACCTAGCAAACATGTATCAACAACCAATGGCCGAGGGGTTCATGGGCCCCTGGAGGTCTGGGGCCCTGCTTGGTATTCCAGCATTGTGGCTAATCCAGACATTGATCACAGTGATCGTACATAACCTGACACTGAAGTGACCCCACAATGAATTCAGGTTTCCTTTCACTTAATGATAAGATGAAAGTGACAGGGAGCCAGAGGCTTATCAGCACTTTGCCCTGTTATATGGTCCAGGTACTACTCATGTTGTGGGGACCTAAATCTGTAACTTTGTGGGGTCTCTCTAATGAGGACAAAAAGTAAGTCCCCATAGCAAAAATCATTTTGCGAATACATGTTTTAAGGATAGTTTTAGGTGTAGGTGAAGGATTAGGGTTAGGTAAATAGAAACAATGGTTGAGATTAAAATAAGTTTCCCGGAAATCAATGAAACTCAATGTAGTGTCATCTGAAGCCATGGAGACACAACTGCCTGTCTGTGTTTGTGTGTGTTCCTGTATTTATATCTTTGTGAGGGCCATTTTAAGCATAGACCCAATGTGTAAACCAAAATGTCCTCACTTCAATGATCTGTTTGAAGGGTTAGAAATAGGTTTAGGTTAGGTTAAGGGTTAGGCAATTAGTTTGGATGGTTAAAGTTAGGGTAACAGGCTATGGGATGTATTCTGTCAATGAGTGTCCTCAATAAGATAGAAGTATAGACGTGTGAGTGTGCACGCATGTCAATCTATAGTTACGAGGGCCAATTTTGGTTCAATTTCAAAGGACATTTTGGCTGGTCCTCGCAAATTCAATGGGCCGTTCGAGGGTTAAGACTTAGTTTAAGGGTTAGGGCTGTTAGTAGGTTAAGGTTAGGGTAAGGTAGGGGATCTATTGTGTCAATGAGTGTCCTCACAACTATAGAGAGAAAGTGTGTGTGTGTCAGATCCACAATCAGCTGTCACACCGCATGTCAAATGTTTAGGAATGTTGAGATAACAACATCACGTGGTTCAGGTCTGGATCATAGACTTGAATTGATAGAGAAGCAGTGCCCCCCCCCCCCCCCCCCCCCCCCCCACACACACACACACACGCACACACACACGCACACGCCTCTCTGTCGTCATGGAGATCACGGTTGGTTTGGTGACGGCCATGCCACGTTACATGAGGCCTGGCTCAGGGAGTTCGAGTCTATGCAGCGCAGCTCTGTGCTGTGGCTCCTCTGCAGTCCGCATCATCAGCTCACAGTCACGGTATCACTTCTCCTTCCTCCGCTGTCCGCTCCGGAGTCATGTGAACGGCGGTGTCTCTCTCCGTAGACCGGACCGGACCCACCTCCGTCCGTCCGTCGCTCTCATTCGTCAGCGTCCCCCCCCACCTCGGTGGTTCTCCACGCAGGGGTAGTGTCTCTGTCCCTCGCCCCCGAGCCCCGCGGTTTCTCTCCGGTCTCCTCTCGGCGTGCTTGCGGCGCAGCGGTGGAGGATGAGCGAGCAAGGGAAGGGCTCGGCATCCGCCTCTGCCGCGGCCCCGGCGGCTCCGGGATCGGACACTTACAAAGGCTGGCTCTTTAAATGGACCAACTATCTGAAAGGGTACCAGCGGCGGTGGTTCGTCCTCAGCAACGGCCTGCTGTCATATTACAGGTACATTTTACTGACGGAGAGCTTTTTATTCTGATATCAGTGTGGGTGCATCACCACCGCTGCCTCAGCCTCAGCTAACAGCGGCAGGCTAGCGATGAGTGTTTACCTCAGGCTGACAGGGACAGGACGGGTCCGCTTCTCGGAGACTGGCTGTGGGTTGAGGAAAGGTACCAACACACCCAGACTAGTGGACAGACAGAGAACAGACAGAGAACAGACAGGCAACAGACAGACTGGTTGACATCAGCCTCAGCGTTAAGTTTCCTGACTCAGTAAAGTGACAGAAATGTGGACACAGCAAGTGTCAGCTAGCAAACTAAGCTAGCCCGCTATCCCCAGCACAGTGGAGTGACAGCTGAGGATCCAGCTGCTGCTCACTCACAGGCACACCGTGTACTCAGATCAGTCACCATGGCAGCTTTGGCCTTTTTAAACTCTGACTGTCATTGTTTCAAAATATTATCCAGAATGAGTGAGCGTCATTCCACACCAACCGAGAAACTCATTAATGAGCAGACATGGCTCAGGTGGATCTCTGTCAGGAGATAATGTATCAGATATGGTCTCAGTCTCTCCTGATCAGCTTGTTCTCAGTCTGTCTTCAGTCTGTCTTCAGTCTGTCTTCAGTCTATCTTCAGTCTGTCTTCAGTCTATCTTCAGTCTGTCTTCAGTCTGTCCTCAGTCTGTCTTCAGTCTATCTTCAGTCTGTCTTCAGCCTGTCCTCAGTCTATCTTCAGTCTGTCTTCAGTCTATCTTCAGTCTGTCCTCAGTCTGTCCTCAGTCTGTCTTCAGTCTGTCCTCAGTCTATCTTCAGTCTATCTTCAGTCTGTCCTCAGTCTGTCCTCAGTCTATCTTCAGTCTGTCTTCAGTCTATCTTCAGTCTATCTTCAGTCTGTCTTCAGTCTATCTTCAGTCTGTCTTCAGTCTGTCCTCAGTCTATCCTCAGTCTATCTTCAGTCTATCTTCAGTCTGTCCTCAGTCTGTCCTCAGTCAGTCCTCAGTCTATCTTCAGTCTATCTTCAGTCTGTCCTCAGTCTGTCCTCAGTCTGTCTTCAGTCTGTCCTCAGTCAGTCCTCAGTCTGTCCTCAGCCTGTCCTCAGTGTGATCACACAGGTGGAGGCTGTGAGCAGCAGACTCACACCTGTGGCTCAGGTGCTTCTTGTGAGGGAGTCATGTTTCCACAGGTGTGTGTGCACAGACACAACACAGAAACAATGTCCTAATCATCACTTGATGTTTAGTTTTGTATGGATGTTGTATTATTTTATCCACTGTCTTTGTTTTTAGATTTTGTATTATTTTATTTGCTGTCTTTGATTTTGAATGACATTGTATTAATTTGCCTCTTGATATTTTGTATTCTTGTTTTTATTTGTCCTCTGACTGAAGCACTTAGTAACAACTGTTAAATAATTTGTTACTATCATATAATAATTATTATTATTCCTGGATCACAAATATTTAGTTCCTCCAGTTTACTCCAACACAGAGGTTTTAACATGTCACAGAATTGTCAAAGGGCATAAGAACAGTTGGCTTTATTCATTAAAATAGTTTTACCGGTATAGTTATTTAAAGTCTTGTACATCTTTTTTCATTGTCACTTTACTGTTTGATTAAAAACCCTGTTAACAAGTGAATTAACTGTTACATGGACCAGTCTAAAGACTTTCACTTGTGACCTTGGGAACAGTTTGTGGTGATAAAATGAGCTAAACTCTTAGGGTCACTCTTCTCCCATTTACATAGCCAGATTCATTCACTGAAAAAGATGCTGAGACTCAACCAAAAGCTGTTCAAAATTATCACAACTATAGGTGGACCCTTGAGTTGTGATAATTTTTTCCCACAAGATCTTGATTCTTTTCATCTGGTTGCATAGCGTCGCTCATGCATGTTTAACCAGCTTGCTCGCTGCCGCTTGACTGCTTTTGTCCACATTGAAATACTGTGCTCTGTCGCCTTTTAGGTCACACTGCCCTTGGTGCACATTTACTAATTTAAACTCACCTTAAACTTCCTGCTATGTTCCGACAGGTCCCTCTTGCCAAGACAACCTATTAATAAATAGACATTTGGACCTTTTCACTGGAAGCAATTAATGATGGCTCACCGGGAACCCCCCCGAACCACCTGGAATATTTGTTGAGACAGTTGTTCACCTGGACTGACCCAGTTTTTTTTTTTATCGCTCACAGCAGAATGAAGGTGCACATACAACAGCACTGTTAGTCATGGCTGAGACACTGAAGTGTAAACAACTTAACAAGATGTCATTAAACAACCTTCTAACTCTCTGTGCTAATGCAAAGTATAAATGCTTAGAGGAAAATAATTAATGTGACACTAAGCGGATCCCTCCAGGATAATTGTCTTCTCAAATGTCATCTTTCACTGCAAGGTTAGAGGGCAGAAATTGGCGATGACGCAGGAAGGGATTTAGTGCCTTGTTCAAAGGCTCCTCTGCAGGGAGAATTCTTATCGGTATGAGGGTTTGAGTCCTGTGACTGCAAGGCAAAACTTTGACTCATGATGTTTCCCAGCAGCGCCAACGGTCATACATGGAATTTTCTGATTGGATAGAGGACATATTTTACCGACTGTGCTTGTAGAAAGCCACATCCCAGGGTTTCCGCAGGGGCTAAAAAATTCTTTAAAATAAGTCAAAGTCTCAAATTTTAGGCTTTAAAAACTATTTTATGTGTTAAAAATGCTACTTGTGTTGAGCTTTAAAGTAAGATATTTTAGAGAAATATTTTACATTTGCAAACACCCCAGTCAGAATTGATCTTAGTTGACTCAGCTTGTCTGTTGGAAAGACTACAGCCTCTGTCTGTAGTTTGAGAGATAATGTGGCTTTTGAGAAGTTAATTCACTACTCTGCTACTTCACCTGATCTTCAATGATGGGGAAGTGTAAGTAATTCAGACACTCTGATTTTCCTTTGTATCTGTCGCACTTGACATAGGTCTTATGGTCTTTAAAAGCTCTTGAATTTAACTTGTTAAAACCTGTAGAAACACTGCCACACTTTCTCAAGCAGCCTGATTGTCAGCAAAGTGTTATTTGACACAGGGGTATGATAGCCAAGGCCCTCTACTCCTGCCTACGCTGACGGTGAAAGGAAAGATGCCTGTTGCCTCTATACCCTCTATTAATAGTCCATCATGTTGTAAGGTGCCTGCTGTCCCTGAGGTAAAGGTAGCCCGTCCACATCTGAGCACAAAGGCAGTGAGGCGTATGAGTGGGCCCCACTGCCGATGTCTTCCTGGCAGGACATGCTGTGACTGTCTGACTTTGCCTCGTCGGGCCGACTGTCTGCAAGTTAATTAATGTATCTTCACCATGTGACAAGCGATAATTATCTAGCATCTCAGATTTATACCTCCTTTGCACATTTTTACCACCAAAGAGGTTATGTTTTCAACCCTGTCCCTTTGTTGGATTGTTGGGTTGTTTTGTTTGTTGACAGATTTCCAAAAATGTGGTGAAAGGATGGGGTACAGGTCAGGAATGAGCCCATAATATTTTGGTACAGATGAGGACTGGTTAGCAGATCCAGGATTTTTTTAATTCCTTCAACATTTTCACTGTTCATTCATGGATTTTAATGAAATAAAATCAGGCACATTTAGCGGACTGATATCTATGGGTTAGGGTTGTGTTTGTTTAAATCAAAGTTTAGTTTGCAAATACTGCTGTGTTTGAAGTTGAGGTATTGTAAGAAATGTGTCAGCTCCCTTGTTAAAGAGGAATCAGTGTATGATGTGATTCAATGGAAGCAGCCCACAAGCAACACCTATAGAACCAACTCTAACTTGCAGCTGGAAAAGCAGAAGGACAGTGGACTATAATCAATGCTCTGTGGTCAAACTCTCACACTCAGCACCTATGCCTGTTAAAATGTAATGAGTTTTATAGAGATTGAACATTGCACTTGTTATTGATTACTTCTGGCACTGATGCTGCAAGAATGACTGTCTTTCATCCCATGTCAACCTTATGTCTTTTATTTGTAGTTTAAATCACCTGAAGAGCTCCATTGTGCCGGTCCCATGCACCAGGAGTGTGACAAGATCTTCCTCTCTCACTGAATGCCTCTCATTGCTAATTTCTTAATTGTCTTTTTCTCCCAGTTTTAATGCTCTCAGCACTTGTTCACCTCTTAAAGTAAATGCGGGCGGCTTTGCTGCTGGGAAGATTACAGGACATTAAAGCTTTGAGTGCTATTGGAGCTGCTGTATCAGTGAATCCGGCCTTGTCTTTCATAGTAGAATAGATCTGCCAGGTTTTCCGCAGCAGAGTAAGTAGATGGTATCAGTTTAAGTGCTCAATCAGTGGGGGGTTTGTCACAGTTTTTGTCCCTCAGGTTTTGGTGTTACTTGCGGCAGCTCCTGGGTAGAGGGAGGCAGGGCAGAGATAAGTGGTACCTTGGCCAACCTTGGGCCCAGCTGCAGGGTAAAGCCTGAACACTGTTTACCAGTCTGGCTCATCAGCTGAGCGACAGGGGCAAGAAATGTGAATGCTCTGATCTAATCTTGTTAATGGGCACTTTGTTTGTCTTAGCACCAGGCTACGTGTGTGTGTTGAATAACTCTGTGTTTTTATGTGAAGGTGAGAGAAGCTGAGTGAAGTTAAAGAGAGGTCACATTCTCCCCCTCTCATTGCCTCACTCTTTGAGCAGGTCATGTCATGCCGCCCATCATTGCTTTGGTTTTCTTGTCTTATGTTTGCGTTTTGTCTTCAACTCTGTTTCTCTGGCCGTCTCTCCATGTCTTGTGATATTTCAGCTCCCAGCCACAACAAAACCATATCTACACTTTCCACCTCTGAGTGCCTATATCCCCAGCTTGCCTGTGTGTGTGTGTGTGTGTGTGTCCTCATGCATGGCTGTCCGTTCTTTGTTATTCACTGGTTGTTGTTCTGTCATTACATGCTCCAGATCGGTGGACTTGTGTTTTATGAGGATATGTTCACAGGGGACTGACAGGTAAAAGCAGTGCAATTCTTTCCTGGCTCAGCGCAACATGCAGGACCCTCTCTCATGCCCTCAGCTGCCCCCCATCCCCCCTCCCCGCTAGAGCCTCAATGCCCCTGTTGTCCTTATCTTTCTTTGCCAGCTTTTCTAATTTCCTTGACTGTGTGATTTCATGACTTTTGCATGGCCTCGCCTCCCCGCAGGGCAGAAGTGATCCACATGGATCTCATCTCACTCATCAGCAGCACATTCAGTTTGTTGACCCAGTTACAGCCAGGACACCGCAGCTCTGCTCTGCTGGGCGAGGCTGCTTACTGGGCCGTTCAGGATATCTGAACACCTCACGGCTTTGCATGGCCTCAGTGCGATCTCGTCTGCACAGCCAATGTGCATCGAGTTCCAGCAGAAGGTACACTTAAGTGTTGTTCTGGACACCACAGCAAGACTTAACTTCAGCCAATGGAGGCAGTGTGAGGAATTACTGCTTGGCAGAGCTCATAAATATGCTTCTTAGTAAACAGGGTGGCACCCACCTTGTCAGTGTCAACATAGACTGGAGCTGGTGTAGAGCTTAGTGCAGCTGAGGGACAGCTGCATGTGGCAGTGAGGGCTCACTGACAATGAATGAAAGGAGCATCCACATGATAGCATCCACATGATTGCATGGCTGCATGCTTCAAAGTGGTTGCTTCCTAGGATATGGACAGGGAATAGTGACATGCAGGTGCAGAGGATTTGGATGTTTTATCTGAAGCAGCCACCACAGCATGTGATTTTTGCTGATTAATTGCTGTTGTATAGTTAAAGGTGTTATTCAGAAAAAACAGCTGTGTGTGGCTAGACTGAAAACCTGCATGCTCTCTGAAGGACGTAATGGTCCATCCCTGCCCGGCGGCTTAGCTTTTCTAACTGTGACAGAACATCAGAGCTCCAGCTTTCCACCACAGAACTGTAATATAATCCTTCTCTTGACTCTTCTCATTTTAAGTTAATCAAATCAGATGCTGTAATGCTGTTTTAATAAGAGCCTTTTTCTAAAACTTGTCAGGTTGTAGACTGTCTCATCATGAAAAAATAAATCCCACTGTGCTTTTCTAATTTATTTGAAAATATATTGTCAGTGGATAGTACATACATTTGTTTAAGACCTACACGGTGCAAATATGCACAAACACATTTAACACTGTTGCCTCTTCTCTTTGTTTTAATCTCTTACCCCGCTGCTTTGGCTCTCTCTCCCCTGATATCTCTCTCTCTCATTTTGTACCACCTCTCACACTCTGTTCTCTCTTTGTTAAGGCTGTTATTCATTGTTTGGTTTTGTTCACTTCACAGGCCTGGAGCCAGACAATGGCCTTGTTATCTAGGCTACTGTGGCCCACTGAATGTGCAACAGTTGGTCTTAGTGGAGGCCATATATAATACCCACAATTCTGCACACCCACAGCAGGACAGGCGGGTCACACTGAGCGAGTTAGGAGTTCAAACTATCCCATTTGTTTTACGAGATATTTCAGGGCTGTATGAATCAATACGCTTCAGATAAAGTGTGTGTTTAGACAAAAGAAACATGTACTTTCACCACTGCTTGGCTTTCAAGGAGACTTATGACCTGACCACTGGGGAGGTCCTCTGCCCCTCCTTGCCCCTCCTTGCCCCCCTGCTTGTGCTTATGAGCCATCGGAATGTCAGTTGCATTATCCTACAACCACCTTGATGAATTATGCTGGTAATTTACAAGATATATTTTTGAATAGACCTTTTTTTGGATGGACACTGTGAGCAATGGTGATTGAATAATATCTAAGATCAGGAATTACAGCTGTTATTATGTCTGCCTGTCATTCTCTTTCTCTCTCTTTCTCTGTCTCTCTTTCTGCCTGGTATGTTGTTGCAGGACGCAGGCAGAGATGGCCCATACGTGTCGCGGAACAATAAACTTGGCCACAGCGCACATCGACACAGAGGACGCCTGCAACATTGTCCTGAGCAGTGGCGGCCGCACGTACCACCTGAAGGCGAGCACAGAAGTGGAGAGGCAGAGATGGGTAACGGCGCTGGAGCTGGCTAAAGCTAAAGCCATCCGCATGATGAACGATCAGTCTGGTAAGGGCAGATGATGCAAGGAGACTATGTGGAAAATATAAGCTGCATACTATCCCTTTTATTGAGCTTATTTAGTTCAAGCTGCAAGAACATCATGCACACATCTAGGCACTGCTGATGTTAAAGATCATAATCTATCTTTAAATAAAGGCTTGGCTTGTGTTTACCTTCTGAATTGAATTGTGAGTGCAGCTATTAAGATATTGAAAGATTAAGATCCCTGTGTGGTGTGTGTGAAAGGTGTGCTCAGTGTTGATTCAACATATTCACCATACTCAGACCAGGCAAACATTTGATTTTCCTCCAGCCCCAGCATTTGATATTCAGCACAGCTGGTGTTTTCAGCTCACGCCCTCCTGCTTTCATGTTATTTAGATTCCAGTTCGAGCCAGGAGAGGGCAGAGCTGTCTGGTCAGTCCAGTTGGAGAAAGAGTATGCTAATGGTACCGTGAGAACTGAGCTTCCATTCATCCTCCTCCTAACAACATAACACTCTCCTGTCCAAGAGGGACTTATTCTTGTATGGTTGTATAAGGTGACGCTGGTCAAAGGCTGTGGGAAAAGCCTGGGAAAGCTGTTTTGTTCACGTTTCACTCTGGCATTAACCTAAAGCTTCTCTGCCCCAGTCGTTTTGCAGAAAGAAAGCACACAGACTGAGACAGGCTACATATATTCCTTTGGCCTCCATTTGAAAGTCAGATCACTAAATTTAGACTGAGAGAGAATCTGGGTGCTTTTTAAATTTGCCTTTTTGGGAGAGGAATGCTGGTATATTTTTTATTTTGAAAAGGTTAGACTATTGAGTGGCCTGTGTGTGTGTGTGTGTGTGTGTGTGTGTGTGTGTGTGTGTGTGTGTGTGTGTGTGTGTGTGTGTGTGTGTGTGTGTGTGTGCGTGCGTGCGTGCGTGCGTGCGTGCGTGCGTGCGTGCGTGCGTGCGTGCGTGCGTGCGTGCGTGCGTGCGTGCGTGCGTGTGTGTGCGCGCGCGTGCGCCCAGCAGCACAGTCTATTATAGGGTTCAGCTGTACTGATGCTCGGCTACCTTCTTGGTTTGTGCAAAGATCCATGGTTGCATTTTAATTATAAAAGCAAACCTAATAACAATAAAGCTCTGTATGTAAGCTGACAGTATAACCACGTTTTTACTTTCCATTAAAATACAGAATCTCTGTTACAGGTTAGATGTATTTACATAGCTGACATTTGTTGTGGGAGTTTTGTCAGAAAAGTTGGAAACAGCAGAGGCCATATTAGTGGACATTTTAGTCCTCAGTGTTCAAGCTTTAAAAATGTTGCATCCTACAATTCCTCCAATGCACCTAAATCACATTAATTAGACCCTCTAGACTTAATAAACTTTCTGTAATAGTATAGTAATATAAAGTCAGAACCTCTCAAACTATTTCATACATTTTCTAGTATTTTCTGGATTATTACTTGCCATAAATTAGCCTTTAATTGTATAAGGCAGTAAATTCTTTGTTTAAGCTTTGAGTCAGTTAAAGCTTTAAAGCTTAGAGAAAGAACACGTCTTTGTATTTTCCTAACATTTCCTTTCAAAGCTAATCGATCTGTGGGAGGAGGGTTTAGGAGAATGTGAGAAAGAGACAGTGTGAGTGTACAGAAAATCATAAATCTGCTAATGCACCTGCCACCAGGGGGCCACTGGGGCTCTAATATGTCAGTGAATAAAGGTGAACGTCTTCAATGTGTTCATCAAAACTAATTTTATAGATCATTTTACCATCCAGCTCTATCAGAGCATCTCATCTTTTAGCAAAGGGCTAGGCAAACAGTGACAGGGTGGGTCCATTCAGTAACCCTCCAATCCTCTCTCTGTCAGTGAAACAAAGAGCTTTGATTGATTTCCTCAGGAGAGCACTGGACAGATTAGGTTTTCTATTTTGTATGCTAGATTACATTTTTTGCATCTTTTATTTATTCTATTGCTCCACATGTGCGCCATACTTTTATTCTAATTTGAGATGACCGCAAAGAGTCTTACAGAAACTCAGCTCAGAGAGATTCCTCTTCCACTCTAAATCCTGATTTAGTTGTTTTCATTGTTTATGGAAAAACCCAATAATACAAACAATAAAAAAGAAAGAGGCAGAAGAAAGACAAGGGGTGATCCACACACTGCCTCTATAGCGACAAGATTCTTTCTTTGTAAAACTGACCAGAGTTTTGAATCAATTACTTCAATTTCTCATTTGTACTGTTGTCACATCTGCAGCCTTTCTAAGCCTTCTCTTTTAAATTACCTGTCCTCTCATGAGTGCATCTTGTATTCATTTAGACTCAGATTGGATTTGTGACAGTTTACTGACGCTAATCATTGTAGCCTGCTTCGCATAAAAACAGCAGGTGGCAGTGTTTCCCCTCACTTCAACATGACCTTTCTTCTGTGGTCTGCCTGCCTTTTTTTTCCAGTGCTTGTAAAAGTGTGATCATAGCCCCTTGAATTGCTTTCTTCAGTGGTGGCTTGAATTTGCAAGCCTGAGATGCACTCCTGTTTGAATTTAACTCAAGTGAATATTAGCTTAAAAGGTGGATTCCTTTGGAAACTGTGAGGATTTAGTGGACATTTGTGTGAAAAATATGAGTAATTCATAGATTCTGGAACCACTCATCCAATCAGTGGTGTTTCTGGGTCGAGCTGAGTTCCTGCAGATACAGCTGAGGCAGGCAGGAGAGTAACAGTGCCTGACCTTGAAGTGCACAGTATGCAAGCTGATGTTTATCTTGAACAGTCCATTAATCAGTATCACCATTAGACAGTAAGTGAATCAGACACTGCAGGGATGAGATTTTACCTGAAATGATTCTGGTCGTTTGCGTGAGTAAACCGAAAGTCACAGCTCAGTTATTATATATTATATTACACTTTACTTACAATAATCTTGTGTTATTCTTTTGTGCTTTTGTTTTTCTGTATTTTTTACACTTATTGTTACATCCCAGCTGCTGCTCCCTATTTACATTAACAGGTATTGCTCTGTCCATGGTCCTGAAGCAGTAGGGATATATAAGAGGTAAGAGGATGACGTGAGAACAGATATTTCTTTTCCCCTCCCTATGTTCACTGGCTCTTCCTCTCTCTTCCAGGCTCCCTCTAACACTCACTCGCTCTCTGGTGCTCCTACCCCCTCCCTCTTTCTCCCTTGCTTTCCCCTTCTCTCAGTAAACCGTTTACTCTGCTTTTCTTCTGCCGGTGCTTTAGTTCTGAATGTAATGACCTTCTGCTTTGTTCAACTCTCCTCCTCTATTCAGCCGTTTTCTTTGGCTTCTTACGTTGTCCTGTAAAGTCTGTGGAAAAAAACTGAAGAAAGATAAGCTACAGTCTCTTTGTAAGTACGAGGCTTTTCTTCCAGTTGTGTTGTGCTCAGGAATCTGTGTGTGTGGTGTGTGTTTGCATGCATACATGCGTACCTGGATAACACGATAAAAAGGCTGCTATAGATTTGTTTTTCATCATATAAGTGTGTGTTGGCTTAGTTATAGTGGATAAAACAAGGGGATCTGTACTTTTAACATTTCAGAGATGATGTACAGTTGACGTTTGGCACTGAAACCGTTAAAGCAAATTGTGAAGAGACTTTTTCACAATCACAGAAAATAGAAAATATTTGCTATGCATTTATTTAGTACTGTATATAAATATTTTGCTCTTTTGTTTGTATTGTGAGAGGGTGATTCGATCTTTCTGGGCAGGGCAGGAGACTGATAATGCTTGTGCTCACACTTGTTTACATAGGGATACATTCAGGTTATGTGAATAGCATCTGTAGCTTCCTTTACATCAATAAATTCATGGCTCATTCATGGTCTTTCAATGATTTACCAGTAAATGGAAAACAATTGTTCTTTAAAATGAAATCTGGAACACTCTTAACTGTTATGGAAAATATTCATGTCTACTCTGTTCATCAAAGTAGAACAAAAAGCTGCATCTTAAAGTATTTTTAACAAATGCAAGCAAGCATACTTTTATTTTGTATAGTAAATATTTATATAGTTTAGATTCATCTGCAGCTGCTACATCTCTGAATTCATGAAAGGATGTTATGAAATGACAGATGGCTTGCTTATCATCCTCATTAATTAGTTCTGCAGTGGCCGTGTATCGAATCACTTGTCCTTGTTTGTTTCGGATGTAAAAGCGTTTGCCAGCAAGGGTTGGTTTAGCTGGATCAGCTCGGTCCCCACTGACAAGTGAGATGGAGACAAAGCCATCAGGGTCAGATTCAGTCTTAGCAAATAAAATGTCAATGCTGGATGAAGCCAAGCTCCTAACAGATATCACAGATACTGTGGCTACCAAAGTTATCAACCTGCTAAAAATGATCGTCTGGGTTCTTTTTTTAAATCACGTGTTTCATGTGTGAATATAAAAGGAAAGTGTCTCTTTGCTGTGTCACAGTGGATTGGATTTTACTGTACCTTCCATGATCTGCATGTCCTTGTTGACCATGCACACATATCGATCTTGGAGTACTGTAATAATGCTGCAGAGGTGGTTTGAAAAGTTGTGATGGATATTTTGACCACAGCCACATTATTGTCTTCGAAAGAACCAGTCAAGGAATATAATGTTCCATATACTTTAACATCTGCTGAAAATAAACGAGGGAAAGCATCTGAGTGTCTGTCAGGAATAGCATTTAAATGTTAATTAGAGGAAATTTTATGTGATGGTTGTTACCTCTGCCAGGTAGATCAGAATTTCTCGCCTCTCTGTTTATTTATTTGTTGGTTTATTAGTTTGTTTGTTTGTATGTCAGTAGGATTACCCTAAAACAACTGATCCTTGGTGGAAGGATGGGACATAAGCAAAGAAAGAACCCATTAAAATCCAGATCAGTGGGTGGATCCCGGAATTTCTTTTGTCTTTTACATAGCAAGATTGTATGTATTCTTTAACATTTTTATCAATTTCCAAGAATCTTGAATCATGAATCTTGATGAAAAAAAAACAACTGACATATTTTAGGGACTAATTTCTTTAAGTGTGTGAATTGTGGTGCAGCCTGATATGAATAGAATTGGACCTTGGTGGATGTATGAGCTCTAGTGAGGCCATTTTAGTTGATTCTGTTTTTGAGACACTGTTTGCATCGATCGAACAATCGTATTGCATCACTGGTGTTATATTGTGCTGCTTTGTCCTGCTAGGGTTTGTCTGCTGTGTGCAGCTCTGAGTGTTTACAGTAACCTGCTATATGTGGCGTGAAAGCTGAATTCATTAATAACCTCACATTGTGTCCCAGTTGACACTCACATTTTCTTCCTGTCCCTTTTCTGCTTTATCAGCAGCGAGGAGAAGTTGAGAAATAGAGAGCGCAGATACGGGCAGGCTATTAAAATATAAATTAGTGGAACATTGTGCGAGGCGGTCAGCTACAACAATAGTGGTTCATTTCTCAGGCTCAGTTATTCATTTTCCTCCTTTTTCATCCGCTTAGTGGGTTTCCGTGATGTGACCCGTCCTATTTTTTCCCTGGTCAGGTGAAAGTGTTTGTGTCAACTTCTGGTCTTTTCTTCACAGTCAGCCAAGAGTGTTTATTCTCTCAGCTACAATCTCGCACTATGGCTTCAATGTGATAGTATTTTGCTGTTGTTTGAAGGCCACCACTGTTGGAGGCTTAGTTCTCAGTTTTTATTTTTCCAATTAAGTATTCACCTCAGCTCTCTGAACATGATCTTAACAACTGTATTGGTGGAATCTGTGGGACTGAATACTTTTTGTCTGCCTCCATTTCAATAGAGACGTCTGGACTGTGGCTCTTTCACTTAAAGGTCCAGTGTGTAAGATTTAGGTGAAAGGGATCTTTTGGCAGAAATGTAATGTAGAATAATCCTCATGATGTTTTCAGTAGTTTGTTTCATCTAAATTGTATGAATTGTAGTTTTCTTTACCCCAGAAAAGGCCCTTTATATATAAATACTTTATATTTACATCTCTACGGAGGCCGCCATGTTTTTTACTATAGTCCAGGGGGGGACAGAAAGGCAAACTCCTCTACTATGGGAGAGCACAGGAGTTTGCAATGGGACAGGTTAGAACATTATGTAACTACTTTATTTTGTAGTTGCTTTTTTTGTTTAACTTGTTTCAGTAGCAGTCTTTGCTTATACAATGGTTGGCAACTGTTTGCTTTAGATTGGGATCTGTCATAGGTTTGGAAAAGACTTTGCATTGTACTTGCAGTCTCCATGGCTGCTGGCATATAAAATGTTTTTCAGCAATGTATCGTTTGTCAGACATTATATTGTCACGAAGTCTTTCTATCTGTGATTTGATCTTTTTGTTCTGTGAAGTAGATTATCAGTTCAAAGAGAGTGTCTTTATTTACATATGAATGAGAAAATGTTTTTTTACAGTTACTTCTACATACTTCAAAGTATGTGAAGCAATAGATTCCTAAAAACCTCAAAACTGTCAAGGGGACCAATGCATTTCTATATTAAGACTCCACTAGATAGCTTTACATGATTCACAGTGAGAAAAAAATCATCTCAAACTATGATGCCTCAGATTTAAAACAAACACTTTGAACTCAGACCTCCTTAAGAAGTTCACTCTGAATTCTGAATCTTCAAATGATTGGCTACGCTTGTGAGCTCCTCCTCATCCTCAGAGGAGTGGACAGAACAACATCTGCAACAACAAAGATTACAGTAGGATGTCTCTGTTCAGTAAATATCACCTGCTTGTTGTGAGACATAATACTTAATAATTTCTCTATATACACCCCTATTCATAGTTCTACATGTGGGAAGTGTGCCACAATACTGACTGAAGTGCTGTACTAATGTTGTTAGTAAAAAAATGTATTCTGCTTTCACCAAACAACTGAGTGGGTCTTCATTGGTTATTTATATGCTGGAGCCAATGAAATCCCTACAATACTATTCTAGTAGACTGGTTTGGGAGAATGTGAATGGAGTCTGATGCCTGAACTTCATTTTTACGTATGTTTCCATCCTCATTTAAAAGTTACTAACACATTTAATATGAACCTCTCGCATTGTAACATTATAAAAATGGCTGAATATTAAAAAAGCACAGCCATTTTCCTATAAAGACACTTCTCACTGAGGTAATTAGTGTTCCATCGTTATCGGCTGCCTTGCAGAGATTCTACCTGAACTTGAATTTGTCTGCCAGTAATGAGTTAGTGCATGAAAGACCTGATGATTCATTGCCCCAGCGTATTGAGAGTCAGCTGCAATTTCACTCTGCTGCATGGCACCTTCAGCTGAAGTGTTTTGTCTTTTTGTGATACTGAATCATCAAGTCGATGCATGATCTTCTTACTATGAACCAGCACAGTCTGAGGCAGGAAGCAGTAACTCCGAACTCTTGCATTTTTGGTTAATGAACACTCTTCCACATCCTTTTGGATAAGTGGGTTATTATCACCACAGAAGGGGTCCATCAGGAGTCCTTATTTTCAGCTTGTGTTTCACTGCAGTTGATGTTTGTCTTTCTGCTTCGTCCATGGAAAAAGCACAGTGTCTCACATATTGTGGTCTTTTGACATGGATCAATAACATGTACATGGCTATAGCTGTAGGAAAGGACACAGCCTAATAATTCAAATGGTCCCAGAGTTAGAACATGAGTGTTGACCTGAAAGCTGAGTGGTTACACCACATACCACATGGGCACAAACGCTATGAGCAGGGAAGCCTTGGTTTAGTTCCTGGCTGACGTGACCATTAACTGCACATCCTGTCCCTACACTTCTTTTTGTTGTTTCATGTGTTGTCAAGTATATTAAATTAATTGAAGTTTCATGCTTCATTCCCCCATCGAACATGGCCTGGGGGATTTTGGCAGTGTTATTTATTAAACGTCCGACAATCTGTCCCTGTCAGCACTTCTCTAACCTTGCATACAATCCACAGAGACCCTCCTCTGGTATCCGCCTTTCCTTTCTTTAATACAGAATCCCTGCGATATGTATAAAAATGTTTTGTGTATTTTATCCATGCTATGACCCATGGAAGAAGGAATTAGTGTTCATGAAACACTGACAGTTTGTGTTTTTGAAATACACTCTGAAGACTGTATGAAGGTCACTGACATCACTCGAGTACATATAGATTATTTAAACATATCTGTATAGTTAACATTAAAATTTGGCCCTATGGAGACCATGTTAAGAAAGCAAAATGTTTTATTACTACAGGTAATTAGAAATGAACAGAACCCTGGCTCATGACATATTCAAACACATTTAAGAGATGAATAAAAATGGTAAATGGCCACATTTATTGCTTATTACAGAAATAACAGTGAGAATATGGACTTATTATATCAAGACTAGTTGATCAACTCTAAGTTGGTCAGATGTTATTAGTTGATTGTTGTAGTAATTCTCATTTCAATCATGTGAGAATCAGACTATATATTTATCCATTAGTTATGAAAACTGCAATCAGTACATTGAGGTTGATAAGAGATTCAAAGTGTGTTCAGTTTATCATCAAACCTCATGTCTGTGTGATACACTTATTCATTTTCAGATAACAATATGACATAAACACAATAACATGTGATCGCATATAAAACTAGGAGGGTCTACTTGCACTAAGGCTGAAACCCTAATTCGCCATGTTATAAGGAAGAGGGGGGGAATTCTTCTTCTGTGCGTCATCTCTCAGCCCTCCTGAAATCCTGTTGACAGACAGCAATGAAACTTAGCCTGGATGGTTCACTGCCCTGCATCATAGTTACGCATCAGAGGAAACCATTATTTTATGTGTCAAACGTAAAGATCAGTTTGTTCTGAATCAATAATGAGGATAGCAGAAATTTGTGAAACCATAACAGAATATTGTCATACTGTAAATCCCAATGTGATCTTCATGAAACTGAATGACGTATGCACTGAATTAGTGTCCAGTCCGAATGTAGATGCCGTAGCATCATTGCTGAGAGGAGGAGCATGGCTTCAGGTTGCCAAGGTGACCTTGAGAGTACAGTGTGGTACAGTGTGATATATACTTTGGGAGTAATTTTGAAATGAGAAAAGTGAGGCATTGAGGCATTGAGGCTTGTAATTGTTGCCCAGGGCTGATACAGCTTGAGGTGTGTGGCACACTGACCTTGACCTCACTGTGGGGGGTGGAATCTGAAATGATGTCAGTCTGGTGATCAGAGTTGAGAGAGAGGATGACAGAGGAAGGATACATTAATCAGTGGGAAAGGAAATTTAAAAAATGTATGACCTTTCACCCTTTGTGAAATGCCACCACTCTGAGTTAAGATGTCATGAATTGATGTGACATTTTTTCATCCCTCGTGTCACCTCATGGTGTCATTTCTGAGGAGACATAATCAATCTCTGCTATTTAACATTCACAAAATATTTGACTTTTGCCATCCAGCTATGAAAGAATCCGATGGGAGGTAACAAAGAGGAATCATGCATTTTGGTCTTAGTTGTGTGGATGACTGCTGGCTGCTGAGTCCTGTCTCCTTTCTGCTTCACTCACTCACTTCCTCCCTCTCCAATCTGCACTGCACTGAGAGAAGCATGTGGCGGAGAATTGTAAATGTGCAGAGCTCTGTGAATATGTTTCCGCCGTGTGTGTGTGTGTGTTAGGGGAGCAATGCAGGAGAGGAGATGCAGATGCACCTGCAGTGCTCCCCACATCACTGTATGTATGAACTGTAAGTATATGTGTGAGAATGCATGTCTATGTGTGCACACTGCATTGCTTAGTGGAGAAAGTCGCTGCCTCAGCCCCCCCCTCGCCGGGATGATGTAGCGGCCCAGGGGCAGCGTTGTGTCTCAGGGAGCGTGGATTGGGATCTGGGCCGCAGAGAGTGGGATGAAGGGCCGGAGCTGCTGGGAACCAGGGACGGTGCGTTCCCTCTGCAACTCGGGCTGCCTGAGTAAACTCAACCAGGGTCAGTACCACGATGGCGAAAGCTACAGCACAGTAGCATGGAGCTGTCACAATCCTGTCCATCTGTTTCATGACAAAAACTCACTCCTCATGCCATCTCCTCCTCATCCTGCATCTGAGAGGTAGCCGTCATTCCTTCATCCATATTTCTCCATGTGGCATTTGTCATCTGTCACTGCGGATGCTCACATTTCTGCAGCCTCCTTTAACAATGCAGTGCCAGTGTCTTTCCTCTCCTGCGCTCTTCACTGCATGCAGTCACCTTCCCTCTTTTCCTTCGCTCTCCTGTGCAGTTCTCATCCAGACTCCTTTCCTCTCTCTCTCCTGTGCGCCTGCTCCACTTCACATTTGCATATGGATGAGTCGGAGCCTGCCAGGCCTATGTGTTATGTTGGCATCATGGATCTGTGTATGCACATTATGTGTGGAGAGCATATTGCACTATTATAAACTGTAGAGTGGGGCCAGCTGTTTATCCCAGGGTCCTAGAACCTGTCTTAGTGAGGATAGGACAAGTTTAATTTGTTCATAAAATGGAGTGGTGAGGACATTGTCCTCTCACAAGCGATAGCAGCCTGCATAATATGTAGTTCAGATGATTAAGGATTTTGCACAGACAAAAATCTATATTCTATTTCTGCTTGTGGCAGGTTAATAGCTTCCAAAAGAGTGTACTTGTTTTCTGTATATTATTATGCCACCATCAAAGGAACAATGAAACATTTGTGTTTTCCCCTCACTGTCTCTGTGCATTCTGTTTTATTTTTACCACCTCTCTCCCTTCATCTATCATTTTATCGCCTGTGGCAGAGTTGGACAATGTTGAGTTGAACAGCTGTGCTCTGAAGCCCCAGGCTCCCAGTCTCCTTCCTTTGCTGTTTGCTCAGTGAGATGAGTTTGGCAAAGGTATTATAGGACATGTTGTTTTTAGCTTGTAGAGAGCAGGCTCCTGCAATATGAATGTTGGGATGTGTTGAAATGTCACAACTCAACTCTGAGAGACACACACATGCCAAATAATCATATCTGGTTAGACATGTCATTGTCACTGTGTTGGAGGCAGTGCTGCAGATCGAGGCCGGCGTTGGGATTTATAAAAAATAGAAAGCAGTTTAAGAAGGTTGTGAGAGGGTAGTACAAAAATAATTCCTTAATGACAAGCATCTGAAACATTTGGGACTTTTGTCTTATTAATTGTTAATGATCAAGCAGTTGAATCTAAAAAATCCAATATGATAGTAATAATAATAATACATTTTATTTATAGGCACCTTTCAGATTACTCAAGGTCACCTTACACGGCAGGAGAAACTAAAGAGTTGTCAATATTGAAGGATAGATTGTCTGATTTTGATAAAATGGATTTTGTGCCATTAAGGAGAACTTCGGTTTTTATCGCTATTGAGTTTTAGAAAATTGCAGGAGAACCAGGACTTGATTTCCTGTAGGCAATCAGAGAGGGAGGTATGCGGGAGGATGGAGGTGGGTTTGGTTGAAAGGTAGATATCTGCACTACAGTCACTGTCTGCCTCCTGTAATGCATTATACAAAATCATTTTGCAGATCTCACAGGCGTACATCACGTCATTCATATCTAATTTCAGGTCAAAGCATATACCCATGTATGCACCATGGACACACTGTAGTCATGAATGTGCAGTCATTAATTATCAGTGGCATAAGCAGTGGGACTATGTGATGTGCTCAGGTCGCAGTAGAATACTTGGTGTACTCATGCAGCTGCCGTGATGAACAGGAGTATTTTGGTTTGTTGGCATGTGAAACCTCTTCTAAAGCTGCACTACCACATGAGATTCTACATCACCTTGATAATCACCTCTCACTGAACTCTGAGTCTCTGCTCTGAGTTTCCAGAGAATAATAGAGTAAAACTGTCAGCGTGCACAGACAGATGACACTAAGCTCTTATCTCTTCTTGGTTATAAATACACATATCCTCTGAAAATACTGTATGCATTTTTCAGAAGGGTCAGAGTGCAGGGTCAGCCCCTGGAGCTCCTTCAGAGCAAATTTTCAAATATAAATACGCATAACTTAAAGAGTCCTTTAGAGACACCTCCACTTCTCCGAGGTGACAGGCACCTCAGCTCAGGTTTGATTTTACGGTCCCCTTCACGGCTCATTGTCTTGCAGAGCCGACACCTGGACAATTAGCTCAATGGATTCCAATCTGCTGTGTTCTGAGGTTACTGACCCATGGATTACGATCTTGCTAAATCTTTCTACATTATCAGGTTCTTCAATGAGATAAGGCAACAGTAATTCAGTAGTGAGCTAGTATGAGCTAGTAATTCAGTAGTGAGCTAGTCGATCAAAAGATAGATCAAAATACTTGTCAACCTTTTTGAACCTAATTTACAAAGTTTGTTGAGTTTGAAAAGGCAATACAGATAAAATTATTTAACTGTAATTTTGTGTTAATAAATTATTATATTGGGGTTAATTGAGATTAAGAAATCATAGGGCTGTAGTCTCGTGGTGGTATGTCAGTTGGTTGGTTGATACTTTGAACTCCCCTTGGTATTTTGAAATCATCTTGATGCCTTGAAGTCATTATGGGAGATGTTTCTTGAGAATTCAGTTCTGAAGGCAGTTTAATCGAGCACGGAATTTGCGGACTGACACCAAAAGTGGAAATTGCCATAAAGATAAGCAATCAGATAATCGTCAATAAATTGAATGGCTATTTATGATGACAAATTACATCTAAAGCATGGTCTGGTGTCATGAAAACCTGAGAGAATTATTAATAACACTGCAACTTAAACATGTTTTGCTGGATATTTATCAGCAACACCACATATTTGTTTTTGTATGCATATGTCACTTTTTAAGACTGTGACACATGATAATAAGATAATATGTCTGGAAATGTTTCGTTATGTTGTGGAATTGCACCTGATGTGTGAGACCAGTCTGTGTGTAGCATTAATTTTATTATATTCATGTTTTCGTTCTACATGAACCACGACAGGCTCTGTCAGCAGAGCCTCCACGTCACAACCTGAACAGATGTTGCATGTAAAAGATACATTTATGCATGTCAGCATGCATTTACTGCATGCTTACCAGCCGTGCATAAGTGTGATTTAATTAAACCTATGGTCTTTCATAATAAAAAGAAATCTCTAAAGAATATAGTGCACATCAGACAATGGAGAGATCACTGCAGACTGTTTCAGATACACTGATACTGGCTTCACACTTTGGTTGTGAGTTGTTTCTTATTGGAATCCTGTCCCATGACCAGACTTGTTTGTACATGAGCTCAGTTTGTTTTCTGAGGTTGTTGGATGATTTATGAACTCAGCCTTCAGACTGTAGGAGTTATGCACAAAGCAAGAGCCATTTTCCTTTCACAGGTTTGATGCATCAGTTGGTCGTTGAAAAAAATTTACTCAGCATATAGCAGAATATAAATCTGCAGTTTAGCAGTAAGGCTGCTGATAGTTTTTTCTCTTGTCTATCCCAGCACATTATGAATTGTTTCCAAATTAAAAGCCATCGCTCAGTTGCTGCAGTTTTCTGTTAATCTTTTCTTTGGTTGTTTGCTGTTCACTGAGAGTGTTCGATTGGATACACTGCCGGAGATGTGCTGCAGAGCTCTGGGGACAGTGATGAGTTGCACTGCACAATTCCTCATTTACTTGTGTGGAGCAAAGCACCGTGTTACTGGCTTTAACCTGCCGTCTCCTGTGTTTGTCTCCTTGTGATGTATCTCAGGGGAGGTATGGAGCCAGTTAGCAATTACTGGCCAGGATTACACTCATGTTCCTTTGGGACACACCTAGCTTGTTCAGGCTTCAGTCTCTGATAAACTTCTCATATATTTCCCTTCTCTTACACAATATAAAAACAGTGAGCTGCAGAATAATTATCTCCTTCTATATTTTGCTATCAGTGCTGAAAGAATCATTTTCCAGTCGTAGCTATAGAAACACTACAGTGATCATTAGATTACATGTGCGTTAAGTCAGGCTAATTGTAATCCATATGTTGTAATCATGTCTCGTAGCTTTTCCTTTGGTTCAAGGAAAACAAGGCATATGCATCAGTGCTGGTGCTAGAACTTCAAGGATACTATGTAAGCCAGTAAATTAACAAAGAGCAGATATCATTCATATGAATTAGTAGGTTGACTCTGACTGGTAAAAATGAACTGTAATGATATTTGAAATGAAAGTAACCTCTGCTGAATTTTTTTTTTTCACATCTGATTAGCCTTTTACTGTGTTTAAATACCATCTTTAATCCAGAGGGTTGGTACATTTCTCCCTTGCGCTCGGCTGCTGGGCATGCACGTCTCTCTCTACCACAGGGTGACATCTTGTCAGCTGGAGGCCCGGCTCCACTGATCTGACAGCCTGTCCTCAGGGACGAGCAAAGAGACAAGCCCTGACAGTGGGATAGCAGGGTGCTGCTCTCCCAATTAAAGTCTCCCACTTCCTATTTTTTCTGCTGTCTCCCTCCTTTCCTCACTTACTTAGACTGAGATGGACAATAAGGAAGGAGAGGAGAAGCTGTGGACATGCTGAGGAGGAAGATTTGTGTGTATTTATATGTTGAGAATATGCTGTGATTCCATGAGCTGCAACCTCAAAGCTTGTATCTCTGTTTGCCTCAGACAGATGTGTATTTGTTGAAATTGTATCATTCAGGAGGAGAGTGCAGGAGACATGGCAGGAGCTGAAAACACACTTGCATCTGTGTAAATGCAGAGTGTTCCTCGACTGTAGGGGATGGGGGGAGGTAATCCGCCCTTGAGGCATGACTGGGGTGGTAATGGGTTCCTGGCCTTGCCTTGTGATGTTGACTTAGCTACGGAAAGCCATTCATCAACATCTGCTGTGGGTTGAAGATGTGAGGGGGCGATCTCGGCAGTGATGCTGAATCAGACACCATGAAATGGTTATTTACCAACACAAGTTTCGTGTGAAATCCACCTTTATCCACATTTTATTTAAGGTCCGACAGATATACCGTTGACAGAACATGTTTGGATTTGTCACTTTGTCAATGCCATATGGATCTGGCTCCGTGAACTGAAACGTCAGAGCAGGAAGGATGTTTATAACATACTTGCTTTGACATACTTGGAGTGAAGAAGATGTCCTGGTGTCTCCTTCAGATTGTCTATACAGTAGACTCCACCAGCAAAATCCATTCTCTGAGGTTTGGAAAGAGAATACACGAATACCTTTAATTGGTTCTCATCATAGACTGTATTAAAGACTGCAGCTGAGAGTGACACATGATTGGTCAAGCACTTGTATTGATGGGACTATGCTACTGTGGCTCCATCCATCGCTGCTAGGCAGAATCTGAATTCTAAATCTGCAAGATGGCAGCGTTGGTATCTGGGATTTTTTTTGATTAATTTGTAGTGAGAGGAAATGGAGGCACACTGTCAATCTTTAGATACAGTCTATGGTTTTAATGTAGTGTTTAATCAGAGTAAGATTTTCTTGACAAATATATCTCAGAACATGTGACAGTTTATTTTTAAGTTGCTCAGAGCTGCTGAACTCATTGGCAGAATGAGGGTGAATAATATTAGCCAGCCTTCACTGCAGTACTGTCGAACACTGTGAATGTCTTCACTGAGCCTTTTATTTTAATTTACTTCAAATGTCCCAGCTGCACATGTCATTTAACACCTGAGCCTAAGCACTGGTATTTAAAAAGTCAAATGTTCTCAGTGCTGTCTCTCTCTCTGGTGCTTTTTCCACACCGCACCTCTGACATGTCTCAGCTCCACCCAGTGTCCCTTTAACACGATAAATGAAATGTTATCTAAATATTATCCAGACCCCACTCTGTAATTTCACTCTCCAATGTGGACGCCATGCATAGCACTGGAGTTAAGATAACCGTAACTCAGTCAGCGGTGACTTTGCCATTTAGTGACCTTGGTCTTCTGTCAGAAAAAACATAATGTGATGTTTCAGTGTGATTTCCCTGACAGGGGTTACTACGGGTCAGTCTCTACTGTTGCCTTGGTTTTCTTTTCTTTTGCTCCTAATTCACAACTTACATGGTTTTAAAGAGACTTGAGTTAGCACTTGTGTTACCTGTGAAGTAATGTGGCTCTATGGTGGCTCTAGTCTGTGGAAAAGTAAACCAGTTATTAAAAGGGTGGCAATTTGCAGGTTTCTGGCATTTCAAATTAAATATACACTGATATGTTTTATGTCTGATCCATAATCTGTAAACACTGACGAGATCTTGAGGAAACTTGGTACATTCCATCACTGTCTTCTGGCTTTGAAAACTGGAACTAATTGGCTTCATCTGACAAGCAAAGAAAAATATTAAACATTATTGCAATTTGCCATTTCTAAAGCTGCGTGCTCAAATTAGATACAACTGTTCAAATTGACAAAAGAATCTTCTCTTTTCTTTTACTGTAAATCATTGAAATATTTTGGTGACATCTTAGTTTGGGGGCATCAACTCAAATTCATCCAATCAAATGTGGCTTATTGTTGCCTGGAGGAAGCTCAAAACCTCCCAACCTGCCAACTAACTTATCTGTCATACTTTACCAATTTAAGGCTTATTTCGTTAGCTGCTCTCTCTGAACTCGCTCTTTGGTTTCCTCCCTCACCTCTTTAACTCTGCTCCAGCTGCTGGTCTCATGACACACACTCCAGTCAATTTTCTAACTTTACGTCGTCAGCGGTTTCACCTCCTCTACCTTCCCCTCACTGCACAGACTTAATTGAAATTCAGTGTATTCTGATTCTTTCCGTAATGCTGGCTGGTATTGGGTGCTGAGTGGTGTATTTCCTGATTTATAGGTTTTCTTAAGCTTCGCTGTAAGGCTGTCGGGTTGACCTTTGCGTGGACGGTTTTGTTTTTGTCTCTTCCAATAGTCAGACACGTGCGGAAAGCTTATTCAACATGTTCAAACTGTACCTCGCAGGATAGAGCTCAGAGGCCTCTTCGTTTGTGTGTGTGTGCTGCTGATGCTTCCTGGCTGAACTGTGGTTACCTTTGGGGGAAATGAATGACCAGGAAAGCAAATATGGTGAGAGATTCGTTTTCTTCCCTTCTCTTACTCCTTTTTGCTCCCCCTTCCCTTGGCCCCCTTCTTCTAAATTAACTCCATTCTCAATGACCATAATGCTGAAGTAGCTTTTCCTGAATACATTGTGTCTTTTGCTGGCATACTTGAACAGATATCAACTCTGACATACATGCAGTGCTGCCGACACTACGCACCGAGTTTTGTAATGGCTGTACTGAAAACTTGTTCCACCAGCTTTGGAACTTAAGGATTAGTCCTGTGTGAACGTGTGTGTGCTACTTGTTTCTCAGTGGAGCCGGACCTACCTCTAAGTTTGACCTCAGTATATTGCTGTTACAAGATGTATTCCAAGCTCTAGCAGCATGGATATGTCAATGTTATACTTGCATGGTGTAAATATGATTGACAGAGGTGATAGTTCTTCCACTGCGAGGTCACAGCCAGCTGCCATGTTCTAGTGGGAAGTGTTGCTACGGAGCTGCTTCTCACCACGAACGTGACAATGTCTATTGGCTACATAACACGTTTTCACTGTGACAGAGCATGGTCCTCATGCTTCAGACTACAAGACAGAAAACAGCACTTTCTAGACTTCAATCGTCAGAGGGTCAACATTGTTAGATAGAATGTTTTTGACATTTCACAGTTTCGGGTCAGTTCAAATTTGATACACTGGTGTGCAAGTAATTCTTCAAAATTCAACATGTGGCTGTTTGAGTGTGTGTTAAGATATAAAATGATAATAAAGTATTATTTTCTTATAGAAAGGTTGTGTATCCCCTTAAGTTCAGAAAATGAATAGTTCTGCTTTATTTTTGGGCAGTTTATGGACCTGGGTCTTGCTCTCTCTGTATTTCTGTCCTTCTGTGAGTGATTGCGCTGAAATGCTTGCTGTGTGTGTGTGTGTGTCTGTGTGTGTGTGTGTGTGTGTGTGTGTGTGTGTGTGTGTGTGTGTGTGTGTGTGTGTGTGTGTGTGTGTGTGTGTGTGTGTGTGTGTGTGTGTGTGCGCGCACGCATGTAATCTAGAGCTGACATTGCAACACTGTTCTCGTGTGTTCTATCAACCTTGAGTAACCTCTGCTTAGTGCGGTGGTTCTCGCACTGGGAGGCGGGCCCTCCTGGGGAGAGGGGCATAGAGACACTAAATGTGGGGGGGCACAGATGACCATTCAGCAAAGTTTAGTGAATGAATCATTTATGCAGAGAAAATAAACGAATGAGAGTTTGCCAATGTTATTATGCTGACCCTAATTTAACTAAATTATTTGTTGCTCGCTTTTATTAGATAACAATTTTGTGTATTTTGTGTGTGTGTGAGAGAGTGTGAGAGTGAGTAAATATGTGAGTCAGTGATTGAGTGAGTGTGAGTGAGGGTAACTTTTTTGGCTTTTGGCAGATCATGCCTGAGGAAGTTTGAGAAACACAATAAATATGACATTATACAGAAGATCAGCTGCTACTGCATATGCTCAGTTGAGTAGTTTCTTTTTTTAAACACATTGCTGATACACAGAAATACTAAACACTGTAGCTTCCTATCCTTGTCAAGTTAAAGATATAATATGTAACACTTCTTCATTAAAATGTCTAAAGACAACTAAACCTATGTTATGTATTTTGTTGACTTGTGTACTTACAGTTAATGGGACATTTCATTTGCCTGTCTCTGCAATGACTTCCAGGGCAAACGATGTATGACGAAGGAAAAACACTGCTAGTCAGTTAGCCAGCCGGCTATATTTTCCTTCCACTGTTTGTTTTAGTCACTCGTAATGGATCATGATTATTCATTGCAGTTTGCTGTGTAATGTAGATAAAACTTTAATGCATTACCCTTCTGTGGAAATAATTTGTGCCTGAGTTTAAATGGTGGTGAAGACAACTCCCATGATCCCATGCTTTTTCACAGCGTCATCAAACTAGGTCTTTTGTTATTGTTTTGAGAGATTGAAGTATCACTTTAAAAACTGAAGGTGTGTTCATGTATTTTGTGATTCCACAGCCATGCGCTTAAATTTGTCCCGATAATCCTCTTATGTTAAAGATCGTTTGTGTGACCTTTGACCTCTTCCTTCCAGATGACTCAGGAGACGAGGAGCCCACATCCCAATCAGACCGCAGCGAGATTCAGGGAACACTGAAGATACTCGTCAGCAAGCTCGATGACCTCAGCACGTGTAATGACCTGATCGCCAAGCATGGCGCAGCCCTGCAGCGTTCACTGAGTGAACTCGAGGGGCTGAAGGTCCCGGTGGAAGGAGGGGAGAAGATCAAGGCAGTCAACGAGCGAGCCACACTCTTCCGAATCACCTCCAATGCTATGATCAATGTAAGTAGCTGGTATAGACCAGGGTTTAAGACGCAGCAGCAGTGAGCAGAGAGTAATATGTATTCTGTGTGATGTTCCATGATTAATGTGACAGGAATGTCAGACATCTATATTGTCCTGGTTAGGGAGTGATGAGAGATGAGAACACTTCACATTGTAGTATGTTAAAGCAGAGTCACCGAGCTGCAGGCTACAGGTTTAAAGAAGCAGTTTTAAACCCACCAGATCCTGTTAAACATTACTGTCTATAATGTATTGTTAAAAATCTGCAGGGGTGATGGTGGTTCCCGGTGTTTGCATCTAATTTTTGTTAAGCATTAGAGCCTGACAAATGTTTCTGCTGGTATATTGGTATAGAACATTTTTTTGCTCCCTTATATCAGATTAGCATAAATCCATATCAGTCAGGCTCTTTTAAGAATACTAACATCTCTGTCAGAATGAGTCAAGTACGACATGAAGACTCCTCACCCCCCAAACAAAAATACTGCTGTTTAGTCGATTAACTTTGTTATCAACATTTAGTCGATTAACTTTGTTATCAACATTTAGTCGATTAACTTTGTTATCAACATTTAACAAACAACCATCACAACCAGGTTTGAAGTTTCCACCACATCAAATGCTTCAGCTCTGAGTACAAGCATCATAATATGAAATCATCTATTGTATCTTGCCCCCGTACTCCTCAATGGTAAATACCATGGGCTTTGCAGTATGTCAGTATAGTGGATGAGAGTTCACGGAGGGTTGAGGTCCTGTGGGAGTGATACGAGATATGATAGTGGGTGGGGGGGTACAGGAATAGCCCCTGCTCCCCCCACCTCCTCTTAAACCCTTGCCCCTTCATGCTTGGTGAGGAATGTCAGAGCCTTCCAACAAGTCAAACAGAGACACAGACACACAGACCTGCTCTGACTAAAACCAGACAAGGTTTGTTTCCCTTCTCACTTTTGTCAATGACTTTAAACAGTTGATAGCTTTGTGTATTCTCGAGTCAGAAAGTGCATGTGATTGTTTTTTCTGTTGCTTCTCTGGTTGATAGGTGTAGAGCAGCACTGACCATGTTTAGCCACTACAAAGGCATGTTCTTTGCTCTATGATATAAATTACATTTTTATCGGCTATTACTTGTAAGCTGCAGAGAGAAGGTGTTGAAGGAAGAAAGAGGTCATAATGGAAACTGCATGCTCTCAGCCTCTTGTTCATTTAGAGGTAATTCGCAAGGACCCAAGCCCTTGCTGGTTTGTACGCATGCACATTTATTTAATGAGATCATTCTGCATACTTTTACAGCACAGTTAATTTGATGCTGACACCTTTTACTTACACGTGAACTCCTGAACGCCAACCAACCTTTTTTTTCTCCCCCCCCGACCGGACATCACATGCAGTCTGTGTTTGTGCTGGAGAGTCAGCACAAAAAAAGTGGAAGTGTGTTGAGTTTCATATCATGATTATGTCTGAGGAAGTTGACGGCAATATCACGTGCACAGTGAACATTTAAACTAATGCTCAGACTGTTGTGTTAAGACACCTCATTAAAGACTGCTGAAGGTAAGGGATTGATTGGAGACGCATCTCAAACATTTTCAGTGTTAGAGATTTCTTTCTCATGTCTTAAACAAAATCCAGTTTAAATCAAGGATTTTCAGCTCCAAAAAGTGATTTTATTTATGCTAACTTCCAACTTGATTTACCTTAAAATCATTTTTGTGATTAAAATGCTTTGCTCTACTAAGTATCTTCAGTTAAATTGAGTATTTTTTTATTTTGTTTTCTTATATTTGCTAAACTAGAACAGTGATGGCCTTAAAATCTTTACGATACGCATGATATTAAAATTGTGTAAGAGATGAACGATGTTGTCTTTGCTATAATTTAAGTAAATTTATCAAGGTTTCATATATTAACTACTACTATAAATAAAGTAAAATAATAAATTGTAGCTATCATGAAACAGTACAATGAATTAGACATTTTTAGAATTTAAGCATTCATTTAATTGCTTAATAAGATTAAATATTTAAAACACATATATTATTTATCATAGTGTATGTTTGGAAATTACTTTCAAAGTTCATCAAATGAATATCACTTCTGATACCAGAGTATCATTTAGTGTGTGTGTGTGCATATGTGTGTGAGGACTGTCTTCAGCAGACAGACTTTTCTGTGTTAGCTACAATTAGCTTGAAGCAACGCTGAACAGCCCCTCTGGCTCTGGGACCAAAACGATAATTGCAGCAGAAACTGAGTGGACACTATGTAATCATGTGCTGTTCCCACTTGTGAGAAAGAACCATAACTAACCCTCACATTTCTGTTCCAAAAATACTTGATTGTAATGATTATTTAAAAAACCCTACCCTGGAGGTCCACTTGCTGACAGTTTAGTGGCTTTATCATGATACTTTAGTCATGCATGTAGTCATTTACGTTATTTAGGTTCATTGACCTTAAGGCTGACACTCGATACACCCACCTATATGTTTGATCTGAAGTAACCTCGTTGTCTCAGCAGTTAAACCAAAGCAGCAACAATGATGCCCCCTCTTGGCTCCAATATACCCTCTTATGTAATCAGCTCAATGCTCACTGATGTTTCCTGTGTTTTCACTTTGCTCTGAGGAAACTTGTCACTGCAGGGAAACCCAGTCAATACAATGATGATTGTGGTGAAAGATAGCCTTGATTACAATGATTGACAGAGATATATTTACACTCTATTTGTCCGCTGTCTGGAAAAGTTTCATCTTAATGATATTATTCTGTATAGCATTATTTGTTGATTTAAATATCGATAAAGGTTTTATAATTGTATTTTTATTGCAAATAAGGAATCTTAGAATTAAACATGAACCAAAATAGTATTTCTAAATAATGAGAGAAGTATTTTGCAAAAATCTGAGCTGTTTTTCATAACGAATGGAAAGTAACTTGCAACTTGATGAAAATATTTTTTTTTCCCCCCAGACTGTGAATCTTTATTATATATAAATATAAATAAATTAACTCTCCGTACCTTAAGAGACAATATTTACTTGTGTGTGATACCTCAGGCATGTCGAGACTTCTTGGACCTAGCGGAGACTCACAGTAGGAGATGGCAACGGGCGCTGCAGTATGAGCGAGAGCAGCGCACTCACCTAGAGGAGACCATTGAGCAGTTGGCCAAGCAGCATAACAGCCTGGAGCGAGCGTGGAGAGAAGCACCCACGCTTGTTTCCAGCAAGCCCAGTGCCCCGACCACCAACAAGGGTGAGAATGTCTGTCTGTGTGTTGCTTACTCCTGCAGGCCTCAGTGTGGGCCTCATTGGCTAAAAGTCATGTGTAGCCTCAGGGTCAATACTGTGTGTATTCCTTGTGTGGAGGAAGACATTTTTTGTTGGAAGGGTTAAATTAGATGTTACTTATGTTAGAGATGGTAATTATCTTCAGAGCTTTAGGTCATGTGGTCTCTGGGTCAGTCTATTCATCCATTTTCTTTTTTCTTACTTCACTAACTTTAGCCAAAATTTCTTGAAAACAAACCTCCAGACTGACATGTACACATCCATCCTCACAGAGTAAAGATTGATGTCCTTTTTTTGTGGTTTCAAATCTCCTGACCCTTCCTGTCACACATACATGTGTAAAATCCGGAGAATTGGCTATGGACTTTACCCGCAGTCTGCCTTTCACACATGCACAACACAACGGGGGGTTCTCTGCACTCTTGACATCTTTGCCGGTGTCTTCTACATATGTCACCATTTTTTTTTTACCCAGGGAGATATTTGCTTTATTTTTTCATGTTTGTCGCGTGTTAGGCGTAAAAAGTCTGCAGAAACTGTGGAGTGTGTCACTCGGACATGTGCGTTCACACATGCAACTCCTCTGGAGAAAATATGAAATTCAGTGCATGTCTAAAAGCAGCTTAATGATTTAAAAATTGGCTAAAAACTGAACTTGTTGATGGAAAGGGATGCAAATTTGTGTTTTCGCCCAAAACATTTCAAAGATCTAGCATTGACTTTTTTTCTCTCTGTTCTGTTTTTATCTGCGGAGAAGAGCTGTCCCATTGTTTGAGGCGAATACAAATCTTTATTACATAAACATATAGTCTTTTAGCATTACAGTAAGTAATCAGACACAATCTTGTCCTGAAAGCAATTTATTTTATATTATTTAGTCTGAAGGTCGTTATTTACCCTCCTTTTGTAAAAGATTCCCTTTCATTAGAAAACATTACAATTACCTTATAACAGATGAATATTGAATGTTGGATAGCGAATATGAGAAGCGTTCCCTGAAGAACCTGCATCATTCAGGCTTGTTAACCAGCAGGCAGATTGCCAATTCTACTAGCTGATTATTCCTTTAATTAATTGCCATGGGTATGTGATTATATGCTGCTCTCTCCTAGACTCTATACATAAGAAAGCCATGTGATGCCAACATGTGATGGTTCTCCTGGTGCTGCATGTTCTCTGTAAGACTGCATGTACTCACTCAATGCATATGTCCCGAATGAAGGAAGCGAGAGGCGGCTCAAAGAAGAGGCAAGTGATGAAGATGAGGATACTGAGTACTTTGATGCCATGGAGGATTCCCCTGCATTTATCACAGTGACTGCCACTGACAACACGCAGCACAGGTCAGTCTTCATCTGGTCAATACTCTTCAGTGTTTTAAACTTACACACAGAAAAATCATATACTGATGTTCACTTCACTTTGAGATTTTGTCAGATGTGTTCACTCTGTTATACAGATAAAGAAGAGCCTGTGCTGTCCTGTAGCAGTGAAAACCAATTCCCTGTTTTAGTTCTCGCTCTCAGATATAGCATATTTCTTTACTGTATTGGAGTCTGTCTCTTGCTGGCAAACTTGTTTCTTATGAGCTTCAGTCTTTAAACAAAGGACCCGTTCATGCCTAAATGGGCTTGGCCTGTGAAGATGCTGTTTGCAGCTTCCTTTCTGAAACTGTAAAAGTGACCTGCAGTAATTGAGCTACAGCAGGTAAAGACAAACTGCAGGACTCAGTCCACAGAACTCTGAAGCTGTTATACCACTGCTCTGTTCACCTGTAATATATTCAAAGTTCAGTGAAGCTCGTTTCAGCAGAATCCAGAAGTGTTTTCTGTCCTGAACGTTGTCCTGAAAGTGCTGTTGTCGGGATTGACAATATCACTTGATTATTCCCAGCAGCCGCTGCTACTCTGCTTTGTTATTCAGAGTTTATTAATATTTAACATGTCACTTGTCCAATTAGCACCAATTTTGACACTGCACCTCCTTTGGTGCTTAACAATACACACGGCAAGTGTCATGCAAGATGAACGGGTCTCGAGATACAGACAGACAGAGATTTCTGGAATCAGTAGATAGATGAAAACAGCTTCTGGTTTCCTGTAGCAAAGAAAACCAATTTCCTACTCTTGTTTCTGCTCTCAATACATTTTTGTAGCATATTTATTTACTGCATCAGAGTCAGTCTTGTTCTGGCAACTCTTCAAATGTTTACTATTTTCTAGTGTTTTTTCCTCCTCTCCATTAGTAAGTCTCCTCTCTTGATACATAACCCTCAGCTCCCTTGTGTGCACTGTGTGTATTGAGTGTGTATGGAAGTGGTAAAGGGAGTAGAGGAAAGTACTGTGTCCCTGTGTCTGTGTGAATGTGTATGTGACCAGTAGCCACTGAAGAAAATATTTCCACTCTGTTCCAGGCGATCTCAGAGTAATTTGAGCGGAGCGAGCGTAGGTCACCCCAGTGACTGGAACCAGGACGACCATGTAAGCGTCTCTCCTCCTAACAAATCTGACTAATAGGACTGACATTTGTGAACTCTGCTGACTTTTCCAATCTCACATACTCATTCTCCATTGATTTATTCATGCAGCCATCTTCACTTGCAGTTCTCACTCTACATTTATCCACACGCACGCACGCACGCACGCACGCACGCACGCACGCACGCACACGCACGCACACACACACACACACGCACACACACACACACACACACACACACAGCCTTTGACTGTGTTTCCTGTTCTCTCATTGTCACCCCTGCGGTGCCAAAGATACACAGCTGCATCCTTCCACTAAATCTTAATTACCAGTCAAGCATCTGCTCTCCTCTTCCCTTGCCTCTCGTTCACTGCTTCTCTCTCTCTCAAACACACGTCTTCTGTTCCCTCCTGTCTTTCACTTGCTCTGTCACTGTGTCTGGTGATGTGCTGCCAAGCTGTCCATGAAGTTGAAAGCATGTCTTCAAACTTTTATACATCAAATATTCTTTTTACACAAAGTTACAATCCCACTTTTCTCACCCCCCCCCCACCTAATCCCAGATGTCTCCAGGCTGTAACGATGTGTCAGGGAAGGAGCTGCAGCCCCGCAGACGGAGGCGGACTCACATCCCAGACAAACCCAACTACTCCCTCAATTTATGGAGCATTATGAAGAACTGCATTGGCAAGGAGCTGTCTAAAATCCCCATGCCTGTAAGTGTTTGAGGCACAGTGCTCCTCCTTGCTGACAGCTTGACATAAATTGTTTATTACATCTTTACTTCTTTCTCTTCCATTCAGGTGAACTTCAATGAGCCGCTGTCAATGCTGCAGCGACTCACCGAGGACCTGGAGTATCACGAGCTTCTGGATAAGGCGGCGCGCTGCGACTCCTCTCTGGAGCAGATGTGCCTGGTCGCTGCCTTCTCCGTCTCCTCCTACTCCACCACGGTCCATCGGACTGCCAAGCCCTTCAACCCCCTCCTGGGCGAGACCTACGAGCTCGATCGCCTGGAAGAGTTCGGCTACCGGTCGCTGTGTGAGCAGGTAACGGCACGGCCACAGGGAGTTTTTGTTAACACAGGCACTGATGTGCATGCACAAGGTCTGAACGTGTTCTCCATGCTTATATGAACACACTCCCTATTTTCTACTTTAACTTTTTGTCTCTCTATCTTCTAAGGTGAGCCATCACCCCCCTGCTGCTGCACACCATGTGATTTCCAAACAAGGCTGGACCCTGTGGCAGGAAATCACCATTGCCAGCAAGTTCCGTGGAAAATACCTCTCCATTATGCCTCTAGGTAAGACATTTCACATTCAGCTGGGAAGCTAACAAACTACATTTGCAAATAAAGGCTACATCATACAAACTGAAAAGCCACAGTCTCTTACCTGAGTGAAGTGGACCACTGATTTAACGTCAGAGAACAGCGTGTGAGAATGAATCAGGAGGGTTTTATGATCTCTTTGACACGCACATAAAATATGGGTATAAAGGGAGCTCTCTGTAGCTGTGGGACAGAAGAGTGGAGTGGACTGTTGGTTACGATAAAAGAGATTTGATAGATACAGGCCCACCAAGGGATACAGTGATATCATTCTGACTTCTCTCATTTTTTGTCACACAGCTTTGATAAAGTTACGTGGAAATACTTAATGGTGGAATACATGTAATCAATAAAGCTGCAGGTAGAAGTGACCACGTTCACAAACAGATTTGGAATCATAAAAACAACCAGTCTAACACATCACTTTCAGGTCTGCAGTTAGAGATTGGAAACAGTGGCAGCTGTGATATTTCATTTCTCTCACAACCTTTTGTTCCTCTTGCTCTCCAGGTGCCATTCACCTGCACTTCCACTCCAGTGGGAACCACTATGTTTGGAGAAAGGTCACCTCCACAGTGCATAACATCATCGTGGGCAAGCTGTGGATTGACCAGGTTTGTTTTCAAGAGACTCGTCATTGATTACTATTCAAGATTTTGTCTCATTGGCTGAGGCATAAAACCTACTGTGATATGACACATACTTATTTGTGCCATATCATTTGTGTGTGCTTATGCTTCTATGTGACTGAGAAGAATAGAAAGAAGAATTTACTTACATCTCTGAATCTCATCTCAGAAATACACTGTCACACTAGAGAATAACAATTCTGGATTCATACATCAAAACACAGGGAGCTGGTAATTTTGGATAGTTTACAAACCTAGTATTTGTTCCATTATTTGTTGTAGTGCTTGTCTTTGAGAGTATTTAGGGTGATGTAGATGATTAAATTAATCTTGTGTTTTTTCAACATTCGGTATTTCACACTAAAACACAATGTTTGTGACTTTAAGATCTAAAAATAATGTCTTTTCTACCATCCATACAAAATGATCAAAGCTTTTGTTTGACTGGTTTGAAACTACCACTGCCTTAATTTTGCGATTATGTGAGTTTGTGATCTTTTTCTCTTTGTGGCGAGAGATGTTTGTATCAAACAACCCCCCACATGTGACCCTGTACATGTGCTGATAGTAACATGGGGAAAGTATACAGGAACCTGTTTATCAAAACATTGCTATATAGCAGCACAAGTAGCCAAACATATCGCATGCTATCTTTTTACAGCACCTGAAAACATGGTATTTAAGATGTTCATACATGATACTATACCAGATCATTTACTGTATACTGTACTTACTAAACTCTTTAAGACAGAGATAGACAGAAGTTCTAAATCAGATTTTTTGTTAAGCTAATAAATCACATTTCATTATTCTGTTTGAATGATTCTGTTCAACATGTTTGTTCAGGATTGTTTTCTTCTCCTTAACACACTAAAATGGTAGAATATGCTCACTCCAATATCATTCTGTGTGTGTGTTCCTCTCTCTGACTCTTGCAACATTTCTGTATTTGTGCAGTCGGGGGACATTGAGATTGTGAATCACAGGACCAAGGAGACCTGCCAACTCAAGTTCTCTCCCTACAGTTATTTCTCTAGGGACATCCCACGCAAGGTAAATGATTTCTGACCTTGGTATGATGTCATACAATGCATGGATACTTTGTAAAATGCTGCCTCCTGCTGGATGGTACCAATAAATATACTGTTATCTAAATATTGTTTCTTATCATATTGAGTTTATGTGTTATCCAGAAGAACTTCACTGTATGAGGTCACATGTCAGTGCAGTAACACCTTTTGGAGATACGCACCTAAAATTGGGAACATGGTAGTGACTGATTTGAGATAAGCTATTGAAAATGTACCTAGGTCTGACCCAGGGGGACTGTGCATCCAAGGGCTAAGCATTAGGAATAAAGATCATAGTACTACCTATAGACTCACAGAAAGATGACTGGCTTTGAATAAACCTATGTTCTGATTTCTTTTTGCTGTTTTCAGGTGACAGGTGTAGTGGCAGACAGCGGGGGCCAGGCTCACTACATCCTCTCTGGTACCTGGGATGATAAGATGGAGAGTGCGAAGATCATTCAGAGCAGCAGAGGGGGCAGTGGATCAGAGGGCAAGCAGAAGACCGTCTATCAGACTTTGTCCCCCAAACTGCTGTGGAAGAAATACCCTCTCCCGTAAGCGCTTACCTCATCAGCTTCATAAGGGAAAACAGTGTGAACAATATGAGTCATTGTGGTTGTACAGCTGCAATGTTTTGTCAATATTATTGATCATGGAACATCACACACTAACTCACACTAATACTTCTTCCGATCTCAGGGAGAACGCAGAGAACATGTACTACTTCTCTGCTCTGGCATTGACCCTGAATGAGCTGGAGGAAGGAGTGGGACTAACTGATAGCCGCCTGAGACCCGACCAGAGGCTGATGGAGGAAGGACGATGGGATGAAGCAAACTCAGAAAAACAGAGGCTAGAGGAGAAGCAAAGAGCTGTGAGGAGGAGGAGGGAAGCTGAGGCCTCAGATGCACTGGATGATGGTATAGAATTTAAAACACATGGTGTGATGTCTGATAAGCAAAGAGATGCTGAGTAAAAAAGACAGAGAGGAGCAAAGGGCACAGAGTCATGAAGTGTGAGGACTTATTGATGGCAAAATTCCTGTTGTAAAATTCCCGTTCAGTTTATTCTAAGGCATTTTAATGAATGTTTATATCAGAACAAAAAACAGATATAGATATAAGCATTAAATACCTGGTTTGTGGTTTGAAAAGCCAAAGAGAAAAGGAAAAGTATAAAGTCATAATATTCTGAGAAAAGTCATAATTTTTATGACATTATTACTTAACAAGATGCTCCATATTCCTCAGACAACAGACTGATCTTTTGATATGCCCCCTGTAAAATGACACGTAGCCTAAAATAATGACTCTATTCTCATAATTTTTCCCATAAATTACGACTTTGTTGTTAAAATTCGACTTAATTGTCTAAAATTGAGAGTTTTTCCCCCAAATCATAGAAGATTTTTTCTTCAACATGGTTCAACAATGCTCCGTCGAAAGAATTTCAGGAAGCACTTCTTATTCCTATTAGTACAACAGTTAGTGCATCTGAACTGAACTACAGAGAGCTCAGCAGAAACGTTTCATCTTAGTGGCTTTCGTGTGTGTGTGTGTGTGTGTGTGTGTGTGTGTGTGTGTGTGTGTGTGTGTGTGTGTGTGTGTGTGTGTGTGTGTGTGTGTGTGTAGGCTAGACTGTATTCAATGTGCCCATGACTTGTCTCTCTTTTCCTCCCTCTATTGGTGATCAGAGTGTGATTATGACTCTGGTGAGTGGGGGTTGCCCTATGCCCCTCCGTTGTGTATCACTCCCACACACACATATACACACACACAAACAATACACACAATACACTCCACTCCATCCTCTGTGTGTCCTCTGTGTGGTCTGCTTCATTGTGGGAACTGCATGATGCCCGGCTCCTGTCAACTTCTCCAGATCCTGGAGGAAAAAGAAAAAATACTTTTTCCTGCACGTGACATTTCCATTTAGATCCGGCCTCAATAATATATTACATTAAAAACATTTCACTTTAAAAATCTTTTTAAATCTCTCAGTGCGCTATGGTGAAGCCACATTAGCAGGTGATTAGTTTGTTCTGTAATGCTATCCCATCTGTTTGACTTCTTATGGGTACTTTTATGGTATACTAATACTTTACTTTATACTTTGGTATATTTACCAGCAGTCAACAAGTTACTTTGAATCAAATTTACATAATGCTTGATGCTATTGACATGATGCCATGATGTAGGTTTTGCCTTGCACATATACTTATTTGTATTTTATTGATTGAGATCAGCAATTGATTGATGCATGAAGATGAATCAATTCCTCAGTGAATTGCCTGCAAGCTGCTTCTCCATTATAGAGTGCGATTTAAATGATGGTGGTTGAATTGACGCCTGAGCTTCTTCCCACAGGTCGAGAATACGAAGGCTACCAGCCGCTGTGGTTTCACCAGAGGAGGAACTCGCTAACTGGAGAGACAAACTTTGTGTACAAGGGAGGATACTGGGAGACCAAGGAGAGACAGGACTGGAACATGTGCCCTGACATCTTCTAACCCAGGAACTGACCCCAGATCACAGCTAACCTCAGCAGACAGGGAACGCTTCAGCCTCTGGTCCTGACGCAGTGGGGGCCTAACTGGCTGATGAGCACTATTTGGACCTTCTGTGAGCATGCAAATGTGTATCGTTCACATGCTCTCGGATTACACTCACTCTGTTCTTACTCTGGGGAAAAAGAAGGGGCATTCCCTGAGTCGTCCTCTTTGACAACACACTGAAACAGCAGTGAGGTAAAGTGTGGATGTGCAATAATGAATTGTGACATCACACAATGAAGGCACCTACACACTCCTGAAATCAGGTGCTCTGTAAATGCTACCCACAATGCACTTTTTTGTGATCCCCCATCACAGAGTTTGATAGAAACTCATATCAAAGCAGCTCACAACTGTCGACTCTAAACGGTGGCAAAATCATAGAAACACAAGTGTTGAATACACGTCAGTCAGTGGTTTTAAGAACTCCCATCCTTTCTTTTATTTATCACATTTGATATTAAGCTACTTTATAAGTTAGTTTACTTCTTCTTCTTGCAGGACTGAATTCAAGTGCTCATTTTCCTTCTTAAATATGGTGTCTGGACATTTCTGTCTAAAAGATTTATTATGGAGACCCAAAGTGTTAAATCAAATAAATAAAGACATATCAATAATTACAGAACAATAATGAAATATAACCATAACATTTGGAAATAATAAAAGATTATATATATAATGTGTGTGTGTATATATATATATATATATATATATATATTATATATATAAAACTCCTTTCTAATAAATTTGTATGTCTTGCTTATTAATAGTGATAAAGTTTGTTGCAGTTGCATCTTATTCGTTATATTATTTATTAATTTTTCCTTTAGTTCAAAGTCTTTTTCTTTTAGTCAGTGGCAGAGCTTATGATGTGATCAGTAAATAGTCACACACAATGGTCATTGGAAAAAAATACTTCAAAACCTAATAAAACTGCTATACAGAACTAGAATAGGCTGCAATCAATTTAAGATCAAATGCTTAGATATACATGATTATTTCCCTGTTCTGTGGTTATATCTGTCTGTGTTCATTTATATGATTGTTAGTTTAATATTTATTTAATATTCAACAGTTTGGTTCTCCATAATCGAAAGCTAATGTTTGCCTGAGAAAATGATCTTGTTCTGATACACTAAAGGCTGGTTCATCCTAACTGATCAAACATGCAGCAATGTAGAATTGAGTTTGATTTGGTGTGAATGTTGGATTTATACCAGGTGCAAACAAGTGCATAGTTATTCTGTTCCCTAGTCAGTTAGACTGTAGTCTGTGTAGTGTTAATATAGCTGCTGGCCCATTTCATACTAAATATGTCTAATGCTTCAATGCATTTCAGTCATATAAACATGCTTTAGACATCTTCCATCTGTGATTCTGGATTCAGATTTCTACAGTAGTCAGTCCTTTAATTGTAACGCAACAGTAAAACATTTATATCACTTAAGGAATCTCCATCAAAGACCTGAACATGCACGTTTCACTGTGATTGACCATAGATTAGTACAAATCTCTGTGTTGATGTTTCAAAAAGTCTCACTTCGTACATGTACTTTACCTCGTCCTCTGGTGCTCTCCCATAGCAACACATACTGTATCCTTGGTGACCATTTTGAGTGACATCATTCTCAGTGATTGTACAAAGTATTATCTCTGCGCCAAATCACCAATAAGGCATTCAGTCACCCAGGGCATCCTGTTGGTTTCTATAGTGTTCGTTGCACTAGCTCCACAGCCTCCCATCAGTCACTAACTTGTAGTTCCAGCAGGACCACCCTACCTGAGACTGGAGGGGTTTCTCTCAGGGGTCCGGAGTGGCTTCAGCTGACGGGAGGTCAGGGCTGGTTCCTGTAGCACACCACTGTGTCAGTCAGCTTTAGCCACAGAGGACTCCCCCAGTTGCTGCTCCAGACTCACCTCAGCTTACATGTTGTCCTCTCATTCAGTGTTTGTGGACACGCTGATCTGGGATCAGCTCACAAGGGTACCCTCAGTCTTTTGCCTTAAATCGACTGAACAAGGGAAAGAGTCCTCTGACCTGTGCACTACATGTCTACGGTGACAAGAGTTTTAAAAACCAGTTAGTATTTTTTGTAATTATTGTTAGGAATGTAGACTTCAAGGCTGGAGGTATTGTATCTATCGTTTGTCTATTTCTGTGAATATTTTGTGATAAAAGAATGATACTGTAATGTAAATTTAAGATTAACTGTACTAATCTGAGTATTACTTTATCTGTACAGAATATTTCAACTCTGAAATAATTGACTGAATAAGCCTGAAGGGTTTCCTGAAATTTTAATTTTTAAAACCAGATTAATTCTGTGAAGATGGAAAATTAATCCTGTGGCGTCCACAATTTGGCTGCAGATTCCTCTTTTATATTTCCATAAACTGTCTTAACTCACTGAAAATCATTTTAATAGAGTTATGCTTTCTGCACAATAGTAACTGTGGCTCAGTTATCATTTCCTCTGATGTGAAAAATGAAGTGGAAAAGACATTCATTCATAATAGATTACCCCTCCATGCTGGTAGAGTGTGATGATATGAGCTCTTCAAGCGAAATGATGCTAATGATTTGATGATGAGATGATTGATGCTTTTTTTTAGGGTTAGGGGTTTACGGTTTTAATGCATTTTTGGTTTGTGGTTGTCATGGGCACAGTTTGATGCTCAATCACTAAATCTCTTGTCTGAAACATTACACTAAAAGAAATAATTTAGCATTTTTAGGAAATATGTTTGAGATTTATTTCATGAAAAGATTGACACCTCTGTTATTTATGATCGTACAACCAGCCGTTGGTTATCTTAGCTTAGCATAAAGAGTGGAAACAGGAGGAAACAGCTACCCTGGTACTGTCTGAATTTAAATAATCTACCCACCAGCATCTCTAAAGCTCACAAACACGTTATATTTCCACAGATTACACTTTGTGTTTTGAGCTCACTGAGAATCTTGGCCTTTTGTCGGCACATTAAGGAGTTGAGAAAAACTTTTAAATTAGTAATGTCTTAGATTTGATTTAGCAGCAGAAAGTGTCAAAGTGCATTGGAGCAGAGGGCCTTCGTACCACTCACCGGAAGTCTCCCACTTTGTGTTTTGAACAAAGATGACATGTTCATTTGTCAGATTTAGAGCTGCATACAGCTGGACTGAACCAGATTAGGTTCAGGTTGCTAGGCTAAGTAGCTGCTTCCTTTTCTGTATGTTAAATAATCATGAGCGTTGTATGAATCCTCTCATGTAACATTTAGCAAAAAAGACAAACAAGCTTATTTCCCAAAATGTTAAACATTTCCTTTATTTTTACTTTACCGCTCCTCTGTCGCTTTCTTTACAAGCTATCGAGGTTGTGCACACTTTAAATCATATCAAGCGAGATGTTTTATTTTTGCTATCTTGAAAAATCATCATTGTGCAGTTCATTCTGTATCATCGCGCACAGTCATGACATCTTATCACTGCTGAGTGGTGCAGAGGAAACTGTAAAAATCGAGAGTTGTTTTGGGATTTTCCTTTTTCTTCTGCGATCGATATGAAGCTCACTAGAGATTTACTTTAATATATTGTGTTTGAGATGATTTTATACTTGAGAATACATATTATATTTTGAATGATAATGGAGAGCTCATCATACGTTTTAATCAATATATTTTGAAATAACTTGACCTCAGTGCGTGATGGTGACTCGCCTGTTGAAGTTGCCCCACTGAGGCCTGTACAGTATCGGACAGCTGTAGCAATAATGCAGTGAGGTGTAGATTTGTTAGTTGCTTCAGACAGTTGTCTCCCTCATGCAGAATGGGGAAAAACAACCAAAGTGTAAATGGAGGGTGTTCTGTAAACTAAAAAAAAGCTCTTCATCTGCCTTCCCTATCTCAGAGGGATCTAATGTAAACACCCTCTCAATGTTTTTCACATTTCATCTCACCCGACTCTTAATTCACTTTGGTGTGATTTTTTTTTCTAGCTTTAATTCTTATGCTTTAATTTTCTGCCATGTTTTCTATCTTCTCATGGGTGCCATTTTTCTTATGTTTCATACTGTTTGTTTGCATAATGAGTTTGATTTGTGTGCACATGCGGCACACACGTCCTTCTCATTCATGCTCCGTTCAAGGCAGAGGTTCACTGATGAAGACAAGGGAGATGTTCCTCACAGCGTCTAAACTGAACCATGTTTCTTCTCAGACTGTGACTCATGGCTTTGTGGTGAGACAGGGGTTGAAAAAAACTATATGAAAGTTATGAAACGCATCACAACAGCGGCCTGGCACAGGAGGTCAAAGGTGACTGACCTGCCTTGATTACTACTCATTATCTCCAAATACACTATGGTGTATTCAGGTGAAACTACAGATTCAACTGAGGTACTTCCCCTTTTTTTTAATTGTGCATTTTCTCCCTTAATTTATACTTGTAACATCGTCTTTAAACAGCAAAGACAATAATGGAAAATGAAGATAATAAAGTTGTTATTGTTGACACTGAATATCTGTCTGCTTTGTTTTCTTTCAGTGGAAGTGTGAAGATGGGATCAATATATTTGGTGTATGTGAGATTTTATATTCCAAAAAGCTTGCATACATTTGTTGAAGGAGCTGTCACAGGTTTAAAATGACTCTTGGCCTTATTTCAGAGGTTTTATATTTCAGCTCCATAAAAAAACAATCAAGTCTTGATTACTTTTTTCAGCGTAACTGCATCTGCATATATATATATATATATATATATATATATATATATAAACATATAAACGTGAATATTGATGCAATTTATTTTAATTGAAATCTTTGGCAAATATACCTTAGAGTGACTAACCCATTTTAATTTTGTGGTTGTGTTTTGTATTTACAATAATAATTGATGTATTTTGTATCTGGCCAGGTTTTCAGTAGTTTAAGCATCCACATTTACATTTGAGGTGGAAAAATAATTACACGAATACAAAAACTAATGCAATCATTACAATAACGTTGTTTTCATGATACTTATGAACCATTTGTTCATTTTCTATTGGTTGACTTGAATATTTATTTTGTCATCGTACGGCCGCTGTGTCGCTCTCTGCTCTGTGTTGGTCAGAGGCTGTGCTTCCACTCAGAAAACACTGACTGGTGAGCTCACTCTTTTCAGATGTGATCATAACAAATATAAATAAATCTAATATGACGCAGCCGTCGGCGCTGACCTTGCCGCAGTGCGCGCGCCACTGCGCCTCCACGCGGCGTCGCGAGCTGTTTGACGGTTTCCAGGACAACCGAGGGAAGCGTCTGTCAATCAGTGCTCAGGACAGCAGCTGATCCGAAGACTCGAGTCTCCTGGTTTGTTTCCTCCGAGTAAGTTTGATAAGTTTGATCCAGTGCAGCGATGGAGGAGAGATTCAGAATGTATATGTGATATAAATGTTTGTGTCTGATATAAATCAGCTCTATAAGTGAGTGAAGCTGTAGTTTAACACAGAAAAGAATCTAAGTTCAGGTTAACATTGTCCTGGGTGAGGCCACATGCTCGTGTTAACCTAACAGTGTGTTCAGTTTTAAAATGCACTGATCAGAGAGTTAATTATGTAATGTAAACAATCTTCTGAGTGATGTGAGGAAAAAATGTGTAAAATGCTTTTCACTGCAGAGGAGAGATCCGTCATTGACCTGCACGTCTCCTGCACTTGATGTTCATCTCGGTGGAAGAGGGACAGACAAGGGGACACAGGAATTTATGGTGCTCTCAGTGAAAAGAAGTCAGTTTGCTAACAAGCGAAATGGTCCTGGTTTCCTGGACAACTGAGCAACATAAACCCCCCACTGACTCTGACCGCCCAGTCAGCCGTCACCACTGGTGGATACTGGTCGTTCTGTCTGTGACTGATAAACGTCTGCACATTTGTCCTCATGCAGCATGACGGACCAACACCATGACGGAGCAGAGGCGGATGCAGAGGACACTGATGAGCTTCTCTACACTGGTCTGATCTTTTATCAGCCGCACATTGTTGTAACATCTACTTCACACTCATGGGAGTTTAACCCTGTTGTCTGACCCCACAGATCTGAATGTCAGCAGCAGTGTGTTGGACCTGGAGCCTCGGCCTCTCAGGCTGGACCACTGTGACCTCCTCCTGGATGCCATCGATGCTCAGCTCGGTCAACTGCAGGTTTGTGACTGTCACACTCTGCTTCTCTGCATGTGAGGTCAGAAATACAGTTTTTGAGCAATAATGTGATTACCTCCATTTCCAGGTCCAGCCCCACAAACATCAGGGAATTTTCAGAAAGCATGACTGCAGCGATACCGGTAATTTACATCATAGCAAACACTTAATATGATTTTTTTTTAATCTTTGTAATAATCTGTGTTTTTTTTCTAGCTCCTCTTCAGTGGAGTCGATCTCTGAGCAAAGACACAGGCCTTGGAAGTACAACTCAGACAAATGACACACCCATGTCTTGTCTTGATTTAGTACAAACTCCGACGATGAAGCAAAAATTTGGTAATATTTCAATATTGTTGCAAGAAAAAAATAATATTTCTAATAGTTTAGGGCCACAAAACAAAAATGTAAAATGAATGAGATGTATACATGCTAGAGTAGTAAGCTAGAAGTCATAATTGGGTTATATATGTTTATATCAAAGTGTTCTCTCCTATACAAGAAAACAACACATCTTTCCACTCCTGTAACCCAGAGAGGAACACAGGCTGCAGGGGAGGTGCTGACACTCATGAGGACACCACGAAGAGGTTTGACAGAAGATCAAGAAACAAAGAGGAAATGGAGTCTCGGAGAGAGGAGGTCATCTGGAGACTCGAGAGGCTGCTTGGGGACACTTGTGAGGAGGACACAATGCCAGGAGAAGCACACCCTCTTTCAGACAGTGTCTGCACTGAGGACTTTGTCAGGCGCTTCGATGAAGAAATGGTGGAAGTGGCATTACCAGAGAGTCATTTTCAACAGCAAGACAAAAGAGAAGAGGCTGAGAGGACAGAGACCTCTGACAGTGACACTCGCCAGAGTGAACAAAAAGGACAAAGTGTTCTTCATTTCAAAAGACGAGGATCAGTAACACTGGGGAAAAGTAGTAAAGATGCAGTGACTGCTCACTATTCCCTGTCAAACTACCCAGCTCCACGGAAGGAAGTGGACAAGTGTCTTTCAAATAACTTTGGAGTGAATACATCACATAGTGAGAAGGCACCACAGAGGCTCGGTGACGATTGCAGCCGTAAGTAAAACTTTACATCTCTTAGGAAGACAAAAAAGAGTTCCAATTTTAGATGTTTTTTAGGATTAAGAGAAAAGTGATCCATCCGTCTACTGGTACACCCATCCATCTGTCCGTATCTGTGGGTCCAACATTTTGATCCAGAGCAGGTGAACTCAACAATTACTTGACAGGCTTCCATTAAACATGTAATAATGCTCCAGGGATGATTCTCACTGACTTTATCAAATTGTCTTTAAAACTAATTTTATGGCGAAATGTCACCAACATTGACCAGGCATCTAAAAAAGAGGTCTTCATTGTAACTAGAACATTAAATCTAATGCAAACAAAACTGCTCCCATGAAAAAGACTTGAGCTTTTCTCCCTTGATTGGAGATTTCGTCAAGACTCACAAAAGCTAAAAGGTGTAATTATTCCTCCAAAGAGGTTATGTTTTCTCCGCTGTCCGTTTGTTGTTATGTTTGTTTGTCGAAACTTAGTCAAAGTATGTGCAATGGGTCAGAACAGAATACATTAAATTTCGGTGCTAATCTGAATCAGAGGGAGGATCCCTTAATGTTTTTCTCTTTCTCAAACATTGCTGGATGGAGTGATCTCCAACATTTCACAGTTTTTCAAGGCAATAATTCATGGATGTGAATGAAAAAGTAAATCAGGAGAATTGTAGAACTTGATGAATTCAAGGGGACCGTTTGTTCCAGCACATTTTTAACGCTGCCTCTGGGCTCTGTTAACCTGCCTCTTGACTTTTGCTCATGATAAGATCACAACCCAGTTTCACATTTTGATTCTCTCACTTCCCTCTCAGTCTCACACAGAGCAGAGGTTGTAACAGAACATGAGAGCAAACAACACAACAGATGCTGTTCTCCTGAGGCCAGGTGCCTGGCAGGTACCACACACAGATTACACTGCATCCGCTGCACAGTCCAACTGATCCTCTTGTACATCTGCTCACAGCCACAGTGACTGGAGGTTGCATGTTTTTTACAGGAGTACCTGTGAGGAGTTTTGACTCTGTGTCCATTGCAAGTGACCTGGACTCAGTCGGCACAGAGCAAGTCAGACAGCACATTCACACACGGCCGGGTAAGAGAGTGCAGAACATGTCAAGCTAACAATGACGTGTAGAAAATATTTAGAACATGAGAGAAAAAGATGTGTATTCTATTCTAGTTAACATTGTTAGCGTCCCCCCCCCCCCAGGATGGCGCTCTCTCCTTCAGTCAGTCACGGGTGTGGATGATTACTTAACTAACCAGACTGACGATGACACACCCACACAGGAAGAAAGTGAGCCTCAGTCTACATCAGGTAAAGCAAGATTTTCCTGTTTATTCTTTTATTCACAGAGGCCATGGAGACATACGCAGAACATTGTTTTTTGTGTTTGCAAAGTCAACAGATCCTCTTTTGGCAATTGCCAAAAAAGAAAACTTCGGAAAACTCAGCATAAAAAGAGAGAAAGTTGCAGGTAAAGCAAAGAGGGCAACATTTTAAAAATGTGTCTTCTCTGCAGTCTTTTAATTAAAAGAATTAAATCATCTGAATGTACCGTAGGTTGCAAAAATCTGAGACCACCCCTCAGCCTTTTGAGCCCCACAGTATTTCAGTCTCTGAGTATTTTTACATCTCCCAGACTCAAGTTCTCTTTGGGACACAACGACAAAGACACAGATGAGGACATTTCTGACAGGACATCAGAGAAAATACAGTGGACCAAAATGAAAGAGCAGCTCACTAATCTCCGTCAAGTAAGAATGAATCTCACAGAATATTTTCTTATAATATTTATTCAAAAAATGATTTTCTATATTTCCTAAATTCTTCCACGAACACGTGCATGAGAGTTCTCATCATGTTTGTGTGTGTGTGGTTTAGAAATGTGAGAACGAGGAGGGGACACTCAGGTTGAAGAGGACTCAGTTAAAAGATGTTGAGCTCTGCCTTTCTGAACTTCGGCAGAGAAGAAAGGTAACATGCAGCATCTTCAACAAGAATCTCTGCATAGAAGTCTCACTAATAAAAACACACTCAAAGGCTATGTTTTTTCCCCAGCATGCCTTGCAGGAATTAGAGCGAGTGACTGCACAGAGAGCACAGATGGAGAAGGAGAAGAAGACTATGGAGTCCAGTCTGAGAGACAGCAGGGTAGAGAGAGACTCTCTCAGGTATCCCAATACTTTATCCTTCTAATCTGAACAAACAGAGGTAGTGTGCACCAACAGGATTCTTAGTTCTGTCAAAGAGTAACACAACATGTGAATGTGTTGTAGCTGCCAAGTGGAAAGGTTGCAGAGACAAAGAGATTCTTGTCTCCATGAGATCAGAGACATGGAGGAAGAACTTGAAACTCTGAGTCAACGTCAGAAGACCCTAAAGGATGGATCCTGCTCGAAGGTGATGAAACCTGACTAAACCAATGTCTCAACTGGTTCTTTGTTTTAAAATGTCAGATTTATTGTCGATAAACAGCCTCTGGGTGCTCCACTGTTCCTCAAACAGAACAATGTCATCATGTCAGTGCTGGAGAGGGAGGAGATGGAGAGACAGCTGGACAGTGCCAAAACTGAACTGTTTGCTGAGCAGAGACGTGCACGAGAGAAGCTAGAGTCCATGCAAGAGGTGCAGTATCAAGGCCCAGTCACACAATTTTAACTGTAACCTAAAACCATAAGTAGTTTAATATTATTGCTTATAAAGTATATGACATCATCAAAATGTAATAATACATCCAAATGTCATGCTATAACATTTTGGTTTGATGTAAGTAAAAGTTAGAAACAATTAGAAGTAATGATAGAAATAACAGTAATGGCTTTCCTTGCAGTAGCGATAATAAACTCACACTTATTTATCAAAGACTTTTCTCAGAAGGTGAAATTCAACTTCACATTCATGCAGCATCAGAACAATTATACAATTGTTGTAGTCTTTCTAGGTCCCATATTGTGGCTTCAGTACAAATAACTATGTTGTGAATATGTCATCTTAGTTATGAAAGTTTACTGGGATCATTTATTTGTTTTTTGTGTAAAAAGCTGGTTTTGTTTCTGTGTTTTAAAATATCTTTTGCATTCATGTATGATATTGGAGCAGAATTTGGAGCAGACTCGTGAGGAACTCCAGAGGGCCACAGAGGCAGAGAGCTCACTGAGGAACAGATGTGTTTGTCTGGAGCAGAAACAGATCCAGAAAAAGGAGCAGATTGAGGTGACACCTTCTGTCATCACTCTAAAAATAAAATAAATATTTTATTTGTCAAGCACAAGACAACTTGTTGGCCTCTCCTGTCCTGTATGTCGTATTCTCCTCTATAACTCTCCTTAATAGATATTTCAGTATTTCAGTGCCAGCCATTTTAACATAGAATAGTAGGTAAACACCAATGTTACCTGAACAGATCCTACATTAACACCATTAGTGATCGTTGTTTCTCTCATTTTTAGGCACTTGAGGTTCAAGTAAGCGAGCTGCAGGTTGAACTGGGAGAATGTAAGATCAGGGTGGGTACTCTGGAGAAGATGTTGGCCCAGAAGGAGCTGCAGCTGCTGGATTTCCAGGAACAACAAGGGGCCTTACAAGCAGAGAGAGACGGACTGAAGGGGGAGCTACAACACCTGAAAAGCCAGCACTACAAAGCAGTGAAGGAAGCCCAGGAACAAACCTACAGATTGATGGTAGGTGCTGAGGCTTTCTGAGGTTTGATTCATTCCACAAGTCATTTTCCTAACATATAATTTCCAATATATCATCTTCAACAGAACAATGAGTTGATTCTGGCTCATAAGCAGCAAATCCAAAAGGTGATAAATGAGTCTGAAAAGTTCAAATACTGATTCATTTAATTCCTCCTCAGGTTAAACAGCAGGCTGAGGAGGAGAAAGCCAGTGCTTTGAAAGAACACACACTGGTTCTCACGCGATGCATTGATGCAATGCAAAGTTCCATTCAGGTCAGTCTTTTATTGGGAACATAAAATTTACTACAGCACTTCAGCTACAGTACCTTACTCTGTCATGAATCTATATATTTGAAATCCTCCACTGGATTTTAAACCAAATGTTTCTGTGTTGTTTTCACTATTGTTATACTCTAAATACAGCGTGAGTAAAAACACTACACATGGTTACTTTTAAAGTCCTCCTCTGTTCTGGTAGCTAAAAGAAGAAGAGGCAAAGAATCTAAGGATCTCTCTGGAGCAGCAGAAGGAGGCGGCAAAGAACCGCGAAGAGGAGCTGCTTAAAGACACCTCTGAAAAGGTATTCTGAAAATCCCTGTGCCTAAAATATGCAATCATTTTCAGTACAATTTCATGATATGCACAGTATGCTCTCATTTAGGTGAACAAGGCAATAGAGGAGAAGAGGAGGAAGTGGGAGGCAGAAAAAGTGGAAGCTGTGAAGGTGCACTGTGGGATTCTGGAAGAGCAGAACAAAAAGAGCCAGGAAAGCATGAGGAGTGAGACGCAGCGAGAGAAGAGTAGAGCACAAGCTCTTCAACATAAAGTGTTGGAACTAAAAACAGTAAGTTGATTCATTATACATTATCACTTTAAAGAAATCAGAATACATTTTCTATTTATTCTATGTCTATTTGCATGATTTTCAGAGGATGCAGGAGTTGGAGAGTGAAAGCTGTGCACAGCAGAGAGAGCAGGAGTGTTTGCTGGCTGTTATTTGTAAATCACTGAAAGAGGAGCACCAGGCTGAGCTGCAGAGGTTGAAGAAACAGATGGCACAGGTGAAGGAAACCTCAAAAATGAATCATCTGTAGACAAATAAAAGGAGACACTATCATAAAAAAGTTATCATGGTGTGGTCTGTGGTCACAGGAGAACCAGAGGACGGTGCTGCAGCTTGAGAAGGCTTCTCAGCTGGCAAAGAAAGAGGCTGACAGGCTCCAGGTGACGCTGGAAGAAAGGGAACGATGTTACAACAGAATCACTGCTGAGCTGGACCAGCAGCAGAGACGCTGGGCCCAGGAGCTGGGAGCAGAGTGCCAGCATGTGCAACTCTTAGTGGAACAGAGTGGAGCCAGACAAAGAGCTGTGCAGCTGCCTGCCAGGTATAATGTCCTGCTCTGGCTTACATCTCTATCTGGTTTAGACAGAAGTGGATACTTTGTAGACAACATGCTGCAATTAGCTTCTACTGAGGCCTTTTTATTGTGCAGTCCGACAGTAGCTGAGGCTCTTACAACCCTGAGAGCACTGAGAGAGCAGCTGGAGCAGTGGATTATCCATCTACACCAGGAGCTGGGTTCACAGAAGCAAACTACTGAGCAGCTGAGAAAAGACAAGGTTCAGTGTCGGCTTTACAACCTGCAAAGTGCCCTGTGTTTGCAAATACAGCTTATTAAATATTTATTTGTTTTCAGGAGAGAGAATTGAGCGCCCAGAGGCAGCAGCTTAGGGTGGAGAGAGATAGAGCCTTAGACTCTGTGAAGGAGCGTCTCATTCAGGTATCAACTTACACACTATTTTATGTTTGGTGAAAAAAAACAGTTCAAGCATTACAGCAAAGTTGTGCCACATGACATTTGTGCAGGAGCACATTGAGGAGTTGAGCGGCTTGAACAGGGCTCAGCTGACTGACGGAGGGGCTGAAGGAGGAGCAGCCGTATCTCTGCGCAAGCAGTTGAAGGCCAAAGACGTGGAGCTCAGGCAGGTTCAGAGGAGCATGGCTCAGTGGAAGCAACAGACTGCAGCTCGTCTGGCATGCAAATTTGAAGAAGAGCTGACCGCTGAACTGGAAAGGTAACAAGCAAAAAATGAAAACAACATCCTACTAGGTCAAAATACAGCCACATCATGTTCGACCTTTTAAAGTTTGAGGCAATCAATTTCTCTTCATTTTGACATTCAGAATTCTATTGGTCCACACAATAGAAATCAAACAGTGCTCTACTTTTTGCCGTCCCACAGGTGCAAGGCAAAGTTGTTAAGAGGAAGGTAACTGGTTCTGTGAATCATGGATGGCATACTAACCAGCTCTCTGTCCATTCAAGAGCATGATCTCACCTCCACTCACTGTGATGTGTTATTTAGAGCAGAGATTTAACAGTAACTAAACCTAAACCCAACCCATCTCATGCTACAATTCCTCACCTGTGAGTTCAGCACCTTTCAAATGTAGGTTTGTGTGTTTTACAGAAAAACATCAATGACTCGAGGGGAGGGACAGAGAACGTCAGAGAGGCCTGAAGAAGGGAAGACTCTTAGTGTAAAGGTAAATCTTTGACTGTTCCCATGTGAGCATTAGTGTAACTACTATCTTACACTGTAGGTACTTGCTGTTCTAATCTTATATCTCTGCCAGTGTCTCCCCCCCCATCAGGATGCCCAAACTTTAGTTTGCTCTCCCTCCCTCCATGTGGTGGACTCTGCAGCCTCCCACAGCCCCTCAGACGTGGCTTCATTTAAGCTCCTGCGTTACCTCCAGAGCAGAGTGAAGCAGCTCCGTCTAGAAAACCAGGCCTACACCTGGATCTCCTCTCCTCACTCAGCTTCGTTAGATATGTCAGAATCCTCTCTAAGAGCAGTGAGTACATTCTTCTACTGGTAGAGTACCATTGATTCTTGAAGTTACCATTAGTACCGGTGAATGACCTTAAGGCTCGGTGAACTTCTGTTCAGATTTGTAATCATCTAAGATGTGTCGAGCAGTTGCAATAATAATCATCTTTATTTGTAGAGCACTTTTCAGAGCTCAAGTTACAAGTGGCGTCACACAGTGCAGCAAATTAAAACCAACGTCACAAGATTAAAGATAAGACCAGAAAAGTGCATAACTCTGCCAAGGTCCAACCCTTACATTCAATCAAGCTGCACCAAATTCACACACTCAAAGAGATCACCCCCCTAAACATGCCTGATTTTTTTCATCAATATCCATGAATTATTCCCTGGGGAAATGATCTGGATCTGCACCAGAATTGTTTTACAAGTTTCGAGAAGTGCTGTTCCTCTTTCAAAGCAGTTGGAACGCTCTAGGATATAAAACTGTTCAAGGCGAGGGAAATACCACATACCACATCAGCATTTCATTATTATTTCTGTGCTTGACTGAACAATATCAGGTAATATTGGTGTATCCTTCACAGATCGCTCATGGACAAGACAGTGCGGGAATTCTGACCCAGGCAGCAATCAGGACAGTCCCAAGTTGAGGAAATGCTTTACAGAATGTGCCAATTATTATTAAAGTCTGATTCTTGAGAATTTCAAGTTGTTGCAGACCACAGCGATGAATCATTTACTGTCACATGTGCTTAAGATTGCAGATTAACAAGCAGGTCACAGTGACATCAATGACCCAACTGACGAGTCATGAAGTTCAACTCCCTCTTTGTTCAGAAAGTCACATTTTATGGTTTACAGTTACAGATAACTGTGAATGAGTGATGACCTGACATTTTACTACAGACCTGAAGATCATGTGAGTTAAGTCAAATAATCTCATATAGCTGACAGATCTTTCTCTAGGAACCCCTTGTGTAATCATAAATGTTGTGTGAATTTTAATTGTACAATAAAATTCAGTAGGTTTCTAGTTCGAAAAATTGTCTGTAGCATCTAGTATGCCTAATTCACTTGAAAATGTTAAATCTTGATTTAAACTTTTAAACTGTAAAAGATTTAAAAGCCATGACATTCGCTATGAAACGTGCAGTATTTAATTTTCCATTTGTTACACTTATTGAATTGTTTTCAATGTCTTGATTGATCATTTGTGGCGGGTCAATCCTGTGACCGTTACCTATCCTAATATACTGTATTTAACAAGGAAAAAATAAATCACAATACCTTTCCAACTTTCACTAAATTAAAACTAAATTTCTTCCAATAAAAAACAATACATAATACAATTTAAGTTTGTTTAATATAAAGAAATATAAAGTGAAATACTTAATGGCTGGCTGCAATTCTGGTAACGTGTATTGGAAAATACAATCGAATCATAAAAAGGTGCATTTCCACAACTTCTTTACAAAACTCTGAAGGCTCACAGATAGCGTACTCGCTAAACACTGTAGGAAGATCATCTTTCTACCACAAGTACAACTGCAAGCCATGCAGTGAGCTCACAAGAACCCAGTGTCTCGTTAATAAAGCCCACGAGCTGGATGTAAAAACTGTACAAATTCAGGTGCTGCACACTGATGTGTCACAAAGAACAGACTCATAGTCACAACACATCAGTGAACAATGGCCAAGTCTCGGCAACATTCTATACAAATGATCCTATTTGTAAGGGCAAAGGTCAATTCTCTCAGTAAGAGAAACTGATCATGTAAGGCTGTCAATGGAATTTCCAGCCTTGAAGTCATGACAGTTACTGTGGAGATAGAAATGAATCAAACTAATTCATTAGGTAAGTGATAGTCTTACATGTTACATATAGTTGGCTGGGATTATAGTCAGAAAACTGAAAATGAGTCAAGAAACTGAAAATGAAAATACTGTACGTGTTGCACAAACTGTCCAAAACCGCACAATATTCATGCAAAGCCCAACATACTTTGCCAAAGTGACAAATTTAAGGTGGTTCTGAGTCCGTTATCACCTTTGTGTTACTACAAGTCCACTCTTTTACTTTGGTGTGGCTTTTAAAGTCATTAAAGACAAAAATTACATTTCCATGTCCTCCTCTCCAGAGCTGTGGGCCACAGGAAAGCTGTACATAACAGAGTGTGAGTCTGCAGGTGCACTGGGGGGGCTCAGAGGACTGTGAGGCACAGGAGATGGACACGGAGTTGGGGGTTGCCGTGATGCTGTCTGTTGTTTGCGCTGTTTTTGTAAAGAGCCCTTTAGCCTCCGACAAAAGGGGTCGTCAGGTGGCCGCCACAGCACCAGCTCCATGCAGGAATGGCTCCTAAAAGTATGAGGAGTTGCCGGTGAGACAAATATAACCAAGAAAGAAATTCCTGAAGAATGTTGATTCCACTTGAAGTTAATTCTTTCAGTTTTACATTTTCAAGGTACAAAATAAGAACATACACAGACTGGGCTACTTTGTGGGGGAGGATGTTGCTGATGCCACGCTGCAGGTCCTCTTTCAAACTGTCTGAAATCACCAGCACTGGTCGTCTTGGGGCTGGCTCTACGTCCAGGTCCTCGTCATCGTCTTCCAGCGTTATTCTGTGACACATCAACATCACAGTATTCACTCAAAGTTAAAGAGGGGACAGAATGTGTTGATGTCAGCTTTCGACGTGATACCTGAGAGGAAAATCCGACTAACTGTGGCTGAGAATAGAATAGACGTCTATATTGTGACTGCACAGCTGTACAACAAAATTTAGCAGGTAAATGGGATGAGCTGTAACACTAGAAAGGAAGCCAGCAGATGTCTTGACAATATATTATACCAGGTCTTTAAACTATATATCGAACAATGTGTCATGGCCAACACACACTGTGGATGAAAGGTGGGTGATATGGACTGGATTTACTTGTGATTAAAGTTAAGAATTCCTAATCATAAATGATCAATTTCTTAGTGTGTAGAATTTGTGATATCTAGTGTTGGAATCACATGTTGCAGCTGAACACCCCTCACCTCACCCTCTCCTTCCAAACATGAAAAAGAACCTGTGGTAGCCTCAGTTGTCATTAAACTCAAAAGGTTTTAGTTTGTCCAGTCTGGACTAATGTAAAAAACATGGCGGCCTCCGCAGAGAGGACCCCCTCGATGTGAATATAAATTATTTAAATATAAAGGGTCTTTTCTAGGGTAAAGAAAACTACGATTCATACTATTAGATGAAACAAACTAGTGAAAACATTCTGAAGATTATTCTACATTAAATTCCTGTCAATAGTTCACCTAAATCTTACACACTGGACCTTTAAAACTAAATCCTACAATTAAACCATGCTTTAAAATATTTCAGATGGATGTAAAAGACAGCCCTTACTTATTCCAGCAGCATGTTATATGTCTTTCACTCCATGTAAGCAAAGTAATACTGATTCTGTTTGCTGGCTGGGTGAGTGACTTTAGCGAGCACGTACAATGATGCTACTGGTGCTGCTGGAATTACTGGGACAAGTAACATCAACATCTTCATATATATTATACCCATAAACTGCAGGGTAGGTGGAATTGGCATGTTTCTTAATGAGGTTTCCATCCAAAGTCTAATCCTGGGAGGCCTTTGTACACATTAACAACTTCTGAAGAAAGCATGACCTGGAATTTCCACAGGTATATTAGGAGGCAGTTTCATTTTCACACACCTTCCAAACAGCCTACCTGTCTTCGATCTCCTGAAGTTTCCTCTGAGCGGCCTCTACCTCCATGCAGGAACTCTCCGTCTCCGCTCGGGACAGGGCAGAGGATGGATGCGAAGTCGAGGTCAGCGGCTCAGGCTCCGGGCAGGGCTGTGGAAGTGCTTCCTCTGCAGACAGGGCAGGGCAGCTGTTTGCTGTGGGCCAGCCACAGCGAGTGCTCGTGTTTGAATCCTCTACATTATCCACTTCGGCCGGCACCATTAGCCTTCTCCTTTTGGCACTGCATCCCCTGAAAAAACCCAACAACCCCTAATTTAGCGAGTAATCCAGGCAGTGTCCTCATACTGTACTCGAACTGTGCCGCTCTCTCACTTACTCATCATCAACTCTCCTCCTGTGCTTTCTGAGGCAGCGTGTCTCCCAGCTGCTGTGAGACAGATGTGTCACAACAGAAAACACGTGTCAGGCTAAATACAATTAAAGGTGTTAGCAAACCACAACCATCAGCTACTTACTTGTTAGAGACTGGAGCTCTCTGTAGGTGACCAGACGTACTTGGAGGTCCGAGGTCAAACTCAGGGGGGCTGGTGGGGCCTGAAAATGAATACATGGCCGGCAGAAACCCCGGTTCACTGCTGGAGGGGGCAGAGTGATGCATGATGGTCATTTTAATTGAAACACTGGAAGACGACTACAAATACAGGATCGATAGGAATCAGCTACATGACGCCACAGTTATACGTCTGTTTACACTGGGCTAACTAGCTGGTTGTTTAGCTAGCTGCAACGCACAACACGTAAATGTGATAAAACTACAAATATAACGTAACACGACTAATACACAATGGCAGCGTCATGTCTGTGGTGGATAATGTGAGTGAACTTAGAAAGTTAGTGTTACAGACCGACCTGTGCAGCTGTCCCGCCCCTCTGTGTCTGTTGTTATGGATGCGTGGCTAGCTTCACTCCGCTCGCTTCACATTGGTTTCCATTGAGCTGTTAGCATTAGCACACAGCAGCATTGACACCATGACACCTCCCGCAAACACAAACATCCCTCACAGCTGCTGGGGCCACCGGTGCGAGAGGAGAGTCGGGTGAAGATGACGTTAGCGAGCTATTCTGGAAAGAAGGACTCGCACCAGAAGATACGCGAAAATTCTAACAAAGGAATCTTGGGAGTTGTAGTTCCTGTACGTGAACGTCTCGTTTTGTCAAATATCGTTCAGGTTAAAATGCTTCAAATTTTCAGATAATTCACCCACGTGTCCGAGATGTAAAATCACAGAGGGAACATTTATGCAACCTGTTGAAATGTTTTTACGGACAGACAGACAGACAGATAATTTAGGAGTTCCATTCATTCTTAAACCAAATCTGTTTTGGAGGTAGAATTTGACTTAAATCCTTCTTCATATTTAAAACAAAATGCAGATTGTTGATGATAACGATGGAAGAAATGCAAACTTCTACTATTGAAAAATGAATCTCCTCCAACTTTTAAGATGTTTTTGGATTATACAACAGACTTTTTGCCATTTGAGAGATAAGATCAACTCTGAAGAAATACGACCATGGATAAATCTTTCAAGACCTTTATCACCATTATTATCTTACCTGGACAACTTTTCTATGAGTTGATGAATAATGGACATGGGCAATTTTTAACCCTGACAGGTACACCTGGGCATTGTTCACCAAAAATCATAGATTAATTATTGCAATTTGCAGTTATTTATATTTGTCGCTTATTTGTATTATCAAACTTTCTTTCTTTCTTTGGGTTATGTACCTGGGTGTTAACAGGTTTATGGAGGGGATATGAATAACTCAGTGTACATGTAAGATTGTAACCTGTTCATCTATTGATCCTGGCAATTGTCAACTTTTGGAAATAATAAAAGGAAAAAAAGAGAGAAAAAAGTTTCTGCGCATGTGTTCTCAGTTTAAAACTATCAACACTAAAAGTGTTCAAACAAGATAGACCCCTGCCTTCTTCTTACCAAAGACTACAAACTGTCAACAAGATGGTTCTCTCCCACTTCCTGTTCCTGGTCTGAGCCACAGCTGGTTTAAAGGCTCCCGTAGCTGGTTTTCTCCTTCGCTTTATAATATCATGTGACGAGTCATGTGAGAAACTCGAAGCTGTAGTTTCCTCACTCAGCTCTGATTCCTCACACCGGAGTTTCTCCCTGAGGAGGTAAGTAGCTGCCCTTTACTGAAGAATTCAACACGTATACGAGCTAAATCCCTGAAATGCTACATTATTAGCAATTATAATGTAATACAGATCCAGTAATAGGTACATAACACGGGTGAATTGATTGTTATGTGTCTAATCCAAATGTAATTTTAGTATTATTTTCACATTTACAGTTTGATATCTGTGTTTCTTTCTCAAATTCATGAAAACTCCAATATTGTTTTTAATCTCTTCATTTCATAGTCTATGCCTGTTGTTGCTTTATTTCTTTACTCAAACACATTGATTTATTTTTGTTTGTGTTATCCAGCAGGTTATCCACGATGCTGTCGTGGGTCATTACAATATGCCTGCTGGCCTCTGCCTCCAGCAGACCATGCGGTACGTAACATATTTAAATAAATACAGCTATCACCAGTCATTTAAAAAAACTCACTGTCCTTGCACAATCTTTGTCAACACTGGGAAAACCAGAAGTGGTTTTGCAAGAATCCAAAAGTTCATGTTAATGTCAGGTTGAAGAGAGAGTCACTTTCACGCTTGTTATCGCAATGAAAAACATTTATTTTCTTTAATTTTGAAATATCTTAATCCAGACAATGAGGGATCCAACAGCGAGCTGCTCCTGTCACTCAACAAGGATTTGCTCCGCTCTCTGGAGAGGCAGGAAGGACCCCCTAATCCCAGTGTGCACCTGGCTCTTCGTATTTCTAGCTACCACAACCTTGCCAAGGAGAGCGGCCACTTAATTAGACTGACATCCCATTTGCACAGTGACATACAAAAGTAATTCAACATTTCCAAATTCTTCAATTATTCATTCAGTTATTTCATATATTCTTCTCTTGATGTCATCGCCTGATTCTTCACCTCCTGTGCCGTCCTCAGCTCTCTCTCTAGCAGTCAGTCTGTGACCGGCCTCTTGGCGCTGTACACTCTGGCTTTAAAAGCCTCCTGCTTCGACCTCAACACAGTTACCTTTACCGTCGGTGACACAAGTCACACGCTGCTGACACACCTGAAGAAGCAAATGGAAAAAGAAAAAGAGCAACTTGCCTGTGAGTTTCCTTTGATTTTTTGAAGGCTAACAATTTTCGTAGAAAGTTCTTACTACACTGTTTTACACTGGGCCACACAACCACCTGTAAGATATATAAGAAAAATCCAGCAGAAAATATCAGAAAAAATCTGAAATTTCCACAAACAGAAAAAATCCACTCAGGATTTATTGTCATGTAGGCTATTCAATAATGGCTGTAATTTATCTTGTTTGCTGTAATGGCTCATGTCTCAACTTAATACATTTTTGATCCAGTTGTGGTTGAAATCATCGGAGCAATTTTAAGAAACTATTGACAAATTCTAATTAGTGTGAAATAAAAAAAATGTAGCGGCTCTGGAGAAAATAAAGGATCTAAATGTGGGGAGTCATGAATATAATTTGTTTTCTTTTATTTGTTCTCTCCTTTACACAGACAGCCACCGTCCTTTGACCAACTATTACCAGTACTCTCTGGGTGTGCTCGCTCTGTGCACGAGTGGCATCAGGGTCAACAACCATGTCAGCAACAAACTAATCAAGGCGGTGGAACACCAGCACTTAACACATGGAGACACTGAGAGCATCGGTGAGTGAAACCAGCCTAAATTTTAGATGTTGTATCAATTCATTGATATATTTTTTTATGTATATGGTGTAACCTAACACTCACAACTGTTTAGAATTAGTTTGAGATACTATATTTAAAGTCATATATTAGATGGATAAATTCCATGAAGTTGTGTAAGATTATTTTTTTCTGTTGGGTCGTCACACAGAAATTTGCCAGAGTGAACGGTTAGTGTTCAGTTCTGTGAAATGTTACTAAATGTTTTATGAAAGGAATCTAGTAACCTTACCTGGTAACAGCTCAGTTTTTTATGCTTTAACTCTTCCTATGTCGGCCATCTTCATGTTTTATGTGACTCTCTATTTCTAGATACCTATGCCATGGCTGGGATGGCACTTCAGTGTGTGAAAGACACTGGCATCCATGTGCAGAATGCTGCTGAGCTCGACACAGCCCTCAGCAAGATCAAGCAGAAGCTTTTGGCCTCTCGCCGGACCGATGGCCATATTGGCAATGAGTTCAGCACAGGTCTTGCTGTCCAAGTAAGAGTCCTTTCCTGTATTATTTATTCAACTCTTTAACAGTATGAAATCTTGCAGAAGAACTCTTTGCAGCTTAAATCTACATATTCAATGTGTTCCAGGCCTTGTTGGCAATGGGCAGCCCAGTTGGAGAGTGTGCTGCCTCAATGGTAGCCATGAGGACAGATGCCAGAAGAAACATCTACCACAACCCCATGGCTATATCTCAGATCCTGCCTGCTCTCCAGCAGAAATCCTACCTGACAGTAAAAAGCATGCAGTGTCTCAATGAGGATGGTATGTGCAGCGTTTCCACCCTGTGTGGTCACTGTTGTGTACCATGATGGTTTTTGTAATGGCCTGTGCCCTCCCGCAGACACTTTGGTGCTGGAGCCCATAGACCCTGTGACGGTTTTACCAAGTGAGGTCCACGTGACTGTGATGGTGGAAGTGGTGACATCCAGTGGGGAAGCGGCTATTTACCATGTCAATGTGCCGACGGGCAGTTCTTTGTTGGAGGCCCTGGAACTTCTCAAAGGGGAAAACGTTCGCTTCACGTGAGTTCATTAAATGTAACTATGGATTTCAGATTTTTTTATATATGATTGTCTATATCAAGGATTTTCTGATGCTGTTGGCAGGTTTGAGATGGAGTCCAGCTTATGGGGACCTTTCTTAAGTGTGGTGAACGGAGAGCAGGCCAGACAGATTGACCGCAGATATTGGCACCTTTCCTCTGATGGCACTGCAATCAATCAGGGTAAGGGTACTGTCACACACACACACACACACACACACACACACACACACACACACACACACACACACACACACACACACACACACACACACACACACACACACACACACAGTCTCTTTGTTCATTTCATTTGATCTGATGCTTTAATTTTACGTTGATTAAAGAATGGAATGCTGGTTTGCTCCTTCAGGTATCAATGACTTCAAGATTGAGGCGGCTCAGAAGATCACCATCAAAAACACCAGCTACTGAGAATCAGTCTTTGCTGCTTCAACTGATGAGAATCAAAATCAATTTACTCTTGTTTTTTTCCATCCTTTGTCATTTCAACCAGTGACTTAAATTGTCTCAGACATTTTGAATTGAACTGTCCTGTAATTCAGACTGATCAAACTTCTGTGTGTAATTTGTCAAAGATTTGTCTTATATTATTGTGCTTTTGAGTTCTGATGGCTTTAAACAAAGAGTTTCTGGAGGTTTGTGAGCTTTTTCTTTTTTCTTCTTTACAAATAAAATATGAATTTGTGAAAAATGCAATTTACAAAGGAGATAATTTGTAATCTATAGCATGCAATCTGGGTGTAGTTGTAGTTTCCTTGTGTGCAAATAATGTTATGAATGTTGATTTCCATGAAAACACATTTATATCTTGTAAATAAAAAAGAAATTATCGGGACGAATCTGTGACGAGATCGAACTGCCATTAGACATATCCAAAATACATATTCAATAAATAGAAAAAAATCTATTGTTTAATTTTGTGAAGATATGACAATATTTTTAAGATTTTGTCTTCTGTAAGAATTATTCTCTGCTTAACCTTTTTATCCATCTGTAACATTACATGTTTTGGCGAAGATAAATAACTTGCAGTTTGTCAAACAAACACTAATCACTGGTTACCATGTTAATCTCTTTACACCTACACATAGATTGTGTACAAACCCATAATACGCAACACAGTCAGTATATCATTAAGTGTGTGAAATTAATAAACAATGAATTTTACCTTTATAGTAAAGTCTGGGTTTGTCCGGCGGCTTTTATTGTGAAAGTGAAGATCGCTTGCACCGGAAGTGCATTTTGTTGTTCCTGTTTGTAGCATTGGAGCTCACTTCCTGGTTAGCTTAACTTTACTGATTCTACCTGCTAACAGCTAATATACGAAACAATATAAAGGTGACGCCACAGGAACAAGTTAACAACCGATCGTTTCGTGTAAATAAAGTCACATTCACAAAAACAGCTGTACAATGATTCCCTCAGTTTGTGCTGGGTCATAGAGAGGAGGCTGCCAGGAGGAGCTCAGCGGTAACTGCTCACTGACATTAGCTAACACAGAGGGACCTGGCGATGATTGCCCCTGTGTTACTGTACCTGTGATCATGGCTGCTGGTCTGTGTCGATGCGTCCTGTTCAGCTGGGTGACCAAGTTTAACAAGCACGCTGGTTTGACACAGGTGATGAGGTTCAGTGCTCCTCCTCCTCCTCCTCTTCCTCTTCAGTGGAAAACACCTGCCAGGTTGTTACGAGCTGGAATCACTCAGACAACTGCTAACTCAAGTTCTATGGCGAGGAAAGCAGACGCGATCAGTGCCTCCTGTTCCAGGAGTCTCAGTGCAACCTCTTCTCCACATGCAAAATCTAAAGTGAAGAGAGTTTCTATCGAGGGCAACATAGGTGAGATCACATAACTTTTATATTTTCATGTGTGGTTTAGTTTGGTGTTTCTGTGAAATGTGTGCAGATAATTTTGGATATTCATGAGTATTCTACATTATATTGTTGATTCTAATTGCAAAGTACTTAGTAAATATAAAGGAAATCATTTATAAATCTTGGCCAACACCAGTGGATGCTCTCCTTAAAAAAATGGTTTCATATACCTGATGTTTTATTGACAGGTAGGTTTGTGTGTGTTCTAGTCTTGGCCTGTTTCTCTCACACACACACACACATACAGTCATTTCTCCATGACGTCAGAGGACATTACATAAATTTCCTGGAGACACTCTAATCTTAATCATAGTTTCAAGTTACCTAATACTAAACCCAACCTTCACCTTAAAATGCAGTGGTTTTCGTTTTGGGGACTCAGATCACACACAGTTTGGGACTTGGCTGTATAAGATCCTTGTCTTATGTGATGTCATTTATCAGCTGTTGGAAAGTCGACTTTTGCCAGACTCCTGCAGTCAGCTTGTCCAGACTGGGAGGTGATGGCAGAACCCGTCAGCAAGTGGCAGAACATAGAGAGTGGGATGTCAAAGGTGGGCACACTCTCCCTGACCTCCTTATCCGTTTAAAAAAATGGCGGCCGAACTGACCATCTCTGCTTGTGTTCAACAGGGGCCAGACTCGTCCCCCCAGGCGACAGTCAGCAACCTGCTGCAGATGATGTACCAGGACCCCGAGCGCTGGTCGTACACATTTCAGACATATTCGTGTATGAGTAGACTGAGAACACAGCTGCAGCCTCCTCCTGCTCGCCTGCTTAGCTCAGAGGGAACGCCTGTCCAGGTGTACGAGCGCTCAATCTACAGCGACAGGTGAGTAAGACAGAGCGAGACAGAAGAGTTCAAGTTTGATGATATTAGTGGAATTATAGTTCTGGGCCTTTCACTTAGAAGACACATTATTAATTATGATGGGTGTGAAGGTGTTAATGTCCACTCAACCAGGCTGAGTTTGGCTGCGATAGACTCACTCCACTGTCCCCAAATTCAAACTATATCACCATATTATTATTGCCTTTTATTTAGTTTGTGTGAATGAACTGACTCTCTGTCCTGTCTCTGTCCTGTCAGATACATCTTTGCCTTGAACATGTTCGAGTTGGGTTGTATCAACTCAACAGAATGGGCCGTTTACCAGGACTGGCACTCCCTGCTGGTGGAACAGTTTGGACACCAGGTGGAGCTGGAGGGCATCATCTACCTCACAGCTCCACCAAAGGTATGAACATTAAATATTCATTGTTACAAACCGTATTATATGTCAATTCACTTTTGTATGTGTTGTAATTTAAATGTACGCAATTGACAATTATGTGAAAACAATATTCAGTGTCATCCTAAAAACAATACAAACACAAGAATTGTGCGTCTCAGAGATGTATGGAGCGTTTGGAGAATCGGGGAAGGTCTGAGGAGAAGGGAGTGGAGCTGGACTACCTTGAGAAGCTACATGTCCAACATGAGCGGTGGCTGGTCGAGAAAAGTACTGAGTGAGTAATGATTATGACATGGCTGTCGTTTCCAGCCCCTCCTGAATATTTTTTACCCACCACTGAAATGTGGTTTTGAATTATCACAACATAACCTGTAGTGCAACATTTAAAGTTGTTATTATCGAGGATAAGCTGAGCTCAACAATGTTCAGTGAATGCAGAGCTTTGTTTCAGTGTTTACATCCAATTCATAAAAGCATATTAATGAATTAAATTGTGGTATTTAGTTGCTATAACCTGCAGATCATCCCTTCATAATCTGGTTTGCAATGCTCAAATGAAATGAATTTCAAAACTGAAGTCAAAGACACCAGCAGTGGCACAGTCAGAGTTTTACAGGATGCTCTGCTCAGATTCCTGTTTGACAGTCTGGGTTTTAAATGGCTGTCCTCGCAGCTGTTTGCTGCTCAGCTGTAAACAGATGACGGTCAGCAGTGTGTGGTCTGCTGCTGTGATGAAGTGTCTAACGCAGCTCGGCTCTGTCTTTTCAGAATACACTTTGAGAAGTTAAAACACATACCTGTGTTACAACTCGATGGCAATGTGGAGTTTCAGAGGGACCCTGAGGTGCGGGAGCAGCTTATCACAAGGGTATGTGTTTGTTTATTGGATCTTATATGTGCTGTGCCATCGTTAACCACATGGGGTCACTGTCAATTTTCATGTGCCTGTTTTAGTGACAGCTCATTGCATTTGTTTTCTGATGAGATGTTTGATGTGTTTCACAGTTCTGATCTATGGTGATCATTTCATACACAGGTGAAGAACTTCTTCAGCTCTTTGTGAGGGAACAGTTTTCAGACCACATCAACAGACCAGACTTCATTTAGTTAAGTGTTAAGTAACATATCAACACATACAAGCCAATCGGCTTGAAGGAATATATTATAATATAATACTATTGTAAAACAGACTTCGATAAACCTCCATCTCTACATGACACATGAAAATATTGTCTGTATATGAATGTTCTTCTGTAGAGACTTTTACTGTTACATTTTTCATCTTATTAGCGTTTACTTGTTTACACGTTTGAGTCTTTAGAACCGAATTTCTCTGTTACACAATAATTCACATATTCCTATGATTGAAACACAGATCAGTGGAGCCTGTGTAAATTATAAACTAAATCTGTGTGATGACCGCTGGGACCATATGGAAATACAGTTTACTGAACATCACACAGTTGTTGTGCATGTTTTATTCATTCCTGACTGGAACTGCTGAACAAGACAAGTGTTGTATTTATTCTCCATTAATAAATAAAGATCTTTCAATTTTTTTCAATTATTTTTGTCATGCATCATCCATTGAAACTTCACGTTACTTGTGCCACTGTTACGAAACAGATACGTGCTAATGGCTATACGAGATTTAAGGTGTTATTTGTTAATGGGTTTTTACATTTGAACGGGATCAGGCTCCTGAGTGAATAAAAAAAGGCTGGGTCAGTTTGACAGGACAATGACCTTGGCTAAATGTTTTCTTGTCTGTGGCCCTCTGATGTGCTCCAGTGATCAGAGGGTCTGCTGAGATGCCTGGAGTGGTCAGGGGTCATCAAAGGGCAGCTGTCCACTATAAAGGGGCCTGTCTGGAGCTCCGTCTGCAGCCAGCATCAGTTCAGCCTGAGACCAGCTGGAGGAAGGAAGGAAGGAGCTCTCACCTCTCTCTCTCTTTCTCTCTCTCTGTGAGTTTCAGTCAAAATGGAAACAAGAGTGCTGACAGTTTTCTGTACGCTCCTCCTCGGCTCTTTGGGAAATGTTTTCTCCACTCAGGGCCACAGGTCTCGCACCGGCCTCGAGAGAAGTCTATCATTCAGAAACCTCTCAGTTAATCCTCGCAGCAGATACCCTCTGTACATGATGCATCTGTACCGCTCCTTCAGGACGGTCGATTCCTCCTCGTCAGTAGCTGTCAACACCGCCAACACGCGAGGGGACAACCCATCAGCGTACAGCTCTGACTCTGTCCTTAGTCTGAAGGCTAAAGGTGAGTAAACACTTTATCATGATTATTTTTCAAATAAAGCTTATTCTGGACATGAACCATGTTAGACAGTGTATGTGTGTGTTTCTCAGTGTGTAGACTCTGTTGTCCAGCAGCTCTTTGGCTGCTGTTCTCTGTGTTATCAGACCCTCCCTTTTTACAACCCGACAAGTGTCAAAATGCTTATTCCACTTTAAAGGCTTTCTCTGTTTTATGTGACAGGGTGTGTATATTAGCCCTCAGACGTTCCTTGGACAGGGGGGTTCAATACACATCCTGTTCTCTTCACCCTCCCACTCCACTGTTTTGACATTTGTCCAGGGATCTGGTTTTCCCAGAATCCCCCAAACTGCTGACTGTTTTGTGTGAGTTTGAGTTCTCATTTACACGTCTCTTTTTTTCTTAGGTTGCCATCAAGTGGGTGACAGATGGACAGTTACATTTGACATGTCAGCCATCTCTGCCAGCGAGCTCATCCAGCTGGCAGAGCTTCGAATCGGTCTACCGGCCTTCTCTGGCTCTGAGCGCGCCACTGTGGATTTATATCACTCCCGGAAGCAGAGCTGTGACCCGGGCAGCACATCATGCCAGGATGAGCACCTCTTCCTGGGGAGCTTTGGCACGTCGCCCAGCAGCACAAAGTCTTCCTGGAAGGTTTTTAATGTGACCGCTCTGTTAAAATTCTGGCTGTACCAAGGCGACAGAGTGTCAAGCCAAGAGGCCTCCGGAGAGGCTGAGACAGACAGTGGGAGCGGTGCTGGGGAGGAGAGGCAGACAACTGACACGGCCCTCTTCAAGAATTTGGGACTGAGGCAAAGAAAAATAAACCATTCAATAACAAACCGGGTCATGATGGTTATCTTCTCCAAACACAACCTGCCTCAGGAAGGCCACGCTGCATACAGTCTCATTCACACGGTGGAGAACTCCAAGTATGTGACCATGGACAGAGTCAGCAGTGACAGTCAAAGTCGACGCCACAAAAGGAACCGAATGGAGATGATGAGAGTGGCTGGTGGAGCTGCACCGACAGCAGAGCCGGTGCAGAGGCCGCTGTGTCGCAAGGTAGACATGTGGGTGGACTTTGACCACATCGGCTGGGACGAGTGGATTGTGCATCCCAAGCGTTTCAACGCATATCGCTGTGAGGGAGAGTGTCCGACACCACTGGATGAGTCCTTCCAGCCCACCAACCATGCATACATGCAGGTAAGATGGCAGCTCGGGTTTTAATCCAATTCAATTCTTTAGAATCTTCAAGTTTTTCTGAAGTTGCTGATCTGTTTGTGTGAATTCTTCATCTTTTTTTCAGAGTCTCTTGCGTCAGCGCCATCCAGAAAGAGTGACTTGTCCGTCCTGCGTGCCAACACGGCTCAGCCCTCTCTCCATGCTCTACTATGAGAACGACGATTTGATGCTGCGTCATCACGAGGACATGATTGTGGAGGAGTGTGGCTGTCACTGAAGGCCCCCCCATCACCGAGTCATAAGAGCAACTACTGACAGAGCATAAAACTGCTTCTTTACACAACAATAATGTTCAAATATTAAAGTCAGAGTTCTGTTTCATGGTCTTCTGCAACAAATAATGAGATGTCTCCTGAGGCTGAATGACTCAATGTATATTTCATCCATACTGGGTGGTGCACAAATGTATTTTCTATCTTTGGTGTGGAGTGAGCTCCATTATACAAGTATTATATGTTGTATCTATTTATACGTTATAATGTATATTTTGTACATAAAATATGTTTAATAATAAATAATAAACATTTTATTTTGACAAACATGGAGTTTCCTGTCTTTTCACAAACTCGGCTATAGAGAACTTGATTAGTTTTGAATAATGGATGATCTTATTTTCAGTTTGAATAAACTTGGAAACTGGAAACTACAAGTCAAATGTTTGAGAGCTGCACCAAATTTCACATTCATAGATATCAGTTCCCTGAACATGCCAGATTTCTTTTATCTAGGTCCGTTAATAATTTCCTGCGAAAATGTTGAAAAAAAACAAAACAATATCACCAATGTTAAAGTCCTGGAGTTCTTTTCTGACCCATATTGCAACCTTCCACCAAGTTTCATGATAATCCCTCCTGTAGTTTTTGTGTAATCTTGCACTCAAATCAACCAACAAATAAATGGACAGGTAAAATATAATCTCCTTGGTGGAGGTAAAAATATATAAATAAAATAAATACATTTGAATAAAGAATCATCAAATTTGAATTTAATTCACCTTTCAGACAAACTCATTTATTGTGTTTTCTCTGCGATGTAAAGTAAAAATATTTTGTCCTGACAAAACTTAAAGCTTCACTTTCACCTCCTGTCATCTCAAACCAGCTCGGTGGGTCTCATGTCTGGATACTGTGTTGTTTGTCTGTCTGTAGGTTGAGGCCCTGAACAACCTGTCTGTCCCCCATTATTTGTTGTCTATTTCTTGCCAAACACAATATTACTTCCTGCAGTACGTTTTCTAATGATGCATCAGATACTGCCTTTGGACAGACAGACAGTTTGTAAGTCACCAACAGAAGTTGGGACACCTGTGGTAATATCTTTCTTCCACTGCTGCAGGAAACTGTCAACTCAGCAAAATCTTAATCCCTGCAAAAGGCCTGTTTTTTCTTAAATGGAGAAGATTTTTTTCAATTTTTTGACAAACGTTTTTATCCTTAAAGTTTGTTACAAGACGTCCTGCTTCCACTGTTTGAACTCTATTGAAAAATTGGAGAAACGGGATGATCAAAAACCTACATTTATACTGGGAATAGTTTTAGAAATTGCACATTTTTAAACAGAGCAGAACAGACCATATAAATTAAAAAGATGATTTTCAAAAGTAAAATATTGTGGCATCTAAGTTTGAACTAAAATACAAAGGTATTAATTTAATTCTAAAAATCTTACCATTTGCTTCCATACACAACTTATTTGTTGAAAAATAAACAGGGCTGTAGAAGCATTAACTCTTCTGTCAGTTTCATTTGCAGCAATGTCCATTAAAGCTCTCTCCAACAGTTACTGTGTGTTCACACACCTTGTTATACAGAATCCCTTTGGATTAACAAACTCCTCAGACCCTCAACCTGCTCGGAGATATTCATTCACATCTTGTCTCCTTTACCAGCAAACAGTTTAGTGTATTTGCCTTCCTCACCTCCAATCCACATCTCTGGTCCACAGTGCAAACACACACATCATCATCATCATCATCAGAGGTCATTAGCTGCTCTCTGGCCAGGCTTCTTTTGTTGATTGTGATCAAACAGGCGCGCTGAGGGGAACCACTCAGAAAGTACACTGGAGCCCAGATCAATGGGGGGAGAGAACAAGCAGTAGCACTTGTTTGTTTTGGGGAGGCGGGGTGGTGGGTGGGTGGGTATCAGGAAGCAGAGGTGACAAGCGGACCCCAAACAAACAGAGAGCAGCGTGAGGGGAATGGAGAGAGTCAACGTCTGGATTCTGGCGCTACTGTGGAGGAAGGACAGGGCAGACTGGAACTGATCATCTGAAACTGTTCAATCCACACTGAGAGACGAGACACGTCCAGACTCAGTTCCCTCTGGGATTTGTTCTTTTCAATTTGAAAAGAAGAAGTAATGTCCAGAATCTCATACTTACTTTGTGCTGGTTTATTTACTGAATTGTGTGAGAGATGTAAATGAGCAGAAAGAGGACATTTTAAAAAGCAGTTAAAAAATTCACCTATGGACCGGCTTTTATTTTCTTAAAGTTATAATGTTGTCCTTTTATCTGTTTTGTTTCATTGCAGTGCTGAGTAGGATCTGGCTTTTCTATGATTTGCTATCTTTGCATTTGTATTTCTATTTTGGGAAGCACCTTGTAACTCTACTTTTTTGAATGTGCAATAGAAATAAAGTTTATTCTCCTGCTTCGCTTCTTCTTCTTCTTCTTATAAAGTACAGAGTAGATTGAGCTTGGTGTAGTCACCTCCAAATCATGTTCGGTCCTACTCATCCTTAACAAACATGATGGACAGATCATAGTGTCACCCTCAGCCACAAAATGTGATGATTACTTTAAATCCATGAATATAATTTATTTGTTTTGTCTAATTTTATTCAAAGTCATATACATCTGAAGCCTTTAACAACATGCATGTGTAAAAGGGAGATAGCCTGGACACGGCTAAGAAGACTGTTTGGCTTGGTGAAGGTTTTAATAATGAATTGTATACAGTAAATCAACAAGGGGCAAGCCGCATACATGGAGGTCAAAATGTTGAGTGGAAGGAAAAGGAGTTTCTCCCAGCTATGCAGAGTTGTATATTGACCTCTCTTTATACAGTCCACTGACTGAGGTTATCAGTGAGCCGCTTGAGGAATTCCTGATTCCTGACTTGTGCTGAATCAGGGGAGCACAGGAAGTGCTACAGGCTGCAATGCAAGCCAAAGTCAAGAATCATCACTTGAAAATGTATATTAGCTTTTCACTTACTTTGAAAATGGAAAAGCAAATAATTCAGCTGTTTTCACCAAATCCTTTCTATTTGTTTCATTAAGGAAATAACCTAATATGTCTTTTTACTCTCTCAGATGGCACCAAGCAAGTGAAATGTGTATTCAAACCAGTAAACACTGAAGACATTGTTCAAATGATGTCAGTACAAGACTCACTGGTAGCACACATTGAATACACAGACACACACACACGCAGTGTTGTTTGCTTCAATTGATTTTGCTTTAATGCTTTTAATCTTCAAACCGTGTGAAAATTGGTTTCAAAATGTCTTTAACAAAATTCTATTTTACATTCTCTGTATGACACTTCAGGTGAAGTACTTTTTCAATTTTAAGAGCATGATCCATCTGTACCTGAACTTATACAGTATCTTCAACATGACCAAGGCAACATCTGAAGGGAGGTGTCAAGAAATGTGTGGAAATAAAAGCACATCAAGTGACAACCTCTCCTTCTGGAATGCACATAAATTCAAAAAAAATTGGATCTTATTATTATTTTCTATCTGTAACAAATGATGAGGCTTTGTTGGTGTTAAGTACTTCCCAGTGTTGATTTCAAACTCGTAGCCACTACAGGAAGGCACACTTGCTGTCACACGTAAATCAGGTTTGACCTTTGTGGCCTGGTTTCATTACACATTTGTTCTGGGCAAAACGAGTAGACGAGACTGACAAAGACTTGAAGACCATAAGATGCAGCGGATACTGAAGGTGAACCTTTGTCTTCCTGGAATGGATGATGGGAAAGGAGGAGGTGCTCTGGAACCCTTTGTCACAGCATCGTAATGGTAAGTCTGACATCTTAATACTCATTCCACCTAGATGTCCATTTCAAACTGTGCGTCGTCACCTTAAAAAGAAAGATAAACATATGTCCATTCACAAGAAGTTTGGTGGTTTGATTCCCAGTTCCCAATCGGCACGGTAACTGCATTTTGCTTGTGAGGCAGCTGAAAATGGTTTTGATGGGACTGAAAAATCACCAACTGATGGTTAGGGCAAAACAACAAACTCTTCCCAAACTGAAAATTAGCAACATCGACACAATCCCAGGCTGAACAATAATGTAAAACTATACAAATGACCTTATTTCTTATCTTATGTTAGACAGAAAAGAGTGTGTCTGACATGTGAACATACCAGTGTTGTTGCTCTCAGGTGAAGCAACATTGTTGTTCAGTAGTTCTTTCTTGTTGGGGTCTTTGGAGGGAGGACTGGTCACCCCTGGAATGTTGGGCAGACCTCGTGGAGGCGTCTTGGCCACCGGAGAGCTGCGACGCTCCAGCAGGAACTTCCGGTCGTAGATGATCCTGGTACCTTTTGTAAAATGAGGCAGGAAATGCGAAGGATGACCACCAGGAATGGAGCACTGCATCACTTAGATGGAGCACTGAGGTCGCAGGTGCATTGACTGACTGACATCTACAGCCAATCTTTCTTTGACACTTGTCTCCTTTAACTGCAATTAATCGGGAAATCAATATACGAATATACTTATTGATTAATGATAATAATTTGAAATGTAATTAATGATCACGATAACAGATATCAGGAAAATAATTTAATAATCAAAAATAACTTACCATTAATCACAATTAGTCAAAACAGTTGCTGATCATTTTCTGACACTAGTGCTACACTAGTAACTCAAATCTATCCAATCACTAATGAAATCTGACCATGAAACACTGAAATGACAAATAGGTGATTGCAGTAAAGAGATTATATATCATAACATCTACCCTTAAGTTATGCAGAATGTTTCAATGTGTATAATCAAACCTTATTTTAGGTATTACAAGTATTTATGTCTAATAAACAATGCTGTATCCCATAAAGATCTTTAGGAAATGGTGGGTCTCGCATGGATTTATACACAGGGGCATTGCAGTGGGTAGGCAAAACAGACAATTGCCTGGGGCACCAAGCTGAGAGGGGCCCCTGAGAACGGCTGATATTGTTCGCTAAGTTCAGTTGCTGCAACAACAACCAGCATGGTCGGAAACCAGTTTGTATTTATATGTTATATGTAAATATATGTATATATGTATATGTATTCAAATTGTAACCAATCACAGCTTTAGTTGTCGGTTTAGAGGTGGACAGTAAGACTCTTTGACACACATATTTCACTAATGTATCCATTCGATAACTTTTTTCGACTGGATTGAATGAAGATATATTGTGCAAATTTAATCCTAGTGTGAACTTTGACTGCAAAAATGCACATTGTAAAGATGAGTATTTTAACTTCTTTGAAAACGTGATGATTCTGTACAGTAAATGTCATATCCACAACTACAGAAAGACAGGGAATACCACCAACTTTACAGAAAACACACACATATATATATATCAATATATATATATAAAGAATATATGAAAACTCTACAACTTGTAGACATTAAAACATAGTAATATAACTGTCCAAGCATACAATTAAGTTCTGTCTGTACAGGTACAATTTTGTAAATAAAGTTGTACGAGAAAAAAGTGCCAGAATCAGCTGATGAAGCCCAGAATAAAAACTCAACACGCGACCCTTTAAACGGAGAAATCAGGTGTTTTCAGAATATATCACAGTGATAGAAGTATACATCACAGTCATATAAGTATACATTACTCACATGACTGTGATCATCGGTACTTTATTGTTTCAGAGTCAGTGTTTCATCGTGTTTATTTACAACCTGACACTTGCTAGCCACAGTTAGCTGTTAGCAGTTAGCTGAGGCGGAGCTAGCACTGTGTGGTTTGACAGGAGTGGACCTCATGGAGTTAGCATGAGCCACTGCAGCACGCACGCACGCACGCGCGCACACACACAGAGCAATAGTTTGAGATTATAACTTGTGTGTGTCTGAGGTTGAACAACACACACACACAAGTAAACACGACGAAGGGTACCCACCTCCAGGGGTCGTGCTGAACAGGGTTCCTCCCGGGGTAGTGCAGTAGTCGTGGGGCATGTGCTCCGCGTCGTTGACCGTCACCCTCCTGGTGGACGGGATGGCCTTGGCAGTGGTCTTCTGACAGTCAGTGGACATCTTCTCTCAGCTGCGACTCACTCGAACTAGTTTAACGTTCAAACACGTCACGGGCTCCGAGTCTGTGTCTGATGTGCGGCCACTTCACCACTACGAAAAATAAATACGTCTTTTATCATAAGTGCAAACGAGGAAAGGTTGTATCACACATCACACACACTCTCTCTCTCTCACACACACACACACACACACACAGCGTCCAGGTTCTTTGTTAACCAGGAGCTGAGCACACGTTCCTCCTCTTCCTCCTCCACTCACTGCTGCATGCAAACAAAACAACACACAGAGGCGCACTGTGGGCTCACTGCGCCCCCTACTGGCATATTAAAGAGATGGTTCACCCAAACATGAAAATTCACTCATTATCTGCTCACCACCATCCTCCTCTGGAGATGCTTCCATGCACGGATCACAGCGGACATGTAGGCTAAAAACACGGTGGAAATGACATCATCAACATCCAGAGTGTTCACCCACCCCTCCACCTGCACAGTGGTGAATAGGTGATGAGTGAATTTTCATTTTTGGTCGAGCTATCCCTTTATACTTTATTTCCTTAATCATCCCATCAGAGATTTTTTTTTAAATCCACAAGGGAAAGTATTTCATTTCACTGAAGTAAGTGTAAATTGACAAAGAAAAGATAAAAGTGCCACAACTTGAGTAAAAAGTACTTGTTTTTAATTATACTTCTAGGATTTCAGGGGCTATTTACACAGAGGGGCCCAATTGTATGTCCAATAATCGTGCAGAATTCCTGATTTAGTGAGGATGCACATTTATCTCATTCCTTGTTTACTGTTAGCTTTATAGTATTAGTAGTTTGAGCAAAGCCACACATCACTGAGTATATTTTGAAAATTGCTCCTTGTTCAATTACAAGCTTAAAAATATAAAAGTTCCTTTACAAATTGCCAATCCAAATTAAAATATAACCTCCTTGGCAGAGGAGCTGTAACTTGCTTATTAAACACAAGCAATGCCTGCTGGTTTTGTAAAAATGCATTTATTAAAATGCGGAAAATTGTGCATTTCTGATTTTACTGTTTTTCAGAAATCATGCTATGTATATGTACTTTTATGTGTATGTTTATATGTCTTGTATACGTATACGTATACGTATATGCAGTTTGAAAGAGTAACCCTGCTTGAGACCATCATGTTTAAGGTTGGATGAAAAGTAGAACTTCTCAGTGGGTAATTCAGTGTGTTTATAACAATCGGTTCATTCAAAGCTACAGTATGATCATCAGTAGCTGGGTGCATGTGGATTGTAGTGTCTCACACAATACACATACACACTGTACACAAGGACATTTCATTTCTTTATTAATTTTGTAAATGTTGAGCTGGTGTACAGAGTAAATTGTCAATAGATGTCCTCGGATTTGATTGGATTAAAAGGCTTTTAACATGTGTATTTTAAATTCATGTTTGACTCTCCAGAACAATAAAAAAAGCAAACAAAACAGGTTAAAATACCCACAAGACCCCAATTTCTCCCCAGGTTACAGGCATTACCCAGAACTCAACAGTCTCTTGGTAGCTACAGCTGTATGATGCTAAAAGTACATCCATAACATAACTAGAATCCCAGTTGACGAGTAAGGGTGCATAGCATTCTAAGTAAATATATATATATATATTTTAATATATTTCATATATATATATATATGTATATATATATATATAGCCTTTTATGTTAAAAACATTTTCTGTGCATGTGCGCAGTTGCATTCCTTAGTATTGAGTAATATGCTATTGCGTTAATAATGTCTTCAATCCATTCTAAAGGAATATACATGTGTTCTCTAGTTTTTGCAACAGTTAATATTTTTGCATGAACTTGGTGCATGGCATCATCTCAGTCGTCCCTCAGTGCAGGGCGCGCCATTGTTCGTTTCCTCCGATGTGACCACTCCTCCCTCTGCTTGCACTTAGTCCGACTCCTCCGTTCAGACTGTTGAAACTGTCCCCACGTGGAGGCCTTAGAATCAGCTCAGTCTCGTGTTTGATAAGGGGGCAGAAATAGATCAGGAGTGGGCTGTGTTGAGTAAAAATCTTGAAAGACTAGCCATCGAAGCCACCAAGCTGTCCCATGATTCCATGCAGCTGCCCCCCCCTCCCTTGCTCTACCCCTGACATCAGTTGTGCATTTAAAAAACAACCCCCTGCTTCAGAAACCAAGCATACCATAATCATGAGCCCTTAGAGAGCAAACCATAAGACATGAGGGGTACAACACCATTACACTGCAGTGTAATCTCCACTGACATCCAACCTTTTGTGGTTCATAGAGAATATAATAAAATATAAACTATATCTGATGAAGGGATATTTTGTTAAAATGTAAAAAAAGAAACATTAGAGGCTTCTCTTTAAATCTCTCTTCTTACACGATCTGTGTGCATGTTTGCAATGAAATGACAATGAACTAACATGAGCAGATACTGAGTGAAATACTCTATTATCTACTAAAGTACAGAGCCAACACAGATGACTACTTTATAACAAGACTTACAGTTTACCAAGACCTTACATTCATCATCTCTGGCTGTGACGCCATACTAAACACTTATTATTGATGGGTGCTTATTGCAACGGTTTTGTGACTTACAACTTTTTCCTTAATATATTGTTTGATGTCGACAGAAATGTTTGAGAGAAAATGAATGCATGTAATCAATATCATGTGAGATGATGCGCTTATTGAGGTAAATTAATGTTTAAAAAATATGTGAATTAGAATTACACTTCTATTTATATATATAATCTGAGAGCTGCTGCTCTTTGTCCATTTGCAATATTACTTCCTGTGATATTATCACAACATTGACATTTCCCAATATCCAGGACTGAATACATGATATTAAAACCACACACACACACACGCGCACACACACACACGCACACACACACACGCGCACACACAGATTTCTTTCAAGGTGCATATGAATGTTATTAAGGTTTAAAAACCATGACGGACAGACAGACACCGGGCACTTTGCAGATGGGATGGCTGGTACATAAATTATACCAATACTTCTTAAGTGCAAAACTTAAGCGTAATAGTTTTCTTATCTAAAGAGGAAGAGTGATGAAATGTGGGATACTAATGTACTGACATCATTTCTGAGTGTAGTGAGGAGAAGGCTAAAGCTGTAATGAACAGATCACGAGGCCGTAGCTATGATCCTAAAATCCTCTTTCTCTCCGTCTTTTCGTCTGTCACACTTGAACACACTCGAACACACTCGAACACACTCACACAAACCGTTTCTAAGCAGTTATTGCTTCTGCTGAAGTACAGTTAAGACAGTAACCATGAGGAAATAAAAGACGTAAGAGGAGGGGAAGGAGTGAGACACCCTTAGGAAGGGTCAGGCTCACAGTTGTGGGTCAGTATTACAGTTTCTCATCACAGTGATCGTCGACTGACTGTCTTTGCTACACTACCAGGGAGACAAACCACAGCTCAACACGTCTGTGACCATTGACTAACCTCACTCCTCGTTTTCTACCCAGTCAAACCAGTGCTACATTATTATTATTATTAAATTATCAACCATCATCAAGTCACATCTTCTGGTGGTGGTGAGATGGTCTGTGAGTGCAACTTATGGGTGGTGGCGTCAGATTCTGCAGGATGAGGTCAACCAGACACTGCTACGAGCCAAAGGTGGGATCCTGCCCTCTGCTGGAGGAAGACAGGACTGCTACATCTACTCTGAGAGGCTGACTGAAGGGGCGAGGGGGGTGAGAGGTGGAGGTAGGGCGATAAGGGCAACATGTAGTGAAGAGAGGTATTGGGATTTTAGACAGACGTTGGATTAACGCGGACCTCACAAGGATACAGCACACTGTGGACCAAAAAAAGTTGGAGGGTTGGCATGGTAGAGTAGGTTAATCTCTCATAATCAGTCGTCTGTCATATCTGTCACTATCAGGCAGGTTCACTGCAGAAACCTGCCTCCAAACGCTCAAAAGCCAACATTACTGAGAGTCATGATTTACACTCTTCCCTCAACAGTTTGACACGTCCAAAGCAAAGTGTGAACGCACATGAGAAGCACAAAGAAACAAACAGCCGGACACACAGAAATCTCCACGTTTAAAAACAGGCAGAGCGACACAACAATTTGTATGTTCTTGTACCCACAAAGATCTCGAGATATATAGAATAATACATAGGTTCAGACCAAACAAACCAAACGAGAAACGAACAAACAAAAACCAAAAAACAGGGAGGAATTTCTTATGTACCTGAAACAGCAGCATCAGTGGCGTCGCTTAGGGATCTTAACATAAACAACACACGTAACACAGTCACGTAGAGCATTTTAGTGCATAAGATATTATGTACAACACCAATATCCTTGTGATAATTGTAGCTTTACTGGACTTTGAGAGCACTGGGACAGGTTTGTTATGCTCAGGAGTATGGCAGGTCGGAGGGGGAGGAACCTGTTGCCTAGAGATTATGTAATCTTCATTATTTTATTTATCTCCCTTTTTTCTTAAGATACATTTTCCCCTGTTGGTTTAGAAAACGACCATATACCCTACAATGCATGCCTGTCCTATACAGAAGTGTCTTCTCCCCGTCCCGCCCACCCTTACACCCACCCCTGCGTTCCCTCAGTATTTGTAGTTTAAGACAGGCCATGCTGCAGCAGTCACTCATGCTGATACAGATAACAGGAAGCACGTTTTGGTTGCTAGTTTTTTTTGTTTGTTTGGTTTTTGTTTTATACGAAATCATGCTTCTAGCCTAGTAATAGATGTTTTTTACCCACAGTTTCTTAAAAAAAAGGAAAAAAAGTAATAAAAACTACAGGTAAATCTGTATCCTTCTCTTCTGGTACGTGCTGATAGTCGGCAGAGCCACTGTGGTTGTCAGTAAGTTGGTGTTTGTAGCTGTTCGTTTCTGCCTGTCTGCTTTTTTTTTACGTGTTCTTCCTCTTGCCAGCTGCTTCTGGTCATGTGTCCATATAGGATGGTTTTGGTGAAGGGGTTGAATCCTGCGAAGAACTCTGTGGAGAAAGAGAGACAGAGTCAGGACAAGAGAAACGTTTGTCTCAACAGAACAGAGAAAAACTTCATACAAGGCAGGTGGCATGCAAGCTGCAGTGAGACAGTGCAATTTAAACACATCTAGCAGATTTGATATGCATTCTTTAAAAAGGTCCATCTGAAGTTGATCCTCATTTTTCATCAGTCACTGTAAAACTACAACACAGCACATTAGTTCTGCAAAAGCCATTCAAGCAAAAATGGTTGGCAGAAGTGGTTTAACATTCACAAGTGAGTCGCCAGAAATATCAGTAATTGCATGAATGTCACAGCCTTTACGTTACAAAGGGCAAGTCACTCACACTTACACTGTGAGTCTCTCTCACTCACACACACACACACACACACACACACACACACACACACACACACACACACACACACACACACACACACACACACACACACACACACACACACACACACACACACACACACAGTGGCTCCAGCGTAGGAAAACTGGCTGTGCAGCTGTGACCTTGAGAGCTGTCACTTTAAAAGATCCTTCTTGGTCAGTTGTTTAGCCGAGTGCACGTGGGGCCAACCCTTTTCCAGCTTTTTTACAACATGCATGAAGACACCAAAGTGACATGATACCATTTTTTGCAATATTATTTATCTATTTGCATCAAAGTCTATCTCCATCGTTCATCTGCATGGAATTATATTTGTGTCTAATTTCTGTTTGCACAATTTGACATTTTCAACAGAAGTGTTATTCACCTAAAGAGTGTAGTGTAGTAATACTGTCTAAAAATCACAAAATCTAAATCAATTTCAAACTTACAATGTGTCATTATTATTATATGATTTTGAGGATGACACATTTATATTTTTTGTGTCAATTTTATTTAAATTATTACTTTAAAGAACTATGTAATTGTCATTTTGCTGTGCCAGTCTCACATTACATATCATTAGTATTGAATTAAAGGTACATTCAGATGCATTTAAACCAGAGAGACTGGATTAAATGGTCTAGCCCAAAGGTCAGACGATGCACCGTTGCTCGGTCCCGTACCTGAGGGGACGCAGCGCTCAGTCTGCCTCACTGCTTAACTCTCCGCAGACTGGCGCATTTCACTATCTGAGCACCTTTCTTCACATCCACAGTATCGGGCTACATCAGGGGGAGAGGAGGGTGATGACAGAAAAGGTGCGGACGAGGTTCGAGGAGAGGTTGGATGACAGAAGAAGAGGGTGAAGGGACGTTAGTACAGGATAGTTAGATAAAGTAGAGGGGACAGAAAGAGACAGATGACAGAGGAAAGCAGAGGGAGAAAAAAGTGCTAAAGAGAAAGAGAGGACAGAAAAACAGTAAAACAAGAGACAAATACATTTAGGGAGAAGAAAGAGGGAAGAAAAGAAAGAAATTATGTATAAACAGTGAGGCAAGGACAGAGGAGATGGGTGACAGTTGAAGATATGATGGCATCAGAAACATCTTCAGTATTTGGGATTCAAAGTAGCGTCAAAAATATTTTCACAGACATTTTTGATTTGTTAAAGCCCAATCCCCTGCTCCTCCCTGCACTTAAATACAAAACCACTGACTGTTGTAAATGATATTTGACCAGGGTCTAGTAGGTTTGAGTGACACAGCACACAGTCATAGTTGAGGGACTAAAAACTTTAATGAAGGCAAAAAAAAAGAAGACAGAAAAGGTGAGAAAGCTGATGGGTGGAAAATATAAGTTACTGCAAGTAAACAACAGTCAGTTCGTTCAGTCCTGAATGTGCAAGGAAACAAACTGTTGCAGCTTAGTGATGACAACAACGATGACACTCTGATGATGAGTGTATATAGTGTGAGCACCTCAACCAAAGCAAGACATGGATATTTAAGTGGAACTCAATGTTACAGAAGGTCAGCGACCAAACAACCAAACACACGTCTCATCTTCTTTACATAATGAAATAAGGCTCTTCAACATGAACATTTCTCTGTCTGTCAGTCCTTCATTCTGAAGCTCATGCAGGTTAATCTACAGAGGGACTAATGGGGGGTTGGGGAACCATGACGAAGTGAAACTATCACGCTCACTGCAGCACAGAGTCCCCTGTTCAAAGACATGACTAAATCAAACAGGGCCTCAGTCCGTCGCTCCCTGCGCATTTCTTTAACTACATAACAGAAGCCTTGGTTGTTGTGAGACCATTGTGGCCAACAGACGGCAGATCAGAATCCCACCTTGCTGCCGTCCCGGCCCAGGATGGCGTAGCTCATGAACTGCTCAGCATCGACCTCCAGCTCATTGGTGTCCTGCAGAGAACCCTCCATGCACACCTCCTGAACCCCCTCCTCACCCGAGCCCTTTCCTCTGCGCACGACCTTACGCACAATCTATCACATACACACACAGCAGCACACAGGAGGGTGGGAGAGAGAGATGGATGAAAGGAGAGTGGGAAAAAGACAGTGTTGGTGAAATACAAAGAAAAGTTCATGGACAAAAAGTCATCCACAACAAAAAACAAAAAAAACTAAAATCAATTTATTTTGGGAATAAATCCACTGATGAAGACTTAACTGAAAGTAATGATTATTAAGGTAATAATCATTGAGTGGTGAGATGCTGTGAGAGTATTGTGATACTGACATGTTCAAACTAACATACTAACTGACCTTTTTTGTGACAATGTTTCCATGTTCATCTGTGAACTGTTCCTCGCTTACTTGCTCCCCTGGAAGATCTTCAACCTCATCGCCCTGTGGAAAGATTTTTTTACCATTTACTAATATTGCTGCTTTAAATAAACCATGCATACACATTCTCCTCCGAAGCAAAGTCCTGATCTTAGTGGCAGAAAGAAAATTAGCACCCTGTAAATTATGGGCCTACAGTGCGTTGAAATAATTGTCACAGCAGAGTAATTGTGTGCACACCATAAAGCCAAGCATCCACTAAACAGAAGCCCAGAGGAGGAGATGAACGACAGACGGGTGAGGGGTGAGAGCATTGTTTTTGGAAGCATCAAGTCAGTTCCAACAGTTGGGAACATATGAGGCTCATGGATGTTTTTTAGATATAATCACAGTTCGCTAAGTTCATGACAATACAGTTATAGACCATGATAATTTGCAGCATGTGTGCACAGCTATTTTTAAGCTCAACAAATTCCTGCAGCAAGTGAAGTGAACAAGAGTCAAAGTTAAAAATCAAACTCTCTGACACTGAAGATGTTTAAGATACAAAATCTGTAACAGCAGAGGAATAAATTAAGTCACATTCTCTCAGCAAATTGTTGGTATTTTCATAGATCAAAATTATCATTGATAATAATTTGACTTATAAGTTATTTCCCAGTACAATTACATGCCTTTATTCAAGCAGTGTCCTTTTTAAATCCTGACAGCCATCTTGCTCATCATACCCTCTTTCACTACAGTGAAATCCTTAACAACCTGCATCCCTCAGTCTTCCACACGACAGATATTTCTCCCCTCTCTTTCCTGCCAGTTAACCCTTTCTCCGTGTTCCAGCTTGACCTCTGCCCCCCTCTGTGTACCTTGAGGATGACCCTGCGGCGAACCACCCTGGTGGTTACATTCTCCTCTTCGTCGGCCACCCCCTCGACCTCACCGAGTTCCCGGTCCAGCTGAGCGTGTATGTAGGTGAGCACGGAACGCACTGAGCCACTGGCTATGTGAAGGACATTCTGGCAGCTGATCACCAGGAAAGCCAGCAGCACGAAGCTGAAGAGGAGCTCAGTCACCAGGGCCCACATCGCCCCACTTTCACTCCCAGCAAATCAATCACGGCCTGCACACGACAATGCTCGACTTCACACCACCTCAGCCTTCCACGGCTGCTGATTACCCACGCAGCACCTCTCTCAGCCCAGGAAGAGGGTAACAGCTGCAGTGCTCGGCCTCTTGTCACTTTGGATGTGTCCTTTAGTTCATATCTGTTCTCCTCTTGCTGGGGCTGTGGACCCTTTCCCCTGGTCTCTATTCCCTCTCCTTCCCACTGTCCAGTCAGAAGTAACCACTCAATGATAAATCGAGGCAAAAGCAACCTTGGGAGGGTTCTATTCCCACCTCTCTCTCTTTTTGACCATGTGACCTTTGGGCTTTAAATACTTCTGGTTGCTCCGGTGTGGCTCTGTATGCTGGGGTAGGAGCACTGACAAACTTGCCCCCTCACTTTAAGCATATAGTTGTCTTTCCCCATGATCCTCACAGCCTTGCAGGTACATTTCTTTAAAATCAATCATAGCTCTACGCAAACACAACAATGCAGCAAACAATACAGCCATTGTGGACTTTTTTATTAGCTGTGTGAGCTGGTTTAAGGACATTATCAAGATCACAGAGGCCTGAAACACAAGACTCTATTTTAGTCTGACAGGGTTTCATGGCAAAGTTTGTATTTTACAGTGTGAGGTGTCTGTGTTGTCCCAGTAAGTCAACACGTGGGAATGAGTGCGGTGGGGATCATGTAACATGGGTGGGACAGTGAGAATACGCGCTATATTTGGCTTGTTGTTTGTGCCCATCTTGGGCTGAAGTGTTTGTGTGTGAATGTGTGTGTGTGTGTGTGTCAACTGTCCAGTTCTAGGATCTTTCTATCCATGATTTGTATTGTATCTGCAAAAACAACCTTGAAAATGTCTGTTGATTCAGTACTTTGCAGCCGTTTATTTCTAAAGGCAGAACAAACTTTCCTCTTACTTTACTTGGAAGGAGCATCGCACTCACCTGTCCCTTCAGGCGAACGTCGTCCCAGGCCCTCAGCTCTGGTACCCTGTGTGGGAAGCCCAACCCCTTCTCAAACGGCTGGGTACCTCTGAAGTGACCCCGTAAGATCTCTGAGTGACCCATGTCCCTCACAGGCTGAAGCAAGGCCTCCTGGGACATAGGAGATTGGTCTCCGTCCACAGCGTTACGTACTGATGACATCATGGTGTCCATAGCCTGACTGGGCTTAGGCTGACTGCCCACCCAGGCCTGAGTGGGGTCAGTAACAGGGATCCACCCTGGGCCTGTCTGTTCCTGCAGGTAGGAAAGGAAAGAGCCTCCACCACCTCCGTTTCCACCATTACCTGACCTGAAACAAGAGAATGGATCAGTGAGGACATCGTGCATGCACTGCATTCTCACTGCACGGAGAGTAAGACAACTCTCATAAAACATTGGGGAGTCACTTTCTCTTCATGGCAGCTTCCGAACAACTCCAGTTTACCAATGACATTTGCAAAATAGTTGAAGGGATAATAAGATTGTGACTTTGCAGGAGCACCTGAGGGGCAGACAGGGGTCTCACTCACCTGTCTCCATTTCGATCTGCAACACAGCTCAGACCAGGTGACTCACTCAGCCGAGCATACACCCTTTGTTGTCCTGCAACAAGAGAAATCCCTTCGTCTGAGCCCGTCCCTCCTCCACCTCCTCCTCCAGCTCCTCCACCAGTTGTGCTGGTGACTGCCGATACCTCCGAGCTTGCCTCTGACCCCTGACCATTGTTCAGACCGTTAAGATTGATCCCAGCGATGGTGCCCCCAAGCGAGGCTGGCGTGGCAGTGCTGAGTGAGTCAACGCCCATCTCTGAATCGTCTTCGGGCAGCTCAATGGAACCACTCAGCACCCCACCCCCTCCACTGGCTGCACTGGCCTGACTGGCCGGCCGACCCAGACTTCCATATGGCAGCCCCAGCAGACCTTCTGAATCATCCGCATTGCTGCACTCCAGCGAGGAGTCCTCCACGGGCACCAGGGAGGGACTGTTGCCTGAGGGCCACACCTGCACGTCAGACATCTCCATGAGCGTGTCTTCTTCTGTGGTGGCAATGGGTGCACAGTCCAGACTGGAGACTTCCTGCCAGTAAGGCTCAGCGCCCAGCGGGGAGGGCAGACTGTACTGCATGGAGGCCGGCGAGAGAAGCTCATCCTGCGCGAGCCCATAACCTGGAGCGAGACAGAGAGAGGCATACTGACACCCGGCCCCCCTACCTCGCTCCCCACTTCAACCCCACAGCACCGGGACCCCGGGAGGGGGTAGGTACCCCTGCCCAGGAGCTGGGCATCTAGGGGAGGAGTAGAGGAGGCTGAAGGGACAAATGGGAGAGAAGAGGGGAGGGAGAGAGGGGGAGGGCCAAGACAATAGGAGCTGAAATAAAGGTGCAAGGAGCTTAGGACAAAAGAGGAAGAGGGGGTGTCAAGCTCGATCAGCCAGCGCTGACGGTGAGGGCAGCAGCGGCAGCAGCAGCAGACACGGCCAGATGGACCGAGACAGAAACCGAGGTTCAAACCCAGCAATGACTGGTGCTGCTCTGCTGTCTGCCACCTGCAGGGAGACGGACAGGAATTACTGCCTCTGCCTGGGGCTGGGACACACACCTGTCCAACAGTGACACACACTTTGTCACATTTACACATGCCATAAACACACTCGCTCAGTCTCATTCTGTATCACACACACCGTCACTTTCATGTATGCATGCATTCAAACCCACTCAAAAACAGGCAGGTTGATATCGTTGCCAGGCTGGATAGCATGCATGCAGGCAATCTCATTCTGTCCTCACACACATCAGCTCACGCCACACAGCTGCTGACTCTCTCCTTGACACATTTAATTTTCATAATGCACCAAATAACACAGCTACACTTAGTTAGGAGTTTATCCAGTGAACACAAACAGTCCTGCGATACTTCAGAGGGTTGTTGATTCAGCAGCTATGATAATTACATAGAAGAATTGTATTTCATTATATTTAGCTGTGCTTCTCTTATTCAGTCTACCATCATCGATACAATGTGTGGACAATGATGAAATCATGACCAAGCATCACAATACAACTCAAACTGCCGCCTCCAAAATGACCATTTAGGATTAATTGCAGGACTGGTTGTATTAGACTGTATTAGTCTGAGGTATACATACCCCATAAACCACCCACTGAGTGTATATACATATAATTACCACACATAGGCTACATTAGCCTCATGGTTGCTGTTTCAAACATGTTTTTGAATATTTATTTCAAATGAAGCTACGTCACTCATCAAAACTGCAAACTGTTAATGTGCTGTGGACTCAGGTCACTCCTACAACAGTTTCTTGAACACACGTTCATAACTGATGTGATAGAGCTCAATGTCACAGCAGCATGAATGATTGTTTTGTATATTCTACATTAATTCCTTTAAGCGTATAAATAATCTGCTTTGTATTTTTCTCACTTATGTTAATTATGCTGAAAATGACTAACCTTCACATAGTTTATGTAAAATTTTTGAGGACTTTTGGCAATGTAGTGTGAATGGTAGTGTTACAAGTATAGAAATATATTAACCAGATAATGAAACAGGAGATATGTTGCAGGACAAGAAGAGGAAGTCGAGGTGACTCCCCTTCAGCAAGAGCATGTGTGCACAAGAGAGAGAGAGAGAGAGAGTGAGAGAGATAAAGAGAGAGAGGTGGTGAGAGAGAGTGACTGTATGTGTACACTTTTCACTGAGGAGAAAACCTGGCAGTGCTGTGCAGGGTGTAACTTGACTCGTGCTTGGCATCACTGCTGTTGAGCACTGCTGAGAGTGCAGGAGATATTTGTGACACCAAGTGACCAAGAAGTCCTACTTTCTGTTCTGTCTCTCAGCCTCTCAACTACTTTGTCTATAGAAACGGTTACTGCTAAATGTCATGTTTTGCAAAGTGCATTTTCAATTTTCACTGTTTATTTCATGAAGATATCCTTATACAAATCTATTCTCTATATTTTGATGACTTGTAGTCAGTTTTATCAGTTCAGACTTGTTAGTACAGGAGGCAATGGTCATAAAAGAAAGACCTTTTGGAGAGGAAGAAATAAATGGGAGTGTAAAATATGAAAAAATGTAGCTGTGATTGTCTGACCCCATTGATTGAAAGACATAAATACAGAACAATAAAGCAGTGAAGCTCACATAAAATACACATAAAGTAAATTTAGTCTTTTTGCACATACACTTAAACACTGGCCACACATTTAAATGAAAGACACAAACACTTACAGTTTAAAATAAAGATGCTCACACAGACTGATTGATGAGTTTCACATTAAACAATAAGTGCACTCTTGAACAACACTCACAAGGACATTAAAAATATATATTTGAAAAAACCCATCAGATGGACAACGTTTACATAGAAACAACCACAACATTCATACATGAATAGAGCAGAAACAGCTCACAAAAAAGGTTTGTGGCCTTTTTTAACCCCTGAGACCTGAGCCCTGAGGAGGAACAGAGACAGACTGTAGGATCATTATCTGTGTTCATGCCATGCAATAACAACAGTCTGTCAGTTAAGCAGCATTAGGTGCAAATGCAATGTTTGAGTTGTCCAACATGCCAGTGATACTCCTCATCCCAGTGTCACCATGCAAACACAGGGTGAAATGAGCGATGGAAGTCAGACTCCATGCACGTGCAGTCAAGCAGGAGGGAAGGGAAAGAAGGGAGAGGACAGAGTCGGAAAGAGAGAAGAAAGGTAGCAAAAGAGAGAGAGAGAAGAATATAAAATAGGGTGATGGACACAGAAACGGTGAGAGACAGAGAGGGTAACCTCCCCCCTCCCAGTGGGTGCTGAGTAAAAGTCTGTGTGAGGGGGTCACAGAGCAGACACTTAAAAAGGTGGGGTTTTCAAGAATACAAGAAATAAAGAAAATGCACGACTGGTCGCAAAAAGAAAAAAGAGATAAATATGTGGGTCAGAGGTCAACATGAGGTCGGCATGAGGTCAGAGTTCGGAGAGGAGTGAGAAGGAGGAAGAGTAGGGCGGCTAGGCTGCAGATGACATGTCCAGAAAAACACAGAGAGAGGGACAGATTCACAGGGAATGAAAACAGGGCTCCCAAAAGGACATCCAGTGCACCAACATTAGCCCTGAAGAGTCTCACACTACTCCCCATGCAACCACAGGCAGACAGCACCTAAATCTCCAACTACAGAAGCCTGAAACAAGGCATCTTACTGTTTTATATCATGTATTTTTATTTGCTAACCTGGAAATGGTCTTGAACAAACCTTTGAAATATGCTTACCTGCACTAGAACTATGGAGGAAAACTTTATTAAAATCCTCCATAGTTTGGTCAAAATAGAAAAAAGACAGAATAGAGTCTGCAGTGTAATTTACTTCTCCACTCCACAAGCAAATAATCAGACTGCTTCTTCAGCACCTCTAGATTAAAAAAACACTGATAAATGGCATCTTTTGTATGGAGGACTGAACCTGTCTTAATAAAAAAAACCATATATATATATATATATATATATACACATACATAAGCATATAATTTAAAATCTTTGATAGTCTACCTATTTCTTTTCATACCAAAGAGTTCACAGACAAGGACACGACTTTCATGTCTGTATGGTAAATATTAAGACACCCCCACCAGCTAGTTAGCTTAGCTTAGCATAAGCACCAAAAACAGCTAACCAAGCTCTGTCCTGTTTTTGAAATAGCATGTTTTTTGGTCTGGTACCATACCTCCATGTTTCTTGGCAAGAAGTTAACATGTCAAGAAATAGTAAATAGTCCGGTACAAAACCTCCATTAAACCACCACCAACAACGATTATTACTTTAAGTCAGGCTCAGTCCTCCATACTTTCTTGAACAGTGTCAGAGTCCTCTCCCAAAACCTGGAGAGAGCGAGGCTCGCTGTTTCCAGTCTTTATGCTAAGCTAAGCTAACTAGCTGCTGTCTGTGGCTTCATATTTCTGACTTTTTTCAATAAGAGAGATAATGAGGACATTTCCAAAACTATTCCTTTAATATAAAATGAATAAATTAACTCTTTAGACAAACTGAGATAAAAGAAAAGAGAAATTTAAAAATGTACAAACAAATCTAATGCACAAGGGAATCAAAAACAATTTCACATTTTAAGGAGAAATGTTTTCAATTTCTTTTAGCATTTATGATTTATTTTTCATTTCTTTGTGTGTTTCATTTATCTATTTAATATTTGTCATTCATCTGACAAATCACTTTAATTAATTCATTTTATTTATGGCCTAAAAAGTCAGGTTCAGACTCTAGCTTGTTAAACGCACTAAACTGGAACTGTAAGTCACGAATCTCTTGAAACCCGTCACTCTGAAATAAGCAGAAGACACAATATCCTAATATTCAGAGCGGCACAGCATTTTTACGTTGAATGTCAAAGCGGGAACGGCCTTTGGGAGGCAGATAGACGGACAGATAGACAGACAACACAGATACACGCTTATCAGATTCACTGCAGCTGTGATCTGAACGTCTCCCTTTTTTCACCCTTTGACACTCATGGTCATATCTGTATGCATGGTTACATCTCAGACTATTGCTCCAGTTTTCACAGAGAGGACCTGTCACCTGTCGGACTGACTCATCGCCTGCACCATAAGCTACTCACACCAGTCCAGAGGTGAAAATGGAGTCAATAAAGATGTAGGTTATGCATGTGTGAAGGAAACCATGAGGAAAAGGAGTAAAAGACTGAGGACTGACAGTTGGTAAGAAGCCCAATAATGCTAAGCTATACTTATGATCGACGTGGACTGATCATGTATGACAAAGTGTGGTTTTCTAGACAAAATATCCCAACTAAAGTTCAGTCCATCTAAAATATTGCTAATCAAAAGGAACATCTTAACCACAAAAATGATAATAACAATAAAAACACTAATTAAACTATAACTAGTCAAAGTTTTAGGTTATTGATTTCTATGAATGTTTGTTATGCTCAATGGCTCAGGAGCGCTGGATGACACCCAGGAAATCACCATTTAAGTTTCACCTCGATTCACTTTATCCCTCCATCATAGTAATTAAATGCAGTGTAAAATGTATAATCAACTAGAGAGGCTGAAGTAGGAGTGTCCTGAGTCCCTCTGCATGTTGCTGGAGGTAAAGTCCTGCAAAAGTTTGACGTTTGTGGCAGCTTTCACACCCAACAGCATCATGGGGAATAAATAAGAACGACAAGGGGACAACACAGGAGAAATCAAACTTCACTTTACCTTCAGGGGATTTTAGGGAAAGAGGATGTGTTTATTGGAAAAGTGGCTCGGGGTTGAGGGAACACGGTACACAGGGAAGAGGCTGCACTGGGGAGGGAGCTTACCATTGGTCATACCAGGGGAGAGGTGTTCTCTTTCGTTGTGTCGGCGTCGGCTCAGATCACGGGATCCTTGTCTCGCAGGCTGAGGCGGCTGGCCCTCCAACATGCTGACGATGTCCATGCGGTCAATGCTCTTCAGAGCTGTGTACAAGCTCTCCACTGCAGTGACGACACATGCCGGAGACACACAAGCAAAGCAAGGAAGAAGGGGAAGGAGGAGAGGGGTTCCCGGGACAAACAGCAACAAAATTACAAAACCAATCTGACTTTGACTGGATTAAAAAGGCAGAACCTTAAAGAATATAGAGCGTAACCATGACACCCCACTTTTAGAATGGCTCTGGTTCCAGAAGTAAACTTCAAACTTCATTTTCTCCATTGATGATACAGAAAATCCTTATTAAAAGACAAGCTGCGAGATGAATCATGACCATAAAACATATGATTACATGCAAAAAACAATATTGGAAAACGAAAAAAAGATAAAAGTACAAGACTGTGAACATAATTATGTAAGTGTGAAGAAACTACGCATCTCATAAACTATTGCAAATGATCCCTTTTCAAGGACTTCCAGTGTGCGTCTTTAACCTTGTGAATTTAACTCTTGGACTTTATTGTCCTCATGGCTAAAAAACTGCAGCATGTTACAAAGGGAAATCACAGTTGTTCTGTGGTTTAATGTTATTTAGTGCTGAACCATTCTAGTGTAGCTTTTCAGGGTTGTGATAAACATTTCCATGGTAAAAGCTCCACCAGTCACAGACGTCGCTGTAATACCTAAGCATTGTGGGCGGTGTAGTGCTTCTGTTTGACATTATGAGTAAAACATGTTTTCCTTAAAATGCAGTTGATATCACACAGACTTCTACAGGATTGTTTCATAGTCTCATAGCTTGTGGTAAATCTACCTTGGTTGTTACATGGTTACAATATTATGGCAGATCATCAAAATCTCTATTAAAAAAAATTAATGGGATTTTTACTTCCGGAACCATGGTGATGAACTCTGTTAACATTTAAAACTCATGAACTCACTCTTGGCCCTCTTGCCCTCGCGGGTGGCCCACAGGTTGAGCAGTGCTGAGCTCTGCTCCAGCAGCGAGTTGGGATTCTCCACACGGATCTTATTGATGTCGTCCACGCTGAGCTGAAGCTCACGTGCCAACTCTGTTTTTAAAAAAGTGAAGGAGGAGATCTGAATCAAGCAGGGGCAATATTTGTTAAATTTTTCCTGTGTGTCATGCAGTTGCCACATTCACGGTGTTGTTCTCGAAATAGAACCCTACTTCACATAAGCTCCAACTAGATGAGAACAAATATTCTGTCTGTTAAAAAGCCACGGTTGGAAAACAGACAGTAATTAGTTTGAATGGCCAGTTGCCATGTTATAACTTTGTTTAATCAGCAACGAGCGAGGCAAGCTTGTCAGACATAAGGTAAACATGGACAGTTTACAGCAAGCACCCATGCACACACACACACACACACACACACACACACTAGTCTGTTGTATATTACCGGCCCAGCTCAGTCCCAACTGTTCTGCAATCACAGCCATTTTCAGCTCAGTCCTCTCCATGGCACTCATTGATGCTGAAATTCAACAGAAAGTTAAACATGTATTGAGATTATCTGTGTATTGCTACACATACAGTAGTATAGTGCTGTGGTTTGAGTAGTATGATGGGGAAAAATATCTTTGCCGTGAGTCTCATACCCATTGCAGGCTCATTCAGGGCGCTGTATCTTTCTCTTAAAGCGAGCGGGGTCAGAGTTCTCCTCCGGTCTTCACTTCCCACAATCTGTCAGTCACAAGCAAAAATCACGGAGGTCAGACATCACAGGGACAAAACTGTAAATAACTTTAAATAAATACACCCTAACATGTCGTGTTAATGTGAGCTGAACTGCAGAGCTTTACCCTGATGCATGGAGGCATGGTAATGTTGAGGTTACACAGCACATGTTGATTGTCCTCATACTTAGTGGTCTTGCGCAGGAAGGACAAAAATCCAGTGGGTTCTTTACTGCTGTCTCTCACCTTAGAGTCACAGACATGGGAGAGATCAATGAAGACACATAGAGTGGTAATTGAGCTGGTGGTGTAACAGTTAGCAACAAAGAAAATAAAATTGAGGAAAAATTTGTAAGAGAAAGCCAAATGGAGAAATACCTTAACAGACACAGGAAGTCTGTTATCTCTGAAGGCCTGGAAGCTGAAGCAGCGAGGCTGCTGGGTAGCCTTCCTCACTGGCACCAGATTTCCTGAACACTCCAGATGAAGTGGCATTCCCTCCATCACCTGCAACATGTGACCCGGCATGAGCCAAAGTGAGAAGAAGTACATTAGAAACCATAGATCATATAAAGATGGACGAAACGACAGCTCGCCAAAGGTGAAACCAAAGTGTTTCAATTACCCCTGGTGGCTGGCTGCAGTGTACCCATAAAATCTGCCTCCTCCATGTTAGTGGATTGGACATGGGCCAAACAAAAAAACTTTTCTAAAGATGTTTACTTTCAGTTTAGGTCGTTCACATTAATGTATCTTCAAGTGCTCATGTTTCTGATAAGTTTGGTTTTACATAGTTATGTGATTTTATAGATAATTGACAGCTTAAAATGACTTGCGAAAGAGCGAGCGTGTGTATATCAGCAGGGATGTGGCTCCATCCCCTAATCTCTACTGCACAGATTCCCTATGACATCATTGGTGCAAGACGCCAGTGTTCCTATTTGGGAAATTTTGGATAAAATTTCTGGATAGTGGGAGGAAGCTGAAACGCATCATCCTATTTTACTGTCTGTGGTAGAAATGCAAAGCAGAGCAATACATATGTCATTGAGTACAACATAATTCAAGTGTTGAGTCTCATGTGTTTGACGGTGGTTTTGAAAACTCAGGTCAATTTTACCATGTCCATGTGATGCCCTGCCTTCGTCTCTGGACTGACCTCTATGTCTCTGCTCCGAGCCACCTCTGTGAAGTTCTCGTGCTGCTCCAGGGTTTTATCCATCTTGTCGTCGGTCATGCAGTAGCAGCGCAGGCGGCCCTCGCGCAGCTCATTCATCTTTGCAAACACAACAAACTTGGCCATGTAGGGTACAGCTGACAGCTCTCTGTAGAGCAGGTTGGAAAAGGAGACGGCCTCAGCTGTCCGAGGACAGTCTGCCAGCCAGAACCTGAGAGGAAATAATGTAATCACATCATTGTACATACTGTATATCTTTGTCTTTCATCATCAGATTGACCGAATAACTTGAGACGGCACAGGTACATTTCAACTCGATATTTAATGGTAGATATTTTGTATGCGTTGGTCAACTGAACTTACCGTGCTGATACATTGGTTGTGAAACCGGCACAGTCATTAGCATAGATAAGTTTGGTCGTGCCAGTGATATCCTCCCATTGTGCCGGCGCTGTGCCACCTGGGAAACAGGCAGGATGAGAAAGGTCAAACTGGTTAATCTAGCTTCAACACAAATATAAAGAGGAAGTCTAATAATTGTTCTGAGATAGAACAGAAACTTTTCTACAAATCAGCAATGTTGTCTCTCAACTCTCCGTAGCCTTCGAAAGAAACCATCCCCATCAAAACAGACACGCTTGTACAAAACTCCCAGTCATGCATGCAGTACCTATGACGGAGCAAAGCAGGCGCAGACTGGTGGTGTCGCCCTCCCCGGAGTCTCTGGGGCTCTCCTTCCAGGACGGGGGCAGGGGTATGCGCAGGCCAATGGGTCGGTGGAATTTGCGCCGCCGAGGCTCCACAGTAACCACAGGGCTGAAGTTTGCCTGGTTACCTAGCAGCTTTGCAACCAGTTCATCTGGAACTGGCTGAGCCTGAGGTTGAGAGTAAACAATGGGGAATGGAGGAAACGTAACATGGGCACAGGTTTGATGATGTGGAAGAAAGAAGTGAGAAAATAAAAGATATGAGCAGGTAATTGAGATTTTTTGGGATAACAGGTAGAATGAGACATGATGGACGGGCAAAAAAAGGTCAAAGAGAGGACAACCGGATAGGGAAAAATTAAAGATGAAGAGAGAGAGAGAGAGAGAAGCCAAGAGTGAATAATATTCCTCAAGGTTTAAATAAATACATTTGGAAAGACAATTGCAACACACACTGGTTGTAGAACTTAATCATCATCTTTTATTGTGAAAAGTAACAACGTGCTTTAACAAGGAGCTTTTACAATCATTAATACAAAAAGGATATCAAAGAAAAAGGCTCTGTGGTTTTTCATAAGGCCACATGGTTATAATAAGATTTTAGTTCAATATAATGTGATCCTGAAAAGGATGAAATGGTTAAAATAAAACTGCAGAACAAAATTGTGTCTAATTTATTTACATTTAGTTATATTAACTATTTTCAGCTTAGAGGTAACAACATGTGTGGTAGCTTCTGTGTTAGTTTACTAGAAATATTTCACTTATAATGAACTCATATATTTGTCTAAAGTACAGCTGTTGAATTAAAACACACAGTAGAAGGTACATTCGAACTATATCAAACTGTCATTTTGGTTTAGAGAAAAATATTCTGACTCTGGAATTAAATGTTTCTATGATTCCTGCTGATTAAAATGGATTATTGGCTCACTTGCACTTTTGCTTTTAAACTTTGAATAGAAGATTGAAATTATTCCAAAATGAAAACATCAAAAGTGAAAGGTATCACTGAGTTGATTTTCGATTGTGCAATCTGCAATTTAACCATGTTAAAAGAAATCAGATTCCAAATGTTCTGATATTGATTTTACAGCTGACAGTCAAATGAAATTCTATTTATTAGGTTTTCCTTTTGAAACAGAATGTGGGGGCAGGACATTAGACAGCTAGGACCAACAGCTAGGCCCGGTCACACATTGGCGAATATAAAGGAAATATCGTGGGTCACACTTCACTAAAGTTGAACTCTATGTGAAGCCACTGTGTGATATTCCTTGCCTCAGCAAACAATGGTTGTATTTGCCCCCACTCTCTAATGGACTGCAAGTGAAGAGGGGGGATGAAGGTTCACCATTGAAACATTGTCTATGTGTGACTGGGTCCTGACGGGTGGATGCTTGTGCAAAGAAAACTGGTTTCATTTGAACCACTGGGCAGAAAGATGAGATTGTTAAAATGTACTCACTTCATATGTTCCTTGTAAATATGTCCTCTTATTAACAATTATTTGCTGTATATTAGTGTGATAAAGTTAACTAAAAAGTTAATTCTCTTTTCTTTGGTGTGTAATTTGAGGGAATCTGAACTTGAGACTTGTTGCTGAACAAACAGCGAGGGCTTCAACAAAGTGTGATAAAACCACAATTGTAAAGTTGTGAAGCTCAGGTCCTCAGGTGTGGGAAACATATCAGTTCTTATAAAAAGGCTTTTTAGTACATTTTCAGACATTCATGATACCAAAACCATGGTCAGTATAAATATAAACACAAACACAGTTGTTGTACTGGTTGTACCATGAATGCAGAAGATTTCCCATTAGGCAATGTTTGGGAAAGGCATCTCAAATTAATGTGTAAAATATACTAAATACAGGGCTTCATCTGTGACATAAATGTATTAGTAAGAAAGACATCACTAAAGATAACACAAACAATAACATATCAGCACTAAATGAGCATGTCTATGTCATGTAAAGGTGCCAAGTGCATGCACTGTGTGAAATAAAAGGAAAAACAGGTCCTCTAAAAGCAAAAAAAGCAAACAGAAATTGAACGGCATATCAGGAAAACTCGGCTGATATGATCGGTTCATTCCAAAATTAATCAAAAATCCATCCAACATGCTTTTTCTTTTCAGGCAACACAGGCATTAACGATCTGTATCTCTTCTCCATCCTTTTCCACATCGTCCCATCTCACCTGCAGCCCCAGTCGCACTCGCTTGGTGACTGCTGTCTCCGGAAACGTGGCCTGGACCAGCGGCACCAATTTACTTGTCAGAGAACCTCCCTCCGGACCAATCAGATCGCTCTCTTGCTGGACGCGTGATACGACAGCAAAGTAAAGGGGGAAGTCAGTGGAGATGATTCTGCGAATTCGCTTCTTCCCGAGCTCCTCTTGACTTTCTAAGTCTGGGGAGAGAAGAGAGGAGGTTGTAATTCTTTAGAATTGATACCGAGCACAGTCAGTTTGAAATCAAGCATGACGCGTTTTAACTCTTACCCTCATCCATCCCGTTGAGGATTGTTTCTAAAACCTCATCACCGTAGCGATTGCGATGTTCTTTCCAGACAGATCCGTTCTCGCTCCTCAGCACCACGAGCTCTCGGTCACCACGACCCAGAGCAGCAAAATGGGGGATCTCCACGATCACTGGTCTGAACAACACATATAGAGTCTGTAATAATCATGACTTTTCCAAAGAGGACAATAAGAAGAAAGTTTCTATTACTGTCCCCCCCATTTATAGGCCTTATTTAACGTAAGAAAAGGTTTATAACCAGTAGACATAGGCGGCTCTAAGGCTTCCTCACCCCAGGAACTGCATCCCAGCTGGACCCAGGGAGATGATTCTGCTGGCCAGCCCCTCTCCCTCCACCAGTGGAGGGGGGCTAGTCAGCTTCTGTGGCTTCACCAGGCGGCAGGTGATGCGGGTGGGGGCCGCACAGGTCCGCGGAGGTATGATGACACGCAGACCATTATGCCTGCTGCCTCGCATGGAGCCACCCCGAGCATCCACCATGAAACTGACCAGGAACCTGCCATCAGACGTGGGATGTGATAATCAGTTGCCAGATCAGATATCAAATACAGATTAATTGAGATAAAATGTTTTATTTTTCTGCATTACTGCTGTGCTGACCCTGTGTGTATGGGACTGGCGACTGGGCTGACATTATCCGATGTCTCAGTGGCTGGGCTGCTGGGAATCAGTGAGTCGTCATCATATTCTTTGGGCAGTGGAAGTGGAGTGTGTTGCTATAACAGAAAGAAAAACGCTTAATTCTCAAAAGGAACACAGTTCAGCTTCGAGTTTTATGGGAACCCAACCTTTATTACTTACACTATCATCTGTGTATAGGAGAGGATATGGAGAGGGATATGATAAAGGATTATCTGTATTCATTTTTGAAGTGATCATTTTGACAGTGGATAATGAAGATGAAACATCTTTTATATTCAAATGACTGACAAGGAAATATTTCAAGATCTCATGTTACAAAAAAATAGAATCTGTAAATGACTGGATCATGGTGCAAGTATCCTCTTTCAAAAACTGTGTATTTAGATTAAAGCACCTCCATAAAATCAAGCCTCCATATCAAAAAAATCCTATTAAATACATGCATGTTGTGAAATTGTATTCTTGACCTTAGATAAAATGCAGGAAGAGGATCTTTACTCAAGGTCCACTCACTCACTTGTTTCTAGGCTTTCAACTGCATCTCACAGTCTTTATCTAAAAGATTTCACAGAGACTGAGACAAACCTTTTGACTGAAGAAGATGGAGATTTGGTAAACAAAAGGATAAGTAAGTGGACCTTTAGTATAAGGGGCACTCGGCTGATTTGAGTCATTTCACTTACACTTTTATACATGAAATTCTGCTTTGCAAATGAGTTGCAAGTTGGTAAATGGCAAAATGTTGGCATATATCAGTTAAGGAAGGTCTAATGAAAGATGATACTTTAATGGCTGTGCTGCTTTAATGTGAACAATTTATTCATATTTTTAAATCTGTCTTTTCAGTCACCCAAAATTATGGAGGAGCCATTTTAAACTGTTACCCCTTTAATATTGTCATGTTGCAGTATATTCATCATGCTGGGCAGTACAGTACCTGGTCCATCTCATGTTCTTTCAGGATAACAGTCTCTGGAGAGACTCGTGGGATCCTGGGAATCGCTGGCGAGTAATTTCTGTTGTATGAAAAGAGAAAAAGTCAGATAAAAGAAGTTTCTCTACGTCTCACCTCCTCCCAAGTGCTCATCCCTGGTGTTCAGAGATTGTCTATGGTGTGCCCCCCTCTATCCATCCATCCATCCATCCACTTATTAGCCCGTGGCTACCAGCTCAGCTCTCTCCACTACTTCCCCCCCCAGCCCCCCTTACGCTGTGCCCAGCCCTCTCTCGTACTCCAGTGATTTCTTGGGGGAGAGGAAATCGTCATCATGGTCTTTCATGTCATCCATCTTCATGTACCTGGCCCCTTCTGTCCCCAAGAGCTCCTCTCCTTCAGAGAACAACAAGCCAAAGAGAGCGAACAGACCGTGGTCAGGTGGGTGAAACAGCACAAAGAGAAAGAGAGAAACAAAAGAACAAGATGGTTAACCGGTGGTTAGACGGGTTAGAAAACATGATGACCCAGGATTTAGATGATGGCTCTGTGGTGTGGACTGGTGAAATGAGACATTAGTGATGAGGATCTGTACACTGACTTTACTGCCCTTACAATAAAATAACTGAAATACAATCACTTCTACAGATCGGCTAAAACACTTCCACAGTCCAGGCTGCTGAATCTGGCACTTTTGAATCAACACATCTAAACATTACTACATTGAAACAGGAGAGCACTCCTGGTAAATGTAGTCTGGATAGTTGTGCACAGAGCAACATAATCTCATTCCAGAAATCTGCTGTCTAGAGAACAAACAGTTATTGAGCTTGAGGTTACAGATGTATCGTCTGGCTCAGAGAGTGACGTGTGGGGAGATTTGCTTTAAAAAAAAACACATGAATAGAAACACAGACACAATCACAACGGCATCAGACACAACAACACACAAGACAAGGCAATCTGTTCTTTACTCCACTTTGAACCCACAGTGCAGTATTATCTTGATGTGAGCTGAGGTGGGTTTTGGTTACTTACCCCCTGAAACTGGCTGTAATTTTCAGAAATTCACAAGCAACGAAAGTCAGTCTTCCCTGGGTGTTTTTAAATGTGACTGTATCAGCTCAGCTTGTGTGAGTGGGTCCGTATGAGCTGCAGAGCCAATGTGATACAGTAGGTGTCATTACACTAAGTTTGACTGTGCAGGCACTTCCCACAGGTTCTGTTTTGTGTACCATGCATGTGTGCCACGTCGGGTACGCGAACCATTGCAATATGCAATATATCATTTTACCACTCCGGATGTGAGATGACTCTTTTTAGAAGGCAACTCAGCTACTTTCTATATTTAGAGTAAAAGTGACAATCTGTCAGCTGAATTATCAGGGGGTCTAAAAATATCAAGTCACACTGCAAAGTCCTCCGACATCATTGCCAGTGGCGTTGTTATCTTCAGGCATTACTTAGTTAAACCTTTTTTATTTCTTTGGCCATGTGGGGGCAACAGAAACACGTCGTTAACTATGAGCAGACATTATGGCAACATCCATACTAATACGTTTTCATTTTAAAACAGGGTCTCTGAGTATAACAATCTCTGTCTGCATGAGTGTTTTAGCTCCGCATCAGTAGTGATCCCTGTCAGCACTAACACACCTGTACATGTATATCATGTGAGCATTCACGTACACTGGGCATGTGTGTGTCGATATGAAAAGGAATCAGATTGTCTTCTATGCAGTTGGTCAAATGTACTACAAACAACAATCACTCTCCTTTTTAGCTGCTTTTGGCAAAAATCTGGCTGTTTAGCTGCTAAATGCTACTTTATGTTCACAAACTAACTTAACTGTGTCTGACTGCTGGGAAAGTACAACGCAGGTGATTATTAAAAATGTTTTGTTTAAAAAACAACTCCAACATTACTGGTTCAAAAACCCCCCTAAAATGACTGAAAGTGGCTAAAAGCCTCGATCTGCAGTGCTGACACTGGGCGATCTGAGCAACTCCTCCAGATATCACATACATCGTTTGTATAATAAATGATTATAGTAATCTATTCTAGTAATTTACTATTCCCCCTAATGTCAAACAAACACAGGCGAACCCAGATCACACTGATGCACAATGGAAACAGATTCAAATGCAGACACTACTTTAGACAAACAGAAGATTGAAGCATTAACACAACTCAACTAGGAACTAATAATGCCCACAGTGCAGTAAAATATTCATTTGATTTGATTTGATATCTGTAACAATGATTATAGGATTGATACTCAATAAAACTCTGACTGTAAAAACAAGGACTGCTGTTATATAACCTGGACAGTTAGAGGATGAGGGTGTCATCAAAGGGACATTTAGAGGTTACAGACATGGGTGCTATGGGTGCATGCCAATGAGAAACCAGAGCCACCATCACAGTGAGCACCACCACAGAGGGAACGCGAGAGAGAGGCAGGGAGGTAAAGATGGAGAGAGTGCGCTTGAAATGGAGCCAAACACTTTATTAAAAGAACCTATGAATGCCGCACAAAGAGAGAAAGAGACATTCATACCTAATGTTAGCTGTGCAATTCCTAAAAAAGGGTAAAGGGCAAAAGAGTTGAAAAAATAAATAAATGTATCTGACCAGTTCAAACATAATAAAATCAGAGTAGTAATATAATGACAATTTTGTTGCTCTACCTTCATCCTCAGATACGTCTAGTATCTCATCCACAGTTTCAGGGAAACTCATGCGATGTTTCTCTGTGGTCGTCTGCAGGGCACAGAAGAGAAAGAAGCATTTACTGCCACGACTTCAGGAGGAAACATTTTAAACTTGATTTTGAAAAAGTAGCATTTCCATGTGATTATCATGTGTGTCACATAATGCTAGAACTGAATCGAGAGACGGTAATGGCAATTCTAAACTTCTCACCATGGAAACCGTCTCCTCTGTGACGAGCTTCAAGACATCAATCACAGAGATGTAGCCCAACCTCTTAGCAATGGCGAGGGCCGAAGTGCCATTCTAACAAAATGAGAGAGGCAGACTGTTCAGAGCACTGATGACCAAACTTCTTAATGAGCTTGAGGGGAGAGATGTTATGTTCATGCTCACTGTAGTGGTCTCGTTGGGCTGGGCTCCGTGCTTCAGCAACAGCGTCACAATGTCTGTGTGTCCCTGCTGGGCCGCCTGGTGCAGAGGAGTGTAACCCAGCTGGAAGAGTGACCAGAGACAATGCAAAATAGGCAAAATGTAAATAACGACTTGTCGACCGGGCTACAGGAACTTACGATGACATTTTTTTCACAACTTTCTGACAATTATCATTCAGCCAGTCTTTTTAGAATTGACTGTATTTCTAATAACATTGATCATCATATAAATATCAATAAAAAGCACCAGTTTTCGACCACAACTGTTTTTGAAATGTTTCTGAAACAAGCAGCAGATCATGTTGTCAAATCAAGATTCTCTGACCCACCGATATCTGCATTCAATCTTCAGGAAACACAGCATCTTAGCCTCATATTTGCTCATACATCACATTTTAGACAGGTAACATACCCTCTCTCCAGTTATCACTGATTATCATCATGGTTGTGTTAACATAAGGGAATACCTGCCACAGTCATGTCCTGTGTTATCAAATACACTGTAATTGTATTCACTGATGAGTGGCACAGACACAGTAGACTTGGTGTTTTTGTGTCAATTTTGTTGCAGTTTTGTTCAAAACCAGAGGGTGGCACTCACCCTTGTTTTGCTGTTGACATTGGCCTGTTGCTGCAGGAGGAACTTCACCATCTTGATGTTGCCATAGTGACACGCTACATGGAGAGGGGTGTAACCCATCTGAGAGAAGCACAAAATCATCAATGTCATATAGCATTATTGTCATAATGGATTTTTATTATCTTAACTACATTTCGAACCCATATGTAGATTTGATCCTATTTGTGGTCACATGTCTTAAATATTACATCAACTGATCACATTCAAATGCACACACACAATTGTTTTTAAAAAGAAAGCAAAAATAAAAAAAACATTCAGAGAGAGAGGATACAATTGTTTCTTATTTACAGTAAAGTGCAATACAAAAGCCTGACAACAAATACTACCACTTAAAAATCTTATATTGACAAATAGGTGTCATTCTTTAATGCTGTAGTTTGTGGATCTGTTCTTCTGATAACATTATATAGTTTAAGACATTAATTAATCTCACCTATATTAATCTCATACAACTCTATGTTGAAACACAGCTGTAAAACCAATGCACCAGAGGTCTGAATGATCTGAGTGTCACTAGGGTCTGCTCTGTATTGAAGGTAACATGACCCTCTGCCATGACATCATCAGGCTATTTATGCTACAGAATGTAGATGCTATCTGCTGCTGCACAAGTATTTTCTACACTGACGACCCTGACCTCAGTTTAAAGTGAAAACCGGAACCGTAATATTTTACCACCACAAAGGAGGTAATGTTATCGTCAGGATTACACAAAAACTACTGGGCAGATTACCAGGACATTTTTTGGAAGGATGTGATATTGGTCAGGAAAGAACCCATTAAATTTAGGTGCGGACCTATATCAGGGGGCGGATGCAGGAATATTTTTTTTAAACTTTCTCACATTGCTTTTTTTGACCCTTTCACCAACTTCCCAGGGAATAATGAATGGCTCTAGATGAAAAAATCAGGCACATTTAGGGAACTGATATCTATGTGTGTAGCCTACAATTTGGTGCAGCTTGATTGAATATAAGGGGACTGTTGGGCCTTGGTAGAGTTATGCACTTCTGAGAGCTCTTCTAGTTTTTCTTTGTTTTGTTCTGATTATAGGACCATAAAAGGGGTGTTACCCGTGTGGCAGCATAGACTGACGCTCCCTGCTTCACCAAGATATCAGCGATGCCAACATGTCCTTCCTGTGCCACCAGGTGGAGAGGGGTCAATCCACTCTAAAGGCGACAGGAGTTAAAGGACATATGTCAGACATATGACAGTACAAATTAAAGTATATTCCAGTTTCAATCGGTCTTTCATTGTTCTTGCCTTGTTGCCGAGGTTGACATTGGCCTGTTTGGAGATGAGCAGGGAGACCATGTCAGGCCTTCCCTCCTGCGAGGCCAGGTGGAGAGGTGTGACTCCCTGCAGTGATTCAGCATTGGCTGAAGCTCCATACTGCAGCAGGCTGTTGGCCACCTCCACCTGGTTCTGCTTGGATGCAATGTGCAGCGCAGTGTAGCCGTTCTGGAGCGCACACATGAGGAGTTGTCAGAAATAGAACACTAAACATTCAGGATTATGTTTGCATTTGTGTTTTTATTCTTTTACCCTGGCTGCACTGTGCGGTGATCCTCCCTTGCTGACAAGCAGGTTGACCACATCAAGGTTGTTGTGATGTACAGCAACGTGCAGCGGAGTCAGACCATTCTGTGAAAAAAGAATCAAAGCTTCATCAGCATGTCTTACATTACATCCTTTCTCCCACATATCCAAGACCTTTTGGTTTTATTTACCTTCCCTGCAGCGTTAGGGTTGGCTCCTCTCTCCAGCAGCAGCTCTGCTACATCCACCTTGCCGTACTTGGAGGCCACATGCAGCGGAGTGAAGCCTTTCTATAGAGGCAGCAAATGGAACACAATATTACGAATAACTGAGGCTCCGACTCTAGGGGATATTGCTTTCGGTGTGTAGAATATGCAGAATGGAGGCCATACCTTGGTCATCTTGGTCTGCTGAGCCTCCATGTCCAATAGGATGCGGACGGTTTGTACATGACCTTCCCGGGCAGTGATGTGTAGGGGTGTGTGTCCTGCTGTGGTGGTGGAGTTGGGATTGGCTTTGTGCTCCAGCAGCAGCTTCACTAGCTCCTTGTGGCCCATCCGAGCAGCGCAATGCAGAGGGGTTTGGTCGTCCTGGAGGAGGAGGAGAGATGACTTGAGATGCAATGTAACATAGCCTTTTGTATGAGACACCTGAAAAAAGGTCTCCTATCATCCTGCTTTAATTTCTTAGCATCTTCACTATCATCTCCACTACCAGTTAAATTGAGGATCTGGTAAAACAAAGCTCTGCTGCATAAATCTTCAGGAGAAAAATTACTACACATAGAAGCATAAATGTATGTGTGAATGCAACTTGTACTGTAAAGCACTTTGATCAGTCAACCAGACTGAAAAAGAAGCACATAAATATTGTCCATTTTCCATTTATCAAAACAAAACTAGGCCTTTGCACATTTATGACCAGTGAGGAATATTTTGCATGCGTCCATGGTTACGCAGATGGTGCTGTGTGAAAGCTCTACCTTGGCCTTGGCGTCCACCGGTGCAGCATTCTGCAGTAAAAACTCTGCCACCTCATGGTGTCCTGCACGAGATGCCATATGGAGAGGAGTCTCCACTTTCTGCTCACACACAAACAGACAAACCACACAGTCAGAGTCGACACAAACAGCAACACTACAATGTAATTCTGTCATTTATGTTGCTCTTGGAATTTCCGATGGGAACTGACCACGTTGGAGACGCTGGGGGAAGCTCCTTTCTGAAGCAAGATCTTCACAACGTTGAGATGACCCATGAATGATGCCACGTGCAGAGGGGTCAGGCCCGACTGTTCAGAAAGAGAGCAGCATTAGAAGAATTGTAGCTGGACCTGCAGAATTATTAAAGCACCATCACACATTTAGGTGCTTTTACTTTGAACCCTTTTTTAGATCAATGATCCTCATTCATTTTCTTCCTCCTGATCCCTCACCTCAGTCACAGCCTCTAATGATGCAGAGTGTTTGAGCAGGAGATCCATCACCCGCATGTGGTTCTTTTTACAAGCAATATGCAGAGGAGTGAAACCATTCTGTAAAAACAAAAGAAGCCGTTATCACCACTAAGATAATAAGCAACTATGCATTAACTGTGCGTTAACCTCAGTGTTTGTCACTGACCAGTGCCCGAGAGTTGGGTTTGGCCCCTTTGTCCAGCAGTACTTTAGCCATGCGGTGGTGGCCGCAGTGTGCTGCCACATGCAGAGGAGTGAGGTGGTCCAGTGTGATGTCATCAATCTCTGCATTGTACTGCAGGAGCTGCTTGACGCAGTCCATGTGGTCGCCCTGCGCTGACATGTGGATTGGAGACAGGCCATTCTGCAATAAAAAGGAAAATGTGTAGACTCTCTCATCCTCCGCAAAACAGGAAATAATTTATCTTTTAGTGAAAACAAACAACAGCAAGAGATACTGTATATATGAATATGTTTGGCTGGAGGTTTACAAACCTTAATTTTCACTAACTTAAACGTACAATATCTAACTACGGTCGTTAGGGGTCTCTCAATCAAAACAATAACTAAAGACAACCATTTCTTGTCCCATAATCCCCTTGGGTCGCTTGTTTCTGCACAGATTGCACGGTAAAAGGTGATGAATTTTAATCGTGATCAATTACGAGTCACCAATCAAAACAGTGAAAGCCAAATGACTAACTGGTTTTTCCTCCATAGTTGTTTTTTAGAAAGGTTAACGAAGGATTGTTACCTTCATGACTTAAAGTGTAAAAAACAAGTGAAGGAGTGAATCATTTTCTTCATGCATCTACAACAGATGGTTTACCTTGGTCTTTGCCTGGATGGGGGCCCCATGGTCCAGCAGGATCTCTATAATCCTGACATGACCGTTTCTGGCCGCACAGTGCAGAGGAGTCAGCTCATCCTGGAGAGAGACGAATGTCAGAGATTACGTTCATGATGCATCAAAGACATTAAGTGAATCAAAGAGGTTAGGAAACAGTTGGATATGTGTCTGCTGTACCTTGGTTTTGGCATCGATCTGCGCCCCTCTGTCCAGCAGGAGTCGGACCATGATCACATTCCCCCTTCTGGATGCAATGTGAAGAGGCGTGATTCCGTTCTGCACAGAGATGCACATGCACTTAGACACACGAGAGCAAGGACAAGAGATTCATATTCTGTTAGTTGTTCTCTACCTTTGGAGTGAAGTTGACATTGGCTCCTCTGTTGAGCAGCAGTTGAGCTACATTCAGGTTTTCATAGTGTGCAGCAATGTGGAGGGGTGTGAATCCAGTCTGCAAGGACACGTCAGGGTGAGTGCACGTCACTCTCATTACCTTTGCACTTCAGAAACACAAAGACAAACCAAACAAGGACACCAAACATGTGGCGATTCGTTCTGTTCACGCACACACCTTGCTGAGCACATCAGGATTGGGGTCGTTCTGCAGAAGCACCGCGGCTGTGCGTGTGTCATCATTGCGTGCAGCAATGTGCAGCGCGGGGAGGCGGACCTTTCCCTTGGTGCCATAGTTGATGAGCAGGGCTACAACATTTTCATGTCCCTGCTGCAGAGCCACGGCGAGAGGAGTAAATCCATCCTGAAGCACACAGGAGGGGAGGTTAGACAGGTTCACTCAGGGAGAGAAAATTGGAGAGATGTGAGGAGAGAGGCTTCTGAGCACAAAACAGAATGAGAACACAGCGAGACCGGATCAGCTAGGATGGGGTTGAGGAGTTTTGAAGATTGCTCTTAGAAAAACTTCTCTCAATTCTTTGATACCTCAGTCGGAATGCTCTGATTGGCTCCATTCTCCAGAAGAAACTTCACAACCTCTAGATGGTTTTCTTGCGCAGCCATGTAGAGTGGAGTGAAACCCTTCTGTCTCAGAAAGACACAGACACACGCACGCACACAAACACACACAGCAGCAGCAGCAAGAGACAGATAGGAGGACGGTCACAGATACACGCACAAGGATGAACAGAGAAAAGAAACAAACACACAGAAATATAGGAACAAAGACCAATGTTAACTGATGGAATTGCTTCACAGTAAAGTTTACATAGTATTGACACATGGCCTGAGTGTGTCCTGTAAACACCGCCATGAGAGCAGCGCTCAATCTCACCTGGGACTGAGCGTTGACATTGGCCCCGTAGTTAACCAGCTCTGTGACCACCTGCTCCTGCCCCGCCAGGGCCGCAATGTGCAGGGCCGTGTTCCCTTTCTGTTCAAACACAAGGACGAGCACAACGAGGAATTAAAAAGTATAGAAAAACATTCACATGCAAACTTGACACAAGGTGTCCACATACCAGTTGATGCTTGCACAGACTTTTTTATTTTACCTCTCCGGTAGGAAACGTTTCAGACCCAGGCCCTTCATCAGGCCAGAAATGTTACCTACCTGGGAGGTCAAATAAAACAGTGCAGTGTGCAGACATTTCTCGTCTTCCAACAGTGACAATGAGCTCTGACATGTAGTTTCTGGACATGCTATATATATAGTATTCTGTACATACTATGTGTAGATGAATGGTGCTTGATTGACAGGTAATTACTTAATTTGGGTTAAAAAAATTTCTATAGAAGTAATGATGATATTTGTAGAAGTAAATTTAAAATCAGGCACCACATAAAAATAACGTCTGAGGGGCGTGTTACAGTGGTTAGAACTGTCACACAGTAGTAAAGGTCCTGGTTTGAACCGAGGTTAGGGACTTGAAATTGTTCTTATAGGTGTGAATGTGAATGGTTGTTTGTCTCAGTATGTTGACGCTGCGATACACATGGCGACCTGTCCACAGAATACCCTGCCTCACGCCCAATCTCAGCTGGGATTGGCTCCGGGTCCCCCCTCAAAGGATGTGCAGGATGGATGGATGAATAGAGGGCCATATTTGAGGAGGTTTTACATGCCATGTTTCAAAATGTGCTTGGTACAAAACAGGTAGGTAGGATTTTTTTTTCAGGGGGAATTTACCTTTGTGGTTGTCTCCAGAACGATTCCATTGTGGAGCAGCTCCAGCACCATTTTGACGTGGCCTTCTTTAGAGGCCAGATGCAGCCCGTTGAGCCCATTCTGAGTGAGAGAGCAGAGCAGACCTCACACTGAAGGGTCCGAAACACACTTGGAATACAAATATACTCTAATCTCAAAGAAATAACCACATGTATACACAAACGGATTTGAGGCCATGCCAAACGAAACAACTGGACTTGTTATCACAGAGACTGAAGAACTCACAAAACATGGCAGGCAAATACTTACACCAGGCACCAGGCATGCAGCACTCTCAGAATCAAAGTGGTCATTAGCAAAAACGACATCTACGGGGATGAAAATCAGGATGTGAACATTTTCATTTGATTAATGATGGTGGGAGGAGGAGGTGGAAGAGGAAGAGGAGGACGGGAGGGGGATGGCAGGCCGCTGGTCTCGTGGCTGGGAAGAATACAAGCCGTGTGGAATAGGTCTGACCTCACACAGCCTTCCTTCAGCCGCACAGGACATGTGAGGTTGGACCTTTCCCACACCACTGATATTATTCCTCTGAGTGGGGGGAGACCACAGCACACCATCACTCTACTGCAGACAGAGGAGAGAAGGAGGGAGGGGAGGGAGGGAGGAGATGGACGAGGGGAAGGTAAACAAATAAGAAAAAAAAAAAAGAACAAAAGGTGAGTTAGTAAACCAGTGACCCGATCGGAAGAGAGAGGGTAGTGGAGACGTTGTGAGGATTTAGAGGAAGAGACAAAACACAGTAAGGGGGGGGGGGGGGGGGAGAAAAGGCAGCGTGCTGGTGAGTGAACCATGGCGGAGGTAACAAGACGGACATGTGAACAGCAACACGACCGCCAGTCAAACCTCCATCAAATCTTCACACCACTCTGTACACCGACATCAGGACAAACACAAACCTGTGCTCAAGTGACGGTCTGCAACAGTTTTCATGTAATTATCATATTGTTCTGTATCACCAGACAAAAATTTGGATGGCGATAAGTGTAGAGCAATAATCGTTAGACAGAAAATAATTCTGCAACTATTGTTTCAGTAGTTTTATTCTTTTTTTTTTTTTTAGTTTAGCTGGTTCTATATTTTCAGATGTAAAGATGTTTGATCATTTCCTAGTCTCCTATGAAACTGAACAAAATATTTTTGGCTTTGACTTTTTTATCAGTTATTTAATCTACACCTTAATGATGATGGAAATCAAAAGTTGCAGCCTGTGGGTATTGAACCTGTGTTTTTAAGGAGATAAAGCAAAAGCCTCTTTGTAGAATTTGTAAAATCCTAATTTTGCTGCCATCTGGTGGTGAAATCAAAAGACTGGAGTTTGGCTGACAGCAACACAAACAGTCGACTGCACCAGTTTTCAGTTTAATTTTTCTCTGAACAAGAAGCCACCAAATATTTCACTTACAGGAACTTTAAGTGCAAAACAATATGTGTGCAAATTTGTGTGTGTGTGTGTGTGTTGTAGACCATCACTTTAACTCAAACACTCAATTTAATATGATGGATATCATCAAAACAGTGAAACCATGAGAATTGATCCTGCATATTCTGGAATCCTACTTTATGCATGTAATTCCATTTTTAATCCATGGGGTGTCTCCCATCACATTTTCCTACAATGGCCACTGTAGAGTCACTTCAAATGAATTGTGACACCATTGCATTGTGGGGTCTGTTATGAGGCTCATGAATGGACCTCAGAGAAAACCTGACAGAAGCATTACCAGCAATAATAACAAAATGTTGGGGACAGCATTAGCAAGGGAAACCATGACTAAGTTAGATTAATGAGCTACAGGAATCTCTGTCACACACAGTGTTTGGCCATGTTTCAGTAGCCTGAGGGCGGTGGTCCTAGCCCACTAGCGCTGCCACCTCCTGGACACTCTGGGAACAAGTGTCACAGTAAAAGAGGCAGGATGGAGGAGACGGGGCGAAGGAGAAGATCCTGCTCCATTTAACACCTCCCCTGGAGACTCTGTACACTCCACCCGTCACCTCCAGCCACTGATTAAGTCTACCTGAGCATGCACATGTAGTACAGTGCATGACTGAGTGCACAGGCAGATGAATGGGCACAGTGGTCAACTCAGACACATCATGCACACTGGACACTCAAGCCACATTTATATAGAAATACTGTTACAACAAATGGTGATTTACATGGACAACATATGAGCAAAAACTAACTGAAAGAGTTATTAAATAAACCCTTAATTAAGATAAATATTTCTTGTATAATTTGTCATTTTCCATGTGGAATAGATGTGGAAGCACTTCAGGTCATTTTTCTGATTACATCTGATCTGATCATCATTTCACTGTTGATAAATGTGCTCCTTTTTCCATTCACACATTGCTGTTCTTTTTCTCAATAAAAAGTGGGCAGCCCAGCCGCCTCCTGAATTTTGATTTACTCAGATTGGCAGATAGTGAGAAAGAACACTAGATCCTGGCAGGATTCAATTGTGGGCAAAAGAATATTCAATATTTCTGGTTCCATTTTCGCTATGCAAGAGTACAACTGCAGATTATTTTTGCAGATAAGCAAAATATGGATATGCGAATAAAAAGACAAGAGTGGTTCACTGGCTGATGAGTTTTCCAGTCACAAGTTATAACTTTCAACCAATTTCACTCTGGGCAATGTGCAGCTCTCTCACCTGATTGGCTGTATTTATATCAATGCCGTTTTTGATATGGTCCAGGGCCTTGTCCAGGTTGCCAGAACGGGCCGCTCTGAGAAAACTGTTGCCAGCATCTGCCTATAAGTGAAACAGAGAGAGGGAACGAGAGGGGGGATAAGGGGTGTAAGAGAAAGTGAGAGGCACATAAAGTAGAGGAATAGAGAGGGAAAATGGAGAGGGAGACAGAGTTAGGTTATTATTATTTCTTTGAGAAAAACAGCATTTTGAGACTGAAAACGTTCAGTAGCGAGCAGTTACCCATCAGTTTCCCTCTCATTTCATGCCTCCCTGGTATTTTTGGTAGGTGCAGTTTGAGAATCTGCATCTGTACCTTGAGTTTTGTATGTTGTGGGGTTTGGTGGGCACACCAGTAATGTAGAAATAGCACTCAGAATGTAAACTGGCCTCTTGTTTCCATAAAACCTTAAAGAAATTGTTCCTGAGTTTATTTGATGCTCTTTATTCAGGCAAGTGGTATACAACTGACAGAGAATGAAAGAGAGACACAAGGTGAATGGAGAAAAGAGAGAGAGAGAGAGAGTTTGGTGAGTCCTGGCTCACGGGCCGGCACATGGCACATCCAGTGTTTTTTTTTCCCAGTGTTCTGTTTGTGTCTGAGGGCTTCATGCCTCTCACAGGCAGCCAGGAGGGGTGCTGCTGAAACAGGATCACTCATGCGGCACAAGGGGGGGAGAGAAGAGGAGGGAGAGCCGGATCTACCGAGGGAGAACCACAGGGAGAAACGCAACTGCGGCAAACCCTGCACCTTTTAATTTCATCTGCATAATCTCCTCGTCTCCATCCCTGCCCTTCATCATCCCCACTGGCTCCATCTAACCAGCTGTCTCAGAATGCTGGTCAGGGAAACTCAACAGCCACCCAGTCATTCAGCAGATGCTTTAACATTAATGAATGGTTTTCTGTTCCAAATGAAAAACACCAAATGCTGTCATCACACACACACACACACACCAAAGAAACTGCTTTTCTCAGCTTCATAACACAGAGCTTTAAGCTGTGCTGTCTATTGTGATGGGGTTGTTGGTCGTCCTTTGACGGAGAGGGAGTGAAAAAGAGAGAGAAGAGATCCACATGCCTGGAGTAAAGGCATAGCAACAAATGACACAACACACACTCAGCATGACACCAGTGGCACAGCGCTGGTTAAAGACAGAGGTCATTTAAAAAAAAAAAAAGAAGAAAAGTAAGGGCAATGGCAGGAACTGAATTTTAAAAGGAAAAGTTTCCTCCAGCTGACTAAAGTAGCAAAACCATCTCTGACAGTTTGAGTTTTGTTCTTCATATCTGGATGATAGAGATACATTTATACAGTGGTAAAGTTTCCACTTAGATCAACTTCATATAGTAGAACATGGAGCATCTTGGGTGTAAAGTTATAAACCCTGAGCTTTTGTCTGAAATGTGGAGCCTCTGAGTTTGTTTTTAGCTTCTGGTCACACACACATACAAGTGTGTGGGTGTCTATTTCATAATATATATATATATAATTTGCATTAGTCTATTTAAGTTTGGGAATATATGCAAGTGGTCGATTAAAAATATTCTAGAGATACAAAGGCAAAGGGAACAAACTATGCAGACTGCAGCAGACTGTTGCATGGGATGTTTGCACACTCTGCCATGGTGAGACAAGAAAAACCCCATCATCAAAGCAGGAGCAAATACAGCTGATACAGAGACACCCCAACTTCACATAACATACATGCTCTCAGCATGGTGGCATGGTAACACCGTGCTGACCCCCACAGAGGCCCCTCTACAGGCGTCCCACCCCCTCTGCACTCACACCACTGCAGCCTACTGTAGTTTACAAGACGACTTTAATCCCCCAGAAAAGACTCCAGGGAGAGGTTGGTGGTTACAGCTGATTTTCTTTCTCATCATGGTGAGACTTCACCACTCGTCCAACCTGCATGCATGTGTGTGCTTGCGTCATTAAGTGTGTGTGTGGTGCAGTGAGATAAGGATGCAAGGGAACCACACCCTCACTAACTCAGACGTAAACAGGTACAGTGCACACGGCACATACCAGTGGAAAAACACATACAGAGCAGCGTAGAAATGTCCTCTGGTAACCCCTCTGCTGTGTTGTTGGACTCTGGTATGATTTAGATGAATGAGCCCCTCTCTGATTATTGCCATAGAGAGCAGACAAGCTTCAGGCTCTGGGGGCTAGGCACAAAATGAGCAAGCACATTAATCATACTGTTGCAACAAAGGAAACAACACAATAACCTGTGAAGCAGCTATTCGGTTAATAATAGCAATATCAACGAACACTGTCCAACGATTTGCATGCAACTGTCCTCAGGGTGAGACAGCACCACAGCACCAGGCTCCTCATGTAATTAAGTAATATTATTCTCCTCATCTCATCACAGAAAATCCTCTTTTCTGAACTCTCCCTTTATTTTCATCCTTATCTCAGTTTTTCTTTCCTGTTGCCTTCTTTCACTTCTCCATCCCCTGCTTCTTACATTTCTCTCTCTCCCCCTTCGCTTGCCTCCTCTGCTGGTGCTGCAGCAGAGAGAATGACATCACCCCCTCGCTGGTGGACTGCAGTGTGTGCACGAAGAGGAACGTCTGAGATCTACGTCCCGGCCACGAGGATCCTTTACAATGTACAGCTATACCTGAAATATCATTATTGTCACGACAGGGTCGATTGCGTGTTTGTGAAGACTCTGAATAAAACCAGATTGAATGTGTGTGTTTGTGTGTGTAAAGGGGGAGCCAGTGATACTGGATTGCTGAAACCAGACTGACGATCTTAAAACTGAGTCTGTGATCTAACTGTAAAGATCCGCATTTGAGGACGTGTTGTTCTGTGTCCACAGTGGGACTGAAAATGGATGTTAGAATTTCAGTTTGCTATCTCTCCATCTGTATGAAATATTATGTAAACCAGTCCCTTTCTATATATTTGCAGAGGCTGTATACACAATGTTGCAAGATATCAGATTATCCAGTCATCACAACACAAACATGTTGTTAAATGTTTCTATGAGTTGCAAGTAGACACATAGTTGGGACTTGGATGCAGTCTACTGACTCCACAGTACAATGACCGACAGTTTCTCCAGCTCATTTATTACCATTCGTCACTGCTTTACATATGTTGAGTTATTCACTTAAGCCTATACCTATATCCATATGGATCAAGCAGAAGCTGTTCCCCACTTGCAGCTTGAATTTAAGAGAGAGAAAAGTTTTAAAAATCTAACCACTAACACTTATAGGATCTACTGTTTGAATGTGTCCTTACAGTCTAGACAGGTCACATCATAGTCTAAAACTGCACGCGGACTCCTTTCAAAAGACGATGCAATCGAGACACAAAGCCTGGAGCTGTGGCACCGAATGTCGATGAAGGAATCTCAGCCAAAGATCAGGATGGTGTTTCTGGGATATGGACGAACGATCTGCTTCAGAGAATCTCAGTGTTTCTATTAACATTAACATAAAATCCACAAAACACAGAAGCTCTCCCTCTCTCTCTCTGACACACACACACAAACACACACACACATGTGATGTTGCAGACGCAGCACCAGGTGTGAATCATAAATACTTGAAGTGCCACCACAGCTCTTTGTGCAGCCAACACAAAGGTGAAACTAAGGTGCGTATACGTATGTTCAGGACGTCACTATCCTGCTTTACTTGCAAAAATGTCCTGGACTTTAAACATTGAATGGGAAAGTGCTCTACACTCTGCCTGCTGTTTTTCTCTGCCAAACTCTATATCCTAATGTCTTTTAACTAAACAACATGACTTGAAGGTTTATAGACATTTTAGGGGAACACCTAACAACGGATATGGAAATTTCCTGCAGGGTGCTTAAACAGCTATTTCATCGCCCATTTCTGCTGACTTGCATTTACTCTGGAAATTGATTTTCTTCTTCTCTGTCCTTTTTTTTTTCTCTTGGGCCTCCATCACCGCATTCTTCTCTGCGGCTGTTTGAAGAGGTAGAGCAGGCTGGGGCTGTTTCCGGCTACGGCGATCTAGTAAGTGTAGAGTCGGTCAGACTGAGACCCGTGGGACTGCTCAACCCTGGACACATTTACAGGAAGCGAGCGAGCAGGGCCACTGGGATGAAACTGTTACATTCCCCCCATTAAATACTATCTCTATGTAAATCTGTCTGTCCATCCCACAAATTGTCCGTCTGCCTCTATTCCCTGTATGAAACATCCAATTTTTACTATTTACTTTCTCACACTCCCGGCCTCCCCCCTCTCTATCCCACTGTTTGTCCCTGCCATGCTCATTGTCTCTTTATATCTGGCCCTGCTGCAGCCTTGGTGCCTGTAGATGAGATTGTCATGGTTACTGTGATCTCTTGTGGGGATGACAAAGAGGGTGAAAGCCATAAGGTGGAGATAGTTTGAAACCTATGGAGCATAGGACCAACAGATTGTAAACATGCTGTTTTACTGCACAACAGTATAGTCAGAAAGAATAAAAGCATTTGTGGGGACAGAGAGAATAAATAAGAATATAAGTAACTTCTGTGGAAATAATGGACTGTTCTTGAATCTGTAAAACTAATGTCTAGCTCTGAAATAAGTAAGATCGCATCAGTAAACTCATGAACTTCGTATGACACACGAGAAAAGCAACTAATATTTTGAGATCTTGTACTTTGATTTAAGGCTTCTTTATTACATTTTAAAGACATCAGATCTATTTATTTGACTGCTATAGTGGCTCACTACTTTTTCAGGTTAAGAATTTACCTATATGACTTTCAATTTGTTTATAGAATGTGGTCTATTATAAATGTAATCACTTAACAGTAAATATAAAAAAGTAGTTCCACCTGCTACAAAATGCTGTTAAAGCATCAGTAAATGTAAAACAGGGTTCATACTGATGATTACTCTGACCTTTCATTCCTTAATAAGGAGTTAAACATTAAATTCAAGACTTGGATGCAAGACACTTCCCGTTGCTCAGTCATACAAATACTGTCTGACTACTTATACTGACTTATGGCCATGTTTTCCCCAGGGAACTGAAAAAAAATACTGGAAAATGCAAGAAATGAAAAGTTTTGAATAAACTTTTCTGACAGAATTGTAAATTGACTGCAGGTCATCCACACACTGATTGACTATAAACACCACAGGGACAATTCTACAAGTTGCATCTACAGTAAAACCTCAAACAAACTTCTCAAGCATCTTCTATCACCTCTGGTTAACTCCCGTTGATATGAAATTAGCTCATGTTCAAATCCACGTAGCCTTGTGATCATGTGCCCTGTGTTGCCATTAACTCTGCTGGTTTAGTAGATTAACAAGTCTATAGTCTTTAGTGAAGCCACGCTGAAAAGCATCTCATTAATTGACCCGCTAATCAGTTTACTGACCTATGGTTTACTTACCACAGCTAATCCTGGTTGACATGGTACAATCTGAACGTCAAACAGTGGAACAAATAGTCAAAAACAAGATTAAGGAGGAAAACAGAACATGACACACACTCAAACCAATACGCACAAATCACTAATCTTAGACGCACACACACACACAACTTTCAGAGATACTGTAGAGTAAATCGAGCAAATGCAACCGTGGATTTTTTTTATACTTGAACAAAAACAAAAAAGACATCAACACAACAATATTGATAGAGAAGCTCATTGGTAGACAAAGTTATATGAAAAGAGAGAGAGAAAGTGTAAAAGGGAAAGAGTGAGAGTGTCGACGGAGGAAGATGAAGAGGAGACGGACAGCAGGAGAACAGCAGAGTTTGTGGTACTCACTCCAAAAGTGACGGTCTTGACTGGCATGCCTGTCGGCCCTCCACTCTCTCTTTCTTACGTTTTCTGTTTCTCTCAAACACACAGCTGTCTTTTCTGCTGCCCCCTGCGAGTGCTGCATGAGGAACCGGGCACGCAGACCCCCCGTCCAACGTAAACACCAACACGCACACACCACACATGCACACACGCCCAGACACACACTTGAGTAAGCATGGTGGGTGGAGAGACCGGGGAGGGTGGGGGTGGAGGGGCCCAAGGGTTTATCTCTGGAGGAATGCTGTCTGTATCTAAAGACACACATTTCACACACCACCAAAAACAAATGGGTGCCCCACACTCGCCCCACAGGTTCCCTGCCAACATCCTGGCTACTTCTTTCCGTTTTCCCTGGTACTTAGTCGCCCTCTACCTCAAACTCCTTTAATTTTTCCCTCCTCCATCTCCATCTTTCTTTCCTTCCATTCTCACTACACTCTCCACCTCGTCTATCCTCTTCACATCTCAGGTTTTGTTACACCCCGACACTCTGTGTCACCCCAACTTTATCCGTCCTTTCTCCCATCCCTTCTTCCCCCACTTGTCACACCCATCGCTTCGTCCCCTGTATGTTTTGTGACACTCACACAATCATTTTTTTCTTCACGGACCAGGCAATACCAGAATAACCCAGAGTTACTGTGGAGAATGGGTTTGTTTTTTTTGAGTGGGTCTGTTTCGGTCTGTGAGGTGACTTACAGTGACAAAGCGCCTGGGAGAGGGGGTGGGGGGGTTGCCACTGCCCCGTGACAATGGGCCAGACACGCGGGGGGAAAACGGAGGGGCCAGCCTCTGAAAAGGCCCTGCCTCTTTTAATAAAGCGTCCGTCATTCCCCGCTTGAAAAGGCCTCCTTTTCTCTACCTCTCCCCTCCTCTCTCCGTCTCCTGGCTAAATGCTGGGAAAAGCACATCGATGCCAAAACCATGCAGAGAGATAAATGCTCGTTGGGGAGGGGGAGGAGGGGAGGTGTGTGGAAAGGAGGCTACGCACTACTTAGTGCCATTGGACCGTGACCTGGGCAAAACATCACGTGGGACATCTCTCCTGTCCACAGCATTGAGTTTGGACAGTGATGAGAGCTCTGCTGCCAAAGAATGTGAGGCATGGGTTTACAGACACTAATGTCCATGAAGACATGACAAATTATCCCGTGGTCCTCTGTGGAGAGGGACTGCATGTCTTCCCCTGTGACATGAACCTCCTCTGGCTCAGCGTTCTTCTCCACTCTTCTGAGGAGAACTTATCAGGTCTTAAATGATAAGAGCTTCTTAAGGTGTGGCACAATCAAGTGAGTGATGATGGACGTTTTCTCAGGAGGTCAAGCTAAAAGTCCTCCTCCAATATAAAATGTGTTACTTCACTGCAATGATGCAAATGTACAGTTTGGCTCTAAAATGTTCTTTCACATCAATCTGTAAAAGGAGGGAGATTTCCCCAAGGTTTCTCTATGCTCACCCTGAATCTGAGTGTAAATTGTGTGAGACAAAAACTATTTGGGGACTGGTCTGAAATACAACTTAGTAGTGAAAGACACCTTGGCTGCGTAGAGATATGTGTCAGGAGTCAAGTGCACATTAGCACATTGACAAGGTTTATTCTGGTTGTATTCCCTGTGTTCATTCTCTTTATGTGCGGAGATGTATTCAGTTTGTCTGAGCTAAGATAAGTGTTTGGCAAATGTACTGAAGAAGATACTTGACTTGTCTGAACTCAGCACAGAAACAATCTGTACATTTAGCATGAAATTAATATTAATAGGCTTAGGAATAAACTATTTTGATTTACTTAATGTGCTAATGACCCAGATAACGACAGACACTGGAATCCATTGTTGCACAGAACATGGACTGTGTATTATGTTAGTTTGTTAGGAAGGGATCTTTTTAAGACATAGTATAAACAGGAGGATTGATTACAACAAGCAAGAAGTGAAAACAAAAAGCTAACCTTCAAACTTTGTATAATCCTAGAGTCAAGGTTTTTCATGTGTAGAGAGGAGCAGATGACATTTTAAGAATTTTGTAGGTAACTAATTGCACATTTTTATGGTAAAAATATCAGGCATAACTCATCATTCACAAACATGTGTATAAATCATTATAGGTCAGTGAAATATATTGTCAGGAAGAAAAAAACCAGGGTTGCATATGATGCAGACTGGCTGCTCACAGCATCATCATAGTATCTCAGCTGTAGCTCGGTGCCAGCATGGAGTCTAATATATTCTCTTGAATAGACGGGAGTCTCACTGTCAGTCTGTGGCCCTGTGTTGTTTCAAGTCATTATAAAGTGCAGGCCACACTCCTGTCTTTTTGTAACAGGGTTGATTTAGTTTTGGTACAGACGTGCCCTCTGCACCCGGTGTCGAGCCCCTCTTGTTGGCAGGATAAAGGCCTCCAGCTTTCCACGTGTGCCGCTTGTGGCGGTTTATTGCCCATGTTCTGACGGTTGTGGTAATGGGGGTGGGATCAACATAAACACAGACAGTCTGTCGGCTGTCTTTCTTCAACCTGTCACATTCTTTGTCCTCCTTTGGCCTTGATTCTCTTTGCCTCTAACACGCTCACATGATGCCTAACACTGCACAGATGAAGCATCAAAAATAAAAGTGACATCTGGGTGGCACAGATGAAAATCACTCGTCCAACACCTGCATCTCAAAGTGTGCAGCAGGTCTGAGCTCAGGCTGCAATATTTCATGCCATGTTTGACGCTTCAGGAAACCAAAATAACAAAGTTCCTGGCTGGGATAATGACGCAGGTTGGTCAGATCACTCTTCAGTGAAAGTTAGGGGAGGAATGCGTGAACACAATAATCGACACACTCACCAAGCCAACAGACGTAGGAGTAAACAGGCAGCGGCAGAGAACATTATGCACATGGAACTGGATTTGATTAATTTGGGCAAAAAGGGGGAACATTTCCAGTGTATTGTGTAAATAGACATATTAACAACTCATGTGAAGATGCAGGTTCATAAAACAGAAAGCAGGTGTAAGATTATTAAATTTAGAACTAAATATTCTATACTATATTGTTAATGATGTTTCTAAATGTTAGATTGTGAGGATTGGCCAAACGGCCATCTAGTGGCAGTGTGACACTCTGAGCCTGCAGCAGCTGCCAAGGAGTGTATGGGCTGGGCTGGAATGATTACTGCAGCCCTGGCACAAAACTCACTCTCACACACACGTCTGGTCTCTGAACAGTCAGAGACATATTTTTAAAAGCAGCCGGTGTTAAACACACACACACACACACACACACACACGTACAGTTTTTAAAGCAGCTGGTGTTATAACTGCCTTCACTTTGCATACAGTTTACATATCACACGTCAGAGAAAGCGGCTCAGCCACTTACAGTGTATCATCATACATACGGTATATAAAGAAGCGTCAACAAAAGCACATGCGCCTCAGCGTGGCAAAGGCAGACTGACCTGTGGAAGACAAAAACAGGGAGTTAGAAATAGTCGGACGATGGAGAAGCGCTGAAAAGATGAAGGCAATAGAGGAGAATGACAGCAGCAATATGTCTGTGCAGGGTCAGGCTCCCATTCATCTTCATAAGTGGGAGAGGTATAGATGGGGAAACAGAGTGAAGATGTGCAAGATTGAAGGAGAGAAAGAATCGCTCTCTTGTATTTGTATGCCTGAACACAGACTCCATCATATAAAACAAAGGCCTGGACCAACTGGGCTTGAATCAACGTCAGACAGGACCCGAGCAGCCAGACCATAATTCAATCAGTCTGGTAATATACGGAGAGCTGACGTTTCCAGACTCAATTCAGACTTAATTTACTGTCCTCAAACTATGAGTTTCAACCTGCCGCTAACTGCATGACTCTTTTAACCTGGACAAAATGCTATTGTGCTATAATGCTACTAGAAGATACTCAAGAAGCTGAACTGTACTTTTCCCCTTGAGGAACCATCTCTATGACATCTGACACTTTTTGGTCTATATCAATATTGTTGATGCTTTCCAGCCAAAAAACAATGAGGTTAACCCCCCTCACTTAAAACAATTGAAAAATAAACTTGTAACTAGCAGTAAACATTAAAGCAAAGCAAATATTTAATTTACTCGTCATATCAAATTAATCAATTAACTACAAAGGAAAAAAAGATTCAGATATAAATAAATGCAAGTTATGAAACTTAGTTAAAAAATAAATATATTAACATTAAGTAATGCAATGTGTAGGTAAGCCTGTATTTTTAAAAATAAATTGAATGAATGAATGTGATAGATAATAATGATAGAATTAATATCCTCAGCTGACACACACATGGATATGAAAATATCAGTCATCAGTAATTAAATCCGTCTGTAATATCAGCCTAGAGCTGATGTACTGGTTCGGCTCTGGTGCCAATACCTCAATGTAATGTCCATCAGACGACACCAGTCATCTGTGAGAGGAAAAAATATCTAAACAACAACTTAATGTCGGACCCATCGTCACCCAGGGTCCTTTGCCTTTCTGCATCACATTGTTCACAGTGCAGCTGCTTTTGAGTCTGTCAACTAACAGTGTGTTTACCATTTATATGGTGACAGTGACATTTCCAAACATTGGTGTGGACGTCACCAGCCTCATTTCTCACCACGGAGCAGCGAGATAAACAAGCTGCAGAAGAAATGATGAAAGAGGAGATCGATGGAAAGAGCACGAGGTGCATGGCGCAGCGGATTGAGAAGGGTGGACGTTCTGGGCGCAGTGGTGACTAATAATAAATAAATGGTAGCTTTGAGCGTGTGTGTGCCACTGTGGATGTGTGTGTGTGAGCGGCATCTTGTTCCCCAGTCTTGTTGACAGTGTGATGGCAGCTTCATCCGCAGTTTTGCTGAGTCAGATACTGATCTCTCCCTCTCTCTCTCCCTCTCTCTCTCACACACACACTATCACAATGTTATCTGCAGCAAAGAGGCATTCAGACTTCAGTGTACAGAAAGCTCTTCATTAACAAATAAATACATATTTGATGGATCAACCATGCTGCTCTTCACTTGAACAGTTAATGTTTGCTGCCTTGGGGCCAGCTGCAGAGCTGCCTGCTGAATCTGAGATAGACGTGTTAATACATATTGAATATATGCAATTAAGTGATCAATCAGGGCGAGGGAAGTCAAAGGCAAGATAATACAACTGACGCCAAATATTCAACTGCCTCTATTCCACTGCTGCCCTGTACACAAATTCAAACTCACGCTCACAAATGCACACTCATGTACGCATCAACATCCACACATCCAATCATCTACAGTGCAATACATGCAGATGCATAATATACACTCACTCATGGTCAACACACTGATAAGCAGTTCACAGCAACCTTCCTTCCATATGCAGGCATTCAGTCGATGCAGCGGTATACTCAAACTGAACGAGCAAGTCCGACCGAGTTCATGTTTGAAGTTTAGGACGCGTGATGTTGGTGTGAGAAGCTCGTCGTCAGAGAGGCAGGGGCTTAAATAAGAATCTTTCTGTTAGACACTGGAAATTGCAATCAAAGATTTAATTATACATTAACATTGTATAATCTAAATGTTTTCTTTAATAGAGACCTATCTTTGTCACATTAACACTATCTGCACTACAACCCCTGGTTGCGATGCATCATATACTGTATATAAAGATGGGTGACATGAAAGCTGCCAAAACGTAAAGCCTAATTATCTTGATCACCCACTGGTGGCTGGCTGCAGAATAGTACATAGAAATAAACCCTTCTCCTCCTTGTTGGTGGATGGGACTTGGGCCAAACCAAATAGTGCCAACACAAGATGAATAAATTATTTCTGAAAGATGATTTCTGTCTTTTGGGTCATGACAGACAGCTGATATTGACTCAGGATTGGTGGTGTATTAGCAGGACTTTAAATCTCTGCTTCATTATCCCATTATAACTCCACATGACATCATTGGTGCAAGATGGCAGCGTACGCATCCAGGATATTCTGGCTTAATTTCTGGACTGAGGGAGGAAGTGGAGACACATTGTCCATCTTTAGAGACAGTATATGGGCTGTATATACCTTACAATTACTCTATATCAATAGTTTTTCATAACCACAACACAATCCTCCAGTATCAACCAACATAAACTTTTTGTTCGAGGTGTAATGGTGTCAGACTGTAAAACAAAAAAAATACTACTATGCTTGGAGGTTTTTGTTCAAACAAGAGAAAACTAGTTCTTACTAGTGTTGGCAGGTTATCATGAAGAGCTAATAAATGTCAACAAATCTCTAACCTTCTTTAACCATTATTAATATTAAATACAAAACACAAAAATGTCACAGTATGGCAGGTACAGGGAGCAAAGAGACTTGATGTCCCTGTTCTGGTCTCCGCTGAACATGAAGTTTTTACTTGAGAATGTTTTTCACACAGATTCTCAGTCTGTTCCACAAAGCAGATTCGTCCTGGTCATTGTTAGGGTTTCTTTTAGATGCTTCTGTCTCGACCCCCCTCGCCAGTCAGTCAGGTCTTCATCACTGCTAATGCGGACGGTGTGGGAGCAGGAATGTGGAGAATATTCTCGAGAATTTAGATCTGGGCGCACGTACTTTACACAACTGACCAACCTGAACAGAAAGTACACTTGCAAAGGTGTTTCCTACGGCTTTCAGACTTTCCGACCAGCACTTCTTTTGGAGTATACATTCACCTTTATCATGCACTCTGCGCATTCACCTAAAACACATGCACATGCCCGCATGCATGCACAGTTTCAGTCAGTTTCTCTCTCTCGCTCTCTTTTTGTGAAGTAAACACACAAAAACTGATGATAATTAAAATGCAATGGAAGTAAAAAAAAAAAAATGGTGCTGTTTGATTAATCGTTGTAAAACTGTCATGTTTTCTGGTTTAGAAGTTTAAAATGACGTTAAATGAACATAAGTCATGAATGACCTGAAGTCAAATGACGCTGGGTTAAATGAAGATTGAAATAATATTAGAAAAGTGAAATAAAATTATGAGTAAGGTGAAGAAAAAAGAAGGTATAACCTGATATTAGCAAAGTAATAAAGTCTGGACATGGATTCACTTAATCCTCCTGAGCTAGTAGCTCCACACTGACTGGAGAGTTCAATGCATCATAACGTTGATTCGTGACATTATAAATAAATTTTATTTGCTAATCTCTACCCTGAAATCAGTTGATTGGATGTTGCTGTTGAGTTTGACCAAATATCCATACGATGTTTGTTCAAGTACAATGTCACATGTACTTGAAGTTGGAGGAAAAAAATAAACATTTCACTGAACTTGGGATAACTATATTCACTCAGTTTTTCATCACCTGCGACTTGAGTTTGAAATTTGCAACTTTAAAGATGAATTTGCTTATTTAGAAGTAAACCCAGCAAAGTGAGCAAGTGCTGTATACAGTGGATGTGGTCTTTATAAAGCCATTTAGGTTATGGTTACTTTGGATGGCTCCATTGAAAGTGTTCTTTGTAGGCCATATTGTTCCCTTGCGGCATCTCTCTTTTGCGAAAAGCCCGAAAAAAATCAGTTTCTTGTGGGTCAGCGAGACGGGGAGAATCCTGCTCTCCTGTCTTCCTCCTAAACTTGGTATCTGGCCAACTGAGACATTATTACACGACTTTTGCGGTGTTGAACAATGGCAGCGAAGCCCCCTTCTACCTTTAATCTGAATTTTGTGAAGCTGGTATCAATAACCCTGGGACAAAAATGAGAGTTACAATATCTGAATACGCAGTAGCCTTTCACATGTAAATTAAACTCTGCCCCCCTAGCCGAAACAAATTACAGCCAACTGCTGGTGGCTGGACATGAATGGGCTTCCTAATGTAGTCTGCATCTACAGTGGGTTGGGGAGCAGCTGGAGCAGAGAAACTGAGACGGGGGAGAATTTATGTGACAGTGCAGAGTGTGACAGTTTGTTTTTTTTTCATATTGAGTCTGCCACGCAGCCGTACTGTGACGAATGGGGCTTGGCTCCCCGAGCATCTGTCTCCGAGGACTCACTGAGGGGTAATTAGAGCTATGGGATGATAAGGAATATTCTCCAGGCCCACTGACTATTAATGATGGCAAAGGGGACGGCGCCTTTACACAGACCTCTGACATCTCACAATTCTGTTACAGGAGCGGGCGGGGTGGGATGGGGTGTTTGATGAAGCGTTAGATTTTTGTGTAAATTTGAATCAGCCTTCTGGGAGAGAGTCGTGGTTTGTGTGACCAGATTGAGGGCTGGTGAGAGTTACCTGGCTAAGATGCTGAGTAGACAATCTGTATGATACTAAATGTTTTTGGACTAAACCCCATTCCCAAAGCTGAGAAGAAGAAAACTTTGCTGGAGGGAATTTATGGCATATTTCAATTTAGGTTTTTATTTCATTCATTGGTTGCTAAGATCTCTTAACTCAGCCATCTTTCTAAAACCAGATTCAAGTGTATAACAGTTAATAAGTGTTCAGAAGTTTTAAACTACCTTCCAGGTGAGTCACCAAAACAAAGGCTGATGGTAAAATCATTCTCTAAACTGTCTTTCAAAAATATATTTGTTTACAATAGATAATACAATGGTTGGTTTGAACATTCAGAACACAAACACTTGTTGACTAGTAATTGTTAATTGGGGATATTTTCTGTGGTTAATCCAAACTAGTTCCCCCTGACCTATGGTAAATGCTTTAGTTGTGAGTTGTAAACACAGTTTGGTTTTTAGCGGCAATATGAGCATTCTATGGCTTTACTTCCGATTTAAAGATAGGGTTGGTTATCCTGGACTAGCTAGCAAGGGCAGGCTATGCTTTTGAAACTATGTAATAGATTCATCCCACCTCCTCAAATTGGACGTGTTGTCAAAGCTAGGCCCCCAAAACATGTGAATGTGCACTGCCTGTCAACTGCTAGAAGACGCCTTATCCTTGACGAGTTAACTTTAGGCTATCGTCTAAGCTTTGGCGATGTATTCCCCTCTGACGGTTGAACACCCTTGTACTGCAAGTACAACTTTTTTTACAAGACAACCATTTATTATTAGCTATCAGGATGTGAAAGGATTATTTGAAAGGATTTCAAATAAGATAAACAAGTGTTTTACAAACAACCCACTTACCCCATCTTTAAGAGGTTTCGATAATCAGGCTAGTTCTAACAAGTTGTCTGATCGTTTGACCCTTCATGTTTGTAGGCTTTGTGACTTTTGCTACATTCTCAGATTTCAATAATTATTCTGAGTACAACGTTCTCTGTTCAACTGGTTTAAATGAAAACATTGCAATGATTGTTTGATGGCAGCACCGGGGCAGTGCATGATAACGTTGAGAGGGATGATGATTCAGTGTCAGTCTTTACTAAACACTAGTTAGAGTAGCAGACCTCCTGTTGTCGGATCTGGATTATGCTGCTGTTGTTTTCCACTGCTGTGTTGGCTCAGGGCCAGTGAGGGGGATCGGGCTCTTCAGGACGATCTATCACTGCACCACTTTTTTCCTCTCTCTATCTGGACACATGCAAAGTGTGTGTCTCTCTGCTCCCGCCCAGCGATCGCCATAATTCCTTCCCAAAATGACACAGGACCACCTTACTCTATCTACGACCTTCTTGCTGACTTCTATGGACTTCTACTAGACTGGTTCTGCAGTTATAACAGGATGATGTTTAAATTCCTGACAAATAAAGAAATTAAAATATCATCTTTCATCCACTCACCCAAAAGGGAAAAGAAAATTCAGAAAAAAAGAATACAATTGCCCAATGCACACACAGTCATGAGCATCACTGAGGGAAAGACGGGCCTCCATATTGTTGTGTGTTAGGCCAATGGCGGTTGACGTACTTATCCACTTGCCTTCTACGTGTTCTATTCATTTCGTGTTAAATGTGTTCACCCAATGATGCTCCGGAGTGTTTGGGAGCAATATGGAGATCGGGAGAGTAGGTTAGGGAATTTAACATGAGCGCAAAGGGAGGGCTAGGATCTGAGGGTAAGTCATCAGGGGCTCGAGTCGTCTGGAACAAGTTTCCCAGCAGCTGTATTGCAGCTTAGATGATCTCCCCTCCATCGAGCGACAGTGGATTCAAGATCATCTGTTAGATAGAGGTGCAATAAAACCTTTGGCAAACGTATCCCAGACTGTTTCAACTGATAACACCAGAGGAAACACAGGCACAGAACAAGACAAACACTGACAAACACAGCAAATACACAAAACGGCCACAATTCACAACACTGCACACATCAAAAGGCTCGGGCAAAGACGAGGGAGAACCACAACATGTACAGCACTCCACAGGAAATCCACACAAACACAGACTGAAGCACAGACACAACACAGACACTCAAATCATACTTTGTGGTGAAGCAATGCAAGGACGGGGAGAGAGCATGCACACAAACACACCGATAAGAATATAGACGTTGACCATCCCACTGCACGCACACGCACACGCACACACAGTTTCACTTTCATTCACTCTCATTAACACTCACACACCTTGATTTAGTCCTAAACACGAACACAGTGGTACAAATGACACAAGCATATTGTATAAATCTGAAGAACCCACAGGAAAAATACTTGTACAACTACTACTACTATTGAATATTATCACTACTATGAACCTGTGTTGCATGTAATACTTGGTGAAGCAGGAAAACGCAGACGTACTTGAAACTCAAGTCTATGGAAATTACATCAAAACTATATTTTGCCCGTGGACTCTTGCCGTGTAATATGCTGCTTGTCAACATTAAGTTCAGAAAAAATCACAGACACCGATATAGATGTGAATATAGATACAGATACACACTCATGTCATATAGAAATGTGTGGAACGCAAAACAAAATTAAAGGAAACCACCAAATGAAGAAATTAAAATCAGCAAGTTAGTACGATACATCGAGCAGGGACAGGAACAAAGAAAAAGCTCCAGCCTGATCCCACGACACCTGATTGAATCAGCTCACAGCACAACAGCAACACTAGAAAGTCAAAGGAACCAGAACTACGATACCATAAGCAACACACAACGAAAACAAGAGAGATAAAGATAAAAAACAACAACAACAGCAGAGCAACAACAGTAACACAAACTGTAAGTGACAGGTACAGGATGGTCATAAATACAGTATATATATATATATACACATATAGATATATAGAAATAGGAAAAGCCAGATATACGTGTTGCAGATATTTACTTCATCATCATAGTGCCATACTCCTTGGCCATCCGGCATCTCAGAGCTCACACTACTGTCCTGATCGATTAGCCAGCGATGCACGGCGTGGGCCTAAAAGGACATACGACATAAAGACAGAGCCCGGTTAATCGCAACAGGGAGAGACAGAGGGATGGAGAGAGCACAGAGAGAGAGAGAGGAAGAGTGAAATGAGAGGTGGGGTAGAGGAGAGCAAGAAGACAGACAGGAAACAATGGCAAGGAAATGAGGAGGATTCAAAGAGGAACAGGAACATTATTTTAGAGAAATAGGTAGGAAACAAGGTGGAAGAGGGAAGGAGAGGAGCCACCCCACCTCACCTTGTCCCATCCCACCCTGCTTGTCCAACCCCTCCCTCCCTCCCTCCTTCCCACCCTCCCTGAGAAATAAACTCTCTCTCTGCAGGAAACAGGTCGGGTTAGGATGAGTGGTATGAGTGTGGGAGCAATGGTGGGGCACGAAACATCACGAGCATCACGCATACAGTGGTGATCACCGGGCGGCGCCACACTGATGGTGATGGAGGAGGAACTGTTGGAAATGTTGATGGTTTGTGGCTCACGGATGAATCAGCCATGTCTCTGTGGAGAGCCGCGACCTACTGGATCGATTCCTTCATGACGCGTCGGTACGAATAGCATCTGGACACAGTAGTGTACTTACCCACAACTGAGATGTGCAACCACACAGGCACAGTACAAAACACGACATAATCACATCGTTAAGTCAATAACACAGAAGAAAAACATACAGTGAGGCCACATCTGACCTCTGACAGAGAGACATTGATAAACAATGTATGTGCTTCTGTATTCAGAAGAGTTTTACTGCAAAGAAACTTAGCAATTTTCTTCATAACAGTGCGAAGATGGATGAAGATACAAAGGGCACGAAGAGCAGCAGGAATTGTTGGAACAATAAAAACAGCCAACAAAAGTCTGTCAGCATCAGAAAATAACCAGATTAAACCAATTTTTGCCCAGATCTGCACAACTGTCTTCTCCTCTCCGCGAATCACAGACAATAAAACTCGCAGACGTCACACAGAGAGACAGACAGACAGAAACACAGACAGATCAAGTCTGCTTGGACTCCCTCGGCTGAAATTCAGATCAAACATATACACAGCAGCCAACTCTGGCCCCAGTCACCCAGAAACACACACTCACACATAAGTGTGCGTACATGTACACACACGTACACACACACACCCATCTGTTACTCTTTGACTGTTGTGTCAGCACCAAAAAACAACCAAACACAGCTCCTTTTTGTGACGCTCGCTGCCCCGCTGCGGAAGAAATACTTTGCACAGGGGTGAAAAAAAAAAAAAAATCGCAGCATCACAGGATTAATTACCCTGTCATGGCCGCGACTGCACTATTTACTATTACTTCACACCATCAATTTCAGCATTCGTGTTATATTTTTAAGACGCAGCGATGCGGGCTGTCAAACGTTCACACTGCAGAACAACATTTATTTCACACTGAAGGACCATTTAGCACATGAGGAGAGGAGGGAAGGAGAAAAGTGCAGATTGGCTTCTTTTACAAAGAACATGAGTAGAGAGTGTGAGGATATTACAAATATACTGCGTACCCAACCTTAGGGTCAGCTGATGAATTACGACATATAGTCCAACCACATATATTGGCTCCTTTAAATTTTTTCCTCATGTAAACCTAATAAAAGTGTTTAATCACACATAATCCTAAATCCTAACCTAAAAAGCATTTCACAGAGGTGAGGAACAGATCATGTGACATATTCTCTTAGGTTTTCCTCATTTTTCAACACATCATAAGGACAGAGATACAAGATCACACACAAAGAGGGAGAGGGGGCTTCTGGGTCAGGCGGTGCAACGCATTCGATGGTGAACACATTGCAGGGAAGTGGAGGACGACACACAGAAAGAGTAGGAGTCACCTCAAGGGTACAGTGAATCAGTCGGTGACAGCAGAGGCCAAAGCCTCTGTTAGGACGCCCGAAAATAGATAACACAAGCAGAAGGGGCGACTAAATGTAGAACCAGAAAGCACTGTAGGTATTTTATCCTTTTTTAAACTTTCTAAGCATAAATTTGCACTTTGCACGACCTTTATCTGTGAGAGGTATTTGTAGCAATACTGTCATGTGCATGTGGCCGTGTGTGTGTGTGTGTGTGTGTGTGTGTATGATGCACAGCAGCGTCAATCCCAAAAGAGTTTGTGGTGAGTTACAGAGCGTGTCAGCTTAAAAGAATAATTGGATTAAGTAGCAGACGGCTAGTGATGACAGGGAGAGAGGGATGAAGAGTTGGGGGAGGTGGAGGGGGGGAGCAGGGGGAGGCAGAGGGGGGGGAGAGGTGCTGATAAGGGGTAACAGGCCATGTTGTGTGGAGCCTGTTGGAGCCTCTGGGCAGTGAACAGACGAGCCGAGGGAACTCAAACGGTTGTGATGTAGATTAGAGGGATAAAAGGATAACACTCGTACTCTCTGGACAACTAAGCGGCAGACTCTTGGCATTCGGTCACACTCTACATCAAACTCCAAGACAAGCACAAGACAACCAGTATGAGTCATGTACAGAAGAAAGAAAAAAGGACACCTCATTTTGTCTCTGCTTGCTTTATGGGCTTTTAAACCTTCGCGATGGCCTCCGGAGCATAGGGCCACTTTGGAGGCCACTATCTCGCCACATTTGCAGCTTATCCTGCACAGTGTCAGGTACAGAGGCAGGGCGGAGGATAGAAGTGAGGACAGGAGGTGAAAGAGAGAAGTCAAGGAATGTAGTAGGGGGTGCGAGAGAGAAGTGAGATTTCATGGTGTTTTTCATTTGTAGCAAGCATCATTGGTTCTATGTACAAGTTGTTCAGTTACAACTGTGAAATCCACGAAAATGCTGAAAAACGCAAAAGTGGTCCCTAGATCCAGATCGCAGATCGTTCCTTCCTTCTCCACCTCCATACCAATTTCATGGATATTCATTTTCTTTTCCTTGATCAGTCACAAAACGACAGTGTGTTACTCCCAGTGGCCTGAATTAATACTTAGAGGTTTTTTTTTAAATTTGATATTTAATGCTTATTGATCATCCATTTCAAAAATGGCCCATAGGTTGTTCTATTGACATTGTGATTATCATTATTATTATTTGTGGAATACTATATATAATTGGTTGAGTGACTAGGTTTCACCAAACTGAGAAGCATTGTGCACTGAGCTTTCATCAGAGTAAGTGCTCCACAGGGAGAGAGCAATGGACCTGCACTGTCTCCATAACTCACACTCGCTCTGTGAGAAACAATAAGGATCCGATGCACAAAAGACTGCAGCATTAACAACCAAGCACCTCTCTCAATCAGTCCAGTTTATTTTAGTCCTGCACTGCATCCAAGTCTCTCTCCAGCTCCCTGTCCATAATCATCAAGTGCAGGACAGACATCAAGTAATCAAGCTCTGATGTCATGACTCAAACTAGGCCAATGCCTGGCTATTCTTTGTGAAAGGCTGACACAGTATGTAAACGTAAGTGGACCACTACTAAATTATTCAACTCCTGAGAGAGAGAAAAAAAATATGACAAGATAGCATCTCCACTCAGGTGGCGGGGCGGAGTGTGAGTGCATCATGAAATCACACCTGATTTATCTGGTCTGCAGTCCTGATTTCAACGTGATTCCACTGAACATGTCAGGAAAAAAGAGAAGGCGTTGGACAATACATATTATTGTCATGTAAAAAATGTTGATAGCGATTACAGAGAAATTCCGCAAGACAGAAAAGATGCTATGAAAGGAAAATGTATTAAAAGGTATATAGTATAAACTACAATTCCCAGTATGTAGAAATAGCACATTTTAAGCTTCAAACCCAAAGGGAATTATGAGTATATAACAATTTATTTAATAACTGATGGGTGATTTTAGCCTCTGTAAAATGTATATCCCTACACTAAGAGCCAAAATGTTGATGTTAAGATATGGATAAGAAACCCATACTCCGCCATTCCTGGTATATACAGTATTTTATATTGTAACTCAATCCTGGCATGGAAAGATATTCAACTAAATAGTTTAGAAACACTATGGTGCATTATAAAAATAGACACTGCCCACCCCCCTAAAACAATGGTTGCCAGGTTTTACATGCAAGTGAGCAGGTGTAACTAAGTGCACATATAGACAAGGAGAATAAAGAGAAAACAGAGTTGAGATGAGGAGATCACAGCCTGTTTAATAAAACATGGCAGAGAGCTGCCAGCTCAGATGGAGATGCCAGCTGGGATAAAAGAGAAGGATGGTGCAGCCACCTCCACCTATCACCTCTACAGCCTCCTTTCTTATCTCTCTATCTGTCTAACTCTCCATCTGGGTTCACAGTCACTCTGTATGAGCATGTGCACGCTCTTCATCCTTTACAAGAGCACCTTGCAAGAAACTCTGAAATACTTATTACCACTGTAAAAAATATATTATACAGTATATACTAAAGCGCCTACAGTGACTGTGTATGACATCACACTTTAATTCATCACTGCCCCATAGTTACAGCAACTTTAAACCTCTTATAACATAAGGTGCGCTAATTTCACAACGGCAGCAAGTCACAGTTATCAACAAGCATGTGAACATAATGTAGCATTTGGCAGCTAAAGAGACAGATATTTCCACTCATGAGTTAAAGAGACCAAAAACAGAGCTAAAAGGAGAATTAATATTGGACATTTGTAAGGTGGACATGGACATGAACAACTTGATAATAATGATGTTGCTGCAGATCTGCTGGGATGTATGATTAAGGACACTTGCTATCACATTCATCATATGAGCTTTAAAGGTCCAGTGTGTAAGATTTAGGTGAAAGGGAACTATTGGCAGAGATTTAATGTAGAATAATCCTCATAATGTTTTCACTAGTTCGTTTCATCTAAATTGTATGAATTGTAGTTTTCTTTACCCCAGAAAAGACCCTTTATATTTAAATACTTTATATTTACATCTAGGGGACCCTCTCTACAGAGGCCGCCATGTTTTTTTACATTAGTCCAGACTGGACAAACTAAAACCTTTTGAGTTTTTATAACTGAAGCTACCACAGGTTCTTTTTCGTGTTTGGAAGGAGAGGGTGAGGTGAGAGGTGTTCAGCTGCAACATGCAATTTCAACACTAGATATCACTAAATTCTACACACTGGACCTTTAAACTGTAAGGTGATAATAAGTTGTGTAATGTGGGAAAATATTGTGTCTCCTGCTGTGAAAGAGGCAGAAAACTCTCTTAATGCAGGTTGAAGCAAATATCCACGAACGGGTTACATTTATTTTGTATATTTAGGGTCTTCTGTGATTTAGACCTCAGTTTTCCAGTCATGTAATTTTATAGTGAAAGATGCACCATAATTACAACCATTACAACTTCATCTTATTTATTTAAATTCCTTAAAATATTTATTGTCTGGCCTCTATTTAAGGTAACTCATTCAGCTCCCTCAGAGAAACAACCTAGAAAACATTAACGCACACAAGGTCAGACGAGTCAAATTAACTTCCGCCTCAAAAACAAAAAAGACAAAGAGCTCATTAGAAGAGAGGAGAGCATGTCGACCCTCAGCAGGATATTTGCTTAACAAAACCACAAATTACAATCTCCTGTATTTCAACAACAATAGATTACACAGGGGCCAATGGATTGAACTGTACTCAATCCCTTCCCTATTCCCCCTGTTCCCATAGTGTGCTCAGAGTCTGTGGAGGTCAGAGGTCATTAAAGTAGAAAGATTAACATCACAGCGCACAGAGGACACACCACTTTGATGTTCACTGCAGTGCAGACAAAGCACAACCTCTTCTGATCCTCAGCTCTGTTTGCAGCTTTCTTTGTTTTCCTCAGAGGATGGTGAAGGTTTGTTGAGGAGCGTGTTTCAACTCAAGAAGCTTTTCAGAGTTTCTACCCACAGAGGTACACTTAATGTTTATATGGCTGCAGCAAAGTTACTGTATAGTAACTGAGACAAACCAACAAAGGGATTTGTTTGATTAATTGAAACGGTAACAATGAAATTTCAGTGTTTACTGTATTCGGAGTGCTGTGACGTTGAACTATAACACAACATGGAGCGAACAATGTTTTTTGAGAACCCCTGGGACTTGTAATGTTTGGAGTAAAGCTCTGTATAATAAAGACGAGATAAAAAGAAAGAGAAGGCATATACATGAACAGTATGAGGGAGAGGGAAGCCAGTTGAAATTTCTTTATGTGTTTTATCAATGACATTTAGCTGTAACCCCTGCCCCTCCCTCCTGCTTTTCTCCTCTTTCCATTGAAAAGCGTTGCTCTTCCATACCAGACTATTTTTATCCAACATTGCATTACCATAATAAAACACATGCATGAAAAAAAGATAAACTCAAAGAGACAGCACAGCCAAGAACCTGGATTTGAGAGGCTTATTTTCATCTTTCTTTCTTGTCTCCTATTCTTTTATGTTGCTCTTTTCTTTTCGCTCAGAGAAATGGAAAGAGACATGCCTTTTCTTTCAGCCCCTGCTTCATTATGGTGCTTTTCAGGTCTGCTCTTTTGTATGGGGCCAGCCCTGAGCTGTGCACGGGCATAACAGAGCAGCCGGTGGATTACCCACACTCACGTCAACACTCACGACAGAGCCACCAACCAGTCCAGCCATCGACCCTGCCAAGTGTAGCATGAACGTTACATGCTTTAATAAGTGTAGCCAAAGATCCATGCCAGGACTAAACCAACAGGAACAGCTGCTGCGCCGCAAATATCAGCATAGACAATACATCTAGGTCTTTAAACCAGGGCACAACTATCATAGCACCGGACAAAATATATTGCGGCCCAGTGATAATCAGCATGCACTCTGTAGTCTAGCCACAGAGCATCATGTCTCAAAACCGAACGCCAATAAGATTAGACGATTAGAAGTGATACAAGTAATTGTTTTGACATAGAAAAGCCTGAGGTCATCGTCTGCTTTGGAAACAAAAACGCAACATGTAGTGTCGCTGCTTAACATTAGACCTGCAAATATACGCCTTCAAACAATGCATGCTGGTACAAAAGATCTGCATGTATTCAGAGGTATAAGAAATTATTCTGACAAACGTGGGATAAACACATCTGGTGGAGACTGTACCAATTTACATGTATTTTTCTATAAAGTACAACGCTTAAAAAAGAGGGTGGGGGGTGACCTTGTGCGAATAAAAGAATTAAAGTTGCCTATTACCGCAGTACACAACATACAATATTGACAGAGTATACTGCCAAACTTTGCATATATTAATAATTTTGTGGTTAGCATGTGTTATGGTGTTAATTACTTTAGTCACATTAAAGTGATGAGGCTGCAGCAGTGGGTTGGGATGTCGCATTTGTCTTCCTGCATCACAGTACGTGATTGTAAGGTTTCATTTATTATTACCATTACTACTCTAGTATGTCTGAGTAGAATGTTCATGTGTGCACACTGTATACAATATGTGCAGAATAGCGCTGCAGGTTCTGGTGGTCATCCATCAAAGCTGCATCCTCCTGGGACAGAAAGACAGATGCCACCTCTCTCACTGCTACATGTAGTGCTCATTAAAGCCCTTTGCTGTGGTAGGAATATAGTCCTTCAATCTCACCTGTATGAAGTCCTTTAAATGAACACACACACAAGCACATGCACACACATCGGGGAAAAGTTCATACTCGAATTGGTTCAAATTTAAAATATAAAGCGCATTAGGCCATCTGAAATAGTGTGATCCAGTGCTGATCCAGCAGAAGGCGCTCACTGTCATCTTGACATATTATTTCAATCCCTCTTGACCAGCAAAGCAAGTCAGAAGTTATTTTGGAACAAAATGGAGGATATTGGACGGGTTGGAGGGGATTATTCATACATATTCTTCTTGTCAAATTAGTTACTGAATTCTATATAAGGCACTTATGTCAGAATTGTAAAGAGTATAGTGAGGAGCCTTGTTGGCTGTAATAACATCAAGAGCACAGATGTAGGAGCCATATTGTACTATTCCTCTATTTTAATGAGATCCCATAGACTGATTACAACTACTAATACTAGGTGTCATACATACACACACATATATGCGCATATACACAGATACATATGTATATACACACAGTTATTAATCATAGCGACACTGGCTACACAGGTCTTTAAGACTCCACACCCACATATTGGGTTTATTTTCACACGTAATCTCTTCAGCTGCAACCAACACATCACAACATTATTCATATAAAAAAAACATGCTGTGATGTGTATGAGCGTTGGAGTTAATGTACCTGAAGTGAACCCTAACCCAATTACAGAGGAATTTTCAAGAGGCAGTCCCGAGACTGTTCACACTGCAGTGCCATAATGTGGATGGGCAATAAAACAAATGGCTGCTGCACAGCTATTAAGAGAAAACTCCTTGATCGTTGATTAGATTCACAGCGGAGATATTGAAACTGAAGGGGAATATTCTCAGGAGGTGAAGACAGCAGCCAGTGAGCTGTGAGGGTGCGAGAGGAAGAATCGAATCTGTCCTATCGTACAGGAAAAAAATTGATTTCCCAGCACAAACTTTAGGGAGAGAAACGGTGATGAGCAGAGGGAATTACATCTGAACATCTTTAACGTACAAGCTTGGTGTGAAGTAATGAACGTTCGCACTGTAGTTGTCTTCTGATTTGCTAACTTACAAGATAATAAAGATTAGTTATTCAGTGATGTTGAACTACACAAATCAGTGTTAACTCAGTTTATTTAATTTTTTACTTACAAGAGCTACACAGGATTCAAAGTAAGCTGATGACTTTGCTGAATAAACCACAGAATCTGGATATGATTGTAATCAGTAATCAAGTATTTTAAAAGATGAGGACAAAAGATGGCAGCAGACTATCATTTAAGAAACACATATAGAGTGCTATTTATAGCAAACCAGGAAAGGCGGAAAAGCTGCTGTAGTTGGTGTTAAGATTGATTCCTTGATTCCTTCCCTCCTTCCATCCCTGCCTCCTGTCGTTGCTGACTCAGCCCTCAAGAGACTCCCCCATGAGTCCAGCCCTGGCTTGGTTTCAGTGAGGCTGAAGTACTGTTGCCAATGGTAAAGATTTGTGCGCATTTGTGTACGAGTGTGCCAGAGTATACACGCTACATGGATATGTAAATATGCTCTAGTGCTACGAGATTACTTTATAAAAATGCACACACACGTTTTATCAGTTTGTAACACTGTGCAGGGTGAGAGAGGAAGAAATTATGAAAACTGTGGACTGCATCCACATCTTTAACTTTTTTAGACAAGACAATAACACAGCTGTGATGACATTTGGAAGTTTACATTTTGAAAGCCATGAATGCAAATTTGAAAGCAGTTTATACTGTCGCATTTAGCATTTTAAATTTGTTTTCTACTGAATCCACACTGAAAAAAAATGACAATGTAGATTTTTGTAGTTTGGCTCTTTTTGCCTCAAAATATAGGACATTTACACAATCACCATTACACATCTTTTTCACTGAACCACAGTATAAACACACAGCACTGATACACATTAATCACACAAACACTCAGTTGGGAAAAGCAATTACAAGCCAATACACCTCTCTTTCACTTATCCGCAGTATTGACACGCACACATACACACACACACACACACACACACACACACACACACACACACACACACACACACACACACACACACACACACACACACACACACACACACACACACACACGTTTGCACAGCTATTCTTATTAGGACTTCCATTCATTGTGAACAGCCTAAGCTAAACCTTATTACTAATCTTAACCATGACCAATTCATGCCGAACCCAAACCTGAAACAATAACCACTGTTCACATCTCACCATTAATCATAACCCGGTGCTCAGAGATTATGTTTCAACTCTTTAGGCTTTGGTCCCCATGAGGTCTACTGGTCCTGACAAGATCAGTGTTTATGCTGGAGAAGGTCCTTAGGAGGCAACACACACACACTGTTGTTGAAAAGCCATTTTCTGCATGTTCATGAAGAGGGCACATTGAGTTCCTTACTGCAGCTTATTCTGTAGTCAGCACTAACAGCACGTGGCTTAAACCTATACCCATGTGCACCATAGGACGACACACATGCACGCACACACGAATTAATTCACCTCTGCACATGCCTGCACATATGACCCCACACACACATAGAGGGGTCTAAGTAAAGAGAGGTTTACACTCATGCACAGTCATACAAAGCAGAATGCATCTAAAAATAGCACCCCACTCTGGCACCCCCACTGCAATCATTATTCCTTTCATCGTCCTTATCAGCAGCATGGGCTCATTCAGTTGGTGGACAGTCAAGCCGCTTTCATGGAGCTTTCCTCACCTCCCCATCGACATACCCCCCCTTTCAATTCTTGTCCTCCATCTCTCCTCTGTGAAATTGCCATCTTGGATCCCTAGGTCCCTTCCCTTCCATTCATCCCCCCTTTTTGCTCTCTGCTTAGCGGGAAGCACCGATGAGTGACACCCACTGCAGTGTGGAGAGAGAGAGAGAGATGAAGGAGGACCCACTGATACAACAGATATAGTGACATCTACCACAACTAACAGCAACAACAAGATGAAAAAGAGATGATGAAACAACAAAGAGAAGAACAGGCGTAAAAGGTGAATCCCCACAGTGCACATTTGTAACACGCTGCAGTTGTAACCTGTGATAATGAGGTCACCAGTATGTCATCTATAAATCCTGTTTTTGGCAGCAACCTCAATCAGAAGGCTTATTTCCATTATCGATCAATGTGCTCATTGTTTTCTTACTTTAACACCTAATCTAATCCGAGATTGATGATTCAATAGTGAAAATAGTGAGAATTTCATGTTGATTGTGACATTCATTTGTTTTGGGTCCAGCAGTCCAGACTAGGGATGTCACGATATGAAATTTTGATGCCACGATTATTGTCAGAGGAAATATCACGATTCTCACGATTATTGATACTATAGAAGGAAAAAGACCCACAACAAACAATATATAGTGAATAATATAGCTAATGAACTAAAATATTTATTATTATCATCAATAATATCCAGTTAGTTTTTATAGCGTTACGTTTGGCTATTTAAAAGTAAATTATGTAAGCTATTTTATTTAGTTGACTTATTGTGGAAGGTTGGTCAGTGAATTTGTTTCCTGTCATCATAAGCAGCGTATCTGTATGGGACTTTTATTGTGAAGGGTCACCGATGGAATGTCCTTATTATACTATTACTACCTCCAGTTTAGGTGAATTAAACTCCTGGCCATTACATCTCCAAAGCCATTTTTTAGGCGTAAGTCCAGAAAATCTTGACCCAACGAGTCAAACGTGTTCACAACAGGAAAATGTCCGGAGCATCCAGGTGAGAGGTAGCATCCTTGTAGAGCCAGCAGGAGGCAGCACATCGACATCAGCGATGGTTCTTATCAACAAAAAAATCTCAAAACTCGTCTCGTTAGCCGGGTCATCTTCTTCATCCAGAGATATTTGTATTATTTTTGTTTTTTTCAGTTCTGTGTCCATGGCGTGTTAGGAATCAACACAGTGGCTGTGAATTCCTCATGTTCCAGACATTTTACTCAGGAGCTGCGGGAAAACACTAGAATGTCTGGAACAAGTGACTCAGACATTTGTGTTCTCACATACAGCCCCTCTGGAAAATTTCAGGATCCCATCCATGATTCGAACCAGTAACCTTCTTGCTGTGAGGCAACAGTGCTAAACAAAGTAGCAGTGTCGGAGCAATAACTGCTGCTAGAAAATGGCAGTTGACTAAGACATTAATGGATGAATCCTTCTGGCTCTACACCTGAAAATGAAGCACAAGAGCCACACAAATGCTGGACTTGGTAGTCCTAAGATTCATGCATGACTTGTTGGGATAACTTTTCTTTAAAGGCTGATTGCCTTATCTCTGTAGTGACCATTTGGGAAAAATCTTCCAAACTCTCAACCCCCACTATCAATCAACATCTAAATTAACTTTCCTCTCACATAATTCAAACAAGAGGAGACATATACAATGAGACCTCCCCACTGCTGCACACCTGTGGCCTGAGAAAAACACACTCCTGTTCTTACAAAGAGACACATACCAACCACAGAGAAGTCCCTAACCCTTAGGAAAGCCCTCAGAAACAGGAAGAGAGCACTCAAGCTGGGATTTGATGGGTGAGAGTGGCTCAAGGGGGTTGTTAAAGCCGACAACACATAAAGACGTGCACATGGAAAGGCTTGGGGTCAGTTCAAGGACTAAAAGAGAAATCAAAAGCAGGGGAGAGTAAAAAAATGTGAGCGTTGTATGAAAGCAGAGAGCCGGAGAAGAACGAAGAAAAGAAGCACAAAAGAGAGGAGAGAGCGGAAAGGTTTGGATGTGATGAGAGCGAACATTGTATCTGAAGCTGTGCACGATGAGTGGGTCAAGAGGGAGTAAAAGCAGAAAGTGAAAAGGTGACACACTGTTGGTCCTGCTGAAGGAACATGTTTGTACTGGGAGGCACAATGTGTGGGAAAAAATCGGAATAAATTAAGAGCAAAAGAACAAATATTTTGGATTGAAGTGAGAGGGACGGACATATCAAGCATCTGCTCAATAGTTTCTCTGCTCGGATTAAAGCACAGTGAAACAAATCAAACATCACTTTAGTGTGATAATCAAAGCAGGAGAGTCCCACTCAATAAAACTACTGAATGAAGTAACTGTTTCATTTCTCCAGCAGAGTCGACATGTTACAATTCACTAAAACTACAATTACAGCCCTACAGTTGTACTCATGTGAAGTCATTGTGACCTTCGACCTCTGAAATCAAATCAGTTCATCTTAAAGTCAAAATGACAACTGGTCCATATTTGAAGAAATTCCCTTCCCACATATTTGCGATATCATAATCTTTGACAACTCAAAATCCAATCTGTTAATCCGTGAGGCTAAGTGAAGATTTGTGCCAAATTTAAAAAGACTATTTCGTGGCGTTCTTAAGATAATGCATTCAAAAGGCAAAAACAAAAGTTCTCAGAGGTCACAGTGACCTTGACCTTTGACCAATTAGATTCAGGTCATCCTTGAAGCTAAGTGAATTTTTTTGCCAGATGGGTGTTCCTGATGTGTCACATTCGTAAGAACATGGGGTCACCATGACCTTCAACCACCAAAATCTTATTAGTTCATCTTTGGGTCCAAGTTAACGTTTGTACCAGATTGGAAAGGATTCCCTTGAGGCGTTTTGGGGATATCATGTTCATAAGACCAAAAAAAATCAGGTTTCTGAGGTAACAGCAACCTTGACCTTTAACCTTCAATAAAAATCTAACCAGTTAATTCTTGGAATCAAGGGAACATTTATACTAAATTTGAAGAAATTCCCTCAAGGAGTTCTTGAAACAATGTGTTCACAAGAATCAGACGAGTGGACGGACAAGCTGAAAACCTAATTCAGCCACAATTTAAGATGAATTCAACAAACTCTCCCTCTTAGTGTACAGTGTTTCAACAGTCCAGCAACATGAAGGACAACCCATTGTGTAAAAATGTTGGCTGCTCTATTCCTTCCACAGACGACAGGCGGACACACTGCTTTAAGAGTGCTGAATGTATAAAAGGCCTCAGAAGAAACGGCTTCATCAGCATGTTAAAAAACAAAGTCTATAACCAGAAGCATTGCCTCAAAATAGTTTCAACCTTAGACAGCACATTGGCTTCCATTTTGAATAAATGGAGCATAACAAAGGGATGGAGAGCCAAGAAGTGCCGAGCTTCATCCCCAGCATCCTGAGCCCTCTTCAGTGCCATCATCCCTCTCTCTGTTTATTTCCTTCTCTTATTCAAATGGCCACTCCGTCATGCTGTGTTATTAATCTCTGTCACACTCGTCCTTCTGCCAGTGATGCTGGACATGTGTTCTCTCACACAGGTGCTCTTCACGTTTCAATACCTCTGTTTTCTGTTTCCTATTTCCCACTGTCCCACCTCACCACAAACCCACCTCTTCTAACAGTATATGCAAATATATATTGAATGTATAAATCCAATTTAAAGGTCAAGCCTGGTCATTTTCATTAGATTTCTGTTCAGCTAATCTCATCAGATAAGCAAAATCAGCAATGAATTGATCGCCCTAACAAGTGTGTGTGTGTGTGTGTGTGTGTGTGTGTGTGTGTGTGTGTGTGTGTGTGTGTGTGATGCCAAAGCATAACAAAGTTATTCCTCTAATCTCCATTGTTGTTTTAAAACCATAAATAAGACGCCGTTTCACTTCATTATCATGCACATGGGCAATGTAGTTTATTCGGAGACCATCTCACGCTCCTGCTGCCAGAGGAGCAGCAAATGTGTCAATAAACAAATGCAACCATTTCCCAGCTCTTTAAAGAAACTATTTTATCTGCCTTCAGTCAGTATCGAGGACTTTTTGTTGGACTTGTCAGTAAGGGGGGGGGGGGGGGGGGGGGGGGGGGGTGATGTGATTATCTTTGCAACATTTAGATCTGCATTTGGTTTAACGTTTGCAATGACGTTACAAACTTGCATCACAGTAAAACTGAACCATTAGAAGCGAGAGAATAAGAATAAAAATTGGAAAACGACATGAGGGAGAGAGTAGAAAAAAGGAGGTGAGGAGATGTTTGAACCTGAGAGAACAAAGTAGCATCTACACTTTTACTAAATGGACTAAGAGGTTGAATTGATCTCACACATGACCTTTCACATGAACAAATCCGTGTTCATGTATATGAACATGCTCACTGGCTGCAGTCCAACAGTAACATGACCATAATGTTCCATGTTGGGGCAGTATTAGCTACAACATATAAGCTCAGGGTAATATAATATTCTCATGTGAGAGCGATACTGTGTGTGGTTTATACTGTTGGAAAATATTGATAGAAAGTATTTCTGTAACACACTACTTAAGATTGTGTGCCTGCAGATCCTCCTCCTCCACGTTTTTTGTAACTTACATAAGTTTAAACCAAAAATGAGCAAGAATAACATCGACACAAGACTGTAGGAGTGAACTTGATAAACTGTAGCAACAGCACTGCTAAACACATATCATCATAAATACAACTGATAGAAATGTATTCAGAGTATCGATACGACAGTTGGCTCTGTCATGGAAATGAATCTCTTCTGCGGCTCATAAATGCCTCTGCATCTTGAGAGCTGGAGGACGGAGCTCACCTCTTCCACCATTAAATCATTCATGACCCTGCAGTGCTGTGGACCACACCGTGCCAGACCTGCCTCCACCAATCTGTGTCTCCGCTCTGACAGCACGCACACATCACTGGACACTCTGTTTTAAGCTCTGCACTAAAATCAGCCTCTGCAGACTGCAATTACAGATGTTCATCCAAGCAGGCACGCACACTCACAAACACTCAGCGTTTATTTGTGTCTGTGTGCACCTGTATCTGCCGCTGCCCTCAGTGGCAGCATCAATCCATGAAATGTGTCAAAATCTCCTCCTCATGCTGACGGTCCCTCTTTCCCTGCACCATCGATCAGCCACATGTCCATATTCATGAGCTGCGCAAAGGGTCTGACATGTCAGGGCACCGCAGCACTCTGCAGAGGGGGGTTCCCTCTTATCCATCGTCCTCCCTCCTCCCGTAAGGTCGTCCCCCTCCTGCCCAAAATGTTCCTCCACTTATTAGGAGCTTAATGAACCTGCAAATTCCTGTTGCTCCTCAAAAATCTGCCCGATGACTTTGTTGAATTTTGTCCTCTAACAAGCAGCCAGCTTGAGAATCACCCCAGTGAGTGACCCATGTTATCTATGTGGAGATGATGGAGCGATATGAGGCAGGCACAGAGATGCTGATGCACCATTGGTCTGACAGATGTTTCCCACATGACAAATAAATCAGATGGTGTGGATCATCTATCTGCCCACCCTTCAACTGTTTCATTAGGATTATATTAGTACCATCAGTGACCTCACTGATAATTATTTTTTAAAGTGTAATACAAACACTGTTTCATTGAGGTTTTTGAAAGTGATATCAGATTTTCTAACCTCTTCACTCTGAATTCCATCTCTCTGTCCATGAAGGCGATGACTGAACAAGTGCAGATATGCTTAATGAATAATTGATGACTCTGCGTAACAGTATTGCAGAACAGTGTTGAATTGCTGCACTAGATCATAGGGGGAGGCGGGTGTGAACACAGCCTGTGTGTGCACTGCACACTCGGCTGCTATCTGGGGCAACGTGCGACTCGGTATGTCGGATAAAGACGGAGTCCTCCAGGCATCCCAGACAAAACAGCACTGCACAACACAACAAACAGTTCTCTGTGAACGCAGTGTGAAGCTCTGTCCTCTACATTTCCTGTCCTCTCCCCTCTGACTCTCTCGAGGACCGTGTCTGTGGATGACCTTTGCACCAACTGTCAGCCCGCTGACTGCATCATGCTGTGCTGTCAGCGAAGTCACAGTGAAGTCAAACACAGATGAGATCATAACCCTGCTCTGGCCAGCAGAGGGAGCCAAGACCACCTCATCAGGCACCTGTTAAACAATCCATCTTTAAGGCAAGAATTCATCAAATCTAATATTTACCTATTTTAAACACCATTTTTAAAGACATGCAAGAGTAAAGACTGATTGCCACCAGTGTCTTAGAGGACATCTTTGTTTTGACATCACAGTCCTCCACTGTTCCACTCTCATCCTCGCTCCTCCAAGCTTTTCTGCATTTCTCTATTTTCCAAGTCAGGGAAACACATCTGAATACTTTAGACTCATATGCATGCTTACTCCAATTCACACAGCTAATACTGAAATAAAAATGTTTTTCTCACTCTCAATGTTGCATCCAGGGCATTTCAGTTTGCATACACAGGTGTCGAGGGGCCAACGCGGCCATAAATGTTTAAACTTTTTTTTATGACCACTCAACAGGACCCATCCAAACTAATAGAGTTGGATGAAATAAATGATGACTTTCACTCAACAGAATGCTGCTGGTCGAACATGCCAAAATGTCTCACTCACACATACACCTCTGCTCAGTATCAGGATATTCTGAGCATATTACATAACAACCACAAGTGTGTAAAACCAGGCAAGTGAAACACAAAAATAACCCTGAAAAAATGAACAACAAAGAAAGCATATTAGAAGAATGTATCCTGGAATGATGCACAACTCGATGAAATAAATGGGTTTACATCTGCACAATATTATGAGAGGGGGAAGCTGCAAAATAAACCTTTACTGGTGTGGACTGTATGCAAGATTGTTTATATGATTAAATCACCCAACTCTGCATGTAACTTACATTAAAATCATGATACACACAGCTCCTGTTAAATATGGTTTTGAAGATGGACGATGTGAGTACGAGGGCTCACAGACAGAGGTGGAAATAAAAACTGTGAGTGAAGTGTTTGAGTGTATTCAGTTTCACCGACTCAGCAGGAAGCAAGAATAATGCAAAAACAACTGAAACAGATTGACAGGAGAGGATGTGGTGCAAGAAAACTGATGAATGATGGGAAACATTTTTTAAAGGAAGTTGCTTTAGTTGCCTCCTGACGACGTACAAACTGATCCTCTACAATCCTGTTTGCTTGAAGAAGAGACAGAAGAGAAAGAAAATAAAAAGATCTGAGTGTGGACAATGTCTTAACATTTCATAATGTGCGTTTTATTCCTTAATAATTAACATGGTTGAACGAATGAAACGCCAATAAGGCATTGTAGAGTGTAAAATATATTTCCTCCATGGCTACAGAAAGATGATTGAGACAAAGCATTTAATAGAACATCTACATGTTTAAGGCTGCAACTAATAATTGAATTATTTTCTATTAATATGCTGGTTATCTTTCTTTCTATCTATGATTAACTGATTCTGAGACACAAGGGGGATGTCTTTTAATGTCGTCTTTTGTCTACAACTCAAAGATTCTTTATTTGCTTTAAATTCATTCTTAAAATTTTAAGATAAAAAGTTTCCCTCACTAGTCGAGGAGTAGGGACAGAATATGTCACACAATGTACAGATTGCTGAGGCAAATTCTGATGTGCAGATATCAGAACCTTCATCTATTAAATCTTATACAAATGACATTGATTGAAATGTTTGATGCTGTGACACGTAAAATCACTGTTTTTTTGATCTGATTAAAAGATTGATGGTCCATTATTTTCAGTTATGGATCATTTCCACTCTCAACAGGACGGCTCTTGCTTTTCTAGATACACACAGATAAGTCACATGTGAGTTCTATTGCAAAGCTTAACACAGCCAACCTGACTGTTTACACACTGCTGACCTCAAGGTTTACAACAATACACTTTAATTTTAAAATAATTCTTGAGATCCATGACCTTTTCAGTCCTTCAGTTATTACAAGACAGAGAGAGGCTTAGCTACAAAAATTTTTAAACATAAGATAAAAAGCATATATAACTACTGTAAATCAGTCACAGAGTACTTTTCAATAAAGAATAAAATACTGACAAAATACTCATTGAAGATTGAAATAAAGTAATTGAATAATTAGGGTTAGATGTGTTATAGTGTTAAATGTAAAATAAAGAAGGAATTTTCTTACATTAACAAACTAACCATGAGATTGTGGATGTATTCATTGCTATTTATGACTGATTTTATTGTAACACCACTAAATGCATTCTCTCTCACACGTCTATTTACGTCAGATACTAGTGTTTCACTAATGTGTGTGTGCCTACAGGGCAGCAGAGGCCAAAGTCACTGTGCTCTATGCTCTGACAAACATTTTCTTCATTACCAGTCCCGCATCGCCTCAAGCTCTACTATCTATTCTCCTTCACTTAGTCTCTGCAGGGAGGCAGCGGTGAAAAGAAGAGTGGCTGCAGGAGTGAAGGGAAGAGGTGAAGAGCTGCCACTTTATGCAAGAGTTGGAAAAAGAGGCAAAAAGAGATGAGGACATGATGAACGCGGCCAAATGTAAAAAGGATCCAACTCCGGCCGCCAATAAAAATGAATAATTCACCAGGTGATCTTTCTGAAACTGTCAATCTCCACGATCCCTCTGGGATCCAATCTGCATTGGAAAAATATTTTTAAAAAAGAGCAGTGCTCAAATGTGGTGACCTCATGTAAATGAGCTATAAATTGATTTTTACTGCAGCATGTGGTCATACAGGAAATGCAATATGTATGTGTGAGCATATATACTGTTTGTGTATAGGCAACAGTTAAAGGACAGTGTTTCTGAGGGGAGATAATTAGAGCTGGTGCAGGGCCAGCTGTCAGGTGCTGCGCAGGGTCAGGACACACACACACACACACACACGCACGCACGCACGCACGCACACGCACACACACACACACACAAAAGATAACATGATATATTCAAAAGAATATTATTTAGTTATATATCTGCAAAGCGAAGAATCTGACTCTGGGGGAGAGGACACACATGAGAGAGTAAACGAGATGATGTCAGTGTTCAAGATCCTCTGTCAACACTAGGTGGCGACATCCAACTCTCCCACAGAGCAGCACTGTGCTGACTAAGGACTGTGCTGACAGTGAGATGTGCATGTGCCAACTCTACATACATGTGTGCTTCCATGTGATGGAGTGCTAGGTAGGGTTGACCTTGTGAAGCTGCTGCATACAAGTGGATTCTCCTATTGTGAGCCGATACTGCCCCAGTCCTCAAGGACCTACCCCCTCCTCTTTGATCGAAACTGATATAATATGAAGGGGAGGGGGTGGAAATGCAGCTGAAACAGTATCTGAACAAATATGTTAAATCCATCAAAAAGGTTTTTACAAATGGTAGAAGTTGATGATTTCGTATCTAACTCCTCAGCCCTCCCATTTTGTTTTCCTTCCCTGCCGACTGAAAACATTGGGGTTGTGGAACAGTAAGAAGGACTGATGCTCCATCCCCCCCTCCTGCCTCTCTCGGTTGCTCACTTAATCTCTCTAGTTTCTCTCTCCCTCCTTCTCTCGCTAAATGGGGATCCATAACATTTGGTGCACACTCGGAGGCTGAGAGAGAAACGAAGGAGGTGTTAAGAATTAAAGGCATGATCTTGCAGTGTTGCAATGTGCTGCAAGTAACTGCGGCAGCGAGAGCGAGGGGGGGTAGGAGATCTGGTCTATAGTAAAAGCAGGAGAATTGATTATCGGACGAATGGAGGAATGTACGCAGGGAGAGGGGGAGAGAGAGAGAGAGAGAGAGAGAGAGAGAGAGAGAGAGGAAGGGGTTGGGCACCTGGCTCTGCATCTGCTCGAGAAAAATCTCTGGGGTCAGCCAATTAGAGGCTGGGTGACACCACTATCCTCCCAGCTACAGCTAGTAAATCCTGCGCCACAAGACAAGCCACGTGCCTCTGTTCAATGAACGTGTGAGCTCATACTCAGACACACGGGGAATTGTAAAGACACACACACACACAGAAGAAAATTCAATTACACTGTGAGACTGGCAATTTTTAAAACAGGGACAGTTAAGTGTTTAAGTACAAGGGTCACCTGCTTTAATGGCAAAGAGGTAAATGGTCATATCCTGTACCTGTGACTGTATTCAACCTTTGACAAGATGGAAAAACTACTACACACCTACTACTACTAAACTGCTCACCCACATCTGCCCACATGCAGCCATGTAAGAAGTAGCTTTTGGTTTTATTTTATTTGGGTCTTGAGATACACATCTCCACATTTCTGCCTCCACAACAATGCACAACACGTATTGTGCTGTTGCATTATATTTGTAGCAGTCGGAATTGAAAATGTCTTTATATAAGCATTGCCCTGGTTGCTCTATAACACACTGTGTTTTTAAGTGGATACATTTTAACTAATTACTATCAAATAAATATTTCCTCAGTGACAAATATCTAAAAAAAAAAAAAAATCAGAATCAGCTCTGGAGCTTTTCAACATATTACATGATCTTCTCCAGCAAATGGAGACTCTTAAATGTCAACAACTGGAAAAACTATTTGTGCAAATATTTCCATGACAAGTCTGCTGAGGATGATCCAAGTCAACCAAGTGCAAGAATATCCAAACTGTGCAATGCTATGTGTTTTATTCTGTTTATTGTACATTTTTATAATTAGTTATTTCACTGTAATATGACTGCTTCTCTCTATGTTACCATCTGTATCACTGGGACACTTAATTTGTGCAGAGACAACGCTATTGAATTGAATACTATCAATAGCTTCAGAATGACTGTTGTTTATAGAAATATATGTAGTTTTCAATGTTGAGAGCATTGTGTTTAAATATCAACAAATCCTTAAAAAGTTGAGACTTGAGTATAATTGAATGACAGATGCAGAAACAACTGACACTGAATTCTACAGAAGGAAAATATAAGAATAAAAAAAGCAGCATAAAATTCCTACAGGTATTTCAACAGCAATGTTTACATGAGTGACTACAGATGTGGCGTGTTGATCAGAGGAATGGATGAATGACTGAAGGTTTTAAAATGTCCGGTGCCATGTTTTTTATCCTCTGATCAACATTTCACTGGCCATCCTCCCAGAGAGCAGAGCCTCGCTGTGCGTCCTGGGTGGGATGAGAAGTGAAGAGGACCAAATCAAAGTGACACCACTTCTTGCTCCAGGGGATTCAGATGAACGGGTTTACAAATGGCTATAAGCTTTTAATAACAGGTCCATGATGCTACAACGCTGTGATGACACTTGACACAAGGATTAGATGACTCAAGAAATCTGCACTGCACTGCAAGTATGATTTGTCATGAGGGATAATAGAGAGAAACTCTGAGGCACAAACGAAGGCCAAACTAGGACTGGGCGATAAAACTATATCAATAATTATCACTATATAATTGACATCAATAGCAATACATTAATAGTCCACTATATAGCAATATAATAACACACATACTTGAGCTACCTCAGATTTGTTAATTGTTTTGAAAAGAGTTTAGTGCAACAACCTTCACTCAGGAGCAAAAATCTTTAAACCGAAAAGAAACAATAATGTGATGTTTATTGTGAAAATTGTTGATATTGACAATTTTTATCATTGAATGATTTTAGGCCATATCACTCAGACCTAGATGCAATACTGTCATCTGTAAAGGACCGGTCCGATCTGAATCTCCCATTTAAAGCTCCGGTAAACGTGAATAACATATATAAACACGCATTTCGAGACACCACTTTCAACTATGCAGGTTTAATTCAGTCAGGAAATTCAGACCCCAATCATGAACTCAATCTTCTCCAGCCCATCGCATTAAACAAATCAGACATTCTCTATTGTCTGTACTCAGAGAACTGGAACTGAGAATTACAGTCGGGAAGCCGCTGTGCTGCAGGATTGTTCTACTGTAATGTTGGGTTTGGAATTGAATTATTCATCTTCCCTCCGGTAGACACAAAGAAAGTAATCATTGCATCAATCAGGTAAATAAGACACTCGTCACCCAATACAGAGAAGAAGGGTGAAGAGTCACCCTGGGGTCAGCCACTCTCCTGATATTTCAGTGCTTTTTGCCGTCACTCTCCTCTTCTCTGGCTCTACCCCTGGGCTACATTCTTTGAGCCTGTTCACTCATCCTCTTACCAAACTCTCTCATACAATCACACACACATGCAATCCTGTGCTCACATACTCAACACACAACCACACAAAGACACAATATATGTGCTCTTAAATATGGAATCAGACTTGAAGATCATAAGTTGTCCACCTAAGAAAACAAAACATATGCTTAAAATAAGATAAGTTTAAGAAAACAGACACATCCTTCTGTCCATAATCCTGCATATCTTCTAAATGATTATGAACACCATACATCCCATACATGAAGGACAAATGGACCTATGTGTTTGAAATGGACATGTCTCTTTTCGTACATACTGGCAGCATTAAGCACTTAAGAGTGTACTGCCATGCTAACAACACTGTGAGACTGTACTTATGCTACATCCACACTCAAACATATTCATTCCAAAATGCATCAACTCTGCTACGGACACACACGGTGTCCTGACTACTCCTCACTGAGGAAACATTTATTTGAGAGAAATGATTAACAGTTATTATAGTTTGAAGCATCTGTTATTGAGCAACAGGGACAATGCTTATAAAAGACATTTTCAACTAGTCTGGACCAACTGAGGGACTGGTACTGTCTTATCCAGAACCATGCAGCTGTAGCAGGCTCAGAAAGGTCGAAAGGTCTTTGCAAGCATGACTGAAAAGAAAATATAAGACGGTGACAAAATCATAAGGTCAGTAAAAGTCTGTTTTGTATATTTTTATGAATCTATTTTTACTGCAGCAAATCACTTTATTAATTGGTAGGCTGCACAGCTATCGTATGAACCAGTGCGAGGGATGCTGCAGAGTCCAGGGATATCAAGACAGGACTCTGAGTACCTGGACATCAAACCAAGCTCCCCCCATCACACCTTCATGTCCTCTCCTCTCTCATCAGCCAGAAGACGGTTTAAGGGAAAGAGCTCCAGTTGGGTCACCAGAAGCTTTCCTTCTCTCTCAACAAGCTGTCCAGCAATGACCTATCAAATTCCTCTAAGACGGTATCGCCTCATTCTTTCTCATTTTCTTTTACTGTCTCTCTCTCCCTCTCTCTCTTATTTGGCCATGATGAGGATCCATTTCAATAAGCCTGATCTCTCAATTCTTGTTTCAGCTGGAGTTACGTAACAGCCGCACTATCAGAATAACAATTGGGAGGAGAGATTAGCGCAATCGGCCAAGGAGAGAGACGGAGGAGGATGAAGGGAGGGAGGGAGGGAGGCACTGGGAGGAAGCCCCTCTCAATGTGACACATCATTTCACGTGCCGTTTTAACCGTGCAGTGGAGGGACGGGCTCAGACAGATGCTGCTACTGTCACGGTCTTTTTATTGTGGAGGTTTTCCCAAACCTGTCTCTGATATGAAGGCTTTGCTTGAAGCACTGCAGTCCTACGTGTCGGTTCAGCTTCATTTACAATCATCGTCTCTGTCTCGCAGGCTTACGAGCAGAATCACAACAATGGATATTTCTTTCATTAAAGATACATTAGCAGAAAATAAGCAGACACATGTGTTTGGAGCAAAGGAAGAATGAATCACCCCGTCTTCATCGCAATGTAAAAATATCCTCAGGCTTTGGAGTTTCGGGGAAGCCGAACCCCTGCGGAGACGGAGTGTCTGCTGGATGCTTGATGCTATGCAGCTTGTTTATTTCATTGCTTTTTGTATTTTAACAAACGATGGATTTTTTCTCTGAAATCCTAAATGGGTGTGGTGGGGTATCTGCTATGAAAAAGAAATCAGTCAGTCTCTGCTCGCTCATAAATAAATGCTGTTGCCCTGGTAAATGGAGGAGAGGAGAGAGAGGTGGGGGTTGGTGGACTGGCCTCACGTGCACCTTCCATTCCCGTTTTAATTACAGGAGTGTAGGATGCAGCTCCAGGCCAACCTGCCTCAGCAGCACTTACTGTAGAGCTGGGAGCCGGACTCACTGAGACTCATTCTCAAGCTCTATCAGCATGAGTGAGTGCCTCAGCCAGGCTGCTGAGTCATCTGTCTGAGGGGTTCCACAGGGCCACACACACACACACACACACACACACACACAAAGTTGGGCTTCTTAATTAGCCTAGCATAAAACAGCAAATTCCATTATACAGACACAAATATTAGGGATTAATGGCCCTTGGCAGAGATTCCTCAGAAGTCAATATCAAGCCCTATTGAGAAAGAAATGTCATTGAGGGTTGATATATTAAACTTTAAAACTTTCTTTTATAAATAACTAAATAAAAAGAAAATACAAACAAATATAAAGAACTTGAAATATCAAAGAAAACTATTCTTTAGATAAGATCTTTGCATAAATGCTTTTCTGCCATTTATTCCATAAAATAACAGCAATCATATATGCAGACACTGATATGTCCATACAGGGCTCGAATCAGCTGATTTTTATGGGGCGATCGATGATTTGGTCGGGCTCTTAATGTTTAGATTTAGAGTATCATCACTGGAAGGTGTTTTAAGCCATCTTGATCACTCATTAATGTTTTCAAGTCAACTCCATCCTCCCTCTGCTCTTCCATATTCAAATCTCTTCTTACAAACCCAGAGCTGAAACCAACCTCGACCAAACTCAGCTCCTGGACTTAGATGATTTGTAGACTTATTGATTGGTGGAATAAAAAATGTACAGTCAGTTGATTATTGAATAATTGTTAAAGCATTTGCATTTCCTCTCATCGGCTTCTCCAATGCGTGAACGTACGTTTCTCCATTTTATGTCACTTTGAAATCATAAAATATTCAGGTTCTCAGTTGTTGCTCAGACAAAACAAGACATGTCCGACTTAGTGACAATTCATAGTCCAAACCAAGAATTAGAAAACCAATGCAAACCTTGCTGGAAGGACCAATCAATATCCAACTAGAAGCGGCGAAGTAAAAGGCCACTGTTTATTTGTCTTGAACATGATATTAAAGGCACTTATAAAAACTAAATATTTACATGTTGTAGCAGCCAATAATAAAACTAATTATCATCTGCCAGTGGTTTGACCTGGAGAACGACTCATTTAAAATTCATCTCTCTGATCACAGCCAATGAGGAAACAAACAAGCGCTGTCTCCGATGGGTTTAATCACTGCTGCAGCACCCCTAATCCACTGCACCAAACCTGAGCACACACACCGAAACACACACACACATACACAGCATCAACACCTCGACAGCCCTACAGTACCAATCTGTCTCAGACATCGACACATTGACCTCAGTGCAGGCTGTGCTTCTTGTTCAGGCAGGGAGGGTAAGAGATTTTGGAGGGCAGACGGAGACGAGGCTGGGATGCTGATCCACTGCTGCCACTTCTGCTTTATATGAAAAAGGAGATTGCACTTATGATAGCACTTTCAACATCGCAATGTTCGCTTGCAGCCATATTAACTCCACAGTTCTGCACCACGGCTGATTAATTGCCTAAGCATCTATACGACAATTTTTTAAGTTTTAAAAAAGATGCCTGGTGGACTGTGGTCTGCAGACAGCAGCACTGTGTTCCAGACAATAAATAGCAACAAGGGAGACAGACAGTGCATCCTGATCCCGACCAGACTTATTGTTTGATGAGTCTGAAAATCAGAGCCACAGACAGGTCAGACCTCAGCTGCCCTGGCAAGTCAAAATCTAGTGATGATCTTCTGGCCACAGCAAATACAGACTTACATTATTTGACACAATATTATGTACAGTGGGGTTCTTTAAGTCCACACACCCATTCACTTTTTTTAAGAACAATCACCAAACATCCAATGTTTTCAGTTTCTCACAGGTGAGTATTAAAATTCCAGTAAAAAAAAAAACCTATGACGACATTTTACTGTGGTCTTTAATAGCCTAAATTGATTGATACGTTTTGTTATAACATAGATCCAATTATCGAATGCTTAATAAAAAATAAAAAAAGAGTTAAGTAGTAATGAAAATAATAATCGCAGTGCCAGTTCAACAGTGTTAATAACAAGTCAATGAAGGATAATAACCATAATTTTTTTAATCAGACCAGGAACAATCTGAAGTAATTTGGGTGATTTTCATCAACTGTTAAATGATTTAATATTTCTAATGAGAAAAATTGTGGTAGTTCATGTAACACAAAATGTATGCCCATTCAACCAAATGAGCAAAAGGCAAATGACACCATGTAGAAATCCATATTATTGCACAGAAAAATGCCGCTCTGTACATACGTCCTGACCCGGGACCATTGAATGTGTTAAACAGCCTGGAGCCTCACCAAATAACGATCCCATATTGTCGCATTAAAACAACCGGTAACAGGAGGAAGCAGATCTCTATACAGTCATAAAGAGTCCAACTTAGATAGTTTTATGGCTTTTAATATCAGCTCCCAGACAAATTTAGTTTATTATTAAAGAATTGGAATTAGACATTAAACTTAAAGTTGTACGTTTTTTCATCATAAGGAGAAACAAAAGAGTTTGATCATATTGGCCTAGTTTTCTGTCTTAATACATTCGTTTTAAAGCAGATCATTATAGTGGGCAAAGATCAAAAAAATATCTGCAATTTGCCATATACCAAAATAAAGCTACCAATATCTTAAGAATGCATGGGCCACAACGACACAGGTAAACAGGAAAAACTAAATCATGTATCCATGAAGTGTTAATACGTCTTCTATCTCAGCAGATGTACATTTCCTGTGACCTTGGAACAATCTTTAATAAAGTTAAATGATATAAAGTAAATGATGAGACTAACAATGGACCAATCAAAGCGGCACTTCAGACATATCTTTCGACGCCACTGTTGTCATGTTAACCACTTGACCCTGATGCAGCTTCAGATGTGGACACAAACACACTTACAGGCCGAGGTGAAAATAGGTGCTGACTCTGAAAAAGGGTCTTTCTTCACATCCTGACAATGCTCATTTTTCAAAAGGGGCACACTCATCAATAAAAGTAATTTGAGGACAACATTATCCACTGCTCAGCACCTGTGCCGTATAATACCACTACACCATGAAGCCAATTAAACTGGCACTTTCAACCTTTGATGACGAATTGTTCGCTTTATGACTCTGGACGCTCATCAGCGGACAAGGATTCATGTACCACAGGGACGGAAATAATCATGTAAAACACCAACCGTATATTAAAGAGATTAAAACAATTAAGAGCATCCACAAATCAAGAAATGTCTTCAAAAAAAACTCAAATTAAAATTAATTAATGGAATATAAATCAGGCTTTTGATTCTAATAAGCAGCTAGCATCCCCTAGAGGCCATAATACTCATTAGACCAAACTCAACTAGAGGAGAGCAATCAGACAAAGGTTTAAGCAGCCAGCTGACCGAAAGACACAGCCATCCATTTACAGGCCTGCTGCTGGGACTGAAATACCTGAACAACAATAAATCAAGCACAATAAGTTGAAATATTTTGTTTGTAAAAGTCATGTGAAGATTAATAAAAGAAGCTCTTTTAGGGATTCTTCACATGGCACTAAGAGAGAATGCATAACTCTGCTGAGGCCAAACAGTGCTTCATGAAACCACATTGAAATTCATAAAATCTGGATTTTTATTCATTTTATATTTTGATCTGCACCAAATTGCACAAGTATCATTCCCCTAAACATGTCATTTTTCAACATTTTTCTTTTTCATCAAGATCCATTAATTATTCCATGCAAAAAAAAAATGAAAGTTGCAATGTTAAACAAAAGTAAAAAATCATTCCTGGATCCGCAGCAAAAGGTATTAGATTCTCTCCTGATCGTTACAACATCCTTCCACCAAGTTTTGTGGTAATCCATCCGGTGCTTTTTGTGTAATGCTGCCAACTAACAGACAGACAAACCTCCTCAGCAGAGGTAATAACACAAAACACATCAGATTCACACAATGAATGATTGAAATGCCTCCAGTGAACATGGAAATTGAAGCTTAAAAAGCAAAAGACTGGTTTGCCTGTGACAAAAAACAAAACTGCTGTGTTTATGAATGTGTGTTTGAGCAAAATGCAAAGCGTGGTAAACCAATAAATGTGGCTTTGTCAAGGAAGGTGGCCCTCGACAACACTGCGAGAATGAAGACATGTTGATACAAGACAAAATATAGCTAAATCAGGTTAACCAGTTGATGATGAATTACAGTGTGTAGAATTTGTATTTTGTAGCTGCAGGCACCGCAGAGGAAACAAAGAGGGCACCAGAGAGACAGAGAGATAAAGATGAGAGAATCCCCCCTGTATTAACATCTGCTCCAGAAACCAGGAATGGCTGTAAGCCGGTGTTTAAAAAAAGGAGAGGGGTTGGGAGGGGGGAGCTGGAGGGGAGTGAGGAAGCTTATTTGAAAGACTTAAGCTGCATGGTTACGTAAGTGATATGGGATCCTCTGAAACCACACACTTCCAGTCTAAGTTGGGCCGCATAAGTACCCTCACCAGAAATCTCATTCCCTGCCTCTTGCATACTGTTAGAGCTGCAGGTCTTCCCCAACTGCAATCTGAACTTGCACATTTTACATGCAGGCATCTGTGTACTGGTTTTCATACAATGAAAATGTTAATATTGAGTAAAAATATGGAGAAACATGGAGCTGTCAGTCATCACAGCGACTCATAATGTGTTGAAAGCAGCCTGACGCTCCGAAACAAAAAAGAAATGAGCTGAGGAGAAAATCCCTGCTGAGAAACAACTACCCCAGGTACATCTGAGTCATACCACCTTTCCACCTCTTCCTCTTTTTCTCCTCTCTTTGATTTCTGCTACAACAAACCTTCTGACCTCATCTTACTCCATTTTGTACAAGCACAACAGATAAAGAAATATAAATCTAATCGCTGCACCAGCCCTTATCTGTCCTGCCTCCGCTCTCTGGTGGAAGTGGTACTGTGTGTGTCTGTCCATAACAGTGTCTCTACTGCATCAGCATCAGATTGATTTACAGCCAGCCTGGCACAGCGCAGCCTCACAGGGGGCGACTGGACTCATGCTCGCTTGCTGAGGACCAATTTGCCGCCAATACACAACAGCACAATCTGCAGATGACTCATTGTCATTAATGAGTTTGAGTGAAATGCGACAAGCACGGCCAAAGGGATAAAGTAGACTTGATGACAACCTTCCCGCAGTCTGTGACTGGCCGAACAGAGATTTATTGTTTACAACCAGTCGCTCCAGCTCAGCTCAGCTCTGCCTGGGACTGGTCAGAAAGAGAGAAGGCTGCAGGTGCTGCTCTGCGGTCATTACAATGCCACGCACAGGAAAAAACCTCACCGTTCCTCGTGGAAGATTACTGCTGTGATGAAATTTTCTCTCGCTTGACACGATACCGCAGTGTGAAAACAAAGAGAGAGAGAAAAGACGAGACAGAGATGTAAGGAGGGACAGAGACACGGCGAGAAGTACAGTACAACGCTGCCTTATCAGACGGCTCGTACAGGACAGTCAATAAAGCAGGTACCAAGCAGTCGAGGGGGAGTAGGAGAGCATGCAGTGTGTTGTACCGTCTCCCCGTGTTCTGTATGTGCGGGACATACATGAGTGCAGGGAGACTGTGTACACACAGTGGAAACACGCTCATGACTGGGCTTTCCATGTGTGCCGCCAAACCCCCTGACCACAGCTTAGCATGACAGAGAAAGACCAGAAGGGGGGGGGGGTCTCAACCTTCCTGTCCCCCACCCCTCCTTCCCCACCCCATCCCAACATCACCTCACCCACACCCCTGACTGTACCCCACCTGTGAATGGGTCCCAGTACCTTGCGCTTTTTATCCCGCGAGCGACTCCTCTTTTTAAACCTCTCCTCCTCCTTCTCTTTGCGCTCCTGCTCTAGCTGGGCTTCTAAATCCTTGTTCTTGCGGAGATGTTTGGCCGCCTGTGCCATGGCGCTGGTGGCGGCGTGGGTCGGGGCGGTGTCGTGGTTGGCGTGTGCAGATCCTGAGCGGTGGTGGGACTGCGGGGGACCACCTGGTTCGGGCCAACAGTAGCGCTGCCGCTGCTGCTGCTGCCTCTGCCGCTGCCGTGTGTTCCTGCGGAGTCTGCGAGCGTGCTCACCCTCTGCCTCCTACTCCTCCTCCTCCTCTTCAGCAGTGCAGTCACACACACATCGGCAGTCCTCAGCCGTCTGCTGTGGGATGCTACTGCAGCGCAACTCTCTCTCTCCCTCTCTCTCTCTCCAATGCTCACACAGGCTCCCTCTCTCAATCGCTCAAGTACACTTCCCTCAGTCACTGCTCTCCACTCCAGTCTCCCTCCTCCTCCTGTGCAGAAGAAAATGGATAAACAACCAAACAAACAGGTTTCCCTTCTTATTCTTAAGTTGTTTCTCCTCTTTACATCACCCTTCTCTCCACTGCTTTAAAATGCTGAAAATCTACATCCACCCCCCTGCATCCATATCTACAGAGATTAAAAGGAATGTACTGACTGAGTTGAGGAATAGCTCGAGCAGCTTTAAATCAAAGTCAGCTCTCCATCCTCACATTCTATTGATTTTGTTTCCTTTTCCTGTATTTAATTTCTCAGTATCTCACATCCCTGCTGCGTGTCCATCTGTGAAGGTTCTCTAGGCTGCACAGGGAACCCGACATCACCACAGCCAATCACGCCATCTCCCACACATACACACGCACCAGGATAACAGAGAAAAAAAAAAAAAAAACTAAAACATGCATGAGGGAAAAAAAACAAAACAATACTGCCTCTTACTCCTATACCCTCTCTCTCCCTCTGCTCCCCCCTCCCTTTTTACTGTTCAGGCGCTGCAGCACACAGGATTGGTACCCGTGCAAGGATGTTGGTGCAGTGTGCTGGTGTATATTAGAGTGAGGCTGTGAGCAATAAGGCTGGTCCACAGCACTCCCTGAACATCTATTATAAAGTGTGATAGCATAACATCAACAAAAGCTTTGCTTAATTGACTTCTGGTTTGGCCCCTTCGTTCCTTCATCTCTCCTTACAGCTGTGTATACAATAAAAATATAAATGTATGAATGATTACTACGTGTTGTGCTCATGTACGATGCGGATGCTCTATAATAAGGGAGATGCTGATGGAGCTGGCACCTGTTTACTGGTATTTTTCTCCTGTATCCTCCCTTTCCTTTTCCCTCTCCTCCCCTCCCTCCCCCTCTCTCTCCTCCTCCCTGCAATGCTGCTGACGCAGGCAAAAAGATCCTGTAACATCTCTCTTGGCTTGGCTCACTATACATCACACGTACAGGTCACACCGAGACTCAAACATACACACGTAGATATAGTCCACACGCATGGTCGGTCACACCCACACAGCGACAGTTGTTGAATAGCTTAATTTCTGGCTTAATTTTCATCCATTAGTTATTTCAGATGGACACATTACGAAATGTGCAAGAACAAGCAGCATATTATCTCTATCCATCAAGTCTTTTCTGACAGTTATGTTGAATGAATTTTGATATTGAACCCAATTTGAATGAAATAATGCAATTAGATGAATTCTAGCCTTTTTTATTTATTTAATGTGAAAAAAACGACACAAAATGTTGATTTCCATCTTTTGAGCTATATCCTCATTTCCATCATCACCTGCCACTGCTTTCTGTCCATATCGCTGTATGTGTGTCTCCATTTCTCCTGGCGAGGATTCCCTTCATCTGATAGCAGCTCTTTCTCTCTGTGCTGCATCACATTAATAAATAGGACTGGTGAAACTGCCGTCTGTCTGCAACATTACTGCAAAAATCCCTTCGCTCATGTGGCCCCAGCTATGACACAAACAAACACAAATACTGATGGGCTGACAGCCTTGTGGCAAGAGATCCATCACAATATCGAGCTCCTGGGGAATGTGCCTGAATGAATCACCAGCGGGACAGACTGCACCGGTAATAAGGAGGCTTTTTGCTTCGCCAACTGCATTGGTCTTGTTAAGATACACTCCTGCTGAGCTAATGGAGGGGGGCAGTTATACAGTGGATTTTAACACAGCCAGTGGGACCAGTTATTGTAGGACAATCATCTGAGGCTGAGCCTGGAGAGACCCTGTGGGGAGAGGCCGTCCCACCACCATCGCATTATTGAAAAACCTAAAGATTCACCGACAGTTCAAGCAAAGAGACGTTTTACCAGAGCGACGAGGATCAAACACCTGTATAAAAAGACATGAGTTTACTCTGAAAAGCATCCGCAGTATCATTATGTAACTATTACCATGTATTAGTGATGTAACTGCTGTTGTATTGTGATGCTACTTACTGCTCCATACCTATTTAATGAAAGCCAGTGGCTGGTAAAACAATGTAAAAATATTTGCTTTGGTATGGAAAAAGAGAGCAGCCATAAAAAGTTTACCAAAACTATTTCAACTATGGCACACAGTAGAGCACATACCTCTGCCAAGGCCCAACAGTCCTGTCACCAAATTACACTTACATTAATTACACTCAATTAATCATAGATATCAGTCCTCTATGTGCCTGATTTCATTCTCATGTTAGTTGAAACTGCAGAGTCCATTTAGTCGCTGGTCTGGCGTCTGTTTCATCTGTTTGCAAAATTCAAAGATGAGATTGATTCCTTTCAATGTTAATTTTGACTTGTTTCAATAATCCATAATCCGCATATAACTAATGTATTACTAATTCATTGTGCAAAGTGACTTTGACACCATTAGAGATCGGAATTTTGGTTTTGTTGCAACGGCCTCAAACAAATATTTTTGATGTTCTATTACTTATCTGTGTTGGCATAAAACTGCTGTTTCCAAGGTCAAGAATGAAATTAAAACCTCCTTCAAATGCTAAGGGAAAAAAATTGAAATCTTCACGTGATCAGAGCTAACTCCAAAAATGATTGTGAAGACTGTTACAGTACGTACAGTAGAACTCAAATGGTACTATAATAATCCTGCACATTTTTGCTATAGTAAGTGAAAACACAGGAATCATCTTTAAAGACCACATGTAAGTCTGTTTTTGTGATTCAGAGTGCACCCAGTGTCTTGTATATAGACGGACCCTGGGGTGGTCCTGCCTGGGACACAAAAGGGACAGGTTGTGTGGACCTGAGGATAGAAAGAAACACACTGCTACTGACGGAGCTCTCTTTAGTATAACAGCCAGGCCAGCACATTAACCGCTCCACTGCTCCTCTAAAAACAGTGGAGAGGACACGAAAGAGCCGCGCGCACGCACACACACACACAGAAGCATAACCACACTATCAAATCGAACGCCTCAGGATAGAAACACAGTCACTCAATCTTGTAAGTGAGATGTCTCAACTGGAACTGAAACATGCTGGAAGCAGGTGACTATAGTTTCAATCATCTAATTCCCAAAATCACTGTATGTGGCTGGTATATTTCTAGAATCGTTCATTTTATCTGCTTCACACTTGGTGTGTGTATTGTTAAGTGCCCAAGTAGTGCAATGTTGAATTTGGTGTAATTTGGACACAAAATAAGTTCTCTTTGGCAGCTTCGGCTGGGACTCTAACAAATGGTGTTGTCGATCACGACAAAGGACGACATCAACAACTGGATTCTCAATTTCAGTGTTCTGCATACTTAGCTTCTCTGAACTTTGAATGAACAGCTCTTTGTGCAGCAGCAGTGGTGCAGCTTCAGAGTTCTGTGCATTGAGTCCTGCACTCACTCTTAAGTTGCTCACTAACTACCGGCCACTTTTACAGTTTCAGAGAGAAAGATACAACCAGCATCAGCACAGGCCAAGCAAACAGTCCATTCCAAACATGCATGTTTACAACGGCACAGCACTTGTGTCTTGAAATGTCACATTATGCAGGTGGAGTGGGTTTTAACAGGAGAGACGTTACAGTACATATCCAGTCATTGATGAAAGCAAATGTTGGTTTTATGCTCATTAACACCCACACTACAGGGGACACTCCTGGGACAATATTCTCATTCCCATCTCTAATTTAGTCATCGCCTCATTGGGAACACATCACATGGGCAGACAGGTCTGGAGAATCTCCCAAAAACAAACACTTCATTAAACAGAGTTAGTGAAAATGACAGGAAAGCTAATAATGGATCCTACTGCTTTGCATCAATGGCATTCACACATCAGCAGCAGCAGCAGTGGCTCATGCACTGATACAGCCAACAGCTCATATTGAATCCACTTCAACAGCTGAGTGAGTCTCCACTGTGTAAGCTGGCAGACGTCCACAGTCTAAAGTGAGATACAGTATTCTGCAGGCCTGTGTCATCCTCTGCACCATCAACTGGGGCTCACAGCAGTTATTTCAGCAGCAACGTTAGTTAGTGTCAGCATAATGAGATGATGGGTTGAAGGAAAACATTTGGCTCCATTTGTGCCACTACTGTGGATAAATACTGTGAACCATCAAGTGGATTTCAAAGGATCATAATACCGCCTTTATAACCACGTGAAACAGATTATGGTCGGTCATCACAGAAGATCAATTGGAAAGGCAAGAAACGGCGGCAGGGAAAAACAGAGGTCAGACAGCACCCTCTATTGATGAGTAGGATATACTACGACAAACAAGGATGGGAACACATGCATGTGTCTACAGTCAAACATGAATTGTCTGAGTGTGAGTGGAATTAGCTCATCAGAGGCTTTTGGTCATAAACATAAAGTACGATTCAACAGCTGAACAACCAGCTTCAGGACAAAAACACATTACTCTTAAAACACAAAGTTAAAGCAGTGACCACAAGTGTCAGGAGATCAGGATAGAAAGAAACTAATACTAGCTCCTTTTTTCTGCCTGTTAAAAAGGTACATGACAAGGAGGGGACATTTTTGTTGTCTTAAGGGACGTCAGCAGAGGTACTCACAGAGCTGAATCAATGCCTTATAAAAGCCAGAGCCATAACAGCAGGACAGACACAGATGCAGCTATGTTACACGTCATGCCTCTGATTCCAGAGCATGCTTTGTAAAAATCACATCTTTATGTCTGTCTGAATAAAAAGGGTGTATTCATAGCGCCCCCTGTAGGTAACTCACAGCATTTGAAGTGAGCGTACGTACAGGGAAGCTCCTAACTGCACTGCAGCACAGATCTGCTCTGATAAGAACACACTGTTCATTTATCATCACACGTCCAAATGGACAGGATGAAACTAAATGAGAACATTAGCTCAAAATTTCATTAGAGCTGAAACTGTGCTTAATGTTATTTAAAAAGGAAATAGAAACTGAGATTCACAGGTGCCAGCTTATCACATGATCAGATTGGTAGCTTATTATTGGTTAAATGATATAAATGGAACATTTGAGTTCCGGACTGTTTGTCAGACTGGATAGAAAAAGAAGTGGGCTACAGGAAACTTATGGGATGTTTTTTTATGATTATCTTTGATATTTGGCACAGAGTGCATTTCTCATCCAAGGCCCAACAATTCCCTTATAATTCCCCAATAAACTGACTAGATCTGAATTTTTATTTTTTTCCGACAGTGGAAAAGAATTCTTTGATCCACCCTCTGATCCAGAACTACACCTATATTTAATATGTTCCTTCCTGACCCAGACAGCATCCTTCCAAGTTATGTGTTAATCCGTCCAGGAAGTTTTGTGTAATCTTGCTTATAAGCAAACAAACAGAGGTCAAATTAAATCCTCCAGTTACCCTGAAGGTAACTAAACCATGAATTAAAAACTAACTTAATGTAATGTTTAAATAAAACAAAAAGTATGTAGTTCTGTTTAGAAATGTCAACCCAGTGTGTCTTGATAAGCAGGACCACATCAGACCAAGTTAGCTAAACTGCTATTTGTTGGATGTCCCCTTCAGGTTTAGTGTATTTTCAGGTGTTACTGCGGTCATCCTTCCTCTACTGACATCGGACTAGTTGTGAATAAGGGACGACAGCACAGGTTTGGCTCAGAGACCTGAAACGCTCCTTTAGAAACCTCCCCCTCCCCCTCCGTGCTGGCACTGCACCACCAGAGAGAGAGCGAGAGAGATTGGGAAAGCCATATGGCAGATAACAAACCAAGCGCAGGCTTCGTGTCCACACGGTGCTGTGGCCCAGGCACCCTGCCACCTCATCTAAAGAGCTCATGTGATTTGGCTTCTTGTTCCACGGAAGTATGTGGAACACAGCTCGGTGTACACATGACACCAGCGCTGGTGACGGTGCACCACCACCAGCTCGGTGGTGTGAACAGCAGTTCAGCGTAGTGTCATATCTGCAGGGTCAGCACTGAACAACACCGTCACACCAGCTGGGAATGACAATGGCTTCAGGCAGATTGATGATCACTGCTGTTGTGTACAGTGGCTCTCGGAAAGCGCAACACAGTGTGTAAAAAGAGAAACAATACGTTGTTCTGTATTGGTTGTTGAAAACGGGTTTATCTAGTGATCATTACATAACTGCAACATCTGTTTAGCCTATATATATATATAAAAATAAATAAAACAATCAATGACGCATTTCCACGTCCTCCCACTATACAGAAATGACATCAATACATCCCATATATGAACGCTGCCATCTCACACATTTGGAGCCTGTGCCCCAGTAATCGGGGGATGATGCTGTGGAAATGAAGTCCCAGTGTTAACATGACATTTCACCACCTGTTTAGTGGCCCATGTCCCATGCTCTAACATGGAAGAGGCAGGACTAATGGCCTGTTCTACATTTAGCCACCAGGCAGCGATAAAGACACTTTTGGCTTCACTTTCATGTCATCCATATAGTCTGTGGTTGGAAGTTTAAAAATAGCTCAGAGCGAAATCCCTGTTTTTTGTTAATCATTCAGGTTCATTCAGAATAAGCTGCCATCAGAGGAATACAAAAGCAGAACTGCAGGTTCAGCAACGCAGGAAATGCTCAGCTCTCCCAGTTTAGTCAGATGAGAACAGTGACGCTGTTTTATATCTTACCCTGTTGTCTAATATCAATATACTCCAGAAAATGATCCACAAAATAGATCTACAGATAGACTCAGTGCATAATACCCACAATACCTTTCTCACTCCCTCATTCTCTCACTAAAGTTTCTGACCGATTGACAATCACAAAGATGAAGCTACTGTTCATGAGTCCTGAGACAAATGAAGCTGTAGCAAGGCAACACTTATCCAGTTCTCTTCTGCCATCTAGTGGTGTCACAGTGCATATGACTTCAACCTCATGAGACTGAAGTATTGAGGTATGTCTTCCCTCTGATTTATAGAAAACAATAAATATGATTCTGTCATGTAAACAATATTTTTCTAGGAAGTTGTCTTTAATGATAAGTGGTACTGTATAGAACAAAAGCCCTCAATTCAGACTCAGAAACCCTATTGTTAAAAAGAGCTTATTAATGCAGCACAAAGTGTTTTAAGGTTTTTACAGTAAAAACATATTTCTAGTGTTGCAACCTTTTGCATTCTTTCAATTTCACCAAGCACATCTATAATATTTATAATTTAAAGTCAGCAAGGCAGTAAACTGTTTTATTAACAGTGCTACACTAAACTGAAATTTCCTAACTGTGGCTAACCACAAAGTCCATGCATGGGATGTGAGGATGCAGGAATGTTATGAGGAGGGTGAAAGGAGGACACGAGGGGTAAAAGATTTACTACATGAACGCTTGGCTGGCACCGACAGGGCAAGACAACGAGAACCTGAAGGTTGACTGCTCAGAATCACTGCAGATTATCAAATGGACAGATTTATGTGTTTGAGGATAAATCACTGTCATCAGTGTTTTCAGTGGAAAAACAAGAAGAAATCTTTTGCTTTATGCAGCAAATTGCTGTTTGTTTCAATGCATTTAGAAAAAATGAAATTTGCTTTATCTTTTTTAGATTATGTCTTCACCTCTGTCTCTTTGTTGGTTGGTTTGTATGTTTGATAGAAAGATTACACTATACCAACAAAACTGATTTCCATGAAACTTGGTGGAAGGATGTGGTATGGTTCAGGGAAGAACCCATAACATTTTAGTGCGGATCCAGGAATTCTTTTCCACTTTCTTTAACATTGTGATATGGGACGTTTTTCAACATTTTCCCAAGATATGATACATGAACCTTGATGAAAATTAAAAAATGCATATTTAAGGAACTGATATCCATGAGTGTGTAATATTTGGTGCAGCTTGATCTAATTTAAGGAGACTATTGAGGTTAGCGGAGGTATGCTCTCTACTGAGTCATTCTAGTTTCGACGTGCTTTATGTGTAATACTGGAGGAAGAAGGAAAGTTGACTTAATGTTTTTGTAAATTAAAAGTGTCTTGTAATCCCCACAAATGCATTGGCAAGACACAGAAATAATGAATGCATATATATAAGTATGATTTAAACTGTCCAACAGTCCCCTTATAAAACCATATTTAATTTAACTAGATACAGATTTTCTGGGGATCTGCACCAAAACTACAAAAACTCAAAAGAACTTATGATCCATAAATTATTCTGAAACATCAACAAAAATTTGGAAAAATGGAAATGGGATCTTCGCACTACATCCTTGCACCAAGTTACATGACAATACAGTATGTCCAGAGGTCTTTATGTAATCCTGCTTACAGACAAAAACAAAACCTCCATGGTGCAGGAAATTAAAAGAAATGGTCAGTGGTAATAATGCTATCTCATTTATATCATACAAACATAATAAAAAATTTAAGGGCTGAAACCTGCAAAAACCGAGATGATGATACAGTATATCCTGTATTTAGGGAGTAACAGGAGTGACCCCAATTTAAAAAAAAGGCAAGATGTCACTAGGAGTGAAAGGAGTGAAGAGGGAGGCTTAGGAGAAGAAAGGAAATGGAACAGGAAGTGCTAGGGAGGAGGAGGAGGCCGGAGGTTGTTGTCCATACCCCTGAGTCCCATTCCCTTCCCCTCACTCCTCATCTCCTCTTTCTTTTCCTATGGGGTTTTTTCTTCCTTACATATGTTATTTATTCCTTTAATTCCTTAATGAAAAGAATGATTCCATCCTCTTCTCAGCACAATTCATCCTTTCCTCATAGGTGAACACACACAAATAAAATACTCCCCTCTTCCATTCTCCTGTGATAACAGACATCATCTGAAACTTGCTGTTAATAATCTGTCAATAGAGCAAATTTCAGAAATATCCACTTTAAATACATTAAAAAGGAAAATACAACAACATCTGGTGACGTTGTTTCAAACCCAGAAGCATCAGAGTAGAGAATAGCCTCCGTGGACCGTTAGAGTAATTACTGGTTATCTTTTACAAGGTGTAACTGGAGCCAAGCAGACAGTGTCTCCCCTCGTGACACCCAGCGACTCCTCACTTTGTCCCAATCTGTTCCCTTAGATGTACAGCCCCGCCTCCTTCCACCTGTCTCCTATTCTTCCTTTCTAATCAGGCGTCCCTGCCAATCAATTTGATCGCCATGACAACATTTAGCGCGCCACCCCCCCTCCAAACACAACCGCCACTGCTGCCGCCACCCACTCTTATAAACAAAAACAAAACACACAAAAAAAGAGAAGCTGAATTCCGTCAGCTCTGGATTGATGAGGGGGAGTCCTGTCAAAGGACGGAGATTAGATTAGGACTGAAGCGCTCACACACACACACACACACACGCACGCACGCACGCACGCACACACAGCTCAGAGGCAGCAGGTGCTTTTGGTTAAACCTTAATTACATGATCTCTGATTTCTCTAATTGATATGGTAATGACTAAGCAATTAATGCAAAAGCAGAAATACCAGCAGCTCTACTAATGAATGGATTTATTTGATTAGATTTCGTCCTGCATATTTATGCATGCTGATATACAGAGGACTCTGAGACATAAAAAAAAGAAAGGTTGTTTGTGGTTGTTATCACAGTGTTGCTACTGCTGGCATGTCACGACTACAACACGACATGTGACAGAATCGAACACGTCCAGTGACGTCCCAAAGTTCCCATGTGGTCTCAGACTTTTCGGCAGCACCGTAACTGTTTTATTAATACATGTGTTACTTTAATACACGTGAGGCTGCTCGCAACAAATCATGACAAGACATGCTTTAACTTCAGAGAAACCATTCTGGTAGAAACCCGGCAGATTGAAGGAGCAGAAAAATAAGCCATGCTCTCTCACAGGCAGGTGGCGCTATGGGGCTGCCTCTCACACATCAGAGCTGATCCTCTCCACTTCTGAAAAATATATATTCTTTTAAATCATCATGAGTCTGAAGATGTTTTGGTTTGAAGAACACATGCACATGGCCACACACGCACACACACTGAGCTGTAACTTCATCACTGGCAAAAGGTCAGCTGTGACAACTAGATGTGACCCAACTGCAATTATTCTCTGGCCCTGCAACACTCGCAGGGAGGGAGGAGGGCGATAGTTATTTGGGGGGGGGAATTCTAGTATGACAAGTCCCCTTCTGGGGATGAGAAATCATTTTCCCCCGTGCTCACACTGAAGCATCCCCACTGCTCACTACACGTCTCCATGTCTTCTCCCCTTGTGGAGGGACATTTTTTATTAGGGAGGCAAGTGAAAGCACATGTGGGCCCTGTGACCGTGTGTGGAGCAGAGACCTACAGGCCTGCCCATCGCTCACTTCTAGCAGTAACCACACCACCCAGACACTGCTCCGACAGCTGATCTGGACACTACCTGTCTCTCCTCAGAGCAAAATCAAATCTAACAACAGTTATCACACATGCTGACGTGAGATAGTGGCTTACAATTCTACAGCAGTCCATTTGGAAGATAATATCATTTGAAACATTAAGAAGGCAATTTACAGATGTTCAACGGGGCTTTGACAAAAAAGATTAATTTTACAACACCTAAATCCAGTGGTGGAGGAAGTACTCAAACTTTCTACTGAAGTAAAAGTGCAAATAAATAGAAAACTATTCAAGAAAAAGTACCACATTTACTTTTCAGCTTTAGTAAAAGGTGAGATGCCTTTTAATAAACTTAAAATTTAAAAGTGAAAGTACTTGCTGAGTGTGGCCTATTCTCTAATGCAACTACATAATTATAGCGGAGTCTCTTCAACATTATTTTCAGCTTCAGGAGGTGGGCTCTAATGCTATCTGCTTGTTCTGATTGGATCAATTGATTAGTGCTCGCTACTGATTACTTTTAAATATATACATTTCCCCTGGAAATAAATATCGAGGTTGTTTTTCCTCTCTAGTCAAGAGTGAGGGGCAGAGGATGTTGCACCTCGTTAAGCCCTATAAGGCAAATTGTGATTTGTGAACGCAGCTTATACAAATAAAATTTAGATTGATCAAAGATTGATAGTTAAACATTTTTGTGGAGTAGAAAGTACAGATATTTGCTGATGTATGTAGAAGTGGACAAGTGAAAAGTTCTTAAAAATAAAACTACAATATGTGCAAATAATTAAAACATGCACTTCAATACATCTCACCACAACTTAAACGTCATGAAGAGGCTTTAGTACCTGGGGTTCTCTCTCAACATGCACTTTTTTTTTCTTTTTACATCCTGTAGATCAACATTACTTGTCACAGCTACACATTGTCTGCACATTACCCATAAAGCATTTGGACTGGTCTGTCTATTTTGCACAACAATCTTACACTGCAGTTCATAACCTATCTACCCTGCGCAGACTTATGTTGTGTACTAAAATTTAACACCTGTACATGTTGTGTTACTTTTAAGTCTAGTCTACTTATATGTTTACACAGGGGATCGGAGAGAAACAGCGGAGAACAACCCGTCTCCACACGAAAGAGAACCTGTGACAGCATTCAGTTGTCATAAAAAGTATTTGGGCTACTGTAAAAAACATGGCGGCCTCCAGAAGGGAGGGCCTGCTCCTGATGTACATATAAAGTATTTTATTTATTATACATAGGGGGCATTTTAGGGGTAAAGAAAATACAATTCATACAATTAGATGATTAGACACTAGGAATATTTTATATTAAATTTGTGCCTACATCCTAAACACTGAACCTTTAAAGTGGACATCCATGAAAAGAAGATTTCTCTTATGTGGAAATCAAAGCTTTCCTGCTGTTCGAACTCTTTGTTTTTCTCTATAACTGTTGAAAATCTACCACTTCAATAATCGCACAATGAATGATTGCGTGGTTTTCAAGCACAAAACTTGTGGAGAGAAAGATTTCCAGGTTAATTGTTGCTCCACGTGACGCAGAGTGGGTGTGTTTGTTGTGGACTGGGCCTGTAGCTGCAGTTAGCTGCACCGCTACCAGGCCACAGGCGGGTTTAAGTTCTGAAAACATCGACACCAGAGGACCGTGAAACCCAAACTAAAAGCCCGGCTGTGGAGAGGCTGTCCGCGGACTCCACGTGGTCAGGCGCACGGCTCGGGACTCGCTGGCTGCAGAAGGGACACAGCAGAGCAGCTAATAGCATTAATGAGTCTGTGGAGCGCTAGTTGGTTAACTAACTAACTTACCTCAGAATAATGTGTTTCTTACGGGGCCACTCGGGCCACGCTTGATGGATGGCCTTACAGAAGCCGGGTCAATTAGCCGGGCCGGGTCTCCCTGCGTGCCGGCCGCAGACAGCAGTGGGAGAGCCCCCTCCTCTGTCACCGAGGCCCGGGCTGTAATTAATCACCGGCGTGGGCCTCCTCACCTCACACCGTTGCGCGTGCACGAGCAGCCAACACACGCGCGTTTGGCCCAAATTACCCCCTCCCCCCTCCTCTAATCTGGCTAATTGTCAATATTGTACCCAGAGGAGGAGGAGAGAGATCAGGATGTAGAGAAACTCCTCCAGCAGAGATCAGTCCTCATGTACACTGGACTGAGACTCACATGATGGTGTGCAAGTGACAAGGCCCCACACATGAGATGGAGATGAATAAAGAGTGAAACCATGAGAAAGAGGGAAGGAGAAGAATAAAAGTAACAACTGGGTGCCGCTGATTTAAAAGAGCTGACACAGAAATGAATAAAGAATGAAACCATGAGAGAGAAAAGTAAAATGATAAAATCCAAAACAAAAGACTTAATAAGGTCAGGTCTCATATATAAAATAAAGAAAGAGTGGAAGCATAAGAAAGAGAGGTATGTCAAATTATAAAAGTCTAAGTTAATAATTGGATGCCAATGACTTACTTAAAGTTTATTTTAAACACTACAGGCCACAGTTAGGCCTGGAGTTATGACCTCAGCACCAAAGGGTAAAAGAAAAATAATATGAAAAAGATTAATACTGATTCATGATTATTTAATATCATCATGGACACATTTATTCTATGGAGTTATTTATTTTATCCTTATTTTAAGTTAAATTTATTTTCACCTGTCCATTGCACTGTTCTATGTTGCACCATTGTTGCTGTAGCTGTATTTGGGAAAATCAAAACTCTATCTATCTATCCATCTATCTATCTATCTATCTATCTATCTATCTATCTATCAGAAAATACACTGAATGTCTATCTGGGTTTGCTATACTTAGATTATTAAGATATAAATGTCTGGTCTAAGTTGACATAATTACAAATAACAGATATATTTGTCATTGTAAATCTTGTCAGGTTTTCAAACGTTTTCATTGTTTGATCAGAATCAGGATCTGAATGTTGTAAGAGGAACATAATCACTTTTACAGCATAATTTGTCTTGGAGGCATCATTCTTGTTGCACCTCAACTCTGTGGTTTTGTCTCTCTCTCTCTCATGCACACACACAAACACACAGGTACACAAAGCACAGATTGAGAGGCAGGGACAGAGACATCATTCTGTGTTCACGGAGCATACTCCTGAGGTTCGGACAAAAGCAGCAGGCTGACAGATGAGGTTTGTGTTTGGGGGCAGGGGGAGCTATGTGTTGCTGCTGCTGCTGCTGTGCACTGTGTGTGTGTGTTTGTGTGTGTGTGTTGCTGCTTATGCATTTGTGCATGCATGCATGTCTGAGTATGTGTGTGTGCACCTATATGTGAATGTGTCTATATGTGTGTGTGTTTTGTTGGGGGGGTGGTCTCATGGGGCAGCTCTGTGTCTGTCCCATCTGCCACCCCACTCTACTGACACCCAAGGGAACGGCAGAAGGGGTTGGGATTCATTTTGAAAAGAGGAATCGGGGTCCAGTGGTCTAATGGGCAACAATGCAGGTTTTACTGACGGGCCAAAGGCACAGGACACCGGCTGGGTGCGTGGAAACCAACCTACCAATCTATCTGACAAAACAGTGGGCCACCCCTGTCAAGCCCTGCCTCGGTCTGCCTAATAACACACGCACACCCCTGAAATTATTCCTCAGATGAGAAAGGCATGCACTGTCCACACACACAGACGTTACATACACCCGGGGCTAATGTCAGCCTAATGCATGTCCATGCTGTGGCCGGAGGGCTAATTGGGTATATAAACACAAACACATCCCTAGAGGGGTGAGAGGGGAAGGGTGCATTTTGTGGAGCACGTTCACCCTATTGTAAGGAAGTCCGTATTGTAACTTAAAAACAGAGGCTCATCAGTGCTTCAGCTGCATAGATAATGAAGAATGACAAGGTACTTGCTCTCGTGTGCCCAGCAGCTACATGCTCTTTTGAAGTGATGATGTGGAACGGCTCGGTGGCAGGTGGCACCATCTCATCCTGTCTTTATCTAAACTGTGATCAAGAAGACAGTAAATGGCGACGCCGAGAACCACTACAGTAACAACAGAACAGTCATGTGGAAGAGGAGCATATGGCTCCGGCACCACTGGGCAGAAGGAGCACTGCAGCAAGATGAATGCTGAGGTGCCGGCAACAAAGCTGACTTTAACTTGTCAAATTAACAAGCATATCAAAAAAGAGGTAGAGGGAGGGGGGTGAAGAGGAAGAGGCAGCAGCCCAGACTTTTTTTTCAGTGCTGCTTAATGAAGACAAAGACGTCACACACAGAAACAGTGATTTCCTGTCGAGGTCAGGTTACAGATGGACACTGTCACATGTTAGAAGTCCCTGTGTTGCTCACTGTCACCGAGCAGAGCTGTTGATTCACCATTTGTCCACACATGTACAAATCCATACAGAAGACATGCATCCGCTGGGCGCCCACTCGCAGCTTTGAGCTCCATGTTAATGACATGGTTGCAGTTTCCTGGCATAACATTAATTACCTGATCAAAATAGAGTGGGTAATGAACTGCCCTTCTTTACCAGTGCTAATTACATTAGCAGAGAACAACCATTTCAGGGGAGCAAAGGAGAGAAAGAAAGACGGGACGAAGCTGTAACAAACAAAGAGTGAAAAACAAGGCAGTATAGTGAGGCTCATGCCTACGTGTGTGTATGTGTTTTGAGAGAGAGAGAGAGAGAGAGTAAAGGAGACTGCACGTTGGCGGGAGACTCATGTGGTTCTCACTCGGGCCCCCAGAGGCTTGGTCCTCAGAGAAAAGTAGGCTTATTGGAGAGGAGAGAGATGTGTGTGTGTGTGTGTGTGTGTGTGTGTGTTGGGAGGGAGGGAGGGGAGGGGAGTATTGTTGTTTATCTTGACATGCTCTGCTCAGTCTTTAACGCTCGCATCACAATTAAGATGCTGCGGCTCATCAGCTATGTATACAAAAAAAAGAATGCAAACTGCACAAGCACACAGGTGACGGGCACAGTCAGAAATAGATCCGAAGTAGAATGAAGTGTGGAGCTTTATAAGAAAATCTTTGTTAGATAATACAATCTGTTGGAAAATACTTACTCTTATGCACACATGTAAAAAAAGAAAAGCCACATGACACTTCACGATTTAATGCATCGCTAAAACTAAAACAACTTAAATCAGCGTAAGGGGTTCTTTTTCTCACTTGTTTTATTTGGAGGACAAAATATAATTACAACTCGAGATATTCAAACCACATTTGCACCATTTTATGTTCTGTTTCAAAGAAAGATGGCTTCAAAAAACATATTATTAAAATTGCTAATATTTTTTTAAATAAATAAAATTGACCAAACTCTAAACAAACAAAAAAATCGCAAATGTCACCTACTCTTTGTGTTCTTTGTTTTCATGTCCTGAGAATGATATTTGTGTTGTTATGACAGAAATCATGGAATAAGAACAGCATGATATGAATTACTGATCACCTAACACGCCCACATTCTTTACTACTGAGCAGTTGTGCTTTTATTTACCGTTTACTGCATAGTGACTAGAGGCCTGTACTGGGCTGACACATTTAAAATGAAACTGTTACATCGGTATGGTGTTGTCATATACATTTAAGTTTGCATCATGAAATGAAATAATAACAGGGCATTGGTGTGACAAAGCATGCATTATAAGTGAAATCAAAAAGGATAAGGCTAACTAACATTTTTCCTTTACACAAGGACAATAATCTTCTTTAACTGTGGGCATAACATTAGGATTTTGTCATGAAAGAACCTGCAGGAGAGTTTTATCTTCTCCACTAAACAAAACCCATTCCCTCGGATCATTTACCAAATCGACTAGCAATCGCTCAGATAACTTCATATCAGTAACAGTTGGAAAAAGGACCACTTTATAAAAACACATTTATATTATTCCCTAAACTAACTATAATAAGTTAAATTGCTTGTTTTTTTTTAAATAAATCAATATATGAATTCCTTTAGTAATAACCCTTAAGACAAAGAGTTCTCCCTTGTAAAACCGTAGGCATCAGAACAAAAAATAAAGGGTCTATTTTATCTGGAATGTAAATTGTCTTCAAAAAAGTCTACTACAAAAAAACCTCTCGCTAACTCACAGACAGTGTACACACACATGCCATTAAAGGTGTCCATACACAGATAAGATAGCACCCTGCTTTTTTAGAGCTGCAACGTCATGTCAGAGTTGTCCGTCATCCAACAGCGCTCGCACAACGCACGTCTCTTGGCCGAGGTTGGGGCAGGTGTTAGAAGGATCGAAGACTGCATGTGACAGCTGGCCAGAGGTCGACACGGACGCTTTAGAAGCTTGAGGTGAACGTGGGACCAGTTTTCCTTCATTGAACACAGTGCAGTATATGTGGTCCATTCTGGTGCTGGTAGCTAAGGAGCACAGTCTGTCTGTAGCTGTGGGTGGAGTTATCTCCTCTGCCTCTGGAGAAGATGGCTGGTCTTTGGACATTTTCATACCCCGTCCTGTTCATCCACATGGATGAGAAAGGGACTAAGAAATGGCGTCGGGGGGGGACGGGGGACTTGGGGAGGGAAGTTATACATGGTAGGGATCAATTTTCCATTCCCCCCCCACCCTCTCAGTGCCAAAAGAGGGGCTAAGTGAAGCAGTGGTCTGGGGTAGATTGGGACGGGTGCTTTGCTACATCGGGGGGACAACCAGGCCCGTCATCGCTGGAGAGAAAAAAATATACAAAGTCTATGATTCTAATCAATCAGCTCTTGCATTTAATGTACATCCAGCAACCGCTCTCTCTCTCTTGTTCAGTCATAGCTTTTCGAGGGGTTAGTACGAGGGGGGGGTTAGACTGCATTCGTGAGTTCAGACAGCGGGGTCAGATAGTGAGTTGGGTGGCTACCTCTGAAGCTGTTCCCCCCTGAGGCAGGGCAGGCAGGGGAGGGAGAGCCCTGGGGTCTGAGCACGGGAGCAAAAGCACTCTTCTGTTTAGCAGCAGACGGGAAGGAGGAGAAAGGCAAGAGAGACGATGAGGAGCTGGAGCTTCCTGGTATGGTGGGGCTGGAGGGCATGACTGTGGAACAGAGAACAACAGTCAGTCTGGGATCTGAAAGTCACAACACAACCTGCACTATGAGGTGAAATTTCCGCCTGTTTAATGTGACATTGCACATGATGTAACATCCATATCTGGGTCCAAACTTGAAGGTCTCAAGCAAATAACACTGGCAGAACCTTTGAATTTATTCATCACATATTTTTTATTGAGGCATCGCTTCAGTGAGAAAAAGGAATTAATTAAATCTACTTTATTTTGGTCTTCAAACTTGCTTCTGTGCTGCACAGCTAAGTCAACGTTTGCCTACACCGGCAAATGACAAACTTTATTTTGCTTCATATTTAATCTATTCCACTATCTGAGACACAGCACTGCAGCATCCTGGATAAGGAAGAGCTTGGACCCAGAAACAGATGTAACACGTCATGACTTCACAACCGAATTGAGAGCACATAAGATCTTACTATATGGAGAGCCTGTGGGGGAGGCACTGCTGAAACCAGGAGAACCAGGGACTCCTAGGCTGGTCATGGGAACTGTCCCGTAGCCTCCGGTCATCCCGCCGCTGCCATAGCCTGACTGCTGAGGAGTGGAGGCTGATGGGTAACCCCTTGGAGACAAACTGCTGGAGTTCCGAATGTAACCTGGAGGGAAAATGAAAGTGCTGAGTGAGACTTGAGTTTCATCAGTGACAAAAACAGAAGGAATGATGATCTTTTGTCTCTTTCTGCTCACCTTGGCTGCTCTGAATGGGCTCCCCGATGCTAACGCCTAGCTGTGAGGGGTAGGAGCCCAGACCCATGACACTGCCGTGCGCCGGTGAACTCGGCAGCGCCTGCAGCTGACTGTGAGGACGGGGAACGCTGTAGAGAGCCTCTGCGATGTCAGCTGCACGTTTCAGCAGCATGTCCTGCAGGAGATGAGATGAGGCAGTCAGAGACGGCTCAACGAAAGATTATGCAGTGTGGTTACATTTAAACAATGTTAACTCTCACATTATATCTGTGGCCTGCTAGAAAGGAATGAACAAGCTATACCCTATAATATATATATATATATATATATATATATATATATATATTAACTGTGATACTGTTGACATTCTTCCAAGTCATGCTGTTGCTCTAAAGTGTTTGTTATTGAATTCAACATTTGAGAACTGAGCGTCAGCTGCCAAAGTCATTTGCTACCAGCTACCAGTGCATTACAGTGTTTACATACAATGTTTTCATATTGTTTCCTCTTACGAGCTTGTGAGTGTTCAGCAGCAGCTGAGCCAAACCTCAGAAGCTGCAAATCTTTTCAAAATAATAACTGCTCAGAGTGGAGTTTTCAAATCAGGTATATTTTATTCATTTTCATTCAGGACTTAAATGAGCGGAAGGCCATCAATCAATCTTTAAACCATTGCTCAGTGCTGGAAACACTCAGGTGGCTCCCCCAGAAAGAAGATTTCATGCTCCATGATCCTTCTGATGATTCTTCTGATTCAAAGAAGTTTTCGTTTCTCATCTTAAAACAAATTGCTTATGTTTTTAGAAACTAGGTCACTGTTCTGTGATTTTCATGACATCTTATATTTCCTTCATTCCTGATTTATTTATAGAGTGATCTATTTTTCTCTCTTGTGTCTTAGGTTATGACTTTTCTTTAGTCGGAAACTTTGTTCTCTTGTTTGCTGATATTGTTTGTTTTGTAACTGTTATGTTCCACATTATTTTTTCGCATGTACTATTTTGTTTGTTTGTGTTTGGGCCCCCCTTGAAAATGAGATGATACATCTCAAGGGGTTTAATCTCATAACAACAAAATTGGTGTAGTTTGGTAATTGGTTAAAATATGCACAATTTACATTGGATACAACAGAATCACAGATGTAGTCTTTTAAACATCTTCATGTTGTATGTGTCGTTTAAGGTGATGAATATCTGTATCATGCCGCTGAGTATTTGGTTCTGTTTACCTGATTACTGTGTGGATTTCCGTACAGCGCCTCCACAAGATCTGCTGCTCTTTTGAGGAGAATCTCCTGCAAAGAACACATTTATTACATTAACATCATTAACATCAAGAGTGGAGTGTGCATCATTTCTTGTAAAATAATGATGACGATAGTAAAACCAATAAAATTGTAGTATCTCACCTTGGCCAGTTTCTCTGGGTCACCAGGATGTCGAGGGATGACCTTCTGAAGACGCTGGAAGCCATAGTCTATGGTCGGCTCATTAAGGGCTAAAAAATAAAAAAGAGACATATAGCACATTAGATCTAAGTCACAGTTCATCAAAAAATCCTCAAAGTCTTTTGGCACTTAAAATGGCCACAATGCATCCTCTCAATACCTGTGTAGATGAAGCGTCCGGGAGCTCCCTTGCAGAACTGTTTGGATTTATAAGACAGTGTGACTTCCACAACTCCGGGGATGTGTCGAGGAGGCGTCTGGACGCGGATGGCGTGCGGAGTGATGAGCTGAAGACGCAGCACAGAAATAGTGTCTCAAAAACAGCAAAAAAATCCCTTCTCCCTGTACCCTGTAAATATTTAGGCTAACACAATACAGCATAATATAGAACGCTCATAAATCATCTACATAATGAGACAAGCCATATGCTATATTTTTATGGATATGCTATATTTTGAAATATGATTAAGATGGTATCTTTAGTGAGATGTTTTGAAGACAATTCCCACCTCACTCCACACCAGCATGCTGCCAAACACCACCTGCAGCCCGTCAAAGAAGTTCTCCCCGATGACGATGACCATGGCCCCGCCGGTGGTCCAGCCCTCGCTAGGACTGATGGCTTTGATACACGGGGTGGCTACAAGAGAGAGCAAGGCAAGAGTTACTCACAGGTTTTCAACACAGGACGTTCAAGGATTGGAAAAACAAGTGAAGATAAAACATGGTTGTAATGAGTGTCGCAGGAGGAGTGTGTTAAAGGCGCTGATCAGTTTAAAGACAAATGTTCTTCACAGCTACATTAACTCGTAACATGAGGTGTTGGATGAGGTCCATAAAAGTCTGTAGTCAAGAAGTCAGTAACTTGGAGGCAGTTAAATTGACATAGCATAAAAAGGTCTGGTGGTGAAAGAAGCATTATTCATTTAATTTGGTAAAAAAAACTTCACAGTTAAAAGTGAAAATAAAGATAATAGAAGTTGAACAGGAGAAAAATGCCCCTGTGAGTGTTATATTCTGTAAAGATCATAATAATGGATTATAAGTGATAATAATACAGAAAAGTCAATGCAAAGATTTAATGCTGTAGCAACCCAATATGGAGTTATTTTGAACTAGTTTATATTCTGTTGAGTAATAATAATAATAATTATTTGTCTTTTGTTTATAGGGCTTTCAACAATTCTCAAATACAACATGGAACATGAAAACAGAAGAAGCAACTTAAATTCTAAATCAACATTTTTTGTATATAAAATATCATCAAATGCAACACTGCTGTTTTTCTTTTATAAATAAACATGAGTTATTGACCTATAACTTGTCAGGTTTAAAATTAAATCTGATTTAAGATAATATATTATTACTTTCATTTAATGAATGCATTAATTAGCTCAGTTAATGAACTCAGCAGCATCACTGATAACGTTTGATGTATCATGGTAAGTGCTGGAGAAGGATGTCCTATATTTCTGATTGTGAATGACGGAGCAGACGTGCAAAATCCAAATTTAAATGTGGCAGTGACATTATGGTGTTAGTGTGTCTGTGTCTTACCATATTCCATAGTGTTCTCTGCAGACTCGCCCGGCTCCAGCCTGCGGGCTCTCCGACCGTGTTTTGAGTTGTTGTGCACAAACATGTTGTCAGACACTGCCAGGACGTGGCCATCTACGCACACGGTGCTGGACAAGACCACCTGACAGAGAGGAAGATACATGAGTGTAGATGCACGACTTGGACAGCACGCCGTGTGTCACAATATCTGGTTACAACGGCCAAATCCCTTAGCTACAATTTGCTTCAGCGCACAGGTGATGGTCATATTTTTCAATATGTAATGTGACATCTCTGGAATCTCCATAATACGTCTGCATTCTGGTGATGACACTGCTCATGCACCCCTCCACCCCTCCATCAGGTCTCCATATGGCCTCTCCACTCCCTCTTGCCTAACTTTTTGATTCATACAGCATGTAGCAGGCTCATTGTTGTCTCCTCCTGATCCTTCAATGACACCAAACATATGGACCAAATCTCCCATTCTAGCCGCCCGTTAAAGTAGCGGATGATATATGGTGACCCTAATTTGATTTTCTGGCCGTAGCATGTGTGTGTCCCTTCCCACATCTGCCTCACATGGATGACACACACAGATAATTAACGAGAGGAAACGTGTAGGTTTTTCGCTGCGGATATTTATGATTGTTGATGTGATCAAATTTCTGAACTCCATAATGATTTAAAGTGTGTGTGTTTAGGAGGGAAAAGTGTTTTAAATTAAATAGTAAGCCATAAATATTTCATTATGTGTCTCTTTTTGAAATCAGGCAGTAAAATCTTGAACTCCTAATAATCCATAAACACCTGGCAGTAATTTTTGCAGGTGAAGGAAATTCAGTTCACTTCATGGAGAAAAAAAAGCACATGTGCTATAGGTGGTGGAAAGAAAATGGGGAACCTCAGGGAAGAAAACTGTAAATTATCGATCAAGCAGCAGATTCCTGTCCAGCTCTGATCACCTTTTAACCCAGAGATGAGAGTCCTGCATGCCCATAACTTCTCAGCATGTGTCACAGCGCAAGAGTTAAAGCAAACATGGCTGAAGGCCGGGGGAGCACCAAGACGAGGAGAAGGACAGAGAGGTTCTCAGGGAGAAGGCAAATGCCAGACAGGGGCCGCTGGTGCTGAAAGACGGCAGAGGAAGTGAGGCGGGAGCGTCCCCTGTGACCACTTCCTGGGTCACGGAGCATGACCTCCTCCATCTGGAGCCAATCACTCAATTCTTGACAACTTCCTGAAACACCTCAACCTATTTCCTGCACCCCAACGGCCGAGTCTCCTACATATCTGAATCCTTTCGTTTGTCTTTCCATCTCTCTGACTTCTCATAGATTTTTTAACTTTCACCTCTTACTCCCTCCACTATGTCTTACATTGGAATAAACCTTTTTTCGAGTGCGTCACTCTATAAGAATTTGTGACATAGGCTACAAGGAACTAATTATTAAATCAATCTGTTAGGAGGGTGGGGGGGCATGAAGAGAAAGTGTTTGCATGACTGTAAAATCATTTGAGTTCCCAATTTCAATGCCAGTTCCCGTCTTTCGGCACACGCAGAAGCACAAACAATTTTTTTCTACATTTTCATACCTGAAATCTCCTCATATCCCTCGGGTTTCCTGCCGTCTTCAGACAATTCTGGTTACATTTCAGGAAAAACTTCAAGAAAAACCTGCAAAGGTAAATAAGAGGACACGTGTTTGTACATCAACAACTAAGAATTCACATGAAAGAAACACGCATCTGATTATTTGCAACCCTTTAGCAGGTTTGTGGGCGAGGAGGACATTAATTATTTTTCAGAGACAGGTCTTTTGGATGGGGAATGTGTGTGTGCGTGTGTGTGCGCACATCGATATGATTACAGCTCTGACATCAATCCCAGCTGTTTAGCTTAGCATTAAAGTCAATGTTATTACACTTTAAATCAAGTGATGAGAATTTGAAGCACAGTCCAGTGAAAAGCGCTTCTGTGTTTCAAAGTAAACTGGAGACAGTGATGTATGCCAGAGGACTCAGGGGACCACGGTATCCCGCAATGCTGTATTTGAACCCCCACATGGGAATGGAGAGGGAAACGAAGTAGAGACAACTACAGAGAAAGTGAAATGAGGAGGTGGAAAGAGGAAGGTAGTGACAGAGGTACAGGCGTTGGCATGGACATGAATTTTGTTTTCAAGTGTATGTGTCTCATTACGTATGTGTGCTTATACTTTTGAATGTGATAGACTGTGGAGACAGAGGATGCGATGGAGAGAGAGAGAGGGAGAGAGGGGTGCTGATAGCCCCTGCCACAGCAAAGAAAATCTGAGAGAAAGGTGGAATAAATAGGAGTGAGGGAGACTATGGAGAGAGACTCCAAATCCCAGGTGTACGCAGTTCGGCAACACGGCCCGCTGCCATGGCAACAAAGCTCTGCCGCAATCCCAAAGTCCCCATGCTGAGAGGCAAAGACAGCGATGGGAAAGAGAAGGCAACAACAAGAACACATTCCATCACTGAAATACAGCGTAGAGGGAGGAGAGAGACTTGGCAAGGTGAGATGCAGGAAAGTATATCAAGAGTGCAGGTGCAGGGCGAGAGGATCCACACAAATCTCACAGAGGAGAGAATTTGGACAGAGGACGTGATAAAGCAAAAGAAAAGAGAAGATGAGCATGAAAATAATGCAGGGTTGGGATTTAATCATGGCAAATATATAGCCCGCAAACCAGATGTCCACTTCTTCACAGTCGACACATCTCTGTCTAACATGAAAAACATCATTAACTGATTAAACAAACAAAAACAGTGCTGAAGAAAAATGCTGCAGAGGGAGGCGGTGGGCTGCATGTGTCGCTCCAATCCCACCCACACTGTGATCCCTGCACATATAAGTCAACTTAATAGAGAGCTGTTGCTTGGAGAGGAACTTCATATTGGCCTCCAAAGCCCGAACCCTCCCATCAAACGCTAACCTCTCCCTCATTCTGTCAGCCTCTGCTCGTCCATTCTTCCATCACTCGCTCCAGCTTCCTCCCTGGCGAAAAGGACCTGGCCTACACGAGCAGCTCTCAGTGTGTCCAATATTTCTTGATTTGAGCTGTTTCGTCACTTTGACAATCAATATTGTTGTTGGCAGTGAGTGATCATAATTTATCAGCGAGAGCTTATGGACCTTCAACCTCGAAGCTGCACTAGACCTCAGGGTGGAGTGGAAACATGTAGACAAGCACATCTGTGCCTCTCCCACTTCCTCCTTCCATTTCTTATCTCATCGACATCTGACTTTGTCCAGAGGTTTAGCAGGATTAAAAATGACTATATATTTTGTACGTTTCACAGTTAAAGCTACACAGTTGGTTACTTGAGTCTAAAAAGGTAAATCAAAAGTGTTCAGTTTCATTTTACTGCCTCCTTTGAGGGTGATACAATATCTAAATTATATATAGCAGTAAAACATAAGGGGTTAACTCATAACAACATGGGAACCATATTTTTGATAACCATGCTCTCTGCAGTCTGGCTGTGTTTTGGTGACTCCACTTTCCTTTCCATTTGCATTTTTGGCCACTCAGAGTTCATGTGCCCAGCCGTCATCACTCATTTGACTGACAGACATGATGAATTTGTGCTGCAATGACGCCTCCGACAGTGAAATCACAACCTTAATTGAGAGATTGACTACATCCATGCAGCCCTTTCTGAGGGTTCTTGACCTTGTTTGTTGACTTCTCCTCATCACTCTCTGTTTGTATGACACCAGATGCCTCACACACACACACACATGCACGCGTGAAGAAACACACATTCACATGCATGCATGCACACTCTAATACACTGACACCCCCACCTTTGCCCCCTCCCAAAAACCCATTGAGTCAACTTTTCACCCCCCTCAGTTCGGACGCACACAGCTGCAAATGCTGAAATTAAAGCGAGACATTGACGCATATATTAGCATGCATTAGCCGCTTCCCCCTGCCCACTTAACATGCAAATCTCCCAGCCCCGTCGCCTCGCACCTTCTGCCACACATTCATTTGCTGAATTATAATTAGACTAATCTTGCATAATTAATAAGAAGTCGAGGGCCCTCTGTTTTTTATCCCCTCCTCTATTGTGGTTGCAAAAGTTTAATATTGCTGTTGTTTGTTTTTGTTTTGGTAATGTAATACACCCACACGCCTCCCCATCCACAGGGAAGAGATGAGGAGAACATGCAAAGAATCGGAGGTGATCTTCATGTCATGGGGAAATCGCAGAGAAAGGATATTTTCAAAGAGCTCCACCAGCTTCAGTGTGTTTATACTTGATGTGTGTCTTGTTCTGTACATTGATAGGATGTTATAGTCTGTGAGGCAGGTGTAAAAGTCTGTTAGATTAAAAGTGTAATAAAACTAACTAACTGTTTCAACTTTGGTTTATCATAGCTAGCAAGTGAATTTTGTAAAAAGGTTTTATTCTCTCAAAAAGAAAAAGAGAAGTGTTGTTTTCTAATAAATATTACATTAAAACTTGATAAGAGCGATTTATTTGTGATTTGTTTTTCTCCATATTGATTATAAATGTATGAAATAATTAAATTTAACAAACGTCTGTTGTGGTCAGTCACGGAAACCAAGCTTTGCAACACCGAAAACTTCACAGACACACTTAAAACAGGAAACACAAACAAAACATAGACCCAGGTCTTAAACCTCGGGATCACTTTCCACGCCAGGACCGCGGGGAGTCTGTTTTTTTTTTCTTCCTTTTCTGTCTTCACTTCTGCATCTCTGTCAAGGCCTCAGATCCCTTTTGTCTGCATCTGCTTCAGTTCCCAAGACTAAACACAGACCTCACATCACGAGGCAGCCGTCCCGGTGGTGACAACTTGCTTAACTAAAATTGGGTCAGCGGCCAAACAGCAAGTCGTGGCGCTAAAACAATCAAATATATGCAGGGTTTTTTTGTATTTGTTTGTTTTGCTAAATTTGTACTCCTCGCTGTGGATGCTCAGTTTGACATTGCTCCGTCCACAGGCATCTGTTACGCATAAGTGTTACTCACTATGTTTTACATATGGATTTAATCATGGAGTGAGGACCTAAGCAGCACAGGACCTCTAACAAAAATGTTCATAGGCATTCATCAGCACTAATCACTGTTGACATAAACTGCATTTTCACATAGACATAAAACACATCGCCCTCTGTGCTCATTGTAAATGAAGGTTTACTGGTAGCAGCAGCTCTTGAAGCATGTGAGCGAAAGGTTTTAAAGCAGATTTCAAGTCATTCAGTTGCACAGCTAGAAAAACTGTCACTGCTCCTCTCCTCCTCAGGAGTTGCCTTTGGCCTTGGAATTTTGAGTTAGTGCATCACAGAAGACAAATGTATTCTTTGATACAAAAATATGGAAGAAAAAAGAATAATGGTAGGAGATGTCATCGTTTTTCACTAGACGTAGATGCCCTGCTGCTCAGAGAGACGTGAAGAGGAGTTAAGACGAAGAGGTGGAGACAGAGAAAAGAGAAAAGAGCTTCTCTTCTTCATCCTCTTAATACATGTAACTCCTGATCTACTCTGTAAAGCCTAATAGCTGGTGGGTGTAGGAAATACTGAGAGACTGCACAACAGAGACAGAGAAGGAGACGGGGAATGTTGTCGTCCTGTATTCACGGCCATCACTCATCAGACATCCCCTCCATCACCCGCCTCCCCTCCACCACCATCACCCCTGAAAAAACAAAACAGTGTCCTGACATCGCAGCCAAGGGGAGCGGAGGGGAGGGCAGGGAGGGAGGGAGGGAGGGAAGCAGGGAGGAAAATTAGGAAACCAGATGTGAAGCATTAAAACATACTGACATGCTGAGGGCCTTCCTCTGCCACACTCACACACTGAGAGCACTAACTCATACAGCAGGCCCAGAATCATGCACGTATGCGTGCATGTGTCTCACACACAGGCCGTGCAGGCCACACACACATGCATGACTTCACAGGAAAATACACAAAGACGAACAGCATCTTGCTAGCAACCATGTGTGCACAATAAATCAAGCAAAATCATACACATTAGCAAAAACGACGCCTTAAAAACAAACGACTGAAAGTGAGAGCTGATTTTTAATAAAACATTAAGGTAATTGGCCAAAAACGCTGCAGCTCATGGCTATGGATGAGGATTCGGATAAACCACTGTTGACCTAAGAATGTTTCTCACAAGGCAGAGATCTACAGATGGGTCATCATGCATCAATGTATGGATATGCATCCAATTAGTACATGTACTCGGCCCGAGGAGCGGTGGGGCGGGGGGGAGGGATGGAGGTGTTTTGTTTTCCTCCATGGGGAGCGCTGTGTTTGGGGGATGGAGTGGGGAAGTGAGGGGGGGTTGGTAATAAATACCCCCGGACCTGGGTCCCCTGGCAGACTGGAAGCTAGACTGGTCACCAGGGTTAACACCCGGGGCACATGACCTTTGACACTGCTAATGGGGCACAGAAAACCCTCCACGAACTGATACCCCCTTTGTCGCATACCACCACAGGACCTTTCACACCAGTCCTCCCTGTACAACCCCCCCCCCCATTCTAAAATACAGGGAAATCTCTGGCATCAGCTGAACTGACTCTGTATTTTTGTAACAGCTTTTAAAATGCACAATCTTCTAATAGTCAATAACCACCTCTGGTTTGCTAGATTTCAACATATTGATATTACATTTTAAACCTCTGCTGTCTCCACTATCAGCAAGTGATTGGTCACCACATCACCCTGATGTCCACACGTCTCTCTGAGATGGAAGAGTTTAAACACACGTTCCCACATACATACATGCACCTCAAAACAATCAAGTATATAGTAGTATTCATATAGTTTACTTGAGTAAAAATACAAATGCAAGTGTACCACTACTACTCCGGTGCATACATGTGCAAGAACCAATGTCATGTTCAGTTTATTTTATTTACTTTCTATATTGTTGATTTCGGCACAGTCACAAAAAAGCGAATGTACTTTCCGCTCACTTCTAATCTTTACAAGCAAGAAGGTGAATAAAACATTCACTTCCTGAGGCGAAGCAAATCTGCAGCATATGTTTGACTTTTAATCTCTAAAAACTGAAGAAGTTTTATAAAGTGATTTTGTGTTTTGAATGTAAAACTCTCTTTGAAGTAATGTGTAACTATGACTGTCAAATAAAGTCCTTAAGCAGCCTAGTACTGAGTTACTTTACCCACTCATGAGATATCTCTGGTCACCTTTTATTTCTCTGAAGACTTGTGTTTCTTCATTCTTAAATCAGATGATCACTGATTTAAATAATATGTTTTTAGCTTATTTTAACCTTTGTTATAATCAGATGAAGTTATTTTACTGCGGTTTGTGTGTAGAAAAAAATACATTTGAGAAGAAAGATATCAAACACCTACATATAATTGATCAGTGGTGAGAGAATCAGTGAGTAAATCATCTCCAGGTAATTTCAGGGACACAATAAACACATGGGAGGGGGGGGGGGGCTTTATAGATTTGCCTGGTGAATTGGCCTTGCCCCTCTTGGCCTCTTCTTCACTGCCTCCCAGGCTGGCTTCACCCCTTCAACCTCAACCCTGGCCCGTCCTGCCTCTAAACTTGAGAACTGTGACAAAGCCAAACATTTAAACCACTAGTGCTGATTTATAGAGCTTGGTCGTGTTGTAAAACCCTCCAGGCTCGCCACCGCAAAAACAGGGACTGAAGAGAGGAGGTGCTGGACGGAGGAGAGTGGAATGATGGGAAGAGTACACCGGAGGCACTTGAGTGTTTCAACGAGGCTTCTCCTGGGTGCTGAAGGATTTTACTGCATAACCTCTTGCTTTAGCTGTTAAATGTGTATTTCAACTATTTAAAATGAATGAATGTTTGAGTCTCCCAAGCTTAGCTCAGCCATAGATACATGCATACAAAGCTGGGCCACATGGGACGGTGGTCAGCCTGCCAAATAGATGGATATGGAGAGATATTCAGAGGCTGGAGAGCATGAATTCACAACCAGGACAGGGAATAGAAGTCCCATCAGTGGCCTGACCTCTCCCAGCATGCTCGGTGCGTCCTGAGGGACGAGGATTCAAAATATACTCTCATAACTGTCAAATGGAGACGCAAAGCACCCTCTACAACTGAATAGATTCCAAACAAACCAGGAGGTCATCTGCAATACAACAACACAGACTTTCAATACTCTTTCAATCAATCAGCCACTAATCAGATTTATCAATAACGTAGCGAATATCAAAGCTAGAGACCTGAACCTTTTCTTGGAGAAGAACAATGAATCTGGGATGGATGCCACAGAGAGGCAAGGAGAGGAAAGAGAAGCAACAACAGAAGGAGAAGAGATATCTTCTTAATTAGCCAGTAATGATAAGATCTGACAAACAACATCTGTTTCCAGAAAGGCAGAGAAGAGGGGGGAGCAGAAAGGGAGAGAGAAGAGGGCGAGATAGAGGGATTGGAAGGAGGACGAGAGAGAGAGAGAGAGGGAGAAGCCGCTGAGAAACCTGTGAAGCCTAGACTACAGGGACCTGCGTGTAAGAAAGTAAAGGGGGAGTGAAGGGGATGTGTAAGGGAGGGAACGCTGTGTAGCGTGACACAATGGAGGAACGGAGGATGAGAAGTATAACAGAAGTGAGAGAAAGACAGACAGGGGAGAGAAATCTGACAGGGTTGAGGGATTCGAAGAGCCAGGACGGATATGACAGACAGAGGAGGGAGGAGAGCGGATCAAAATGAGAGAATGGAGAGAGACAGACAGAAGCAGAGAAGGTGAGCTGGATAATGGTGCTGCAGGGAGAGAGGGAGAGGAACGTGGAACGTGCGAAGGGATGAGAATGGAATTGCTCAGAGGTCCAGGGTGCTGTAATTTACTATCCATGGCTAATACACAGCAAATGTGCGGAGCTGAGGACTGGGAGAGGAGAAGGGGAGCCGGGTTGATAGGGGGCTGAGGGGAGGGCACGCAGACGGTTGGGGCTCTCAGCAGGCATGCTGGGAGCCTGTCAGCAGTCACATCACCCCCTGCCCTCAGCCCTGACAGATTCATCAGGACCATTACACACACTCACACAAACACACACACACAATATAGTGACACTACAATTGTTAAATTGCTGCTTCCATTTTTCTTTACTTCCACCATGAAGGAAACAAAACAACAGTTCAGGGAGCAGAACACAAAAGATACAGCCATGATTTCTGCTTCTCTTGAAGTTTGTATTTGAGTCGTGTTCTGATGCTTGAGTGACCAAAGTGGTGCAGTCCAACTGAGACAGCTCATTACAGAAGATCATCCCTTTCTTTTACACACTTGGTTATCCATGCTTTTATCTCGTCCAGGCTCGACTACTGCAATGCCCTTTACTCAGCAAGAGACACATACAGAGACTAGAACTTGTAAAAACAGCTGCCAGGCTTCGAACACATACTCTGCGTCCCAGACAATCCTTCACTGGTTACACATGAGATACTTGGTTTAAGATTTTACTGTCTATCTGCTGACCCCCTATGGGCCTGATTGCTGCCTCAGATTGTGGCATATTCTTAACTATTGGTTGCTAATTTGTATGTGTATGTAATTGTATGCTGTGATTTGGCACGATACAAATTAAAGTAATTGGAGATGTATTCAAACTATTTATAGTATTTTCTCTTGTCGCATCTTTTGTTGATGTAACTTTTTTTTAAATGTCTATTCATTTATTATTATTAATCATATTATTATTATCATATGATGGTTATTATTATTGTTATTATTATTGTTATTATTATTATTATCATTATTGTTATTATTCATATATATTATTATTATTATTATTATTGCAGTTCAGAACACAACATTTTACTGTTAGTCTGGAGAAATTAAATAGCCCCTGGAAGTTAAAAAAATATATATCCACACATTATTAAAGCTTTGTTTCTTTTAGGCTACAGGGGAAAGAAGTATTGCCTTAAGCGTAAGCAAGTGGGGATACGTCATCAGATTTTACTTAATACAAGAAATGTGTTAATATTAATGAAAGGAAATGTTTTTAGAAAGTGAAAGAAGGGGACTTAACGACAAATGTAACTCCTGAAAAGTTCTGCACATTACTGTGTGTGTCCAGATTCCAGATAAACAGACAAACAAACAAGGTGGCTCCATGGGGCCGACCCAGCACCAGGGGGCATTGTTAAGTCATTAGTGAAATTTAAGACCTTAACAGGGGAGGATGACCAAGACCAGTCTCACACACGCAAGCGTATACACACACACAGTCACCCACACACACATGCAGATCCATGGCAGCACCCAGCCAAAGAAAACAGCCCCAGTTCCTGAATACCACTGTTAACTGGCCTCTGACTGCACACAACCCACACACACACATGGGACCCTGATTGCATTGATGCAAGATCCCCTTCCAAAATATTAATGCCAAATGTAGGAGTTTCACATGGAAAACAAACTATAAAACCAAACACAAAGTCACATACACAAAAACAACACATCTCTCACTTGCTTGCAATTTGAAGTGGCTCTAAATCACACTAATCTGCCCCCTCCTGATCCTCTGAGTGCCCCTACTTAATCTCTACAATGCTCAACCAAAGGTGAACCCTATTAGCGGCTGGACAAATGAGAGGGTTTGCCCCAGCTACTCTTGGAGTGCGAGGGCTTTCAGTGCACCATTGAGCTGCAACTCTAAACTTTTACCCCCTCCCCGTCCCCTCTGCATCCCACCCACTCACACAAGTCCCCCTGCTGTTCCTCCACATTAGCCCGTTGGTAGTCCGTTCCCATTTCCTGTCAAAACATTTCTTTGCTGGTCTCCGTTTCCGACTGCCCCCTCCATAGGCTCTCAAAGAAAACAAACCAGGCCTACTTCTGGTGTCAAGGGTTCAAGCCACAACAGCCAAAACCGGCCGAAGCGGAGCAAAGGTGACCAAACACAAACTCGGCTCATAACCCACCACTCATTATACACTTCCTGTGCAAACTATAGAGATTTTGGGATCGTCCCAGTTCACATGAGAACACATCACTGAGAGCTCAAGGCACACCGAAAGGTCCCATGAACTCATTTTCACCAGTCCAACTCCTGAGTGTGGCTCTCGCTGTTTAAAGCAGTACCTGTCAGTGGATTTGATATTCGAGACATTGCATTGTCTCTCCCTGTCTGTCTTTGTGTCATTTTCCCGCTTGCGTTGCCCCAAGGGAGGAGCCATCCCTACAGTCCTGTGCCAGCTGCTCAGTGGTCCAGCCTGTGTGAGGTGGTGTGCACTGGAGCCTCAGGGCTGTGTCGCCACGCTGCCTGGCCCCCTGCCTGAGGGGCTCACTGACAGGGGGTCTGGAGGGACTGGACATTGCTCGCCCACCAGGGAGAGACCTGTGACAGTGGACTGAGGGGACCAGTGTCTCTGAGTTTGTCGCATGTATGTATGTGTGTGACAGACAGGTAATTTATGCATATTAATATCTGCATCAATGTGATGTGGATCATTGTGAGTGTAAACCAGCAACTCTACAACCTGGGCAGTTTTTTTTCTCCACCGTTGCAGAGTGCTCATTGTGGGAACTTTTGGGTTTCTCTCAACCTTATGACGTAAAGGGCCTTGTGGTTTGATGCTATACAAATACAACTGATCAGTGTCTTTAGTGAATTCCAACAGCAACTGTGAAGCAGAATTAGCTAATGATATGGGTAAGTGTTAATATACAGTCACAATATGCATTTCTGATGTTTGAAGTGTGGAGAGTACATTACACTATATTACACAGAATACATATATGTCAGGACATGTTATAATGCTTTAGTATGTGCTTTACAATGACTTTTTGGGGAATGCACTGTGTGAATTGTTTTCCTTTTGCAGAGATATGCAAAAGTTATACACTTTTATTATATATATATATATATATATATATGTATGTATTTTACACTTCTGCAGTATAGTATTGTCCTAACAATGCAACAGACACTGCCCTCATAGAGGACAGAGGGATTTAAATTCATTTACAGAAGTTAGGACCCTTTTATAAATTGTTTACATTAACTTTCAAAGCTTTATTTATTTCCATTGACGCAGGAACACAGTTTTCTTTTCGGTCTCTTCTGAAGTAAAAGCACTTTTTGAGTTTTCATGCTCATTTCTGCATAAATCATCCTCATCAGGCCCCAGAAAATATACTTTAAAACTATGTTTATATGCATCGCTATTTGGTTTTGAGGCTTCCCTGCAACAGACCAGCTCTTCCAATCCGAATATGTCCATGAATCTTACAAGCTATCACTAGCAGCACTAACTTTAGTTGAAGGTGGGTCTTTGTCAGTTTGCATTAACTTTGACAAAATCATTTGCAGATCTTTCTGCAGCCAAACCAATGAATCATCTTCTTTAAGTTAAATCAGAAAGGGGGGGAGTGAATTTTTAGAGACCATTTTCTGCCACTTGCTTCTGGGGTCTTACATCAAGTCCTTGACAAGGAGGGTTCTGTTGATTTATAATAAATGAAATTGTTTAATTGAGAAATCCTCCAATCCTAGCACTGTCCCTTAGGATTCTTACCTCTTGACTAAACTTCAGAAAATCTATCTTGAAATAACATGACAGAAAAGGTAACTGCAGTACAGCACACGAGGATCAACATAGAGAGAGCAATGAAATCCACCTCACAGCTACAGGAGAATCTTATACGGAGAGAATGAGCAACAATCTCCTAAAATGACAATGTTGTTTCTCACATAAAACTCTCAAGTTCATATATGATGACCCAGTAGAGCGTCTTGGCGGCAGAGTTTGAGTATGCATCTGGGAGAGGGGAGGAATTCGACCCCTGACACAACACAAAAAATGTTGCTGCATTTATTCTTTGGCTGATAGTTTAATGTTCTTTTCCCAAAGACTTTTTTTCAGTTGAAGCTGAAGAATGAGGGGGCCGACATTCCCCAAATCCAGAAATGCAAGGAAAAACGTTTTTTCCCGCTGTATAAGAACAGGTTGACAGCAGTGAAACATGTCATCCAGGAAGTGTCGAGGGAAACGGCCTCACTCGTCATTTCTTGTAATGTTTTGAATTAGTTGAAAATGAGCAGGAATAAGCAGGTGTATGGACTAACACGTAACAGATGGTCAGGCTGCTTCTCAGAGACATTACAGTGGCTCAGACCAGACATACAGAAACAAATGATATCTGAATAGTTTATTGTCAAACTGTCCAGACAGTTTAACCGTTTACTGCACTGTAGAATTGAGTCTGTTTATAACATTTCACAGGAAAATAGGATTTAGAATTGATATCAGCATAAAGGACAGAAAACTAATGACTGCATTATATAACTGCTTTTTCTTAAAAATCTATTACAATACCCCAAAAAAGAGGAATAACTATTTTCAAATATAAGAAACAAACAAAACACTGCACTGACCTGTGATACATGCACATAACTAGAACCAAGACTACAAACAGATCAATACAACCCACAACCTAAGATTAAGAGTAATGGATTCCACTTGGAGCCAAGCATCTGAAGTCAAGCCATTGGCCAGGACAACTAATCATTGATTAGATAGTGAAACTCGAAAAAGCAAAATTAACTCTTTAAAAAAGAAAAAGAAAACACATACAATTATGTGCATTTGTGCATCCAGATAGAATTTAGTTTTTGGATAAAATAAGAGCAGAGTATGTCTGAGTCTTTGGGAGTTGTTCTTTTGAGTCTGGGGGAGGGAAGAGCCATATTGACAAGATTGGAAAATTCCTATTGATTATTCTTCTTTTCTCTGAGCGTCGGCTTGTTAAAAAAGACCCCTCTTGGAAACACAATCAATTAGCAAGATAGTGCTTTCCATTGATCACCCCCCGCCCCACCCACCCCACCGACTGCCTCATAAGGCTCAGGCCTTACGATGGATCCCTCCACAACACGCCTTATGACCAACTATTGATCTCAGCTTTCCAGCCAAATATAAAAGCACACATATATGCTCACACACAGAGAGCTGACCCCCTCACATCCAAACCACAAAGTCTAATACTAATACTGACATCTGCTTGTCTCCATTGTAAACCCATGGTTCACTCATAAATGCAGAGGCCAGCTTTGGCCCAGAACCAATATAGTTTCTAAAAGGTCAGAGGTCAGCGTGACAATAATGCTGCCATTAAAAGATCTGCCTGGGTTAATATTGAGAACACTCAGAGTCGCAGTGAATGCAGCATATCAGTATTGTACAAGGGGCTGGTTATATAAATATATATACATATGTACATGTATATGCCTATTTTTCATTTCATCAATGTGTTGGTTTCTGATAGGAAACAAAGACTAAACCCAAACATGTAAAACTGAGGCAAGCAGCAAATCAGGATTTTAGTGATTTATAAAAGCAACTAGCCAACTGATAAATTCATTATTCCTGTGAAAAAAACATCACACAATTAGAAAATCTTATGGCCGAAACATGAGTTTGAAGAGTTAGTGAAGATTTATAGTGGTGAGCCAGGAGGAATCAATCCACGTATCTGTCTGTTGATCAATCATCTAACCAATCAGTGCACAGGCCAGTCCATCAGTCAAAGATAAGTGACGTTCTCCACACAGAGGAGTCACATCAGGACCGCAAGGGAACGCTTCACCAGTGTTACAACCTTAAAGCTATTAGACACAGCGGGTGGATAGAGAGGCAGACAATTCTCTCCCAACTTTAGATATCTTTGTCAACGGCTGCCCTTGCCCTCTTCATCCCTCGGTCCCTCCACCCTGTATAGCTTCACCCCTCCCTGTGGATCAGCTGTGATCCTCTCTCTCCTTTCACTCAAATCAGGATTAGGGAGAAGGGGAGATGAGGGAGGGGCTCGCAGCAGCAGCAGGAGCGGGAGGGGGTAGAGAAAACTGAAACAATATGGAAAGGAGATTAGAAAAGTGGGGGTTTGGGCCGTTTGGGGAATTGCAAACTCCCTTGTGCTTGGGTAGGTGTCCTAATGACACCGCCTAATTATGGCAAAATTAGACAGGCTAAAGGGAAGCTGGGGGGCGGTGGTGGAGGAGATGGTAAACGTGAAGGAAAAAGAAGCAGAGCAAGGGAATTAAGAAACGGGGAGCGGAGAAGTGCACAGGAGGAGCATGTGGGAGCAAATGTAAAAGAGCGAGAGAAGTGCGCAGAAGTACAGACACAAGTTGAGGTGGGGGGAGGAAGGGAGCATGGGGCTGAGTGTGAGATGAAAAAAAGGAGTAAAAGAGGAAGAAAAAAGAGTAGAAAGCGGTGGCTGGGCGACTGGAGCGAGTGGGCCCCAGCACGCTGCATGTTAATTGGAGAACAGGTGTTGAGGCTGGGAGCAGGAGGCTGATTATTGGAGCCACAGAAACAGACCGTCCCCTCCACACACACACACACACACACACACACACATATGCACGCATACACATGAATTATTTAAGAGCCAAACAGTGACTAGGGAAAAAGGTCAGCGTAGGGGTCATGCAGACACACAGACAATTCCACATACATCCATATACATACATAAATAAACGTGCAAGGATGCTCACACACACACATGACAATATACATCCGTTTGTATGCACACAAACAGTGAAAAACATACTGGGAACATACACACACATCTTGGCCTGTCAATCTTTCTGTTCTCTCTCTCGTTTTCAGTGTATGTTGTATGTACACACACACAGTCAAATGAGAGAGTGCACATAAGGTGGGATAAAAGGGCACAGGGCCATGCAAAATTCCATTGGCTTATCAGAAATTAACTGGCTGCTAATAGGCTGCTCCCTGAGGAGAGGATTTCGCAGTCCAGTCAAGAGGGAGAACCCCCATCAGGACAGAAGCCCCAATCAGGACGGGATATGCCCGGTGTGATTAGAGAGTACAGTAGGTCATGATTCCAGTTAAATCAATCCTCTCTCTCTCTCTCTCTCTCTCTCTCTCTCTCTCTCTCTCTTTCTCACACACACAAACAGAGTCAAAACAAGATCGACATCTCTCTTTCCACACCAGCACGCTGCCCAGCCACTTACAAACGCATTTCATAGAGGTTTAGCCATGTTAGGAGGAAGTATAAAAAGAGCACAGAGGGGTTATTGGATGAGAAATGTGCTACAATAAATGAGAAAAGCAGCTGCTCCAAAGGTATTCTGGGAAAATTCAGAAGACAACAGCCCGATTTTTCCATTATATGAAAACTATCTTCAGCTGAGATCCTCTGAGACACACTGTCAACGGCCAGCCAGCTTGAACTGAGGAGGGGAAAGAAAAGGGTCCTTGACGTATATGAAGTGAGTGTTTTCTAGACAGACAATCGTAGGGAAGGAGAGAAGGAAGTAAAGGGGGAGAGGAAAGCAGGGATTGAGGGAGGGAAAGGTGAAGAAGGTTGCATCTATGACATCACAGAGAAAGTATTTCACATGCGGTCTGCTTATGAGCATTCATCACACTAGTTAATGCCAGGCAGACAGTGCGAGACCTGCGAAATCCCTCGGACGTGAAGGCCCTCACACACGCTGATTATGGCGGTGGTCATCTGCCTTTAAGTCATATAACTGGCTTTCAGGGTGAACATTCGCTACATATGTGTGTCTGTCTGATGCTGGGAAAGATCCACATGCTTCTGATAAAAAGAAAATATATGCCTCTGACAGGTTTCAGGTGCAATGTCGGCTGTTAAACGTAATGAGAGGCCAAACTGAGACAGATCCCAGAAGGCTGAGGATAGATCAACAGATAAACATAAAGCTGAAGAGAGAGAACCACATGGGAGACAGACATGGACACAGATAGTCTGCACGGTAAAGCTGCTTTCAGAAATGCATCGAACTCCGCAGACTGTGTGAACGCAAATGTATGAGAATTAGGCTCTGCAGTTTTTGCGGACTTTTTCCACCTGACCTCCTAATAGTTAATGTCCAGGAGAAGTCGATGTGAGAACACAGCAGGGGACGCAAAAATGAGAAAAAGACAACAATTATCTCCCAGTGAAAAAAGCGTTGTTACACACGTAGAAGACACAGACGAAGATGTTTAGAGAGTTTGTGGTGATAAGAACTGAAGACGGTGTCAGGGTGCTCTAAACCGGATCATGTGATCTCCGCAGCGGAGTTAATAGGTCACTTCCTGTCTCTGTCTGCTGCACCTGGATGCAAACTGAGGGTACAATCTGTAGCAAATTGTCCAGATTTTACCCAGAGGTCATACCTGAAAATGGTTTATGTTACAGCCTGACACTGTTCTCATTGGCTGTAAGTGAGTGGTGAGATCTCAGTACAAGAAGTTTCACGATCATTGGCACTGTGTGTGTGTGAGTGTGTGGGTGCATATACACAAAGACAAGAGATGATGTTTGAGGTGACGGACACTGAGGGGGCATGGGTTTGATCTCATTACCTGTCAATGATGACGGGATCAGAGGGCGTCTCGTTTCGGTTGCCGCAGCTTTTTTTCTCACAACAGCGGCTGAGTGGGCAGATAAAGAGACACAAAAGAGGAATGTAATAAGTTAGTGTTGGAGAAACAAACAAATTAAACAAGAGGAGCCATCATTTGTCTGGCCCATCCACATCCTCGGGCCCAGACTATGCTGCGCCTCGCAGTCGGCCAAGATCCAGCAGCACACAAAGGAGGCATGAGAGGGGAGGGGAAGGAGAGACAAAAGAATAGAAGAGGAAGAAAAGGTACAACAACACACCCTACAAACAGTGAGAGACCATTCAAAAGTGAAAAGCCAGCCAGGCAATCTGTCACATTGATTTCAAAATCAAACTCAACCCCCACACAGCCTTATTGCGTGCGCACAGACACACACACACACCCACACACACACACAACATCCTACCATTCGTCAGCAGTCCTGTCCGAGGAGCCTGCTGGCCGCCCCCCCCTCCCCAAAGTCCCCTTCACTGCATAACAAAAGTGCCCCCACCCCTAACCATCTGCCACCCCTACACCTCGCCTCACCCCTCTCGTGTCCCAGCTTGGCCCTGCCCTGCCCCCCTCCGCCCCCCTGTCAGACGGCCTCACTCCCCAGCTGTGACGCTTGCCCTCTGCCTCCTCGGCTCTGTTATTAGCCAGCTGTGAGTCACATTCGGGCATCTGCTGGCTACACAATGGCAAGGCCCACTCCGTCTAAGCCCATTTCGCCCTGTCCCAGCCCCCTATCCTTTCCCCCTGCTGCCCCTGAATCCTGGGTCACTGCCCCACTCCCAGACCACTCTCCTCAGCTTCTTCTTCATCCATATTGACAAAATTAGACCCATATTCTTTAATAAACCCCTTTGGTCCTTAAACCATGATTACACTTAAATTTGCTCTGCTATTAAAGGGACTTTCTGACACTGGCTGCACCAACACACTTGTTCAAAAGCTCCAAGATGCTGCCTCGACTGGAGATAGGTGCCACAGATTTGATGAGGAAAAGGTGGATTATTCCCCTTAAGTGTGTCTGCCGCCATAGGCTGAGGTCTATCTGAAAAAGTCCAGGCCAAACAGAAAGAGAAAGGAGGTCCAGGAAGAAACAGGAGCTGGATGGGAACATGCTGCGTTACAGCAGAAACCAGCAGGGGGCCACCACTGTAACAAGGATGATGACTGACAGCCTTGACTTAAGGTTCAACCACAGTCTAGATTTCAAAAACTTATAGAGCCCCAAGCATCATCCCAAAACCACATTTCAAGCTGACTGAGACAAAGCAGAGTGAAGGAGAGTAATGGATATTTGGATTTGGTCCCTGAGGGTTGAAGTTTCAATGAGTGTGCGTGTGCTTTCTCTGAGTGTGTAACACTCACCTGCACATAACCTCGTGTGTGAGCAGAACTCGGCACATTTCTGGATTCTTGTTTTGTCCCTCGTATGATATAGGCTGAGAAGAGAGTGAGCAATGGGACAGATTAAATTTCATGTAGAACCGATTACACGTCTATTTATGTAGCTGGAGGTGGAGTCCACGTCAAGAAGACTTAAGGAAAGTTTACAAACCTGTTTAGTGACAGAGTCGATGAGTCGTGCATAAAGATCTTGCTCCGTTCGAACCCCTGCAATAAGAAAACACAGAAATGAGTTGCTAATAAGAGCTCAAACTGGTTGTTTTAGGCATGAGAAAGTTTTTTATTGTCAAATTATTGTGTTAAATACAATTTTCAAAGAGATGTAATATATGCATGTTTGAGAGTTCAAGCTAATACAATAAATTTTTATTGTGTGAATAAGTCTCATGTCATTGAACAATTGTGGCTTAAATCCAATCTGTCATGATAAAGTATCACCATAAAAGAACCAATCTTATTTGTGCCTAAACTTGTTAACCTACTCTTGATAAATAAAAAGAAGTCCACTGCACTGAATATTCTCGAAAAGAAAGATTTATGATATAAAAATTTTTGGGACAGGCTCTCAGAAAAGTACTGAACTCTGTCCAGCAAACATGGAGGAATAAGATTGGCATGCAGTTCATATTTTCTCTCTGATGGTTTCTGAGGGGATTGAGAGTTATTTGATGTTTGATGATTATTACTCATGTTCTGCTTTGAGGCCAGAATTTACAACCAGATTCTCACGATTTGTCAGACTTGTTATTTTTGTAGTTATTACTGTGTAAACGTTTGATTTATTGTCAGGTTCAGTTGACCAATGTCAGATCAGTTGTGCACCAACAGGTAAAATAACAAAAGATCAGTATCTTGAGGGATTCAATTCAAGAGCAAACATCGTTTTATGCTTGTTTCTGACTTCTTTGTGATCAGTGAGTGAGATTTCTTGAATCACCTGAAACTCTGGATGCTCTGAAACTTCCAACGTAAATCACACCGGAGAGGGAAACGACATGTAATGAATTGCTTCTTGAGAGAAGAGCGCATTACTCAAGGAATTTTTATAGAGACTTTGTAGAGTATTGCTTTTAAAATGTGTTCTCCTCATCAAAGTCCCGATTGAGATGCCTTTGATATTGCTTGGGGGAAGGGAATGAGAGGAGGGGATGTAGAGAAAGTGCTTTTGGTGCATGTGCTTGTATGTACGTGTGTGTGTGTGTGTGTGTGTGTGTGTGTGTGTGTGTGTGTGTGTGGAGAGTGTATGAGGGGGTTGCTCTAGAACATGTCTTTTATCTTCTCTCCCATGGGTGCCACTGCGATGGCAGAGTAGGGGCAGCAGTGGCTCATGGGAACCAAATTTCTCTGTGTATCCCCCCGATCTGATGTTGAAGCACCATGGGGGGTTGGAGGAGTTGGGCGGCTGAGGGGAGTGGGGTGGCAACATGTACCTCATTTCTTCATGTACGTGCAGGCCCGGAAGCGGCTCCTCGCAGAGCCAAGCATTGAATCGTACAAACCCCAGTGATCATGAGCAGAAGGAGCTCAGAGAAAATAGTTAAGGAAGGAGAGGATGTGGAGGAAGATTATTTCAGTGGAAAGCTGTGTGTTGGGTTGGCACACCAGGGTCATTGGGGAACTGTATGTATATGTATGAATTTAGACACCTCAGAGGCCAAAGAATTGACCTGCAACCCATGAGCTTGTGTTTGACTCTACTCACCGTTGCTGTAGAGGAGCTGCAGCTTGTAGTGCGTGCCGTTGTTAGTCTTCTCTCCTGTCTGCTCCTTGGAAGAGAAAGGGGGCGGACAGACAAACGCAGGGCATGCAGTTAAGCACATCTGGGGCACAGATAAGTACAGCTGGGCATCCCCATGCAGTGTTAAGCACATTGAGTCTCTCCTAATCCTGCAGCTCGTCCCTTCCCCAGGAGCAGCATCGAGATCAGAGGGTTGTCAGCTCAAAGCCCGTGTGGGACGCTGCGTTGTGCTCACAAGCTGCGTGTTTAACCTTGAGTGGGATGTTCTTTGTAGAGGTTGAACTATCATGTCTCACACAAACTCCTAAAACCTTGCGTTTAAATGCAGGGGTCCTCAGAGCTACAAGGTAGTATAGGCAAGGTTATCTGTGCATGTGAGTGTGTGTTTGAGTGCCAAGTGTGTTCCAGTGTGGAAAGTACTGTATGTGAGACTGAGCAGCAGTCGAGCTTGACAGAAAAACTTCCTTTCTGCTATCCCTCCTTCCCCGCAGGCTCTCCACTAGCCATTCGCTTCTTCCTTCTCTCCCCCCTCTCGGTCTCTTGTTCCCCCTCTTTCTTTCTCCTCCTCTACCTCTCCTGGTCTTTCTAAGTGGTCTCAAAGGAATGCTCTCTGGTCCAATAACCCAGGAGGCTGGCATCGCAGAGACGAGAGCGAGAGAGCAGCAGCGAGAACGAGTATGTCGGTGGAGGAGGAGGAGGAACCAGGAGAAGGAGACAGTTGCAAGACGAAAGGGAAGGCGTGAGGGAATTAAGATGCAAGGAGATAAGTTGGAAAGTAGCAGAGCTCAAAACTTAATATCAGAAGTGAGAGTGAGACACATCAGGAGATAAATGGATGCCTGGCTTCATAAGTTTTTGTAAATATACACAGAGGAACATTTATTTCGCCTTGCCATTCTCCTACCTTGCCATAATTACAAAGCAAAAACAGATGCCAGGGTAACCATGCAGAAAATGAACTCCTCCGCTGCCGTCATATCAGTCTGCACTGGCCTGTGTGGCACTGAGGGGAGCACACTGACATATTTCAGGCCTGGCATTATCACTGCCATTTGCCCTCCTCCCAACACACTGAAGAAATTCAGAGTGGAACTATATTTGAACTTTCGTGATGGCATACTCTTGTCTTCCTCACGGGGGAGAGATGCTGCCACTTTAGGAGGGTCCTCTCCCCTCACCACAAGGCAAAAACATCCATCAACACTGGGCATAAGGCTCCCACTCGAGGCTGTCTCCCCTCTCCAGTCTTTTTCTACCTCCACACTTCACCCCTTCCTTATTTTGGTCTTGTCCAACCTGAGGAATCCAGTTCCCCCCACAGCAGTATTTAGAGTACGGGGGGGGGGGGCATGAAGGGAAAGACACTTTGATGATTAGTTCACTGTATAACTTAACAGGAGCGAGCACAATTTGCATTTTAAAAAGTAGTGATGTCCTCCTAATGAGGCAAGCTGCTAATTAGTCATTAGATATTCTTTTTCAATCCCACATCATCAGCTCATCGAGGGTAAAGCTTGTGTAAACATGTAGCCGTCAGCTGTTCGATATGCTTGGCTTTACTGGGGATGGCGAAGAACAAGTCGAGCACCTGGGTGCAGCTGAAATATCGCATCTATCACTAACATGTCCCGTTGTTATTCATAGTTTTTCCTCATCATGTTAAAAACTGTGGAAATGACAGCTGTGTAGTGGACTAATAAGATCATTGGGTAAACATTGAGACTCACACACCTTGTCATGCTCAACAAAGTCCACAAACGCCGTCCTCTCCACCTCTACAGGTTGGCCGTGTCTGTCGTAGAGTGCCAGCACAAAGTGGAAGAAGTTGGACTTGCGCAGATTGGAGGGTGGCTGCTTCTCAAAGTGAGCTCTGGACAGAGCCACTCCACTGAAAACACAACAGAGACGGAGACAGTCAGCACCTTCGTGATATTAAAAACAATTCATGTAGTCTTATATTAACTACACTGCTGAATGTAAAGGATGTCTTTGACTAAATTAGCATCTTTCAGTGCAGTGGCCTGTAATCTGTTGGGCGGATGAATATATTTAATCTAGATTAAACAAATTTAACTAAAGACCTGACATTTTCCTCTGCTGCATTAAATGATTAAAACTGAATTTACATGCATTTCAATTATGTTTGATTTACTGGCAGTGTAAAGGCACTTATTCAAATATAACAATAATTGTACAATCTTATTATTTCTAATTAATTCCAAAGTTTTCTCTCTCAAACTAATTATTAAAACATTTATCTATGCAATATTGCACTTAAAAATACATAATTTATGAATACTTAGTTTTTCTTATAACTTGAAGGCCTTTTATCCCATTTATATGACAATATAATATGTACAGGGAAATTACACAAAAAGCAAAACTAAAGATTTATCTAAAAAAGAGAAGAAAAGTTGAAGGTTGAATTAGCACTTTTGATTGGGACTGATGTTGCAGCATCTTGTTTGAAAAATAGGACACTGACTGTTGAATTTAAATAAACACATTTAATCAGTGTTTTATGTCAGATTAACATATAAAAAAGATGATCAAATCTGAAGAAGCGTCTTTGTGTAAATATAACTTAGGGCTTTATATTTTTTAGATTATTCATAGTTGAGTAAATAATTGGTTTGTTGAGACAGCCACATTTCCTTTAAGATTTTTTTTTTCATATATGAACTGCAGCAATTTACCTTTTTTAAATTATAAAATTAAATTTAAAAAATTAAATAGAATCGTTTATATCAAATAGCCTTATTACAATAACGCCATAATAATGTCCTATCATTAATTGCTATTTTATTATCATGCCATTGCCATTTTTATTTCTCCTGCAGCGTTTTTATGGCTGATTTCTGCACTTCGGTTTGTGGAATGAGAACACTGATGTATGTTTGATGCTGTAGAGGTAAAAATTGTGAAGAGGATGATCGAGCATCGAGTGAAATGTGGGGAAGATGATAAGAAGAGAAATGATTCACATCTGCGAATATAAAGAGATGTTAAGTGGCCGATGTTTTATTTTAGATGAAAAACATCAGCAAATCAGCTGAAATCGCTGCTCGTAGGAAAATATACTGCGATGCTGTCACATACAGAGAAATTGGAAATTATTTTAAATGTAAATGTATGAACTAAAAGTGTTAAATTGAGCTTTTGCACATCAGGAAATTAACAGATCACATGACTTTAAGTCAAAGTCAAAAGTTCTGATGATTAGTTTTATGTTTTGCAACATGGGCCAACTTTCTTTATGTTCACATAACCAGAGCTTTCTTTCAAATTGTTAAATGATAATAACAACAATAGAGACGTGTTCTTCCATTCAATTTCAAGCAGTTTAATTAAAGAGGACTCGTGTCATCTTTTGCAACAAGTAGTTTACGGTTCTTTTCTGACGCATGTTCTAATGTTAAATATTCAAATAATGTGAACTATATAGTGATGGTGAAAATAATGGTTGTTCCTTTCTGATGAGCCTGAGTCTAAATGATGAGCAGCTGGCAACAGATGAGCTGGTTTGTACTGTACCTTTGCGCCGCGACGTTCGCATCCACAACCCCGACATTACGCACCCACGACCGGACCGGATCCATCTCCTCTCCAAGACTTCGCTCTTTTAATCCGCTCACTTCTCGTATCAGATGCTCCTGAATCCCGAACATTTAAACCCCGTCCGATGGCGTGGTGCACTTTTTATGAACTTATAGGGGGGGGGGGGGGTTAAAAAACTGTGTTTGGAGAGCTGAAGCACTTTCGAACAACAGAAGGTCCACCCCAAGAATCTGCGCTCCTCCAGAGCGCCACAACATAAACAGAGAGTGCACGCAGCTTTGAAATAAATGACCGGTGCTGTGGGATGTTTCACAGGACGTCTCAATGAAAAAAAAATCCACACAGAGTTTCTTTTAAGGCTCAAACAATGATAATAAATACACTCCCCCACTGATTGCGAGCATTGTCCAAGCGCAAATCTCCTGCGTCAGTTGGAGCGCAAACGATCACCTGCTCGGTTGGATGAACTCCTCGCACAGTCCAGAGCGGCTCCGTCTCAGGATAATGTTTAAATACCAGTGTGCAGAAAGTCTCCCTTTGTCAAGAGGCCGGACCGGATCAAAACAGTTGATCCGAGGGCCAAGAAGCTTCGCAGTGAACCGCTGTCTTGAAGCATGAATGAGACCCTCTGCCGGGATAGAGCGTGGAGGAGGGGCCTTAGTGCCATATGGGGAACCGATTGTTGAAATGGATGCTCTCATTGGTGTAAAGTGCATCCGTTGTTTGGACTTCTGCCACATTCAGCATCCAACCGGTGAGTCCTCCTGCAAACTTTTCACACATGTTAACTTCCAGCAGGGTGACCAGGCAGGGCAAAATACTGGTCACGTTTATTTAGAGAAAGAGTAGAGCCCAGATATTCATTTAAGAAAAAATATATATATTATAAGAACCATTATTATTGTTCTTATTGAAATGTTTAATGTAAATAAGGCATCTGCATGTCAAGAGATGGGTTAAGCCTCTGAGATCAATATTATTATTTTTATTCAACATCAAAATCCATGTGTATATTGTATAACGTGTGCATTTCAATCACCGATTGTTTTGTATTTATATATATTCAGTAAACCCAAAGCCACTTGTTAATTGTGGTTTTCATTCATTGCTCACCCAACCGGTCGAGGCAGGTGGCTGCCCACTTTGAGTGTAGTTCTGCCAGAGGTTTCTTCTAGTTTAGAGGAGGTATTTTTTCTCTAAGTGTTGGCTCATTGGTGGAATAGTTTCTCTATAACTTTTAAGGTCTCATCCTCACCATGTAAAGAGCCTTGATATAATGTACGTTATGATTTGTCGCTTATATGCACATATAAATCGAGTTGAATTGTCCTCTGCTCCAAATAGTGTCCGCAGCAGCAGATCCTGTTTGGTCTTTTCACTCCAGTCAAGCATTCAACACAAGTGCGCTCTCGACGGGCGCGCATTCAGCAGCTCTGCCGTCTGCCGCTTTGAACGCAATGATTCCGCTGAGGAGGCATCGCATCAGTGTCAGCGGCAACAATGGACGTCTGGTTGCTCCATCAATCTCCGCCAGCAGCGCGCAGGGCCAAGCTCTGATTGGCGTCCGGAGCGCAGCCTGACAGTGGGGTAGAAATGAGCTCTTAATCAATACAGGAGAAGCTTCTCCTCAAGTCCACACTGCCCATGAGTTCAGTCAAGGCCCACATAGAAAATGTAATATATGGGAAGGGATGTATTCAGATACAAAAGTAATTATTTGTGACAAAGTTAATCGAGCTGCTGATTTGGATCATTTCATGGAAAGGCCCTGGAAAAAGAAAGTGCACGAACCAGAAAAGTGTTTGCTACACAATCCCAACCTTTTTTTTTTTAAATAATGTAAATAAATAAAAAAACTTTTGTTCTCTAACTTTTGAGGTTTCTTCTCAGCCTAAACAAAACGAATTTAAAGCTTCATCATGTTCTGGAGCATTTTCTTGCTGCTCAGAAATTAATTTCCGCTCCCGTTCGTTGGGCGTTGAAAAGGAAAGTTTTTTTTCCTCCATCCTTGGTTCCTCGCCCCTCACCGAGACCATTGTCTCTGTGTGGAGTTTGTGCGCCCGGACAATGAATGTAAATCTCCCCCCTTTGGATCCCGCCCCAACCCACCATCTGCCAGCGCGGGACAAAGTCAGATGTTCCCCCAATTATGAGAGCAGTCTTGGGGAATCCATGCTCCGAAGTCCCCGCCCTGTCTCCGTCCCTCACACACTTCCCTAAAAATGATTGACAGCTCTATTTAACCGTGAAAAATCTAAATATGATGACACACACTTAAATATGAAATTCCTCCAGACGCTGCTAAACTGCAGGTTGGACGTGTGCTCTAAAATAGCGCACATGGATGTGTTGGTGCTTTAGGAGGAGCACCGCTTGAACAGTGCAGTCAGCGTGAGGTTGGTTCAATGCCTTGTTGTAAAAAACTCATCTACTGACGCAGAGTGGACGGACGTGTGCTAAAAAATTGAAGATTCCACTGCAAAATAAAAGTTGCAGAAAGAATAGATTTAAAGCTGGAATCGAACGGAATGCACATCTGCGCAGCGATGGAGCATTTAGAAAGTTTCTCCAGCGTGTTAAACACAATTAATTTGAGTGACGTCATGGTGGTGAAATCCTGAGTTAGTTTGAAATAAGTCAAAATAAGCAGATCAGAAAGGTTTCTGCGATTTAGAATTTAGAGGTGTATTCATCCATTCATTCACTTTGTTTATTTATAATAGTGAGAATAGTGTTATAGCATTGTGGCTGCAACCCATTTCAAGCTCACAGAAAGTTTTACATTTGGCAGGAAAACTGGTCGTGCTGCAAAAGTTAACAGAAGAAATTCTTCTCTCCTCTGTAATCGTGTGTGTTTTGCAGTGGATGAGCTGTGACAGTCCATGTGTCTCTCCACAGGTGCGAGGGAGACAGAGAGGATGCGTGCGCCCTGATCATTCACACAACCCGCCAGGACCTGTCCAATAAAAGTGTGTGGTTTTGTCTCATTTGGCGAAGCTGTGAGCAGCAAGGGGCGAAAATTAAGGAGGGGGGGGGGGAGATTAGTCAAACCACAAACGTCTTTCTAATCAATTTAACCCGTTGAGTCGGTCAGCCCGTGCGCTTCAGGGTGGAGGAGGTGGAGGAGGGAGGGAGAGGATCAGTGACTGCTTAACCAAACAATGGGGTATCGTGTGCCGCTCGTCCTCTCCAGCATTCCCCTGCTCCCATGGGACACCCGGAGCCACTCTCTGAGGATGGCACTGTGTCCACGGAGGTCAGGGGGGGCGTGGCGTGCGTGCGTGCGTGCGTGTGTGCGTGTGTGTATGTGTGTGGGTGCAGGGGGGGATGCTCTGGGGGCGCAGCAGCTGGTCCCCGTCCCTCCTCTCCTCCACAGAAAACAACAGAGCTGATGCAGCCCACCACCCTCTCAATCGATCGCCATATATTGCTCTTGTTTGTTTTTTTTGTTTACTTATTTTGGCAAGGGATTCAGATCCCCTGGGGGAGGGACCACATTTAGCCCCATTACTCAATACCAAAGAAACTAAAATCCACAAAACTTTAAACACACATTTGGATCCATCTCAATACAAGACTTGCACTTAAATCAATTCCTCCAAGGAAAATACACAAGGCAGCTATGATTGGGGCCTGAAGAGGATTTTGTCAGAGTTATTGATGTATAATAAAACTTTCACTGTAGAACTTCTGAATATCACAACTGTATGGCCCACAGTACTGTTACAAGTGTGAAATGATTTTTAAGTTTTATAAAGTGAGACATTTTTGGTTTTCTGGAGAATTGGGTGAACATATTTTTACCTCTAGCATCTGCTCGGCACATTATTCTAAACTTTGATATTGAACCTCTCACACCACACACTCTGTCTCATCATATAACATAAAAAGCACATGTGCAGTTAAAGACATTTATGATGTTTCCCTTTTTACTGAAGTGAGTTAAGTTATTCATTGTGTCATGCAAGTACCCACTTGAATGTGCAAGACTCCAAAAGTACTGTTGAGAGGTGGTTCAGCATTTGTCTGACAGGAAAAGAACTCCTTTCATATAGCATTACGTTATTGTCTCCATAATGTCCCAGTTAAAACCAAGGCAGTGGTTTCGCTACTAGGCTGCACGTCATCTTGATTTGACTTGATGTGATTCAACAGCTTGCTTTTGCTTGTGAGGGAAACAGCAATAAATGGGTTTATCTTCCTTTTTTTTTTACCAGGGTTTGGGTGCACACAATGGTCCACTGTGTTACATTTCAGCCTTTTTCTGTGTCAGATGTCAATAGTTTGGATTGCCGGTCGGATTTAAGTCCAACAAGTATCATTTTGCCATTTTGCCATTACCTTCTTGTTTTTGTCATCCATAACAGCAAGATACTCCATGTAAATCACTCTGTAGTGTGAATTGAACATTTGTTTTGAAAGGAAAAAAGGAACAAATAATGTCATCATTGGCATTAAGGAAATTTAGCCAAACAAGCAAAATTAAGGTCTCAGACTTCTAAAACCCCCGGTGAAGGCCTGCCATTCTAATATAGACAAGAGTCACCATAAAACTGTCATTGTCATTTTTACTGTAACTATGTGTGGAAAAAGTCAGGAACATGTTACACAGTGAAGTCTCACAAAGTCTGAGGAACAGACACACACTTTTTTTTTTATTTGTGCACATTGACCTCAACATTTTGTTTCACAACTGACTAAGCCAATCAACATTTGTGATGTCATCACAGAGCACAATCATAACCCCAAACCTAACATTAACACCAAACATTAGCCACTACAAAATGTTGCACCATGTCTCTACAGCCTGGAATGGACAAACTCCACACAGCCAGTGTACAGTTTGTCTGGAGAGGCCCTATGGCATTTTTGTTACCTGAAGGCCACCATAGATTCTTCCACACTTGGAAGGAAAGACACTGAACCTTAAAACACAAGTTTACATACATACTTGATACAACTTCAACTGCCTCTTCAAACATATTCAAGAAAGCATCAAAGTTTAGCTTTAGGTTTTACAAAAGGCAACAAACCCACTGTGGTTCCTTCAGAATTGGTATTTCCTAATTCATTATTTTGTAATTGATTCCTTTAGTTTGGAGCAACACAGATTTACCGCAGGTAAAATCCACCTATACTCATTATAATTGCAAATTTTTTGCTAGACCTTTCACACACTTTCTGTTCGGCAAATACTGTAAATCCTCAGCACAGAAACAGTTGTTCTTGAGCATTAGTATACAGTGCAGCTTGTGCTAGCCTTCCTGTCCTTGTAAAGTTGTACGCCACTGCCATCTGCTGGTCTGCTTACAGACATCGTCAGCATGGTCTTCAGACAAACATGTGACCTTCTATTTGTTCTGGATCATCATTATTGTCTTTCAGATGCAAAAGTGAATCTCTACCACAAGAATGAATAATGTCACAGATAAAGTGACTCAAAAATATCTATCTATTTTTGAGGGAATAAAAAAGTGCTCCAAAATGTTCTTTCATAGAAAAATAACACGAATGATAGCGACTAACCCTTTATATCTCCAGTGTAGGTACCAGTGCAAAATGAACATCCGCTCATTCCATATAATGTTTTTAAACAGTCAAAAAAATCATACAGCTTTTTCAGACACTTTGCTCTCTGTCAACAAGTTTCCAAATGGAAATGTGTGACTTCAACAAACTCAGCGTTGCTCTACTACACTTGAATGTGCAGTGTTTTGAGGATGTCAAGGAGAAGCAGCTGTGTCATCAGTCTCAGTGAATAGTAGATGCCCTGAAAAGAAGCTATCACTGGACAGACCATTGCCTCCCTGGTTGGCCAACAGCCACACCATGTCTCCCTTCTCAAGCTTAATATACACGTTGCCACTTGCTGTGATGCGGCCGCTCTGCTTGGTGGTGAATGAGTGCACAATCAGTTTTCCATTATGCATCAGATCTATGTTGGCAGCTTTCTTGAAGATTGTGCAGTGGAATTGGAACTCATAAACACCTGGTTGCTCACAGGTGAAATACCCTGTCGATACGTTATAGCGGTTCTGTCCATTGTAGATTACCTCACGAAATGCAATCGGCATGCCAGCTTTAGGAAAATTGTTGCCCAGTCTCACAGAGAAGGCAACTTTGTTTTCAATGTGAGGGGGTTGAGTGGGTTTAGGTGTGGCTGGGACTCCTGTGAACAAAGACATGGGTACAATCAAACCACAGAACTTTTCCATTTTAAAATAAGGCATCTAGTATAACAATTACAACATTTTTGGATAATTAAATAGGGAGTGGAAGATTTATTTGTTGATCAATGTGAATCAAAACAAAAATCCAAGGGAAGAAATCTGTTATTTCGAAAATACTTGAATCATGTTGCCACTGATCAGCCTCAGTCAACTGTGACAGAGAGGACTCAACTCACCATCCTCCTTCCATGGGCTGAGGTCAAAGGCAGAGATGTTCTTACACGGAGTGTAACCTGACCCACGAGGCCGGTACTGGAAGGGGCTTTTAGGTACTTCAGTGATACCAGTGTTGTCACAGATGATGCGGGCAAGTGATGTTTTCCTCAGGGACACCCTCTGAGCCTCAGTGAAAACTCCATCGTTCTCCCACCAAAGTCTGAAATTGGACACTTTGTTATCATTTAAGTCTCTGGTTTTATAAATGACTATGAAGGTGGAGCTGATAAAGTTATGTTCACATAATTAGAAACATTAGTTAGATAATATACCGATCTCCCTGACGGATCTTCTGGAACTGAGTGGCAATTAGGCAGGCAAAGAGGGGTCCCACCCTACCACCCCTCACAAACGGCTCAGCCACTCCTCCCATCCACACGTCGATGTTGTCAGGTGTGCCATAGAGATTCAGAAGTTTCTTGGCGATATCTGTGTTGTTCATAACACTTTCCAGCTCGCTCAGATTTTTTGGTTGCGAGAGCTTGCAGAACTTGCGCCATTTGTTGTATCCTAAAAAGAGCCACATGTTTAGTATGACACTTAAGCCTTTACAAAGATGAAGGATACAAACTGTATAAAACCAGATAAATACCTGGAAGTGCATGGTCTCTGCCTCTCTGCATATTAAGAGAGGCCAGATCAAGCGCCAACTCAGCAGAGAACTTAAACAGCTTGTTCCTGAGCTCCTCAGGCATCATGTGTTTCTGTGTAGACAGCTTGGCCTTGCGGCCTATTAGCCCCCGCAGGATTGGGTCCAAACCACCTAAGGTACATGGACAATCATTAAATGATTACTTGAATTTGTCCTCTCTTTAGGGAACGACTAAGAAGTTCGGGGATCGTGGCCTTACCTTCAAAGATCACCCTCCATGGTGTGAAAAAGGCTTTGTGCAGTAGTGGGCTGGGGTAATCACGGTGCTGCTGATAGTTCTCATCAAGACGGAAAATAAATGGCTGAACCATCAGGTGAGCAAATCTGTAGGCAGCTGTTGCAAACACATTGGATATGCTGGGGTCCACATGTTCATCATAACCAGGGTAGGTGGACAGCTGCCTTGCAATTACATCTGGACCAACAATGTGGTTCAAGTAGTCTCTGAAGGTGAGAACCTGGAAAAAAAAAGAGACATGAGACTTGTGCTGCTCATGCAGCTATGTTGTGAAGACCCCTTTTAAGCTGGTGGCAGTCAGCAGCATTTAATTTGGATTGTAATTGTATTGTTCACTATTTAAATTTATTTTTCATTTCTTTAAAATAAACAAATTTTAAGTAACAATTCATGTTACTTTCATTCAATTTCCCCCCTTTGTCCAGCCTTGAGCTAGGTTGTGACTAAGCACCTGAAAGTATGCTCCCATGATCTTGCGGGCCTCCTGGTAGAGTCTCTCTCCGTTCCAACGAGGGTTGAGTTTTGCCAGGGCACGTACCAGACGATTGTGCTCACGCAGCAACAGTGTGTGCAGAGAGGTCAGAGCAATGTTCTCATTGGAGCGTTCATCACCTGGGAGACAAAGCATGGAAAATATTTTTAATAATCACAACCCCAATGTGTGATTAAAGCTTGCAATGCACTTTGTATGTCAACATTTTTGCTTCCACTCACCAGCCAGAAAGCAGGGCACCTCTTCAGCAATGACATTGTTAGTAATGCGGGCTCGTGTCGCACACATGTTGGCACCACTGTTTTGAAACGGCAGGAGCTCGCGGCTATTGTCATCGTACTTTTCGTTTACCCTTAAAAGTCCTTGGTCTGTGGTAAGGTTACGGAGGAAGCGAGCTTTGGAATCATCTGAACTGTACACCTGGCCCACGTCAATGAAAGCTGTGATAGCGTTCATCTGCTGACGAACATTGCTTGCACCGAAGAGGTAACCTGTGTTGCCAGAACCACAACCTGCTGCTGAGCGGAAGAAGGGCATGCATTTTTCTGAGTGATTGAGGAAGCGGGGGTCTCCACTGGGGATCTGTTTTGATGACAAGAGGCCACGATTATTCAGTTTGTGTGTCTGTGTGTGTGTGTGTGTGTGTGTGTGTGTGTGTGTGTGTGTGTGTTCTTTTAGGATAACATGTCTCTAGTTTTGTAATGTAATGATACTGACCTTGATGGGGAAACAGGGTTCTGTGTATTCGCAGCTCTTGTCACAGTTGATCCCCTTACTGAATGAGCTGATGACAGGAGATTGAGGTGTGAAGGTCAGGTCGTGGTCGGTCCATTGGCCGAAGATTGTCACCAGGTGAGTGTACAATGGGTCACTTTCCACATCCTTATTAGCTGTGCTCATAATACGGTTGGACACGTCCCTCACCTGTGGATTTGATGCAGGCAATCAGCACTTTGGTGAAAATGATTTATACATTTGTGACAACCTCTTATATGTTTTATCTGTACAAAAACATCACTACAGATGTGATTACATTTTCAGGTTCTGCTCTCTTTTTTACAGGAGCAGTGATCATCGCTGTACTGTATACTATATATATATTTTACTTCAGTACCAATGGCAGCAAATGGTTGTTGATCTTCTGCTTAGGGTCCCATCCTTTGGGCAGAGAGACATTATCCTGGTACTCAGCAGGAAGCCAGCGGGTGAAAGGTGTGTTGGCAGACCCCCATCGAGGGTTTTTTCTGAGAAAAAATAAATCCTTTGTTGGTCTTTTTCTCTTTTTTCTGTCAATTATACACAATCATTTTAATATCTTTATTTGGTAAATTAATTTAAGTAAAGGACAAATGACTATGATTTGCTCTCCCTGGCTCCTCCATGAACTACTCAGCAGCTGCCTCACCTGTTGTTGCAGACATTGCTGGCAGTGCGAAACTTGTCTTTGTTTGGAGTCGTACTGCAGGAAGGGACACGATGTCGGGGAGAGCAGCCTGTCAGATTAGCAATGACCTGCAGATCCTCTTCAGAGATCAGATCTAATTCATCGGGCAGAGAAATGGCAACTCAGTTCTCTACAAATGGCAAATATTTGTTGGTGAAGTTGGAGAATATGTGAAAGGTTACACACCTGTGGCGTTGATTGAGCGTTTTCTGCGTCTTTGCAGAGAGCTCTTGAGCAGTGACACAGTGATGTCCATATAGTCTGCAGCCCGCACAGCACTGCGAGTCAGCCCGGCAGGCTGCTTCAGCAACCGCAGCACGTCTGAAGGATTTGCTTCATTCCTCCTCACTCGGGCGAGGCTCCTGTATATATTTCATTCAGAATATCGTCAGTGTCATTTTATAAAACTGAGCGATGTTTCAATTAGCGAATAATTGACAAAACACAAGTCCAACCAGTTTGTACACCTACTCTTTTCGGGAGCTTGTATAAGCATTGTCCACATTGGCCTTGGCCGCAACCACAGCTCTCTCAATAACACTCCTGCTCAAACGAGATTCTGTAAAACAATAACAATTAACAAATAAATAAAATACATTTTAAATAATAATGATAATAAATGAGTTACCATTATTACTGGCAATTTAACATTTCGTACATGTCACAAAGTAAACATTTATAGAAACTTTAGTACCAAACATATTTCGGTGTCCAATACAAAAATGAGGGAATAAACTGTCAGGTTGAGAATCTAAAATAAATTGATGCATTTTTTTTAGCTGTTGTGTTTTAAGGTCACACTCACCTGCATTTACGTGACATTGCATGAACAGGTAAAGTCCCGCAGCCAGCACAAACAGAAAGTGATTCATCTGAATAAAAAGAAAAGGGAAATGTATTCAACCTGTAATTAAGTCAAAAAGCAAATGATTAAAAATAATTATTCAGCGATTTACATATGTTTATATATAAGTATATATTTCAGAATTAACGTTGAACAGCTTGAAAAATGTAATGGAAAACACATTCATGTTAAATTATAGCACATTGACTGTAGGCTATGGAAATAAATAGCATATGTAAAAACTAATAAATAATAACCTGTGTGGTTGAAGTTGAAGTTTGGGTCCTCTAATGGTTTGTGTATCATCCAGCATCCAGAGTTTGCAGCATGTGTCAGATATCAGAGGTTTCTCTTTTTTATAGTCTGAGCTTGACTTGATTTCTCAGAAATGCTCCTCACACAATACATTTTCATCTTCCTCATTCCTCTGCATCAGTCATTTCAATGGACCGCATGTGTTCATTGCAGGAACAAGGATGTGGCTCCGACAGGTAAAGTAAAAGGTTTCAGTATGTCAAGGTTATGATTATGTCTTCATGATAAGCCAATGTTGTCTTTGCCAAGCCAACATCAATCACTCTCTTATGTTGCATATGTATATAAAGGTACACTTTATATAGGTCCTTCCAAACATGAAAAAGAACCTGTGGTAGCCTTTAATTGTCATAAAACCTCAAAAGGTGTTTAGTTTGTCCAGTCTGGACTAATGTAAAAAACATGGCGGCCTCCGTAGAGAGGGTCCCCTCGATGTAAATATAAAGTATTTTGTCATACATAGCACATTGTCCATCACTCACACCATCCATTCTCACACTAACAGCACAGCCATCACAGCCATCAGGGCTGGTTAGGGTTCAGTGTCTTGCCCAAGGACTGAAGAAGCCAGGAATGGAACCACAGACCTTTTGATTAGTGGATTACCTGTTATACCCTGAGCCATATTGTACCAGGAAATCTGTTTTTGTTCTCTAAAACCTCATGTCAGGAAAAGACCTAGAGTGACTGAATCTGACTAATGAAGCTAAATCAAAGATGAGACTTTGTATATTGGGTTTTTCTGTGGTAGAAGACACTCCTTGGCGATATCTGAGGTCATCTTTGTTCAAGTGCAGTTAAAAACAATGTGACATGTTTTACAGGTTGAGCCTGACAGTTCATCTATCAAAATGTTTGATTCGGGTTCGACTTTGTGATTCATTTTTCTTTTCACCCAGTGGACTTGATATTACAGATTTGTCCTGCCTGACAATCAAACAAAAATGCAGAATACATGTATTTATATTGAATCATTTTAGTTGGGCTTCCCCAGGTAATTTCTTGTAAAAAACTTTTCTGCCGGGCAAGACTAAAACCTGAAGTGAAGCAGCTTTTAGTTCCCCTGCAATAAGCTGAACAACTGGCTTTTGCTTCATGCATTTTCTTCTTCAGTGGATTTTTATATGATGTCTTTGACCCCAATTTTTAGTTTCAAGAAACTGGTTGGTAATTTCCAAACTCTGCGTATGAGATTGATTACAAGTCACCAGGTTCCTCAAAGCCAAAAATAGCCGTTCATTTAACACATGGGTAGAACCTGGCATGTGGCCTCTCTGGTTTTCTTTACTGGAAGTTAGAGACAAATCGTGCGTGTTAAGGAAAACATGGGACATAAAAACATTGGAAGAGAAATTCCCCAGATAAGATTTTTTTGCCCTTAGACAATAGTGATGAAAATGAAATATTCTCAAAATGTCTTCAGATGTTTCGTGATTAATTTCTCAACAGTTTTCTGATATTTTGAATCTTTTAATGTTAATGTAACAGGAAATATAATCTTCTCGGAATTTAGGTAAATCTGACTTTAAGTGGCATCTTGCGAGTTACCCAGTTTCCAGGCAGTCAAGGATTATGACAAAAACGCAAAAAAAAAATGGAATGGTCATTTTGATTGGACTCCTCAATAACTCATGGAGCAATTTAATGCCCCCCACCCAAAAACATCTAACACATGGGTGGAAGCTGACATGTGGCCTCTCTGGTTTTCTTTACTGTAAGTAAGCAATCAATTGACAGCATGCATCATAACATGGGACATAAAAACATTGGAAGGGAAATTCCCAAAATTAGATTAATAATGTAAAGAGTGTTCTTGTTATTCTGGCTCAGGAAAACTTAAACTTAAATACTTATATACTGTATGCTATGGTTCTCTTCATATTTCATTCAAGACTTCTCAAATCTGGCAAGAAAATATTTTAAAGGTCCCCCAGTTCCCCCCACACCTACCTGTGAACACCTACCACCACCTATCATTTCTATGAAGTATCATTACTCTGAATGTTGCTAAATGATGACGACGTATCTTCTGCACAAACGATAAAATATGGCTGAATTTGTAATTGGTGCTGACACTGGTGAATACAATTATTCACTCGAGGAGCCTCAGTTTTCCAACATACAGTAGATCTGTTGACAGAAGATTCTTGATCTCATGTTCATTCGAACAGTCATAACTGAAACTTGAAGTACAATGGAAACATCTCAGTACGATCTGATATGGTAGGGAGAAAATAACAAACCTGCGTCATTAGAGGTTATAATAACATTGTTGAGATTTCCTAAGAGTGGAGACTATCTCAAGGTAAAACATCCTAATGTAATGCATTAAAATTTTACGAGTTTGTCAAACACAATATTATAGGTATCAAAAGATGCATTCAATTCAAATAATATTTCAACCAATCTGAGCTCAGCCACAGAGGCTGAATCAGGCCATCAGCGTTGCCGTGCCAAGGAAAACTCTTTGACTGATAGCTTTGTGACATCTCTTAGTCTTACGTGGAAATGATGAAAGCCTATTCAAGAGACATGAAGGCAGAGATGCCAAACTGCAAACGTGGCTTGATCTGCATCTAGATAACAGAAGCAAAAACATTCCACAATCACCATCAAATGATGGTATTAAGGGAGTAATGTGGCAAACGGTGCGTTTCCTCTTTCTGTAGGGTTTGTGCAATTTGGTGGGGCCAAAGCTTTCAATGATATGATTGTTGAAAGAAATTATCCTGTGTTGAAACTTTTCAATATTGATATAGACCCAAAACCTACATTGCCTGTTCACAGTTTAATACATTTAGTTTAGGAGATTCCGAAGGGAGAAAGACTGCTTGGATCAGACATTGGTGTGACACAGAGTACATGTTTTTAAAAAAGTGTTTTATCTAAAAATGAAAAAAGGTCTAAAACCTTACTGATGGTGGCTACATGATTAAAGACATTAGAGCATTTTATACTTGTAGATTTGAGGATAATTGATTAAGTGTGTTTGCGTGCGGGCATGTTCTCAAATATTATGTTCACAGGTTGACTCACACCTTTCCCTCCCTTTCTTCTTTTTGTTTATTTGCTTTTGGATGCTTTTGATGGAATGAAAGATTTGGATTGTTTCCTCATACTGCTTTGGTATGTATATTGGCAGGGCATGCTTCTAAAAACAAAAACAAAATATTTTGTATGTGTCATGTTTTTCCTGAGAATTGACCCAGGGCTTTCTCTTATAAATGGATCGAGCACAGGACTTAAACTCAGGAGGAGTACTTACACACAGGTCTCCTGTCCCACAAGCTCAATGATGTCCCTCAGTTGTAAGCTACCAAAAGCATCTGTCAAACTAGAAGGACAAGAGCACAAAACTTGCTGATTCATCACTTTATCAACTTATTGCATATATATGTATTGAGATCAAATACATTCCCCGCCAATGCCCATAAAAGGGCATGAGACTGCAGGGTCATGTGCACACAGAGAAATCACAGAAACTGAGAGGGATATTGAATAAGTTAAGAATATCAGGAGATAATTGCAAATAAATTAGTTTGTTCTTCAGATTTAACAGGCTACAATTTGTACAGAACATTTTAAGGAAAACCGTAGAACATGTGACACATTTAAAATAACCAGGGTGTAAAACCTAATGATGGGTGACAATTTTTGTAAATGAGTCTTTTCTTTTTCAAAAAATACAATGCTTTTAAAATGTCTGACACACATCTGCGAAAATAGAAATATGCATCAACCTGTCTGTGGTTTTTAGACTTAAAATCATGAAATATTATGGTATCCTAATTGAAATCTTATCATAAAACTGTAGATTAAAAAAAACTGATAAATTTGAGTGTGTGTAGATTCTGTTCTTACTAACGAACAAGTTCCAGATAAGAAAACATTGGTGAGTGTGAGACACTGGTGCTATTGATGTCCCACCAAGTCAAAATGTCTGCTGTGCCTTACTAACTTATAGCGACAGAGACTTTTTTCAGGTCGTGTTTGGTTGCATTATATTTCACTGAAAATGAGACAAAGACCTGAAATTCAACACAATTGTGCTACATCTTAATTTGAATAATCTGATATCTATTAATAAAAAGGACAAATCGATCACACTCAGATCCCCAGGGGGGAAATACCTTTAGTTTTTGGTGCTGCCTTCAGGTGCTGTCAAATTAAAAAATTAAAAAATAGGACAACCAGATCAACATCTCCCATTAAATTAATGAAACCCTGTATCATTACAAATTATTTTCTTATAGCTTTAAATAGGGCAGCATCTCCAGGGTTAACAGCTTATGAAACATCACTTGGCTACTGAAGTCAACCAAGCTGTTGAACTTGTTGTTTAACATTGTTTCAATTATTTACACACCTGTCATTAAAAATACAGCAGCCTTACTGGAACTCATCACCTGCATGGGTGCTTCAGCGCAGGCATAAAAAAGTCAAGAGGCGCTTGTCTGTGCATGGCATCATGTAAAAAGTAATGAATTAAGATAATTACTGTTATTATTATTATTATTATTATACCAGGGTTTGACTGAATTTCCTATTGTGACCCATTCTTTGAAACTTGGAAAATCTCTCAATAATAAGTCCACTGGGTGAAAAGGTGCCCACCCCAAAATTCTAATTGGCCCCCCAATCTGAGCAGTCTGGGCCGGAGTGAGGTGATCTCTTTTTCTGGTCCTGGTCAGCATTCAGGCTCCAAGTTCTCAATCAGCTGATCTATCAGGTTGTTGGGTGGAGCAGATTGCAGAGCATCCCAGTCAAACCTCCTCCACTCAAAAGCATGCCTTGGGGGTCAAACTAGGCCATGCCTTTATGGGACCTCTGCTCTGCTGCCATCTATTGGTCAGAAGTGATTTTCACTTCATATATTTAATAATGGACTTGAATTCAGTATTCATTACAAATTAATGACCATATAAACAACGTGAAATGGTTCGTTAAGACACACCACCACCAAATTCCTGCCTGGTGTTCTTAGGAATGCCTCATTTGCAGTTGTACAACTGGATAGAAATCTTCTTTATTCACAAGTGCCTTTAATTTATTTTACAAGCCATTATTGAATTTTAATATATTTTTACATTTTGCATATTTCTATCTACTTTATTTTCCCTCAACTTAGTGTTTAATCTTTATACAGATTTATCCTGTTATATTTCTTTAACCGTTCCTTTTAGTCTCTTGTTTTGCTTGCAAATTGTTTCAAAATGAATTTTTGTTTCTTTTTAATCTTGTGTCTTCTGTTATTTTTATGTCCATGTACAGCACCTTGAATCTACCCCTGTGTATGAAATGTGCTTTATATTTAAAACTGCTTTGCCTTGCTATGTAAGTTAAGCCCCCACCTAATAACCTATGTCATTTTAGTTTGTATGTCTTTTTCTTATTTCTTTTATTCAGAATAGGACAAATGGCATCTGATAACAGAGTGAGGACCAGTTTGAATTTATAATTATAATTATTATTATCTAATATTTGATAGGTTTTTTTTGGGGGGGGGGGTTGTTTGTTATATTTTTTTTTTGGTTTTTGCTCCACGGCGCCGGCGCTTCACAGCTTCCGCTCTGATTCGCTGTGACGACGGACCTTTATTTCCGGTACCACCCACACAGCCGCCAGATGTTATCATCGTGACCACAGACCGTCTGTCGTCTCGTGCCTCCGCTCACCATGACAACACCTGGGCTCGTGCTGGTGATGCTCGCGCTGTCTCTGTGTCCAGGTAAGATGAAGATCCAATATTTACGTCACCGTCCTGCTTCAGTGTTTCTCTGCCAGCTGAGCGGCCTCCATTCCTTCTGCTGTCATGCATCCCATTCGTGTCGACGCTTCCCGAGTGATGCTGAGATATTTGACTGTTCATTTCTCTTTCTGTGTGTTCTGAAGGAGACTGCAGGTTCATCATAGAACCTTTGTCTCTCATCAAACAGCTGGTAATCCTCGTTTTTTGCTTCCCATATCATCAGTGTGGTTTCAACAATATTCATTTTAAAATAATGCAGACAGGGAATCTCTCTCAAAGACACGTTCTTATTGGTGTGCTTTCTCGTCTCCTGGGATCTTATTATGTTTTATTTATCTTGATTTTACTCTTTTCTTCTGTGTAACATGTTTTTATATCTGTCTGTGCACTATGTCTGTGATCTTCTAATTGTTTTTAAATTCTTTCTTATTGTTTGCTTTTTGTAACCGTTTCATATTCATAGATTTTAAATGGTAAAGCACCATGTAACTGAAGCTTACTTGTACTATTACAGTCCTCTGAAATAGCAAAATGTCAGTCTCATCACGTGCATGTATGTGTCGCTTTTATTTAATGGCAAAAAGTCATACATTCATTTACTAGATGTGTTTTTTTTTACCATGTACAGTGTATCTGCTTTAGCAACAAATATTTTGGTGTGCTCCTCTTAAAATGTGCACGTGGTGAAAAAACATGGACAATGTCATGCTTTGTTTGGATTAAATTGTTTTAACATGACTGTACCTTGCCTGAACAATCTTCTCCCTGTGGCTGTCCTCACCAGACATTGGACACGTGTTCAGAATGCACACAGATCCTCCAGCTGTCCGCTAACATGATCTCCAGCAGAGACACTAAGGTGAGGATGTCTGTGATTCACTTGAACTTTACTGATGATCACATGGGTTTGATTTGAAAGAATGGCAACCACATCCAGCAGCTGGGATCTCTGTAGTACCCTGTATAGTTTTAATGTAAATTGTGTGTTTTGAAATAACAAAACTAAGACTACTTGTCATTTGTTTTTTGAATGCCTATGTATTAACTTATTGTGGTTAGACAGCCAACAGAATTTAGATTTTTGCTATTTATTTTAGAAAAAAAGAGACGGATTAGTTTGAAAGTTTTCATTCTATAGGGGGGAAATGTGGACTCAAAAGAAACCACATATAATTTGAAGAAACGGTAAAACTAAAATTCAATTCTCTTACAAAGGTTTTGGTTTGTCCTCGCTTGGTATTTTGTAGATAAGAGGGTAGAAACTGGGTTTTACTTTTAAACATTTGACTGTTCTCTACAAAAGGACACACCCAGTTTATTTATCGCAACAGTTCACTGACTACTTTGCTTTCACAGGAAACTGTGTATGAAACCTTGCATGCTCTCTGCCAGCGCTTCCCACATGAACAGGCATCACAGTGTGACTCACAGGTCAAGGCATATTTGCCCAAAGTGCTGCATCAAACACCTGGTCACCTGGTGAGTTACGCCACTATTCACACTTCCTTTAAGATAAATGGAAAAACACAAGGTCATATTGTGTGTGATTTTGTAGAAGCCAGTTGAGACCTGTTTGGTTTTTGGACTTTGTGCTGCCCAAAATGAGGAAGAGCTGCTGAAACTTCCCCAACATGTCACTGATAAAGTCATATCCAGCTCTGCACTTGGTGCAGCCATCAGCAGCTATGTGAGTCAGTTTAAGTGACACACAATCATAAAAGTGAAACTTGTGTAAATGTCCCAATCACCACCAAATCTTCTCTCTCTAGGAGAGGTTCAACCCAGTGTGCTCCCTGTGTCTGTTTGTCATCAACAAACTGGAGACCCTTCTGCCTAAAAACATGACTGAGGTGACTTTTTCCCCATATGTATTGATTAAAGGCCCATGTCCCTTGTTATGCATCACATGATGTAAATCTCACTGTCGGACCTGTCTCGCCCTGCAGGAAGCTTTATTGAAGCTCATGGGAGAGGTCTGTGAACTTCTACCTCATAGCTACAAGGACCAATGTGATGACTTCATCAGTAAATATGGCGTAGAGATAGTGGAGTTCCTCATGTCGTCTGCGGCGCCTCACACAATATGTATTCTTCTGCATCTGTGTATGTTTGAGGAGCAGCTTCCTCCAGGTCAGTCACATGAATACCCTCACTCATATTTTGCTAACAGGTTTATAGATGAGGAACCATGCCCTTCCTCACTGTCAAGTTAACGCTCTACTGGTTTCAGTGGCGTTCCTCCCCTCGGACTGCGAGTCGTGCCGCACACTGGCTGTGCTGAGCCGACTGCACCTGGGTCCTAACTCAACCGAACCTGAGACCTCGTCTTTCCTGCAGTCTGTGTGTGTCCATCACCCCAATGCCATCCCCAAGGTTTGACCCTTTACTTATAATCCCAATACTCTTTATACTCTGAGTCTCAACTAACAAATAAATTCATGATCACTACAAGCCAACATGTTTCATCTGAGTCCACACTGGTATCTTATGTAGTTACTGAGCCTATAATGAATCTACATATCCTGTTACTGTGTGCTTTTAAATTATGCCATATGGCCACTCATAGACACACATCTTTTGTCTTTCTGCATTAAAAACTATTACTCTCTCTTTTCAGTGTCAAGCTTTCACCCAAATCTATGGCTCCCGACTGCAGAAGGTTTTGGGAAACCAGATGGAGGTTCCACATGCTTGTGAAGTAAGAACAAGCTTTTGTAAGAATAGAATAGATAATGTTATCACCTGGTTGGTTCATACAATTTAAAAAAAAAAAAATAAGTCAATAAAGTAAGAAAGATAGGTATAAATTGCCATCGTCAGCAGATTGTACGGTCAAGAGTAGTTGATGAATTGTAAATTTAAATGTAGTGTTTTTTCATTTTGTATATTTAGAGTGTGAATTGCTTTTTGGGGGAAAACATGATTGGGAGTGTGGTTTAGTCCAAGTTTTAAATGAGCTGTAGAGCCTCCCTGAGGGCAGAGGGTCATACAGGTGGCGGCCAGGGGACGGGACGGATATGTGCAATGACCTACCTCAATAGAGACAAAAATGACCGATGTTTTATAGTGTATTATTATAGAGTATTATTGATTCAGTGGATTTGTCTGAAGGAATCAAGTTTATAAGTCTTCTTCGCCAGAGGTTAAATGACTAAAGACCAATCTTTATTTGACTCACTAACTGTGCCACAGAATTATGAGCCCACATCCACGCAGCACCAGTCACAAAGAGTGTAACGTTTTGAATGCTCACTTCTTTCTTTGGTCAGGTTCAGATTCTCTTGAATTTTGTCTCTTCTGTTCTGCAGAGGGCTGATCTGTGTGTTGCCCTGAAGAAGAGGGAGCCGCTGGGGAAGCGTCGTTGTACTGAAGGACCATATTGTTAGTTTAACTGATAAGCGATGCACAGGTCAGAAAATAACTGTGAAATACAGCTAAAACACATGCATATATTTCAGTAGCTATTAGCTGCACTGGACACATACACCTGCACTACCTGATACAGTTTTAATTTGTGATGAGATTTTGTGAATGATTTTACGTCTGTGTACTTCTGTCTTTGCAGGTTTTCTGTGACAACACATGGAAGATGATTAAACCAAACTGTCGTTACGTGTACACAATGAATCACTTTCTTATATCAAATGATTCCACTTTAATGTTGCACACTTTTTTTTTTTTTTTACTTTCAGGTAAGCCATAAATATTCATCATGAATTTTTCTGGGGTGCATGCTTTTATTGTGAGACCAGGGCTGGGATTTAGTCAGAAACATGTTTCTGAGGCAGTTTAATCAAATGTTATGCACATTACAATATGTATGTCACTATGAATGTGAAAATTATTAGCTGTAAGATGAACCCTCAATATGTATTAAAGACAGTTTGGACAATTGATAATCCTTTTCTTTGAGTCTTCCTTTGACGCCTGGTGCAAATGTCCTCCAACAAACTTGTCATTAAAGGATATTATTTTTGAGCCAGTTTAGTATTGACAGACGTTTATCTACAATCCTCAATTGCAAGTTTAAGGATCAAATTTCATTTCCTCAATTGCCAAAAGCTGTCTCCAGCCAAGAAAAACAAACCAATGCCAACTTCTGGTTTGCTTCTATTTCTCTATCACTTCTTTGCTTCTGCTGAAGTAAGCATTCTCACCATGCAAACTAATGCCAGCTTGGACTTTCCCCAGACATGTCAATCTCCAATAGTGAGTCACTTTAGCTTACAGGCTTCCCCGAGGAGGAATCTCTGTTCAGAGTTAATGCAATTATGTCTGAAGCTCTTGGCCAGTGACCAAGGAACCCTGTTTTTCTTCAAATTTAGTTTTGAATTCAACATACAGACACGCATGTTCTGGGGCTTGTTTATTTAGAAACCTCCACATAGTAAAAAGATAAAACAGTGAAAAAAACATGGAAACATTTACATGTATTTGCTTTTTTGTGACTATAAACACAAAGTCTTGATGCTCTCTCACCACTCTTTTTCTATATTGTTAGATTCAATCACTTAAATACCCAGTTCATCTCATAATGGTGAAATCACTTCAGGCCATTCACAGTGAAGAAGAAAATCCTGGCTCGCTTACGCCTCTGTGTGGTTGTTTGTGTCATCAGTACACTCTTGTCTCTTCCAGATCTAGAAACGGTTAAAAATAAACAATTACTACCAAAATGAGCACAATACAAATCTGCAATCTAAGCTTCCTTGTTAGATTCAAAGACTATTTTTGATTTCAAAACTTTGAAATAAGATTCAGATAAAAAAGGTTTTTAAAAGCTGATATCAACATCTTTCTAGCAACACTAATGAAATGCATCATCACAAGTTTTACCAAGAAATTAAAAGGATTTTTCCCCCACTAATTGGAGGCTCTGAAATCACCAAGTTAATGGTTGAAACACCACAGTGGTTAAATTCTGTTGCTTTGTTTACTTTTTTTTTGTATCTTGACAAAGGGATGATTTCAACAGTTAAATTCATACACATAAGGATGAATGGGTAACAGTGGCTTATTTTTCATATTACAAAAATTGTTCAATCCTCAATAGTCAAAACTATAATCTGACACTGCAACTTTCTGTTCTCTAAACAACTGAAGACATAAAAGTGCGTTGCTGTGAGTGCCATCATATTCAAGGTACTGTGCCATTTACATTTTCCAACACAAAATCACAATGAGTGGGAGGACTTGCCTGGATGTAGGCTTCTGACAACGTGATCATCTGGGGGAGAATGTCGATCACCTGAAGGTCCTGCATCTCGTACCACTTCCCAGTTCCCTGATTAAACAAAAAGATGCTTCAGAACAGATGATCAGCAACAGCATGAATAAAATGTAATGCTCTTTGTAGGTTGTGTATGGTTATTGCAACAAAGAAAAATAAATCAAGCATATTTATTGTTTCAGAAATATCTGCTTGCAACATACGTGATGCAGAACATGTATTCTGTACGCTCCCTCAGTGGGTTTCCCATCATGCACTACGTTGGCGACGAGGTCATAAGTTGTGCACTTCTCTGTAGCTTGAGCTTCTTCTGTCAAGTACTCACGAAGGTCTACGTTCCTGTTGAAGAAATTGAAAAGTGATAATATAAACATGTGCATATTTATACATGAAGACAAAATACACATAACCTACACACTTTTTACAGGAGTTCGCATTATTCAAAGATAACCTCGGTACATCATAGCACAGTCACTTTAAATGAAAGCCTACAAACATCACCAGTATATGTGCAGCACTTACGTGATGGGGAAGTTGACAATTGTTGGGTTCTTTTCCACAAAGAAGTTGTTCTTGGTGAATCTTTTGATGCAAAAAATTAGGTACGGAGGAAGTTTGGTCAACTGGAACCTTTTGAGAAAATTCTCTTTGTAGGTTTTGTATTCCTGAATATAAAAAAGACAGGAAAGTGTGTAGATTATAACTAATATGTGTAATATCTGAGTAAAGAGGATGCAGAGAGTAAACCTTTGCTTTGGGTCTGATTATAAGTCAAAAAATTACAACCCAGATTTAGTTCAGAAGATCTATTAGTAAAGACAACTGCATGGTCACGTTGTAACATTTACAATAATCTGTACCCACATACCTTCTCTGTGCTGCCAGTGAACTTGCCCAGGATGTTGAAGAGAGGGACCTGGGGGATGATAAGCTGCTCTTTCTCATCCTTGTACAGTGGAGCTGTTGGGAGGTCAAGTGTCAGAAACAGGAAGGTGGACTCAGACATCTGTTCCTGGTATTCCTCCGTCACAAGTAATGCCTCTTTCTCCTCCGGTGGCTGGGAAATTATTACAGTTACAATTGAATTATAACAAAAAAATATCTAAATTAAATATTCACAGGAAGGTGGCAGGTGAAAAAGAATATTCTCTATGCCCTTTGTCCAATATCTGATCTTCAAAACTGAAGAACCAGTTTTGACTGGGCCTCCAATTTTGACAATAAGAGAAATTTAATCTTTTAAATTTATATACAAGCACTTTGTTTAGGTAGTATATACATTACACACACACACATATATATATATGTATATAAATAATCTGACTTTATTGTTAATAACATGATTCATGTCAGTTATTTAAGTTCAACTAAAAGCAAACTTACTAAATCTGGGTGTGGAAGTTTCTTGGAGAAGATCCGCATGGAGCCTTGAAATGCTTGCGTAATGATTGCTATGATGGAAGAAAGAGAAAAGGCAGTGTTTCCCACAGAATTCATTAAATCTATGACGGTAATGGTGTGCACACATTCATGTCCGATGTTTGCTCTCACGTGCAATAGATTCAAAGTGACAGGAAGACAGACTAAAGAGCTACAGACATATATATATATATATATATATGTCTGTAGCTCTTTAGTGTATATATATATATATATATATATACACCACAGTGTAGATAATTAATGGGAAACAAACTAGCTTCAATACCAGAAACAACAAACTCATTCAATAGAAAATTGTATTCGACTTTGTATTTAGATCCTAACAATTTAATATTAACATGACAAAAAACTGTCATGTGAGTGATCTGAAACGTAGGAGAAAACATCTTTAATTCTCCTACTCACATGGCTTTTTCTTTGTGCCTCCAAGCGCCCCATGCAGAGCATTCAAGAACCACGTCATGAAGTCCACAGCATCTCCTGCAGAAACGGCAACAAACAATCAGAGCCACAACCTACCGTACTTTACTGTACTGTGATGGTTTGTGACAGAAATCTTACCTTGTTTGGTAATTTGGAAGTTCTTCTTGCTGCACAGCACCACGGCCTGAAGCATCTCATGGGGAGACACGTGGGCCTTGAAGTTTCTTGGATTCCAAAGTTTGCGCATCAGCTCCCCAAACCTCTGCACCAGGAGGAACATGATGTCCCCCGGTGGCCTGCGGATTCCTCTGTAGTTTTCCTCCTCCAGGAAGTAGTTTCGCAAAGGTGGAACGTTGGAAAAAGCCTAAGAAGAAAAGGCAAATAATAATCAGATGTTTTATAAAAGGTTTCTGATTATGCCCAGGTAAGTGGCACTGTGGCAGTTTTGTCATACCTGTAACACCACGTTGGCATAGTCATTAGCTTTGATGTTGTTGAGCCCAACAATGCCTGGTAGGTATGTCGTACCATCATAGGCTCGGTACAGTTTCCCTTGCTTGTCCAGTCCTGAAATGTGCTGCTTGGTGAAAGTTGGCTTTAGCACATACTGAAAAAAAAAGAAGTGTCAACAAATTAGTGACACAAAACTGGAGTTTGAAAATGATAACAAGATGCTGAAACGTGCCAGTACAATGTAATATTTTGAGAGAGTTACAGTCACATTGATAGTGCTTTAAAATAATCTGTGATCAATGCTCTAACACTTAGTAAAGCATGAGTGTCACAGCATTACATACATATGCCAATTAGGTGTACTCATTGACTATTCTTTAAATCTGCCAAAACAGCTCGAAGCATCATTTAAAGTTAGCCTCTAGGGGAAATGGCCAGTATTTTGGACTTGTGATGTAACCTTTCACACCAGACAATAGCAAAATTTAAGCTGAACAAAAAATATATGCTGTATATATACAACCAGACTCACAAAATATACCCATTGATAGCATAATATCAACACTGCACCATTTCATTCTCATTCACCGTGAAGTTTGCTTTAATCACAAAATGTCCTCAATCATAAATGCAATTCAAGTTCAAGTAATGGAAGCATCGTCACACGATCAGGAAATGACCCTGTGGTTTTACTTACAGTGATGTCCTCCAGTGAAGAGTCGATGATCTCGTAGTTGTCTGGCAGACAGTAAAACTTGAGTGTGTGCAGATTGAGGAACACATGGTGGGTAAACTGTACGCTGTGGGTGTAGGCATGGGACTTCAGTCCTCTACCTGCAATCAAGCAAACATGAGTAACTCAGTCCCAGCACAACCAAGTGTTTCACTGTGGTGGACTCTCACATCGTTCACTCACCCTGGAAGTATTTCCCACATATAAGGCAGGCGTAGACGTTGATGTGGGACAGAGAGATGGAGCAGAGCTTCTCAAAGTCAAAGTCCAACACACTCCTGTAGGATCAACAGGCAGAAGTGGAGATCAGCTGCAGGGCACTGGAGAAGGACTGTGCTAACTAGCATTTAGCACTAACATAAGCAGTGAACAGTCAAGTCGACTTTCTCTTGCCTGTTTATGGTGTCTAGATACGGGCAGTGGCGACTTCTTCGGTCTTCTACTACACGTCCTCGTCCTACTTTAGCTGCCACTGCAACATGGAAGGAAACAGTCAATACAGTTGATCCCCAATCAGCTGGGCGAAAGCTAGCTAAACATGCTAAGCTAACCCAGGAGAGCGTTTAATATGGCTGGAGATTGTGCATTTGATACACGGGGTGCACTGGAAGGGCGGTGTTAAACAACAACGAAGGGATATTAAGCGAGCCGCCTCTGATGCCGGGCGAGCCGGTGATACAATCTAACGCACGTTTGGCTAACTGTGAGTATGATAGCCACCAGCTAATGAAACGACGTGCAGACGTTAGCAGTAAATACATTTACCTCCGTCGTCGCTGTCGTCGTCGTCGTCGTCCACCTCAACTTCTCTTTCTCGTTTCAGAGAAACCATCATCGCTGTTCCCTTGAGGCCGTAGAGTCAAAGCAACAGAGAAAGACTCAACTTCGTGTGGATCAGATGAATGAGTCGCACACCGTGTGCGTCGAAACCCGCGGTGTTTGTGCGTCGCAGCTCGCAAATAGACAGAAAACTATTCCGGAGGTAGCGCTGCATGGCTCTTTGAGCTGCTCAGTGCCCAAAACCAACGTGACAACCAGCAGAGTTTTAAATGTATAGTCTGCTGTTTTTATCTGAACTCGTTTCAATGGTTTAATGTTGTGAAACGTTTGTAAAATTCAATGTTGAACGATGTTTTTGGTTGGCTAACCTTATAAACTCCGGGAGTTTTACGATTGGCCAACCAATTACCATTGGCTAGCATATAGCTTTTTGTCAGTGCTCTGATTGAGACTGGAAGCTAACATTAGCGCCATTAGCTCGTAAATACTGTCACCGTTTTGGAGGTGCCTGTTGAAATGGATATTCTAAGAGACGATGAAGAGCAGGAGCTGAAATACAAGCGCGCGGGGCGTTTGGACATGAGCCACGGCTTCCTGCACCATATCCGGAGGAACCAGATTGCTAGGTGATTGCCTCAACTGCTGTTAGCTTGTGTTAGCAGAGAGCATGCTAGCTGGTTCACAGCATCCACCCACAGTATCTGGAGCTACTTGTATCTTATTTTAAATAGAAGTTGATGTGATGGCGAAGAAAGATTCATACGTTTACGTTACATGATTGTTAATACACGTCCTTTTACGAGCAAAGTGACAATACATGCAAAGGTAACACAGGCCTGTTGATCAAAGTTCTCTTTAGTTTGAGATTCTGGAGGTAGAACAACATGAACCAGTATAACTGGAACAGCAGCTTGTTTTTTGTTAGGAAAGCATGATTTCTAAATATTATCCGTATGTACAGCGACACCAGAGCATGATCTACTTCTCCTGTTCACCTGGTTAGAGGGTGACATGTGTCTTTCTCAGCAGTAACAAATAGTTGATTCTCTGCCTCTTCCAGGGATGACTATGATAAAGAGGTGAAGCATGCCAAAGAGCTTCAGCGGCGGAGGCACACCACAACCCCCAGGCGACCCCGTCGACCTGACATCCAAGTGTACCATCCACGGCAAAGACGTAAGATCCAGCTGCCCTTGACTTGGGTTCCTGCTGTTGATGGTACAGCCACTGAATAAGAGTGAAGAGAAGGTTTGTGTGTGCTTATGTTGCAGATGGATCCGAACCAGGGGCTGGTGCTGAGGCTGAGGAGTGGAACGAGAGTGGGTCGAGCACAGAGACGGAAACCCACGGGACTGAACTTTTCTGGCTCGACTATCAGGCAGACTCTGGTGCCATTACATCCTTTCTTGTGCACAAGGTACCTGCACATCCCCTTTTATCTGAGGTTTCTTGCTTTTTGTGTGATTTCTCCCTCTTAAGTTTTCTAAATTGTTTCTGTTTTTTTCTTTTTGTAAAGGATGATAAGCCTGAGAAAGTAGTGGAACGTGTTGCGGATAAGAACAGCTTGGATTCAGCCATGAGGGCAGCTCTGGTGGCTCGGATTCGAAAGGAAATGGACAAAAGACGAGACAAACGCTGAGCGATATCGAAAGCAAGAATGTGATGTCAAAGGCCCTACAGGCAAAGGCCTGTGGAATAATATTTCGTACACAGTTCTGTGCTCCTCCGTGATCATGTTCACATTATTGGAGGAATAATGAGGAACTAGTTCCTGTGCAGCAGCTGTCAGCAGAGATCCCAATGTGTTCTCCAGCAAAGTTTTCTGTTATTAAAGGAGAAGGAACGATCAGTTAGTACAGACAGTGTGGTGTGGAGACGTTATGTTCACTGCATTTTACTCATCTTATACCATTACCTCATACAATGACTGAGCATATTGTTGACTGGACCTATAAATGTATGTTTCAGAAAGGACCTTGTTAACCTTGATCCTCCACTGAATATGTTTGTGTTTCTTCTGTTTACAAAAATCTAGGTTTTGTATTGAAACTGTTTTTGGTAAAGAGTTAAGATCAGAATTACAGCCTGTCACTGATCCTATGTTGTAAATGTGAGACTTCAATTTTGGTTCATATTGAGTTGAAGAGTTTAGTGGATGAAGCCATGATACTGTGTTTGTGTGGCAACTGTGTTTTGTTGTTTTCAGTATTCTAATTTATTCAGGGTTGTTGAAAGACTTTTATTTTTGATACTGTAATATATTTGACAACAACTCTTTACATGTAAGATGACATATACATAAAAAATATTATTTACTGTCCAAATGTGACTCTTCTCAATGTTTTGCTGGCATATTTATGTTTGAGGCCAAAATAACAGAGCAATGCATTTTAAGACACTGATATTACACATGTTTTCAGCAGGTGGCGCTGTGAATCCATTTTCAACTGCACATTCCTGTATAGCTTCTATTGAGCCTCAACTGCTGTTCTCATACTTTCAAATGAGAATGTATAGTCTCTCGGTGCATAGTAGCACTTAATCTGCATAAACATGACTATATATTGTCATGTTCATATAAAAGTCCAAGAGATATTCTAGAAAATGTCTCTACGATCAGTTAATTAACAGAGAAATAAAAGTGGTGAAAGCAGAGGCTCACAACCCCCCCCACTCACACTTACTGATACCAGCTGTGATGTACACGTTTCTACATGATGGTGTTTGTTGCATCACTTTTTTTTTTTTTTTCCGCACCTGTTTTCAAAAGAAGAGACAAGGTTGACTTGACATTTGGACAGATAGCTGTTGATCCACCCCTTAGAGGAAGATTAATTCATTGTTTTCATAAATGCATGAACAGTTTGCACACTTCATCCTCTGGCCACATGGCAGGCCAAGTCTCCAGTGTTATGCAAAGGCTTGTCAAGGCGGCGTAGGCTCTGCAGGGCCATTGGTGGAGCAGAGACACTCCCCAGTCTGCATGTGACTGAAGTTTAGGAGGCGAGAAACACACTGTCACCATCTCTGCTCAGTTCTCAATTGGCTCAGTGTGACCCAATCACAGCCCACACCTTCCCTCTTTACCCCCTTTACTGTAGTATCACATTAACAAATTGCATCATATATAGAACTGTAGTTCTGAGAGTCACTCATCAAATGTTTGGTAAGGAGTAAATGTGCAGTTTATTGAAGTACCTGTTGTGACAGGGAGACTGGGAGTATTTCAGTTACTGTTTAATTAGAAAGAATCTATTATATACTATATATTCTATTATACCATTCTATTATATATTTTCCAACCAAGTGCATCTAAAAAAAGATAAGTTTGTAACCATTGTTAAGCATCTATTTCTGTACATTTGTATTCAAACATTTATAGATAATCCAAAATTAATATAGAGTAGAATAGAATAGAACTTAATAGTGTATCAAAGTGGAAAATCGTCTTGGGCCAGTATCGACCCAGAGCCTTCACTGCTTGAAATTCAAACAGAATCTGCCCTTCTGTTTATTTATTGCGGTACTTAACTTTTGAATACTTATGTATATGTTGCAAGCCAAGTTCCATTGTTAAACACAAAAGTACAAAATATCTGCCCCCCCTCTCTGTGTTTGGTTTGGGGCATTCTGGTTACTTTGACAGCAGAAAAATATTTATGTTTATCCATTTGTTTCTCTTTTATTTATTTAAGTTAACTAAGTCTCCAGGCTTTTATTTTCCATGCTTCCTATACTGCACCTTGACATGCTCATGATAATCAAATCATTTTGTATTTGTGACCTTCATAATATGGGAGATTGTTATTATGATAAATCACACATATACATTGTAAAAAAAAACTCACAACTACCATCCACACAAAAACAACACCTTTGAATTCCATTTTTTAAAATTAAACTGCTTTGGTGTTAATATACTCAAATAATTGTGAAATAAAACCTAATATATGCATGGTTTATAGCCAACATATAAATACTATGCACTGCTACAATGTGTGGACCTGCATCAATTTGAAGTGCACTAACACTGTGAAAGAAAATGGAGTCATTTATCACATGAGCAAAGTGCTTAAGGAGCAATTCGTGGATTTCACTTCCTGCAAAACTGCAACAGCAAGCTCATACAAATATTGCATCAGCTGTCACCCAATCCTTAGAAGAAATCCTACTGCCCTCACTGTGAGAAAGACCCTATCTGAAAGTCTACAATAATATTTGGTCTTGACATTTTGTTTAAGAAATCCATTGTGAGTTGTTTGGTCTCATGTGTGAGGCGGGCACAGTTTGTGTCCTTTGAGCTCATTGTTGTGTGAAGAATAATCTGTGGTCCTTTTTTTTGTTAAGGATTAACAAAGGTATAATTCACCTCACCCAAATGCCCCACAAAGCTAAAAGACCGCAGTGATGCAGTGCTCGAGCTCGTGAGCAGTGAAGGTGCCTCAGAAATGTACAGTGAATGTGTTGCCATGCTGTCTAGGTACAGTTTCATAGACTTATATTATTGCTGCCCGGTGCACTTCAGTATCCAGCAGTAGTAGGGCAGGAGTGAGGGATCTTGCCCATTCAAGGCCGTGGGACATAATCCTCAGCACAACCTGACCCCGCCATTCAAAGATAAATATAGATGTTTGACTGAGCCAGTGTGGCAGGGGAAACACACAGCTGCTGTGTCACTTCAACTGACTTAAGGTCAGAGTACGATGACTTAGTAGAAATAAATATTCATAGCTTGACTTACTGTTTCTGCTACTACGTAATTGGTTACATGAGTTACACGAGACAAGTTTTCAGAGACGTGGAATACTTCCAGACATTAAGGTCATATAATACCAGCTTCCAGGAGAGAGATTGAAAAAAGTAAACTCTCGTGTTTTCTCGCCTAGAGACCACTGGGATTAGCTCCAGCCCCATCATGACCCTCAGAGGAGGAGCAATGTAGATGATGGATGTGTATTTTGGTATTTGTGGTATAATAATTCAAGAGATCCACAGAGCTTTGTTTTTACACTTTCTTGACATGTCTTTCTCGGGCATAATAATAAAAACATGAGACATTTATCAATGTTTACTATCGATGCAAGTACTCAGGTCTCCACAATACTAGTGCATGATCACATAAACAACCCACAAATCAACTCATTCATTCACAAAGCTGGATGGATCGATGGGGCATAGTAACAAATCCAGTTACAGTTAAAAGGTTGGTTCGGTTAGCACTTCAGCACAGAGCTGCCTCCACAGATTCTTTGCAACAACAGGATTTGATGCTAGAATCCCTGCAACTGAGTTTAAGTCAAGATCTAAAGCAAATATAATTAATTTGTTGGCATCAGGAACAAATCAGTTCACTGATATTTCACTGTAAAAGACAAAATAAAGTCATGCAATAAATCTTTTCTACTCCCTCAAGGGGCTGTTCAATGTGACCTGCCTGAACATGTCTTAGTAAATTCCAATTCTTTCTGATGCAAATATTTGAATAACTGGAAACAACGAATGTAAATGTAACATGTTCTATATGTTCATATTAGTCGTCTTACATCTAAAGGTTCTATACATCAGTCACTGATCAATAGAAAATTCAGTGTTAAAAAGTGAAGTAACTCTACTGTATGGTGTAATTAACCATGCATTCATGACATGACATTTGTTCTGATTTACACATCATGTCTGTTCTTCTTGTCATGTTTTTCAACTTTAATATAATTTCAGTGTTGATCCTGAATGATCGATTTAAGAGTGAGTAAGATTTTGTCCCGAGGACATTTTCCCAAAGATGATTCCAGGCTCAGAGATAAAGATTCAAATCATTATGTGAATGAGCAGGAAAAGATGATCGAGGAGCGGCTGCCATTATTGACCTTTGTGATAAAGCAGCCAAGGTGACATGAGGCTTCACGTCATGGGATTCCCACGGACTTCACAAGACTTCATATTGTCCTTGACAAATTTTGTCCCTTAAGTACGTGGAATACATCAGCTCAAGGTTTACACACTCTAATAGAATATTCTAGTGAAGTCCTCCATGTTGGGTTTTCTGTCTTCACACTTTCCAATCTCTGTGTCAACATCCGAAGCATTGCTATCATGTGATAAACTGACTTTATCAATGTGTCACACTGAGAAAAGACAATATTAAAAAAGCAGACACAGAACTTCTGGACACCTTTTAGAATCATTTTTATTTATTAATAGTGGAAGTGGTTTGGTGGTTATTGTTTAATTACTGAATTATGTTGTATTTAATGGTATTAACTGGGTCGTGATAAATCAACAAAACATCTATCTGTATAAAAATCTTGCACGTCTTCAGATGAAATTGATCATTGCCCTATCCATGACTCTGTCTTTGTATATATGTTCCATAATTGGTCATGTAATGTTGACTGGCTGTTGGTTTTCTAACACTCTCTGGGTTTTTGTGGCATTACCAAACCAACAAATGACACAAAATGTCAAACACTTTTAACAAAAGCACAATAAAACATGGACTTTGAAATGCACCTTAAAATAAATAATTTTCATTCCCCCCTAATTGCTCCTTTATTTCATCTACATTTACAGTTGTGTTGTTTTAATACATCAATGCATGCTTACAGCAAAACCAAAGCTTTCGAGATTCACCATCTCTTTGTGCTTGGGTCACAATGCCAGTGTGTCAAAGTTCCACGTGAGCTGCAAATGGCCACAGAGTCCCAGAGCGAGCATGTTTATTCTGTTATGTCTAACCTCTGGTACCGATCCAAGGTCCACTCTGACATGTGCATTCCTCTGGTAATCTGAAAAGGTCACTCGGATGCTGTCAGAGTAACCTTCTGAACATAATGGTCTTATTGACAATCAACAGTTAAAGCTCTTGTTAAAAGTAAAGTTTTATATTGCAGGACAAAAAACGCATGCTGTTTTTGGTCAGGCTAACACACTATTAACTGCCATTACTATCTGAAAATCATTTCACTACCTTTCACCGCTTTTTGAATTATGGCTCAAGCTTATGTTAACTTGGGCTTCAGGATTCTCCATTTACTCACTTTTTATACAACGGACACACTGATTATTAAAAAAAATCTGAATTATCATTTATAATGTAAATGCATGATGATTAAAGACTAAAAATTATACTTTAACCTCACCCAAGATCTGCGTTATCAACATGACACAGAAGCAAATAAAAAGTACTAAATAAACCTGAACTCAACAAATGAGCTCAATAAAAAGTAAAACCACAATCTGCACCAAATTGCAAACACACATAATTATAGTTGCCCTAAACATGTCAGGTTTTTTTTACATTAAGATCTATTAATAAAAGACAATGTTGAAAAACATCCTATCTCCTAATGTTCCTCCTCAGGTCCTGACCCACTCCACAAAATGTCCTGGAGAGCAGTTGAGCAGTTTTTCTACGTAACAACCTCAGACAAAAACATAACCTGTTTGGCAGAGGCAACAGTTAAGATATAAAACTGTATTTTCACGTGATGGAGGATCTAACATGGATCATCTTGTATTGTAGATATGGCAAATCTGCGTGTGTGTTGATCAAGGGTGTTTGGGCCCCTGGGCTGTTGCTGAGAACAATGCCAGCAGATCCTGTTTTCAGGCTGCAGTCGAGGCAGTTGTCAGTGCCATTCCACCTGTCACACCAAAATGAAACTGACCATTTAATTAGGTGCAGGCAGCTGTTGAAGGCCAATGAGAAGACAGTATGGCCTGGGGTCAAGCTCTGAGGTCAGCATTACTTAGGACTGCACCAGATAAAGGAGAAAGATGTACAGCCCACCTACAAGCTCAATAGTAAACCAGCTAATGAATGCTGAACTGGCAACTAGAAAACCATACATTTTTTAAACTAATAGACCATTGAGAAAAAGGCTGTGGGGCTAAGGGATTGATGTGGCCTATAACACCTTAATGTTCGATGGTTTCCATTATCTTTTAAGTATGGAAAGTTTCACGGTGTTTAAACTTTTTGGACATCGGTCAATGCAGCTCAGATGAGAAATCAAGCTGTTTCTCTGGTGCTCAGGAGTAAATCATGCATGAACAAAAAAATACAGCAATTGGTGAATCTCTTGTGAGACAATGGAGATGCTTAGATGTAAACTTGTTCATCATTTCAAAGTAGACTTGCAATAGCTTTGTTGTATTCAATGCCTCCCAACACTTTTCTACTGTTACATGTCAAGACATCTTTTGTAAAAAAATAATAAAAAAAACATCAAATAGGTTTAATCTATAGGAGTGTTTGTCTTAAGTGATAACAATTAAAAACAGACAGAAAGAGAAGCTGCAATAAACTATACCACTTCATCATCATGATAATATCAATTATAAACAGGAAAATATACAGAGCCACAGACACTTTTAAGGAGTAGTAGTTTATTACAGAGCATAAAGAAACTACCCATTTAGACATGAAGCATAACAGTATGAGCTACTTGTTCCTCTGGAAGTTGAACGCATGTTGGTGGGAGGAGAAAAAAGCAAATAAGGAGTAGAGGAAATAGAAAAAGGCACTCTTAACTTACTGTCGCCAACAGGATGCTCTCGAGTGGTCAAAGGGAACAAAAACACTCACTCTATCCAACATGAGGATGGCCATGTAAACACGGCTGGTTTCTCTGTACTACACCAACCAACTGTTGCCATCCATTTCATGAGGATAGGCCAGAGCAAGAGAATTGTGCCACACATTCAGGGGATTTTAAAGTAACCCACCTAAAAACAACTGTAGTCTAAAAAATAAAATTGGTTTTAAAATCTTCATTAATTGTAGCCAATGACACCTTTTCTCTTGAGGCGGGCCAAAGCTTTTCTGTAGTACACTCTGGGGCCTCAAGCAAAACACTGAAAAATGATCAAGTTAGGAGGAATTCAAGATTCTATTTGTTTAAAGCTGCCTTCTGAAATATCGGCTTCTCTGTATCCACGCCGAGCTTCAGAGAACAAATAAATAGTGATGAGGTTTGATTCCTAGCCAATAAGATCAATAAAACACACCCCTTTAAGGATAGAGATGGGAACCAGGTTTCTCTGTAGCTACACCTGCCATCTATATACATAGAGGGGTACAATGGGCTTTCAGTCAAACCATAAAAAAAAGCTTGTCAAACTACATTTTAAAAAGGGCTCACTTAAAATTGAATTTCAATGCATAAACAATCCAATTTTAACATCATCAAGTATAATCAATACCTCTGCAGACCAGAGCAGTGACATAGCAGCTTCTGACTTTTCTGTATTACGTCAGAAAACAGCCAAGGTCTGTAGGGGCATCTGAGGTTTAAGGCTCATTTATGAGCTTGAATAATTACAATTTGGCGCACCCCTTAGCCTGCAATGCATAGCATTTTTAGTGACAAAAAGCAACAACCCTTAAATTTTAATTGTGCCATTCTAACATCCTCCACAAAGACGAGGGAATAAAGCCAACAAAAAAAGGAAAAAAGAATACTGGGTCAGGGAATTACTGTATTAGACTGACAAAGGAGGAATGTTTAGAAAGAAGCTAAATTTGTTTGGGAAGAGGCCAAATAACAGGACCACCAACTTTCAAATTCTGCCTCTAAATGGACGAAAATGTTATGATGCAGTCATTTCGTAGCACCAGTATATTACATGGGGTGTTGCATATTGCCAAATATGCTCCCGCTGTGACACTGATTAAAAGGCTGACACTATTGACGAGTGTTGAATGCCAAAAGAGCAAATGAACACAGCTATTCAGGGCCTATCACAAGAAGAAGCGGGGGGAACCTCAAGACGTGGGAGAACATCTACAGTACTACAGTGTATGGGTTCATGGAACCCATCCAATAGTTTAACAGATTCTGAGGCATGCCTCATAGGACCCAGCAAGAACTGCAACCAGCAGAAAACAGAAACAAGACAAGGAAGGGAAGTGGAGTGAGAGGAAGGAGTCATGTGTTAAATGATACCATAATTATGAGAGATAAGGGCATTTCTCCCCCTGGAACCTTGGAGGCTTCTCTGTAGTATACGCCAACAAGCCTGGGGGGGAAAAGCTTAACAGTTTTAGCATTTTAGTTTTTTGGGCACCTCCCATGGGAAGGAGTCTCGGCCAAAGTGGCCATACGCTGCGGTCTTCTGATACAAGGGCTTCTTCAGATCCAGCTCCCTGGAATACATAATCAACATATTTAGCAGCAGTCAGTGAGAAAAATCAGATGCACACGTTCATACTCACACAGGCATTACGCTCACATTAGCCAGTGTGTCGAGAGCCACCAAAACAGAAACCAGGTTTACTTGAGCAGCTGGATAAGTGGGAAACATGTGAAGCTTCGACACTTACCCTGCCAACCAAACTGGACACTGTAGCTTGCAGATGGAAACCGCCCTCAATTTGCAGAGAAAATGCTTATTTAACTAGAAGCTAGAAGGCTTCATTAAGTCAGGCAACATTTGCATCTGCCCCAATAAATGAGACTTTTGCCCCAACTAATACCCCCGTGAACAACCTACATTGCTTGTACTTAAGTAGAAAGGAATACGGTTAACTCATAGCTTACAATCAGCAAAGGAAAACGTTGGCTGTGCCGTTTTCATAATAAATCTAATTTACTTAATTTTAATCACCTATCCAAGTAAAACTATATAAAGGAACAAGAGAAAGGAGCGAGCCTGAAGCTGTGGTTTCATTGGGTAGCAGGTGGTGTCAGAGGTTATACATTACCTGACGATGACTCCAGGTCGGAGATCAAAGTTCTTCTTCACAATGTCAAGCAGCTCCCTCTCACTCTTGTTGGATGTCCCATAGTGGAAGATGGAAATGGAGAGGGGATGGGCAACTCCAATTGCATAGGACACCTAATACAGCATATATGTATTATAAATCAAGCATATAAAAGATTTGAAGAATTCAGACAAATCTCTTGCAGCCCAACTCTCTAACATGAACGGTGAACTGTGACCACTAACCTGGACCAAAACTCTTTTGCAGAGCTCAGCCTTCACCAGAGACTTGGCCACCCAGCGTGCAGCATAAGCAGCAGAGCGGTCAACCTTGGTGTAATCCTTCCCAGAGAAAGCCCCACCCCCATGGGCTCCCCAGCCTCCATAAGTGTCAACAATGATTTTGCGTCCAGTAAGGCCAGCATCACCCTGTAATGGAGGAACAGGGGTTAAGCAGGTAAGTAAAAGACTATAAGTGCTTTTTTAAGACACTCCCTCTGACAGTTACCTGCGGGCCTCCTATGACAAATCGTCCACTAGGCTGCAGGTGATAGATGGTGTCGTCATCCAAATAGATGCAGGGCACAACAGCTTTGATGACTTTCTCCTTCAGGGCATCTCTCATCTCCTCAAGGCAAATGTCCTCATCGTGCTGCACAGAGACAACAATCGTATGCACACGCACTGGGAGCATGGCCCCACGGTCCTGGCGGTACTGCACAGTAACCTGTGAAGGATGAGAACATTTAAATGAGCAAAGTTCCACTGACAAGATAATTTGCAGCAGTTAAGAGCAAAGTGCGACAGCTCCACCTGTGTCTTTGAGTCTGGCCGGAGCCAGGGAAGAGTGCCATCACGGCGCAGTTCAGCCATCTTAGCGTTCAGCTTGTGGGCAAGGACAATTGTGAGAGGCATACACTCCTCAGTCTCATCAGTGGCATATCCAAACATCAAGCCCTGTAGAGCAAGCATCAAAAAACGCAGTGTTTAATGAACAAGATAGTTAACTTAAGAACAAACTCAGCAGATCAAAATGTTTATGTCACCACTGACCTGGTCCCCAGCTCCAATGTCCTCCTCATTGCGGTCAACATAGACACCCTGAGCAATGTCAGGAGACTGCTGCTCCAAAGCCACAAGAACATTGCAGGTCTTAAAGTCAAAGCCTGTGCAAGAGACAGCAGTCGATCAAGACACCAGTCATCAAGATAATAATATGTCTGAGAATTGTAGAAACAGAAAGCATTCCATACCTTTGGATGAGTCATCATATCCAATTTGGCGGATGGTGTCACGAACAACTTTCTGATAGTCTACGGTGGCACGGGATGTCACCTCACCAGCCAACAGGATCATCCCAGTCTTGGCAACAGTCTCTGCCAGAAGAGGAATAATGTGAGCAAACAAAAGCAAGAGACAAACATCTGACGTGAGCAGACACAGAAAGGACAGACAGAACCAAACTTACCACATGCAACTTTGGCATCAGGATCCTGCTTGAGGTGGGCGTCTAGAACCGCATCGCTGATCTGATCACAGATCTTGTCTGAAAACACAGAACACACCAGCGTCAATAACAGACGTCCACAAAGACCCGATCACGAGATGTGGATGTGAACTAATACACATTAGCGCCACCGGTTCGTGCTCTGTGGGAGTGGCCCGGGCCGCTCCAGTCGCCATTTCAGCATGTGCACGTGTGGAGGATGGAGGGAGCGCGGGCAACAAACCGGGAGACGGGAGTGAAACGTAAAACGTCATTACGTTGAAATAATCACATAAAGCGATGTTAAAACATGTCACGCTGTTCCATGATCAGGCTAATGCGTGATGCCGCGCGTGTCTTGCTAATCACCGGGGTGATGCGACACTTTCAGGATAACGTTCAATAATCAATAAAAATACAACGAGGCGTACATTCAGATAAACAGTGAACGTCGGACTCACACTCACAGAGCTCATCGCCGGCGGATCGGACACGCGGTGGTATCATCCAAGATTAGCTAGCTTATGTTAGCTAGTAGCGCGTGCTCCTCAAACCGAGCCAGCTACATTTTACGTAGCTGAAAAGGCCGTAACTCTCGACTGCGAATAACGTCCCCGCCGCCTTTTTCAGTGAAATGGCACGAGGGACAAACAGCGGCAAACTCGGCTCAATTCACCCGGACATGCTCGTGTGAGGCCGGCGACTTACCGGGGTGTCCTTCCCCGACCGACTCTGAGGTGAACAAGAAGCAGTCCTCGTCAATGAGGGAGTTGTGGAAACCGTTCATCTGTCCGTTCATCATGGTTCACGGCGGCTTCTGGACGCGGAGTGTGAATAGTGATGTGACGCTGATATGAAGCTGCTTTAGTGAAAGTTAAACACTGGTTAGTGTGTTCTCTTCTCTCACGAGACGTACAACGACCTCGCCGCGTTGATCCTGGTGCCTGAGCCTCATGGCGCAGAGCCCCTGTATTTATAAGACTGCTCTGACGTCACGACAAGGTGGCCCGTACCATCGAGTCCATCCGGGGGGGGGGGGGGGGGGGGGGGGCATAGACAGGATATAAAAACTATGACCCAGAGAGAAATGTTGGGCGATGTGACAAAGGTGCAACAAGGTCTATTTCATCAGATAACACACAAGGCAGAGTAAAACAAAAATCATATAGATTTTTCTATTTTTTGTTCATGCATTTGGATTTATGTTCTGAGATATGTGCTTCATCAACAGGCTACATTTTAATACATTTTAATGACCATGCTGTGCTCAAAGAAACTATTATTATAGTATTATTAGAAGGAGGGGAGATTATGTTTTTGTTGCCAAAGTTGTGAACATCCTTCTTATTTACTGATGTATAATAGATCCACATGATACTTTCCTCTGCCATCACTGTGTTTAATGACCACAGAACATGTTTGGACCCACAGTTCCACTCTTTGATGAAATACCAGAGGACAGTACCTGAAAATGTCTTCGATCCTAGTGACACTAAATGTGATCTTCAAAAATGAGGTGGACTGAATGTTCGCCCTGCGATACACAGGCGACCTGTTCACGATGTAACCCCCCCCCCGACGACCCACAGAGGATAAGCAGTATAGATGATGGAAGAATGGCAATGAGATTATCTGAATCAATATTTTGGGGAAGCCCCTGAGTGTGTTACAGTGCAGAATGGTGACCGTATGCTGTCAAAAAAATGCAATGACTTGACACCACTGTTGCTTAATCCCCATCTTTTATCTTAACAATTACCACGCTGCCTCTGAAGAGTGAGCATGTCAGTGTTCGAAGTTTGAAGAATCAATAAAGGTGTTTGGACCTTGTGCTGTGTTGTAATTTCTCACCTGATGCCCAGGCTATAAACCCTACCAATCTTAAATCATAAAGTTGAACAGATTTTTAATTCTGACCTTCACTCTTTTCTACCTCGATGGCATCACACGTCCAAGCTCATCCATCTTTTATTTCTTTATTCTGTAGCTTTAATGTTTCATTGTTCTTTACAATGTCATATGACAAACACCTAATGTATTTGTGTGTGATGTGTTTTTGTATCAAAGGTCGAAGTACCAGACTACAAATAGATGTTACCCTGCAACCATCATTAGAGTTTGTTATAAGCCAATACTGGTAAAACTAATCTGATCAGTTGTATTAATTGGAGCTATCACAAGAACATCAGAACATGTGCTCCCCTGGCGAAACAACCAGATAGACCTGGAAATACATTTACAACAATGTGAAATGCAGACAGTTGAGAGTAGGAGCAGGGGCTGGGGATATGATGTCGCAACAGAATTTGATTACGCTTTACTCAAAAAGCTTGGATCTTCCTCTTTTGCTTCAGGCCTTGTTGTGCAATATGATCAAAATCTTTGATTGTGAACATGTACTTTTGTAGGCTACAGATGGGTTTAATTGATGTCCCTGCAAGGGCTGGACTACCTGGGTTTTAGGACCATTTCTATGCAAGACTAAAGGTGACGATTCTTTTTAATATTAAAATATATTCTATTTTTCTATCATCAGTTTAGGAATGTTGTTTTCACTAAAAGCACACTTTGGCTGTGTATTAGTCAATACATATATATTTCTCCAAATCTAAGAGAGTTTGTGACTCACAGTGTTGTCAGCTCCACCAACACAGCTTTTCTGCATTAGAATATCTGACAACCAGCATCTGAGTAACAATTTCTGAAATATATAGATATATAGAGATATATAATGTCTCTAATCTGTATTTATGGGGTTACATTTAAAGTCCAGTGTTAGATCATGAAGCACAAGGACTTGATGTTCAACAGAGGCTCTAGGGATTTTTTATAGTCTCTATACAAGATAAAGAACAAAGGCGGCATTAATATCAAACACGTACACACTGTGGACAGGTCAAAAATCAAAGGTTGCATACTGTCAATTTTAACCTTCAGTTTTGTAATTTTCATATAAATAGGACTGTTCATAGCTACAGCCTCATTTTTATTATCATCCTGCTGGACTTCTCTCACCAGTTTGTATACTTGGGCTCATGGTGTATATGTCAGTAAACCAAGCACCTCAATCCCTGACCAGTGTTGCCTCAGAATGGTACAGTCAGCTTGAATTTGCATGGTGGACAATTTCTTTTCAGAGGGCAAAAGCATGATGCAAGATGCACCTGCTATTGCCTTCTATGGGATGTTTTGTCATGTTCACTGCCCACATTTATTCAGAAAATAATGAACTGCATCCACTGTATGCAATAATGTATCACACAGATCTGATTGATAATAGATTAGAGGGATAATCTAATACAGGTAATCAATACGTGTGAATAAGTCAAATTTAAGCTAATGTTTAATACTGTTGTTGCACTAATGAGCTTTACAGTGACTGGCTGATGAAATATTACCTCACAAAACCACAGAGTCACAGATTTCACCCCCCCTCCACACACACACACACTCTTGTTGCAAACAATGACAATACACAAGAAGAGACTCAAGAAACAAACAGACCACAGTTTGAAGGGGAGTATATTTTTTCTTTGGACAGTGTTGCACTACTTCAGGGGTTGAAGAACAAAGCAAGCAACCCATAAAAATCCTCCTCACCTCACCAATCAGATGAGTTCACAGAGATGAACCATCCTTATGTGCCAACGATCGATACTTCACACCTCGCTTGCTGTATTTTTTCAAAATTCATTCACAATACAAACACCTGTAGACATAACAATCTACATTTCAGACATTAAAAGCTTAACTCTTCATAGTTCCAAATACAAAATGAAAATAATAATCAATCTTTTTGTAATACCATTTTGAAATATTCTTTGAAATAATGCTCCCTCACTGGCCAGCAGAATTCAGGCTCATAAGACAGTTAAATAAGAAAATAAATACATAATTTAAGTAAAAATAAACTTTGTGGCATAGATTGTCTCTTATATAATGTTTTCTACCATACTTCATATGTTCATATGTGTTTTCCTCTATTCCTCTATATAGCCACATAATTATATAACACAATAACATTCTGTTGACAGAGCTTTTTTTTCATAAACAATTCACGATAGATAATCACTGGTCAGGGCTGCAGGACTGATCATACTTATCTAAATTACCTTAAATACGACAAGGTTCTAACAATCTTAATCTTTTTTAAAGGCCCAGTGTGTAAGATTTAGGTGAAATGGAACTATTGGCAGATATTTAATGTAGAATAATCCTCATGATGTTTTCACTTGTTCGTTTCATCTAAGTTATATGAATTAGTGTGAGTAGTTTTCTTTACCTCAGAAAAGACCCTTTATATTTAAATACTTTATATTTACATCGAGGGAGTCCTCTCTACGGAGGCCACCATGTTTTTTACATGAGTCCAGACTGGACAAACTAAACACCTTTTGAGTTTAATGACAACTGAAGCTACCACAGGTTCTTTTTCATGTTTGGAAGGAGAGGGTGAGGTGAGGGGTGTTCAGCTGCAACATGTGATTTCAACACAAGATATCACAAAATTCTACACACTGTACCTTTAAACGTTACTTTAAACAAACATAGATTTTTCAAAATTAATAAAATACATGAATGCACCATGAAATGATTCAAACAGCTTCAGATTGATGAAAGCATTAACTATCCTGCGTCTTCTTTTACCTACATTTACACTGATGTTAAATGTTTATACTGTCCCTAACATGTTTCTCTAACAATTGTCACAGCCACGATTATAACAAAGAGAAGTCAAAAACAGCACTTGACGGCACAAAAACACAGTACCGGAATGTACAGTATGTACAGCTGCAAACCATGCTAACACAGTCGCACCCCATTCACACAAAACCCACTGCCAAGGCTACCTACACACACACACACCTCCACCATCCAAAACACACATCCATAAAAACACACACACAAAACCTGATTACAGACACACACTGAGGTTACAGCTACAACAGTAAACACTGTCCAATGCTAACAGCCCAACCGTACGAAGTGTCTACGATGGTGTATAAGAGGTCACACGGTAACATAGCAAAATAACTATTGTGACTGTTGTTGCTGTCAGCTAATCACCAGGATCCATAAGGATCTGAGCAAGAGAGAAGAAGAAAAAACAAACACAGTGAAGTGAAAAGTTAAACTTATAAGACTATAGGACTTAAAGGACTATTCCATATCTTTGAAATATCAAATTACCATTGTGTTACTTCATGATAGTGGAACATGTCAGTTTTGTATTATACTCCTCACAGTATAATACAAAGCCCTGTAGTAGCTCTACATAGTAGAGTCCATGTTCACATTTGTCAAAGACATCCAGATTGAAAATCAAGTCTTACTTATGTTGAAATCATCACACACAAAGTCAAAAATATCATTAAATACTACAAATGGAATCAAAACTATAAATATGATTTTGGTGTTGAGGGTAAACTCATCTAAACAAAGTAACTTAACCCCCTCCCTGCCTTGGATGAGGCCCACTAACTCCCAGAAAAGGTATTTGTGTAAGAGCAATACATGTTGGATCAGATATTGCTGGGGCTGGCCCAGCAGAGTTAGTGGCCAACAATATGTCAACCGATTCTGACAGCTTCGCTCTGTCAGTGTCACACCAATCACTTCCACTTAAAGGTCTTCACGCCCACACTCACTCTCATTGCTGACATGTGATTTGCTGCTGCTGCGGCTGATGGCCGAGCCCCCTGGACTTGTTCTCCACCTACATTGGCTCTCCTCTGTTTTGATACACACCAGAGCGACCTCGATCCGATTGGTGGATCATTTGTAATGTTTCCTGTATGTTATATCATGCGAAGTTTTCAAAATAGTGAATATACCCAAGAGTCAATCTGGATGCCCATTTGCAGATTTATACAGACTTACAATGCAAGTGATTGGTGATGCTTCTGAGGGAATGAAAAGCATCTTTCACTCTTTCTTTGTGGTCCTGTTTGGTTTGAGCAGATTTGTTTCTTAAAAATATTTGTTCTGCAACTAAAACAAACTGAGTGATCTGTGAGTTTTCTCTGCATCAATTATGTTTTTCTTCTTTTGCTTGTTTGCAGTCTGCTGACATGACTGCAAAGGTGCAGAATTTCAAACCACTGTTGGAATATAGGGAAGATGGTTTTTAAAGAGTATGAAGTGACCACCCTTATATTCTACATAACCATAACTCCTTGAGTAGTTCCTAAAGCAAGGTGTCAGCTCCCTGTACTGTCCACACCTGAGAACGGACAAAGATACAAGAAACACAGAACAAAGTGAAAGGTTTAAAAAAATATACATATAATATGTGCACAGCTTAATAAAACAACTCAAGGCAAAGTGGGCCTTCTGGACAAGCCAGAGGGCTGTTCCTGAAAAGTATGGCATCACAAACTGTATATTTTCACAACAGAAAACATACGACGCAGTGGATGTATCAAATAAAACACACAACAGTTGGTTATGTGACCTGTGACAACAGAAGGACCTGGTGCATCACATTCCTGAATCCTCTGGGTTTTGGTCCTTCCCTGCAGGAACGGACGGCGTGCTGCTGCTGCCCTCTGCTGGACGCCCTGCGGACTCACTCTCAGCTGTGGTGCCGGACTGAGGACCATCGGGGATGTTGTGCTCTTTCACTTTGACCTGTGCAGGACTGCCAGAGCGGCTGCGGTTACCGCTGTGGGTGCCGCTGCGATGCCGGCGGTGTTTGCCCTTGCGTGGACTGGGACTACGGGACCTCGTCTTCATGTGGAGGACAGTGCTGTCGTCTTCTGAGCTGAAGTCAGAGCTGTCTGAAGAGCTGGCATCAAGGCCTGAAGTGGGAAGCTGGATCTGAGGAGAGATGAAAAAAGAGGACAAGAGTGGGAGAGAAATTATAGAATGTGGAGGTAGAGCAGCAAAATGTCAGGAGAAGGAAATAGAAAAGCGTGAGGATGCAGATGGGAACATCTGAAATAACAGCATTCCACACTTTTAATGTCATCACAGTTATGATTACCTGAAATGGCTCTGTCACGCCCACAATGGTACTCGTGTTGTTGCTATAGTAACCTATGATAAAGTCCCCTGAGCCCTTGGGCAGTTCCTCCTCGGTAAAGGTTACCTGGAAAACAGTTTGTCCGACATTAATTAAATGTGAAATGAAATCATCGGAGGAGAGTTCAGCACGTATCCAGGTTACCTGATGTTCTTGTCGTTGAAAATCAGCTTCCTCTTGCTTGGCCCACACATATCCCACATAGTCCTTGTGGTGTTTGAAACCCACCTGTGGAGGCAGCAGCAACATTTTTAACTGTTACTACTTGATTAAAAGTTGTTAATGTACAGAAATATTTCCTCGTGGTTTACACATTACCTTGTACAGTCCGATCCAGTCCCAGGAGCTGCGTGCAAAGTTGGGCGTCAGTTTGAATTTTACTATCGCATCAGCAATGCAATTCCACTCATCCTCCACAATGAGCGTGACCAGGGGAACATCCACCTTGTAAGGGAACTGCACAGAACATTTGTCATAAACATTTACACAGTTCAAAAATATTTCAAAGGTTTCCAAAATGACAAGGGCTTGGTATCGAACTTTGACCTCAGTAAAATGTGTGCAGAGTGTCAATTATCAAAACCAGAACTGAAGGATGGAAAGTTGGCACATAAGTATGGTGGAATCGGTTTGTAAATTAGCAGGATGATGCAAACACTACTTACTACAAAACTTGGTGGAATGATGCAGTAGAGGTCTGGGAAGGACCTAATACATTTTGGTGCAGATCTGAATCAGGGGCTGGATCCAGGGGTTTATTTTCTCTTTTTTTTACCATGGCGAGAATTTTGAGGCAGTTTTTCAAAAGTTTCTTTGAGAATAATTTGCAGTTCTTAATGAAAAAAATCTGACATGTTTAGGAGGCTGATATTTATGAGTGTGTCCAATTTGCTCCATTTCCAAATAAAAATCTGGGGACTGTTGGGCCTTGGTGGAGATGTGCACTCTACTGAGTGCAGTAACATGTTTAATAAAGTCAATACATAAAACTAGAAGTTTAGATTCACTTTACAGACAAAGAACTTTACCTTATTAACTTTACTATATATGATATTATCACATTAGTACAGAGATGAAGGCCCTCGTTGTGGTTGATAGGTCTCAGTCCTCTTCACGTTGTATTTTGGTGTCTCACCTGCAGAGTAAAAATGGAACAGACTGGTTTGTGGTCGCTGACGGTGAATTCCATGTGACTTCGGTAGCAGTGCTGCGTCACTTTGGCCCCGCTGGTCAGCCCTGAAATCGAAGTGCGCTTCCCTTCGCCAGGTGCAGCACTGGCAGGTGCGTTAGCTCTCAGACGCCACAGAATCCGATCAGTCCAAGCCGGCTTGCGTTTCTTTCCGCTGGGATGTGGACAGAAAGACAGAGACGGAGCAAGAGAGGAGAAATCCCCTAAATAACATTTCATCTCTCTCAAAAAAAGAGGACCTTTCATGTGTCCCTGGGCAAGTGAGGACCTTTCAGAGATTCAAGTTTACTGAGCACTGAGAAATCAGGGCTAGAATTCACAACATCACCCCTGGCAACACAAACCTTGTGTCGTATGTGTTTGTTCCAACATCGAACTTGTAGGTGGGAGGGAATTTTAGCGGCCCCTCCTGGAAACCCTCCAACACCGTCTCACTGTCTTTGGCCATGTTCAGCTGAAACGATAACAATCAACACACATCACTGAGGAGTTTGGTTTGGAAATGACTAATGGCTCTTGTAATAGGGTTTCCTCTTATGCCCTCTAGTGCACACACCGACACAGTGCATTGTCCACTACATTTTATCATACACATCCAGATTTTTTGAGCAAGAGAAATGACAAGATTTCAAAACCATTGAGTGTTTTTGATAAAATTAGGAACTTGATTAATGTTATGGAAATGGATGAGGTGAGGGATGATTTGTAACAGTACGCAGAGGAGTCCTATTCATTTTCACAGTCCTCCTATATTGATACACAACCACTATTTTTACCTGGTCCTTTTCCAACAGCATGGAATACTTGTTGTTGTCAATGGCTGATTTCACCACTTGCATTTCCAGGTCATCAATGCGGAAGTTGAGATCTCCAAACCAGAACACCACACTGTACACAAAGAAGGAACTGCATGAATTCTAAGTACTTTTCAATGCAGGTTGTGACAGAATTTACTTGTGAAACCATAAATACAAGAGACAAGTCTTCTCAGAGCACAGATGTATTATATAGATGGACGACATGACAGCTCCCCAAAAGTGAAGCCAAAGCGTCTTGATCCAACCCTGGTGGCTGACTGCAGTATAGGTCATGAACCTCACCTCCTCTATGTGTTAGTGGATGGGACATGGACCAAATTAAAAAGAGAAATGATTTTTTCTCAAAGATGGTTTCTGTTATTTTGGGGCAGTTCTTGAAACGTCTTCAATACCACGACTCCCTCCCCAATCACTACTGCTTAGACTCCAACAGTCGTCATTGACGCAAGATTGCAGGTTAGTTATGTGACATTTTGGGTTCATTTGTGTGTACAGTCTATAGAGTGGAACAAATCCATCTTGTTCTTCTTATCCAACAGATACATTTAACTATATGTGTGTATGTGTTTATACTGCTGACGTACTCATGGTCGAGAACCCCGGTGGCGGCCTGGCCCTCAAACTGCTGCTGCTGCAGGATGCTCTCAAAGTCCTCCATGCGCTGCTCCGAGTTTTCCATGTGAGCTGGCAGGTGGCAGTTCAGGAAGCAGACGGTGTGACCGAACACTGACATGCGGGCGCTCACTCCACCTTTATTCCCCTGTGACACACACCAAAACCAAGTTAAACATTATGAGAGCGAGGGTGACATTTTCTCTGAAGCAGAACTGGACAAATGAAGGTATGAATAAAATATGGTCTGTGATGGAGCATGTCAGTGGTTTGTCAGGTTTCACTGTGTTGAGTGCTGTGTTTCTGCCACAGACAGGAAGTTTACTCATTGAAAAAAGCACCATCAATATTTAATGCTAAAAGTGCACAGTGGGGGGACAGGATGAGTCTGTGGATTTCTTCCCACTCTTCTCACGACTGCTGTGACCCACTAATACCCAAGAGACACTGGAGTGAAAATGATGACGAATGTGTGTTTATGTCTCGATATTCTACAGGGAGGATAAAAGCAGGATTTCACTTAGAACATGGAACCACATGGAACTTTTCAGAAACCCCCCTCTGTCGTCTTAGGGTTAGGGTTCTCTCTTGAATACTGACCTTTTAACATCTTGCAATTTGAGCCCTTTCTAACATAAAGAAATGAGTGAATATGAGAATTTCCCCTCAGTCTGCAGTTTGCCCCTGGTTCACTTTTGTAATGCTTGACTTTCCAAGCATTACTAACCGCTCGCTGATAGATGCAAAAATCCATCTCATCATAAAACCAGATGGAACATCATTTGAATAAGAAGAGCTGATAACACGCACTAGATTCCCAAAATAAAGTTTGCAAATTCAACACCCGCCACATCATCACCTGTTTACAAACTGAGCATTGTGTAACAACTCTGTCAGGGTGTCTGTGAAAGCCATGCAACCGTACACCTGGTCACTCCCACAGAGATGTACAGCGAAGCTTCCACAACACAGTGCTGATCACAGAGCGGGTGTCATAGCCATCTCACCCAGTAACCCCCCAGGCCGGTGCGGGTGGTCTCGGTCTGGACGCCGCGGAGGAACGGCAGATGGAAATACTTGGTGAAGACCAGCAGTAGCAATCCCTGCATCCGCTGAGAGGTCACCTGAGACGGGTGAGCAGAAATGGAGACAGAAGATAGGAAAGATCAAGATAGGTTTAAACAAATGAGAAATTAGCTTTATGTTATAGCTGGCACTGAAATTTTAATCAACAAAAAAGTCTGGCTTTGCTGCTTCACTTCCTCACTTCCTCCTCTTGCACCCTTCATCTTTCTACCTTGTAACATTTTCATTCAGCCCTGTGGCTCAGCTCTGCCACTACTTTACATGAAGCACTGCACATTATAGAGGTCAAAGCTCGTGGTCTGCCCTCACAGTGGAAACAAACTGCTTTATAGTGGGAACCATCACACTCAGACTTTTCCACTCCCTGCGCCCTCCGCCATCATGCTTCTTGTGATGCTACATAACAACAAGCTGATTGTGACATCTGTGGACTATTTTTGTACTTCACAAGAGGAGCAGGAACGTGAAGTGCATTTGTTGAGTGGGGAAAGATGAGGTATTTACATGCCATATCAAGCCCCACACCAGATATTTATGTTCATCCCTCCCTATCTCCACACATCCCAACCCCCAACCACAGGCCGAAGAAGCACGATAACACCCTGCCTGAAATGTCCTGAGGGCAGTAATGGAGGCACACGTCTCCACGTGACATTAGACCCTCTTGCTTGTATACTAAATTGGTGTTTAAACCAGTTTGTTGCGTAATACATTCCACTGAACCGTGAAGTGGACCGACTATATTTGTGGTACGTGTGCGGAGGCAATTCGTTTCTGTGCGAGCGCTCGGCTGAAGTCTGAGAGAATGTACCTTAACCTCCTATGCCTGTGTGTCCTGTGGTTGAAAAGCATTTCTTATCAACATGAGTGAACACGGGAAGAGCTCCTGAAGGCTGCCGAGATACATTTAGGATGAGAACAGGAAAGACAGTTAAGCCCTAGACAAGTGTGTGTGTGAGAGAGAGAGAGAGAGAGAGAGAGAGAGAGAGAGAAGCAGTGTATGTTTGACCTCGTGGTTCACACAACTGAGGAAATAAGCTGTGAGTAACAAGTGTGATGTTACTAAAGCAGCCAGGGATTTTAGACGAGTTCAGGGCAAAATCCTGGCTTATTTATTTTAGTATCTGATACTGACAAACACAGAAAGCCCAACAACCTCTTCTACTTATGACACAGCATGTATGTGGGACATCATTTTCTGGATAAATTGATTTATTGACATACAGTATGTATTTAAACGAACATTATGTAACTCTGCCCACTCAGGATCTCTCAATCAAAACAATAATAAAAGACCGGGGGTGCGTTCAAATAGTCCATTTTGCTTAGGAACCTTTCGAACTGAATGAAATGACCTGGAAGTATTTCAGTGGCTGCCATTATAAGAGCTGTTTGAATTCTCTAAAGGATTAGGAAAGGAGCTTCAATGCTTCCTAACTTATCTCCTTCGGCATAGGTACCATCGGACCATCCTTTATCAAAGGCAAGGAGAAAATGTGTATCAATAAAAATAATCTGTGCAACTTTAGCTTGGAAGTGTTTGGTGATTACAGAATGAATCTGACGAGTATCTCCGAGCGGAAAGAACACACGTCGTGTCTTTTAACTACGTGTCCGTCCACCATGTAATGACAGCTGAGATTCTCACTGACACCAGTGTCTATCTCCTTCTCTTTGAGCGCTTGACACCTACTCCGACCAACACTTTCCCCCCAACATGCTCACCGCATCCATATCCACATGAAGTCCACTAAAAGGTCACATAGAGATGATTAGAACGAGACTTAAGCTAGCCTAGCAGGCCGCGAGATAGCTGGGGGATTGCATCAGTCTCACTGTCAGAGGCCCATCAACACTGACAACAACGTGATCCAAAAATAAAACAGCACCCTGGGAGACATTTGTCTAGCTCTCTCAGCCCGACAGCTGATTCATGCTCTCTGGCTCACCATGCCAACCGAGCCAAGCTTCGTTTTCACATGCAGCCACATGAACGTCAACCATTTACACCACGCAGTTATTAAGAAAACAAACATTTTCTATGGCATGATTCAAATTTCTTATTTGAAGGGATATTTATAAGATGTATTTAAATGAATCTGTATATCTCTGATATCTTTGTATACAACCTTTCCACACTGGGTATGTGTAGGCATTGTGAAATATGAAAGATGGAGAAAAGGGTGTGAAGCCACACAGAGAGGGTAATTAAAGTGGGTGCTTTGCCTGACTTTGCATTATAAACTTGGCAACAGAGGAAAGCAGATACAGTGACATTACACGCCTGTTATAAATGATCACCCCATCCGTTGCTCAGGAAACAAAATGAGCCGAAACAGCGGCAGGAAGAAGAGAAGCTCATCAGCGAGTCTGAGCTGTTTTAGCATTTTACTGAGTGCGTGCATATGTGTTTATAATAAGAGCCATTACTGACCAGCACATATCCAAAGGGGCTGAGTCTCTCCATGCAGACCTCGCTCCACTGGTCTGTGAAGAGGACATCTTTCAGCCTTTTGTTAATCATAGAGTTCACTTCCTGCAGCCTTGAAGAGAAAAAGATGACACACAACAAGCACAAGGGTCAACAGCACACACAGATGTGAAGAGGAGCTCGGATAATGTAATAGTGGGTTGATAAATAAGAGGAGAATCGCTGCCATAGGGAGGAGAAAAATTCAAAGCCGAGCACAGACGGCTCATTAGTGATATTGTCTTCAGCGTTAATGTGAGGGAAGAGAGCATAAAGGGACACTTCAGCCTTTCTGTGGAGACTGGATGATTACCGCACCGCAAAAACACACTCACCCGATAATATACATGTCTGTGTTTCCATCACCCACGTTCAGACCCAGCAAGGCAGTGATGTCATCAGGTGGCGTGGCCGAACCCACGTTCCAAGTGATGATGTGCACCCTGTTGGAACAAGGTGTTATATAATGTCTCCTTCACACCTCAGTGTCAATACCTCCAGACTCTTAGTGAGGCAGCACAGGCCTCATATTAATATACAGAGAGATGAAAATCCTGATGAATTATAATAAACTGTATAAATTTTGTATTAATTTGCTTTGTAAATTGAGTGTCCAGCTGCCACTATCGACATATTGACATAACAGCAATCAAACGACAGATACAAAACAAAGGTAGTATAGGGAACTGTGTGCACACATGTAATGACCTCTATGTTTTCAGTGAAGAGATTAGGTTTTAGCTCCTGTCAGTTTGTTTGTTGGTGTGTTTGTTTGTAAGAAAGATTATGTAAAAACATCTTGAGAAGGCAGATCCAGGAAACATTTTTTCACTTTCTTTAACATTGTGAGATGGAATAATTCATGACATCATGATGAATAAAAGCAGACATGGTTAAGGGACTGATATCTATGAGTGTGTGTCATTTGGTGCAGATCCAAATAACAATCTGGATCTTGTGAATTAAAATGTGGTGTCATAAGGGAACTGTTGGGCCTTGGCGAAGGTATGATAAGGTGTATTAAACAACCTGGAAGCTCAGCAATGTGCCTAATCCAACGAGATCGGATAAAAAAACTAAATCATCCATATAAATGTGAAGATGCAGTGTCAAATTGCAGTGTCAAATTAAAAAGCCATTGTAATTATATTTTCCATCGTATTGTTGTACTAATTTTCTAAAATACCCAAGGAAATGAACATTTACTGCACAAATCCTGGTAATAATGCAGGATTATATAGGACAGCTAGGTCAGCTACTTTGGCCCCAAGGCAGAAGTTTTAGTGTAAATATTCAGCTCCGAAGCAAATTCCAACAATGTTGTCTAAAACATGGAGAGCACACTATGCTCACATTGACTTGTTTGAACATCCAACAGACCCACCTCACAGTAGATACTATAATTAGAGAAGCATGAGTGATATTTAGGTTGTAAACTGTAAATTGTCTTTAATCTATTTTATTACCTACAACAAAAAAGTTCTAGAAAGTTAGAAGCAGTATACAAACATTTCATACATAATTTATAACACACTATAATGTAGCTGTGAATAACTGTGAGGGCTTTTAAATGTCTGTTAACGTAGAGTATTTGTCAATATTTATGATGTCTGTTTGAATACATTATCTATTTGTACAACTGTGTTTTAATCTTCTTTTGGTGCAGATCTAGATCAGGGGAGAACCAGGATTTTTTTTTTCACTCTCTTTAACATTGACATTTTCAAAGAGTAGAATTCTTGGATCTAAAATAAAAAACTGATATCTATTAGTGTGTAAGATTTGGGGCAGCATGTTTAAATCTAAGGGGACTTTGTGCCATTCTAGTATGTTTACACAGCAGCCACCACTTATGGGTCAGTAGTTACACTTGTTACCAAGTACACTTGTATTTGCTATAATATAGTCTGTTATAAACCCTAAATAATAACGTGTGACCCAACATAAATAATCCTGACACTCAAATAACAAATAACTGTGCTACATGTTTGCAGTAATCGTGCAGTCGTGCACTCAGTGGCTTCATGTGCCAGGGCTAATCTTTCTCAGCTCTTTGGAAACCAGAGGCTCAATGAGACATGCTGAGACATGAACGTCACACACACACATCAGGACACTTGCCTGAAGTCTTCCAGAGTCTGGGCCTGAGTGTCAGCTGTACCTGCGACAGAGAAGGCTCTCTGTGCATGAGGGTTCAGGTGAGGAGCCACAGGCCTGCTCACGGGTGGGTGGGGGACTGAGACAGCCCTGACCGGGGGGTGCCCTGGACCCTTGTGGCCAGCTTTAATGCGCTCTCCTAAAGGTTTGACTGCTGCAGAGCGGGAGGGTTTGGGACGACTGGGCACAGTGCCGTCAGGAGTGCTCTCGTCCAGTTGAGCCTCCGGAGCGGGTTCAGCTTTGGGCTCAGCTTTAGGGTCGGAGATGTCCACAGAGCCCTCCACTCTGGCACTTCTCTGGGGCCGTCGAGGGCGGGCAGCGGACGGGGGCTGGCCTGTAGGCAGAACTGAGGGTGGAGCCGCTGGAGTCAATGCCGGAGCTGGAGTCGATGCCGGAGCTGGAGTTGATGCCAGAGCTGTTGAAGCTTCTGCTCCCACCGTTGTGTTTTCTTCTTGAGTCGGACATTTGCTCTGATTATCTTGGTCCATTTTTTAAAGATTTCTGTGAAAAAGGAAAAGAAATGTTGGAATGGTTGTTAGTTTTTTAGGATCTTTAACTCATGCACAACATCTAGTGAAGCATGTAAGGATTAATCTAACAATTATAACTAAAGCACAGTCTCTAAAGAAAACAAGTTTAAAAAAGGCACAGTGAGGATTTCTACCACTGAAACTGCAAAACATGCAGCCTCTGTCACAAAATGACGAGTCAACAGAGCTGATGAGTGTCGGACTGTCGTGAGATCCGAGCGACCCAGCAGAAAAACCCAGCGAGTCAGGCTCCCACCATCGTGACTATTCAATTAACCTGTCTTCTCTCGGCCTTGAGCGCAGCTGCTTGCACTGACAGGAGAAGACGTTTGGGGGAAAAAAGACACAAAATACAAACAACTGAGAGAGGAGGACGAGCCTGTCCTCAACTCATACAGCTTTCAAATGGAGCTTTGGTGGTGGGGGGGGGGGCCTGGACAACGTTGATCATCTCTTCTAGTTCCGCCTGAGCCGTCCTCCAGTTACTAGGGAGATGCTCAGTCAGTTCATATCAGCTCAGAGCACCTGCCATACACTGACATGAGTAACCACTGCACAGTCCAGAGCAGCAACACACAGAATAAACAACAACAGAGAGAGAGAGAGGGAGCTGCAGAGATCAGAGCGACAGCAGCGAGGATAGAGGAGGAATATTAACCGACTGATTCAATATCCATTTAACTACTGTGTGAATAAATATCAACTTTCCTTTCCCCTACGACCGACTGATAACACAACAGAGATCAAGCTGAGGATTTTGAAAAGCAAAATGCGTAAAGCGCTTTACATCAGAGGCAACTGCTTCAGTGACTGGATGAAAAGTAGATTCAAACTTTTCTATGAGCCTTTGACAAACCTCCGTATCAGCGTTTGTTATGTCACGTTTATGCTGATATGACAAATTTTATCTTAGAGATTTAACAATGCAGAAAAGATGTGCATTTATGTTTATTTTCTGAATTCAAGTCCTGAGTATTTTGTTTTATTTGTGTTTTCTTTTTATTTATAGTTATTTATGACAAAGTGCTTAGTTAAAATGTAAAATATCAATCCTCAGTTGGGCCATATATCGGAATTTGACATTTCCTACTCCCTGATATCAGTATCAACATAAATCCCCCAAATCAGTATTTGTTGGGCTCTAATATGTAGCTAATCTCAACTACAGACTTGATGTCATTGCATTGACAAGTCCACAGACAGGACTCGATCGGACTCTATGCGGCTGCAGTTGGTAACAAATGAAGATTTCTCAAATGCTAAATCTCCAAAATGAACAAACTGCCACATATCAGGATCTATGTTGCTTGTGGAATTGTCTGATCCAAGGAGCACATTTTTTGGCACAAAACTGTGGCAGCCTGACCCATCGATTTAGTCAGTCAGTGGCGGACGATGTCTAATATGTGGGCGACGACCATAAATGTCAATGTCTTATATTTTGTTTGAGTGAGAGTTAAACTAACCTTGTGCACAGTCATATCCTTAACCAATCTTTATCATATTCTGTAGCTGAAATCATGTCATGTACAATATGGACATATATTTAGTGGGTGAGGAGACAGGGTTAACACGTTAGGGACACAGAAACAACAGAGCTCTCTCACAATTATTCCACATGACCTTGAAGAGACAGAGGCCATGACGTTCATGCGGAGACGATAGCTGCCACCGTGTCAAGAAACATACTCGTGTTTCAGCCCACCAATACCCTGGCTGGGCATTATGTGTTCCTGTGGTCTATATATATATAGCATTTAGTGTTATATGTGTGTGTGTGTATGTGTGTGAGTGGACTGGGTTCGACCACACATGGGATTGTGTTGTTGCAAAATGAGCTGAGAGGGAGCTGAGCGAAACAGTCCATTCAGACACTGTCTCTCCGCAGAACGTCGCTAAATTGATCCTCTCACACTTCCCTCTGGCACTATCTATTTTTCCAAGCTTTAATCCGTCTCCTCTGTCTCTCTCTCACATCGTCCCATTTCTATAATCCTCTCTCTCTCCCCATCTTCTCCCAGACTCTGTTGTTCCATCAAACACACCTCCACTGCACGGCAATTGAATCGCTCATCCCTCCTCCAGTGCAGTTTTCCCCTCTCCTGCATTTTTCCTTTCACGTTAAGCTGACCTCAAATCTTCTCCTCTCCTTCCCTCTCTTATTCCCCCTACGCTCTGAGGTGACACTCCTCCTCCGACATGCAGTGAATTGTTTCCTCCAGCCAACCACCTCACAGTCACTATCGATGGCGTCACCGGCCTCCATCACAACAGCCAGACGTGGACCATGATCAGCGGCATAATATGCTGCCTCTGCTCAGTAACATGGAAGAAACATGAGAATACAATAGGCTGTGAACATGAGAGCATCTTGGTTCATGTATAAGATAATGCACAACAATAGCTGTGAACAGGGAGGTACAGTGTGAAGGATTTTGTGAGGGTGATAACACATTTTTTTCTGCATGCTGAACCTAAGCAAAGTGAAGTCATTTAGACAAAAAAAAAATCAGGTTTTTTTATATTTGGCTGAGCAAGAGCCAAAAATTAGCCTTTCCGGGAACAGTCAAAGCCTACTACCACTTCTTATTCCTCTCACGTCCACAGAGGACAGAGTGGAAGGATTTGATAATAACAAATGTGTCATGGTGTTTACATGCACCCTCCTGAGGGGTGAGAGCCGAGAGAGCCAGGGAGGATGTATTTTAACCCAAACAGAAGACTGTAGCCAACCTTCTTGGCTCCTCTGATGGAGGCGTTTGACAACACAGATAACTGACTCAGACAAATTCATATTTCATGTCTTATCTCTTTAGGGGACGCGATAAAGAAAAGTCGTCTACATCCTAATGCTGAATATTCTTTAATCTCAAACCAACAGCTCTGCATGGCTGCATTCTGTTGACACAGTGATTCCAGACACAGTGTTGATCACAGTCTCTTCATCTCTTCTGTGTTTAATGTTGAAATTACAGTCCTGCAGAGGTTTGGTGTCCGAGGCCTCCGGGGCCATACGCCCCTGTGACAGGGATACTAATGATGACCCGGACAGAAATGACACTGCTGCCACAGCTGTAAACGGCTCCTCCAGGTCCTAGTGCCACTGCCTGTCTCTCCCCCTGTATCCAGAGGCCCTCATCTTGCTGATCAGGTCACAGACGATGCTAGAGGACGTTAAAAAGATTCTGCTTTACAGTCTCAACACTGATGACATGTGCTGACAACCTAGAGCGTAATGTCGGCATCGCAACATTATGCAGCAAGTTCGATCTCAGATTCTGTCAATTAAAGATTACATAAATCGGCCAAACAGAAACGTTCGTGGAGGAAAACAGTCTGTGGTTATCAGATTCGAGAGCAGCATATAGTTCACCGAAATAATTTACATGCATACACATTGCACAATGTCATGTAATGAAGAGAAACACTTTCAGTCCAACGTTATCAGTCCGTGAAGAACGCTGACCGTGAAATAAAAATCAAAAACTCACAGAGCTTGGCCTTAATGAAAACAGACCCAATGCATGTGTACTGTAAAAACATGTAAAACACTGTAGTGAAGAGAAGTCAGTTACTCGTTCACATGTTACTTCCTGCCCTGTTACCAGTTTTCAGATAAAATGACTTAAGAAATACCCACAATGCTTTGTGTACGCCACAGAGCTGCCACAAGTTGCAACAGCAGCAGAGGTTGCAATTCCAGTAACAACAGAGAAAACCTGTTAGGGGAGTAAACATCAGTGTTTCTGCAATAAAATGAAATTAGTATTTACATGATTCATTTTGAAATTTAACGTAAATGCTAAGCTATGTTAAATCCTCTCAGTGTGCATCTATCACGCTACATTGCATGAGCAGAGAATCTGAAGACTGCAGAACGATGACATGTATGGCTCTGTGAGGGAAGTTATTTATGTTGCACTATATGTTAGATGACAAATTTACAGCACGAGCTGGAGAGCCTGAAGCTGCCTCTGACAACCAGGGAGGCTTTTTGACAGGATGTGTCCTATGATATCTGACCCAGTCTGTTATGTAAACAGTGGAATACAAGTTGTACACAGTCGGGCAGCACACACCAGTATTTTGGTGAATACACGGTACATGTACATATTTATGCATTGTGACAGTAGGAGCACAGCATTTATATCTATCTATCTATATGGATATATAAATATATGGCCTAATTACACTCCAGCTTCTTCAAGGACAATCATTTTTTTCAGGCTGGAAAAAGAGATGATGAAGGTCGTTTTCATCAGATATTAGCTCAGTGACAAGCATGTGTGTGTGTGTGTGTGTGTCTGCGTGTGTGTGTGTGGGTGCGTGTGTGTCTGTGTGTGTGTGTGTGTGTGTGTGTGTGTGTGTGTGTGTGTGTGTGTGTGTGTGTCTGTGTGTGTGTGTCTGTGTGTGTGTGTGTCTACATTTCTAATGTGTGACTCCGTGATTATGAATCATCAGCATAGATTCTGGCAAAGAAAAAAAGGTGAGAAGCGTTTATTCTTAATCATGACTGTTTTATGTTACAAATAATTTCTGTAACACACTATTGACATCTCTGCTCTTGTAAACACATGCACAGCACGAGGATCGTGTGTCAGGGATGTTTACAGCTGTTGCAGCAACAGTAAACGACAACATTATGGACCTTTTCGGTGGGTGTTGTGTTGAAGCTGTAACGGTGATTGACACAAGCAGTCCTGATACACACACACTGAGAAATGCTAAGAATAACGCATGCGTGCAGCAGATGAGTGATCACCTTTACCTGGTTTAGTTGGTCAGTGCTGAGGACGTGAACAGCAGGTGGATCTTGGTGGAGCTCGGTCAGTGCGGAGCCTCGGTGCACGATGGGACTGAACCATTAACTAAAAACACACAACTTTCCACTCCAGTCGCCTCCCAGTTGAAACCATCGGCATCCCAGCGCCTTCCTCCCTCTCTCCCTCCCTTACTTCCTTGCTCCTTTCCTTCCTCAGCGGGGGGATGTGTGACAGAGATCCGGGGCAGGTTGGTTCAGGAGAGAAGCAGCAGACAGATGAACCAGGCAGACGTTTACATCTCACTGAAACACCAAACGTCTCCAGATGCGTTCAAAGACACGGGCTGCACCGTGTCCTTCAGATTTAACGCCGCGTCCACAACGCTTCCGTACAACGAGCAGCGAGGACTGAGAGTGAGAGCCTGTGCTGCTGATTACACTCAGCGGTGAGAGCTGAAACACATAGACACCGCACATCATCACACACAAACATGGCGGCCGTTCAATACGATCAAAGCAAAGATCAAAGCTCCACACTCCACACGTGTTTCCACGGTTATCGAAGTATTTGTCTTTATCAAGCTGACACTGAATTAAACTGTAGATTTCGCCGTGAACAACTGTTCTATGTAGTTTAAAGCTATGATGAAACACTATTGCCGCCTAGTGGTTAGTATGGGGAAGTACGTGGTTTAATTAGAGAACAGCAGCCAGCGTTAAATGGCCTCACCTTCTAATTACAAATATTACTTTAAATATTATCTGTATGTATGTATGTATGTAAGTGTGTGTGTGTGTGTGTGTGTGTGTGTGTGTGTGTGTGTGTGTGTGTGTGTGTGTGTGTGTGTGTGTGTTTGTAGTTGTTTTTGTTGCCTTTTTCAGTTGACCTCATGGGGACGAAAGCCTGGCCCTAATGAGGCCAAAGGTCAAGGTTAGGGGTAAGATATGGATTGTGGTTAGGTTAAGGTTTTGGTTAGACATGTATTGGTCAACCTTAAGGTTATAAATCACGTGGCAATTTATTTGTAATTAGTAACGTACTCAACTGGATTACAAAAATATAATCGCATCTGAATACTTTTGGTTTACTGTTGTATTGTATGCTGGCTAATGCAGATTACAGGAAGATATAATCTGGGTTGATTGTATATTTATTTAAATCCGATTATGTAATCCAAAGAACATGTAATCGGTTATAAACAAACCCTGCCAAATAAAAATAAATAAGTAGAAGCACCTGCATCTATTAAATAACCCTTTTTAATAACATTTACGTAATGTTTTACACAAATGAGATTTGGTCAACCATTCAATTAATGAATGACCAAGTGGGTTAACTACTGGCAGAAATGCTCCCAGCTTCCTGGGCCTTTGTATGAAGTGACTGTTAATGATTCTTGTTTGAAAATTATAGAGCTCAGTTAAAGGTCAGACCACAGGGAGAAGCCAAATGATCCAAAGGAGACACGAATAATAAAGTGACACAAATATGACCATATAGAGACAAACTAATATCAAAAGAAAGACAAAACAACTTAAAACCTTTGTTGTTGTTTAACACCACTTCTGTCCAGAAGCTAAAGCACCTCTACACTGAGCCAACACCTAAGGGCACTTCATCACTCTCCATGACCTCTTTAATGCCTAAGGCCTTTATACAATTAACGAGACAAAACTGTATCCCAGTGTGTGTTTTTGTATGTGTTTGTGTGTGTGTGTGTGTATGTTCCTTTAGCTGTGTATTACAGTACATGAAAAAGAAGGTTTCCTGAAGCTACTTTTCATACACAGAAGTAATTGAAATTCTGCAGGATGTTGTGAATGTTTACTGCACAGTGCAAACACACACACACACCCTGTAGCTGACAGATTTGCTCTTGTTAAAGAAAGGGAGCACCAGCTGCTACTGGAGCTTAGATCATAAATTAGTTATATTGATCAGTTAAATACAAGAAAACTGCAAATTCTGATTCAAAGGATCTCTGCTCTCCACCCCAAAGGAACATACAGGCAACAACTGGGTCAACATAAAACATCAACTAGATGCATTAAATAATTGCATTGATGATAACACGCAAGAGATGCACACTGGAATAAATGAACAATATGAAGTACGGGATGAAACTATACCTGCACACTGTTCCCTCGCATGCATATCTAAAGTATCTAGTTTGTAATAAGGTTAATGTGTATAATATATAGAAAGCAAATAGTAAACAGATGCATAACCACAACTTCTAAAGATGCTGTTTTTACCCAATTACTGGTAAGAAGTAGTTAATTGAATTTTTATAGATTTAAAAAAAAAAAATAGAAGTGAAGATTATAATTTCTTTATTAAGGCTCGAGTTCTTTATGAAAAAAATAGGACTTGTATATGTCAGTATGAATGAATGACATTCTTTGAATAATACTTTTTCTTATTCAGCTTTCTGTCATTTTTGTTTAATGGCAATATTGAACATTAACATACATAAAGCATGATGTGATTTAGGTCTTTTTAAAAGTGTCCCAGATTACAAAGTGACCTGACCCAGATCATCAAACTTTCTTTATTGGCACAAAGGACACTGAAAGCTGTGTCATGTCTCCTCTGAGTATGATTCCTCCATTCTTTCCCCTGGTGTGATAAGAAACATCAATATGTTGATCCAATGTGTAAAACAGAGATCGAAATAAGTCGCAGAATTCAAAATGTCCCACATTACCTGCATTATATAACAAGAGGTTCACAGACCATATCAATTATTCTTATTTCTTATTATTCTTATTCAAATGATAACACAACTAAAATCTATAGGATAAACTATCTCTATGGGAATCTCTGGGCTAACCAATGAGCTTCCTTCCCCCCCCCTCTCTCTGCACTGAAAGAAGTGTTTGACGTGGCGAGAGATCCGGATGTGACATAAGAGTGCATCAGCTCTCCCCCTCCACCTCCTCCTCTTCTCCCTGCTGCTCCTGGGCTCATTCTCCGTCAAACATCCACAGGTCCTGGGTCCTGAAGAAAGACTGAAGAGACCTGGTCCAGGATCTGAACCGGGTCCGAGATGACGTGGCTGCTCGTGTTGGCCACTCTCCTCCAGTGCGCCTCGGCCTATGACGTGGATGTGAAGAAACTGGACGGGCTGGCTAAAGCGAGGGTGGAGGTACGTTCATCCTCCTTCATATTACCCGGTATACATGGAGGCAGGCTGGGACACAGCCACTGTGAAGCCGGGCACAGGTTTATTTGTGACCGGTTCCTGAATCGAACGTGCGTAAAAGTGTGAATGGATACGTGTTTTTCCCCCTCGGATGTCTTTGTTTGGCGCATGCGTCAGTGCCTCTAATGTGGAAGTGGATGGAGCTGGAGTAACCTGAGTGCTTCTCCACCTGTTTAAGCCACACAACACAAATTCAAATGTATTATTGTGATTATTTTTTAAAAATGACTATAAATTGGTTTGGTGTAAAATTTGCTCAGGGTGGGTTTCAGGAGGTTGCACAAAAGTTTCTGAAACTCGACACCTGCTTTTTTGTGAGGAACCATGCAGTTGTCCCTCAGGGTAGCGATCATCACTGAAAGGAGAAAGACATGCTATCTGCTGCTATTGTTGTGCTAGTTAAACCTGCTACTTTACACCTAAGGCTCAAATTCCTGCATGAATGAGTTAGGCATCCTTCCCAGAGAGGCCTGCTTTATCCTGTGCACGGTGCAAAAGGTGTGCATGAAGGAAAATATGCTGAAGGATAGATCTCAGAAGCCACAACATGTTGCCACATCAGTTAAATAATCATTTTCTTACTTCAGGTGATGCCTTCTTTTCTAAAATATGACTCATGATCTTATCTCTCTGCAGACATGTGGTGGATGACAGCTGAACCGGCTCAGGGAGGTAAGTTACAGGAACAAACAGAAAACAGCCAGTGTTGGATGCACTCTGAAGCTTAATCTCCGTCTAAGTGTTGGACATTTTTACATTTTACATCTAGTGTTCCACATAATCCCCGATAGGTCTGTCACTGAAACCAGCCCTGAGTGAAAAAAAAACATTAATCCCCACCTCTGTCTGCAGGTCAAGGCCTTTGTGACCCAGGATATTCCTCTTTAGTATCCTTCCATTCATCGCTGTTACTCCTTCTTAAATATTTGTTTATCAAATGGTTCAAAAGAAATCCAGCATTTTCTCTTTGGGACGATCTTTGACTATGACCCTCTCAGCCATAACCTGGTGATGAAGCACATTCCTGGGGCCGACCCTGAGCTGGTCCTCCTGAATCACTACTTCGAAGAGCTGGATGTAAGTCTTGCTTTCATTTTGTTATATTCAGTGTTTGTTTTCAATAGAAGAAAGCCCCTGTGTTAAAATTAAAATATAACTATGGTGTTTGGGAAATCATCTTTTTTGGGGGGTTAGGTTTTGCTGAAACTTTATCATTTTCCACAAATGAAATAAGGTAAGACTATAGTATCAGAATATTGAAATAAAGGAATTTAGTAATTTAAAGCTACATCAATCCACTTGACCTGGAGGCAGAAAATTATCCACATGTGCCATCACCTCTATTAAAGGTTAAAATGCCTGCATGTGTCCAGCAGACATGGAGCAATGAGAGTTTACATTTGGAGGCATAATATTGTATTGTACAGCTCTGGTTTGGTCATAACCAGTTCCTGAAGGAAATATCTGGCTCTGTAGTTTTTCTGTACAGCACAGGTTTTCAAAGTCAGACTGTGGCCTCCCCTCAAACTTCCTCAAAAAAAGTCGCCTGCTCACCTAGAAAGTCTAATATTGTAGTTCACTAGAAGTGTTGCTTGAAATAAAGTCGATGAGAGAACCAAAACATTCAAATAATGTAGGCCGGAAACCAAAACAGGAAGCTGCAAGACTCTAAAGCGCTCTGTAGAGCTGAGAGGAACTGTAGCATGAGGTGGTCATTTATTGTGAGATCATCAACAACAAATCACACCTTTCATGTAATAATATTTAATTGTGGAGCTTTAACCTTTTATCTAATGTTTAATATACCATCTAATTTTAAACTCCTTATTTAAGAATTCAGTCACATGATGCACTGACATCTAATGTGTTGAATGTACTTTATATTTTCATGCAGCACTAACAGTGACAGAAAAGTTTACAGTGGAATTATCCTTTAACCAGATTTCCTCCACAGCGGATCGCTCTCTCCGACATGACCCGCTCTGAGATTAACGAGATGCTGGGGAAACTGGGTTTCTACAAGAAGGCTCAACTCGAGGACGAGGTGCCGGAGGAGTTTCGCTTCTCACCCGCCAAAGACAGCCCATTCAAAGGGGAGCCAGCTGAGAAACCCGCCACAGAGAACGCCTCCTCAGAGCCCAACGCAAAAGTCGAGCACACTGACCTATAACCCATTGGGAGTGACCAAAAGTAGGAATGTAACAGAACCACTCTTCCCCAGAGCTGCTCCACAACCAGGTGGTCACCGCAGAAATGTTCCACTTGTGAAGGGCGGCGGTGGCCAGCAGATCATGGATCAGCTCTCGGGGAAGGACACAATCTTAGCATCAGCTAAAGGCCTTTAAAGGTCCACAGTCTGAATTTGCACATATTGTTCTTGCTGTGTGTCTGTAGTGCTAAACACACGACAGACGCTTTGTGAGTTACCCTCCACACAGACTGGAAGTGTGCTTGTTATATTTAGTTTTTTGTTCATCGTGTTTCATGTCTCTCGAGTTCTCTTGTGTGTTTGACTGCTTCTGACCTGCTGTGAAACTGAATGAAGCTTCAGGCTGAAAATTGTCAGTGGCCTGAGGTTGATGCTACATTTTCAGGTGGGTTGGACTGATGCACACAAGAGGAGTCCAGTGAAAAGTTGGCAATAGAAGAAAATAAAAGATATATGGGAGAAAAATTATCATCCCGGGGTTTTTTTTTGTGGTTGGTGTTTTTTTCTAAAGGTTCTTAATTTCCCATAGGTAGAGTATAATTACAGACTTGACACTTCATCCATCCATTATTCTAGCAGAAAGCTGATGTCAATCCGAGGTGGGACAGGTTGTCAAGATATTCAGAGCAAAAACTACCCACAAACACTTTAATTTCTCAAATTGGTTTAATTGTTAATTCACATTTAACTGTGGTGCACAGAAACATGAAATTATAAAGTGTTGAAGCTCTTTATAAACAACTCACTGCTCGGTGGAAGATCATTTGTTTTTTAGTTGGCAGCAGTGGAAAATTGAAAAATACCTTAATTTCTTTAACTCTACTGAAATAAAATTGAACCAAAATCAACGCTGAAACCAAATTTTAGACATCTTCTCAAAAAGGAAAATTAATTTTACAAGCAGAATAAAAATCTCCCTTGGCTTCATGTCGTGAAATATAAACTTGGCAGAAAAGTTCAGTCTTGATTACTCGTGTTGAAACTGAAAGCCGGCTTTCATCAGGCCTGTGAACTTGTCCAAAATACACCAATATTGTTTCACAAAACAATAGGTTTAAGTATAATGTACACACTAACAAAATTTAAAAAAATGATATATCAAAAAAGAAAAATCTATCCAAGCTTAAATAAGGAGCCCTCTGAAAGAGCTGTGTGTGAATGTGTTTGGTTAAGTGTGGCAGTGATGCTGGTAGATGATGGAAACAATAGTGTCCCATGCTGCTGTCGAGCAGAAAGAAAACATCAAGTAACGATACAGTTCAGTTCTATGATATCAGCTTGAAACCCACTCCTCCTTTCTTCCGTCTACCTCGATTAAATTAAATAAACATGTTGAACTGCGAGCATTTAGAATAATCTGATGATGGTACAGTACAGGAGGGACGAAATGTTCAAAAAACTTAAACATGTTCTCAGTAGCACTACAGAGTTCAGAAATGTACGATAGCTCAAACACAACAACAGCAAGACGATGTTGGATCCGTTAGAACAAAGAAGAGAAAACACTCCTGTGCTCATGCGTTAAATAGTTAAATGATAATTGGTTATGTCAACGTAAGAATAATAATAACAATAATGAAAATACTTCAAGCAACCAGAGTTTGGTAAAAATGAAAAAGTACCAAAATAAAAACCAAGAAATGCATCGTATATTGGACTGGTTGTATTTTTCTTCGTCAGTGGAATTACCAACAGCTGCTAACAAATTACCATTATGACAAAAGTGTCGCAGAGAAACATGTCGCTAAAAAATAATTTAAAGGGTAAATGTTAAAAATATATAATAAATATTACATATTATATATACTGTATATATAATATGAAATATTCTTTTTTTCTCTTGGTGTTTTAAAGTACACTAGCTTAGTGACACAGCTATTGTATGTTAAATATCACCTGACACAAAGCTGTGTTTCAGTACAAAATGTTTTCAACATTTTAAAGCTTAAAAAGGCTGTCGTCTAACTCATAAAAACTTTAGCGCCCTCTTGTGTGAGGGAGACGTGTCCAGAGGAGAACAGAGAGACTGAATACACATCACCTCTGCCAACATAGATAAACTGACACACAAAAACACTCAAACACACACACACACACACACGTATTTACACACACACATTATCCCCAACTTGTCCAATTGGAGATGTACAAACTCTGTGACCCAGCCCAGAGTGGAGACGGTCATCAGGCGGGAGTGAGACAACACCAAGCTGAGGCCGAGTGCTCACTGAACAAAGAGGTCAGAGGGCCGACCCATGGACATCTCGTATCTGCGCAGGTGGTTGACCAGAGACTGAACGTAGGTGAAGACGCACTTGGAGTCGGGTTTGTTGCCCATGATCATCATGTCCTCCACTTCCAGCAAAGGCATGCAGTTGGCCCATGTCCTGAGGAACATGAGACATCGAGTATGAGATGGGAGGATGAACAGATGGGAGAGGACCACAGATGGAGGAGGGAGAGGGACACACATTTCAAAACCATCACGTTCATGGCTTTGTCATGATCATCAACCAACGAAAAACACAAATGCACACACACGCGCGCACACATACACACACACCTTTTTAATGTCCACATTTTTTACTATCCTTTTTGTTTGCATGAAACCCCAGAGTGCAGTCTATACATTCTGTTGATAAAAAATGGGAATGAAATGGAAACAAGTGTTTAAATTGACATGAAAAACTATTGAAAAACCTTTTTGTGTTTATTGTTTTTGTCTGTTCCTTAATTAGTTATGTTCAGTCACAGATGTTATCCAAATAAATAGTGAAATTGGAATGGTCTTTAAAAATGTTTTTAGGAATAAACTCCACGGTCACTGTGTATGTCAATGAACCACTTAAAGGACAAAGACCTCACATGTGGTTCCTGCAGAGGGTGACCACAGGGTGGCGTTATCTCCCCATACTTCTGTTACAGTCTACACAAACCAAGAGTACAATGACAGAAACCACTCAAGGTTAAATGTTTAGCATGTCAACAATATAAAATCTGTGTTGTTATTCGAGGAAACAGGTCATTGTGCACTTTAAGGTTAGGATATCTTTAAAAGGCTTTTAGAGCAAAGAGCGTAAACACCTGTAAACTCACACATGATAAAAAGTCAGAGGACAATATTCCTTCCTCTGCTTTGTTTCTTAAGTTGTGTGTTTGTAACACTGTGATACGGCAGATCCTTTTAAAGGGCTGAGCTGCAGATGCTCCTGGCTCTCTGCCTGGCTATGCAGAAATGCACACACACATGCACACAAACATACCATGTTTGGAACTTTAAAGCCCAGTGGCTTCAGATTAACATGAAGATATCAAATATCCAAAAGCATGTCTTCTGAACCACTACGTTAGACACCAATCCTATCACACACACCCACAGACACACACAGACACCCACACGCCTGTCAGAACCAGAGTGAGGTTCCGCAGCACATTCGTCCCCTCTCTCACCATGGGTTCAGTTTTAGGCCGGGTGCGACTCTAGGATGAGTTTTTGGTTTTAACCAGGCCCTTCGTCACCAGACCTCTGTAGAACTCCTGCAGGTACGTGTACACACATTTCCAATCCGGCTCTCGCATCTTCACCATGTCGTCCACATCCAACAGCTGGGGACAGTCCACTAGCTTCCTGCGCCCACGCCCGGCAGGGTGGAGGAAAAAAAAGGGGGAGGGTGGAGGATGGAGAGAGGAAGGAAAGGAAGACGCAAACAGAGAGACAAGAAGAGGACAGGAGGGATCAAGAAGGGAAGTACAGATAAAAAAGAGAGAAGGAACAGGACAGAGATAGTGGACAAAGTGTAGGGAAAAAAGAAAGGAAGGAAGGAAGGAAAGAAGGAGGGAGGAGCAGAGAAAAAAAACAGATAAAGCAGTGAGCAGCCAAATGTAAAAGGTTCATGGTGAGAAGACAGAGGGAGAGAGAAAGGACACAAAAAGAAACAATGACATTACATTCTCTGTGTTCACAAATATATCCATGAGTGGACATGCTTCATGAACATCTGTACAGTATGTGGCACAAACACACTCATACACACACGAAACAAAACGTTAAATGAGCGTCAGGCGATGCTCATTCAGCCTTTTTGTTTGTTGTTGTTTTTTTCTGTGCAGGACGAGAGACCATTTCAATACAACTACGCTGAAGACACAACGAAAAAAACAACAATGTTTCTGCATTTAAACACAAGATTCAACATCCATATGGTGACTCTAAAGAAACACACTGGTGCACAGGACGGAGCGTGTGTGAATGTGTGTGTGCGTTGGGATTCCAGATAACAGTCAACTGTTGGGAGGGTCGGGAGAGGTGAGTGATGGGAGAGTGCAACAACACAAATGTGGGCAGACAGGGGCTGTGGTTGGGTGACGGTCCAGTGATGAGAATATGAATCACTACTCATAACACCAGCATGGGCGTCATCCTACTGGGAGCATGTGAACGCACACACAGTGTGAGTGGTGGTGGTGGGGGACATCACAAGTGAGAATGCCGTGATGGAGGAGGGATAAGAACGAAGAGAAAAGTAGAGAAGAGATATTAGAAATAAAAAAGGAGAGGGATGAAGCGATAGCTCTTCCGTTTTTATAACCTGGTGGTTGTTTGAGGGACGTTTTTTGTTCGTGGGTCTCTGGTTTAGAGCAGACGTGGACAGATGGAGTGGAGGTTTAGAGGCGGAGTTATTACAGTGGTAATGAGGCCCACTCAGCCTCGCTGGGCGTGTGATACACCTGGGAGAGACCTGGGAGAGAGAGTTAACCCACGGACATGAGTCGAGGAGCTTCCACGTGGTTCTGGGTTTGACCTCTGAACTTCTAGCTCGAGTAAAAGTTGGTAAAGAGGAACATCGAGTAAAAGCTATTTGTGGATTTTACAGAGAAATGAAAGAATGATGGGAACTTCTGCACAGCACGATGAAAACCACCAGAAAAACTGGCTTGGACTGTTTTTGTTGAATTTCATTGTGCCTTCATGACAGCCTTCGTTGGACAATAACGTTGATATCTTCAATCCATGGAGGAAAAAAGAAGCCTGCAGGAGCTTCTTCCTCAGGTTTCTCTGCATGTTCTTCAAACATTTCTCTGCTTTTCCCCCACAAAGTCCGCTGAGGCTTTTATTTGCAATAAAAACTGAACAACATCCAAAACGATGTGGTTAGTGCACATGGTACGAGAACAAACATGTTTGTTGCGTGTACTCACTCTGCAGCGTTGAAGGCCACCTCAAAGTTTTGCCTGCGGTTGCTGGGGCTCAGCGAGTCGTAGTCAAAGGCTTCTGGGAAGAAATGGTGCACCAGGGCACAGAACGCCATGCCGTTGCTCCAGCTGGACGAAAAGTTTTGAATATCCACATGCTGAGGGAATAGACACGCAGAATAGACAAAAAGGCATTGATAGATCAGTGATGGAAACATTTCCAAAGTAGGAAAACATTATCTCAGCCTATCTTGTCTTTATCAAGTTCAGCTCGGGCGTCGTTGGCTGACATTAACAAAAAGCACAACACGCGGCAGGTTGGCTAACCTCATATGAGCGGGTCTTGGCACGGCACCAGTCGAGCAGCATCTGCTTGATTGAGTTTGCATTGGGTACACCAAAGCTGGTCGAACGCTGCACCTTGTTTACCTTGGCGACCGCCTGGTTTCCAGGGCTGAAAGAAAAGTCAGGTTTGTGTTAATATTTACATGCTTTGATCTGCTCTTTTCCTTTCTTTGGTATCGCTACCTCTCTGTTTATCCTTACCCGCCTCCCTCCTTCTCCAGCTTCTCTATCATGGCTTTGCGGGCCTGCATGGCAGAAGTCTTTGGCAGAGTCTGTGCCCTCATCAGCTCCTTGCGTCTCTCCGCCTGCCGTCGCTCCACGGCGGCCAACCCGCCACTTCCACTGCGAGTCGATGAGTCATCCTCGCGGTCGAAGACACTGAGAAGAAGTCATGAACAACAATTGAATTTGTGAAGGTGCTGGGATTTTAAATTTTGTGTTAAAGTATATCGCTGATGTTTCGAGACCCACCTGCCCACTTTTTTGCTTGTGTTCGAGGAGGAAGAGGAACTGGAAGATGTGAAGCTGAATGATTTTGACTGGACCGTCCCTCCTGAGATGTAGACAGATTGTGTCATGATAAATGAACACACGAAAAAATGAGATGATTATATGAAGCCAAATAAAGTAATGACTCACTGTCTGTTTTCTGCACATAACTGGCCTCGACGACAGTGCTGCGTGACGACCTGCTCCCATCATCTGACACACACACATGGTTGGCATCATTATTACATAATCATTGAATTTTCATTTTACATTCTGTCTGTTTTCTCTCCCACATTGTTCAACTGTGACTTGGGAGGATGAAGAAATGAAAACACAAAGTACCAGACTGGGCAAAGCGGTTCGTCTTTGTGACTTGACTCAGGGTGGAGCCATCTGCAGACTTCTCCACTTTCCTCATCACCACCTCTCCTGCTCCGACCCCGGCGCGACCTTTCTGTGAACGGTCCTCTCTCTGCTGCCGGAGCTCTTGTAGACGGGTCTCGCGCTCCTTCTCTCTTTGGTCTGGGGTGGAGGAGAAAAAAAGAGGTTAGAGGTGAGTAGGGATGGACATGTGGTTGGGAAAGTGGAGCGATGATGTCAGTGGAAAAAGAGGAGGAGGAGGAGGACACAAGGTCCTAAACAAACTGACAGCACCTCCTCTGACTGCCACAAAGATGGATTCAAACAGAGCTGCCAAATTTGAGGCGATACATTTCAGGATTCTTTCCACAGTACTGTAAAATGTGTCCACACACACACACACGCACACAAGCACACACACGGGAGACTCACTGCCGAGCTTTCAAGTGATGTGTGAGGCTCAGAAATCACAGATCAAAAAGAGCAAGCACATGTGCAGAATAACTGCACACAATGCAGCACCTGAGATGTACGTGGATTTTAACATAATGTAAATGGACTATATTTAAATAGAACATTTTTTGACTGTGATCAACCACTACAAGCTCTTTACAGGGCTACAGCCCGGAGTAGCCAGGGATCGAACCACCCTCTGGTTAGTGGATGACCCTCTCTACCTCCTGAGCAACAACAGCCCCTGAAAGTGCAGATTTGACCTTATAAACCATACTACACCAGACTATACTATACCGTATGATACCATACAATACTGTACTATACTACACCACACTATACTATTACCTTACTACACCAAGCTATACTACACTACACTATAAACAGCACAGCCTCAGATCTGGGAGTCGGGAGGTTTAACTGTCAGCTCAGTGCAGACACCTGGTGAAACCATGTGGTGAGTGCTCACTGCAAGACGTCAACACACTCAACGTGGTAGATGTTTCAGTCATTATGTTGAGGCACACTGAGAACAGGATTCATGCAAAATTAACAAAACACATCAAACATATCCATCATCATCCACTGCAAAGATACACTGAATAAAAATGGTAGTGGTCTGACAGTGACAAGATGGTGCTCATAAAAAGTCAAACGCAGGCAAGTATCAATTGTTTATGCACACTGCACACCAACCTGCCCTACCGATTTCCTCCTGTGTGCATCCCAGCATGGCCTCTGAGGGCAGAATGGATCGTTTACATTCGGAAAATAAAACAGATTTAAACTCATGTGGTTGGTGTCAGATATTTTGGTGTATTTCTGCTGTTACCTCTCTTTCTCTTGCGAAGGTCCCGCATGGCTGCACGGATCATCTTCCTCTCCTCAAAGTCTTTTGACTCATCGAGCTGTGGAAGGGGAAAAAAATGAGCATGTGAGCGCACGCACACACAAACGGAAACAATGTGCGGTCATTCCCCACAAAGAGGCAAAGTGGCATGGCTCCATTTATGTCAGCAATTCTAACATTGTGCATACACACACAAAACACTGAGCTGTGACTTCTACAAATATACTGTCACATAGCTGCTTAGATTTAGTGTCGATACACAAACATTCTGAACGACTGAGGCTGCTGTAGTCGTTACAAAGAGGCGCTTTTAAATCTAAATCATCCAGAATTGTAACTTGGGCGTGAAGTACCATTTTGTCAAGGAGCTCTTCATCCTCGATGGCAGCCAGCTGTTCGGCTGTCAGCTTTCCGGAGCGCTCGTCGGGCTTGGCCTGAGTGCTGGAGCCGTTGGGGATGGTTGGGAATTGACACGGAACCTGGACAGACGGTCCAGATGAAAACACCGGCTCAGAGGCCATAACAGGCTCCGTCTCGATCTGCACAAAACACAAACCCGCGCACACACACACACATTGTGAGCCACATCATAGATATGCAGACATGAAGGAGGACAAAGACTTTGGAGGAACTGTGTGTATGAATCTTAAAAAAATTGCTAAGACTACTCATTCACCACATCTCATTATTTCTTCCATCCCCTCTACCTTCCAGCCATGCCAGAGACATGGTGAGCAAATGAGAGCGAGAGAAACTCTGCCAAGTTACGGTGTACTTAGTTCATGGAGTGTGACTGACACAGTGTCTAAGTGATACCAAGCCGCTGGGAATCACAACTTTATGTGACAGGTTTGGTACACCACTGCAGCTGCAAGACGAGAACAATGCATTAGCAGATATAAACTCTGAGGGGAAAACATTCTAAGCCATCCTCTCTGGTATGTGTACCACAGAGGGACTGGTGAGCATGCGAGCAGGAGTAAAGACGATGTAGAGAACCATGAGAACATAACGTGCTGTAAAACGGTTTACCCTGCTTATTTGGAGTGACCATAAATCCTAGAGAAAACACCACTCCAGATATAGCTCAGACAGCTGGCCCCCTCCCTATCCACACCATCTACCCTGTCGACCCTCCTCTGTGGGCCTCCAGGCCAGGTCTCACCGGGAGGGATGCTGCCCGGCACAGCCACAGAGCTGGGATCACGGGTGGACCCTGGTTTAAGGGCTTTTCTGGACATAGACATCTGACCCATGGGACAGACTGGACTGAGAGACACTTGACCGACCAGGAATGTTTTGGGACACAACACAGCCAAACAAGGGATCTAAGTCGGCAGCCAACCAGGGAATGTGTGTGGGGTGAGAAAATCCCTGTTAACCATAGTGCTCTAGTTGTATTTAATTCAGTTTCAGAATATCACTGTGACAAAATAAAGCTCTTGTGTCAGTCTGCCTTTGTTAGTTAGCAGAGATATGCAAAAACTATTGGACAGATTTCCATGAAACCTGGTGGAAGGATGCATTATAGATAATTATGGTGCAGATTCAGATCAGGGAGTGGATGCAAGATTTTATTTTCACTTTGTTTTAACATTTTAGTTTCTATTTATCACCGAATAATTCATGGATCTTGATGAAAGAAATCCTGTTTGGGAAACTGACAATTACAAGTGTGTAAAATTTGGTGCAGATCCAAATAAAAATCGAAATCTTGTAAATTTTAAATGTGGTTTCCTAAGGGGACTGTTCCTCTTCTCTTTTTTGTTTGTTTGTTAGCAAGATTACACAAAAACTGCTGAACCCATTTCTATCAGGATCCAAGGAAGAACCCATGAACTTTTGGAACGGATCGAATTTGGTGCAGCTTGATCGCATTTATTGGGACTGGTAGGCCTTGGCAGTGGTTTGCACTGTGAGTGTCATTCAATTTATTGGTTTCTTGTAATGAGAGCAAGGCAACAACACTTACGATTCACTGCTTAGACCTATACAATGAATAGATGTCAGAAGAGAAAGAGCTAATGCTGCCAAAAGACAAAGGTTAAAAGTGATTAAATAAGGTCACCCCTCATTATCACAGTCACTGAAGAGAGGTCAGTGACTTTTACCAGAGCAGCTGATTGGCAGACGCAGCTGTCGTTGAAGGATTAGACAGGAATATAAACTCTAACCAGTTGAATAACTGAAGATAATGCCACAAATACTCAATATCCCTCAGAATGTCACCACAGCACACACAAACACACACATGGAAAAGCAAACAATCCTACAGATGAGAGCATGTGCATTGATTTATAGAACAGGAACGAAAGACCCTAAATCCCTTTTCTTGTTCTCAGGCCAGACAAACTTTTTCATTTTTGGCTACGTTTGACCCCACATGCTAAGTTCACATTCCTGCCAAAGCTAATATCAGGGATGGTAAAATATAGGCCAGGGCCACAGTTACTGTTAACCTGTGGTCATTTTTTTCCTCCACCGGGAAGTGTAGCCACCCAACGTAACACTTGTAGCAGACCTACAGATATAAGTGCTCACCAGGACACAATCAGAAACACTGCTGCTGCAGGATTGAGCTTTTTGAATAATGAAACAAGGACATAATGCAAGATTGAAACCAATGGACAAGTATGAAAGAACACCAGATGAAGAGGTGAGTGAGTAGAACATCTCGTCACTGACATGGCATAGTCAGCTGATTTGAAGGTAATATCAACACTAGAACAAAATACATTCCCATTGTTTTATCTGAAGTAAAAGAGGTCATGAACAGAACCATGAGCAGAGAACAGTACCTTACTGTCGTAACAAGAAATGTTTGCCATCAGAGAGGGAGCAGAGAGGGAACGGCAGCTTGCAAAGGTGGGTGGGTGAGAAATTGGTGAAGGCTCTGACTTCTGAGGTATGCTAATCTCTGCAGAGTCTTGGGGGCATGATATAAGATTTTCCTGGGGTATGCTTGATTGAGTATCCAGGACAGGGCTAGTTGGAGAGTCCTTGGGTGCACTGGATAGAGAATCATTGGGATTGGAAGATGAAGTATCAAGTAGTGCTTCAAAAGAGGTATCCTGCAGAGTGCAAGCTGGAGGATCACTGGAAGAAGTTTTTGTTTCACAAACAATAGAAGGCATGCTTTCTTTGCTTGACAGTTCATGGAGCGAGGGGTCAGGTAACCCCATCACCCGGCACAGGGCTTCCACTTGAGTCACCAGATTTTCTTGCTGAACCCTCAGCCTCAGGTTCTCCTCCTGCAGCCTGACAATGGCCTCAGCCAGAGGAGTCACCTGAGCTGCTGCCACCTCCAGACGGGAATTCACTCGTTTCCCAAAAGCCTGCAGGTCAGTGTGGATCTCTCCGACTGCACACCGCAGCGTTAGTTCAAAGTTCCTTTCGCAAAACTGCTCCCCTTCTTTCTCAGCCTCCTCCTGAGCGAGAAGATCTCCGATCACCTCCTCCAGGCCAGACTCGGCACAAACACTGTCTGGGCTGCCCAACGCCTCTGGAGCCTGTGAGGCTGGGAGGAAGTCCAGGTTCACTCCGGGCATGGCTCGACCAGCTACACTTTTTTTTACACGTCTCAAAAACTATAGTTGGGTTGTTAGACTAGAGAGGGTTTGTGGCCTTCGCTTCACAGGAGAGGGTAGAGGGTGCCTCTCTGTCTGTCTGTCACAGACCTTTCAAAACAATGCATGGTCTTTATACTCCCAGCAAATCTCCCCTCTCTACCAGCAAACACCCTGACCGCCAATGAGCATGCAAGAAATCCTGTTTCCCAGGCAGCAGTGGCTCCACCCCCTTATTTCCAGGTGCTGTGGACATGTCTATTTATCTCTTGCCCTGCTATTATTCCACTGAGACAGTCAGTCCTGGGACACTGGTGGAGGCCAGAGGGGGAACGGGTGGTGGCAACAATTTAAAAAACTCAGCCCTCCCTCTCTCAACTTTCCTTTTATTTACAGCCCTTGTCCTTCACACCTCCACTGGCAGGATACAGTGGGTTTAGATGTGGCTCTGGAGCAGGGCAGAGTTGAAAGACTTGCACATCAGTGTTTCACTCCTCTTAATATTGTCTCTTTTAAGTTCAGATGTACTGCATGGCTGTGATGTCAAGGACATCCAGAGGGAAGATCAGTCCATGAAGGGCACACGGTTTTGGGCAGTCTCTGTGACCAGAGAGGACGAGCAGGCTATAGGACTTCCCAGCTGTGGGTGAGGATGTTAGGAGGCACATTGTAGTCCATCCAAGATTTTGTTTAAGGCTTACTGACAAAGCAGCAGGTGTTTAAAGTGCTGTTGTGTTAAATTAAGAGCTTGTCACGAGTGTTGACAGTCTGTGTGTGTGTGTGTTTCATATTGCAAAATGCCTACTTAAGATTTACTGGCATATTGTAAATACTGCACATTCTTTATCTGGATACATTCTAATTAGAAGCAAGAGGCTTCATATGACACACTCTTCTTCTTCTGCAGTTGGTAAGTGTGTCCCTTATTCCCCTCTGGATCAATCAATAATGTAGAACTATCAATGAATCCATCTATTTAAAACTGGATTTCAATCAAAACAGACACATTCAAAGTAAATATCTTCACTTTAAAGTGAACGAATGAATGCAGAGACTATAACCCGTCTTTGTATGACTCTAAACACAGAGAGCATGAATCAGGACAGGCATTCACTGGAGCACAATGTGACAAAGGGCAACAGGTGAATCGGTTTCTTGGGGAAGAATCTGGCCTCAATGTAGAGTGGAGAGAAACATGAGTGGCAGCAGGGAAAGTGGGTCAAACCCCAAGAAGGACATGACTCTAGTCTTATCATGCATCACAGCTCTAAAGCTTCTTCTTCAGTAAAGCAAAGAGATGTAGAAGGAAGGAGCACAACAAAAAAGAAGACTAATGTACGTACACACACTATTTTCTGTTTGTGTATAGTTCTACTTATATCGGCTTGAGACTATTGTTGTGTGGGGTTGTGATTTATAAGAGATTCCAAAATAAGAGATAGTTCAGTATAAAAGGAAACAATCAGGGAACATCTAAATCTCAGTTTGCTTTAATACATCAGGAATAAGAAATTATGATTTTGACATCAGAGTCCCAAACTTAAATCTGCGACACATGTGAACTGGTTGGGTAACCAGCGTGTGTCATGAATCAGCCGCATGTTTACAATAGGGTCCTTGTTCCTCCGTGTAACATTAAGACGGCCTGTCACTGACTGTGGGCCTGTGCGACCACGCTCATGCAGCAGTGGTGTGACCCGTGGCTTGGCCTCTGCGACCACAGGGAAGAGATTAACTGTCGTGTCATCACTCTGGTTATGAAACTAAAACAAAATTTGTATTTGTGTTCAAGGCTGAGCTCAGTGGAACCAACAGCTGAGATGAGCGGGAGCAGCTGATGATCAGTCGGAACAAGAAGCATCAATAATCAGCTGCTGTTCTCACCTGAAACACGACATCATCTAACCTTGATCTTCATCATGCTTTTAGAATAAATCACAAGGGGAATCTTCATCGTTTGAGTCTTTCCACTGTTAATTCCAACAATGTTTATTTCTGTTGATTCTCAGATTGCAATTTATAGGCAAGTCTGTGCAAGAGCTGATACTATCAGCATCAACATGTTTTATTAGAATTTAAAAAAGGAAAAAGTTAGACCACCAACCTGGACCACCCAACCAGATCAGAGTCACAGACAGGAACCACTGTGGCCAATAAACAACCATCAACAATGTTAAATAGCAATAGCTAGAGTTACATTAACGCCACATGTTGCACACTCGCCATGCTATAATGAACACGTAGTGTAGACTAATATGAGGGTTTTTACATAAGCTACTTTAATATGAATCCTCCCTTGACGTGTCACTTCCTCTCACACAACCTTGAACTTAAGCAAAACAAGAGAAAGTCGGGGTCAAGTGGATCTCAGGATCGGTCTGAAAGTAACCGAAGTGCCTCGTCGTGGCTGATACTCACATCAGTGTCTGTTTTTACATTCTAATTAACCAAATCACTCAGGCTCTGTCTGACAAACCTCGCAACAAGTAACAGAAAGTGATGAAAAGAGAGAATAATTTTGTAGTCTTGTGGTTTATCAATGAAGAAACTATTTCAAATTGTGATGCAGGTCTTTTCTTAGCATGATTTAAAATGCATAATATAACACATGTTATCACTCACACAGAGACATTACCTGCATGTCGTTACGGTGATGCTGTTACAGTCAATTAAATATAAACTTCATCTCCTCCACGATCTTTGTCTTTTTTTTGTGCAAAATCACTTTCTTCTCTGCTGCAGTATCTTAGTTGATAATTGACCCTGTGTTTCTACATCTCAACAAGGATCCTAACTGATAGAAAGGGCTTCATTCCAACACCTTAAATCCTCCCTGCAGCAACTTGGTGCCTCCTCCCAGCCCTTATTAACCAGATCCCTGATCGCATTACCACGTTGCTGCTGTGCTCGGCATGGGGGTGATGGAATACGCAGCCGGTAAAGAGTAAACAACGCTCTTCACCCTCCAAATCCCCTGCTCTCCATTCATGAGGACGCTTCCTTTCTTGGAGGAGCAAGTAAGCTAAGGAGTGAGGCAAATGGGAGTGTAGACGTTCTTCTTAACCCTCAGAGGTCACTGTGAGATGCCTCTTTCTACCATTAGCAAAGACAACCCTCACCAAATCAGAATGCACTTGGCGAAGTGACGAATTATGAAGTACTTGAGCAATCATGCATTTTAATGCAGCTGGACAGTAGTTGGTGTAGATAAGGAGAGACAGGTGTGATTTAGGAAACATTTCTCTGATAGGTCTCAGTGGGCATGGTCTGCTGAGAGAAAAAGAGGACTGCCCCCTCCCTCTCTCTCTCTCCTTCACAGACCCTACAAGGACAGATGTGACTGGCTACCCACTCTGTGTTTGATAAACACTGTGCTTCCCTCCTCTCACTCCGTTTCTCACACTCTGTCTGCCTTTCATTGTCCCGACTTGCATGCTTTTCGGGCCTTTATAGGTGATTGCTCAGATGGAGACGCAGCAAAAAAACATGGACGGAATTCAACTGAATGAGTTGGAAATGAAACAGTACATGAAAACATTTACAGCATTTATCTCTAATTAGAAGGGACTGGAAACAGCTTTTGTTTAAAGTATGTTTGACAGATTCTGTCAAGTTTGGGATCTTTGCCCAAAACATCTTTCCTGAGGCAGACTGTACCTTGATAGAGGATCCAGAGGAGAGGCTGGATGAGGAGATCTTGAATGGAGTTGCTCTGAGGCCAAGGGTCAACTCTGAAACAGACACAGAAAAGTTATAAGATTTACTTGGATTTGAAATATTACACATTTGGTCCAAAATTCTGGTATTGATTTAATCCACAGTAACGGGATGATTTAGAACCAACTCCAAGAAAGGTCCTAGGGGCCCATATGCATGTGTACGGTTGCTATGTGCGCCTGGCTTTGAACTGGATTGGTGGTAGCATAACTCAATTACATAAGCTGCCATAGTGTCATAAACAACAGGTTCTCATGTCTAATGAGAGACAAGTGAGAAAATATATCACTTCTCACTTTCTTTGCCTCCAAGAAAACGCACGCACGCACACGCACACACACACACACACACACACAAGCTATATCATAAAATCCAGGAGTTGTGCACAGTGTAATTTGGTAGGTGCAGGCAGGTTCCCAAAAAGGAGCCCAAAACCATTAAAGCAAATTGAGCTGAAAAGAAAGTGAGTGATTCTCGCAGAGGAGCCCAGTGGAGCTGCCAGAATCTGGCCTGGAAGGGGAAGGGGGGCCAGGGTGGTTGTAAGAGGTGAGGAGGCTACAATCGCACAGGTTCAGCTCGAGTCTTAAATAAACTGTTTGGGTTGGAGGTCCCGGTTGCTGTGAAGAGCTGAAACCTAAGACGTCTTGTTTGGACAGACCGTAACAGCAGCTGAAGCAGCTTTGCTCCTGAAATGGACTGAGATTCACGTGTTCCATGCAATTAATGAGTCCCTGCGGGTACTGTTTGCACTATGAGTACTATATGTACAGTGTAGGTACAGTACGTTACAAGAACATTATGTAATTGTGAGACTGGCCGACTGCTCAATATGTGGATGAAGATTTTAGAATATTGAAACCAATGACCCACATGTCATCAAACACGTATATAAGCACTAAATGTGAGTTTTTTTTAAATCTAATTGATTATGACATGACAAGTGGATTCACCAGGGCTTTGTGATATGGACAAAACATTTTGTGTCTGTAATTATCACGATAAATGTCATATTATTTCTCATTAAGTTTTGAGAGTGATTTTTGCTCTGGAGTGAAGGTTGTGGTTTTCAACAGATTACGATGAGGTAGATCAATACATATTTTGTCATACTGTCATCTATTATAACTGCTTCTTAGAAAAAGGGGACAATTGTTGTAATGTTTTACCATTCATTATCATCCACATGCCCTGGTGGTCTTGGGTTAAGGTGTTGACCACGAACCACAACATCCCTGATTCAAGTTCCAAGTCAACAGGGTCAACATTACAGTGTTGGATGAGAGAAACAGGTGCTGCAAGAGGACATTTGTCCTCATTTCCCCTATTTGTTTGTCCTTTCTCTACTATTGACTCACTACTTCAAGCAAAAATAAACCAAAATCAATGAGATATTCCATTTATGGACGTGACTGATGAAACAGTGTATTTAATCTGAGGACCACTGGGTCATCCATGACAGCGGTTTCTATTTCCTAATTTTTCCCAAAATGTTTGTCTTCTTTTATGAGCATCTCAGAAAAAAATATGAAACTGCTGCTTGTTCGTATTAAAGAAGCAGCAAGTCTTACACATCATCTACTGTGTTGGTTTTGTATCACTGTAACACTGATACTATTCAGCTTTGTCTGAGACTCTTCTTTTGTCCTGATACACTCTGCTGTTGACTACTGACTTCGCCCCCTCCACACTGCAACAACTTGCCCACGATATAACAAATAACCTTCAGTGTACAACCATGCTGCTTCATACAGCTATCCCCACTCATCCATGCTGCTTTGCTTCGGATCACTGAAACCATTGTCATCATCCCACTTCTGACCGATTCATATGTCTCTGCCGTCTCCCACAGCGACTGGGATTCGATCAAGATCTGAGTGTTGATAATAGCAAGGAAAGACATACAGTGGCTAAACAAGGATTCATAGCTCCAGGAACACAGTCGGCTGCAGCTTCACATACTCTACCTGCTCCATAAAAAGCTTCAAAAGTCAATGAAATAAAATTTGAATGAAAAACTTTATTACATTCAATTATGATTCAAACTCAAAAAGCTATTTCAGCACTGAGTGAGCTACAATACAAGCAATTCCTTCTGCATTAAGGTTGATGCTCCTACCTGGTCTCTGCCCCAATGCATTAGGGGCCATGCGTGGGGTCATGTTGGTGATGGGGACGATGCTGCCCCTGGAGGAGGCTGTAGAGGAGGTGGTGGTGCGCCCATCCTTGATCTCAATGGTGAGGAAAGTCTTCATGTCCGGGTCTGCCTCTCCCTGGGTGACCTGCTGTCCAGCTGCTCTCCCTTGGGTGCTGTTGTCCTCCTTTGAGTTACTGTAGGCGTGCACATCTTTTTCAGCTGGATGCCTCGTCCCACCCACGGAATCCTGCGATTGGCCAGCTGCAGACAGAGGTTTGCTGGCCCCTCCTCTTGGCTGAGGTGCAGCCTGACTTTGAGATGCGGCAGATGTGTGAGAGGTGGAGTCTCCAGATGTGCCGAGGGATGCTGCTGTTTGTGTGAAGCGCTCAGCGGCTCTTGAGAAGTTTGTCTGGCCGCTGCTGCCGGTGGTCGCACCGTTTCTCAGAGGAGCTCTCTTCAATGGTGGGACGTTTGGGCTCTGGCCGGACTCTGTGAACTTGCGCATTCGATCACGTACAGAGTTGGTCTTGTTGAATTGTCCCAATACAGCTTCTTTCTTCTCAGGTACTGCAAAGACATTATGGAGATAAGAAGTTTAAAATACAGAAAAACACTCAAACAAGATTAAAATACATCAGAGACACAGAAAGGCTAGACCCACTCCACCATCTCCTCCACCTCAAAAGCCCCTAATAAAATCCCTTTCCTCTTTTCATCCTCTTGCTAGGTTTTGTTCCAGACCCTTTATTTTGGTTGACTAACCCCCTCCCCCCATTTCACCGTCTTACAGTTGCTAGTTTTTGGACTTTTCAGGACATGTTTTTTCCACTCATGGACATTTCTTTCATTCTCTGATCCTTAATACTGTCAGATACCATGAACAAAGCTCAGGATTTGGCACGGAATGTCCAATGGAAAAAAAGACAAATAAAAAATGTGATTAGAGGAGAAGATATTCACTGAGGTCATCCTCACAAAGATGAAAACCACAGTTTATAGTAGAGATCCACTCTAGCACAGAGCGTGGTCTCGTAGAAAGAGAGAAAACGGTGTATGTTACAAAATGCTCTTTCCGCTCTTTCAGACCTGTCTCCTGTAAGTGGCCCTACATGGTCACACTGATGACTGGGACTGTCTCTATATACTGGGTTACTACAGACTGTGAATCAACTGGTCTGACACTTGAAAATGGCAAACAATTTTCTGGAAAAATAAAAAACTGAGATTGAGATTCAGCAAATCCTTATACTTTAAAAGTTGGAGTTTTACTTTATAAATGTCTTTAAGGATTATCTGAATCATGTTGATTAAATCAGATCAGGATGAATAGAGTTGGACTAGTTTCTTACCAGAATCCTTCTTTGTCATGAGTAAGAGGAAGAGGATCTCTGTTAGCTGTTATCTATAAAAGGAAAAAACAAAGAAACATGGCAACACAGTGATTAGAGGAAGGAGAGAAGATTAAGGGTCAACATGCACTGAGCCTGGATTGATGAGCACAGAGCTGCTCCATGTTTGACAGGGCAGTAATGGACATTCATAACTGATAAGAGACTACATGGATGGCCATTGTGACACACACACACACACACACACACACACACACACACACACACACACACACACACACACACACACACACACACACACACACACACACACACACACACACACACACTTCTAAATACAGAACTGGCCATTGGTGTTTTCATTATGTAACATTTGTGTATAGAGTGAAGCAGTGGCCTCTGTTCTTTTTTTGGCAGCTGGGGCTGTGATGGGCCCCAGAGTGTTTACATTACTCTCAGGAGACTGAGCATCCACGTATCTTGCAGGGAACAATAAAAGAAGTCCAGGGCCTGCCTTGGGTAAACACATTTAGATGAGCGTCAGGATGCCGTCATGATGAACATGAGCCCCCCCACCCTCACCCCCCAAAACAGTTGACAGTCAGCACAGAGAGGGCTGCTTTGTGCGTTTGGGGGGGGTTGAGTACAGACAGACCCTCTGGCCCGTAATGCTGCCTATCCCTCTCTGACAACAGGTGAGGTTGTCATGCCGCTGAGGTGAAGCAGTTTGTTTGTGTAGCCAAGTAACAAAAGTTAAACAGCTCCAAACAGGAGCTGAGCATGGTGAGTTTGTGGATGCTGATGTGACCTGTGTGTCACTGAAGAATGGAGTGACGGGGTTTCCTTGTCAGGGATTATGAAGTGGAAAAAAAAGGGGGAGCACATGGACTGTTGCTGCACGTGACTGGGGATGTGTAGCTCAACACCACGCTCTAGTGGTGTAGTTGTGTATCGTTGTCACTCAGCTAGCTCTGAGTGTCCTGAGATATAGTGTGCTCTAGACTCAAATCTACATTCATCTCATACAAGGACAGCATACTCTTACCTCTTGTTTCTGGAAGCCGTTCAGCCCCTTCATGCTGTCACTGAGGAGTCCATTCGCAGGACTGCTCCGAGATAAAATGGCCCCATCAGGCTGATCCTCATCATTGTTGCTATCCTGGCTGGACTTAGCGTCGAGGCTGTCAGGTTCCTGGCTTCTGCTCTCGCTTTCTGAATCTGTGCTGTAGGTTGAACCACTCATGGCTACCTCCACTTCCTCCCCTGGACCCCTCTCCTCAGATGACATACTCACACTCAGGTCAGACGTCCTCGAGTCAGTCCGTTCCCTTGACAAAGGACCAATACTATCAGAAGTCCCAGAACCCAGACGGGGTCGGACGCCAGAGTCGGAGACATCTGAGCCAAGTCTCTGTCTGACATAGGACAGGGAGCTGACACTTTGCTCCGATGCCCCAGAGTCCAGCCGAGCACGCTGGGAGGAACCCAGGCTCCTGTCGGAGGCTCCAGAGTCCAGCCGGACTCTGTAGGCTGAGCCCAGACTGTTCTCTGAGGCCACAGAATCCTGATTGGACCTGGACAGCACCGAGGCCACGCTGCGATCTGAAGCCGAGGAGTCTGACCTCTGACGGTGAGACAGAACCAGGTCGGGCTCTGCAGTCATAGTCTCTCTCTGAGGCTGGATCAGCAGAGGTCCAGGGCCATCATCCTTCACCAGGTGATCGAGAACCAACACCATGCCTGAGTTGGAGCCTGCAACAGAAAACATCAATGAAAGATGAGCAGTGAATACCTCCCTGTACCACGTGCCTTTTCTGAAATCATAAAAACTGATTCTTCATCTTACATGGGTAGTAAACTAAAGTGACAAGAATGTATGTGGGAGGACGTGAAGTCAGAGACTGAAACGATTTAAATGAAATACTTCCGCGGCTCTAGGGCCCCATGAGAGGCTGGGGCCAGAAAAAAATCACTTGGGATCACAGAGCAGGCACGTGGAGACTTGAGAGGATGTAGGCATTTCCTCTAGACTGGCCTCAGTTCCTGAGCGAGATCACTGAGATTGTGTTGGTGGGTGTGCATACAGGAGGAGGAATGGCCATGCGGTGTAGCCATAGTCATGGAGACCGAGTACAAGGAGTCAAGGAGGAAATGGGGTGAAATAGAGACCAAGAGAAGTACTTCCCTTTCCCCTCTGTCCGAGCTCCTTAACTACTACTTCTCACCCCAGGAAACCACACTCCAAACAACACAGCGGTGCCCACATTCTCTGTCTGCGATCCTCTCTACCTCCAGCTCCCCATGGTGCATCTAGTGAACGATATGTCTGAGACTCTGTATGCAGCACAGATAACGAAATCAGAGAAGTTTATCAGATTCCCACATAATACGTGGAGACACAGACGCATGAAAGCACGTCTGTATGACCCATGTCTGCACCAACTCGTACTCTGAAACCAAGCGGAGGTTCACCAAGTGTGCATGGCTCTCACTTACAAACCAAATCAAAGAGAAACTCCCGTCTGAGCGGCAGCCACAGCAAACTCTTTCAACTCTGAGCTGAAGGTTACACATTCTCAGCTTCATTTAAAGCAGCTGATCTTTTCTTGGTGTTTGTTTTTTTTATTTGTTATCGTGCACACCTCCCCAAAAACTTGCCAAATTGTGCACAATCAATTTAAATATGGCAGCGGGTTGTTGATTAAACAGACCAAGATGATTATGAAATATGGTCTGAATGGAAACGTGATTAAGAGACACAACAGCTACTATGTGTCTCACATGTGACACTGAATGGTTCACTAGCAGCAGCAGCAGCAGCGTCTACGTCTAATGATGCACTCAACCCAAACTCAATTACTGGTCAACTGTAACTGAAGCGAGAGCAAAACACTGCTTCTCCTACAAACTCTCATGTTATTGTTCATATCTTTTTTCTTTGCCATTCACCAACTGTAATGTCCATTGTGTAGCAATTTCTGGGAAAATCCCCCACTGCTGCTGGACTATAATGAGAGGTTTGCTTTTGGCTCCAGAATAGAAACAAATGCTGAACTTGTGCACTCTGCTGCCAGTTAATATATAGAGAACAAACAAAGGACAAGGGTTTTCTTTATATATCTTTAAACTCAAGCAGTGACCAAAAAAAGCACGTTTGATCTCACTGCCAACGGATCAACACAGGTTTTACCAACTTGACCAAAGTAGATTACCACAAAACTGGGTGGAAGGATGGGACATGGGTCAATAAAGAACCCAATAAATTTTGGTCTGGATCCACATCATGATACAAATATATATTTTGCTTTCGATAGGGCAGTTTTTTTGGACGTTTTCACCAAAGTGTCAGAGAATAATTCATGAATCTCTAAAAATAAAATAAAAATTAGGTATTTTTACGGGACTGATATCTATGCTTGTGTGCAACCTGGTGCAGATCCAAACAAAATCTGGATCTAGCGGATTCAAAAGTTGTTCAAACAAATAGGGCTAGAAATCTGGACTACCAATGTGTATCTGAGACTATATGCATTCAGAGGGGCATCAACAATTGCATTATATCTTCAAAAGATTTAGAATCCGTCTAAATTAACATGAAGGATTTGGTTCTAGAATTTAAGGAGACTGTTGGGCCTTGGTGGCGGTATACTTTCTACAAGTTATTGTTATACATCCTAAGGGTTAATATGAAATATTTATTTATCTAATGACATCAGTGGAGAGTGGTTGAGTAATTAGATTTTACATTTTCACTGGGACAATAAAAGGTCTCATGCAGCTGAATAGTACTACAGCTGCACACCAGGGTGTTCTGATTTATATGCATGACAAGCGGCCTGATATTAATGGTAATTCATAAGATGCTCTTGTGCTCGGACCTGTGTGAATTTTGAATTTGTATTATTCTCCAACTCGAGCAAGATTCTGTTATGGGAACTTGAGAAACGTAGCACATTCCACTGAGAGTCTCTGCAAACATTTCATTTCCTAAATCATAGCCTTACCTGCTACAGTTTGCACAAGAATCCTGTACAGCTGGACGTACGGTCATTGAGGTAAAGAATGTAAATGTGAGCCTTTTTTGTCCAAGAGGTAGAGGCACGTGTTTGTCTCACGTTCAAAGACCAAGAACATTCAGCTACAATCATCCAAGTTAAACTTCAATTTTCTGCTACTTTCACTCTGCTGAAAAACACATGAACCACGGGCCCACCCCGGCTACACTGTCCTCTCCCGACCACAAACGTCCTGTGTCTTGCTCAATTCGTGTCCTCCTATGCTTTTCTTCGGTGGTCTTTTTCTGTTCACCCCAGCTTCACCCTGGTTTAAATTGTAAAGCAGGGATAAATCAGGAACACTGGGAAGTTTGTGTGCCACGTCAAACCAGCCTCAGCTCTGTTCTGGTATCAGCTTTATTTAGCAGAGGTGTGGCTGTTAGGTTTCCCTCCGTTGCTTCCCATAACCCCAACGCCAACAGTCCAGGGTAAAACCAGGCCACACAGAATGGCATTATCATGGCCTCTCGAGGTCAGCCTGGTCTAAGCTTAGCTACAATGTTTTATACGTTCAATTGTGTGTCGTAGATGAATGGGATTGTCCAGTTAACGCCTGAGGTGTTTGAAATGTTACAAATTTCTGTCACGACATTTATGACCCATCAACAATGCACGTTTGTCATTTTACAAGCCGTTCATCATCAGCTCTGGTTCATTCGCCTGCAAAGCTTCAAGGATTCAGGTGAAGGAAGCACGTTCATTCGCTCCTGAAGGACTGCATTCATGCTACTTTATTAATGGTAACAGAGCGGTTAATGAAATTACCTCACACTTAAGAAGCCAAAGTCATTAAGCCTATGGCTGTAAGTGACTCCAAACAGTTAATAAAGTCAGATGAAGGAGCTCAAAGAGTCTGAACTAATATGACCTCTTGACCGCCACCTCGGGAGAATGGCTTCTTTAGGCTGAATATTTTAACAGGCAGTGGGAAGGAAATTGCATCAAGACCGATGTAAGCAGGAGCAGGTACACGTAACAGAGGTGGTCAGTGTTGGCTTCACGTCTGCAGTGCTGCTTACCCAGATTAAATCTTTAGGCGACTGTTTACAGTGTATACAAGCTTTTGTTATTCAATGACCCAGAAAGAGTAGCATGTCCAAACATGCTCTAAATGTCACGTGTTTATCCTGCAGACACATCACATTAACACAAGTATTAACGCAGCCAGTCGAAAGATGGAACAACTGCTCCGGGAGAAGTCCTGCGCAGTTTGGTGGTGAGTGAGTGTTTCTCACCTGTTCTTTGCAACTCTCTGCTTTGTTGCGTCTGCTGGCTGTGCTGCAACTCCCGGATCTGAGATCTGACACGGTCTCGATCACTGTGATTCTCCGTCTCCTGTGAGGAAAAAAAAACCAGACAAAAATCACACATGCTGAGTGCATTTCAAGTTCAGTATATTTTGTATATCATGCACATATTATCATATTTCTGTATATATTCTCAGTTTTTTTATTGTATTGTTAATTTTCTATTTCCTGGCCTATTTTATTTCATTTTATACTTTCGCCTTTCTTCTCTCAGATCACAAATGTCTTCAGCTATTTCTTAGGACAGCATCCAGTTACTACTGTCAGCCCATTTGTCCAGAATAAAAATCACTTCTCTGATCATCTGTTTGAGGACAGATGGTGATAACAAAAGTTTTTTTGTAGGAGGTTGAGGTCAAATGCTCCAGCCATGATGAGCAACACGTTTGGCCAGCTGGCAAAGTAAAGATCTGTTTTATTTGTCATTGTATATGTCTGAGAGAGACGCCCTGGCAGTCAGAGGAGCAAACATGTAGATTCAACAAATGGCTCAATGCTGTTATATCCTTCATTCATGATCTGAGGTGAAGGAGGAAGGCTTTAGCTTGCCGAAGAAGTCATTTCAGAATATCATGATGATGGCAAATTAAATGTCAACTCTGGTGTCTGACCTTGAGCTACTCCACAGGAGAATCAGCTGCACAAATAAGTCTCCTCCGAGCACGTGTGCACACACTCTTTAAATCACTCCTCCACATATTCTTAATCCACAACACCCTGAGGACTAAGAAACTTTTCTATTAAAGGGCAAAAAACTCAAGTGGAGTTTAAAGTGGTATGCATCATTCTGTAACCGTATCACGGCACATAATCTGCTTAAAGGTGTTTCACAAGAGGCATCTGGGTTAAGAATAGACCAGCACACGTTTGGGTGGATCCTGGAAAAACAAACAGGTCATGGCCTTACATACTGAAAATATAATAATACGTAGACCAGATTTACAGCCTGACATTACTGCAAAAAGCTTCTGAATACACATTCACAATCAAGTGAGCAAAGAAAGCACACAAACACAATCAGTTCTCCATGGGTACACAAGGTGACTTAACAGGAGACTGGTACAGTTGTCAACAGCAGTGTTGAAATCTTATAAATCGCACCTTTGTGTCTTTGTGTTTTAAAGGTTTCTAATCAATGCAGTGTGTGATCAGAGAGAGGCAGAGAGTCAAGGTGGAGACCAAACACAAAGCCCGTTCCAACTTTAAACACAAGCGAGAGGCAGAGGTGTAAAATGAGACAAGGCCTTCTGCTCCACTGACTGTGACCTTCCCCACCTTGAGCAGATTACAGGGCAAAGAGGCTCAATCACCGAGGAGAAAATGTAATCAGACGCTGTCGCGGGAGATGGCAGCTCAAAAAGGAAAAGGTGAAACTGCTCGGGTTAACAAAGACAGATGATTAAACCTGCCAAAATATTTACTTAATAATATAAGGTAAGTTGTTTTGCTAAAGCTGTCAAAGAGACAAAAGGTTTGCTAAAAGGCAAGTTAGAGAATACAAAAACTAAATATGTCAGATAAGGTGCTTTATATTGTCCCTGTTTTTCCCATCAAGATCCATGAATGAATGAATCTCTGGGAATCAGTGAAAGGTCAAAAATGCTTTATCTCACAATGTTCCGGATCCGTAACTAAACTTGATGGGTTCTTCCCTGATGCTTCAGGAGTAAATACAGTACAATCAGCATCACTCTGGGTCAAATGAGAAATGAGTAGACATGGGTTTTTGTTGGCTCTGGTGGCAGTGATGGAAAAGTGACACCCACGACCACAAGGTGAAAGAGAGCACCTGAGTTTTTAGTGCATTTGTGATGTCAAACTCCTCTACTGGCAATAGGAAAGGTTTGACTCCTTTTTTCAGTCAATTGACTTTTTAGCGGCTTAAGCAAGTTTAAAAAAAACTTATGTATACCCACTATCAAAGCCAGAGTGTGGTGCTAGAGATCAGACTCGGGCATATACAATGTCATGGGCATGTCCTCAGACCAAAAATCGCCCTAAGATGACACCGCCTGGAAAATGCAAACAAGGTCGGCCCAAAACAGCATAGCGGCGAACAGTGACGACCGAGCTGAGAGAACTGGGTCTGACATGGGGACAGGCCCAACACGTTGCCAGACAGACCCAGATTAAGGCAGGTAGCTGATGCCTTATGTCCCTCAAGGGACAGGGAAGACTAAGCAAGTAAGTTCCTGATTCAAACTGACACCATCTTTCCATGAGTAGAAAAAAGGGGCAGCACAGATTTAAGGGTACAAAAATGCCATTTCAGCTTTTCAAGACAATGGTTAATGTTGCTGATGCAGTCTTGGAGACCGCAGGGGAAAGCGAAAACGTTTGAGGAATGCTGCTTTAATGAGTGATCCCAGTGTCTGATGAGGACACAGCCAGTCAGCACTAAAGACTGGAGGCACTACAGTGTTATAATGTGAGGAGGTCACACACTGAGGACACTTCTTTAGAGGAGTCACTCAAAGAGTCACCAGGAGATAATTGTGTTTGAGCCATAAAGACAATTAGAGAGAACGAGTCTTTCCTCACCCGTTGCTCCTCTCACTGTGCAGCTTCCACCAGAAGTCAGACAGACAGCCGTCATTTCACAGCTCCCACCAAACCACAGGGAACATATTTCTCACAGACAGTGAGGCAGAGGGAAAAAAGGGAAGATAAAGTTGAACTGGAGACGCAGACCAGAACGTGGGACCTGCTGCCAGCCACCGAGCTGTCATTAGCGGCTTCGCCCTGGCCCCAACGTTCGGGGGACCTGACAGAGTGGAACACCGACGCCGTCCCACTCCGACGCTCGTCCTAACCACTTGCCCCAATCTGGCCTCAGGAGGCCTCTTTGTGTTGAGCTATAATTGCAATATCTAAAACTCATAAACACAAAAACAACTGTCCTCTCTCGTGACCACAGCGAGGCGTGGGCCATCTGGACTCCTCTGAACCCTCAAAAAAAAAAACAACAACAATGAGGCAGAGGCTGAGCCAGGGCTGAGGTTACACACCTCCTCCACCATCAGTTCAGAGAGTAGAGTTTAACAACACATTGGAGTTTTAATGCTCCATTTTTCCATGAAAGTTAAATTCATCAGTCCCCATCATTGGTGAGGTCAGACTCTGAGGGTCTTCCACCATCTCTCCATGTGGAAGAGAGACGACAAAACCTGGCAGCTCATTTTCCATTACTGCAGCCGGAGGAACCACACACTCGGCTCACCTCCAATAATTGAAATAAAGTAGCTGGAATGAAGTAGCAATCATCTGGGTATCACTCTCACACAACCAGTCTGAGGAAACCCACAGAAGTCAGCACTGAGCCTCAGTCCCATCTTTACTTACTGCAAATCACCACATGCCACTCTCAGCTTTTCAAAGTGGATCTACTGTACTTTTTCCAAAGTCGGACCTATTGCAACAGCTTTAAGACAATTTAAGCTTTGCTTTTCCTCAGGTTTCGTCTTGCAACACATTTATGATGAGATCAGGGAACAAACAAAAGTCTGTCTGCAGCTGCAACACCCGCCCAACATGCAGCCTATCTGTGCTCTCCCAAAACACCCAGATAACATGCAGACCTGCAGCCTCAAAGAGACAAGTTACCAAAACACATTTAAACAAAAAAAAAAGATAAACAATACTCTGAAGTTATCTCATTTTGTTTTAAATTCTTTCACTGCATTATTTCCTGTAAAGTTCTCCAATGAGCCAGTTTATTATCATGCATTATTAAGGTCATTTATAGCCTGTCAGCTGAAATGAATTAAAGGTGAATTAAAAAAAAACAAAACCTGAGAGTTAAACAGAGAGGGAGGCACATCCCATTATTCTTCAAACAGACATAATTTAACATCTGTCTACATCTGTTTCTGTCTAACTGTTCTTTTAGTAGGAATAAAAAGACGAAGAAAGTCTGAGGAGCATTACGTCTGTGACACACAACAGCAGGAAAATCAAAGTGACATTTACCTTCTCCTCACTGGACTGACTTCCTCTCCCTCAGCAGTTACCCTATCGGAGTCAGGACGTCCACTATTCTGCCACTCTACTCCCTCAGCCACATCATACATACTCATACACACACACAAAATACCAACAAGCCACTCCCTTGACTTCCCCTCCCTCCCATTCTGTCTCCACAGGGACCTGACCCCCACCCAACACACACACACACACACACACACACACACACACACACACACACACACACACACACACACACACACACACACACACACACACACACACACACACACACACACACACACACACACACTCTGGTTGACACATTAACTTCTGACACACTGCCATTACTGTGACCTCCTATTTCTCCTTTTCTCTCTAACTGCTGTTGTTTAGACAAAGATATTTTACTGCATCAAATCCTTATTAAAATCATCTGATACTTTTTTTCCCCTGAATTAATAGAAACAAAAAAGATTCCTTATTCCTATTGGCAGTTTTTTCCGCTCCATACGTATAATTAATTTTTTTATAAGACGTGAAAGTAGTTTCCCCGAATGAGCAAAAGGAAACTTTTACCATACCTCAGCTATGACATGTCAACCGTGCCTATTAATAACAGTCCTAAAATTCTAGTAAAATTGCACATGAATAACTACATTAGTTTGTTAATAAACAAGCACATACTCCATATAGTTTCCCTCCTTAAACGTACAATATGTAACTATGTGCTTGGTGTCTCTAAATCAAAATCATTTTGATGACATTGTGAAGCAGCTTGAGGTCATGAGAGTTGTTGTCTTCACCATCATTGCAAATCAAAATCTACCTGATGCGATTCAGGCACAAATCATGTTCTCAGATGAAGTAATGAAAGCTCTTGAGCTGGTGTTTGTCTGAGGCTGCCGTCATATTGCATGTTATGTGTTTGGCTGTTGTGTGTTGGGCTGCTGTGGGGAGCCTATCAGGGACATCCATCTGCCGCGGGACAATCGCACTCAGCTCAAAGAGATCCGCTGCAGTGATGTGAGTGGAAGGAGCCCTGCTGCTGCTGCAGGCCGATGTTGTATTTGGCCACCTTCCCACTCCAGTCCAGACTGGACTGCTGAGACACAGCAGCTGGTGGGCTGCCTGTCTGTCCAATCCCCCCACCCACTATCCAGATCTTCAACACCCACCCTCTCATCCATTACACCACCTGTGGTTCACAAACCCACCACTGTACCACTCAGCCGTCTTACAGGAAGTGAGGTAAAAAGGCTTGAATGCCAGAGCATCCTGTGACGTCAACACCCTATCATCACTTCCCATCTGAGGAGAAAACACAAGCACAACCGGGAGTGCACGCAAGCGAAGCGCAGGCTGCAGCAGACAATGTGAATGATACTAACAGCCTTTCATAGCGTTTTACCCCCGGATTTTTATGACTATGGTGATATAAACGGCTTCTTACGCATGAACAACCAGAACATGGAGCACCGATCAAGCAAATTATTGTATTTTCTTTCAAAGCGTAGACACAGTGTTGTAAGCATTTATTCACTTTAATCACTCAAAGGCTGAGCGCATGCTTTGTTTTTTTCTCCATAGAGATCTCATCGAGTGGAAACAGAGCATTCATTTTTTTTTAAAAAGCACAGTGATCAAACACAGCCGATAAGATAACACCAGGCAGTCAAGTCTCTTCACATCATGTTCTCTGCAACAACTATATAATTCAATCTGTTTCAGTGGAAGAGACAGAAGAAAACAGTCTTGTTTGTCCTCCTCTAGAGGGCCAATCAGCTGTGAGGAGGAAGTCTGGCGTTATAGAGAGTGACTGCAGAGGTGGTTGACATATTGTTATTACCTCTGACAAGGAAGTTATGTTTTTGTCTGCATTTGTTTGGTAGTTAACAAGATTATGCAAAAACTACTCAAGTGATTTTCCATGAAATTCTCTGGAGAGCATGTTTTGGTGCGGATCCGGATCAGGGGGTGGATACAAGATTGACAAGAGTTTCCTATATGGAAACCATGCCACAATCCTCAATACACATATTACAAAAGAGTTTATTGGACCTATATTAGTACAACAGAAAAAATGCAGTGAGGAGAAAAAATATAGAACGAATAGCAGACATAACATCGAACTAAAACTCCAGCTCTAGTTAATTTAAATGTGGTTTCATAAGGGGACTGTTGGGCCTTGACTCTACTGCAGCATTCTAGTTAAAATATTTTCTTTGCCATTGATTAAACCCAATCCCTCTCAATGCTTAAAGTAAAAGCCTGTGCTGACAGATGCAAGATAACAATGGCAGAGAAGCTGTTCCTGTCAGGATTTGTTGCCTTCACTAAACTCAGAGACGATTTTATCTTTCTCCACATACTCGTCCAAACCTGGATAAGGAGGTTAAAACAAAACACATTCCTTGCCTCGTGGTATGGCCTCTGCATGTATTTTTCTGTGTGTCTGTCTGTGCGAGTGCGTGTTGCAGCCGCATTCGTGACACAGTGTGTGACTCAAGTCACAACGCTTGTTGTTGTTTGCTGCATTCCTGGTTGTGGCAGCAGAGAAACCTCGGCGGTCTGCGTTGCCATGCAAACAGACTCAGCACCCACAAATTGCTCTGTGCTCAGTTCATTCTTGCAAATGGAAACTGACAGCAGTGCACGTTAGATCTAAGATAGTTTGCCCATCAGCTGTAATGGTGGCGATGAACATGATGCATGCTGTGACATTCAATTATCACTACAATGATCACTTTATTAAACTCTGCTTTACTCACTCCAATTCCCATGATGCCCTGGGGCTCCACGCTCTCAGGATCCAGGCAGCGACCGGGAGCTTTAACCCTCTCCACAGTCCCTAAAACACAGCAGCGCCACAATATTCAGAATGAAATAGGTGACAAACAAATAGACTATACAGGGTGGAAGTTGCTCACATATTTGTGTGTGTGTGTCACTGTGTCACAGTGTTTCAGACTGACAGGGGCCTCACAAAGACCAGACAGGGCTGAGGAATGAAAGGAATCCACTATCTGATCCAGTATCATAGGTAGATCTACCACAGAGATGATGGCAGCACCAGACAGACTGCTGTCTTTCCCGTGTGAAATATGTGCACAAACTCAGTAACAATGTGTATTTATCTCCAGAGTTTCTTTTAAAAAAAAAAATATATATATATATATGTTTTTTTTAAATTTTGGATTAACTTCAAACCAGTCGTTAATGAGTTGTGGCAGTTCACAGTAATTTCATTAGGCCAAAAAGATCCAGACTTTGGTGCCAAAATAAATCAAATCCCTGAGTCTAGAATATCACAACATATTAGGAGTATTTTTTTGCTTGTGGTGACACATTCATAAATAGAAATCTAGTTATGGCCTTTTTAAGTCTGACATCGTGACCTTTAACTTTATTTTTAAGGCTCCATCTTCAAGTTTATTATTTTAAGTGTCAAAATGCATTGTCCTTAAAGTGGCGCCACAACCAAGCCAAAACATTTTTTTCTATTCAGTGAAAAGATTCATGAAGTGCGCCACCCCTCACCTCAATGTTCTGGACATTTTCCTGTTGTTGTAAATGTGTCTGACACGGAGAATCTCCTGCTGCGTTCTTAATATGTGAAAAAGCAAAACTCTGGAAAAGGTCTGAACCCAATTTTCCAGAGTTCATGTCTGAAAACAGCTTGACTCCACTTAATCACTCAGCTGGACTCACCTTGCTGCTGTTCATCTCGGATCTGTCTGATGGCTGCTCTAATCATCTTCCTCTCCTCGTATTCGCCGGCAGCACGGAGCTACAAGCAAAACACACACATATCTCAGTGCATAGAGCACAAGGCTGCAGTGTCACCATATTTCATTATTTGAGTTCATCAACACTCACCATTTTCGTGAGCTCATCAATGTCCTGGATCGACTGGAGTTTTTGTGACAGTATGTCCAAGTTTTCATTAGATTCTGACCTGAGAGAAAGAGACAGTAAAGTGGTTAAATAATGTTTATTATGAATGACCATTAACCGTTAGTATCTTAAAATATCAGACTCTGATCTGAGGCGTCAGTGAACGTGTGAAAGGCAGCAGGAGACAGATGCAAGATAACACCGTTTTCTTGTCCAGAAAAAAAACGATAGAGGAAAAACTCCCAGATGGAGTGTGGAAAAAGTGATACCGAGCCATAAGAGATTTGACAGCAGTGACAAACAGTGCCTGAAAAGGGCTTCTCTCATCCTCCATTCTTTCAGTCTCGTATTTCAGCATTTTCACTGCTTGCTTTAATGTTGGTTTCTATTACTAATACACTCCTCCAGTTCTGTCATTATCCTCGCTTCCCTCCACTCGTTGGTATAAACGGATGTGTGGCATGCTGGAATGGAATCTCTCACATTCCTCCATGGGAAAGGAGAGGCACCGGGTAATGCAACTTTCAGATGGGTTTGTAAGAGTGTGCGTGCATTAACGTGTGCACACGTGCATGCATTTGCTGCAGCAGGTAGGCCTCCTGTTGCTGCTCCGGTGAGGCATCGCCTTTGTTATCGTAACCAAAGTCATCTGAGAGCAGCGATGGATGGAACTGATTAGGCCTCTGTAATAATTCGTCCCGACCCAGCCACTGGTCTTAATAAGATTCAGTTACGGAGAAAGACGACTGCAGAAGGCCGGGTCTCCTCTTCATGTTAAATCTAGACTGTGCTCCAGACCAGATGTTGGGATTGTTCCACAGCCTTGAACTGGAGCCAGTTTCAAATTAACACCTGTAAAATTACTTGGGCCGTCCTATTGTGAGGAGCACAGGATTTCATACCCACAGAGAGGAAACTTCAGACCATCAAAAGGTTTAAATTCCCATACCATAACATTTATGTGATTTTATCGTTAACTAAACTATGTCTCAGGAGAACAAAATGTTTTTATGATACTTTGCAAATGAACTGTTAAATAGGCATTTATAAAAAATATATTGAAGTTAGGAGAGACTGTAAAAGAGAGAAATGTTATAAATGTTATTCTCATGACATAAATGCTGACTGATAATCTGACGTAAGGAAACTATTACTGTAAAATGGAAACATAAAATGGATATTGACAATTCAAAGTGATTGCAGTTTTCTGTCCGTTGTGATATTTCCCAAAGAAAAAAACAGGAACGCTACATCTGGGTTTGTGAGTGTTTTCTCAGCATCTACAGTTCTCCTCACCGTGTGCAGTTTGTCATTAGGACAGGTCTAAGTTTAGTCCTGGTCATATGCGTTCACAACAACAGGAAAATATCCAGAAAACTCCAGTGGGGGGGGGGGGCAACTGGGTAGAGCAAGCAAAGGGTAGAGCAAGCAAAGGGTAAGACATGAAGTACAAATTGTGCTGTGGGAACCATGTTTTTTGTTTACAGCACATTGACACTGGCGTCGGCCCTTATTGTCAATTGCTCTCAAATCTTGTCGTCTTTCCAAGTTAACATCTTTGTTCTTCTTTGTTTTTCACATGTTATGAAACGTCATCATCACTGTGAATTTTCCCAGAATATTTTCTCCTGTATTCTCACACAGACCCACTTGGACATTTTACTAAGGGATTGGCAGGAAGATTTAAGGAAAGCGTCCAGACTCCAGTGCATGTCGGAAAGCAGTGTATCTGTGTGTTTGTGTGTGCGCTCACCTGTGCTGGTTCTCCTTGTCCTCCTGCTGTTTGAAGCGTGTGGGTCGAAATCTCTTGCTGGCCAGAGCAGCTTCCATGTCCTCGATCTCCCTCCTCCTCAGCTCCCGGATGGCTGAACGGATGAGGCGTCTCTCGTCCAGATCCACGGTTCCATCCAGCTGTGCGCGAAACACAAAAAAAGACAAACACAAAACAGGACGTGAGACGAATACAAGTGTGCACAGCAGGACGCCTCACAGAGAATGAAAGATTTGGCTTGCTAATATTAGGTACTTGTCATTCTTATATTTGCATCCATGAGTGAGTGCACCACAAGAATCTGCGCCTCAAGGGTCACAGGCTTGTTCTCAGTGTAAGTACAGGGCGGTCAATAAGCAGTCCTGCAGAGATCTTGGGTCAAAATACAAGACGCAGCCCCGGCTTCTTTCAGATGCCCTCTGTAATTAACCCTGCCAAACAAGGACAGCAAGGCACTGGTTTACAAGCGGGGGCAGACTTTCAGCCAATGTGGCCTCACAAACACACACACAGCTGTCAAATAGAAAGACGGTGTCCTGAAAAGTTCATGTGAACTCCATTTGTCATTTTTAATTATGCTAGCTCAATCCGAGGCACTGCCTACAGATGATAAATGCGAACAGCAGTAAAGCATGTAAGACAAATCTGGGGTGAAACTCCCTGGCTTACTTTTAAATGTGAGTTACAGGTACAGCAGGGCCAGAGGACAGCTTATAGACAGGTGATGACAAGTGATCTGACTGCGCTAATGTGAAAACACAGGACCACCTGACCGAGGAGCAGAGGATGAGAAACAGGCACGTCAACAGATGGTGCTCGGCTACAAGAGAGAAGCGTGTTCGGCTCTCTAAGGTCGACTTATCACCCAGGTGTCTTCTTCTCTGGCTGTATTTCATCCTGGTGGAACAGTAACTTCGTCGCAGGAGGCCTCAGACACACAGACATTGAAGTGGCTCACTTTAAACACTCACTAAACAATGTCATCGCTTGAGTGACCATTACTTAAAGGTCCAGTGTGTAAGATTTAGGTGAAAGGGAACTATTGGCAGAAATTTAATGTAGAATAATCCTCATGATGTTTTCACTAGTTCGTTTCATCTAAATTGTATGAATTGTAGTTTTCTTTACCCCAGAAAAGGCCCTTTATATTTAAATACTTTATATTTACATCGAGGGGGTCCTCTCTACGGAGGCCGCCATGTTTTTTACAGTAGTCCAGACTGGACAAACTAAACACCTTTTGAGTTTTTATGACAATTCAAGGCTACCACAGGTTCTTTTTCATGTTTGGAAGGAGAGGGTGAGGTGAGGGGTGTTCAGCTGCAACATGTGATTTCAACACTAGATATTACAAAATTCTACACACTGTACCTTTAAAGAGTTTATATTTTGTCAGACAAAAAGAGGAGTAATTAAGGCGTGTGAGTGTGTGTATACAGCACGCCTGCAGACAGGCATGGATGCTTTCAAGTGAGCAGCTGCTGTGAACATATGAGGGTATAGGGAGTCCTCTGCTGTCAAATGGGAGATGTCTCTCTCCTTTGGTCAACAGCGGGAACCTGTCATCACATGCAGAGATGAGCTGCTCTGCTGGCAGGCTTTCCTTATAAACCTCACCCTCAAACACACACACGTTAAGGTTCCCTGCTGCACCAGTTAAAACCTGCAGAGTTAAGACACAAAATGCCTTCTGCCTTCGACTAAAAGGAAGCTGGATGTGGTTGCTAAGCTGAGCCGTACACCCTGGTGGGTTCAAAAGGGGGATGATGTGCTCCCCCTGCTGGGCCCAGAGGACGAGGAAGGGAAGGGAGGAAGGAGGGGGGGTCTCACAACACATGAAGAAGGCTTGTGGTTTTTAAAGTCTTGCTGTGGTTTGTCAAAATATGCAGCCCGAGCAGCACTGGCTCAGAGGGGCTCTCCTATATACTGTAATTTGTGGAAATTTAAAGTGCTGAGCTGACTGAAAGGAATGAGTAAGAGGAGAGAGTGCTCAGGGGAAAAAAAGGCCCAAAGAAAAGGATATGAGACAGGAGGAGGGGAGGGCAGACAAAGTGAAAGAGGGGAAAAATGTAAATGAGAAGCGAGACCTCGGTATGCCTAAAAATGGGCAGATGAGAAATGGGTGGGAAAGGTTCGGGCCACGCTCAGGTCATTCCTCACATTCCTGCTGACTCACGAGGAAAAGAGATGGAAGTGAAATCAGCGTCTGAGTCCAACCCGACGGTGATGAGGTGATATGACAACCAGGAGCCACAGTGTCAGGTTCACAGCTGTTATCACACTCTTCGGCCCACTACTGAACCAACGTCATGATGTGATCACACAGCCCATATGCTGCCAGGTTTTAGGACTGACTGATTTATGTATTTATATATTATTGACATGTAACAGATAACAGCCTCAGGCCTGGGCCTCAGTTCAAACAGTAACTCCAGCTTGGCATGTAATAACAGGCTGTGTTTTTCTGCACATATCAGTACGAACATAAAATAAAATCCCATCCAAAAAAAAAAAAAAAAAACTCAGAGCATGTGATAAGCGGCAGAACTGTCCAAATCAGTTTCACTATTCTTCACAAGCAATTAAAGTCATGATGTGGTGATAAGAGATGAAAAACATTTAGACGTCAGAACCTTGACTCTTGCCTGCACCGACAAGCTAACCAACAGTAGTTCATGTTTACGTGTTGTTTTTTTAAATGGACCAATCAGTGCATCATGCATGTCGAGTGACTCTGGATTGGCTGCAGGAGTCATACACTAGGTCCAACAGGCCAATCCGGCAGGCACAAAGCCAGCGGCTGTAACTGACTTTTCCTTTACATGTATGAAAGGGACCAATGACCACTAACTCCACAGGAAAGTAACGAGTGGGTGTAACTCAAGCCAATAAACCACACCTTGAACTTGGGTGCCTGCCAAAGAAAACAGAATAACTAATAAAGAGCCAGAGACGGAAACACACGGCCGTCCGGAAGCTGTGCGTTTGACAAAAGCCCCACATGACAGTGGCCTTTACAGTGAGTGATCTGTGCTCAGAGGAGAAGGAGCAGGAGGAGGGGGAAAGGAAAAATCAATGAAGTTACTCAGTGACAGCACCGTCCAGCAACGGCCGTCGCCCCAAAGGCATTTTTCAAACCAGCCCACAGGCCTCTGGGTATCTGGGTGCCATAGTGGCTCCAAATAACAACATTGTGAAGAGCAGCCGTTATACCCAGACAGAAAGAGCTTTTCATGCAGTGTTGCTTTAGCTGCTAACAGACGTATGAGTCAGAAATTACACACACACACACACACACACGTTATGTTTTACACAAAATAAGTCGTCTCTGAGACTTCAGCGAGCTGTCAGCACCTGAAATGACGGCAGAGGAACAGTCATATCACGGTCTGCTCTGCTGACTGAAGACTCATCACCGTCACTCCCTTAGACCTCTGCACAGTCACCTGACGCAGTGAGACAGGACAGAGGAAGTGGATATGATTGACGGTGTGACGACAGATGAGGCAATCCTGTATAGAAATGGGGGCGGTCGCTTAAGAGGGGTATTACTTATAAGTTTATCTTTTTAATCCAAATGCACTTACTTACTGAATCAGAATGATGACCTTATTTTGCAGGAATTCTACTGTGGTGAAAAGAAAAAGGTTTTGATGCATCACGGGCAGACTTGCTGAGGCATGTGCCATACCGTAGCTTTATTTGACTCACGTCCTGCCCAGCAGAGGCTTTCTATGAAGTCCAACCCACAAGCCTATCTAAAGGCCTTCGAAGAAGAAGAAGAAGAAGCAGCTCAATCAATCACGGCCAATTAGAGAGTGTTCGTGGTTTAGCAGTAATCCGACCAGCTGGCAGCGGACACACTTCTGTTCTGAGGACAGCAACTCCCTCTGAATTCATCCGCCACACGAGAGATGCAGCTTACAGATACGGAGAGTTTTAAATGTATTGTGCCTAAAGGGGAAACATGGTAAAAATATGGCAGAAACTCAAAAAATCCTCCTCAAAACATACTGAGCCACTATTAGTTGGTCCACACATTAACACACACACACACACACACACACACACACACTGTACCTGTGGGTGCAGCACTGTAACAGGATTAAGTTAAAGCTGTGGGAGTGAAATAAGACAGAGCACTCCGTTAAAGTGGCGTGCAAATAGAAAGCAAATACTGCACAAGCTCAGATTTGTCCTAATCACTCCCCTTTATACCGCCTGTTTCATTAGAGCATTATTCATGGGAATACATAGCATTACAGATTCTTTCTGAGCTGCTAAAACATGGATTATTGGTAATGAGCCACTTATAAGGTCTGGGCTCTGTCTTCTGTTTTTTATATGTGTCAGTGCACTAGACAGAGTAGTTTACATGATATATCATCTGACTTTAACATCTACTTTTTTTGTACCAAGGAAATTGTGTCTTCACTGAGGATCACAAAGTTCCAAGTATTTAACAATGTAATTGAACGCTCAGCCAAATTCTTTAATCAGGTGTTTTTGGAATTAACTTAATCTAAATCACGGTTGCGTAACAATGGCTGAGATCTAATTCAATCAAAATTGTGCACGTGTGAGTTCGACAACCTATTCTTTGTTTGTGTGCAATCTGCTCATTTTCCACGACCATAATAAAAGAGATAACCAGTCTCTGTTTAGGCAGTGAAGCGTGTGCAGTGGTGAAATGAACGTCCAGTGTATGGACCAGGCAGACATGGATGCCAACAAGCAAGCTGACGATGAACTGGAAAAAACAAAAAAAACAATGTTATATAATATTTTAGTTAGAAAGACAGTGAAGAGGCAACTGAACCAGCCTGTGAGCCAAAGAAAACAAAACAGGAATGTTAGGCCAAGTCCTCCCAGGGAAATAAAGAAATCATAGACACCATAAAGTTCCGCTATTAAGTTATATATAAAACAGTACTGTATGAATTTAGATTTTGGAGTTTTTTTGTATGTTGGAGCTGAGACATGCACATTTCAAAATTCAAAATTTCTTTGATAAATAAGTAGTCTCATGATACCATTTGTGTTTTACATCACAATCTCAAATCATAAAGTTGTCCACAATAATCACATTATTACATTTATCAAATTGTGCTGCTATAATCCAATTATATTTTTCCCTGTATTTCTATGATTTGAGTTTCAGTTTTTTTCTTCTACAACAAAGTGAATTTATATTTAGACATTTAACATTTAAAACGTTTAGCTTCATTTTTTTAATGACAAAAAGGTTAAACATTCCTCAGACAGGTTTTAGGAAAATCATAAAAACAAACTAAGATGAATATGACAAAAATGTCAAATACATCATAGAGTGTCCCTGCATTATGTTGTGTACCGTGGTTGACAAAGGTCATCACAGCCTTGTGTGCAGAAGACCCTCACCCCTCCCTCACGAGCCCCGGGAGCACAACGACCCCTCAGACCTTTTGACTCTCAGTGGGTGCACATGTGCTTTGTGTCATTTTCTGTTTTTGCACTTTCTCCTTTGTGTCAAGTACATTTCCTGGCATAAATGGATTACATATACTTTGTGCACGAATGTGTGCGCGCATGTGCGTCCACGTGCATAATGAGTAAGTGTTGAATGGGATAGCGTGTGTTAAAGCATGAAACCGGGGCTACAGTAATAATTTCCAGAGCGGGCTGAGGTTAGAGTGCAACACGGCAGCATCGGATCAGTGCTTCGAACTCACTTGTGTCAGGCCTACAAGGGAGTTTGCCCTTATAAGGACGCGTGGGACACTCCTTTGAGAAGAGCTGAAGTGGATTACCAGCTGCCACTGAGGAAGGCAGACGAGTACAGACAGTGAGAGAGAGAGACACAAATAAACAATTGAGAAGAACTACAAAGGGTGAGAAAGTCCAAAAAATGTTTCAAATCTCTTTATTGCCTTTCTTTGGGGGGGACAACTCCAATCTGAAACAGGTGGAAGCCTGTAAATCATTTCTCAACACCTGAGGAAAACAATGCATGCATACACTGGACCCGGCACACACACACACCACACCCACTGAAAAATGGAAATATAATCAGGATACACGAGAGCCCTGCAGGTTTCTCAGAAGAGGGAGTTTCAGGGACCTCTAGGCAGAAAAATTCAAAAGAAATGAAGCAGAACAGAGGTGAAAACTCTTTGTGCTGCTGCTTTTATTGTCTGGTATCAAAAAAGGAAAAAAAAAAAAAGTTCCAGTGAAATATACAAGCAAGCGAGGGAGAAAGACAGATTACTGCACATGTGGCAACGTGCTCTGCGAGTGCAGCTCCACGTGTAGGAAAGCTTAACCTTTACTAATAAGTGGAAGGTGGGACAAAGGCCCGGAGCAGACCTGAAAACAGTGTGCCCCTTTACACTTGAGGTAGCAGGCATAAAGAACAGACGCACTGGAGGAATGCATGTGGGTCCGAGGGGGGTATAAGCTTCAAAAATGTTGTATAGGAATTTAATGATGCACTGAACCACTGCATGCTGACAGATTATTCAGCACTCTGATCTGAAGTGTATTATATTGGCCTTTCACTTCTGTGCAGGACCTAACAAATGATTTGGAATCTCTACTCCATCACAAACAACCCTATACGTAATCAGTGATATAATCCTGCCTGGCTTCATTGACCTGCCTCTGTGAGAGATTTTGGCCCATTCCACTTGTCTGGCTTCACACTCTGTGTCCCTCATGAATGGGTTTCTCTTCAGAGAGGCAGGTCAGGTCACGGAGAGGGATCCAGGTCAGTCACAGCACTCGGGACAAGCATGCCCCACATTTTTGGAGCCGCTGCCTCATCAAAAGGTTTCGTATAATCTGACAAAGGCAGAAGCTGCGGATTGTCCAGAGCTATTGTGATACAACCAGACATAAACCAATCCATTCACTTTGACAACCATGTCTGCAGCTCCTGATTTCACTTCGGTATATTTCCCCTGAGAGTGAACAGGAATGTTTGACAATTTTTGTTTCAGGTTGAGCATTCGATTTCCATAAACTCCAGTGTTTTTGCACAAAGAAAATCCCTATATTCAGGAAAATCACTGCAGAAACAAAGTAGTCTCTTTTTCATCCATCACACTTTCTTCTGTGGCAAAACCTGGCTCCATAATGCAACTCGCCTGACTACAGTTCAGAGTTACAAAGGTCTATTAAGCTGACTTCTTCTGGCAACACCCCCAGATTTTCTATTCATTTTCGAACTGATGGTCTTCAGTCAACACTGACTCAGGTGACTTAACGAAGCTCACTCTGGAGCCACGTACGGCTTTATAAAATATTTTTCACATATGCTGCAACAGTTCTGGCAAAGCTGTGTAAAATCTGTGAAGCACTCCCTTAATTATTAGATCAGAGACGTTTGAGAGCTGGATCTTTTGCCTGAAGCTAGAGTCTGACAGATAAATCAAATCACAACTACTTATGTAACAGATATGGAAAGTTTTCTTTTACCCCCAGAAATCCTCAAATTATCAGCTACAATTGAATACAGGGGTATACAGTATTCTTTGTAAAAAATGTTTTACTATTAATAATAATATAAAACAAACTTGTACCTACCAATTTGGGAATAAATCATGGATCTTGATGACAGAAACAATGCAGGCGTATTAAGGGGAATGATAGCAATAAGTGTGTGACATTTGGTGCAGCCTGGTTAAATTTAAGTGGACCACCTTGGTGGAGCTATGCACTCTAGTAAATGCTATTCTCGTATTTCACATATTTGGATGCCAGGATCTTCTCACAAAAACATGCCTTTCCTCAAAAGCAGGAGTTTTGACATTAATTAAAAGCAAACCGACAGAGGAAGGGAGCTAGCTGCACCTTTATGGCCATCTTCCAATGGTGGTCAGACGAAGGTCTGACAAAGCATTATAGAGGAGGAATGGGTCTTCTCCAGATGTGGGGGGTTGCTGCATGACCAGCACTTTTGATTTAATGAAGTAAGAGTAGCAGGACGTCCCACAGAAGGGTCCAAGCACACTGGGAGGCTGCAGCGCACAAACAGTTTGTTCTAATGGATCCATGAGAGCCAGCCACGCTGACTCCAACAATCCTCACTGACTATGACAATGGGAGTGAGAGTCACACACTGACAGACAGAGCCAAACAAAATCCAACAGATCAGCTGTGTCCATCTCAAGAATGCCATAACATTAACAACAGTGAGCCGGAAAGAAAAACATCAACATCCGCATGACGGCTTTTTGCAGATCTCAGGAAATTACTCTGTCCTCCAAGAGTCCCTATAGGAAAGGCGTAAACCATAGTGCGTCTATGTTTGACCTGGATGATGTATTTATGTTTATCTCTCTCTCTTCCATCTGATATTCTTTTATTTTAAACACTCCCTCCTTTCCCAAGCTGGCAAGATGTGATATATTTATACTTTTATATTGGTGTAATTCAGTATGTTACTTGGCAGAATCCCCACATTTCTGATCCCCCACAGCGCTGTACGCCACTTCCTGTATGCTATTTTCCTCTATAAATAGAGCTACATCAATATAGAGCTGGAGATTGAGAAAGCTGTACCATGGACCTGCTCAGTACCTTCAAACATGAGTTGCCTAAAGAAAAAAGGCAGCTGGAAATCAAAGCCATCTGTCCTTCATCTTCATAATGGCAACATTTTTCTTTCCCGTGAGAGAAAACATAGTTTCTCCTTTTCTTCCAAAGTGTTTTAAGTGTCATGATTATGTACAAACTGAACACACAGACACACCTCTTCAGTACGATGAGGTCTTATAAGGGTGAGAAATATTGTAAAAAGTCTGCTTGTATTGGGACATTATAGATTAGACCACTGAACTGAAAGCCTTATTTCTCAAACCGGGATTTCACTAGTCAGAGATACCTGGTGGTGGTGAAGGAGACAGAGGACAAAAAAAACCAAATCCCTTATCCAGACCTTCTCCTTTTGGCAGGGTCATGATGCAGACAGATCAGTCACAACAACCCTCTCTGTTGGATCACTTACCAGACAGACGTAAACACCAGAGCACCTTGGATGGCAAATTGGTTCACCCTTCGGTTAACATTCCCATTTTTCAACAGAGAATATACTGTATTTACCTAGTTACTCTGTACTGATCTTGAAGTTATAACTCTTTTATCTCCCTCTTAGTCCAGCTAATTTATCACATTACCATATATATGTATATTATATCTTTCTATCAATAATATTTCAAACTATGGTCTGTCTAAACTTGAGTGGAACCCTGTGGAGTTTTTGACATGATTTTTGACATGATTCACATCCTGCAATCCTACTCTGCTACACATAAAAGTTTCAAGAAAAGGAAAAGTGCAGAGAAAAATGGTAAAAACATATAAATAAAATATTTTACATCTAAAGTCTACATTATGGTGTTTGAGTCTTTCCTCAGCATATAAGTGCAGGAGTCACACTAACAAACGGCTAATGCACAGTGACACACTGTTAATTCACTTACTGTAAGAATCTAAACACATTACCACACGGACACAAGCAGCATCAGCCTCTGGGAGCTCCTGCGTTGAATTTCCTGTCAAGATGTTCTTCTGTGACGTTTAAAATGACCACTTTAATAATCAAAATAACAAACTGCTCCTTCTAATCAAATAGAAGCTTAAGTTATTAAGAACCAACTTCTCAAAAGTATCCACTTTAATGAGGAAGTTGGTCTCACTGAACTCAATTTCAACTGTATAAATAAAGTAAATGTTTGTTGAATAAATCTGAAGGTGTGTTAAAATGTGTTACATTCAATCTGAATTATTGTTCCACAGAAGCAACCGACTTAAGGCCACAGACTAAAAATAGACTTTTGGTGGACTTTGCATGCGAATGATCTCAAAGTTGAGTCCTTTCAGAGCCAAAATAGGACGGGATATTTATAGCACTGTCCACCAACATATGTTTCCTGTTTTATCAAACAAACAAGAGAATTATTTCTTATCTCTTGGCTCCCTGGCCGTGTGGTTAGATATTCAGAGACTAAAGTCTGCTCTCGTTCGCTGTGATGGGCTCAGTCCTGTCACTGCAACAGTGTAGATAACTCATAAGCTCCTTTCAGGCATTAAACTGAAGTTTGCACAATTTCATGAAATTTTCATCGGGGCTGTATGTGATGACGTAAATGTCTAATGCTCCGGACTTTTTCCAGAGCTGTTCCTGTCAACCCCTTGTATATTGTGCAGAAAATGTCAGAGTGAGTCCAAGAATGGAAAATTCACAGCGAGTGAGTGTTGATGTTTCTAACACGTGACAGATGCGAAACCAGGAGAACCAAAAAATCTCAGGATGAAAAAGAGGAGTCATACACGTAAAAGACGCACGAAGACGCTTGGAAAGACAGCAAGATTCCAGTGCTTTTGATGATAGGAGCCAACGCTGGTGATGTGCTGTAAACAAAACTGTCTCCGTCATGTCCTGCCTCCTGCAGGCTCCACCCAGACGCCACCCCTCAGGTGAATGTTCCGGACACTTTGCTGTTGTTGTGAACGCGAATGACCCAGACAACCACCTTTTCCGAGTTCTTCATATGTGAAAGTAAAAACTCCGGAAAATGTTCCAGACATTCATGTATGAAAACTACTATACTGTGTGTTTAGTAAGTGGAAAACTGCTCTGAACCGCCCGCAACCTGTTTCTTCATCTTTGAAACTTAATCATACGGGAAACGCTTTGTGCAGACGTGAAGGGCACAAATACCTGTGAGAATGATGACAGGTTGCAGGAAAAAAAATCAGGTGTGCACTGTGCACCGTGTGCTTGTAGTTTATGGCCCTGACAACCCTTTTTGTCACTCCGACTGAGAGATTTAGCTGCAAAAACACGCAATAAACATCCACTATAGGTCAAACTGCCAGCACAAACTCACAAGTACCAGGTGTTATCAGCCGTCGGGAGCATAAAAACCTTGAGACTCTTTTCTTTGCATGTAGAAAGAAGTTGGAGAAGCTTATTCAAAGGGAGATTTGCTGCATGCAACAACTTGTATCTGCAGATTCTTAGACAACACAGCAATCAACTGTCTTTGATGAAAGAAAAATGGTTTTCAAGACTTTTGACAAGGTCTGCAGCTTTATCATTTTTACTTTTACAAAATGAGACCAAATCAAACAAAGAAGGTATTTTCCAACAAATACAGTTCTTCTGAGTAGCAGACAGAGGAAAAACATAAATCTAAAAACCTCCCAGACGACACTTTAATGCATCGTAATTTTTCTGATTTATTCGTTCTTGATGATGAGTCTGACATTTTGGACCATGCCTCTGGGGAATAAAGAGAACCTGGGGACTGTACTGAGAGACTACAAAACAAATCTATTCTTCCTCTCCAACTGTAACCGTTGAACCCTTGTCAGTGCACAAAGGAGTCTAGAGAGCCATAAAACAAATCCCCAGGGGCCCCATATATCACAGAGGCCACACCAAAGAGTGAAATTACCCTATTTTAAACATGTGTGAATGCTTTTTGTTGACCAGGGGAGAGCAGACGGTCACAGAGCTCGCAAGAGCAGTTACAAACTATTATGCAAGACATCCAGCATGTGAAATCAGCCCAGTGGGGGCCGTGGACAGAAATGTCTCAGTGCGCTAACACCCGTTAAAAAATAAAAGTGCAGACGATAAGCGGTGATATTTTTACGTGAACACTGATGTTTTTAGTGATTTGTGAGCGTGTCAGTGTTAACATGTTGCTGCACTGGTGTCCAGAGATGATTAGAAGGGAGATGGTGATGTGGCTGACAGATGCCAGAGTCAAACCTTAAGTAGGCAGGTGCACAAGTGCAACAACAACAGGAGCCGACACCTGTAGAGCTGGCTCGTCCTGCAGGTTTGACACACTGAGACACAGCAGATTCAGGCCTGTTAAAGGTGATAATCATCCCACTGGGTGCGGACAATGGACTGATAATATCTGTTTTTAAGTGACAGTGGTTGGAGTGGTTTGGCTGGAAAGAGTTTTTCTTCAGCAGCTTTTTTTCCCCCCGTTCTTTTCGTGTCCACACATCTTCAGCAACATTCAGACAGACGACCCGCACCAAGCGACCTCTCCAAAAGAAACTAGGACACCAACTGATTCGTTTTTTGTGCATATTTAAATAATCGTGAGAGAGAAAGGAACATGCTTTGCCTGGTTGCCATGGAGGAGATTAAATAAGCAATATAAAAGACAGCCTGGGCTTTGAATAGAAGTGTAGAGATGGGATTAGTGGCGTTAGAGAGGCCGCCATATGACCTTCTGACTGTTGAGTTCATTAAGCGCACCGGAGGCCTGCAGTTTGTGTTCGTCGTCTAACTGTTGTTTAACAGCAGCTCCTTTAGCTGTTTAATGAAGCCACATGTCCGTCAAAAACACTCAAGTCCTCAACACCAAGTCGTGTTTCATTTCATTCTAACTAAACACACAAAGCACCATTCACGTCTCTGCTAAACAATTCGTATCTGAAATCTATCTCCTTCTAAACAATTCTATCATGAACGTCTCCTCTGAGCCGAGTTCACTGTGGAAAATGCTGACACTCGAGTCCCCGCAAACATCATCAGTGCAGATGTGGGATCTTGGTGACCTTTATCACTGGTGGTCACATCAGCGGAGGAGGAGGGAAGCTTCGGAGGAGACGCTCTGTTCCATGAATCAGGCAAAGAGGAGACGACGAGACATTTCGAACTGTGCGCGGTGATGGATTCAGTGTCACATGAAGATAAATCCAACAAACTCCAGCGTGACACAGCTCTCCAGACAAAAGCAGCATTTTGACAGCAGGTTCAGGCAACACAGGAGGATTCAGACGAGCTTGAGATGGCTGATAACAATGAGCTGAGGTTAATGATGTTATGAGTGGAAAAACATCTCTGACATGTATTACTGCAGATATAAAAAGGCAGCTGAGGGATGAAAAAATAAAAGTGGTCCAGCAAAAAGATCCTCAGTTTTTTTCTCACAATATTTGTGGTGAACTCGGAGTCCTTCCTCTGTTGTTTTCAGTTTAACTCCATCTCTCCCACTCTGGCCTTCAATAAACAACATCTATAAACTGAACCATCAACGCCATTGAGAATTAAAAGTAAATAATTATAACAATCCATTATCTATGACACTTATGATCTAAGCATTGGCAGGAGCCGCTCCCTGCTGACACTGGGCGAGAGGCAGCAGTGTATCACACGGTCGACATAAAGAGACAAACAACCACTCACACCTACTGTCATTTTAGAGTCCACGTTCAACTTAACCTCAATCTGCATATCTTTGGACTGCGGGGAACCCACGCATCCATGAGATAGCACGAAAAGATTCGAACGAAGGACTTTCTTGTTGGGTTGTGGACATCAACCGTGCTGCCCTAGTAAATAACTGTGATCAGGAAAATGTCCTCAGCCTTCTCCTGTTCTCCCACTGTCATAACATCACTCAAAGACTTGTCCTTTAGCTGAGTGGTGAGAAGACAACGACTGTGGCTCGTGGCCAAAAGGCTCCAGACTTTAAAGAAACAATGAATTTGGTTTATATGTCGTCACACTGGTCAACAAAACATTCTCAACATTTAATTCTAAGTCGATATCCAAAGTAAACATCATTTTCTTCTCGGACAGAAAATCAACATGTGTGTCAGAGACTGTGGGAAGCCCGCACAGACACAAGGAGAATATGCAAACTACACATAGAAAGACCCCATCCGAATCAGGATTCACACCAAGAACTTTATTACTTTTTCCAAGTAAACAATGGATTCAGTTTAAATATTATCACACATTTATATCTATGCTTAGAATCCAAAGTAAATATCTTCTTCTATTCAGGTTTATTGATCTTTAAGAACAGAAACCAACATGTCTGTTTGAAACGGCCTCTTTAAAGCTAAAGTATGAACACGTATCTCAGATATTTCATGTGCGACTGTTTCCTGTGTCTAACCGTGATTCAGGAAAACCCTGCGTGGCGACATCTAAATAAGTACAGCGTGACTCATGCGTCCTTGTAAAGGTGTCAGTGTTACAGGTGTCATGGCGTGTCAGACAGTCAGGCAGACTGATGATGTCTCACCTTCCTCTGCCTCAGGAAATCACTGGGACATGACTAATCCAGACATCCAGAGAGACATGTAGTGTAAAGTGAGTCACCTACAATCAGATTTTTACGTCCTTCCACTGTTTTGTACCAGAGTTGTGTCTGTTGTGTGTAATCATGAGGATCACACCGGAACTGAACGTCAGTTCTTCAACCAACTATTACTTCCTTCACGGCTCAGTCTTATCTGACTGCTCAATAAATTGTTGAGTATAAAAAATCTTCAGATTATTTTTTCCCTATCACCAGCCCAGAGATTTTAAACTTTATGTTTCAATAGATGTTCAGAAGATGTTTCAATAAAAGCACTGAAATGACAGAAATGCTGTTTTAATGGGCTGAAAAAACTAAATAACAATACTTCCTAACTCAATTATGAGTTTAGAGTCAAAATGTCATCATCCTTTGATCTGTCAATTTATTGAGGAGTTATTCTATGAACTGAAAAAAAAGAAAAGAAAGTTGCTCATCATAACCAAGGTGACCTGTTTGAAATGTCTCCTCTTGTCCGAACAATGACATAAGAAACAATTTATATCAAAAACATAAAACTGACGGATTCTTTCAGCTCTTAAATTAGAATATACTGAGGTTCGTGGGGGTAAAATAAGCAACATGAAATCAATCCCCTGTCAGGAGCTGTCCTGTTCATTGAGTGAAGTGAAATATATAAATGATGACATTAAAATGATGTTGGACTGAGAAGAATACTGAACCACCACTGTGTTGCTGCACTGTGAGTTATAGAGGGACATTCCTCATAAGAGCTCACACCCATGTGAAGGAATGAACCAGATACAAGTTCAAATGATGCAGAAAGATCGTGACCAAGAAAGTACAAGTTAGAGGACAGACAGAGAGACAGACAGAGAGACAAGGGGACAGACAGAGAGAGACAGAGAGAGAGACACACACAGAGAGACAGACAGGTAAAAGACCATCTTCATCCATCATGTCTCACCAGAGCTCGCAGAGAGGACTCATCCAGCGCAGAGTAACTCTCCACCGACATCTTCCTGTTCACCGACCCCCGGCTGAGACGAGCAGGTCCGGACTGAGAGCGTCTGTGTGTCCGCTCCAACAAACACGAGCCACCTGCAGGACTTCTTCTCTCCGTCCCTGCTCGTGTCTCCTCTTCGTGTTCGGTTCGGTTCGGTGCTTCAGTCGGAGCGGCTCGTTCTGTGTCAGCGGAGATGAACTGGAGTCCTGCTCGCGGAGGAGATCATGATCCACTGACCGTCTGTGGAGGAGTCGCAGTGGAAGCACACGCACGCGCGGCTGTGCGGGAACGTTAGCAGCTTTTTGAACCGAGGATTCCCACTCAAAGGTGTAAGCTCCGCCCCTCCCGCCATGAACCCCGGCCTGTCCCGGAGCTCATCTAAAGCGCGCCGCCGTGCGGAGGCACAGGGAACGACATGTGTGTGTCTTATGTTGTGGGGACATAAAACTATACTTCATGGGGACTTGTCTTCATTATGGGGACAAAAAAATCAAGTCCCCATAAGAAGAATCATCACATTTAAAGGTGAAGACATGTTTTAAGGTTAACTTTAAGTTAAGATTAGGTTTAAGCTAATGTTAAGGGTAAGGAAGATGAAAAGCATGTCTCCACTTCTTCCCAATATCCAAAAGTGAAGCCAAAAGAGCCTGATATAAACAACAATGATGTCATTTGTTGCCAGAGTCTGCACAGTAGCAGTCATCGGATGTAAACTCATCACATATTATGTCTACCTGTTCTCATCAGTTTGTGTCTTAGTTAGCAGGATTGCGTGAAAACTACAGAACAGATTATAGCTAGACTTGAATGATGCGGTATGAGTCAGGGAAGAACTCGTTAAACTTTGCTGCAGATCCTCCTCAGGGGGCAAATCCAGAATTATTATTTTTTCACTTTTTTAAGCATTGATAGATCGGGCATTTTTCAACATTTCATTAACATCTCAAAGAATAATTCATGCATCTCGATGAGAAAAAAACAGGCATGTTTGGACTGATATTTGTGAGTGTGTGCCACTTGGTGCAGATCCAAATCTAAAGCTGGGTCTAGTGGTTTTAAATATGGCTTTGTAAGTGACCTGTTCGGACTTCGCTCTACTGAGTGTCATTCTAGTTTACAGTTGTATTAGTTTAATTTTATTTTGGTACCACATTACACCGTACAGGCACTTCACAGAGTAAAGTAAAAATGTTAGAGAGAGAAACCCAACTGTTCCCACAATCAGCAACTTCATGTTGATAGTGGGAAAAAAAATCATTTTTCCATTGTCACAACAAAACCTATGCTGGATCCTGGTGTGACAGGAATCTTATCTTTGCTTCTGATGCCACAACAAATACATAAAAATGCTGCTCTGGTGTCCCAGCTCCTTCGACAGCATTCATCACTATATACTGTATGAAAGTCAGCAGATGAGGAAGGAGAAGCTGATGAAGTGGTTAAATGACTTTAAATATGGGCATTTAAAAACAGATATTTGAGCTTTTATTACCCAGGTTTGATAACATAACAAAAAAAACTGTAGAGGCATGAAGGAGACACAACAGAATAAAAAATCGGAGCCATGAACGTCCTTATTAAAACATTTAATAACCGTACAAGTCAAAGAGAAGAAAGTTGTTCTTTAACAGGACTTGTCAGCTGGTCAGTCCATTTAATAGCCAACCCACACCAGATGATTTCACTGATTAGTTGCTGCTCTCTACTTGGTCTACTTGATCAGATGTCATTTAACTCTGATGCTGTCTTTCATTAGAGGGGAAGTTTGCTGACTCAACTGTCAATGGCACAAGGTTGCCTATTTGATACGTCTTTCTAAAGAGGATGAATAAAACACATATTATAATCTTAAATCATTTTTAAAGGAACAACACACAACATTTATACAGACTACTTAAAAGAAGGTGGGAACAGGATACATTGCTTCATAAGCCAATCATCATAACACAACGTCTACAGTTCTACAGATATGATTTAAAATATTACCGAAGAGTATTAAAGACAGATCTTTATCAATATAAAAAAAAACAAATGTTAAATAATACAGTTAATGTTTTTTTCTTGGTCAAAGATGCATCATTTTATCAAATCTGTTCCTTAAGCCCTTTTTTAACAAAATAATCTATCAAAGTGCTTCAGCTTACAAAGAGATGCAGACGCCAACAGGAACACAGAGAAATGCCCAGAGAACAGGCCGACACAGGTGGATACAACACGTCCTTGGCTGAAGTAACAAAGTAAAGATTAAGTCAAGTGCACACCCACAAAGTCATGTGACTGTGTTTGATGTCCTCTATGTTCATAGAGCCATGGCGTTGTACAGTTAAAATCAAATCAAAGTTTACTGTGGGTAGAATTCATTTTAGCTAAATGTTAGACATACAAACATTTGCAAATCTGGAAATAAAGCAGAATATGCGTGAATAACAACCAAATTGCTTACTCAGACTTTAATAAAACTACAAGATGCCAATACTCACACAGGCACTTATCAGATACATATGTTTGATTTTCACAAGTGTGCAAAGAGATTTATGGAAAACAGAGTAGGAGATTTGGTTTTACTCTTTCTCCACATGTTCGTGCTCTCACTCGTCCTGCTGCTCTTCATTCTGCTTCTTGGGCAACTGCAGATGGAAAAAGAATTACAATTGGAAAAAAATCATTGTACAGAATATATGTTGGGGAAAATCTGCCCTAAGCAGAATTGACACTGTGGTTTCTTCATTCTGTGAAGAAAGTACATACAGTGGTACAGAAATATAAACTGTAGCTCTGTTCCCGGGAGAGTTTTCCTTAAATGACCAGGCAATAGCTGTTTATTTAAATAATATTTTCTCTCTCCTCAGCAACCTTATATTTCTCATGGAAATACATGAACATATTTTATAAACTTGTGTGTGTGTGTGTCTCTCCTTAAAAGGCAACCTTCTTTCCCATACAGTCATCCCTTATCGTTGCACATTCCGGGTTTCAACAGGTTTCAACCAGTTCAATAAAAGACATTTTAAGACCATAATGAATGAAATCTATAATAACGTCACATACGAGAAATATGAAGGAATATCAGAGTCCCAGGTTTACTAACACTTCACTATAGTTGAAGCTAAGGTGAAGTAACCTGGTCGAGAATAACACTCTGACATTACCATTTCAAAAGTTTAAGTAGTGCGATAGTCACTGCCCTCATGATGCAGATCATGCTATATTTTTTGTTTTTATGTTAAAAGAGTAGAAGGCGTCTTGCTTTGGTTTGTCTAGCTAACTTATGTGTTGCATTCATTACCTTTGTCACTGGATTACTTCTGTTGCCTCTCCCTTCTTTATTTTCTGGTGGATGTGGTCTGGTGGAAAAAAGCAAATTAGATTATTAATAACATTACAAAAATGTTTTATACGTAAGTCTATTCACTCAAATTCAATTTGAATTTTCAAAATGTGTCTCTAAAAAAACTTATTTGATATTTGCTCTTACCCCTTTAGAGATGTAGAGGCTGAAGTGTCAGAGTCACAGAAAGATGATTGAGCCCCTTCTGCTTCCCTGCTCTGCCAAGGTCTGTTCTTCACTAAAACTTCACTGTTGGACGGGTTCCTTTGACTCGGCAGTCCAATGTAGCCTCTCTGCCAATCCCTTGGTTTGTTTCCTGGTGCGGCATCTCTGTCAAATCCAAAGTCCTCATCCAAGAAGTCAGCTGTATGTGGACAGTATATGAAGTAAGCATATAAAACAAAACACATACAGACAGACCAGAGGACCATAAAAACCCTGCACACAGATTTACAGACGCTCTAGAAGTTGCTATCAAATTCACATAAATCACTTTACAAACACGTGTTGTCTTCACACATCGAGGTTTTAAACTGGATGCTAATTTGTTACATACACGTAAAATAAAAAAATTACACACACAACAACACCACTGCCGAAATGACCATGTCACAGTCAAATATAAGCTGTAGATTTCCAAGGGTATGATTCAATAGTATTTCTTGCAAAGGAATTGTCTATTAATAATTATATAGACTGACTATGAGACCGAATCGCCATTCATTTGAAATGATGCATTGATTACTATAGACTGTTCATCAGTATAAACTGTTTGAAAAGCCGACAATTGGAAGCTCTAGACAAGGCTAATGGTTCGAAATCTTAAATCCTTTTTTTTGTTCCAACACAAAAATTTCTTGCTGCAACAGGAGACTCATCACCACAGTTTAAATTACACACGGTGTTCACATAAAATAATTAAGTCAAAAACCCTAGGGTATATCTATACATTAGTAATGCTTCACTATTCTGAATACATCTTATACATTACCTTGTTGCTTTACTCTCTGATCTGGAGGGCTCAGTGGTTTTCTGATGGATGCTTTTGTTATATTATTCAGTGGATGAGCAGTTTGAGGGCGCATGTCACATTTGTCCTGGAGGCAAAACACACACAGACATCACAAAACATGAGAATTTTAGATGGTGGCTGTGTACTTGTTTCCTGCTCTTTAATGTTTAATATTGTGCCACCAGCAACAAACCTGATGGTGAAAAAGGACAGCCTCTTCTAGAACAACGCCACAGAATTCACATGGAATAACCACATCGCCCTCTAGTGGACTGGCTGGAGGGCTGTAAGAGGCAGGGGAGAGGGACCGAGGGAAAGTGGGGATGTTTGAAGCGAGCGTGTTAGGGAGGCTGTGCATCAGCCCTGAGGCATTCCTGCTCATCCTGTCCTCTTTCGGCGGAGAGGTGGGCTGCTTGCTGAAAGACGCAAAAGCGGAGGCAGGGCTGCAGCCAGTCTGAAACAAAGAAGAGGGGTGATAGGTTGACTCTGTGATCGGGTTATTGTGTTCCTCTGAGAGGGAGAAGAGAGTCACATGTTCAAACAGTAAAAGGCTGTAAAACACTGTGAAGCACAAATAAAGAACAGGTCTTCAAATGTTTGCTCGCCATGTGACATCTGACTGGATCTGAGCAACGATTAGATTTGTGCACACCCAGATTTATTTCTTAACCATTAGATTGTAGAAACATAATAGGGAGGAAAGCAGCCCATGAACATGTTTTACAGAAAATAGAGCAGCACAGAAAAATGTGGGTCAAAGCAAGTGTTTGAGGCATCTCTGCATCCAAGAGGACTAAAGACCTAAGGATCAGCAGCTCATTTTCCGATTCACTTTCAATTTGTCTTTTGGCAGTAATTAAAACAACTTTTAAGTACAGGTTTATATGAAAGTCAGAAAGAACTAAATTATAAAGCATGAAAAGGCAGAGATTCTGAAAGATTTAAGTTGCATCTCACACCTGATGCAAAATGAGGTCCTCCTCTGGAAACAGCTCTTCACAAAACTCACAAGGCAGCATGGCATCTATAACACAATATTTTAAACATTTAATAGTGTGACAAAATAAACAACTTTAATATGTTTTAATCAGTGCTTGTTACCTGTTTGATCGTGGTCCTGGACTGTACTTGTGCTCATCCCTGTAGTGAAGTGCGGGAAGTTGTTGTTGGGAGGAGAGAGTGCAGAGTTTACCGAGGTGTTAGATGTCTTGTGATCCCAGATATCACTCCACAGGTTGCTGTCTATACCTCCGGCCACTGACTCTCCATCACTCTGCAGGCTGAGAGCCAACATGTAGTCCAGGCCTGATGAGTCCTCGTCACGTGTCTGATCGACATGTTGCCACGTGGAGCTGCTATTCTGAAAACTTCTCTGCCCCAGCACTAAAAAAAAAATATTGTATAGAGATATAAACAACTACAGCTGGTAGCAACAGCACAGCAACTTCGTTTTTAAGCTCAGTCATGGGAGAAAATCTATAAATATTTTAGGATTGGTTCTGTTGAAGTTTTCCTTTGCCAGTAAAATGTTTCAAAGACTGCAGTACATAAAGGAAAAGCTGACAGTAACATTAACAGTCAGATATTTTTGTGTGGTCAAGATGTACAGATATCTCGAGCACTTTTGTGGGTCCTTGTTTTGTTTGTATCGTGCGGAAACACAAACACTCAAGGACACAGATGACACGATACCATTCATGCTGCTGGTCCACTCGTGTGTAAAAATAACAAAGTGTAACACTGCACCCTCAATGGCAGGATAGATTACAGCCAGCAACAGAAGATGGATGTAAACAATGCAAGCTTTAAATATTCATTATAAGCTTTAAATATTCATTATAACCCACCACAAATATTTTATGGGGGAGGTTACTGGATGTAATAACGTAATAACTTTCTCATGTTAACATGATATCTCCACATAGGACCTTTAAATTACTCTTACGGTTCTTTAAAGCTACACTGACATTTTTTGGGCCAATAAGTTTTTTGTTTTTTCCTCACAGAAAATTAAATAATGAATGGGTCAGTGATATAACTCACAGTGACTGAATGTGTTTCTCTGTGAAGCATTCTCCCAGTCTTCTGTGCTTTGAGGTCCCCTCGTAATGTTATACGCACTGGGATCAAACAAACGGGGAAAGGCGTGTTGTTCTGCCGCGCTGACGTTGTTATTCTTGGAGCCTCTTTCTTGGTCTTTTATGATGTTTCGGATGGAGTGGGCTTCAAACCATGTCCCTGGAGACGGTGGCTCAAGTGGACTGCGACTCATCCTGCTGTTGTTTCTCTCTTGGGGAGGTGTGAGGCTCCCACATAAGACTGGATGCACAGCTTGCTCCCTCAACATTACATTGCACTTGCAGTTTGGGCAGGGCTCAGTGCGGGTACCGCAATAATCTTCGTGCTCTTTGGATTGACTGAAAACAAGCTCCAGTTCACAGTACTGGCACGGGACAAGACGCTGAGAACACTCAGAGCTCTGAAGGAGACACAAAACACGAAGAAGCATATTTAAATGTTTTAACCACGATAATTAAATAACATATACATGGGAAATCAAAATGTCTTCAATACCTGGTGAACGTCAAAATGATTCTTCTCAATCTTCAAACCACACTTGCATGTAATCTGCAAATGAAAGAGAAAATGATCTTAGTTTGCAATTCTTCTGTTTAGGTCTGACATTGTTTCATTTTAGTAATTTCCTCAGGGTGATCATTTGAACACCATATTGGCACCAAATCCACCATATCAAAATCTGACAATCTATCATTCAATATTGACAAATCTTTAGTTTCTCCCTCCCCTCAGGTTAAGAGTCTGGGTGTCATCCTGGACAGCACTCTATCTTTCGTAGCCCACATCAATAATGTTACCCAGTCCACATACTTTCACCTAAACAGCATTAATCGTCTCTGCCCATCCCTCACACCGACGCCATTCTCGTCCACACCCTGGTTACATCCCGCATTGATTACTGTAATTCCCTTCTTTTTGGTCTCCCTAATAAATACCTTCATAAACTTCAATTAGTCCAAAACTCTGCCGCTCGCATCCCTCCCAGAGCCCCCTCCATTAATCACATCACTCCAGTCCTTCAGCAGCTTCATTGGCTCCTGGTCAAATACTGCATTGTTTTTAAGATTCTGTTCCTCACCTTTAAGGCCACAATCTCGCTCCACCTTTCTGAACTCCTGCACATTGACAAACCCTCCCACACCCTCAGATCTTCTTCTTTCATTTACCTCACTATACCACCTGCCCGTTTGACCACCATGGGATCTAGACCCTTCAGCCACTCTTCCCCCCCGCCTCTGGAACTCCCTCCCACCAGACCTTCAAAACATTGACTCTCTCTCCATTTTTAAAATCACATGTAAAACCTCATCTTTTTAAACGGGGGCTTTTTCAGTATAATTGTCTTTCATTTTTATTTACTGTTCATTTCATTGTAATTATTATTTTATTGATGTTTTGATACATTGTTGTGTTTTTATCTGCTGTGTAAGGTGACCTTGAGTGCTCTGAAACGTGCCTATAAAAAAAATGTATTATTATTATTGAGGTCACATAAAGTATGTGGCTGCTCTGAAGTTTTCTTCAGTTTTGCTCAGGCTACGTTAGGGAGCATACAGTTACTATATGTAAGAGGAGACTGCTTAAAGCATTGGTAATTACTAAAAATATATGTGTGTTTGTGCAAAAAAAGATGGTTTGTTCAATCTGTAATATGGCCCAATTATCGTTATAAGACTTCTTCCTGTAAGACATTAACCCTGTTGTAACTTTGACACCAATAGGGGCTGCAATCCAAACTGGAAATTGAATTAGTGAGATATAAAACTCACACAAGTCAAAGGTTTAGTGATTTCATGGTTTGGCAATAGATTCATTGGATTATCACATATTTCCAACTTGAGGCATTCAGCAGACCCTATAAAGTAGCACATCATGCTGAAGTCTGCAGTATTTCTGTTCAGATGTTACCTGTGTATGTTCCTGCTGCATGTGATCCTGCAGATCTGACCGGGGTACTGGCTCCTGACACACCCCACACAGGGCGATGTTTCTCTGACAGTGGATCTCATGGGTGGTAAAATTACCCTCTGGAATGTCGTGTTTGCTAAAAAAAAAAAAAACATACCATAAAAGCGATTTTTTTCCCGTTTTCCCCCACATTAACAAACAGATCCATCCCTTCATGCAACTTATTGCTACTTACCAATTGCCACAGAACTGTGTATTTTCATCTGCCATGACTGTGCCAAAGCCTGAGGACAATAGAGTCACGTTAGATTTCTCTGGTTCAGTTATATTTGCTGCTCACAAAAGGTAAACACGCTTAGTTTGTAGCGACAGGAAGGAATTCATTACGGATTGATTCACGAGTGGCGAGTTACGATGCGTCAAGTTAATTCAACTCATGTTAACAGAGCTGATTTATAAATACTCACCATGAATCAAACCGTGAACTATCAGTGTTGACGTAAAGAGTACATGTAGCTATCACTGTCGTAAGCAAATGAAACTGACAGCTCTTCCGGTTCTCTTACCGTGTATCCAGGCAGGTAGCTAACGTTAGCTGACAGTGCTAGCTTGGAGCAGCAAGGAAATTCCCGTTTAACTCTAATCAGCGCGCATCTCGAGGTCCCTCAAAGAAGCTGGACGATGTCCGATGTCTTGGCCTCAGCTAACCGTGTAGCTTAGCATCAGATACGCGGCCAGCAACCACCACGTAGCGCCGCTAACTTGATGCTAGCTAACTTTAACTTTATGTTACGAAGTAGCTACAGCGCCGGGAAGCTAACGCAACGACGGGTTCCTGGGCTCCTGCCGCTCGGTGCAGGCAAAATGGCGACAGCTCGGCGTTTATGAGGGGATTTCTTTCAGAATATAAAACTAAGATGAAACTCGCAGGACAACTAACCACTGAACGTTAGCCTGAAAAAATACTTCGGTATTTCCTCCTTGCCCTGTGCGCACGGACCGACAACTATGTCCCGTCTGAAGTCTCGCAGGATGTCTACGTAGATCCCACTACGGCTCCTTCAACATTGGAACAATCGAGTCGAAACCGACAACAGTTTGTTTTCCTACATCTTAGCTGAACGCACTAAATGAAGGGCTGGTGGAGGGGGTGGATACGGGGAGCATATAAGAAAGAGGTTAAGGGTTAAAGGTGTCTACAAGTCCTCACTCGGGGCACAATTTCTCAAATATATCGCCAGGCTGGAATTTGATTGGTTGAATATTCTGTGCTCTCATAAAAACGTTCCGGGTGACACCACTGCTTTAACCTTCGACCCGACGTCTAATATGTAAGTAGACTTTATAAAATGTCCTTTATTATTGTGATAAATTCATGTTTAATATAAATAAATATACGTTTTCTTTTATTACAGCTGTGACCTGAAAATATATTTCAACAAATGTCTCAGGTCAAAGCTCATTTCACATTTATTCACCCAGTATTTAAAAAAATGTTACCTTAAATTCAATGTGTAATACAAATATAATATAATAATAATAAAATTTCCAAAAACTGTGTTTAAGGTATTTTGTTTGCAAAAAGAATAAAAAGAATGAATAATAATAGATTTGTAGAGCGCCTTCCAAGGTACCCAAGGCCGCTTTACAAACAACAAAATCTGCTGAACAGTATGAATCAGTAGTTCACTGTAGATCTAAAACACAAATCTTTTGCACAAGTCTGCACAATCTTCCAGATATTCAATACACACAAAATGAAAAATCAACACAACATTGTCCTTTCAGCATTTATTGAGTTTTTGTTCCACCAATACTGTCAATGTAAGACATTTCCATTTTTGTAAGGCACAGTTTTGTTCAGATAAAACACTGATACTATTTACAAAAAAAATGTTTGAGGGGGACGCAATGCAAAAATCCTTGCACCTCTTCCCAGTCAAAATGACCACCCAATGATTGGACCATTATTGAAAATATATATAAAACTTTTTAATTCATTTCGAAGCCCTTGTTCTTCATTTGAAAAACAATTTGTATTCAATGTAATATGAAATGTAAACCTGTGCCAAACGTTTATAAACAAAATGTGAGGGGGAAAAAAGCAATACATTTCAAAAACATGTGACTTGATTGAAAGAAAGGACGAATTGTATATTCATATATAATCTGTAAAATAAATCGGTCTTGCAAATAAAATAATATGCCCGTGGATGAGTAACCTAATGGATGCTGGCTTGATTTTTTAAATTTTCAAATCAAGCAAATTGAGGGGCAAAAAGTGGATAAATCACACTTAGAAGATAATTAAACAAACTTTTTTCAAATGGCTGAAAAGTGGTAAACAATTAAATCAACACTCCAACCAATTTGATGAGGTGGAGAAATTCTGACATTTCTCCACCTCAATTGGTTGGTTCCTGGTGATGCATTTAAATGATCTAACAGCTCTTAATTGTTAAATGATTGTCTCATAAGAATTTAGGTCCAACATGAGGAAGATTATGGACTGATTTCCTTGCTCAAACTTTGCCAAAAGAACATTCATCAGAAATATTAGCTTTATCAGCTTTTAAAGAGGATGGCAGTACAAACAGCCCCGCTGCTGTAGCCTGAGGGAAGCACAGGAAATGACCACGATACATGCACCAAGACTAAGGCATCTGTCAAAATACTACATACATCTCAGGTTACTCATCCTTACCGTTCACAGGTGCAATAGATATTGCTCCATTTTCCAATCCAGGGGAAAATATTTATAGAAAAAATATATATATTAGTACCAGCATTGAAAGAACAAACATTAAGAGTTCCACAATTAATCGGCACTACAGAAAGGAACTAAAATGACTGTAAAACTAAAAATTCACATTTGACTATTTTAGCTGTTGATGATTTCTACCATAGAGCTCCTTTATAGAGTCCTTATATAAGCTTTAAGCTGCTAATAATCATAAGTCGTAGATTTTAAGATACTACTTTAAGCACTATATCTTGTATTTAACAATTTTAATTAAGAAAATAGCCGAGAAAATGTGGAAAACACAATATTGCATGGCTTAATTGAAATAATGCAGTATTATGCAGTCGAAAATGTTGTTTTTTGTGGGGCAAGATCATATTCACGATCTTTAACACATGACTGTGTCATTACTAAGCATGTAAATCAGAAGCATGTTAACACACAGTAGGGTCTAAAAGTCGAGAGAGAGATAACCTTCCCATTCAAGTGGTCGCAGACTTTTGGACTCCACTGTACGTGGGATATCAGATGTCAACAAGCTGGTGACACAGAGCTATACAATATTTATCACTTCTTTTTTCTTTCTGCCTTCATGTTGGACTGAAAATACCTTCTACACACTTTTATTGACACAGTAAGTCATCAAGACTGGATTCATGTCAATACTTATCTCGCTATCTGTCCTGTGACCCTCCACTGGACATTAATGACAGACATTCCAAAAAATCAAATATTGGGATATTTGGTCAGTCAAGGTAATTACAATAGCTAAAAGTCAATAAAAAAAGAAAATCAGCTAAATAACTAAACAGTTTTTAGACAATCATAACACCTCTGACGGAAAAAGCTGGTTTTCACTTTAACTTCCAAAATGTCCTTGGTCCAATGTAAAATGCAGTAAGTTTCCCTTAGTCAGTTGCTAACCATACAGTCCTGTGAAAAATACATTTCTACACTGCACTATTTATGATCTAAAATGGCAAAACTGAAAAAAGGCTCAAAGACAGCATGAAAGACAACTGAGGGAATAAAAGAAAAGAAAATACATTACTAACAATGAGGAGATGAAAAGAAGGCACAGATTGTTAGAACTGAGACAAGAAGTTGTAGAGGTAGCAGAGGTCACAAAGACGAACAAAGGAAAAAAGGAAACACTTGGAGGAAAAAAAAGGAGATACTGTATGTGATGAAATGTCTATCTGTCCTTGGATCCAAGCTTCTCAATCAAGTCCTGCAGGGGGGCAAGCTCTCGCCTGTCGATAAGGTTGAACTCCTACAAGTCGAAAAACAAGAGTTATTTATATCAGTGTCAACACTGATCAATGCAAATCATTCTCTGATACTGATCACCTTCGAAAACACACAAAAGTAGTCGAGGTCAAATGAAGGGGTGAAGGAAGGCTGGCTCAGCTGACGTCCACTAGTGACCTCAGTGTCCTAGTGAACTAAAAATAGTCAGTGAGTGTTCAGTCAGTGTTTACCATGCCTTGATTCTTTTTGTAGCCATCACCACAATATCAACATTGACCAAATATTGATTTTCTCTTTTTATGGTTTAAAATTAAAATCTTCATCATTAATCAGCCCCCCTTGCCTCTTTCACCCACCCGCCCACCCACCGGTCCCTTGGAAGCCTGTGGGGACACATTTGAATGTCAGGTTGAACTGATGCACATAGATCTGATCACTTGTGATCGGATCGTCCAAGACGTATGTTAAACACAGGTCTGAACGGGGTGTCATTTTGTCTGCTCGCATTAAAATATATCATGAATGCATCTCCTGTGATCAGATCAAGACAAAGGTAATGTATGAATGCAAAGCTGTAGAAAAATGATTCTACCAATTTATGAAAAGTATCGTTATTTGGTGTTGAAATTGTGGTGCAGACCACAAACAAATCAACGTATGGTGATGAGAAGCGTAAAATATTTGTTTGAATTATTGTGAAACTGGAGCAGGTCAGAGGAGGTCAGCTGAGTAGGAGGTCTTTCATGTGTGGCCCAGGACAGATTGGTGTTCACACATCGAAAAGAATGTGGCCACATGTCAGAACACCTCCTAATGTGTTCTGAGTGATCTGATCTCAGGACGCATTCAGAACTGTACTTTGAGCCAACCACTTGTGATCGGATCACTCAGGATGGATATTAATTCCGGTTCTGGACGAGGTCTTAGATTCACATCAGTGATTTAAAAACAGGTTATAGTTGGATAATCACCTGAACAAAGAAAATGAAATGCTTGAAGGAGGTGTTGAGATGAGCTTCCTCCTGCAGCTGCATCACAGAGTCAAAATGCTGGTGGTAGATATGAGCATAAACCCTGAACAGACGCTTCAGGATGGTTTTGGCCACAGACATGAAGTTCTTGGGGAAGGGAACTCCTGTGGGTCAGAGGAAAGCAATGTCAAGAGAAGAGCAACATCCACTGAGGCTCTCAGCTGTCATTGGAGCAAGATTATAGTCCATCTGGTCTTCACGTGAGACAAATAATCAGCTGGACTCAAATCAGGAGACTGAAAATAACATTACACTGCTTTGCTTTGTCTGTATGTGTAGGGACACTGTCCTGCTTTACTTTTCTAAAAATGGGCGATGTTTAGAAAGGTTTATAAGTCCTACACTGTTCGGGGCATGAATACTGACAACACTATTAGAACTGAAAGTCAGCTCATCAAATCCAATACACCAAAATAGATCCCTCTTCACCAAACAGAAAACCACTGCCCTTATCCTTTCTGAATGCACTCTGAATGTTTGACAGTGGAGCCTGTACAGATATGTTTGGTATCTGGTTGCAGAAGTTCTCATGAAAAAAACATTCTGAATGGCTAATTTTAACTCACCACAGACAAACATACACTTTATATCAAATGAAATAGAGACTGTTAGATAAATAGAAAGAAATAGTATGTAAGAAGCAGAGATGGAAAACTTAATCTGAAAAAGTGACATTTATGTTTTTCAACTTTGCCTGTGGGAAGACAACATCCAAATTAAATATAATTGGTGCATGTAGTGGTTTAGTCCTCTGCAGAACAATGCAACTACACAATGTTTTTTTTCTCTGTCCCTGCACTTTACAGATAGAAAACTTCTGCTGTGAAATTCGTGGAGATCATAAGCTCAACCCTGCAATCAGTATCACCACAAAAAGCCTGAACTGAAACAGTTTGCTAAAATGTTGAAAATAAAAAATACTTCTCACCGATCTTGGAGGGGAACAGCGTCTCATCATCCAGCTGATCCTGCACCCAGGTCATCAGGTAGTCGATGTATTTGGGTGCAGAGCATTTGATAGGTTTCTTAATGTTGGTGCCATCAGCCCAGTGATACTCATATCTACAGAAAGGGAGCAAAATAACTGGCACTCAAATATAAAAAAACCCTACTTATATACATGTGCTCAGTTCTACTTTTCCGTCCGATAAGAAATCATCATTTGGTAGCAGACAACATAAAACAGAGCAGAAGGGGGAAATGCGAAAATGTCTACAGTCATATTGTTGCTGGCAAATATGTTAACGGGAAGTGAACCCCAGTCTCTTCCTCCTGATTAAAGATTGTAGACAGTCTTGGCTGTAGAGGGGAAAGAGGAAGTGCCGAATCTACATTCTAACTTAACAGCCTCTGCAGGGACCAGATGCACAGTATAATTCCTGTTTTCCTCATGTGACACTCAGATGATGTCATTCAAATTCATTTACTTTAACCTCACTCCAACTTTAAACTAACCCTTAGCAGGACCATAAATGAGTCCACTGGCCTAAAGTTAAAATGATGTTGCATCAAAACTCTATAATGGTGGTTTTGCACTAAATGTGATGTAATTGAAATAGATTATAGAAATTGAAAATCAAACTCAATTCAACTTTAATTACTAAGTAGTTGTAATCAGAATTAAGTTTCAGCCAGAACAAGCTCTTGAGGTCAAAAAGAATTCATCGTAGCTTCAAACACTATAACAAGTAAAAAGTGCACCTCTGATAACTCGTGAATAAACTAACATGCACTCATTAGTTACTGTTAAATCCTTAATTTGTTCTTTGACAGAGACACGATACTGCATTGTCTTTAGAAGTGGGAGGATCTTCTGATAATAAGAGGTATTTATAGCTAAATGAAACTGTGCTGTTTTCTGATTATTGATTCGGACTGTTCCTCGTGCTTATGATGCAGAGAAAGTTAATCCACATTTACAGGCAGTGTATTGACAATAGTGTTTTTCACAGCCGACACTTTGACTAGTCATAGTAAGCCTAGCGTAACTGATAAAATTAACAGTGGGGTTTTTCTACTTACGTGTCTCAGTTAACCATGACCATGTGACAGCACAGCAGCATTTGAAAGCTCTTCCTACTGTGTCATGTCACAATGTATTCTGTTAAAAAAAGGTCCATTAGAAGCCCTGTAGCCAAAAAGAATTAAAAAAATACCTTGGTCCAGCAGACATCACAGAGCAGCTGGTCTCAGTGCAGAACTCAGTGATGGTGCCGTACAGCATGTTGATCTGGTTAAAGAAGTCCACCGCTGAAAGAAATGTAGACTGTTATTTTTTGTTCTCCAGATATGACATTCAACACCAATGATACTAATACTATACAGTCATAATAGGTTTTATTTAACCAGGCATATAGTTGCCTTTTCAACCTGAAGAATGAGTGTGCAACCACATTTTTGAATATCTGGTATGTGCTCTCTTTCTTCACATTCTTGAGTAAATTATTTTTATTTCTAATGAAATCATGTACATAAAATTTTTTCATATTTTTGATCCAGACATTTACTTTTACTTTTGGACATTTTCTTGAAATTTTGCTGAAATGTTACCTGCCAAGCAAAATGTCTGGAAAATGCCAGCATGTGAGAACATAATGGCAAAACGTCCAGATAATTCACTGCAAACAAGCGGATGGGTGAATAATATTTCAGACACATGACAAACATAAAATCTTTTTTCCTTTTGTTGTTAACATGTCTGATCTGCACAATCTCATGCTTCACTCTTCAAATGTAAAAGGAAAACTCAAAAATTACCACCATAGTGGCAAAATGCCTGGACATGTCTGACTACAACATATTGATTCAAACGCTCATCTTAATCTTGTTTTGCCTAAATCAACAGTTGTTTGTGTAATAATGATAATATTATTGTATTCTATGTATTTATTACTAAGTTATCTTTTTGTCCACTCACTGTTGACAGCAATCCACTCATTGAGATCCTCTCCCTCCGGCAGCATGACAGCCTGCCTCAGGTTGCCACTGCCCAGTGTTGCCTCCGCATGTTTCAGCAGCTCATACTGGTGGGAGCCCTCCGGGATGTTCTTCTTGGGTTTGAAGGTCTTGGATGAGCGACTGCCACTGCAGAGAGACAAACGTCTTGGAGCTTAGCAACTGTCTGTACATAACCCAAGGCTTGCGTGGGAGCAGATACTCCACTTGGGCCTTCACATGTGACGATCCTTCCGGTCTGGTTTGTGCAATCGGCAGCAGCAGGAAGGGTTTATGTTGACCATCTATCAACGTGATGCATTTGTCAAGCCATATACTTGTTCTGACCTGTTTTCACTGTGACATAGTGGTGACTGTGTAACGTACATACCCGCAACAAACAGGAAAGACAAGTGCGACAGTGTAAACAACAGATCACAACAATACTTGTCAATTAGTAACTAGGTTGATCCACTCTAAGGTGTAGAGGATGACTGTGATCAACATGTCTACCTTTATCTGGGAATAGACTGATTATATGAGCAAAGTTGTCTGCTTTGCCGTGAGCTTGCATTAAATACCAGCTAGCTAGGTTAGCACGTAACTAGACTAGTTAAAAAAGTTATGGTTGGCCGGTGCAGGGAAACTATTAACTATTAAACTACACCGATAATGTTGCGACGACGAATGATGGCCCGGCGTAAGAAAACGTGATTCAAGCACAAGTCAAGCTTGTGAGTCATCCGGTTTGGTTTCTGTGACGGTGTCTAACTTTAAAAAGCGATTTGCCTTGCTGGAAGTTCGTGGAGGCGAAGCTAACGTTAACCGCAACGAAGCTAACTTAGCTGCTAACTTTACTTACAACAGGAAGCTCATCTTGGCGAAGCGGTCGTTGGAGAGTTTCGGTCACAGCTCCGGTCCCAGGTTTTATTGAACACAAATGAGTTTTTATAATCACACGGTGCGAGTCGCTTGCTGCCTGCTAACAGCGACGTTCAGGCTAACGAGCTGCACCCACAGCGGCTCTTCCTCTATCGGCTCACAGTGGAAGCTCCTCGGGGACATTGTCGCCCCCTGTCGGCTAAACGCAGTACTACCCCTCCCCTAAACTAAACGTCCACTCAGCAAACTGAACTTTCTGTCCATCTTCACTTCACTCACACTTCAGAGTTTAATTTGTTGTGTTTTCACATCATACCTCAGTTCTTACTAAAAATGAATAACTGAACACCCAAACTCATAGGCTCTCGTGTTTTTCAGGACCTAAATGTGCAGTGCTGTTTTAAAGGTTTACGCTCTAAAAGTAAAATGATTGAAAGAAGAATAAAATAATGGAAAGTTAACTTCATATTAAGTGCAGTAAAAGAAATAACTAATTAAAATGTTTATTTAGTGTGACTAACCTTTATCTTTAAAACACCTATTCTTCAAACATACACTTCTCGCATTTTCAAGACTAAGTATTTGACAAGGAGGTTGGTTCAAACATCTGAACTCACCACAACTGGCTGCACTGGAATTAGTCTGGGGAATTAGTCTGTGTCACAGTCGTCACCTCATCATGTAATCCCAGACTTATTTCACAATGTAGATGATCAGGGCTCTGCACAGGCCACGCCATCTGTCTCTGTAGCTTGTTCTCTAAGACTCTGACTATATGCTTGGAGGGGCGTTGTTGGTATTTATATTCATATTGTATAATGGGTTAATATCTAAACATTAAAGAGCCAAAACTTTGCACTAAACTTAATATATGAGAGACTTAGATTCTGTAGATGTGGATTTGTTGTAGAAAGTGGGAGATTGCCCATAGATCCCCAGACACAAAAAATCAAGCTTCACAGTCTAGCAATTATGAAGTTTATGATTTCTCCCCTGTCTGTTTGTTGGATGGTTTGTTTGAAAATAGGATTACACCGTGAAACCAGAAGTATACACTATGGCTCAGGAAAGAACCCTTTGAATTTTGGTGCATGTCCAGGAAGTATGTTTTTTCAACATTTTACAATTTTCCAGGGAATAATTAATGACTCTTGATGAAAAAAGAGATTTAGGGAACTGATATCTTTGAGTACAAAAATCTATATAGCATCTATATTGACTTTAATAGGACTGGTGGGCCTTGTCGGAGGTATGTGCTCTACTGAGTGCCATTCTTTTTCCATAAGGTTGCCGCCCTGTTGTGTAAAGATTCTTTTTTCCAAATGAAATAGCACTTTTTTCTATTGTATTAGTTAAATTACCAAAACCTAACTGACAAGTATTGCAACTCAGGTTGGGTGTCATATGGTGTGTGTGTGGTGTACATAATGTAAATTCTCAGAAGATAAATTGTTCACAGTGGCTGCCTGTGAGGCATTAGAACCAAAGAAATTTGCTCTGTTGTGTCATAACTGGTTATTCTGGCCTTGTGACTATTTCCCCAAATGCTCTGTTTGAGTTCATCTGGATATCAGCATTCTTACCTACCTGTACCACTCAGAGGGAAATGTACTTTTTACTTCTTACTGTCTTTAAAAGCCTATGGTAAGCATTACTATAGAGTACTTTGAACCTCCCCACAGTCTATAGAAAGTAGATCAGAAATGTTCACCAATCTCAGCTAAACGTGTCTTTTAGTAATAACAATCTCATAATCTATAATAGTACAGCTGATGTTTTCGCTACATCTAAATTGTACAAATTGTTCTTTTCTGAACCCTCAGATGAGCAGGTCCTCTCTACAGAGGCCGCCATGTTGTTTACAACAGTCCAAACCAAAAGCTTGAGTTTTTACAACTAGTGACGGATTTCTCAAACGTAAAAAACATAAACCCCCCCACACTGCTCCTGTGGTTTCACCCACCTGTCTGGAAGCCCCAACATTCAAATAAGACTCAGAGCAGCTTCATTTCACCACGTGTGCGCTGTGAGCGCGAGCCAACGTGAACGTGGCTCCAGAGGACCTGTGTTATTTCCTGTAGTTTTTTTCCCTCACGTTTGATAAAAGCAGTCAGCGGTGACTTCGATTGGATTTGGCTGAAACGCTGTTTATCTCTTGTGGACACAAACACCTCGGCCACCCCTCCATCGACGCACAGTGGCGTGCACAATTTAGATAATGGAGAACGTTCGTGTTTGGGAGAACCCCCCCCCCCCCCCTCTGAGTCTGTCAGTGTGTGGGTGCAGGGGAGTTCAGTGGAAGCTTGTCAGTGTGATATACGAGTGGCAGATTCCACGGAGTGACGCAGGCTGGGGAGGGGGGGTGGACTATATAGCCCGCTTCACTCCTCCCTCTCTCTCTCACAGACGACGCTCTGTCAGTCCGGGCTGTGCAGCTTGTGTCTCGTAACCGGCCTCGGTGTCTCCCGTCTCGGCTCCCTCCGCCTCACAGACGATCAGAACATGGCTGCGCTCAGGACCCTCCGAACTCTGTGCCAACACTCCCAGCACCACGTCTGCAAACTGCACACGTCGGTCTCCAGGTGAGTCTCTGCCCGCGTCTCTCTCACCTCGATCCGGTGCACACCACGTTCGGCGCTTGTTTTCTCTCCACGATCGAAACAAAGATTTGTGTGAATTCACCAGATGTCCGCGTTTGTTCATTTAGTGCCACGCTGGGTTTGTATTGACCACATCGTGTGCGCTAATGTTGAGGATTTATTAGATCACCTTGTACCGAATCACCGCGCTAGTGTTGCGCCCCTGGTGGTTTGCCGGTAACATTGCAGCCTCAGAGTGGCTGATGAAATCGCTCTCTGTACTTGCACACTGGTTTGAGGAGCCAGGTTTCAACTGGAGATCGAGGTGCTGAGCTGCACACAGAGGAACCGGACGGGCAAATGCATTGCGACCACAATGTTCTGGATGATATCAGATTATTTAAAATGTAGAATAATCACAATAATAATGGAAGATGATGTTTCTCTGCAGTATCCCATGCAGGTATTTATTGGGAACGTGCTGAGTTCAGCATGAGACATGTAATGGGGCTAATGTCTCAAAAACCCAAACCTCGTGTGGTCCCTGCACATGACCTGCAGCTCCACAGTCACAAGATAGATAATCTAAAGCAAATGTCACATTATGCAGGAGTTATTACCACTTATCAAAACATAGACACACAATTAAAGCATTATTAAATTAGATCCAAATTAGATACAAGGCTTTGCTTAAATATGCACACAACTATAAATAATAATTATAAAAATAAGAATATGTATTTGTCTTACATTTCTATAGCACTTATCTAAACAAGGTTAAAAATTGCTTTACAAAATACTTGTGAGTTAAACAAGAAAAAGCCCGAAAATAACATAAAGGAAAATATTAAAAACAATCAACATCAACCTACGGGGGGAAAAACCCTGCAGAAAATCCTCTTAAGAGACAACTTTTTTCTTAGGTGGGTCTCCTTTAACATGGATATGTGCTCATGCATGTGAAAAGGGAAGTTCTCTCAGTATTTAAATTCATGAGGTGAAAGAGCAACTTGCTGCTCTGTAATCCCAACAAATTTTCTCTGGGACCTGGTTCACTACTAGCCCCATGGCCTCACCCCACATCGCCCCAAAGATGTGCTACTTTTTCCCCTGAGGTTTAATCACTTTTGACAGAATGAAAGGGAGTGTTACGTCACCGGGGATTGGCTCATTACTCCTCAGTTGTTAACCACTGCTCTCTGTGTTTGTTGTTACATAATGGAAAACCATCCTGGCTCTTTTGTTTGGTTAAGGCAGGAGGGAGTGTTAACCCTGTCTGTGACTTGCATAATGAAGAGCACTGCACTTCAGTTTTAACCATTTAACCACCTCTTACTGAAATCTGTCCAAAGATTCCCACTAAGAAAAGCTTTTCACCAATCCAGGGACTGAACATGTAGTATTACAGCCAATGTGCTGATTAAACATATTTCTCAGTCAGCTGGAGAACTGCAGGCTCTAAGAAAAGAATTGCTGCATTCCCAAGGTGGATGTTGGAGATTGATTTCAGGTATCTGGTGTCAAAAGCCCTTTTCAATCGGAACATGTGCAGCAGACAGACGTCCCCTTAAACGTCAAAGAGACCTGTTCCGAGAGCTAATGTGGAGTCCTTCCCCGCAGACTAAATTCAAAAAGACAGAGAAAAAAGAGAGATTGGCATTCATGAACATTTTTGACATTTCCTTTATGAAACAAGCTTTTTCTTCACCGGAAAAAGTATCAACAGTGAGGAAGATAATGCATAGAAGTCGTAAACTGAGACAAAGCAAGTTATTGAATTTACACTAACCCTTGTGTTTTTGTTTTCTCACTCAGGCACGAGGCAAAGGTCATCTCAGGAAAGAAACTAGCAAGGCAGATTCGGGAGGAGGCCCGGGCGGACGTTGACAACTGGGTTTTAGCAGGTCACAAGAGACCACATCTGAGTGTGATTCTCGTAGGCGACAACCCAGCCAGTCACTCCTACGTCCTGAACAAGACACGTGCTGCAGCTGATGTTGGTCAGTGAAACCCATGCACAGTCCTCGTACACGTAAATGCAAGGCTTTTACAAGAATATCACAAAAGGGCAAATGCTTCTCTGTGTTTTAAGTTATTTTCTAATTTCATCCTCCCACAGGAATTTCTAGTGAAACAATTCGCAAGCATTCGAACACCAGTGAGGAGGAGTTACTGGACCTGATCTACAAACTCAACACAGACCACCGTGTGGACGGCCTACTGGTCCAACTGCCTCTGCCAGGTATGGAGTAACTGGAAAAGTAGAAGAGAAACACTGACAGTAGTTATAGGAAGTCCTTTTTCTACACAATGAAAAAAAACTGTGTGCACGTTGTGAACTTGTTGTCCTGACTCGAACTTGTCTTTTGTTTGTGACAGACCACATCGATGAGCGCGCAATCTGCAATGCAGTTGCCCCCACCAAGGATGTGGACGGCTTCCATGTCGTCAACGTGGGTCGCATGTGCCTGGATCAGTCCACCATGCTTCCCGCCACTCCCTGGGGAGTCTGGGAAATGATCAAACGCACAGGTAACTGGCGAGAACTCTTACTTCCTCAGGGCTGAAATGCTGCTGAACAAACTCTGAGCTCACTGAAGTATCTTCTAACCAAAACCATCAAAATTCTCGTCTCTCAGGTATTCCTACTATCGGGAAGAACGTCGTGGTCGCAGGTCGCTCTAAGAACGTAGGCATGCCCATCGCCATGTTACTGCACACAGACGGGCGTCACGAGAGACCCGGAGGTAGGTTGTGTTTGTGTGTGTGTTTGCTTTTCTGTGTTTGCTTTTGTAATAGTTTGAGAGGATACAGTTAAAGTTAAATACTAAACCTTAATTCTGTTTCAGGTGATGCCACGGTCACCATTTCTCACAGATACACTCCAAAGGATAAACTTGGCCAACACACTAAGATCGCTGATATTGTTGTGGCTGCTGCAGGTTCGTGTCTCTACTTGTCTGATTCATGACTGATCTGTTCAAAGTCTGTTTAGCAGATTCAATTGTTCCTGTGGTTTCTAACGATACTGCATTGCTGAATCTTTCAGGGATTCCGAACCTCATTACCGCGGACATGATCAAAGAGGGAGCAGCGGTGATTGACGTCGGAATAAATAGAGTGCAGGACCCGGTCACTGGGAAGGACAGATTAGTCGGAGATGTGGATTTTGAAGGTAGGGCAGCACAGTGAACACGGTGGTGTGTCTGCAAAGTGTTACTCTGTGTCTCAGGTATATTTAACCTCATTTTTTATTCTGTCCCTATTCAGGTGTGAGACAGAAGGCGGGCTTCATCACTCCAGTACCCGGTGGTGTTGGACCCATGACTGTGGCGATGCTCATGAAAAACACTATTAAAGCCGCTAAGAACGTTTTGCTGTATCCACCCGAGAGGATCCGCATGGCGGCTGCATCTTAATGAGCTGGGGCGAATTCCAGCAGCAGTGACACATTCCGCCCACTTTAACACTACCGACCCTTTTTTTTTTGGGAGTAACGTGACCAGCTCCCCTTGCACACGGACTGGAAAGATGATAGCTTTAAGGCTCCGTTCCTGCTGACATCTGAAACATCTCCTAACTTCAAGTCCATGTTTAGACTGTTACATTCACTCATGCAGCTGAAAGTTTTATGTAACACGTTTCTCGGTATTTATCGTGTTCAAAGTATTTTAAGAAATATTGAGAGACTGTTTTATTTATTGCTTCAGTGGGATCAGATTTAAGCTTGAATGGAGACAGATTACTACAGTATTTCCCTCAAAGCCTGTGAGAAGCTGAGCGACTGTCCTTTTTTTCCTGTTAGTTTAGCCTTGTGCATCAAGAGTAATAAGGGCTAACATCATCAGGAACATGTCTGTTATCAACATACAAGCTTTAAAGATTCACAATTGCCTTTGTAAAAACCTTGAAATAAATAATACGAATTTGTTCTCACATGTGACGCTTACTGTGCACACTAATGGTGTCTCCTTGTGTTCGTCTGAAATGAAGTGACCGCAGTACAGTGTCAGATACATGCTAATAGATTCTAAATATAAGTCATTACTCTGAATGCGTTGCATTGTATCATATCACTGGAGTCTAATAACCATCTATTCCTGCCTTCATCCACAGATCCAACATTATGTAACTGACATGATATCAGTCCCCCACAGATCCAAGTCTCTAAACTCACTCTGAACTCACTTGAACATAGCAGACATTTCAATTCACACCAGTGCCCCCACTCTTTTAAAGAAAAAAAATCAAATACTGGATCACAAACTGTCTCTCTCTACAGATCACTGTCAAAATGTAGTTGTATCACTCTATTCCTTTAACTTGCTGATGCTTTTTTTTATGACATGGAAGCAAATTCACTCAATGCAACCTCAGTATTTGATACACTGAAGTATTTTGGTCAGAAACACTTTACCCTTCTCACACAAAGGTCAATTCCCCAACAAAGATCTTTTTCTTTTGTTAAGAAGCAGTGGACTTTTTCAGTCACCTTAACATTAACATGGTTTGACAAGTGACAAGTAGATAAATTAACACTTGTTTAAATTTAAATTTAACACTTTGTCTTATTGCTCTTGTGGTACTTTTTGAGGTACCACAGGTCTGAAGGGATTTTTCTATTTGGTGCAAATAATGGTGAGATCTGCAAAGCGCTCCACTTTAACTTCCCCTGGTAGTGCTCTGCTAAAACCAATAAAAATTAAATAAAAATCCTGAGTGAAGATATTAAACCCAGGGAAAATATTCATTTGTGTTTGGTGAATAACAAACATATTAAGCAGAAACTTGGGTTTTAGATCAAGCAAGTTAAGAAGAAAGTAACTATAGTATAAAACTATACAATGAAATTAAATGAGATGTATAAAATTAAAAATACAATTATGTACAATACAAAATTATGTGCAATACGTTTCAGATTGCACAGGAGATTTGTATGGTAAGCAAATGGTCAATGGTGTGTGTTTTAATATATCAAATAAGATTGATCTAGTATCTGTTTAATGGCATTTTTATATGAAGGTTATTCTGCATACTGAAGAGGGATATTACTGTTTTTTTAATATATAAGAAAAATACCCTTTAATGCATTACTTTAAAATGAGTACTGCAGATTAGATGATGCACATTTCAGAAGGAGCTAAGCTAAAATGTGATCAGGTACATTTCTGATTTCTATTTGTAACTTTATTAGAATTAAAATCTTCTTCTTCTGCCGTTGTGAGCAAATGAGCGCTGCGCATTTCAAGTAGGAACCAGGAACCTTTAATGTTGTATTCCTAGACGCCGCCGGAAGGAAATAGAAGCCGAACTTGAATGGCCGCTGATGCTCGGCTGCTGGTTTTCATGATCTTCTCCGGACTCTTCAGCGGCGACTTCTCTTCGTGGCGTTTCTCTGACGATGGGTCGCAGCAGGTCACATGACAGAGCAGACAGAGAGAAGAAGAAGAGGAAGAAACGGACGCGGTCCTCCTCCTCTTCGTCCTCTTCTCCGTCGTCTTCCTCATCCAGCAGCAGGAGCCGGGGCAGGTCGTCCAAGAAAGAGACGCACAAGAGCCAAGGTTGAGATCAGTGTGAATTCAGAGCCTTGGTTTTATACGTTCGTCTACAATGGGTCATTAAAGCACAGTTGTTTTAGAAGCTCAGATATGTCAGTGGACGCATGAGCGACGCTTCTGTCAACAAGGGTCAGTTATTATTGTCTCACTCCGTCTGTGACGTCACATTTTGAGTGTGTAAAATAATGACCAAATGTACATTCTGTATTTAGAGTGTGTGTGTGTGCGTGTAAACAGATTTGTCTACACATTTACAGATATAAATACACTTTGAAATCTGAACACTTACACACACACTCACAAACACACACTTTAAATACAGATTTGCACATTTGGAGAATGTTTTACACATTCACAAAACACAGACGGATAGAGACATAGTGAGTTAGGTTCTGTTCAGTTCATATACATTTATATCAACCTCCCTGTGCCTCCCATTAAAGGTCCAGTGTGTAAGATTTAGGTGAAAGGGAACTATTGGCAAAATTTAATGTAGAATAATCCTCATAATGTTTTCACTAGTTCATTTCATCTAAATTGTATGAATTGTAGTTTTCTTTACCCCAGAAAAGGCCCTTTATATTTAAATACTTTATATTTACATCGAGGGGACCCTCTCTACAGAGGCCGCCATGTTTTTTTTCTACATTAGTCCAGACTGGACTAAACACCTTTTGAGTTTTTATGACAATTAAAGGTTACCACATGTTCTTTTGCATGTTTAGAAGGAGAGGGTGAGGTGAGGGGTGTTCAGCTGCAACAGTACATATCACAAAATTCTACACACTGTACCTTTAAATCCACCATTCTGTAGACAAACATCTGAACCCTTGTCACAAACCTATAGTCATGAACACTGTTTTTAATTGAGATCTACCGTCACGTTGCAGTGAAACAACACCTGCGGTAAACCGTCACTACTCTCTGTTTGTCCCTCAGATGTGAAAACTGAAAGAAAGAAGCGAAGAAGAAACTCCTCCTCCTCTTCGTCATCCTCCTCCTCCTCGTCATCTTCGTCCCCGTCAAGTGACGAGAAGACAAAGAGGAAGAAAAGTAAATCCAAGAAAAAGAAGCTGAAGAAGAAAAAGGCAAAGCTCAAGAAACAGAGGAAGAAGGAGAAGAAGGAGAAGAAGAAGGAGAAGAAGGAGAAGCAGGAGAAGCTGAAGAAAGAGAAGGAGAAGAAGACAGAGGTACTGCTGTCCATCAGTCCAGCAGAAAAACCTCCGTCTTATCTGGAGGTGTGGCAGAGTGATGAGGGGGCGGTGGAGCTCGGACCTGGTGGGACATTTTGCACATCTCTGGTTTCTTCCACCAAATCAAACGATTCAAGTTCAGTGATTTAACTTTTGTCTTCCACTGCAGTCATGACCGATGAGCAGAAGGCCCGGCTCTCCACCAAGAGACCGCTCACCAAGGAGGAGTATGAGGCCAGGCAGAGTGTGATCCGCAGGATTGTGGACCCTGAATCAGGACGCACCAGGTAAGGCACAACCACGGAGCATGCACCTACAATCCACAACGCAGAAAAACTGAATCTTGTTTTTCTGCTTTCCTCTAGATTGGTGAGAGGAGAGGGAGAAATCATAGAGGAGATCGTCAGCCGAGAAAAACACAAAGAGGTCAACAAGGTAAAAAAAAAAAGAAACGTTCAGCTGTAGCTTTGTGAAATGAACACATTAACTTTTAGTTGATTGAACATTTGTTCATTTGTTCAACCCGCAGCAAGCCACCAAGGGAGACGGGAATGCCTTCCAGAGAAAACTGGGGATCAACAGGTAGAAGATGCAGAGGAGTCCTTCACTAAGAAGAGGTTTCCCACACTGCTGACACTGACAGTTCTATGGAGGAGGAACACTTTTTTAGATCGTGACTGAATTGTATATTGAGTTTGTGTTTTATATTAAGATTTGCTTGGGATTAATGTGTTCAGTACAGTGGTGAATGTAGAAAAGGTTAAAAAAAAACGCACTCTGTTCACTAATGAGTCAAATCCAAGTAAAAGTCTTCAACTTCTACTGATTTGTCTTTTTTAATTTAAGCTGATCACAAAAGTGATTCAAAGAAAAACAGATGAATACCGTTATGTTGAATTTAAATCTGTTTGATTCCACTTAATCTATATAAGGAGTGAACACAACGACCAGATAGTTTGAACATTGATGTTTACTCTGATTCATGTTGAAAAGCAGAATTTCATGACCAGAGTCCCAATATCTCATCAGACTTATTATGAAAACTTTTATTTCACTGAATAAACAATTCAGAAAAGATTGAAAGTTTTTGGATTTAATTTAAAAATAGTTTCTTTCTTATTTCAAGTGCCATACATTTAGTTGTAGTTCTGTTTTCTTCATTTATAGCTATTGATAATAAGGTTTAAGTTTCAGTCGGACTCTGGTTAACACGGTTGCCTCACTGTTATAAGGCTCTTGGTTCAATCCCCGGAGTCTTTTGTCTGGTTTTCTCCAGCTTCTCTGTTTCCTCCCACAGTCTGAAGACATGCAGATTGGGGTTAGGTTAATTGGAGACTCTTAAATTGTTTAGTATGTGTGAATGTGAGCGTGAATGGTTGTTTGTCTCTGTCGGCTCTGTGATGCGATGGTGACATGTCCGCTGTGTCCCCAGCCTCTCGTCCTGCCTGCTGGGATTGGCCCCAGCCTCTCAGGATTTCTGTATTTCAAATCAGCATTGAGATGATTCTTTAAATGTTCTGTTTCCTGCACGACACAACAAACAGTTTTGTCTTTTTGTATTTCACCTACATATCTTACACCCACTGAGTCTTCCCACCTTTATATCTCACGTTTTGTATCTCTGAATAAATCTTCATTTGTGTGAGCTAATCCCAGAGAAATAACGTTTGTTTAGTGATATGAATTCAGTTGAAATCAAGCTGAACTAAATTCTTGTTAATATTCTTATGTATGTGGGAAAAAAGGCCCCAATGACTTGGTTGATCTTTATATGTTCTTTATACACTGTACATAAAAACACAAGGGAATGGATAAAAGGAAATTATCCAAAACCTACGAGATACACAGGCTGTACAATGAAAATATTTTCTACGCTTAATTTACCATGGTATGTTGTTTATGTATTTACAGCCTGTGAAAGTGAACTGATGGGGAAACTGTTTGTGGCAGAGCTTGAGACAGCGATGACTTGCCAAACGTGAAATATGTTGAAAACATTTCCCCTTTTTTAACATTTCCTTAGTAAAACAAACCACAGCCTTTTCTAAGAAAATAGCCTTTTCAACAGCAGTCTGTCCCTGTCCATGAAGTCAATTCAGGTGTGAGCAGCGTTCATTCTCTGGCCTCGCAACACAATGGTCAATGTAAGGCAGAGAAGGGAAATGTAAGGCCTCTGGTAAAGTGTGTGTCTGTAGCAGAATCTAGTGTCTGCCCAGAGGTATCCGAACTTCACAGATAACTGCTGCGTCTTTTACATTCTCTGGATTTTAATAACCAAGCAATTCACAGACCTCTGAGGGAGGGAAAATGGTTCAGTAGTTACCAACTTCACATGAGTGCATGTTTTCCAGCGTTGATTTTTCCCCCTTTATCACTACGAACGTACAAACAGCCGTTATTTAAATAGCAGCTTTCCTAAGAGTTGTTAATATGGCTTCAAACCTAATCTTGAAAGAGTCAGAATGCAGAGGGACAGTATGAACTACATCGTCTTTCACCAGGATCAAAGAAGCATGAGGGAGGGAAGAGGTACATTTACACTGAGACGTTACCTCAGTCCTCTAATACTCCTCACTGAGTTGTGTAGTGGATGAAATATTAGAAACTCTTCAGTGGAACACAATACAATCAACCACGTTCAAACAGCGGCCATATTTTCCTCATCAATGATGTAATGTACTCCTGTGATCCAGGTTTCAAAGTCATTAAAGAATCGGACTAACTCATAATTTCACACGTCCCGAACTCATCAGCAACTGAGAAGACAATAGAGGGTTAAAATCTGGACGGACATGGGGGCATGTTTCAAAGCTAAGCAATGTATTTGTATTGTTGCAAGGATATATAATCATTATCTATGATTGGACATCAGCTAATGTTAGCAATGAACCACTGTCTCTCTCACATCACTGTTAATTACTGGGACCTGATATAGTGGGAAACACATTTTCATTTTGAAAAATAACTGCACTTAAGTTTCTGGGACACAGTTAAAGCCTGGACGTGAAATGCACCGGAATCAAGCTTGTGATCTAAATGCTCCATTAAAACAAACGTTTGTGTCGATGTAAACTGAACAGTCTAAAGAGCTTTTAAAATACGTCGTTTAACTTGGAAACATGGTTTCATGTGCCTCCAGATTTGCTGATCAGTGAGGAAGCAGTGAAATGAAAACAAGTTCAGTTGACAAAAGCGTTAAAGCTTCCCGACCTGAAGATGACGTCAGAGAAAAATGGCAACAGTGTGAACCCGGTGATATATGCAATGCTATAAAAACCTCAGGGACAGTCTATTTAACAGCACCATGAACCACAGACCCTAAAAATAACCTTTCACTTGCATTGACAGTTCAAGTGCGGAACCTTTGTGAATGCCGGTGTTGGGCTGACTGAATCATCTTTAGCAAGCGTTGATATTTGGGGTCATTCTCACAGTCAGTGTTGCGTTGGTTCATGTGCTGGAACGTAAACGCCACAACTAAATCAAAGACTGAGCACGTGTGTGTCCACTGGAGTAAACCTAATGTAAAATCACATCAGTGAGAATTTACTGTGGGAAATCTACCATGGTAAACCCCCCCCCCCCCCTTGTGGGACTACGGATTATGTTACATTAAAATGGACATGCATGCACGTGTGTGTCTGTGACCTCTGTAGAATATGTGCCTGTTCAACTGATTGTCAATGCACTGTGACATTTCTTCAACGCAGTCAGTTTGAACGTGTGGTTGAGTAATATATTGCACGTTTCCCCTCACACTCGAGCCCATATTGGTCCACTGCAGTCAGCTCCGCACACGCCTATCGGAGGGACAGATCAACATTGTGTGAATGAATACATCAGAAATAAAATGGCCTACAGCATAAAGTAAATCTTAGCTCCGTGCTCCTACTTCTGACAGCATTTTGTACAGAATTTACACTTTGCAGATTTTCAACTTCCTCTAACTTGGCAGCAGAACGGGTGAACGAAACCTTAACCTCGGGAGGATTATCTGAGCACATTCAGCGCCTCATTTACAGCTTGGGGATAACCAGAGAGAAGCCATATATCCCAAATTTCCAAAATAGATAATAGCAAACATACTATATATGTCACGAGATAGCAGTTCTGTTGATACAATTCTGGTGATCTGCAGGATAAAAGAATAAAAATACAATACTGTGCTAGGCAAAGACCTCTGAGTTTTGGCTGCTGCGACTGAAAGTTTAGACTGAAGGAATAAAATAAACACACAATATAGCTAAAGTAATCTTAAAACACATTTTGTTCACAAAATCAAGACATTTTAAAATATCTATAATCTTAAATAACAATAATAATCATCATCAATCAATAAAGTGGATCCTGAATGAGGCAGTTTTCATCCCCAAAGGAAAGAAGACACTTGAAACTGGTCTTCAGTGGACCAGATACCAGATCTGCACTGTAATATAACAATTATGTACAAGCCTTGTGAAGGCAATCAACTACATACTTACACAATCTATTCCATTTTTACACAGGACACCCTCATTATATCCTCCGTTCACGTACAGCATATCAATCCACACTGTTTGCTTTGGCACATTAACCGTACAGTAGAAGGAGTTTTCCCTATAGCGGAGTCATACATTACTTAATAGGAAGGTGCAGCAGCGCGGTGGGATTTTGGTGAAATGCTATAAAAACCTCAGGAACAGTTTCAGCTGCGACCATAGTTAAAGGGTAATTTCGCAGTTTGCTCCATGTGATATTTGAATGACTCCTTGGTCTGAGGGACAAATAGAAAATAAGCGAAACTGGACTGTATGATTTGTCATTGCGGTTTGTAAATGCTTTAATGCAAGAGACGTAGCAGCTCTGGATCAAATCTTTGCTCTATACTTTTAATAAATCTTAAGAAATTCTAGTAAAGACTAATCTTGGCTAAATGACTGAAACACACTCAGTCCAGTTTGTCCTGATTCTCTTAAACTACAACTAATCTGATTCTCTCATAAAAACGACATTGGCTTTAAAACTATTCCTCATAAACTTGATCTCTGTAGTAATTGTTGTGCTTGCTGAGTTGTATCAGAATGTGAACCTGATACAATCTGGGGGGGGGGGGGGGGGGGGTGCTCTTTCATAAGTAGCCATCTCCAGTCTAAAAGCCTGTTGTAGGAGTAAAACTCACATTGTATTTAAGACGGATAAATATTTACTAAACAGTAGAAACAGTCTGGATTCCCACAATATCTGCCAGGTCTGTTTGTGTGCACGTTCCTTCTTCAGGAAGATGCTTCTTGAAATGCCTGTTGAGTTGTGGGTGTGTTTTATAATAAGTAAAGCTGCAGCTTCTGTCCATAAGTGTGACTGGCATTAGTTCTATAAAGAGTGGTTTGTAGCACCTGTGATTTTGCTTGTAGTAATAACCCGTCTGGTGCAAGCAAACTGTTTTTCCCTCTTTCCGTTTAACCTAATGTCCCATGTCTCTTCCTCAGCACTGCATCTATAAGTCCCTCTCCTGAAGGAAGTCTCACATTGTGTCTCCAATCTCATTTTGGGCTGAGAGCTCCTGGTTCAAACTTGGTGCTGCTGCTGCGGCCCCAGCAGCTCGCCGTGATGCTCATGCTGCGCTGGGTCGCTCCCTGACTGTGGCTGTGAGTGCGCTCCAGCCGCTCCCTCTCCAGCCGCTCGCTGTCCGACTGGCTCTGCGTGCGCTCCGGTCTGTTGTGGATGCTGCCCGTCGGGGAGCTGGGAGCCGGCTGGGAGGAGATGGTGCGGAGCAGGTGGTTCCTCTTCCTCAGGAAGTCGCTGTTGGCGCCCAAGCCGAAGCTGCCTTTACGCAGCACCATGCGAGCAGTGCTGGACTTGGCTGGCCGAGAACGGTGGTTGTATTCCAGCTGGGACAAGTGAGCTGCATAGCCCTCTGTGATGAACTGTAGAGAGGATCAGAGCAGAGACATACTGTTACATTTAATTATTATTCTTTCGCCTCCTGTCCATAAGTTTGTTCTTCAGAAAAAGAGAAGATCCATGATTTTTTTCCCACTTTCGTGAACATTGCAAAATAGAGCTTTAACATTTTATGGGAATAATTTATTGATCCTGATGAAAAGAAATCAGACTATTTCAGAGAACTGATACATACGAGTGTGTGCAGATACAGTTTGATTGAATTTACTGTTTGGTCTTGGTGGAAGTATGCACTCTACTGTATTATTTTAAAACACAGAGCTTTGTGTATTTAGTCTAGAATTAGAGTAGAGTATTAATTTTAAATTAGAAAGAGCTTTTCCTAGGTTTTGCATAAAAACGATCAGACGGAACCTGGCACTGGTGCTGCATCTTCTTGGACGGTCTGCCGACGATGTATATTTGGGAGGCAGGGAGGCCGATGGAGGTGTAGACTGAGATGTCTTTGGTTGATCCGTAGCCGGCGAAAATCTTCATGTGAGCCTGAAATGAGTGAAATGAAGGATCTTCAACATTAACAACTTAATCAATATTTTTTACATAGTAACACAATGTAAACATTGCTGTTTTAGTTTTCACATATAAAACTGTATTCTTTATTCGAAAAAGATTAAGACTACACACGCACGCACATACAGACACAAACAAGAGTGCTTCTAAAACTGCACAAAGACCCCCCCCCCCACCCCCGTCCTCCATTGCTTTACGTCTGACCTCTGTTAAATTCTTGAGGAAATTGGCCTTGTGTCTGAGTGGGTCATGGACCAGGCCATCACAGAAGGAGACGATGCCATGAGGGAAGTTGTGCTGAGACAACCAAGCCACCACCCGCTGCTTCTGCATGTCTGGACGTCCTGTTACATAGATGATCAAATAACCCAAATCCTGCCAGTGCCTGCAAAGAGGAGCAACAAGAGAATGAAGACATAAGTAACAACCAAACATGTTTACATAGTTTGATCTGGAAAAACTTCAAGACGACATGAAGAAGCGTAGTAGGTACCTGACAACGTCCACAGCTCCTGCTCTCACTTTGGGGTCGCTGCCCATGATTGACACACTGGCAGCAAAAGACCCGTCAATACTGAATACCACAAACTCTGTGCCACGTGGAATAACTGTCAGGTAGCTGTCTGCAACCGTGTGGTCACCCCTGAGCAATAAGGAGAAGAACAGAGACAAATGCATTTTCTTGAATTGCACTTTGAGGACACTAAAATATATAAAATCAATAAACCACACACATCATCAGGTCTTGGATATTGAAAAACTACCAAACTAATCTCACCTCACAACCATTTTAACTGGGTAGACTCCGATGCCCAGTCGCTTGTCCTCTGGGAGGATAAAAGACACACGGCCGCTGCTGTTTGTCACCTCTGTGTTGAAGTACACCCACTCTCCTGATGGAGGCTGGGTCATAATGTGGAGGTCAACCTGGACAGGGGTTGAAAAACAAAAAAAGATGAGCACAAGTTACACAGAGCACAAGTTACACATGGCATCAATGACACACAGTCTGATAGTCCACGAAAGTTCACCTTCTCTCCGGCCAAAGTGACCATGTCCAGAGGGCCGTACATGAAGCGACCTGTCACGACCTGCTGACTGTCCTCATTTAACACAGCATCGTTCACCCGGTGGTTGGCAGTGACATTCTGTCGCAGGAGACAAAGAAAGACGCATGGAGAAATGTAGTTTTTGTGTTTGAATTGAACTATACCACAAGGGTTATGGGGTTTATTTCCATTTTAAGAGTGTGGTCTTTCAGTTTAAGAGCAGAACTTCTTGATTTCACAAAACCTAGAGCACGCACTCAAATTGCCCCTTCTTGTGCTCAAGCGGAGCTCTTGCACCAGCTTCAGCTCGTCTCTTCGCACTCACGCTGCTTCTGTGTGCTGTCGGAAATTACCCGACCAATAGCATGCCAGGTGTAGTGTTGACAAATGTATTGCGTTAGCTTTATGTCCCATACAAGGCTTTACCAGGTTTATGCACTACCGCCCTCCACGGTTGTATTGTTTCTACTCGGTTTCATTAATATACCAGGATAATACATCCTCATGGATCATGAGTCCAACAGATCACTGATCAACACGGAGCTGCAAAACTATGAGCAAGCAGATGAAAAGACAACACTCGATGCTGAGTTGCTTTTTCTAGAGTTTCTTTTGAATATCTGAAGAACTTTATTTTGAAAGACAAAAGTCTAGTATTGAACCCTGGATGTTGTGATTAGAATGAATCATATTATATGTTATAGAAAGTATCAACTCCAGCTCCAAAGCACCTTGAAACTGGTGTCTGATTCCTACCCTGATCTTTACATGAGTCCTCTTGCGGAGCCACTTCTCTCGAGGTTTGGACGGGGTGAATTCAGACACTTCTTTCCCATCGAGCTCCAGGATGCTGGAGTTTTCATGCCTCATGACCTACAGGGGACATTTCAATGACTCATCCTGCAAGTCACATATTAACAGGCCATAAAGAAAGGCAGGGATTATAAGGTTTACTCACTTGTCTCAGGAGAAAAGACACAACATCAGTGGACTCCCAGTAAGAGGCGTGGAAGAGGTGCGGTAAAGCCACTGTGGGAAAAGCGGTCAGAGCATCGGGGCAGTACAGGGCAAAGTCCAGCCGCTTTGTGCCCCACCAGCGTGCAGCAACTGCGAGTGGAATTGAGGGAATAGGGTGACAGAGATGTAAGATGACACTTCTAGTGGGAGGTGTGTGATGCCACGCAAAGGTGAAGCACCCCTGAAGCTATTATTTCAATCTTTAACCACAATCATCACTGATCCCAGCAGTTCTTCAGCTTTAGGAGGGAGAGGAAGGAGTTTAGAACCCTTATTGACAAGAAGTGTTGAAGTGCAGGCATTCAAGTACAGAAAGAAGAAAAACATGTTAGTACAGGCCTGAAAAAAAGATGATGGATTTGGAAAGAAGCTGCACGATTTGGGTTTACAATTATCCCTCATTAGTGGAAGCGATTTGAATCTTATGTATACAATTTTCAAAGCATCCAAGTAAAGAGGAGGAAAGAGAGGCTTTCTGCAAGAGCAGCAAAAATCTTTGGATTTGGAGCAAAGCATAGAGCAGCACACAGAAAAAGACCTGTAGCTTCACGTTTATTTCACTTGTCCCCTCCCTTAGAAATATACCTTGCTCCACTTCAGCCTGGGAGTCCAGCGAGACCAACTCAGATATAGCACAGTCCAGCCCTGCTGACAGGCAGTTCTCGTACTGGCCAGTGGGACTTAGAGGCTCGTTATTGTCTGCCTCAGCGTCCAGCTCTGCTGCTAGATCTGCATCGGGAGATCCCGCCGCCTGGCCAGCCCGTGCTTTCTTACGGGACTTAGGAGGACTTTTCAGGAAGAATTTATTTTGTGACGATAAGGCGAGTTGGGACAAAAGGCTCAACTTTTTGGATTGGTTATTTTGGCATGAATTGGCTATGGGAAGAGAAGAAAAGAGAAAGACGCCAAGTAAAAAAGAGTTTATGACAGTTTGAAGAACAATGTTGGGATGAGTCCAGTGTCAGTGAGCTGCCTTAAACACAGCTGCTGGGGCGAAAGCTGAAAAATAACAGTTATTAACAATTAGGATGGTCGGATACATAGATCTTGTCATGTGCACCTTCCTAGTTGTGCCATGGGTGCTAAAAAAGTAGTTTTCAGAAAAATAATGTGAAGTACACATAAAGGTTCTGGTAACAAAAGTGAAAGAGTGAGGGACAGGGGGCTCAGGAGGACAATCAAACAAACAGGAAACAGAATACCAGTTATCTCAGTGGACATCGCAGTAGGGAGTGGACAGTGCAGTGATGGCTGAGGGAGGCAGGTGTCTACATGCATAACAACATCAGATAAATGCAGCACTCGTTCTTTGCATTTACATTGAGACAGTGAAGAAGAGAAAGACAGACAGTGGAGAGTGGCGCTAAGCTCGCTCTTCAGGACTCTGCTTGGGACTTTTAACAGGAGGCTGACGAAGTGACCCGCATGAGTCTCCCTGCTTGGTGCCGGTGTTCAGCCTGGCTGGTTGAATAGCAAAAGGAGGGGGGTATTCGTGCTCAACCTGTCTGACTCGTCTGTTCCGCTGGAGTGCAAGGTGTGTGTGTGTAAAGTCAGAGGAACAGGGGTTGAGAGAGAGAAGATGTGGGAGTAGAGTTAAGGAGACAGACTGATAGAGAAAAGCTCGAAAAAATGGAGGAAAAAAAAAAAAAAAACTTGTACCAGTGTTTGTGTGAGTGGAAGGCAGAGAGATAGAGAGACTGGTTGGTATTGAGAACACTTACTGTTGGCTATGTTGGTGGCAGTGTAACTGTCTGCCATTCCTGAGACCTGGCTGGCAATGCTGACCTCACTGGCCCTCCGCTGGCCCCGGGAGAGGGGGCCCGTTACGGGGGATGAGGGGTACGAACTGTCCATGAAGACACCACCATGAGACTGAACAACATCCGCTATTGAGCCGAAACAAGGAGATCCCATTAGACAAGAGACACAGGAACATGGAAGTTCACAGAGATGGGAGGTGGGAGATGTGGGAGAGGGGTGAGACGGCAGGCAGCGTGGTTTCTGAGGACATGTGAAACCACAAGGCCGCCACATGGTAGCCAAGGTATGATCTCTGTCACCGACCAAGGGGCAACACAGAACATGAGTACATAAAACACTTAATGAATCACAAATGTCCACATCTCTTATAGTCACATCCATGTGTTAGTAGTTCTTACCAAGGTTGATTTCCTTTTATCTATTAGCACAGTGATATGTAAAAAAAATCCTTGAATTATTTCTGGACATTTTATAAAATCAGATGACCTCTGACCACAATCACAGGGAGAAACACAGAGCACACAGTATATTCAAGATGTTAAGATAAGTAAGTAGAAACACAACACCAAGAGCGGCACAATACTCACATCAAAACCTGAAACACAGACATCTATAGCAATTACCCTCTGCTGACATCAATAATGATGACACACTAAAGCCTCGCTCAAAAACCACAGCACAAACACAAATGCTTGCGTCCTACAAACATTGAATGCAACATGAATGTATGAAGGCAGAGACAAACATAAACACCAGATGAGATGTTGCTCAGATTTCCAAGTATTTCCATGGCATTTTGATTCCAAACCGTATAATATTCGTCAGCCAGTAAAATAGACTGCCACAACAATTCCAGTTTAAAGACTTGATGCTACAAGGAGAGGTCTATACGCAGTGAATCTACAGGTTTAACAGAAACAAAGTGACGGGGATATTTGTTTAGACCCTGATCTGACCTGGTATTAACATCCACTCTGAGTGATCCAAACACAAGAGGTCAGCACTAAGTACAGATTCAATTCTCGCTCTCTCTCTTTCCCCCCTCCTCCCTCCCTCTCACTCGCTCTCTCTCACTCTCTCTCTCTCACACACACAGCCATCGGACACATTGGTAAACTCTGACTGGGTAAATCAACAGAATTTGGTCTTTAAGAACACAAATGACATATGTGTTTATTTGCATATAAGGCAGAGAAGTGAGATCCGATCACAAGTGGTCACATGTTAAAGACGTACTTTAATACAAGATGTGACCACACCTACTTAATACTGTCCACTTGTGATTGAATCTCTCAGGTCGGATGTTAATACCTGAACAGGGCCTTCGATATAAATCTGAGCATCATGGATGAGACAGCAAGACGGATGGAACGGACAAACAAAGGAACACGGTGAATGGGGGAGCAGAGACGGATGCAGATGAATGGGAGAGGCTACACACACTCCATAGTGGCGGGTGTGGCTTTGAGGGAGCCCTCCTGCCAGTTTAGCACAGGCACAGGGATGCAGGTCTCACTGATGGTCTCCTGACAGCGAAGGGACAGGGGATGCCCGCTGTCAAGCAGCAGCTGAGCGTTGCTCTGGACTGTCTCCACTACAGAGGGAGGTGGAGGGGGAGGGCAGAGGAGGGGGAGGCAGAGGTCAGGGGAGGGGGTTTGAGGAGGTAGAGAGCGGAAGTGTGCAGATATGGGGACAGGAGGCCGAGAGGAGGAAGAAGGAAAGAAGACAGGGAAGACACAAAAACACATGAAGCAAGAACAACTGAACGTAAGACAAGAAAGCAGAGTCAAGCCCTTAGTTGAGCCAACTTCTCTACACCACAACTGCTTCTAAGTGATTTACTGTCACATCAAACTGTTCTAGATGCTGCGACAGAATCTAGTATCTTGAATTTATCAGTTTACCTGTACTGAAAGATTTGTGAATAAGTTTTACTAGGAAGACCTGAGGATATTCAGAGACAACTCATTTGATGAGAACAATCACTTTACGACTCTAATACATTGAAACCCTGACCTGAAGTAACTGAGATTATTACCTAGAAGTCTGGACTTTCCACAAGGATACTGAGTATTGAGCCAGTGGGGAAAGTTGGCAGCTATTGGGGTCCAGGCGTCATTCCAAAAGCATTGTTGTAAAAGTCCAAATTTAGTGCCTCTGTTAAATAGCCACTGTTCCTTCATAGCCACTGATCTTTTCTACCTGATTGGTGACATGTAGCAATTTATAAAAGAAATACTACGTACAAAGAAAACTTAGGAATTAGAGAATTACGAGAAAATGAATTAAAAAGGCAGATGGAGATTATTAAACGTGCTTATTCTCTCGTGCGCTGGTGGCATTTGATAGTCCTTATTAAACACCTTGTGCCTTATAAAGGTGCTTATCAAACATACTTATTCACTCGCATGCACAGTAAAATATGGCTGATTGTACAAGTCAAACAGAGAATTAGAATTTAAGGGCACAATAAGCCTGTAAATCAGGGTTGGCAATCTTTTTTGAAATCCTCTTTATGTCCCGGGAGCGATCAAAAAATTCAGTCATTTGAAATACCAGCTGGACTCCAATGAGCAGTCGGCTATTGAACAGCAAGCTCTTGTGGAAAGCACCAGTTAGTCCTAATGTCACTCTTTAATGAGCCATGGTTCCTGGTTAGGAGGTGGAGGCTATTTCAACCAAGAATACTAATAATTAATTTGCTAATTGTTGAGCTGCTTTAAAAATGTCTCTGTCAATTTTCTTAAAGAATCTTTGAGGTAGGTTTGTGTCTCGCTTGAGGCTCTAAGGGTTACTCTACTGTAACAACCAGTCTGAACAGAAATCACCATCAGGACTATGACCACATTCAGATGAATAAACTGCTTCACAAGAGACTTTGAAGCACAAACAGTAGAAAAATGGTTCATTTTTCTCCATGAAATCTCTGTGAAAGAACTCATAGTTTGCTGCTAAAGCATCTTTAAGGCATGTGTTGTCTATGGCATGCAAGTGTCAGCTGATGTGTCCTCAAGTCAACAGAGCAAATCAAAACAGCCATTCATTTACAGGGAATTCTGCATTTGTGTCTGTGCTTGTGAATCCAAGTCAGAAATACACTGTGATTCATTGATTTTAATGGGGCTTTTCTACATCACAGGACAGAGGGCTCACCCAGGAGGGCAGAGTTTCCATCACCCAGGGGAAAGCGCTGGTAACGGGGCACGTTGAAGGGAGGCAGGAGGTGGAACTTCCTCTCTAGCAGAGGCTCCAGGCGGGAGGCTGAGGGATCGGCAGGGTGGAACAGGTTGTAAACCTGCTGACAGGCAGGTCGCAGCTGGGCCACTAGAGGGAGACGGTGAGCCAAAGACACGAGAGAGGAGAAGGGAGGAGATGGAGAAGTTGTGCTTTTGTATTTAGAAACCATATCTGTAAAACATGTACTAGTATTTAAGTATTGATCATATCAATCAGATATACAATTCATATTCACATGTTATACATTTCTTTTGACCTTATGCCCTCTGCAGGTCACAATACTTCTGAGTTCATCTCAACCTGGGACAAACCTCTAACTTTAGACAGTTGACCTGTTATTTTATCGTGTAGCTATCATCTATAACACTGTGGTTAATACTGAATTCCTCTGTTCCAAATAGCTTACCGTCCAGCATAGGAATGACTGTCTTTCTCAGTGCCAGAACCAAGCCCAGTGGAGAGCCAAAGAGGAAAAAGTCGGACACCTCAAAGTCAAACTTCCCCAGGGAGCCTCCATCCAGCATGGTGCTGCTGCTTGACCTGCGTGAAACCGCATCGCTCCGCAAGACACTGGAGTGTAAGCTGGAGGAACATCACAAAGTCATTTCCTCCCATAGACCTAAAAATACATCTCACTCTGACAGGACATGAAACAAGGATTGAGCACTTCTTTTGTCTACCAAATATCTGTCATTACACACACACACGCAAACATGCACGCACGTGCATGTGCGTGCACACACCACACACACACAGACAGACACACACACACACACCTGGACAGAAAGGACTGGTGCTGTTTTAATGTGTCCACTTCATATGTGGAGGAGTCACTCCTCTTGCGCGGCAGTTGTCTCTTGGTGTCGTCGCCTGCACCGGCACGAGGGATGTCGATGTTGCTGCGACTGAGGTGGCGGCTGCCCTCCAGGGTCGGAGAAGATGAGCCGTGTCCACTGTTGACAATGATGCCAGGAGAGAGGAGGTCCTGATCCTGCAGAGGAGATTAGTTACATTACATATCTCTAAATGACCTTATTATATTGACTCAATTAATTATAGTTACGGAGCAAACCAATCAGCAGGAAAATAAAATGAGTTTTTTTAGGTTCTGTCTTGTCTCTTACCTGGACACTGATGATGCTGCCCCTGCGGCTGCTGTTCTGACTTTCATTGACTGTCTGATTGCTGCTGCACAGAGCATCGAATCCCAAGATTCCTCCCACACAGTCCCCAATGAGACAAACCTACACAGGTCACACATCAGGGACAATATTTTATGATCACACTATGAAATCATGGGTCATAATTTACTTAAAATATTGATAGCTGGATGTTAACATAATAAAAGAAACTTATGTAGGCATTCATTGATAAATGGGTGTAAGTCAGATAACATGGAATTGACTGACAGTGTTATAATATTCTTTACATAAGGTAATAACAAGCCCACTATATTCTCATTTGTCTCACCACAGTTTTCATAATGAACCAAAATATCTTTTGACCGTGCTAACGTCACAGGAGATTGACTGACCTGGCCGGAGAAAGCAGACCCGTCCATGGACTTCAAAAAATCGGTGTACACCTGGTTGGCTCTGGCGATGACAGTGGCCACGGCCTCCTGGTACTGTGGAGCAGAGGTGGCCAGCAGGGGAAGCGCTGCCAATGGGATGTGGTCCTGGCTGCTGGACAGACATCCCTCATCATAGCTGTAAGGGCTCAGGCTGCGGCAAAAAACAAAAACATTTTTTGACATAATTATGAACATATTTTAAAGCCCAGAACAACCACAGAGGAGTTCGAAGAAATAAACACAGGAAGCAGGGGGTGAGGGTGATGAGCCGCACATGGAGCTACAACAGCAAACAACAGTCATAGCCAATAAACAGAAACCTCTCATCATTATCAGCGATATTTGCAGGCTGCTGAAAAAATCATTTGCATGTGTGTCCCCTTACTTGGACACCAGGGAGAAGGCCTCGGCACAGATGGCAGGGCAGGGCACCAAGCGGATGGCGATGCGTCCCAGCGCAGCAGGGTAGTGAACGCGCATGACTGTGTCAAAAGCTGTGCTAATAGTGTTGACGTCCGCCTGCTTGCTGTTCTGGTCCCCTCCACCTGTGTCCAGGATGTTCCCTCCGTGCAGAACCAAGATCAGCACGTGGATCTTGGAAGGCTGCAGGCACTGCTGGGACGAGCCCTCCTGGAAAGATTTAAATAGAAGGTGATGGTGGGAACACTGAGGAACAACAAATAGGAGCATCCTCACAGACAGATAAAGATCATGCTCACTGGAAATAACAATGCTTTTGTAATTAGGCATGAAATTACTTTGATCAGATTTGTGAGTCATGGCTTGTGAGTACTGGTGTCCATCTCTTCAAACATGGACCACACAACAAACGACTTCAAACAATGACAGCGGGGACGGAGAACCACGAAGGGGAACAGAACGGAGCCAACCTGCACTCCACCTGGACAACTGTTCAACTGACAGCAAACAATGACACTGCTTCCTGACGACAAGTCACATTTAAAGAACAGCACAATGTGTAGTTTTGTCTAACGTGTCGGATCCAAAACTTCACATTTTCCATAGAAGCACTGTGTGTACAGTCAACACCACGGGTTGAACAGAGGCTGGTGAGGTTGAGGAGTAACAGCAGGGAAGAGGGCAGGGGGAGAGTGAGCACTGGGATTGTTTCGGGGGGTGGGGGGTCAGGGGTCTCAGTGGAGCTGCTCAGGGCCACAGTGCACTGGGGCCAAAATGTTTACTTACTGACTGGTGCCTTGTTACTGTGATGGTGGGAATGGGAGAGCTATCGGCTTGGCCCCTAACAGAGCCACGCATCTGAACACAAGAGGACAGAGAGGCCTCAGGGACAAACAGCCTTCCTCTTTTCCTCTGAAGGGTCAAAGTCTCACATGAAACACTCACTTTATCTAATAAAACCAGAACTGAAATTAAAATCAAGTTAAAAAAAATGTATCTTTGGGGCCTCGAGGGCATTTCCTGAATATGTTTTTACATTTATTACCTTCACCAAGGAGGTTGTGCTTTCAGGTGTGTTTGTCTGTCTGTTATCTAGCAGGATTACACAACAACTACACAACGGATTCCCAAGAAAATTGGTGGAGGAATGTGTTATGGGTCAGGGAAGAAGTCATTCAATTTTGGTACAGATCCAGGTGCTTTTTAATTCACTTTCTTTGACATTGAGAGATAGCATGTTTTCAACACTTGATTTATCAGAGAATAATTCATCAGACATGTTTAAAGGACTCATATCTATTCAATTTGGTGCAGATCCAAATGATAATGAACATGTGGTTTCATAAGGGGCCAGGTGGGCCTTGGTGGAGGTATGATCTCTACGGAGTGATTTTGTAGTGTCAGACATGTTTCTGCATCAAAGCAGGCAGGTTAGAACTGTGCTGCGTACACACTCACCTCATCTAGTCTGTCCTCGCTGGTTGCCCTTTCATAATCCACTGTCATTTCCTTAAACAGCTCACCTGAAAACACACAGACAGACACACACACAGACTCTTCATGTTGAGTAAAACAGCAGTATGACTGTCTGATGAAGTTCTTGTGATGTTCTTCGTCATACCAGTAGTTTCCTCTGTGTCCGCCGCTTCAATCTTGTCCATGAGGTCGTTGGAGTTCCACTTGGCGATTTCCTTCGGGAAAACCTCCTCGCTGTCTGAGAGATCCTCTGCAGAGGCAACACGAGAAAAACCATCAACTGAAGCGCACGTGACAAACAGGGCTGAAAAATGTCGTTACACCAACACTTTAACCAACTTAGTGATTAACACAGTTGTATTAGTTACATTTGCTCATTCGGTTATCAAATGCAACAGATGACCAGCTTTTGAAACAGCTTTTCCCACAAGTTATAATACATCACTGCTTATCTGACGCCCTGATGTAAAGAATCACTCACTGGGGTGACCATCAAATACATGTTAGGCTGGATGTCTCAAAATACAACTTTTGGATTCATCTATGGCTTAAGAGCAAACATTATATATTAATATCAAAATCAAATGTCTATTGAGAAAAGCTTTTAAATGCGTGTGTCATGGAATTTATCTTAATATATAGATGGACCGTGTTCTCCATCCACACACATTTATCTGTGAATTTAGATTATTCCATAATTTCTCTCCTGGGAATTTTTTTAGTTTTACTGCCAGTATCTTAATTTCTAAGAAACACATTTGTTCCTGTTCAAAATAACTTTTATGATTTACTTTTAACGAACGTTTTACTAACAATTCTCACATATATCATTTTTCTTCCAGGTGAATTCTAGTATAAATAATTAACTCAACTGAAGAAATGGAAATCATTATTTCAAAGTGACTTGGTTGCAGCCAGTTTCTCAGAAACACAAACACGAGTTGGATCATTCAGTAATCAGTTAAACATTACTGAATGAAAGTTGAATACACGTTTCATTGTTTCTAAATTCTTTTCTAGTTTGATTCAGTTTTTTTCAGTGATAGGCAAGAGTAATGATCCAGTCTTCAACCAGAAAACAATGTCTTTAAAAATCTCATTAACTTCACAGTAGCAGGCACGGTGGTCTGTTTATATGAATAATTACTGCAGTTGTAGCCTAAAACAAATACGTTAATGGTGTATCATCATTCATAGATTTAAATAGATCTGATTAATAAGCTCTAATAAACCAAACACATCAAATATGATTTATATTATGAGTTCTCCTCCTGAAGGTTTCAGTAAGAAATACATTTTCTGTCACACACGAGGGGGGAAACACGTGAGAGACAAAAATAAACCTGGACCTGTCTCCCGCTGTGTGTTTATAATAGATGTTTACTGCAAGACGACCATAACAAAAGTTAAAGAAAGAAATCTAATATCACAGGTCGTCTGAGCCAAGTCAGCCTGTTTCCAAATTGAATTTGCACACCTTCATCATGTGATTCATGCAGTCACCACAGCACACTCTCCAGCTCATTTAGTTTCACCCATCTTATTTACTTTACTATATTTTGTAGGCATCTGCTTATTTCATGAGGTCACCTTTACAGTGTAATAACATCTGTTCATCATTAACAACTGATCACTGCACTAACCGCTACTGAGACAGAGATGCACACATACTAATTAATGATCAGTTTATTTGATGATTGTGATGTGCTTTGTCACAGTCATTAATCCACACAGATTTCAACACTGCAGCACATGATAAATTATCAGACGTCAACACAATTCAGTCTAATGATTGGATTCAAGTTATTCACAGAAATAACACATGACAGCAACGTGCATGACTTTATTCATGATTCATCATCAGGACTAAATCTACTCAAACTATAAGCACTGGTGAATTGGATGTGTGTGTGTATGTGTGTGTGTCAGTGTGTGTGTGTCAGTGTGTGTGTGTGTGTGTGTGTGTCTGTGTGGGAGGGACTAATGCGCATAGAAGACCGATTTGATCAACTTGACGTCAGGGTGAGACACATGGCCGGTCTCCTTGGCCAAAACTCATCCAGCAGAGAGCCAAGGGTTTGTTTTGCACCACACCCACCTACTTCATTTGCAGCCCCAAAGCATGCTGGGTATCTGGGAAGCTTAAGAACTGATCTGTGGTTAAAGAGATGCATGCAGAGTCAGCCAAGGTGGGAGCAAGTAGCTTCTAAGAAAACTAAACACAGTAAACTTAAGATCTAACCTCTACCTGTAAACTGCAAACATAACTGTGTTTACCATGAGCGTCGAAAAACTCCTCGTCCGAGCTGTCGTCTGAGTCTCGCGCTATGCTCTGCATCCTCCACTCCGAGATGCTGTGACGTGACGGGCTCACTAAAACAAACACACATGAGCAAAAAACAAAATCCACCATTACTGGACACCAATGGATATATTTGAGACATTTTAGCCCTTTGTAACACACACACTTATTAAAATTGTACAATCTCTCTGGGGCCCCCCCTTCAACACACACACACACACACACACACACACACACACACACACACACACACACACACACACACACACACACACACACACACACACACACACACACGTGTTATGAAAACATGCCACAGTCTCTGTGGTGCATTACTTCATCACAGATGGACTGGTGGTCAGGGAAAGTGTGTGAAAAGTGAGGTTCAATACAAAACAACCAAAAAGATGCAAGGACATGCACAACTTAATGCCAGCTGAGGAAAATGGTGATTCTAAAAGCAGGCCTTGTCTGTCACGTGTCTCAGTCTACGCCTCATATATCATCAGTACGAAGGAAGAAGGGTGGGTGTTGCTCTGAAAGGCGGGCTGGGGAGAGAGGGGAGAGAGGGGGGAGCACAGAGCTGTAGCTGTCAACGCACAGAAGACAACATCAGTGGCGGAGTGGGGGGAGTCACAGCGAAGAGCGTCAGCCTCCTCTGGTCTGTGATGTCAGCACTGCTGCTAAAAATAGCCCAGGAGAGAACCACAGGGGGGAGTTACAGGGGTGAGACGAGGCATGCTGGATGAGAGTCAGGGTCCAGGTGGCAGCTACAGTGAGCAAGTGCCTTGAGGTAGGGGTGACACTGGAGATCATGTGCGTTCGGAAATGTGGTTTGTGATGTCAGAGCTGCGGCTAAAAATAACCCAGGTAGGATCCACTGACTTGTAAGGGTTGAGGCAAGGGAGGCTGGTTCGTGGAGGGAACGTGGAGGCGTGAGTAAATTTAGTCCAACGGAGTAAAAACATTCCAATTAACATCAGTCGCCGGACAGTGGAGCAGAGTGCGGTACAAAGACGCTCCCGAGGTGTTTGACTTTATTCACACCAATTTAACTGAGCTCTTTGTCGACTCTGATTCACTGAGCTTGAGAACAACACAGTGTGAGTGTGTGTGTGTGTGTGTGTGTGTGTGTGTGTGTGTGTGTGTGTGTGTGTGTCTGTCTCTCTGTATACACTTGTGTGCAGCTGAAACACAAAATACAAGGACAAGTGTTTTGTGTAAAAAATGATGTCTACTGTAATGTATTGGAAAACAATTAATATTCAAAAGTCCAAGATAAAGACTTTGGATAATAATATTAGAATTAGGTTTTGTTAGCTTATGTGAATGAGTTATAAGACTCAAGTATTATTGTGACTTTAAACTACAAATAATAGTGAAAATAATTATAAAATATCAAGATATAAAATATCACAACTGGCTGTTAACTTATGGAGCAGTTTGAGGTTTTTGTCACCTCGGGAAGGTGGGACGCAGTGAGGTGGCAGACTGTATGAAAGGATGCAACATAGTGAATGAGGTGACACAAGTGAACATGCTTCTCACCTCCTCTCTTGGAGGAGCGAGACGATCTTGAGGAGGTGGACCACTGCTTGGTGAGCACACCTCGTGGCTGCAGAGTTTCTCCCCCTGAGCTGACAACCACATCCTCTGCTTCAATGGAGCTGATCGCTTCTTTCACTTCCTGATCTTTGTCTGGAGACGGAGCCCCTCCATTGGCCTCGGTGGCCTCATCGGCCTGGCTGAACTGGGCCATCTTCCTGGCCAGGGCCAGCTGAGTTTCCAGCTCCAGCTCCCTGATGTCCTCCATGGTCAGACCGTACCACTCATCCTGCCAGCACCAGGCCTGCCGGTGGGCACGCACCATCACCTTTCTCAGTCCTAGAGAGTTATGATGGGAGATGTTACAGAAAATCCTAAAGTGATTAACCCACCAATTATAGTATAGTGTAAGGTAAAGTAAACTGTGACACATTAAATTAAAATGTCTTTGAACATCTGTGATCGTTTATTACTCACCAACATCATGAATGAAGCGCTCAATCTTCGACTGCATGCCCCAGTAGCGGAACTCCACCTTGCACAATTTGTAGGCACACATGATGGGGGTCTTCCCTGGGTTGTTGTTGTACTCCTCTATCCAATCGTCTTGCAGGGGACCCCTCTGGGTCTTGGCAGACTTGTAGAGCCGTGTGTCCTCCTCTGCTTTGTACTCGTGAGGGGGGATGGGGTCTGTCACTATGTCGATTGGGTCTGACAAGTACAATTCATATTCAGAAAACAGTGATTCAAACAGCCTGGTGTCTTGATTGTAGTGCACATGTTGTGCATGCTAGTCGGCAGGGTAGGCAAACTTGTATGGGCTTGTGTTTACAGGTGGGAAACTTTTATAATTTAATTTCTGTCTGGGAAACACCAACACAAAATTGATTGACTGATTCAAAATAATACAGTTGATGTTGTCACCAGGTCACAGCTCGGCTCATCACCGGCTCATCCACTTCTGAGCACCTTCATCTTCATCAAATGTGCACTCAACCAAAGCAAAATGGATGCAGTAACATTAAACTGCCACAAGTGGGCCTCACCTGCTGCTTATGTTTGAGTAAAAAGAGGACAGCTGTGAAGACACCATCTTTTAATATCCGTGTTTATGTTCAGAGTTAACACCAAAAGTTCTCACCGATTGTCCTCTGCCTCTTCTCTACTGCAGACATGTTAAAGACGTCAGCCTGGTTGCCTGTGTCGGGTTTGTAGTAGGTTTCAATGTCGATGGAGAACTTCTCAACAAAGGGACAGGTGTATCTGAAGGAGGAGAGGAAACCAAATTAAGAAACAGACTTGGAACAACTGTCATGCAGCAAGAGTCCAATATTGGTTGACATCTGAGTGGCTCGTGATCCAAACTATTTTATTGAAAGTGACAATACCCTCTCGCTGCTGAGGATAGAATATGTGCGAGCTGTACCCATCTGTTGCATCTGAGGCGTCTGGGAGCAAAGCTGTCAACGCTTTAATGGATGCATCAACAGGGGCGTGCATTCTATCAATATCCAGACACGACAGTCAGGGATGCATCCCTTTTCAGCACCTTCACGTCTGTGTGTTTGCCAGGCCCCTCGCAGACAAACAGACTGACACAAATGAGAACTGGGGCCATCGGCAGCTAACAGCCTGGGTGCAGTGTTGGCCAAATGCTGATCTGATGGTCTGCTGGCCGGAATATTCACAGTTTGATCTGAGGTCTTTATTTTCTTTTTTTTATTCCTTTTTATTGAGGGAAAGCAAAAGCAGGACTTTAGACAAGGCACAAACTCACACTCATTTAATTCTATATGGACTGCATACACTAAATATATTCATTTGAGTTTTCACATATCTTCAGGTGCAAGTTGATATCTTTTGTATTTAAATGTGTGTGCACCTACCAGCTGCTGTGTTTGCACACCACATTATCGAAATAACAAATTCAGAGTTTACACGTGGCCTCAGCAGAGTTTAATTTCCTCTACATTCCTACTCTGACAGGGTGCGGAGGTGGAGGTCACCCTCACCTGGTGCGGGTGTAAGGGTAGGCGTTCCAGGACTCCTCTTCAACTCTCAGCGCCGCTTTGGGCAAGATGGAGCGGAACCAGCTGGGAATGTGCATGCCAATGTGGTAGACCTTGTGGGTGTACTGGCCCGTCCCACCTGGTCCATCTGTGTAGGGCTTATTCTCAAGGATCTCCACCCCACTGCCTTCACCACAGCTCTCCTCTCTGCTTTTTTTCTGTGAGAAGAAGATTTAAAGTTGCAGTGAGTTGGTGAGGTGTTTATGTTTGCATAAAGTGTATAGCAGTATAGTACAAGTATAACATTTCCCCTTAATCTGAAACATGTATCTAAGAAGTAACTAAAACAAATGGACATGGTGCATTTTGCAAATAAAAATCTGAAGTGTTGGACGGTGTCAGTTGTTATAAGAGCAAACATACAGGCACAAATACAAATAGCTCCCTGAAAGCTCTATCAGCAGAGAATTGCAAATGAGGAAGCCCAAAAACCCGCTTGTGGAGCCACACCTTTCCCATATTTACATTCCAGGTGCACAGGGAAAGACAGGCAGGGCGGAGCCTGCAGAGGCAGCTCCAACAGCCAGGTGACTCTAAACAGGAATGTGTGGCATGGTATGAAAGCAATGAAACAGCAAACCTAGACAGTAGAGCATAGTCCAAGTGCTGACGATATTAAAACCACAGGGAGCAAGGGGCAAGGAACATGAACACCAGAGATTACTGACGTGTCATCTTTTCTGCCGTCGAGCAGTCTTTCCATATACACCTCAAAGTGAGTTTAACGCAGTATTTAGTGCAGCGGCAGGATAATAGGGAGACAGATTTCTCCTGTCAGTCCAGTGGGGGTGAGCGACAACGCAGGCGAGGCAGTGAATCAGTGGAGTGGAGGGAGGAGGAAGCCATGAAGCAGCCAGCACTCCGGACCTCATTACCTCTGACAGGTCATTCATTAGCCACCCGCTCGGCTCTCAACAGCACAGACAGGGCTCTGAAGACATAGCGCAGACGCCACAGCAGCCAGCAGACGAGACGGAGCAACACAGACGATGTAAATGTCAAGTTTAGATACACATACAAACAGTATAAACATGTCACCATGAAATCGACAAATAACGACTCAATCCAGATTTTATGCAATCGTGGGAAGGAAGGGTTCAACAAAAACACAATGCAGCATATATTTACATTTACATAGATCAGTTGACCTTTCAAGTAAAATGATTACAATAAGATAATTAGTGACAAGTATTATTATGTATGGAAGAAAAAATTGCTCCCCAGCAACTAGAATGGCACCCAGTAGAGCACATACAATCAGTAAGGTAGTCACCTTAAATTCAATCAAGCTTTACCAAATAGTTCTTACTAATAGTCACCTAAATGAGCCTGATTTTTTATATTAAGATCCATGAATTATTCTCTCAGAAATCAATGCTTTTTCTCACAATGTTAAAGAAAGATGGATCCAAATCAAAATGTTATGGGTTCTTCTAACCCATACTGCATCCGTCCACAAGGTTTCATGGAAAGGTATCTAGTTTTTGTGTAATCCTGCTAACTAACAGACAAACAAACAAACACAGATGAAAACTCAACTTCCTTGACACAGGTAATATTTTTATTGTAAAATATTATCATATCTGGATGTTAAGTGAGCAGTCCAGGTAAAATAAGCTTTGCTGTGTTTTGTGGTGGACTGTCCCTTTAATTAGCAGACAGGTGACTGCAGTCTGTCACAGGCAGCGTCCCTTCTCTTCCCCCTGCAGCAACAGATTATTCTCCCCAAGACTATTAAACACTGGCCAGGGCCTCAGCTGTTACGCTGGGGGTAAAAAAGGGGAAGTGGAGAAACAGATTATATCATTTGTGTACAGATGTAAGCTATATGCAAGGGGAACGGAGATGAAGAAATAGTTTTTTCAAGTGTGTCAACTGACTTCAGAGGTGAGGGAGGTTCACATTTATAACCTCAAGTCCTGCCCTACAATTTGGCCACATCGCACGCTGCCTCGCTTCCACTCACCTTTTCTTTAAACAGCCTCCAAACACCAAAAATAAAATCTGTCACAGTGAAAGCCCACTGTATGTGTTTAGAGCAGACAGCTCTGACAGGATGGGAGTCACATCCTGGGTTTTTTCTCTCACTGTCAACTTAGTAAGGAGCGTTTCCTGTTTGAGATGCTGCTTTTCGCCTGCACTCCACAGACACAGTCACTTCGTCAGAACACGATGGAAGTGTGCGAGTGAATGAGACACACTGAGATCCTACTCATATTTAATTTCTCACACATTCTGCATTGCGTGCAAAAGTGCAAATCCCTATGCAGCGATGATCAATTTACAAATAGCCATCAGATAAGACGCCAGAATAGTGAAGGGAGAGGAAGTGAGGGGGGAGAGATGAGGTCTTGCTTGCTGGGGTGCAGATTTGACCAGACTGTCCTAAGACCCTGGATTCGTCTGTGAGGCTTACATTGGGGATGGATTGCAGGTAGGCAGGTCGACGTGCTGCGGTTGCCCTGACAACATACAGCAATGAAGCAGGGGAATCTACAGACACCAGCAAAATCTTTGTTTCCTCTCAGCTCAGAATACATCTCTCTCTCTATCACTCTCTCTCGCTTTTCCTTCCACCCCCTCTCTCATTTTCTACCCCTCCCTCCCTCCTTCGCAGTCACTCTTTTTATTCTTCATTTCCTCTTTTTATTCACTCCCTCCCTCTCTCAGAACAAAATCCCAACCACCGGCACGCTGCTGATGTCATGTGTTGCCATAGCGACAGAAGCCTCACAGCAACTGTGGCTGTGCGGAGAGGGTGAGGTCAGGGGGAAAGGTAACTATGGGTCACTAATGTAAGAATTCCTCTCGCTGATGATTTGTTTACATGCTTGAGAGTGCGCACACGCAAAGTGATTCTTTCCAAAGACTGAGATGTTGTGCTATCTGTCTTCCAACATCACGTCAGGTTTTGCACAACGTCCTGTGTGACAAATTCTTACGCAGGGCATGCAGAGGATCTCAAAGCAAGGCAGATCAGAACAGATGCCATAGTGTGCACCGGAACCTGATTTAGTTAAGCACGTACCATGTATTAAAATGCAGCCCTTTGCTGCATGCCCTGTCTCTGTCCATCACAATAAAATAATAAAAACAATACTGTAGTAATGTGTTCCATATAATTAATAATTCTCCACAGTACAATGAAATGATCCAGCGTGCAGAGGTTTGGCACAGTGACTAGTTTGTGCCGTCTCGAAACGTCTGCTTGCTTTGGGGCATGTCCGCTGAGTCATGTTCCCAAACATCTTTCAGCTCAACCAGATTACCTCTCGTTTTCTACACCAGGGGGACAATACGAAGACAAACAGAACAAGAGACAAGTTAAGTCAACTGAGAAGTCTGAGAACGACACAACTCTTAACGTACTGTGCTGTACTCATCAATTATTATTCTCTTTGTGCAGACAGGACAAAGATTTTATAATGACAAATAACTACAGCTGAAGCTAGTAGAGAATGTTGGAAACACTTCGTGCCAAACTGTTTTTGTATTACTAAGATTTAAAAAAAGGAAAAGGAGACTGCACAGCTGTAGCGCTGTTAATCAGTGGGTGGTTTATTAAGGTTATTAATTTTAAGACAGGTTTGTCAACATACATGCTTATTAATTTTGGGTGTAAGATTAACAGTCGTGGGAGAGACCTCTCTCTGGGGAGGTCAACCGTTTGCAGGCATGCTGGGATTTCCTCAAGGTTTTAATTTTTAACCTTCCTCAATGGAGCTGCTTCCTGAGGCTACAGCTCAATTGTTACCTCCACCACGGAGGTTATGTTATTTGTTTGTTGGTCTATTATTAAGCAGCATTACACAAGAACTCCTGAACAGATTACCTCAAAAGTTAGTGGAAGGATGTGGTATGGGTCAGAGAAGAACTATTTTAATTTTGGTGTGGATCCAGATCAGAGAGCAGACTTTTTTCTTTCTCTTTCTTTAACATTGAGAGATAGGGCTTCTTTTTTTTTTTTTTTTTACATTTCAACAGATTTCTCAAAACTAAACTTGAAATCAACAATAAAGCTGAAAAACGGCCGATCTTGGAATGTTAAAAAAAGTGATGAAAAATCCCTGGATCAGCACTCAAATGTAATGGGTTCTTCCTAGACCCATACAGTATCCTTCCACCAAGTTCCGTGGTAAACCGTCCAGAAGTTTTTCCACCACATCACATAACCACAGCTCATATCCCCAGGAAACCTCTCTTGTCTCAACTTGTCTCAAATGATAAAAATTTAAACAGGGAAAATACAACTAAATGTCTAAAATAGATCTAAACAACAAGTACTTGAGGTCCGTGCCTCTCCTGTGCGCTGCTGCTCTCAGGGCACCTGGCAGTACCAGTGGATTAAATAAATCCTCCTTCATGTACATGTGCCTGAAGAGGAGAACACACATTGCCACATAGGATAATTAAAGCTCATTTCCGTTTAGCATCTGTAAACTATACATGAAACTATCAGACAGACAAAGCATCATGTTCATGTCCAATGTGAAGTGTGTGTCTGCACTGAGTTTCCAAAGAAAGCAATGTGCTCCCACCCTCCTCCTGAAGACGCAGGCAGCCTATGACGAATGGAAATAACCAGCTTCAGAGAGTTTAAATTGGATAATCTATCAGCGTACAAGCTCTCTTTGTTCCATTACTCCACCAGGGTCAGACACCGTGTGACCAGTCATTTCATAATTGGGCACGCTGAGATTGCAATCCAAATCCTGTGTTCATTTATCTCCTCTTTGACTGCTTGTTTTCAACCACCGGCTTCTGCGTCACCTGGCTGTTTTGGGGAAATTGGCGGGCGACGTGGTGAAGTTGTGACCTCACCTGGATCATATAGAGCTGGGCGATGCGGTACTCCTCCACACTCATTGGCATGGGGATGCGGTACTCCTTGATGAGCATCGTGAATCTTGGAGCAGGGGGGAAAGGGGGATGAGGCAGAAGACTGACAAGGGAAGGGAAAGGGAGAGAGGGAAGGGAGAGGGAGAGGGGACAGGAGAGACTCCGCGGCTTCTATACGAAACTCGTCAGACCACCAGCTGCAGTCCACATGGATGATTCCTGTGGGGGAAGAAGAGGGAGGAAACGTTAGGTACGTAAACTGTGAATATACTTAAAAATAAATACCGTCACTTATCCCATCCGCTGACGTTAGTTACAGTCAAAACATGATGTTGAGTCTGATGCTGGATCTCTAAAAATACTTGATTCAAACATGTCATTCAAGAGCAGAATCCAGGCTTCAATCAGCAACAAAATTCCTCATGAGCAAAGATAGCAGCACAGAGACTAATTTCAGAGGCGACAAGATTCCTGTATGTAACTCAAGGTAAACAGCTATTCTCGTGGCTCACAGTGTTATTCAGAATATTTGCTCAATGTAGGTACAACGTCTGGTCCGAGCCTTGGCATTGAGGACAAGCATTGCCGTCTTCTCCGTCCAGCAACAAAGATCCAAGTAAGGCACTTCCCAGGATAAACTTCTCTTCTTATACACAGGCCACAGCTCAGTGTGTGTGTGTCTGTGTGTGTGTGTGTGTGTGTGTGTGTGTGTGTGTGTGTGTGTGTGTGTGTGTGTGTGTGTGTGGGTTGGGTGGCGGGAGCCTACAGAGCACCCGTGCCTCGCCGGCGGTCCCTGCAGCCACCCCTGTCCCTCCAAACCCTTCAGCACTGTCACATGGGGGGCTCACTCAGCATAAGAGGGATTACAGTTGAGTGGGGGAGATTTACATAACATTGTAAGACACCCCCCCCCCATGTGTGCATGATCGAAGTTTCACAAATAGCGGTCTTATAATCACACGCAGCAATGTTTTCGCACCACTGGGCAGATGGGGGTAGGTGTGGGCTATACATACGCAACGTGTGGGTGGCGTGAGTTGCTCGAGTCTCTGCTTTGACCGCTGACAACTCTCCGAAGCAGATGCGAGTACAAAACAAAGATCATGACTGTACAGCACTGAGCTGTGGTGGAGTGGGAGTTTATCTAAATTAAATATCACAGGTGTCAGCTGAGGTGACACGTTCACTGAAGAGGAGTCAATAAGGAGAAGAGAGATTTCCACACCAGACAAAAGAACGCTTCTGTGGAAATAAGTGATGGCACGCACAAAGATGCACAATATTAAATGTTCCTATTTAAAGAGAAGTAACCTCAGTCCTTTAAGAGGAAAACAATTAACACTGTTACTGAATTGTAGGTTATGTTTTAATATATTTAGTAAACATGGATATGTAGCATCTTGTAGAAAAATACTCATTCCCATATGCTCACCATACGTCTGATGGAAGCAGTGGATCTTAGTCACAGAGCTAAGGAGGCTGCAGTGTACAGTATGTGTGAGGGAACAACAACACTGTCCTGGCACAGCCTGCGTTTGGCCGCCCAAATGTGACCACACTGCATTACATAACCCCGATTTTAGCTCAGTTCTGACCTATGGCAGCAACTGGACCTCCCTCTGGCACCTGGCCACTCTGTCTAATCACCCTAATCACAACAATAACTGCGTCCAGCGAACAAAGTCCAGCTTTGGTGAGGGTGCTGGTGTAACTTAAGGGGCGAGGTAACCCCGACAACTACCCAGTGAAGACACACCCACCTAATGTGTCTGACCCTAACCCTATCAACATCCGTCCTGAAAGATCTGATCACAAGAGTGTGACCACTTGTGATTGGATCTCACTTCCCCATTCAATATGAAAACACAGATGCTTCCAAACACACTGGGAGGATAGCATTGCCTTCAACACATTTCTTATCTTTATCTTATCTTAGAATATCTTTGCTTTGCGCAGAAAAAAACGATACATTGACAAAATCAGAGCAAAATGCAGCGTTTTGCTGAAAATAACCGCACACTTGGGAAATGCTGGGATAAAACTAGGCTAGCTGAGAGAAAAGCTTGTAGCTCAGGGGCTTGTGGATGCGAGGCCTCTGGCTATGAAAGGGGAAGGACATCCTGGTTGACAGTGCCGATAATAAACAGCTTCACAATCTCCTTGAATGACGGCACGATGTGGAAACAGTTTGAATGCGGGTTGCAACTGATGCGGCAACAAACTTTGTTTTTGAAATCTAATATTGGCCAGTGATTGTGTTCTGATTGGGAGTCCGTCTGCGTCTGAAGACAGACTTTCACTGGTCTGATTATGAGCCGGAGAATCATCAATAGCCCAGACAGCTGCCAAAGACACGGCTACCCGCATACAAGGAAGTGACACCAGGAATGTAAAGAGAGACAGGAAAAGCTCCAGCCAGCATAACGGAGCCCCAGCATTACTGTGTTCAGCAGCACGTGTCAGGAGCCTGCAGTGATGAGACCGCACACAGATCAGTTGAGATGCTGGTGTATGTGAAGTAACTATCAAGCAGGATTAGGACAAGTTTGCAATTTCAGCTGAAAAAGTTATCTGTATTGTTAATGAATCCGTTTATATGTCCGTTAAATTAAATGAATAAAGAAGCATGTTTAAAACTTCACAAAACCCAAGCTGGTGTATTCAAATAGTTTCTTGTCTGCCAGCAAATGCTTGGAATTTTTTCCCTCATATTAATCTTTTATCTATTTTTGATTTATTCTTTTTAAATGCTTCTTTGTTGTATTGTCCTCTGTTGCTTTCACAATAAGCCATGATGCCTTTCATATTTTATGTAAAGCACTTGCTTTGTCTTAATATAATTAATTCTCAGTTGATCTATTGATCAATCAATTTTTACTTGACTTTGCCTTTAGACAAAACGTTTTTTTTACAAATCAAATTTCTGTGGTTTAATTGAACAAAAATAAATTAGAGCATATGCACATCTATACATGTATATATACACAACTATTTGGCCTATGTCACAAAATATAATGAATGTATAACAGTTTATGTTTGGATTGATTAATAAGACTAATTTTGTTTAACTTTCCTTGCAGTGACTGACGACAAAAACATTTTTAAAAGAAAACTTTTGCCATGTTAGGTTTTATCTTCTGGTGGGAGAAACGGCCAAAGATGGATAAAACCAAACTGACATCCACAAAAATCTGTTACATATGTTCGTATCAACAGCATCAGCTTGTGGTTTTGGATACATAACAACATTATAGCACAACACACACATATTTATACATTATGGTTTAGATTGAGTATGAAATGTCCCCTTTGATGACACACTACAGATTAATAGGCCTGGGTCTTCCACAAATATCATTAGTTTGTCTCGTCTGCAGCTGTATTGCAGAATCAGAACTGCACTGAAATGCTGTAACTCTGGTTGAATCCTGAATCTTTTTCTCTCTGACTGATGCAGATGCTGTGCACACCAAAGGACCTGTAATGCACCATCCACCAGCACCCTCGAGAGAGAGTACTGGCATCATGCTTGACCCAGAAAAAAGCCCTCTCACACGCCGAGGTTAAAAATAGCCTGGTCACAATAATCCTAGCATACGCAAGCAGAGCGCTTGACGTTGTTTGTTCAGAGAATATGCTCATTCCCTTCTAAAAATACCATCTCTGCTCCCCTCTAGGACGTGACGCAATAGCAGCAAACGCCAATGCACAGCGCTCATCACAAAGCAGCCTCGATGTTCCTGCTCCTGCTCGTTTCCACAAAACTGAAGCAAACGATAGCTACAGGATTCTTTAAGCAGGACTGTGTTTTGCTCTTTTAACCTCTGCTTTCCTAATCTGTGAAATATGCAGCCAGTTGTGGCCGAACCGTGCACCCTTATCTGTGACGCTCTCAGAGGGTGTGATGAAACAGTCCCCCAGGAAGGAACATGACTCTTAAAATAACTGGTTATTCTTGTATAAATCTGTTTCAAAGCTGAATTAGTCAGAAGCAGTAGTAAATATTGTGGACACTCTTTCCATATAACATGATACGTGATACAGCAGCAGCCCCAAGGAGGATGCCTGCAAAAACAGCTACATCTGTGTGACAGCAAGAGCCAACATAAACAATCAAGCGCTCAAAGATGTGCACATCTGCTCACCTCTAAACAGGGATAAGTGTCTCGACTTAAACAGATGAAACCTGCTTACTCTCCACAGAGCAGAGGCTGGATTCTCTGTCACAGGCCGAGGGCTCTCGCTGCCACCTTCACATTAAATCTACCTTTTGCTCCGAGATCCGTTTTCCTTTGCCACCTCGGGCTGCTCTGTGCCACGATAATGGAAAGTGGCATCGCTAATTCTGTCTAAAGGAATAACAACATATCAGGCTGAAAGCTAACAGGTTGACCACAGGACAGGGAGCAACAGCTGGGTCTTGCTGTGGACACAAAGTAGAATACGGTTGGGTGGAGTCACTCAAAGGTTTTTTTCCCCAAAGGCCATAATGGTAGTGCTTCTTTAAATTTAGCCCTGTTTTCCAGAGCACCACTTTGAGGCGGAGTGACAGACGAGGTGATGAATCTCAAAGGGTGAGGGAGGGGAGGGAGGGTGACACGGGCAGGAGTTCCCTCATGGCTGACTCGAGGCAAGACCCTTAAAACACAAGTGGAAAAAGTTACCCCCCCCCCCCCCGCCGCATCGCCAAAATTACCATAGATCCGTTTCACACAGAGCTGACACTACGCGGAGACGACTTCAGCTATGACTACCGCTGCAAACACACACACACACACACACACTCAGCCTGTGACAAGGCGAACCCTTGATTGAGCTGATGGGTTTATCCAGCTATCCACTTAAAATGTCAAAGGGCTTTAGACAATGCTGTGCCATGTGACCGGAGTTTGCCATCCACCAAAGCAAACAAGCACACTGTGCAAATACGAGACTTTTCCGTCCCATTTTAGTATCTAATAAGGGAAAAATATGAAGCATCATCAGTCAGGGGTTTAACTATGATAAATATAAACTACTTGGTTCAAATGACTCAATACAACATTGATTTACAACCTACAAAACCTGCCCCCCCTTAGGGCTTAACGAAGATTGGGATGTACGCTTCTCCCTTCACTAACTTTTACTCCCATCTATAAATCTGTCTGTATTACAGTTTTAAAATGTACTAAGGGAGCATTTACTTATACTACATTTGCGATTGTGCAGGGCATTAATCAAAGAATTTTACCCTCAATAAAGATGTTTTTCTTAATCTCTAACCATTTGAAATGCTCCTCAGCAACATGGAGCTGTATACAGTAGCGTAGTTTGGGTGAGGCTGTCAAAGATGACAAAGATTGTGTGGCTTCAATAAGGCACCAAAGGGCTGAGCAAACATTTATCTTCCCTCCATTTAAAAACAGTGGTCAGGATTGTTTGCATGCTACACAACACGACCCATAGACAGGTGGAGGAGGAGCATGGGAAACATTCTGAATGCCTCATTATTTAGTCTTTAACACAGACTCCATTTAACTAAATTGAAAAACGAGAAGCATGGCACTCAGTAGAGCTCAACCCTTCGCCAAGGCCAAACAAGCCAGTTATGAAACCCCATTTTAAATTCACTTAATCCAGATTTTTATTTGGATCTGCAACTAAATTGCGCAAACTCAAATATCAATCGTTCAGGGGAAACATGCCTGATTTCTTTTATCATGATACCTGAATTATTCTATGAGAAATCAACGAAAATTATGAAAATGCAAATGTTCTCTCCTAAAGAAAGTGAAAAACATTCCTGGATCCACACTAAAACTCAATGGGTTCTTCCCTGACCCTTAAAGTATCGTTCCACCAAGCTTCCTGAAAATCTATTCAGTTATTTTTGCTTACTTCTTCTTACTAACAAACCAACCAATAACCAAACGGACAGGGGTGAAATCATACTTTCCCTAGCGAAAGTAAAGACAACCACAAAGGTATACTTCAACAGCAGTTAGCATTGACAGTAGCTGTGCCATATGCTGGCAGAGTTTAATCATGTAAAAATGCAAGAGAAAAATGTAGATCACAACTGTGGTGCCACATTTTGTGCCACATAATGTAAAAACAGTAAGGTCCATGCATGATGCGGCCTGGAACAAGGCCATCATCTGGGCCCATGCTCCTCCACAGGCTAAGGAGGTGGGATGCACAACCTGCCCTTGTTCTTTTACTCATCGACGAAGTACAAGGGGAAAGCTAAAAATATTTCACACCCTGTGAGCATCACATCCACTGCATTCCTCCTCCTTCTTCTCCTTGTCCTCTTCCTCCTACAGCAGTCCTGCAACTATAAGGCCTGCTTCTAAAAATGATCCTCGTCAACGTGGGGGAACGAAAAGAAGCACAGGCACGGCAGAGAATGTGCTGTCAAGAAGAAAGTAGAAGTTTGCTGAGAAGATTGGTGCAGAAAACTGCTCATCTTCAAGTAACTTCGAGTTTTAGTCCTGCATATAGACTAGGCAAGACATTCATATTTATGGCATAAGTTAAATCTAAGTATGTCACGACTAGACAAACTCAGTTATTTGCAGGTGAACACTTTACTGCACTGCTTGGAAATGTTGCTTGAAGCAAAACATGAATATAGAAGAAAGTCACCCCATGTAACATGTTACAGAACTTAGTCTTGACTATGACATTGATTGCCATGTAAAAATCCAATGGGACATTATAATGGGATTTAAAACATACACGTTTACAAAAAATTACTGAAGAATCAGAATACTCAAAATTAGATTCGATTATTGCTTATTCGGAGTATGATCAGACATTGCTGTTAACATGGCAGTGTGTTATTCAGACTATCGCGTAAATGAATTGGTTAAATGAAATATTAGTCTCCATGTATATGTACGTAATGTTTGAGAGAATTCCTCCTCACTCACCGCAGATCAGTGAACATCACCCAATCTGCAGCTCAGTGGAAAAGACGTGACGTTTGAATTGGATGCCCACACAGCACGTAATTAAAATTTGACAAAAATAAATCTGGTGCCCAGTGACTGCTGAGAACTTTAAGCTGCTTTAATGAGTGTTTTTTTATGCCACGGCGGAGCTCGTCAGCCCACCATTTTCCAAAACTAGCTCGTTACATACTAACTCCATCTCAAATCGACGCTTTGGTCTGAACACCAGTTAGATTACCTTATATCCAAATTACACTTGGATTAATTGGTTACGTGCCAAGGCTAAATGAGGATCTCCCCGTGCTGTCATTCTCTCAGAGCGCTCAGACGGCCTATATCAACTTCGCACAGAGCGATCTTATGTAACTCCGGCAGAAAGGGAAAGCATAGCTACCATCGCATTGTGACCACAAAGCAGGGAATGCTTGTGCGGACTTAGACATTCTCTCTCTAACATCTCCATCAGTCCCTCCCTCTATGTACATTATCAGTCTCGGGTTTCAGAATGACAGCCAGTCTGTAATAAGTCAAAGGAGTTTAGATTAGATATTTGATAAGATAAGAAATGATTGAATGTAAAGTTAGTACAGTCAATCTAACTTTTGTTATTGGCGTGATGCTTTTCCATCATCTGGAAACTTTAAGTGTAAAATGTTTATAGAACAGTGGTAAAAAACACCTACCTACAACCCCCCTTACACGCACACACACACCCGTCAATTAGCACGCTAACATTATGTGAGATAGACACATAAAGTCCCTTTAATCTCATTGCACAACAAGATGATTTTCAGAATTCATGAGCCATGTTCAACCCAGAAATGTAGATTATTATAAATTTGACAGTGAATGTGATTTTAAAACCATCAACCATCAAACAATTAGATAATAAAATCTAATTTAAGTGTGCAATGTACCTATAAGGATTGGTTAAATGTGATAATTAATACTTTATAAGTTCTGACAGCAAACAGCTTGACACAAAATAAAAAAATGTGTAGTAGCCTAAAATGTTTGCCATTATACATTTTAATGAAAGCGTGGCATAAAATCAAAAAGTAAATGCAAACACGAACCCTTTTGTGCCCTTTCTATATTTAGTTTCCCCACATAATAAAAAACGTCAGCAGCACTCCAATAACAAGTAATGGAACTTTTTTTAAATAACTACGTCGAAGAAGAGAAATGAAATGGATTAAACTCTAGAAATCTTGTGAAGAAAAATATTTTGCCTGAGGCCAAAATGTATTCCCTTTTCTGCCCCTTTATCCTCTCCATCATTGCTTGAAAGGGGGTTACCATGGAGACACAGAGGGCCGTCTCCTCATTGGTTTGCAGAGATGAAGTCAGAGTGACGAGGAAAGTAGAGACCAGTAGCTGTTGGGGCTGATACTTTTTCTCCCGTTTCTCCTGTCTCCACTTTCACTTCTCTCTGTTCTTTCCCCCACCGAGGCCAATTTGCACCAAACTCAGGTTTCTGTCTTCTGGCTATGGCAGCAACGCTTACTGCTTCTACCGTCAACCTAAATATAATATGCTATTGTGTGATACATGCAGATGACAGTTCTCCTTATGACACAATGCAGGGCTAAAATAAGTGGCGGGAGTGACGTAGATTAAGACATAAGTCTTAACACAGCTATGTGGGTTTCACAGATCTAAAACGCTGGTTTAATGCTTATATTGTACTTCCATTTAAAATGGCAAGATTTTTAAAACCTGCATCACTCTGAGGACTGCTCTGTGCCATGTGTAATTATGATGCAAGTTCACTCAATACAGTTTAATATTACCTCAGTAGATGACTAATAGCTCAGACTCAGATATAACAGTCACAAAGAAGAATGAGCAATCGATATTCAGTTCATTGAAACCTTGGGAAAAAATTATTCTTCATGCCCAAGTTTTCTCATTCTCAAGAAGCTGAGAGAAAAATGGATCTGAAAACTTTGGTGTAACACACATTTTTGTCATTAAGATCCAAGAAATATTCCCTGGGGAAACTGTAAAAATGTTCTGGATCTGCCCCCTGGTACTGCATCCCCATCAAGTCCCTGGTAGTTTAGTGTAATTGTGCCAACAAACAAAAGGACAGGGATGCAAACATAAGGTAATGAGAAAGTAGTGGGAAAGTGAAGTTTAAATGATGTTTAATCTGTGTATTTATTACACGGATAACGGTGGTATAAACCCTTCACAACTACAGTAATATAAGACTTAACTCTTGTTTAACTGACAGCAAACCAATACATTTGTAAAAGAAAACATGAAACATGACTCTGGCCTTAACACAACAACCTCCACAGAGTCTCAGCTCAACAGGTCAAGGACACCGTGGATCCAAGCCAACCATCAATGATAAGAAAGCTGCTCATAAAAAGAAGCAGAGGCCATCCATCTGCCCTTTGATGAAATACCTCAAACCCTCTTGTGCAGCACGAATAATGCAGGCTTCCCAAAAGTGTTGTACCCAGTGACCGAAGACAGAAGCCGTCTCTCATGCTGACCATAAAAGGCCATTTTCAAAGATGCTCACGGTCCTACGACTTTTGGCGAACATTTCAACCGGTTCTGAGGTCAGATTTCCAGCTCTGTGGAAAACAAGGCTTTACTGCACTGAGGATTTTCTCCATCAGAGACTATATAAACCAGACAGACTAAATGAGTCTACTCAGACATTTCTCTCACACAGACGCACCAAGCTGAATGGAGACGTGGTGCTTTGTCTGGCAAATGGAAGCAAAGAATGGGCAGAATACAGGGAGACTCAACAATTAAAGGTTGTAAACCAGGAGGGAAAAAAGGGAAAAAGGTGAGGGGGCAGCAACGAGGGGGGGTGTAGGGTCTGAAGGAGTCTATTTTTAGTCTCTGAGAAACCAGGTGTCTGTGGCCAGTAGAAAAGAAAAGGGGAGCGTGGGTAAAGTGACATGAAGCAGCGCTGTCACTTTCATTTTAAATGATCCATGTGAGTCAGAGAGCGCTGCAACGGCTGTTGGGGAGGTATAACAGTCAATACGGACACAAAACACAAGAGGAATGAATTCAGCGCTGTGGGGGTGAACGAAAAAATATCAAATAAAATGTGATTTATCACGATGATTTATGTTGACACACTGAAAAATGGGAAGGAAGACGTCCACTAACCAGACCTTTGTCCAGTGATGGGCTGGTGCAAGCAGCATTTATGAGTATGCTCGTTACAGATTAGATTATTAGTTATGCATTCGACCAATCATGATTCAGTCTCGGCTAAAAAAAATCCTGTTTTTATAGCATCAATATAAAGAAAATGTAGCATTAGTGCAACTATCAGCGTGATAAGAATTAGCTACAATGACAGAAACCACCTTTGAGAAAAATTTATTTAAGGTGTGCTTTTGCTTTTTGGTCAATCAGGATGTTTTGGCTTTACTTTTATGGGGCAAAATAAAAGTATATATATATATATATATACACACATTTATATGAATGCCAGTGTAGGAACATCTGCAGTGATGTGCCAACAGCTGGCTCGTCTGGGATGCGTGGGGACACGTTGTGCTGCTGTGGTTCCTGTTGACAGCTCAACACCAATATTAGCATCCAGGGAGCTTAGGTGGGAGGGCGGGTTCGAGAAGGAAGGACTTGACAGAGACCAAGAAAACACAATGTTCATTCAGTGCTTGGCTCGCACTCAGGTGTATGATGGGGGCTGGTTTGTTAATGCTGTCATGGTGCGGGATAAAACAATAAATATAAATAAAAAAAGAGACCTATGAGACCTTCAGATAACAATCCAGCTGGCAATACATCCCTATTCTCCCCTAAGATGAGATGGTAAATTGTAAAAAAAATAAAAAAATAAATATATTTTTTGCATCACTTTTAAATAATGATAAACTAAAACATAAGATTGGAAAATTATACTCTTAATTTCAAAATGCTGGTGTGTAAAACAGATGATGCTTTTTTTTTGCTTTTACACCAGGTTCCGTGTCACCATCTTCTTTTCCCCACTGTTTCCCAAAAGATTCGGAGAACCTGTTGTTGTGTCAAATAAGCCCGAGTGTGGGTGTAGTGCAGTGAATAAACAAACAGGAAGTGGTGTTCCTCATCCACTCATCATAATCCAATTTTCAAAGCAGACGTTGGGCTGATCACGACAACGTTTCAGCAGAGCACTGGACACCCAGACAATTCACATGCGTGGAAAATTCCAGCATAAAAATAGTCACATATATTATCACCTTCACAGACTGTTCTGAGACATATTTGAATTTCAGGAGAAACAAATGTTTAATCATCCTTAAAACCAGTCGGTCGCATTATTTTGATCTGACCAAACAACCTTCAGCAACTGTTTGCCAAGTTTACCTCAAGGTACTTCCTGTTCAACCACTGCATACAAACAAGTTAACAAGCCTGTCTGACAGACAAGCAACGAAGACCAGAGGATATTAGATAAAGCTCCTTTGTTTTCGAATAAACATTTTAAAATGGTCAGAAAACGCACCCATCACTTCCTGAATTCCCTGAGGTGCTGTCAGTGCCTATAAGAATAAGTCTTGATTGACTGTCAAAGAAATGACTCAAACATGACATGAGTCTTTGTACCCCAGAGTTATCAGCTGTGGGAAAACATCTTTACACTACATGACGGACTCATTGCATATCCTGTTTAGTATGTTTCTTCAGGCTCATGTAACAATCTCCACATTACACTACAAACATGTATAAACAGTCCATTTAATTGACTTTTCTAATATCTTGATGAAGGAACATATGAGCACTTCACCCTTTATGAGAAATGAACCTCAGAGAGATTATGAGGTACAAGACACAGAATTTTCCACAGACTAGAAGAAACAAAGTGAGGAATCTTAGTTGGCCACATGTTACATATGTATTTATCTCTATCATGTCCATTCAAGTTATTCTTATTTTATTCTTATTCTACTACTGCACATTATTTTGTAAATGTAATTAAATTACAACAAAAAACAAATGTTTTCATCTGTCTGTATGTTTTTTTATCTGTTATTTAGCAGCATTACACAAAAACTACTGGGCAGTATGTATATGGGTTAGGGAAAAGCCCATTAGATCTTGGTGTGGATCTGCACCAGTTGGTGGATACAGAATTTAAAAAAAAAAGTTTTTACCAATTTTTCTGGGTATAATTCATGGATCTGGATAAATAAATAAAAAACAGACGCATATTTAGGGTAGTTTATGAAATTGGTGTGGGTTGATTGACTTTAAGGGGACTGCTGGTCAGAGGTATGTGCTGTTCTGGGTGCCATAATAGATATTACTACTGGCTGTCTTTATTACTTCATCTTATTACTTACCTAACTACCTTTCTGTATTGAATGAATGGTGCGACAAATAACACCTTGAATCATGAATCTATTATAAAACTTGGCACTCAGTAGAGCACATACCATATGAAACTATGTTTAAATTCAGTAGATCTGGAAATTGTATTTGGGTCTGTGCCACATTGCACACACTCATAGATCATTTACCACACTCATGTCAATCTTTCCAGAATCTTTTTCGTAATCTTGCATATTCCTTCAAACTAAACTACAAACAAAGAATGAAAAAAAAACCTCTTTGGTAGGGGTAAAAAGGAAAATCAGCTGTATAGCTGCTCCATCTGTGATACTACCTGCTGCATCTTAGTAACTAGTCTTTTAGATGTCTCATTTTACTGTGTTTGTACCATACGTTTTTTCTGCTCTTCCTGTGCCACTGCTCTCATCTGATCTTCAAATGTTACAGAAGTGGAACCAAAAGATGCGGTGAGCTGCCGAGTGTGTCATGCAAACTTCAAGCTGACGGGAAGTGAGACTTTTTTTTCTTTCCCTGCCAATGGCTGTATAGCCATTTGTATTCTTGACAGTGATAGGATTATTGAACAAGTAAGTCAACATGATGATTGTAATAGGAACACAGACCTGCCACATGTAAGATTTAAAAAAAAAGAAGATCCAACACAGTGCTATGAATACTCAAACAAGGCTGGTACACTCAGAGCTACAGGCTCCTCTGTCAGAGATTTTCCACTCCACAGTCACTCAGACATACAGCATATATTTACATATTCTCACAGTGTTTTCCCTCTGACCATCAGCGGGTTGTGAGGCACTCCTGCAACTGTAGAACATCAGAGTGATGGATATTTTTAGCCTTAGAGAGGCCCGTGTTACATGAATGAGCAAACATTCCCTCAGTATCTGAATGAAGTTATTATTCCTATTTATCAAATAGGTCATCAAAAGGCAGTTTTTTTAAAACAGCACCAGATATGCTTTTATTCATAAAATACAACTTGTGCTCAGTGAGCGAGAGAAAAATAACCATCGACCAATTCATAATCACCTGCACTCTGTAGTGTGACACTGTGTGTGGTGTATTAGATTCAACAGGGGCACCTGAGACATGAAGAGCTATCAGGTTTCAGCCTCTCAACTACTGTCTCCTTCAAAGATTCCGTGCATTGTCATGGATGCAACAAAACATTATCAAACTAAACCGGACAAACGTGCTGCTGCTGCTCTGCGTGAATATTTTAACAGATGTGTATGTGTATCAGTTGATGACTGGCAAAAAAATGATTTCATTGTGTGGTGCAGCGCATGTGACTCTATGGTATTTTTCTTTTTTGTTTTAAAACAAAACAACCCCTGAACTAAGAAACTGCAACAGGAAAGTACATAGTGGCAATAAATCTCAGAAAATAAAAGTGCAGTTCGATTTTCCAAGAAAAAACTCATTATATGTATAGTTACTGAATATTTGAAATCTAGTAAAATTACTTGGTTACTAGTGAGAACTTTTCTGAGGGGGTGATATTATCAATTAATTCAAATAAAATAATGTAAATTAATTCAACTTCAATGTAGTCTAAACCAGTTTAAAGTAAATCTTCTTATAGGCAACATAATGCTGTAAGTTCATTTTCATTTAAAATATAGCATAACACCAAGGACCAACACTTCCCTTTGATTTAATCAAGCTGCACCAAATTTCACACACTCAAAGATATCAGTTAATATGCCAGATTTTTATTTAACCAAGATCCATATTTTATTCAAAGAAAAATGGTTGAAAATGTAAAAAAAAGTGGTAATCTGCTCTAAAAGAACTACTTAACTCAAACCCTTTCAGATCTCATGTCAAACAAATAAACAGGTCATGCTAAAGCTGCCAGTCTTCATTTCCAAGAAATCATTTTTACAATATTTGTATTTGAAATCTAGTGAAATGAATTGGTTACAAAGGTTAAAACCTCTCAAATCATCAAATCTAATTCAACATTAGCACAATCTCAACCAGTTTGATTTAAATTTCTTTAAACAGAAGCTAAAGAATTAAAAGAGGCTAATGCTGCCAATGAAGAGTGATTAGACATGTTGTTTTGTTAAATCTGTTCAACAGCATGGCACAGCCCCAGTGTCTGCACTCGCACACTTGTAAACATACTCAGAGTATATTTATATACATAAGGATAAGGCAGAATGTGAAATCAGTGAAACTTGTTGTGAACTCAAGACTTTTCCAGCCCTATATGCACCTTTCTGAATGTCTGCAATGCTACAGAACCTGCTTGAGGCAAGAACCCACAATTCATAGCGGTAAGAACCAGAATGAAACATAAATCATGAAGGAATATGGACAGACACATCACGGCAAAACAATCTGTGTAGGTACATGCGAGTTCATACTCATTGTTGCCAAATTAACTGTGGTATAGTTTGCCAATGAACACAAAATGTAATGAAACAGGGTTATAAGTCCACCTCCTTATGGTGCACTGATGTACTCACACATTTTCAATGTGCAAATAGGTGATGTCAACTAAACTCTGACAGCCCAGTTAATGAAGGACATTGGGACTGAGGCCAAGTGTGAACTATCAACTTTGTTTAAAAAATAATTAACTATTAGAGATGTTGCAAATACCAGCACTAGAAATGCCTCCGATACTGCTAAAAATACCAGGTCGGGCATCAGCGAGTACAACCTGAGCCAGACCATACAACAATGATAGCAATCACTTTCATACAGGGTTAGTAGCATACAGCTGTTGAAATATGTTCTAAAAGTGGTTTTATTGCACTAGTATCATATTGGTACTCTGTATCTGCCTAGGTGTCCGAATTGAAAACTGTAGAAATAAACTATTCAAAGACAATTAAGAGAAACAGATTCTGCCAAAGGTTAAAGTCACTAATGGGATTTTTAAATTTGGATTAGCAGCACAGTCCTGTCCATGTACCATATTTTTGTGAGTTTGCTTCAGAAATACGGTGAGACCAATATCTCGAGGAGCTGCCCTTGTATGTTCAAGGTCATAACAGGTGTGACTGGTAAAGAAGTCAGCACGTCCTTCCACAAGCAACATTTGAATTACCGGTCATCAGAGACAATGCCATAATCAATGGCCTTCACTTTCAAGCAGTCTGCCCTTAATTGTCGGAGCAGCACTTACAGGAAGTGAGTGAAGAACAAGCCGCAGCGGAGGAAGGGTGTTTATGTTGTAGCTCCTCGTGACACAAATGAATGGCATGAAAGTATATCCTGAGAACCGAGAGCTTTTGTCAGCTGATCATTAGTCTCAGTTTAAAAAAAAAAAAGGAGGAACACACTTCTAAAAGTAAAAACTAAAAGTGACTCAGAAGGGAACAAAAATAGAAAAATTCATGTTGCCCAAAATCCAGCTCAGGAAAGAACACATAATCTATTTTTTGCAAACTGCTCTTGCAATGAACTTTACCTTACCAGTTCCTGTTTTCATGCTACTATATAATTGTCAAAGCCAAGATCACAAAGCGGCTGATGCTGAGTGGATTACACAATCCAGACAACCGTTACGGCGTACAGGAGGCAGCACGCAAGTTTTAACATGTCAAAAAGAAACTGCACCTCGTGTGTATTGCTATAGTACCTTTCAGGCCCAGAAACAACACGATTAAACTTTTTTCCTCAGAAGTATTCTGCATTTCATGCAGGCTGGAACTTGTTCTTATTGAAGGCTGGCTGGTGATCAATAGCACAGACAGATCTAAAAAAACTCTCCTCAGGTTTTTAAAGACAAACTTCCCTGTTGAAAATAAAGCATGGGGTCACAACAGCCCTTGTACAACAGCCATCATCTGGGCGGCACTGATCCGATACAGCACAGCCTCAATGACTCACCCACCCAGGCCCCGCTGAGTCAAGAGGAATGACTTGATGCTGAAACTCATAAAGTCACACTGAAACAGAACCTTGCCTATAGGAGAAACAAACACAAGCTTGTGACATGCAGGTTGGGCAATAAACCACTTATCGGTAATTGTCGCAATATATTTTTTATCAGTGGCAATATAACAAAAGTTCAACAGATATAAGTGAGGAGGTATAACACTCAACCGATCAACCTCGGATTTGTAAAATGCTTTGTCAAAAAGACAAATTTAAAACCATAACCCTCACTTAGGAGAAAAAAATCTGTCATAGAACTTAACAGAAATAGTCATTTGACATTCATTGTGGTTATTGATATGTGTTGTGTGTGAAATTTTGTATCTTGATATTATTTTGAGCCATATCGTCCAGTCCTAGACTGCATCCTACACCTGGGCTCTTCCTCTTAGTCCTCCTGCTTGAAGTGAAAATCATATTAAACATGCAGCAGGGTGCCTGCACCTGGATAACACTAGGAGGTTCAAGATAATCATGCACCAACAGGGCAACGACATGAAGCATGAAAAAAATTCCACCTGTGATTCCTGCAATTGCAGCTAATAGGAGGCTGTGCGTGATAACATCAGAAGAGCGTAGGGTCGGGATAAGAGAGAGGAGCTTTTCATCAGCTGTAACAAGCATGTCTGTGTCAGTGTGACAGCAACAGGGCCACAGCATGAGAGCATGAACAACATGTAGATATACTTCAGAGCGACAACAGAGCCAGCCCTCCCAACAAGACAACTGAGATGTCACGCAGCCACCAGGGGCCCCCTAAAGTCATTTGCTTTGACAAGTGAAAGAATGTAATGATTTATATTACATGTACTGTATGTGCAACAATAAGGCTAAATCTATTTAAAGATGTTCCAGAGAAATTGACCTTGTGAATGTTTTAATTATAATAAGTAAAGCTGCTTTCAGACACGCACTGAGCTGTAGAGAATCTCCGGTCGTTCTCGAGAGGAGCTGTATGTGAGAACGCAAACCTCAGAGTGAGAGCCTCCGCAATTTTGTCTGCACAAGTTTCTCCGCCCAGCCCCCTTGCAAAAACTCAGGAGAATGTCCGAATGAGCCCATGTGAGGAAACAGCAGGATATCCTGTGCAGGATTAATCATGACAGATCCACGAATGCAAAAAACACAAAGAAAAGAAATATCTCAGGATGAAAATGTGGAAGGCAAAGATGTCTAAAAGCTTTTGGGCCGATGTCGATGTGCTGTGGAATTATTACATTACATCCCTCGCCTCTCGCCGCTATATGAATACCAACCATTTACCATTTACTCCTCACCTGAACACGCCCAGTGTGCAGACAATCTCCCGGGGTGTCGTTCATGAGTAGAACGCAAACCCAAGAACGTCCAGCACCAATCCTGCGCCATAGGTGCCTATGCACTATGTACAGGGCCGAGCATTCATAGTTGTATGTAGGTGTGTGTGAGACGCTCAGCAATTACACTGCTGAAAGGTTAGTGGTGGTAGAGTTTCTATGCTGGTGTTGGGCGTCTGCCGGTTTCTGGTCGGCTTAATAACAAATTCTCTGGCGTCTCTGTTTACTTCAGAACAACGGCGAGCGTTTCTAAGTGGATCGTGTTGGAGTCGGAGCTGATAAAATGCAATTACTTTTTTTTAAAGAACTGAAATGAAGAAAATGAAGATGTCGTCTGAGTTCATTCCTTCAACTGAATTCAAAAATGGTGGCGGGTCTGCTGGAGATACGGCGCTACCAAGCGGACCAATCACAGCTCTTACTGTCTGCACTGGCTCGACTCATAGTGAAGTTTATGTGCAGGTGCACGTCAGGGTACGAGGTAGGGTTACGAATGAATTATGAGTTTGGCTCAAGGGGGTCATAGAACCTGGTTTATCCAGGGCCCCCAAACTTATCCTGCTTATGGCCCCCAAATGTCCAGGCCCGGCCCTGGAGGAAGGCAAAGTTCTAGCTGTGGTGTTGACAGATGGTGAAACGGTTCCTTCACTAAACGTGGCGGTGCATGCTCGGGAGTGGATGATGATGATAAAACAAAATGAACTGGAGTAAACCCACCGTCAGTTAGTTACCTAGCAACACGGCAGCAGCACGGTAAAGACGGACTGATGGCTCCCGGTGCTCATCACATACCTGGACCTGACGCACGCCGATGAAGCTTCCCCGGGCTCCAGCAGCTCACTCCGGCTCAGAGTCACAGTTCAACGGTCGCTCTCTGCTCTCTCTGCGGGTCACTGCTCTCACCAGCACCGTGTGTGAGTGTGTGTGTGTGTGTGTGTGTGTGTGAAGGGGGGGTTGAGTTGTTTTCTTCAGCTCCAAGCAGCCGCCGACTCGAGCTGTGGAAGCGATGCCATCACTGACACGAACACGTCTGAAGTCAGCCGCTGGTTTCCGTCTCTCGGCCGTTGAGTGCGTGTGAGTGTGCGTGTGTGTGAGGGTGTGTGCGTGTGGCCCGTCAGCAGGGGAAGGGGCGCGGGTACGACATGTAAAGATGACGCGTAGACAAACATCATCAGCCCCGGAATGTTTGGGTTCTCTCTCCGCGGGCTTTCAGCCGCCGTTCCTGGGCGCGTTGACTGAATCTGGCGACATCCTCGCGCCGGAGAAGCGCACGCTGGGTTTCCTCAAGCGACAGAAAAGGCCAGAGTAGCTATGGAAACGTCAAAATGTCCTTGAATATTTCCGGGCTGCCTCTTCCAGGAGTTGGCGGCTGGCGGCTCGTCCTGTGGCGGCGGCGGCGAGGAGGAGGAGGAGGAGGTGGGGGGTCCGTGAGCTCAGCCCAGCAGCAGCGGTCGCCTCCGTCCAGAGAACCGGGAAGAAGAGCGAGGGGCGGACGGATGAAGACGACTCGCCATCGTTAAGTTGTGTCTCTTCAAGTCTGCGCCGCTGCGAGACTCCACAGTGGTTTCAGACGGACATCTGCCGAGAGAGCACCAGCCACACCAGGCTTCCGGTGCGGGCTTCAAAATAAAAGTGGGAGCGGACCGGCTGTCATCAGTGTATACCTCCACTAGAGGAACATTTAAAGGTACAGTGTGTAGAATTTACTGATCTCTAGTGTTGCAGCTGAACACCTCTCACCTCACCCTCTTCTTCCAAACATGAAAAAGAACCTGTGGTAGCTTCAGTTGTCATGAAAACTCAAAAGGTGTTTAGTTTGTCCAGTCTGGACTAATGTAAAAAACATGGCGGCCTCCGCAGAGAGGACCCCCTCGATGTAAATATAAAGTATTTAAATATAAAGGGCCTTTTCTAGGGAAAAGAAAACTACAATTCATACAATTTAGATGAAACAAACTAGTGGAAACATCATGAGGATTATTCTACATGCCAATAAATCCCTTTCACCTAAATCTTACACACTGGACCTTTAATTAACGAGATCCACATTAGATGTTAGTGACAAAACTTATACCAAAAGAAGGGTAGATAGACACATAAGTAAATAAATAATAATAAGATATAATTAATAATTATATCATATTAAATATAAATATATATATGTATATATCATTTATCATGGCAGCATTATGAAAGCCATATGGCCCACTCAGTTGGTCAGACATCATTACCTCATCATTTTGAACTAATCCCTGTCCCCTTATTGAACATAGGACAAGATGGAGAATATGTCTTGTATGTTCCACCGTATTAATTAATGCCTACCACTTGTTATTATGATTATAATAATGATAATACTAGTTTACTAAGGAATAGAGGTAATGATCTACTGAGCCACATGGATGTCTCCCTTACAAGCCAGTAGTAGTAGTCAGATTTACCTTTAGCCTCAGTGTACCCTGATTGATCACAAGGCCCAAACACTTGACGACGATAAGGTACACATCTGAAGTTATGTCCCTAACATCCGCTAACATCTACTTGTAGTTGCTCACTTAAATTGTGCAGAAGACATTCAAACGTACAAGAGATATTCAACATCCTGTCCTATGTTGTAAAATAAGTTAAGAGATAATAAATTGACTCTCCCACAACCGACAAAAGGATAAGCTGTCTAGATAATAGATGAATGGGTGGTTTTAATTGCTCATTAGATAAAAAAAAAAAATGAGTGAAAACGTCATGAGTGACAGCTGAGACTGGCTTGAGATTGGTCGAGCTCCATCCCCCGAATGTTTCTGTGCATAAGACATCATCAGCACAAAATGGCAGCGTCCATATCAGGGATATTTTGACTTCGCTTCTGGTAGCGGGATGATTATATACAGATCCCACAAGTCTCAAATAAAGAAAACATTTTGCTGTTTTTTTCAGAGCAGCACAATCAATCAGTAGTATTTGATTGTGAAGGACTGCTCCCTCGTTTTCCGGTTTTGTCTTTGTTTTGGGGGACTTGACGAAGCTCAGACCCGCACAGACATGCAGAGGAGTAGTTTCGACAGTGTGGCGCCTCCTGCTGGTGAAGGAGTATGTGATGTGCACTGGGATCATCACGTATCTCCGCAGACGTTGACATTGTAATAGCACGTAAAGTTCTAAATTACAGCCGCCACCGCCTCTCGTACGTCATCTCTACTGACTGCTGTGTTATTTATCTGCCATTCAGAGAGAGACGAGCCAACATTCAGCCATGTGCATATTTGAAATGTGCTTTGATATTGCACATTCACCTTCATCATGTAACTCAGGGACAAAGTGAATTAAATATTGTTCGCAGAATAGATGTCATAACTTACTGCATCAACTTTGACTGTACATTCTACATGTGTGTACAATGTGCACATATTTCTCATCAGGGCTTTTCACAACCTGCTCTGAAGATTTTCTAAGAACTTTGCAAAAAACAGGAAATCTGTTTCTTTTTGATCAAAATGTCCTCAACACTGTTTTTATAAATTCAATACCATCTCATCTTACCATTATATTGACACCATAAACAATGTATTTACATTTCTTTTAATAAAATGTTGTAAATACAACAACCATTGAAGTACTTGTCTCCTTTCCATAATTCACACAAACAGAGAGTATGGTATAGTTTTTGTAATTGTTCAACTATACATCTCATATAATATTTACTGCTGCCACACCTCAGATGAGTCTCTTTGAACAGTTCCCTTCTCTACACCAGGACTCACTTCCTTGTTGTGAACTTCACACCGCAGTGGGTCTGATGTCTCACCTCATGGCCACTGATCTAGATGTGAATACACCACAAAGTCATAAACTCTTGATTCTTGACAAACAGCCACCACCCACACTACAGCTGTGACCTCTTTCAAAATGTCACAACAGTTAAAGAAGGAAGAATAACACAGATACTTGAATTTACAATTTGAAGGACGTTGGAACATGGGGATTTTAGTTTTATACCACAAATGTATCAAACAGTTTGATCTGGACTGAAAGCAGGTTGAACATTACTGTAAAGGTTTGTCTTTTTTTTGCAACAACCACATGAGAATCACACTGTCAAGGTTACAATGTGCTAAAGGGAGGGTCTGTTTTAATGTGGACACTAAAGATAAAGTTCATGAAATTAGAAATGCACCTCCCCCCTCAACCGCAGTGACATCAGTGAGATGTCATCACAGGTCATCAGAGAGATTGTCTTTTCCCTGTGACCTACATCGTTTCCTGATTTACTATAATTATAGTCCACGTCAAGGGAGAGAAGAGGAAGCGTTACATAACACTCTGTTAATTATATCCATATGAAAAAATGTGTGAAACTAGTTTGCAATCAATGTATTTATAGCTTTGAATGAACATTAATACTTTTCCTTGAGTTAGTCGCACCTTTCCAGGCATCCTGCACTGATCCTGCAGAACCTACAACACAAAGATCTAATGTGGTGCGTGTGTTAACAGAGACTGTTGTGTAATGTGAATGTGTCATTTCATGGAGCGTGGAGGCTGTGCTCATCATGAGTTTGCAGGAATCGTAACTGATTTTAACCATAAACTTTAACATGGCTTTTAAAAGGACAAGTTTGCACGATAGAAAAAGTACAAACATGTCCCAAGAAACTCTGCGTATGATCAGAGAGTCCAAACAGTGTCAAATGCAGATTTGTACGTTGGTTGGTAAATAATAATGAAAATAATAAAATAGCATTGATATTGCACTCTTCTTAACAATGTTACAAAGTGCTTCACAAGAGGATAAAACAACAATGAAATCAAAATTAAAAAATTTATAAAAGTAAATAATTGAATTTCACCTATAGAGATGGAAGATTTTTATATGTTTCAGGAAGAGATTAAATACTTGCTTTGGTTTAAGGCTCTACTGGCTCCTCCTGTGATAATGAACAGAACAGAGCCATTGTTAATGTTAATGACTTTAAAATCCAACTATCATCCACTGCAGATAAACTGTGATCACCAGCATCAGTTACAACTACCAGCGTCACACATGAATACATTATATCCAGAGACTATGAATAGAGCTTTTTTATATGCACATCACAGGTTAGCAATACATAGAGCCACAGTGTAAAATCGGTTGAAATTGGAACATCATATAATTCTAGAAGGTTGTTGATACTATCATGCATCTGCTTTAACACGTGAACAAACAACATGATGAATGTAAAATCTACAGCAAGCAACAGAAAGGGCGTCTGCAGCAGGTTTCCTTTACAGCTGATGATAGTTCAGTACCATCACAGAGCTTCCAGAAAGTCGACTAGAAGGACCTGCTCACAGAACACTTTAGAAATCTGATCTTAAAACTACCAACTTCTATTTGAAATTGTTTGTATTACTAGTACTGTATTTTTACTTTACATTTTTGGGCCCAGTTATTTCAACTGTAATGTCTAGTAACTGAATTTAATTTGGCAATTAAAGGTCCAGTGTGTAAGATTCAGGTGAAAGGGAACTATTGGCAGAAATTTAATGTAGAATAATCCTTGTGATGTTTTCACTAGTTCATTTAATCTAAATTATTTGAATTATAGTTTTCTTTACCCCAGAAAAGGCCCTTTATATTTAAATACTTTATATTTACATCAAGGGGGTCCTCTCTACGGAGGTTGCCATGTTTTTTACATAAGTCCAGACTGAACAAACTAAACACCTTTTGAGTTTTTGTGACAATTCAAGGCTACCACAGGTTCTTTTTCATGTTTGGAAGGAGAGGGTGAGGTGAGAGGTGTTCAGCTGCAACATGTGATTTCAACACTAGATATCACTAAATTCTACACACTGAACATTTGAAGGTTGCAAAGTCATCTTTTTTACTTTGGATTTGAAAAATCTTGATCCCTCAAAATGTTCTAACACCCACTCAAGAAAGGATTTATTTTAATTTAATTTTGGAAATGTAATTTGACTAGATATTATTCTATATGAGGATCACCCACTGAAAGATTTATCAAGTATAAATAAAGGTTGTACAGCACCTGAGCATGTCCCTGCAATATAAGAGGTGTGTTTTCATAGATTTCATGTCCCTGCATTATTATATTTGTATTTTCATGGATTTCATGTACCTGCAGTATAATCTATTTTCCAACTTCCACACAGAATTACGTCTTTTATTGTGTTTGCCACAAGAAGCCTTTAAACAAAGTCAAACTTTAAACGTGGATCTTCAAATATTTGTAGAATTTAAAAACCTGCTATAGTTTGGTTCTGACACACGATGGCGGCAGAGTCGACCACAAAACTGCTATTTCGGCCACGAAGAAAACAGGCGGTGACTGATTGGCTGACACGACTGACGGGAGCGTAGAAGAAGACGTGACCGGAAAAAAAACAATAGCACGCTGATGTAACGAGACAGACTGAGAATATAACCACAGCAACTATTGTGTGGACATACGTCACCGGTGAGAAAGCTCATCTGTTTGATGACGTACAACCTGATGTAATGACGTTGGTCAGTCGCTCCGCTTGAAGCAAATGTCTCTTGTCCCGCTCATCACATCAGTGTCCAGACGGGTCCTATGGAGGAGGGGGTGTCCCGGTGTCTCCCTCCCTCTGAACCCGCTCCCTGGACTCCCATGTGTGTCTGCGGCCGGTAAAAAGGACCTGGTGGACCTGCCTGTCCTGGACGAAGACGAGCTGGAGGAGCAGTTCGTGAGAGGATCCGGACCCGGAGGACAGGCCACCAACAAGACCAGCAACTGTGTGGTGCTCAAACACGTCCCCACCGGGATCGTAGTGAAGGTACATCCAGTGGTCTCCTCAAACAAAGGCCCTGACATTTAAATACTTTATATTTACATCTGGAGGGGGTCCTCTCTACGGAGGCCGCCATGTTTTTTACAGTAGCCCAGACTGGACAATCTAAACACCTTTTGAGTTTTTATGACAACTGAAGGCTTCCACGGGTTCTCTGTCATGTTCACGAGATGTCTCTCAATTCTACACACTGAAACTTTAAAGGGGATATGTATATCACACATGTGTATAGTAATAATAATGTGCCCAGCCCCTGGTCTAGCACTATAGTCTGGCCCAGGTGTGAGTTTTGTGACAATCAAAGATATGTGATTTACTATGTTTATTTATTGTTTTTGTACTATGTCCCCCTCAGTGTCATCAAACCAGATCTGTGGAAATAAATCGAAAGCGTGCCCGTGGAATCATGAGAGAGAAACTTGATGTTGCATATAAAGGAGAACTGAGTGAAGTGCTTGTTAAGAAGAAGGAGTTTGTGCTAAAGAAACAAGAGAAGAAGAAGAAAGCACATGAGAATCTGGAGAGGAAAAGACTGTTTAAAGAAGCGCTGGTTACAGAATCCACACAAGAGTAAAATATTTATTTGTAGAATTTAAGAAGACACGAGTATGTGAATGTATCAATATATTTTATGGCTGTAAAGAGTAAATAGTAAATCCAATCAAATAAGCCATTTGTTTTTAGCATCTTTCATGCAAAGCCAAGGATGGAGAATAAAAAAATAAAAAGTTGCTTAAAAATAAGTTGGTGATGTGTAGTGCATATTTTGATACTTTTTCTCTTTTGAAGTATGTTTACCACACGAATATTAAGGGTATGTGCTTAAGGTACAGTGTACAGCATTTACGTTTAGGTGTGGTTTGATTTAGATTAACATTCAATTTCATTTCATCAAGTCTCCTGATAGGTTTTTAAAGTGATCTGCTGAAAATAAAAAAGCTGCAGGATTCAGATAACAACTATTATTTTTACGATATGAACTCTTGCTGCTATCATAATAACATCTTTACATCCATAATTATCACTCTTACTGATTTCATTATACTAGTCTGTCAGAGTTGAAACCTGATGGAGCACATCTGTTCCGGGTGTCTCTCTCCCCACTATTCAAATGGGACATGGAAACTTGAAGCCTGTATTGCAAATATACTGATAACATACATTCAGGGATGTAGGAGACTTCTTGTATCCGGTTAAATTTGAAATCAACCATTGTTCTGTTTTATTTACCCTTGGTGATTTGAGTGGGGTGGACAACATAGTAGAATCAGCTCTTCAAATCTAGGTGTAGCTAATAAACTGCCAGTTGAGCCTTTACCAAAACATTGATATTTTCTAATATTCTAATGTGTCTGAGTATTATAATATTAATGCTCCTTAATTCCGAGAGCCTCCCTTTTACTGTTAATGCTGAGCTGCAGCCAATGAGAGCGCCGCTGTCATGCTCGCGCTCCTCCCGTCACGGCCTAACAGCCAATCAGAGCAGCCGTAGGGTTTTTAAATCCTCCACGCTCGCACCGAGCCTCTCCACAGCGGCTCCCCGATGCCAGTCGATGCAGGAACGGGGGATTTAAAACTGAGGCAGCGCTGAACTCACTCCTCGTCCTCTTGGGTTTTATTTTCATGACTGACATGGCAAAAGGTGAACTTTGACAACGCGCCAACGTTTCTGTGTCCGCTTGTGTCAAACGCACAGCTGTAGTTAATGTGGTGCTAACAGCTAATGCTAGCTAGCCTAATTGGAGGGTCGACTTTGTTGAAATAAAACGCAGCTGGTGGTTATAAATAAACCCGCTGGTGTGCAGGGGTGTGTGAGTCGGACAGCAGCTTATCTTTCCGTGTTTCCGTGTTTTTAAAGGGAAGAAACTCTTGCAGAGAACAGACGTAAAGCCCGAGGACAGAGCTGAACACCAAGTCGCTTCAGGGGAGGGGACAAAAGAAAACAAACCAGCTGCGAAACACAAGGTGAGCTTTACTGTTCGGTTTAACTGCGATGCTTCTTCATGTTAACGAGATCAATCAACAGAATACAAGCTGCTCTTTAGACATTGTGCTAAAGTTCCTGCAACTACGCTCCTGCCTCAGTTTAGCGACCAATATAATCTCCAGTCATGAACTTTATTGACAACAGGAAGCTTCTTATCGTTACCCAGACACGAGCATGTCAGGGGAACCCAACATCAGGTTGTGCACAGCTTCTCTATGACTTTTGTTCAGGCTAAATCAAGTGTACCCATATAAACAGTGCTGCAGCTATGAGATGCAAACACTGTGATTCATTGTCACTGGATAAAGTGGTGAGCAGCACATTCGAGCTGGGCAACAAGATGGTATCAATAATTCCCATCAATAGCAATATAGCACCAGTCCGATATGTTATTGTATAAAGCTAATGCATTGTGTAAGTACAGCGATGAGGTGTAACATGATTGATCTACATCAGATGCGTTGTTGTTTATCAATTGTTTGTCATTGGCTTTTACATGAGAAGGAGTTTCAAACCACAACCTTCACTCAGGAGCCTAAATAATAATATCGTGACACTGGACATTTGTGTCCCTTTTATGATTTTTGGCTGTATCACACATACCAACACTGTAGAAGATTTATTCATGGTTGGCTAAAAGGTTTGGAAATTATCATCTATGCAGCCACAGAAAGTTCACATTTTTCAAAATGTCTGTGCAAAAGCAATAGTTGGCCACTTGATCACTGTTTCATTAATATATTTAGCAACTCTAATATATCTGAGATGGTACTGTTACCATGGTACTGTTACCATGAAGAGGAACCACTCACAGCTGGAAATGACAGGCAGGCCGATAAAGCCTTCATCAGCTATTTTCTGTTGCCTCCAATCTGCTTTCTGACCCTTTGAATTCTGAGAATATATCATTTTTGAATGATTTTGCCTTCATCTGCAACTTTAAAAATGTTCGGCATCTTTTTTTGCTGCACTATATAACCAGACAATTCATCTATATATCTCTTCATCTGGGTAAATAATAATTCTTTTTGCAGGATTCCGTAGGTAAAGTTCAGTCAATTTTTCAGAGTCTACGGAGTCCAACCAAACCTAGATCCCCTCTGGGTGACAATTCAAGCATGCTGATCCAGGAAGGAAATGATTCTGATGCGGCTAATCCTGACGTGTCAAAGCTGAAAAAAGGTGAATACCTAATTATCTTTAAAAAAAAAAAAATGAATCAACTATTTTGAAAAGTGTTTTTTAGATAATTTCTACTACATGTAATCTCCTAGCCTCCTTTTTTCTTTCCAACCCTGTCTGGTCAGCAGATCGTTGTGTGCCTCAGAACACTGTCCCACGCTTGTGAATGGTAGCAGCGTTTGCTGACGTACTATCTTCTGACACAACTTGACTTTATGACGATTATGAAGGAGTGTCACTCTCTAAATAGTTAGGGCAGCTTTCAATTTGATTCTTTTTCTTTTTGTTTTAGATGTACCTAAAGAAATGAAATGTCAGCGTAGTGAGTCCAAAGAGCAGAAGCCAGAAATGCCTTCTGACAGTCATGGGACCAGAGAGCAGCTCGCTGAACAACCTGATCAGATAGAGCCCACCGCGCATGCAAACCAGGTCAGGTCTGCAGCAGATGGCAAAAGTTCAGCATTCAAACCTCGGAGTAGAGCCGGTCACAAACACGGAGCAAAAAAGTGAGTGCACAAAGCCAATATCAGTGTCGGGGGGTGGAGGGCAGACACGAGACAGGGTCTAATTACTCAATCATAATCTCTCATCATTTGATCATATCTGTTTTTTTCAGAATGGAAAATAAAGCTCCTCAAAACAGAAAGGTCACCGACTATTATCCTATCAGACGAAGTAACAGAAAAACTAAAGCAGAGTTAAAGGTTTGTATGAAAAATGTTGTTATAAAGAGGGTTGACCATCTGTGTTAACACTTAATCAAATACAATAACTGAATTTCTCTTTTTGAGTCTTAGTTTTTGATTTGTGTGTAAAAGCGTGTATATAAATATTTTGCCACTGTACCACAATGTTTAACGTTGACCCAATTTTTGGAACTGTCTGTCAACAGAGTGAAGAACACAGATACATTGATGACCTGATAAAGAACGGCACTGAGGAAGGAATGCAGGTGACATTTAATGATTCTTCTAATGTTGCCACATTAGTCAGGAACATGCTACGTGGAGAGCACTGTGTGAATTCATGTCATCTGTAAATTCTCAATATCTCTTTTGTGACGAATGTATTTATACAGTAGTAAAACAATTCCTGCATCTTTACTAGATAAGCTTCCCACTTAATTTGCTTCTGAATGTTTACAGGTCAAACACATAGAAGGAAAAGGAAGAGGAGTATTTGCTGTCCGGAGCTTCAAAAAGGCAGAGTTTGTTGTGGAGTACCATGGAGACCTGCTGGAACTAGCTGAGGCTAAACTGAGAGAGGCTCAGTATGCTCTGGATCCCCAAACTGGCTGTTACATGTACTACTTCCAATACCAATGTAAAACTTACTGGTAAGTTGAAAGAGTATCGACACATGGTCACAAGCGGCCAATGTAGCGCTGGACGCACCCAAATGTGTCCTGAGATCTGATCATTCAGAACAAATCGGGAGGTAATGAGGGAAAATGTGGCGACATTCTTTTCACTGTGTAAATGCTGATGCGTCCTGGGCCACATGAAGGACCGCCAACTCAGCTGACGTCCTCTGACCTGCTTCAGTTGATAAACACTGACCAACACATAATGATTGATAGCAGAGCTGCGCATTCATTAGCCCCTCCTGACTCCACTCACTCTTTCTCTTGACACACAGACATTGTGATAAGACACATCTGTAAACTCAGACTGGCTAAAAACAACGTCATCTGGTTTTTGTGAGCACAAAGGACAGAATGATGATTTGCATGTAGAGCGACTCTGATCACAAGTCTCTCAGGGCGGACATATTAATAAAAAATATTTTTAAAAGTTCCCGACATAAAGTTTACAGTAAACTTGAAAATGATATTCCTCCTTCTCTGTCTGACTTGTACTGTGGACACCTTGTTATATTAATAGCTTCATCTTTGTGTCGATCTATTTCAGTGTAGACGCTACAAAGGAAACAAGTCGTCTTGGAAGACTAATTAACCACAGTAAAACCGGCAACTGCCAGACTAAGCTTCACGACATCGACGGAACACCCCATCTGATCTTGGTGGCTTCCAGAGACATCGAGGCTGAGGAGGAGCTGCTGTACGACTACGGTGATCGGAGTAAAGCCTCCATCTCGGCTCACCCGTGGCTCAAACACTGAAACTTTGACCACAAGATTTTGTATTTGAGATGAATTGGTGCTCACTGCTGTCCTGTTGGTCTTTTTGTAAAAGATGCTATAGATGAGCAGTCCTCCACATGCTTTTTTATTAAGTATAAAAAAAGGATTTTGTTTTAATTGGAGGCTAAAGCTTCAACTTATGAAACATGTATTTTTGCCACAACTGTTTTTAATCATTGTTTTATATTTTTCTTATCTCGTAGCAGAGAGATTTAAGCTTCAAGAGTATTTCTCCTGGACATGTAGCAGATCCTTTTGTAATGAATATAATTCTGACTATCCAATTCTGGGATTGTAAATTATTACCTGTGCTGTAAATTGAGGAATAAACAGTTGAATCTCTTTCCAGCTGTGACATAGTTAATGGTGAAGATCTGAAAAAAATATTAAATGTCCATACCAGTTCTCCCTTCCTGATACCAATATCTGGACTTTACTTATTGGCCGATACCAGTGCATTTAAAATACTTTGCTTATGAGATGTATTTTATCAGCTGCATGTTACCAACCCTGTATGGAAGTGATGATTGCTATCAGTGTTTGGCCTGGCTCAGGTGAAATCTTTTGAAAAGCAAATACATGCAGAGAATCAATGTTTCAGAACTAATTTTATCATCCAGTTTGACAGGAGAAAACACCCCGCAGAACTTGGCACTGACATACTTTACACGTCGCCATTGTATTTGTGGGACTCTGCAGTATGCAATATTACCAGTTTGCTGTTGTTAGCTCTGCCCGACGCTACACAATCAAATAATTTCTTTGCTGCACTAAAAACTACTTGCAAGTGGCAGCCATTAGAGCCCAACAGTCCCCTTATAAAACCACACTTCTAATCAATTTTTATTTGGATCTGCACCAAATTATACACACTTGTAAATATCAGTCCCCTAAACATGCCATTTTTATTCACTGTGAAATCTGTGAAAACTAAATAAATAACACCCTATCTCTCAGTGTTCAAGAACATGAGGACAATTCCTGGGTCTGCCTCAAAATATTATGGGATGATTCATTGCTCATGTCACATCCTTCCCAGTTTTGTGTATTCTGCTGACAAACGCACTGATGGAAGGGTTAACACGACCTCCATGGTGAAGGTAACTATGGCGCTCTAAGATGACACCCTCCTCCATTGTTTGCTTTTGCCTCAAAGTCACATCCAGACATGGTTATGTACTATGAGTCTAAATCTATTAGCCACTGGAGCACTGCTATGGTAAATTATAAAAATGACTCTACACTGTGTTTTTTTTTCCTACCAACATGTCTGTCTCTATGCCAGCGCTACAGAAATGCACATTATGTTGCAGAAACATTGCTAGTAGAGTTAGATATGTGCAGCAAAGCTTAGAGTTTGGTTCCGTTTTGCAACAAGTTATCTGCAGCGTCAAAGCAGAACAATGAGTATGATTCAGATATAGTTAGTATTGAAGCACGTTAAGAATAAATTGAATCAGAATAAATCTGGCTCCTCTTTGCTCAATTCATCCAATCAAAACACATCTACACAGAGAAGTCATACATTAGGATTCTGGCTCAGGACTTGAATAACAGTCAATTATCAGTTGTTGTCAAACCTTTAACTCATCGTTACTGTGGCACGAACGTGCATGACATCATGTGATGCTGTAGTTCGTGACCAGTGTGTGTGCCTTGTGATTTGTCCTGGGGATGTATAACCTGTAACACCATGCAAAGTTATTAAATATTTAACCTGTGTGAAAAAAACCATACTAGTTCAAATGAATTAAAATGATTATTTTTAATGTTTTGGGGGTGGGGGTCCTACTGCCTGTGTTTGACAGCTGAGTTCATAGTGACATTGAGAGTGAGAGATTAAACAAATTAATTTCAAGCCTACAGATAATTTAATTTTTAGGTTAATGCATTCAACATCAACATGATCAGCAGCCAGATAATACTTTCCAGTTTCATTTCCTTCATCAAACGTTTCAAATAATATATATAATACTCTAATTACATAAACAATCTCAGGTTAAAATTACCAGTATAAAACACAGTGCTTGTTAGACTGACAAATACACATAGTAAAAAATCTTCAGTATAAAAGTGGTTAACTGATGAGAAAAACTGTGCCGACAAATCCTGTTTGTCCTCTACGTGGTCCGTTTGTGTGAAAAGGTTTTTCTTATTTTCGCCTGAATGAAAACCTATAAAAAGAAAAAGCCTGGTTAGTTTAAGCGGCTCGTATATGGATCTACTGCTGCTGCTGGTGGGTGAACGTGGAACGTTGAGGTAAAAGTGGCCGGGGTGAGAAACAAAAAAGAAACATTGAGTCACGGCAGATTGTAATTACTGACAGCAGTTTGGCAGACACACTCCCAGTTTCCAGCTTGTCTCTCTCTCCCACAAACATCCTCAGCATCAGCATGAATTCAATTGGTCACAAGTAAATCATTAGGAGCCAGGAGACGGCCTTTGAGAACAATCTTCCTCTTAGCTCACTTCAGCATCATGTGGTTGCTGCACTAAATATTCTTGAAACCTTGCCATCAGAGGTGTACAGCTTAAAATAATGTATTACTACACACAAATCTTATAATTGCGTTACGGTGCCTCTTTGTGATTTCTTCTCACAACTTTATTTTAGTGTGCACATTGATATTTCTGTGTTCACTGAAGGACTCCAGCCTGATACTCACAGTTTGCTTATGGTCGTCTTCTCCTCTTTTACATCATTTATCTCGGTTGGACTGTGCTCTGTGGCTGCCTCTGTCTTTAGATCCACTTCCACCATGGCTGGTTCAGCCTGTGGAAGGATCCCACTGCGGAAGAAAGGAGTGATGGGTCTTTTTAAAAATCGGTCAGCTGATTCATCAGGACAATATCTGGCATTTAGACATCAACGGCTATGGCCTATGCCTGCACTTACAAGGCTGATTAACACCCACATATCCTTTTTGTCCTCTACATTTGAGAAAAGTGTCGTCTTATTTTTGCCTGATTGACAAAACTAAAAAAGAAAAGATCTAGGGTTAGTTAATGGAGTTTGTTTGTGAGCATTTTTTTTGTCATTTGTTTTTAAAATGCATTTTATCAGATGCAAAAATAATAAAAAGAAAACAACAGTACAACAAAATAACAGATTAATATATCTGCCATCAACCGAGGTCAAACCATATCTGTTGACTTCCAGAGGAAATTACAGATTTATGATTACCGAGAATATTTTGAGTTGAAGGAGTCAGCCCTATTGAGTTGAAGCTATTCAGGAAGTTGAAAGCAAATCTGAGCTGTGTAATGTCAGAACTGGGCAGTTCTACTGCTGATATTTACAAAAAATTTACCGAACTGTGGCTGATTTTTTCGAGGTTTATTTTAGTAGTAGTGTTGTAGTACTTACTACAAGTTAGTTATGCCTATATTTACACAAATATACAGTATAAGTCTCTAACAAGCTGGATAATACTGGATATTAAGAGTCCATTGAACAAGAACTTATTTTATAGCTAATCACCTTGACCTATGAGGTTATGGTTTTTTGTTAGCAGGATTACACAAGAACAACTCGACTGATTTCCATGGAAGTATGTGGAGGGGAGGGTCATGACCAAAGGAGGAATCAATCAGATTTGGGTGCAGATCTGGATCAGGGTTTTTATTTTCACTTTCCCAAACAATGAGAGATGACCATGAGGTTTTTCATTGATGTCTCAGAGAATAGCTCATTGACCTAGATGGAAACAACCAGGACAATTATTTATGAGTGTGTGAAATGTGCTGCAGATCAAAATAATAATCCAGATCTTGTGAATTTAAATGTGGGTTCATGAGGGGACAGTTGGGCCTTGGCGGAGGTATGAACTCTGATTGCTCTTCTACTTATTGTGTAATCAATTGATGAGTTCAAAACAAGATGCACAATCCAGACTAACATTTTCACAGGTTCACAATCACAATCTCCTGTAGCACCACATAACAGGCCTCTATCCCACCCTGACATATGACCCTTACTGAGGTGCAGTGATTTATCAGATGACACCATAGCAAGATGCTCTGATCGGTTTGTAAATGTGGGTGGATGAGACGTGGCATAGTTCACTAAAAGGAAAGTACAGACTGAATGACGTGTTTGAATTGAAGCTGGCTCAGCTGCTCACCTCTTGTAGAGCTGCAGCTCCTCCTGAGCCACCATGAGCTGAGCCTTCAGCTGGTTCCTCTCCTGCAGAACCTCCTTCAGCTCCTGCATGGTGAACCGCGGCCTGTTGGGGTCCGTCAGGTCCACCACCAGCTGGTTGGGCCCCGCTGTTTGCTTTAAAACACAGGGGACAGGAATCATACACGGTGTTAGACCTGCGTGAGCTGATGTCCGGCTGCCACTCGGCGGACCCTCACCGTGCCCTGGCCGGAGGATCTCTCCTGGACCACCCTGTCCAGCTCCCTCTTCAGGTTGTCCCGCTCCATTCGCAGCTCCTCCACGGACAGGTTGTACTTATTCACCAGGGTCTCGAACATCTCCAACACGCGGACAATGCGGAACTGCAGGTCCGACACCTCGTCTCCCGTGCGGCTGACTTTTAACAGATCCCGGCCGATCACGTAGGAAATGTCGTAAACGTCCTCGACCGTCAGATCGAACGCGTCCTTCTCGAAAGCCAGAGCGGGAGACGACTCTTCACCGAACTCCATGACGGAAGTGACGAGTCGACGTGGTGAAAGTTAACTTCTCTCCACCGGCGCCTCGTCCCGGGCTGTTTGTGTCTGCTTGAGCCGGCGACGAGAACTTTTCTCAGGCAGGAGAAGGTGATCGACTTCCAGAGGATCCGCACTTCCCCCATCACTCATCCGCCGATGGCGTCACTCAGAGGAGGGCAAAGTATCCTAGCGACAGGTGAGCACAAAGATCGTCTGCGGGCCAAGAGGACTCCCTCCACTCTCCCTCCACTCTCCCCCCGCAGGAGCCCGGGACTCCTGTTTTTTCTCGGTGCAGAGAGCGAGAGAGTGAAGTGTGAGAGTGACAGCTCTCAGTTTGTTCACCTCTCTGCATCAGATAGAGATATTCCTCCATCAGGTGAGAGAGCACGTGCTCGTCTTCTGTTTTATTTCTCTCAGTTTTCAGTTCATATTTGTCAGAGTGACACGATTAAGGAGATATTCTGATAAAAGATATAAAATGAAATACTGCACTGGTCATGTCACGACTGTTCGCACTATTTCTAAAAGAAAATAACTTTTGAACATAAGTGTTTGAAACATAAACACAAATTTCACTGTAATGTGCAGTAGCATGTATATAAGGTACATGTGCATGTTTGTGTAATTCCTTGTTTGCTGTTAGCTCTGTAGCTTTGTGCAAAGCCACACATCATTGAATATATTTTGAAAATCATTCATTGTTCAAGCACAGTGTGCACGTAAAAACTACTGACAGGACAGGGGGGCTTTAGGGGACCCCTGTCAGTTTTCGACTGGGGCCAGTGTCCACCTGACACCACCCCTAGATCTGCCCCTTTCCTAATGCAAAGTTTGAAGTAAAAATTATGACATAAAAACACTACATCTAGCACAATTGTCTTGGGCACATGCATTTGATACACAGTGTAATACGCAATAATAAAGTTCAATAAAACTTTATTTCAGAACTAACATTCTTTTACAGATGTACTTACTGATGGCTGGGACACGTTTTATGTTGGAACATATTTCTTCTGAGGCTTTAACAATATTATCTTACCAGTGTAAACCATATAGTCTGTACGTAAAGATTGACGACATGACAGCTCCCCAGAGGTGAAGCCAAAATGTCTCCATTGCCACCTGATGGGTGGTTGTAGTATAGGTCATAAACCCTGTCCACTCACTGTCTGTCATTAAGGCATTTCTTAGCACACTGATGTTTGATGTGTTCATTTGTCTGGTAAGTATGGTTTTAATGAGTTATTTGATGCTATTAAAACACAGTGAAATGTCATGTATAACTAGAATTGCACCCAGTAAAGCACACACCTCTGCTATGGCCCAACAGTAATACACATGATTGTCTAGTTTTTAAAATAGAAATATAGAAGAAAAGGGTTCTGATAACATAAATTATTTATTTGACAGAAAACATTGTTTAAGAACAATTTAAAAATCCTGGATTTACCTCTCAATCAATCTTAAATAGTTTTCTTTTTCCCCATCCTTTCACTGGGTTTTTTGGAAATCTGTTTAATATTTATTGCATGATCCTGCTAACAAACAAACAAACATAACATAAAAACATAGCCTTGGCAGAGATAACGATAAACGAACAAAGCACAAACTATTTTTGGAGGAAAACAGAGGAACGTAGCTTTGTAGCTCAATTTCACTGAATCTTGAAACCAGACTCAAACAACTTGACAATACTTTGGCATCAAATACATGTTAAGATCACCTGCACATACATGACACTACATGTCCCATCACCTTCTGTAGGTCTCATGGCAGCTGGAGTCTATAAAAATCCAGTTTATACATTATTATGTAGAACAAGTAAACAATTTCTGTGCCGGGAGCAAGTGATGTAGAGAGAACACTGAATTCATTGTTTAAATAAAGTGGCGCATTGACAGGTTGTGACTTTTTATAAAGCCATTAAAACCTCAGAGGTCATGAATACATACAAGTGTCCAGGTTGAGCCCATTATCTAGTTTTTTGCTACTTAGGTTCATTTGACCAAGTTAGCGATAATGTTACCAAAATGTAACAGTGGTTCATTCATCACAATTTGGACTGTATAAACCATAGGTTAATAATAATAATAATAACTTAATTTGTATAGCACTTATCTTAACGAGGTTACGAAGTGCTTAACAAAATCCATGGCAAAAAATGAACAAACTAAAATTGAAGGTTATCAATGCAGTTCAATTTTAAGCTCCAAATTAAAATCAGACCAGATTTGGTCTAAAAATCAACAAGTACAGCAGCAACTAAACCAATTGTTATTAATGTCTGCTGGCAAACAGAGAGAAACAAACTGGAGGCAGAAAATATGAGCAATTATATGAGGAGACTATAAATTTACAGTCATACAAAGGAAAGTCGTCTGATTGGCAACAACGTGGGATCGTCTGTGATCAAACCAGCTGCCACCATCGGCATTATGGCGGTGAAGATCCTGTCCAGAGAGGAACACGGGGAAAGGGTCGACACAGCAGATGTGAGTCAGACAAAAATCACAAAAAGCATCAGAAACGTTGATCAGTGTAATGTTTTGTGATCCTCAGTCAACCACAGTGACGCTCACTATCAACATCTCCCACAAAATCTAAACCAGTGATATCTGATTTACTAATTGCTGTCGAATTTAAGTTTTAACTGGTGATGTTTTTAATAAGCATCGTGGTGGCACATTGTATAAATGGAGTCACATAAGAAAAACAGGGCAGAGAGGTGAACCTTTGTAAATGAAGAAATGTGTGTCATGTCAAACTCATTACTCACAAGCGCCGGATTCCTGATTCAGGCTGGTCAGTGGAATTGGAGCATGGTGGAGGAGGTGAAGCACAAACAAAGGGGCTGGTGTCATCCTCAGAGTCGTCACTGAGGGGATATGGAAGGGGTGAGCGTTATCTCTTGCCACCTTTGTTATGTAATATTTAATGAATTTAACAAAAATAGACCTTTTGTAATACGCCAGCTCTTCCTCAAGCACGAACACTTGGGCCTTGAGTTCATTCCTCTCCTGCAGGACGTCCCGCAGCTCCTGCAGAGTAAAGCGAGGTTTGTCTGACTCCTGCTCCGGGCTGTCGCTCTGCTCCTCCAGCTCTGTGTCAGCTGGCACCTTCTGCAGCCAAATCACATTTGACCATTTCTCTCAGCACAGTATGGACACAATGTGACACTAGCAAAGAAATGGGTATAGCTGAGCTTTTTCCTCACACAATGATTGTGAACAATGTTATTTGATAATGATGAATAATTAGAAGGGAACTAAAAGGCCCAACAATCCCCCTATGAAAGTTTTGTGGTAATCAGTTGAGTACTTTTTGAGTAATCCTGCTCACAAACAAATTAAAACTTTGCCTCTAACAATGGATACTGCCTTACTTTTACTGAAACAAATGTTTAATAAATCAGATTCATGGATTTATATGATTTAATAAGATATAATGTTGTGTTGTGTTTAACAGTCAATTAATGGACCTGTGCTATAAACACACTGTACAGTAACACTGTATATATGGGAGACCTGAGGCAGATGTTACCAATAACAAAGCTGTCGCCTCCTCATCTTCGTCACCCTCTTCCTCGTTGTTTTCTCTGTTAGATGACCTCCGGAGGATGGAAGGACTCTTGTCGTGCTCAAAGCAGTTTGCCATGAAGCCAGGGTCCCCTCCACACTCCACCCACACTGACTTTGGTTTGATGATGTTGGGTGGTGCTGCCTCTGAGGGCTGGAGTTCGCACAAGACAGGCACTTACACACTACAAAACCAGCCAGATCTAATGAGTCAAAAATAATTCAAACCTAATAATATTAATGCTGAAGATAAGCTTTTTCTTTTTGTACCATCATCTGTAGCGATGCAGGTGGGGACATTCCAGATTTTGTAAGAGAGGAACCTTCGATCTCAGAGATCTCTCTCTCCAGTTCCCAGTCTCGGAGCTCCTTTCTCAGCCTTCTGACCTCCAGCTGCAGAGCCCCGACCTCCTGCTGCCGTGCCTGGGCCGCAGCCTGCAGCTCAGCCCTCTGCTGGATTAGTGCCTTGCCCTGCGCTTCCATCACTCCTATCCTGTGACGAAGGTCCTGGTTGATCCTTATCACCCGATGCTGCTGCATCTGGAGCTGTAGTTCAGGGAATTTCCGTTCGAGGATAAAACATTGTAAAGTTAATATCCTATCAGGAGCCATTATTTGTGATGCATGTGGTGGAAAATACCTCACCGCGTCAACATCCTCATTTCTCAGTGTTAGCTCATGGTCCTTCGCCCGGATTTCATCCCGCTGCTTATCCACGAAGTCTAGCAGCTTCTTCCTTCCATGTCTTTCTTTTTCTGACATTCCTGCAGGTATAGTAAAATAAGAACTGACAAAATACGTACACAAGCAACAGTGCAAAGAGTTGTGGTTTGAATTTACTTCTGTCATGTCTCCTTATTAAACCTATTTTTATACAATGCCATTCATGTAACCCCTATTCTCTTTGATTATTTTTATAATGTTATATTTTCTTTTTGTCTTTTACCCCTTTGATCAATGCTTGCTTGACATTTCAACCGTTTTTCACAGCTCTGTTGTTTTTATGCAGTTTGTAATTATATTGTGATGATTACAATTATGATTGTTTATTATTCAAATTACAAAATCTTTCAAATTTGAGACCTGCAGGGAATTCTTTTAAAAGCTAAGCTATATGTCGACATGTTTACCGTGGCCCTGAGAGGAGGTGAAGCTGCAGCCACCGTGCAGGTCATACACAAGAGCTATATTTCTGTCCGCTTCAAAAATAGTCTCCTTTCCTCCTGACCGCCTCTCTTCACAGCCTCCTCTTTCATGTCACTACACAAGCATTCAGCATGTCCACTGTATGTTGTACACCTCAGTGTGACTGCCCAGGGTAAATAAGTGGAACATTCGCAAATGTGGAAAACATATGAGATCTCAGCCAAGACCAAACTATTTTAGTCATCACAAGATTCAGAAAAACACAACTCACAGGGCAAGGCTTCAAAAAGCAACAGCTACAGACTACATATCATGATGTGTTATGTTGTGTAGGTATTATAATTATCATACTTATTTCTATCTTATTAAGTATTTGTAAACTTTTAGATTTTATGTTGCCTTTATATTTTTCACACTGGACTTTTTGTTGATTGACATGAGTGAATTCCTGTGCATTTTAATACCTGGCTGGAAACCAACCAAACACTGTCTTACTGTGGATTGGTCACATCATGGACGATGCTTATAGCTTATAGCTTCCATATCAGATCAGTGCATCCCTATCGATGTATAATAGGAAAATTATAGTTTAAAGGAAAACAATTTGTTCCTCCTGAAGATTTTGAAAGAAACCTCAGGAAAACATTAATGTCATAATGAATTTGTCAAACCCTGGTTGAGAATCATCGCTGCAGACGACCTACCCTCCTGTTTGTGCAGGTCTTCCTCTGTGACGGGCGACTCTTTGAGAGAGAGACTCACTAACAGCCTCTTGTTCTCTGCCTGAAGCCGAGTGATCTGAGAGAGCAGGTCCTGGACTTCACCTCTCCACACATCCTCCACCAGCTCCAACTCCTGAACACATACAGAAAAAAAGCAGAGCTTGTATACCCTGACATTATTTTGTATGAAGTTGTGGTTCATGAGGTAAAGTGGGTCCAGTCATGAGAAGGTCATTGGTTCGATCCCTGGCTCCTCCTGTTTAAATGTTGACAGAACCCTAAACTGCCCCACAAATGTATATATGCATATATGGCCCAGGATGCATTTGTGTTCACACAGCAAAAAACGCATGCATCCCAGACCACCTCCAAATGTGGTTTGAGTGACCAAATCTCAGGATGCATTCAGGTGCATTCAGATCTGTAGCTTAGCATCAACCACTTGTGATTGGATCACTCCGGATGGATGTTGATACCTGGTCTGAGCGGTGACTTATTGATAATCAAACCATTACCCTTCATTCCATCCACAGTTATTCTCTGGTGTTCTCTCATTGTCAGTCTCCAATAACTTAGGGAATCTCAGCAGGCACCTCACACTGCACCCAGGCGCAGATGCACACTTTATTTTACACCCTGAGGAGGAGGCCTCAGCTCCACCAGGCCCTTTAGAATGAAGACACTCCTCATGGAAGCTGGTGTGACCTGAAGCAGTCAGGTCACCGACTGTTTACATTGGTGAGAGAGGTATGATCTGAAGGTGACACGTGAACTGTTAATCCTTGGAACAGAAAGGTAGAAAGGTGCGTACGTGTCTGTCCGCAGCCTGGTGCCACAGGAGAAAAAGAAAGTGTTTTTTTGTGTAAGAGGAGCACACACAGACACACACACCACATACACACACACACACACACACACACCACAGACCTTCTGGTGCCTCCTCTCCTGCTCGGACTTGTCGCTCCTCTCCTGCCTCAGTCTCTCCAGCTCCCTCCTCAGCTCCTCGGCCTCCTGTCCGGCGGCTCCTCGGCTCACCAGCGCCTCCAGCTGCTCCAGCACCCGAACCACTTTGGGCACGAGCCGGACCAGAGACTCGCAGCCGAACCTGTCGATGATCCGCTCGAACTCGTGTCCCAGCACCGCCGCTATGTCGTACACGTCCATGACCGTGAGCTCGGCGGCGGGTCTGTCCAGAGCGGACATAATCCCGCAGGTCTCCATGTGTGTCCTCTGCTTTACACCTCCAACATGTCTCCCTGTCCCCGGACAACACTCCCTGTCTGTGGAAAAACACGTTTACACACGCTACACGAACCGTGAGTCCGTGAAGGCAACTTTGTTGACAGATGAAACTTTACCAGTCAGATGCTGCGTTTACTGTCCCTGCAAAAACTCGTATATGTCACGAACATAAAATGTCACAGTAGTCTGGAGTGCTTAGGTCACCAATGTTCGGACCGCGGTCTGGATCTGGACCCAGACACAGTTCAATATGGACCCAGACCTATTATTAGATTTTGAGGGACTGTTTCTGCGCAACTTACGGTGGTCTTATTTTAACCTGCGCAGCTTTTCTATCCTGGCAGCACACGGTAGAGTTCACTTCTCTCACTGAACAAGAGAAATTGGGAATAAAGAGAAAAGTTAAAGCTGTTTGGTTGTTAATATTTATTTCGATTGTTCGTATGTGAAATGCAGTTAAGAGAAAAGAGGAAACTCAAACTCACTACACCTTTTTATCAATTTTTTCTAAAATGAAGCACTTTATTTTAAGATGCCTTTTTTAAAAAGCTTTTAATTTTTGGATGCAAACCTTATTTAACGAGAAAATAACATTTATTCTATTATTACCCTCCATTCATTGTGAAAATTAGTAATAAACTTTGTTGAAATACTTTTGACTTGTACTTTTATTTCATTTGACTGGCTTTTTTTAACTTTAATATTATAGTTTAGTAATAGTATAGTAGATGGTAGATAAAACAGAGTTGCTGTAAAATGACTACTGCTACTTCTACGAATAATAATAGCAGTACATTTTTTGTATGTAACTAACAATGTAGGGCTCTATTCCACTCTTCTGGAAGCTATCATCAGTGTTTAAATATTCATATTCATGATAATAGTAGTGTATTCCCAAGTTTTTAAAATACCCCAACCCTACTGTACCCACGGTAAAGACAGCCTATAATAAAAGTACATTTTTGCCCAAAATTTTAATTGTATATCATTATTTTATTAACATTATGTTTTTTTCACAGTCATTTTACCAGTTGTAATCATAAGCTGTGAATAAAAGTAATATTGTTAACCTTACCAGCAGGACAAAAGTTTCATCCAACCAAAAAACTTCATGTGATCATACGTCACTGATAAAATCTTGGACCAAAATAAAACAAGATGAAATGACACAGTGGAACATTAAATCGAACATTTATTGTTAATTTCTGTCACATTTACACTTCTTACAAGGAGAAACCACCGTTATCTTTACTAAAATATATTAAGAGATCTGAGTGTATAAAGACATTTCGTACAGAGGAAAAGGACAGAACATACACAGATGCATTTTTAAGACCCTGTAAGAAAAGCTCCCAAAGGCAAAGTGGACATGAACACCTTTGTTAACTAACCCTAAATACTTATATTCAGCCTAAAATAACTACTGGGACAACTACGTCTGATGTGTGTGTGTGCGCAAGAATCAAGTCTATCTATGCAATTTTAAAAGAATATCCAGGTTCTTTGCTAATAAAAGGACATTCAAGAGATTGCTGAGTGTAGATATAGTGTAACTTACACCAGGTGCAGATCACACACTTCTATTCAGACCGTCATTTATTGTTTCATTACTTAGTGCCGTACATATCAAGGCCTCTGAGACAATCTTGTTCTGCCGAGGGAGAAAGCTGTTTTGCACATAAGAGGAGCACTGTCCATCATGAAGGCAAAGCCGGAGGTATGTGACACCTTTGCAACGAACGTGGACGCACACAACATGTTTCCCCAGTGTCCTTTGCCACCTCAACATAAATAGCATATGAGTGTACAATAAAAAAAGAAAATGTGATGTGCTCTGTAACCAACATCCAAAACAGTGTGCAAAAAGGTCGTCCAAAGCATGATCAAAACAATTTGTGGTCATTGTCAAGGTTTGTACTATAAAAGCAGTAGTGCTTAATCATCCAAAATTTTTGTGATTCAGAAAAAAAATACTTTCACACAGTGTTACAGTATAATAATAAGCTTTTTTTTGTTCTTGATGCCAAATAGTAAAGTAAAAAGGTTTCTGCCCGGAGGAGTATGCATAATTTAAAAAAAGGGAGGGTAAAGTAAGCATAATCCTTACTGGCATCAGAGGTCCATTTTGGCAAAAACAAAAATTAAAAGAAAAAGAAAAGATAAAAAGTAAAGATGCAGGATGAGGAGGAGGATTGTCAGCATGCAACTTAAAAGAACACATGTTCACAAAAAGGCAATCTTTCTCGGGTCAATCCAAACATCTGGTCTTGGAGCGCTTGTTTACTTAAACTGCAACACACAGAAGAACAATTTAAAAAGTTAAGATTTACCAACAAGTCGCATCTGAATGTCTTATACACACACAACACAGACTTTACTTCACAGCTCTTACTGGACTTTTGGGTGGGATGTTGGGTTTCTGGGCCAACACAGGTTTCTTCATGAGAGAGGGTTTGCTGGGTTTCGGCGACATGGACGCAGGATGAGCCAGCGAGGAGGTTACGCCGTTCCCCTCGGAAACCTGCTCCAAAGGAACTCCCGCTAGATCGTAGTGCTTCTTCCTCAACTCGCCCAGACGCAGCCGCTCGTTCTCCAACTGACTCTCTAATTCCAGTACCTTCACCTGAGCAGCGAGAAAAATTAAATAAGACGGTTATCTACTGGCAAAACTGATACTGCTTTATTTATTTCATTCAACTGATTTCAGAATGCCAATGCAGACGACAGAAAAACTCTGGAAATAAACCAGGGCACTTTTTAAATACAGAGTTACTGTGGGTCTTAAAAGTCTAAAATCTAATAATCTGTTGTTTAGGTAGTTCTTTGTTAAGTTAATGATCATTTAACGCTGTGTGCAGTTGGATCAAGGGGGGGTTCCAACAACAGCTAAAACACATGAATCCAATAGATATGGAAGAAAACTATATTAAAAGTGTATTAAATTACAATTAGTTTACTTACAGCGTCCATTTTGGATTTTTTTATACAGGACATATACGTGTGGGAAAAACTAATCCTGAAGTTGTAGCAAATCACATGCTACTGCTACCTGCTCCTCCATCATACAGTAAGTTCGCTGTGAGTCTGCTTGCCATGCACACTTGCACGGCATGTGATGTCTTCCTGAACTCACATCACCATGACTCAGCGAGTTATTTTGTCCTCCTGTTCCTGCTCTGCTGGTGTTTTACAGAGCGTAACAATCGTTCCTGCCCTCTAAGAGCAGCAGAGTATGTTACGTAAGTGGAGTGTAACACTTACACCAAGATCATTCTCACTTCAAATAGAAGATGACATCTTCCTGAACTTTCAACAAATGTATCACACAAATACAAAAATCACCAATGTCTCTCTAGTGTACCTGGAGACTTTAACAGCATTTTTGCATTTGAAAATATGACGCTCTTACCTGTGACTCCATTTCTTCTTTTCTCAGCTTGATGAGGGACAACCCAGAGAAGTCCATGGTGTCTGTAAATGAAAAGTGAATAAAACACAATTATTAAACTCCCACTCATAGTGTGTGTAATGGTTTAGTGCACATATCTCATGGACTCACCTTTCTCCTCCAGGTTCTCCTGGCCCGTCCTCGTCGACGCCACCACATTAGCTGCCATTTCGTTCACTTGACGAGACGCCTGCTGGAGAACCGTCAGCCTCTTACTGTTGCGGTCCGCCTTAACCTGAGCGAAGATGACACAAATAGGAGAGAGTTAACACAAAACCAACTTAGTCCCGTCAGTGGTCCACGCAGAAATGTTTTCAATGGTGCTTCCAGCTCAGAGAAATGTGGAAAATGATACTCACACTTTAACAATTCACCATGGTAGGTTTCTACAGTAAAACGTTTCTACGGTTGTGATTCTCTGAGAAATGAGAGCATTACCTTGGAGGCAGCAACCAGCTGTGCTGTGCTGGCAGCGATCTCATGAGAGCAGACAATCAGCTCCTCGTATTTACCAGTGTGCAGCACCACCTTATCAGCAGACTCTCTGTGAGTAAACACACATGAACCACATGAATCCACCTCTGCAGATTAAAAGATGTGACACATAAAGATGCTACACAAAACATTTCAAAATGATTTAATCATCATTACCAAGTTCTTTTCAAGTCAAGGAGCAATTATAGTAAATGTTTAAGGTCAGCAGGAAGAATACTTGCATCCTTTTACATGCATCTTACATTGTGTAACAAAAATGTTTGTAAGATGTCGGGATTTGTCAGTTGTGCTGCGCTGCCACTGGCAAGTACTGTTTTTTAGAGTAGCAAAGATTTCCTGTAGTTTAGCACTAGCCAGTGTTTTTTTGCAGCAATTTGGTAATATTTCACACTTGAACGTCCCACAAGTAAAACTGCAATGTGTACCATATGCAAGACTTCCTTCTTGAGACATTTACAGGAAGTAATTGTTGTGTAGATTTTTTTTTTATTTGTGTATTTTTTTAGGTTATGAAGTTACATGGAAACAACAAGGATCACAATAATCACTTCCAGACAGGGTTAGTAGCATAAAGCTGTTAAAATACAATATACAAGTTTATACCTAAAGTACAAGTATCCAAATTTAGATTTGATGCTATCAAAACATCTCCAGAACTTGGTGGCAAACCAATATTTCTATTATAAATATATGATCAAAGTATTTGTACTTTACAGTGATAATAAATAAAATTTGACCAAGGCCACACTAGGAGCTAACAAGTGATGTAAATTTGTTAATTGGACCGGTGCTAAATAAAGCTTTAAATATATTTATGACTATAAAGTGGGATGTATAAATGAGAACCTACACCATCTCTGTGGCGCCCCATCCCACAGCCTTGGCAGCAGAGATGAGTCCCTCAGTCCAGCGAGAGTTTCTGGCGTAGAACTCCTTGATGGTGGCTGCGCCCTGAGCAAGGACAAACATCAGAAGTGTTAACTGTTTCTCTGAACCACACAGAGAATCTCACTCGAATTTCAGAAACAAAAGCTGTTGGGAGAAACAGAGAAAGAAAAGCTGTCCGTTGTGGAATCAAAGTTGGAACAGTGTGACTCACCCTCCCACCCTCGACAATCTCCTTCTGCAAATCTGTTGATGCTATGATCAGCATGCGGATGGCCTGAGAGGGAGACAAGAACAAGAGCAAAAAGCTCAAACACAAATGTTCATTAGGACTTGGAATAAAAATGGATATACTGCACAGTATGGAGTATTCTACAACATACTATTAGTGGAAATATGTCCAACTACTGTACCTTCATCAGGTCTGTGCAGCTGAAGAGAATTCTGTAAAAAGAGTAAAAGTGAGATTTAATATTTACAGTTCTTTAAAAGGTGAGTTCAACAAACAATACACAGTGAATTTGCTGCATGTGAGAACACAAATGCTCCAGACATGGATTTGGATTTATACATTTCCACTGTAGAGCTTCATGGATGATGCATCTTGTTAACAATAACAAACCTTTCATTGACCTCCAGTTTAACTCCTGATGTGTCCTTTCGTGCCTGATTCATCATTTCCTAAAGACAAGACCATACAACATATTTAATATATGTTCATTGCAGATAATATCCTTACAATATGTGGACACATGTTAAACTAAGATTTGAAATACTTACATCAATCCTACGGACCGCCTCCTCAATAGCTGCTGATGTCGCAGCCATTTCTTTATCGACCAGATCTCCCAGCTCATCCTGACGAACGTCCATGCCTTTTGGCCGCAGCTCCTGGACAGTGAGAAAAATTATGAGTCATTATAAGAAAAAATGAGGTAATGATACTGGAAATAACTTGGAATATCACTGATGATTAGAATTACAGCTCTGCGGTAGTATGCCTCCTACCCAGTGTAGTTTCAGTCTATGATCTAACTCACTCTGTGAGTCTAAGTGAACATTTGTTACAAATTTAAAAGGATTCTCTCAAGACGTTCTGGAGAGAACACGTTCACAAAAATTGGATGGACGGAAAACCTGAAAATATTATACCTCCGGCCACAGGATGTTGCCGGTGTGGAGAGATAAAGAAATAAACAAAAATGTTAGCAATTCTTTATTTTTCCCTCCTTGGAAAAAAAAAAGGTCAGAGTGAGCGAGAGCTGCTGTTACAGGCTGCCACTAGGAAAGCCATATATTATTTTATTTATTTATATTTATTTTATCTTTATATAAAATAGATCCATTTATCCACATTTCTCAATTGGTTTGCAAAATGTATACACTGCATTTAACCAGACTGCTCTGGAAACAGGAGGTGGTTGATGGGCTTCTTATGGATTTCTTTTTAATTTGTAGAGGACAGCTAATGTTGTTTATGTATCAGTGAATCATTCCCCACTGACATCAAGTCAAAGCCAGAGGTCAAAAAGTCAAAACTCAATTTCAGTAATTTAATCTCAACCACCTTGTGAGAAATTTTCTGGCTATTACTAATACTTTTTAGAGTATTATTACTGCACCTAAGAGTATATTTCCTGCATAGAAACTGATACAAAATGAGTTTTTTTCCTCACCTGGCCCAAATGTAAGATCTTCTGAATAATTACGCGGATGGCAGCCGGGTCTGCCCTCGGCAGGGTGGTCTTGGACTTCAGGTCCTTCAAGTAATGCAGACTCTGAGTGGCACAGCCTCTGCAGTTCTCCGTCAGGCCTACAGGGGGTGTAAGAGCAGAGATCAACCGCAGGCTCCTGGTTATTGAAGTCACTATAGATATGTTGCTTCTGCAGAGCGGAATTTAAACCCTATGCATGTCACTTTATAAGTGGATGTAGATAGTCTTACGGTCTGCATGGTCAGTGGGAGCCATGTGTGCGGTAGCGCTGCCGTTCACGATCGTATCTGCCGTCAGGTGGGAGAACTGGGTCAGAGCCCTCAGCAGTGCTCCAGCATCTGGTTAATGAGAAGATACAAAATGAAACCAGCCACATCAACAGACACAAACCAACCACACTGCAGGAAGAAGTCAAACCACAAACATCTTACCGCCCATGTTACTCAGATAATCTGCATGGCCCTTTTTCACTTTGTCAATGGAGCCCAGTGTCGCCTCGGCCCGACTTATCAGATAATCTGTGTTTGGTGGATAAAAAAAACACAAGCTTTGTTTAAATCTCCATAACAGAAAGTTATATTCTATGTGATCAACCAGCTAAGATCATTGTCTTTCTAACACTCATTTTTGCTTTTTACTTATTTAATCCTCACATCATTCACATTTCTGTTGTGTCCTGTTTATTGACAGTACGTTCTGAAATAAAAAGAGTGTCAGACCTGGAGAGCTGGTGCAGCGGATGTGGAGAGGATCATCCAACTTGGCAACAGCATCCTGGATGATGTTCTCAGCCTCTGTGATGGTTCCCTGCAGCAGAGCAAACTGCTCCTCCAGAAGCTTCTGCTTCAGCTGCTCCTCCTGACTCGACTGCACACATGAGCACACAAGAAACACAACATACATACATGTTTATCTACGTGATGATATAAGAGAATTATACAAAATATCTATAAATATATTCCATCTATTGACCTTATTCTTGAAAAATTCAGGTTGGGCTGTGTGGGCTACAGCTCTATAATGCTATTTTATGGTAACTGAGCAGAATTTTCGTGAATGTGACAGAAATCATTTACAACTGAAGATTCTTATGCAATAGTTATGTCTCTCAAATGCGAATAACACTTTAATGTTTAAGATAAAGTGAAACTATAATCTGGCTTTAATTTACCACCTCACGTCCGTGTCACCACTTTCCCAGCTCCAAAATGTTTGTACGCATGAGGCATGAGTTTGTGTAAAAGTGCTCCTTGTTTGTCCATCCCCCAGACCCCATTTTGTGCATATTGTTATAAATGAGTCCTTCACCGACCTTCTCCTGCAGTTTGCCCTGCAGGTCTCCCAGCTCCCTGCTGCTCCTCTCTCGCTCCTGCTGAAGTGATGACTGCTGCACCTGCGCAGTCTGCCGCAGAGAGGACAGCTCCGCCTCCTTCTCACTCACAGATCGCATCAGACGCTCCTTCTCTGCCTGCAGAGCTGTCATTGAACTGTTCATTTGCTCTGATGTCTGGCAAAAAGAAAAAAAAAGAGAGAGTGCGCTGAGGGAAGCCAGAAGAGGCAGATGGGTGCGAGGGTACACGCGGAAATGTGTAACATGCCTCAAGCCTCCAAACACACTGACGATAACTGTGAAAACCAAATGCTGGTGAGTTCGCTGAACATCAAGGTCGTTGCTGATAAGAGGTGCGCCGCACTCACCATCTCGCTGCTCTGCAGAGTCGCCTTGATGCGCGTCGCTTCAGCCATCTTCTCCTGCAGCTCCCTCCTCAGCTTCTCCATCTCAAACTTCTGCTCTTCCAGCTAAAGCCACAGTGAAACAGCATTGATCGCAAACACCCACACAGGACATCCATGTTTTCACAAGCAAAGCAAAGCACCACCAACCTTCATGTCAGCTTCCTGTTTTATCCGATCGATCTCAAACGACAGCTGGTGTTTGGTCCTCTCCACCTCCTCCTGGGTCTGCTGGGTCGCTGACAGCATCCTCACAGTGTCTGCGCTCTAACGGCACATCAAAACATTTACTGTTACCACACACTCACTGAAGTTGCATGAATATCCCTGAACTGGTCTGCAGTCTATCTGTACCTTTCGAAGTAGCTCCGCATGACTGGCCACCAGCTCTGTGTGCTTCTCCTTCAGCTTATTGTACCGCTGCTCAGTGGCCTGTGCTTTCTCTGCACACACACAAGACACATGACAGTGTGATCTCACCGACTTGTCCACGATCGTGTCCCTGAGAGTTGTTAATAAGGCATCTTACGCTCTGCTTCAATGAAGGTGGTCTGTAAGCCCTCGTGTTCTGCGTTTCTGCGCCGCGTGGCCTCCAGCTCCATGCGCAGCTGCTCATTTTCAACGAGAGCGCGTTGTTTCTGAGCACGCTGTTCTTCCAGCTCTGCCTCCAAACTGTTGATTTGGGACTTGAGCTGCGTGATGTAGCGCTGGGCCTGCGGGAGCAGAGAGGACAGGTCTGCACATTAGGAAAAAAATCTGCCGGTGTCAGTGTAAATCCAGTTTTTTCATCAATAAACCTTTAAGATATTTGAATTTCCTTCCACAAGATCCATCAATCCATTCATTATCTAAACCGCTTATCTTTTGAGGTGCTAGTGAACTGGGGCCAATCTCAGCTGACACTGGGCTAAATATGAAGAGACAAACAACCAATTGCTCTTACATTCACACATATGGACGATTTCCAATTCTCATAACGCCACTCTACATGTCTTTGGACTGTGGAAGAAAGCTGGAGTAGGTGGATAAAACCTGACCTGGGGGGAACATGCAAACTCCACCAACCCCTGTCATACCGACCATGATACCTATCAATTCAATTTTTTTTATTAAATAACTCCCAACACAGTCACGTCAGAAAGAGAGGGGATGATATGCAAAACAAAAACTTAATAATGCAAAAAGAAAAGGTTACAAGCAAGAATTGTATCCATGACGTCAAACTCTCCACTGGACACTCATCTCTCGTTCACAGGGTACTTGTCACATTCCACATGGCAGGAGCAGTATTTGCATCCGCCCAACACATGACCCAGATTCCTTTACCCACAGATAATATTGCCTCGTAATGTCCCATACACACAGGAAATAGTCCAAGCCTGATCAAAAGATTATTCAGTCCCAGAGTCTTTACCTCTGCTTTGACCTTCTCCAGCTCTGCTCTCAACAACTCCAGGTCACGCTTGAGGCTCTCAATCTGCAGATCCCTGTAGGACAGAAAACCAACTGTCACAGTGCTGAAAACAGTCAAATCCATCTTACAACCACAGGTCACAGTGAAAAACGTCCTGGCTCACCTGTCGTCAAAGCCTCCATTGGGAGGTCCAAATGTCTGATCGAATATGTCAAGTTGCTGTGAGAAAAAAATTAAGAAAATCAAATGAATGAAACAAAATGAATGACAATAAGCTAAAAGAACACAAGGAGACTTGTGTTTACTTGTTTGAGTGCACCTGTGACAGTGGTGACATACCTGCGGCTGCGTCTGTAGGCTGGATGTGGAGACATCGCTGACCTCGATGAGCGGCTCTGGTTCGTCATCTTCGTCATCTTGTTGCTCCGGTTCCTCCTCGTTGGCCATGACCACCACCGGCTTCACGTGTTTGGCCAGCGAGGCGGCGTGGAGGAAGTTTGGTGGGGACTGACGGTGAGAAGGACAAAAAAATAGGCATTTGTTAAACCGCTAAGACCTTGTTCAGACCTGATATTAACATCCACCCTGAAAGATCTAATCACAAGAGGTCAGCGGTCAATATGAGTGTGAACGCACTCTGAACATGTCCTGAGGTCGGTCTGGGACACAACCTCTCGTCCTCTGACCCGCTACAGTTTCCCAATGAATCAAACGCATTTTTATGCTACTCGTGGCCATACGTTGATTTGTGACCACAATATTAACACATAGTAGTTCTAGTTTTTTTTAAATGGGTAAAATATGTCTTCATCGGCCGCTCACTGATTCATTTAACCCCTCCTGACTCTGCCTGCTTCTCTCTCTCTCTTACTTACTTGAGCCGTCACATGCACGCACGCGTGTCTTCGGGACACAAATGACGTATTTGATTATTTGCAAATATAGCAGGGAAGTGAGATCTGATCACCAGTGATGCCAGGTGCAGATCTCAGGATACCTGAACTAGGTCTGAACATGTTTGTCATTGTGTTCATGTTAAGTAAGAAAACCTTTTAATATTTATGGGAAATGTTTCAGTGAAATTAACATAAACATCTGTGCATATAATAAGCCAGTTACTCCTGTTTGCGAGAGTATTTAGCTGATGGTGAAGTCTTTGCCAATCAAGACGGAGGCTGTGACTCATCACTGATGTCACGCCACCTCTGCCTGTCTCCCTGTGCTCTTACATCAGGTAGCTTGGGGATCTGGATCAGTCTCTTGAAGTACATCATGTCTCTGGCTTTGTTGAAGAAGGTTTTCAGGCTGTGGAACAAAGGAAAAGACATTTACATCAGCAGATAGTAGATACTCCGATGTAAAGACATTTTCTCAATTGCTATATCTGTCTTCTTATATTTCTAGATTTTATATCTAAAACTTTCATGTTTTATCGGGATATATCAAACAATTTACAACAATACACATGAAGCATTGGGTTATAAAGTTGATCTACATAATGTGGGATTAATATTTTAACAAGTGAATCTAATGGCAACATGTCCCTCCGCCCCTGGAGGCTCCTCTCTGATATAAATGCGTCTGTGATGGAGACACCACAGGACGTTCCACAACACGAGGGGGGGTGGGAAGCAGCGGTGGACACATTTCCATAGTTTCAGTGTTCTGTGGTGACTGGGCGAGGCAGGATTGTGTTACACACTTCCTTTAGTAGAAGAGAAATGTTTCCCTTTTATTTCGTCACTCATTCAGTTGTAGCCCGAGGCCTCGTACCTGTGGAACTGGTCGTGGAAACGTTCTCTGTGACCTTGGAGGGTATCAGCAGGCAGACCTGAAATCCATGATACGATTAAAGCAATGCAGAGACATACCGAAAACAAAGGACATCATGGTCAATATACTGAATTACTTTAACTATGCATACAATTTCTACTCAGATTTTATAAGCAGAAACGTATTCTGAATCTCATCTTGTCTGGGCGATCACGCTTCTTACAGGCATGCAGCTTGAACAGCAGCTTGACGGTGAAGTGGTAGAGGTGACTACAGTCTTGGATGACTTGGGTGAGTGGAGACAAGCGACACTGGCCTGATGTGAGGGTGGAGATGGCGATGGATGTGTTGAGCTGTCGGATCACTGGCGGAAAAAAATCAGAGGAACAAGCATAAATTAATCATTATATAAATCACTCTGGTTTAATTCAACTGTGCTATCATCTTTTTCTAACTGCGCAATTTCAATCTCACGTGTTCATATGTCTATACTGTTACACTGTACATATTTGTTATAGTTCCTTGTGTTTCGACTGTATTTTTTCACTTATTTATTACCTTTTCTTGGCTGCTCTAACACTGCAAAGAACTTGTTTTATCTTATTTTATAAGAATGTTCAGAATTTCCTGTTTAGACTGGTACGCTTGCATGTGAGTGGTCACGTGATGTGTCAAGATGCACAGGATAAAAACTGATACAAAGCCAAAACACCTGAGTGAACAGAGATCATTTAAGTTTGAAAAGAGTTCATTCTTCCCACTTTCTTCTGTTTCTACATGAAGCCGACTGTTCTTCTATTTACAAGCAAACTTTGGTCACAGCGCCATTCGCAAAATTTGTTAAAGGCGTCGAGTTGTGATCCCGGGCCTCCACCCTGCAGGCCTGAGAGGAGGAGCATACCATCACAGCTAAGCTGATGGAAATCAACTCAATGTTTTCTAAAGGCCGGCATTTCCTCATCAGTTTAAACATACACTGGAGAGCACGAGTTAAAACTGGACCAAGGAAATGTGCAGCATGTTCATAATAACACCTCCTTGCTCTTGTGTATAAATAGGTAATGTCAGCAGGTTGCCGCCCTCGACTGAGGCTCGGGTTTCTATTCTGTGGAAGGAGTTTTCTTTTTCGCTCACCTGTCTCGGCCAGCCTCAGCTCTGTGTCCATGTAATCAAACACCTCCACTGTGAGCTGGAATCTGCAGGAGAGAAGTTGATACCAGCATAAGAAAGAGAAGACGCCTGCTCAGAAACAGTGACGGTGCGATGCTGTGAAATTAAACCGTCAGCATGGGTTGTCTGTTTTATTTTGTGGATACATTTGGTTGGAAGCAGCAGCTGAAGTACTTATGATTTGAGGCCAAACAGAGATATAAATAAAGCTACTTTTGCCTGAGGTGGATACTCACACATTATTAATGTCAGTCCCTGCAGTGCGCTCCAGGACTTCATCTGTGACCTCTAGGTTGGGTGGGATCTCTGGATGCTGCGTCAGGATAAAACATTTTCTTAGAGATTCAGTACCGGGTGCCATTTACAGGGTGAATTCCTAACATTGAGCTGAATATATCCACTGTATGCATCTAGAGCTGCTTTCAGACCTTTCCTGAAATTTTCAGGAGGGGCTGTATGTGAGAACGCAAATGTCTGAGTCAGTTGTTTCACACATTTTCCTGAACTTTTTCTGTCAGCCCACAAGTAAGATTTCTGGAAAATGTCTGAGTGTGTCACTTTGTTTCTAACATGTGACAGATACCAAACTTAAGGAAAGAAAAAAAAATATAAATATATATCAAGTTGAAAAAGAGGTGACAGACACAAAGGTAACGCAGACTCATTTCAAATTGGAAAGACAATGAGATTCCAGAGCTTTTCGTAATTAAGGGCGACGTCTGTGTCAAAATAAAAACACGCTATTTCCATGGCAGAGTTTTTACGTCATGTCCTGATTCCAACATGCTCGACCCAGATGCCACCCTTCAGCTGAAAGTTCTTGACATTGTTCTATTATTGTGAATGCATCTGACCTGAACTCTGCTCTCCTGCTGCATTCTTTATATGTGAAAAGCAAACTCCAGAAAATGCCCGGAACCAATTTTCCAGACATTTTCCAGAGGGCATGTCTGAAAACAGCTTTAATGTCAGTGTGTGGTGTGACATGTGACAGAAGAGGTCCTTTACCTTCACGTGAAACTCCAGTTTTGTGCAGAGTAGCTTGGTGTATATATAAACCAGCTGTCCGTATCTATCATGGAGGTTCCCCTGAAAACCACAGGAGCAGACAAGCGAGAGTTAAAAATGAAGTTAAATCTTTTCTTTTCTCTTCCTGGCTTTACAGAAAATCCAGTAATCCACAAACTGCATTCTTGTGAAATTATTTTTAAAAGATGAAAAAGTGACTCACCCAAGTTTTTCCTACTTCAACAAGAGAACTGTGATGTCTCATGCAGTCTTGTAGAACCTGTGAAGGTGAGCATCTGCATGAGCATCACTTGTATTGCTCAAATTCTATTAAAATCACATTCACGTGTGTGTTTTGAACAGATATCATTATATTTACAGATCATGTGGGTTGCAACAGTCAAAAAATGTAATGAACGTGTCTAAACTTCCTGTTACTATGCAGAAATGAAGCCCAAATATCCTCAACATGTGCGCTGACATCTTTGAAACACACGCTCGACCAATCATGTGTCAGTCTAAGCTGTCAATCATTTTTTATTTGGTCCTTGTCCCGTCCACTTACATGAAGGAGGTGGGCTTTATGGTCTTTACTGCAGCCAGCCACCAGGGGGAAATCCAGACAGTTTGGCTTCACTTTTGGGGAGCTGTTACCTCATCCATCTTTATATACAGCCGACAGTTTGAATGCACTCACAAATTGTCTGTGCCTTGGTGATCTCCCCTTCTTTATAATTAATTCACAGTCACAACCAACTGGCCTTTGGTTACTCAACAGCTCTTCGCTTATATCATCTGAATGAATAATTCATGGACGGTAAGGGAAAAGGACTTGGGGGACTTACGTTGCGGTGGCCGTCCCGCAGCACTTTGTGTAGCACGTGGCAGAACTTCCAGCTGAGGATGGAGCTGCCGGCCAGAGGGAAGCCCAGAGCGTACGACCAGAAAGTGTAGGCTCCCTTCTCCCTGTGAGTCCCCAGGATGATTCCTGTTCAGTCTTTAAGGAAAGCAACGTTTATCACAGGACCGCTGGTTATTCCACAGACGACACAAGCCTTTTGTGTTTTCATCAGCGTTTGGTTTTAACTGGATAACACACAATGGGACCTCAAGTCCCCAGTGACTTTTCTTCCTCCATCATGGGTCCTGTATGTTCTCTCTTAATCAATATGTTCTCTAGATATTTAATTATACATCTGAATGTTTATCTATGGTGTAACTCTGACTCTCTTTAGGTTAAAATGTAAGTAGACAAAGGAACCTCGGCTAATTCACCTGTTATAGAATACAAACTATGTGACATGAATTTTATACGCAAACTTATATTTAGTTTTATTCTATGTATATTTATTATGATATCTACTATACGTGTATATTCTGTATTGCTGATGCATCATAGGATTAGTTCATAATATATTGTGGGTATTTCAGAAGATGACTCCCTTCTTTATCAGAAGTCTGAAGAGGAAGCTTGTGCTTCACTGGCAAATAGATCTTTTAACCTCTCCTCTTTGCAAAGGTTTTGGGTCGGGGGAGACCTCATTACATTTTGTGCAGATCCAGGATTTTTAGTGAAAAAATAAAATAAAATTTTTGATTTAGTGACTTTAAATGTGGTTTCACAAGTGGAGGTATGTGCTCTACTGAGTGATATTCTAGTCTAGATGGAATTCATATATATGAATATTCATTTTACTTTTACTTTGGAGATGTTATTCTTACTGATTTCTTGGTTGCATGATTCTACAATTTAAAAATACTTCAACCAATAACACAATCACAGATTTGATCACACTAGTTTACACATCTGTCAGTGTATCACTCTCCTCATTAAATACTACTATGATCAAAAAGGAAATGCATCTAACTTCGTAACAGTTTCTTTTTAAGGATACGTCGTGCATGTTTCTCCTTCACAGGCGTCTCCGTGGAGTTGATGGCTTTGCTGATGCTGCTCAGCTAGAAAAAAAAAAGAAAAGGGAAAGGACCGGAGTTAATCTTAGATCTTGTGCAGTTTGCTTCTCCACTCACGCACACAGCCAACAGGCCTCACAATAGATGAGAAATACGTAAGTCATGAGAGGTTAAATAAAGAGCAGGAGTCAAACAAATGAGAACAGGCTGCACTGCAAAGACAGTACACACAGTCACTGTTGCAGATGGACTCTCGTCTTTCACCGTGTGGTTGCATTCAGGATCAACTAGCTGCTTGATTGTTTTCATTTGAGTGTCATCCTGAGTTTAATTTGATACAGAGACAAAGGTGACCACAGAAAAATAAATGTAGGCTGCATTCAGCTTTATATTTCTTTAGTTATACAGTATATACAAGAGCTCAGGTCAAAGAAGACAAACCCTGGATTGAAAGACAATAATTGTCCCACAGATGATGAGCCTGCAGGGTGAGTGTCACAGGAACCACAGGACACACGGCTAGCCGCTCTGCAACCTGACCAGCAGGAAAAACAAGTGTGGCTGAAAAGGAACAGGGAGGGAGAGACAAAGAAACACACACAGGCTGGATCTGTGTGTGCTCAGTGGATATTAACCCAATGCAATGGATCTCAACTACAGTTGAGCATTGCCACAACACGATGCAATAGCTGGCTGGTGTTGTAATGTTACACTCAAGTGTTCTCATCATGGTCATCCTCCAACTGTGCCAATAAAATAATGGCTCAGCTGGGGTGTCGATGTGTTATGGCTGCATTTTGTCACTGTCACTTTATAGGTTTAATTAAAACATCAGATTCTATTAATGCTTTAATGACTCTAATTTACAAATTAATTTGATACAGCAAAAAATCCTGTGACACTATTAAGTGACAACAAATACAGAGATGTTCTGATACCTGCATAAGAACTGCCTTCACTATACTGACTCTGAATCTGATACCACGACTTTAAGGATCTACTCAAATAAAAATAATTCAGATTTGTAGAACTTCTCTTTTCCTTCTTCCTGTCTTTTGACAGGAATTTGATTTGAATCTAAAATCCCTGTTGCCATTTGAGGCCGAGGATTGTGGGAGCCTCCCTGATTAAAAACAAACATGTTTCCTTCTTAGATCCTACAAGAGAGATTAAAACCATCCAACACATGACAATTACATAATGATCAAAACTGTGGCTCAGCAGTGCGATTAACCCGGACCACTGTGACAACACATCTCCATAGCTTCATTCAGACTGTGTGTTGCATCCTCGCCTTCACTCACAATTTTGTACTGTTGTGTTGTGTGTGAGGGAAGTGCTCTGAAAAAGTCATCGACACCTCGTTCTGTGGCTCTGTGTCCTGCTCCGGTGTTGCAATCAACCAGACCTGCTAGTTTTTTTGTTTTTTTTTGGAAAAACCTGGTGAAGCTTCGTGAGAGTAAACACATCTGATTATTCTAATAATCACAAAATGCCCGGATTAGAAATGTTACACAAAATACACATCTACTGCTTTTTAAAATGACATGCCTGTGTCCTTTTGACACATGTGTATGATGCTAGCGATCAGCTCCACCATCACAGTATTATACAAGAGACTAATCCAACATCCAGCTCAAGCATTAAAGCAACTTCTATCTCAGCCTCTTTTATCACAGTCTGTTATGTAGATACGTTTGTGACAATTATTGCAAAACAAAGAAAATGATGATATTTATGGTGATAATTATCGATATCCATATTGTCCAGTACCTCACCATAACATGTAGCAGAAGATGAATGCACCACCTTAACACAGAGGTTCTTTAGTCTACAAACAAAAGGTTTAGAAATCCAATCTGGGTTTCAAACATGATCACATATCAGTGGCAGAGGCCCTTGATCCTGCAAAACCCTATAAAGCCTCTTTCTCACTCACTCACTCACACACACACTCTCCCACTCTCACACGCGCACACACAGTAAAACATACATGGCCACACAACAAAGCACAGAGGGGCTACTGTGGGTGGAAACTGCCGTTCAGAGTGAGAGAGAGAGAGGTTAGTAGGAGACCCCCCCACACACACACACACACTCACCTCCACCCTCCACTGCCTGCTACTCCCTCGTTTACACAGGGGCAAGTGCGGTGGGCTAACATGGGGGCCCAAGCGACAATGGGGGGTTTGTTTGGGGAGGAAGGCCGACAGCTGGGGTAGAAGACTGAATTGGAAGGGGGCCGCGCTCTGGCACACAGAGCCTGGCACAGAGGCCTCAACAGATGGCTGCTGAGCAGCGAGGCTGCAGGGAGACTCTCGTGGTACCTTCAGAGTGGCTGTCAGTCGCAAACCACAGACAGGAGAGGTGACATGTGACATAATACTACAAACAGCTTAGTGTCAGAACAAGCATGTGCTGCGTGGCTGTAACTGCACTGCAGGATTTAAAAAAATACTAGTTGAATTCAGCGCCATTCAACGGAGCACTTCAGAGTACATTCCCTCACATGCCCTTGCTCAAGGCCACTAGGAGAGTGTCTGGCTACAAAAGGATCAGGACAGCAATGCATAGTAGTTTTGAAAGTGGTAATTTTTTTCCATAGTGATTAGATCACTAAATATAATAATAATAATAATTGTATTTATTTATTTGTATAGCACTTATCTAAAGAAAGTAACAAAGTGTTGCACAAAATACAAGGTAATAAAAAAAACTAATAAATAAAAGATAAAAAGGTAAAAAAGGAAAGGCAATAACTTTTTTTATTAGTTTGGTCAATCACACATCAGAACACTCTAGGAAATACCCATCACAAAATCTTGGAATTCACGTCCACAAACGTCTGGTTTTATCTAAAAATAGCAGTGTTTTAAATTTCAGGTGCTGGAATAAGAGAATATATTTAATTTCTTACATAAAAATAAAACATTGTCTAAATAGTTGGCGATTAATTTTCTGCCGATACATAAATCAATGAATAGACAATCACTGCGGCTCAAGTTAATAATGATATTCCTTAAGTGAATTTATGCCACTAGAACTAAATTCCTTGTTGTTAAAGCTCTGCTGCTACACACAACACTAAGTCTCACTATCAGGCCTCACGTCAGCCGACACAAGGGTCACACGGTAAAACACAGCTACCGGCTCCTTCGCGACGCGGTCAAAGACATTCAGGTGAAATCCAAACCATTTACTAACAGAGCAATTTGGTCCGAGAGCTGCAAACATGCTGACCCCGTCAACTGTGTGCGTCTGCCTGACGGCGCCGCTGCATCCGGCCCGAATGCCACTAAATCCCCCTGACCAGCAGAGACAAGTGAGAGGGAGGGAAAGCCTGGACTAATCCCCCCCACACACACAAACAAGGCCTGCCATAAGGTCTACTGCCAGCTAGCATTAACGTAACCACACATTCTGGAGCTCCAGCCTTGAGGCGTCTCTACTTACCTTGTCATCTCTCTTCAGCAGCGTGTCCATGTGCTTGGACATGGTGGTGTGTGAAGCATGCATGAGGTTAATGAAGTCAAAGCATCAACGCCACACCTGAGCGGCTTCTCACTGGACATAATGCCCCGAGGCAGGAGCACTTAATGCACGTCCTTATCAGCTTAAATCAACAGTCTGCTGCTGCAGGGGACCTGACTCACAAGGTCACACACACACACAGACTTTAACACAGCTCAAATCTGCTCAGGTTAGTTACAGGTAACACTATTCACAACAGTGTCACAGACTCAGCTAGAAAGACACTAAGTCGAGCTCCAATGCCATCAAGGTCCAACAGTCCCCTTATGAGACCACTTTTAAATTCACTAGATCCTGATTTCTATTTGGATCCGCTATCAGCCCTCTAAATATAGTTCAAGTTCACTGGGTCCTTCCTCGGGTCATGCCACACTTCATGGATCTCAGTTTGGTTGTTTTTGGTTAATTCTGCTTACTAACAAACAAATAAACACAAAGACATTGCCTCCTTGGTGGAGGTATAGTAAAAGGAACTATTCTTGATGCTGAATGTTCAAAAGCAATTTTTCGATTTAAAATTCTTCCTCAGAATAAACGGCTTTGCAGGTTTATTTTTGTATTTTAATAACTCCATGTTTGGCTGCTGCTCTCCTCTCCTCCCATGTTGACTCTCCTGCCCTGACTGATTAAACCAGCACGCTCTCTCCCACATCAACACAGGAAATAATTTAAACTCACCCAACTTCTCCATGGTGCTAACACACAAGACACTGCACATGAAGTAGTTGTGCAAAGAAACACAAGTAAAACCTCTGTATCAGACGCGCTCTCTCAGCCCAGAACCCTGATGTTCTGCAAAGGATTTCCTGCTCTCTTATCTCCCAATGCCAAAAATTAAAACACACACCTCTCAAAAGCTCTCATTCAAACACACACACTCACTAAATAGGATGTACATTTTGTTCTGAAGGCCTTTTCCCTAATAAGAGAAACCCAGACTGAAGGGACAAGAGGATATTTAGAAATATAATGTAAAAGATGTTAACAAAGGTAGTGTGAATGCATCAGTTTAAAGAATGAATGAATCACGAACGGCTGCACAGACAGAGATCGTGTCTCATGACTCAGATTTATGTCTAATTAAATTATATATCCACAGCATCCAATTAAACACTTCAACAAAAGACAAGTTGTTTCTTAACAGGCAGTTTGCTGCAGCTGGCTGAGTTAACAGGACTCTAACATGGTGTTCATGACCAAAATATAAGCACAAAACATACACATCATAGCATGTAAACACTATAGGGATTACATTGTGTTTAGGATTTAAACACAGGCATATTGTCAGTGAAAATACAAGGATATCATTGGCATCACATGTGTAGCCTGAGCGTTACATGTGCACTTTGTGTGGTTACTGCTCTTAATGCTCGACTGGAGAAGGTGTGGTTACTGCTCTTAATGCTCGACTGGAGAAGGTGAAGTTTAAGTTCAGTTTTTCAGATTCCACTAAAAACAAAGACTAAACCCAACACAACACTTCAGGGCTTTTTATTAAAGCGTGAAACTTGTCTGTCTCGACTCCCACTCAGTGTTTACTCTCTGCTATACTCCCACCATCCCCCTTCCCTCTCTCATGGGCACTCACTCAGGCAACATCAGTGAGGGAAAGCAAACAGTATACTACATTACACACACACACACAGCACTGTGTGAGACATTTCACCTTGGCACCGAGGTCAACATAAAGAAGACAGAGCTCAGGAGAGAGTGAAAGCGGTTTCAGTCAATGTGGTTGGTGGATGAATCAGCAAAACTGAGAAACTCAATCGTTCTTATAGAGTCACATACAGATCTCCTCCTGAACACAGCAGCCTTAATAACTTCTAGGTTCAGTGTGTAGAACTTAAAGTTTCGTTATGCAGCTGAATACTCCTCATGTCACCCTCTCCTTCCAGTCATGAAAGAGAACCTGTGGTGAACTTCAGTTGTCATGGAAACTCAAAAGGTTTTAGTTTGTCCAGTTTGGACGACATGGTGGCCTCCACAGAGAGGACCCCCCTCCATGTCAATATAAAGTTATTAGATATATAAAGCGCCCGTTCTATGGTAAGAAAACAACAATTCATACAATTTCAATGAAACACACCAGTGAAAACATCACTAGGATTATTTTATATTCAATTTCTGACAAAAATCCCTTTCACCTTAATCTTACACACTGGACCTTTAAAGCCCACAGTTGCACAGTGTGCCTTTTTAAACAGTTGCTCTGTTCAGTCAGTGCAAAGTGGAACTCTGTCTGAATCTGCACGGACACAGAACTAGTTGTGGTAAAACACTGATTAGGAGGTGTATAGATTCATTTATTAGCTTCTGCTAAATATATAAATAGAATAAAAGTAGCCAATCAGGTGTTTTGGATTCTTTTTCCCACTAACCAATTAATTTGCTCTTCATGCCAGTGGATCCAGTCAGCTGACGTGTTCCCTCTGAGAGCACATCTTGCATCCTTCAGACAAGGCAAATTAACAGGAAACACCAGTTCAAGGAAGCTAATCTGACTAGTTTGACTGTATATTGCGCATGTTGAGTTTTAAACTTTGCACACAGCTTTGTACTTTGCTGCACAGCGTTGAGTAGTAAGTATTCATTCACTAAATAAGAGAGATCAGGGCGTGTAAAATAAATAAAACCAGCAATATTACAAATAATTCATTCTGGCTGTTTTGTGTGGCGGGGGGGGGGGTGTTCAAGTGGCTCCACCTCTCTACACGTGGTGCTGGGAAAGCAAATAAACCACTGGGATAGTGATGCACGCCCTGCACAGGAAAGAGCTCAGCCCATTTGAGATAACAACATACTGAAAGAACTTTAGGTCTGAACACCCAGAGGCTCCACAGCGTGTTCAGTTACTCCACCTGGTTCTGACTCCAGTGTTTCCCAGTCAGACTGCGGGGGGGGTGCTCCATTGGAAACAGCAGCTTCAACATGACCTGTTTTACCTGTTACTGTTCAGTAGAACTTGATCCAGATAAAACTGCTATTTTCTTCTCCTGGACATCACTTCTTCTTCGCCACTTCAAAACAGCAGATCCAAAATCTTACAGCCGCGAAGGAGTAGTGATTTCCAGTCGAGTCAATGTGTGATGTAGGCTAGTCTTAAGTTTCAAGCTATTAAAAGGAATTAATTGTTGTGCAGATTTATTTATTTGTGTTCTTTTTCCAATTATGTCAAACGAGATGATAAAAGAAGTTCTATGGCATCATTCCATCTATCTGTGTTATGTTGTGTAAGCCCTGTCTGTTTGTTTGTTAATTGGTTTATGTTTGTGAGCAAGAATACACAAAAAGTGAGGTCAGATCCAGGTTGTTGTTTTTTTTTCCACAGGGAGCGGAACCATAGGAGGAAAGATAACAGCCCAGTTGGAATAAACTGGGCTGGCAACAAAATACATTATTCAGTTCATCGCTGCTGAATTTGATAAATGAATACATTCCACTTCCACTCGTTTCAGTTTTGATTTACTTAAAAACTGGAATTTGTTATCTCCGCCAAGGAGGTTATGTTTTCACCCCTCTCCATTAGTTATTTAAAATGACTGACATGATTTCCATGAAACTTGGTGGAAGGATGGGACATAAGCCAAGGACGAGGACAAAGGGGCGGATCCAGAAATTCGCTTTCACTTTCTCTAACATAGGGATAACTGCCTTTTTGACATTTTTACTATGATCAGGTATTGGAATCAGCATTGGAAGGGAGAAATGGTATCAGAACATCTCTACTATACAGTGTAGAGAAGCACCACCTACACTCATGAATGCTTGCTTGCATATAAGTGACGTGAGAGCCAGAGGCCACAAAGAACCTGTTGTAGTCTGAAGAAGGAAGAACCTTCATTCCTTCAGTTAAACTCAAAAGACACTGAATCACATTTCTAACGCACAAGTCCAAAAAGGAAGTTTGATCTCATTCTCCACTCCATGTTTCCTGAGTAGGAGATCCTACAGGGAGGGTGTTCAAAAAATGAAAGAGAGAAACGTGTGTAAGGGAGGAGGGGTGGTCAAACAAGAAGGACGAGATCAGCACGACAACAGGAGACTTCAGGGGAGGAAGGAATGATGTCAGTGTGACTGTACATGCACCGGTTTACTTCCAGGGCTCTCGCTTAACAAGGAGAAGCAGCAAGTTTAGTCACTATGCAGCACAGCACTGAAACCAACTGCCTGATGGTCTATCCATTACAGTCTTTAAATCCATGACTTTCAACTATTTTACAAAACCTAAGGTATACATCATTGGATTTTATTCTATTTCTATCAATTTTATTTCTATTATTTTACTCCTACAAATGATCTTTTAGTATTTTCCACAGATTTGATCCACTGTTAATCTCGTTACCTCTTTTATTCTACTATTTCTAATCTATTTCATTTAGCTGGAAACGTGTTTTAAGCTCTTTTTCAATGTCGTCTCTGTGTTGTTGTTGAATGTTCCTGTACAGCACAGTGTGAAATGTGCTTTCTAAAGAAAACTACCTTGTTAAAACTCCTCAACACTGAAATGATGGAATTAAAACCCTCAGAAAAGACTGAGGGCTTTCAAGTGTGTGCTGCTCACTGAGCGGAGGCAGATCTGCAACAATGAAGTGCGGGAATAAATGAATAAAAAGGTTATTGCAGTGAAACAATGTCTTCAGATTCCTGCAGGATCATGAGATAATGAATAAATGATGATAAAAACATTTCATGTCAAACACTCTGTCTGCAGCCTCGTGTCCCTGCTGGCTTTAACTGGACATTAGGACCAATCTAACTCATTTGAAGACATTTATGTCCCTTGTTGGTTAATCATTAAATCCAGAGGTTGAAGTTGGAAACGTGGCCTGTGCAGTGAAGTGGACTGAGCCACATCTTCAGGCCTGAATAAAGCGCAGCCAACCCTCCGACCTCCACTTATCATTTTGTCATCACATTATATTTGACGTGTTTACCTGCTGCTTGTCAAAATGCTCCTTCTCCGCTCCGAGGTTGACCTCGGTCCTCCTGCTCTTCACCCGGGTGGGCACCTGCCTTATGCTGTTCATCCTCCCACCAGAGGAAGGAGAAGCAGCAAACACAATAATCTCTCGCTCCTGGACAAAAAAACAGATACAAACGTCCGGATGAGACGCAGCGATCAGAGGTGTCTTCTCCTGTCTGCTTTCCGGACTCTCTGCCGGTGCGTCACGGACATGCCCCGGTGTTTCCCCGCGCTTAGATGCCGGAGATGCGCCGCGGTGGAAGGAGGAAAAAGACGCAGCGACCGGCGGAGCGTGTTTGCTCCGTGTTACGTGAACGGATCCTCCCCCAAGGTGGAGACAATCATCCTCATCATCATGTCCTCCGCTGCTGCTGATCACATCCTCCCACGCTAATGTCAGCTTGTTGTTCACAGCTCAGCTGACGTGGGGGTGAAGCTTTCTATCACTACTGTCGCTTGACTCGAGCTGCGGAGTCATTTCACTGCGATCAAAACCCACGAGGATTCTTTTTTTTCCAATTCCGTCATTGCCAAACAGTGACGACACAAACCAGGAAGTACAGTTCAGTTTTGAAACAGTGGCGGATATGGTTTTTTTGGGGGGGCAATCAAAGGGGGCCAACAGTGACTCAGCACTTTTAGAACTCTGGTTAGAGTAAATTTCTACTTTACTTTCTCCACCGATGTTTCAGAAGATCCTCATAAAAATCTATCTGATGAATTGAGCCATGAAACAATCGATTACAAGTGTGTGTGTTATTTTTTGAGAGTGAAGTAGATACCTCCATCAATCAGCAACATGGCTACTACAGCTGAGGATTGTGGGTAGTGTAGTACTTCTCCTTAAATAAAACACATTTTCTCAAAACACAGTTGATACCATAGACTGTATATAAAGAGGTTGATACCATACAAACGTGTGGCTTCTACTTAATTCCTTGTTTGCTGTTAGTGCTTATTCAAGTACATTGTGTACTTCAAATATGCTAAGACAATAAAAGTGCTTATCAAACTGTCGTATTCATTGTTAATATTTTTTGTAAGTGACTAGTTTATATTAAAAAAAGACAGGGGGCACTTCAGCTAATCAGATTTTAGCCCCTGGATTCAAATCACAGAGTGTGCCTTCATTTGGATACACTGCAATACACAGAAACACCAAAGTCATAGACGTTGACGTCGAATGCACCTTGTGTGGACGTGAGCCAGAAAGAATTATCGTGCCCACATCTTTTACACAATCAGAAGGAACAAAAAAAATGCAAATAATGTTTTCAGATCTTCATCTCAGCAGTTTATGCATTGTCTTGGGCTGTGATGGCACAGAGGGAACTCATATCTGTCCTCTTGTATCGTATGGCATCTCACCGCAGCATATCCAACCATATCATATCTTATTGTATCATGCATCATGTCATACTTCTCTTCATCACCAAGTCCAAGATTATGGGTTTTTACCACGGTGACTTGCATCTCTCACTTTGCCCAACCATGTGACTATGGTATGTGAATAAACCTGATTTGTTTGTCAATCACTACTTCCTTCACTTTTTAGCATTAGCTAACTTCAGCTAAAACTTTAAATATCTTTTTAAACAATCAAGTTACAAAATTAGCAGTCACACAATCTAAATTTGTTCCATATAATTAGTTTTTATTGATTTTCATTGATGCTGACCAGACTTCAAGTTACCAGTGTTCTTTCTTTTGTACATTCAGGCTCCGTCTGTGTTCAGTCCTCCTCAAGGTTGCGAGACTGGAATTTCATGTTCATTGCGCCGGGTGGAGCAGAGGCCATGATGTTTTTGTTTGCAGGTATGCAGGTGAAGGAAACACAAAGACTGATGGGACAACAGGAGAAGGGAACAAAAGACACTTTAGCCCTGCAGGCCAAGATTCCTTCGAAGCTGCTAGTCACATCCACAGACAAATTACCTGAGTGACTGCTGTGACATATAATATAGTGACCGACGCAATGATTGTGAAGTCATGTGAACACGTAGGTCTGTGGATTTTTTAGCACTATATATAGATATGTACACAAAAACATTAATTCAGGAAATACTTGGCCTCGACAGACTCTCCTCCTCACTCACCCCTCCCACTTCTTTGCCTTTGACTCTTGTATCGCTATGAGTCACACAGCCTTTAGATTCAATATTGAGTGAAAAGATCCATGAGCTTTTGCTTCACAATAGAGTTCAGCAGTAACACATGCCACAGCCCCCAAAGTCACAGACTGAACATTCAAACCTTCATGACAATGAATGTGTTGTGGTAGTTTATCAGTCTGATCTGATAAACTTCCAACAAGGTGTAAATTAACAGCAGAATTTTCAAATGTTGTCCACTAGATAGCAGTAGATCACATATAATTAGAGGGAGCTTCCTCTTAACCCTTTTTTGTTGATGATCCTGTCATTACAGTATAAAGTGCATTAATTATCCATCTCTGCAGAACGTGTCCCATCGCTTTCTTAAACACATATTTGCCTGATATTCAGACTGAACTTGTCACTTCAGTCCTTCTGTTTGAGTCAATGAATGGAACTGAAACGTCTGCTTTGATTCAGAAACTCTCAAAATGAGTTAAGAGATAGAGAGGCATGTCCACCAACCAGAAAGTCGGTGGTTTGTTATCCAATTCCTCTCGTCTGCATTCTGAAGTTCCCTCATGCAAATTCTGATCCCCAAGTTGTCCCTAATGACTGAGCTGACAGTGTAAAAATGATGTGGAACAGAAAAAGCTGCGTGCCGTTTGTGAACTATAAAGCACTTTGAGTAAGGAAGTGCAATATAAATAAATTTCCATTTTAGTCATTGCAACACAGATATCACCTGGACTAAAGATATAAAACTTTGAATGTTTCGAGACTTTGCAATAGCTGCAACTCCAAAGCAAGGACCAAACTGACTGAAATATGTAGTGAAACTTTTTCTCTTATAGGTTTATTTTTAATGCTTCAAGCTCGATTTCCATATTTCCTCAACCTGAAGCTTTGAAGCTGTTCAAAGAGGCAATGGATTACCTGATCAAGTTAGTTAAAAGCATATTTTTCATCATATCATGCAACTGCAACATTCATGTATAGCTGTAGAGCTATATTTCCAAGAGTCATATTTGAAAAGAGAAGTACAGTCGATAAAAACTGCAAGAACATGAAGTTTTTGTTCTGCAAAACAGGTCCTGAGCTCAACGCTGAATCATAATCAAGCATATATAAAGACGCATGTAAATTTATTTTTCTCCACAGGCGCTTACTCATAGTAGGAACTGTCGAGTTTCATTATACTGTAAAGTCCTGACTTTGATATATGTATGTTGTTATTTGGTGTTAAACAAATAAAACTGAATTGAATTGAATAACTAGATTGGCACCCTGAAGAGCACATACCTCCGCCGAGGCCCAACAGTCCCCTTAAATTCAATCAAGCCGCAAACATTTCACACATTCATAGATATCAGTCTTCTAAACGTGCCTGATCAAGTTCAAGATCTCTGCAGTACTGTTTGAGAAATTTGTAAAATATTGAACAAAGCCCCAATCTCGCAATGTCAAAGAAAAAGAAATCCTGAATCTAATTCTTCTCTTATACTCATACCTCATCCTCTCACAAAATTCTGTGTTAATCCATCTTGTAGTTTTTGAGTCATTTTCCATTGAAGAGCAGATGAAGGCATATCCTGTTTGGTGGAGGCAATGAGTCTCAGGTCAGAGTTTCACACTTGAATGTCTCATGAAGTAATCAGTTGTGTTGATATAACTTGTTGATGTTCATTGGAACAAACTTTTAGTTTAGTTCTGTGTGTAAATCCAAATAAAAAATAAAGCTTTGAGCTTAATACTGATTTCTATACAAGTTTTAAGGTTAAATTGTTTCTCAACAATCAACTAATAACGTTGATTTCCTGTTGGCCCTATATATCAGTCTAAAACATCAGAGGGAATAGAGATGTGTGAACACTTGATAAAGCAGAACCTTCGCAAACTACTTCCTGTCAAATAACCACAAACATGCTTCTGTTAAGAGACTGCACAGTGCTCAGGAGGTGATTTCTTTGAAGCAGCCAGAGAGACAACAACTCAACATGCAATGCCACTTTGATGGAACTCTGCTGATCAGAGTCCTCCCTCCACTGTTGGTGACAGAGATCATTCTGGGGATCCTCGGCAATGGTCTGGCCCTCTGGATCTTCTGCCTCCACTTGAAGCCCTGGAAGAGCAGCACGGTGTTGCTCTTCAGCCTGGCGATGGCCGACTTTCTGCTCATCATGGCTCTGCCGTTCCGTGCCACCTACTACATGTCCGGGCTCAACTGGATCTTTGGAGAGGCCTTCTGCAACATCTGCCTGTTCATGCTGGCAATGAATCGCAGTGGAAGTATCTTCTTCTTGATGGCCATCGCTGTGGACAGGTACATGCGTGTTGTGCATCCCCATCATGCCATCAACTCTTTGAGTGTCTTCAAAGCCTTTCTCGGATCACTTGCAATCTGGATAGTCACCATTGCAATGACCTCTCACATCTTCATGTCAAAACATTTCATCCCATCTTCCAAACATGCCAACAGGACGTACTGTGAAAGCTTCATGGTGGAGGCCGACCCCCACCACAATGTGAACTGGCACAAGTTTGAGTTTCTCTTTTCCTTCTATTTGCCGTTGATTGTGATTCTCTACTGCACCTTCCACATTATCAGCCACCTCAGAGGCAGACAGCTGGCCCAGCATGCAAAGATCAAGAAGGCTCTGTGTTTCATTACAGTGGTGGTGGTGCTCTTCATCACCTGCTTCCTGCCGAGCAACATCGTGCAGCTGGTGATTTGGTTCAAGACCAGTGAGGTTGCCAGCACCCGCCCCAAATCTGAAGTCTGTGACGCCTTGGAGGACCTGACCTGTGGATTCTACATCTCCATCAGTCTGACCTATCTCAACAGCGTGCTGGACCCCGTGGTCTACTACTTCTCCATCCCTGCCTTCAAGAACATCTGCCGCAAAGCACTTTGCCTGCCCGAAGCAGAGCATACTGAAAGCACAGGGAGGAAAACTCGAGAAACCGGCTCCCAGTCGCTCAGCCAGCTGTGATCACGCAGAAAAGAAGGAAATAACGAAGAACTGCAACAACTAAAGGTTTTCACCAAAGGTCAAGCCTTTCTCTGTAAGTTGTCCTGCGACTGCAACAGACAACAAAATGTTACTTTTAATTCTTATATTTATCAAGTACATATTGACTGCGCTTTTTCTTTTCAAAACATAAACTAATGTTAAGTTATGAAACTAAGGAATTCAAGCAAAACCATTATCCACCTCTGCCACAAGTCTTATTCTGAGATAACTGTAAAAGATTAAATATTTTACAGGGGGTCATGAAGAGAAAAGACTTAAATCATGTCTGTTACAGAACAGCATCCGCTCACATCAACTCCATAAGCTTCTGTTCACATCACACCAAGTAAAACTGTCAGCAAAACCATAAATGTGCCAAACTGAGCAATTGAACGTCTCATATGGGTTTTGTGAAAGGAAGATCATGTTATTTCATCTTCCAAACATTACTTTCTTGAAAAGAGGAAAACTCTTATTTCTCTATGTATTAACTGCATTTAAAAAATATTTCTTCTTCATGTGCTATGTGAAATAATAAATACACTTTGTCGTTTTGACATATTGTCCAACTTAAAGACACCAAACTACATCTTAAACCCCTCCGATAAAGTCTTATTCATTCTTATGAGCTCATATGAATTAAAAACAATCTTTTCATCACATAAAAATGATACCAGAATTATGAAAAAGCATTAAATTGTTACCAAATTACAGATGTAAAGATCATTTTTAGTCTTTGGTCAATGAATTGTCTTCGCTGCTGGAACCATAAATAAAGATTTTCATCCTCATCATATTTTCTTGTTTCATGTGATTTCAACATGTAAGCTCTAATACACAGAAGTCACCACAAGAATTGAGATCCATAAACCAAATAAAACCTGCGCACATTTACTTGCATCCTGCTATTACATTACATAATATTAGCATATGAAAGAAAAATGGAGCGTATAGCTCCACCTCCTGGGCCAAACCACCCTTCATGTTTGTCTCACTCTTAAAATATGAAATAAAAAGGAAGAATGATAACCTGCATTCAACTGTAGAAACTCATTGATGTCAAGACCATAATTGTCTTATTTTCACTTCAAGATCCGTTATTTCTTGAAAGACTGATGAAAAATATCCTCTCACAATACTCAGGAAAGAGACCAAAAGTCCCTGAATCTTCCCTTTTGACTAGATCAGAAATATAATGTTATTGGAGGCCGTAGCCAGCAACAGTACTGAGTTCCTAATAAAGTGCTTGTAAATAACAGCCATGAGCTAAGAAGGTAAAATTGGATTAAAAAGACATGGATTTTTGATCTGCAGCTTCTAAACTCATTTCAAGTATTTCTACACGCAATTGCCGATAATGAAAGACATTTATTCAGATATTACATGAACAATTCAAAGATAAATGTTAAGTGCAAATATTGCGTCACTGCTCCAGATGGACCAAGAGAATGATAAATGATACAATGTACAGACAGAATCCATCCAGCTCATCCTGAACCTCCATTCTGCATGTGGAGAAACTCCTGAAAATCAAAAGAGGAATCACAGAATTATTGTTGTGTTTCGCTTATCGCTGATAATCCCAGAGATGTGATAGTGAAATAATAGTGTCATGCCCTACATCAATAACAGTTTAATGTCATCAAACACCAGGTTATTTATTTATGTCGTGGTGGGGTGTTTGTCCCAGGTTGATCTGGCTTCAGTTACCTTCATGCAGCTTGGTGACGGGGAGCCGTTTGTCAGCGTTTTCCCTCCCTGATGCTCTCTGTGCTTAATGTACTCACGAACGAGCGAATCAGCATCATCCTGACTGAAGAGCAGATATAAGAAGAATCTGACGTGCAGAACTCGCATCATACATTTAAAAAGGTCAAAAGCTTAATGTAGGTTTTGTTTTGTCAAAGGTCCTCAGACACCAGGTGCCATTTTGTAGTTACACAGGTTTCAAGCCGTGTAAAACTCAAAATGAACTGATTCCATGGCTTTACATAAAATTAAAACCAAATATTCAAACATCTTTATAGCTCAGTTAGAACTCCCAGAACACAGTTTGTACGGTTTTCCTGCCTTCAGGGGATAAACTGGATGTAGAGGTGACGAAATTCAGTTTGAAATACTGTGTTTGGACCAAAGGTCACATGTCCAAACTTTGTGTCCAACATTGAGCCACTGGACACTAAACTAAAAGCAAGTCAGATCAGAGATGTTTTTTTTGCTTTCCTGTGATATTTAGTGCCAGAGGGAGAAAACATTTAAATAAGCAAAAAAATTACCAGTTCTGGCTGATCAGGTAGTCCACCAGGTCTTTCACTTGCTCGGGGTGGCCACTTGACACCATGAGCTCCTTCAGATGCTTGAAGTGTTTGGTCCTCATCAGTTTCTGGTGCTGCCCATTTTGGCTGATGAAAGTTAGAACAGTTTCCCTGATCTGGGGGAGTCATAAAGACAATCATGTCATGTGGTGACATCATGTAACAGTTGAATTGAAATAAAAAGAAATGGCTATAAAGGTTGCAACAATCCAAATACATTTCAGGGCACTAGAGCTCCCTTTTCTCTTCAGACACACAAGCACACACCCTCTCATACAGACACACATAACTCTGCATGAAGTGTTATTTTTATTTACACATTTTCAGACGGGTAAACAGTTTGGATGCAGTAAAACCAACACCTCCACAATCTTTACCCCATCAGACTCATCCGACTGTGTTTCCTGTTCACATCTATCTTGACTTAACCTTTACAAACAGCATCAAAGTTTACACAACATGTAACACTGTAAGGCTGCAATAGACACATATGCAACATACAATGTTTGCGCAAAACATTTTTCAAGCTTTTTAAATGTTAATTTAAATTTAAAACCTTTTAAGAACTTTTAATGCCTTTTCTTTGTAAAATTAATACTTTTTAAGGACCTGCAGCCACCCTGCTTGAAAAAAGTTGACATGTCAGTTCTTGTGTGGCACAAAGAGTCTAAATACACATGTAACCTAAATAAACCTCAAACCTTTGAGGGGATTCCAGCCAGTTCACCAGTGGTCATAAGCTCCTCCACCTGCTCAAGGACGGTGACCGGGCTACAGACGGACAGAAAGCCCTGCAAGCAGGAAAAACACACAGGTGGTCATGATATGCATTTACATTTAGAGCCTAAAACTTATTGTTCTTCCAAACAGTTATTTCTAACATGTTGTACTGACATGGATGTACTCACCTGGATCTGCTGAGCCTTTTTATTGGCACAGGGGATGAGAAGGAGAGTTCCCAGGGCAAAGGCGGGCAGATTGAACTGTGCAAAGCGATTTGCAATTCCTATCAGATCCAAATTCAACAGGAAAGGGCACCTTGGGAAGAAAGACGAGTCAATGTGAAGACAATATGATAAATAATTCAGCTCATCGCTGCTTTGTTTGATAAATTAATAAAGGTCACTTCCAATTTTTTCATGCAGCCAGGTTTGATATACTGGAATTTGTCAGCTCTGTTTAGGAAGTGAATTTTGGTTGTTGGTTGGTTTGTTCGTTTGTCAAGGAGATTACACAAAAATGACTGAATGGATTTCTAGGAGACGTGTTGGGAAAATGAGACATGGGTTGAGAAAAAACTCATTAAATTCAAGCAAGGATCCTGATCAGGGGGGCAGATCCAGGATTTGTTTTTTCTATTTTATTTTTTAACATTGGTAGATATAACGAACAGAACAGAACTAAATCATACTTGAGGAGGAGAACAAAGGTCCTGTAGAGTGTTTCCTGTTGATCAGGACTCAGAGGAACAGAAGCTGTCACCAAATTAAAAGAGATAAGACAATGAGGAGCATTTCAGAGATATACCAACCAGTGAAACATTTATATTATGAAAATGAAGCCGAACAAAATTATGTAATTTTACCAGAATGTTGTATGATAAAACATCAGTCAGTATCAAGACAAGTTAATCCATGTTGTTTGTCAATAGAGGTGAAATTAAGTTATAAATCTAGTACCTGAGACAAAAGGTGCCAGTATCATACTCCTCCAGGTCCTGGTGAAACTAGTAATCTGGAGAGAGAATTAAATACATTAAAAAAGTGACAAAATAACCTTTGTCATATTTCAGCAGTCATGGTAATAAGTGTTTCCTTACAACTTTTGGCCCATCATATGTTCAAACAGGACATCCGGTGGTGGAGTGGTTAAAAAACACGACATGCATCTTTCTTGGTTTCACCCAAGCCACAAAAGGAAAATGTATACACAAACACATCCGCCATATATATATATATATATATCTGAGCAGTGGTTCTGGTGCAGGTTGTGTCAGTTATGTTTCTTGTGTTGTAATTTATGTAATATACACTTTGGGACAACATTTTACATTATGTATGAAAATGAAACAACAAACACACAGAGTTTCAATCTTTAAAATGAATCAACTTCACCTCCCACAGTGTAGGCACAGCTACAACTGCCTCTAGCACCCTCTGAAGGTGGCTGATCTGAGGGGAGAAAATAAATACATGAAAGTTTTATTTCACACCTAGAAACAAACTACAGACAGATATCACAAATGTGTGAAACCTGAGTCGGATTTTATTTAAATCGAGGCTCATGAGTTCGTACCAAGTTGAAGCTGAGCAGCTTCTGAAGCAGACTGTTCCACAGCTGAGGGTCATACACCTGATACTCCAAACACAGGTCTGCCACTAAACGCACCGCCTGAAACCAGGTGGCAGAAAGTGTTATCTCTAGTTTGTCTGCATACAGCCTGTGTGATGCCAGTAACCTTTCTGAAATAGTGAATTTAAAATTGAGAAAAAAGATGTAATAGTGTTAATGTCAGACAGTACCTGTGGCTCATGACTGTGATTCTTCCACAGCCCTTTCACTAAGCCCTCTTTGGGACTACTGAGGAAAGACTGCACCGTGTAGGGGATGTTCAATGCCTCCAGTTGAGAGACAAAGATGTAGCACTTCAAGTAAAAGCTGCGTGAGACACGAAATACAGAAGTATTGATGATTATAAACCTTATTTAAATTAACTTAAGTTCATACTGATTAACAACTATCACTTTCAACTATCGTACTGGATTTTGGTCCTGGGGATCTGTAACCGAGCCTCCAGTGTATCGGCATCAACGAGACGAACGAGGCAAAGCAGCGCTCGAGTCCGATGGCAGAAGGTCAACCGAGGCCCAGAAGTACTGAGGGGCTAAAGGAGAAAATCCAAAATTAGATCGAAGCCACTTTCTCAAGAATCTATAAACGTTACTGACTCAATGTGATGTATTCCTCACCCAGGTTTCAGCAGATAGGATAGGATTTAGAAGACGGACCGCTTCATCCACGGGCAAAGAATGCAGCATGTACACCACCCTGAGGACATTTTAAAGAGCACAATAAACAGAGTGTTTGCACCTGTGGTTGTCATAAATACAGTCTCTAACTACAATAAAATGAAAAGGCGAGTGTCATTCAACAAACAGGCAACTCAGAATGGCAGTTTTATGTTGAACTGTACATAAAAAGGTACAAGGGAGTCTTAGGGCCATACTGAAGAAAAAGATATTCTGAAATTACAAGAATTAGGTTGTAATTTAACACCCCAAAATCAAAATATGAAATCTAATTTTTAGGAAATAGAAACAGAATTTAACAAGAGGCTCCACATTCATCTTTTAACACAGGCGACAAGCTGATCTTCTTATCTTCCTGTTCTAAAAATCTTAAAATACAATTTTATTCTCGTAATTGAATTTCCCCTCCTTAAAGTGACCTTTATATAGTAGTATTCAACCACTAGATGATGCAACTTAATCCCATATCATTTTCAAATCAATTCTTTGATCTCAGTGATAGTTCAATAAAACATTTTAAGATTATTTACATATCAACCCTTTTTTGATAATAATAATTCAAGAGGTATTCAGATGCTGCAAAAAACAGTAATGTCTTTACCTCATTAAGTCTGGGTCTTCCTCAATGTTGCTGACACATTCATGATTACCAATATCCTTTTTTAAAAAAAACAATTGTCAAAAATGTACAGAGCCAAATTAAATTACATTTTATAACACAAAACAAGTAGATTAGTAGGAAATGAAGAGTTAGTAAAAAGGATGAGCTAAAACTGTCAAACCTTAACAACAACAGGGCCCGTTTTGCAGATCCACTTTTCCAACATCATGTTCCGGATTTTAAGGAGATCTACGTTGTTGACTGCAGCTATTTCTTTAACCACAGTGTGGATGTCTGAGACAGAGACGAAGGATCCCATTTAAAAAAGATCCCATATTGTTGATTACCTCCTCCGAGTCACAGCATACCAAACCAATACACTGGTCTGGGTGTTGAGATCATAAGAGAATTATCTCATTGTGGAACTTTCTTTTAGCTTCTAAACTTAAGTTTACTCACCAGGATAGGTTTGACCTCCCGACTCTTTGTAGCGCAGATCCACGCTGCTGTGCTCATACAGGGCCACTATGAGCCTGGCTGGCATCCCGGTCAGTTTCAGATGCTCTGGGCTGTTCAGCTGGTTGGCAATCAATGTATTCTCAGTGGCCGAACGCTGGAACTGCAGCTTCAGCTTGGTAAGAAAGGTCTCCCCTCGGGCCCTCGCTGACTCCTGCATGGGATCCCAAGGGTAGTAGATTAAAACAAACTCATGTGTGCATAAAAACAACTCCCTAGATAGAGAATTTGAGAGTTTTCTCCAGGTGAAAAACCCATACTGACCTCAAGGTTTGGATCTTTCAGCCATGCATCCCCAAGACCCAAACAGAACCTGAGTGAATGAGCCTTCTCCTTGCCTGAAGGGAGCAGAAAACAATTCAGTGCCAATATGCAAACAAACTGAGCTGTGTAGCGTAGTGGCTGATCTGTAGGTTAGACCTGGTGGCAGTTCCTGGGTGATTTTGTGGGCAGTGGCCGCTGCCCACTCTGTACTCTGGATGCAGTGGATGTACTTCATCATGGTTTTAGCCACCTTGAAAGTCTCCTTCTTATAGCCTTGATTTTGACCTTTTTTCCTCTGCTCCAAGAGTAGAGGCTTCATCTTCTTCTCAAACACATAGTTTGCTGCCGACATGTATAACTTGTCAATGCTCACCTGGAAAGAGATAAGAAGGTATGAATAAACTCAAGCCAGTCAAACTTAATGGACAACTATTTTTAAAGACTACATTTTAGAGGAGTGTGCTGTACCTTCATCAGTTTGCTAATGAGAAGAAGAGTGGGGAAGGTCTCCTCACTGAGCTCAGGACCTTAACAGAAAAGTATTTTAGTTTCCTCGACACATCTCACTAACACATAATATTAATACATTTAAATATTAACAATAAAAATAAACATCTTGTCATCAGAGGCTTGACAAAGAAAACTGTGTTTTTCTATCTATCACCCACTTAAGGAACACAACTCTATTCTGATTTACAGCTGGTTAAATAAATTATAAATTAAATAAGGAAGTAATTCTTATATGATGCCGGTAACCAGAGCAAAATCTAAAAAAATCATGAGAGTAATTTGAGTTTGTCAGCAATAATACTGGAGAATAAAAATAGGACTAAAGTTAGTGCTGTGTGGTTGTTTGCCTCTGCCACTCGGTCACCATGACCATTCAGTTAATCTTTGATTCCTAGTGACAACTGGACTCATAGAACTGCAATTTTAAGAGTAGTCTCCCAAGGTGTTCTTAAAATAACTTTCATGAGGTAAAAAAGGTTTTGTGAGGTCACAGTGAAATTGACCTTTGAACACAAAATTCTAATCAGGTTAGCCTAGAGTCCAGTTGAATGTTTGTGCCAAATGTAATGAAATTCACTTTGGATGTTCCTGAAACATCAGGTTCACAAGAACATGAGGTCACTGTGACCTTGACCTTGATTCACCAAAATCTAATCAGTTCATCTTTGAGTCCAAGTGAATGTTTGGACCAAATTTGAAGAAATTCTCTCAAGGCCTTCATGAAATATTGTGTTCACAATGGGACAGACAGAAGGACGGACGACCCGACAACATAATGTTTCTAGCCACTAACTGTCGGCGCCGCAGAGGGATAAAAAGTAAATTTTCTGACTCACAGATGATCTTCCAGTAATGTTTGGTCTGCATCAGCAGGTGGAAGGGCAGTCTGCTGTTGGACAAGTGGTTCGGAATGAGGCAGTTTTCCAGGAGATAAGTGTTCTCCATGTCTGATGGAGGGGAGACTCGCATGTAGGATTTCAGGTGCTGAAGAAGGGCCATGGCCTGTGCATTAAAAAGATATTGTTTACAAGTCTGTGGGAGAATAACAATGAACTACTTAATGTAAAAAGTGTATTTTTTTACCTGACTTATAGAAAAGCTGGTGACATTGTCATCTGCAGCCTGTATGATCTTCAGCACTACTTCAATCCTCTCATAGTTGTAAGGGCTGAGCTGTATAAGAAAGGCATGTTGTGAATCCATACTTAAATTCTGTTTGGGACAGAACCAACAGAATTTGATATTACAACAGGTACAGTCTTGTGTTGCATCTGTTTGCCATTGTGGATAATTGTATTTAAAAACATTTTTAAATGACAATTAATTAATTACGATTGTTTCATGTTTTTACTTGAATCAGCCTCTAGGTGAAATTAATAAGATATTCAATCACAATTTAAATTTGAAAACATTTCTGTCTTTAAAAATCATTAACTCACACACTTGAGAGAATGAGAACTACTCTGAATATACCTCTTCTAATTCCACATCTTATTTGCTCAAACCTTGAAAAGGGCAGCACAGAGACTTTCAGTCAGCTTGCTGGTGCTGTGTAACATTGGGATTATCTGCAGGACTCGCTCCAGGGCATCTGAAGGACACAGAGGCTGCACCTCCATCTGGCCTGCAACTGAGTCACCAGCACCCTCCTCGTCCTCTTGGAGCAGCAGTAAGGTGGTAATGTACTGGTTGATGACACTGTCACGGTCCAAACCAAAAGTGCTGCAGATGTACGCAAGAGACTTTTAGCCAAGTCTCAACCCAAAAATAAATGTTATATTCCACATTGCAATAAACTGAAAATTTGACAATGCAGAATGAGCTGCTGACCTGCAGTACTGGAGAATAATGTCTGGAGTGATTCTCTTGTTCTTCACCAGGACTGGGATCAGACTACTCTTCATCTCAGGCCGCTGACGGAACACTGGCTGGATGGAAATCTGCAGGAGAGCAGGGGTACACATATTAATGTTAAGACATGTAGAAGAGACAGCCACTTGTGAAATTCAAAATATATTGACACTAATTCTATGGAAACATTAATTCTGATCAGACTGCCCTTGGCCAAAAAGTTAGATTACCTCTAATTTTCCAAGCTTGATGCCCCAGTCAGCATCAGTGATGACAGAAAGAAACTTCTCTTGTTCCTCTGGCTCATTGTACAAACAGCAGAGATTGGCTCCGATTCTTGCCACAGCCTGAAATAATCAAGACAGACTCACTGATTAGATTTGCTAACTATAACAAGGATGGAGAACGTACACATGCACGTTTATGTATAAATACTTTGTTTAAACAAACTGCTTTATGTTGGGTCATGACTAATAATTCTCACTAAATATGGTATACAACATTTACAACCTTTTGTGATTGTGGAAACAAATTATTATCCATCGACTAATTCGGGAAATCTCTCTCTGTCTGTGGATTGTTTATCTTGAGGTCCATTAATCTTATCACCTTCTCACTGAGCAGCTTCGGGGTTCTGTGGACTGAGTGCTGCAGAAAGGCTTTATCTTCCGCAGCTCAATAACTGCAGGTCACTTTTACTGTTTCAGAAAGATAACTGCAACCAGCCAGACAGATTTACAGGGGGCAATGCTCCTTCAAATCCATACAATAGCTGCTTACTCGCGTTTCCAAGCATTAACTAATTTCTCTGGTTCCCACATGGTTCCGAAACCTTCTATCAAGAAATGGAAATTAAAGTTGTGAACAGTGAGCATATTGCCTACCAGGATTTTGTCATAGTTTTGCCAGGTGTTGTCAATAACCTTCCACAGTGTTTTGAAGACTTCTGCTTTGGATAGGAGCGTACAGAGGCCAATGGCCAGATCACAATCGACCACTCTCCAGTTAAACACCTGCGGCACAAAGAAAATACAGATAGAGTTGTTTAAAAATACACAAACATTCTGTGAATATGCTCTCATGACTCTGGAAAAGAACACACCTTGTTCAAAAGAGCCACAGCCACGGCATTTAGTGAGGATGTGGTTGACTTTTGGAGATCATTCAGGCATATATTGTACTTCTTAAGCTCTTTGGTATCATAAAGCTGAAAAACAAACATTGGATTTTGATTGATAGTTATAATGAGGATATATAGCACCGGCATTCATAGTACCACTGGACATGTTGCAGTCATACCTGCATGCTTAGCTTTATGTCCATAACATTGGAGGTGACGTGCTGCAGGCAGCTGCCATACGAGTTGACCAGCACTCTGAGAGCCAGCTCCAGCTGACTGCACTCCTGCAACATCTGTAACATGTTGGCTAGAGGACCCAGGAGGGGCCGCAGGTAGTTTGAACCTACATGTGGGACCAGACAAGACACAAGGTAAACAAACAAAACTACAACGTTAAGAAGAAAGAAATGGAAGAATCCATTTGAATGCCTACCATCTTCAAATGAGCAGTGGGAAAGACAGGAACAGTCCAGTGGGTGAAGTTTGGCATCTATAAGAATGGGAAGCAACTGATTAAACCAACCACTCAGTGCCTGAGTGATGATATCCTAACAAGGATATTAAATAGATGATACATTTAAGCATCTTCTTACCCCAAGATACCGGCAGCAGGCAGTTAGTAATTTCATACTGGACAGGGAGCACTGACACTGGGTCCAGAACAATGCAGTCTTCATTAAAAACGTCTTGGAAACTCCATTGAGAATGTGGATCTTTTTCTGCCTCCAAGGTCAAATCCTGTGATATGACACAGTTGAAATACAAAGTCAGCTGTTTTTTGGCAGAGCACCATTAATTTTATGTACTTATATTAAATTATTTTCTCTCTTATTTCTTTTATTGGACAAACATGTGACTTTTAAAATATGTATATTATATCCCAAGTCTTACTGTGAATGCAGAAACTACACCTTGAAATCCAATAAACAATTGACCAATTAGAGTAAATAAGTAAAACATGATGGCTGATTGAAATGTTTGCAGACAAAGACTGAAGTATGCATAGACCAAAATAAATACAACCAAACTGAAATAAATTAAAAGCAAATTTAAGTGTTTTTCTTTAGGAAAAGACAATATACTGACCTTTGCTATAAAACCATAGTTGTCTGATAACTGACACTGATGATAGACATCCATGGCTATCCGTGTGCACTTGCAAAGCTCCAGACAGTCCAGGAGCAAATCTGGAAGAGTGATTATATTTATGTATTTTGAAACTGAAGCAGTTTTTACTGTACACGATTAAACCAACACCTTAAAAATCTAAGCACCATCACGCAGTGATATCCGCAGGCATGAACACACGCAGCCACACGCACAGCGAGAACATTATTGTTATGTGTTCTTTACCTGAATGGCACACAGTGATGGCCTGACAGGCCAGATCATGGATGACTGCTGGCAAGTCTGTGTTATCAGGAAGCACCATTGGCACATCTGCTTCAAGCATCTGACATAATGTCTTGGCAGCAGTGAACAAAACTTTCCCTGTGCTGGTGTTACAGTGGTGTTCATACAGCTCACTGTAGACACAACGGAAAAAGAAAAAAAAACTTTAAATTCTCCAAATACATTGCAACACTTTAAATATTGAATCAAAGTACCAATAATTTTAGAGAGAACACATCGGTGGAAAGATTACTAGCACTAACAGTTTACCATCGCTGCATTCATACGTCCAAACCTGAGGATCTTGAGGGCCTTGTCCACCTTTCCCACTCTTAACGCTCGGAGGGCCAAGTCAGACCAGAGCTCCTGTTCAGTGCGCTGCAGCTGTCTTCCTAGACGACGTAATCCAGCTTCTGTGGATATCGTCTTGGTTTTCCCATCTGGATCGTTAGCCACAACCGGAGTTGTCATAGATTTGCCCTTAGATGAACGGCGACCACGTGTGTTTTCATAGGCTGTGATATGATGGTCCTGGATCTGTTTTCTCATGTCTGGATCCTCATAGTTAGATGGTGTGAAGAAAACATCAAAGTCCTCCTGATGAAGAAATAGACAAAAAAGACTGCAGGTTAAACATAAAATCATAGAACAGATAGAATAACATTTTAAAAGCATTGCTTAACAGAAGGTCACCTGTAGGTTGGCGATCGCCTTGAACATGATGAGGTTGTTCTCACACTCCATGCTTTTAAGAGCATCATCTGCAGAGGACATGAAAAGGATGTTCAGACACTTATTTCCCTCATTTTTGTCTGTGAGCTGCCTTCAGACAGTCATTGCTGTCTTTATATCATTACAGATGAAAGAAATACAAAAAGTGCTTTAAAAATCTGTGATGTTTTACTGCTCCAGATGGCAAAAAAACAGGTAAACGAGGTATAATGAATGTATCGGATGTAATGACTTGGTTTCAAAATTTGAGGTGATGTGCTCCCTATGTCACCCTGCTGTTCATGTTTTAGAATTGAGTTGAGTGAAGACTTACGTTTTTGGATGATGTGCAGGTATTTCAGAGCCTCCACCATCACCTGAGCTATGACCATCTTATGCTTCTTATGCTGTTAAGGCAAGGCCAGAATGAAAACTATAGTCACCATAATGATGTTCTACTTTTTATGTTCACATCTTGAGGTGATAATTTCAAGTATGATCTACTTCCAGACATATTTTGCGCCATTTATGTAAACATGGGATCACATGGGTTTGTTTTAATAGATACGCAGGAAAAATCCTGGGACATGAGATCAGATATCTGTGAGCGAGATGCAACACTGAAGTAACATTTGCTGCTAAGCAAGAAAAACCTTAACCCTAACCCTTTAGTTTTATAAAGCAGCTTAAAAAAAGTATCAATCAAACATTTTTAATATTGAATCTACAAAATTGAGCCTTGGATACATCTACTTAAAATCTCACCTCGTCAGATATGTGGGCTTTGTCCTCCAGCTGCAGCCGAGCCCAGGATGTGAGACGCTCAAACACAATTTCTGCCTCTGCAGACGCCAGCCTCTTCAGGACCGTCATGCATTCCTCAGTCTGAAGGCAGAAGAAAAAAATTAAAAATTGAAATTCCTACAAACATGCCAAGAAGGAATATAAAGATACAAAATAAACAATTTTGTGATTTCATTTTCCCACACAGATCAGCATACCTTGCCTTGACCAATCAGCTGGATGAGATACAAATAATTTATCTGGGAGGTTGGAAGTTTGTACGCCTCTGCAAGTGTCAGGGAGTCTTCTAAAGACATTGGCAAGTCTTGCTTCAGGATGTATCTAATCAGTGTCTGAGGAAGATATATAAGAATCAGAAAATGTATAGTCAGGTATAACAGAAGTCACATGTCTAATAATTAATTAAATCAAACATACCAAAATTTGAGTGTTGTTAGACAAGTTGAAGTTACGGATCCCATAGCCACGGAGAAGTTTCCTTATCTCCATCAGACGGTAGCTCTCCTTGAGAAGCTCTTGTCTGGAAAATAAAGCAGATGGAGGAAGATCATATAAATATATGAATAACATCTATAAATACATGCTAGTTCATCTTGTCACATCAAAATGTAAGGTGAAAAAAAAAAAAACATACTTTGGTCCATCCATCTCAAGGTACTGCTGAACCAGTTTTTCCACCACATTACTCCAGGGTACGACAGCTTTCTGCATGATCTCCAGCACAGCATCCACCATCAGCTGACAGGAAATACAATAATGTGAGATTTGAAATGTAACTGTTTTTCTCCATCTTATTTACTGGCTCTTCTGCTGCTGTTGAGGCAGATTTCGGTTCAACTGAAGTACCTGCGCTCATGAACCTTGAGCATGTTGTGAACTGTGTTGTATGTGAAGTGTTGCTGAGAAACCTACGTCAGTATCTGTCATGCAGCCAAGTACAGCCACTGCTTTAGCTTCCCACTCTGTGAAAAGTGTCGTGGTCTGAGAACTGCAGCGCTCCAGCAGATCCTAGTAAAGATGAGATTGAGAGGGAATAACAGGTGTCATCGCACACTAGGAAAACAGTTTTTTAAATCCCCCGTAGGTCAGGCTGTGGCAGAGGTTTACCTTGATATACTGCAGAAGTAGCTCATCAAAAGGAATGTCATGCTCTTCAGCATAGGGCAGGATGCTGTTTTCCACTGTGGCAGCGATCAGCTCTGGAGCCAACACTTTGTCCAGCATGAAGAATGCGACGCTCCGTACACTTCCCTTTCAAATTCACAAAAGGAGAAAAATGTCATAAGTAATTAAAATGTACTAAGAATATGTCTCTATTTACATTTGTGAAAACTGAACATTTTGCTAAATGATGTGATTTATGGCGACAAGGTTGCAATGTATTTAGCAATTTTGTTTCCTTGATGAAACAACATGGTAAAAATCCATGATACAATTTGATACCTCTAATCAGACGTTAGAGCTGTGGGCTGTCACTTTATTCAAATATCAAGTTTGACCGAATTTGAATGCCTTTGAATATGTTCAACATATCAAAATGATAGTGAGCGCCCTCTGCTGGATTATAAGGCAAACTACTACAGATTATTTACTTGCTTCGCTTTCATTGCTATTTTAGCCACTTTTCTAAGTTTTGCTTAAATATTTAATTGAAGCACAGGTGTAATTTGATTACATCACTAATAAAAGACACACCTTCTCAAAGACGGAAAGTGAAAGTCTGCAGCTGTATTTGCGGTGAAGGTCCAGCAGCCGATGAAGGTTCGACACCAGAGACTTGAGATTCTCGATCTCCTCTGCACCGTAATTATCATCCTGATAAAAAAAAAAGAAAGAAAAGAAACAATTTGAGTCTTGCCCTTTCAGTTACATATATTCTCACAGGTAGATCATAACTGAGTGCACACCGTCATTCAAAGCACAGACAGGAAATGTGGCCAACTTACAGATTTCATCCATGTCCATAAAGAGGGCAGTCCAAGCACTGCCAAGTCAAACCCATTCTGTGGCCAAGCTCCCTGGAAAAACAAGTTGCATTTATCATTGTTGTTCAAACTAAGGTGACCAACTCAAAGGTTTTACTAGTTGAAAAAAATAAAGTAATCTAGAAAGATGATTTGAACAACTGATCAACAGCATGTTTCCCTACTTCACTAATTATTATTAGCATTGCTTTTCTCTACTCATCTAAATCAACGTGGATAATGTCCGCTGGTTTTTCATTTTACCTTTTCTGTCAGCTCCAGATTCCTCGCCCTCTGCTCTAGCCATCTTGCCAGGATTCTCTATGATAAAGACAAAACTTTTAGTAGTGAAAACATAAGAGCACATGGTGAGGATAAAAGTACTTTATGCTTGAAGGAATGTATCGTACTTGTCCTGTTGGGAGAACTCTCCTCACAAAGGGAACAAAAACTGTCCTAAACCATGGACAGAGATCTTGGGACTTCACGTCCTCTGGGATGGCACTGAGCACAGCTTCAAGCTGGCACTCATCAAACTCCAATCCAACCTGACCCTGTCAAAAAACACAACAGTAAACAACATCACAACAGACAGAAGACGACAATGTTGAAGAAATCAGCTTTGCTTGTTTGGCCATTTTTATTGATGTATGGATCGAATTAATGCATCACCATTATTGCTGTAGTGTATATACACAAAAATGATAATGGGAAACTTTGAACAGTCCTTTTGATGATTTCGTTATTTATTACCTCATATCTGAGCCAAAGGAGCTGAGCACCCTTCATGTCTCCTTCTCTTAGGTGCGTCAGAATGTCTCCTAAAATGTCGGTGCTGTTCAGAAACTCGATCCAGGCAATGCCACTATGGGTGACAGAGAAACATACAGAGGTCACAAATGAATGTGCATAAATGGAAAAACTGCATTATGGAAATTTTTTACTGTGTAACAAATGGTAATTGGAATACTTTTCACCCATTCACATGACGCTTCTATATGCAGGACTTTTTCTATCCCACATCATTCACACACTGCTGACACAGACAAGGCCCAATTCAGGGTTAAGTGTCTTTCCCAAGGGGGTTGCGCCACCCTCTTTAGTGGACAACCCGCTCTACCTCCTGAGCCACAGCCACCCAAAAACAAACTCTTGGCCACTGAACCTACTTGAAATTTTCCAGGCTGTAGAGGCTACAGAACGTTGCCAGTCTGGCCAAGGCCTCTTGGATCTGTAAAGACGAATATCGAGTGGCAGCGTGGTTTAGCATCTTCTCTGCTGTGTCAAAGGTTGGCCATGGTGCTTTGAGGCAGTATTCCACCACATACTGCTCATCCTAGGTAGCAGAAAAAAACAACATCTATTTAGAAGCAGGTTGATACTTGGTACTGGTTAAATTTTTTGTATAATCAACACAGTGGAACAGGAAAGGGAGATTAGATAAAATACTGAGACGGCTCCAATCTGTGACACTTACTGTGATCTTCATCAGGTTGGTTTTGGCCTCATCCACAAGATCAGACCACACATCTTGTCCATATCCACCCACTGATGCAGAGGCCAGCTGCTCCAGCACAAAGTCAAGCTTCACCTTATAAACAAGCTGAACAAAAACAGGATGTTAGCTGTATGCAGCCCAGGTTAGGCTTGGAAATGACAACAACTGCATCTCCACTCTGCAATATTAAAGTATATTTCTACTTTAAAAGCCCACTTCTTTGGTCAAATAGCAACTATGTTACTCTTATGAACACTGAGGCCTGAGAACAGACACACATACCTCTAAATCGAGCTCAAATGTGATGGCAAACTTCTCAGCCTCTTCAAACATGTGTTTGTGAAGAAGTCTGCTAAGTCTAGGAACAGTAGAAAAGTCAAGAAGGTCAGATTACATCAGAACTCAAGCAATGTTTGTGTATGTGTCTATGTAGTATAATTAGATACCTGTTTTCAGGCAACGCCTCTGTGAAGCATCTGACAACAACAGAGGATATATTCTCTCCTCCACTACTTAAACAAGAAAAAAAAACAATAGATGATTTTAAAACATTTACCTTTACATGTTAGTTGTGACTTAACTTCAAACGAATCACACAAGACGTTTCCTACCTTTCTGGGTCCTGACAAATCCCCTCAACTAAATAAATTGTGTCCTGAAATCAGACAACAAAGCTATTGAATCAAATGAGCAGCGATTTCAACACAAAGAAATAACACAAGCAAAATTCATACATATCATAATTCAATTATGTTTTTTCACCTACCATGTTTATCTTTGTCTGGACAAGACAAGAGACGGAGGAGACATCCAGAGAGTAGCAAATCGTCATGGAGGGCAGAAGTCGAATTTGTAGTGAGTTGATCTAAAAAAAATTAAAAACCAACAGATCAAGTTCAGAGTAGGTTATAAGACAATATTTAAACGATTTATTAAACTTTCTTAAAAAGGAGTTGTACTGATACCTGACTGCTGTCTTGCTTTGTCAGTGCGATCATCTTCATGCTGCCCTTGTCTTGGCTGTTACACAAACATAGTGATTTACTTCTTTTAGCGTTGTTTAAAAGGAGGCACTGCCCTCTGTATAATATTAACAGCAACAGTATGTATTAAACACTGATACATACGCCACCATAGAAGCAGAGCCACATTCAGTGGTGAGTTCAAAGTCGTGAATGACAAGATCAGGCCAACAATGAATCATGACGAGGAAATGCAGGTCCCAGAGACTCAGGACGTCCTGAGACCAAAGAAAAATATTAGGAAATCTATATGTAAACTTCAAATACTTTCTGATTGAATAACATGAACTGGTATATCAAACAATAACATTGAGATACCACTGAACTCACCTCAGTGTCAAGGAGATACAAGAGATTTTCCACCACCACCATTTTTCTCACACCTTTAAAATATAAAGAGAACATTTATGCATCATAACTCTGGCATTTTACTTTATATTTGTTATAAAACAGTTTCTTTCTCTTTCTTACTTCTTTTTTGAACCTGACACTTGAAATTATACCATACATGTAAAAAAACTGAGCCCACACATTCATCATTTGTTGATTAATGAAGAGAAATGTTGATAATATTATTATAATAAATACTCAGTGTCTCACAAAGTGAAACATTAAAACTCTGTAGCCACAGTATTTACTGAAGGTTACCTGGAATTAAGTTACTGTTGACGGATTGAGCAAGACTCATCTTGGCCTGATGAGGGTCCATCATCCAGTGAGTCACGACATTTTCCTTATCCCCCTTTGAAGATAATAATGTTACTACTTTATGTAAGACGTAAATACCATTCCTAGACAGGTTTTAAACAAAGGTGAGCACTGCAACAGACTTAAGTCCAATATGAAGTGCAGCTAAAATAAAGTGAGAAATAATTTGTAGTATCATAGTTCATAGAAGACTTTGTTAAATGTGTTCCTTTAAACATGCTTTCATTGACATGTACCCAACATATAGTAACCAACATACAACTGCAGGCTGTAAATAAATAATTAAAACACTGACCCCAATCAGTAAGTGGATTTCATTGCCCACATTATACATCACTGCAGTACTACAGCCCTCATCGTGGTAATCCTCAGTGGAGCAGAAGTCTATCTTGATGAGAGACTGAAGCTGCATAAAGGGAAAAAGTGATTATGTATGTTCTGTTCAAAAAGAAATTAACAGTTATATAAAAAAGAAGACTGTCATAACTTACCTCTTTCAAAGCTCCCAAATCCATTTTTTCAATGGCTAAGTTGGCAAAAGAAAAATACAAATTTAATTAGGTAAAAAACAGGTCACTCCAAGAAAACTAAGTTGACTGCACCTAATATTTTTATACCTGTCTCGATCTTTGCCAAAGCAAGGTTTGTGATGTGGAAAAACCCATCCTTAATGAGAAGGAAAACATGGTACATCCCTGCCAACCAGAAAAAAAACTGTTCACAACTCAAATCAAATACTGTACAACAGCTAGAGAATGAATTCAAATTCAATATTTCTCATATCCATTCATATAATTCACCTGACGATGCTTTGTCCTCTTCTATGATGAGATAGCGATATGTTTTCTTATCTCCACTGGATGGTTTCTCTACCAAAGCCTACAAAATCACAAAAAGGACACAACATAAGTATAAAATAACCTTAGAAATATATACCAGGGCTGTTACTGCTGTGGCCATCCTGTACAATTGAGTATTGTACTTTAAGCCTTGAAGGTGAAATCAGATAGAATGGGCATATAACAATATAAGGTCAGACACTGTGTAATCTTAGTGGGACATATAGATATTAAAAAACCTTCATACCCTGGTGAGAAGAATTCTCTTTTGGGGAACATAGATCAAATGAAGATTTCCATTTCTTTCACAGACCACAAGAAACTGTCCTTCCAGACACGCATCAATAGCGTCCACATCAGTTTCTGAAAAATAAATTAAACAGTAATTACTGTGAGATGTCACATTTTGCATTGCTGGAAAGACATGCTGATGTCTGGCATGTGACTGAACAACTAGACCCCCATTTCACTGGATTTTTGGTTTTAGATGTTTTCTTTCAGGAAGTGTATGAAATTCAGGACAAATATAGTCATGCATTTACCAAGAGTGTTGGATGAAATTGTAGTAAAAATATTTAGATTTCACTTTCTGCCAGGGACCCCTTGGTATTTCTCAGACCCTTCTCCCTTTGAGAGCCCCTGGTTTCACTGTCATCTGAGAAGTAACTCAAGCTTCCAGACATATGTAATGTAGTAAAAGCTAGAATAATTCCTTATGTGGTAGTGACGTAAAGGGAGAAAGCAGCATAAATTGTCAACACTGATGTACATCTGTCAAAACAGAGTAGAATGCAGAAAGGGGTGTGAGCATGAAATAAATGATGTGTACCAAAGTGAAGCAGCAACAGGATGGTCTGATAACTCTGGTCAAACAGGATGACAGTCTTATCAGCAACAACGATGCTCCAGTTTGAACCACTGGAGGAGGAGAGGCAGGGATCCGTCTGCACCTGCAGGAGGGAGCATGTTCACCCATGTGTCACCGGTCAGTGCTTTATGATGACAGACTGCACTAGTGGAGTACAGATCGTGTTGATGTGGTTAGGAGACGTTACCTCGTTGGCAGTGGAGATCTTGACCAGTGTGTCCACCTGATACAAGCCGCTGCCACTCTCCTCCCGGGACACGCTCCCCAAGCACCGCACCGTGCTCGTGTCCTCGCTGGTGAGAAGCTCAACGTCGCCCCACGTCGCCATTCTGAACTTCACCTGACGTGGAAGAAAACGAAATCGTTACTTAATCTGGTGTTTAAAAAAACTTCAGTGTGACCTGGGATGCTACATTGACAGGGCTAGCTAAGCTAGCCTCTAGTGTGTCGATTCAATGTTATGATAACGCTAATGCTAGCGGTTTGAGAGTTAAGTACAAAGCTACAGCTTTAAAGAAAGACTGTTGCTATCTCCGGGAAACGGTTCATATGCGGGTTAACGTGTAGGAACAGTTTACAGTGACTCACCGTGAACACTCAGACCAAAGTGACAGAAACAATCCTCATAACTCCACTCTGTTAGCTTTGTAATTTGGCGGGTCGTTGTGGATCCGAGGTAGATGTTTTCCCTCAGTGTTGTCTTGCAGCTGCAGCTTCCGTCGCAGGCTTCGTAGGCGGTGCGTCTTTTTCGTAGGGACAGACAGAAGTAAACTCCAAGTGAAGCCCTGCTACTTTGATAGTATCGATCTTTGATTTGAATCTGATCTATATTGTCGATGCGACATGTTTTGGCTGTACACAGTTTATAAATAATGTTGCCTGACAAGCAAAAATAAGGGAATATGCCTCCTCGCCCCACACAGAGGGGGCGGGTTGTTTCAGAAATTTCTCGTGGCGTTGCCAGGTTGGATACCTTTCCGTCTGTTGCGATGTTTTCTATGTGTTTCTAACAGTTACTGTTCTTTCCTTCACCAACAATTAATATTTTTTTTAATAACTGAACCAACTTCAGTAATTAACGAGGCACTGGGTTAAGACGAAAGAAATACCATCATAATTCATGAATCTAGTTTATCGACCTTGTAAAACTCAGCTCCCACAGTGGTACAGATGTAACATCCTATTTCCTGTAGATATTATCTAACTACACACAAATGAACTGACTTCATTGAAACAGAAGAATCTTCGTTTATTTATGATTAAGAATTCCCTCTGCTTCTTGTTTGCTCCCCTGCTAAACCTGGCAACCCAAAGTCAAATTAGCTGAGCCACACATCGCAGTTAGCTGCTAGCTGTAGCTACCTCTCCGTGTCCGTGTGCACATTCAACCAAGCAGCGGCGTCACATACACGGTGCGCTTCAGAATTCGGAATGTCGGTAAGTACCACCACACGAACACAAACAAGATACACACGAATGTGATTACATCCGAACAGCGCTACTGTAAGTTTACATCGATGTTAAAAAATATTTATCACTTAAAGATGGCGGCTAGCATCAGCTAGCTTGGCAGCCAAGCTAAGGCTAAATTGTTCTGTGTTGGAAGTATGAATGGTGGACGAAGAAGTAGCTTATCTGGCTAGCTCGTTTGCTAACACTGCATGTATGTTGTTCGAAGGCATCTTTAATTGTCTTGAATGTATTTCTCTTTGAGTCATGATACTTAATCCACCGTAAACCGTAATTCGATGTAGCGCAGTGAAGATGAACCTGCAGCAGCCTCTTTACATTGTGAAGACCCTTGTTGTATCATAACCACGCAATCGTAACAAATTGTTTGGTTTAAGTCAATAATACGTTTATAAACAAGTATTCAACGATTTGACATAATTCTCACATGGTTTTCATTGAGCTGAAGAGAACTGATCGTCACTAGGCCTAGCGACAGACAACAAACACTATGCGACATGTAAATACAACCATATAAAATCAATAAACACACAATTACTCTTCATCCCTGCAGCCCATCCTTATTCAAACCATCTTAATTTGATTAGTCTTGAATTTCAGTTTGCTGATGAGTGGTCACAATGGGCAGAGGGGTGTGTTGATAGGATCCCCTCAAATTCAATCAGCTGCACCAGATTTCATGCACTCATAGATCTCATTTCCCAAAAGATTATTTTCTTAGATCAAGATCCATGAATTATTCTCTGGACAAAGAGTGAAACATTTAAAAACGCACCCATGTGTTTTATGCGAAATCTTGCATACAAACATACAACCCAACAAACCACCAGATTAGGTGAAAACATAATTTCTTTGGCAGAGGCAATGAGCAGATTTATAGTATCATTGTTTTGTAAATGAACTACTAATTTCTGAAACAGATTCTTATCAGAGACTAATCAACTTATTTCAGTACTAGTGATTATTTAATTTATTCAGTGATGTTGAAGTACATGTTTACTTATCGTCTTGATTCAACAACAATAGAAATCCTGCTGACGTCCACGCTGCCTTTGGGAGTGTATACAATTAGGACGTCACTGACCATATTGCATTACACTGATTTGCTGCTAATGGTTTTTCTCACATACATTTGTTGTAGGCCAGTGATGACTCTGTCGACATGACCAGAACAGGCTCCCCTGTTCACCACAGAAAAAAACACAGCATGGAGTCATCAAGATCTCCTAGAAGCTCCAAACACCACCATTCGCGGTCAAGGTCACGGTCCAGGGACCGAAAACGTTAGTATTCAGTAACAGTATCTAGACAATACCGAAAAAGCAGAAAAATGTGGTCCCCATGATGGCATTTGTTCGTAGTATATGCCTTCGTGAGGTGTAACATTTGAAAGTTTGGAAAGAAGATGAACCCCTTGCTGTTGCAACGAAAATGAAAGCACACCAATATTTGTGATGTGGTTGTTTTATTATCATGCAGCTAAATTAACATGTTGCACTATGATCACTACAATTACTTAGAAAAATCTGTTCTCTTACATTCTTTATGAATAAAGTGCACATTTAATAAATTCACAGGATTTGTCAACAGTCTGCTTTTTACCTTTTTTAGGTGACAGAAAATACAGACGGAGTCGCAGCAGGAGCAAAGAGGTAAATGTTAAGTCAATATCTATGATTAGAAAGATATTTGATGTGAATTTGAAGGCCATAGGTTTTAGCCCTTGTTAGTTTTAGGTCAAGGTGAGTATGTTTTTATTATGGTGGATCTGTTAAAATAACCAAATTTCAGAACAAAAGAAATAGATGGTTATGGACTTACTTACAGGGAAAGGGTCTTTTTTTTACCCTCCTTATGCAGACATATCTCAATGGAAGCTTTCATCCTTGGATATGTGTCATTATTTGTAGCCATATTAAAGAAAGAGTAGCTTTTTTTTTCTTTTCTTTTTTTGTGACATCCTGTGTGTAGATCACATGATAACATTTCTACAATAAATCATACTCAGCGTGCTAATGCACGAAGAGACTGAACAGAAGACCCTGCTGACATAGCAAAATAATATGTCTACTACTGGGACAGGTAACTATCTGCCATTCAAACTCCTATTTGTCTCACACTATTTGGAATTAACTCTTGCATCTAGGGATGGGCATAACTAATATATTGAATTCAGATGGAATCTTTTTTAAACCATAGCCAATGTAAAAAATTCAGTTTTGTTAAAACTAATTTGTCTTATAAAGAGAACAGTAACAGCTATTTATCTCTTGGGAACATAGTCTAAATTATTTTCACATGAGATAAACACTGTGATTCTGCCTTTAAGTTAATTTGACATAAGTAGAATAAACCTGGAAATAAATGCATATTTTTATTTGAGGAAGTTTACCAATGTGTTTCATGCTAATTTATTATTGTGTGATTTGGATGATGTTTAGTAGAGAAGCTGTAAAAAGTAAGATGCCCATCCCTATTCCCACTTTATAGTAGGTTCAAGTTGAAAGTATTTAGGCCACATTGAATTGTTTATCTGGTTCAACTGACAAACTACAGTGAAGTCTTTCCCTATGAATCAGATCTTAAGGTTTGCATGCTCACTATTGAAAGAAGTGAGGTTCCAAACATGCTGGTTTGATTAATTCTCTTTAATTATGTTTGTCAAATTTTTCTGTATCACTGAAATGTCCACAGTTGTAATCATGTCCTGGGAATTATTTTTTTTATATGTTAAGAAATTGGATTTGACATCATAAGGTTTTTTTTCAGCACTTCAACATTTATACCTTCTGCTGTAGCCATGGTACTAACTCTTTTTGTTGCATTTCCTGAAAGAGACAACTTCTTCTTAAAACAGGCACGAAAGAGAGACTCCGAGAAGCCGTCAAAATCGCACAGAAAAACAGATGAGCAGCAAGAACAAGAGAGACTGTCAGCAGAGAATGGAGAGGAGCGTTCCAGACGCAAAGACAGGAGGCCCTCCAAAGGCCGGAGCATGTCCAGGTCGCACTCACGAGAGAGGTTAGTGTGGTCAGTAAGTAAGTAAGTCTTTTGACTTATTAAATGATGCAAGAGAAAACGGTTTTATCATGGTTCTGGTAGTATTTAATAGATAAAATAATAGTAACACGAAATCCTTTACGTGATTTATTTAATTAAAGATGATGAATCTTTTTACTTTCAGACGGCATCACAGTAGAAGTAGGGACAAGCGGCGGTCACGATCACGCAGCCGGGACAGGAAGAAGAAGGCACGGTCTCGCTCAGGTTCAAGGACCAAACATCGTCATCACAGTAGAAGTCGCAGTAAGAGCAGGTGGGTTTGATTTAAATTAGGAGAATGTGTTTGAACTTTCGTCCTCCCTGTAGACCATTCAACATGACATGAACAGAATGTTGATTGAATTATTTGGGTTGTTCCACCAGGGAGCGAAAGAAAAGGACTGAAAAAGTGCGCAGAAAGAGTCGAAGCAGGTCTGTTAACCCACCGCTCTTGCGGGGCAGAAACACAGCTATGGATGCACAAGAGGCCCTGGCCAGAAGGTAAGGCAACAGCTTACAGGGCATTTACAATATAGATGACTGGTCATTCTGAACTGGCTGATGGTGGTTCCTGTTGCAACTCACTAATTGTGGCTGCAAAGCTTCTTTCTGTAGTTTGATTACACCTTGACCTTTTTAAGAAATTTGTGACCCAACAGAGATTAGGTTGCATTAATGGAACCAAAAAAAAAACTAAACGTAAAGCTCATTGTCATCAGCAACAATCAAAGCATTCATTCTTCAAGTTACTCAAATAAGTTTGTGACCGCTGGTTGTGGTTGTAATCAGACTTGTCATCTATGTTGCACATGCCAGAGAGCATTGTTGTTCATAAAAGGAAATTACATTGGAAGGAAAACAAGAAAAAAAAAAAGAAGAAGATTGGCGACATAGGTGTCTTAAGACACAGACCATGTAATTTCAACATCCACAATTTGTCTCTGGCCGGGGAACTCTGTTGCACGTTGCCCTGGGGACATTGCTCCTCTCTCTCTCTCTCTCTCTCTCTCTCTCTCTCTCTCTCTCTCTCCCTCTCTCCCCTCACCTCATTTAAATTCTTAACTGTACCTTGTTGAATAAAAACGTATTATTTAAATGTGATGTCTATAGCATGTTTGAGTATGATTTTTGTTTTGTTTGTTTGTTTGCAGACTAGGTCCACACATACCACTTTTAAGTTCAATGTACTGAGCATATTATTATTATTATCATAATGATTTGTAAACAAGCTGCGTAACATTATTTTCGTTATTTTATTTTCCAGGCTGGAGCGAGCCAAGAAACTACAGGAGCAAAAGGAGAAGGAAATGATTGAGAAGCAGCAGCAGCAACAGCAGGACATCACTGCAGGTGAGAAGGGCATGTTGTGTTGATTAACCTTGAAATTTAGAATTTAGTCTGCATTCAGGTATTGATTGCCTCCATGTGTTTTGTCTCCAGTAGCTGCGCCTATAGCAGCAGCTGCTGCAGCTGCTTCAAACCCTGCCCTCAATGTGGCGGCTCTCCTGGCCTCTGGGACACAGGTCACACCACAGATTGCCATGGCGGCTCAGATGGCAGCCCTACAGGCAAAAACTCTGGCAGAGACTGGTATTGCTGTGCCGAGCTACTACAACCCATCTGCTGTAAATCCCATGAAGTTTGCAGAGCAGGAGAAAAAGAGAAAGATGCTATGGCAGGGAAAGAAGGAGGGGGTAAGACTTGATTTTGCTGTCAATTATCCAGTTTTGCCTCCTCAAGTTGTCTGAGCTGGCAAAAACTCTAGAAACTGATGTATTTTTTTATCTTTAAGGACAAGTCCCAGACGACTGAGCTGTGGGAGAAGCTAAACTTTGGAAACAAGGACCAAAATGTTAAATTTCGCAAACTTATGGGTATTAAAGTAAGTATTACAATGTCACTTTACTTAATCTCAGTGTTTTTGATACATCAATGAAGTTCTAACTTTCAGCATTCCAATGGGTTACGTCTGAGTTAAATAGAAGTTGCTGTCTCTGCAGGGAGAGGATGAGGCTGAAGTTTCCAAACCACTCAACGATGACGGCTTGAAGACTCTGCAAAAACAGGAAGAGATGTTCCGGAACCTTGACGTTCAATATGAAATGGCCCGGTCTCAGACACACACCCAGAGGGGAATGGGCCTCGGCTTTACGTCCTCATTCTCACGTGGAATGGATTCTATCTAGTGCCAAACCTAGACTGTCAGTGTTGCTCATCTGGTCATGTAGGACTGCCAATTCATCGCTAGCTTTAAGGCTTGCATGGATGTTGCTCTGAATCTGTAATTTATTTATGGACAAACATCTCCGTTATTGGAACATTATTAAAATGTAAATAGCCAGACGCTGAGTTTGTCTCAGTGATGATTCATCTGTACATCTTCTGTAAAGGAAGCATCAGTCTGACTCACTGATGCTAGTTAGAATTAGATTTTTGTTTTGAATGATGTATTAGTTTTTTGTTTTTTAACTGAAATATATTGATATGTGATTGTTGGAACAAAAACTGATTATAATGTGGTTTAAGTGAAAACAATTTATATCCACTTAGCAAAATGCTACTGAGGTCGGTGTCATTACCAGAATGGATTAATTTCTACGGACTGGGAAAAACTTAACTGGGCTGTGGTACACATTTGTCTCAAGACTGCCACTGATGGAGAAAGGTCCAAGAAGAGTATTCTTGAAATAAATTAGTTTTGTGTTGAGTAAGGCTTTTCATACCTCACCTCATTACTTTATTTATTGCCTGTGATATGTATGTGGGTAATTACATTTTTGGTTTATATTAGGTTGGTGCTTTTGCAAGGGCTTGGCCTTAAGGATAATATTTTTTTTCTAGTATCACATTCTGTCACAGTTTCCAAATCATTGGAATCAAATTGGTGTTAAGTGTTTGTATTAATTTAAATTTAGTAGAATGAAATAATACTAAAATATGTTTTCATTTAAAGTCAAAGAATCCTACTTATTTCTAAACCAAAGTGAAATGGTATATGGCACATAAGAGACTGTCCTGTAAATTTCACATAGAAAATATACATTTATTAGAATACTGGAACTTAAGTTAAATCTCAGGTCTATCTGTTGATGCCCACATGGAAATTGTCTTTATTTACATATAAGGCTGGAGTACAGTACGTGAGCCACGCCGGTGATGAGGTTGTGGTTGGCAAACTCAAGAATAAGGAGCAGGATCGGATATTCGCTGTGTCTCTTCTCCAGGGTGGACTCCTCACTCAACCCCATCCAGTGAAGCAGCAGCGTCTGCATGGCCTCTGGGAATAGTTCTGTGGCTAGTTCCTCAGCAGGTGGCAAGTCACTTATTCGCTCAATATGCTGAACTTTAAAACCCTCCACCTTCTGACTGATGCTACTGTTAGCTGCATGAAACTGCTGGCCCAGCCATCGTCCCATACAGCTCAGCAGGGAACTTGAGTATACAGAGCCCCAGTTTTTGGCCTTCAGCAGGGCCAACACAGTTTCAGTCACATCCTTTTCGTCTAGATTGCCATTTATAAACCGATCAATGTTCTCTAAAAGTAGCAAGACGGTCTCCAGATGTTCTGTGTGGCTGTGAATCTCAGAGGAGAGTTTGTCATCCAAGCTGTGCAATCTTTGCTTCATCCTGGACACAACTTGTTGTTTTTGCTCTGTTGGCAAGCTCTTCCCCAGAAAAGAGCAATAATCATGATCTGCTGATGTGTTGCCGCCTAACGTGTCCAATTCCCTGCCAACCTTGCAATGCTGTGGTGGTGATGCTTCGTTTCTTGACTCACCCCCACTGCTGGGTGTTGAACAATCGAGCATGCTGCTGAGGCTGTAACTCATTTCCAGAGGGCTGTCATTTATTTGCGATTTCCAAACATCCTACAAAGGAAAGGACATAAAAAATAAACAAACCATGTGCACCATGCAGACACATGCATAATGGGAACAGTACTGCACCTGGAAGTTCTCAAGCACAGCCAGCTGCTCTTGCTTATTGTACATCTCAAAGGCAACACGAAAAAGCCCCTGAATACTGTAGAACCAGAGGCAGTTGTTTGCAGCAGGTACCTTCAACCCGTGAAACCTGAATGCTGCAACAAGCCAGGATGGGAGACAACAGTGTTAGGTGTGAGAAGCAGTGTATGTGTGTGAACTGGTGTAAGTCACATGAATAAATGTCTGTTACCTGAGGAAAAGTGTATTTTGGTGGCCAGTCCTTTCTTGGCAAACTTGGCGTGGTACCTGGGATGGTTCTCTGTGCGGACGTCAGTGCTGGAGAAGACATCAGCTCCTAAAAATAGAGGGATTCCTGGAGCCTGAAACACACGTGAACTTTTCAGGGGTAAACATCGTTTCAGCCAAATCCAATACAACTGAAGTAAATTGTGACCGATTCTTAAAACGTATCCAAACAAACATTAAGTTCTCATCAGTCATTTGGGTTCTCTCTTTATCCCCTTTTCAAAATTGGTTGTACACGTAAGATATTTATGTATGTCTTTATATACTACTGTATGTGATAGCAGAACATGAAATGTGGCATTTAATTGAGGACTTTTTGTTCACTTTTTTTTTCACAAAAAACATTAATACGAGCAGTATGGAGGCGTTTATGTCTTTTTCTGTAGTTTTTTTTTTTCATTCGAGGAATCAGTCACCATTGACTTAAATTGTACTGGATTTGGCTGCCGCACTGTTTACCCCTGAGACTTCTAAAGTGTTTTGTGGACTCAAACACTTAGATCGTGAGTTAGATTTCATTTTGGGGTGAACTATCCCTTTAAATTAGTGTAAATGACGTTCACGCAAAACAAAAATGTTTTAGTTTTTTCTGGTGTTGTGGTAGGAGTTGTGAAGATGGTGGCCCGTGCAGCGCCCTCTAGCTGGGTGTGATGATAAACACACTTGTTGCTATAAGAACAATAAGAAGCTGCAGTGTGTGGTTGTCTCACCTTGTGGGGACTCTCCGCCATCCTGAACGATGTCACATCCACCAGATAAATAAAGCGGATTCTCCTCGAGCCTCCGTCCCACTGCGGCAGAGTCAGGTGGATAGTTGAGATACTGGACATTGTCGGAAGCAAACGATGCTTCACACCGACTCTCAGCTCTGCCCTGTCCCTCAGGAACAGCGGGTATCGGTCGCTGCTTTGACCTTTGATCTCCAAAGTATCAAAGCTGGAGGAAAGATGGCAGACGTAGACTTCGGCGACAGTGAGCTCTTTGAGCAGCTAGATCACTCCGAACCACCGACACCGACACACATTCGCTTCACAGATAACGAGGAAGAGCCGGAGGAGATGAGCCGGCGCGCCAGACTGAAGGAGTATCACGACTCCATCAAGAGACTCACCGAGGAGAATATCCTTCCGTCAGATCCGCGCTGTGTATGCTAGCGGGGCTCTGCTAGCACCGTTAGCATTTTGTGTGGGACCAAAACAGCTGGTTTCTTCTTATTTGTGCATTTCCCTTAACTCACAGTTTCACATGCAGTTTTACGGAGACAGCTGAGCGTCCTCACACCACCAAGGTAACAGGCGGACACTCGGTTGATCGCAATACAAGTAAAGCTAATCACTCAGCGCTAATGCTAATGTCCCTCTGATTTTACAGTGGCATCACAATTGAAGATGTCAACACCGGCGGACCCCTTCTTCAAATCCTTTATGCGAACAACAGTATTTCAAAGTGAGCTATGTTTCAGTGTTGTTAATCTACGGTGGCCCTGAAGTGCTAATCACGACTTCAAATCAGAAAACACAGCAGCAAACCCCTTGTCATGCGTGCGCATCTGTTTATCCATTGCTGAAACAATAAATTAAAAAAATACTTCTTTCAGGCAGTGTCGTCAAGAGATTGAAGATTTTATCTATAGTGTGATACTGAAGCACCAGGGAACAGGACATGAGAAGAAACAACCCCCCACCTGTGTCAAACCTCAGGTATTTACCCAGAATTTGTTTTACTGTTATTAATATCCACACGGTTATACCTGTATATGCAGAGGAAAAGTAAATCATTGTTCTACCCCTTGTAAAGAGTTCAGCTTTTGCTATGGATGAAGATCCACCAAGCTCATCCTCATACAGTGAAAAAGCAACACAAGCCTTTAAAGTGAGTATGTATCTGTATTTTTCAAAATGGTATCTCTCGGTGGTTTGAATAATGCAACATATATAAACAGATTTTTTTTCTTCTATCGTAGGTGGTTGGAAGTGTGTCATATTTCACTTCTTTCTGTATTGATAAACTTGGGCAGCCTCTGGTCAATGAAAACCCCCAGATGACAGATGGATGGGACATTCCAATGTATCTTTAAGATGGTGCTGTGTCAAACATTCACTTTTATTCATTTTAATATGTTCTTATTTTAAAAGTGTGCTGCTGAGTCTAAGTAGACAATATAATTTGATATTTCATCAAATTTTATTTAATTTCCTGAATGATTGCAAAGCTATTCCCAGGTTTTTAACCAAGTACTCGGAACAAATGGACAGGAAATCGAAATGAAAGACAAAAGGTATGACTGGGTTCAATAATAGAAGCTTTATTTAGTTTCCATCTTGTGTTTATGACTTGCTTTGTTTAATCGTGGTGTATAATGAGTCATTCATGTGTCTTTTCGTTTTAGACCCAAGTCCATGTGTTTTAACTGTGGTTGCGGCGGTCATCAGCTGAGGGATTGTCCCAAGGTGAGAATAATGAGTTATTAGTGTGGCATTAACCCAAGTTAAACACAAGAGTCATAAGTTGATTAACTTCATTTTTACATTGTCACCTCCATAGCCTAAAGACATGGCTGCAATCAATGAGAGAAGAAAAGAGTTCAATCAAAACAACAACCAAACCATGCAGAGTAACCAGCGATACCATGCTGATGAAGTGGAGGAGCGCTTTGCGAAATACAAGCCTGGAGTCATGAGGCAGGACTTTTACTTAGCGCTGAACAGAAATGAGCTGAATTGAACCACATGTAGTACCTGTTGGAACAAGTCAAAGTAAATCTTGATTACATAATGTTTTTCACTGTGTTGTTCACTTACAGTGAGGAGCTGCTGGCAGCACTGGGAATTGATGGCAACACCCTTCCTCCTCTGATTTATCGCATGAGGCAGCTCGGCTACCCTCCAGGTTGGCTAAAGGAGGCAGAGATGGAAAACTCTGGCCTAACACTATACGATGGAAATGGTACGTCGTAAATCAAACATCAGACAACTGTGTGTTTCCAATGAGTACATTTTAATAAACTGCTACAAATCTATATATTTTTTTTCTCTTTTGTAGCACCAAATTATGGCAATACAACGGAGAATAGTAAATCAGAAAACATCTCTTATGATGTTTCCAAACTGCAAGATTTCCCTGGCTTCAATGTAGCTGCACCAGACAAAATGAAAGATGTAAGTCCCTACACCAAGGTTCACTTCACAAAGCTCTTGGAAATATTTGATTTGTATTTATTTATACTGATTTTATTTGTCTTCTTTCACTTTCATGGCCTTTTAGTCAACTGCCTTGTCTGGTTTTGGTGGTGTTTTTTAGTTTACTTCTTCTTATGTGACATTGTTATGAAAAGTTCTATACAAATGCACATTATTATTATCATTACTTTATTTCAAATATTTTGCTTGAATGTATCACAAGTTGTGTGAATCCATACATAGCAGCAATATTTACTGTATATTGCAGGTTGTATTAATACTACATTTCACTTCTGTATTTTTTCCTGTCAAAAAATTAAGAGACTTGATCTTTAATTGATGGGCATGGAAAATAATAATTTAGTATTACATGTCAGTATAAATAATTTTGTCTGTTAGACATGGTGGCATCATAAATATGGTTTATTGCATTTTTACAAGTGAGTGTCTGTCACAGTTGTGCACCTTACACTATTTCATTTTTATTTGACCTCCAGGAATTCATGCAGTATGGTTCAATTCCACTGCAGAGCCACCAGATAAAGCAAAACTATGCAGCGTACCTGTCCAACAACTTTCCTATGGTGAGTATCTTAGTCTCTCAGTGGTTGGGTGTTTCCTCCTGGCTTCCTGTATCAACAGCTCCCTATTCAAAAATCAAAAAATGGAGGATAAAAAAGAAATGACTGTGTGTGAACTCAGTCTGCCACTCTGTTTTACATAACAGTCTGTGCTGTCCTCTTACAGTGGATGTCCATTCATCCCACTCAGCCACCCAATCATACTAATGTGAATTCACAGTCTTGTCTGTCATTCTGGCCTCAATTTTTCTTATATTGGCACTCTATCAGATACGGATTAGTGTCTGGTGGCTGCATTATAGGCAGAGTCTAATAATAATCTCATTGCACATGTCATTCTTCGTTGCCTACAGCCTGGTGACACCTGCAACAAGAGGCGCCGTGAATCGGACTCTTCTCCACAGCCGAGGAAGAAAAATAGGCCCAGTCCTGATCAGAACTCCAGCAGGAGCTCAGATATGGATATCGAATCAGGTAACTGTTCATCTTAGTCACTTTTTTCAGCAGGCATATTATGAGTCTTAAATGTCCAGAAAACCAAATTAAATAAATAAACAGTAATCTGTAATTTTCTTGAGTTTTATCCCAAATTCCAGTGAACTTCACGTTTTATAATTTGTTCCATTTAGTTTTTCTTTTACAATACTGTGTTGCAAGAAGCTAATATTATGTTTTAGTTATATCTTAAATACAGAAGTATGCACAGAAATACTATCAGTTGCTTCTTTGATTGTACATATTTGAAACTTTTAGTGACTTAATTCATCTCTTCTTTCAGATCCAGGAACACCTTATAACAGTCGCAGAGGTGACTTCAAGTTCCAATCACCGCTTCCCCCAGGATCTCCTTGCTTCAGTTCACCTCCTCCTTTACCCCACGGCACTCCTCCAGCTACACCCACTCCCCCCCCTCTCCCAAAAGGTACGCCTCCCCCTACTCCCAACAACGGTTCTCCAGCTCTGCGAGGGCAGAATTGGGTCGTGGTTGATGATGCTGTGGAGGGGACAGATGATGAGCTGACATTAGAGGAACTGGAGGAGCAGCAGAGGCTGATTTGGGCGGCTCTAGAAAATGCTGACACTGCCACAAATAGTGACTGTGACACACCTACTATGGGAACACCTATACCCAGTTCACCGAGCGTGTTGACACCTGTGCATGTCGACACAGAAACAGAAGAGGCTGAAAAAGCAATGGACACAGATAGACCTCTAGAAACTGGCCAAAGTAGCCCAAATCTAAGGGAACCAGAAAATCAAGAACTTTGCCCTCAGAGCCCTGGACCAATCAAAGCTGAGGAAGATAGCCCTCAGAGCCCTCATCCAGTCAAATCTCAAGACGACACCCCTCAGAGTCCTGGTCCAATCAAATCCCAGCAAGACAACCCTCAGAGTCCTGGTCCAGTCAAATCACAGGATGACAACCCACAGAGCCCCGAACCACTCAAAGTCCAAGACGACAGCCCTCAGAGTCCTGGTCCTGTCAAATCCCAGGATAACAATCCACAGCGCCCTGATCCAGATTTCTCTAACAGGGATGCTGATGATGACGCTTCTCTTAAGCATGATGAGAAGATAACAGCTGTTCCTCACCGCAGCAAGTTTGCTGCTGGCATTGTTCCATTTGAAGATACACCAGAATACACTGAAGTTGCTGAAGCCACAGGGACGTACCTTAGAATCAGGGACTTGCTTAAAGGTTCCCCTCGAAATTTGGCAAAGAAAAAAGAATAATTGTATATCTTGACTTGGACACATGAATATGTGACTATTTTTTTAACCGAAAAAATATTTTCATTTTCGTCCCCAGCCTATCAAGCATGTCTTTTTTAGCAGTTAGTCAAGTTAAAATGAATTTGTAAACATACAATGTGGGAGGGGCAGTGGCAGATGATGCAACAGCATTGTTTTGTAGATTTTGACTTATTAGTCTCCATCATTTTAAAGTAGTAGTGTAACTGCGGCTCTTGAGTTTATTGTATAATTTGTAAAATGGCAATTTCATGATATGTATTAATATTCATATGTTGTTTAAAAGGCTTTTTCTATTTTACTTCCTACTTGAATTGCTTTAAAATCTTCAAGTAAACCTGCTTGCGTCCTTGCTTTTTTTATTTTGCTGTATATTTGTGTCTGAACAAGTTGACCATGTTTTGCTATAATCAGTTCAGGCCCTTGTTTTATTAATAATGGAACAAAACACACATGAAACTGCATGTAACTGAAAATCTGCCTCAAAACTATTTTTATTTGGTTCCCACGAGGTTAAGAAGTTTAATCTTATCTTTTTATTTATTATGAAATTATCACATTGGTTCATACTAGCTGAAGTTACCTTCTTAACACTATCAATGACAAGAATTGTTCAGTTGTAGACTCAAATACATTTCTACCAAGCGTATGTTTAGTGTTTCAAAGATAAGAGAATTTCCCAACATAATGAATGTAGACCATCTGTTTATGACTGAATGCTGACACCCCCATGTATGCAGAATATTTGAACTCTAGATTTGTAAATGACCTATGCATCCATGATGCATACTGAATGAATCACACACACACACACACAAACACCCCTACATACATATTTATGCAAATATACACGCCTGCAAGCAGATATAATGCAATGTATGTCTGGGTCTGCTGTACTCTGAGAATCTCAGTTATTTAACATCTTACAAAGTCATGTGAAAATGATGATGACTACTCTCTTTCGTCAAAAGACTTTATTTCCTTTTTCCCCCACATTTTGGAAAGTGAATACTGGAAGAAGATGTATGTGAATGTAAATTACAGATGTCTTGCAATCCCAAGAAGGGATGGACCAAAAGCATTGGCATTACATAAATAAAGAATATATGTGTGTTTGTAAACTATATGTATGTAGAATATCTTGTTCATACTGTATTAATAGCATATACTCTTCCATCTCTTTGTTGTTATACTAGTATGTCCAATTGTCTGTCTTATACTAATAGACAACCCATATTGAAGATTTTCTGAATTTCATATGAGCTATAACTGGCTTCTACCACACCTCACACATTTTGTTTTTACACTTCATTGTTTGAACTAAACTACGTTTAAGCTACTGGGTACTGTCTTAATATTCATTAGGAAAATCTAATTCAAAGCAAACATGTTATATAATATATAATAATAATATATATATATATATATATATTCAATAATTATTGTTATACATATATATTAATTTAAGTTTTCCCTCGGGATTTTGTTTTGATTTCTAATGATTATTATTGTGATCATACTTTTGAATCCTCTCTCAGTGTTTGTTTTACACTTGGTCCAATCCCAAGAAAGAAACGTGTCCCTTGTCCAAAAAATTGTTTGTTCGACAATTTGATCTGTAATCTGGAACTAATCCACTCACAATAAACTCCTCCGCGGAACAAACCGACACTCCAGCCGCAGACTCTACGTGTTTTTCTTCGTTCGGCAGCATTAAAGTCCTCTTTGTCACTGGATCGTTTCGGGTGGGGTGCTCCATCTCACCGAGCATTTCCTCTTTGGCAGCAGACCTACCGTTGAGGCTGGGCTCTGCGCTGGGCTGTGCCTGCTCGTGTGGGATTCGAGCAGCGGTCGTCGTTGCGGTTCTTCCACTTAGCCTGCTAGCTGTGGACACTTCTCTCTACCCCCCCTCGGGAGAGTCGAAAGCCGCGCAGACACATATCAGGTCAGTATTAGCTCCCGCCGCATTCCCGCAAACTTCCTCGGCATTTCGCCGCCGATACAACCAGGGAAACGCCGCCTTTGGCCAGAAGTTACTCCCGTAGTGCAGTCGTTACTTCGGCTAGCTAGCTAACGAACGAGCCCTTCTCCTGGATCCTCACCACCGGTATCGCCCGGGCCCTCGCTGCTAACGTCAGCGGACTAATCACGTCTGTTCTCTGTCGTGATAACATTTAAACCGAATGTTAAACTGTGGCGTCGCCTCGCAGCAGCATTAACCCGACAGGCCACACTGACAGGTGATCTAATCCGAAATATCAACGTGTTGTGCCGCCGCCTCTCAACTTGTAGCAGCAGTGTGCTCTGCTGGAGCTCCGGTGACATTGCGGAGACTTCTGGACTCAGGGAATTAGTTCGAGGCGCTAATCTCAGCGGCGGTGAACAGTCTGTGGCTCGTTCTGAACATGTGGCTGTAGAGTTTTTCATTCGTGGTTATCGGCGCAGAATCAGCCACTAAGGTGAGTTAGCTGTCGTGTATTTTCTTTCTTTTATTCAGACTCCACTGTTAGCTGACGTGCCACCTCACCGACAGCTCTCAGCCAGTTAGCCGGGGAGAAAGGTGACAAGGCGGGTTAACGTTGATGGGCCAGTCCCTTGGAGGACCAGTACACTTGCTTCAGTAGTACATCGTGTAGTATGTCAGTGGATGTTAGACACTGGCTGTTTCTGATGGTGGCTCAGGCGTGATATGATTCAGCCTTTTCTGTTTCACTGAGCAGTTGAGTTGTTTTGGACTGTGTGACATGAGCTCGATAGATTAGCTAAATCTGACACCCCCATGTTTGTATCTACACTAGTCTATACACTTCTGAATGATATAAAGAATCACTCACATGTGTGGGTAAATCAGATCACCCTGTAAACGTCCCAGGAATATATAAATTGTAAACATACTTTATTGTTTCTCTGCACTACTGGTTCTGTTTGTAACATATCAAACCAAATACACTCTCATGTCTACACTTTTATGGTTTTGGTCGTCAGTGTTTCCAGTTTACTTTCTTTTCACATGCAGTGAAACAGTGGCATACGTACAGCATCCACCACTATAAGTGAAACATTTTTGCACCATTCTTTAACTTATTTCTTCAGTTTCTTATCTCAACCTCTTTCCTGTAACTGTATTTCTGTGCAAGTAAACTGAAAGCAATGTAAAACCAGAATCTAGTTCCTTCTGTGAACTTGGCCAATGAAGTCAATTCTGAATCTGATCCTTAGTACAGTTTAGAAAATGTTTTGCATCGTATTACAATACCTAGGGCAGGGAAATAATATCATTTATTATTGCAGTGTAATGCTAATCAATAGCAATATAACAGAAGTCCAATGTATATTGATATAAAGCTTATGCAAGGTGCGAGCACAGTGAGGAGGTATAAGGCACAATTGATCGACCTCTGATTTGTAGAATAATTAACTGTTTGTCAAATGTTTGTCATTCTCTTGTGTTCTCTTTAAATGTAAAATAATTGATAACATGACTTTTATCGTAAGCAGCAGTTTAGCTTGTTTGGACTGACTGACATTACCTTGATAGGCTACAAGTCTTCTACAAATGCAATATTTCTTGAAAGTGTGACATTCCTTCTAACTTCTTGATAGGCAGTTGAAGAAAACCTGTATGTGAAAGAATGGCTTACATTGGTGGGCAAGTAAGAGAATCCTGTAGACTTATATTAATTGTCCACATACATGCTGTTTATATAGTTGATTTCAGCCCACTGGACAAGAAACAACTTTGTATAATGTTAAATTACCTCTATGGAATAACAACACTCTGTCTGATAAAGTTAAGGAGGCTTCATTACTTTTTTTTGGAAGGTTTGGATTTTAGATTGGGGCTGCAGAGGAAACTTTGACAACATATATTTGCTATTTCAGGTCCCAGCTATGTCTGAGTGCAATCGTAAGAGCCAGACTCTGTCGTGCAGGGATGTGTTGATGGGCCTACTTTCTGCAAAGTAGGTTCAATACCTGTTTTTAGTCAATGAAGATTGTTAACTTCAAAACATTGAGCACTGTGGATACAGGATGCGTCAGACTCTCATGCTGAGTTTATGTCCTGTTGGTGCTTTTCTACACCTTCCTCTGTCACTGCTATTGCAGGGGCCTACATAATCATTCCAACAGATGTTTCCTCTAAGAGGAATTACAACAGCTTGCTACCACAGCCTTGGACTTGTGATGACAAAAGCACGAGAGTAGGAGTAGAGGTTGCGTCAGTGAATACACACTTCTGAAGACATAGAGGTGTATTTTTTAACCATTTTGTTGAAAGCTATTTGTGAGTGTGCTGTATCAAGGTCACTGTTCAGGTAAAAGATTTCCTGCTAGCTCTGCATGTAAAGGAGATTTTCAGAGGGATGCCTCAATAGCTAGACTTCATTAAAGCTGTAAAACATTTCAAGGAAACCATGTGAAGCGACTTCGTGAAAACAAACATATCGCTGAGAGGCTGAGGTAGGGCCTAATAATTTGAATGACGCACTGAGTCAATAATCACTGCAATCTGTAAAAATGAGTTTCAACTTTTATCAAAGAAAAAGAAGATCCACTTATTGACCATGCACAAACTCATAGATTAAATCGATCAATCTGAAAATAGCTGGTTGCGTAGTGAAGTTTTAGCATGACCCATATCCTGTCATATGGTTACAGTTAAACAATAAATAACCAATAATCCAAATAATACTCCCAAAATATAAACCCATTACATCTTATATCATAACAAACATAATGATGATAATATCCTTCCTTAACTTATTTATGGCTCCTACACCATGCTTTTACTGGTTCAGTATTCTTTTAGTCATTGTGGAATGGAAGTCTACTGACGTGTGTAGCATTGAAACCTTCCCCTCTGATTAAAAATACTTTGGTTGAAATTGATAGAGTTTTTACTGTTTTTGCAAAACATGAATACATTTTGTTTACGTCTGTATCATATGTGGTTTCACACTTCATGGTCAGCAAGTTATGCTTCAGTGAAATATGCAATGCATTGATAACCCATCATACCTTTATGATAGAGGACAGTAAAATCTTCTGTGTAGGTTTTTTTGTCAATTGCTGAGACAGACTGAGCATGTAAACTTTTGACATTATCAATATGGAAGTGTATTGTATATGTAATTTCAGAAGTGGGCTAAATCTCTTTTTTTTTGTTTATTCATTTATATCAGACAAATAAAACCAGACAACAAGGGATTTGCATAAAACCCAGTACTGAAGTTTAATCAAGTTAAGAATCTTACTTTAAGATTTAGCTACAGATTAATTATCTTAAACGTATGCAAAACATTAGCATTTGGCTTTTATCCTGGATCCAGATTACAGTGAGAGTCAGTTGTAAAAGATTAACATTATTGCAGTGGGAAAGTCTCCAGAATAAGTGGATCATTTTCAGCTGACTGGAGCAGCTCACCAATCAGAGCTGAAACCTCCACTGTTCATGCTTTAAAGACACTAATGCCAAAGCTCAGTGGTTCTCTCATTCAACATCTTTCTGCTGTTTAACGTTGGGTGGTAACAATGTGCCAAGTAATGCATATGATTCTTGATTTCCTTTGTTTTCCACCAAACAATCTTCTACTATTCAAGTGCTTTCCTTCTCAGGCCTTCTCTTGACCTGAGGGTACCAATCAGTATCATTCAAAGGCACAGCAGGGGAAAACTGGAACACTATATCCAAACTAGGTCGTGTCTACTGATGGCCACTCTTCATTCTCTGCTGAGAAATATCTTGGAGGGTGTTAAGAGAGTGTTGGTTCTGGGTTGTTTTGGTGGAGCTCCGTACTGTAGCTCTTAGGCCTTTTCAGGAATGAAAGGTATGTTTGTGTGAGGCTGTTGAACAAGTTTATATTGAATTTCTATCCTGTGTGTGGTCAACTGTCTCAGCTGACTTAATATGGTTTGACTTTGCAGAGCACTGTCATAACGTCATGGGTTTGCTTCATAGATTCATTTCACAGTAAGAGGAATTTAAAAGGTTGGTGAATCCCCTTAAATCTCGATCAAGTTCTCTTTGTATAGAAAAACATGCAGGACATTTTTGTTATTTCTTCAAGCATTTCCAAATACTGCAATAAATTCATCATGACAATGTGAAATTTGTTTTCTGTATTTCACATACTAATTATTATACATAATATTGTAATACAGCTTTTGTAGAAGTGTATTTTGTGAGCCTCCAGACATTGATAACTACAACTACATGTGCAGTTCCTTTAATAACTGTGGAGTAACTGTTGGGTCATGTGGTTGACAAAGTAGCACTTCCTTGCTTTAGGCTGCATGTGTGTAGTTATTTTTTACTGCTTTGAGTGTGGTCACACAAACAAGCTTCAGACTTGGTATCTGAGACTGTGAACCTTTTCTGCAGCGAAGAGAGGATGTTGGATGATGCTACATATCTGATAGTAGATTTGCTCATTTGGTTTATTTAATGAAGGCAATAAAACCCCAACACAAGGCCTCACACAGCCATATCAGCACCGAACAACAGGTAGACTGTTCAAATAGCAGCCCTACAGCCAATCGGTTTCTGCGGTGAGGAGATCAGACAGGATAATCTGCTGGTGGTCGTGGTAGTGCTTCTACTGTAATCTCATTTTAGAGAAAGCTGCCAGCCAGACTAACATGGTTTAATATGCCAGAATGATGGACTGAGTGAGAGAAAGTGTGTGTTGTGCTGTCTATTTTGTGGACAAGGTCACAGATGATAGGTTATTCAGAAGATCATGCAGGCTTTAACATTGACAACATATTGGATGGCCTCTGACGGGGTATTTTTAGGTCTGTGAGTGTGACATGGTGTGGCCGAGGAGCTTGTTGTCATAACAGAAACAGAATGCCTCCATTAACAGAGCAACAAATACAAAGTTAGTGAGCTTACCTTAAGGGCATATCTGTACTGCAAATTCATCAAATGGTACATTTATTATATAACAATTAATTAACTTGTTTAAACAATCTGATTCTTGGTTAACTAGCAATCACTGCTTCTTAGGGTGCTTCGTTAAGTATAGTCTAGTCTAAATATAGTGAAGTAATGTTTCTTTTTTTTGTCTCCACACAGGGTCCTTTTTGTGAGCACCACTTCTTCCCCTCCTCCCTTTTCCTGTTTTTCTTTTGGTTTCCTTTAAAAAAAAATTTTGCTTTTATTTATTTTTTGTAAATTGATTTTGTGCGGAGAGAACGACTTCGCCACCACAGAACTGCGACCAGTTGTTTTGATGGTCTGGGATCAGTCTGTACCCACTGACGGACACAAGCCTTGTGGGTAGAACAGATCACAGGAGGAAACATGAGCACAGCTAAGCCCAGTGGAATCAAAGGGCCCAGCAAGATAGCCAGGCCACCTGGGCCTGGAGCCCCCAAAACCAACCCCAGTGCAGGTATGTGTTCTGGTATCCCAGCTTCTTTAACTAATGTTCCAATGCATTTGAAGAACCATCAGACTAAAGAGCATGAAGAGTTTGCTATGCTATGCTAGCTGTATGGTTAGCTGTTAAAGTGAGTTATATTTGTTGTTGTTTATAAAAAATTCTAATGGCATCTGATCTGTGCCAGGAATCTGCAGATACACAAAGTCCAGGTATTGGGATCAGTATTGGCAAGTGAAAAATCCTATATTTTAAAATCTGTATGATCTCAAGTATTTAATCAGTCACAATATTCTCTCAGAACATGCTTTTAAAGAAAATATAAGATTCAAAAATCCCCTAACGTGTATTGATTTGGAACCAATAAAATCTCAGCATAGCTTTGCAGGATGGAGCTCACAGTCTAATAGGTGAGTGACTGTTTTGTGCTTGCATTAGAGGGCATCAAGGAGATCTAGGCATTGCAGCTTGTACATCTGTATCCTGCCAAAAATAACAATCTGTGTCAGAGCAGGTTTTCAAATATTTAGTCTAGATTGATCTCAATGTAGAATTTTGTCAGTTGTAAAACATAGTGACATTTTGAGCATGGTGATCAATTCTTGACTTTGGGAACAGATAACTATTACAAGATAATTGTAGACACTAAAAGTTCACAGATTCTTTTAAATAATCTTTTAAATATATATAATGACATTAACACATGAAGGATTAAACTTCAATCAAATCACAAGATGGTTCACTGATTTGTACATTATTTGACATTTACTCATTGACTTTTTAAAAAACTCTTCTTTCTCTTTCCTTCTATTTCAGCAGGAGCTAAAGTTGCGGCTGACAAATCAGCTGCAAGTGCCAGTGGAGGAGATGCCCAAAATGCTGAGGAGACCTTCCAGGTTGGGGAGCGGGTATGGGTGAACGGGAACAAGCCAGGCTACATTCAGTTTTTGGGAGAGACACAGTTTGCCCCGGGGCAGTGGGCTGGGATTGTTCTGGATGAGCCAATTGGGAAGAATGACGGCTCGGTGGCAGGGGTGCGCTACTTCCAGTGCGAAGCTCTGCGAGGTATATTCACCCGCCCGTCCAAGCTGTCTCGCACAGAGGGGGAGGCTAATGGAACTCTGACCGAACCGCCTTCCCGCGCCACATCACCCACGCCTTCAGTTGGTAGCGTAGCCTCTCATACACCTGCCACAAAATCAACAATGCCCTCTACTACCCCGGCAGCCAAGAAGCCCTCCACCACTACATCAGCGACACCGGCTACTCCAGCCACACCAGCTACGCCAGCTACACCATCTTCCAACCTTGTGCGCACAAACAGTGAATCTATCTCCAACCTCTCAGAGACAGGATCAGTCAAGAAGGGGGAAAGGGAACTGAAGATGGGCGACCGTGTATTGGTAAATATTGTTGCATTATTTAAGAGAAAATAAGAGACATTTTTTATATGTGTGCATATTTAAGCAGAGTGACAGAACCCTAAAACTCTAGAGTCATGTTTTAGCACCAGTAGCATTAGTAAGAACAATGCCTGTATAGCATCACATGACTCAGTAAACTTCCTTCAATGAAGTAAACTCAGAGAAACTCTCTCTTCTGAGTCAATGGAAGTTCTGTTACTAAAAATGTGGAGTGCAGTCACCATCCGGATGTACTCCTGATTATATCTTGATTAGCATCCCTCTTCCTCCGTACAGATTCCTATCTTCTCCCTTTCTTTAGAAAGGAGTGTGTGTAACACATTTTAAAGAGGAAGTGTTACTCATGACTATTGGACTGCAGAGGAAATGTGCTCTACACTCCCAAATTCAGTATCATGTAAACCTTTACAACTGTGTCTCACCTGTTGACATTCTGTTTGAAGCTTGCACATATTTGTTTCAGTTGCTGTGATGGAATTATCTCACTTATTAACAAGCTTATTACTCTTTAGGCTTCTCTTATCTCTTGAAGGGATTAAATTATGTTTAATATTTCCCTCTCAGGTTGGTGGTACAAAGGCAGGGGTGGTACGTTTCCTTGGAGAAACTGATTTTGCCAAAGGCGAATGGTGCGGTGTGGAATTGGACGAGCCTTTAGGAAAGAATGACGGGGCAGTGGCAGGCACAAGGTACAAAAGCCACAGTTCTTTGAAATTACCGGAAGAGAAGTTGTTATACTTGTCATCCACATGTGCACTATCACTATCAGTTTCAATATTGTATTCAATTCTGTTATCCCCAGATATTTTCAGTGCCAACCCAAGTATGGCTTATTTGCTCCAGTGCACAAAGTCACGCGCATCGGCTTCCCCTCCACCACGCCAGCCAAAGCAAAAACGACAGTTCGGAAAGTAGTGGCCACACCATCAGGGCTGAAGAGAAGCCCCAGTGCCTCCTCCATCAGTACCATGAGCTCTGTGGCGTCCTCTGTCAGCGCCAAGCCTAGCCGCACAGGCCTGGTGAGACACAGCCACACTAAGAGACAACAATATTAAAAAGTTATATTCATGCACTTGTTTTATTTTTTGCTTCCTCACCTGTCTGGTTGTACTTCTCTTCTGCCTCCCCACAGCTGACAGAAACATCATCACGGTATAATCGAAAGATTTCTGGCACTACAGCCCTGCAGGAGGCATTGAAGGAGAAGCAGCAGCATATTGAGCAGCTCATGGCTGAGAGGGACATGGAGAGAGCTGAGGTCGCCAAGGCCACGAGCCATGTTGGGGAGATGGAGCAAGAAATTAATCTGCTCAGGGATGATCACGAGCAGGTCAGTTAATGCAGTGATTGATTCAAATCAATTTGCATTAACCCCATGTTTTAGAATTAGAGTCTCTCATCTCTTTATTGCCTTGTCATTTTTATTAATTTGGTATCCAATGTCCAACCTTGTTGAAGATGGAGACTAAGATGGATCAGTTACGTGCCTTGGTAGAAGCTGCAGACAAAGACAAAGTGGAGCTACTGAATCAGCTGGAGGAGGAGCGTAGGTAAGGATACCCTCTGGTTTAACAAGTCAAAGATTCATCACATCAACCATGATATACTGTCATTTAGCCCACATTTTATGGTCAGTTCGCTGAGAAAGGAAATTACAGTTACAGACACTTCTACTTTGTCTTAAAAAAATCATGAGGAAAGATGTTTGCCCATGTTGGTGTAATCTTTCTTTCCACCAATCAACCTGAAATAAAATCTTGTTACTATGACTTCTGTTCCCTGAAGGAGAATAACGAGGTACAAGACATAATGTTTGTGATATCACGCCCTCGCGTGTCCTGACTGAAGACACCTCTATTTAGAGCAGTCCAGCTAACTTGGAGCTGGCAGTAGCCTGAAAAATGGAGCTAAGTTAGCCCATGGTGAGGTGATGAACGAATATGTGTGAGCAGGGCCTCACATAAGCAGTCACACGTCATCTTCCTTAAAGGCGTGAATAGAGGTGTCTTCAGTCAGGACACGTGAGGGCGTGACATCCCATACGTTACAGAGTGAATTGACTGAAAGGGAACAAGCTTGATTAAGATTTGTTTTCTTCTAACTAGGAAAGTGGAGGACCTTCAGTTCCGTGTAGAAGAAGCTTGTATTACCAAAGGAGATCTAGAGGTAAATGCACAACACAGATTCACACCATTGCAACCTGCATATTGTAACAGGTTCATGTTTGAAAAGCAAATGCAGTATTATTGAATCAGACTGCTAAAAATATATTATTATTTTTATTGAATAAAAATAAGTATTTGTGTGCTTAACTTGACATTTGTTCCATTCATTTAAAATTCAAATTTTAATATTAAGTCAGAGGCAGCAGGTACTACAGTCCCCTTGCAACCTGGTCCAATCTCAGGATTACAGTTCACATAAACCTTCTTCTTTACCTGTGACAAGAAAGTTAATTTTTGGTTTACATCTGGTGTTACCTCTTGGCTGCAGGTCTAATAGAATTAAAGACAAGATTATCTGGTATATCTTGTCACAGTGCTACAGTCAAGTCCAGGCACAGCATAATTTGCATTATCTCTCATTCAAGTTAGTTCTAGAGAACGTCCCATTCTGCAGCGTCACTGCAGTGACAGTTTGACACTGACATGACAGTTTGACACTGACTTCATCTTGCAATAGATAATGTGCTGTCAAATGGATTATGGGAAGGATTATGAGGCTTCACGTGGTCACTTAACAGGGCATGATGATTATTGTTTTGTTGTTGTTGTTTCCCAGGGAAATGCAGAGATATGTATAGGAAACTATACCATAAAATTGCTTTGATACTTGCTTGTACAGAAAAGAGTAATTTTATTATTCTTCAGTTGTTATGAAGGGGCCTGACATTAATTTAACCCAGTAGACGCTGATTACTCATTGTCTCGTTCTCAAGTGAGTCATAATCTCATCCCAAGATATGATATGCAGTTTATTAGGGATCAGTGTTATCTCTGTTCATATTTGATCAAAGAATTTCTTATTTATTCCACAGTGCTACACAAGGGACCACCTCAATTACCACAAAGGCATCTGATCTCAAAATAGATGTTCAAAATGAGGGCTACAGGGTTAGAGTACCCTTTTATCTTCTTGTCAAACACGTATACTAACAGTTTATTACTTACTCACAGCTGTGGATACATTCAAAACTTGCATGTAGCTTGAAATACACCAAAAACAAAAAACAAAAAAACTCCAAACAGGCCAAACTCAAAAATGCTTTGTTGATTTCAAGCTGTTGAAGGTGTACTAATGTTGTGCTATAACCCTCAGTGCCTCTCTGTTCAGTGATGTGATGTCGTTGCTTCTTCTTCCTTCTCGTCCTCGTCTTTTCATGTTGGTCCAGTGCTCAGAATGGAACCACTGGAGATGCTCCCTTGTCATTCCACTGCCCAGTCACAGACTTGATTTCAGTCTGCCCACCACAACTAAAGGGGAATAATACTCAGCCTAGGAACTGACTTAAAAATATATTTCCCAGACTACATTATAGTTTATAATGTAGTTTCACAGTGGGTGCATACAGGGTTAAAGCTGGGCTCAGACTGCGGGAGTTTTGAAAACCTGAGAGTGGCTCCACATTCCTGAAGTCTGAGCCCAGTTGAAGTCATTTTTACATTCAGAGTTCCAAAGAATTCAAAACATAAAATGTACAGTTAAACCCAAATTTAATTTGTTCTAGTTTCATAATCCTACCCTTTCGTGCTTTATTCATCACCTCTTGAATTTAGTAAACCATTTTTGTTGGACTATGTCCACTGAAGACCTCATACAAGACCTACATATAATGACAATTTAAATAGGTGTTATTCCCCTTTCAATATGAAACTTTTAAGTTGACATACACTGGGTAACATGCAAGACGAGAAGTACAAAATTGGGGCAGGAAATGTTGCATTGAGTTATCATAAGACAGTTATTTGTAATACATAATACCAAGAGGTCAAATGGGAATCCTTTCTATTTCTTGCGCCCCACATGCTTCTGTGTTACTGATGGACTTTTGTTCAGTTTGTTCTAAATCCTGCACGTGGCGGTCTGATAACTGGTGGTCTCCTATACGGTACTTACATTATACAGTGTGGACAGTGGCCTTATCACCAAAGAGAGAAAACAGTTCTGGTGCTTATAATGTTGATAATAAATCCTAAATAATCATAAGTAATAAATATCATATTTTGCTCAGTGCAGCAAAATAACTAAACGATGAATGAAGTCAAATGTCTTAACAAATCCACAACATTAGATCAGTCCTATATGATATCATCCATTAACCTCATGTTAAAATATGAAGTGAGACTCAAGAAACCACCATCACTGCTTTCTCTCAAAGACATGGTGAAGTCATTTTCCCGCACTTGCTGGCTTAAACCACAATATAAAATTTTCTATGTATGATAACAGTCAACATGCTTTGTTCACCAGGTGTCAATTTTGCATGGTTTACTTCTAAAATGCCTCCATCAACATACTCATCCATAACACACATGCCTCCCTCTTTTGCTGCCTGTCTTGTTTTCCCCACCATTTCTGTCACAAAGTTCCTTATATGCAGCTGTTGATGGCTCAGCCTGAGAGCTCTGCATGGGGTATCTTCCCATTTCCACTCGTCCTCCACCCCTGCCCACCTCCACCCACTACCCTTTCCCCAACAGTCCCAAATACACAAAGACAGACACACACACACACCATCACCACTATCATCGTCCAAACCCCTATATCCTCCCCCCCTATGTCCCTCCCTCCCTACCTCCCTCTCTGTCTGTGTTGGGCTGGCATGTGATGGTGGCACTGGTGTGTTCTCTTCCTCTCCCCCTTGTTTACTAACAGACGCAGACCAGACTGGAGCATGCCCACATTAAGGAGCTTGAACAGAGCCTGCTCTTTGAAAAGACCAAAGCTGAGAAACTCCAAAGAGAGTTAGAAGACACTAGGGTAATGACTTCTGCTCTGCAGCGTGCTGCGTTAGAAAAGGCCTTGGGATAGTGGCCAACAAAATTTGCAGTGGCTACAGAGAGGGGCCGAGCAGTAACTGGAGCTTTGCTTTGTATGGGCTGGTGGTGATGAACCCTTCAAATGCATTTTGCCTGAAATAATACTCCTGCTTTGAAATCAAACAATCCAACTAATAAAATCCATATGTTAGTTTTGTTTAAAAGCACCGATCAAGTTATATTTGCAAATTCTGCATTGCAGTTAATGGAGAATGCAGATTTAAATTGATTCACTTAAATAATATTATGTTTAAAGCCATTAATTTCAGTTATAACTGTCAAACAAATAACCACATGCATTTTCCAGCTTTCTCTTTTACTTGTACTATTCTCCAGTAAGTTACTCAACCTGAGCTCACACTTGCTTTACTGGTATCACTGCTTAACCTGACAGACAAACGTCCCCCATATCCCCAGCTAATCAGTTGCAATTGATTAGTTTGGAAATCCTATGTTTCCCAGTCCTACCCAGCATCCATTTGCCCTGCTTATTTGGTGTTCCTGCATTTTGGTAGTCTTAAACCTGTTCTACCTGCCAGACAATGTATCCATGTGTTCCCCTAGCGAATTAGAGATTCATGAAGTAAAATACGGATTCTATAGTTTCATGGAGACGAGGGCCATATTTTTAACAGGATCTGTTCTAACCAATCATATTCAAGCTGTGAAGTAATCCGTTGAAGCAGCTTAAGGAGATTCATATTTGATTATTAAACAAAATTGTGAACATAAATTGACTAACATAAAAATAGTGTGACATACCTTTGCTCCCTAAGAGGCTTCTTAGTTCTCCTAAATCATTCGGCCAAAAATAGCATTGATTCAATGATGAAGAGTTTCTAAGAAACAAAATATCTTGCACAGTGCTGTAGCCCATACATGCTTGTCAGTGTTCACGTCCATTATTTGTACATTTAATTGCCACAAGGGGTCAGTATAACATGTTTTTTGTATCAAAAATGTATACTGTCCTCAGTGAGTAAATAAAGTGATCAATTTATGCCCTAGAAAGCTTAGTTTTACTTTTACCAATATTACATACTCTTAGCGTATATTTTGTTTAGTAGACATAAAGTATCTCTAAGTCTATTAATTTGCTTTTGTTAGTGCACACACGTCCAGTATGTCATTGATACACATATTTAAATGCAAGATTTCTGCTTTTAAAGGTTGCTTCAGTGTCGGAAAGATCCCGTGTAATGTATCTTGAGAGGGACCTTTCACTGCGTACAAGAGAGGTAGCTGACCTGCAGCTGCGTCTGGGAACCGAGCAGGGCTCTGAGGACTCAACTCTTTCTCCTCTCCTGGAAGAGATAAACTCTCTGAGGGATCAGTTGGCTGCCCAAGAAGCCAAACAGCAAGAGGAGCTGGCTACATTCAAGGAGAAGCAAGATGCTCAAGAGAAGGTCCACAGTAAGGAAGTTGCTCAGCTTCAGGCCACATCTGTGAGGCTCTCTGGTGACAACGAACAGTTGCAAATGCGCTTAAGCCAAGCTGAGAAGGAGAACGCAGACAACACTGAACTGTGGCGTTCCAAGTTGGAGTCTGCTGTTGCCTCTCACCAGCAAACCATGGAGGAGTTGAAGGTGTCCTTCAGCAAAGATGCAGGTTCCCAGACACAAGAGCTCATTGAAACCAAAAGTGCACTAGAGACACTGAAGTCAGAGCAGATGTTGGCTCTGGAGGAGGTGAGAGCCAAACATGAAGCTAACACTACAGCTTTTACTAAGGAGACGCAGGTACTGAAAGCACAGCTCCTGTCTTTGACCGAAGACAAGGAGCGACTGGAGGAGTTGGCACGGTCCAGCGTTGAAAAAGCAGAGGAGCAGCACCTTGTGGAGATGGAGGATGTCCTTGGAAAGCTTCATACTGCCGAACTTAGGGTTAAGGAGCTTGAGGAGAAAGAAGCAGTGTTGGCACAACAGGCCCAAGACAAGGACAGAGAAACCAAAGACCAGATGGCAGAACTGGAGGCTCTGCACAGCAAAATAGCACAAGGTAACCAGGAGGTGGTGACACTGAAGAGTCAGTTAGAGAAGGTTCAGAGCCAAGAAAACAACCAGGGTACCAAGGTGGGTTTTACATCCTCCTCCTTACCATATTAATTCTCCATTGTCATGTATGCCATGTTTTAGCACAGTGGTTTTCTTACTACTTCTCAAGTTAGTATTATATTGTCAGACAATGATAGTCACCCACAGTTTTATTAATGTTTAATTTACATATTTCTTCTTTTTACATAACGTGCTATAGGTTAGTGAGCTGAGCTCTCAGTTGGAAGGTCAGCAGAAAGAAGTCCTCTCTTTACAGCAGACTCTGACCACTGTGAAGCAGAAGAACGAAACCCTTGAACAAGAACTTGGAGGCTTGGTAAGGCTTGTGTCACAGTATAGATGTGGATAGTGCCTCATTTGCTGTATGATTTAAATCATTATGATGTTCAGTGTCACTGTCAGTGCTTCTAAAGTACCTTAGTCTTTGGAGTTTCTTTACTTCAGTTTCTTGTTACTTTTTGACGGCTGAAGTGTCATTGAACTTAAAACAGCCTGTTTGATGTATCAGTTGGTCTTATGACTACACATATTTCAAATGCTGTACCAACCATTGAACCACACACCTGAATTTCTGATTCTTGAATATTTAATTACTTAAACATATCTTAAAATGTTCCCCACAGAAACAAAAGTTGGCTGAAAGCACAGAGGAGCAGACAAAATCAGCTAAATCTATGCAAGGTAAATGAGAAAAGCAATTTTTATTTGTTCACTTTCCCATCATCCCGGTCATCTGCTGCTTTTTCCCCCTTTTTCATGTAACTTTTTTTCTCAGAAACACTTGAGAAGTTTAGTAAGAAGGAAGAGCAGTGCACAGCCCTGACCACAGAGTCAGAGTCTTTAAGAAGTCAACTTGCCGGTGAGATTATTCAAACTGCCCTCTTCAATGTGTTTTTTAAACGTTCAGACCCAACAAACTAACCTCTTGTCTTTAATCAGGGCTGGAGAGGAAGCTGAAGGCTGCAGATGAAAAGCTGGAGCAGCTTTCAAAGGACAAAAGCAAGCTGGAAAATGACATTTCAGAAATGATGACAGTATCTGGGGACAGTTCAGTACAGCTGACCAAAATGAATGAAGACCTCATTCACAAAGAAAGGTACATCACTTTATTATTCCCTGATCTGGCACTCATTTTAGACCACTGTCTTGTTTTATACCATGCTGTAGTCCATATATTTTTCATTTATCTAACCAATCATTAATCATCACCAATCATTTTTCAATCGCTGTTTTTTTTGTTGTCACTCAGGAGGCTTGAAGAGTTACAGAATCAACTTGTAGAGGAGAAGGAGAAGGTGGCACACTTGGATGAAAAAATCCAGCAGGAACTTTCCCGCAAAGAGCAGGAGCTGAAAGAGAGCAACGACGCACATAACTCTCAAATGAAAGACCTTCAGGAAAAAAATGATAGCTTGGTAAGTATTGTTGTGGACTTACAAAAAAGATTGTTTTAGAATTGTTAGTCACATACTTTAAAATTGATTTATGAATATAAAAATTTGAAATCCTTGAATACTTTAAATGCCAAGTGAGTACTTCAGTCACTTCAAAACAAATGTTGTAATTTGATTAGTTATTGCCTTTTTTCATTTCCTGCTTACAAGGAGAAGACTGTTAAACAGGGTGAGATGCTGGTAGAGGAGCTGAAGGCCTCTCAAGAGAAATCCCTCTCTGAGGCCTCAGAGCTCCACCTCAAGGAACTTGACTTGCTACAGAGTCAGGTGGAAAAGTTGAAGCAGGAGCTCTCGTCTTCCAAGGACAAAACCCAGGAGCTGAATAAGCTGGTGTCCGAGCTGCAACCATACAAGGAACAGGCTCAGGTACACACATGCTCACAGGCACATTAGTTAAATCATGATTTTAACTCTCTTTGCAAAGCACTTGTTTAATGAAGGGATGAATATACAGTTATTGATGACAGATGTTTTAAAATATCAAATATTGATATGTTTATAATACTCATAATATTGTGTAAAAAAAAAAAAAAAAAAGTCCCTCTTAAATATCTGTCATATATTTCTGTAGTGAAGTAGTAACTAAATGCTAAATATTCCAACATCATAGGTATTAGTTATTATCTATAGTAATTATTATAAGTAAAATGCTAAATTCATACATTAGTGTGATGTATTATTTTGCAAATGAAACATTTAAATCATCAGGGAGAATATCGCCAATAAATGTTTGTAGATGAAATTTAGATTTTTAAACACTGCTCAGATCTTATACTTGTTTAAACAAAGAAAGCTTCACAGCAAAGTTATGGGGGACTATTTATAACTGTGTTGCCATTACTGTCTTCATTTAACATCAGTGATTAATGTTTATTCTCAACATCATTTTCACTTTTAATTACCATCAAGCACATTATTTGTTGCTCATTTTCCACAAACAGTTAAGACAGTCACATTTTTTCACATTCATCTTAGCTCTGTTTAGAATGGTCTATATGCTTGCAGGGGTACGCCTTATAAAATCATGTGTTTCCTGTATTTAAAGACAATTTTTGATTACTGGCAAAGCCAAATAAACCCTTCACAGTAGGAAGAACATTATTTATATTGTGGCTGCCAAATAGATATTTACGCACTAGGTATGATACCCATTCAGTTCAAACTGTGGCTACATACGACTACATTTTAGTTTAAAATACTTCAGAGTTTGTGAGTGGCTAAAACCTTGAAGTTTAGAAAACACTGCTGGCCCCAGTTTAGTTTGAAAACTAGTCATTGCATTGCATTGTAGTCTGGACAAGTAGAAACAGAGACGTTGACGCAGACACCTGCACTTACTTCCTGACTGGGTCATACCAGTCATAGCTCGACTATCAGAGGTGAAGGCAAAACGTTACCAACACTTGGACGTCATTAACAGGTCCACGTTGTCCAATTGTCGTCAGTCCAAGAAAATAATACTCTTGTCTTTCTTATCACCATCGTGGTTTTTCATTTTCTGTAACTAAGTAACCAACAGCAGAGTAGACAATCTTCTTTCCTGTTCACACCGGCAAGCATGTGTGTAGTTGTGCGTGTACATGAATGGTCATGTGATATGCATTTTCAGTTTTTTTAGTATGAACAGGGTTATTACTAATGCGGGGCTAAAACACTCGTTTGAGTTTTAAAACTAAAGCGTATTATTTTTGATTTAGCCTGAGTTAAGATTTCTGTGTTCAGCTATTGATTTAAATTGTCTGTCACATCAGGTGGCAATCACTTTAACAATACGTACCCCTGCTGGCATTGCATTTACCCTGAAGTAGAACATTTTCACTTCACAAACTAAGATAAGAGTTTGTGTCCATTCATTTGTAAAAAAAAAATTAAAAAAAATAAAAATCCAGGATGCGATCCTAGTGTGGATCTGCATAGTAGTTGAAGAAGTGTTGTATAAGATACTGGAAGTAATATAGTAATCATAAACTCTTTGTATGCATGCCAGTCGTATTTGGCATTCACTCATTTAATTAATATATGGAAAGTAAATACGGGCTGAAGTGAAAATGTTCCACCTTTTTTTCCTTATTGATGTTGGTGTAAGCTGTGGTGTGGTCTTTGAGTTTTTGATGCTTCTGCAGCTTAACCTTTCCAAATGCATATCACTTATGTTCATATCTGCTTGGTTTATTTTTTATATTCATCTTTCCCTGTACATATATTCCCCACCTTTTTTCCCATTCATCTTTATCTTCTCCAGTGCCTTTCTGCTGAGCTTGACTCCTGCAAGCATGATGTTGAACAATTGTCGAAAAAACTGGAAAAGCAGAACCTAGATCTGGAAAAGGTGTGTAAGGAAAGTGAGGATGTTAAGGCTGAGAGAGGAAAACTGGAGACACAGCTTTCAGGATTGCAGACTAAGCTCTCTGCCCTTGAGGTTACTCACCAGGAGCTTTCACTCCGGAATGAAGAACTGCTAATAACCAGAGATGAGCTCTCAAAACATCAAGAAGAGTTACTCACCAACAACAAGCACTCGGATGAGGAACGAGTTTCATTGAACACAGAGTTGGAGAAGCTCAGAGATCTTCTTCAGCAAGTGCAGACTGAAAACCAGAACCTGACGCATACTAAAGGTGAACAAATAGCCCAAATCGAGGAGCTTCAAAGCCAAAATGCAGGAAAGAACGACTTGCTCCAAAAGCATCAGCAGGACATTGAGCAACTTCAGGCTAAAAAGAAGAAACTGCTTGAGGATTATGAAAACGTCTGTAAAGAGAGGAGCCGGCTGGAAGAGGACTCCAATGAAAGCAGGTCAAAGCTCACATGTGAGAAGGACGATCTCATTTTGGAGAGAGATGCTGCTAGAAATGCCAAAAAGTCTCTTGATGCTAAGAATGCTGAACTGCAGGAAAAACTCAAATCTTTGAACTTGGAAAAAGAAGATCTTACAATGAAGAATACCCAGTTGCAGGCACTCACAGAAACACTGACAAAAGAGAAGGTGGAGATGTCCTCGGAAATCAGTGCCTCTGTGCTGGATAAAAAGAGCCTGGAGACAGTGAAGGAAGAGCTCCAGAATAAGCTTGCTGTTACAAAGAAAGACCTGGAGAGTTCTGTCCGTGAATGTGAAGAACTGAAGGCCTCAAAAAAGAGCCTGAGCCAGATGCTGGAGGAGTTCAAGACAAGCAGTCAGGTGACCGATTCTGAGAGACTCCACCTTCTGCAGGAGAAAGAAGACCTGCTTGCAATCCAAAGAAAAGTCTGTAATGAGAAGGAAGAGCTCCTCAGAGAGATGGAAGAATTAAAGGAAAAGCTTCAAACTTCAACAGAACAACAGTCTCAGTCCAATGAAAAATATAAAGAAGCATCTGCATCCTTTGAGCAAGAGAGGCAAGTGTTTCGCCTTCAGAATTCTGAAACTGAGATGGCTCTGCATGCAATTCGAAAGGAAAAGATGAGCCTGGATTCAGCACTAGAGCAGCAGAAAATGGATTATGAGCGTTTGGCAGGGGAGAAAGGAGAGCTGGAGGAGAAACACACCAAGGCCACATCTGAGAAAGGTGTTCTTTCTCTTGAGCGTGATAAGCTGGCTAGTGATATTCGTTTAGCTAAGGACCAGTTGGACAGTTACTCCAGAGCTAATGCTGAACTTATTCAAGAGAAATCTCATTTATCAACATTGCTAGAGGAAAACAAACAGCGAAAAGATGAAGTTGAAGCGGAGCTGACCTCTCTTAAACGAGAAAAGGCTGAACTACAGAATGAACTCCAGAAAAAAATCTCTGATATTGACATTCTTGAGAAGGGCAAAAGTGAACTTGTTCAAGAACATAATAAAATAAAAATGGATTTTGAGAAGACCAATTTAGAACATGTGCAACAGCTGGATAACCTGACGAAAGATGGTCATCGTCTGCAGTCGCTGCAAACTGAAGCTGACAAGAAAGTGCAGTCTTTGCAAAAAGAGAACCAGGGGCTGCTTCAGGAGATCCAAGAGTTAAAAGCTCAAACTGAGTCGATGGCAGAGGCAAAGCAGCTTCTTGAGACTCGGCTACAAGCTGAATCCAGTGAACGGACGAAAGAGATGTCCGATAAGGATGGTCTTTCCAAACAAATCGATGAACTCCAGAAAACATTGTCCAAAGTTAAACAAGAAAATAAAAAGATTTCTTCAAACCTTGAGAATGCTGATGAGCAAAACAAGTCTTTTATTGTGGATATGGAGGCTTTGAAACTACAGTTAAAGCAGCGAGAGCAAGAAACCAGTCACTTCACGGAAGATAAGGAACAGTTATTATCTAAGCTTGAGGAGATGGGCAAACAGATTACCCTCTTGACCACAGAGAAAGAGGACCTTTTAGCTGCACAGTGTAAACTAGAGCAGGATGTTTCATCTCTCCGTGCCAACAAAGAAAATTGGCTCGCAGAACAATCAAGGCTGCTCGAAGAGTTGGAGAAGTTGCAGGTTAGCCAGACACAATTGGAGGTTGATGTCAAGGCCCTACAAACTGATAAAGAAGTTTTGGAAAAGCAGTACAGTAATGCCGTCGCAGAGGTTTCAGCTTCTGCCGCAGTAAAAGAAGAAATTTCCTCCAGTGTCTCGGAGTTAACATCTCAGAAGAATTCCCTGCTGGTGGAGAGAGATGAAGCCATCCAGGAAGTCAGACAGCTCCAGTCCCAACTAAAAAATGTCATTTCTAAGCAGCTTGAGGTATTCCTCCTCCAGTAGTAATCACTGACACACATAGTTTAGAGTGGCTGGGGCTATGTCACCTTCTAACTGCACGCCTGCTAGTCTATCTCCCTCTCCCTCCTTTTGGTTTTCGTGTCTAACTTTCATCTTTCATTTACTAACCACTGTCTACTACCCCCTAGCTCCCAGCCTTTGCCTGTGGGCTTATAACGTGATCTAACATTAGGTGAAATTCTTCCAGGCTACTTGATTATCTAGATCTAAGGTGATCACACTCATCATCTAATGCCTCAATTATAACAGTTTATAATTGAGGTTCATACATCCACTTGAAAAGGTAGATCTCAACATATCACTGATTTCATTAGTATTTGTTCATAGAAATTAAAACTGCAGGGCTTGAAACATCTCTAAAAAATATGACTGGAACAATTCAATTTCTAAATATATGAGGGGAAACAAATTGTTCTACCACCAATTTAAATTTGAGTGAATCCTACACAGACTGTATGTTGTTTTTAAACTGGCTCTTACACAAGTTACTGGGTTGTTAGGATCCGTTCTGAGGCCACAGGTTGTAGAGTATTGTAGAGTTTCTACTAATCTTCTTCAGTGTAATATTTCTATTCTTTATTGTCAACCTTCTGCTTCTGGTTGTTCTAACAATTTACAATGAACTGTGATTTGGATAAGTGATTCTAAATCAGTAATTTAGAGCAAATGTATATGTGTAAGTATGAAGTTAATTTATTAAATGATATTAAAATGAGATCATTGGTTGACATCAAATGATGAATAATGAGTAGCTTCATCAATTGAGCAGCAATGTCCTTGTACTGATTTGTTGAGGTTCATTTGCTGCTCTTACTGTGGACCTGTTGTTCTTATTAAACATGTTGCTCGTGCACCGTGCAGGCTACAGAGGCCTCTGGCAAGACTGCTGAGGCTCTCGAACAGCTGGCAAAAGAGAAGGACAGTTTGATTCAGGAGAAGAACGAAGCCACGTCTTTGCTGGTTGAGCTGCGCAGCTCCAAAAAGGACACCGAAACTCAGGTAAGAGACGGGTTTCTGTTGAGAAAATGTTAATACTGTGCATGTGAGATGAATAGAGTGAGGGGAAATCTTTGCCATGCCGTGTTGATATGTTTGTGTTATTCAGCTGGAAACACTGAAAAAGGAGAATTCCAAGCACCAAGAGGATCTGAAGATTTCCAAAGATCAGCTTCAGACAGAAAGTCAGAAGATCAAGAGTCTATACCAGGAAATGTGAGTGTATCCACAACATTGGCGGTTGACACAAAAATCTGTCCGATTAAATTTTGAACAGTATGATATATTTATTGAGCTACAGGAAATCAAGACACATGAGAGAAGGTGTTTCTAATATTTGTATTTCTTCAGTGAGGAGCTTAAAGAGGCGGTTTCTGTGAAGTCGCAGTCCCTGCAGACTCTGCAGGATGAAAACAACAAGCTGACTCAGGAGCTGGATACAAATAACAAAGACCAGAGTGATCTTGCGAAGGTATAACACTTATCATCACTTAATCACAAACGAAACTACAAACAACAGATCATCTTGTGTTTCAGCTGCTCATTGGCCGGCTGTGATTGAATGTGAACAATGTTTATTTTTTTCTCTATCTAGCTCAAAGATGGGCACACAAAACTCAAAAAGCAGTTGGGGGAGCTGAAGCAAAGGTGAGATGATTCACTGTTATCAGTTTCTCTGAAGTCTGCATATTCACAGATGTCTCAAGGGTTTTTCTAAAGCCTGTTTTATCTGTGTGACACTTGCATTAGTAATCATGCGATTGGTATGTCATGCTGTTCTTTTCCTTCAAAGCCTGCCATATAATGCCTTCAGGTACTCTATGCTTTTAATATTCTGTGATGTCAGTCATCATTATGTTAGGAATACTGGGGCAAAGCATGATATAAATACATACATAAGTTTTTGTCATTGTGTGCTGATTGTCTTGTTTATGTTCCAGATTAAATAGTGAATATGTGGAAATTCTGTCGCACCATTTTAGCAATTGTACCTAAAACTTGACTGACAAATGTCTCGTCTATGCTCATTTTCAAGTGTCGTTGCATTCGTATCACAATGTCATAATTTCAGATGTGCGTGGAGTTATTGTGTCTCTGTATCTCTGAGATTTAGTTGTTATTGTGTATTTGACAGTGAGAGCACTTTGAAGGAGCAGTTGGACAAGGAGAAGGCCGCCCTCCAACAGTCCATCCATAAAAACAGTGCCTTAATCTCAGAAAAGGACCAGCAGGTGGAAAACCTGAGGAGCGAGGTGAGAATCGAATGCATGATGGTGCGCTCTTTTATAGTCCGTTGGTTTGGCAGGTTATTGGCAAGACAGTGGAGCAGGCACCACATGAATTCAAGCAAATCAAAGATCCATACAACCATCTTCGTCACATCATACAGTCCCCTCCAAAAGTATTGGAACGGTAAGGCAAATTCCTTTATTTTTGTTGTTCACTGAAGACATTTGGGTTTAAGATCAAAAGATGAGTATGAGACAAGAGTTCAGAATTTCAGCTTTTATTTCCAGGTATTCACATCTAGATGTGTTAAACAACTCACGACATACCACTCTTTGTTTGAACCCACCCATTTTTCAAGTGTGCAAAAGTATTGGAACACATAATCTTAAAGTAAATAACATTTAGTATTTGGTGGCATAACCCTTGCTTGCAATAACTGCCCCAAACCTGCGACCCATCGACATCACCAAACAGTTTTTTTCTGCATTTGTGATGCTATTCCAGGCTTTTACCGCAGCTTCTTTCAGTTCTTGTTTGTTTCGGGGTGTTTCTCCCTTCAGTCTCCTCTTAAGGAGGTGAAATGCATGCTCTATTGGGTTAAGGTCAGGTGATTGACTTGGCCAGTCTAAAACCGTCCACTTTTTCCCCCTGATGAAGTCCTTTGTTTTGTTGGCAGTGTGCTTTGGGTCATTGTCCTGCTGCATGATAAACTTCCTCCCGATTAGTTTCAATACATTTCTCCGTAAATTGGCAGACAAAATGTTTCTGTACACTTCTGAATTCATTCTGCTGCTACCATCATCAGTTAAATCATCAATAAATATCAATGACCCTGTTCCAGAAGCAGCCATGCACGCCCAAGCCATGACATTACCTCCACCATGCTTCACAGATGAGCTTGTATGCTTCGGATCATAAGCAGTTCCTTTCTTTCTCCACACTTTGGCCTTTCTATCACTTTGGTAGAGATTAATCTTGGTCTCATCAGTCCATAAGATGGTGTTCCAGAACTTTTGCAGCTCATCTCTGTACTTCTTTGCAAATTCCAATCTGGCCTTCCGATTCTTACTGCTGATGAGTGGTTTGCATCTTGTGGTGTGGCCTCTATATTTCTGCTCTCTGAGTCTTCTTCGAACAGTGGATTGTGATACCTTCACCCCTGCACTGTGGAGGTCGTTGGTGATGTCACTTACTGATGTTTTGGGGGTTTTCTTCACAGCTCTCACGATACTTCTGTCATCAACTACTGTTGTTTTCCTTGGCCGACCTGTTCGACACCTGTTACTCAGTACACCAGTAATTTCTTTCTTTTTCAAGACATTCCCAATTGTTGTGCTTGGTATGCCCAATGTTTGTCCAATGACTCTGATTGACTTTCCTTCTTTTCTCAGCTCGACAATGGCTTGCTTTTCTCCCATAGACAGCTCTCTGGTCTTCATGTTGGTTTATCCTCTTTAACAGGAAATGCAGTCTTGATAGGTTTGAACCAAGGGTGAAAACTTAGACTAGTCATGCAGAGCTATTTAATGTTTGGAAAATCAACCTAAAAGGCAACACTTGGGCAACAAGAAACACCTGTCAGTCACATGTTCCAATACTTTTGCTCACTTGAAAAATGGGTGGGTTCAAACAAAGAGTGGTATGTCGTGAGTTGTTTAACACATCTAGATGTGAATACCTGGAAATAAAAGCTGAAATTCTGAACTCTTGTCTCATACTCATCTTTTGATCTTAAACCCAAATGTCTTCAGTGAACAACAAAAATAAAGGAATTTGCCTTACCGTTCCAATACTTTTGGAGGGGACTGTATGTCCGTCACTCCAGCCACACTTTCCAGCTCTTCATGGGGGATCTGAAGCGTTGCCAGGTCAGGATATGTTATCCCTCCAGCCAGTTCTGGTTGTACCCTGGGGTCAACCAGGAGGTACCCTGACTAGATGCCCAACCACCTCAACTGTCCCCTTTCGATAGGAAGGAGCCTGTATTTCCTATCTTGTTCTTTCAGTCAATACCCAGAGCTTGTGATCATTGAGGGGAATAAGACCCCAAGATACCGAAACCATTTTCACTTTCAACCCGGAGAGATCATTCGACCCTTTTCTGTCAAATGGAAGAGTTTTACTGAAATGTTTAGAGGGTCAAGTTTTAACTCCATAGATATTTAGATATATGTAATTTATTGATCCAAAACTGTGACATTTCTGAAACAGTATGATTTCTTCAGCTGCTTGCCCACAGCCAGTGACAGGATATACCTGTTTAAGCCCTTATATAGCTGTCATAAGTGTCATTTCCTTTTCACAGTTGCTAAACAAATGAAAAGGATTCCTGTTAAGACATTTCCCATATATCAACACCATGTCCCTTCTAGGTCACAAACACTGTGACCCCCTTTCATTTTGAGTATGCTTATGAAGGATGCTACAGCCTGTCTTGACGTCAAAGTTAGTTGTTAGAAAGTGACTCATCCACTTACACATGAATCTCAACTTGGAAGATTGAATGACTTACCAAATTGAATATGTTTATATAACTTTTGACTGTAATCGTCATTCATTGTCTAACAGTGAACAGCATGTGTTGTTGTGTTCACAGCTGACTGCACTGCGCGGGGAAAGTGTCTCAGCTAAGACACTCCAGGGAACAATTCAAGCCTTGGAGCGGGACAAGGCCAATCTACAGGAGCGTGTTCAGAGACTGGAGAAGGACCTGGCTGCAGGGCCTGAAAACATCAACGACTCGACAGGTAAAAACAGGGCTTAGCACAAGCCGACTGCAAATATCCCTCAGGGTTTCAGATCTCCATCTCTTTCTGGGACCATTGCTGCAGACTTCTCACCACCACTGCTTCAGCATTGGGGCAGACGTACATTCGAGCCAGAGTCCCTCCCCACTCCCCCGCTGGTCTGCGCTCACTATACACATGAATAATAAACAGGAACCCTAACTAGAAGTTATAAGGACATGAACAGTCCTTTAAAATTACTTTGTGTTTGTTTGTAGAATTTATGAGGCAGGCATTTCCCATGAACACATTTGGGAAAAAGTTCTCCTGCCACACACAACACGATCCGACACCATTGATAAATAAATAATGTGATTGTCAGTGTCCTTGTCAGTTTGTGGTGACAGAGATGAGCACACACACACACACACACACACACACACACACACACACACACACACACACACACACAGTTCATTGTTGCAGAAATAGTATCACCCCACTGATCCAGAACAATATATATTCAGCAGGTATTTATAAAGATCAGTTTGAGTGATTAGAGAAGAACAGAGGAGCAGATTCACTTGTTGACCTTCTAATGGGGGGGCAGACGCGGCCACCCCGATACAATAAAGGATCTTTTTTTCCAACAATATTCAGACTGAATGTCAAATCAATGTGATCATCAAAATAAATGAGGGAGCAGGTTTACAAATACATGCTGAGAGGAAACACTGTCTGGTTGCACTAAGGTCAGTTCTGTGAAAGGTGAACATTTAATTTCCTGCTTTTCACATAATCTTGTTCTCGATGTTTTTTCCAGGTGATGCTGTTTTGGACCAGTTAAAGGAGGATAAGGAGACTGCGGACGGTCAGGTGAGTTTACTGCTGCACTAGACCTGAATAATAATGAAACCAATCACAGGGCATGATATGCTGTGTGTGTGTTTTCCATTTAATTTATGCGCTCAGTGTAAAGATGCTTTCCTACCCTGCCTATAGCTGTTTCTCTGCTTTGACAATAACCAGGTCTCCTTTTCATTTCTATCATATTTGAGGGCAGGCGCACGGAAACAGTCTTCCTGACTGCTGTTTGTGAAATGACTGTGCTGCTTACACATTTTACTAACACATCCTGCTTTTGATGTAGCAGTAGGCTGGATTTTACAGTTCACTTTTGACTCAGGTAGCCGGTACAGTATAATGTTTTCACGGAGGGGACATGGGTCCAAATTGGTTTGAGATGTCATTAAAAGCACATGAAGCTCATCTCTGCTCTTTCCCAACCATCAGTCTCACAACCTTCATTCATGTCTCGCCTCCAGACTGCTGATAATCAAATGTTATACTGTATTATCTGTGTCAGTGATGACTTGAGTGTGCAGTATGTGGGTCCTAATTTGAATCTCATTTTTTTTCTTCTCTTTCTTAAATCCCAACTCCTCTCCTCTGCCCTGTCTCTGATGTTGGCAATGATACACAACCATCAGGCAGCGGTTTGTGGATGTTTTCCATCAGCTTCACTTGTGCATGTTTGTCTGTCACTGTCACTGTGGCTCTTATGTTTTGTCTTCCAAAGATAAATCAAGCTTGATTTCTTTATGCAATTCTCAGTGAAAATGTCAGTGATCATAGATGCTTAACAGACATCACATCTGTTAAGGATCACAGACTCTACTACTAACTCATTTCAAGCTTCGATTTTTCTTTGGTTGACAACTCACGATTATAATTCACCATCTTAGTTAAGATTGGTTTTATATATTTGGGTGATATAATGAGGTTATTATCTTTAGACCTTGCCACATAACACAATTAATGAACTTAAGAGGGAGACATTGTATCAGTTTCAAAATAAATAAAAGTTTGCCTGTATATGATGGATTATAATATGGGGCAGCAGCAACATTGATATGACTGTTCCACATCTCCTTTGCAGATTGAGTTCCTGAATTCAGTCATCATCGACCTCCAGAGGAAGAACGTGGAGCTCAAGGACAAGCTGGAGAAAATGGCAGCTGCTGCTCTGAATGGGAATAATCAGAGTGAGCTGGATAACTACGGCGGGTAAGTCCCACTCACAGAAGACTTTCTCACATGTAAGTGCACGTCAATGATGACGTGATTAAAGAGTAAAAAATTGCATGTAATTAATAAAAGAGAATTTTGACGTGCCTTAAAAAAAAAGAAGCCTTTGGAAAGAAAGATGGAATCAAGATCAAGTGATGATGATCTGGTGTTTTTGGTTAAAGAGAAAAAAAGATGAAATGTCTGGGGTCACCCGACATTGACGAAGGGAGGAGAACGTGGTGAGTCTCAGTGCTTTGTTCAGGAGCTTAAACTGCACCACAGCCACGTCACGACATATTTCAGGACGTCTGTTGGAAAGTTTGAAGAACTGCTGCATCAGCTGGCACCAAGATTTCTTCAGTTTTTATTTTGAAGATGGTTTCGTTCGTCGTTCGTTCCTTTTCTTCGACAGGGGTTGTGTCACCTGTTGCTTGATCTTAGTTTCAGATGATCCTGTATGAGGATATCCTCCTCAAGACAAAAATAACTGTGACCAATGGCTAGAGTTTAGCACTTTATATCAGACTCGCTGACAACAATGTGCATTCTGATTAGATGTGTACATGTAAGAGGAGAAATCTTGTTCCGAAAAAATAGAAGCTGCAATATCGCAAGATTCTATCGCTGGTTTGAAAGCTTGCATTGACTGGATACAGGTTTGAAAAATATTTATGAGTTCTTTTCTTCACAGCCATGGACAGGAACCCATGAAGAAGAAGCTGCCCCCGAGGCTGTTCTGTGACATCTGCGACTGCTTCGACCTCCACGACACTGAGGACTGTCCCACACAAATGCAGATGCCCGACTCGCCCCCACACACCACCTACCACGGCAGTAAGGGCGATGAACGGCCCTACTGTGACATCTGTGAGGTCTTTGGCCACTCGACCGAATCCTGTAACGACGACCAGACCTTTTAAAGCCTTTTAAACCCTCGTTCGCACAATCACTCTATTTGCACATGGTGTTAGATAAGGCAGTCCTTTTTGGGTTTTAATTTGTGCGTGTGTGCATCTCAGTGTGCTTGTTTTTGCAAAGCGTCTTTATCGTCCACACCAGCCCTCAAGCGCTCTTATAGGTGAACGGCCTCCTCAGTTTATACTTCAGACATACCGAAAAAAACAGTGTTTGTGAGTGTGGAGGAGAGAGGTTGGATATCCTGGGTTTGTGTGAGTCAGGGGATCTTTTGGATGGACATATTATTGTGGGAGAAGCGATGGTCTGCGGATCATTTAATTTATCAATATCCTAACATTGTTTGCACAGTTTGTCGGGGGGGGGGGGTTACAAAGATAATATACTATCATTAAAGGTCTTTATTTGAAACTGTAAATTACTTGATTAAAAAGTATCAATTTGTGCAAAAATGGGCGAGCTATAGTTTATTTTTTTATGCCTGGAAATACTACGTGCTCTTTTCTGGTTTGATAGTATGTGTGTCATTTTGTGAAAGGAGGGTTATTGCTCGGTCTTGCCTGAAGTGGAGACGTGGAACCAATGCTGTCAAACTCTGAGACAAACTTTTTTATGGTCGTCATGAATGGGACTGTTGGATGATGGGTAAGAAAGAAGCTCTTCACACTTACTGTACACCTTCAGCTCCAGTGAAATGGCCTTTTCCAAAGCGTTTCTTTTGCAATTATTCGATCATTTCTGTATCAAACGATGAAATACTTTCTTTAAAAAATGTTTTGAATATCTGTGTAAAATAAATGAAATGTATGTATAAATTAAAAATCGAACATCTTTAAATTGTGCACTGTGCGCAGTCTGTGCTTTATACTTGTTACCCTTGTTAGTCCTGTCAAGTACTGTGATCCCAATACGTATATATTTGGCATCTTCATGATATTTGACACCAAGGCAGGTTTCTGTACAACTAGTAAACCCAGTGTTGTATGTAAATCAGTTTGTGGTTACTTGATTTAACATCTTATAACATTTACACCGATGAGCACAATATTACATTGTCAAGGACCCACAGACTAATAAAGCTAAGATATAACTTTATGGATCCAACGGCAGGAAAATTCAAAAGCAGCAGATAGTCAAAATGAGGTAGACGATAGAATAAAAAATCCAATACATGCAGAGAATAAGAACATAATATACCTTTCACACAAAGAGGAGATATTGTTTGTAGAGAAATGTGCTTGAGTAAAGTGCAGTGGCACAGAATGATGTAAAACTGTATTTTCATAGTACAAGGAAATATTGAAATAACTGTATAGGTAGATAATGAGGTATAAAATCCAAAGAGTGTACAATAAACAGGACAGTACAATTTAAGGGGATTTAAGTTAAGGTTGCACTTTTCTAAAAACATTCTTATTGCTACAAACCAAACAACACATAGTGTTGTAGTAAACCTGGGACAGATCTGTGTCTCTGCCCATTCATTCATGTGGCCTGTTCAGTAGTCCAGCTCCTCAAGCAACAATCACATGAAAACACATCAAACAAAGCATGATGCCATAAACACTGATGCAAAAGAATGTAACACCTGTCACTATCTTCTCCAAGGAGGTTATGTTGTCATTGCTGCTTGTCAGTCTGTTGAGAACTGCTGAATCCATTTTATTGAAACATGGTAGAAGGATGTTGAAGAACATTTGACATTATCACTTTCTTTAACACTGCTTAACATTTTCTTTTGCCATTTTCACCAGATTCCCAGAGAATAATTAATGGATCTCCATGAAAGAAATCTGACATATTTAGGGTGTGTTCACCTCGGTAAAATTGAAGGGGACTGTTGTGAAGTAGTGCCACATGTAAAGTGAAAGAAAATTTTGTGAATGCTCCTTTACCTTTTCAGTTTTAGGCTAAATCATATTTATTTGTTTTCAATGAAGAGCTAAAGAAGACTTGGAAATGTCAAGTGCATTTAAAAGCACATATTTTTGACTTAAGCATGGTCTGAGGAGGACAACGACTGCAGCCCACCTCAAAATGAACAGATTTATGTAATTTAGCTCAACCTTCCAGTCTCTGCACTTTTGGGGATTTGCTTTGTGTGCAGGAGTCGGCGAGCTTCAGACTCAGACTCCCATTTCTCCAGCTCCACACTCAGCTCCACTGTCGCTGGCTGCAGGCGGACACACACGGAGCTGTCTGCGGGGACGACATCCACCTCTTGCTCCCTCCCTGCCTTTCCTTTACCTACACAGCAAAACATCAAACCGGATTCAGGAGGTGAAGCAGACTAGACAAATAGTTAAATGACACAAGAAAATCTTTATTTTTGATTTGTCTCACATTTTTACCTTCTTCTTAATATAAGATATAAACCTTGTGTTATTTAATAAGAATAACATCAGCTTTTATTGTTTTGGTTTTGAAATCAGTCTTATCTAGATGATTATTTACTCAACCTTTTGAAGATGCTGTATTCTTCTGTCCTGTTCCACTGCTTCCTCTCCTCTTTGAGTCTTTGTCATCCTTCTTTTCCTCTTTAATTTTCTTTCCCAGATCCTACGGATGAGTGAAAAACACAGCAAGCGTAATGTAAGTCTCCTGTTGGCAGTTGGTTGTTGTTGTCGTTTGCAGGATTACGCAAAAACTTACCAAACCAATTTCTGCCAAACTCAGTGAAAGGGATGAAGCCTGTTAAAGGTTCAGTGTGTCAGATTCAGGTGACAGGAATTTTTGGCAGGAATTGAATATAAAATAATCCTAGTGATGTTTTCACTGGTGTGTTTCATCTAAATTGTATCAATTGCTTTCTTTGCCGTAGAATGAGCCCTTTATATTGAAAAACGTTATATTTACATGACAACTGAAGTTCACAGATTCTCTGTCATGTTTGGAAGGGGAGGGTGAGATGAGGAGCATTCAGCTGCAACATGCAACGTCTCCTCTTTAAATGTAAGTGTGGATTAAAGGGCAGATCCATGATATATTTTTTCTCTTTCTTTAACTATTTTTAATGACGATTAAAACACTTCCTTTTTTATTTTATATGTTTCTACAACGAGATAACCATGTGTAGGATAGTTTCTTTTCTCTTTCATAGTCAGCTCTCTGTGTTTGGACGTCATATGTAAACTTGCCTTTTTGCACGTTGGTGCAGCTTCCACCACAGACTCTACGTGCAGGGTCCCGAGGTCACAGAGGATTTCGACCTTACGATCTCCTTTTAACAGGCTTTGCAGGGGGACGTGGACGGAGCCGAGGCTTCTCCTGACGGGGGCGTCGTTTACCAGGTCTGGTACTGATTTCTTCTTCTTGTCTTTAGACTTGTCTTTGGTGGAACCAGATTTGATTGGACACTGATGCAGATACAAAAGACAGGGAGTCAATCGGTTTGGATGCAGTCTGAATTTATCACACACACACACACCACATGTAAAACAGTAAAATAAATCAATGGCACTCTATCAAATCAATAGATGTAATGACTGTGGTCTTACTGTATGTTGTTGACCACATTTACTTGGACTGTACTCAGCTCATAAATCTTTTATTTGTGATCCAGTAGGAAAAAAACCATTGGTCTCACTTCTCTCTCTTTCCCTCCGTTCTTCTCTTTGACTGATTGGCTGGGTTTGGTCACTGCGACGTCTTCAGAGCTCGCGGGCCATGACAGCACCTAAAGCATCACATGTCAGAATAAGAGTCCTTACACATTTTTGGAATCTTAATGTTTGCCCCACAGCTTCTGAACCTTTTCTTCTTCGACCCTGAGGTAAAGTCCGTGGTTGAGGAATTTCTTCAAGCCTCCCAGATCACTGACAGTGTGAACCTGCGTGTCACTGAAGTCCATGTGCTCTGACCAGGTCTGCTTTGATGTGCTGTGTCTCGACACTGTAGAAAAGAAAGAACGTCAAAATATACGGGTTCAAATGTTTGCATGCAACAAAAAGGGAAATGACAAATAATAAAGCTGAAAGTGACAAATAATAAAGCTAATAAATTATCAGTGTTGTCATCAGTTTCCACATCGAATGTTCTGACTGTGAAGTTGTCAATTCTGTGGAAACTGATAAGAAAAACGTATATCCAGTTACACAGGATATGTGACTAAATGAACCCAAACATCATTCTGAAAATGTCCCATTCTTTTCTCTCCACATTTCCTGATGACAAGCTCTGATCTGCTTCAGCTCTATCTTTGTTCGTGGTTGTGCAATGAACCATTTGTGGGTCTGAAAGCTGTGCAGGTCAAATGAGGGAGGTGTTATTACCATGTGCAATATCACAGCAGGTTCCCTCGGGATTCAATTCTCCAGTGTCTGGTGCCGACTTCTCTATTTTACAATTCTTGACTGATTGTGGGTCAGCGTCAGTGGAGCCGTCCTCTGTCTCATGATCTGTGTCACATTTAGACTCACTGGCGACTTTCTGTAAATAAACCACACAAAAAGTAGAGATGTTTATTCCTGCGCACTTCTCATCTTCATCAATGCTCAGTGGAATATTTCTAAACAAGTTCGTTCCTAATCTAAACTCCACATTTTTCATATTCTACAGTGTTTTTAATGTTCACTGGAACAAGAGGCCAAAAAACGTTGCTTTGTTAGGACACAGGTCATCCTTGATTCCAAGTGAATGTTTGTGCCAGATGTAATGAAATTCCCTGATTAGATTTCAGTCAAAGAGAACTCATATGAGTCTGGGATAAAAAAGCAATGTACAGACTGAAAGTTCACTGGTTGGTGGAGGCATAGAACTGCAGGGTGGTAATTGTTCTAATTTGTCTCAAAGCCTTACACACGTTCCCATTCCCAGTGTACTTTCAAACATGCGTAAATTAAAAAATATATATATCATGCCACAGATAAATACTAAGAGAGAGTCACCAGGTTAACAGGTGTTTCTTGAGTAAGGAACTCGTATGTGATAAAATAGCTGTAGGTGACAACAGGGAAGTCAGGAGCGTTTTCATCCACATTCATCAGCGGGTCTGGGATTCCCATCACTCCGCCCACTCTCACTGTGGCTGAGGCCTGGTCCACAATCACATCTGTTCACAGGAAAATGACATAAACTGTAAATTACATAAAACGCTCTTGTTGTGGTTAAAAGGACGCAACTGTTTGGAAATCTAAAAAGAAACAGGAGCCCGTGCTCACAGTCTCACCGCTCAGCTTGGCCAAGCCCTTAAAGCGATGTCTTTCCTCAGGGGTGATCCATGAGTTGTCCAGGCAAGAGAGCCGTGGGAGAGTGTCCACAGTGGAGCCCGGGTACGAGGGCGCGAGGGTGAAGGGGTTTCCCTCCAGCACCAGCGTCTTGAGGCAGGGGAGAGTGGTCAGAGCGCTCAGCAGGGCCCTCTGGTCCTCAAACTCACAGTCACTGAGGTCCAGACACACCAGCTGTGGCCTGAGGTCAGAGACAGTGTGTGTGTGTCATTAACGAGTAGTGGGTTGACATTAAATGAATTAGTGCTTCTGATAACTCACAAGCTTCTGCACATACCTGTGACAGTAAACTTAAAGGTTCAGTGTTTTAGATTGAGGTGAAAGGGATTTTTGTCCAAACTGGACAAACTAAAACCTTTTGAGTTTTCATGACAACTGAAGTTCACCACAGGTTCTCCGTCATGTTGGACAGGGGAGGGTGAGGTGAGGTGTATTCAGCTGCAACGTGCAGCTTCACCTCTAGATGTCACTAAATTCTACACAGTGTACCCTTAATATTCTTGGCTCTTTATACCTCAAATGATCAATTAAAAATGAAATCGTCCTGTACATATTTTGAAATATAAACAGACTATAACTGAGTTACTGACTAAATAAATATGATATAAATAATGAGTTGCATGAATTTACTGCTGAGTTCGCTCATCATTTACATTTCCTGATGTTTTTATTCATTTATTTTTATTGTGTTGTTTTTTTTTATCCCTCGTTATTGTGAATGTGAATTTCTCAGGCCTCTCTTGGAAACCAGATCCTAATCTCATTGTGACTTTCAGATTAAATAAATGTTAATTAACTGCTTGCGTAACGGTAGTTTCATTTGACCTACTTTTGCTTTATCTTTAAAAAAAACCACCTCAGTTCCTGTATGTGTGCGTACTAACCAGTGTTTTCCAGAGAGATTAGCAATGTCTTGACAGGAACCAAGACTGCTTGAGCCGAGGCCCAGGTACTGTAGGTGGGGGGGTGGGGGGCTGGTGAGACTGTTCAGAGCAGACAGCCGGTTTGCACGTAGCTCCAAAATCTGTAAGAGAACACAGCAAACATTTCATTATCACTACATCACAACTACATCTCAGACAGGTACTACTCGACACATCACAGCCAGCTGTGATCATGATATTGTCGTGAATCACCATTGATTGATTGACCTCTGCAGCAGAGACTTCATGTCATCATGAGCATTGATACTGACCTTTAAAGTGCAGGGGAGGTTGTCTGCAGGGATTTCTGAGATTCTGTTGGCACTCAGCACCAGCTCCTCCAGCTTTGAGAACTTCAACAGGCCGCCATCGACGACCGACACCTGCAGCACGAGTTTGTTCATTGTGTCAAAGCGTTAAGAATTAATAACCCTTGTCCTCTGTGTTTTGAAGTGGAGGGATGGAATCAGGTGGTTGCACAGAGCCCCTCAGCCACTAGGGGATCCACAGGCAAGATGACAATATGATCTCCCGATAATATTTGACGCTCTTGACCTTAATCCGTGTAAATGTATGGAATGATTTAGCACCACAAACACACACTAAATTTACATTTCGGTACTTTAGAAGTTGCATTAACTAATGTTTTTGGGTCATCTCTGCCAGATGTTTGGGTTTAGGAGCCATTTGAGATTGTAATAAACTCCATAGTGGTTTCTGTAATATTATATATATATTCATCTGTGCTTATTTCTGTCAGTATTAGGAGCACATAGAACAGATTGTAGTACTAAAATGATTAGTTACTGAGTAGAAACTCAAATCCTGCAGTAGGGCTTGGGGCCTGTTCAGATGGGCCCAGGACAATGGACTGAGTTAGAACTAAAACCACTTTTGGGTTTAATTGTAAAAAAATCGAACAGTTACTTACATTCTCATCCACGATGCGTAGTGTAGTGAAGTGCTTGTGAATGAAGTTGGTGTGCAGGTGTTCAGGTGAGAGCATGGCCAGTTTTCTCAGGGTCAGAGCTTGAGGGCTCCATGATGCATCGTGCCACCATGGAGAGTGAGGACAGATCAGCAGATCCAGGAGAGAGTCCGTCTCCTCTGTCTCTGTCTCCTCTGCACTGTCCACCGCCTTCCTCTGACAACACAATCACCACGTACATTGATATCTAATCTAAAACGCATGCTGCAGTGATAATTAGACCTGCAACCAGGTTCCCTGAAGAAACTCACCCAGCTGCCACGTCCACAGGGAAAGTCAGTGAGACACAGGTGGCGAATGTGCTTCTCTATCACAGCAGAGAGTGTGAGTGGACTCATGCCGTTATCTGCAGTATAATGTGGAATGGTTCGGGTTGTCTTTGGCCCCAGTGTTTGTGTCCTAATGGTTGTCGGTTGCCTGGTAACAGTGCAGCCAGTCAAGACTCAGTGTCTGCACAGGTGAAAAACTTATTTCAGCTCCAGGGTTGTATGACACATGAAGTATCTGCGTGTCTATCAACAATTTGTAGAAGTATTTAAGGTGACAAATACCAAATTAAAATTCTACAAATCTGAGGTTTAAACTAAATCTCCTTTAAAGGTTTGGACCCAAATAAAGTCACATAAATATTCAAGGTTCAAAGGTTCAAAGGCTTTAATGACATATGCAGAAATAAACAAGTTATCAATGCAATGAAATTCTTAGTTCTCTTGTCCCTGCCAGGTGCCCTCAGTTATTAAAATAAAAATATAAATTAAAACGCTAGATACATCCAAAGAAAACTAGAAACATTTAAATGTATATATATATATATATATATATATATATACTGGAAACTTAAAGGTCCAGTGTGTACGATTTAGGTGAAAGGGATTTATTGGCTGAAATTAAATGTAAACTAATCCTTGTGATGTTTTCACTGGTGTGTTCCATCTGAATTGTATGAATTGTTCTTTTCTTTACCCTAGAATGGACCCTTTATATTTAAATACTTTATATTTACATCCAGGGGGACCTCTCTATGGAGGCGGCCATGTTTTTTACAGTTGTTCAAACTCTACAAACTAACCACCTTTTGAGTCTTTATGACAACTGAAGCTACCACAGGCTCTTTTTCATGTTTGGAAGGGGAGGGTGAGGTGAGGGGCATTCAGCTGCAACATGTAATTTCACCACTAGATGTCACTAAATTCGACACACTGTACCTTTAAGTTTAAACCTTAAAAAAAGGGATAGGAGATAAATAACAGCTGAGGTAGAAGAGGTGATTTAGTTTCAGTGCAGAATTATTACAGTTTGCTCAAAAATACAAGGTGCATAATGTTCACTGTGTGCAAATTGTTCAATGTGCAGAAAGTTGCATTAAGTCCTTGGTGGTTATGTGTGGAGGGTGGGAGGGGGAGGAAGCTGGGGCAGTGGCTTGGAGCTGTTAGTCAGTCTTGGGGGCTTGGGGGTAGAAACTGTCCTTGAGCCTTGTGGCATTGATGTATTGTCATTTTAAATACTAGAAGGGCTCATACTTCTGCAAAGGCCCCACATAAAGAGTTTCATGGAAATCCGTTCAGTTTTTTGTGTGTAATCTTGTTCACAATCAAACACACCTACAAACCAACCTCTCATTAACATAAGATAAGATAAGATAGACTTCATTCATCCCACACTGGGGAAATTTGGACATTACAGCAGCAGAAGGGCATTAAAAATTAAAATAGAATAAAAATAAAAACAAGAAAGAATAAAAATATACATACATGTATATATAGATATAAAGAAAAATGTAAACACTATACAAGAATAATATGAGAGAACATGTGCTCACTAAAAGTTTGACTGCATTGTAACAATGAGAATTTCCAGGATACCTCAGGTTGTGTGGGTTGAAAATTCTGGGGCAAATGACACATGAAGCTTGACAGATAGGTGATCACATCACTCATCATATCAGATGAGACTGGCAGTTTGTACCACTTTCCCACATCAAACCTCTGTGGTGGCCCTGACTACAATTGCAAAATAGAAAAGCTTACAGCATGATTCCTTTGGACGATAATGCTAACAACGTCATTTTACAACGGGCGGCATGCAACAAAAAAATCCAGTGTTTCGATATATAAGGACAGTGCGTTAACACAGAGGCACTGACTTAACATAAACCACACCATGTCTTTTGCTAAAGGTAAGCTGGCTTTACATGAAAGTTAAATCATTTTGATGTTTTATGTTCTGGGGACTGTAAGAAAATGAAAAACTTGTCACTTTAAATATCTTTTGTAAAAATGTCAGGAATTTTGAGGTATTACAAATAAGAGTTCATGGAAAAGATTGAACATGTTAGAAGGAAAGCTGCCTCTTTCTTATTATTCTGTCTCAGTGTGATCTGGACTTTTGACTCTGGTGCTTATTCCACTAATTTGTTGAAGATGTTAAATCACGATGCAAATGACGCCATCATATTTTTTTGCATTTTTCTTGCAGGGTTCCTGTTTTCCTGCATCGTCATTATGCATGTCTCCCTCATGGACTTGCGATCACTTGAAGGGGAGCTTCAAGAGTTGAAGGATATTGAGTTATCTTTTTGTAATCTTCTGAACGCCGAAAACAAATATGTAAGTAAACACATCATACCTGGGTTCATCAAATTTGCAGTGCAGTGTTAATGGCTCGAACATTTAATAGCCTAATCTTGTTTTCACAATGTTGAAGAATTCCATTTCATATGATTTGTATTCAGTGGTAAAATCAGTTATTGTGACATAACATAAAGGTCAAACCAAGTTGCTGGCATCAATGAACTGAACGCCTGCTAAGCGCCCATGTGGCCACTAGAGACCTCAATAAACTGCTTTTTTAATATGTAATATAGTATAATGTAAATTGTAATCATATAAAATACAATATTATATTGTGAATGATCAATCACTAAAGTTGCTTTCAGACATGCAATGGATTCCAGATAATCTCAGGGTCAGAGGCAAATGAGCCCATGTGAGAACAGAGCAGGAGACGTGTTGATGACATTTCTAACATGTGACAGAGAGACACAAAAAGAAAAAGAAAAACAAGGAGAAAACAAATATCTCCGAGTGAGTATGTGGCGCCAATAAACTGACACATGTGATCTCAGCAGTGGAATTTAAATATTCCATCCTGCCTCTTCCTGCTGCACCACCCCTCACCTGGGCGCTCCAGAGATTACTGTGTTGTTGTGAATGCGTCTGAGTTCTTCTGTGTTGTTCATGTGTGAACAGCAAATTGCAAACAAGGTCCAGACACAATTCTCCAGAGTTCAAGTCTGAAAACTGCTTATCAATCATCAGTCATATCAGCTGCACTAAGGCAGTGGGGCCCCCCAATTAAATTCAGCTTGGGGCCTCATTAAAGCTTTGTCTGGCCCTGATGCTCTGCAATCTTAACTCTGTCATGCTGACTGTCTCCTTCTCTGCAGGTCAAACTAATGTTTCAGAAAAATCCATTGGAGGAATACAAGAGTTTGAAGCTCCCTGAGGGAATAACTCTTCCCTCGGGAAACACCACAGAAATTCAGGCCTCCATCTGTGCCATCAGCGACTACCTGGAAAACCACCTGCCATACATCACCAGGAACCTGACCCTTTCTCACGAGCAGATCATCAACAACACCAAAGAATTTCTTCATCAGTTCAAACATGCTTTAAGAGACACCCACAAGAAATGCAAAAAAAGAGAGTTAACAACTTCACATATGTTCACTTGGAAAAGGAAGGGCTTCAGCATCCTGTACTTTTCCAGGCGATGGGTGGAGCATGTCACAAACACGACCATCTCCTGTGACATCGAATAATGTATTCATTTATTTATTGGTTGTAATTTAAAGATGTCTTTATTTATTATATGCTATTTATTTAATTTATAATAAAGAATGTCGAACATATTTTCTTCTCAAAACCGTCAAGTGGTGACTGCAGATTGTGCCTCAGTGTGTGTGTGTGTGTGTGTGTGTGTGTGTGTGTGTGTGTGTGTGTGTGTGTGTGTGTGTGCACAGTACTCTGCATCTTTTGGAGGAATAATTGCAGTTTACAGTTATTCAGTTTATGTACAATCAGAAGGATGGTGTATCTATAATTAAAGCTTGATATATGTTTTATTAAAATGATCTCCTTATTGGTAATCTGAAGGGAGAAACTTAGAGTCAGAGTATTTAATGGGACATTGCCTTCATTAGCATCAGTAGTGGAACAAGTGGCTAACTCAAAATATTCACTTAGGAAAACATGATGAATACTATGGTATGAAATATTCCTATACAGTAGTCTTCAGTGTTACTATGGAAAAAGTACATCAGTATCAGTGACAAAATAATAGCCAACTGATGAAGCAGATGAGCCGTCAGTGTTGTTATGTCACTTACAGATCAGGTTGTAGAGAAGAAGTTGAGGATAACTTTAACTGCTTCATATACTGGGTGGATTTAGCCATAAAACACTTTGTTTTATAAGTGAATCACATGTGTTTGTGTGTCAAATCTAAGAAAAAGACTACAGAGCACTTTGTTTCTCTCCACCCCTCCTGGCTGTTACTCACTGATGGGAACTATAGTCATCAAGTCTGCAGCAGCCGCTCACTCTCTCCTTTTTGCTGTTTCATTTTAAGATGTCGGGGCTGACCCCAGGTCTGTCACCTGAGCTGCAGACGGGCAGCCAGTAAATTCAGGATGAGGTGTGGTCTCGCAACACTCTGAGCACAGCACATGGACAGTCATGTTATAAATACAGGAATATGTGTCTGCTGCAGCTTCTAGATCAACTGAGCACAGCAACCCTTTGATTCTACTGTGTTACTTCAAATAAGTAAATACAACTGTCACATCCACATGGCAAGATTTTTCTCTTTCTCTAACATTTGGTTCATTCAGCACCCATCAAATGATCTTTCTACTAGATGTGCTTCTTATTTCAATTATTTTAAAAATGATTTAAGTTTCATATCCACTTATCTGATCATTCAGTACTACAAAGTGATATTTATTGAAAATTAAGAAATAAAGGAGTCAAACTTGTGGTTTCTTGTTGCTTTTATTGTGACTCAGAATTATTTAAGGCATTTTGAAAAGCTGTTTGGGAACTATGGGGGAAAGAAAACGCATAATATGCAGGATAAGAAAATAATTGTACTGCTTATGCAGTGATACACTCTCTGTAAATCATATGTTACAAAAACCACCAAAAGAGAAACAGCAAACAAACATTAGAAATCCAACCTGGTATGACAAAGATTTTAAAATAATCGAATGATTTGAAATTTAAAAAAAAAAGAATCACAAGACAAATGTCAAGCTGCAGTGGAACATGTTTGAAAAACAATCACAAAAAAGTGAGAAAACTAATCTTCAAACATGACAAGCATAGCTGCATTCAGAGGTGCATTGTGTTTTCTTACAGTAGTAATAAATAATTGTGGTGAATATGACCTCTTATGATTCGAATGACAACACTGTAAACAGGCTGCACTGTTGAACTGTGATGATTGCCTCCTCGGTGTGACTGTAAACTGAGCGGCCTCTACAACAGCCGGTAAATGACTTTTATGTTTATCAGAAGGAAAACCACCGCTTAGAAGACACCCAGTATCCGCAATAAAAGAGGGAAAAAATAAAAAGCTGCAAATTCGTCCGATAAAAGCGGCGCCTTCTGCTACTGTGAAGCTCGAATGAAAACTAAGTTGTTCTGCGGAAAAAGAAATAGATAAGTCAGAAAGTCTACGTCTGCCTTGAGGAGATCACAGGGAAATGGCACTCTGAGAAAAGCCTTACTAAAGGTTGGTAATGTCACATACGCTGACTCAATCTGATTCTCAAGAGAGCAAAGTGCTTTATCTACAGGATGTCAGTAATGCGACAAAAGGCAACAATGCTTTGATATGGCTTTTGGTTTTTAAGTGTGCTGAATCTTTACATGGTCTTTTTTATCCTGTGTCCGCTGTAAACACAGACATTAGAAATGAGTGTAGCTACATAGACAAAAAAATGTCATATCTGTACCCTGACAGAAATATGTGTCTTAATGCCGAGAATGATTCTGATTTGATGATCTCTGAATGGAAAATAAATACGCCCAGCGCAGCGCAGCCCTGAGTGACCAACAAAGGAAACGAAACACAGCTACTGTGCGTTCAGATAAGATCTGGTAACACTCAACATTTCAATGGTCTATTTATAGCCAGTACTGCTATGTCATGTATGCTCCCTATGAGGGCTATAAGTAATATTGCTCCATTATGCTGTGACCTGCCCAGTAGAAACGCCTTGTTTTCAAAGTGACTGCTTTGTCTCACTCGATATGGGCAGAGCAAGCAAAGTATGAAGGACTGTTAACTGGCAGCACAACTTTCACCTGAGTACATGATCTCATCTCTACGGTATTGATTAGGTATAGAGAAGCCAAAGAGAAATCAGCTTGTTGATGTTTTAGGCAATGTTGTGGAAAAAACTATATAACCAATTGTTCCTAAAAAAACACGTTTATCTCTTCCCATTGTGAAAAAAAGCACACTTCATTTTTTTTCCCCTTGTCTTTACTAAACAGCGAGGCCTTCGGTTTGAGAGCAGGACGTATTGATTTCAGCTTCACATATGTTTATGCCTTTACTTAAAACCTGCACACTTGCTTATATTGCTCCTGCTTGTGCTCGAACTGTGCGGGTGCACTCAGATTTCATGTGCGTCAGCTTCAGCTCTTCTCCTCGCACTCATGTTGCTTAAACCTCTGCTATCGGCTTTCTCCGCCGCACCTGGATTTTTTTGTGTGTCAAATGCGTGTCTGTCAAATTCTCCATCTAATAGTATGACAGATGCAGCGTCGACAAATGGAATTGTCTCGCCCCCGTTGTAAGAGTTTGTAACCAACAGTGCATTACAAAATCGGAACGTGAACTCAGTAAGAAAAACCACGCTGTTGAATAACTATAGGAACACATCCCATATCATATCCACATACCTTCTAAAGATCTGAGAGAGAGCACGAAATGAATCACTCAATATTTCCCTTTTCAGTACAATGCTTTGTCTGCACATAATAAAATAATCAAAAAGCAACACCACAAGTACCATCTTCCGTCAAAGTATTTAGAAGATCTTCAGCTTAAGTAAGTGAAAGAAGCTGTTGATGCCATCTTTCAAATGCAGTATAATAAAAGCCACAGTTGTTATGAACGTGACGTTGAAAGTACGACTCCCTGTGTGCGTCATTCCCAAGAATCAATGTACAACAGAACAAACGTAGAAACAAATCCCACGTGCCGCGACCTAGCTCACGTTTTATCGTTTCGTTTATTTTTGAGGGAGGTCGTGGATCTGCGGAAGACGTGGCGGCCTCGCTCCTGAGTGGCTTTAAGGCAGAGTAGTGACGAGCCACTTTGGTGACTGCTGTTGAAACAGTTCAGGTGGATTTTAGGTCGCCTCACCTCCTCTGAGAGAAAGCTACACATCTGTTTGTGTAACCGCCTGCATGGCTTCTTCAGGCAACAGGGACGGATCACTGAGGATGGACGTTGTTTTGCTCAGATGGCGAAGGGTATTCAGCACCACTGAAAGACAACAAATCACAATTGAATCCTTGTTACCTGCCTGTAAAACACAGCCGTTCCAAGCTAACTGTCTTGATATGTATCCTTACAGAGTGCCACACACTAGTTATGCACTTAATTCACGCAGCTCAACACTACAAGTGGGTGAGAGGTTGAGGTCTAATGTGACACATGAGCAATGTAGTTATTTAATAACAGGCCCCGAATGAAAGCTTGAAATAAAACCAGTTAAAAAAAACTGTGCTTCTGTTATCTGTTAATTTATAATCTCAAACTTTTTTATTTTATGTTCTTGCATTAAAACTGCATCAATTTAGATTTTTTCTTGGCAACTTGGGGGCAACGCTACAAGCGTTCTGCAACACTGTCGTCACCTAGCAGGATTTATTAGAGTGCACAAATGTTCACAGACGGTGGCCTATTTATACATCCAACAAAAACACGTTCTTTAATTTCAATTCTTAATTAAGTACTTATCTTAATTATCAAGGTCAGAAACAAAAACAGTTTTTACTGTACTGAAGCTGGGTGTTTCAGCTGTTAACTGGCACTGACAGATGTGATTTCTTACATTCAACGGCAGTTCCACGACTCACTGATTAAAAATGAGATAGTTCCCCCTTTTTCGTTTCTAGAAACTATCCGCAGCCTCCAGTGAGCTGCTAAGGCTGTGACTGATAGAAATCTTTTGAGGTCACCTTACGTCATCAGATCACATCATTGCCAGAAAGTGAGAAGAAGTTGGACAACGGTTGTGTCGAAAAGTGGGATTGTTGGTGATTTCCTGATTTAAAAATGAGGTACACTGTCATGTCATGGTTACTTGATAACAGTGGAAGAGAAAGAAAAAAACCCAACAGAGCAACTGATTTACACTTGTGTGCTGCAAATGATCCACAACTAATCATAATGATCATTTTCACTGCAGCCATGGAATAGGTGAGCTGGTTATGAACAGCGACTTTGTGTGTCTCTGGGCCTACACGTGTGTGTGTTTGTGCTGGATGTTGATGAGTCATAAAGAGTCAGACTAACTCTGAAGAATGTCTGCAGAATGAAACAGCACAGGAATCTCCGGAGTGTTCAGGCGAGATGTGGTGCAGCATGCAGAGAAAGAGCGTCACACAACCTACATGTGCGGCACGGCTTTTTCCCCCAAGATATTTGTATTCTTGTTTGTTTTGTGTCTGTTGCATGTTTGAAACAACAACATGCCCACTCGCTTGCAGTGAATCCTCCTGGAGGATTTCCAACCGTGTTCTCACGTTGGCTTATTCGGACATTCTCCGGAGTTTTTACCTGGGGGTTGGTCGGATATAGTCCGGAACCTCTCACTAAGACATTTGCGTTCTCACAAACTGCCTGTCCGCAGATTGTCTGGACATTATCTGGAGTTCGGTGCATGTTTAAAAGCTGCAATATTCTTTTACTTACTTGGTCTGAGAGCCGGAAGCAAACAGTGACGATCAAGCCATTGCAGTGTGGTCTGATACAGCTCTGCTCTGCTTGTGGTTGATACCATCTCATTGAATGACTCAAAGAGAGGCTTGATAATGATGCTGAACTGTAATCAGCAACGGTCAAGGTTCAATTATACCAAAGATTGAGACAAATGCAATATAATTAAGAAGCAGCAGTGTCAGAGCTTGTTCACAGAAGGATACGATCCAGAACTTCCAGTTTTGAAGAGTGCGGCTCTTCACATATTCATTGAACTTTTCCTGCATGTGGCTCAGTTGATGCCGCTTGACTGGCACTCCTGTCGCAGGCAGCTGCTCCTGACAAAGGCTGTGATAAAGCAGCGACAAGAGACATAAACAGCTGTGTGTTGTGTATATCATTAAAAGAGTGAGATGTTTTTTAATGTACCTTATGGACGTGTCAAGCTCCTCTATCTCCTCTCGTAGTCTCCTGACCTCCTCCTGCAGCTGCTGTCTCTCCTGCTGGAGCTTCCCAACATGTTCCACTGTCTTCTGCAATGTGACTGCATTACTGATCTAAATACAAAGAGTTAATTCATATGGTAGAAAGTCAGTACATAAAGTAGATACTGTGCACAAACATGGCCAAATATAGTGATTTGCTGAATTTATTATGGATATTTTATGAAGAGCACACACAGACTTACATATGATTGCAACTTAAGAGTGGGAACCAGGCTGCAGAGTGTTTTAAAGCCAATGTTAATGTTTGATCGTCTCTTTTGCTCAGCAGATGTGTGTATTGTCCTTCGGCTCTGTAACACAACAGCAGTGGAAATATGACACAAACACTTACCTAGAGTAGAGTATGGTAGGTTGGGATGGGGTGGAGTCTGGCGCACGGTTAGATAGGTCGGGGTGGAGTTGGGTAGAGAAGGGTGATGTATTGTAGGGTAGAGTAATGTAGGGTTGGGTAATGCAGGTTAGAGTAGGGTGTGATGGGGCATAAAGGGGGAGGGTAAGGTAGGGTGGTGTAGGGTGAATTATTTGTATTTAGAATTGAGGCCTTAACATATAAAGTAATTTATTTTCATTCAGAAATTTGTTTAGGATCAAAATTGTTCACTCAACACACAAATAATAACATGCTCACAAAACTGTAGCCTTACCATTAGCAACCTGTTAAAATAAAAAAACCTAACCAAACACAAACCTGATTTTGTTCGTTCTTAACCAGCCCTGTGCTGCTGCTGAGTGACTGGGGACTCGGAACTTGATCTAACACACACGATGTCCCTTGACCTGGTCCTGTCTGACTGTGAACTGAAAAGAGAAAACAAAAACACTTTTACGATGTGGTGGGTTCGGAGTCATGATTTACGTTCAGGGTAGAGTGAACTCTCACCAACACTAGAGGAGGCTTTCTGATTTTTGCAGCTGGAAGAACAAGACTTTTGTTTGGGGACAATTGGTTGGGGAGACTTCTGCATCTGAGACACAACGTGAAATCCCGGAGCCTGAGATACACGAAAAGAACAGACAATAAAACTGCTATAATAAAATATGACCTTTCTTCACTTTGTAACTGACCATCTCGGTTCTCTACTGGTTGCGTGATCATTTTTAACTGTGGTGTAAGAATAAAGTGAACTGATGGAGCCGAGGAAAGACGTACCCCTCCTAGATGAGAAGAAGTGAGGACCACTCCAGTATTAGGGACCACATCTGCTTTCAAAGGGCTTGGTGTGACAATTACAGCATTGGCATGACCTGAGAAAGGGGCTGAGGATGAACAATGACAGTACAAGGCTTTAGTATTAGTTTTGTGTGCAGTCATACAGGAACATCCAGAAATGAGCTATCATTTTTGAGATTAAGGCCCCTAGGGTGGCAACTATAGATCGTAACACCCACACTGTTTGCTAAAGAGATTATTTTCTCAATTTTTACAAATACTAGTATAGTTCAATTTAACATAAACCAGCAGATGTTCTATTATGTGCTTGGCATAGCCTGTAGATAAAGCTGGAAGACAAGTCTCCACTTTCTCCAACTATCCTGAGATGAAGCAGTAGTAATCAGGGATGGAGCTTGACAGATTGAGTCAGTCTCAGCTGTCAATCATGACATTTTACAACAACATAGATTACTGTGTGAACTACCTGAAATGACAGATAGCATCTTTGAGAAAAACATTTTTGACGTGTTTTCTGACTTTTTAGTCCATGTCCCATCCACTAACATGGGGTTTATGACCTATGCTGCAGCCGGCCACCAGGGGGTGATCAAGATGCTTTGGCTTCACTTTTGATGAGCTGTCATGTTGTCCATCTTTATCTACAGGTACTCAGATATAAGTCACTTCACTGTAAATCGATATAAGATATAAGAAAGACCTCAGCTCTATGTTGGGTTAATTAAGTTAAAGTGACACAGCCCTGAAGCCAGAACCAAAATATTAAAACACACAAGTTCTCCAAATACTGAATCAACACGATCTCGAGATCAGAAAAGGCAGACCTGTGAAGACGAGGTGGGGAGGGGGCAGAGTGCTGGCGGGAGCAATCCTTTGCACAGAGCGGACCTTGTTGGCACTGGATAACTGAAAGGGGCGAGGCAGGGCAAAAGTCTGAGGGTGCTGCACTGGAGTGGCAGGTAATGGAGCCAATGGCTGGAGCTGGGAAGGAGGAGGTGAAGCTTGTGTGGATATGGAGCCGTACTCTGAGCCGTGGCTGATGGTGGAGGCTCCGTTGCTGGGTGTGACAACAGAGGAGGTTGTGTGTGTGATCACAGAGGGTGAGCCAGCCTCATCCAGCACAGAGGTGTTGTCCAAGGGTGAGGGGACCATGGGCTCCTCTGAGGCCATGCCATGACCTGGTAGGCACTGTGCCAGACGATCATGGGATAATTGCTGAGAGATGGAAGAAACTACTGCTTGATCGCTGGGTGCCACCTGCCCAGAAAACAGGGGCATGTAGTTTTGAAGGTAGGTTGCATCATCACCACAACCACCTGTTCGACTGGTTTGAGCAACCATGGGAGAGGGGAGGGGCAGGGGGCCAGGAGGGGAGATGTGGTTGGTTGCAAGCTGCATGGAGGACATTAACTGGGCCTGGTAAGGGACAAAAAAGTAAAAGGGGACAAACAATCATCAATATAATACTGAAGAGAGACAGTTCTGTGTAAGCTCAGGTCAGGTGTAAATGTTCTCTCTTGTGTTGATTGAGATTGTGACAGTTAAAGGGCTCAGATTCTACACATTCTAAACCTTTGATATGGTTTATTTCCTTCACAGTTTTTAAAGTATATTCATTATTCAATCAAGTATTAATTAATAACTGACTTTTATGGCTGTACAATGACACGGTTAGTAAACGCTTTGAGATGAGCAGGGTAGAGAGTAGATTGGCATAATTGTGGACGAATCTTGGGGTTGAACTAGCCTTTATATTTTAGATGTGTCTTTCTATGCACACAGTTCAGGAAGAGCCTTCACACTGTTTAACAAACGAAACCTACAAGATCCTGTCATCCCACAAATAGAGTTGTATGTACTAGAAGTTACTATTCCAACTAACACAAAGGTTTACTACTTAAGGCTTCTTTGTTGTATTTATCATATTTATTGTTTTTACCTCATATGTCTTTGACACGTGTCTGTTTTTTTAAGTCATGTTATCACACTATGTGCTCTGCTTTGTAGCTAAAGATACATTTCCAAACCAAAATAGATTACTATTAATGTACATGTATCTTATTTCTTGTAAGCTGTAAGGATATGCCTATATTGCTTTAAAATGTTTTACGGTGGAAAAAAGTTGGTAGACTGGTGGTATTGAGATCATTTATGAGAGTTAAGAGGCATAAATAAACTACTTCAAATGTACAGCACTTGAGTAAATGTACTTAGTTACTTTCTTCCACTGAGAATTACTAGAGTAATCATTACTAAAGGGACCTGTACTGGGTTCCAGTGAACTGAAGAATAGATTTATTTGATCATTTTATTTGGTAAGACGTGTCCATTAACAAGACTGTTACTTCAGTTACATCCTGTCAAAATAGGCGTTTGGGATGACAAACAAATACAGTTACTGTTCCCAGGACATATGCTTAAACTGACAAGAACAGAAACTCTGAAATTATAATTTCAGAACAATATGGCTAAATCAATGATTAAATAACTAATTATGTCTTCTGGGAGAACAGAATGACAGAGAAGCAAAATGATTAAGGCAGATTTTGTGTACATGTTTCATTATAAAGAGATCTAAATTTGATGTTAAGCAGACTGAGCTGTAAGTCATGTGTGAAAATTGATCCGTCAAAAGTTTAGTAATATTTTAGTTTTTGTAACTACATTCTGACAGAAAGACGGAAGAAGATGTGGTGGAAATCTTCCTAAATTGACCATAACAACAACAAAACACACAATTGAACATCTAAGAAGAATAACACACTCCTTTCACAAACACTCATCATGTTGGTGTGTGTTAGGGACTGTCCCACGGGTTGGTGTTTACCTGTGACTGAGAACTGCTGCTGGATAGAGGGGTAACAGATGATGCAGTGGGGGAAACAGAGGGGAAGACGGGTGGACGGAGGCTGTGAAATAAGTCTGGAACAAGAGTCTCTATGTTAGCTAGAGGTTAGTAAAATCACACTACTGTTTTTGTTAGACTAAGCTGCAGCAAAGTTACTAGAACAAGTGCGCTTGATTCCTGTACAGTGTGCACCATTAGTGTGTGTGCAGTACTGCTGCAGCTAAGGGTGGTGCTGTACTTCTACCTTGCAGCGGATCGAATGAGTCCATGAAGTCCAGGTTGGGCTGTAAGGGGATCAGTCCTGGTTGGATCATGTCTGCATTCCCTGCATGGGCTGTGAAAGTTAAAGACACAGAGGTAGGGAGAGAAGGGAGATATATGTGTTTTGACAGACACATAACATGTTGCTGAGATCCAGCCCCAAGCAGCGTTATAAATGAAAATCAAATGTTACAGAGTGTCAAGTTTAGAGAGTATTAAATTATTAAATTAAGTACTGGGTGAGTAGGAAGTTTCTAAAAATATAATAAGGATGTCTTTCAGCGATTTCAGATATAGACAGCTCATGTTTTCTTACCGATCTCCCTTGGATTGGGCCAGGCTAGGGGCTGGTGCGAGGCCAATGTAGAAAACAACGTGTCTGAAAACTCAGACATCAGAACATCCATGTCAAAAAGGGTGTCCATCTCCATGGGCGCAGGTGTGTCCAAGTGCTTACGTGGCACGCGGCGTGCAAGGGTCTCTTCATCCTGATAAAAGGAGACACGGTGCATGTCTGGAGAGACTTCCCCAAACAGCGATAACTGCTCCTCTGGCCCCTTTGAGTGATCAAGATGCAACCAACAAGCCGGGCAATAACACACACACAAAAACACACACACAATTTGTGTCTGTTAGCAAGTCACAAGGTAATTAGACAATTAGAACATTAGGTGTAAGCAGTCAAAAGTGAAATGGAATACCACGGCCACTTAACAGGGAATTAAATCGGAGATTTTGAGAATTAAATAATTTAAATACAAGAACAAGTCGTAACAGGATATCAGAAGATCAGCCCGTCTGTCGCCTGCATTAAAATGAGGAACGTGGAGCATCTTGTTTAGTTAAACTTTAGTATAAATTTCACAAATAACTTTATACTTTAACTTTTGGCACAGCAGCACCTTGTTATCATAAGTATTAGGGTTTGAAAAGATTAGGCAAGAAGCTTTGTCTTTTCAAAAGAAACAACACAGTCTTGGAGGAAGTTGCCTCTTTTGTGGGGAGGAAATGTTTGATAGTAGTCGACTGTTGGTACATCTGCTTGCTATTCTCGAAATATAAATATTGTTCTTACTTGAATCTCTCCATATTATGACTTTCTTCTCAAGTACAACTTCATTCTCAAAATCTCAGTTGAACAAAAGTACTTTGATTTAAAAGTACATCAATACTGAAGGTGACTGTGTTAGCATGGGTTAATTCCATTAGTATCAACATCCGGTTGAACAGAAGCTGATTGTAATGCTTGTGTTCATTTATAGCAGCACTTTTATGGGTTGCACATGATGCAGTTCTGCATACCTTGAGCAGGCTTGAGAGGTCATCATCCTTGTGCTTCTGTAACTATGAACGAAATTAACAGAAAATTAAATAAACGGAACATATTCACAAAAAAAACGAAATATTAAAAAATAACTGAATAATACCCTTTTCTTGAAGTATGTCCTCCACTTGTGATACTCTCTTATCACAATCTCAATTCTTCTTTTCCAACACTTCTCTGTGGCAATGGCCTGCAGAAGAAAGAGAGAGAGGGGAACTAAACCAAAGTCCATAGGAAACACAGCATAAAGAAAGGAAGTGAAACATAAAGCTAAAGTACAAGCAGAGGTTTGAGAGACTAAACATCATCCACAATAGGAATATGGGATCTTTTTTATCCACTGCGTATTCTGTTCTTACCTCTGCAGGACGATGGACATCCAGTTCCATACTTCCATCCAGGGGAGTCACAAAGTGACAAACAGGATTCTCCCTCTTCTCCACATCTAGAGTAGAAAAGAAATAACCCAAATTATTCTTAGCTGAGAAATGCACTATTTCTAAATTTTTATCCTGGTGACATAACAGAAATATCTCGGCCGACATGCGGAACAACAGCTCATCGGGTCATGAAAAGCTTGACCCAGTTTGTGTTTATTTTTATGACAGGAATGAGAGTCACATAACTGTTCATGGCACATAAACAAACCATTACTACTGCAGCGAGTTTGAAACACTGTGTGGATACTTTTTCATTTCAGAAATGATTAATGTGTGGGGGGCTATCTACTGGATTTTTGTTTTTGCTGCACGTTCCTGTAATCAGGAAAAACATTGGGCTCTGGTTGGGTTCGAACACACAAAACAGAATGTCTGTCAGGTTCAGGTTGGGCTTGGCTGACTTAAGCTCGGGCTCGGTCGGGTTGAGACAGATAATGTCGGCCTGTGCCACACTCTACTGTGACCTGAGAGGACATATAACACTTCGTGGCATCTGTCGTAATATTTGTTGAAATGTAGACCCATGATTATAAAAAACTAAATCAAATTCATGACCCTCTACCCTTCAGCCAACCGATACTTGGGTTCTGTTCCTGATGTCTTCATGGATGCTGCAGTTTGATGCTAAGTCGAGAGCTTAATTCAAGTCACTTTAATCCAAATACTAATCAATACACTCTATAACATGTGCACGATTAATGAAAGATACAGTATGGAACTTACACTGCATATACCAGGCTCTCCATATGGCGTTGTTGAGGCGGATCTTGTCTCTCCACAGCAGCTTTAGACCTTTGAAGTTCTTCCACTTGGGAGAAACCAACTTACCACTGAAAAGGCAAAAAAATAACAATGAAAATGACACATTCTGTGTAAAATAGGTGATAGTTTAACCTGAAGAAACATATCAGCAGTGTTTCAACAAGTCAAAAATCAAAACCCCACAAAGATAACAGTTCTCTCCTTTGAATTATATGGGGAAAAGACCCTTTGTTGATAGCATCGCTTGTACAGGATACAGACATAAATAAATACGGTTGGTTCTATCATATCATTCTGCTCAATTTAGTGGCTTATCACCTGCAGAAAGAAGAGTCCGAATCTTACTTGATGTCACCTTACAGACATGATTTTGACATTAATACTGATGCTGCAACTAAAATGTGAACAACAGGACTTTGAAGGAAGTCATGAGCGTGCACTCGAATTACCAAAGGATGTGCAATTTATGATATCAGCAGTGACATTCCTGGACAGTCAGTTCAATGACAGCAAATAAACTGTTCTGTTTTAACAGGAGGGTCAACAGGCAATCATAAACAGCTAAGTTTGTATTATTGCTGCTGCCCTACAACAATAAGAAGTACCAACTCTGAAAATGTCAAAAATGTCACATGACATGAATAAAGTCCATGTTTTTCACATCCAAAGGCTCATGGCTTCTCTCTTTCCATCCTTCCTGTTCGGTCACAGTCTGTCCTTCCTGTTCTGTCTTTCTCACAGTCTGCCCTTCCTGTCTTGTGCTTATTTCTGCAAGAGTGCAGTGTGAGAAAATAAACCTGTTCTAATAAGTAGGCAGGTGAGAAGAGAAGAGCCAGATTTGTAAAGGAAAACTTTGCAGATGCACCGATGTTCTTGTAAGGACAGTCTTGCTGGTGTTTGAAAATACTATCCACCTCTTTACGATAATTGACAACAGCAGTAACAGTAGTGGTGCTTTCCTGGTCTATTAATAGTTTTAAAAACCAGTCCAAGTTGGTGCCATTTGCTAAGTCAGAGGGAATCCTCTGACCAACTGGCTCTGCATCAACACTTCAGCAACGCTACAGCTGTAAACAGAACCATAGGTAATATGTGCCTCATATATCTGTTCCAACCTACCTCTTCATATCTGTGTTTATTTGAAATAAAGTTTGTGATTAAACTTTAAAATATCTAAGCCTTAATTATATTTATTTGCCATAATGGTTTGATAACGACATCTTAGGGATCATTTATATCAAATGCAAATTCTTAACATTTGCTGTGCAGTGTTTCAATGAACTGATCCTTCTCTGTGTTCAACAGAATTATAGACTAAATGTGTTTGGGATTTCCAATGACTAACCTCTCTCACACACTTCAAAATTCAATTTTGGATCAGTTGCTCAACAAGATTGTGTAACCTCTGTTTCATGATGAAGGTATTTTAAAATGATGGCTATTTTAATAGCACTTAACAAGTCTGGAGTTGTCCCAGTCGGCGATAACCGAGCAGCGTCATGAAACCAAACTATTTCTAACAAAACTACTGAAAGAAAGAATGGTGTTGGATCTCTCTGATAAGATCACACACAGCCCATGACAGCTTCTGCAAGGCACATGGAATTTCTCTTGGCAGCGTATTGTTTGTCAATGCAGCAGAAAGATTATACATTGATCCCAGTTACTTGTTTAAATCATTCCAATCTAAGTTAGTACAATTATCTGTACGTAAAGTCCATGTGTGAGCTGAGGTCACCAGGCCATGTCCCACACTAAATGACTTAGTCAAGTGTGTACTGACAAATGTAATACTTCCATTCTATGCTACTTTAAACTTTTGATCCACTACATTTCAGAGGAAAACTTTATAAGTGTACATTTATTTAAAATTATACTGCAATAATTGATATAATTATTTTGCCCAGCCCTATATACTCGCCTTAAATCAGAATTGTATTAGAGATTTTCAATTTTTAACTTCTCACAGAGGTAAAACTATCCGAAATGAAATTTAACAATATGTTGCTGTACCTCATTGACATAATAAAAATAATTTTCCTCTACTTCAATGAGATTTTGAATGCAGATGTTTTACTGCTGATGGCGGTATTTTCTCCACAGTGTGGTGGTATTTATATTTTATTGGTCTGAGTACTCAGCACTGCAGAATTATAACCAGGCAGGAAGTCACGGACAGAGAAGACTCGTGACAGTCACACATGTCCCATGTCTGGAGACAGATGAGAGGGGGACAGTGTTCATGTGTGTAGTGAGTCACCTGTAGGCCAGGGTCATGCACTCGAACAGCTTGGTGAGAGAAGCGTCTATGGAGAAGTGCGACGTGCTCGCCTTCCCGAAGTGATACGTCTGACAGGTTTGTTTGTTGACCGTGTCGAAGTCGTAGCCTTTCTTCGGCGGGTGTTCGCTGTGAGGCGACGACACCATGAAGTGTCCGCTGTGGATGATCTGAGTCTCCAGTCCGTCCGTCCTCCGCAGCACCAGGTGAGTCTCCTCCAGGTCCGAGTCGTCGTCCTGCCCCTGCTTCACCGAGGGGCGACGGTATTTCTGCAGCAGAGACACAGTGGCCATGTCGGCAACTCTCCAGACAAAAAAAGCTAACGTTAGCCAGCGAGCTAGGACAATCAAACTGTCCCGTTCATGAGTTGTGGTGACGACGCGGCGTACTCTTCATTAAAGTCCGTCAACTGGCTGCCGTGTCGTGGAGTCCCGGCCCGGTCTCCTCATGTTTAAACGCCTCTGTTAGACATTAGTGCACCAGATCACTTGTTGTGATCCGGAGAGTCTCAGGAACCAGCTGACTGTTCCTGTCCGTCCGGAGCAGGAAGTTCCTGTGCTGGGGCGTCTCTGATTGGTCAGAGTCAGAGCCCCACCCACCAAAAAACTCCAAACATCGACATGTCGTCACGGACCAGATCAGTGACTGAAGCTTACAAAGTGTGCCCGATGAAGTATTCACATCCTCTACCACTCCAGTAGTACTCCATTACAGGTAAAAGCCCTGCATTCACATGCTTCAAGTACAAAATGATCTTTAATTAACAAGTACTCAATGTGCAGTAAACCCCCCTGAAATATAAGAGACCACTGCAGATTAGTCTTAAATGTGCATCTCGTCATGAAATGAAAACCTTTTATAGCAGTGTCTGTAGCAGTATATATATATATATATATATATATATATATGTATTTGGGAGAAATAGTAGCAGTTTAAAGAATAGGACAAAATGTAGATTTTATGTAAACACATAACAATGTATAGTAAAAACAAATAAACTATTATTTGCATATATATGTATGTGTATAGATACATATTATCAAACTGTATGTCTGTAAGTACAATTATATATATATTTATATATATATATATACAGTCACTAAATGTTTTAGTGACTGTGCTAAACAATGTAAAGATTGTGTTTATTTTTTTTTGTAGAAGAAATTAAATTGTAATAACCAATGCTGGGAAAAGTGTTTCAATCCTTAGTTTAAGCAATACAACAAAATAACTCAGTAAGGCTTCACATTCTTTCTTGTCAAATGTTCATTTTTAATCTTTTCTAATAAAAAACATCTAACTTAATATTTATATATTATTCAAAATCAAATACATAAAAAAGCCAGAGTTTGTATTAGGGCATGTAATGGAAAGGAACGGTCTGATGCTTGTCATCAACACCACTTATTCTGAACGAGCAGGTCGTTTGTTGCTTTCATCACTGTGGAGAGGAGGATCTGTCACTCTGCTCTGCTGGGGTTGGGAAGCCCAGGATGTGACCTGTAAATGTCTCCAATGATATCTCATCTGGAATTGCACACTCCAAAGAATACTCTGAATTGCCACCTGCACACACAGACACACATAGAAACCATTAAAGAGGTGATGTTTTTCAGCTGTTATGTGTATTATTAACTTTAGGGTTGTGGGGGAGTTTTGTCTTTTTACATACCATCAGATTGATGAATCTCATTCTCAGAATCCTCAACTCCTCCTCCTCCTTCTTCTTCTTCCTCTTCATTGAGACCTAAAAGTGTAGTGAAACACTCTGCCACCTCATCCTCTGTCATGTGTTCTCCTATCAAAGACAGTATCAAAGTTATGACTGTGAGGGACTTGACAAAGAAACATACACTTTGTACACAGAAACAGTAACAGAGGATGGATTCTTTTCTCAGTCTTGTGTCAGTGGCAAGGCTGAAAACAGAAAAACAAACCCTGTTCAGAGGGAGGAACTTGCAGCGTACCTCGAGCCTGCAGTAATTCTAGCAGCTTTTGTCTGTGCAGGACAGGCCGTCCTGCACTGTTATGGTTACCAAGGACATGGAAATCTTTGGTGAGCTCATCGATAGAGATGCCGAAGGCTGGCCGATGGTTGACATACAGTTTGATAAACTCCTCTTGGTCAATGTTGGTCACATATTTTCCTGTTTCTGCATACTTGCTGAACTTGACCTCATTTAGCATGTCTTCTATCTGAGGGGAAATAAAACAGCGATCATCAGGTCTGAGGTGTAAAACTGCATTAATGTGATGTTTTTGTTGTCAGATTAATTTACATTGACTCTACCTCTTGCTCCGTAGGGAAATAGGCCAATGCTCTCATCAGAGAAGGGACCTCAGACAGGGGGATTGTGGTCGACACTTGACGTTTCTCCATTGTGTAAGTGCCTTGATGACGGACTTGGCAAAGATAGAAAAAGTCCTCAATATCCTACAAATGGAAAAACTAAGAAAACTTAGGATCTGTGGTTAAGATAGTATGACTGTTATACACTCATAACTCCAGGAGAAGTTAAATCACCTTTTCAGTCATCTACATAGTTTTACACTTCCGTGACAATTAATAACATAATATTTCCACCAATCCATCCATCCATCCATCCAGCCACCCATCCATCAAAATTTTAAAAAAAACATTGCACACTAAAAAGTTGAATTTATCATTTCACCATCAAAACAAACTGATTTTAAATAATATTGAAAGATTTATACAGGAAGTATTATACACAGGCACAGTGACAGATCACTTTGTCACTGTGTAGAGAAAATGTTCTCCACCAGCACTGGTTACTGATCTGTACAAGTCAATACAAGCAAAACCACAGGGCAAACATTTCTCTGAAAATAAGAATCAGCATTTTTAAACCTAAGTAAATCAACATGTGAAACTATATAATTCATTACTTGAAGGCAATATATATAAGGGAATAGGACACATGCCTCTCATTTCAGGTTAATGGAATAATCTGTTAACATATCACTCATCGGTGTAGAGAACAAGGAAATGTTTGACTCACCCTGTAGAACTTTCCTTCTCTCCCTCCTTCTAAAAGGGTATAAAAAGGTAGCATGTCCTTTCCACCCAATGAGGCTGCTGCTTTCAAAGCACTGCATCACAAGAGAGAGAGGTCCCATTTTTAATAAAACGTGTTTACACTGCTCATGCATTTCCTCTGGTTACCGTGGTTGGCACAGTATCTCTTAAAGCTTACTTTAAGCTTATCTCCCATGACAGGACAGTGCAGTCAGATCGGCCTGCAGTGAAGACAAATCGGCCGTCGTAGGAGCAGGCAAAAGCAGACACCCCTGTCGGGTGGCAGATCAGAGCATTGGACTTGTAGGGGTTTCCATCAACAGGCAAAATCTGGAGACCCACCTATAGAGAACAGATATCACACTTAGTGACATTATCCAAAGTTTGGACAAAGGTCCAAAGTGTCTCCAAAACATTATCAAAATAATTAGTATTACAAAAGCAATTACTTTTCTGTGTTAATAAGACACAATAAAAGCCAAACAATTGTGGTTTATTATTAAGGAGAATTCTTGTCTTATTTGAGACTGAGACCCATTTTGTGATTTTTAAATAACTGGTTAATTGATAATTACCACAAAAACAATAAGGAGATAGACAAATTATTGACTGACCATGTCCTCTGTGATGTAAGCCAGGTAATATGAGTTAGTCTCAGATTCTTTCAGCTTGGGAAGAACCGCTGCTTTCTTAATGGGTAAGCCGTATGTTGGACCAAGGAGAGTCTGTCTGTTTTTGTAGAACACAACATTTTCCATTAAATGGCAGTGACAACAGTCAGATGAGGAAAATCTTATCGTTACAGTACATTTGACAGACCTGCACATCTTGGTCGTGCTGTTGAAAAGCTTCATCTTGTACTGGTCTGAGGCAATGAGAAGAAACTGCTCTGCAGTCAGCGGAGGATACCAAGTCATGCACGTTGGAACGGCACTTTGCTCAATGCGCTCAGAACTTAAAAGGAGGAGCTGGTTCACTTCAGATTTCTCCAAGTCGTACTCAACCTATTATTCAGTTCCACAGAAGCACAGAGATTAGAAAACAGTATTACCAAAAACACAAAGCTAGTCCAGAGTCAAAGCAAACTCACCAGACGACGGTCCATTCCCAGAGATAGCAGTCTGGGTTGGGTGCTGTCCAGGTGAACCCCAAAAAGAAGGTCTTTGATGGGCTTGTAGTGGGAGCAGTATCTGCCCAGATACATCCAACAAGGTGAAGACCCTTCTTTAGCCTGCAGGCGGAACACTGTCACTGCATTTCCAGCATCCTAACAGTGAACAAGAACATAAAACATGTTACACATTTGCTATCAATAATAATAATTTCAAATGTATTTTCTATACAATAGCCAAAATTAAAATCATACATTTCAGTTCATAACCACTGCTGCCATGAACTACATTCAGATATATTCCACTTGAGAATGAAAAGGACTCACTGCAGTAGCAAGATACTTTGAGTCTGAGGAGAAAGTGATGTGAAGGATGCCTTCTTTAGTGAAATGGAAACATTCCTCATGATCACTTTGCAAAGTGCTGGGATTCAGTATGTGAACAGCACCGCTGCCAAAGCCAACAGCCAGGTAGCATCCTGTTCAGAGACAAAAAAGGGACACATTTTATTTTTGAAGAATGTAATGAAAACATTTGCAAATTCAAGCAGCAGCAGGGAAACACGGGTTATCACCAACAACATGAGTTTGTTACCTCTGCTAAGGAGGTTGTATTGTTTGTTAGCAGCGTTACACAAAAACTACTGGAAGTGATACCATGATACTTGGTGGAAGGATGTGGTACAGATCAGGGGGCACATTCAGGATTTGTTTTCTTTAACATTGCGAGACGGCTATTTTTTACATTTTCATAGATTTTTCATAGAATAATTTGTGGAGCTTCATGATAAATCAGGCATATTTAGGGGACTGATATTTATGAGTATGTGAGATTTTGTGATCCAGTGAATTTAAAAGTGGATTCAAGACTGGGTTTTTGGCCCCTGTAGAGGTATGCACTCTACATTCTAGTTGCAAATAAATTCATTAAGCTTAATGGCTCACCTTGAGGATCAAAAGTAACACACTGAATCTGCATCTCTGTCTCAAAGACCCTTCTGCAGATGATCGCTTTGTCGTTGTAATCCCATACTTTTAAAATGCCCATGTGGGTACCCATGGCAACAACTGGCTGTTTGGGGTGACAGGCTACTGCGTGTACAGGGTCACAGTCCTCACTCAGCAGAATCTGTGTGATGCTTGTCTGTCCATTCACATGTACTACTGTGGACCCGACTGTGGACACAACAAAGTTCCTGCAGAAAAAAAAACAGTCAGCTTGGCTAAAATCCACAAGACAGTTGAGAATGAATGAAAACACAATATATTTGTTTCTGATACCTGAATATGAAGGGTCTGGCCTCCACACGGTAGTCCTTTATATACCCCTCTGTGCACTCTTTGGAAAAGGAAATGGACTCAATAGCATCCAGGTTGAGGTTGTCGTACCATTTGAGAAGCCTGATTTCATCATCATAAAACTTGATATCGCCTTGAGTGTCACCGGTTACAATATAGCTGTGATATGACATGCAAAGAGACCAAGTAAATACAAGCAATAAGCAAAAGGTAGCATCATTAAGTATTTCTGTCTCTGGTTACCTGTCGGTAGCGACGAGAACAGTGATCGGATCTTTCTGAAGCCGAATGGCCTTGACTCTGTTTCGAGAAGAAAGATTCTTGTTTGCAGCCGAGTCTTCCGTCACGTCCCAGACCACAAGGCTCCCTGCTGCAGTGCCAGTGAGGACCTGAGGCTTCCTCCGGTGAAACGCAGACCTACTCAGAAACCTGGCAGCCACGTTGACAGTTTGAGAAAGATCAGGAGAAGACTGTGGTAATACAGAAGCACCACTTCCACCAGTAGCTGCGTCACCGAACTGCAGAAGTGACAAGATGAAACTGTAAAATATCTCTCAACAATATCCACTGGAAAACCATCTATGACAATTCACATCTTCTGTGTAATTTTGATATTTATTTTTACCTTTTTAAGATTCAGGGCAACGTATTGCAGATTTTCCTGAGCCTGAAAAAAGAGCAGCTGATTTATGCAACAAACACACACATAGTACACAGTTGTATTGTGTATTTCAATAAAAAGGAACATCTGCACTGACCCCACTGTAAAATAGCACCTGGCTTCGACTGCTGGTGAGCAGCTGAGTGCTGTTGTTTGGGTTAAAAATGACATGCTCCTGAAAAACCATCCAATATTTAAACATTTAATCTTCAGAATGGCTTATCCATTAATTTATGTGGCAATTAATGTTAGCAGAAGACAAAACGACTCACTTGAAAACCATGCTCAGGTTTGATTTCAGTAAAGCATAAAGGCTTTTCCATTTCATTCGTCCAATCCCAAATACACAGACGCTGTGAAAAAGATCGTCAGAGAGTGAACAGTTTATTAACAGATTTAGATTTTATTCAAGGACATTTATTGTTTCATACTGTCAAATCCAACAAGAAACGAATAATCTAAGATGTTCTTGTGCAGAGTGCAGTTCTGAGTTGTCGACCATTTAATAATAGATGAAATACTTTCTATTCTTTTCATTTTTGACAATAAATGCTACTCAAACCTTAAGAATACATAATAAAGTCATGACATAACATTTATGAATTAAAATATATAGATTATTATTCTATACTGTGATGTCACCACATAGTGTTTGGTCATGCAACGCTCTTGATGATGATTTGACAGAAGAAATATCAAAGAGAGACTTTTGAGTGTTTGGTTCTATTATGTCATCAACAGGGGTGTTGCAACAGGATGAGCACAGCAGGAAATCACCTGGGGCCCCAGGCTGAGAGGGGGCACCCCAAAATGGCAGAATATGTTAGTTACATTACACAGCAACAACAATTTGGTGAAGAACTCCTTAAATTCCTGGTCATCAACAAAGAACAAGAAGGATTTTCTTTTTAAAGTTTGATTGTTCATTAAAACCTGCCGTCATACTCACTTGAACATCTTCAGCTCCGAGGGTAACCAGATGTTTTGCATCCTTTGAAAACGCCATTGCAATGACACCACTATCAGGGTGGCAGTCGAACAAGGTATGCACAGGAATTCTGAAATAATTGTCATACACGTGGTTACCATCAAGAGCAAAGGTAAAATACACAGAATGTCCTTAATGCAGAAATGATAAAGAGCTACCCAGAATAGGAGTCCCATATCATCACCAGGCTTTTCGGCCCCTGGTCTGCAGTTGCGACCCAGCGTTTGTCTTCACTCACACACATGCATGAGATGGGGTTGCAATGACCCTGAGAACATTATTACAGAAGGTTTATAAACTGTTATTAACAACCTGCATCAATTATCAGAAAATATATCTATATCTTCTAAGATTTCTCGTGGTGCTGACTGTAAAGGGATTGCCTCTGCTGGTGATTTTTTGTACCTGAAGCATGTGCTGGGACTTTGACGTGTGGTTGAAGATGATCCCGATGTTTGCTCCAGCATAGAGGATCAGTAGCTGATCGTGGTCTTGCAGACTGTAGACGGGAAGTGCAGGATTCTTCCCAATTACCCATTCCAATGACTGGACGGATAGAAAATAAGACTTTATCATTTTTATCTTTCATGAAACCTTTTTTTGAGGTGGACATTTTTCTTGAAATTCAGTCTTAAGTCCCAGGAGGACCTTAGTTAATGTTACGTTTCTGTGACTGCTTTGTGCTTTAAATCTGTTTGCTGTGTTTTTGTATATTTGTTGTGTATATCTGACCTAATATGAAACCTTTTTTATTACATTGTTTCCCATTTTGACCAGGGCTCTGTGCAGAAGAGGTATTGTGTCTCAAATGAACCTGAAAGGAAGGATAAATAACTGAGTAAAATCATACTGACCAGTGCATGTGTTCTGGTGTGAGTCTCTGAGAAAAGTGTGTCAGGGGTTGCAGTGTAGACTTGAGACTGCCGGGTCATCGCAATCTCATTTCCCCTGCCCCATGCTTCATCACTGCTCTCCTCAGCTTCATCACTGCTCCTCCTCTCCCTCTTCTCTTCTTCATCATCACCATCCTGTGATTGTTGCTTCTTCTCTTCGCAGCTTGTGCCGAGCTGCTCAGCTTCAGCCTCTGACATGATGTCTGACCACACACTTCACAACTTCAATTTCTTTCCACTTGTTCTTTTGAGTTGAGGTCGCTAGATTACTGCTAAAGCTAATGTTTGGCAAAGAGCAGTTAAACTACACTATTTATCAAATGTCACGATGTTATGTGAAATCAGCTCTGTACAATAACGACGCAGGTATACTTTGCCTATTTCAAACGACTAAAGCTTCTAGTGGCAAAAATAAAGTGTGGTGGGAAAATATTTTATAGTTGAAAAGAAACATTTATATCCCTGTGTAAGACCTTTGTGACCTGAACTGTTGTGACCTGAAATCTTTATGACCTTTCTAATACCTTTTTGACTTTCCTAATACATTTAATGAACTTTCTATTGCTTTGTCACTATCAAAGGGATTATACTCAAAGGATCTTCAAATTTCTATCTTCAAGGGAAATGTATACAAATAAGTTACCTGTGTCTTAAGTCCTGTCTCCACCTGTGCCTACAGATGCTTGCATTTGACTGTTCTCCATCAGCACTCTGAGAATCCTGTGACTCTCTGTGTTGATCCTTTCTGCAGAAAGCTCCTAATAAAATACACAAAGACAAATCAAGTCTCTTGTGTTTTCAGATTTCCATCACAAACTGAAATGAAAAGAAGATCCTTACTTTTGCTGTTTGGTCTTAAACACACAATCTGTAGCGTGACCGTGAAGCGTCTCGTTGCCTAGTTACAACACAACGGACAACGAACGAGGCCAGAACGCACTTTTTCCGGTGATTCCTTTCAAATTAAAAGCACGAACAAGTCAAACTAAACCTGTCCGTCTTGAAAGTTTTGACTTGTCCGTTTCCTAATTTGAAAGTTTTAACTCAAGTAAATACACGCGTTTGTGTCTCGACACTGACAGTATATGTTTATCACGTAGAAAAAAATGTGCTTTCAACACGAACTACCTTTACCTAACTGTACCGAGTATTGGTTTTCATCTATATTTATTCAACCGAAGAATTTATATGACAGAAATAACAATTATTTCTATTTATTTATGACGACAGTTTGGTCACTTTATTTTCAAAGTATTTACCGGAAGCCTTACCATCCTGTTAGATCAGCATTAGCGACACTTGACGAGTCTGCAGTTCCTAAAAGTTACCACGAGGTTTCAAATCCCTTCTAACAAATATTACGGTAGCGATCAGTAAGTTTCAAGGGTTTTGTGAATATTTATTTATATTTAATATTTTGTGAAGATTGCCTAAATAAAAACAAAACAATCTTCAGTATGATATACTACACATATTTGAAATACATGAGGGGGAATAACAAATATAATTTTGTCAGTGACTTCAGGCAGTGGCCTGGAGGCTCAGGTTGTTGTAACAGAAGATGACATGCATACAAAAGATGTCAGCAGACAAACAACAGTATGTAGATATATACATATACAACATTTATAACATAAAACATATTCTCTGTAAACTTCAAGAACATCTGTTCGGTATGTGAGCAGTTAAATGGCCTGCTTAAAGGGCATATTGAAAAGTTATATATATACATTATAATAGTGTTCAATATCACTGATACAGATACTTATCAAAAATGCAAATGAAATAGATAATAATAGGTAATATGATAACAAATGTATATATGTATGATAATAATAATAAATGACTATCATTTTACCGTAAGAGACAAGGGTGTGGTTACAGAAGGTGGCCACCAGGGCGCAATTTGTATAGGGTAAAGTCAGACTACATTCAAAATAAAAGTCTAATAAAAGTTTGGAATGAGCAGAATGTGGGGCCCTCGCAGGCTGTGAGGTGTTCTGTGAGAAGAAGAGGTCATGTATCATCGTTTAAATGTCGCTGGGCGCCTCATGTTCACGCGCTTGAAGCCCGGAGTCAGTTCATCGTGCCGCGATCCTTTTATTTTGAAAAGCCGTCGCCGGGTGGAAACATCTGTGACGACCTGAAGCTGAAGCTGTCTCCGTCACTGTCACTGTGTTCCTGTCGGAGTCAGAGGTCCGTGACGTCTCTGCCTCTGCGTCTGAAGCCGCTCTAACTTTGTGTCCAGAGTTCCCTCGTCCTCTGTGTGTGGCTGTTGTCCCTCACGTCTGGTCCTCGGGGGGTTTGAAGGATTATCTGCGTTGCTCCGAACATGACGGTGATTTTTGTGACGGTGACGACGCCACAAAACGGGAGAAACGTGTTTTAGACAAGGAAGAGGCTGACGATGGTTTCTCCAGCTGACGGGTGAGCCGCTTTTTAATGGACGTGATCGCGTCTTCGTCAATGTGTTGCTGTGTAACAGGTTGTTAGCTTTAGCCGCTAGCTAACACGAGCGGCTGGTTCTTATCTCCAATCCCCTCAGCTGACAGTCAGCTGGGCTCCGAACAGCCTCCGACACCACCCGAGGAAACCTCACTCTTAAATAATCAAAGCGTTTTCATTTGATATGAAGCTGAACAGAAACGTTCCAGCAAAAAGTTCCTGATGGACGTTAAAAGCTTTTGAGCAGCTACATGAAAGATTGAGTGAAGGATTGTGAAGTTTCCCTTTTAAACAGTAATTAGCAATGTCTGAAATATTTGAATCAATATTTTATCCCTTCACATCTGAGTGAAAATGAGCTTTTTGAATAAATTTTTTGGGTAATATTGACAAAAAGTATTGATATACAGATGATAATTCCATTGGGCAGATGTTTTTCGTTATTATTAACTAGCTGTAGCAGAATCTGTCAATATCACAAACTGAACAATTTAAACTTTTCCACAATAAAAACATACTTTCTGCTCCCTTTTCAGTAAAGTGTGTCTTTTTGTAAATCACAATATTATCATAATCACGATCAGTCTTCAGCTTTGACATTTAACCCACTATGTAAAAGGAAGAGAGAGAGAAAGAAAAACTAAATCTGTTAAATCATTCCAGTATCACGACGGCAGCCATCCTGGTTATCAACCCCCATGCTTCATATAAAAGCTCTACATAGTTAGGCAGATATGTTCACATTCATATATTCGAGGAAGAGGTTCCACATTTTGCTGAAGGTTCAGAGTGAATCAGACAGGTCATGAGGTCTAACAGGAAATGCTCCTTTATTATGCTGTTCCATCCAGTGACTGTAGCAGCTGGACAGGAAGTCAAATTAAACTAGCTTAACAAAAATGAGTTTCCCCCTGAATGGAAACGTAGCTAAACAGGTTTTTTGTGACCTACTTTTGTTAATGTTGACATGGCACCTGATAACAATGAGGTGTTTTTGATATAATACAGTTGCTGCATTATTAGGTACACTGAGCTTAAACTAATACAGTCTATGAATACAAGGAATTCTCCCTCATAATGTTCAGTTTAAATGTCAAAGTGTTGTATTAGAATACATTAGTTTAAGCCAAGTGTACCTAATAAACTGACAACTGAATGTGGGGTTTGGATAAGGAGAAGAAAAGTATCCCATGTGTCTCTAGTGGTGCGCAATAAGAGTAGTGACCCAGAAGATGGACAGATAAACAAAAAAACAAATAAAAGAATTCAAAACTTTATCTGACAACTGAAGAAGATAAATATCAAATGAGAATCAATCAGACAAGGCATATATATAACAATCAGAAGAAGAAGAAGAAGAATGCCTTTACTGTCATTGAACAGGGTATACAATGAAAATATAGAAATCATGAGGTTAGGGAGCATTGAAAGTGAGTGTTGTTGGTTTTCAAAGCTGTATTGCATCATTGAGTGTCCTTCTCCTATGTAAACATGACGTTATGTGCCAAATATAGCAAATCCAGGCCCTGAACACTGAGCTTTTGAGATTTCAGGCCCTGTAGTCACAAACACATGACACTTTTAAATTCCAATTCTTCAAAGCAATTATATTAGACCTAAGTATATGGTATGTATATCTATGTGAAATATATGCAAAAACCTTTTTGTTGAAATACTAATATCCAACAGGTGGGAGTAGTATAATTAAGTGCTCTACAATGTGGACTGACAAGCAAAGAGGAATCAGAGTTTCTAAGGAGGAGCTGCTCTGTAAGAATGCCTGTGGGTATTATGGAAACCCTGCATGGCAAGGCCTCTGCTCCAAGTGCTGGAGGGAGAGAGCCCGTCCAGCTGGAGCCCAGAGACAAGACACGAGGTAAAACAACCACAGACCTCGACATAATGGTGTCAGTGCAAAGACATACGTCTTGTCACAGCATGTTAAAAAGCAACACATGACTGGGTAAAAATACCAATTAAATATATCAACCAGAAAATCAAAATTCAAAAACTTTATTATGCTGTAATTTGAGTTATTACTTATATAACTGGATGTGTAATGGATACTATAAAAACATTGCTTATGTATATGAACAGATTCATCTGTCATTCTTTGATAATGCAACTGTCTTCATTTATTCCTTGTAGGCCAAGAAATGATGGCACTCCTCTCACCTTCTCCAAATTTGAGGAGAAGAAAAGCATCGAGAAAGGTCATCGGATTAACACGATGAGGAGACTCTTCTGGGGAAGCCCATCGCCTCCAAAACGCCAAGGTACTCATGACTCTGGAAATTTAATGTGAGAAAACATCAGGGAAAGCTGTTGTCTCCCTTCATTATCTAATGTACAGAGAGGCTCCGTGTGCACACTGTATATGTAGTTAGTGTAACATCTTCATTACTGTATGTTCCCAAAGCAAAACCAACCTGTAGGTAATGCTGAGAACAATTGAACCAAGATAACTGTGTTGATATCTCCCGTCTCCATTCTGAGGACCATATTTCAGTTTTAAAACATGTTAATTCATTTATTTATCTGGAGTCACATCCACTTTTCCTCCCTCCAGAGTCTTCTGAAAGCCAAACAAATGCGTTAAAAGCGTACCAGAGCCTCGAGCCTGGGGACTTCACAGGCTTCCTAAAAATACTACGGAGCCCTTCCTCCCAGCGCTTGCAGTCCCGATGCACAGCTTTTCTCAACACAGTGGAGGCTTACCATGTAATTATCTGTTTAAAAGATTAACATTACACTTCTTCTCTTTGAAATGTCAGAGCTTTTTTTGATCACAGCTTGTCATCGTCTCCACAGGATCTGCCGGTTCAGAAACAGTCGGACCTCGTGCAGGATTTCTACCAGTCATTTGCTGAATATTTTTGCAGTCAGTACAGTTCATGTTCACACTATTTTTGGGCAGTTAATTCTGAAAAGAATTTGAAAAGGAAACTCCTTGTTATTTATGCTTTCAGGTCTTCCTGAGGCTCAGGTCACTCAGATAATGGAGCACGTAGAGAAGCTAATAATGACACGGTTGCACAAATGGGTTTTCTGTCATGACAGCTGTGACGATGAACAGAAGGACCTGGCTCTCCAGAGGAGAATACGGTAACTCTTATATACAAGTCAGTTCTGTTGTAGCAAAAAATATAACATGTGATGACTGTTTGTCACCTAATATCTTTGCTCTGCAGCTCCTTGAACTGGGTTACGCCACAGATGCTGAGTGTTCCATTTCCTGATAAAAAGACTGCGGTCACAAGTGACCCCTTTCTGCCTGCTATAACAGGTGATTCACAGTGTCAGTGCTGGAGGAAATAGTTTAAGTTCATATTTGTTTTCTGTTGGAGAGTTAGATGAGAAGATTGGTGCTACTTTATGTCTGTTTATTAAATAATAAAGTCTGAGTAACTCACTGTAAAATGGTGCATTGCCATTGTTAGTATGTAGTGAGCTTTAGAGGAGCTGGTAGGCTGGTTTGACACAGCTAAGCTGTTAGCCCACACCCATGTCTTTATGGTTAGCTTTGAGAGAAAGTTTCACATATGCTGGAAACATTTTTAAATTGTCCAATATGCTTTAAAAAAAAATTTTTTTCAACAGCCATAATTGAAATGGATGCCAAACGAGCGCCACAGGACAAACTTGCCTGTGTGTCCAAATGCAGTCAGCATGTCTTCGAGGCGCTCTCTAACTCGAGCAGTGAACCCGCTAATGCAGACGACTTCCTGTCAGGCCTGATCTATGTGGTGTTGAAGGCCAACCCACCCCGGCTACACTCCAACATGCAATACGTGATTCGGTTTGGTCTCCCTCACAGTCTGATGGCAGGAGAGAGCGGCTACTATTTCACAAATCTGGTAAGTAGACGGCAAACTCACCCATCATACACCACAGAATTCTGTGAATCATGGGCTACAATCCATAAAACTGAAATCATCTCAGTTCAGACAAGTGTTTAAACTTGAGATGTAATCTCTGTCCATAGTATCATATCTGATAACGTTTATCACATGACCATTCACCTACAGATTGTGTACCTTGCAGTAGTTGCCTTAGCTTGGCTCAGACTACTGGAATTTCCGGCTGATTTAACCGTCACACAGAATGTTTGATAATTATCGGTACCTCCCTGATAATTATCAAATATGTTTGATAATAATCAGATGAGAGAGATGAGTCAAGTGTGAATGAATGGAATTGAATGTAGTTGACTGAGTCATCATTTCCAGACTAGAATTTTCAAACCAAAATGGTGCCAACAGTGTTTCTGTAAACATTTTCAACAGTGAGGTATTTAAAACAAAAATGAATTAATGTGGATGTGGATCTAGTTGGTTGATCACACTGTCTTTGTTTCAGTCTTGTGCTGTGGCCTTCATTGAGAAGCTGGATGGACCAGCACTAAACCTCAGTCCAGAGGAGTTTGAGAGCTACATGCTGAATCAGCGTGCTCCTTCTGGAGGAATCAAGAGGCAGCAGACTACCAGTGACACAAAACACCTCCTGGAGGAGCTACAAGGCAGACAGGAGAAGCTGGACCAGGGGATGGATTCTCTCAATGTGCAGCTTCAGAAGTGGGTTCAAGCAGTTCATTCACAACTGGATGAGGCAACAGCACAGTTTGCTCTGGTACAGAAGGAGATCACGGCTCAGGCTGCGTTCTCTAACGGTGTCTCATCCACATCTCATGATGCGCTGCCTCAGGGGGATGACAAAGACCAGTCGGTGCTGGTGCTTGCTGATCAACATGCAGGTCCAAAAGATACCGACTGTTAGCAATAATAACAAAAACACCTAACCTGACACTTGACTCTTTTTTTAATCATCAGCACTCACCTATTCTGTAGGAAATGAAACAAACATTCACGTTACGATGCCCTGTTCGCACAGGTTTCGACTGTAGAGAGCTGAGATTTCTAAGACAGAGGAAGGAAAACTTTTTGACGGAAACTTTTTGCAATATGTATTACAGGGCACACACAAGTTTTCAAATGACTTTGTTAAAAAATGATTTATATTTGATTACTGTTTGATGATGAAGGCCATTAAAACACATTCCAGTTTGTAGCCAGCACTCAGGGTACAGCACTTAGGGATGTCACCTAAAACCTTAAAGGTTCTTATTTAATATTCACCATGTGCCTATATATAAAGAAAACTGCTGTGAAGTTGAAAACAAGAAAATGCTAGATGATAGTTGTTGACCACTACAAGTCAGGGGAGGTATTTTACTAAACAATGTTTTTCATAGCTGTGTAACTTGTCAATATGATGCAGAGATGAAAAATGTGATGCAAATAGATGTGAAACACGTCCTACTAGATTTTTATTGGTGTTCAGGTGGTTATGTGTTGTTAACAACTGTTGAAAGGTGTCTGAAGAAATGTATGTTATAATTGAAGATTACATTCAATAATAAAATGAAGGTGACTTGAAAGATGATGACTTTATGTGTGGGAGGGGGATTTTGGGGATTCACTCATTTGTAAAGATGATTCAAATAGTAAAAAGTTGGTAAAGGGAACTGTTAAATGCTCATTGCTTATGACTGATGAGCATGTGTTCTGACAAGTTATGAAGCCAATCCTGGTCCAATTTATGTGTGTGAAGTGTGGTGAAGAAGCTTGAAGCCTGGTTTGTGGGTTTTTCAGTGAAGGTGGAGGTGTACATGTAAATAAAGATACTAGGTATTTGAAACTTTTTTTAAAATTTAAAACCAAATATTAGATACATGATTAACGACTAATCGTTGTATTTTTAATATATCTTTGAATATCTCTTTAAGCAGCAATATCTGAAGTCAGACACTGCACAAGTACTGAATACTCTGAAAACACATTCAACAAATAAGAGCAACTAAGTAAAATAATAACTTTAACACAACAGTCAGGATTATGATGTTTTTCTTTTGCTTAACAAAAATATGTTGCAATTTAAATAAATTGTGCACGTAAGGAAAGAAATGTTAGATTTCATTTTCTTTGTTTCTGAATAGACCAGCTGGGGGCAGTAAAGTATTAACACTGCTGTTAAAAAGAAGAAGAAGAAGAAGGTAGCTCTCGTCACGGAAGCTGCGTCACTACAAGTTGCGCAGCCATGAAGATGACAGTGGAAGACACTTCTGGAGACTCTGAAACAACAATGGATGACGTGAAAACCCTCATTAAGAAGAAAGACGAAATTGAGGAGCAGATCAAAGCGTATTATGACGTGTTAGAAGACGTAAGTCCGCTTCTCTGACTCAACGTAGCACAAAGCTAACCCGAGGCTAGCCGAGGCTGTGTTAGCTAAACCCTGTGCTGTGGTTCTTCTCTTCACTTTTCACAGCAGGGTGTCGGAGTTGAAGGACCCCTGATTGACGAGGAGGGTTTCCCCCGCGCAGATGTCAATGTTTACCAGATCAGAACAGCGAGACACAGCATCTCATGTAAGCTGCTGCTTGTTTGTTGTTTCCAGTGTTTTCTGTGGCTGCAGGGGACAACTGGGTTTACATGAAGCAGCACAACCCACATGCTAACACAATCATGACACAACGATACTATGAAAGTGAGACGATCATTGAGGTGATGGAGGCGTGGTTACCTGGTAACATGGCTTCAGTTGTCATCGCACATATTATCACCATGGACTGTAAACAAAGACAGACATGTCAGCTGCCCATGACTTTTTCTTGTCTTATTTTGTTTTGACCAACCAAAACCCAAAGATTTTCAGCAATAATAAAGATGTAGAAAAGTACATTAGTGAACACATTAGAAGCTTGACACGAGGCAGGTTCATCATTTTTACTTGATTGATGACTCTGATTATTTTTTATCTTTTGTTGCGTGATGAATTCCTTGATTATTGTAGCTCTGTATTATTTAATTTCTCCATTTATAAATAAACTTGATAACATGATTTCTTTTTGAGCTGCTGTCATATTAGAGGTAATGCCTTTGCTTCCAGGCCTACAGAATGATCACAAGGCCATCATGGCAGAGATCGAAGAAGCCCTGCACAAGCTGCATGCTCGAGAGAAAGCCAAGCGGGAACAGGACGAGGTGGAGGCCCAGGGGGAGGCAATGGATCAGCAGGTCACGCTGCCTCCTCCGTTCGCACGTGTGGATGCTGTAACTCAAGGCTCACCTGCCTGTGGAGCTGTGAGTAATGTGACATGCACTCGTCTGTAGATAAACCATGAAAGGTTTAAAAAGTTAGGACTTAAAAAGTAACTGATTTGTTCCTGTTACTGAACTAATTGTTTCTTTCCAAAGGGGCTCAGAGTTGGTGATGAAGTCATCGAGTTTGGTTCAGTGAACACAGGGAACTTTCAGAACCTCCGGAATATTGCTGCTGTGGTACAACACAGTGAAGGGGTAAGCTGCAGAAGCCACTGATTTATTATTGGATTTCTATGATGTACATTCATAAACCAGAATTTCTCCTAAACTGACTTATGTAATTCCTGAAATTTGACATTTTTGTGTGTCAGAATTATCACTTCACTTTTAACTAAAGTGTAAACTGCATTGTAATTTCCATCTACAGAAACCATTACGTGTCTCAGTCATCCGGGATGACCATAAAGTTCAGATGAGCCTGACTCCACAGCGATGGTCTGGCCGAGGTCTGCTGGGGTGAGTGTTGCAAACATTATCAGTCATGTTCTTGGAAAGGCACAGATGAAGAGTCTCGTAGAACAGCTGGGTTTGAGCACACATGATCGAAGACATGCGCTTCACATCAGTCACAAGCTTTTTCTTGTTTTCTTTTTTTTATAGATGCAACATTGTTCCAATCCATCGGTGATCACCGTGACACTTGTGACACTCTTCCACCACCTACGTTACCACTGGATGGTTTCAAATGTTATTTGTAAATACCACAGAAATTTCCATCTGCTTCAGTTTTCATCTTAATTATATCTTCAAACTATTGGCTTTACACAAGGGCAACTTTCAGAAAGGGATATTTCAAAGTGTTTCTGTGCTTCTGAGAATCAGAGTCCTGAATAAACATATCTGAAAACACATTTTAAGTTCTCCTATTGTCCTCAGTGAAGGCTTATTTTCAACTCTTAGTAAAGATATGACACGCCTGATGTTATCCAAGAACAAATCAGAGAATCTTGGTAAGATTAATTATTTCCATATACCTTCACCTTCACTTCCACCTCCACAGATTACAATTGATCTCAAAAGAGCCAAATAATATGAGCAGCTATTTAAACTGACTGCATGATAATGGTAAAAAGAACTGAGACAAAGATGTAAGAATACAATTGTTTTATTTAAAAATAATTCACATCACAAAAATGCCCAATGTCACTTTTTTCCAAAGCATTAACTCAGTAAACAGTTTGGCCATTTGAGTGCTGTCATTATAAATAATCACATAAAGCAGAACAAATGATTTTGACTCATATTTGTGATTGCAAGTTGTATGTCTTAAATATTCATAATGTCGAGAGTAACATGTAAACAAAGTTTGTGTACTAACAGTCAATGGGGGTCAAGTTAACATGTTCTATATGACTGTGCTGCCTCAAAGATATTTCTAGGGCCTCATTGAAGCTTGTAACTAATCTATCCCAAACAGAACAATTTGAATATCAAAACAGAAATCAGTGAATCAGTGAAATCCCAAAAATCATGACAGCTGCTTGAGTTTCTTCTTTTTGGGCTTGATCATCTGTGGAAGTTGAATTTTAAAGGCAGTCCTACAAGAAAATGATTTTAAATCATATTAGTGCACACAAAAATAAAATCACATTGCATGATTCCCAGAGTAGACCAATTCTATCCAGAGGAAATGTTTTGTATTAAAGCTATTAATTATTAAAACTTACTCGCAGGTTGTACAGATGGGGCTGAAGTTGCAGAATACTTAAAGAAGACAAGAGAAAGCGTCACCACAAAACAAATGCTAAGTTCAGCTTTTAGATGAAGTATAAAGTTTGTGGTCACACATTTGTTTGTCTTGGATTAAACTTACTTGACAGACAAACTGAGCACACATAACCAATTTCGATGAGATTTCGATGACAGAAACATGCAGCTCTGTAGTCCACGTGAGCACGTGGCGGTAGGACCAGCTGGGAACGCTGCTCCGAGTCAGGGAGGAACACCCACTAAGAAAACACCGTCAACAACACAAAAAGGTTTTGTTTTCGCATTTAAAAAAGACAAACTGTAATCTAAGACTTGTATAAAAACAGAATTGTGAACTCACTAAAAGATACTGAGCCATGGCAACTTTCTGTGGTATCCTGAGGTACAATCCTCCTGTTATATCACAAGCCTGAAAAATAAACGGCTGAAGGTAAAAAAAAAAAAAAAGGACTGTACTTTGTACAGATTAGAACAGATAAATACGGTCAGAAGGACATGGTGTCAGATCTGTCCTCAGTATCAGCTGAGAACTCCAGGTATCATCACTTAAAGGTCGGAATGGTGCATCTTTTACTTTGCTATTCCCTGGTCCTGCTGTAAAAATGTACCTGCTGAAGGAGACCTGAGTCTGAGTCCAGTACACAAGCATCGATCAAGATGTTCTGTGTGAGAATACAAAAACAAAGCCACTTATGAATTAATGAAACATGTAAACATATGAAGTAACAAGAGGCAAGATCTACATTTTACCTGCTTTTGTGCAGCAAAAATCACATTCATGAAGTTCATGTACTGGAGGGCACAGTCCTCAGCTGCTTTTATCACCTGTAAAGTAAAATGAGCAGAGAAGCTGTGTCAGTCAGGTGAATAAAAGACTAATGTTTCATTAAACTAGTTGAGGCTTACCAGTATTCTTGATTTGATATCCTGCCCAACTAAACACAAAAAAATTTCAGAGTGTTAAGTGAAAAATATCTAACGAAGAGCACTGTTAAAATGATATTTAAAAAGAATGATTACCTTCCAGCTCCTTGGACACCCTGTGAATATCTGAATATTAAAAAGGTTTAAGGAAAAGCTGGCAAACAGCTTTAAGTCACTTAACATACAGAAGAAATCCAGCTGTAATTTCCAACTTGACAAGCAAAGTGATGTTCAATCAAGAAACAATCAGCAGTTTAAAAAAACAACTCCAACACATACAGTACGAGCACATTTCAAATACAACCAGCACCTTCTCAGCAACAATAAATAATAAACTTGACTGGAAAAGAAATAAACCATTGATACCATTGTATCACTGTAATATTCCTACTAACATAAACATGAATGCTATCGTGTAAAGCTGTAGTCAACAGTATCTATTTCCATGTTGAGACAACCTTCACCCTACAGATGGAAACTTTAGTCCGTGTGAAACTGAAGAGGTTTCAATGAAAGGATACAGCAGAGAGCTTTGGCAAGAGATCCAGCCAACAGAGTGTCTGTTGAATTCCCCCGCACATCAGCTGCAATCACACAAAGCGCCTCATGAGCTTTCACGTATCGGCAGCAGCTCACAGTCAGTAAACAGCTCTCAATAAAGCCAATAGTACATTATATTTGCAGCAAAAACATTAAGTTATAATACATATTTTGGTTTGTCAACAGTTTGATTACGACCTTACTTTTTGACATAACATTCCTGATCTCTTCAGCAATGAGGTTGTTGGCAACTGAAAGCAGTTCATATTTTCCATCCCCGCTGGAGGGTGCATCTTCCCCACAGCTGTCTCCGCCTCTCCAGCGCTTACTGGGATACAGGAAGTGACTGAAATAAAGCAAATGAGGCAGTTGAGTGTGTGAGCAGCGACAGGAGCAAAACATTACATTTAGAATTTATAGAGTTAGGTAGCATGCTCCCGGGGTTCCACACTTAGGTTCCTTACAAGACGAATCTGAGAGGCCGTGAGATGATTAATGGGAGAAGAGGGTAGATTAAACAAAAACCAAAACTCTGCAAGTTCTGCCCATCTGCGTTTGTTTGTTTGTTACCATAATTAAGCAAAAATGATTAAAAGGATTAACATTAAACTTAGAGGAAGGATTCGGTATGGGTCACAGAAGAACCCTTTAAATCTTGGTCAGGGAGCAGATCCTGCATTTTCCTCTTTCTATAATATAATGAGATGCGACACATTAAACATTTTGGATCATGGATCTTGATGAAAAACATTTAGTGAACTGATACTTATGAGTTTGTGCAATTTGGTGCAGATCCAAATAGTAATTTGAATCCAGAGAATTTAAAAGTGGTTAAGTGAGGGCATTGCTGCAGGTGTGTACTCTACTCGACTATAATAAAATCTAACACGGAAATACTCAAGTACACAGTACAAGTACCTTCAGGTTGTGCTGAAGTACCACTACTTCTCCACCACTGTATAAGTTACCTGTCTTGACAGTGGCTCGCGATGACAGCCAGCTTGTTCGTCCTGGTCATGGCCATGTGTGAGTTCCCCATCACCATGACTGCGTCCAAACACTTGGACAAGGTGAACTGCGCAGAGACAAGGACCGACGGTGTTGTTCAGCATTTTAACAACACAACACACACACATACACTTTGTCTGTGATTTACACTAGCACACAAGCTAACAGCTAACGGGTTTACCTGCGGCTCTCGTTGAGCTTGCTGGCCCCACCATATCGGATTCACGTCCACGACGATGACCAGCAGACTGACTTCATCCTCTGCGGACACATGTGCATCTTAGCCGAGAAGCTCACGGGCACTTTTAAATGTGAAACACAAATCACACAACTTTACCTGAAGCCATCACAACAGGGTGTTAGTCTGGAGCCGAGGGAGAAATAAAAACAACAGAAGACCGTCGTTGTTCTGGAGGTTTATCTCGTGTTGGCCTCCATCTTTGATTTGAAGATTTACACGTTTAAACCTTGATATTCCGACAATGAAAGCACAACTTCAATAGTTAACTCTGTTTAGCTGCAAAATATTTCCCACAACTGTAGAAACTACCTAGTATACTTCCGCTATTTTCTTCTTCTGCTTCTTCTTCTTTTGTAGCGGGTGACACAAGGTATTTGCGCATTACCGCCACCAGCTGGTATGGAGTGTGGAGCAGGACCACTAACTATACATCGTGTAAATAAAAAAAGAGGAGGGGGATAATAAATAAAGACAATTTAAATATAAATGTGTCATTATCTCCATCAACCTAGTTCTCCTGACATATTGAAACAAATACAGTAAACACTTGTCTCAAGAACTGCTTCGTAAAACATCACCAAAATCTGTATGTATCATATTTTGAAAAGAACTGAGCCCCTGCCTGCACCGACTGTACATCCACACTCGTGTAATACAAGTATGATAAAATGAACATGTATTGTGCCTCATACAAGTAGACACAGTGACTGAAACATCTATGTGGTTGTGCAGGGCCTTTATAAGTAAACCTTTTATTTTTTCAACCTATATAATTCTAAATACACATTATAAAAATGCTTAACTGTAATATACATATATGTACATATATTTGTCCTCAATACAATAATTGTTAAAATACTGATCATTATTAACCAGTTCCTAAAGCAGGGTCTTCAAGTTGTTTGTTCTGTCAATAGCTACAAACCCAAAGGAATTCAACTAACAATGACATGTGAGAGTGAAGAGCAGGAAATCATAATGTTAACCAGCTACAAACAAGCACATCAATGCTCAACAACACACAAGTTAATATGAAAGACATTAATCAAGATAAGTACTAACAGAGAACTTTAATATAAAACGATTATTGGGATTTATGACAAAATCTGATCAGGACATCAACCATATAAGAAAAACTTGTGGTGACATAAACAAATAATTTCTATCAAAAATAAACAACAGATTTCAAAATTATTGAATCAATGTAATCCCAATATTCCATTTAAATCATGAATGCCAGACTTTTCTAAATGAAACATTACAGATTTGATCACTGTCTGCAGTGTATGGAGGGCTGCAGCTCAAGAGGTGGGTCGACCACTACCCAGAGTGTGATTGGTTCGATCCTGGGCTCCTCCAGTCTGCCTTTCTTAAGCGAGATAATGAACCCCTGTGTCCACATTGAAATAAAACACATCCTCTTCTTGAAGCTTTTTTGATGTTTCAGAGTGAAACAAATCTTCCCAGATTAAAACAGGTATTTTTGGTTGTATAATCAAATTTCAGTATCTGACTAGTTCTTGGGCTTGGGTTTTGGCTTGGCCTTTAATAAGACAGTCCTGTATCTCTCAGTCTGGTAGATGTCTGACTCAATGGCCTCGATGGAGTCATCAAGTGTTACGTATACATCCCCGTTGACTTCTGTGACCTTGTGAATCCTCTGTTTGACACCCTTGGATCGCCAACATGTTCTCAGGGGTTTGACTGTAGGATCGTCCACAGCCTGGTACAGCCCTTCCCCTTCTGCCAGTGTGATCTTGTACTTGTGCCACGGACACACAATGCACAGTCGCCCATTAAACTCCTTATGGTGGCACAGAAACATGGTGATAGTGAAAGATAATATTTAGTAGCATTCCAATATTCAGATTAGTAGGAAACTCACCTCAATGTCTCCATGCTGCAACGCACCACCTGAATCTGACATTAGAAAAACAAGTGTCATCGTGATTAGTCATCAATCAATCAACCTTTATTTATAAAGAAACTTTCAAACAAATCAAATGCAATTCAAAGTACTTTACAGGCGCATGTATTAATATATTAAAAAGGAATTAAACATTAACATTGAGAGACTAATGCATACCAAACCAATCAATAAGAACAAACAATGAAAGGAAATTAGGATAATGACGTGTATAAAAGTACAAGCAGTGAAACAACAATAACAATTACAAAGTGCAATGTAAAATAAATTATAATAGTAAATAGTGAAAGTTAAATACATTAAAATAAAGTAGAATGTAGATGAGATGAGACAGACTAATTAGGCATCAAAATTTAAAAGTCACACTTGCGGAAGTATGAGGATTGTTATGTCAACACAAACTCAGAGCTTACGGTAGCAGCGCATGTCCAGAGCATGAAGTTGCCCCTGGTGGAACAGGACCAGTACATCTCTGCATCCATTCACAAGCTTGGTCACCCGCCCGGCCTTGACGATGTCCTCTTTCTTTCCAATGAAGTGAGAGGCGGAGGGAGGTGATGATGATGATGATGAGGAGGAGGAGGAGGAGGAGGAGGAGGAGGAGGAGGAGGAGGAGGATGAGCAGGACAATGCCGACAAAGGGGGGGGCGAGGAATTCCAAGAAGTCTCCTCCTTAGAGGACATGGTGGTGAGTTCTTACAGCTGGTTTCCTGTTAATGAATAACATTATAGTTTACATGTCATTTATGATTAATTGCAGAATAGGCAGATTGTAGTGATTACTGATGTTATGCAGAGCTGTTGTTGTAGAAGGCTGCAACAGAATTTTAAAAAGCACGCGTTTGAAACTTTTCACCCACATATTTCCGGCACAAACACAACTTTGATTATTCATTAGCAATAGTTTCTGTCAGTTTGAAGAAAAACAAATGCTGTGTGTTACATCTAAAGTTGTCCCCAGTGAAATACAGAACCGATGAAAAGATTCCTCCTCCATAACGTACCATATGCTATTTTCTTTAATTGAAAAAATGACAAGTATACACAAGGTATGCATGTATTTGCAGTATCAATGTAAAGTATATGATATATAGTTTAATTATGGAATGTAAATGGGTAAAATGTATTTATTGTGGATACTAGCTCTGACAAAATAATCACATTGATAATACTGTAGCATGTTGGGGGGAGAAGGGCAAGGACTCCCAGCATGCCTTGAGGTAAAGCTGAGAATTGTATGTTGTGTGACATGGATGTTCTTAGCATGTTGTTGTTCTATTTGTTCTGTATGAGAGTTATCACCTTCATTTAGTTGTTGCTGTAGGGAAGGGTGTAATTTGCCACCATGGGTGAAAGAGGGTACTATAAACCAAAGAAGACATTTCCATGTGTCAAATAAAGTGAAACAGTAATAACTGCATGGATTCAATAAGAATAAACACGGTGTAATTTGAATTCATGGAGAATTGAAGTGGTGAATGAAAACACCATCAACATATCACGTTGGATGAAGTCTCACTACATCTGTCACAATAACTCACTGTTGTTCTTCTAACATAACTCAGGAGATAAATGCTAAGCTACATCATAGCATAACATTAGCACTAGCTCAGCTTCTTGCTCAGTCACCACCACAGGCTTGATGTTGTTGACGTAACTTTGTGAATCGTTGTTTCTACAGACCTCGTCTCTTTGTGTCTCCGTGTTGTCCTCTGTAGGAAACCATCCTGCGGGGTTCTTCTCTTTTGCTTCTTCCCAAACTGACACTGAAGAACCAGGACATCCAGAGACGGAAACAGAGACCGCTCTCCTTCAGAGTAAAAGCTACTCGTTGCAACTGCTCCTGGTATATTCGTCACTCTTATTTTGTAAATAGCAAAACCGGAAGTGTGTATAATGTAAAATAAAGACTTGGACTTGATCAGACAAGGAGACAAGCCTAGTAGATAGTTGGCAGCATTAAACAATATATGATATTATAGTCTATATTTTTATGCTGTATTTTATAATTTATTTCATTTTTATACTAATATGGAATACAGGTCTGATCTTGTTAAGCCCTTTAAGACAAATTGAGATTTGTGAATGTGGGCTATGCAAAAAAAAGATTGATTTATTGAACTTATAGGACTTTTGTTGACATTTTCCAGGGAATAATTCATGGATATAAAATTCAGGCCTGTTTGAGGGACTGATAGCTGGGTGTGTGAAATCTGGTGGAGCTTGATTGATGTCAAGGGGACTGTTGGAAGGTACACGCTCTACTGAGTGCTATTCTAATTAATGCTAAAATGTTAATTATATATGCTTTTGGTATCATCAGTGTACACATAGTCTCCTCATGCATATCAGCGGTAATATGATCACACGGGGGAGCTGCTGTTAAACTCACTGTGCTGCAGGAGACAAATGTCTAATAGGGTTAGTGTGAGGGGGCTTTGTGTCTGTGGGCATTAAACCCTCTGAGGGATTATCTCTGTCTTCCTGCTGAACTGGATGTTAACTGACTGTTCGTCTCTTTACATCTAAAACGTCAGATGAGCTGCAGCAGGAGTTGTGTTTATTCACGTGATCTCTTCACATGTGGGAAAACACAACTCCAGAACCGTTGCCGTCGCCATGGAGACCAACCGTGTACGGAAACGGTGATACCACTCAAGCTAACAGCTCTGTGAAAAATTAATGCTTCTTGTTTCTTCACTTTGCTCATTCAGATAAAAAACACTGTCCTGTGTTGTTGCTTTTAAACAAGTCTGGAGTGAATCTGGTAAGCTTTCCTTTTTTAAAAATCTTTTACAAACATTTTAGCCAGTTCAAACTATAGCTGTACTTACATTCAGGCAGTTTCCTTGTTCCTTTCTTTCTTTAGTTTTGTGGGTTATTTGCTCTAGTAACACTATTGGGCAGGTTTCAACAACATACTTCCCCTTTACTTTATGCGCTGCAGCCATATTTTAACCTTTTGTAATTCAGTTTGCAGAATTGACACAGACAGTGTATGAGGGAATTACACAATACATGCCCTTGCTCTGTGGGCCGATTGTTTTTGGAAGCACTGGAACAAAAGTCTGTATGTGTTTGAATTCCAATGTGCTTATGAAGTGCAAAGATTTTACTTTATATTATTCTGCTGTATTTTGTGATCTATTTGATATTTTATACTGATATGGACTTATGTGTCTGAAATAATGTCTGACTAACTATCGAACTAAAATAAATAAGCACAGTTTAAAACTATTATCAAGCGAAATAAAAGAAGTAACGTAATTGAAAGGGGCAAAATAAATAAAAAGCATATAATCTGTATTAAAAAATATATTTATATACATTAAATTATATAAAGTGGATCTCACTCAAGTTTCATGTGTCAGGACTATTCCAGCTGCCAGCCAATCTACTGAAGAAGCCAGTGAAGCAACAGTTGCCTGCCCGTGTCTGCTATATTTATCATATTTGCTAGGTTACAGAAATGTGTGACATGACTGTACTGTGCTGCCCCGGCTCTACCCTTACCGTGTCAAATTTCAGCATCATGCCAGTGTCCCGTGCCCCCAATGCTGCAGTGTGGTAGTAATGACACAGTGACCCACCATTGGCCATCAGTCTCTGACAGAAATCACTGAGGGAGGGAAACAGCAAGGACACATGGTCTTGTTAAAAGTGGTGTGGCTGCTGTAGGGAGCTCGTGTAGTGTGTTTGTTTCGGATTGTATTTTATTTTATTTTATTCATTTTTAGCCTGCTGCATAGAATCACTTAAGTAGCACAGTCAGTCTTTGCATGCTTTTCTTTTTGTGACTGACCAATGGAGAGACCAAACCGACATGTGTGCCACTCCCGGGATAGGTGGAGTAAAGAAAAAGGAAAACAGAGAGAAAAGGAAGGGAAAGATATGACACTTTGCCTGAATGAGTGTCTGAGAGCAGTTGGGCTGCAGCATCACTATGCCAGGTAAGAATACTCACCCACAGAATATCCAAAATTACACTTGTGATGTCTTCCTCTCCTTTGACTCTCCCCCTCTGTCTGCTGTCAGGTTTACCTCCATGGGGGTTTGCCTTGCAGCCCACCTTTCAGCACTGACCATGGAGGACTATCCCCTCCTAGGAATTCGCACTATGGAGGAGAGGACTCGACTCTTCCACCTTGTCCAAATGATCAAAACTCTGGACCTGGAGAGCCTTGAATATGAAGATGGTTATGATGATTATGGTGCTGATGGTGGGGATGAAGGCTCTGCTGTAGTGGATAGTAGTTTTACTTATGATGGATATGGAGGTCCCGTTCGCAGACGGCTTAATTTTGGTTCTGAAACAACTGATCAACATCGGAAGAAACTTTCTTATCCCAAAGGTTCTGTTCATGTCTGTACAAGTCATATGGGAAATGACGTACCAGTCCAGTGCAGAGGGTCAGCCACAACTCTGCAGCTTGAACTCAACAGTGGGAGAGCTGTGAAATGTGGCTGCAAAGAGAACGACAACCACAGGACAGATGCACATTGTCATCCATCAAATCAACACACAAGAAGAGACAGCACAGGAGGAATTGCAGTGCAGAACTCTCCCACCAGATCATCACCAAAGTGTGGCTCCTTCCAAAAACAAAAACACAGGCCTGAACCAGTGAAGATGTTTAACAGCCAACCAGTTGGGCACAAAGAGAGGAAAAGAATCTTGAAGAAGGAAAAACTTCCCACAGAAATACAGAGTAATGGAGCTTCAGGATCCATGGCTAAGAAAACACCCATTTATGAATCAAAGAGAACCACTGGTTACAACTACGGACTACCTCTGAGTTCCCCTCCTGCTCCAAACAAAAAGTGAGTGGTAGTGGTTCATACTGTCCTCACTGCTTGCTCTTAAATTAATCTGTCTCAGTGGAGACATGTACAGGTTAAATACATTTCCTGATCATGAAACACATTCAGAAAATAATATGAAGTATAGCAATACAACACATGTTTTGAGGAGAGGTTTCCTGTGCATGTTCAACGTTTTCATGATTTACATACTGTATGTGATTGTGTCTCATTAGGACATTTGCACAAAGTTTGCATCAGCGCTTTGTTTATTTTAAACACGATCATCCAAATATTGACTGTGATTGGTGTGTGTGTGTGTGTGTGTACCAGACATGAAGGGGAGCAGCGGATTAGCGTGTGTGTGAGGAAGAGACCTCTGACACGTGCACAGAGCAGGAGAGGAGAAGCAGACGTCGTGACAACCTCAGATGGAGAGTGTGTTATTGTTCATGAAAGCAAAGAAGCGGTGGATCTCACACAATACATACTACAGGTAGATGTGCAGACAGGATACAATGATAAATCAATATTGTTTTGATCATATATTTATATGACGTTCAGTTTCATGAAATACTGGAACTGTAAGAGGGGATTATTCCGATTTTAGAAGGCTACTTTGCTCTGTTGTCCCTGTAGCACAGGTTCTACTTCGACCAGGTTTTTGGAGAGGAGAGCTCCAACGAGGAGGTGTATCAAAGAACAGCATATCCTCTGGTGCAGCACATGCTCAATGGGTAGGTCAGCTCTAATGTAGTGATACATACTGAGGTGTATATGTTGTCACCCTCCATTCCTTTCCATCCAAATGTCCTGAAGCCAGTTTTGGATTTTCTTTCTCTGTGTCTCTGAGAATCTGTGCCTCCTAACCACATATATTTCTACTTTGTGTGTCCACAGAGGCAAGGCCACTTGTTTTGCATATGGCCAGACAGGTGCAGGGAAGACTCACACCATGTTAGGCTCATCCGCCGGGGGACCAGGGTTATACGCACTTGCAGTCAGGGACATTTTTGCACACCTGTCCACCTCGCGCATGCTCTCTCCCCTGCTGGTGTATGTCAGTTTCTTTGAGATTTACTGTGGTCAGCTGTATGACCTGTTGGACCACAGGAAAAGGTTTGTGTTTGTGTGTAAACTGATGAATAATACATTTTGCAGGCAGTTGTGTTATAGCCACAAGTTTCAATATACTTAATACTGAATTTTGCAAAATGTATATGATTTTAAAAATTTCTTGTGTCCTCAAGTCTTCTCTTAAGGATCATTTAGTTTTAGCAGCATCATCATCATCATTAAAGGGCACCAGGATGTTCTCTTCTTAATATTTATATTTATATATATATATTTTATTCTTTCACCCTCGGTTCATCTGTTTCTAGGTTATTTGCCAGGGAGGATGGACAGAAGGTGGTTCACATTGCAGGGTTGCGTGACGTCAGGGTGGACTCAGTCAGCTCCCTGCTGCAGGTTTGTCTCTGTCTTTAAAATGTCCTCATATCCCAGCTGCACTATCCAGACCTGGTGCTCTGATCAGCCCTCCATCCATCAGAACATTTTAATGCAAATGGTCTGAATCCAAAATCAGAGATCTACCAATTAATAAAGACAAGTAAAATGTCATGGTTGACTTTCTTGCTTGCTGTGACAGAGGCTCAGGAAATATTTGTTCTTCTAGGCTTTATGGCATTCTAATAGATTTTTGACTTTGACTTTGTAACATGATCAAAAGATTGCTTGCAATATCTTATTTCTTTAAATAACTTTAAATACTCAATAGTACCTTACGTGCTATTCAGTGGAGTAAATCTACCACATCAGGTTGGCTGATCATGTGTTTGATATAGTGACCATTGCAATTTCTTTAAACATCTCAATCTCCCCCCTCTTCCTCCTCCTGTTTTCCTTAAAAAGGTGATTTCACAGGGTACGGAGGAGCGCACACAGGGGATGAGTGGAGTAAATCCACTTTCTTCTCGATCTCACGCTTTGCTTCAAATTCAGCTCAGATGTCCAAACCAGCAGATAAGAGGCAGGTTAGTGTCAATATCCCATGAGTTCTACCATACTGTTGGCTTAATATCATGTAGCCTCTTTATAATTGCTTTCCTTTTCTCTATAAACACAAAAATCTGTGTTTGCCTGTAGGATGTGGTTTGTGGACCTGGCTGGAAGTGAGAGGGCATCTGATACCAAAGACCCAGACAAACAGAGTCGTATGGAGGGAGCTGAGATCAACCAGAGTCTGTTAGTTGTAAGCTACACAAACACACATGTTGACATACTCAAGAGATCTCACATAAGCCACATTCAGAAATGCTCTGGACATTTTTCTGAAAGATTGAGGTGGGGCTGTTTGTGAGAATGCAAACAGTTGTATTAGTTAAATTCACAGCCAGCGAGAGGGTGTGTTCATGACTTTTCAAACACAAAACTGGAAGAAATACAGTTAAAATTAGATATTTGTGCTCTTCCTGTTTAATGTCAGACACCTATGAAAATGTGAACTTCAAAAGACAACATGATTTGAGTGTTTTTGGTGAGAACAGCTTATGCCTGTGTCAACATGCTGTAAACAAAAACTTTTGATTTCCGGAATTTATATATTATTTCCTGCCTTCTGCACGAAAACCCAGGCGCCTCATACCTCACCTGAATGTTTCGGAAATGTTCCTGTTAGTTTAAACATGTTCTTTATGTGTGAAAATTTCATGTCTGAAGATATTGCAAATGTTTTGTAGGACTATTTTTTCTTTTTTTCTCAGCTTAAAGAATGTATCCGCTCCCTTGATCAAGAGCAATCACATACACCTTTCAGACAAAGCAAACTTACTCAGGTATTTATTTTTTATATTTCTTTATAGTATTAATGATCGTGTGCTAAATAAATATACTCTTACTACTTTGTTCTCATTCTAGGTTTTGAAAGACTCATTTGTTGGTGATTCAATGACGTGCATGATTGCCAACATTTCACCTGGTCACTTAGCGACCGAACACACACTTAATACACTGAGATACGCTGATCGGTAAGTGTTGTGTGTGTGTGTGTTCTTATTCATCCTTTTTTAATTACATGGTGGTTTTAAATACAATGTTTATGTCTCCATGGTTGTTTCCAGGGCTATAGTGGTGATGAACAGTGACTAGTGAACAGTAAGGTTACTTGAGATGTTATATCTACTTCATTTTTCATAGAGTGAAGGAGTTGAGGGGACAAAGAGGACTAAGAGGAGGAAGAAGGGGCAAGACGATGCCCTCCCCTAAACATAACCTGTCCAACAGCAGCAGTGGTAGCAGTGTTGGCCCTCGAGGGAAAAGTCCCCCTAAAAAGCAGAAGTTAGGGAGACAACCAGAGGCTTTTGCTCCCACTTCACCAAACACCAGGTCGTCCACAGGGGACACAAATCTCTGCTCCACACCCAAGAACAGCAGATGGAGGGCGGAAACAAGTGCTATGGGCAGAGAAGGGATTGGACTTGAACATGTGACACCAATTAGAGGCTGGCTGGGACTGGGTGATACGAGGCATAAGCATGAAGCAAGTGAAAGCAATGCAGTGTGTTTAGGAATTAACAGACACTCTGGAGGGGACCATAACGTCAGGGCAGGGACGGTGTTGGTACCGCCCTCAGATAAGCACCGTCTTTTGACGGAGGTGCGAAACCCTTTAACTCAAAGGGAATCTGGAAAAAGAGAAGAAGAGATCCAGCAGAGCTCTGTGGAAGGTGCGAGAGAAGAGGAAGGAGGATGGTTACAACAGCGGAGACAGGTGGAGCGCTGTAGAGACCCACGTAGTGAAGTAGAAAAGCTAAGGGGAAGAGATTTACACATGTTTGATGAAAAGGATAAGGAGAGGCAGAGACATCTGAGAATGTATCACCAGCAGCTGCAACAGTTTACGTCCTCATCTCCTTCATCGTCTGTCAATCTCCTCTCACCATCGACATTCTCTTCCTCTCTTCATTCATCTGTCTCTCCATTATCCTCTTCTCCTCTTCCACAGGATTCCCATCTGTCAGCTTCTGCCCTCACATATCAAGATGTGGAAGATGTGTACAGAGCTGGAGTCCAGATTAGAGCTGATGCTAACAGAGGACGTAGGCCTTTTCCCAGTGGTGAGATTCGCTGCAATAACAATCATGCCCGCGGTGAATCTGGTGGTGTTGGCGCTCACTGTACGGTATCATGGGGAGGAACAGAGGGAAGACCTGAACAAGGTGAAAGTGATAAGAGAAGGTCAGTGGAGCAAACATGTGAAGCAAGGTTAAAGAGAGAAGATAAGAGGCCAGCTGGGATAGAGGAGCGAGACAGGAGGTGGGCCTGGTTGGCAACAGTGGAGACAGAGCAAGAAGATAGGGTCACAGGTGCGATGCCGACTGATGCAGGGGCGCAAGTGTCTTATAGCTGTCGTTCTGATGACAGAAGACAAAGGGGTGAGGAAGGACTGCATCCCACAAATGACCCTGCTGAGCAGAGCACTGATCGGGAACGTGGCAGCCCTCATCAGCGAGCTCCAGCAGAACGACCCCTCTCCCCAGCCTGTGAACACATCCACACACTCCCGACCCCAAACAAACGAAGTGATCGCTCTCTTGAATCAAAACATACCAGATGCATCTCCAACATTCCACCTCTACCATTGCAAAATGCCTCTTTTTCAAATTCTCCATTAACCACACAACAGCTCTCTACCTCCGTCACTCAGAGTAGATATAAAGCAGCTGAACCCGATAAAAAACTGTCTGAAAGTCCAGTTTACACTCAAAACCATTCACACATCAAAGCCAAAATAGCGTTTTTATCTCAGCATGAGACTGACACAGATTCTCTCAGCTACACAATGGACCCCCTCAGCCTCTCGATGCTTCAGGTGGACCAACAGGCTGCGACATCCTCGTTCCTACAAGGAGAACAGATCTACCCCTCACTCTGTCTGCTTGGGAATGAAAGGGGGAAAAATACCCAAAGGAAAGTGGAAAAAGAGCAGCAGACCTGTGACAAGCTTGCAGAGGCTGAGGCTAAGGCTGAGGATGTAGATATTCATCTTTCTTTTTTAAAGCTGCCACAAGCAAAGACCTACTGCCCCACCACCTCTGACACCGTGATCAATCACACGGATCGAAGAAAAGACACCCGTAGAATAGGTAAGTGTGAGCTCTCTAAGTGTGTATGGTAACTAGCATTTAAAATGTCTATATGAATACGTATTTTTTTGTCTTTTCCAGGTAGGACAAAACCTGCACTGCCTGAAGTTACTCTAGTCCGACTCCAGGACCGAGAGAACAATCAGAAACTCCAAACCATGCCAGTCCTTAGCACCAAAGCCCCTTCATCCCCACTCAAACCCTCTTCATGTTCTCCTATGCAAGCTCCTCATGTGCATGTGCTCCCCAGCTCGCACAATGTAAACCCAAATGTTGCCACACAAATGCCAACAGAACATGCACACAACATGCACAGCAAACCTGACTCCTCCACCTCAAAACCACAGTCAGACGGTGTCTTGGACCAGTGTCACATAGTAAATTCAAATCACTCCATCGACAACGCAACCCAACCAGGTCAAGAAAGTACGAGCAATCAGCTAAGCAGGCCCACAATCCATCCGTCTTCCCTGAAAGACTTGAATCATGCACTGTAAGTAACAGAATTCTCAAGTTTTTTTTTATTTATAAAAAATATATTGATGATCTAGTTCACACATCTTAATCCCCCATATGATTCAGACCTCTTTGATGACAGATGTAGAGAATGTGCTGTGTATTTTTCATGCCACATTAATCACAACCAAGAGGTGATTCATTTGAACAAAGCATCTCCTCTCTAATCCAACTTCAGGTGCCGTGTTGTCCAGGCCCACTGGGAGCAGCTTGAAGAGATGGAGGCTTTATGTCACAGAGAGGGGACACTTCTGTTCCAACAACCTGATATGGTCTGAATAAATCACACCCTCAACTGCTTTTTTGTAAACTGCACATTTTACAGTAACTACAAATTTTTATATATCCTCACTCTTCATCTCTTTGTCTTACAGGCATTCGGGGAATATGTCCACAAGCTGGAAGAGATAATGGAGAAAAAGGCTCTGTGTGTGCATAGCATGAGAGCCCAGCTGCAGCCGTATCTGATGCTCAGTCAGTCAAACCAAACACAATCAATGAGAAGATAATAATATTTAGATTTTCTGAATTAACAAAGGTAAAAAGCAGGAATATTTCTATTTATAAGTAAAGCCTGTACATACACTGAAGGGATGCAGGTAGTGCAGGACTATCATGGTGTTTATAACTGCACTATATTTTCACTGACAAGACTAAAATGCAGCATGAGTTAAATACATTATTAGTGTTTTTATTTTTTATTTGATTTCATATGTGTGTGTGTGTGTGTGTGTTTGTTTTTACTGTTTGGATGTGAGGTTATTATTTTCCTCTTCCTGGGCTCTTTACATGATGATTCATATAAATATAGTATTTGATTTGAATCTATGCATATTTGTTTCTTTAAATCATAATTTGTTATTTTCGTCTTATGACGGATATCTGTCGCACTACTGTGGATACTTGAATGACTGATGTTTGGAAATTATGTTGCTTAGACAGGAGCTATTTATGTACTGTATTTGCTGCAACTTCTAAAGGGCTGTACTTTCTCAAGTCCAGTCTTGGTCCAATATTATGAGTCTCTCCTTGTATCAGCCTGATCATTTTTGACAGCTTTGGTCATGTCTGTATCTTGTTTTTTCTTTGTCATTTTGAGACATCACTTTGATATTGGACTAGATCAAGGCTTTGAGTTTCCCTGGTTTGTGTCTTAATTTGTGCTGCACACCACCACAACCCTCTGCCTGAACGAACACCAGCCCAGCCTGGTGGGGTTGTTCTTCTGTTTAAGCTCAACTGGATCTCTGAAGTAATGACACACTGAACCAAAGATACACAACTAACATTTTTCTTACCTGCAAACTTGAGCTCAGGTTGTCTGCTGAGCTGTTTACTTGACAGGTGGCTGTTTTCAAGTGCTAAATTTGTTGTCTTCAGATAAAAGATTGTGATACTTAGCAAATAGAAGGTAGGTGGATTTTCAGTTTACAATGGAGTGTTTGAAGCTGGTTTACGGTTTAATTAAAATTGCTTAAGACTTAGATAATGTGCTCGGTGTTGTTTATTTCTGACAGTATTTGAGGATTATTTTATGAAAAATTTTATGATGATGATTATATTTGCCTTGTAAAATTGCCATCATTTTTATATGAAAATGTGTAAACCCCATAGAGGGCATAGCAGAGAGTGAATTCAAATATAATAGAAGAAACATACCAAAAGACATCAGTTCTATTACACCACCATCAAAGAAACAAACACTGGCTCAAGATAAAGAAAGAATATAATCTGTAACATTTAAATCCACTCTGATGTCAGGAAATAAATCTGCACAAGATTCATCTGAAAATTCTAATATCACCACTTAACCCTTTATGATACATATTTATAACCTTACAGTGATGGTTTAAGTCATGGTGCCAATCCTGATTGTTAAAAACTGGGAGGAGCAGTCCATTTTTCCTTCATTTTTTATGGCAGATCAGTCTTAAATGTAGTCAACAAAATATGATTTTGGGGTTATGTCATTAGCAACAATTTGTGTGATGATGACAACGATATAAACTGTATGCACAAGTCTACTTTACTTCACTTTACACAGCACACCAGTGGTGCAGCAATGCAAAACTGAAAAAGCTTCAGCTGGTAGCCTTTATAATGAAGCATTCAAATTTTGCTTAAGCTCAAATTATATGTATAAATTCATGTGTCAATTTGCTGGCTCAAAAATTGAATCACGATGGTCTTGACTGAGCCGACAATAAGTACTCGTCGTGATTTTGGAGACACTGGAACAACGTCTGTTTGTAGAAAAGGCAAAAAAGGCACGTCTGTTTGGAAATATGTAAAAAAAAAAACATTCTGATTATCAAACACAATGTGCCGAATCATGAAGGTACATTTGTATCTTTTGAAAGGATGTGTGCCTCGGTTCATTTATTTAAAAATGTATGTGTTCTGATCCCTTTGGATTTGTAAATTGGGTCAACTATATTTCTGTATTATTGTGCTGTGTTTTGTCGTTTATAGATATATTTTTTATTATACTGATATGAACCTAAAGTAGTCCAAACTAAACTAAACTACACTAAACACTAAACAAAACTTACACTAGAAACTTAAACAAACTAAAAACGAAACTAAGCTAAAGTGAACTAAAGTAAAGTAAAAACTTAAGTAAAGTAAAAACTTAAGTAAAAACTTAAGTAAAAACTTAAGTAAAGTAAAAACTTAAGTAAAGTAAAGTAAAGTAAAGTAAAGTAAAGTAAAGTAAAGTAAATCGAGCTTGCGCAATGCTGGAAAACACGGAACAGTGAAGCGCGCTCCCGGGCGTGAACGCGGACGTCGTGTCGGGGCACGTCGCGGAACCACGTGACCGTCTCGCGGCTGCTAATTGGCGGCGTCGGACCCTCAACGTTGAACAACGGCGCGGTGGGTCACGTGACATCATCTGCTGCTGCTGGCTGTGCGAAGCGTGTTAGCAGGTAAAGAAAAGAACGAAAAACGCGCAGTAATAGTCATTTGAAGCCGATCGAACGGTCAATGTGTTCTATCGTATGATTTTTACAAATGTTTAGGGAAACAAACGTGTCGTTCCACAGCCACCGTTCGAGCTGTTCGGTGCTAAGCTAACTAACTAACTCGCTAGCTAACTGCTGCATCCGGACTGTGTCGCTGCATTGTACGCGGACGGCTCGCTCACATGCCGGGTCAGTTAGCATGCAGCGGTAATCTGTCGTAGCGTGGACGGGCCACGCTTTTTTTTCGACAGCCTGTCTCTCCCATGTTCTCACATTGCGGTCAGAGCGCTTAAATATTCGACAGCGGCCGCTCGAAATGCTAACACGACGCGTGATTTCTTAGTTTTCGTTGTAGTTGTGTTAGCATGCTAATGACGTCGGCTATACCTGCCATTTCTGTTTCGGTTCACACAAAAGGGTACATGTCCTCACTCGTCACATTAGTTGTTTTTGTTCGTGTCTCGGTGGATCTGCGCTGACAACAGTCACACGAGCGGTCAAGTTGACCAACTGTGCGGCCACACTGCAAATATCTGCCTCGTAGACCGAAGCTTTTGATCGGGTGGGATCGCACACGAAACAAAGACTAGCTGTTAGCCAGGCTAAAGCTAAAGTGAGCTAGATGACCTAACGCTGGTGTGAACATTAGCCAACACGGCTCATGTTTCCGTCGAGCTTCTTGTAACGTTAACTAAACCGAGATTAAAATCACCGCCCACGTTATAACACAACCGGGAAAAGAACATTTCCAACAATAGCTACAATCGACGTCTCTTGTTGTGTTTTTTTTCTGTCGGTTAACACATCGTTGTAGGACAATAGCAACGATCCCAGCCAGTTAACCTCATGTGTTGTCCCCATGCTGTCAACCTGCCAATTTGTATTATACTTAGCAAACCATCGGTTTAGTTTATGTAATATAATATTACCCGTGGTATGCGTATGCTTTAGATTCCTCCCTACACTGTGTAACCTGGCATAAAGCCCAGGGGCCTTTTGTGTTGACTTATTACTTCAGTCAAATGCCAAATGGCGTCTCCCGTCGACATCGATGAAGAATAGTTTTAGTTTAAATTCTACCTAGAACAGAGGCTGGTGCGTACTCTTGGTGTTTTTATTCGGGAGACTGAGGGAGGGTTGTAAATTGACACCCGGACAGTCCCCTCTTGGCATGGCTAAATTTAACCTGGGCGGTGGGGGCGACAGATGGGGTTATAGTCTTACATGGTGAGCCTCGGTCTGCTAATATTCAGTATACTGTACTGGCAGTGTATATTTATTCAATATTATGTAGTTCTAGGAATTGTGATGCAATGTAACCATTTCCCAGCTGGCTGTCATTTGACTTTCGCCCCTTCTCTCCCCCAGATTTTTCTATTTTGTACATACATTGTTTTGTATATACTGTATATGATGACTTCACTGGTCAGCAATCAAGCCCGGGGAACTCGGGATAGAACGCTGCCCAGCACCACACAAACAACACAACCACAAAAACAGATACAGGTAGGTTTTCACCGTTTCATCACACTGTATGTATGAGTTGCATTCATGACTACTCAGTTATAAATATCTTTTTCTAATTTCAAAATTGCCTTATTAGACATTAGATTTAAAGAATATTTTGACAACAGCATCCTGTAGCATCCTTCATCACAAAATTAACCTCTTGCATTGTTTCTTCCTGGATTGTGTTTATCAGGCCACAGCAGAACAGATTCGTTTAGCCCAAGTGATCTACGACAAAAATGATACTGACTTTGAAGACAAGGTCAAACAGGTAATTTGTTTGCACTTGCACATTTAGACAAACCCTCTTATGAATCATCTGCATAGTTTCCTGTAGTTATTGGACCATGTGACATTATTAAAACTCAACCCTGCACTTTCTTGTTTTGACTGCTTACAGCTGATTGAGGTAACTGGGAAGACTCAAGATGAGTGCATAGTTGCCCTCCACGATAGCAACGAAGATGCAAACAAAGCCATCAATCTCCTGCTAGAGAACAACTCTGACACAGTAAGAGTTCATATACAAATTCACAAACGCTAGTCTCTGGGTTTTTGCACAGGCTAAAAGACCATGAAATTATATCAGAAAATGTATATGATATAGGTGTAAAGGTCAACATTTTGCTGTTAACCTCTGTCAGAACTCTTGGGAGACTGTGGGGAAGAAGCGGAGTCTTGGGAAAGAAGGAGGAACCTCCGAGATAAAGGAGAGCAGAGAGAGAAAAGGAGGAGAAAGGGAGGCCAGTCGTGGACGTGGAGGTTCCAATAGGAGGGGCAGAGGAATTAGCCGAGGGCGTGAAGGTAATTGGGTCAAAAGATGCATTAGCCCTATCAAATGGACAGAAAACCTGTATTCTGTAGATGTTTTTCCATCAGCAAATTACAATGCTGTTTACTTCATCTTTGATTTCCCAAATGAATTAAAAATAGTTCCGAAGTCTTTCTTACAGTTAAGTGTTAACAGTATTTACATTATTACATTTCTTTATTTCCAGCTCGTATAGAGGAGAATGGGTTTGAGGTGGCTCCTGGAGAGAGAGGGGGCGACCTTGGACGCAGGGGACGAGGCAGAGGTGAGCGGTACATGAAATGAGGAGTCTTTCAGGCTTATTAAATACATTAGTCATGCCATTTAGTTAATTACCAGTAAAAAAAAATAAAATCCTAAGGATATTTGTCCCATTAATGATAATTGCAGGACTGGAGTAAACAGATTGAACACCTCAGCCTTATAGATATCTTACATGCTTGGTTAACTACTCTACATTGTTTTTGCAAGACTTTCTATATATTTGGGTTAATTCCAACATTGTTTTGTGTCTGAGATTTCATTGTTCATGTTTTGATGATGGAGCTAGCAACATCTATTTGTGTCTGCAGGCATTTAGAATATTGCCGCACTCAACATGTGTGGAATGTGCATAGTCCCTACAGCTGCTTGAGTGTGTGTGTGTGGTGTACGGTTGTCATGAGTAGATTACTGGATAAGAGAGGGTTGAAAGCAGTTTTTGAGAAAAGGCAGGTTTGGAGATATTGTATGATCAGGTCAATGACTGTTCAGTAAATACGTTTCTGACAGCGTGTATGAGTTTGATGCCTTTTTCCAAAATGTTTGAGTAGTTGAGGCTGACTGGGACCAGTCATCAGAGGTAATCTGGTTATGTTGTTTTTTTTCTCCTCAGGGGTAGGGGGTCGTGGAAGAGGGAGAGCAGCTGGTGGCAACAGGTTCTCCTCCCAGGGAATGGGGTAAGATTGTGTGTGTGTGTGTGTGTGTGTGTGTGTGTGTGTGTGTGTGTGTGTGTGTGTGTGTGTGTGTGTGTGTGTGTGTGTGTGTGTGTGTGTGTGTGTGTGTGTGTGTGTGTGTGTGTGTGTGTGTGTGTGTGTGTGTGTGTGTAGTTTAAATTATATGACTGAAGTACGTTGAGGAGGTGGTGATGGTAATTACAAGCACATATCTTAAAAACAAATGTGTGGAAGAACCAAGTTTCTGAATCTCCATAAAACACATTTAAAACTAAATTTCCTGTTATCAGTAGCAACAACAAACCAAATTACATACTCATTATTTCTTCTGTTTTCTCCATGTCTTTGCACTTTGTTTTCTTTCTACTCTTGACTTCTTTCAGCACCTTCAATCCTGCGGACTACACAGCTAACTCTGGAACTCGCCAGGAGACGTGGGAAGGGGACGGAAACGATTCTGCTGAAGCACCTGGTAGGGAAAATAACAGAAAATATCCTGCTTTTATTGTTCAATGACTTAATTCTTAACTTAAAACAAGTCAGCAAAGATTTTCCAGTTTCCCAAAAAATACCAGTTTTCTGGCAGAAATTGGCAAATAAATCTACACAAGGGGTTGATAATTTCTATGTCGTGATGATGCTGTTATTAGCTATAGTTTCTGTCACTGCCTTGGGGTGATTGATGATTGCTGAGAACATATCAGCAGTATGTGTGAACTGCTTTTTTTCCCATAGGAACATCGGCAGGGAACACGGAAGAATGGAATTTAGAAGACTGGAATGAGGATGTAAGGCTTTTTTCATGATCTGTATTTGTATTTCTTTCAATCTACACTGGCCTGCACAATTTCTATTATTACTGGCTTATGACTTAAAACATATTCTTGTCTATTTGTAAAAGCCAGAATGTTTTATTACTGCAATCTAAGAAAATGTGTGTTTGTACCTCCTGTCATTTCTTACAGTTGTCTGAGACCAAAGTATTTACTGCCTCGACTGCTCCAGGAAACCACATCACACCTGGACACAAGTAAGATGTTCCACCTGAAGTCCACTTGAAACACTACAAACAACAAGCTTTATTTAATAGAACATTTAATTAAATCTGTGCGATAATCTTATCCTTGTCAACACTCGTCCTCAAACGTGCCTTTTCTTTCGCTCTTATCACCCGCTTCTACTCAGTATGGACCTGGCTAGCCTTCTGTCTAAGGCTGGAGTGGCTGTAGGAGGCTCCATGGACTCTGACTTGGTGGCGATAGTTGATGGACCCTCAGCTGAAGATTTGGGCCAAAGCCTGGTGTTTACCAATTCCCACCACAATGGACGCACTGCAACACACAGCTATGCACATGCCACCGCCAACAGCTACGCCCATGCCGCTGCTGCTAGTACCACCTATGCACACGCTGCACTGGTACGGACCGCCACACATTACACTTGTGCAAGCACAAGCAAAGCTCATGCCATACACACTGAGATAGGGTATCAGTGTATTCACTTCTTGTTTTTCTTCTCCCCCTCTCAGTCCTCAGTCCTGGGTTCTGGTTTTGGTCCCCTGAGTGCACCTAAGCCAACATCTCCGCCTGACATCAGGACATCAGATCAGATCGGGCCTCGGCTTGGTCAGAGAGCCAGTCAAACGTTAACCAACACCAGCAGCAGCAGTAATGTTTCCAAAGAAGCAGGGCCACCTCCAATGCAAAGTCCTTCACCGGCCTCTTTTCCCCCTTTAGACATCAAGGCTCATAGAGTAGAGAATGGCCCTGCGACTGCCCAACACAGTAAGTTTTCTATCAGTAAATCCAACACAGATTTTTAAGATATGCCAACTAAATCTTAAATGTTAAAATCAATGTGAAAGGTACACAGTGAAGTGAGTTGGTTTTTTTTTTTTCATTTACCCTCAATCTCTTCAGTGGAGATGAAGCTTCAACCAGAGCCATCAGCAGTGCTCAGCCAGCTGGCTCAGAGGCAACAACAGTCCACCATCCATCCCACCACAGAATCTCTGGGCCTGTCTCAGTCACATGCCCCACAGGTCCCCACACCACCAGGTATGACTTCAGAATGATTTATTGCTATTATTATATTCAGTATTTTATGCTATTGAAGGTTTGAAAATCTGCATGATTTTAATGATACAAATCAAACACAAATAAATTATTTTTAAAATAATTAATTGGATTTGGCACACAATTATGGATGTAGAAAGTGCTTTCTCTGCTAAATAAATGAGTGTGAAGGAAGTAACAGTATCTGGGCTGTAAGATTATGGCAGAATCACTGTCTTCATTATGTCTTGCTTAGACAATTACTTTGATTCTGGGTCTATCCGTTTTAATAGTTTCATGAATGCACCTGACACTCTTTACCTCCTTCAGGTCATGAGTCCTTCGTCCCTCCAGTAAGAGATGGAGCTTCTCCAGGAGTGAAGCTGCCAGGCATGGAGCCTCCCATCACAGAAGCCCCTCAGCGGCAGCTCAAGACACAGAGACGCAGAGTACCTCCCCCCTCGAAGGTAAGATCTCATATCTGATCCTTTTATTCATGCAAAATAACAAAACAATAGTGTGTGCAAGACCATAAATAATAATTATGTATTTATGTATCTGCTGTAACGTGCTTGACAAGTAACATGAAGAAAGTAGTTTCTTCAAGCTGCAAACTCTACTCCCATGACTTTACCTCTCATAATCGGAAATAATATCCTATTATCAAACACAGATATACACGTCTTTTTCAGTATATTGCACATATTTGTCACCAGAAGCTCAGTTGTGAGTAGTTGGGACAAACAAATGACCTATGGCAACTTTTGACTGAAACTTGCTGAATTGTACAAATTAACAACTTCCCATAATTTTAACATTTTACATAAATTTAAAATGGCCAGTGTGATTAAATTTTATTTTGCCTGTCGCTCCTAAACTGTTCTTTTTTTACCCCAGATTCCATCGTCAGCAGTGGAGATGCCAGGCTCAGCAGATATGTCTGGCCTGAATTTTCAGTTCGGAGCTCTCGACTTTGGGTCTGAAGGAGGTAGTGGAACAGTAGACATGGCACAGATGGAGTTGCCCAGGGAACAAGCCCCCACTCAGGCCCCAGCTCCTGCAGCAGCATCCCCTATGTCTGTCCCTACTGCTGTACCCACACAGCAGCCACAGAGCAGCCTGTTCTCTAAGCCAGGGTCTGTGAGGTGTGTGTGAGTTGTTTTGAGTTTGTGTTTGAGGGGCTGGCTTGTCAGTTTTATATGTGCAGTTTGTCATTTGCATATCTGTTGATTTTGATAAATTTGGCAAGAAGACGATTATTGACTTGCCATGGGGACAAAATTAGAGAATTTGCTAAAATGATAAAACTGCTTGGGTCATATTCTCATGATCAACATTTGTCCTCTGTCTGTCTCTTGCCTTGAACAGTGAACACATGAGCAGTTTACCCAGCTTACCTTCAGGCTTGTCAGATCCCAGCTTTCCCTCACCATCTTTGGGCTTACCCAGTGCCACGCCCTCACCCTCCATGGGTCTTCCCAGTGCAGCCGCTCCACCATCTTCTGCAGCCCCTACCACAGCCAGCCGTGTGGAGAGCAGTGGCCAAAGGTCCCTGCCGCCTCATCTTGGCTTCTCACAGAGCAAAGATGTCCCATCAGCTGCTGGTGGACCTCTCACAGTGAGGAATAAATGTTTTTTCTGTCTTCATGCATAAGGGTCTTAAATAGAATAAAAAATAATAATAATCAAAGATGTATACAACTGCTGACTATTTATTTTGTCAAATACTCTCTGTATACTGGCTGACAAAAAGCTGAATGTTACAACTAAGTCTGTTAATATTTCTTCCATTCTTAGAACGGTTACAGTGGGATGAAGACACAGAGCACACAGGACAGTAAGTACACTCATTTATCAGTTCTAGAGAACAATGCTGGAGTGGCCGATAAAATCTAATATAATGAGTATTGATTACTAAATGCATCTGGTAGGAAGTAGAGAGTCATCTCAGTCTGAGTGCATGAGGTTTGATAAAGACCAGGACATACTAATGGCCTTTCTTACATTTTCGATATTTTTATTCTTGTATTACTCCTCTAATAATCAGTTTGTAACATCAACCAGAATCTACACAAAATTAATCTCATTTTTGTTTTCATACAGCTACATCATCGTCGTCTAGAACAGTAAAAACAGAGTCTCCTGTTATGACGAGTGACAGCGGCCCCAGTCACCACCTCCCTTCCCCTGCAGTGACACCATCGCACTCAGCGCCCATCCCATCGCTCAGCAGGTAGGGAATGATTCAGACACATCATATATCATATTGCACAAAGATTCTTTTAGCCTCCTTCTTTTTTGTGTGGAGATAATGATGGTTACAAGCACATATCTTAATCCTCTAATGTGGAAATATCTGGACTGAATCTCCTATGCTTTCTGGGTGATATGCCTTTGTGGCCTCATCAGATTATATTTGACTGATAAAAACGCTTCTCTGTTTCTAGTCACGTGACTAACACCCACTCATCTGGATCGGTCCTTGCCACAAGTTCCTCCCTGACAGTAAGTCTCTGTACACACACACACACACACACAAACACACACACACACACACACACACATACACACACACACACACACACACACACACAAATCTCCTGAATGTGATTCCTCTGTAACGGTTTGAGGGAATTTAAACAAATTTGGTTAACTCTGTGGTTAACCCTGACCACACAAAACACATTTTAAGCCTTAACTCAAGACTTCAGACTTCTTGTTATGTCTGTCTGTTGGTACATCCATCACATTTTTGTGAATGTGATATCTTAGCAACATCTGCAGGGGATTTAATTACATCTCACACTAACATCTACTTGAACTTGCTTCAACCTTCGAAACAGTTTCCGGTTCTCCTATCACATCCTCTTTTCTCTTATCCTGCATCAACAGATGAGTAATGAGGAGAGCAGCAGCGGCGGCGGTGTCAACCTCCATGCCTTCTCATCTTCGTCCAGCCAAATTATCAATCCCAGTCTATCAGCCCCCCTGGCTGTCAGCAGCTCAACCATCAATGGTCTTCACCAATCTGGAGCCCCAGGACTAACTCCTAATGGCACAAACGCCACACTCTCAGCTTCAAACAGCCGCACAGCACCACTGCTCACCACCACTTCTGGTAGGTTCATAGTCTACACATGAATTGCATATGTTGCATTATTGTCTTAATTGAAACTAATCTATAGATCACAAGAGGACTTTTTCAGTAGAGATGGCATATTTCTCACTGCGCTTTAAGTCAGTTTCTCCTCTTCTTCCTTCCTCAGGTAAAGCGCCTCCAAATTTGGCCCAAGGAGTACCACCTCTCCTGGCTAACCAGTACATCATGGGCCCTGGAGGCTTGCTCCCTGCTTACCCGGTAACTACATGTTTCTAATCATATTTTTGTAAATTAGTCCACTGGGTTTTGTCCAAATGAAAGAAGGGTTGTATGCATAAATCTAGATGGGTGTTGGTTGGAATTGGAAGAATGGTGGAAATGAGTTCAGCTCCTTCTCGATTCACTCCATAATGCTTATCGGTCTGAAGGGCGATTGTGTTTTTGTAGATTCTGATCACACGTCAAACTAGTTAAGGCTGAGGTGATCCTAAAATGGAATGTGCGGTCAACAATGAGGCTTGGTAGAAACTCCAACATGTTTTTGAAATAATAACCTGTTCTTCCTCCAATGTCCTTGTTTCAACAGCAGATCTATGGATACGAGGACTTGCAAATGCTGCAGTCTCGCCTTCCCATGGTGAGTCTGTTGTAGAGTTGAATCTGTAATGTCCTCTGCTGCATATTACTTAGCTTCTAGTATTTTTTTAAATAACTAGTTGGCTTTAAAATCTGTTTCCCTGTATATTACAGCCATAAATACTGTAATTTCCAGTTTCCCTTTATCTTTTCTATCTAGGACTACTATGGTGTAACATTCCCTGGTACTACGGCCGCTATGCCTGGAAGAGATGGCCTTGCCAATAACCCATATTCTGGTAAATCAAATTTTATGTTGAACTGTGTTTGTGTGTTGTGATCATGCATTATGTTTTAAGATGGGCTGCTAATTCACCCTGACACTGCATTTAAAAAAATATACATAGTTACTGGTCGTTCAGCTTTTGTGGTGAAGTTATTTGACCATAGAATTGTCATTTATGACACCATAGAGGTTTTGACCTTTTTTCTTGTACTTCAATGACTTAATGGTTGATGACAATGGGTTTCAAGATGTATTCTCATTTCTTATCCAGGTGAGGCAACAAAGTTTGGTAGGAATGACTCCTCATCTCCAGCTCCACCAACCAGCCTGTCTACAGGTGGGGTGCAGTCGCAGCCCCAGCAGGCACCGCAGGGAGGAACACAGGGCCAGGGTACAGGACAGAGCCAGGGTCAACAGGCACAGAATCAGGCCTTCCTAAACCCCCCTCTGCCTCCCGGCTATGGATACACTGGTAAGGAAAAACAAATTTATGTTTGATGATGAGGTTGTTTGCCAAATTTCATGTATGGATTACTCATCCATGCACTTAACACCTAATACAAATTCCAGCTTTACTTTGTACTTTCCATCTTGTTATTTTTGGCTTATTATTTAAACGTTTATAAAGAGGTGAAATGGTACTAAAAGCTCAAATAAAAGTTGAACAAGTTCTTTACCAGTTTTGTTTTTTTCTTGTTTTAAAAACTATTAATTTAAAATTAAACAGAAGCAACCTTTTTTACTTAACCAGTGATTTAGACACACGGTCAGTTAGTTTAGGTAGACTGTATTATTGTATTAACAGAAAAAAACTTGCACAGCAATCTGTTTTCTTTACAAGCTGCATTATTTCTCTAACTGCCCACAGGTCTGCCATACTATGCTGGTATGCCTGGGGTTCCCTCAGCCTTCCAGTATGGCCCCACCGTCTTTGTGCCTCCTGCTTCAGCCAAACAACCCACAATGGGTCTGGCCAACCCCTCCAATCAGTATCACCAACAGCATCAGCCCAGTTACGGACAGCACGCATATGGCACAGGTGAGACAAGGATTTAACAAAGGGCTGTGTCTGACACTGCTCTGATTTATTTACTTTTTTTATTTACAGACAACTAACGGCACATTTTCTTCAGAGTTGAGTAGCTCTGAAGGTTATATTCAGCAGTTGTAATTCAGCCATTTAATTGGTTGCATTGGACGGTGCCTTTAAACTATGACTGCACAGGTTCATCTTAAATTGTTGCCACCAAACAAACAATAATAATTCCACAATCTGTCACTAAAACTTGAAAGAGATGACTTGATCATCTTAATGGTGGGTTAACAACAAGTTCTGTCAAATGTGTTGGGGTGCTCAAAACCATCGGTTTGGACCAGCTGTATTTTACTAAAACAGGTATTGTCGAAGAGACAGGATTCTGTGCACAGGGAGGAAAGTTAGAAATCCATCTTCCAACCCTGCATACATGTACATGAAATGCTGCATGCGTGTGTGGAGTTGGGCCTGTGTGTTTTTTGCTTGTGCTGCATGCGTAGCTCAAACCCCCTGCTGAAGTTGGACACGGCTCAATATAGACACAGCTGCCATTTTAGTCAGGTTACCTTACTGCCTCTCTCTCCTATGCCCCCATCTCTTCTCCTCCCATCCTCTTTCCTCTTCTTCTCTTCATCTCATCTGTTCCCCGTCTTTCTCTTGCTTTCCCCTCCCTCTCTGCTCGTTCTGCCTCCTCCTCCTCTGTACTCTTCCTCCTCCACCTCCTTCAGCCTTTGATGACCTGTCTCAAGCCCACGCTGGGGAGTACAGTAAGGGAGGGTACGGAGGCTCTGCCCAGTCACAGGCCAAGTCAGCGGGCAGCGGCCCAGGGAAAGGTACACACACAACACATGCGCGCACAATTTAACAACACACACAAAGACCGATGGGCGTTTTCCTTTGGGGAAAAATGGATTTACTCATAATTGCAGATGATTCCACTGTCAAGAGTGTTTTGGAGAGAGGTGTGTATATGCACGTGTGTGTGACTGCACATTTATGTGCACGTAAATAGATTCTTGCCAAAGCTTGGGAAAAAAAACAAGAGAAACGTGCCTCAGAATTTCCTCACATAATATGCTTCTTCCTACTGGCTGGCCCCCTCCTACTAACAGTGGAAATGAACATTCAGTGCCTGATATTCAGCAGTGAAGTGACATAATTGTTCTTCTTCCCCCTTAACCCCTTGATTTTCCTATCTATCATTTTCTTATTTCCCCTCTTTGCTTTCCTCCCTTCCCTCCTAATTTCCAATCTTTGTCTTTATCTCCCTCCCCCTCCCTGTCTTCATTCTCCTCTCAGCACCAGGACTGTCAGGATCAGGTAACAGCGGAGGAGTACCTGATATGGGAGGTTCAATCTACAGCAAAACACAGGTGAGACACTTGTATGGTTGGTTTTGTTTGAGGACTTCATGCTTCTTCCTGTAAGACTTAATTGTACCTGAATTATCTTTTTTTATTTAATTCACTAAAAATAGAATGATTTGAGTATCACCAGCACATCTGCTTAAATAACTAGCTAGCATTAGTCTTGGTGGAGCGCATACTCCCACCAAGACTTTTCCCGATCCTGGTCCACTCCAATATTTATTTGATACCATTTGCATTTTGTTTTTTAAACTCATTGTAAATGCATGCACCTGATTTATTCTCCTGTCTTCTTCTTGTTGTCTTCAGTCATTTGACAAGCAGGGCTTCCACACGGGGACACCACCTCCCTTTAGCCTACCTTCAGCACTCGGGGGAACAGGACCCCTGAACCCTGGGGGTGCTCCTGGCTATGCCCCTGCTCCTTTCCTGCACATCCTGCCACCACACCAACAGCCCCACTCCCAGCTGCTGCACCATCACCTCACACAGGAAGGACAGGTAAACCCAAGTTTCTACTCATACATCACATCCTAGGACACAGTCTCTAAAAACACATGTGCATTTGAGAAATTGCACCCACAATACACCTGTTGGGTAGTTTGTTGATCTTAAACGTGATTGATGAGATTTACCTAATTGTTCTCTGTAGGGTGGTCCTGGACAGCGCAGTCAGTCCAGCAGCATGCAGCAGAAAACCCAGGGCAGCAAGTCCAGCTACGGCAGCTCCCCCTATTGGGCCAACTGAGGAATGCTGCCCATTCTCCCCCGTTCCCGAAAAGGCTGTGTGCGTGTGTATGTGCGATTGTGCGTGTCTAAAGCGGAAAAAGGCAAATCGGAAGACACACTACCCTCACAATGAGCAACCTTGGGCCTCTTTGCCCTGCTCCCCCCCACCTCCACAAGTCCTCATAAGTCTTTTGGGTTCTCTCTTTATCCCCTTTTCAAAATTGGTTGTACATGTAAGATATTTATGTATGTATTTATATATATACTGTATATGTAATAGTAGAACATGAAATGTGGCATTTTATTTTTGAAGGACTTTTTGTTTACTTTTTCAAAACTGCAGGAAAAGATGTTACATTAAGGCAGAATGAGATGATTAAGAGGATTATGTTGATGGTGAGAGAGCGAGTGAAGAAGATTAACGATAAAAAAAAACTTCCTGGAAGAAACCAGAAAAAGGAAAATGAGAGAGCTACAGCACTGATTGCATATGAGGACATTTCAGATGGGGGTGGGGTTTATAATAACTAACTGCATCTGTCTCTTTTTTTTTTTATACATAACTTCCTTGAATGACCGGTTCATCCCCCAAACTATATTTTGTAGCTTCCTGTCCTAAACCCTTCTCCCTCTCCCTGTTCTGGAGGTTGGCCTGCTCCTTGTGACTACACCTACCCTTTAAAGACAGACCTGTTCATCTAAATTTTATATTTTAATTTAATTTTAACCCTCATTTCCTGTGAAATAAAAGTTCTGAGCAGTTGGAACAATGACTTGTCTTTTTGTTTGTGTACTGGTACCGGTTTTGTCCTTGAAAGATGAAACTCAGGTTTTCTGTCTTAAGTGTCAGAACAAATAATCACAAACTGTCAGATATATAAGGCAGCTGCTCAATGGCTTCACATTTTTTCAATGAACCTTAGAATTAATCTTGACTCGCTTTTCGGCAGAATGTAGTTTATATTTAATTGATGAGGAATGTGAGATGAGTCCAGGCTGTGCCTGTGTGTGTTCGTTCAGGCATTGTCATGTCCATACCTTGTCTAGGCTTCATTGTTTTGAGTGCAAAACAAATTTTTAAATGACAATTGTGTTTAATTGGCACATTTGAAAAAATAAAAAAAACTTACACTGTGCTTTAGAAAAAAATGTAAATGGTTAAATAGAAAAGTTCTCTGAAACAGAAAAGAACATTTTCTGTTTTATGTGGTTTCGTTTACGTGGAAATAGTCTTAAGCCAGTTGGCCATATGGTGGCTCTGCTTGAGTGAGACACAGGCGGCTCTCTGATTCCTGTGAATCCATCACAAGAGGCCACAAATACCATAGTCAGTCAGCAATATTACACACTTATGCTATTTATTAATGCTGTGACTCAGCAGAGCTTTTAGTTCAAATGTGAAAAGGATAAGAATGAGATGCAATTATACAAGAATTAATAATTGGTGAGAGGTTTCCTTAATCCTTGTATAATGAAATAATTATACATTATTATTTTCAGTTCAGAACTGCATGGATAATGGATTTAGGAACAGATAACCACAAATTCTTCTATAGCAGTAATGATTCAATAACACCCTATAGGTAATCATATGAATCACCACCAGATGGCAATATATAACAATAACTGCATACACATACAGTGACACATATATATTTATATATATATGTATATATATATATATATATTTATATATATACATATATATTTATATATATATGTATATATATATACATATATATAAATTCACAACCTCCATCCCATACACAGGAATACTTTTCAGCTCAACCAAGGTGGTTATGTTAGCACCCCTAACTTTTCTTTAACAGGTTTTTCAACAATTCCGCCATTTTTTTCATGAATGACTTCATTGATATAGATGAAAAAAATTAGGCACATTTAAGGGAATTGATATCTGAGTGTGTGTTCTGTGAGGAGTTGTTTTGAACTGAACGAGGACCTCAGAATTCCCACTGTTCGCAGAGGGCCAAAGTTTAAAGTGACAACAGTGCTCTTTCTGTCTCCCCCTTCACTCATCTCTCTCTGCTGAATGTAGAGCGTGTGAGATCCCAGAGAAGCCCATATAACCTTGGTATGTGGCTGACAAAGGAGAGGGGGGGAGTAAAGAAGGGATGGTTGGTGATGGGAGGAAGGGAGGGATGCAGGGGAGAGGATGGAAAGTGGGTTGAGTGGCAGGTGCTATTGTGGCCGAAGTGCAGGAGCCTACAGCAACAAGGTCGAAGGTCAAAGTGAAGTTGAAAGGTCAGTCTTAACTCCCAGGAGGCCCACCCAGAGCGAGGTACAGATAAGGAGGGGGAGGTGTCACAGAGAGAGCAGTGGGCCAAAGGAAATAGGTGAGGGAGCAGAAAGGTAGATGGAGGGAAAAGAGATAAGGAAGGGCAAGACTGGGGGGGGGGGGGGGGTGAATATATACATTCTTGAAGGTGAACTACCGACTCAAAAGAAAACAATGGATCCATATTCTTTCTAAAAAAAAAGGATGCTGCCCAATAAGAAGGAAATGAAGGAACAATAAGGGAGAGGGTGAGGAGAAGCAGTGGCAGACAGGTAATTGCAAGATGCATTGAAAAGCAAGAGGGCCACACATGTTTGATAACACCCCTTTCTTGATGGGGCAAGAAAATCATGTGGGAGGTTCCCCTCTAGAAGTGTTGGGCTTGATACTAAATGAACAAATTAGCCGTGTCCTCAGTTAACAAAGCTACTTGGCAACAGTCTCTCACGGGGGGCCTTCCATTCCATCCCATGTCGTATCATGGGAGGGGGGTGCAGTTTTTTCCCAAGTCGTGTTTGGCCTGAGCACACGATGCATCCAGTTCGGTACATTGAAGAGGCAGAGGAATGCCCACAGGAATGCCCCTCCGAGTGTTTGTTGACACTCGTGACTGCTCTGCTCTCAGATGTTGACAAAGACGTTTTGTTGGGGTTCACTCGGTTCACTCCTCCGGGGGAGCTGCGAGGCCATCGCACAGGATATCGTGACAGTTTGGGCCTGAATGGAAATCGGGGGCCCTGATGCTCCAGGCGACCCCGTGACCTGGGTGCTTGATTTGGATTCTCAAATCAATTTCGTCCGTGTTTCGTCTCCACTCCTTTTTTTTATTTAAGTGAAATTACAAGCCCTTCCATTCAGTTCAATAGAGAACGATCACTGGGTGTTTTTTTTCCCCTCCGCTCCCTTTCATCTCCATCTGGAGGACCATGAGATGTTCTTGTCCCCCTGCTTGTTGTGAGATGTGACAGCGGGGTCCATTCACTGAGAAATTGGCTGCAATTAGTGCAATTATGCTGATTTTCACTTGTGTCCCATGCAGAACAGAGTTTTCGCTGTGCACAGAGACACCCCCCGGGAAACCGCAGCAAAACAAAAACCCATCAATCAACAAAGGCCTTCAATGAGAGGCTCAACTGCAGATAATACCGGGCACATTCCATAATGACAGCGTTTAGTCAGCTGTGACCTGCGCTGCGATGGGGGGCATGACATGTAGAGCTTCACTGATTAATGAGAAATTATGCAGTAAAGCCAGAATGGGGGGCAGAGGACTTAATTGGCGGTGGTGGCTACATAACCCAATCATACAGTGAGGATTTCTATGAGGTCGATCACAGTAAAACACCTGAAATGAGCTCATGTCCAGGGATTCAGCAGAAGACAGACACTCGACAGTCACAACAACAAAATGATCCACAGAGCTGAAAGAGATCTGTGTGTCTTAATGGAGATAAGAATAATTCTATGCTTTTTCTGAAAATATACATTTGTTTTTTTTTTATGTGTGTGGCTGCTTCTCATTGGATGATGACTTAAGTGCATGGCGGTCATAGTTTACCCAACTTTACATTGGTATGTCTGTGTCAATATTGCCCGGGAGACTGACAAGGCCGGCATTCAACAGCAGATCTCAAGGTGTAGGAAGGGGGGGCAGGATCCCAAATGTTATGCATCCACTTGTTAACTGATGGTGGACTTATTTTAAAGGGGAAATTAGCAAAAACACCACCGACATTCCTGTGCAGCAGTTTGTAAAAACATTATAAAATATTACACACAGGTAAACGTGTGGATATTCAAACATTTCTGTGAACATTTGCTCGGTTGTTGAAGGTTAAAAAACTGTCACGGGAATAAAGAAGTACTCTTCTGTAGTCTGTCAATGCAGAGTCTTGAAATCTGCACATATTGAACTCGAGTGGTATTCAGTGGTGCACATATCTCCGACAAGGCCCAACAGTTAAATTAAATAAATTCAATCAAGCTGCATCAGATTTCACACACTCATAGATATCAGTCCCCTCAATGTGCCTGATCTTTGAAATCAACCTCCAAACTGTGAACATGTGGAAAGTTCAGGCATGTTTAGGAGGTTGTTGCATTTTAGAGTAAATCAGAATAATGATTTGATCGAGTTAATTTAAATGTGGGTTCATAAGGAGACTGTCTTATATCTACTGAGTGCTGTTCTCATCTCCTGCCCATAAAGAGAAGTTAAAAACCACAACCTACACTCAGGGGCAAAAACACAAGTGTTAAAAGTAAAACGAAATTATAATGTCATATTAAATGTGATGATTATTGATGTCAACTGATATGAACTGTTTTATCTTGATGACATTTTGACCATTGTGACCAGCCCTACTTGTCAGGGGCGGATCCAGGGGTGGGGCCACCCAACATCTCAGTTTAAATCCCTTTCCACATGAACACGCCTGACAACGTAGATCACGTGATCGCTCACGTACACTGGGCGTGTCCATGCTGGTGTTAACTCGAATAATAGCTCGTCTCCAATGCATGTAAACAGTAGTGTCATACTTAACTGCACAACAGCTGTTGGCAAAGACAACAGGGTCAGAAATGCATGTAATGAATTGTCCATGTTGTATTCTATGCTGGTATTCCGAGAAAGGGGGTCATGTGATAGGAGCCTGACGAATCAGCGAAGGCTATATTGTGACCATAAAGACCCAAACAGCAAGTGATTGTGAGTCATCATTTTCAAACATCTTGGTTTCTGCTCGTCCAGACTAAAACGCAGCCCTGGAGTTTCCAACAGAAAAAGGGGCAAAATGGGCCAAAATCCTTTTTTTTTAAAGATTAACCCACTGAATAAAGGAAATGGACTCGTTACCCATTGCCAGTAGAAGAGATATCTCCTCTGTTTTTCCTCGGTGCATCATGTTCGATGTCTCTCTCCTCGCTGTCTGGGCAAATTAGGGCGTTCACCCGGGTGTAACGTTTCCATCCTTGATGTTGGTGGAAAGTGGGTTTTTTGACCATGTGGAAAAGTGTCTTTGTAAAAATACCTAGATGCCATCATGCCTTTCTGCTGGCAGGAGCCACGTTGACATGAATCTTCACTTTGTTTTGGTTCTCTTGTAAGTCCAAGTGCGTTACAGGACAACAGAAAGCATCATTCAAAACAAACACGTTCATGGAACAACAGTGGTTTCCAGACAGTTTGGTTGGAAGTACATTATTGTCCCTGGGGCTGACCCCTGACGCCCCCCCCGCGCTGACTGCGGCGCAGGGCCGCTGAGAGAAGAACCAAGCTGAGTGTCTTTAAGACCCAGCGGAGCTCGGCAGGGAAACCCCGCGGCTTTAGTTGTCTCTACTCTCCGGAGTGTCAGCTAGTTATTAGTCGGGAGGCGCTGTAGCCATTTCGCCGCATGAAAGCCCGATGAGCTGAGCGAGCAACATCCGAGCGGCTCATGGAGAAGAAGAGAAATCAGCTTTGAGAAGCCCCGCGCGCACACACACACACGTACACGAACTCGCGCGTAAAGACGCACGGACACTTCCTCCTCCTCCTCCGTGGAAAAAAAGAGAGAGAGAGGGAGGCGAGACGCAAACTTCCAACTCTCCCATGTGGAAGCTAGAGGTTTGAGGATAAGGCATAATTCCTTTTTTTCCTCCTCTTCGGGGCTCCGTTCCTCCCCCCTCCTCTCCCTCTCTCAGTGTTTCTGCCCGGAGAGTTGTGTTTCTATGAGAGTCTCGCTCGGTGAGAAGAGAAGTTTGGTTGTCTGCGTGGTCGGCTGAGGAGGAGGAGAAGAGTCGGGTTAAAAGTGGGGGAAGAAGATGGTCCGCAGCGCCGCTTGGAGACGGAGCTTGCTGTGCGTCCTGGCGCTCAGTCTCAGCTTCGTGTCGCCGCCGTGCAAAGCTCGGATTTACACCAACCACTGGGCAGTGAGGATAGGCGGGGGACCCGATGTGGCCGAGTGGATAGCGGAAAAATACGGCTATAGGAACATGGGACCGGTAGGTCGCCTCTTGCTCCATCCAAACTTGTATCTTATTCGTGTGTCTGTGTGATTTCTGGCTTTTGCCAACTCTTAAAAAAGTGGCGCATGTCCGTGTTGGTGGACGGCGTCAAAAGTGTGCAGACCTGAGCCTGCCCTCTCCAACTCACTGTTTCTCTCCCAATCCCCGAACTGACACAGGCTGCAGGGAACAAAGAGGGACCCGGAGCAGGAGATGGCACAACAGGTGCCTCCTCGCTGTGTTTCATTGTGGATCACTTGCGTTTTGCATCCCGGAGCCACAGGGAGCTGATCCACCAGCCTCAGCCTCTTATGCTTTGCTCGCTTTGACACTCAAGTGAGTTAGTCAGGGGACTGTTTGGTTTATGGGCTCGGAGTTGACTCCAAAAGGTCCAAGACCAAACAGATAACTCACGCTCTTCCTTCCCCTTCTTACGGTATTTGGAAAGATGTTCTGTTATTGATGCTGCTTTTTTATCGATTATTGATGCTTTCATTTGAAAACTTGAAAACAGCATTTAACATCAAAAAATGATTTTAGTTTTGGATTTGTTCTGCCTATGTTCCTCACTATTCTCCCTGTGAGTGATATTTAAATGTTACTATAGACCCATTGGCTAATCTGTTAGAAAACAGCACTGAGGAGCTTTTATTTACACTTGGAATAAAACCTTGTACTTCTGAGTAATGCTGAAGCACCACTACAAGAGAAAATGTTTAAATATTTATGCTTTATTTCACAAGAATAATCTGAGGGGATATTATACCACTTGTATTTTTAAAAGCTGCCCAGCGTATGCCTCCACAGCAAACTGCCCTTCAGTATTCATTCCCTCTGACAAAGTCTAAAATAAATCTCAGCCACAGCTGTAAAAAATCCACAAACACAGGTGTGTGATTTGTCAATCTGTCGCCATACTGTGTCACTTGACTTGAACAGGAGTCCACACAGCTCCAGAACGAGGACTTAATCTGGTCACTTGAAAAAGGGTTTGACAAAGAGTAAAGTCCTGTGTTCTTTGTGGGGAAGAGAAGCATGTCGTACAAACGTGGACCCCACACATGCTGCAGAGCGTCGCCACCAAAACACCACTGTAGTTCAAGCCTGCACTTGCCAGTGCTCGACGTGAAGACAGCGTGGAACTGAGGGGGGCATTCTGACAGGTTGTTGTGGGGTAGCCTAGTCAACAGCCATGGAACCCCCCCCCCCCCTGCTTTCTTCCCCGCCTCATCCAGCCCGCCCACCCACTATAGCCTACTCCCCAGAGAGCAGGCCTTAATGGCCTCGTTTATCCCCTCTCTTTGACAGGAACTAATGTGTGGAGTCCGCCCCCCCTTTCCATAGGAATTCCCCTGTGGAGTGGAGTGTCGCCCCCAACCCCCATCATTCGCCCTCATTTCCATATCAATATAGAGCGTTCATTGGACTTTGACACCTCATATACTAGAGGTTTACTTCACTTCCTGGTTTGGGGGGTCAGCTGCTCCCATGGGAGTAATAACAGAACACTCTGGTTTCCTAATGTGAACTTTGACATCCCGTCATCAAGCCCTCCCTCCTGATATCAGTCAGCACTAACGTAAACTAAAAACAAAGTGAAACTCTTTAAGTGAGATGTATCGTCGCGTTTTTTTTTTTGCTGTCTGTGTGTAAATTGTTCAGAGATTCACTTGTGTGAAAGTGTTTTTGTATAATTTAACCAAACATGCTTGGGACTGTTCATCAGGATGGGACTGTTTGTGATGAATGATTCAGAGATATGAGTGCATGCTATGGCCAAGAGAGAAGAGGTTTAAAACTGATGGGAAGCAAAATCAGTTAAAGGGAGAAAAAGGGGGATGGGTATGGAAAACTTGTGACAGAGGGACAATATAGTCTTCCTGACAGGGTTAGAATGAGGAAAACAGACAAAGATAACCACACACTGAGAGATGGAAGGAGGAGGGAGTGAAAGAAGGGACGATAGATGGATGGATGGATGAAAAGAGTTGGCATGGAGTGAGAGAGCACCTCGTTGGGGAATTCTGGGTAATCCTCTTAACCATGGAGCCCCCTTCCCAGACTGAGATACTGGCCCACATTGAGTTTAGATCAGCTGACAAGGTCCCAGACAAGGATATCGGTTCAAGTTGGTGTGTTGAGGAGATGGAGAGGACTTGGAGCCAGAGGGAGTGTGATGATCTGAAGCCAGATCTGGTTGCTGGTTGTTACAGGAGCTGGTTGCATCAGTAACAGGTGATGAGATGATGTGTACAGGTTGTTCTGATACTACACCAGTTCTTAGAGGCATCAGGTCAACAAGGGTGTTGTTATTGGAAAAGAACGGTGTCAAGAGAGACGTTTATCCAAGTTTCCACAAACGCTTAATTCATACTGACTATTTCTGATCCAAGTAAATCATCCAGTATCTGTGAAGACTCGCATCCAGTGATTTATTTTTTACTTGATGATTAAGCCTGGGACAAAGTTGAAGATTTTAAATCTTGTTGGAGCGGTGGAGTGCTATGGAGTTGGGAGGAGGGCGATGAATGTTTGTGGAGATATTCTGCATATCATCAGTGTGACGACACTGATGATATGCAGAATAAAGAAAATCTTACCAATACCTCCATCTGCCCACATTTGTATGCAACTACATATAAGAAGCAATAAATAATTCACCAGTGTTGTTCTTGAAGTCACTTCAACAGTGTTGCTGTATTAAGACTGTTGCCTACATAGTAAGAAGGTAGGAGAGGTGTATATTGGTATTCCATTGACACTGTGGAGCCTCAGAGCAAGAAGGTTCTTAACACTGGATTGGGACGCAGGATTATGGAGGTCTCTAACTTGACCATAGGTGTGAATGGTTGCTTGTCTTTGGCTTCATCCTCAGCTCTACTTTTGTTTGAAAACTCATCAACTCTGCTGCAAATATGCCTGGTGTCCACACTACTCAAGTCTTAGAGAAGTTTGGAAACGCTGCTGGCCCTGTTATAGTTGGAAAACAGTATTTTAGCCTGGACGAGCAAAAACTGAGAAGTTTGGAAATGATGATGTCGAAAACTCACAACCGCTTGCTGATTGGGTTTTTTTTGGCAATGACATCGTCAGGCTCCTTTCTCAGCTACCAGTATAGAATGCAACATGGACAATCAATTACAAGCATTGCTGACTATATTGTCTTTGCTAAGAGCTGTTGTGCAGTCAAATGTTCCTCTGGATCGATAAAGAATCTATCTATCTATGATACAATTGCTTACATGAGTAGGAGAGGAGCTAGTATTCAAGCAATTCCTGTTCCAGTGTTTGTGATTTCTTGTCTTCTTGTCCCATGTAGGTCTTTGTCCCATTGTAAAATGTGGTTCAGACAACCACTATATAATAACTTCCTCAATTCTGGTCGGATCCTGCATCGAGTGACTTGGAAGTTTAACATAACGTGAAAAACAAAAAATCTGTGAAGCAATGGCAAGCGGTTTCACTTCTCAAATTGAGTTACGACATCACTCCAAGCAACCAGAGGTTATGCTGAAACTGTGATTCGCTGTGTGGGTTATTGCACCAGAATGAAAGTTCAGTTGACTTCATACTTGTGACCGGGGCACGTCCATCTAAACACAAGCTGTCCTGTCTACAACTATGTAAATCTTACACTGAAAATAGTCTAAAGTTAAGCTAGAGTTAAGACTTGGATTGGTATTTTTTTTTTTAATTTCTATGTGTTGAGCTATTTCTCCATAACTGCAGACTCTTAGTGAAAATGGCAGTGCAGATGTTTGGTAGATTAAATACAGTGGAAGCATGATATGTTGATACACGTTAACGCAATGACAAGAGTGGCAGCAGCTGCCTGTTATGGAGGCACATTATATCAATTAGTTGAATGCTTTATAAGTGAATTACCCAGTTCCTCTGATATGTGCTGCAGTTTTCTCATTTCTTCATTTTATCAGTTATTAGTGTGTTTGTGTTTGAGCACTGAGCTGAAAGCTGATCTAATGGGCTCTGTAGTGGTGGAGCTCAGCCATGGATCAGTGACACACCACAGGACCCTGGGCAGCCATGACAGTTTGATCATCTGAGGGCTCGTACAGTCTTTATCAATTATTCAAACTAATCAGCTGCTTTATTTTGTTTCGTTGTTTTGTCTGTGTGTGTCTTTGTCTTTGTCTGCCTTTATTTGACTTATTTACTTTTCTAGCCAATGTCTCCTTTGTCTTATATCTGGCTCACAAAACCTTATCCATCATGCACAGGAAATAATCTGAAAATTGACACAAAAACACAGAAAAATTCAGAATTTAGGAGAAGAAACTTATAATAACATTTAAAAGTAATTTTTGAGTACTTAAGCTGTGATGCTTAATTTACAGTATGCATTAATGACTGTACCAAGCTATCCTGTGTATGTTGGACTACAGTACATGTGTCTGTTGCAGCAGTGGAATGGAAACATCTTCACAAGTATATCGATGAATACAATTTTATATTTTATTTTAATAGTTATGCTAATAATGTATAGTGAGGTAGTGGGAAGGATTATGGACTGGATTACACACGTCTTACATCTATATATTTTTTTGCAGATCGGGGATCTCAAAGATCACTATCACTTCTTCCATAGTCGGACCATCAAGCGGTCGACGCTGTCCAGCCGTGGACGCCATAGTTTCATATCAATGGAGCCCAAGGTAAGCCTGTTGTACAGTTCTGTCAATTACAGGTTTAAAAAAATCAAAGTAGTTGAATGTTTCTCATGCATTTAAATGATACTGGAGATAGTTCGACATCAATGCTTTTCATGAACATCAGATGCTATTTCATAGACTGTGTACAAAGATGGAAGGCACGTCTCCACTTCCTCCCACAATCCAGAAATTAAGCCAAAGTATCCTGGATATAAATGCTGCCATCTTCCACCAGCAACATAATTTGGAACAAGAGTCTGCGCAGTAGCAATTAGGGGATGGAACAGATTTATTGAGATCCCACCAATGCAGGCGTTCAACCCTTTCAAGATTCAGTCTCCTCTGACAATCTGTGTGTTTTGCCCTGTTTTTAAAACAAAAATAACTAATTAAAACCAAACTTAGCAGATTTATTTTATTAAAAACTTGATCATACTGTATATTACCTACTTGAAATGACAGAAATCTCTTTGAGGGTTATTTAGTTTGGTCTATGTCCCGTCCACTAACATGCAGGAGTCTAGGTTTATGACCCACACTGCAGTCAGCCACCAGGGGGCGATTGAGGTGATTTGGTTTTACATTTGTGGATCTGTCATGTCGTGAGTCTTTTTATACACTGTGGTGTTCATGTGACCCAAGCACAGAACTGATGTGATTGCTTATTATGTGACCAAAACAAACTAAATATACTGATGAATATTATGAGGTTTTGTTGAAAGCTCTAGAAAAATCAAGAAGTTCTGGCAAGCCTGTTTGTGTTAAAGTATTTGTATATCTGTGTAAATTAAAACTTTGCTTTGCTACAGAAAGTCCCATATAAAGAAAAACAGCCCAGACTGTTGATAGTCCTCTTTCAGTGTGGTGCTTATGAAGTCTGGTTGCACCGTATTTTAAAATGTGCTTTACTGTTTAAAACTTTGTGCCGATTTTTACAATCAGGTCACTCCTGTATACAACCCTCAGTGTGATAAACACTTAACACACCAACCCAAATGACTCTGCTTTCATGTCCTTGTTGATGCAGACAGGACCTGCACTCAAGTGGGTTATTGCAGGGACACAGTGTATGAGGACAGGGACTATTACATTCTGTCGTCTCACGCTGTTCTGATCACGATCCTGACGGATGAAGTATGATAGATGAGGCCTGTTCTGCTACATTTCTATTTCACAAACCCAGCAACTTTAGTTGTGATGGATAGGTTTAGAGGTTGGGGATGAAACATTATATAAGTCTAATTTTCTATGAAAGAAAAAGTTTAAAAAATGTCAACTTCTGGCGACAGCTTCTAAATGTAAGATGCATTACACCCCACAACCAGGAAGAGTTGCGTAAAACAAAATACTGTTAAATTTGCTGAATTTGGTTTGAGCTTGCATCACTATCACTTTAAAGTAAACCAGTAAAATGGATCTGTTAAATCAACATTCAGGGGGAATCTAGAAATTCCATTCTAAATATGTGACTCACAGTAAAGTCCTGTTCCAGAAAGTTTACTGAAAACTGGCCTCTGTGACTTGAGCAGATGACTCCCTGGACTTAACCTTTTATATGTCGGACTAATGCCAAGTTTAGATGACACAACATTCAAAGTTGTGGGAATACACCACGCTGTGAGTTCATACTACATGACTGAATGGTGACACACTCTATTTGTCTAGATATTTCACTTGCTGGAAATCTAATTGCAAGAGGTGACATGTTGGTGAGCCTCTTAAATTGATTTGTTGAAGAGTTCAAACACAGCAAGAACAGAGTTTACTCAGATCTGAGGATTTTGGCATCAAGTTCAGTTTGTTGGTGAAAAATCAAAGAGATCACGTAGTATTAACTTTGTGTAACTTGATCTAAATCAATGGCACTAGGTTGTGTTTCACAGTCAACCAGCAGGGACAACTGATGCCCAATCAGAACTAAAATTATATTTAGAAGAGAGCATATTTCTGCCAACAGAGACCTTAAATTTGGTCAAGCCGCATCAAACTCCAGTCGCCTAAACTTGGCTGTGGACTATTACCTGATGGGAAATTGTTGAAAACATCAAGAAGATTGTCTGATCTCCCAATGATAAACAAAGTGAGAAGAATTCCTGGATCTGCACCACAATTTTATGGGTTCTTTCCTGACCCACACCTCATCCCTACACCAAATATGGTGAAAATCCATCCTGTGGTTTTTGCGTAATCCTGCTAATTTGCAAACTAACACAGATGAAAACTAAACTTTTGCCATATTTAACAAGGTTTATTTTTGGTTGTTGTTTGGGTGAACCACCCCTTTTAAACAGGAGCGTGTGACCTAAGGTAAACCCACTCTCTTGTCCTGTCGGGGCTCCACATGTCACTACACCAGATCATCAAACCTGGGCTGCATTATTAATGAAGCCTGAACTCCACACCACCCGCAACTTCATCAAAATAAATAAATGAATCGTGGGAGTGGGAATGGTGTTCGATAGCAGCACACAGTGTTTTCACCAGACTTTTCTTTACTGTTTATATTTGTATGTAAAATATGTGGAGTGTTAAAGTTAAACAGGTTCAGATGGGTTTCAAGGATTGTGTTGTCTGGGGAAATGCCTCATTCTTGACATGTGAATGTTCTCAGTGTATTTTTGTCGCATCCGGCTACCGTATATAAATATCCCATTCATGTCAATTTAAAAAAATGCTGACTTTTTGGAGATTCAGGACTTTCTTTCAGCAGCACTGGTTTATTGTGTGTGTGAGTGTGTTTGAACAGTGCATTAAGGTGCATGTGGGTTTGTTTGTATCGGTGCATGCTGACTGCAGAGGAATGATAATGATGTATCGCTGTGATTATATAAAGAAGGGGGGAAATGGGAAGAAGAAAACAGTGAGTGAGCAAAACGGTGCCTGACACTGTTGCTGTCCTCTGGCTCACTGTTCTTTTCAAATATCTCTCCTTTCTTGTTTGGTCCAGTCAGCTCTTTTTGTCCACCCACTGTCCTTACCTGTCATCCCTTTCTCCCCTTCTTCCGTCCCTCTCCTACCTCCTTTTTTCTCACTGTTGCTTTCAGCATGCTCGTCCCCCCCCACCTCCGTCTTTGGTTCTCTTGCTCTCTTGGGCCTGACACTGTGCCATGGTAGTGGAGGGTTTGTGTGCCGATGCCAGCTGGCTGCAAGATGGAGATTTCAGAGGACTAGATCAGAGGAGAGAGGTTAAATGAGAGAAAGGGGGAAAGGAGCAGAAGGAGAGTGAAGAGGAGCTGGAGAGGGGAAAGATGGATAAGAGAAACCAAGGAGAGGAATGGAGCTGTCACTGTTTTTTCCCCCGGTTGCTATCTTCTCAGTGTAATCTGCAGGACCTGTTTGTGGGTCTGGGATCGACATGATGACCGGTTTGGCTGCTGCGCAGTCTCGCACACTGCTAATGATGTTTTGCAATCAGGTTTTGTAATGATGACAGCCGCTTGCGAGTGAGTCAGATGGGTGTAGCGGTGCCATGAAAGGCGCACCCTGCCATCCACAGTAGTCATTGGCACGCACGTTACCATGGCGATGCAGCACAGCACAGATTACTGCTTTATGGCTTTCGCCTAAATGCAGAGTCACTTGCCTCTTGTGTCAAAGAGCAGTTATTTCTCCTTGCTGGGGAATGACTGTCAAGGCCACAGGACCAGAGAAAGCGAGCATTCTCACCTTGATGAGCCACATGTCTCTGTTCAAAGACTTTTACAAAACAAAATTCAAGGAGGTCCAAGTTATGACGGATGTTAATCAGCATTTGAACAAACACTGAAGGTCTAACTAACCCTTGTTAAGTTGACTAACACAGAAAACCCTGTATATCAATCTGAGAAAGACAAAGTGAGGATCACCCGGTGGCTCCTAACCAGTCAGTGAGGAGATCTTCTCTTTGTGTCTTAAGCAGCTTGCACCTTGCACAGCTTTGCTGACGTACAGCCATGACTCATTCATACTGGGAGTTCCAAGAGACCTTCAACCACTGCTGACTTTCCTTTTTCTTCATTGTTGCTCTGCGCTGTTATTAGTTATTGGTGTGAAATGAGCTCAACTATCCTCCTGCTTTGGTCAGCCACTTCAAGTTTACTCTAAACAACAGTTGGAGTACGACGATGGTTGTTTCTCCTTTTCATATATTTCCTTTTTGAAGTCTATGAAGAGTTTAGTAGAGAGAAACGACCAGAAGCAGAACTCGTCCACAGCGCTCTGTTTAATTACATTTTACCCAAAGTAACACAAGTGCAGGGAAACTAAGAGCCCAGTGTGATTGGACCTGAATCCTCGCCGGAATCCTCTGCAACTGCAAAATAGCTAAGATGGCATGATATGAGGTGAAAGCTTTTACAAATCTTAGTGCTTTTCTTGTCTTCCACTCAAAGCACTTCACAGCACAGATCACATTCATACAGCTTCAATGTGCATCAGTCTTTCTATCATACACTGCCAGCATATCATCAGTATTTTGGGGTCCAGTATCTCACCCAACTAAACTTTCAAAATCTAGACTGGAGCAGCTGGGGATCGAACCACCAACCTTCTAGTTAGTGGATAACCCTCTATACTTTCCAGCCTCAGCTGCTATAGTAGTAACAATAAAACTACTTCAGCTCAAAGTAGCACAGATCCAATTATTCATCAGCTAAAACATTGAAAGTTTGCTCAACAGACTGAAGCTCTTTGAATTATTTCACCATCATCCGACTGCCTTCAGAGTTCACTGTATCCATGATCATGTGCGGAAGACAAGGACACTCGCAGCATCAAGGAGACAACACAGATGGAGCTTGTGTACCTGTCAGGACCTTAGGGGGTAATCTGTGTACATGCATGTATTATGAGACTCCATGTAGTCCCAGGTACACATTTCCATAAAGCCTGGATACACGTGTTACATTCTGCTTTTGACTCCTTTTCCTTAAACAAGTTTAACAGATGAGCCATTCAGACTGAGACAAGCACCTACAGCTGGCCAGCACAGCACCACAGAGCTCAAACCATCTGTGAAAAGATGCGAGGCCGTGTGCAGAGCTTTTGGGCCGAGGCTCTCAATCGCACTAAAGAGAGCAGAAGAACCAGCGTCTCATGTCAGTCCAAAGGTTGTTTTGTGTGTTCTGCTACATCAGCCTTTGACCTTAGTCTTTTAAAACGCTCGGCTCTCTGTCCTTTTGCCCGCGGCTCAAAACAGCATCTCAAAAACGGCAGTGAAAGTGGATCAATTTGTTCCCATTTGTTCTACTGAAGTGAACTCTTCCCCAGTTTTCCCTGGTTACTGACCCAGCCAGCAAGAGCCACCTGCAAACCCTTACACAGAGAGCGAGTGAGAAAGTGGGAGAGAGAGAGAGAGGAGGGAGGAAGGGGGTTGGAGTGGGAATGAGACAGAGAGAAGAAGAGAGAGACAGGCAATCTCTGAGAGAAACGGGCATCTGTGGAGATCTGAAATGAGGGAGAGGGATAAGAAAAGTAAAAAAAGAGGGATAGGAGAGGGAGGAAAAAAAAGATGGCGACAGAGAGGTAAAGGTGCGAGCAGATCATTCCTCCGCTCCACCAAGCTGGAGTTAAAAGAATGGAAAAGATCCAAACGCGATGCCCCGGAGCCTGCCAGCAAACTGGCAGTGAAACAAAGGCAGTGATACATGGGCAAGTTTTATAGGCAATAATAGAGGGGCAATATTGTCTTTGTTTGGATAGGGATTGGCAAACGCTTGACATGGGTTGATGTGGATAACTGCAGGCTGTTATCAGTCAGTGATTTTTAGTAGGGACAACAAAGGATAGCTTTGCTCTTTGACAGCTCTAAAAAATGTTGAATATCATTTATCTGCCTCGGGTCATCCATACAAATAGAGGACAAAGTGTATTTTAAAAGTAAATCCATGTTAAGTAATAGAAAGCACCCTGTGTAAGCAGCAGCAGTAGTATGGAAATAAAAGGTAGTAATTAGAAACCATAGGCAAAAAGAAATGGAATCATTTCATCTACAATTTTCAAACATTACATTGAACAATAAAACACATGCACAATTGACATACACAGATATTTTAAGCATAAATATATATATATATATATATATATATATATATATATACACACATATATATTCATGCAGTTTTTCCTGTGTGATCATTAGATTATGGTGGAATAAGTAGTCAGAGTTATTTATATTTAACGCAGGCAAAGTTGTTAGGATATATTGATGATAATATCAATACTGCCCACACCTCCAGTGCAACCTCCGGACTTTGTTACTTCCTCTGCCGTCATATTATCAGCCACAGTTTGGTGGAATTTCTTTATCAGCTTAAAGTAATTGATCTCCTCTGAAAATGAGATATTTATGTCACATTTATAGCTTCTACTGCTGCAGAGCTACTGATCTGTTCCAGACTTCTACTTTATGTACGTTGATAACAAGGTATTTCTGCTTTACAGAAGTATATTGTACTTTTTTAGAATGAAAACTGTTGAAAGTAATCAGATGAAAAGGGCTGAAGAGAAACATTTTCATTTATCAAAAATTGTCTGTTGTGTGTTTGAAATTTCATCAACGTCACTACTTACTGGCTGTAAATGTCCTGGACATTTTTCCTGCTATGGTCTCACTCACACACGGGACATTTACCTGATAGTTTACTACAATCTGTGCTGTGCAGACAGAGAAGTTTTGGAAAATGTCCGGAACAACTGACAGGGACATTTGCATGCACTTACAGGATCATTTCAGAAAAATGTCAGGATTTCAGAGGAAGTCTCCAGCAGGTTCTTCCTTGGGTTGTACCCCCACCCCTCCACAACATTTCATGGAAATTGCTAACTACCAAACAGTCAAACAAATGCAGATGAAAACAACCTCCTTGGTGGAGGTGAAAACCAGATGGTGAAAGTCCAAAGAAACTCCAGAGGCTTTCACTTAGAGATTTCCATTCACACTTTCACCTCCAGAGACACTGCTCACAAGTTTGGATCCAACTACAGACAAGAGCAGTTATGAGTTGCGCTGCTGATCAAAGATTGTGCTTGATGCGATGATAATGTATGCATACTGTGATGATACACCAGTGGTGTGGTAGTGTTGTACTCACGCACAATTCCTGATGATTGTTTTGATGCTAATGGCGTGTGTAAAGGGTCGCTCTGAAGCGGATGGTCCTGAGAAAACATGGAGAGAAATGAGCTGAGGCCTCGGTGCGCAGAGGAGCGTCGGGCTAAAACAAAACATCTCACTTGGTTTAAACTCCTAATATCTCACTTTACATCCGCTTTCTTTTTTTCTCCACACTCTTGGGATGTAAAATTACGACACCCACAGACATTTTTCTCTCCCTCCTTCATGATCTATAAGCAGCCACATACTTGAGTTATTAAATCAATGTTATTTATAAAATCAATTATCCTCCCTTCACTCGCTGTCTCTCGGCCTCTCTCGCTATTTGTTTTCACTTCCCTCCTCTTCCAGCTCAGCCTTTTTTTTATGCCTCTCCCGGGACTCGTTCTCTTCAGCTCTTCATTGCCTTTCCTTCTCCCGTCTTATCTTGTCTCGTTGCCTCACTCTCCAACTCTCTGGAGAGCCTGGCAGATTGTTTCAGTGCATGAGACCAGATAATCACTCTGCAGTCATTGTGTCAGCTATATTCTTTTCTTTTTTCCTCTCTCTCTCGTCCTCTCTTCTGTCTGCTGGAGTCGTATTGATGTGAAGAAACGCTCGGTCTTTGCAGTCGGACATTGTTCAGTAAAGCTTTAGATTTCTGGCGAACAGAGCCACAGGCAGAAAACACTTTTGCAGTTTTAAAATGATTCTATTGATTATTTTTTATGTGCTGAGTTTGTCTGTTAATCTTGCATGCAGCTGGACACAGTGGTGATTGTTTTACTCGCACATTGAAAATAAGTTCATCTCAACATCCACTGTATTTAAAGTAAATGCGTAAAAATCCTGATGTGACCTTTGTAAACTCTCACGTTATCATGAGCAAACTTTTGAAAAATCTCTAAGTCATTTATCACAGAAATATTCTCCAGCTGCGCGTATACAGCGTAACACATGTTTCCTGTGCCAGTCCCATGCCTGCTAATATTTTAAGAATACTTCTTTTCTGGTACTTATAAACTTCTCATGGAGTCTGCCGCACTTCAGCTAGACTAAACACAAGACTTTCAGGGTATTGACTGGGCCAACATATGGCTCCAACCATCTTGTTCAACTCCAACAGTGCTGATTTTTTAAATCCGTCTGAAAGTGGAGCGAAAAAGTTCTGCCAAGGAATGTCTTGCACCTTGAAGCAGGAGCTCATAACATTTGAGATACTGTAGTCACCTTAGAGACATTTTTCTGTATGTGTGTGTTTGCATTTGTGTGAGTGAAAAGACACAGTGAAACAAACCAGATCCGGATTTTTATTTGGATCTGCACCAAATTGCACACACTCACAAATATTATTCCTGCTGGATTTTGTTTTCATCAAGGTCCATGAATTATTCTCAGAGAGTTTGTTAAATGTAGAAAGATTCCTCACAGTGTTAACAAAAGTGACAAAGACTATCCTGAATCTGCTCCTGGTCCAGATCTGCAGCAACACAACAGAGCATCAGTTCAGTCATTTTTGCATAATCTTGCTTGCAAACCAACATGGGGATGGGAGTGAGAGCATGACCTTCTTGATGGAGGTAACAATAAATAGATTCTGGCGATTCTCCTTTATCCTTCCTACTTCATATGCTGTCATTTCTCCCAGTGTTTTTTTTTCTTTCAGTATAGTCTTCATCTGTTCACCTTATGCCCCATTTAAACAGAGAGACGTGTGAAACACTGTTACAGTGATTTACTGATACTCCATGAGGGTAAAACCACTTTAGAGCTTTTTATATATATATATATATATATATATATATACTCTTCTCTTTGATGAAAAATATCTCTCTTGTCTCTTAATAAAAAATGTCATCTAGGCTCATGGCTCATCCTTTACAAAACTTCAACTCTCTTCTCCCGCCCTCAAATCATTTGTCTGTCTTGGTTGATGGAGTGTCACTGTAAACCAGACATATCTATTCACTCTGGATGGTCTTTATCTTTAGTAGGTGAGTCATCACATACACAGGCAAAGAAGAGGAAATACAAAATTTAGGGTTTTTTTTCACTATTACCTACGTCAAGGACGTAATGTTTTCATTGCTGTGTCTATTTGTGTAGATTTTATCAGGATTACACAGAAACAACTGAAGAATTTTCCTTGAAACCTGGTTGAAGGGTGAGGTATGAGCCAAGGAAGAACCGTCAACCTCTAGAGTTGATTCTATTTTGTCGTCACTTTCTACAACATTGACGGAGCGTTTTTCAACATTTTTGAGAGTCTCAATGAAAGAAATCAGGCATATGCAGTCAGATATGATTATATAGCAAGTTGAAAACAACAGTTGAACCAACATGCTTTGCAAGCATTGTGAAGGAAAAATAATACAAGTATGGATAAAAAAGAAAGTAAAAACTGTGCGAGAGAAAGATGCTATAGAAGCGAATGAGATAAAAGTAAATGAGAAAAAGAAAAGACCCTTAAGAATAATAAGACAGAATCAGCCTCAATGAAAAGCAAGATTAAAAAGGTGTGATTTTAAAATCAAATGTGAGGTGCTAATGTGATCAGGGGAAATATGGTGTGGATCTGGATAGCGATTTGGATTTTGAGGTGGAGGTTTGCGTTTGGTTATAGTTTTACTTTTGATAATTGAATATGCAGCACCAACAATTTGATGAGATCCCAGGTTTTTCCAGCACCTTGTATTTCCCTTAATCATACGGTTACCATGAACACATTATAAGTTGTAATTCCTCCTGTCGACCGAGTGTGATCTCTGAAGGGATTCTACTGTGTGTCTTGTTGTTCGATGCCTCCTCAGCTTCCTGTTTGTGTGTTTCAGGTGGAGTGGATACAGCAGCAGGTGGTGAAGAGGAGGATCAAGAGGGATTACAAACCATCCCCACCCCTTTCTTTGTCAAGCCCCGCCCACAGCAGTCTGGCCCAGAACAACATATTCTATAACGACGCCAAGTGGAGCAGTATGTGGTACATCGTGAGTACGCTGTACACTCGTACCAGACCGCCTCTCTGTTTAACTGCACCAAAACAAGAATATCACAAAGTCTGAGACTAACTGTGCTGTGCTCGTCCATTCCTCTTCAGAGGACTGCGTGTCGTTCTTCGCCCACATTTATCCAGTTTGTGGGTCAAAGGTCGGCTGAGGTCGTGTCATGTTTCTGATTACTGCAGGGTCAGTGCAGCTCAGGGATTTGTGTGTTTTACTGAAATAAAAGCCTGGAAAAGCCGTGGTGATGCAATTTTTGCGATTGCTTTATTTCAAAAAACACAATTTAGGGTCAAGGTAAGAAATTCTTAAGTATTTGTCAGAGGGGGTTTTATGCTGGGAAGAATATGTGTCCCTGCATTTCAAAATAGTTTCTTGGAGATCGGCAGTGTTGTTCAAATAGTTTCAAACTGCACCCACACATACACACACACACACACACACTCAAACACACACGCGCGCTACTCTCAAACTCGACTACTCTGCAGCAGAGATTTGCAGGCTTATCACAATTGTTTGCTTACACCCTCTGATCATTGCTCTTTAAGTTATGCCTTTGTGCATGCGTGTGTATGTGTGGTTGAGAGTCCTCAGCTCTGTCAATTTTCAACTGGCTGCAGATAAATTCTAATACTTTGACCAGCCGTTATAAACATATTTTTCTAGCTTCAGGACAGAACTCTCTGAACTTGGAGTGTGACGTGTAAATAGAAAAAAAAAAAGAAGCTTCCTTTGGTTATTCTTCCAAAGTTACCTGACATAGCCTGTAGTTGAAAATCTCTGTTAGCTTGTCCAGCTGTAAGTTTTGTAAATTAAATCAAATGTTTATTGATATAGAGACTTATTCAGGAGCACAAATTCCTTCATATGTGATTAATGAAGAAACTGTAACACCAGCGAGTATCACTGCTTTAGACAGAGGATTGATTTTCACAGGGAGTCCTACAAATTCTAGCACTTGACTCAGATTTTAGTGACTTGAGAAAGTCAGCAGTCAATCCATATTTCATATCGGCAATTACTTTATCTAAATGTCACCTCTTTTCACTCATGCACGGCTCTTGAGTAACACCTTCTAAAACCTAATCATCACCTCTCTTCTCTCCTCTCCTTTGCTCACCTTCTCTCCATCTCCTGCCTCCGCCTCTCCAGCACTGTAACGACGACGTCCACAACTGCCAGTCGGACATGAACATCATGGGGGCTTGGAAGAGAGGCTACACAGGAAAAGACGTGGTGGTGACCATACTGGATGACGGCATCGAGAGGAACCACCCAGACCTCATTCAGAACTACGTGAGTGTGTATGTAATGTGCGCGTATGTTAGGATGGGCTCTACATTACAATTATTCCAGTTATTGATTCATATATAATGCAGCCTGTCACTGATCCTTGCCACAACATGCTTCAGCTGTCAATCACAGTCCACACAGGAGTCTGTCTACAGAGAAATAAATTCATAACAGATAATGTGTGAAAAATAGGCACCGACTGAGACAGAGCGACACAGCTCAACAGCAGGTTATTTACACAATTGGGAGGAATGTGAGTATAAATATCCTGAAAATGTAAAGTAGAATTTATTTACATGCTCATAGTAATCAGCAGTGTCCTCTCCTTTTCCTCGTGCACTGCGGCAGGTGAGCAAATTAGTTACTACGGTTATGCTATGTTTTTTTAAGGATTGTATTCCTTTGGAACACCATGAATGAAATCTCGTAACATTTTCAGGACAAGGGTTTCTAATCTCTCTCAGATTAATGACACAAATCTGACACCGAACAAGAAGAAGCCTCACATCCGCTCCGATATGACGAACCGTAAATATATAATTTCAATCTGTGCACACTACAAAGTCTGAACATCAGGCTTCTTTCCAGAGCTCAAAGCAAACAGTTTGTGTGGATTTGGTTGACAGAGCCCACACGTACATAACATAACTTCAAATCAAACGTTTTGTTTCAGCTACTGGTGCTTTTAGATCAGCTACCACTAGAACCTGTGTGTAATAAGGCGATGGCATTGGAAAAAGAAAGTTGTTTTGGAACCATTTCATTCATGCTTTTGTTTAATTATTAGATTGTTGGAAGATGCCTCATGAGTATCGGGAATTGCAGCCCTCGGGTTAAATACAGTAAAATTTGGTTTAATTATCTAAATCATGCTGTGGTGTGTTGCTTTCTCATTTCTATAAATTGTCTGACCTTGATTCACCTTGAAAGCAGCCAGCAGCTGCTATCTACTACCATTTTAGGGTTTCTTTGAATATAATTTCAAAAATTAACTGTCAGGAGTCGACGATAATGCCGACCTGATCAAATCACGCAACCACTTCAAGAGGTAACAGCGTAAAACGAAACCACGTGGAGTGCTGTGTTCAACTTCAGTCTAAAGGAAGTCTTGAAACATCTATGATTACACCTATTTTTACATTTCAAATAGTATAATGTATTTGTACTTAATATTATATCACTTTTACAACTAAATCTTCACATTTGGCACCTGTGTTTACATTCTCAACTTTTAAAATTCTTTGAAAGCATGTCTTTGCTTTTTGAGCATGTTTGTTAGTGTAAAAAAAAAAAAAAAGACATAATTTCGTATCAGATTTAGTTTCTTGTGAGGTTTTGGGTCCAATATGTTGACATACTTTGTCATAGGTAGAATTTTTAACATTCCTTATATGGAATATAAATGAGAAATCAAAAGCATTAGAAAATGGCCAATATAGCCCAGGACTCCTGAGGGTTAAATAGAAATAACTATTCCTATCATAATCATATCCTGACCCAGTTTTATACTGGATTTGATGCATTCTTAGTTTTCATAGCACCCTGAATATAAATAATCTAGACTAGTACATGCTGGTGTTTCTTGATTTAATCAAAGAGGTAAGATGGCCTTGAAATGCAGGAAACATGTTTCAAATCACATTTGCTTTTCCTGGGGGCAGGACCCCCGACCCACTGCCAATCATATATCTTTCCAAGTTTGCATTCCCGTTTTGAAAACTAGCCAGGCGCCTGTGAAGATTGTAGTTTAATCATGCGTCATGGAGTACATTCTGAGGGGAAGCTTCGTTAAACGTGTGGGTGTGCAGGTGTGCTGTGTTTACGTGTTTATTCGTCTGTGGTTACAAACTTTATGAGCATGCTGAGGTACGTCTGCCTCAGACCAGGGCCAGATAGTTAGAGGAACTTCTTGGCCTCAGGCTGCAGGTAAGGCCATCAATCAGCCGTGCAGATAAAACGATTCACACCCTGTTTGGCAGCCCCGGCGCTGCTGTTATTAGCCAGTCTTAGCGCCTGGATTTGTTTATGCTGAGGGGCGAGTGCTGTGGCAGATTGAGTTAGCCCTGATTGCATTCGATTTGCAAAACTGTTGTGAATGATGCTAATGTGAACTGTTTGATTGGGTTAGAGAAGCTTCTTGTTGTTCTACAAGTCTATTATACACACACACACACACACACACACACACACACACACACACAAACACACACACACACACACACACACACAGAGGGGCAGTGTTGAAGCTGCTTTTCTAATGAATTAACCTGTTTACCTGATGTTTTCTCTCCTCTGATAATTCTCACCACTGAACTCAATGTCTCCTCCAGGACCCTCAAGCGAGCTTCGATGTCAATGGCAACGACATGGATCCCTTGCCTCGATATGACGCAACCAATGAGAACAAGTAAGAGAAAAGATCTTTTCCAGAACTATTGAGAGTCACAGTGGGGTTCAGGTAGGATTTCAGGCTTCATGGCTCATATTTTGCTGCCCCTTGTGTCCAAAAAGAGATTCGTCCATTTAATCTGATGCAACTGTTGCTGCCCACAAACTTCCATGCATCATTTATGTCGGCATGGTTGCTAAGTGATACATCCACTAGAGGGCAGCACAGAGTTGAGAGTTTCTGACTAAAACAAACATGTACCTCCTAAGAAAAAGGTAAAAGTGGTCGCATTGTAAATGCCATTGGTCTGTAAACACAGCAGGTGAAGTTAAGAAGACAGCTTTAGTGTCTCATAATTGTCTCGCATGAACAGCTACACTGCCCCCTCAAGATTATAGGTGGTACTGCTCTGTTTCGTCCACATCCGTAAGCTTTCAGAGGACTTGCACAACTTCGGACAGAATGAACACAGATTGCGAAGAGAATGCTGCGTTTCCAGAAGCTGTTTCAATATGTTTGTATTTGCTGGGCCCTGACCTTGTTGTGGGTGAGATGAGTGACATTACTGTATTTGATTGTGACATTTGTTGGCGAGTTGTGGTTTTTCTGTTTGGAAGACTGTGTGTGTGTGTGTGTGTGTGTGTGTGTGTGTGTGTGTGTGTGTGTGTGTGTGTAAGAGATTAAAAAAGAGAGACTCGCTTGTCCAATCACTTGTCTTGTGCCAGTTTGGCTCTGTGAGTGATTTTTGGTGTGTGTTTGGCGGCAGCAGCCCAAGTGTCTTGGCCGTGGTTCAGTCCCTGCTGGTAATACATTGTCTTAAAGAGACACGAGGCCTCCAGATACAGCTGAATGAGCTGGTTCTGACATGTGTGTGGACAGAAATGCGGCTTTCCTTCCTTGACTTTTCATATAACTGTTTCTTTTTAAAACAAATTATCCTTCTTTAACAAAAGTCATATTAGTTGACTCAAAACACTGTGTCTCATGGGAGCTGATATGATTTGCATGAGGTGGCCTGCAAGTTAAAACTGGTCATCATGCCTAAAAGGTGAGAAGCACACCGTGTGTTAGATTTCTGAGGGATAACACCATCCAGGGCCACATCTGAAAAACTGTGGTTTGTTGTCAAACTTTGTGTTGTATGGCAACAAGAATGACGTAACGCTTGTGGATTTTCATTTGTTGCTGGCTATGTGCACTTTGAATGTAAGCAGCAGGAAAGAAAATCTTCTCACTGCATCAGCCTCTCATATGTTGGATGAATGTGTCTATTGCTTTAACAGTGAAGTTTCTTTTGTCTGTTGATACTCAAACATACCCACCCCAGATTATAAAAGGAAAATATGACAAATTAGATTGTGTTACGTTCTGTAATGTCTGAGTCAGGTGTTCTTGTGATAGGAGAGAAAGTGATCACAGAACTTTCAGACAGTTTTGTTTCAGTGTTTGAAATAAAAGCAAACTCATAGATTTACTAGGATATCTACAGATTTTGGTCACTGTGGCCTCACAAAAAGAATGTTTTGCCTTGTGAACGCAATACCTCAGGAACACCTCCAGGGAATCCTTTCCAATTCTGTGCTAATGTTCACTTTGACCTCCCAAATCAATTCAGTTCATCTGTGAGGCCAAGTGATGTTTTTGGCTTCTTGAACACGATAACTTAAATCTGCCTTAAGTGCATTTCTGCAGTTCCTTTACATTTTTACCACTTGGACTCAAAGAGGAACTGATTAGACTCAATGGACAAAGGTCACGGTGACCTCATATAAGTCTGGAAAATAAGTATGTGTACTGAAACTGCACTGGTCTGTGGAGGCTTACGACTGCAGGGCGGTAGTTAATGTTGGTCTTCCTCCAGAGGGCCACCATGTTAACAACCAGTGAGAAAAATACAGATATAGAAAAAATACCAGACACAAGTAAAAAAAAAAAAAAAAAAAGACTTAACTTTGCTGAAGCAGGGTTAAAATAAGTTGGGTTATAAAAAATCAAATGTGGACCACAAAGAGTTGTGCGAGACTGTATAATGTTCCCACTGACTATTGTCTGTTGCACAAACATTAAATGGTTTCTGGCTGAAACACAGAGAGATCCCCGAGTGACTGTGACACAGATGTGTAGAAAATGGAAAATACAGGCGAACAGAGAGAAAAGACGGCCAGACTGACGATTTTATGGATTAGTGGAGTGAAGTGAACTGAACGAAGACCGCTGAAGCATTTCAAAAGAGAGAGTCAGCAGTTTGGCTCATTAACCATGATGAAGGGGCCCATCACATATTTGCAACCATTTCGTATGTTACACTGAAACACAGTTACATTTGCTTTTCTGTTGTTCGACGGAGGATAAATGGAGGGTTGCCACATCTGTACAAATGTAGCGATGACTCAGTTGGTGCCCTGGGGCCCAAGCACCCACGTGTACCAGCAGACTGTCCAGGCTAGATTTACACATATCTGTTATAAAACTTCATGGTTGCTGCTTGATTGGATCCAGTGGGGGGGACCACGTATCTGTGATTTTTGGGTTATGTCACTGTTGTCACCTGCTCCGATCCCCAACCACCATGTTGCTCCAATGATCCGATCTACTACGAGCCGAGCCTATGTTTTCATCAGCATTTGTCTGTTTGTTAGCAGGATCACGCAAAAAACTCTCAAGTGATATTTCTCTGCTGGTGTTCTTTTTTTTTTTTTTTCAACATTTTATCTGATTTCCAAGGGAATAATGAAATAAATCAGCCATATTTAAACAACAGAAGTCCATGAATGTTTGATCATGTGACTGTACATAGATGAATTTTCCCACTAAGTGATGTCTTCTTAAACCTTTTGATCTTGTAGTAGATGTTGACCTGAAACCCTCAGGTTACTGTGAAATGGATTCTCCTCTGTCTGAGCACTTCCCTGGACTCAAAAAACGTCCCTGTGTGTGTGGTTGTGTTCCCTTGGGGGGATTTCTCTAGCTAGATGCTGGGTTTCCATGGTAGCGGTCAGAGCTGTTTCCAGGGGGTGTTATAATGCAGATGTTCTCTGCAGGAGGTGCGTGCATGTGTGAGTGTGTTTGTGCCGATCGAGAAAGTGGAGTTTTTGAGGAGGCGGAGGACGCAAACATACTCATGTTTGTTTACGCTGGTCACTGACCCGGGCCGATTGTCACCACTGGTGGAATGTTACCCTGGTGTGTGTGTGTGTGTGTGTGTGTGTGTGTGTGTGTGTGTGTGTGTGTGTGTGTGTGTGTGTGTGTGTGTGTGTGTGTGTGTGTGTGTAAAAAAAGAGAGACTCGCGACATCGTGTGTGTGTGATTAGTTGTTAAAGTAATGTAGTCTAACTCATTACTGATGTTCGACGTTGTTCTCTCTGTCATTGTTTTTCTGTGTTTATGTCTCTGTGCTCTTGGGGGGCACACTGCTTGCATGCTACACGTTACAAACAAGGTCCAAACTGCGCTGCTGCTTGTGTGTGTTTGTACATTTGGGGACCAGTTGGCATTAATGAACTCAAAAAGCTGGAATATTTACAGTTTTCCACATTTGTAACACTTAACCTGTTTAGTTTGGGATCTCTACAACAGGAATGCACCTGTTTATCTGTGAAGATGTGTTTACGTGTCCTTGCTTTCCACTTCAAAAGGTGCATCTTTATCTGGTGGTTTGTGTGTGCTCTACTGCTTGTGTATACATTTGCTTGTGTCGACCTTGTCCGTGACATCGTCTCACCCGAGCACATGTTGTCTGTCCAGTGTGTGTATGTTTGTTCCTGTACCTCTTTGTGAGGACAATTTAGACCCTACAGAGTGAGGGCACTTTTACACTGGACTGTTTGAGGGTTTTAGAATTAGGTTAGGCCTTTAGTTTGGATGATTAAGGTGTCCTCCCTAAGATAGAAGTACAAATATGTGTGCGTGTGTTTGTTCAGATAGTGAACTGTTAATTCTTACTCTTTCCTCAGACATGGGACACGGTGCGCAGGCGAAGTTGCTGCAGCCGCAAACAACTCCCACTGCATTGTGGGAATTGCCTACAATGCCAGAATAGGGGGTAAGTGATTGAGAATGAAAACCCAACAGTGTTATGGCTTCTGTCATATACATTTGTGTTTATTTGTATGTATGTGTAGGCCTGATAACCATGAGGATCAAATGACACTGACATTATCCGCTGAACTGTCATTGTTGAACTTTTGATTTCATAAATCTTTGACCCTCGTCGGCCTGTGTAGAACCATCTTTCCATTGTGTCCCACACACTGTCAGGTTGTGATTGACATGTTGTCATGGTGATGTCTGACTGCCTCTACCTGCTTGTATTGAGTGTGATAGAAGCTTTATTGAAAGAACCTCATACATAGACGTTGTTATGCAAATGTACTCATTAAAGAGGAATAGCATGTTTTAAGTTTAAGGAAATGCTGGAATGCCTGTATGGATATTATATTTAGCTCCGTTTCCTTGGGCCCTTATCAATACAAGTGTGAAGCTGATAAGATGAACAGTTCTTGAGATATGCGTTCTGCGGACAGACATTTCTGGAATCAAATGGATACATGTGTAGGACAGTTGTACTGACATTGAAAAACATGTTAAGTAAACTAACTAATTAATGACTTAATCTGCCTGTTTAGAATTGATTATGGTAATTATGCAGTTCATGTTGGCTACCTGTCAAACTTTTTCAGCGAGGCCTGTGAAAACACGAAGAAGACACATTAAAACTTTAGATCATGAATTATGTCTGTTTGTGTTCCAGGTGTGCGAATGCTGGATGGAGATGTAACAGACATGGTGGAGGCCAAGTCTCTGAGCCTCCAGCCGCAGCACATCGACATCTACAGTGCCAGCTGGGGACCCGATGACGACGGAAAGACTGTGGATGGGCCAGCGTCTTTGGCCAGGCAGGCATTCGAGAACGGCATCCGCATGGTGGGCACACACACACACACGCACACACACACACACACACACACACACACACACACGCTAACATACAGACACGTGTAGAAATAAACTGCTCAGCCATGGCTTTGACATTGGTATTCACATGCTCAAACACTAGCACACACTCAAAGCAGATGTGTGTGTTTCACCCTCATATACTAACAAACTCCTCAGTGGCTCTGTCTACCTGTGAAGCTCCTCCGGACATTAGAGAGCACCTCCAGTCTATCAGCTTATATCAATTTGCATATTCATTGCTCATTTTGCATAACGACAAGCTGGCGCTGTGTTGTTGGCAGGGCAGAGTGGAAAAGCTATAATAGAGGTTAACAGGGGTGAAGTCATTTATTGGTCACAAGTCACAAGCGCACACATGCTTACATCTACACACTCACAAAGTTCGTTGCGACTGGCTTTCTACCAATCGATTGAGCAGATGAAGACCTTTGAGGAGGAGGGGGAGGAGGAGGAGGAGGAGGAGGTGGTGGGCAATATATGGATCTCTTGAGTTTTCAGACTGAACACTTTGACTGGGAGGCTGAGAGCCTGTGGCACGTGACGAAAAAAAGAGCGAATAAAAAAAAGGGACTGACATGTCGGTAGTGTGAGCCGAAGAGAGTCCCCGGTGTTCCTGACAAGCTCGACCTTTTAAGATGACAGAGGCGAGGGAGATATCTGTCCAACGAGTGAGGCATGTGTGCGCGCTCGCACGTCCCCCTGTTCTTAGTAAGAGTGTGTTTGTGAAGCTGAGTGGTTTGTATGTGAGGGTAACATGTACCTATGTGACACACAGTGTCAGAGACACAAACAGCAGAGGTGTTAGCGATACCGCTGACAGCTGTGGAGAGGGCTGCGCTCTGGCTCAGGTTTCTTTACCAGTGAAATACTCAAAAGTTTTCTTGTGTGTGTTTTGTGATTCCCAGCTAAATCTGCTGTAAAGGAAAGAAGAAATGATTTATCTTTATGTTCCATATGAACAACATTTTTGCAGTTAGGTTACAGCAGCATCATCAGCATGCTCACTTACTTGCTGTAAATATTGTTGCTGTTTCCCCCAAATTTTTTAGAATGCCGGCAGGAACATGTCTGGAGTTCAGTGCATGTCTGAAAGCAGCTCAGTCCTAAGAGTGATTTCCATCAACACATTCTTTAAGCTTTTATAAAAATGTTAAATTTAATTATAATATATAATAATATATATAATAGTGAAAAGCAAATAGTCATATTTTAAAGGACAGAAAATCTGCATTTCTTTTGATATGACCTAAATAGTGAACCTGTCACTGACATTGTACATTTCTAACAGTTGATACATGAATTTATAGGCAGTTTGTTGGAGTAATAAATCATTTCTCTATGCATTTCCTTTTGCTCTTCATCTCTTGCTGATTATTGCTGTCAATCAGTTTTACATTGTGTTTCATCTGTCCTTCACAGTTCCTTCTTCCACTGTCTTTGTCCCGTCCTTTCTTCTGCTAACTGCCCTTCAAAACACACTCCATGGCTCTCATCTGTCAGCGTTTGCTCTTGTCTGATCCCTTCTCAGTCAGAGGGGCTCCACTTACTTATCGCTGCCTGACAGAAGCCCCTTTTGAAGAGCTCCATACTATCTTTTATTCCTCTCTCTCTCTCTCTCTCTGTCTTTCTGTCTGTCTGTCTGTCTGTGTGTGTGTGTGTGTGTGTGTGTGTGTGTGTGTGTGTGTGTGTGTGTGTGTGTGTGTGTGTGTGTGTGTGTGTGTGTGTGTGTGTGTGTGTGTGTGTGCGTGCGTGCGTGCGTGCGTGCGCGCGTGCATGTCAGTCAGTCAGTCAGTCGCAGTGTCAGTCAATTTGTCAGATATCTTTTCTGCTGACTTCTGGCTGAACTTTGCCTTCATAACTCAGCTGGTCATCAGCAGCTCAGTGACTCCCTCAGTGTGTCTCCACCAGGACCAGGGTGTAGATCATTTTCAGCTCAGCCAATCCCTGAAGTACAAAGTCAAATTAAAATATAGTTAAATAGGATTTTGACTGAGAGGTTTCCAGTGGAAAAGAAAAACGGACTAAAACTCTCTTATTAGTAAATTAACTGGTGTCTTTAATCACACTTTAAATTGATGCAGTGCTCGGAGCTGGCTCTGACTCTAGCCTTTCAATTAGCAAAATCCTCAAAATACATCTGGAATGACTCTTTTTTTAATGCACTGTGTAACCTCATCTGGAAGACTTAATATTTGAATATAAAACTGCTGCTTGGCTGCAAGTGTCATGGGATTCATTTAAAACAAATGTCCACGTCAAAAGTTTGTTAAATTGGTTTTAATAGAGTTAAAAAAAAATGCAACTTCATCAACCTGAACCTGAACCTCTCACAAAACCTGAGATTATTTGAACACTTTTAACCTGTTTCACCTGAAAGCTAATGGAAAAGAAACAAATGAAAATGTGATGCAGTGGCATATTCTATTCATTAAAAGAAAGGTCAGTTCCTTTAAAAAAAACTGTTAAATAATATTTAAATAATTCTCCTCTCGCTGTCAGAAAATTAAGATTTTGAAATTGTGTCACATTTCCAAATTAATTTTGGACAGTCTGCATTTGCATGATATCATGTTTGTCTTGTAGCTGAAGTATTTACGCATTTACAACAGAATTAATTTCCAGTAAGGGATCAAACCTGTGTAATCCATCTCACTCAAAAACACTACAACACAGCCTTGCACACAAAAATACCAAAGTTTCAAAGGAAAAGAACCCATTATGATTTCTGAACTGGGACAATCACATCAGATCGGGTGCCAGACAGCGTGTTGCTGCCTGCTGATCGTTTTCATACAGTGATCTCTGCAAACTGAACACAGAACCTGTTACTCCCCGTCTCATGGACATGAAAAAAACATTTAAAAAATGAACTGCCTCTGAGTACTAGGATAAATCTTCAGCCTCTTAACGTGTCCTCTCTGCATCTTCTCTGATCAGGGGAGGAAAGGCCGTGGCTCCATCTTTGTGTGGGCTTCAGGCAATGGCGGGCGCAGCAGAGACCACTGCTCCTGTGACGGCTACACCAACTCCATCTACACCATCTCCATCTCCAGCACGGCCGAGAGTGGACGGAAGCCCTGGTATCTGGAGGAGTGCTCGTCCACGCTGACCACCACCTACAGCAGTGGGGAGAACTACGACCGAAAGATTGTGAGGATTGTTGTGTGTGTGTCTATGTGTGTCTGTTGTAGATTTCGAGGGCCTCTGCTTATCGCACACACACACACACACGAAAACACATTAATTCTTGAAAGTGCCAGTGGCCTAAATTTACCGCAAACCAGAACACTTAAACATTCCAAGTTGTATCTGTACTGTTTTGTGCTTAATTGAATTCAGATTGGTAAGATTCCTGTTTTCAGCTTTAAATATGGGACATGAACAAAGAGACTTTCAGCTGAAATGTCTCCGTGTCCTAAGTAACTATTAATTAACACCGAAGACTGTCCATTTGATTAGAAAAATTGAAAACATTGCATATTTGATATATAACTTCAAATTAGACCACAGCATCATACAACATGGCATTAACTGGGCCTTGTGTGTGTGTTAATGTGTCCTGGGGCGCATATTTCTGTCTGGATTTAACTGAGCACAGTCTGAAGCCGACAGGCATCTGCTTTTTTGTGTCTGAACCTACAGACGAGGTTGATGCTTTCCTCCGATTACAGGCACTGTAGTGCAGTGTAAAATGAATACACACCAACTGTGTGTGCATGTTCATGCATGTGTGTGTGCGTATATGTATTTGTGGATGCTGTGTTGTGACCTGGTAAGCGCGCACACACACACACACACACACACACACACACACACACACACACACACACACACACACTTAACAGCTTCCCTCTGATTGTGTACACAGTGCAACCTCATATATCTTAAAGAAAGTGTTATCTACTGTAGCACAAACTGCCCCATCTACTCTTATGCTATTGGACCACTTTCACTGACTAAACCGTTTGTGTGTGTGTGTGTGTGTGTGTGTGTGTGTGTGTGTGTGTGTGTGTTTGTGTTTGTGTTCAGATAATCCCTCAAACTTTTCAGTCCAGGAAAGGTTCTTTGATGAGAGCTCAGACTGGAACTTAGCTAAGCTTTTCTTGGCTGACTGACTGTTAAGCTGTTTGACTAGTTGGCTGACTAAAGTCTGCACAGTCAAAGTGAACAAAGCTCTCTAACAACACGTTTTACTACGTCTTTTTGCTTCTTTCTTCCTTCTCTCTCCTTGGGGCATTTATTTTTGAGGCAAACTGGTGATTTGTGCACATATGTGTGTGTTATCGCTCGTGGGGCAGTGTGTCAAAGCTGGAATGTGAGTTTCAGGTGCGTCTAAATCCTCCTGATTTCAGTCCATCTTTGACAGTCGATTTCTCTTTCTCCTCCTGCCGTCATTGTCACCCTTTCTCTTCTCCCTTCACCTCTTTAACGTTCTCCTCTCTTCTCCTTCATCTATTTTGGCATTTATGAACATTTACCCCCTTTCATCTTTGACAGCGACTCCTCCTCCTTTCTCTCCTGTTTCTTCTCTGCCCCTTTTTTTTTTTCCAATTTCTCTCCATCTCTTCTTCATTCCCTCTGACTCTCTCCCCTTCTCTATCTGCAGATCACAACCGACCTGAGACACCGGTGCACAGACAGTCACACAGGGACATCTGCCTCGGCTCCCATGGCTGCTGCCATAATTGCTCTGGCCCTGGAGGCAAAGTAAGATCCTTTTAACTTCATCCCTTCTCCCCTCACTTACCTTCTAATGCCCTCTTGCCCTCTTGGACTCATTGCGTTGGAGCACGAGAAGCATTTTCTCACATTGTCAGGCACACTGCAGATGTACAGAGGAGCTACTGACATACAACTGGAATGTGCTGTACATGGACACATGCTCATAGAGCCGCCTCTTGTTTTTATATTTATATCTTAAATGTACTTCTTGAATGGGGCCAATGTCTAATCTAAATATTATCCATTATCCACCTGTTTCCAGTCAGTTCAGAGTATCAGTGCTTATATGCAATTATTCTGACTCCATGTAGTGATGTGGTCGTTTACTGCTTTTACATGTGCAGCTCAGAAGTGTCAAAGGTCAGCATTAAAGCAGGACTCCTGCTGGTTCTTCCAAAGCATGTGTGGGTCTCTCAAATGTTGCTTTAAAAGCAAAATCTGGACTCGGGTGCTGAAGTAAGAAAGCTTATTTAAATCTATTTTTCTTCAATCCAGTACGACATCAACAGTGGACTTTTTGACTTCCAGTACCAAGACCTGTCTAAAGGGGTTTTCAGTGGATTTGAGAAAAGGCTGAGTCCTTCTTTCGCTAAACAATAAAATAAAGTGTTTTCAGCCTGAGATTTTCAGATGCTATGGATTGTCATCAGCCTCTGTAAGTGGTGAACTGTGCTTGAACTTTAACAGGAGTAAACTCTCCACAGAGAAGAGACAACACACCACATATAGTGTTTACTTATATTCTGTTGCACACACTTGCGATCGTGATTACTTCTTGTCAAGAGAAAAGATCCTGTTTCTGCTTTACTTTAGACTTGTTCAGCCCCCTGCCTTTTTTATTGCTATTTAAAAAAATACTTCATGTTGTGTTAATGTTGCTCTTTGGCTGAGAAAATGATATCTAATGCAGTTTCTTTAGAAACTGTGAAGAATCTGATTTTTATCTGTTATTTGCTATTGTGCCAATGCGCTGGGATATGACATACAGTATTCTTTGTTGCTTTTAAGCATAGAGAATAAAATAATTAGATTTCAGGTTCACAATGTCTTCTGTGGAAGAATAAGTTCAGGTCTATGGGTGTACTTGATCAAAAGCTGATGTCTACAACATGCACAGACTTTTCTGTGCCAGGTGTTTTTTAATGCCAAATATTTCTCCAAGAGGACAGACAGTAGGAAGAGAAAAGTTTTTTTTCCAGTTGGTTTCCGACATTTCTGGCCCTTTTGCAGTTTTGTGTCCGGCTCAGCAGATGACTCCCCGCTCCTCTTTGAAACCTGTTGAGGTGATTAATTTGTGATAAATTCATGAATTGGGCTTTACCCCATCATCACATGTCGAGCAGCTCAGTTAGCCGAGGTCACTTCATTTAACCTGGATAATCCAATTCAAATCCTCAAAGTAGAAAATATTCTCGGTTTCCAGGCTGTGCCGGGCAAATAAGCCTGTTTCCTCAACAAGATTATCACACACCGCCCCTCGCCTGCCCGCTCTCCTCTCACTCTCTGTCAGCTGTGCTTGCTGTGCCTCCACCACTCTCACGATGGTCTTTTCCTCCCTTCTCCAAGAAAATGCTCAGATTCTTTGTATCCATTCATTCAGTTTCTCACATGGATAAACTTGCATGCATGCACACGCAGATGAAGAGAGGACAGCATCAAAGCAGGAGAGGGAAATAGTTTAGACAAACTGTGCAGCGCTGATCATATCTGCTCTTATCTGGTGAAAGAAAGCGAGCAAACTTTCTGTGATAAACATGTCAAGACGCCATTACGCAAGACTTCACTGAACTCTCTGTTGTAAGGTCTTTTCTTATGCCTGAATACAGCCCAGCGCTCTGTTCTCTGTTGACTTTGCCAACTTTAAGATGTTCAAGTTCGCATGTGATTTATCTCTTCATGGGCAAGAGTCCTAAGACAGCAAGGAGCAGCATAGTATGGCTCCTCAAAACCTTTATTTCTTTCCCCTTTTGCTTGTGTCCTTGGAAGCAAAGAAATGGAAAAGCAAGGGAACACGGAGACGCTTCAGTGAGGAAATTTGGAGGGATAAGCTCGAGATGAGCGTGGATAACCCACCATACGAAGCTCATCTACTGGGAGGTTTTACACGATCAAAGCGGGGACAGATGGGCGAAGAGAAATCTTTTTTTTCTCCTCCATTCATCTGAGTTAAAATTCGTGCCTGTGTGGCAGATTTTAGAACGGAAAATGCAGATTATAGTTTCATGGGCACATTTTCATCTCTGCACCGAACCAAGGTGAGACTGAGATGATCTTTGCTTTCTCCCTGTTTATCTTTGTGTGTTTTTATCCATAATTGCACTGGAGAGGAGCAGTGAGAAGCCAACATAAGACATCCTGATCTGCTGCTGGTTCTCCTCGGTATGTTAGCTACTCCATTAATTAGTATTGGCTTGTTTATGGGTAGGCTGTCATGGCCTAGATAATGATGCCAAAGCCACTTTTAATTAATGACCATAAAACATTTATGGGACCATAATTACGCAGTGACAGCTAAGCCTATTAATATTGATTTAAACATTATTTATTCTGACTTTTCATAGCTCTTATCTCTGCTACCATCCTTTAAATTGCTTTTTATTTGATATTTTATTTCCCGGGTATTTTCTTCAATTGGATTTAATGAGTGGAGGCTCAGTAAGGGCATTAGGGAATTTTGCTACAGCAGTGTCTAAGCTACCGTTGTACTCATGAGGGGCATCATGGGAATGCAAGGTTTTGGCTTCACCATGAACAGTACATCCCTGAAAACAAGAAATCTTTTCATCTAAAATACCCTTTCCAAATCCTAATCACAGTTTGTATTGAATAATGTATTGTTTATTCTTACACACAAGTAAAACAATTATTTGCACAGAAAAATGTACGAAAGACTAATTAAAAATAAAAGAAAACACAAACTCCTGCCCCTAACACTCATATCACACATCTACACTAATCCACAATACATATTGAGTTGTCAGAACATTAAAGCTGCTTTCGAGCGTACAGTGTGCTGGAGGGGCTGTATTTGAGAACGCAAATATTCACTCATGTGAGAACAGCAGGAACCTTTCTACCAAATTCACAGCGAGTGAGTGGGCGTGTTGAGGACGTTTCTAACAATCAACAGACACAAAACTGGAAAAATACAAATATGTACAAGACACTGATGAAGATGTGAACTTGGAAGGACAGAGAGATTCAAGAGCTTTTGCAGATAAGAGTTGAAGCTGATGTTAATTTGCTACGAACACAAACAAAGAGCTTTCTGCTGCGGAATACTTCACCTCCCGCCAGAATGTTCTGTCTGACCGGCTATGTTCTTTATATGTGAAATTCAAACTCTGGAAAATTGGGTCTGAACATTTTCATGTTTCAAGTTCACGTCTGAAAACAACCTCACAGAATAAAGTGCATGTGTCAGCTTTTAACTGTAATCTGTAAAAGTCTGTGGGATTTCTCCCAGATGTTGTGGATTTCAAACGTCCTCTCGTGCGTTTCTTGGTTTTAAGAGGACGCTGTGAAAGAACCTGCTCCCATAGAAGCAGCTCAGCAGTGCGTTCAGATCTGATTTTGTTTCTTGATGCTCGACTTAAAATTATCTTTATGGATAAGCTTGAATTTTTAAAATCAGAGTGTTGGGCTGCAAACTTAAAATGTTAGTTTTAGGTTAACTGATTCGGAGTGGTGCAGATTCTGGAGGTCTCAGATGGCGAGGGAGGGACACGAGGGGAGGGAGCGGAGCATCTGGCCGGCATATGAGATGGAAGGGAATCCCAGGAAACTTGGTGACCCACTTCTTCCTGGTTTTTCCCCTTTAATGTAGTGTTTGGACATCAAAGCAGTGGAGACACATGGCTGCCATCTCGTAGTGGATCTTACGTGAGATCAGAGAAACAAACAGATGAACGGGCTTCTACACTCTCCACCTCTGCCTCTCTGTAATTTTCTCTTAGTAATCTTCCACCTACTGTATATCGCTCTGTTTTCTTTACCCTGTTTTACATTTCATCCTGCATCTTAATCCTTGGGCTTTGTTTTTAACCCCCTCCCCTTTTTATCTGAACCTTTTCATCCATCCACCTTTTCTCCCTCTACCCGATAATTACACGAGTAACTAAGACATGTCTTAATGTCCATTCACCTCCTTTTATTTTGTTTGTTCTCCTCAGGTTCTGCTTGTTCTTCCACAACACAATAAATCATTCAAAGCATTTTTCCTCATCATTATTCTTGTGCTACTTGACCTCGTTGTTCACTTGAATGGGAAAGTGATCCCAGACTTTACACTGAAACTGTGTGTGTGTGGATGTTTATTTGAAATGTACATGTTAAATAAATGACATAGTATATAAATTCATTTATCTGTGTGTTTCTTCTTCTAGTCCTCTTCTGTCATGGAGAGATGTACAGCACATCATCGTAAAGACCTCTAGAGCCGGACATCTCAGCGCCCCTGACTGGAAGACCAATGCCGCTGGTTACAATGGTACGCACACACACAGTTGTGAATTTCTCTCATGTAAATTTGTGAAGTTTTGTTTTTGATATGTTATCGTCTTTAGACCTTGTGCAGATATCAAGCGGTGAATCGACAAGGAAAACATTTGAATAAACAAAGAGACAGGATAGGAGGAGATAGGATCCAATTAAACTTTTTAATAAAACCTCCCAAAATAACTTTGTTCTGATTGTGGTTTTTGAGCAGGGATGAAGCAAATACAAACTATCACGAACAATGAATAAAAGAGAAGTTGAAACTTTGTGTTTGACAACTTAGGCTAATTTGAATGCGTGGCCAAATCGTCAATGTTGCTGTGGGTTCTCAGCATCAACACACATCAGTTGATCATCAGTTGCATTTATTCATGGTGGGATGATGTGTGTTTAAAAGAAAAATACAGAGCAGTCACAGAGAAATCAGTATGCATTACTGTGATTCCTGGATTTGTTGTCTCCAGTCTGAAGAAGGGAGCCAAGCAGTTACCAAAACTTTTTCCTTCTAGCTAAACTACTGTGTCACCAGCTGCCATCTGTCAAGGTCCATGTGTTGGTTACTGTTTTGTAATGTTTTGAGAGTGTGATTAAGTGTGTACGCATACCTGTGTGTGTGTGTGTGTGTGTGTGTGTGTGTGTGTGTGTGTGTGTGTGTGTGTGTGGTAGAAGCAGAGATTGAGAACTAAGATTCAGCCAGGCTGCAGGCCCAGTGTGCCTGGACATTATCCAAGTGACTGTTTTTTCAAAGAGGAACTAAAGAGAAACAGGGCTGAGGAGGGGGTGAGGGCTGAGTGAAGTATGGAAGGAATTCATATTATATGAACTGTACCGTAAACCTTAAATTTACCTCTTTACACAACTACCTTACAAAATAAAATTTCCTGGACACATTTAGAGTTCAAAATAACCTAAAGGAACCCATGTCGGTTTGATAGTATACTTAAAAATCATTACAGACTTGCTCAAAGCTCTTGTCCCTGATTCTTAATCTGACAAAAATCACAACATTTTAATCTGGTTAAATGTATTAATAAAACCATTAATGTTACACAGACACTATAGAATCATTATGGAGTCTTGTGATCAGCTGCATCTTCACACTGTTTCCTACAGTAAGCCATTTGTACGGCTTCGGTCTGATGGACGCTGAGGCCATGGTGAAGGAGGCAGAGGGATGGAGGCAGGTCCCCACTCAGCACGTCTGTGTGGAGAGCGCAGACCGACAGATCAGGTAAAACACACACACACACAACACACACACCGTTAATGCTGTGTTGATGAGGTGGCCGCCCAAGTGACCAGAAGACTTCTTACTGAGCTCATTTATGAATAGGAAATTTGTCACATTCAACAAGTACATGAAAATATGGCGCCCATATGTGCTCACTTTAATAACCAGGTTATGTTTTCATCTGTGTTTGTTTGTTAGTTAGCAGGACACACACAAAAAATATGCCAATCGATTTCCATGAAAGTTTGTGGAGGGGTACGGCGTGACTCAAGGAAGAACCCAATACATGTTGATTTGGGAGCAGCTCTAGGAATTCTTTTCTCTTTCTTTAACATTGTGTTTTTCCAAATTCTTTTTTTGATTTCTCTGAGAATAATTCATGAATCTTGATAAAAAAAATAATCAAGCTGGTTTAGGGGACTAGGGGACTGTTGGGTAAATCTAGTGAATTTAAATGTGGTTTCATTAGGGGACTGTTGGGCCTGTTGGAGGTATGTGCTCTACTGAGAGACATTCTAGTTTCTGCTGCCACAGCCTCTAGTCTTCTGGGAAGACTTTGATAACACTTTAGAACAAGGCTGCAGCAGTTTGCCCACATCAGAGCATCATGAGCCCCAGTGAGGTCAGCCACTGAGTGTGTGTGAAGAGATCTGACATGGAGCCGACGTTGCAGTTCTTCCTAAAGATGTTTGATAGGACTGAGATCAGACATCTGTGCAGGCTGGTCAAGTTCTTCAACACTGTCCTCACTTTGTTCACAGGGATAAAGACCTTCAACAAACAGTTACTGCACTTTGAAAGCACTCTATATATTTAGAATAACATTTTCTGCCAGGACATGAAAATTTCCTTTGGGACTCCAACGGGACTGTAGTTGAACAAGCATATTGTGTAGTAGACCCTGCTTTAACACGATGGAATGTGATTCTGTCTCGTGTCAACAAAGTGAGAGTTTTAAGTGAAATGCAAGAGAAGAGAGTCGACTTTGAAACCAGCAAAAGTGACAAATTGTGGTCGAACTGTGTCATGAAAACAGATGAAATATGTTGGTTTTAGTAGATCTCTCTTACAACCACTACTACCCCCCCCCCCCTCTCTCTCTCTCTCTCTCTCCCCCTCTCCCTGTCTGTCTGTCTGTCTCTACTGTCTTTCTTTCTCCTTTTTTCTCTCCCTGGTGTTTTATGCACCGGCGTGTGTTTGAGAATGCAGTTGTGCAAGCTGTACCTTGATAGGGGCCAAGCATTAGTTCTGGCAGGGTGGTTCTCACATAAGACCTTTACTATGTGCGCACACACACACACACACACACACACACACACACACACACACACACACACACACACACACTTATGAGCGAGAGAGAGAGAGAGCCAGGGCTTCACAACTTGTTATTCTGGATGCAGCTGGAAGCCGGAGCAGTGTTCTGTGTTAGACTGGCTGGTTGAACTCAGGCCCTGAACTGGTTTGCTTTCAGTCGAAGGCTTGGTGTCCAGTGACTGCAGCATTTATCAGCATTATTCAGTCTGTTCTGCTCCAATACTCTGGTCAGCCTGCATGAGGCTTATGTAAAGTCCGGCTTGTATCAGAGGCAGCCAGGCTCCGTTCTCCAGCTGGATTACAGAGAGATTCCCAAAGTTGGCCATTCAAACATTTGTAAATTGTCAAGCTTGAGACTTATTTATAGGAATATATTTACAGAGAGAGGGGCGACAGAAGGCTTTCTTTTATTTAATTTTTGTTACAAAAGCGAAAAAGTCATGAAAAGTCAAGTTTTATGTGTAACATAATTTAATTTAAGATTGATTGTAAGAGAGAAAAATCTTCTACCTGAACGAAGCACTTAATCCAGCATTAACGTATGTATAATTGTGCTTACTTGCCTGCTTACGACTGTAAGATAGATTGTACGAAAGTGTTTTGGAAGCAGATCATTGTGCATCAATTTCCCTGTGTTGTCCACCTCCACTGTAACTCGTTACACCAGTGCAGCCGTCACCTCACTGCAGTGTTTCCACACCCTCTGGCTGGCCCCTCGGCCTGCGTTTGGTAATGTCTGTCTGCAATCGCTCGCCTCACTCCACTTGGGGCACGCACTAGGAAAAAAACTGGCCTGGTCCTGTGTGTGTGCGCAATCAGACTGCTGGTAATCAGCTGTGCATCTGCGCTGCTCCGTCCCATGCGTACAGTGCAGTTATCTGTGTTGTGTCATAGAGAAGCCAGAGCTGTGATATCAGCCCCAGACTCCCCAGCCGTTACTGCTGTCCACTCTCCAAACATTCCTCGACCACCTCCAAGATAAATCTGTTATTTATTCCATCAGGTCTGCTTGAGCTCGTGTCATTTTCTTGTTCAGTGGTTTTAATGTAAATTGTTTATATGGACTGTTGTTTCCTCACAAACTGGCCGGTCAACCTTCTGTTATTTAATAATCAGAAATGGAGAAAGTGGCTTGGATTGTTAAACTGCTTGCATTTTTTGAAAAAACTATTCATAACACACTGCTTTGAACAATGAATTACTTTCTCTCCTCACACATAATTTAATCCGATGCAAATTTTGGGTTAGGGGCTTTTCACAAACAACATGTATTTTTAGCAGGAATTAATAATTAATGGACTGATCCCACTGTCAAGGCAATCAATTAACCATCATTTGAGATTGTTGCATTCATGCTAGAAGGAATCAGCTTTATGTTTAATGCTGCTGTTTATGATTTGAAAACTTAAACTGCTTCCAGACCTTCACTGAACTCCGGATAATCTTCTTTGGCGGGTCTGTATGTGAGAACGCAAATGTCAGAGTGAGAAGCTCTGGAGTTTCTCCTGCCAGGCCTCTGTAAAAAATTGACAAAGATATAAAGCAAGTGTTTGGTGATAAGGTCTCTACAGTGGAATTAAAAGGTTATGTCCTGCCCCACCCCTCACTTTTACTCTTGGTCCCAGTCCTTGCTCCAAGTGTGAGGAGGAATTTCCAATGAAAAGAAAGTTAATGCACAAAAATGATCTTTACCAGTTGGTAATTATCTTGGGCAATGGAAATGATAAACGTCTGCGTTTTATCACGTAGTCCCTAAACATGTCATGATACTGTGATTGTATCCCTGACAGCAGGGAATCTAATTATAAAGGATCAAACAGCCACTGGTGTTAATTATCTTTCAAGCCTCCACCACAAACTTTATTAAAATGATAAATAGAATGAATAATAATGATCCATTTATGTGTTATTTTGCCAGCCAGTATAATTCAGCAGCTCTGCTCTAGTCTCCAGTGAATAAACTCTGAGTGTAATCCAGTGCTGCAGTGAACAATGTGTTGAGTTGGCTCAGCAGCAGCTACCTATGACTCTCTAAAGCCTCCCCCTGGCAAGATGGTATCAATTGTCCCCTGCGCCTGGACCTGTCCACGTTTTGACTGTTTTTGGTATTGTATCGTTGTTATATTAGATCATAGCGCAGATGTTATTCAAGGGTTGGTTGGATGTTTGCGTTGGCTGTTGGGTGATCGTTCTACTGCTGAGCTGAGCATAGCAGACTGAGTAAATCATGCTCTTTGTCTTTCTTATCATGCTTCTTGGTTTCTTTGACTGGTTGAGGTTTGACAAATGGAAAAAACTTGACATGCGTGCTCTTTGGTTTTTGGATCAGGTTAAAGCAAAAAAGAAATGCCTGTGATTGCTTTTAGGGGTGCCTGGGTGTAGTGAAACATGTTATTGAGTGTTATGTTATTCAGTAACTGCGTGTTTGGCAGGAGCTGACAGGACAGAATGTCTGGATGTAGTGAGACCATCACAGTCCCGCCAGCCTGAAAAAAGGGCAAACACAGTAAAGGAATATTATGGACGAGTGCACACAGAGTGACCTCTGCTGCAGTATTTGCTGCTAATGTCTACCTTCTAAGTTGGTCTCCATCCTGTCCCCTAGAACCATCCGACCAGAGCATGTGGTCCGGTCTGTGTACAAGGCGACAGGATGCACCGACAACCCCAACCACCACGTGATCTACCTGGAGCATGTGGTCGTGCGTATTACAATCACACATCCTCGCCGTGGAGACCTGTCGATCAACCTGACCTCTCCCTCAGGGACCAAGTCTCAGCTTCTTGCCAACAGGTAATCGTCCCATCACGTTACCAGACGATAAAACCCATTGTGTTTGTCTGAATTTTGTATATCTGTTCTTATATTTCCTGTAACCTATGACGTGCATTGTCACTTTTTGGAATTTAATTTCTAGGCAAACGTTGATAATTATTTAGTTAAGTAGCTAAAAGCTTCTCTGCTGTGACATCAAAGAAGAAGTGAGGAACAATTCGATAAATAAAAGCTTTCTGTGTCACATTTAAATAAATAATGCATCATTATGTGGAATCACTAGTTTAAGCAACAATTATTTTTTGATTTGCTACAACTCCTCAAAATACATAAACTGGATACTGAGAGCGGTGTAAGCTCTGTATGTGCCCAGGCCCTGTTGACTCCAGATAAACCACAGTCCTCTTCATTGTTTGTCCACAGCTCCATAGATGCTGTGATTTTTCTTGGTTGAGTGGTTGAAATGGTTTGTTCTGGCACTTGCAACACTGTTTCCTCATCTGATATCATTGTGTGTGTGTGTGTGTGTGTGTGTGTGTGTGTGTGTGTGTGTGTGTGTGTGTGTGTGTGTGTGTGTGTGTGTGTGTGTGTGTGGTGTGTGTGTGGTGTGTGTTTGGTGTGTGTTTTGTGTTTGTTGTTTGTCTGTTTGTATGTATTCCTGATATGCAGGTTGTTTGATCACTCCATGGAGGGTTTTAAGAACTGGGAGTTTATGACCACCCACTGCTGGGGAGAGAAGGCTGCAGGCGACTGGGTCCTAGAGATCTATGACTCTCCTTCTCAACTCCGCAGCCAGAAAGTGCCTGGTACGACACCATATTGATTTCTTTATTAAAAAAAAGAAATTTGGCAAGAACACACACGCACACACTAATAGACACACACACACACACACACAAACGAAAATATGTATATAATAAACAAATCAAATTTTTCTTCTTCTCTCCGTCTCCTCAGGCAAGCTGAAGGAGTGGTCGCTGGTGCTGTACGGCACCTCTGTGCACCCATACTCATCTCTACGCAACGATAAGACTCGCTCCATAGACATGCTGACGCCCACCGATGAGGAGTTCACTGAGGAGTACAATGGTAAGTAATAAATACAGAGCCGTACTCAGACATGTCAGCCGCAGCAGCCATGTTCTCCTTTGTCGTAAAATAGCATAACTTTTCTCAGCATATTATTTTTTACTGCCCTGTGATTATGGGAAATGATTGTGCTGTAATGTTTATTTTAGGAGCACTGTCAGAGACGGTAATACATTCAGTCTTATAGTTGAAAAAAAAAGTTGACTCTTCAGTTTCAAGATGTTTCAATTCTGTTTGTGTCTTCAGGCCCCTGTGACTCTGAGTGCAATGAGAACGGCTGTGAGGGTCCCGGACCCCATCACTGCAATAACTGCCTCCACTACTTCCTCAAGTTCAAGAACAACACCAGGTCAGACTGCTGAATCAATTAGAATCAATATTGATATTGATCTTGTATAATTATTTTCCCAAATGGACAAATTTACAGATTGAAGAAGGTTCGTTTGGTCCCAATGTTTTTTTAAAATGTATAACCATGTGTGATGGTTTCGAGTGAAGAGAGGAATCAATACGAGCTGATTGCTCTCAACCTGTAAAGTGGATTTAATCAGAAGGCAAAAGTTTTGATTGTGTTGACATGCAAACGTCCACTTTACATGAATGGATTTCTTAATCAGGATACCAGCAGGATTTTCTGTCCAGGTTTTTAACCTTGTGAAAGAAACACTAAAAGGAAGATGTCTTACTGAGGTCAACAGTCTTCCATTTTAAAGCCCCGTAAACCTGGGATCCTCTGATTCATGTAGACCGCAACACATTTTCCAACATGTAAGGTCAAAGGTTGCAGCTCGTTCCTGTTATTTGATGAGCTTGTAATGTGAATAAGGAAAAGAAGCCGTGCAGGCGGTGGCCTGATTAATCTCACCTTTTCAGTCTGATAACAGAGACGTTGTTTCCTGTTGCTTATAATATGTTTAGTCTGTCCCTTCCCCCTGTTAATTGTGCGTGCGTGCGTGCGTGCGTGCGTGCGTGCGTGCGTGCGTGCGTGCGTGTGTGTGTGTGTGTGTGTGTGTCCGCCCGTCAGATCCCATTAGGATCAAAGTCTGCTGTAATTGCCTTTGTGTCAGCGGGTCTCTGCACTAATAAAAGGCAAACCAGTGCAGGTGCATGTGAATGTGCAAGCTTAGGTGCTGCCTTATCATTAGCCCACTTCAGAGGTGCGCTGCCCTTTTCTGCCACCGCAGGGAGCAGTTGATGAGTGCGGATTGTGGGGAGTGGTGGAGGGGAAGAGGAGGGGCAGTGGTGGTGTTTAATGTTCAGATAATTACTTCCCCACGTATGTGTTTGATGGTGTAGACGCACTCAAGAGGTGAGGGGGACTAGACTCCGGTGTGCGTAGTGTGTGTGCGTGACGACTGCAGCCAGAATGTTAGGAATACTCAGGTGATGAGATTAATCATTTCATTAGGATCATCAGGATTTGATTAACAATTTATTTAAGTCAGTCCCATAGTTTCCTTATGCTACCATATAAAAGCGTTCTCTACTCAATCAGGGGTTTGGTGGGAAGAATTATTTAATTTGTCCGCATATTGATAAATATACCTTAAAAAAGATCAAATTTAACATGACATTGGTTCTTAAAAAAAAAAAAGCTGTCCTATTACGAGATTTTTTTTATTTTTACAAGAATAAAGAAGAGAAAACTTTTTTCATGAAGCAGCAAGGACAAGTCATTGAGAAACTGTGAAAGCCCTTTGAATAGCACGCAGTAACTGTGGAAGGGTCTTTTAACGCATTTGTAAAGTAGCTACATTTTTAACCAGATTGCTTTATGGGCAGGGAATGTAACTGACATTTTGGGTGTACTCACTTTTTCACCTCCAACTAAATATTTTACACTACTTGTGTTTCTTGCCCTGTTGAAGCAAATTATTCATTTATTGCGTTGTAAAAATGTTTAATTCCGCTTTAAATTGCTTTAAACACAGTTTCATGGTCTCCATCATCTGTTTGCCCCGACAGCATGGCCAGGAAAACAGTGTAAATCTTTTCTCACATGTAGCGTTGTCCTTGGTGTAGCCATTACATTATGTTGTTTGAATAATAATAGTTTCAGCATAGCAGAAAAACCACGTTGACCTGGAGGACAAACGCACGGCAGTGTACTTCACATGTGGATTATGTGTTTCTCACGCACCATGTGTGTTTCTTGGCGGAAAACTCTGCAGTGTGTGAATATGGTTTAGGGTGCGTTTGTGTGTATCTGTATGTGTGCATTTTATGCTCTTGAGGATTTTAGAGATCCTTTCACCTTAGAAAAGGAGCCTTAGGGTGAAATGGTGAAGTGTCGGAGGCCGGTGGATTTATTCAACAGATGTTACACCTGTTCACCATATAGCATACATACTCGCACGCATGCACACACACCGCCCCTACATGTCTGTTCCCTACACATTATGTGCATTGATACACGAAAAATACATTCACATTTTCAATAGCTTATCATGAAAAAAAAAATCATCTTTAATTCAAAAGTTTTACTTGAGCTTTTATTAATAATTACACACAACACAGTCATCTCAGTACTCTCACACAAGAGACATGTGTTTTTGTCGCTGGCACATGTTTTATATTTTGAGCCTCTTAACATAAGCTCAGTCAAGCTGTGATCGAGGTTGTTAACTGTGGAACAAAGAGGTTGATTTAGTCTTTATTATAATGTAGTTGGAGTCGACTGAAGTCAGAGTAATCTACGACCTGCACAAATCTATCAAAAGTACTAATTGTCCCTTTCTTGTGTTTCACATTTGTGACCATCTTTTCTCTTTTCGTCCTCCAGGATGTGTGTGTCTGAGTGCCCCAGCGGCTTTTTCCGTGATGATAGGAAGCGCTGCAAGAAGTGCTCATCGTTGTGCGAGACCTGCGTTGGTAGCCGTAGCGACCAGTGCACCACATGCAGGAGCGGTTTCCACCTCAACGAGGGCTCCAACACGTGTGGGGCCAACTGCGGTGACGGCTTCTACCTTGACCACGGTACGTTTTCACTTGCCGGCTCTATACGATGCACAAAGTCTTCACCAATTGAGTGCACATGATTGCACAGCATGCAGTCAAGAATTTGTTTTCATTCCATTTGTTTTCTTTCATCATTCCTTGATCCCAGCTTTGGGTTTTATTAGCTTCTTCTGACTTCATTAGCAATTTTCTCCTTTGCACCTGTTTTCTTATAATTTAACAACCAACAAACCAAACTTTAATGATCTGGGGACCTGCAGCCAAAACTGCCTCCATCAACTCAAAATATCAGAGGCTCCCTCATGATTGCCCATTGTACACAAGGACACTGATCTGTCCTGGTGAGTCCATTGTTACTCTGCTGCCCATCGATTAGATTGTCAAGGTCTGAACTCCCTAAAATTAGAGTGTAACTAAATGTATTGTTCAGAGTAGGGGAGGTCATCTATAAATAGGACAATGTCAATGTTTCAAACGAACTGGGATTTTATGTGTCTCCTGCATCAAACATGGTTAAAACCCAGTTGAAGTGCTTAAATCTCTATTTCAGAATGATGCTGTCGTTTCAGTTACATAATGTCCAAGTTTTTTTATGCACTTGTTGATGGCATCAGAACTGAAATGTCTGCCTGAGCCGCACTGGTTGCATGTGCAGCATGCGACGGCCGCCACACATTGGACAGATCGACGTTGAAACTGGTGAAAGATCATTTTCCTTGACCTGTCTATACTATTTTAACATTATATATTGTTTGCTATTGTTTACATTTTTATATTTATGCTTGCACTAAAGACATCACAGCAAATTCCTTGTATGTGTAAACCTACTTGGGAATAAACCCAGATTCTGATTTTATTTTGCTGTGCGCTACGTTGACAAAATGGTATAGACTCTCGAGCAGAGCAGAGTGTGTGTGTGTCTCATGCTGGCAGTGTGTCCACTCTATCCTGATAACAGTGGCCGAAATTAGAATGCATGCTCACGCATCCCATGGTGTAATAAGATTGTTTTTTCTTTACCAGATTATCTCTATTCTATATTCTATTCTATCTATATTGTTATAATAAAACAGATCTATGTGAGGATCTTTCTTTAAATTATGTTTACGGGAAGGCATGTGTTTATAATGAGCACAGTGCAGTGTTGGAAACGCACACATGACTAAATGTATGTCTTGTGTTGGAGATGTATGCCAGCCTGGATGAAAGTGAAGCAGGAATGAAAGACTGGAACTATGTATATCTTATAATTATGTCTATATATTGGTTTGCAGCCAAGACAGTGTGAGTCCTGGCAGCTCGGAGGGTTTCTGGCAGCAGATGTGATGTGATTTGATCCAAGTTCAATCATAACATTTTAGCAGGCCAAGATGTAGTGGATACTTCTTTCCTTTGAAATGTTGGCACTGCTGAGCTTTGTGTTACGTTAAATGAGCTATCGAGAGTCTTTGTCAGTCTGAGCTGAACTCCTGCAGCTATCAACACACGGACTCCTTTGTTACTGGTCCAGATAAACTTTTTTAAGAGAAGCTAACATGATAACACAGAGTCAATGAAGCTACAGGATGTAGGTTATGTGCCGCTATCAACATTATTTAGTGTTAAATCAGAGCTTTGTGTCAAAAAGTAAAAATCGATATTTGGTATTCCCTCATAGTTTCATTATTGATTAATGATGAAGCTTTCTAAACAAAACCAACATGGTTGTTTTAACAATATTTTGGGAGAGTTCAGCTCAATAGTCAGTCTTTGATAGTTTCCCACGAGTAATGAATCACGATGTTAACGCATCTTTTCATCAACCCTCATTGCTGCTGAACGCAGAGGTGTCCATGTGCGTTGTGTCAAAGTGTGTCATTGCCTTTTTAAATATTCATATACATTCCCATCCTCCCTCTCCAACACTACAATCTTCTTTTTCATCCCAGCAGCTTCCGTCTTTCCGTTCTTCCCCCGTCTCTCTCTTGCCATCTGTTTCCCCACCTCCTGCCCTTTGTCCTCCTGTTTTGCTCATAGACCCCGTTCTCCCACTCATTCCCCTCTTTTCTTCCTCCTCCACCTTTCTCGCTGCTCTTTCTTAATCACTTCTCCTCCTCTTCATCATTGTCTTACTCGTCTGCTCCCCCTCTTCGTTTCAAATGCAACCAGACTTCTGGATCTTATTAGCATGTGTTTGTGACCGGCTCACCCTCTGTCTTCCAGATTCCAACATTTGCAGGAGATGTCCAGAGAACTGCAAGAGGTGCAACAGCTCCAATATCTGCACAGAATGTAAACCTGGGATGAGGTAAACTTGAAGTTACACTGAACAATGCCTGATTAGTTAGAAACATTTTGCTGATTTTAGTTGACGGCAACTGATTTTAGCCTCGCCTGCTGTTCCTATGTAACTTGTAACTATACAAATGTCAGTGTTTTAAATGGTAAAGCTTTAGCTGGAAATGCTGCAGACACATTAAAATCACTCCATCTTAAGAGCCGCAGAAACAGTTTGGAGGATTTGCCTCAACACCATTTTGCATCAAAGTTGTTTGGTGGCCCCATTTGAACTACTTGAACTCCACAGGTGTTGAAGGAAGTGCTTTTGAAATGGTTGTTCATTGTCGGAAACAGCTTCTCCCCGCACCTCTCTGATGTTAGAAATGGAGGCTGCTGCGTCTGGTGGTTTTGTAACTGTGTGAAATTAACAATGAGACATTTTGCAGCCACTTCACGCAGTAAATTTCTCCAGGTGTGAGGAGGTGAGAGAGTAAGCAGGACTTCTATGTCGCTCAGGATCTTTTTTTGTGTTTTTTTCATTTGACCGTAATGTAATGTAGAAATAACCTCAACTAAAAATGTAAACGGTGGGTTATACGAGTTATTTACACATTACCCTTGTTTTGAATAAGGTTAGCGTTCAGTTAGACATGCGTAGGAGAAGAGCTATTATTCAAGCAATCTGCATCAGTTCCCGTATCTTTCTGTTTACACTGGCATGCACATGCCCAGTGTGAGCGCTCCCTTGTTATGTGTTTTCAGGCGTGAGTATGTAAGAGGATTAAAACTGATTCAAAGCCAAAACGCTTGTGAGGACAGAGATAGTTTTAATTTGAAAATGCTGTTTTCAAATGAATACGTATGTGGATGTAGCCTGTTTGGAAAAAATCCTCTTAACATCCAGAGCTGCTGGTTTAAATCCCAGCTCTCCTCCTGTAGGTTTATCATTACAGTCAGCCCACTGTCACACAAGGACACACAGCTCAGGTTTTGTGCTTTTGTCATTGTTGTGGTTTGTGGATAAAAGAAAACATTTCAGCGCTGCAGGATTACAGTGCTGCTAATGTGGACCAGCACTTTATGTTACATTGTGGTTTGGCTTTGCAGCATGAACCAGTGAAGCTGGGGCCTCCCAACTGTTTTCCTCTCGGGACCCAAATGGAGTAAACCGAGTTTCACCCTGTGACCCACGCTTATTAAAGCCCACATATACTCGTGTCATGCGGAGACCCACAAGTAGTGGAACCGTTGCCTATTTTGGGTTGTGTTACTTTGAAGAACCTTCAGATCTAAGCCGTTTAGTTATCCATGCAGACATGTTCCAGTTCACTTTCTGGCCACTTCCATAACAGCCCCTTTTAAAAGCGCTCCAACTACACTTGACCTGACAGAGGATTGTGCGTTTCAAAATGCTGGAATTCCTAATAGGTCGTGAAGGAAACACTTGTGAAGCGTTTAAAACATATTGTGGTCTTGAACCTGGCTTTAGTCTTTAAGTGTAGCCAGAGGTTTAGGCAGGGACACTTGTAAGCCATAATTTCCTGCGAACGCCATGTGAGACCGCAGTAAGACACATGCTCGTACACACATGCACGCACATTCTCTCACAACTCTCCCGTCTCCCATTCATTTCACCATTCAAGGTCGGTTAGGAGCCAGGGAGGAAGAGAGGAGCAGGCGAGTTTGTTTCTGGGAAACGTTCACTAACAGAGACCAGCTGTTTTTCAGTTCAGTGCAGCGAGCTCACCAACCTGTCCTCGCTGTGATTTCACACAAGTGACTTTAGAAGCTCTACACCTACTTCCTCACCGACCTCTGACCCCTCACATCTGGCACCCCTCGAATCTGTCTTTGTCAAAAACAACAGATTTCCTCTGATTGCACTTGAATCTAGAAGACGTCAGATTCCAGTTCAAGAGACAGAGAGTGAGCTGAAGTTCAGCTGCTGCCGTCCACACCCACACAGTTTTACCGGTGCTGCAGTTTTCTGTCATTCTTCGGAAATATTTGACATTGTACATCAGCAGCTGGCCGTGTGTCACAGGCAAACTTTAACTGATTGTTTTCTTGTGTTTTTCTTTTCTTAAATTTACTTGTGTTAGCTTCATGTTGCTGATTAAAAGACTTAAGTAGTTTTACTAAGAATTAAAGAATATGTGTCTTATTGTCTTTCTCCTCACAGTCTTCAAGGAAACAAGTGTCAGATGACCTGTGACCAGGGCACGTACTACAACGGCCACAGGCGGACTTGTGAGCCCTGCCATCGGGCCTGTGCCACCTGTGCAGGTAGGAAGTCGAAAGCCAGTGATAGAGCACAGTTTGTCTTTCACGTACGTAGAGCCCAGCAGGAGATCATGGAGGCCGGACAAGTTCACAACCACAGGATAATATCCGGAACATTCAGCCGAGGGTTGTCGTGTGGGTAGAGCGCACAGGACATGGTGTATATATCCCACTGCGGAAATCATGTGCTTTTGTTTAAGACACATCAGCAGAGGATGTCACACCTCGTTAAAGTCCTATGAGACAAATTGATATTTGTGAATATGGGCGATACAAATAAAATTTGATTGATTGATTGAATTGTCACATGGGTTCACCCGGAACTTTTAGTAGGGGGCTGGCAGGAATAGTCTAAAAATGTCTGAAGCAGCTGACCTGGACATTTGCGTTCTCATATACAGCCCCTCCTGAAAATGTCCGGACTTCAGTACATGCCTGAAAACCGCTTTTGAGTTACATTTGCTCTCAGACAGCTAAGAGTAAAAGAACATGTTTGGAGTATCATCTGATTTTAAATGCCTTAACAACATTGTGCGTCTCATGTCTTTCAGGCACAGGTATCGAGGCGTGCACCAAGTGTGCAGAGGGCTACTTACTTGAGGACTGGCGGTGTGTGTCAACATGCAGCACTGGCTACTACCTGTCAGAGCAGACCTCAGACAATGGCCAGGTGCAGAGGTCCTGTAAGAAGTGAGTCAGCACGTCCGCACCACAGGGAAAAAAAACCTTTAGATCTCCAGTCCCAAGAGATGATTGAGAAAATCTTTAGATTGTGCAAATTTCCTAACTCCAGTTTAAACTTTTCCTAGCACCACTTGTTTTGTCTGCAGTGCACAAACTTTGCATTTCCCAGTTGTCTGTTTTATAATTTAACATTCTGAGAACGTTTTCACAAGATGATTCAGACGCTGACATTTCCAATGATATCCAAAGGTATATTTGTATAGTAACTGAGTAAATATCACCCTCGTAAAAATACTTAATTTTGATTCACAAAATCCAGATCATTATCTGGATTCCCATAAGATTTCATCTGTTCATAGATATTAGTACTCATGCCTGATTTTTTTACTAAAGGTATCTCCTTTATTATTTGAGAAATTCCCAAAAAAGTCAAAATAACAAGGTCCTATCATGCAATGTTAGTGGAAGTGGAAAAAATTTCCTGGATCTGCCCTCTGATCCAGATCCAAACCAATATTTAATGGATTCTTCCCTGACCCATATCGCATCATTCCACCAGGTTTCATGGTAAATCCATCCAATTTTTGTGTAATTCTGTTGAAAACATAACAGAGGTGGAAATGTCTGTAACAATAGAGGAAAGGTAAGCAGCAAACCTACTCTACTGAACTTTATTCATTTAAATTTGACTGTAGAAGCATGAAACTGAACTTAAATTATTTCATAAATACGTCAACATGTCGTCCAGCCCTTCAGAACAAACAGTTCTTCTGCTTCACTAACGTGAACCTGGGTGAGGAGACAGACATACTCATTCAAACATACTCATTTTCCTTTATATGTATGATGACAGTTTGATGACTACTTTGCCTCCTATCACACCCACGGTCGAACTCCTCCACAGAGTCAGACGTCTCGGCTGCTGCTCTTATCGCTCCCTGTGGTAGTTTTGCCTCCCTACTATTTCTCTCTCCCGCCATGAATTATTTATTGCCCGCTTGACCCTTTACCTTGCTCGAATCCTTCGTTCTCTGTCGGCTCCCCTCGGCCTCAGAAACTGACACCGGATTATTTCCATAACCCATTTTAACACGAGCGGGGCTGCAAATGCCAAATTTTAGCCTTTGGTGCACCAAGTTTTATTTCAGGTATTTTTCCTCTTCCCTAGTTTTTGTTGTGTTTACTTGAAAACTTCCAGTTCTTCATGATTGTTGCTCACACATACACTAAAAAGGCTGAAACAATGGAGCTCAGTCAGTGAAAGATTTATCCTTCAAGAACTTTCAGTGAGGATAAGTGATCACAGTTCAGCAGAACAGCATCTAATTCTTCTCTCCAACCATTGACAGGTGTGACCATAGCTGCTACGAGTGCTTGGGGCCCGGAGAGAGAAACTGCAGCAGCTGCGTCAGTGGTTACAATCTGGAGGCAGGAGCCTGCGTGGTCAGCACCATCTGCAAAGATGGTGAGTTGTCAGCTTTCTCATTTATAAAATAATAGTCTGGATGTGTTTATTTTAGACTTGTTGCAGTCTCTCTCTCTCTCAGGGAACATATTGTTTATGCATTGACCTTCTCATATGGTCTGCAATGAATTTTCTCAAACACTTAATTAAATAGAGTAGCAGCAAGAAAAAAAACAACCTTTATAATCTATTTAATTCACATCAGTGTTTTTTTTTGCAATATGTTAAAGGTAAAAGTTCACAATCCAAGCTAATGAAAGGAGCAGAGTCCTCAGAGGTGTAGATTTACATCTCCGCTCTCTGTGTGACACTCAGGCAATTTTGCATCTCTTCTTAAATTAAATTGGGTTCCAAGCCAGAGGGAATAGAAAGAATGCAAACGGGTTTCTTTATTAAGTAAAAGCTGAGGTTTTTCTTTTTCATCTCCCAGAGCTTTGTACTAACTTCTGGACTAAAATGCCTCAAAGAGATCTGCTGTGGCTTCAGAGCAGAAGAACTCTCTGTCCTTGCTTTTGCTTTTTTGAGTTTTCCTTCTAAAGTTCTCATTCATGTTCTGCATATCACTAAAAACTGTCTCCGGATTTACGCACTCACACATTCTTATCATTTCATTTTAACATCAACTCACCCCTTTCCTGGTTTACATCACCCACTGCCTAGGCTGAAAGGTTTATTGAAGCTGCCACTTTTCCTTTTCTTATTTTCATGTAACATCCCTCATTTCGCTGGTTTCTCTTGTGGCCTCACCATGTTCTATTTGCTCTACTTTATGTTCTCGCCTTTTCCAATCTGTGCATGTTTTTCCACTCACCGGCAGAGGCTATGTGGTCTCATCATTTTACTGTGATTAGCTGCTCTTGCCCTGATCTTTCGAGTTAAAATGAACCTATGGCTGAAAATGTACTCCAGTGCATGAAGAGAGAATGTTCTCAAGAGAAAAATGTCTTAAATGTGTGACCTTTCTGTTGATGACTACTTTGCTCAAAGTGCACCCTCAGCCTGTTGCCAACCTTCAGAACCAGGCTCATATTTGGGGAGGAAATGTTGATTGGCAGCTCAAATTGCTGTTGATAAATTAAAGAATTGGCAGACAGTATTGTAACAGACGGTGGTCCACTTTAAGTTTTCTGTGATGCAAAATGAAAGCAAGTTGTACATTTTAAAAACCTTCAATTTGCTAATTGTGTGACATTTGTTTTCTCTCTCTCTCTGTTTTTTTTTTCTCCCGAATCTGTTTTCCCTCTCTCCTGACATGGATCCAATCTCTCCACTGGACTACAATCATTTTCCACCTTGATGAACATCACCTGTGATTGGATAAAAAAAAAAAAAAAACCCTCTTCCTGTCACCTGAATCCTCTCCTGACCAATCACATGGCTCTGCCCGCCATTCAACTATTTCTGATGTTTCTATCTTGTTTTGTGTGTTTGTGTTTCCACATTATGTGTGTGTGTGCACATGTTTTCCCTCTCCCCTCCTTCCAAACTCCCCCCCATATCTCTTCTTCCTGGTCTGTGGAAAGCAAATGAAGAATCTTGGGCGGAAGGCAGTTTCTGCGTGCTTGTTAAAAAGAACAATCTTTGCCAGAGGAAAGTGCTGCAGCAACTGTGCTGCAGAACGTGCTCGCAGAAGGGGTGACGGGACGTACTCGCCGGGCATAAAGGGAGTGTGGGGGGGAAGCGGGGGCACTCCTCCTTCTCAAGCCCCCCTCCCCCTGCCCACTCATTCACAGTCACATAATTTATAAGAGAATCTGTGCCTCTTAAAGGGACTGCATCGGAGGTGCGATGACAGGACTACAACAAACCTACCTTTTTTTCTGTACTGGGACACACACGTCGTCAGGGTGTAAAATGACTGGGACTTATTTCAAGAACAAACGAGCAAATGAAAACAAAAGTGAAAAACAAAATAAAAGTGTCGGTATTTTGTGACCAAAGCATCGATGCCAAAATAGTTGAACCTTCTTCTTTTTGTTGCCAGTGTAGGAAGCATTGCTTAAAGCAGGAGCCACTCAGCCTGCGAAGCTCTGAATACATCCGTATGCGTTTTTTATTTGGCTCCTCTTCCTCCTCTCTTTCCAGTGATAACGCTAAACAGATGGAAAGTGAACATACAGTAGGAAAGGCCTTCGTTTTCTGCCTGTAAATATACGTCTGAGGAAAAAAAGAAGCTCACTGTAATGTGAAAATAATGTCTGTCTGGGCTGATTCCGGCTGTTTAGGGGAGGGAAGACAAATTCACACACAATTATATGCACACACACACACACACACACACACACACACACACACACACACACACACACCACACACTTATAAACATGAACTCAGACACATTGATCGTAAATCAGCCATCACTTGAAGTTACATACGCCTCAGTGTCTCTTTATCACAAGACCGACACGTGTTACTGACCAAAATCACCTCATTTCATTTATTTAAAAAACACGAACCTGCCCTCTCTGAATAGTGTGTGTGTTTGTCTTGATTAGTGTGTGTGTGTAGAGGAATGCTATTAATTCTTGATGTAAGCCCAGACAGCATTGATTCATTCCAGAGGTACTACAAGACGAGTCTATAGCCATTCCTTTCGGAGTTTTCTGCCGGGGAAGGAAACGCTGCAGTGAGGTATAATGAATTTGTGGTACTAGGGATGCACCGGAGTCTATTTTTCACACCATTCAGTGCAGATCCTCAAAAACTAAACCTTTGCCCGATAAAAAAATCAAATAAAATAATATCGATTCCATCCATTACTGTGACTGAACAATTTAAAGCTCCATTATTTTGCTGTCACTGGATAAAATTATTGAAATATAACTTATGTATATTATAGGTATATTTTCTGTGAGTTGGTTTGTGACCCTCCAGATGCTGAAATTTGCCCATTAATAATTTTAATCTGTATCGGTGCATCCCTACTGTTGTCTAAATGAAACGTCATTACATTTCAATGCCATTGCATATCACCGGTAGTATTGTCCCACACTTCAACACAGAAGGTCAATGCTTGGCACGTGTTGTGTTGTAATCATGTGTCATCTGCAGGTGAAGGTCTCTGACAGGCAGACGGTAAGCAATCCACTGTGGTGAGCGTCCAAAATGTAGATGTAAAAACATTTGTCGGTAAAACTTGTGCTCCGTCAACCCAAGAACAAAAGAATAGAAAACCAATAAAGAGGCAATCAGTGTGTCAGTAATGTTTCGGTTCCGGACAAGTCAAAACTGTCCTCGTTTTGAGCCTGGCAGACTTCAGACACTGGGTTTCTCCTCCCATCTGTCTCTGAGCCTTTCCCCCGTGAGAAGTCCGAGGTTATCCTGGTGTTGCTGATTCCTCACCAAGAACGGCAAAGACAAAATGTTTAAGATTCTTCTTCTGTGTGGGTCCTCACACCTGCAGCTCGAGCATTTACAGTATTAGATGATTTGTTGTATTGTCAACTGGTTATGGTTCTTGATGATTTGTAATAAAGCTTGATGAATCCCCTGTTTTGTTTAACAAAAACTTATTCTGGGTCATTGTTGAAGATGACTTGAATTGACTTTAGATTGTGTGATATTAGAGACACACGCACACACATACACACTTGCATACATGTATACACACACACACCCCTCGTATAAAAGCTGTTTTTATTGTGTACCTGTGACATATCTGTGACAATGCATTATTAATGTTACTCAAAGTCCTAGTTTTGAAAATCTTTTTTTTTTACTTAAGTGTTCTTTATTAAAATGTTTAATCTGTTCATGTTTTTTTGTTTTCTTTACAGTTTTCATTGATTATGTTGACATGCACATCATTTCATCCGATATCACGATATATGACCAGGCCCATATACGGGAGCCTGACCTGAAGTGAAGGGCAGCGAGTTCTGGGCTAATGTGGTCACTTCTCTTAGGAAAAGCCTGGCAGCAGAGTTTTGTATAAGTTGTAATCTTTGTGTGTTTCTCTGCTGATACCAGAGTGAAGTGCATTGCAGTAATTGAGTCTGATAAAAGCCGTAGATATCAACAACTCCTAATTCAAATGTCAGCATGTACAAAATCAGTTCTGTTAGAGGAGGAATCAGATAATAAATAACGCTTCATTAGTTGTATTTAAATCTACAAGTTATTTTTTGCTATCTAACAGCCACAATATGTAGATTCCTGTGTTCAGTCTTGATACACATTATATAGGAGATATTGTATAAAGCAGAGGTTTTATAACTCTAACCCAACTGAACTATAGACAATAAGACTGACGTGTGACTTCTGCCAAAATGTTATTCTTCTTTTTCATGAGCTCATTCTCTAGCTGTGACCACGGCAGAGCAACACTTGATTTAAAAGTGTGAACGGAAATTGATATATTGGATGTTGAGGAGAAGATGTGTCTGATAGGCTGATGTGGGAGGATGCACTGGTGACCGGGCGGAGGGAGACTCAGGAAGGATGAGAGCTCTTGATGACTTGTAATGTGAAGTAAACATGTTTTTCTTTTACTTTGTGGGACCAAGTGTGTGACGACATCAGGAGGTGGGAGGGCATTGGGATTCAGGACCATGTGTGGTGGTTGTCAGTGTGGTATCCGCCAACAGAGCTCTCCCTCTCCCTCTCTCCTTCTCCCCTGACAGAGTAGACTGTTGATGTCTCACAAGGTCGGCCGAGTCTATAACAGCAGAAAACTTTGACTCCCTTGAGTGACAGTCTCTCTTTCTTCTCGGCTCCATTCTTCCCCCCGTCTGGCAGTGGGAGTCCAAAGTGTGTGTGGAGTTTAGCAGCTTTACATCTCTTGAGAACGTGGCTCCCTGTTTGTTTGTCTATGTGAGTGAGGGGGAGACAAACAGAAAGACGGTGGAGACTGTGTGTGTGTACTTATATTTGTAAGGACTATTGAGCATAGACTGTATGGAGTGAGGAGATTTTTTTCAAAGGGTTGTTTGAGGGTTAGGACTTGGTTTTAGGTTAGGGTAGGGCAGTTAGTTTTGATGGTTAGGGTAAGGGGCTGGCAAATGCATTATGGGTATGAGCGTCCTCTCTAAGGTAGAAGTACAAGAATGTGTCTCTGTGGGTGAGGGAGAGTGTCGGCGTTTATTGGGAGCTGTTAGAATGGTTTCAGCGGAGCTCTGCTGAATGGGAAGCCACCACCCGTTGTGTTTGTACACAAAGAAGCTCTTTTGTTTTGAAAGGAACAATTGAGCTTTTCACAGAAAGCAGAGAGAATAGACAACCTTGCCGCTGCCTTGAAGGATACACACACACACACACACACACACAGACACACACAGCTCAATCCTTATGCCTGTGCCTGTCACCTTTGTCTTTGTCTAATACAAAGGTAGGATAGGAGACAATGTTTTCACTGCTGCCAAGTGTGAAGCAGAGGTTTGGTGAGTTTTTGGAACTTTTAGTGTCCAGGGTTAATGTAACCGAAGGCAAGCAAAAATTTGTTGAACATGATTTGTAATATTTCATGCACGACCAGTATGTTTGTTACTGCTGCGAAGCGTAGTAAGATATCCACCTGGAGTGTGATCATGTTTTCATCAGTGCCAGTAACTCAACAATGGCTTTCCCAGGTGTTGAGATTTCTGGCACCCAACACATTTAATTTCCAGCCTGTGCTCCATGTTGCAACAAAAACTTTCCAACCTTCCAAAAACTGTGCACAATTTCAGTCTATTCAACAGTGGATGTGACTCTCAGGCCTTTTATTCTCAGGTGAAAAGTAAGCAACTGAGTTATAATGTTTCTTTATCGTGCGACAGATAATTCTACTCCATGCTCACTTCTCCTTCATGGAGCTGAGCCGGAGATCTGCTGATGTTTCCATCACCTGCTCCCTTATACAGCTCATTAAAAGTAATCGCTTATAAAATGCATCCTTTTAAATTTTAAGCTTGAAAATGGTAAAATCCTGAGAAGTATTTTCCAACCATCTTTTATCACCTTGTCTTGCTCACGATCTGAAAAGACTCCTGAGAGTCATCAGTGGTGAACCAGAAGAAAATACATCTGTGGGTAACTTAGTTTCAAGTCCACATGTCTTTGGGCTGTGGCAGGAAAGAACACAATCCTGGGCTGAGCACACAAACAGTTTGAGTGTAGGTTTTGTAACATCATGCTTCATTCACAAATATCAGTTTGTGAAGGTTCTCTGTCATTCAAGGCATTAGATCTTCAGGAGTTGTATATGTGTAAATGCACAACTGGACTTTTCACCTCATCCAAGAAGCCTGGCTCATTGGGGTCCCCTGAGTCAGGGTGTGTGAATGGCAGTTGATACCTTTAAGTCATAGAACCATCTACGGCTGTTGTATAATCGAAAAGTCAAAAACAAAACTCCTCTCCTAACTATAGTATGTGCAGCTTGTAGATACACTGTATGGATGTGTGGGTGAATGGTAAAACTTTCATGTAAAGAATTGTGAGTGGTCATCAAGACAAGAAAAGTGCTATATGAATACAGACCATTTAACATTTACATGACTGAAATGTTGAAATAATATAACAACATGAGGAATATATGTAAAAGTGGATAAAGTTCAGCCAGTGAAATGTTAGTTCACATTAGTTTTGGATCAGGTTCGGAAAAAAACATTCACGTGGTTCTGCTCAGGTGTAACTACGATGTTGCGTTGCTTTAAATGTCGCTGCCACAATGAATTGTGAGACAGCATTTTCTCCTGTCCTTGTGTAAAGTCCGGTCCAGTGTTTCCTACGCTAAAGGAGGTAAGTTAGGAAGCACTGAAGCTCCTTTCCTTATCATTTAGAGAATTCAATCAGCACCGACTACAGCCAGTGAATTACTTCCAGGTCATTTTACTCAGCTGGGAACCTTGTTAGGGGCTCATGATTTGTGGTGCTGATAGGGGAGAGAACTGAGGACAGCATTGTTGGTGGTTGATAGTTGTTCAAACCATCTGGACAAACTAGGTATATTACCATTATCAAAAGTCATTTGTTTGTTGATGAACATACTCTCCTACGTTGTTCAAATGTATATTTTCCCTGGTGTATAGGTTGAGTTACCTACATGCACAAAAAAAGCATTTTTTAGTTTCCTCTGTGTCTTCACTCCCACATGAGTAAATCTTCTCTCTGTTTTTTGTAAAAGCACACAGCAATTAAAAAGAAGGTCTGAGAGTAATGTTTGTTTTTAAACCTGTGAAATGAAATTGCACAATATACAAGATGACAAGACAGGGAGGAAAATGAAAAAAAGGGATAATATAGTTGTTATTGTGCAGGAGATGTCAGGAACCAGAGGATAATGAGCTGGATCTTCAGTGATGTGAAAACAACAGCAAACGGCTGGTGGTTATAATTGGTGTAACTATAACATCACAGCGTCGAGTCAAGTCAATCAAGTAAAATATGTATGAGAGCACTTGGAAGCATTAGGAATCTGGGACTCAACTAAAAACAAACATGGACAACGTCATGTTGTTCACTCTCACACTCCTGTCTGCAGACGAGTACCTGAGCAAACACAGCCAGTGCCACCTGTGTGATGTGACCTGTCTGCAGTGCTCAGGTCCGGAGAGAGACGACTGCACCAGCTGCCCTGAAACACGGTGAGGACACCTGACACTCTGACACCTGTACTCAAAGGGTAGCGTGACACTGCTGCAGAGGAGGTGCACCCACAGCACTCCAATAGACCATAGACTGTATATAAAGATGGATGGCGTGTCAACTTCCTCCCGCTATCCAGAAAAGAAGCCAAAATATCCTGAATTCAAACACTGCCATCTTGTCTGTGCAGTAGCAATTGAAAGTGCTCGAACAGTCTTCAGTAATGACCTTTCACCCTATTTTATATTCTTCTTTTTAAAAAAAGCAAAAACTGTGAACATACATCAGGGAGAAAAAGTTATTTGACTTGTACTTTGACTTTTTAAGTGGGATGTGTGTCCCATCTACTAACATGGAGGAGGCAGGGTTTATGACCTTTACTGATTTCAGCCTCCAGGTGCGATCAAGATGCTTTGGCTTCACTCTAGCGGAGCTGTCATGTCGTCCATCTTCATCTCCAGTCTAAACATACAGTAGACCCTGAATTCACTTGACACAAATCTGAGCAAGAAATCCTCTCGACCTCCGTCTTCAAGGTTTCTACAAACACTGATACTAACTAGTCACTGTGGAGTCAAACATATATGTTGAAAAGCTTTGAGCTGTTTGTTTGTTTTGATTCAAACTTTCCATTTGGCTGCAGTTGCACGTTGATTCTAAACCAAACCCGACTCACTCACAGGTTCTTCGATGACGGACACTGCAACATCCGCTGCCAGACAGGGCGCTACGCCATGGGGAGGCAGTGCTACCTCTGTCACCACTCCTGCCACGAGTGTAACGACGAGGGGCCAGACAACTGCACCAGCTGTGACAGAGGTACACTGGGATTTAAATAAAAAATATCTATATTTTGATATTAACTTGCTCATAGTGTGAATCAAAAGCAAATTCCTTTATTCCATTCATGGGGTTCCAAAACCTTTCAGGCCCCGATCCCCCAAATAACCAGAGAGGTGCCAGAGAGTTAGGACCCCAGAGGATATTGATTTGAGCTAACAAAAAAAAAAACTTCTTTGTGCCCAAGTTGTAATGTATTGTAATTGGTGCAATAGATTAACCTGTTGCAACTGTCTTTTTAATTGCCTGGAAAAAAAAGTTTTGTAACAATTAGAGCTAAATTGTTCAATTTTAAATTAGTTTTACATTGTATTAGAATTATGGAAATAATTACACGACAACCCACCCCCTGTCCTGTGTCCCGTGTCTCAGGACCAGACCACTGGGACAAGCTAAAGCGAGATCAGTTAGTGAAGATAAATCTCTAATTCTTTTTTATAAATTCCCTCAATATAAAGACTGCATGCTCTGAACTGGCACAGGTAGCTTTTTGCTTTTTGCAGAGGTGCACTGGTGTTTTCCTTTAAAAACTCATCTATCAGGCTCTGACTGGGATGTAAGTGAAATCGTGCTTCTTCAGAACATCACATGGATCAAGCTAAGGCTCATTTGTGCCAGGCTGCACCAATCAGTCCTCTAAAGGTAAATGAATCTAATTAAAGCAGTAATTCAGCCAGGGCCTGCTGACAGATGTGTGTAAGGAGGTAATCAACCATTTGTTTGTTGTTTACTTGTTGTTTCCTCCCTTTGATGAATGAAAAATCGAACCTGATGGTACGTTAAACTATCTAAGGATCAGCCTTCCAAAGACCATTAAAAAAAAACAAAAGAAACCTTAGTCATTGTTCATCCATGTAAAAGCAATGTGATAAAACCTGGATGTCATTAGAAACTCACAGCTGAGGAAATATCAGCCTAAAGGTGGTAATAAAAAATGTGTTTCTCACGGCGTCACAGACAGTGTTATGGCTGTCAGAACGAATGTATTTACACTAGGGAAACACACACACACAAACACACACACATGCTCCCCAACTCTCAATTAGCCAGCAAGTTTGTCAGACTGTGTTTGCAAATGTGGTTCCATTTAATTGCAGGTCTGTCTGACGTTCAATGAGACATAACAAAAATAACATGAAGAGACCCTCCATCTGTCTCTCCCCGTGTCATTTCTCTCTCAAAACAAGCTCTCTTATCTTGGCCAGTCACACACACACACACACACACACACACACACACACACACACACACACACACACACACACACACACACACACACACGCTGACACATGCTGACACATGCTGAGCAGATAATCTTTGTGACTGACCTTAGAGAGTTTTTACACCCCTGCTGTCTGTGGTGAGGGAAACAGTGAAAGAGCTGCAGAAGTGAGTATAACCATGAACAAGGAGGGTGATGAAGAACAAGAAGAGGTTGCTAATAAAAAATGAAAGCGTCCATTTCACAATACAGATACTCAATCCCAGACATGCATGAAATCTCAGTCACACAAGTTGTTGTTCCATTTCTCGGGAAGCAAAGAGTCTTACAAGCAATTAAATACCGACTTGTTAAATTAAACCAAAGCGGTATTATGAACATAATACAATTGTTTGGAACCGTTGATTCCCCCTTGTTTATATTTCCAATAGGTTTAGTCATATAGTCCAATATCAAAAACCTTTTAGGGCTCAAAGTGTTTCAATTGTAGCTTAGATTGAAGTTAAGTCAAAAATTCAGGTCAAGTCAAGTTTTAATACTCAACTTGAGGATTAGCAGTTGAGCCTGAAATAAATTGATAAATCACTAAAGAAATAGAAAAAAAAAATTCCTACATCCGCCACCTTTTCCAATCTGCATCAAAATTGAATGGGCTCTTCTCTTCTTGTAGTCTGTTGTGTAATCTTTCTTACAGACAAACAAACCAAAATACAAATGGACAGAAGTGAAAACATAACCTCCTTGTTGAAAGTAAATATAAATTATTTTCTGATTCGAGAAAGACAAGTTTACATGAGTGACATGGAAAAAAACCAGCTCAGACCTGCAGTCAACGTCTCATCATTCAATAATCTCATATATTGAATTACAGACAAACAACAAGGCTGTTCCCAGTCTGTTTGTTTTTTGCATCAGAGTTTTGACCCTTGTAATATTTTCTCTTTTTTTCTCCCAGATAAGTTTGGCGGGGCCAGGTACTTCTTTCAGGGTCAGTGTCGGGAGGTCTGTCCAGAGGGCTTTTTCCACTCAACATGGAGACGGTGTGAGCCCTGTCCTGAAGACTGCATCATCTGTATTGCAGCAAACCACTGCCTCCACTGCAGCCCAGGACACAAGCCCAGGAATGGACAGTGCGTCCCACTGCAGTGCAGTGCAGGTGAGAGGTGCAGGAATATCCCCATTCACTGATGTCCCTATTCATTTAATTGTCACATTTACAGCACAAATGTTCAAGGTAAAAATCCCCACCTTGAAAATGGTGCACAGTAAAAACATTAGCATCAAGTAGAAGAGCACATACACCTTCAATTAGTTCAAGCCTTAAAGCTAAACCAAACCAAATGTTGCTAACAATGACATTTATTCACATCGTAAATTACACAAAAATAAGGAACAAAGTGATAATTAAAATTCCTGGATCTGCCCTTTTGTCCTGTGCCAAAATCCAACATGTTCTTTTGTGGCCTTTGTCCCATCCTTCCACCAAATTTCGTGGAAAATTGCTTAATAGTTTTTGGGTAATCCTTTTGACAAACCAACCTACCTTCAAACAAACAGTCATGCAGGGGTGAAAACATAACCTCCTTGAAGAAGGTAATAAGACAATGCATTAGAGAGTAGAGCAGGCCGTCCTCCATCGAGATCGATCCCACTCTCCCCCATTTTGCATGCCAGGTGTCCTTGGGCAAGATACCAAACCTCAAATGGCCCCTGACGGCTTTGTCGACAGTCTGTTAGTGATGGATGATGGAGAAAGTCCTGCTCATAGATGAACTGCAAGAATGTGGGTGAATGGGTGAAAACTGTACTGTGAAGAATTTTGAGTAGGTATCAAGACTAGAAAAGTGTTATATAAATATAGACCACTTACCATTTCAATTCATGAAGAAGTTTGTGGAGGATTTTGGAATAGCTGCTTCACAGCCCCACTGTCACACAGCTGGCCTGAATATGGCAAACGTCACCTCAGGGAACACACATGTAGCACACTGACCTCATTTTAAAGCTAGTATTAAAATTCAAACACTCTCAGAAAATATGCCAACAGGCAGGGCTCCGAGCCACAGCTTTAAAGAACTAAAATCACACACTAACCAAAGAACTGGAAACTGTTCTGGGGCTCTGGCTTCATTTAACTAGTCCACTACGGTACTGAAAAGATATTTTTTTATTTCAGTGTCAGGTGTGAAAAATGAGCAGTTTCCTGGAGGAGTTTTAAGCTTCTGGAGGAACCAGTAATATTTCATAAATGAACCAAAGTGCATGTGAAAGTTCAGGAAGTTTCATTTATAAACCTCTGTGTCCAAGAGTAGATAGAGATCATTTATTATTGTGATCTTATCATTGAATAAAAAGAGTTTAGCAATGAAATAATCTTCATACTATACTACAAGAGGAAACATAATTGATCATAAGTCTATTCTCTACAACAAATCAAAATCACCATTTATCAAATCCAGAAATCAGTGAGTGTACGTGGGGGGCATATCTAGAAAATAGTTTTTCTAATTAGCTCAATAGGGAAAGGTGGGGGTGTGGAGCTATGACTCTACTGAATGTGAGACGCAGTGTAACGATGAGAGTTTGTATGTGAGGATATAAACTACGAGTTGGAGGATGAGACAAAATTCTTATCACATGTGGTTGGCAGGTCTCGACAGGCCCCACAGACAAAGGCTTGAACTCTGGAGCAGGTAAAACTCTTTCAGAGGTTGGATTTGTGCTTGTTTGATAATTTGATTTAATTTAAATCTCACAAACATACGCACATGTGTCGCCTCTTTTCATTTCCTGATAGCACAAACAAAAAAGAGGATCCGGCTCAGCAAAGGAAACAAGATGAAAAGACGAAGGGCCTACGGATGTTAAGCTCATGTTCAGGGGTCTGTTGACTGCTTGGCTGAAAATAGAGTTTACATTACTGATCTCTAACATGGAAGATTTTCTTTCTGTTCAGGGATACGTTTGTTTAATGGGGACAACACATTTTTTCTCAATATATCATGATATTGTGAACATGATATCTCAAGAATGCCTTGAGGGAATTTCTTCAAATTTGGTATGAACATTAACTTGGACTCAAAGATGAACTGGTTATAATTTAGAGGAAAGGGTCAAGTTCACTGCGACCTCAATGAAAAATATATTTTTCGGCTTGTGAACATGTTATCGATAGAACATTTTGAGAGAACCCTTTCAAATTTGGCACAAATATTCATTTAGACTCTCAGATGAACTGGTTAGATTTCAGTGGTCAGAGGTGTATGTGGCCTGAAACTGCACTGGTTGGTAGAGGCAAACAACCACAGTGTGGTAATCCTAGTTTGTGTATTCTTTAATGCTCTCCTCTTCTCGTCTCGTCTCTTCTCTTCTCTCTTTGTCTCTTATTTATTTTTCATTCCACTGTCTTCATCAGGTGAAGTTGCAGATGATGAGGACTGTCTCCACTGTGACGAGGGCTGCAAACAATGTAAACGCAGTGAGTAGATGTCTTTTTCTCACCCCTCACTTTCTCTCTGCCTCTTCCATATTTACAAGTAATATATACAAGTAATTATGATGTGAGAGGTTAAGTAGTTAATGGAAACTGTGTTTACTCTGACATACAACATCTCATAGAATTAAACTTCACTTCACTTTATTTCCTTAATTATCATACACCTTAGTATTTGAACTACATCTCAGAGTTTTAACGTTTCCCAGGACTGATGTTGATTAGATGCTTTTTATCTGACAAAGTGTTTTTTTTTAATCTCTTAATCTGCAGTTTCACTCTAAACCTCTAAATTATGTTTTAAGTGAGATTTGGGGTTTTTTCCTCAGCACCATGAAATGTTGAAAACCATTGATTGTAGCTGTGTCCAAATTCATGGTCCGTCTTCTTTGGAGAAGGATGCATTTGTTGGCCATATTTGAAGGAGCCTTCAAATTCGGACAGTGTAGTCTGCAGCCTCTAAAGAATGCAGCCCCTGAATTGAGACACAGCTTGTACATAAAGATAAACGACTCCCTAAAATCGTGCCCTGGTGGCTGGCTGCTGTAAACCCAGTCTCCTCCATGTTAACAGATGGGACATGGACCAATCTTAAAAGTGTATGTTAAATATGTTTTCTTGAAGATGGTCTGATGGTAATTGACTCTATTTATATAGCTATTTTCCAGTCTTATCAACGCCTCAAAGTGCATTCACCCATTCACGCATGGATTCATACATCATTCATCCTCTTTGCCTCACGCTTTTTTTATCGCACACATTCATACATTGTCAGCACAGCTGTCAGGGGCAATTTGGTTCAGAATCTTGCTCCAGGACACTTGGGAATGAATACTGGATGTGCACGGGATCAAACCATCAACCATCTGCTTAGTGGATGACCCTCTTTATCTCCTGAGCCACCCGATCATCTCAGGCAGTTTTTGTGCTCATTTTTCCCAGTAAGTTTGGTTTGAATCAGTTATTTGATGCTATTAAAAGATGGTGCAAAGTCATGATTGACAGTTGAGACTCACTCGTGGTGGAGGACCTGTGTTGGTGGGACCTCAATACCACGGCTCCATCCCCCATTTGCTACTGCACAGACCCTGGCTCCAAATTACATAATTGGTGCAAGATGGCAGCATTCCTATCTGGGGTATTTAGGCTTCATTTCTGGATAGTGGGAGGAACTGGAGACGTGTCGTCCATTTTTATGTGCAGTCAATGGTTAAAACTTGGAAGAGAAGGTCCCTAACTCTCATTCCTTGTGCCGCTTCACCCCGTCCAGTCAGTACAAGTCATAAAGACAAGAGCATTTCCGTCTCCCAGAGATGATTACCGACATACCATAGAAAGTTGTTGTTGTGCTAAACTAGTCTGAGGTGGAGACGGGCTGCTATTAAGTCATTATGAATTCTGGGTGGAATATCATTCTTCGCTCTCACCCTCACCACAACCTCTCTGCCACCCACCCGCTCTCGGTAATCACAACTCTGCAGGCTAAACAATTAGAGTTGGGACATGATTGGCCCTTTGACGCTATGCTACGGGCAAAAGTAAGGATGAAACAGAGCGTGCGGTGTCTGAGACTGGCATCTGATATGTGGGCGTGCATGCTTACCCTATGTGTCACTCTGCACTTGTAATGTAATGAAAGCATGTCAGACATTTACAGTAACACGAGGATCTTTCTGGAATGTGAGGTTGTTTTGATGAGTCTTCATTGTTTTGTTGGATAATTTGGGACTAAGTCTTAAATCAGAATCAGGATATAAATTAGATTAAAAACATTTGATATGACATATTATATTATTATCTTTTTAAATGTTGGTGAAAACACTGAACAGCCTGGTTACTGGCAACTAAACCCCCTTTATCTAGTCATTATATATCGCTCATCCTTTGAGGGTCGCTGTGGCTGAAGCTAATCCCAACTGACATGGCGCAAGAGGCGAGTACACCCTGGACAGGTTGCCAGCATTTTGCAAGGCCAACATACAGAGGAAAACAACTATTCACACCTACATTCACTTGTACCGTCAATTTAAAATCTCTAAGAAGTTGCTCTTTACTTCCTGGCTCTGTGGTTTTCTGTGGTTACTGGATAGAAGCAGTTTTGATGCTCTATTTTGCAGTAGTGGAAAATATACTTTTGCACAGAAACAAAGTAAAAGTACTAAGTATATTTTTCATTTATTAATACTTTACTGATGTCGAATTAATTTTGGGAACTTTTCACTTTCACTCCACTACATATACTTCGTTACAATTTCACATGTTCACACAGAATTTATAGATTTCTAAAAGAACTCAATATTGAAAGAGGATTGGTTCCACTGATCCAATCAGAGCGGACAGGTAACATTAGAATCTGCCTCCTGCTGCAGCAGCATCACTGGTGTAGAAGAGACACCTGAAATGCAGTAGGGAATAGGATAAATGTACCTTTGAGTGTGTTTGAAAGCAAGTACTTTTTTTTTACTCAGGTAGAAAAGTTAATGTGGTAAATTTTCCTCTATTTATTTGTACTTTTACCTCAGCAAACTTAAGTACTTCCTCTACCACTGCTTTTCTGTCCTTGATCAAGTCCTTTAAAACATATGTCGCTTCACTATATTCTCACATCTGTTTCAGAAATCACTTCTTGATAAATGTGCTACATCAGCGTTTCCCACTCAAGTGACGGTTTGAGGAGGAATTTCATCCCCCTATGACGTCTATATACACCGGCTCCTCTTTATTTCACTGGAAATAAGAGTGAATCACCTTAATGTGATACGTACATGTGCATCAAATATATAGGTGCTAATGTTGCGTATAGCTTGTGAGTGCCTGTAAATGTATGAGTGCTTGCACATTCCACAAGTGCATACCTCAGGATGTGTATGCCAGTTTAAATTCTGTTGAGCCCCCCTCCCCTCCATTCCCTGGCTTGCACAGTTAATATTTATGCGGGCGCTATTTTCTGTCTTCACTTCAGACACAGCCTGGAGGCATGATTTCCGGCTCCTGGCTCCCTCTCCCTTGTTCTATACCTCAGTCCCTCCCACCTTCTTCTTTCTCCCAGTCCTTCTCTGGATGAGTAATTGCTTTCACAGGTAGTGGCTTGTTGACTGCATTGAAGTGCAAACCGTTGCAGTGTTAAGTTGTGGGTGCTGGAAGGAGACAGAGAGGAATGGGGTGTGGGGGTCGACAGAGGTTGTTCTGGAGAGGATGAAAGTCCCTGGGGAAAGTCTGCAGAAGGGGCTTTTTTAGAAGTTATTTCCACCTCTGTCTCTCTTTTCTATCTTTCCCTTGCCTCTATCCTCCCTCTCTGTCTCTCTCCCTCTGTCTGTTTCCTGTCGAAACCCTCTCTCCTGCTCTCTGTCCTGTTTTGGCATTGTTGAACTAAGAGATGACAGAGTGGCTCTTCCTCAGGAACTAGTTGGATTGACTGCAAAAAAAATTAACTTTCTCCTTTTGCAAGTGTATAAAACTTTTTTCCTCACACACACAAACACACACACACACACACACACACACAAACACGCACATGCACACACACACACACACACACACACACTATTTTAGTGATTTGTGTTTCTATGACTTCAGACAACTTTACATTGACTTCCATTGATTTCCTGCAGACTTACTGTATAGTTAAGATTTGTCAAACCCAAACCAAAACCTAATCTTATATTAAAACGTGTCTTCATTTAAAAATTGTATTGTTTCTGTTATGGGGACTTGCTTTTGTCCCTTAAGGAAGACAAGTCACACACACACACACACACACACACACACACACACACACACACACACACACACACACACACACACACACACACACACACACACACACACCTGCAGTACAAGCTGACAACACAGGTGAACACACAACACTGATCCAGCAGCTATGATTCTTTAGAGATGAGAGTAAAGCTGTGGATGTGAACCGAAATAACCACAAAGACAAAAGAAGAAGAAAGATTTTTTACGTTTGGTTTAGATTTGGGCCCTTCAACTCTACACTGAACTGGGCACGGTTATTGTGTGTTGTCAGAGCGCCTCCTGCTGGTGAAGCTGGATTTGGAGCACTGCGCTGCCTATGGGAGCATAGATAAAATGAGCTGGGGTCTACAGTAAAATGGGATTCTCCCTTACTAACTGTGACAAATATCCTTATTATCCTTGTGATGCTGCTTCACTTGAATGCACTAAAACTCTACTGCATCATATTTGAATCTGATTTAAACAGACGCTGGAACAACATCTGATCAAGTAGACTCTCCTTTTCTTTTCTTTCTTTGAGATTAGAACATTTTGTCCATTTAATCCAGATTTCACAACATGCTTGATCTTGACTTCTGATCTTTACAACAGAGGATTCAGGAGAGCGGGAGACCGTTTGCCTCAAATGTGAAGATGACTATTACCAGTAAGTCTCTTGGGTTGAGAATTTCACCATGTTACACATATGTATTGGTCCTAATGCTGACAAACTGTCCATCTGTCTCTCAGATTAAACACAGACTGCCATCAGTCCTGTCCAGATGGGACCTACAGTTCAGACAACCACATGGTGTGTGCTCCATGTGAGGACAAACAATGTGTAATCTGCGATCAGTCCCAGTGCTACTGGTGCAAGGAAGGACACTACATCTTCGGTAACGTTTGATCCATTTGTAATTTTGGGTGGAGTTATGCTGTAACTCCTGGGGGACTCATCATCCTTCATATTTGGTAACAGGGTGGGTCTGCTTTTTCAGTGTCACTGTTGTTTTCAGACTCGTCCACTTTTCCACTGATTTTCATATAAAACATTTTAACTGGGTAAAAATGTTTTCAGGCCTGTATACATCATTGTCAAAGCCCCTGATCTGTTGGCCCCCCACATGGCAAAAGTACAGCATCATTGCCTGAAGTGGCCCAGATCCGTATGATCACAAACATCCAAGTCATGTAACTGACAAATCTATTAAAAGAAAAATATGATCAATTGTGTTCATATGTCCAGAGGGAGAATGTGTGGATCGCTGTAAGGATGGTTTCTTTGTGGATGAGGAGAGCCGGGAATGTGAGCCGTGCCACCGCACCTGTGGTACCTGTGGAGGGCCACAATACAATGACTGCGACTCCTGTAAGGACGGATTCATGCTGGAGGATGGGGAATGTTTGGAGGGGAGAAAAAAGGCTACCTGCCCTGAGAGACACTTCAGTAATAGTAAGAGAAATGTTGATCTGCCTTCTAATTCCACACATGTCTGCCTGTCTGTCTGCCTGTCTGTCTGTCTGTCTGTCTGTCTGTCTGTCTGTCTGTCTGTCTGTCTATATGGGGAACGCATATCTCAAGAGCCATTCATCTTATCGCCATCACACTTGGCATGTGTATTCTTTGGTGGAATTTGGACACACAGTGTTTTCAATATGAGTAAAAATAAGTGAATGCAGCATTGTGCCTTCAGTCTCTAGACAGCTGAACGTATCTTCCTCTGCATAAACAGCAGTGATCGGTAACTGAGTCAAACCGAGGGTCACAAACAATAAAAAGTGTCCGTTTACTGTAAGTATTTTGCTTGTTTTCCTTTTTAAACAGGGTGAGGATGTTTTTATTACAGGGACATTTTACATACATGTACAAAAGAGAAAGGGAGCAGAGGCAGTGAAATAAGAAGTAAAACATGGAAGAATCTCTCATCTCAGAGCTTTCAGTTAGTATTTTGTTTTTCTTGTCATCAGGTTATGGTGAATGTGAGCAGTGCCACTCCTCCTGTAAGACTTGCTCTGCTGCAGGGAAGGAGGACTGCAGGAGCTGCTCCTCAGGTAAACCTCTTCTGTCTCTGTGCATCATTGAGCTTCTACAAAATATTTAGTGGGATTGTCTCATGTGTTTTAGGCAAACTTTCTGTCAAAGTACATATATTTTTCTGCAGCAGGCCGTGGTGTGATTTACTTTAATGTCTTCAGGTACATTTCTGACTGCCCGACAGACCTGCACATCTCATTGTCCACCCGGCACGTTTGCCAACGAGGAGACCAGCCTGTGCAAGGACTGCTCAGAAGGGTGTGTCATGTGCCAGGACTCACAGCAATGCCATCGCTGTCGGAGTGGGCTTTACCTGCAAAATGGATTGTGTGTTGTTGAGTGTCAAAGGTGCTTTTCGTTTTTTTTATCTCTTGATCTCTTGCGTGTGAAGAGGCACCGTCCTAAGACGTCAGAGACATCTCATCCTCTCACCTCACTACCTCTTTTCCAGAGGGTTTCCACAAGGTGGTGAATGCCAGCCGTGCGCCCCAGAGTGTGCATCCTGCCATGGAAATTCTTCCCACTGTCTGAGTTGTGAGAGTGGCTACTTCCTGCTGGACCGTTCCTGCAGGTCAAGCTGTCCACAGGGGTTTTACACCACAGACGCAGAGTGCCATCACTGTCCAGCTCACTGCACCGAGTGCAATCAGGACGGCCTCTGCAACAGTAAGTGCACTTGGTGGAGCCGGGTTAATGTTAAAAGTTTTATTAACGGAACTGTTGAGTGCTAAATAAAAATGTTTTCACTTAAGCCATCTTTTCAACATCTTACTGTAGGTGGAAAATATCCTGGATCAACCACTCTATTTGGTTTCGCTTCAATATGTATCTTGATATTCCTCTGTAACTATTAGGTGGCTGTTTGGTAGCTGTTTCATTATCTGAATTCACTCCAATTTTCATCATATCATAGATATTAGCACTCTACACATGGTTCTGTAAAGATCTCTGCTTAATTTTTGAAAAATTCACCAAAATGTTGAAAGATTCTGCAATTCTAAAAATATACTGTATATACTCTGTAGTCCAAAGGTTGATGAGTTCTTCCTTGGACCAAACCTATCCATCCACCAAGTTTCACAAAATTCATTTTGGTAGTTTTGGTGTAATCCTACTAAGAGTCAGACTAATGACAATAAAAACTATCTCCTACCCTAAGTTTTTTCATCAAAGTGTTTGATTATGTCAGTGGCAGTTGTGTTATTTCCTCTGAGGTGAATATCTAACTTTTTAATGAATGATGCTATAGAGGTAAAAAACTGGATAGGAAGAATAAGCATAAGAATCATATAGATGTGTAATTGTAATATAAGTGTAGAATAAGATGAAGAAGTGTGATGAACATGAGAAATGACCCAGGGAAAGTAGAAGTCTGAATCTAAAAATGCATCCAGGCTTTGATTTTGTAACTGGGCTGCATGAAGTGCAGATTGGAATATTACGTTTTTATCACTGGCTTTTCTCACCTTGCATTGTGTTTAAACCTCTCTCTCCCAGAATGTGACCAGTACTACTTCCTCCATGAGGCCAAGTGTGTGGACGATTGTCCTGACGGCTACTTTGCCAGTGAGATGCAGCAGGACTGTGTGCGATGCCACGCTGAATGTGCCTCGTGTGACGGACCAGGTTCGTACGACTGCGATGTTTGTCGTAACCCGAGAGCTGTCCGTTACAAAGGAGAGTGTCTGGCCAAGTGTGTCAACAGCACTTATAATGATGGGACTACACATGAATGCAGAGGTAAGGAAGCTGGAAACATATCTGGGCTTTTCCCAGGATTCCAGTGGGCTGAGTCTAATGATTTTTTGTTTTGTTACTGTCTCAGATTGTGACAGGTCCTGTTTGACCTGCTCAGGCCATGAGCCCTCGTCCTGCCTCAGCTGTGGCCCCGACAGACGCAGAGATGCCAGTGGACACTGTGTGTGGTTCAACCAGTGCTCTCTGGATTCATACATGGACCAGAATGGGGATTGTCAACAGTGTGACAAAGTCTGTCATCGCTGCTCTGGCCCAGGCAAAGACAACTGCCTCAACTGCAAAGAGCCACACTTCCTATTGAGTAAGAAGCCAAACTCAGTCAGTCATTTTGTCCTCTTTCTTTCTCCCCATAATGAACAAATAAAATCACTGTTATTTATTTATGTATTCATCCATTCATTTTGTTTGTCTATTTATTTATTCTTCCCTAGATTTGGTATTGGTATTTTTAGTATGATTTTGATGGTGAATTGTGATAAAAATCTGTTGTTAATGATAAAAACAAAAGGGATAGTTCACCCAAAAATAAAAAATGTGCTCATTATCTACTCACCACTATGCCAAAGGAGGGGTGGGTGAGGTGATTGAGTCCACAAAACACTTTTGGAGTTTCAGGGGTAAACAGTGTTGCGGCCAAATGCAATATAATTGAAGTAAATAGTGACCACTTCTTCATCTGTAAATAAAAAAAACAGAAAAAAAACCTAGACTTCTCCTTCAGTGTTTTGACTTTGTGCCTGTGTCCATCAGACAGCACGTGTGTGCAGCAGTGTCCCGTGGGTTACTATGCCGAGGACAAGCATGAACGTGTGTGCGAGCGCTGTCACTTCAGCTGTAAGTCGTGTGTTGGCCGCCACAGTGTGGATTGTCGCACCTGCAGACCTGGATTCTTCAGGCAGGGAAGCAGCTGCGTGGAAACCTGCTCCGAAAGGTAAGAACACGCATATGTGACCCTGATGAAGGCCACAGGTCAAAATGCCTGTCCTGGAAGTGTTCAGGTTCAGGTTATACTTGGTTTGTAATTGTGATTTGGACTGAAACTCAACTGAAACTCAACTAATATGGAAAGAACAAAAATCTATACCGTAGCTTCTACTGCATTTGTGCAATGTTGGAACAAGACTATTTTCATATCGCTCTGTTCTACACCTCAGGGACATAAACCTCCGTCCAGAGGGAAGAAGCCTAAATTCATTGTGGAGAAGGAGCATGTCATCATTTAAAATTGAGTTTGCTTTCCGCTAGGAGACTCTGACTATAGGAGAACCATCAGAGAAATGTTTCTAAACTATGACACAAGACAAAAAGAAAAAATTCAATGAAAATACGATGGAACAAGAAATATTGTTTTGTCAATGTGGAAAAAACGCAAACTTCCTTTGAACAGATCACAGTTTGCTTCACAGTTCAGTTAGGTATCCACTCTCCTTTTCAGTCACTTTGGCAACACCACCTCGATGGTCTGCGAGCGCTGCGACCCCTCCTGTAGCCAGTGCCAGGGACGTGGTAGCAGGAACTGTCTGAGTTGTCGGCAGGACTACGTCTACCTGAAGCAGTGGGGACAGTGCCTGAAGAGCTGCCCTCCAACCTACTACCTTGAGAAAAGGTCCAACCACTGTCACAAGTGTCACTCAACGTGCAAGAGCTGCGATGGTAACAAACAGCTTTGTGTGATTTCTTATGAGTGAACTTTCACGGTTCAGTCATAGTTGTGATCACGGTGATAATAATTCATTCAAAGAGAACTGTGAGAAAGTGGAAGTACGAAAGGTCACTGTCTGGACTCAGAGACTCAGTGATGCTGGAATTACACGGTCCCCATTTGACAACCAGGAGAATAAAATAAGTTACATCACATCTCTATTATTTTGATGAAATAAACACATAAAACATATTTTTGTATATGTATTTTCTTCATTACTACTCTAGATTATTATTCAGAATCGGAATCAGAATCAGAAATACTTTGTTAATCCCTGCAGGGGAATTCAAACGTCACAAAGCTCCTGAGCAAGCGATGAAAAAGGAGGTATAGCAGTACGAGTAATGACTAAGCAAAAAATGCAGCGTAATCAAAATAAATCAAGTAAAAAGTAAAAGATGTGCATAATTAGAAATAAATCTGCAATATAGATCAACATGATATGTAAGTTAAGTATACACAGTATACATGTTTAAGCTTATTTACAGGTTTTCATTATACAGTTTGACAGCAACAGGCAGGAATGATTTCCTATGTCGTTCTGTCGAGCAGCGTGGGTGTATGAGTCTGTCACTGAACGAGCTGCAGAAGCCAATCAAGACATTATGGAGAGGGTGTGAAGGAAAGTCCAATATTGTCCCTTATTCATCTCATAAATAGTTTTTGATAAACAAATCAATTTTTAAGATATTTCTATCCTATCATAAAACCGATTAGACTACAAAACAATGTCTTATTTGTATTATTTATCATATTATGACCCTTCAAGTCATGGCAGACGTCTGCTGTTGTTTTCGTGGTTGTTCACCATTTTGAAATTCAAGTAAAGTCTTGTGATTGCACATGAAACTATTTCCTGTCTTGTGATTCCTCGCTGTCTCTCTTTTCCTCCAGATGAGGGCGCTCTGGCCTGTCTGTCCTGTTATGACGGCTACACTTTCATGGGTGGAATCTGTGAATCCCAGTGTCTAATAGGCTTCTATGCTGCTTCACAGGTGACAGACAGAAATAGTGCTTTTGTTTTCATTCAACATACCTTTTACATTTACCTCATGAAAAACAAACGATATTATTAACATAACTTGAGTTTGAAAAGGCTTTACTGACATAGATGCGTTACACTGACACTGCTCAGTCTGCTGTATAACTAGTTCTTCTGTTGCTCCAGGACTCTGACTCCAAGAGCGATGAGCCCAACTGCAGGGCGTGTGACGACTCCTGCGTGGACTGTCGAGGTCCCAGCATGTGGAACTGCACTGTGTGCCCTGCACTCCAGATCTTGTCCGATGACGGCCGCTGCTTGAGTTGCTGTGGAAATGAGAAACGTCAGGATGACATGCCAATATCCAGGCAGTGCTGTGACTGCCAGGCCTCACGAGGTAACACAGTTCACTGAGGCGTCTTGTGTCATCTCATTGATGCAACTTGCTCTACATAAGAATACATACTGTATTCATACCTTTATGGAAATTTAGCATGCATGCATGCGTCATTGGCTGCAGGCCTTCAGGGCTTCTGCCATTAGAAACAGTTGCCCTGTATACAATTTTATACTAAAAAGCTTTCCAACTGTGTCAACATCTTCCTGGCTCATGGGGGTTTTCCAGTATTTAAGAAAGATAATGTTCCTCATACAAGGAAGTATTCAAGCTTTCTTAGCCTGTAGTCATCACAGTGAGTCTGCATTTCATTAGAACTAGCATCTTATGAAACACATATTCATAAAAAAACAGTAATAGCAGTTACATGCCTCTATCAATCGGTGCAGGTTCAGTCTAAATAATGTTTTCAGACTCAAATAAGGTCCTTTGACCTTTGATCACTGAAACATAATGAATAATTGTTTGTGTCCAAGTGAACGAGTGAAGAGAGTGAACCTCAAGGTGTTTCTGAGTTGTTGTGTTTCGTAATGTCACTGTGAGCCTGACTTTTAAACTTTGATCAACAAATTCTAATGGGTCAAACCTGGAGTTCAACAAATTTTTTTGACCAAATTTGTGGAAATTCCGTCAAGGCATTCTCACAACAATGGGGCTGTCATAGGCACAGAGGCAGTATAAGCCTGTATACAAATTCCACTTGTCTAATTTGACCTAATGCTCTGCTCCGTCTCCTTCTTCTCAGACGAGTGCATCATGGGTGTGAACTTTGTGATGGAGGGAGCTGAGGTTCAAGGCCACGCCCCCAAAGTCTTCATCACTGCTTGTGTTCTACTTATTGTTTTCTTGGGTGGAGGGGTCTTCCTCTTCCTCAGTGCCCGAGCTAGATCCCTTGCAATCGCACCCAAAATCAAATCTGGAGGCTACGAGAAACTGGATTCCAACGGAGGCATCAACCCAGATCCCACCACCTCTGCGTTTGGAGATTATAGTGACAGAATTGTCGAATGTAAGGAGGATGACGAAGAAGAGGACGATGATATCATATACATGGGACAAGATGGGACTGTGTATCGGAAGTTTAAGTACGGACTCTTGGACGAAGATGAGATTGAGATGGAGTATGATGATGAGAGCTACTCATACGGTTGAGGAATGTAGAAACTGTGAGAAGAAAAGGAAATGTAATATTTGGCTGTTTTGTTGGCCAATTGTTTCATGTTTTTATTCTGATTATATTTGTTTTTGTTCTTTCTTTCTAATAAACTCAGATTACTATTCTCTTGACAGGGTGACTTTTCAACATGATAAATCATTTTCATAACTCCAACCTGGCGACCAGAGAGACTTACAGTAAATTATAATAAAACAAATTGTTTGTTTTCCAGCTTTATTCTGCATAAGTTGTGGTTTAACAAATAACATACATGTGACATATTAAGGTACATATCTGGTAAACAAAGAAATCCATTTTATTTGTGTGGCACCAAATGGCATCATACAAAGCATCTCATAGTCAGGGTGAGACCTTTCAAGATTGTAGAGAAAACCAACAGTTCCCACAACAAGCAGCACTTTGGCGACTGTGGAGGGAAAAAACTCCCTTTGAGAGGAAGAAACCTTGAGAAGAACCAGACTCAACATGGCCATCTGCCTTGACGGAATAAAATGTGGGAAGAGAAGAGATGAGAGAAGAGAGAAAGACAGAAAGAGGGGAGGGGAGGGGAGAGGAGAGGGAGACCAGGAACAGTTGTGTAACCGTCATAATCAAGTTCTGTCAGGCTGGTTATAACAAAAATAAGTGTGATCGATGAAATTATGTTATTAATGATAGCAGCACCAGTTTATGATAATAATAATAATACTAATGTGTGGCCACCCAGCTTCAGTCTGCTGATTAAATCTATATCACTGTCACCTTGTTGTTTACCTCAGCAGCAATCATTTTGTTTGACTGTTGTTTTTCCTTTATATGTGTAATAGATGTATTGCTGTGTGTGAAATTTTCCTCTGTAGTGGGTTGAAGTGTGTGTTTGTGTGTGTGTTTGTGTGTGTGTGTGTGTGTGTGTGTGTGTGTGTGTGTGTTTGTGTGTGTGTTATGCTATTAATTAACTTGCAGATGTGCTGTTGAGTTACACGCAAACAAATACAAACAGTTGACTGCTGCTCGCTGGTCCCAGTGAGGACAAAGCTTCGAAACATGTTTAAACTGGATCTGGTTTATGATTAGTTGCGTAACAAAGCTAAGTCAGTGTAAAGACAATAAAATCCTAATTTACCAGTCTCCTGAAACAGGTATAGATTTCCATTGCAGCATTTCATGCTAAGTAGGCTTATAACAGACATACTGCTCTATTTGATGTTCTGTATTCTCACATAACTTTAAAATAAAAACCCTGTGAAGATATTTTGTCGTATAACCTTTACACTGAGTGTCTTATCGCAAACAAGACTGAACAAATATACACAACATTGACTCAGGGACATCTGACACAATCTTTTTCACATTGACACATGGACTTGACTTGTGGCTTCTCCTTTCCTAATTTAAACGTAATGTAAAACTAATCCCTCTCACAGGTCAGGGTTTGTTTGTGCAGTGCATTATCAGGACTAATATGAAATACCAGTTAATCTGGTTCATTCTAGACACCCACTTCCTGTCCCCTTCAAAATATGGCCCATAGTAGTGCAGCATTCATAGTTTTGCATCTGAAGTTACTTCTATTTCTAATTTCAGTAAGAGCCTTTTCTACCTTTGCTGAAGATATATTTAACATCAGCATTTTTTGTGTTTATTTTTTTCACTTTCTTTAAAACTGCGAGATAGGACGTCTATCAAAAGGGAGCTCTTTCCCCCTTTTTCTAGGCCCTGTGTCCCTACAATAAAAATTTGCTCATTTGATTATTATTTGAATTTTGATTATCAATTAGATTATGTAGATAATCTTTTTTGCATTGTGTGTTGTATTCTTTTAAAGCAGTTTATGATAGTGATGTTGCTCTGTTGGATGTTTTGCCGGGTACGTGGGGTCAGATCAGCAGGTTGATCAGGGAAAGTGACACATGTTTGTCCCATCTGGTCTCTGAGAAAGGAGGGGCAGGGCGGACTCAAGATTACAGAGAATGGGTGAAGTATGCTGCATTGGATTACGTTTGAGTCAATTTATCGCATTGATCTTCTTTACGCGTGCAGATAGATTGAGTTGTGAGGTCGGCGGTAACCCAGAGTCCAAACTTGGAATTGTGTTGATAGTGGTTTCTGTTTGTCTTCCTGATGGCTCACCTTATACTTACCAGTGCGGGTGGTAGGTTCCAGACAGGTGAGGCTATAAAGCAAAAGGCCAGTCAGTAATGAGGGGGGGGGGGAGTTGGCAACTTGGAGTAAGGCTGCAGATATTTCTAATTTTGTGCCCTTTTTCATTCTCTACTGTAGTATGATTTAGTTTTGTTGCATTTCCCAGGGCTCATTTTGTTGTAGCACCTTTTTGTTAATAAAATAAAATTATTTCATCTACTCCTGCTTCTCCAGTTTCAAGTTTTCAGTGTCAAGTAGGGTCCTCCACCTGTCTGGGGGCTATGGTGCTACAACGTCTTTTAACAGTTTCCATCAGAGAATAATAAATTGTTCTGTCAGACAAGTCACGTTCAAAAGTTTATCAAACGTGGTGGAGGGGCTGAATCAACTGGCAGCAATACTGACACAGCAGTGGGGCAAGCAAAAGGAGTGATGGGATATTTTCTCTGCTTAAATAGAACGCCTAATAAGATAGGTGTGTATTATATATGATTGTGGAGAGTGAGGTATGTCATCTCGAGTCGGCTGCTAGAACTAGCTCGCAGTCGTCGCTCCATATTTGGATGAAAAAGGACTGTTGGTAATCACTCTACTGTCAAAAGAAAAGAACTTTGAAATGTTAATCAAGTGTTTATTTGATTTAATCATAAAACACATGAATAAAAATATAAAGTTGTGTAGAACCTGTAACTCTACATGCAGTAACCCTGGTCCCTGTGTAAACCGGAATAAACACTTACAGCAGCCAGTTTTCAGTGGTAGACATGAAAATAAATAAAATGTTTGCTTTGGGTAGAGGAAGCAGCTTATTACAACTTGAAGTTACAGTAAGATCTAGTTTATGGATTAAGCACTTAAGTGGATTCACTTAATGGATCATACATCAAACAGGGTGTTGCAGTGAAATACAGCATCCATGTTGCTTCTATCATGATTTTCCCAATTGTCTAAGAAACTCAATTACCAGCCTGGGAATAGAAAGGTTCTGGCAAAGGATCACAGCTACTGTTGCATGATAAATGTCATCCGCCATAAAATGCACTCAGACTTTTTACTCCCTAAATAACACTTTAATAAACTAAAATACAATGCAGACTTAAAAACCAAAAGCACATAGCTAGACTCACACGTCATTCATTAAAAATATTATTCACCAAATTTCAAATCACTGTCTCTGTAATAGTTTAAAAAGAGCAGGCAAACACACAGATCTAAGAAGAGCTTGTTTATTGGACAAAAGTTTTATTGAAATTCTGGAAGAGCCCATGAAATCGATCAATTAAACTGTGATGTGTCCATATATTTTAAGAATTGAATTTTGTTTTTTTAGGTTCAGACTTTACATGTGGGTGGTGTAAATGAATGTTCAACAATTCAAAGACTTTTGCCCCCAACAAAGCAAAGAGGACGTGGGAACATTATTCTTCATCTTATCTCACCTATCAATGTTTTACTATTTGTAACAAACCCACAGAGACTAGTAGACTGTAGGTCTGAGCCTCAGGCAGTCTGCAGTGAAACTAAACAAAATCCTTCAGACATGCATTAGAATGATGAAATTGCTAAAATTGTTTTTGTGTACATTTCCTTAAATAAATAAAAATGCTTGTTATTTAATAATTCCAGTTCACACACATGCATATTGCATCTGCTTATTTAATTTCTGGGGCAGTGAACAGTAGAAAGTTTGTGTCACACTTGAGAGGAAAGAATTTCAGAATGAAATAGGAAGGAAAAAAAGTCTTGTATTGAGTTACGTTGTTGCATAAAGTCACCGAACTGCGTCACCTGTGTTTTTGTTACAGTTAATAATGCCCAGATCTTCTTTCTAACCATCTGGCTCAGAATAATAAATCTCAACAGAAAAGGACTCAATAAGTAATGTTTTTATAACCTTGGCTAGATAGTGTTCACATAGTAGAATTGATGGTCATCGTAATTGTATAATTATTTATAGACAGATTTTAAATATTATGCTTGTATTTTCTGTTTACTGCCATTCCAAGAACTGTATTATAGTTTTATATAAAAAGGTGCCTTCTCACATAAAAGATTTCAAATATACATCAGAAGCAGTGATACAGCTGCATACAGCAATTCTGGGGTGAGTATATACAGATGAACATCATCTATTATATCAACAACAAACCAATAGAGGAAGAAAAACAACTATTAAAAAACAGAAGCACTGACAAAGGAAAAGATAAGTACAACTTAAAAGGATTGTTTGTGATTACGTCTACGTGCAGAAATGGCGAAGAAGGCTTAGAATGTGTTCTGTGCATTTCATTGAATAGAAATGCACAAACCTGTGTGTACACAGAAATGTGTGTGTGTGCCTGTGGACAAGCAGTCACAGCCAGCTGTCAGTGACCATTCATTATAGTCTGTGACGTAGACGCTGTGGTGCTGGGCAGGGCTGGAGATGAGGTGCAGGCGCTGGTGAAGAAGTTGTCGTCTCTCAGTTTGAGATGCTCTGGGAGCTCCAGGTTGACTCTGGCCTCCTCAATGTCGTTGTTGATGGCTGCAATGAGGGCTTCTGTTCGTAAAGAGATGAAGACATGCAGAAAAGAAGTGAGCGAAGTCAGAGAGTGGGCCTTAGTGTGTGTGTGTGTGTGTGTGTGTGTGTGTGTGTGTGTGTGTGTGTGTGTGTGTGCGTGTGTGTGTGTGTGCGCGTTCGAGTGTGCGATAGAGTAAAGTTTTCCTACCAAGAGAGTCGTAGCTTCTCTCTGGACGGATGTAGCCCACCATGACCACACTGAGAATCTCCCCATAAAAGTCCTCTTTGAACGTGTGAATCACATGAGTCTCCTAGAACCAGAAAAACATTCACATAAATTCTCACAAGACACAAACAAATATTAATATTTAGTGCTTTGTTCCAAGTGTTTTCAAACCAGACTGAAGACGAGAGGCTTGCCCTGTGTGTGCATGTGAAATTTGTTTTTGCCAAATAAATGCGCATGTATGGTGTAAGTGTAGCCTACGATAAAATTACAGTAATCAAATAAGGCAACCATTTTGAAAACAGCCTTTCCACCAAACATTTTATTTAGCACAACTCTACTTTCAACACAATGGGTATTCATTTCATACTTTTCAGTTTTGCACTTGTGCAATCAAACTCTAACTTTAGAATGTCACTGCTGACAAAATGCTGCAAATTTTTACATCATGAAAAAGAAAAGTTACCATGTTTAGGGATGTAAATTGTTCAGAACTAAAAAATCCTACAATTTTCACCCAACACAAAATTGCTATTCTCATTATTTTGTGGACTTTTGAGGCAGCAGTCTTTATGGTCATGCTTAAATGCTGTTCAGCAACACAAGAGTCATAGCAAATTAAACTAATAGGAAGCATATTAAACCTGTTATGAAAGTGAGAGAAACTATATTTAAGTGAAAAAATTTTTTTCCCCCGTTTCAATATAGTATGAAATAAAACAAACCATGAAACTGATAACAATCAATCCTTTTAACATTCTGCCACCAGCATTCACGTGTGGTCATATCGGAAACCACGTGGATAATTTTTCTTTAGTGAGTGCCCACATTCATCCTGTAGCTCCGTCTAATCTGACCTCAAAAGTTCCATTTGAGTTACTAATTTTTCATCAGTTCTCATGTTTTGTCCCACTGTCTTTACTTGCCCCCAAAGCTGAGGGTGAAGAAGTGGGCTTGTGACCAGACCATTGCTGCCTTTAAACCACGGGTGGTCAAAGACTGTGACATCTTATCGATTTCCAATGTGAATACCCTCTTTCAGACTAAAACAGTGCTCATCTTGTGCTTACCATGGACTTTTTGGTGTTTTTGTAGTATGGATTCCAGCCAATGCTCATCACCATTTTGTGGCGATCCCCATTACCCACGCAGGCCCAGCCGTAGTAGATTCCTGTGCTGATATCTGCTGGAAGATTGTCCACCACCGAGTCTGGGAAGTTGGCTGGAGATGAGAAGGAAAGACAAAATGCTCAGTATGTAAGCTCTGCCTGAGAAGTAACATTAAGTTGGTTTCTTGCTCAATGGCAGAGAAGATAGAGACTTGTTTTAAGAAGGGGAGAACACAACCTATTTTGACAAACCTTGATCTAGCTGTGAAGGGCTTGGAATTCATGTCTGAATATATTTTTAGATATTTTGTTATTTTTACTCAGTAGATGTCATTCTTATCTTTATAGTAATAAATCAAGTAACTTGTCTCTAACTTAAAAGGATCTTCATGAGTTGTGTAAAAATTCTGTTTGCATTCTATATATTGTTAATGTGTACTGATGAATCATCTTGCTCTTATCTGCCAAGAAGGTTATGTTTTCACACCTGTTAGTTTGTTTGTGAGCAAAAGTACACAAAACTACTTGATGGATTACTATGAAAGCTGGAGGTAGGATGTGGTGTGGGTCAGGGAAGAACCCATCTCAGTTATGGGGCTGATCTGGATCTAGATCTTTTAGAGTTTTCCCAGGGAATGGGAGAAAAACTTGGATCTTGATGAACAAAAATCTGGCACATTTGGGGAACGGATTTCTACGAGTGTGTTAAATTTAGTTTAGCTTGACTGACTGTAAGGAGGCTGCTGGGCCTTGGTTGAGGAGTGCGCTCCACTGAGCTCCATTCCAGTTACAAACAGCATTTACAAAGAATGATTTGGACTATTTACTTTGAATCATTATGGATTTTGGATCTTGTGTGTTTGTTAGCATAAAGAGTGAGTCTCACTATCACATGACAAGGCCTAAAATAATCACAAGCCCAATCTGAATGGGTAAAGAACCACTAATTACACTAAGTCACTAGTGTCCGGCTTCCACCTTCACAATGCCATTGACTACTGCATGTCCGGGTAGTAGAGAGATTAAAAACAATAAATCCTGTCTCATCATGATGATCTCTAGCTACAGATACGATTCGTTTTCCGGTAGACTGGATGGTGACAGCTTCAGATCATTCATTTGTTCGCATCTTTTAACCTGTAAGATATTCTGGAGCAGCCTTCGGTACAATATGACCTTTCTTAAATAACAGCGCTTTCACCATCTTACGAGTTCCACTGCTCAGTTCACGCAAACAAACGTGTCGTCATCAATACGTCGCCAATACCTCACAGTAACTACCTGCGGACCAGCTGTCAGTGCTGCTGTTCTCTGGCTCCACGCTACTAAGACGGATTCACAGTGACCGTACGTTACCTGCGTCCGCCAGGATCCAGGTTAAAGGCTGACACTGACCGATGATCCACTCACACTGACCGATGATCCACTCACCTGTGGGAATCCCCAGTTCTTTGCTTCCTCTCCCGAAGCCTCTGATGACCTCTCCCCGGCAGAAGTACGGGAGACTCTTCATGGCTGTTGTCCCGGTGATAGTCGGCGGTCTGACGGGTGAGCGCTGCAGAATGACCTCGAACGACACAAGGAAGTCGGAGCGGCAGATCAGCCCGCACTTAGCTGTGGGCTAACTCGGTTAGCAAGACTGAGTCCGTGCGGATGTCAAAGTCCGCCCTTGAGCCTTCAGCCTCCGGGGAGTTAGCTCGAGGTTGATAAAGTTAAAACCTGGGAGGCTGTAACACTCCAGCAGCTACACCAGCTAAGCTAACCTCTGTTAGCCTCATCAGCCGGGTCTCGTTCACGGGTGCTGGCTGTGCGGTGGTTGAGGATGACGGTCCCGGTGTGTCTCGGCTGCTCCGGCGGTGTGACGGTGGGAGTTAAACCCGGGGATCGAGGAGAACCACCGGTGTTACGTATCTTACACATCTGCGTCCGCTTCTGCTGACGTCATCGACCGCGTGATCACAGCGGGCCAGGAGACGAATGCTGCCTTCACGTGTTGTAGGAAGATTTCCTGCTGGACGGGTTTTTGGGGTTATGGCAAATGAAATGTGGAAATCCATCAGCAAGTTCTAGGGAACCCATGTGGCAAACGTTAACTCGCTGCTACACCCTGTTCTCAGGTTCTGGCTTGTTTTGTCGGGACAACATTCATCATCCTGGTTCTCAGAGTTTCAAGTTGAGGAAAGATAAAGATGGACTTCAAAATGAAATGTGACAGGTTAATCATGCCCAGTTCTATTTTTAGTGATATAAGTATATTTATCATCCATTCGCCCTGTGTGTGTGTTTCAATTGAATTGTATTAGTATTGCCCCTAATCATTACTTTGTCTCATTATCTCAAGGTGCTTTCCCTTGCAACATCCACCATCAGGTTTCTCAAAGATCTGGAGATCCTGGACAAGCCCTGTGCCAGACATGCACCCGGGTCTGATCAACATCTTGTCCGATGTTCTAAAATGCATTGTCAAGTCAAGACCTCCCAAAATGATAGAGAAACCTAATGGTACCACAGCAAGTACTTGGGCTGCTATGGAGAGAAACGTGGGGAAGAGAAGAGAGGAGAGCTGGGTGGAAAAGAGGGGATAGAAGAGAGAGAGAGAGAGACCGGGAACAGTTTTGTAACCATTCAAGCCACAAATTATAATTAAAGGTTCAGTGTGTAAAATTTTGGTGAAAGGGATCTATCGGCAGAAGTTAAATACAAAATAATCCTAGTGATGTTTTCACCAGTTTGTTTCATCTAAATTGTTGTTTTATTTACTCTAGAAGGTGCCCTTTATATTTAAATACTTTATATTTACATCTGGAGTGGGTCCTCTCTATGGAGGACGCCATGGTTTTTACAGTAGTCCAGACTGGAATAACTAAACTTTTGAGTTTTTCTGACTCCAAGAAGGCTTCCACAGGTTCTCTGCCATCTTTGGAAGAGGAGGGTGAGGTGAGGGGTATTCAGCTGCAACATGCACCCTCACCACCAGATGTCACTAAATTCTACACACTTAAACTTTATTATTGATTTGAGTGCAGATATCATCTCAAATAATTCTTTGTAGTCGAAATAATTACTCAGTAGGGCTCATTCCACGAATTAGTCTATTACTGAGGTGAATGACATTATAATTGTGACTATAACTATGTGACATTCAGTTAAATACTTTTGCTTAGTGGTAATTTTAGATCACATTTCAAGTGTGTTTACTAAGCTTAGTTAACCTGCAGACTCTGCCTCAGCACTTAAATCCTATTATAATGAAGCTCCTTTCCAACATTGCAGTATTTTATTCTCGAAAATGCATTTTACCTCAGGTTGATCTGAGGTCTGTTGATGTTGTTGCTTCTTTTGGTGTCTGATCTCAACCACTAGAGGGTGTCATTCCTAAGTATTCAACTCAACTCAACGGCCCAGATCAGCAGTCTTTCTTTCAACTTTTTCCCTTTTTATGATGAACCTTATTTGGTTAAAATGGTTGTCAGCTACATGACATTACACTGAAATTATTTCAGCCTGTAAAAATATATTTTAATCTTAGGAACATACAAGAATGAAATATTCATCAGCAGAGGCAGCTGCTTTAAAAACTTTGCAAACCTGATGTTTATTCAAATATGTTCTCACTGTCAGACATTTCTTGAAGTCTTCTTTCATCATTTTTTAACTGTTTTTAGCTGTTCAATGAACTTCATCAATCTTTGATCTACAGCCAGGCTCATCATTTTTTGGGTTCCCTGACCCAGGAAACATTTTGCAGCGCATTTCCATATATGCATGTGTTTTGCACTTTTTGCAGCACATGTGATATCAAATTGAAGTTGTTTTCTTACTTTGCATGTGTTTTTTCTATTCACATGTGTTTTCTTAATTTGCAGTGTGTTGAGCTCTCCTGGCCACCGTACATATTGGATATTGTGGCTTCATGAACTCCATGCAGCCCTTTGTAGGAAGCGGGATACATTAATCTGCAGATCCCATCGGCGAAGCTTCTTTACAACTTTGTTTTCTAGAGGAGTATTTAATTATTATATAGAATACTTATATGAGGTCCTCTGTTGTGAGTGGGTCAGAGGTGTCGCCCAATCAGCAGCAACATGCATACAAACCCTATTGTATTAAAAATGCAGTGCACTCAATGCCTTTGCAATGCAATGTTTCTTAAAGGTACAGTGTGTAGAATTTTGTCATATCTAGTGTTGAAGTTGCATGTTGCAGCTAAACACCCCTCACCTCACCCTCTCCTTCCAAACATGAAAAAGAACCTGTGGTAGCTTCAGTTGTCATAAAAACTCAAAAGGTGTTTAGTTTGTCCAGTCTGGACTAATGTAAAAAACATGGCGGCCTCTGTACAGAGGACCCCCTTGATGTAAATATAAAGTATAAATATAAAGGGTCTTTTCTGGGGTAAAGAAAACTACAATTCATACAATTAACATGAAACAAATTAGTAAAAACATCATGAGGATTATTCTACATTAAATTTCTGCCAATAGTTCCCTTTCACCTAAATCTTACACACTGGACCATTAAGTTCTGTATAACTGCAACAGCAGCTACTTGGTGTTTGCAACATTTGAAAATGTTAGAAGCAGCTATTCCAGACTGCAAAAGCAGAGACTGTGACATTGGTTATTTTTTGGACTATTAAATGTGTATCCATGTCATCTACTGTAGATGATCAGAGATTTCCTCAACAAGAATGGTGTTTTTGCTGAACAAGATGGCGTTTTTGTTGAATGGCATTCCTGTTTAACGCCAAGTGGTGAAATGAGATCATTTCATTGTATTCACTAATGTTTCTTTTGTAGAAGCTAAAGTTAATGTGCCAATCAACATTTTCAAACATGTAGTTTCTGACTGTCCTGCCCACCAGTGACTGTACTGAAGCAGAATGTGAGAAAAGACAGTTCTGCCTTAATAAAGTTAATTTCACTAATCTCTGTGCTTTGACTTCACAGTTCTGTTTTGAATCATTAACATTTTGTTTGCTTTAGACTTATGCTTATTAGAGTTTTAGACACAACTTTATTTATTATAATTTTTAACTTTTTTTTTCAACAAGAATGCCATTCTTATTGAATAAGAAGACACAAACAAACTAATAAATGAGGAAATAAATGAATAGTAATGTCAGATAGGAAAATGATTGACAGCTTTGTTGTCCAAAAAAGTTCATTGCCTTCACCATTTTACCTTCGAAGTACCTTGGAAATATTAAGTTAATGCTATTGTTGACAAAACGGTAGGATTCACTTGTGTTAGTTTGGATTTTGTTTACCTGCAGATCCTTATCTTTAGCCCTTTTATTCATTTGTGCTTGTGATTCTTGCAATTCTAGTCTGTGGATGAATGTCTGGCTAGTTAAAATTGATTCTATCCACAGGGAAATGTGAACTTTGTTTTATAGTCATCTTACACAGTCTGTCAACCTTTGGTTGACATGAGCCAGTTTGTAAAACATGATATGACAATTGTAAAATAGTCAATAAAAATGACAGTTAAAGGATGGAGAGGGAAGTAAAAAAGAAGCTGAAAGGTCTGGCCTTTTGTTTGGCCCCACACTTCCTTATTTCTGCATAGCAATATGACGACCATGTAAATCAGTGACACAGTGACATGAATAAAAAGGGGAAGGGCAGGTTGAACATACATCCAGAGCTCACACTGCAAAAAGACACCTAACAGTTCCCCCTCTCCCACAATGAGGCTGTTGCAACGAGGCAGGTTTCTCCTGTTCCTGAAGCTCACCTTGGTACTGGGATCACTATGGATGCTCTCCCTACTCACTCGCAGTAGATCAGGCTGGAATCCCAGCTACAGCTGGTTGGAGTATACAGATGATGACAGCCCCGAGAAAATGTGCGACTGCTCAGCTATCCTGCAGGGAGAGAGGGAGGCACTGGAGCAGGCCAAATTACTGACCATCACCAAAGACTTCAAGAAGAGTGTTCACATCCCTGATGAATATTACATGAATGCTTCCCAAGACTGCAGGTGTGTTGCTTTAAACTACATTTTTTAGAACTTTGTACTTTGCCAATATTTGATTTCATTTCGGTGTTCTTTGTTTGATATTGTTTATATACAGTGCTTTCAAGCTAAGAAGGAAATATTTAACATTTCCGTTGAGCCAGGAAGAGGAGGAGTTCCCTCTGGCCTACTCTATGGTTGTGCATCATAAGGTACGCAGAGTCTAAAGCCTGAATTTTTTATTCAAATAAACTTTAAAAGTGGAGTAAACAAATAACTTCAAAGTCATTAACTAAAGGAGCTCTTCACCACTACTTGTGAACTTCTGTTTAGTTCATCTACACAAAAAGGATACATTCTAAAAATGTTTTCATATTCTCATAGGTGCAGAGCTTTGAGCGACTTCTGCGAGCCATCTATGCACCTCAAAATGTATATTGTGTACATGTGGACAAAAAAGCAAAGTCCTCAGTCTTAGCTGCCATCAGGGCCATTACTGCCTGCTTCCCGAACATCTTCATGGTCAGCCAGCCTGTAGACGTGGTCTATTCTGCCTGGCCACGTGTCCAGGCAGACCTTAACTGTATGGCTGATCTCTATAATGCCAGCACAAAATGGAAATACCTCCTCAACCTATGTGGACAAGATTTCCCACTGAAAACCAACTTGGAGATTGTAAGGGCGCTGCGTTCACTGAGGGGCGGGAACAGCTTAGAGTCAGAAAAAATGCCTGCAGAAAAGATGTGGAGAGTGAGAAATGCTCACCAAATAATAGATGGAACAATCCAGGTACTTATATCACATTACATATATTTGCAACGTTAACATTTGAATTTACTGATCATCACTTTAAAATTAATTCCCTATTTCAACTCCGTCAGGGGACAGGAAAGGCAAAGGAGCCACCTCCCTTCAACTTGACCATAATGTCTGGGAATGCCTATTTTGTGGTTAGCCGGGGCTACATCAGCAGTGTGTTGGAGGACAAACGAGTGCTGGCACTGATTGAATGGGCGAAAGACACCTACAGTCCTGATGAATTTCTCTGGGCAACCATTCAGCGAATGCCCGGAATTCCTGGCTCAAAACGGCCGCATATCAAATATGACATGTCAGACCTCAATGCTATCACTCGCCTGGTGAAGTGGCAGTTTCACGAGGGGTCGCAGGATTCACTGAACGCAGTGTACCCAGAGTGTCAAGGCAACCACGTCAGGTCAATATGTATATATGGTGTTGGGGACCTACAGTGGATGCTCGAGCACCATCATCTCTTTGCCAACAAGTTTGACATAGACACAGACGCCATCGCTGTTCACTGTTTGGAGAAATATCTGAGAAAAAGGGCACTGTCTAAGTTACAATAGATTTTTCAAGAATGGCATGAAATTCAAACCTTCATTACAGTTTTTCTGAATTGCTAAAACACTAATTCCTGTTGTGTGAATCAATTGCTCAGTTCTCTAAACTCACTCACTGATTTGAGCATCATTTTGACAAAACCATAAACTATCTTCACCTAGTAAAACACTATTTGCAGATCTCAGTCTTTCCTTTAGAAAAACTCTAAACACATTCTCATGCAATAAAACACAGTTGTCACTGTGATGCACTTGTGATGCATAATGGTAAAAACCAGTGGCAAAATATGAACACAAATGAAACACACGTGTCATCCATTGAACACAACGATTCAAAATTGATCACACTTGTTTCTCTTCATGTCATGCCAACATGACAACCAATATAAGTTCAGAGTGCATCAGGTTGGTCCTGACAACAATGGATCTGTAAGAGGAGGTAGAGGTGGAGGACAAGAAGGAGGCAGAGGAAGAGGAGGGAGAGGAAGACGAAGAGAGGCAATTTCTGACGGTGGTACAGTAATTTAACACTGTGTGCTGTTATAAGCAACCGGGGTGTTCTTCACCATCGTGCCACTCTGGGGCCATATACTGTAACACCCAGCACCTTCTCACCTTTCTTGGTGCTCTATAGATGTGTTGTCTGCAATGAACAGCAGGAACATGAGATGATTGAGCGGCCTATTTACAGTTTTTTACAACCGCTATGACCCGTTGTTCAATACTTTTAACGCTTTTTCAAAACTCTTCACACAGTTACCACAACATCAGCCTGTGTGGGCTATACAATTAACACAATTCTTCTTCTTTTGACACAAAATACACACATTTTACACGTTTAGAATGAGTTTTAACTCCTTTTACACACAAGCTCAAACAAGACCAAAACAGTAGATGTTAACTGGTGAATTTTCAATTGCTTTCACACGGTTTGTCAAAACACAAAACTAATGGATTGAAGACTACACTGATCACAGCTGATTCCCGTCTCACCCAGCTCAAGTGCTGGGCTTTTTTCAATCACATCACCTATATGTATAGGCGTATCTTGATTAGCTTATTAGATTAGCTTTTTTATCTTCCTATTTTACAGTGATTTCTTCTGCTCCTTTTTCTTTTTGTGTATTTGACAATACAGTAATGAATGACAGCTAAATTTTTTGTAGATTTTTTTTCCTCTTTACTGTAAGTCATTTTCATTTGCAATACAGTAAAGTGTTTACTGCAAATCCTGTCATTTACTGTCTTCTTCTTTCATAAACATTCTGCAAAGCTGCTCTGACATGGGTCGTTCACTTTTTGTACTGAGTGTTGTACAAAAAAAAGGAACAAAATTCATGCCCAACAAATGAAAAATGAAGAACATCATCACAAACATTAATTTACATGTATGATCAATACAATAATCTGTTGATTGCAAAAGAAAAAGGAAAAAAGTAGATTTGACACATGCAAAGTGATTCAGTTTGTGTTATTCCATCAGTTGTCAGTGTTTTTAATGTGACTGACTAAATGTTTCTGTTGGAAGACAACGTGTGTCAGTGCTTTGGTAGATTTGGTGAATTGTGTTAGTGTATTATTGTATTTTGGAAGTGTGTGTCTGTGTTTAATTACACTGCGTGATTTTGAGCATGAAATTAACTGTTTGGGGAATTGTGTGTTTCAGGTGTGATGTGCGTTAACAGTTTTGAAAAAGTGTTTAAGGTTCTGACAAACGGGTCATAGCGGTTGTAAAAAACTGTATGTTATAATTTGGGACAATGTTAGTTTTCACCGCGCTGTCTAAGTCAGAGAATATGAATCAGAATATCATTACAGTAACCTATACTTGCCACCGTACTCTCCCTTCCTCAATGCAATAGAGGAGTTTTTGTCCACTTGGAGATGGAAGGTGTACGAGTGGCAGCCCTACTCCAGGCTTACAGTAATCTTCTTGAGTCCATGGAACTAGCCTGTGATGACATCAGTGAGGAGATGTGTCAGGGCTGGGTACGGCACACTAGGGTTTTTTCCCCCTTTGCCTGGCAAGGGCAAATATAACGTGTGATGTGGATGAAGTGCTGTGGCCTGACCCAGCCCAAAGACAGGATGACGCTCAATGAAGCTCAATGATCAACTGTGTAAAGTACTTTATTGTGACCAATAAACATTTCTCCATGAGCAACAGGCCTTGTCCACTGTGTTTTCAATTTTTTTGGTGTAGTGTTTACTGACAGCTCAGCAGTTTTTCTATTTTGACCGACTCCTGCAAGATCTGACAACATTGTTCCGTTTTGAGCACATGTGAAACAATTTTGAAGCGATGGTGTGGTTTTGCAAAAGGAATCAGAGGTTTTGTGAATGTAGTTTACAGAAAAGAGTTTTGTGTTTAGAATTCTGGGAAAGGCCATGGGAAAGGCCATGTAGCTGCACATGATTAGATTTCAAGATGTATTTTGAATTAATTATATTTATAGTGTGATGAACACAAATACAAATGTTTCATTAGTGGCAGTGTACTGTATTAGTCAGTCATTATCTAAACCTTTTCACTTACTTACATTCTATCTTATGTCAAAGCTAGAACGTGTGTGAGAATTTTTGATATTTTTTATATGCATGATGATTGAAAATGAAGCTAGTCATTTAAACATTTAAAGTTTCAGTGTGTAAGATTTAGGTGAAATGGATCCATTGGCACACATTGAACAATAATCCTGGGGATGTTTTCACTAGTGTGTGATCATCTAAATTGTATGAATTGTAGTTTTCTTTACTCTAGAATGGGCCCTTTATATTTAAATACTTTATATTTTGTATATTCTATATATTTATATGATATCTCACTCTCCTTTTAAAAGTCTTGTTTCGTGTGTCTAGCGTTGTACATTTGTGTGTCCTATGATTGCTGTATTCCTACTGAATTTTTGATAGCATACGTTGAAAACTCAAATAGATTACTTACTGGTCATTTGGCGAACATTCCTCCTCGAAGAATATAGTGACCACATTTACAACTAGTTTGGTACCTATTCCAACAAATAGGTTAAACCTACAGAAACAAAGTCTGGTGCTTTACATAATAAGGGTGGTGTGGGATGGGGTCAAATTCGCAGCTTGAATTATTCTCCCAGTCTGCTGGTGCTTGTGAAACCATGTGAAAACTTTTTTTTTAAAGACTGATGAGGAGGAACACACTTTTAATGAAACAAATCATTGTTGTACAACAGATCAACACCTTGCAAGAGACACATATATATATATAAAAAAAAAGAATATATGTATATATATATATATATATTTATATATATATATATATATATATATATATATAACAAAAATAAAATAAAACTAACCATCAGTGAAAATAGTATTCCCTCATCACTCCCCAAATAGTTTTTTAGATACACACACACATACAAGTACATAACCTGGACAAATATGATTCAAATAACATAAGTACACAGTTCTACATCTGGGTGAGTAATCAGCGTAATCTGAAAGGGCGCACCTGAAGGCATGCAACACATTACTGCAGCTTTGGTAACTGCCTTTTTGTTACCTGTATGACATCCCCAGAATGTTCACAGTGATATACAACACTAACAGAATAGCCAATTGTAGCCTTTATAAGACATGTTTGGGATGTGGTACCTATAAAATAAACTACTCAAAAAGCAGCTTTCACTGTCTGTTTCATATCATTACAAACTGCAGGCTTGAATTGAAACTTTTAATGTGTGGGTTATACATTTGTAAACCTTGCGTATCTGAAATTAGAGTCTACAGAGTATCCTGTAACATTACAGTCTATTGACCAAGCTACAGTTCAGTAACATCCTGTTCTGGAAACACCAATCTGTATTTATGAGCAGATGGGCTGGATCACAACTGCTGTTATGGCGTATAACTGTGTTTATTACCAAGCCTGTTAGTAATTCCTCCAGTGAATTAAAGAAAAATAAAACTATTTAATCAAAGATGAAGAAAAAACCCCAGAAACTAAAAATGGGGAACAGAATCAAGTGCTGTGTAACATAAAGTAGTACAGAACAGTGACAGTCTCAGTCACTGTACATACGGAATTATGTTTAGCACCCAGTGAGAGGCGTTAATAACTCCCTCACTGAACAAGCAGTTGCCCGATGTTCTGTACCACAGCATCTTTTTTTCCAGCCTGTTGCTAGTGCCACACACATCATGCTGCAGGGTTGCTCATATTCAGTCATGCTGAAGGAAATGGGCAGAAGTCAGATGCTGTGTCTGTCAAACGGCTGAGTTGCCCTTCTTGTCGGCTCTGGGTGAGAGAAAATGAAAGAAAGAATTGTAGTACATCTTTAGAATTAGAATTAAATGATTTGTAAGAACTTAAAACAGTGGTCAGATCATACTGAAAGGCTGTTAAAAAGCATACATCTGCATTGAACAACCTATACCAGTGGTAAATGCATTTACTTTTATGGCTTTATGTGAAATTGGACATACAGGTGTATGCTGTCAACCTACAGCTTGCCAAATGGGAAGAATTTTTAAAAGATGGTTAAATAATGCAAATGGAGTATAAGCTTCAGTGGAAATATATTTCATTCTACTACATCACACAACAATCTGAAAACCAAACCTCAGAAACTAGTCAAGGATTTACTGAAAGGAAGAATTGACTCGATAAGTTACTCAGGTTATTGTGACTGAAAGATGATGCACAGTTCAAACATTGACACAGTTGTACTGGCAATGAAGACGCGTTCCCTTTTTCTCCACTGGCAAACAGTTGGGTTGGACCAACATTTTTGTTTTTCATTTTAGTTCCTTGTCTTGGAGTACTACTTACTTAGCTGCGGTTTCCTGCAAATCTGTATCCAATCTGGATTCGCATTGTGTGGGAAGGCAGAGAGCAAAGGTTAGGGAAGGGGTCAAACAAATGTCAGGTGCGGCCACATTGTTAGTGCACATGCATACATGAGATTAGAGGACTCTCCTTTATGTCCACTATAGCACTAAGAGTGTTAATATTTGACTAACAATAAAGCACTTTGTGTGGATGGGTGTAGTTCTATACACATGCTCAGTGACACAATGCATGAAGATAGAAACTGACATGGCCTCTTGAATAATGAACAGGGATAAAGTTAGAATGAGTCAGACTTTGTTTTTACATCTATTTGTGCTGATATGTGTATGAGTTTCGGGGAGTTTTCCTTTATACACCAGATCCGTTTGAAGTAATCACACATATGTTAAATATTCCAGAGACTGTCACTGTTTTAATGTTTACATTTTCCTGATGACGCCAGTAGTTGTGTACAAGACTGTCCTCGCCATAGGAAAGTATCAAGGAGCGCGTCAGGGTGAATGGTTGTGTGTAGTTGTAGCAGTGGCCAATCTTTCCCTAACCTCAACCAATGAATCACCCTAAAGCCACCAAAGCTGTGTCTCAGTTCAGGGGCTGCATCCTTCAAAGGGACACCACCTACCCGGCCCAAAACCACCTCCTTTGTGGGCCATGTAGACAATGAAGAGTGGTCTACACAGGTTTTCCGTGATCAGTGTCACCAGCTTTTTCTACCCTTATTGCTGTTGCCTAGCAACAGAGCTGGAGTCAGACATGCCGAGAGAGTTTGAATACCCTTTGGTTTTTTTTAACGTGTACTGTTTGCTGTTCAGTTGAGTTGAAGTGTGATACTCAAGCATTGTACATTTTGTCACTTGGCGGCACTATTTCCTCTTTGAAAATGGTTTGTCACTGAAGCACAATGCATCCTGGGATAGGTTGGACCAGGAAGGATCCATCCGTAGGAGCTTACGGGATAAAAGGACACATTTGTCGGCTGCATTTGAAGGAGCCTTCACAGAAGGGCTGGCCTAGTTGTGACCCAATTGGTCTTCAAATTCAGTCTCTGAAGGATGCGGCCCTGAATTGAGACACAGCTGCTGTGTAGGATTGGAAAAACTAAGTTAAACTAACAATTAACTTATCTCACTTAAGACTGTTATTGGTCAGCCGCAGATAGAATGCTACACCTATTATTCTCAGTTTTTAAAAAGTACAGTCTGTGCTGGTGGTCTCTACAATCTCTTTAAAATAGATGTTGATGTTTTCTGGTTTGTCTGTCCCGCTTTACATTTCCTCTGAATTCCTCAATAGCAAACGATCCGAGCGTTGGGGGTGACTATGTTGTTAGTGCAGGCTTTCTTAGGTTATAGATATTTATTAGAGTTTCACTAAGATGTCACAGATGAGAGGTGAGATGAAACTGTTTACACAGGAATCCATAACACAAACAGAAAATCAGTATCGGGCTTGCTTTATGTTGGATAAGGTGACAGCCTGAGGTCAGTAAAAGGTTAGTCCCAGCTTATGAAAATTAACAGCAGCTTTGAAAAAATGTTTTGCCTAAAAACCTTTAGGCAAAAAAGTGATTGATGCAGATTTACCTCATGCATGCAAATCTGTGTTTACCCCTGTCCCCGTCATACCTTTGGGCAGAGTGAGAGATGTGGAAAAATGCCAATGCAAATCAGGCACAATTTTGCACTGTGTTTGTTTACTGTTTGTTATAGACCAAATACACATTTTCCTCTGACATCACGCTCAGGGTGGGAAGCTCAAATGCTTTTATGAACAGAATCATGATGTGTTGCTGTGATCCAGGTTTATGAATAATGTAAAAACAGATAATCTCACAAAGTATTTCATTTCCCTGCTTAATAACTCATCGGCAACTGGAGAGACTAAATCTGGAGGGACACAGGACCATGTTAGATAGCTGCTAACATTGGCATTCAACCACTTCCTTACTCACATCAATAATAACACTGTTACCTGATACAGTGGGAAAGGTATTTTAATCCTGATATATCAATGGGCCTCTGGGACAAATGTATACAACCCTAAAATGCACTTGAATCCAGCCTGTAATCTACTGCTAATGCTCTATCCAATGGTAAAGTGCCTGAAACAAACCTTTGTGTTTATGTAAACTCAACATTACACAGACACACGTACCAGAGAGCAGAGTGTGACATAACTTGATTGACGTAAACAGAATATTTCCGGGGTGAGGTGAAAAGACACGACAACATTACATTGCTGGATTAGATCCAGTCTATTTTACTTACACTCTTAAATAAATGTGTCCGAGATGAGCACTGACATTTCAATAAAAACATCCCTCTCGACTAGAAAGTGGTTAAATGTCATTGTTAGCTTTTGTCCAATCTTAACTATTAATTCCACAAAAGTCTGTCTGCCTGTCTGTATGCATGAGGAACACATATCTGACAAACCATTCATCTTATTGGCTTCACACATGTGAACTATCAGTGGCTCTGATCAGTTAAGAGGAAGCAAATGAAAACCAGTTTGTCAGCTACTCTGTGTTCATGAATTATAAACCACAGCATTGAACAATTATTCGATAAAAGCATTTCAGCGCGCCCCCCCCAGCATGATTTCAGAAGAAAATGGCCACTGTGTGAATATGGTCTATTTAAAATGTGATCACAGCAGAAATAATATTATTTGTCATTGCCTGTGGCCACGAGGAAAACAAAACACACAAATTTATAAAAAATCCAGACACAACATTAGACACATCTGCAGGTATATAACTTTATACTGTATACGTTAGGTATGTGTTGGATTAAAAAAAAAAATCAACATCCATGCACAGCTGCTGTGAAGAAAAGTTTCAACGATTTCCAGGCTTTAACATCCTTCACTGAACATTTCAACTGTCAAAACTGGATTTAGAATTTTTTCATAAACACCCACACATGACAGTAGAGTAGTGTATACTGTTACTGTAAGAGGGGGAGGTTTGCTGACAGATCCGACCTGAACACTGATATCGTAATCTTACAGATGCACTTACTTGACGATGCTGGGTGGAATGTGGACATACTCCATTGGGATGATTTCTCCAAGCTCCCGCAGACTATTCACATACTTGATCTTACTGCTGAACTTGGAGCTGTAGAAAACGAAAATTAGAAAGGTCTGTTTCACTACTCAAGTGAACTGACTCAATGTTGGTTCCTGGATTTCCAGACTCGTCAAAAATGTATTCTTAGAAATAGTCTGGGCCTATTAAAGTTGCTGCAATTTAATTTGTAGTGTCAAGTGCTAATAGATCCAAACATGGATAAACTATAAAAGAGTTAAGGAGGATTCTTGATTGTACATCCTGTGCTGTAGTGTTACCTACAGTAGTGTCATTTAAACTTAAAGGACAACAGTGAAACCTGATGAAGGGTCTGGTTATTCCCAGCAAAGTCCGTATAAACCAGGAAGGATGAACAATGATGAACATCTTGAGGTTTTTCTTAAGTCTGTTGGACGAAAGCAGAGGCAGAGGAAGTGTGAAATGATTAAAAGTAGCTCTTTTACACTTTCTCCAAATGTACATAGTACACTATATTTACTAGTTTATATACCATATATTTGTGTTACTCGTGACAGTGTCATCAAACTATTCCTACATTACATTTGCTATGCACTTGTTTGTGTGGATATTACCTCCTGTCTATCATTTGGTAGCACTTTTTCATCCAGCTAAAACCGGGCATCCTCCTGCGAGGTGTGGCGCCATTCAGATAAACAATCATGTAATCCTCTGCCACCATTAGTTCCAAGGTACTTATTACATACCTACAAACACAGACAACAGAACACACAGGTAAACAGAGACTGCAACAAAAAGCAAAATTCTACTTTCTTGTTAATTGGTTTGGGCTAAAGGCCTTTCCATTCCATTGAAGGTAGTTTTAATCCTACAGCATGTCATGATAAAGTCATATAAAAGAGCGTTTGCAACTTTGCGTCCATGGGTTTGGTGAAGGACTTTTTCTGTTTCAATGTGGCAGTGCCTCAGTGCGCTAGACTGTGTCCATAAAGGTGTCCAGCTTTGAGGTGAATGGCAGTGGTGACTGTGAGCCAGGCCAAACATCATCAACAAACCTAATTATTGCTCTTGTGGCTGAATGACAAGAAAGACTCCAACCCTCGTGGGAACCATTGACGGAAGAGTAGGCGCTGTAAGCTCAGCAACTTAATACCTGTGATTTTGGGATGATGTGTGGGGTTCTAATGTCTGTGTGTCCACATGTGCTTGAGCCACGAAGTAAAACTTTACTTACAGAAAAAGGTTTTCCATGACATAACTGTAATTATCACAGTCGCTGTCTGGAAGGAAACATGCTGCGAACACAATGATGGCATTCTGTTCGGCGTAGTAACCTGAAAGCATAAAACACAGGACAATCAAAGTGGGTCTCACTTGCAGTACATAGAGACCTGCGCTTTCTTAGCTATATAATTTAAAAAACATTCTCTTGTATTTGCTATAGAACAATAGACAACATTTAGTGTCAGATGACCTGCTGGATTCCTGTGCATTTCACTTTGAGGCTTAAATTATTGTGTCTCAGAAATAAAGAGATTTAATGCCTCCATCTATTGTCTGAACAGCATTTGAGCTCCCCACTTCCCAGCATTTGACCGTGATGTCAGAGGAAAATGAACCAATTAACCAGGACCCATCAATTAGCACTAATAGTAACATGGGTCACATTTGTAGTGGAATTATGTGAGAATGAGGACATCAACAGGTCAAAAGATCCAAAGTTATGAAACACAGAGTCTTGGTGAAATTATGGATTTTAGTGTTTGTGGTAGCATGTGTACCTCCGTGAGAAATGACTCTTTTGTACGGCTCAATGCTCTTCATATCAATGCGATGCTCCTGCTCTCCAATCACCACACTCCGCCACAGTCGGCTGTCCCTGCTCCCCTCGGCTGAACTGTGTCCTGTGGTGACGTCACTTGAAGCTACTCCTGCACCCAGATCAGAATCTACTGAGTCCCCTGTTTGTGACATGAGTGATACATATAAATTAAGATATGATAAGGTCGTGTATAAGTTGTATAGGATTTACAAGAAGACAGGGCAGAAACAAAAGGAATGTTTATTTAATTTCTTTCTTAAGCATAATAGGTGGTGGAGATCACAAATGATCTCGAATGGGTTGAGATGAAAATGATGGATTCTGCCACATACATACTGTAAAAGAGCAGAGTCTGCCATCTCCTGTGTGCATTTAGACGTATTCATACTGTATCTTCAGGCGTCTGTCTCACCGTGTCTGGTCAGCTCCAGTGAGTCGGCCTCGTCTGGTGTGTCCAGCTCATCAATGTTGATGTCCAGGTCGTCTCCAGTATCTAAGGCCTCATCCTCTGTGTCCAGAGCGTCCTCTGAGAGCAGAGACCCCTCACTGTGGTCCAGAGACACGTTCAGTGGCGGAGCAGCCAACTTCCTCCTTTGATTTGAGCTGCCCGACACATCTGCCGAGGAGGCTGGGTCTGCTCAGAGAGAGATTTTGTATTACATGATACTACATAAACTTCGTCAGTAGTGGTTGAGTACATGGAGGGCATTTGTTAATTAATCCAAGTATTCTAAATTATGTTAATTATCACTTTTAGACAACTTAAATATGACATTAGCAAATTCAAACAGTTTCTTAAATCCCCACAAAACATTACGTATTGGTATTCATCTTAAAATTCAACAGTTGACCATTACATCTAATCTTAAACTAATTAGGTGCAACAAAAATCTCCAGCACTCAAACTTTACTGTGAATAACTGAGACAATATACAGTAGTTTTAGTTTATCTTGCTATTTATTTACCTTCTCTGTTATCCAGCTCCTCAGCAGCTTCCTCACTGGAGGCCATCTTCATCATCATCCCTGCTGCACTGTCCCTCTGTTGGGAGTGTCTGCTCAGAGGCACAGAGAGGCAATAATGAACCACAACATAGATTACCACTGCTATCACCACTGCCACCATAGGCACAGCTACACATAGTATTGGGCCAAACAAGCCAAAGAAAATCATCGACAGAAAACCTCACTTTTCCCATGACATTGAATGAGGGAGAAAGTTTAAAATCTGTTCATCTCACAGCAGATACGAAAGATTACAGAAGTGACAAAGCAGACGCACAGAAAGCGACTCACTGCTTCTTTCCCAGGCTGCACGTGTGGGCTGAGGAAACAATACTGAGCTGTGTTGCTACCTCCCCCTACCAAAGCCCCTTTTAACAGACTCTGATTAGCATACGGCCTGCTAACAATAGAGGCAGTGCAGAGAATCCAGTGCACATGCTTATAAACATGAAGAAACACACGTACACACAAACAAAGGCTGTGTTTTCATCTTTTTTTAAATCTCAGGACACTTACCTTCCCCTCACTCTGTTTTCTCCCAGCATGAGTGACTGAACCACTCTTTCCACTATCAAGTCACATGACCACTTGATTATGGAAAGTGTGTATTTGTGCAACTACACACACACACACACACACACACACACACACACACACACACACAGAGACAGGGGAGGGTTGTGTATCTCAAAGAGGGGCCAGGGTCATCTGAATTACAAAGTGGGGAAAAACACCCCGATGCATCTACTAATGAGGAACAATTATACTTTTTCTTTTTCATGTGTAATATTACAGCTCATGTGCAATAACACTATTCATTGTATTACTTCAATATAATGTGTAATATTCCATATTATTGTTTATATCATAACTACATACTGACACTTTTGTTTAGAAGCCTGTTAGTTTCACTGTCTCATTTCTTTTGTTATTTCTATTTGGCACTAATTACTAATTTCATTTACAATACAATACAATTTATACTTTTATCTTTATTTTCACTAACATTTTTAGACTGAACACTCTCTCACTATTGTTTTATTCACTGGATTATATTGTGTCTATCTCTTCAAAACACACTCTCACACAGAGTGCACGTACAATCACTGAAAAGTGATTCCAGAACAAGACTTTAGATTTTGACTTTTGATTGAGAAAACATAACTTGGATGAAACATTCTGTCAAATTTTAAGCCGATATATTTGGACTTTTAGATTTTAATATGTGTTGATAAATTAAATAATGCAACTCAGTGGCATATTTTGTTAAAACCTACAAATTACCATGTCTTTCAAGGTCCATGTCAGTTCCATTAAGAGCCGCATGTGTCATGACTCTGGAATCAAGACCTTAACTCTTAGATAAAGAATATCTTGGATTTGTTTTTTGTGGTTTTTCCTCCTAGTGTTTGGATCTGTTTCTTTTTGAGTTCTGTGTTTCCTGTTTTATTTTGTAGTTTTGCGCCTCATGTGTTTCTGACTTAACTTCCTGTCTTCGTCCTGTTTCCTGCACCTGTTCCTCATGTGTTTCACCTGTGTTCAATTAGCCCCACCTCCCCTGTGTATATAAGTCTCTGTGCTTCAGATCATCTTCATTTATCTTTCCCACCTCGATGGTTTTTCATGGTTTATGCTCTCTAGTGTCTTCTCAATGTTTCCAGTGTCTTCTTGTTCCCTGTTTTTTTTTCTTTTCAGTTTAGCCTGATGAGTATTTTTTCTGTTTGTGTATTATTGGACTTAAAAACCTTAGTACCCTTTGCATTTTATTAAAGGACACTTTTTTGTTTGACTTCTTTTTTTGCTTCTGAATTTTTGGGTCCACCTGCTCCTTAAACTCTGACAGCATTAGTAAGGTAGAAACTAAATTCTGATGACCAGTATTGTTCTATTTGATCAGCAGAGATAATAAAAGTTAAATTATTGTGAAGGGTGGGGGTGCAATATATTTTGAGAAGTTGAAATAGATACATCCCTGCTTCTTTAATCCTTAAATATGATGCAATGAGGAATTACACGTCATGTAAAGATATTACGTGATGTGTACTTCTTGACTGAATTTAATGACTGATTACAGTTTTAAATTAATCACTGTCTTTAGAAATACCAATTAAATAAAAACTTTTTCCTCAAAGTTGGCATTTGCTGATACCAGTGGGGTAAATAATGAAATCTTAGCCAGTAGAACTTAAGCGTTACACTGAGAGCTGCTGAACCTTGAATTTTCTGTCCAAATTCAATCTGTACGGGTGAAAGCTCACCTTGACAGGGGAGAGTGAACATATCCCTCCTGCACGTACCGTGCATGATCTTCCCTCTCAGGCTGGACATCGGATTGGTAGAATGGCTGTCCCTCCAACTGGTATTGAGCATGGTCCATCTCATACTGACATTGGCCGTCAGTTTGATACTGAGAGCACTGAAGTTGAGAGGCTTCATCTCCATACTGGTTTTCAGCCATATACTGATACTTGGAATCATCCGGAGTGTACTCAGCGTTAACTCCAGTTTCATAGTAGCTCTCAGCCTGGTCAGACCCACACTGAATAGCTGCTGGATCAGTTGTAAACTCAGCGTAGACAGCTGTGGTGTTCCACTGGCTGTTGGATTTGGTTTCTACACAGGTTGAGTGCGTGTTCTGGATTTCAGTTCTTTGGTCAATGTGATGGTAGTTGTAGCCATACTGGGTCTGACCCTGAGATTCATCGTGACTTCCTGTCCACTGATATGCAGCATTTTCATTGGCTGGCTGGGAAGGCAGCGGGGATGTCACATCTTGATGTCTTCTTCCAGGGGAATAAGTGCAGAGAGAAAGAGAAATTAATTCAGGATTTGTCGATACAAATGGAGTACAATCAACCTCATCCATCTGAGCTAGGAATTATTTATCTGTGAAAAACTTCTGAGATAACATTTTCACCCAATTTTTTATTGAGCTGTTTGAGTACTGGTGTGGTCAAATACTCAACAATTGAGAGTTGGGTTTTTGACCTGTTAGCTTATTGGAGCAGTGTTATTATGAGTGGGCCCTGTCTAGGTATTTTTTGCATGCATGTCCACAAGGGTGATGTGAAGTGCATTCCTGTCTTCAGTCCCCTGATCAAGGAAACACAGCAATGTCTCATCAAAATTAACAAATTCTTCTCCAAAGGTTAATGGCTTCTTTCTCAGCATGTGCCCCACACTTCCACCAAAAGTAATTAAAATATGTTTGGTAGTTTTTGCACAGTCATGCTCACAGATCAATAGCAATGAAAACATAACTTCCTTGGTGGAGGTAATGATTTCTGAGGAGGGAAGTGTTTAACATATTTCTTTGGCTTTAAGGATCCAAACAAAGTGCGTAACGCTGAACGGAAAATGAAAGTTTGTTTGTTTATAGAAAACTCTAGAGGGAACTTTTAATTGAATTAAATCCAGACAAACCTAACTGTTTTAACTCCAAGATATAAATTCACCACTCATATAAATTCATACCGTGTAATACTCATCTGCAATATGAAAAGTAGCAGTTTGCTTTATATACAGGATATTCAAAACATTGACAACAACATAGACCCAAATACGTTACATACTTTTTACTAGTTTACGAGTTTAAGCTGCAGGGACAAACTTTTCTTCCCTGATACACTAGATATTAACTTAGAACACGCACACACAGGTTTTCACGCATACAATCACACCAACACCTTGGAAGAGAGCTAGGGGAGCTGTTTTCATTAGCTGTGGTGGGGCTCCAGCTGTAATGAGGCAGGTAATGCATATTTAATGAGGCATAAACAGATTTATAAGCACACACAGAGAGGTGTGGATGGAGGCTTGCTGTTGAACATATGAAATACACACACACACACACACACAAACTTGTTTCCTCAGGAGGGCCTTCCAGCTTGATTTCAACAGTCTGTTCAGCAATTCTAATATTCCTCTGACATACAGACTTGATTGAGGAAAACTGCAGAGACTCGAAAACCCAGCAGAGAACAAAGAGGGAAAGAGAGGAGTGTGTGTGTGTGTGTGTGTGTGTGTGTGTGTGTAAGTGTGCGTGGGACAGGCACAAGTGTGCACAGGCACTGTTCATTCACTCATTCTGAGAACAGAAAATCTGTTGTAAAGAAAAAAACAGAATGCTGGAACTTTAACATGTTTAACTGTGGCCTATCAGCACAAGCTAAATGACCTTCACTCACACTGTATTGGGCTGGAGGCAGAACCAAAACTATCTGCATAGCAATATACACAATTCACTACATGTACAGTAAAGTAGTATATGAGAGATCTATTTGTTATTTGGGTTTACAAACCTTTTAAGAGAAGTACTGTAATAATTTTCTTATTGTCTTTTTATATAAACATTATAAAAACATTTTAATGTTATTATTTTTTACGTATTGAACGAGGGCTGTCAAACATTTATTTGAACGTGGGGAGGGGAGTTCATGTTCAAACTGGAATGACCCATTCAAATTGAAAATATAGTCTAGAGGCGGTTTTGTCAGTCTGAAGTAGTTTGCCTCGCGATCCAACAGAGGGCACTCAGTATCAGCTCGACCTACTGCGTGCCCTCATGATCTATTAGTAAAGCTTGACAGTAATGTCCTGTTGTAGCAGCACAGAGCTTAAGACACAGCATATGAGTTGAGGAGTGTTGCTTACCTTGAAACAAGTGAGTAGCCATCTTGAGATGCTTCATGGCTTCCAGTCTGTTGGTCAGATAAACATTCATCATGATCAACAGTCCTTACAGGTTGTCCATTATAGCAATCCACTGTGTCCTGAGGGAACCTGCCCTGCTTCATCTCAAGTGTTTGAAAATCAGTTTGCCCAAACGATGAACCTCTGCTCAGCTCCTCAGTGAAACTTAACAAATCACAAGATCCTAACAGTTGTTTTTCTTCCCTCTCATTCTGTACTTCTGGAGTTGATTTTGTCAGGGTAGTGTGCTCCATATCTGTTTCCTCCTCCTGCTCTTCCTCATCATTCTCTTCTTCCATTAAATCTCCAGAAAATGGTAATCCAAGTCCTCTGTCAGTAGAAATCCCAGATTCACTAAATGGGGTACCAGCCAAAGAACTGGGATGGGACACTGAACTGTTGCTAAGTACAGGGGATTGTATTTCAGATGGGGCCTGCGGTGTGTCCTGTCTCACTAACTGACCCCCCCAGTCTTGAAAATCTCCCAAAGAGGTTGGACATAGTGGAGGTGCGGAGGGCGACTGTCCACCCTCATCTGAATCTTCCATTGAGATCTGTGAGTGGACATAAACTTCCTCTCTGGCTTTTAAGAAGTTATCTGACGGATATCTCAATGAAGGAGACACACTTCTGGCCACGGTGCTTGACTTATCGTCTTCTACCTGTGTTTGACTGTAGACTTTTGGTCTCGAATGAGACTGATGAAAAGCTTCTGAGATAACTTTTGATTGGCTGGGACTGAAGGTTTCTGACACCAAGTGATGCGTTATATTGTCCAGATCATGATAAGTGGGTAAGACAGCTTGATTCTGTTCCATATCTGCGCTCTTTTGACTTTGACCTTTTTGTTCTGTCTTCTCCTGATGCTCCTTATGTGCACCTTGGACCTGGGTTTGCAGCACTGTGGCAGCATGGAAAAGCGTGCTAAATGTCTCCATGAACTTACTTGTTCCTTTGGTTTGCTTGTCTCCCTGTTTAGGCCTGTCATGCCACTCTCTCTCTGCTTCTTTTACTGTGCCTGACACAACGATGCATTCCATTTCTAGGCCTGAGGATGAATCTCCGTCTGAATTGGACCTGGCTTCGTCTCGACTACCTGAGTGCAGGCTGTCAGGGCTACATTTTAATGTATCTCTCTTCCCACTAGAGCTGGAGCTAATTATTTTGCTTTCCACATCTCCATTCTCTTTGTTGGACCCCCTTTGGATTTCATTGGCAGTCCTATCTTCTGTGATTGACAGAGCATTTGACAATGAAGCCGATTCTGAGCTGTCCCAATTCACATGACTTGAGGACTGTGATTGTTCAGTCAGGATTTGAGTCTCAGCAGCTTCTCCTCGGCTTGAACGATAAGTGGCAGATGAATAGTCGACCAAAACAAATGGGGAATAATCACTGGGTTGCTCTACCCAATCTGCCTCTATTGATCCTCCTTTTCCTTTGTTATCATATTCACTCTCAAGAGAACTTCCTCCACTAGTTCCCTCAAATAAGAACACCTGGCTGACTGGATGTTCTTTAACTGAAATCACTGCTCTGCTCTCAGTTTTTCCCAGAGTAATAGCCGTCTTGGATTCATCGAGTGTCTCATCTAACTGAATAGGTTTTGTCAATGCTATAAAAGGGCTAGACTGCCCCTCAAGCTGTATAATGTCCATTACGGGGCTAGCATAGGTCTCAGGGGAGGATGTCTGGCTCCACTGACCAGCTCCTACGTTGTCATATTCTGAGGTGGAGTTTACCATGCCAGGAACAGGTAAGTCCCACATGTTTGTGTCTGGATGTGGCGAAGTTTCCTTTTCTGAATGTTCAGATGCCAAGTTCTGCATGTCATCCTCCCCAGTTTCTTCACCCTGTGCTCTACTCTCTGCAGCTTCTATGACTATTCTCACATTGTGCTCATTACCTCCCCACTCCACTTTCTCAGGTGTATGACTAATCACTTTCCTCACGTCGTTCCCCACCTCTATGGCTTTTTCTTCTTCTGACTCTTTGCCTGCACAAGTCTCTGGAGAATCACTGGCATCCGGTGATCCCATGTGGCTGAGTTCCTTTCCATTGTCAGGTCCTTCGGGGCTTGTCACAGTGGAAGAGCTGTCTTCCTGTATGGTGGTGTTCCACATCTCCATTCCACCATTACAGAATCCTGGTGGACTTTCCACGGATGTACCACCCACAACACTGGGGTTCACCCCACAGAAAGAACCAGAGTTTTCAGACAGGTTGTCAGGGGTTGTGAGAGGTGATAGACTGTCATCTCGGATTGTCATATTCCACATATCTAGTGATTCAGGGTAAGATGTGGTGGTTCCACTATCAGATTTAAGAAATCCCTTTTGAGCAGAGTAAGTCCAGAAGTCTAGGAGCTCCATCTTTCTGTCGTCCTTTTTACCCTGGACCCCTTCATCCTCTTCTTTAGATGTGTCTGGTGTTAACATATTTAAGATTGCTTTCTTTCTTGACACAGATTTTGTCTTTTCTCTCGCTCCAATAATACCAGCTTTCCATTTTCCAGTTCCCTCCTCCTCTGGCGGTGTCAGTTGCAGATCAGCCAAAGTAACAGGGTTCCACAGTTCCTTCAGTACAGAATCTGTGTTCCAGTTCTCATTTGAGTCAGTCTGCCCACTGACCAGACTAAGCTGAGGTTGAAGGGTCTTTGGCCTCTGGTGGGGATTCTTTAAGATTTCCTCCCTGCTTTCCCTTTCAGTGATCGACTCGTTGAATCCAATGTCCTCTACAATATTCTGTGGGCTCTCGTATTCTTTGGTCCTATTCGAGGCAATATTATCACTTGCGGACAGTGCTCCTTGTGTGTCAAAGCAAAGTTCATCCCACGTCTCTGACAAGGATGATGACATACTGTCCTTTCGCTGTAGGCCATTGATCCTTTCAGCTACATCTTCTGGGAAGAACCTGATCGCGCAACTGTTGGGTGGGCAGCTACCAGCCAGGCTGTTGACTGGGGTTGGAGGAACCACAGTGTCCATTATCTCATTCCCATGGTTTTGACCATGGTGGTCAATTGAAGAATTTCTACTATCACTAGAAAAATCCAGGAAACTCAGTTCTTCAAGTTCTGATAAGTTGGAGCTAGCTGCTTGCCCTTTTAGCCCCCCGTCTCCTCTTACTTGAGAATTTGACAGTTCCCCTCCTGCTGACAAAGAGGGGTCATTGCTCTGTAGTGGGTCAAAACTAAAGAGGTCAAAGTTGTCAGTCTTATTTCTGCCAGCGCGGTGCTTCCTCCTCTCAAGTGGGACAGGAGGGGAGAGAGATGACAACCCTAGGGGAGAGGGGTTTCTCAGGAGGAGTCCTCCTGGCCCTGCTGCTGGACCACCTCCTGCTATAATCTCACCGACTGGACTGTCATCACTAAGGAACACTGAACTCTCCTTGGAGGAGCGGCTACTGCGGATGGTGGTCAAACCGCTGTCAGGGCTCACTAGCTCACCACCAGCACTGACTCCTACACCTCCTGTGTCCTCCTCACCATCTGTCATCACCCTATATACAGAGATAAAACAATCCAGTTATTGATTTTGCCCCAAATCATGAATAAATAATGTTTTTTTTCAAATTGCTTGTTTTGATGACTTCTACTGATGATAGGTTAAAAAAATCAGGAATTTATTTAATACCTTGCTATTGCCACCACATCTGCACTGCCTCCCTCGGCCCTCTCTATGTCAGATGTGTCCATGTCATTGATACCAGATGATCCCTGGGAGAACTCCACACTGCCTGCTACTCCCTCTGTGGAAGAGGTCCGACTGCTGGGGTGGCAAGCTAATACTGAGCTGCGTCTGTCCACAAAGTCCTTGAGGAAGCTCTGGATTTCCTCCTCCAGCAGAGGAGGAGTACTAGAGGACGGGGAAGTGTTGATAGGGATGTGGTAAACCTGGAGATTCTCCCGAGCCTCCAGTTCACGAGAAAGAGACCAGCTGGAGGAGTCTTCCAGCTCACAGCAGATCTGCAATGAGAGCCATTTCACCTTTCTTATACAAATTACTTTTTACAGAGGTAAAAAAAGAATTTCATCACTGTTTCCATAATGATGAACATATCACAATAACTATCAACAAATTTAAAGACTAAATTATACCAAAAACAAAGGGAACCTGCTTGTCTTGGTTCCGGTATCATGCCAAATGTTCCAGCTAGTAGCAAACATTTCAAGTGGCCATTGAGGTTGAGATAAGATGCTGTGTGCTATTAACCATCCACATGTGTCATTACCCATAATCTGGACGTAGGTAAACAGTATATTTCCCCCATTTTATAATGTATATGTCCCATCCATCAAACCAGTCCATCAAACATGAGTCCCTGGTGTTTTCCATTCCCTCATCAAAACCTGTCTTCCCACCATGTTTGCCAAAATCCAGTGAGGTGCACAACAGTCTCTTCTTGTTCATTTTGATCATCATCTCCTGACCAGCATTACTAGAGGTTATTACCATGTGTAACACATCACACCTCTCCTGTCAAGCTGTTGTCCATGGCAATCTAACAAATCGAATATTCTAACTAAGGATTTTGAGAAAAAATGGAAATAAACCACTGAAAAGAGACATGACTATTTCTTTAACGTATGGCCAGTAACCACATCACTAAAAAAGAACTGCCTCTTCCAAAGCTTGTCTTGTGTGTCACAGTTAACTCAAGGCTGATTTACCTGGTTTAGGATATCTGTGTCATTTGAGTAGACAGCCACCTGCTGGCAGAGATGATGAACTGTATCATTGCTGGACAAGAGAACCACCAGACAGTCAAGGTCATGGCTTTGACTGAATGATTTCAGTCCCCCCACATAACTAGGCCAGTGCTGGAAGAGAGAAAAGAAACAAAGCAAAACAGAAAAAAATGTGATTTACAACTTTTTAAAATTTACTCCATTAATGAAAACTTTTTTAAAAAGCAATTACACTTACTATAATAGTCTAATAAACGTTTTGTAACATTTTGATTACAGCTGTTTGAGAAACTTTGTTAGACCCCCGCCTTTTATTGCGCATATGATTGAATTTTGTTTTAGTAAATCTGAAGTGGTTGAAGTCAGCCTTCATCTGTAGCAATGAGATACGAAGCTGTCAGAACGCACAGAGGGGTAGAGAGACACTTTGTGATTTATTGTCTGAAAATTAACTGTTTGCTCTTAAAACAGCCACCATGCACAGATTATGGTAATTTACTGACACTCACAGTGATTGATGGATGGAAAGTTGCATTAATTAATTGTTTTGTTTGTCAAGGGAACTTGTTTTTTTCTTTCTCTCTGAAATGATTAACAGCAAAATTATGGCAGCCACAATTTGCAATGCAGGGTTATACATAAAGTTTGAAAACATATTTGCCTGATTAATCTAAATCGGTTGTACTGTTTGCTTTGAGAAGTTCTCAACAATGTTCTCGTGCTTATTTAAGTAGAACTTTTAAAAAACAAGCTGTGGGAAAACGAGGAAGTTGTGTGTGAGAAGATGTGAAAACATAATTTCTTTCATAATTCAAACAGTCCAATGATCTGAATGTGTGCATCTTCTTTTTTCTGTGTGTTACAGTGTGTGTGGTCCTTCTCTCTGCTTGAGCCCATGTGTGTGTGAGTGTGTTTGTGTGGGTCCACTGAAAATGATTGATGAGCGCTTCAGGCGCTGTATCTGCCCAGGCTGTGTCAATATTAACCTGTGAGGATGAGGGGGCTACAACACTCCTCCCCCTGTTCCTCCCACCACCCCTCCATCCTTTTCTCTCTCTCCACAATATGGCTGCTGTCATACTCAGGCTCATCAATCCTCACACACACACACAACTGCCAACTTCTCTGACACCACCATTTCTCAACACTGATATCCTGATGAGTGCAATGAAGCCTCCCAAGATTCGTTAAAACACACATATTCACTCACTTAACACACAAGTGAAAGCGCATGAAGCCTTAACACACAAGGATACACACAATAAGCCACCATCCGTATATAGTGCAATCTGTATGTACACATATGAGTTCTGGTAAGGCAATAAAGTCTTCAAGATTTACAGTACAATATAAACAGAAATGTTAAAATGATGCCGATACTCTTGACGCTACCACCCAGCTGCGTGCATACAGTATGCACACACACAAACATCGTCAGAAAACGAGCAGAGTGCAAATCTCCGCGATAACACGCAGGGCGACAGTCTGTCTGCCATTTGGCTCTTAACTGAGTAAATTACTACTCATATTGCCTGCCCCTCCTTTCCCTCCCTCTCTCTGCCACCTCCAGATAAACAGATTGCCTCTTCTTATAAATTACCAACATGTTCGCTATAAAAATCCACTTGCTAACTGTCTCCAAGAACCTTCGTATCTGGACACGGAAAAACTGCATCTCATTTAATGAGGTTTTTAAGACATAAACAGAGTTGCTTTACTTACTTTCTATTAACTTTTTATTCAAGAGCATCTGTTAATATTGCCATGTTTTGTCATTAAAGTACAAAATATGCTTCAGAAAATCCAAAAGTCAAGATTATTGCAAAGTCAAGTACACAGAAAATATGAAGTCAGGAGCAATGTTTCACTGACGCAGATCTCTTATCCCTAATCATTTTTATAGTGAAAAAGAGAGTATAAAATCCAAATCCAATCTCTTACAAGTGTTCCGAGTTTCCATTATACAATAAGAGAAAAAACATCAAAAACTAAATATAGGTAATACTTAAAACATAATAAAAAACTAAAAAATGAGTTTCACGACACAAAGGCAGAAAGACACTATCAGTTTATCAAGACAAGAAAAATAAAAATAAATAATAGTGTCAGTAATAAAAAATTTCTTGGGTTTTGAAGAAGGAACTTTGTCGTTTTTGAGGTCTGGTAATATGACAGCATCACTACCACTTAGAAATGTAGTTTTTCTCATTCAATTATATTCTTTAAACCTAAGTCAACATGGTTTTTGATCCTTTTCATTGCAAATAAGTTTCTGTTTTTACTTTTTCATGATGTGACTACAGATTAAAAAATAATAACAAGTGTGAGAAACAATTATGAGGATAATAATTAAACCGTGATCAAGTCTTCAGTCTTAGTTTGCATTTTGCATTTTGTGTCCTTTTCCTGTTGTAACCTGTTTCTCCATCACCTGTGTGCCTCACTTTGCAGCTTCATCTTTCTCCCACTCGGCTCCAATCTCCACACACACACACACACACACACACACACACACACACACACACACACACACACACACACACACACACACACACACACACACACACACACACACACACACACATACTCTCCCTCTCTCTCCAACTCTCACACACACCCTCCCTCTCTCTCTTTAGTTGTCTTTGCTCCACAGGTAGCAAGTCTTTAGCGGCTGCTTGCAGTTCTCCCAACCTGCCATCATTATGCACAATAGCCTTAGGTACAAAACTCAGGCCTCATAACTCACGCCCCGCGCGCGCAAATTCCCGTGCAAACACAGTCAAAGCAAAAACACATTTCCTGCTGTCGCCAACATCTCTGGCAAAGAATTAATCAAGCGTTCATCCATTTAGGCTCTTTGCATACCCTTTCCGTCAGAACACAGAACGCTAAGAGAGTTGCGAGTTCTTCTCAGGCGATCGTTTCACCACCCTGATGAATCCATCAAGCGAGGTTTGATTTATACATCTGTCTGTGATCACAGCGGTACAGCTACAGCAAATGGGGTGGCAAGGAGCGAGCTGACACCACCCAGCTCAAACACACGCATGCCAATGTGCACGCACATGCACACATGTGCAATATATAGCTTTTACAACACACACACGCGTGCATTTGCTCACAAACCAAAAGCTCTACTCTCAGGAGCGTGCACACACATACTGCTTATGAAGTTTTGGAGGGAAAAGGGGAGGGTGGGTGTAAAAGTTTGTAGAGAAAGAAGCTCTTTCTGTCTGTCTCTCTCATATGGGCCTTCTCGGCATGCTTCATTCACTCAGCTCTAAGTGCAGGGATTTTGGGGCCAAGATGCAGCGCTGAGTCTATAAATGTTTTGTTTTGTTTGTTTGTTTGCCCTCAAAGCCAGAGGAAGCCACAGGGGGAGGATGAAAATGAAGGAAGATAAACAATGAATGTTTCTGAAGAGATGATGATGAGGAGGAACCATCAGTGCAAAGTTAGTAAAGATACAGTGTGATGACTTTCCTGTGCAGTGGTTTTCTTAACTTGTTTAAATGCCACATTTGTGTGTATACAGCGAATTCTATTCAGTTCAAAACCCGAAACAAATTGATGACAAAATATGTCAAGTTCCAGACAAAGGAGATATGTTTCTTTGTGCCCCGCTAACAAAAACAACAGCGAACAGAGTAATGATGTACCATCAGCATGTGTTTATAAATGCAGATTTATAAGGGGAATATTTGAATCATCTCTCAGTTTGATGCCAAGAAAATCACTGCGGTGCATGAACATGAGAACCAGGAAGTCAGAGAGAGACAGAAAGATCGAGGGATGGAGGGGCGGGACACCCTGGCTCCCTGGTCTTCAATCTTAGTCCCTGGGAGGCCCACCCTGCACCTGCTGTCTCCTAGTGCCTCTCATCAGAAAGGCATTTAGCGAGTGCTGTGGCTGCGGGCCCCTTCATTAGCGACCATAATTATTTGTGCAAGTGGTGTAGGGCAAAACTGGCCCCGCATAAACAAACAGAAGGGCCGGAGGACTGTGAACAAACAACGCATTTGAGGCAATCACCGTCGCCAACATGGAGACCTAAAGCAAACCTCAGACGCAGAGATGGACAAGTACACGTGTGCACAAATAGAATGAAACAAACAAAAATAGATTAGCAGCACAAAACTTTGGATGCAAAAAAATCAACAAATCTGTTTATCATATCAGAGTTTTAAAAAAATGGAAAACTTCAAATGCTTTTCCACCTTTACGATTTCTACTGTCACAAGAGCAGAAACAAAGAACTCTAAAATATTATGTATTATGTATTGTAATTGTGTTTGTGTTTGTGTGTGTGTGTGTTTGTGTGTGTGGCTGCAGGCTCCTGTCCTTCCCACAGTTCATCAACTCCACAGCATGACAACTCCTCATCCGACCAAAGCTTCATCTGCCAGCGCTTATTACTGAGCCATGAAAACCTCTGATACACAAACACACACTGACATTTAGTGTGTTTGTGCGTTTATTAATTTGAGCTGCGTGTCAGTGTTACACCAGACCTTTTATGTTCCCAAGAAAAACCCAAAGCCCAACTTATCTATCTTATGTTACATCAACTTGTCTTTAATTGTTGAGTTTCTCCCAGCTACAGGTGCGTGATGACTGAGTGCCCTTGAGCAAGCAGCTGACCCATAGTGACTTCTGCGATGCCAGCCAACAAAAAGAAAATAAAAATTAATTAAATATAAATATATATATATATATATATATATATATATATATGAATACTTTTTTTACTGCAGAGAAAAAAACAATGTGTCCAAATTGCTTCCCCTGGCAATTTACAATACACATGCCAAGTGTGAAGCTGATAAAATGAACATTGAGATATGCGTTCCAGATACAGATAGACAGACTCAATTAGTAGATGATCATATTTCTTATTTCTATGCTACATGTAGTGAATTTTGCAAAGTAGATTCAACAATATCTACAATATGCAATAAAACTGACAAGGTTGTATGATGGATACATTGCTCACTGCTTCCATAGCCTTTTCTTTGTTCATTTTACACATTCAATACATGTTTTTAATTATTCTGAATTGCAAAAGAGCGTCACAGACAACCTCATATGATGGTTGTTCATGTCCAACATCATCGGGAACTGTATCCAAACATGGAACTACAGTTTCAGGGACTGATTTGCTTTTACGGCTTCAGATAAAACAAATGATACATCGAAACATCCCAACAGGGCCTGTGAGTTTCAAACAATGAAACTCCATTCTTTTTCACTTCTCTCTGCCATAATAGGGGAGCCCACAGACTGACTAATGTATGTTTAAACAATAGACAAAAATGCATTACTCAGTCTATACGATATGTCCATATCATTACACCACGCACTTGGAAGCTTTTTCTTCTGCTAACTAGACAGTCAAAGCCAGAATTGTTTTACCCCAAAATCTAACTCTGTCCTCTTTAACTGTCATCACACACACACACAAAACACACACACTTTGACAAACACATTACACATAAACCATTAAAGGCTAATTGAATCTAATTTATTTAGTTTTCTGGAAAAGAATCATTTAAGGCAGAACTTCCCTAAGCCCCCTCAATGAATGGTACTCTGATACCGTTTTACTCTCTTTTCAAACACAATTAAAAAATAATATATAAATATATACACACTGCAAATGACATGCATATAAGGGGTTCATTTTGGAGCCCGATCTCAGGTCATTAGTAACCCACCATGACGCTGTGGAGTTGGAGGGTCCGCTGGCGACACACAGGCCCCTGGCCATTTATTCTATATTAAGTCTCTAATGGGCCCTCTCTCTCCTTCTCTCTCTCACTCTCTGTCTCTCTCGCTCTCTCTCTCTTGACACGCAGCATGTCGGCTCAGCGTTGGTAAAATATGCACAGAAAGTCCGGTGCGCACACACAGACAAAGCCATTCAAATGAATGGTTATTTATTCGCTAAACGAGGATCTGGGTGTTTAATGTTCCTTGGACGTTAGGTAGTTTTCTGGGGGAGGCAGAGCCATACCCCCACGGCTACAGACATCATTTATTTTACACATAGCCTAATACTGCACACTAGGCAGCCGCAGAGAAAAATGGGTTCTGGAAGTAAGAGGGAGATATAAAAGAAATAATATATTGGGGTTTTTTTCATTTTCTTGTGTTTTCTCTCTTTCTTTCTTTTGGGGGGGTATTATGTGTGTGTGTGTCTCTGTGTATGTACATTATGTGGCGTTTGGGGAGGGGTCACATTAGAAGTTGCAGCAGGGAGAAAAGCAAGGGGTAGGCTTAAAGGCTTAAAGCATCCTCTGTGTGTGCGTTTGTGTGTGTGTGTGTGCGTGCGTGTGTGTATGTGAGAGAGAAAGAGAGAGAAGGAGAGAGCAATCACAAATGTGAAGAGGAAGAACAAGAGGAAGTCATAGAAAGAAAGATAGTGAAGTTAACTCAAACATTTCCCAAAAGCACAAACGTCTTTGAACATTTGTGTACATTTGTGTGTGTATGTGTGTGGGTGTGTGTTGGATCTCAGGATATCAGTGGGGAGGAAGCTGATACCTGGTTGTGTGTGAGGCTCTCAGGCCTCCATCTGCATCTCATCCAAATGCAGAACATCACAACATCAGAGGGGCTCCTGTACCTGCATAAGAACACTTCTACACAATCACACAGCGCAGGTGTGACGGCTACAAAACACGGAAGGCATCAAAAGTAACTTTAAAAAAAAAAGCATCGTTTTATCGTTGGGGTTAAAGTTTTCTGTCTCTTTCATCTCTCTTTCAAAAGACTTTGCAAGTTTTCATGAGCTACTTTCAAAACAATTACCAGAGGGAAGTGCACTGAATAATGCTTTAATATAATCACCATGATATATTGTAAAAAACAATCTGGCTAATGAGACCATTAATTGAGGTATTAAGTGTATTAATTAACCAATATTTCTAAGCGCACTTATCTTTATATGTCAAGTATAAGATTTATATACATACATATTTCTAATTGAAGTCATGTAGTTAGAAATTTCTCATAAAATACATTTAACCCTATTTAATGAGGCTGTAAATTGTCTTTTAATGTAACTGACATCAAATGGGTCTTTAAACCTGAAACTCTGACCCATTTAACATAACTCATCAACATCAGCTTTAAGTTAATTTGAACATTATAGGAGTTTTTTTGACCAGTACAACTGGGTCAATTTACATCTAACTAGTGCAGTGTCTGTTCTAAACCATGGGCTGTTTGTTCAGCCTGTGTCAATGCTCCGGATCGACTACTTTGAAGACAAATATCCGATGCAGCAGGAATTGATTATATGAATATTGTTGCCATGACAGAGATCAGCACCTGTGCTGTGTGTGTCTCAGTCTAATATGGTGAAATAAACATAATTGAATTATTAAGTTGATCTGGCAGCGATTTTGACCTGCGGTTTGACCCAGTTACCCAGGACGAAGAAGAAGACATGTTGAACACGGTCCGCAGACTGAAGGCACCCCGCCCCCACTGACTGCAATAGAGCGCTGGCCACCTGTTTATTCGAATGATATTAATGATGAACGTTTTGTGAGATGTGGACAGACAGACAGATGTTTTTGGAAGTAGTTGGTAGATTAAGCCTCTGTTGAACTCACTTCAACATTCAGATATTCAGAGACTTGTTTTCATTGGTATATTGATTGTGAGTATCTCACCTCCTGATCTGCAGTGAGTGAAGACAGTGCTAATGTCATCTCTCCGTCAGAAAACTCCTTCAGCTCTGTTGTCAGCAGCTGCTCCAAGTCTACATCCAGTCAGTACACACAAACAGACTGACAGTTATATAAAACACACACAAAAAAAGATACACAACAATTTCAAGACAGACAGAAAAAGACAGTGAACTGTGAATTACCCTCTCCAGAAGTGAGAGGTAGTAGACAGAATGTTGCGATACTTTGATAAAGTGCCACTGAGCAAAACGTAGCATTACCAGGGTTTTACTGAACTTTTAGCAATCATGGGTGAGAGCCTTAAAATAAGGTAAATGTGTCTGCTACACACCCACACTGATTTCAGTTGTGTTGCCTAATTAGATCTTTTCTCACAACAGCATGGACATACACAGACAGTGCTTGATTGACAGCTCCCCTACTGTCATGATAAGGTCCTGTATTTCCCCCCAAAGACTATATGTCTGTAAAACTTTAAGATTACTCTTTGAATTATGAATTTTTGTTAAACCATGAAGGTTTTATATTTGTTGAACCTTCCCAGAGTGGGATGGTGTGGGCAGCACCAATGGGAGAAACACTTGGTATCAAGAACTACAGCCATGGTGATGCTACAGAGATTTCCTCTTGAAACTCTTGCCTGTTTTTTAATTGAACTGCTACAGCTAAGTTTTAATGATACAACCCAGTTTAGTTTCTGCTATCACAGAATGTCAGCTATCAAAAGTCTATTATAGTCAATGCTTCTCCCGCTGCTGTCGTGTCTGTTATTTACTTTATAACATATTTGCATGTAACGTGTATAAGATGACAGTATGACAAGGTTGTAAGAATACTGCATTATCATTAACATCAGTATTAACTTGCATCAGTTCATCATCTACAGTCATCCCAACTCCCTCACTACATTTAAACCCTACTTGCCTTCAATTAAAGCCTCACTTCTCTACGAGTTCAAATACACACGTTGTAGCGTCGTCTCACCAGACTGATTTGTGTCGACGTCACTCAGTTGCTCCAAGGATCTCCTGAGCTCCTCCAGCTGTGTTGACTGACGGCCATGTTTGATCAGCAGTGCTTCATTTTGCAGCCGCAGAGCCTCTGTAGACACATGAACACATATCAGTGTATCCAGCAATTATATCATTTATAAGTACAACATGGGAATTTATTGAAGATAGATTTGTGATGAATCTGTGCCTTTTAGATGAACTTCTGGTATTGCAAATATTGAGTTTTGTGTGGCTGTTCTGGAGCCCTGTCAATGCAAATCATTAACTGCTAATACTGATAAACAAAAATCAATAATTAATGAGTAACTTCTTGTGCTGAGCAGTAATCCATAAATATATGACATAGATTGGAGCGGTCCTCTCTTATTTCCCAAGAAAACTGTAGAAAATATAAAGAACAGAGACCGACTGAAATGTTTTTTTCGGGGCTGATACTGATATTAGGGAGTACAAAATATCCAATACAGATAAATGGGTTGATGTATTGGCAATCTATGACAAAGATATATATAACTGAAGCTCGACATCTCGCAGATCATCCATAAATGTATTATAAAGTAAAGTACATGAAGGATAAATAAAAAGAAAACACATTATACAACCCAAAATAATAATAATATTGAATTAAGAAAATAACATAAAGTAAATGTTTTCTAAATTGCTTATTCTTCATAAACATAACATATAAATGTTTGCTGATATGCTGATAAATCAGTTGGTTTCTAGTATAGTAAAATCAAACTTTCATTCTATCTAGAGGAAATTTTGATGTGGTAGTTGAATACTTTTTAAGCCCAATCGCTGAATGAGCAGCTCAACTGGACACAGTGTAACTTGCTAGTTTCCTTTGGACGGAGCCTATGAGGAGCAGGAAATAGCAGAAATATAATCTAGCTTCCAACCGCTTCAGGACTCAATGAACCTGAAAATGCACTGTCTTAACAACTCTCACATAGAGCTATGAGAACTGGACCACACACAGTACATCAGTCTCATGCTCTAATACTCTTTCGCTTTCTATCTCTTCACATACGTCCTTAGCTCCTCTCACTCCGTCCACCTTGATCTACTTTTCCTGTAGCAGGCGACTGTGTCTCTGTAAATCACAGTGAGGGACGGCACAGAGGAAAAGCAGCAGAGAGTTATTGAACAGAGATCAGTCATGTCTCTGACCAACCTTTACTCAGCTGCCTAACACGGACAACTGGAGTACACACACACACACACACACACACACACACACACACACACACACTTTTTTCTTATTTCAGTAGAAAACAGACGATCTAAAATAAAAAAGACTCCCATTATGGGACTCTGTGTGTCTTTCTGCCTTACTCACATCCACCACCCCTCATCTCTCTCTTTCTCTATCTCTCCTGGTGAGTGTTAAGCGAGTCATGTCAGGGGATTTGTGTGTGTCCTCCTTCATCGCCCCATTACCCCCCCCTGGGAGGGGGCCCGTCTTCCCCTCTCTCACCTCCAAGAGTCTTCCCCAGCTCTGCTCTGATGTGCTCCGCTGCCTCTTGACGAATCTCCCTGGCGACCGTCGTCACCGCGAACGATGCCCCATCATCCCCTGTGTCTTGCTGCCCGTCGTGATGGACCACTCGCAGGATGCTGGACTCCAGAGCGAGGTACTCAGAGCTACGAGGGTGAGAAGACGGGGGGGGAGGTGGAGGTGTTATGGATGGCTGCAGGGGAAAAAGCGATGATTGTGAGGCATTTGCATTAATTCAACTCCCCTTTGGGTCATGTGGGATGAACACACGCAGGCCTGAAATACACATCCAAACATACTCTAAACATACTTATACATAAATACAGTCTTCTCAGCCAGAATCCACTGTGTCTGGATATGTTTGTGATATGCATGTGTGTGGGTGTGTGTGTGTGTGTGTGTGTGTTTACCTATCTAGAAGTCCATCTCTCAGCAGAGTGAGTGAGAGTTTTCCGGTGTAATGAAGTGTCACCAGGTCTACATCCTCTCTCCACAGCAGCAAACTCTCACAAATGTTCACCCTCTGCAGATACTTCACCGTGTCCTCAGGCAGTGCTGCATTACACCGCCGGCCGCACAACACTGGCAGACACAGTCCACCAGACGGTTCCTTCTGGATCACATAAACACACAAAGTACATGAAACCAGATTCATTTATGAGATTACAAAGACAATAATATTAATAATAATACAAAATGATTTTATGATGGTCATATCTTCCTAATATACCACTATAGTAAAAATATTATTTTATATTTCTTTGCTGTGTACTGTATACTTTATACACAGTATGAGTTTCTTTTTGGCTCTTACTATGTTATGCTATGTTATTTCACTTTATGTTATTTTACTGTACAGCACGTGTGTCTACTCTGGTTGCTTTAAACGTGGTTTATAAATAAACTTGAATTTTAAATAAAATTTGTTTAATTAATTTTATTTGGTGCATTATTGAAACCATACTGCCACTTCACTGTTTATGGTCTATGATGCCATCAATTGATAAAACACATGGAGAAGCTGCTTACAGCTGGAAAACATTAGAATAAAGAAAAATGTGAAATATCTAAAATGAAGAAATTATGATTGTATTAAAAATGTTTTAGATGGCACTACTGTATATGCCTATTTAATTCTATGTGGTATATATTGAATATGATTACTGTGTAGTTAAGATTTGGGACAGAATAGAAGTTTTTAAATTGAGAGCTGACAAATACATTCTCGATAGTTGATAGTGGGCTCAACTTCCATGTGCTGTTATGGACTGTATAAACATAGATAAAACTGACAGTGATGGACTCTGTCTTTTCATTTTTAAATACCCAAAAAATTTAAGCCTGTAAATAAAAGTTTGGTCTTCACATGTTTTTAAGCAGAAAACACGTGAACACAAACAGGCACAGTTCACGTTACCTGGCTGAGGTGCAGGGCTAAGCACAGTGTTGCGGCCACAGTGTCAACATCTGGCCTCGGTCCACCTAAAACAGCATGGACAGGACCCTCTGATACATCTGCCTGGAAACAAACATAAAGAACAGGGTTAGTGTGTCTGTGGCTCAATGTTTTTTTCATTTCTAAATTTCTGTCTTGGCGAGACATGATTCAGTGACACTCGATCTGTTTGTTTACCACCCCCAGATAGGGACTGTTGTTTGATGTGATAGCTGATATAACTGTATCAGCCGGACCTCATCGAGCCAGTATGACTGTGTTAGATGACTGCAGCAGTTTGAAATGAACACGATGCTTTAATAATAAAATCATTGCGCAGCAAGCCTTAGCAGATACATAATGCTCAATTTGCACAATGCAAATGCACAATCAGTGGTAAACTGGTTTAAATTATCCAGAGTAACTTCAGTGTTAACTCAGAGTAACATGCTTTATCAGAGAAGTGATGAGTTTCATTAATTCTACTAAACAGAGCAGGCAAACAATCCTCATTTATGTTAAGTGGACATTAATGATAGCTCCATTACAGAGATTAAACATTCATCTCTGAGTGAAAAAGGCAGAAAATTAAGTTTCCTCCTTTATTTGTTGACTGCAAGCCGTGGTACTACACTTTCTTATGGCTCATCATTATCTTATGAAACCATCTCTGATTCAAGCATTGATATCATAAATCACACTTGATGGTAAAGGTAGAAAGTGCAATAACTGATGGTAATTTGGTGCAAAATCCCCAACCACCATCCACAGCCTGCTCTGTGTTTGTGTGTGTGTGTGTGTAAGTGTGTGTGTGTGTGTGCGTGTAAGTGTGTGTCAATCTGTTTCATCTAAAACAGATTCGCTGACTCACCACAAGCCTGCCCTGCAGCCTGCACCATTAATCAAGAAGAAAAATGTGGAGACAATAAATATCATGTCTATCTGTAGCTCATCTTAATGGACTTGTAGGATGCTCTGATGGGAGAGGACGGAGCTGTGGAGGGAAGGAAGCGAGTTTACAGAGGCAGAATCTGGTAGGACGACTCGACTATTTATGCTGCTTGGTTAGATTCTTGCATCTAGAACCAAAGCAGCAAACTTCATGTCAGAAGCTCAGTTATATTTCCTCTAAACATCTTCTGACCTTAGCTAACAAAGGATACACTCACTTTGTGGCCATGGTAAAATAACAGTGATAGCATGGTCATAATGATTGAGTGATTCATTAAATTGGATTCACTCATTTTTTTAACGACAATAACATCTTTATTGTACAAAACTAGAATTACCACTCTGTGGATGTTTGCTGTTGTCAACAGTTTCAGTTCCTTCAGGAGTTCCTTACATATTGTATTCACAAGAAAGTGAAGTGACCTTTGACCACTGAAATCTAGTCAGATAATCTTTGAGTCCAGCTGAACATTTGTGACAAATTTGAAGAAATTCCCACCAGGAGTTCCCGAGATGTTGCGTTCACAAGACAAAAAATGTGTTATGTAAGGTGAACAGCGCTTTGAGTGGCCATCAAGACTACAAAAGCACGATATAAATACAGACGTTAACCATTTAAGGTCACAGTGACCTTGACGTTTGACTACCACATTCTAATATGCTCATCTGTGAGTCCAAATTAGTGTTTGTACCAAATATGAAAGAATTCCCTGGAAGTGTTCTTGAGATATTGCATTCACAATGCAAAACGTGTAGATAGCTTCATCAAGATCCATGCATTATTGCCTGAGAAAATGGTGAAAACCGTTTTAACAGGTTAAAGAAATGAATGCAATTATAATAATCCTGGATCCACCCCCTGATCCAGAGGAGGAGGAGGTAAAATATAGTTTGAGTCAGAGAATGATCAGCAGCAGTGTTAACATTTAGTCATCAAGTTAAAACATTCATAACATGGTCTTTTTCACTTTTCTCTAACAGAGTAATCCTGTTTTGTTCCACATCAACCTGAAAGCTTGGCCAATGCTCAACAAAACTGTTGATATATCAAATGTCTGAGTCTGTTTAATTGTGAAATTAACGGGAGCTAAATGCAAACATTAGATGAACAAAATACTTGTAATTATGTGCAGTAGTACAAACTGACATGTGTCTCCTTTCGGTTCATCGGATCTCACCAACAGGCCACAGAGATGAAGGAAATGAGGGGAGAAGAAGTGAGAGAGGGACGGGAGAAGTGAGACTGGAGGCTGTTGATTAGAGCGAGGATGAAAGAGTAATGAGATTGGAGGAAGGAGGGAGTTAGAATACGCTTCAGAATAAGGGGCTGAAATACAGATTGATAAATCAGACGTTCAAAAGGTAGAGGAAGGAGTACAGGGGAATTATAAGGAGGCCAGACGGATTTAAAAAAGTGCTTGGGAGAAGAAAAGAGGAGGACATCAGATGAGAGAAACTGAAGATGTGATGCAAAGAAGTGGAAGATGTGTGACAGAGAGATAGAGAGGGGGAGGAGGTCTGCAGCTGGATCCATGGGAAGGGAGAATAAATCAATACTGGCCAGAGAAAAGGATGTGATGCATTAGCAGGAGAAAAGGCCACTCAGAGAGAACACGTTGGTGTGTGTGTGTGTGTGTGTGTGTGTGTGTTGGCCATCTGATATCCTTCAATCTGAGTGCTGTCTAGCTCTGTGTGTGTGTATGTGTGTGTGTGAATGGGGGGGCGGTTTCTTGTGGATTCCATTTTTTTGTTTTATTATCTGTCCTTGGCTTGATGCAGCTGATGTCCCTAATTAAACTGCGGCAGAATTGTTAGAAATTAGAAATCACATATCGGTGTGAATCAAGGTGACGGTTTTTATCTGATGAATGATGCAGCCCTACCAGCTATCTCAATCTAAACTTTCAGCAAATCATCACTCTGATATGAGATTTACAACCTTTCAGTAAATGCTCCTTGTGTTTAAAATGTGGAGCAGTTATGCACAGGCTTGCATAGACATATATACTTAAACATTACATGTTTACATTAGTGACATTTGCAACTATCGGAGAAACAAACAATGCGTACTGCAGGGAAAAAGGCTTGCTTTTAAACTTTATGTTAATTGTTTGACGGTTGTGGATCCTGTGAAAGAGCATGCTATCTTTTAAGAATCTTTTGATCTATTCCATAGACTGTGCATAAAGATGGACGACGTGACTGCTCCCCAAAAGTGAAGCCAGAGCGTCTCAATCACCACATGGTAGCTGGGTGTTGTTAGGGTTCAGCACCGAAATCCAGTGCCAATCAGGCACGGGTTCCTACATGGTTCGTACCCAATGTCTATTACATTTAACTCTAGTGGCAACACACTCTCTATATGGTTCTGGAAGCACGTAACGTTAGCATACAGTTAGCTAAAAGCTACCTGTCGAAAGTGTGGCTTTATTTCACGAGCATTCCGACACCAGGAAGTGCAGCATATGTTTTTAACAACTTGTGTAAAGGGAAGAACACGACAAACTTAATGAAGCACCTGGCGACACACAAGCAGAAGGACGCATCCATGTTTGACCATTGCATGTCAAGCACATCAGTCGGCAGTGTGGGCGTCCGTGGCCCCAGCGGTGGGGAGACAATTGATGATGAATTTAGAGCTGGAGTATTTTCCTGTAAAGTGTTAAATAGTTTTGAATTATTTGAGATAATCGATTAAGCACCAGCAAGGACAAAAACCCAATGATACCCAATCCTCACTGCAGCATAGGTGATAAATCTAGTCTCCTTCATGTTAGCAGCTGGGACATGGCACACCTGCCTAGGGACTACAGTTGAAAATTAGCCAAGATGGCTGGACTGGCTCTTTACAAAAATGTTTATTAATGAGCATTGTACCAGTAATTTTAAACCGAAAAAAAGGGTCACTTTTCTGGTAAATTTGGTTTTATTTGAAACGGGGTGAAACATCATGATTGACAGCTGAGACTGTCTCGTGATTGGTCAAGCATGTATCTGTAAGACATGAATACTGCAGCTCTATCCACTGATCACCTCTGGACAGACTTTTGGCTGTGGAGACGGAGCGTCCATCTTTATTTACAGTCTGCAATTAATTCATGCCAATAAATGAGGTTTTAGTTATTGCACTTTTCAAGCCAACCTTCCTTTTAATATTTAGAGGGCCTAGAAAACCTTGAAAGTGAAGCCAACGTGGACCTTTTTTTCATTGAGCAGTTTGTTTTATGTCTGAAAACATTTGAAGGGTTGAAAAGAAATGGATGTTAGCACATTCTAGACACACATAAAGTCAGAGATGATAAAATTTTGGTACAAAGCACAGAGCCAAAAGCAAAGTAGTCCTAAAAACCTATTTTAAATGTGTGTGTGTGTGTATATATGTGTGTAGACTTAGAAGGACAGATGCTGAAAAGTCCACTCAGCACACTGGCTCAGCTCGATGCCAAATGATGTGAGACTGAAGGATCGTGAGCTGCGGAGATATGCAGACAAAAAGAGAGAGAGAAAGACAGACAGGTCCAGTAAGCACTAAGAGCCAGGCCAATTATGAGTATGGGTGTTCTGGACGGTGGCCATCCACAGAGTAGAGAGACAGAGAGCCGGATCATGGCAAAGAGTGGCCAGCAAAAGAGCGAGTCATCAAAGTTTATATAGGAGAGCTGGGAGAGAAAGATAAAGTGGATCCACGTGCATGTGCGTGAAATGGTTGATAATCGTGACGTGTGTTAATCTGTAACCTCCAGGACACTCATCAGCTGTCGTCCTTATCGCTCAGTTACCCTGCTGTGCTCTGATCTGTGGATGTGCTTCTCTGATCTCTTGTCTCCTTGGCTTTAACTGTGTTTATGTGAAGTACAATCTGAGATAAAACCACTTATCCTGCTTAAAATGACATTCAAGATAGGTACAGCAAATACAAGCATGTATTCTGAGTAATAGCATATTGGTGATATATACACAACTATAAATAATTTTATTCTTCTTTACATCCTTTTCTTCAGGCGTATTTTAGACTTTTCTACATTCAGAGGCATGTTTAAATTAGCTTTACTTAACATAAACCATCACCTGTATGTTTTTTATGACAAGGAGATGTAAACTTTGGACTTTGACATGTTCAAATACAGGTTGAACAATATATGCACAGAACGTACAGTTTTATATGCCAATAAAGAACATGTGATATGATTCAAAGCTCCAGAAGAGCTACGAAATGGACTTTGACGTGTGTCTGGTTTCTCAATGAGCATTATGAAAACTTTAAAGTCACATACTTTTGTCAGCTGCAGAAGAAACTAAAGTTAAAAAGAAAAATCTGTAATTCTATGACAACTGGACAAACTCCATCTGCTGATGAAAGACTATGTGATATGATTGAAAGCTCCAGAACTGCTCCTAAAGTGACATTGAAATGGGCGTGTTCTCATGGGCTAGTAAGTGTAGGGGTGAATATTCCCTTTACATTGGGATAAATTGATAATATGACCTGTAGAGACATATCAATAATATTATTTAATCTGATTGCAGCTGTTTGTTTGGATGTGCACATGTGAATAAATATTTGCTGTGTGTGTTTGTGTGTGTGTTCATGTTTTCCCATCCCGTTGTACATGAAAGATAGAACAAGGTTGACTCAGTGAAAAAAACTGCAGCATCATTACTGTTAATAGGCTCTTCAGTGGCTGCCAGATGGAGACAGACGTAATTCTGATCAATTTCTGGGAATGTTCTATAACCATCAGAGAAATAACAAAATGCACAAGATACAGATTATAAGAATGGCACATGCCTCCGCCGAGGGCCAACAGTCCCCTTTTTTCCATCAAGATAAATAAATTATTCCCTGGGAAAACTGAAATAAATTTTTAAAAAGGAAGCTGGATCCACCCTCTGATCTGGTTCCACACCAAATTTGATTGGGTCTTTACCTGACCCTCATCCTTACCTCATACAGAACCTCACCCTTCCATCAAGTTTCGTGGAAATCCATTCAGTTGTTTTGTTTAATCTTGCTTGAATACAATCAAACATACCAACCAACATGAGGCAACAAAAATTATGATGAATGACGAATGAGGTAAATGCAAAAAACGCCTGAAGTGCAAAAGTGGTGATATCAGCTGGAAACTGGATCATCACAAATAATCTTTGTGGGAGTGAGAATATGTTTACAGCTCAAAGCCTTCGACTGGTCCATGCGCTACAGCTAATAATACAACCGTGCCATTTAAACAAGCACCGGCACAAAGAGCAGTTTAAAGGACCACATGGCCTCAAGGTATAAGTGCAAGGTTGCCCATTGTGAAAAAGGGCTGTGGTAATGTTTCATCCTGGTAGGTAACATGTAGATAATCCAGAAATGTAAAAGGAACAGAATAACCAGATAATAGTAGAAGTATGTGTCCCCTAAAGCTGCACAGTGGTTGCACAGTAATTTGATCTATATATTAGCATGATGCTTTTTTTAATGTGTGTGAATAGATATTCAACCCTGGATCAAATGCAAATTGACAGCCCCTGGCTAAACGTGTTAATGTCAGCCCAGAAAACGATAAAGAACATCTAGCAACAATAAAGAAAAAAAATTAGATCCATCCTCCGATCCTGATCTGCACCAAAGCTGCTTTCAGACATGCAATGAACTCAGACATGAGCCTCCACATTATCTGTGGACTTTCTCCGCCTGGCCCTTGAGTATAAAATCTACAGAAAGTGGTGTGGGGATTGATGACACTTCTAATAAGCGACAGACGCAACAAATGAAACATAAAAAAGAAAACAAATATCTTGCAGTGAATAAGTGGTGTCATACACATAGAAGACCCCAACGAAGATATCAAGAGAGTTTGTGAGGATAAGACCCGAATTTGGTGTCAAGAAAATCACGTGATCTCCGCAGTGGAATTAATAAGTCACTTCTTCTCTCTGCCTGCTGCACCCGGCTGCTCCACCTCTCACAGAGGATTTGTTGCCATTGTGAACGTGAAAACCTCCCGCTGCATTGTTCATGTGTGAAAATCAAACCGTGGGTTAAGTCCAGGCCCGATTCTCCAGACTTTATCCACAGATCATGTCTGAAAACAGCCTTTAATGGGTTCTTCCCTTCCGCCAAGTTTCGTTGAAATCCGTCCCTTCTCTTTTATTGCTGCAAAACAAATCTACCTATGGGTGCAAATAAAGTAACCTATTAAGCTGTTATTGTGAAATCTTGCTTACAAACAAACAAACCAACCAACCAACAAACAAATGGGGTGAAAACATAAAGTAAAATAAACGCAAAGACCCCTGAAGAGCACATAGTTCCATGAACTATAGCTTATAATACAATTATGCCACATGCACAGAGAGCAGTTTAAGGGGCAACGTGGCCTCAAGGTATAAGTGCAAGGCAGACGGTCTGTGCAAATGTGTCACTACAGGCAGGTTGACTGTACACAACACAGAAGAATACAGTACAACAACACAACAACACATCACACACACAGTGTGAGTCCTACAGCTGCACAGAGGTTTCACACTCATTCCATATTTGCATGAGTTTTTTTTAATGTGTGTTAACAGATATTCAACCCTGGATATAATGCAAATTGTGAGTCAGTGTGTGTCTGCAGAGGAACCAGATACCAGGGGAGGAAGGACAGCCCCTGGCTACACTTGTTGATGTCACCCCGCCACCCCCAACCCCCCCACATTAGAAACCAGCCCCTCATTCAAATTCACCCTCTGATGTTCCTGGAAACACAAGCAGCTCGTGTTTTAAGGGGTCGAACACGCCTTCCTGTTCCTGCCTTCGCCCACCTCCTCATAATCTACAGGTGCTCGGGTAGGGGGGCACCGAGGAGACGTGCACGGCTTGTTTTTTTTTTGCAGCAACAGGACGCAGCCTGTGGAAACAAGCAGCAGCAGCGTCCTCTCATTCATTACAGCCACTGTCACACTCACCCCCAGTCTGCTGTGGACCCTCCGCAGATACTCCTCCATGACGGCCCGCTGCGTCGCTACGGTGCCGCTGCAGATCCCTCCATAGAGTTCAGGCCGCTAATGTGTGCGTGCGTGTGTGTGTATGTAAGGGAGAGAGAGATGGTGTGTGTATGTGTGTGTTTTCTCTCCGTTCCCGAGTCCCCCCGCTGCGCTCGCACTGCACCACTCTCCGTTGCTGCGTGTGCCGTCGGTCCTCCTCCTCCTCCTCCTCCTCCTCCTCCTCTCCGGGGTGAGCCCACACCAGCACCTACCCAGCAGTGGGTGTGTCGGCAGGAAGAAGAGGGGGCGCGCTCGGTGATTCAACCGCGCTCCCTGCGGTATGGATGCCCCCACACTCCTCCAATCCAAGCCCCCCCCCCCCCCCTCTTTATGCACACGAACGTACACACACACACACGCACACACCTGCTATCCTGCAGGTTGTACAGCCTCACCGTCCACCAGTGAGAATAACCGCATGTGAGTGTACAGTGAATGGTTCCAGCTCCAGCAGCACAGGCTGCACCCTCCCATTGACTGGTATCGATTTCTACACTGTTCAGCTTCCAGTTGTTCTCCTCTATTGTGCTGCAACATGATCCAAACCAGAGCCACAATCAAAGTTCACCAGTGTGTGCGTGTGTGTGTGTGTGTGTGTGTGTGTGTGTGTGTGTGTGTGTGTGTGTGTGTGTGTGTGTGTGTGGTTATTAATCACACTGCTTCTTTCAGGTTAATGAAAGTGCATCCTGTCACACACACACACACACCCACCCACCCACCCACACACACATACAGGTTTGCTGCTATCCTTATTAGGACTTGAGCATTGGCCTCTATTTAATGTGAAAAGCCAATAACCAAAACCTTATATCTAACCTTAAACATGACCAGTGTTTAAGGTTAGATATAACCCCCACACACACGCACACACAATGGAGAGTTGCCAGCCCTAAAACTTTAATATTTAAAATGGATACGGCACTTATCACTGTCTCTCTCCCTCCCTCTCTCTCTGCAGCAGTTAGCAGCTAGTTCACAACAAACACACTGATTCATTTTGGAGCCACTCTGTGCCAAATAAATATAAAGTCAATTTCATTTGATTTGGACACATGGTCCTCTGCAAGACACACTGACATATTGGATAATATTACAGGAGATGGCTTTTCTGTGGTACTCAACAAATTTGTAGTCAGTGAATTTATAAAAACCCCGCTAGTGAATCTTTGTGGCCCCTGGGGGTCTGGGAGACCTCTATAGTGGCCCTGAAAAGAGTAGAACTGTTGATCACAGCGTTATATAGATGGTGCTTATTTTCTTATAAGTGATCACAACAAGACAAAATGCTAACTTTAAACACTGGCACACACAACACCAGAGTAGACACCATGGGCATCACCATGTATGCTGCAGTAGTTTTCCTGCAGTGTGCAACATGAGCACCTCTAAAAGAGATGTTGTGGTTTCACATTTGTGGTGAAGACAGTGACAGTCAGGTCTTAATGGAAGCTGAGTTAGTGCACTGTCACTGCCAAACGGCCTGGAGTCAATCGAGACAAAATCAATATGACTTCCAGTCACAGTCTTCAAAATAAAAACCCCCATCCATGATTTTAATTACCATTACTTTTTTGGTGTAGGTAAGGGGCTGTTCCATTTTTTATCATATTATTAATATTCTGTTTTGACAGTGTCACTAGAGATAGGCAATGAGAGGGGGGAGGGGCTCAGCCTTGAACCACGGGATACGCTGAACCTGGTGAGCTAACTGTGACCCCTCGTTGATGATTTTTAAAAGGGTGACGAAAAAAGTGAGAGAATATTGTTTTTGGTTGTTTTTAAAATTATACTAGCCATTTTTAGCAAATGTTCTATAATGACGTGAATGGTTGTTTGTCTCTGTATATTGGCCTGAAATCGCCTGTGACCTGTTCAAGGTTCAAGGTGTACTCCACCTCTTACCCAAGGTCAGCTGGGACTGGTTCCATGCAGCTGCCCTGGGACCCTCAAAGAATAAGTGGTATTGATAATGGATGGATGGAATATATTTCATGATATGTCTCCACCGAAACAATTTGGATGGGCCCACTTTTCCTTAACCTGTTGATTTTTCCTTCTGTTCAGAATACATTTGTCAGTATTACTTTCATGATCGCTTTAAAGAATAAACCTCAGCTTGTTGAATGAAAAATTATGGCATTATTATGCACAGCAGAGAAGGCAACAGTGATTTCAGACAAGCACTGAACTCTGGAGAGCCTCTGGAGTTCTGCGAACTTTCTTTGTCTGGCCTTCTGGTATAAAGTCTGCAGAATTCCACCTGAGAACAGAGCAGGAGATCCCACCCAAAATTCATCGTGAGTGAGTGGGAAGTTGATGATGTTTCTAAAATGACAGACACAAATATGAAAAAAACAAAGAGAAAACAAATCCCCCTCTGCATTGTGCATGTGTGAAAAACAAACTTCTTCTCTAGCAAATTTCGGTAATATCTGGAGATTCTCACATATGTGTTCTAACATAGAGCCCCTCTAAACAATGTCAGGATATCATCCAGTTCAGTGCATGTCTAAAAAACAGCTTCTGTGGGCATGTTATGAGTGTGATCTGCAAATGCTTCAGATGTGTTAGGGCTGTGTTCAAGGCAATGTGAAGAATTTAGTCGATAGAAAAGTTAAAGAAGGCAGAACATCTGCTCCTTCCTTGTTTGACGAAATCAAATCACAAAAAATTCCCACAGAGTTGTCATATGATCATTTTATTGAGTGGTGAAGGAATTGTTAATACCACATACACCATAGCCCTCTCCTACAGAAAATACTTCAGGGGAACATGGACAAATGATAAATAAAGGGCTTCACCCATGTTACTGTCATTGCCTTTGTCAATTACAAGGATTTCTTCTGTGGTAAAGAAAAAAACAATTGCTTAAAATAGCATCACACAGTTCAAAAATTGTGTTATGACCTGGAACAATTTAGTTTTCTTTTTTCTTTGTCATTATCTCTCTCCCTCTGTGTGTGTGTGTTTGTGTGTGTGTGTGTGTCTGTTAGATATAGTGTCGAGAAATACTTTGACATTAGATTTTATTTCAGTAAATTAAAAAATCTTGTCAGACGATTTTAAAATGCTCTAGTAGATTGAAACTTTTATTTGTATACAGATTTGAAATTTTTCAAAGTGTATCATTAGAATTTAGACATTATTATACTTTAAAGCTCATAGACAGTTTGAGGTCAGACAGTTTGGAGAGAATGACTGAACGCTTTGCATGCAAGTTTACCACATATAACTCAGGTAAGTCTAGATGGCAACAGGCACACACGCAACAGCAGCAGCAGTTTTGATCCATTTGCGCGCCTCCTTGCTCGCTCTTTAAAGGAGAAAACTGAAATATCTGTCCTATTTTGCCTCTAAATAATTCCCCATTACACAAGTAAGGTTGACAGCGTCTGCACCACACTCCCACACTGGTTTAATTTCCCATTGAAAACAATATAGGCCTCGCTAATTGATTTTAATGGCTCTCTCCGCGACGGTGCGCCCCTTATGACTTGGAGAGAGGTCTTTAAGATTATTATTATTAGTGTAATTGCCATTACCCCCACACTTTCCCTTTGCGAGTGTCAGACAGAGAAAGAATATCTTTGCCCTTAAGCTGAACAAATAATTATTAGAGACAGGAAACAAACAGACGACCGTCAGTCACACACACACACACACACACACACACACACACGCTCCACCTTGGAGCAGACCCCCTTCTGGCGACCCTCATTCCCTCCGCCGCCCTCTTCGTGCAGCGTGCCGCTTGTAATTTATGCAAAATTAATTGATACATCTTTTATAATTGATGTGCTGTAAACTTAATGAGTAATTTATGTAATTAGTCAATTAAGGATAATTCCAGCATATGTTCCGTATGCCCAGAAGGTGCGCTTTACAACTAGTTATTTGTCCAGGAGTTGGGTGCAGGCGCACACTGCTGTAGACTACCTAATTAATTTTGTTATGCAGATCAGCCACGGTGTCTATTTAACGGTCCCCTCTGTGAAAACAGATTTAATATTGATCTTTCCCGGGCGTTTAAAGAGGATGCGTTTTGCCCGCGTTGGCCTCTGTGGGCCTCAGAGTTTCAAAACTCATTTTTTAGGCTCCAGGAAAACAATTACGCAAAGAAAAACAAGAAACAAAAACAACTGCCTTTATTCATCAGTGAGGAGGCGAGTGTTCAAACTCAACTGTCAAGTGAAGTGGCACTAAAAAAAGTGATTTTCTTAGTAATTGCATGATGTCTTTAAAATATGCTCACCGTCGACACAGTTGACCCTTTGAGTGGCTTTGGAGGACTGAGACATAACACGAGAGATCCGCCGGCTAATTAATTGACACAGGTTTGAATATTCATAACTAATACAGTGCGCTTGCCCTTAATTACATTGTTGGACTTCTCTCCTAGGAGGCTAAATCACGGAAGACTTAATTATTGTAATGTATTCGGGGGCCCGTGGGGGCAACCGGGGAAGACAGAAGCCGTCAAGGAGCCCGTCGTGACACCTGCATGGGCAGAGAGGAGAGTGCACGGGACGGGGAGCAGCTTGTGTTGTTCTCCGCTGAACAGAATCCGGAGCAGGGGATGAAGTTTGTTTACATCCTTGTAGGATTCACCGGAGAGTGTTTGAACAGACAGACAGCCGCTGGACTCCCCTCACAGCAATTAATCAACAACAGCGCCCCCATCTCTCTCTCTCTCTCCCTCTCTCTGACACACACACACATGCTCGTGGAGGCTAATTGAGGAGCAGAGGAGTTGCGCACTGATGATTGTGCGCAAAGGAAGACATGATTTATTGTTTGCAAAGTCTGAAAGTGCAGTCCAGCACATTTAACAAAGAGGTCGTATTTACGCATTCAACGCTTTACTATTTATTTACCTCGGGTGCAGTATGAGCCAAGATGGCATTCACATTCTCTGCCACGCTTCTTCGGGGCATCAGTGAACATATTTGCAGAATAAAACGGAGGATGATATGTTTTCGGAAGTGCTTTATTATGTGCAAAGCAATGAGGCCTTCTGATACATGGAAGACCAATCAAACTTTTTGACAGGAGAGGTCAAAGGTCAGGGTCAGGTACAGTTAAGTCACTGGGTATTTAGCCTTGGAGGAGTTTAAAAGAATCGTCTTGTCAAACAGTTTGGTCGTTTAAAACCTTTGAAAAATGGAAACAAGAAAACATCTACTAATCGCACCACCCACCCCTCATTTTTATTCAGTTCTTCACCCCATCTCTCTCTCTCTCTCTCTCTCTCTCTCTCTCTCTCTCTCTCTCTCTCTCTCTCTCTCACGCACACACACAGCCCTATGCTCTCCCCCTGACGTGTCCCCTAAGTGTCTGGATAATAGATATTACAGCCGGCGACCTGCGGGGGTCTTACAAAAACGGCGCTCGGCGAGCATCACACAAGAGGAGAGGAGCACCACACACCACACACAGACAGCACAGCAAGCCGGTGGCCCCTCACATCTCCCAACCACCTCGGAACCAGGGGCGACTCAGAAGACCACTCTCAACTTTTACGCACAGAGACTGACTTTTACGCACAACGACAGGAGCTTACTTTGGCGAACAGAAGACAGAAGCCCTCTTGCTTCGGATGCAGGAGCATCTCAAGGATCTTATTCAACAGCAGCGGGCCTTTGGTCTAGTCTGTATTAATAGATATAACGCAGGTAGGCACCTGTAGGAAGATTTACCAGATTCTGATCTGATGGCTCAGAACTTTGGAGCAGATCCATCAGATGGCGACTGATATGCAGACTGTCGAGTCAGCTCCGTAAATATAACATTTAAAATATAACTTAAAATACTCTTTTATTTAATATTTTACACTTATACCAGTATTAGTCATGCCCCGTCCTGGGAAGAACTCATACAGCGACCAGAAGCCCCCTTACTCCTACATATCACTGACAGCGATGGCTATCCAGAATTCAACCGAAAAGATGCTCCCCCTGAGTGACATTTATAAGTTCATCATGGACCGATTTCCTTATTATCGAGAGAACACTCAGAGGTGGCAGAATTCCCTGCGACACAACCTCTCGTTCAACGACTGCTTCATCAAGATCCCTCGGCGGCCTGATCAACCCGGGAAAGGCAGCTTCTGGGCTCTGCACCCGGACTGCGGTGACATGTTTGAGAATGGCAGCTTTCTGCGGAGACGGAAGCGCTTCAAGGTGCTGCGCGCCGAGCACATGGCCTGCAAGAGCTCCCCGATGATGCATTACTTTCATCACCACCACCACCACCCGGGTGGCAAGCTGGGCGCAGCATCCGTCCACCACGATCACTCAGCCGGGCCAGCGAGCACCGTGGGTCGGCTGCCTCACTTTCAGGGTTACGGGGGCATTGCTTGCGCGCAGCCCGGCGGTTTTAAACACCCGTTCGCCATCGAGAACATAATAGGACGGGACTACAAAGGTGTGATGGCCAGCGGGCTGCCCCTCACCTCTGTCATGCACCACCTGGGTTACCCGGTGCCTCCGCAGCTCAGCAGCGTGGTCAACTCCATGTGGCCGCACGTCGGGATGCTGTCAGAGTCCATGGGTGGAGTGTCCATGCCTGCTTCATCCGAGTACGCGCCCTTCGGCGTGTCAGCAAAGGGCCTGTACCACAACGCCAACGGGCAAACCCTGCCCGCCGTTCCCGTGCCAATAAAACCCACCCCGTCCCTGGGTCCCGTGCCGGGCTTGACCGGGCTGCAGTCCGGCCCGGCACAGCTCTGCTCGCCGACCTCAGCAATGGAGAAGAGCGATCTGCTGGAGGGGAAAGGCAACCACTTACACCCGGGTCTCCTGCTGTCCTAACCGGGTAAATTCATTTTTGACAAGTAACGCAAACAAGGTGGACATTGTTGTTGCATAAAAGAAGACAAACCAGGCATCTGTGTCATGAAGAGCAGCTGAAGGAGAGTTGTAAAAACTAAGGTTAAACTTGTACTGTGTGATGACATTTTTCAGTAGACCCATGTTAATTGAAATCATAATTTATTTGCACAATTTGTGAGGGCATTTACCACATATTGTAATGTGGCTCTGATAAATACAATCAGATTAGTAGATATGCTAAACCCAAAGAGAGATTTGATTTAGGAGACAAACCTCTAAAATTCTTTCTGAATGCAAACCAACCACTCTGTTGATTTTTTGTTGCTCTTATTCTATTTATTTAATTTTAATCTCTTACAGGCCTTTTGACTAAAGACATATAGGCCTTCATGTTTTTTTTTAATTAGGCCTGTTGCACTTTTTGTGTGTTACTTATCAGTGCATTGAAAATGTTATGCTTGTATTATAACACTATTTATCTGAAGATATTTATAAAGAACTTCAAACCGAATTTCCTTTGGTGTTGTAGTTATTTAAATGTTCATTTAAATTAAATGTCCACATGTTTCTCACTGTTTGCAAACCACAGATGAAGGGGAAATTTGATCAATTAAACCTCAGCTTTGTTTTATATTAAACTGCCCTGAGATTAGGTTAATATCAGGTGAAATAAATTATTCGATTTCAAATGTTCTCTGACTTTTAAAATCATGCTGATTTTAGTGTGTTGGCTAATATTTACTTACCTAGACACCATTTTTAAATATAATGGTGCCAACACTGTCTCAAACAGAAAATTAAAAAAGCACAGGTATAACATACATTCCATTGCTTTATGAAATGCATCATTTATGAATATTCCATTATTTTTTCACCTGCATTTTCCAGAGGCAACAGTTTCCAATTTCATTATAAAGTGTGTCACTTGTACTTATATAATAATTAAACTATTTTTTAAATGAATTAGTGCATAATTAAATCAAAGTCATTTGATCCTTTAGGACTGATTCAAGATTTAAGAACTGCTCTTGAAAGAGACTCTCCACTGATTATTAAACTATTGCAGGAAGATGGTGTAGTTCTACTTTCTCACTTATATGTTCACCATTCCAATAAGACCTGATTTTTCCAAAATCAAAAGAAACATAAAGAAAAACCCAATTTGTACAAAACTTTAAAAAACTAACTTTACTCAGAGATATGTTCAGATTAAAACCATCATCTTTCATCTTTCACAAACCTTCCTCACACACACACTGAGCACACAACAGATGGGGCCTCATGACATGCCTCACATGTTGAATGGGTGTAGCCTGTGTGCTGAGGCATGTTGTGTCCATACAGGACAGGTATAGGTCTTCATAAGATGGATATGAGCGACCAACAGTCTGGGCCGCAGCTTCACAGCTTCAAAAGCAAATGGGGAGGTCGGATCAAGTTTTGCTCTTTTGTTTAAAAGTAGCTTTGATGCTTCTGCTCTCCGGCAGCACAAAGCACCAGGTTCAGCCCACTGAAAATGACTTATATTCAACCTGCCGTCCCCTGTTTAGCATCCCAAAGGCTCCCACAGCTGACACTATTGTCACACCAGCCTCTGAACAAATAATTGAGATGCACCAGCGGTGGAGAGGCGTTCGAGGGCAGAATTAAAACCTATTTGGGTGTCGTTGCTAATGAGCAGAGTATCATGTTTTATTCTCTTTTCTATTTCCTCATCATGCTCTCTTTTCTTTTTTTCTTTTTTAAGCAGACTTAATTGCTGGTTCTCTCGTACCTGAATTTCCAATGGTTATCTCTATACTTTACACACACACACACACACACACACACACACACACACACACACACACACACACACACACACACACACACACACACATTTTCACTCACACACACTTTATCTGCAGGGTGTCTGTGATTCCTAGTTAAGAGGAACTGAAATTTCTAGGGCACGACAAAAGTGTCTGTGTAAAAAGTGTGTGTCTGCAGAGGAGTGTGTGTGTGTGTTTGTGTGTGTGTGTGTGTGTGTGTGCTGTTTTAATTCCCCAATCAGCAGGCCCCAATGTCTTTAATAGCCCTCACTGCATTAGTGTATAATTAAATGCCACTAATTAAGACACAATAAGAGGAGTAATAATGCAGCCATTATTACCCTCCATGATCCTCTTTCTTCACAACATAGGGGTTAGATGCCTCTGGAATCATAATATAACATGATGTCTCCTAATGTGCACATGTGTTATATGCTCAGGGTAATCAGAGGTACATGTAGTTTATTTTTATAAGGGCAGGCGCTGTGCTGGTTGTGTTAAAAGCGTAAGTTAAATGATTTTTCAGTCTAAGTCTCCGGAGCCAGTTGGAAAACAGACTTTTAAATCTGACTTCCTCTTAGCAGACATAATTTTGTTTGACATGTTGGTACACAGGAGCCATTACATTGTTTGATCACATCCTATACCCTGCTACAACGTTAACAGTTTTCCCTTAAGTGGTTGTGTGTTTCTGTGGTGTGTCATTTTGTATGATAAGAAACAAAAGGCAGGCGGAAAAAAACCTTTCTACTAAATGTTCAGAGAAATACTTGTACTTGTAACTGTTTTAGTTCTTTTAAACAAAAATATGAAACACAAAACTAATTGTGACATATTAAACATGAATTCTTAGACTGTTTTGTTTTCACATTCAGACAAAATGAATCAGTATGGCAGAGAGAGCCAGGTGTCATCAAATCTCTATCCTGATATGAAACATCTTGCAGAAAACTGCACATCTTCTATGGTGCACTGTTTTAAAGCTCTGTTTTCCGAACATTGATTTTTTTTCTTGAAATAATATGATTAATGTTGAGTTTAAAATATTTTAATTAAAGACTAATTATACTCAATACAGGAGCTTATTGTAAATATTATAAAAGATTAGAAGATATGAAAAACCTTGGACGTACAATAAGGAATATGTCTGCAACTTTGTCATCGACGCACCAGCCTGTAGAATCAGGTTAGTGTCAAAAGAGAATTCTGTTTATAAGTTAATTTTCCAGAAGCAGCTCATGTACTTGTTAATTAGGTGGAGAGACATGGATATGATTATATTTCACTTGAATATTATAAAAATAATATAATACAAATATAATATCCACCATATTAAAAAAAACTGCTGCAACTGACACAAGAGGAGAGGACACGAATATGAGAGACCTCATTGTTCATGAAAAACTGTTCATCATGTGAAATACGAGTTTAAAATGAATTCTAGGACTCTTAAGAATGAATAAAACATTTAGGTCAGAGGTGTTTCACTGTCAGCCCTCAGAAACGAAACGCTGCGCTCTTGAATAGATGATGATACATTAGTGGTAATTACCCACACTTCATAGGGGCCAGGGTGGCAAATTCTACATGCGTTTTTCTTAATGACCAGCAAGAGCGACCATCATAATGAGCAGCTTAATTCATTGATCTGATCTGTAGTGTCCCCTGGCATACACACATTCACACACACAAACATGAACATCCTTAAATATTATTCTTTGTTCCAGAGAGGAGTCTTTTATTCAAAGTACCGTCAGCTTCAGATAACAGAAATTTGTTCTAATTTATTTAAACCTATAATTGCCACACAAGGATTCCTTGTTCAGTCACAGCTTCAGTGGCGATTAAGAATATAAGCGGCAGCATGTTAATAATTCATGGAGGCCTAAAACTACATATCATCAAAACTATTAACTGTGTTGAACAATTTCACCAAAATCTGTCAGTCAAATTAACGTCATACATCCATTGTTATTGAAATTTGAAATGCATCAACTTGTTTCATCATGTGCAGATTCAGAGCATCAGGAAAAAAATGACTGCTGGAAATTAGACTTCCTCGCTGTTCTAACCATGACTATGAGAAATGACACGAAAGAAAAAGAAGAAAGAAACACATGAGAAAACAAACACGAGAACCTTAAAACAGACCTGTAAGGATAAACTAATTCATATGTGTAGATACATGATTTGCTGCCATGAGAGGATTTACTGTACAGTAGTTTGTTGGTTATTTTCAATCAATTAACTGATTTATACATATTTGTAAAAACACAATTAGGACACTTTCAAATTGTCAAAAGAAAAAATGTGTGTGCAGGTGAAAATCCAATATGTCCAACATGTCATGCATTTCAGATGACGTGAGTAATGTGTCTTTCTTCTCATTTTATAAGGTGAGCATAGCTGGTCAGCATCAGGTGGACCCGACAGTTTTACCACCACATCAGGATGTTCAACCATCACCTCAGACGTTTCTGTGCTGTTAAACAACATTTTACCACTTTGACCCAAACCAAAATCTCTCCCTGACCCTACCCAAGTGATTAGTGTCAGAAAGCTCAAGGTAAACTTTACTCATTTCTTACTCTCAGGAAATGTGTAATTCCAGCCCTGCTTTCATCAAACAGAATGATGAATAAACTTAAATTCAAATAGTCATAGATCATTTTCTAAAACCAATTTAACATGGGCTTTATGATGGACTGGCGACCTGTCCAGGACGTACCCCGCCTCCAGCTCAATGTCAGCTGGGATTGGCTTGAACTCCCCCTGTGACCCTCAAAGACTAAGTGGTTTAGATAATGAATGAATGAAATTGAATTCAGTGCATATATCATCAATTAGATACTTATTTCGATTTTTTCTTCTAACCTTAATTTATCCAGTGTTGTGTCAGTGAGAGCAGTGCTAGTGTTTTGCATTTAACATGGAAGCTGCACAGTTTTGACCTGCTGGCTTCTAAGCAGCTCCACTGGACTAGTTTGGGGTGTAGTGCTTTGCTCAAGGGCACATCAGTTATGATAAAAAAGAGCAGGGCAATTTGCTTTTTCACTGTCCACAGCCAGATTGATCCAGTTCTGGAAAATTACTATTCCACTTTTTAAAAAATGTACAAACACCATATATGCTTTAAAGAACAAAAACTGGATCCACTGCTGTGGTTCAGTTGTGGTACTCATGCTTTTATTCCAACAGTATATACGTATGTGATTCACTGCGAGCAGGCAGCCGGCATACGGCTACATCTGCTCTTATCTCGGTAATGGTTGCCTCGCCATATTCATTGCGGTGGTCTTTAATAGTCCGACGAGGGGACAGTCATCTGGCCCATGTCAGCAGGAGTCAGCATCAGCCAATGAAAAGGCCATCTGAGGAGGATTAGCATATTGGCATCAGGCCTGGAGACAGAGAGAAGCTGTCAGGGGAGAGAGTTCTGTAACGACAGGTCACTCCGGACCACTGCACGTTGCCATAACTCTTCTCTCTTGTCTCTATAATGTACCCCAATCTCTTTCTACCATTTTGCTTCTTCCTCCTCTCACTCTCTATCACTCCACGTCTTCTTTCACTCCTCTGTCTTAAAATGAAGCTCACCTGAACCTGTCTGACACTCGTTCGTTTGTTTCCACCTCTTAACCAAAACTCCTTTACCTCCTTTCCTTGGTTCATCTTTCCCATCCAGTCTCTGCCCTTCCCTCTGTCTTCATCTTCCTTCTTAATAATTAAACAATGATTCACTGATCTGGGGTCAAACTTTATCTGCCCCCACAAGAGCTGAAGTGTATTGTCTCTGCTCCGTCCTCAAAGTAAGGTCCTCTGACGCAACTCGCACCATCTTCAATCTGCCATCCATCTTTATTGGCCCAAATTATTACACCTTATTAGCCATTATCACATTTTATTATCAACTCAAAACAGGTCAGTGGTTCAGCCATGCTGGCCTCCTTCCCACCGTTTCTCCTCTCCGACTTCCCCGCCTTCTCACTTTCTCCGAGGAGTTCACACAAAGAAGTTGCTCCGGCCAAAAAACTTCAGCAATTTCACAAGAGGTTAAGTGCTTTGTGAGAGAATTGCTGCCTATATAGGCTCATTTGCCGCTTCAATAATAGAGATTAAAGTGAAGTGGAAATTAGCAAAGTGTATCATCAGCTCTCTCACTGCCGCAAGTTTGCACTTGAAATTTTAAATCTCATCGCACAATGTCAAAACATAATAATTGGCAGAGTTACAGAGGAAGTCTTTTAACAAAGATTTGGCTTGTTAAAATTGCCCTGAATCTAGACTTGTTTGGTTCTTAGATACATTGTAAAAAAAAAAAAAAGTTCTAATCAAGCCAATAAAATCTTCTTTTTCTAAATGTCTAGTATGAGCTTTTTAAACAATATTTAATTAATTTAGGGCATGTATGTACCCAAGTATTTGAAATGTAAGAGTTTTCATTGTTTAGAATATACTAATAAACTTCTACACTTAATGCTCCATAACTGCAAATGCAGGTCTCAAATGCCTATTAAAATTAAATTTGTTTGTGTTTATTCCACTTTTCTAACTCTGTGTAGCATAAAGCTTTCATCACTGAAAATTTTATTCTAATGGTAAATTGAGAATCCACCTCATCTTACTTTAACCATCCTTTACTTGTTAACCATATCTTTAAAAAGATTACATAACATATAAGTATTTTGTTTTACCCATCAACCTCCATCAGTCAATCCATCGATCCCTTATCTATACCTTTCAAAGTTGCAGGGGTTCTGGAACCATTCCCACATTGGGCGAGTGGCAAGGTCTAGTGAACCTAATCCCAATCTGCATGATTTTGGACTGTGGGTGGCAGCTGGAGCACCCACTGAAAACCCACAGAGACACAAGAACATGCAAACTCCACACAGAAAGACCAAGAACCTTCTAGCTGTGAGTGTTAACCACTGCACCACCGTTCCCATCAACTTGCATTATAATTAAAAAAATCATTGGGAGATACTCAAATCACAAAAACATTGGTGCATCCTTTGACATTAGAAGAAAAGAATAAGTCTAAAAAAACATATTTGAGTGATTTTTAATTATCAGGCATCTGAAGTCTTTCCTGCTACACCGAGCAAATGAACTGAATCAGAATCAGTGTCGAGTCAAGTTCCATGAAAACAGAGCTGAACCTTCCAATGTAGCTTCTGTGTGATGAGGGAAGGGTGAGAGGTCACGTTTAGCTCTGGGCAGGTGGTTAATGGGATGAAGTTACAGCCTCGAGTGGAGAGAGAGAGGGAGAAAGAGAGAGGGAGGGAGAGAGAGACATCCATCATAATGTTAGAGTTATTTTTAAAGCGGCTCCTTTGCTTTGGGTTCTTATTGGTCAAAATACCAGACAATAATTAAAAGCTGCTGGTTCTCAGAAGCCTGTTAGCTTGTTTAGTTACTCTAAGGGAATACGGTTCAGACTGAATAAATGATGCATGAAAATGAATGTGCAAGGCCTTTAAATTTGTTTTGGACAAGGCATATTGGGTGCGGACATTCTATGGACTTTGCCTTTCACATATGAAGAAGCAAAAGATTGTCAGATGTGTTCACAACATTTGGAAAATCTCGATGGGTGTGTCTGGGTAGAGCAGGAGGCAGGACTCAGCATATAAATACATTCCATTGTTGAAATCATGACACCAGCGTCGTTTCTCTCTAGAATCTCCACTTTTGAGTTTGAGTCCGATCAAAGACACAATTGAAGTTATGCAGTAAAACAGAAAAGGGTGTATGTTAGACCTTTAAAGCATTTTAGTTGATTACTTAACATATTATTCGACACAATAAATTAATTAAATGAAGCCCACAAAATAAAAAAGTCATGAATTATTATTTTGAAACTGTGGCACTGACGAACCAAATGATTTTAACACTAATGCACTTGACGGCAGCGGAACATTTGGCAACAATGCGCTGTTCTCTCGTTAGCGCTAATTGCTGCTGTCACAGCGGTTAAAGGCAAGGTCCTCCTCTGACTCCCAATCATTTATCTCTCCATTACTGAGAGCACTCCAGCTTTTTATTGGCGTAATAAAGTCAATCTTCACTACCACAAAAAGCCTCCTGACCCCTGGGCGCTCCAGAGGCCCCTGACTCCACCTAAATGTACTCTCAGTGTCTTCATGTTCATGTTCATGTCACACACACACACACACACACACACACACGGATGTTGTTTTCCAACCTGCGTTTAATTAGAACAATAACAGAGGTTTTAATGAAGCACAAGGCAGATGTTGAGTGTGGGTGTATGTTTCCGTGTGTATAAGCAGACTTTAAACATATTAGACCAACTTATTTCTTTTCTTATCATTTCTATAGTAGTTATAATCCTTGTAAAACTTCACAAAATAATAATTTTGTTCCATTAATGTTTTGACCAAGACAAATGGAGGTTGAGGCTGAGCAGTGGTAATGGTGCCGCATGTACGCCCTCTTGTGGTCGAGTAATTCAGATCATTGGAGGGGTCTTCCTGAACTGAACTGAATCGGTACAAAAACGCCAATGTTTGCTGATATGTAGTAGTTGTAGTTTCCTTACATGGATTACATGGTAAATATTCAAAAGAGCATGGAGAGTCAAACAAAACATGAACATGACTCTAGCTCAGTTAGAAAACCACTGAATGAATGTGATTCTAAATATTAGAGACTCGTTATGATTCAAATTTTGCTCATTAACCCAGGAGAAGAATGGTTTGACCCAGATAAGAATACATACTGGACACGTCATGTCAGTTGTGCGTCCGGACTTCCTGCTGTTCGAAGGTCAATGGGTCTTTGAGGTGGTGGGTGCTGTCTGCAGGCCTGTGGTGCTCCTGTCTTTGAACGAGAGGTCAGCCCTCTTAAAAGCATCATAACCACAACAACACACAATCGAATGTTACGTTATGTGGTTTAATCAGAATCCCATATTGTTTTAGTCAGGCTTTAACATAAAGTAGTCCGGACTGAGATGACGAGGGAAAGAGGATGAAGGTAGTGATGAGGGGTAAAATGACAAAGGGATGAGGTAATGAGGAATTGCAAATGTATTCTTTGTACATGTTTTAATTCTAGATTTAAATTGTATTTCAAATGTGTATGCTGCCTAAGTACAATTTACATTTGCTACGTTAAATACAATGTGCTTGTTTCCTTCTATAGTTTAAGTGCAGCAGCATTTAAGTGTCTTTACTTCCTGAAAAGTGGACATCACACCCTTTAAGCACAACTAAATGCACATCAGTGCATCTCATCCTCCACCTGACACACTGTGTCTATCGTGTGTGTTCTTGTTGTGTGCATGTGTGTGTACAACCTGTTTTGTGACGCAGGCGGGGGTGGCAGACCAGTGATGCAGAGCATTGCTCTCATCTTTAAAATCTGTCACAGGGACGTCCGTCACACACTTTCAGGTCCTTCCTCAGTGACACATCGAGACCCAACAGGTGAGAGGAAAATATTTCTTAATCTAAATCTAAAACTATTACACATCATGTTACTCTATGCCAATCTCTCTTTGTTTAGTCTGCCTGAATAACATGTTTTACTCTATTTAATTAAAGGGCAATTTGGATTTGTGAGCAAAGACTTAACACTCACATTGTGTTAAATATTCAGAAGACAATGTGGGTCCTTGGGAAGATCAGGGAGAGTGTGGAGAGCATTCCTTTAGAGGTCAGTCGTTACGTGGGAAAGAGTGAGGAGGACGTGTCTTCTAAAATAATTTCTCACAATCTGCACAACAACATCCTCACGCCCGACAAGATCCCAGAGTTCTGTCTGCCTCCGCGGCTCTGCAGGAGGAGCCCCCTGATTGAAGCAGAGACAGCCCCGACTCGCCTGCACAGACACAAACAAATACCAAAGAGCAGCACTTGTTCGAACACAACAAATGTAAAGACCAAGGAGTCTAAAACAAAAATTGGGGATGCTTCAGTGGCTTGGGGGGCCACAAAGAAACCTTTGCCATTCTCTGCAGATGGGTATGGGCTGGCTGGGATATATGAGAGCCCCAACACTCGGAGAAAAGAGTCTTTGTTCCACTCAAATTTGCCTGTTTACGTGCTCAACAGAAGAGCTCCCATTGCAGCACCCAGGCTGGCAAAGGAGACAAACCTGACCAAGAAAACCTTATCTGGGTTTTTCCCTGTGTTTTCAAGCAAGAGCCCGTCAGAGGCAGGAAGCACGGGGAGTGAAACACCTTCTTCCAGTGACTCCTCGCCCATTAGTTCCCCTTACAGCACTAAATCCTCCTTCTACATCCCATCAGGCAGTGGTCGTCTTAAAGCAGCAGTATCCTGTCCACACTTACATGACAACAGGGAGGAGAAAGGGAGGATGAAGAGGGCTTTTTTAAGTGTGCAAACTTTTCCAAGTAGCCCCCCCACCTCAGTGGGAAGCTCGCTCACCCTCGCCCCACCTGTCCTCTTCCCACTGGATGTTCTGCAGTGTCAGGAGAGGCTTCAGCGGGAGCACGTCCTGCCTCTGCAGGGCCGTGTTAAAGTGCGCCTCTCTGCAGAGAGCACCACATTCTCCACCAACACGCTCTCATCCCTCTCCACAGTCAGAGTTCGTGTGGTGTCTGTGGAAGGCCTGCAGGACGACTCTGGCCGGCAACCCATCAACTGTGCAGTGAGTCTGTGTCTGACACCAGGAAAGCTGCAGCAACAGAAGAGCGCCACCATCAGGAACTGCCGCAGCCTTGTGTTTAATGAGGATTTCTTCTTCACAGAGCTGAGTCGCGAGGATCTGCTGGAACTGCAGCTGAGATTAAAAGTGATGGATAAGCCTGCAGCTGGAACACTGAGGAGGGGGACAGTGATCGGAGTCATCAACAAACCTTTGTCTCAGTTACTTCATCTTAATAAATGGTTGCAAAAATAGACGTTTCCCATTTCACAAAAATGTAAAAATGCCACTTCCATAAGTATAAATGTGTAATAGTTTCATTTAACAGAAAAACAGCATGTGCCATGTAGCATAGAAACACTTGTCTTTAAGTTTCAGTGTGTAAGATGCCACAGGTTCTCTGTCACCACTAGATGTCACCAAAGTCTACACACTGTACCTTTAATATAAAGAAAAGGGTAGAAGAGGGAGAACTATTGTACCACTGCATGTAAAATCGTCATTTGTACTTAGCATTATTAACCTTAAGTAAAAAAGTCATCTTATGTTTGTACTCAAATGACCAAAAGTGTGAACCAGAATGATCAATATCAAACAAAACATATTCATATCAAACATCAGTATATAATGAAGTCAGGCCTTCTTCTGTGCCCCGTGAGGCTTTTGTAATATTTATCAAACTGTCACTAAGGTTTGACGGAGCTGTCTCACTGTGTGTAAATAACATTTGTGACATTGTGGTTCATGTTTAACTGTGGTTCATCCAAACTGTCTGACTGTGATTAAAGAATGGATTTCTCTCAATTTAAAACAATAGCTCATCCTCTTGGCCCTCACTGTGACACGGGCATGATCAAACTTAATTGGCTTCAGAGTTAAAAATCTTAAATTCAACAAAACAAAAGACAAAGTCTCTAACAGAAAACGTTGTAAAAGGACTTTACTTGGGCCTTTTCTTGATATTTTAATATTCCACTTTCTATACCTGTTTTTACCTTGGGATTTTTTTATTTCCTGTTTATATCCTCTTGCCTCTGTTTAAAACAATACAGCACAGATTGGAAAAATGAAAAACTACTACTTATTTGCCCTCTTAAATGGTTGAAACTTAGGTCGCCGATGACAACAATGGTCACTTCGTAGAGGAAAACAGCTTTCATACCTTTAAATGTAAATTGTGCAGATATAGGGTTTGGTTAATTAATGACCAATACATCTTTTGTTGCCAAAGTAATCGTTAAAGGCAGCCACTAACTTAACAATTATAAATCTCCCTATGTCTTTCTATTGGATATAAAAAGTCAGTATGTTAATAATTAATAATCGCTGTGATGGTGGATGATAGATTGTGGATAGTAATGGTGGTGGCAGCTGATCGTGGATAAGGCTACAACTGGATTTCTTGGTTATTAAAATACACTTACTCACATCAACCATTATTGTCCATACCTCTTTCACTTCAAATGTCATTACCACTCTCTCTCATTCATGTCAGACTTCATTACACACTGTTTTTCTCATGAAAAAATGGATGTCTGCTACATGACATCTATATAAAATTGACATTGACATTGAGACACATTATGATTTATATACATGGATTGCAAATAGAATTTGATCGATTGATAGATAATTCTCTTTTTTCCGAACATAAAAAGTAAAACAAACAAACCAAACCCCACAAATAAATAAATAAACTAATCCTCTCCCGAGTACGGCGTGACGCCATAGCCCCGCCCACCACAGGACGTCCTAATCTGACGTCGAGGCGGCGGAGTCGTCAGAATGTAAACATGGTGACAGAAAGGTGAAACACTCTCCAAGATGGTCTTCGAAAGCGTGGTGGTGGACGTCCTCAACCGGTTCTTAGGGGACTACGTCGTCAACCTCGACAGCTCGCAGCTGAACCTCGGGATATGGGGGGGTGAGTGAAGCTGTGTGCGGTGTCAGAGGACTAGCTCGCCCGTTCAGGTGGCTAACCAGTGCTAACAGCGGCTAGCCACCAGCAGCAGGCGTGTGTGTGTGTATGTGTGTGTGTGAGAGAGGCTCCCTCAGCTGTCAGTGTCACTTCTGTGCCCTCACAAAACAGTTCAGCTGATAATGTTAAGTTATTTCTAGCTAATGAGTAGATCAGCCATCTTTGTTGATGTCTGATCGCTGCATTGATCCTCTTACGTTAGCTCTTTGGCTTGCATGCTCGGTGCTTTGACACTAGTTACAGAGAACCCAGCGTGTGTTCGGGGTCACACCCTTTCACACAGCCAGGTTATGAGTCGCAACCTCGTTTCACAACGAGCGGTTTTCACAAGCTCCACCAGGGAGAGAGACACTGACAGGTCTGTGCCAGGTCAACAAGAGGAGAAGAAAACAGGTTTGACCATTCATTAAGCTGCAGCAACTTGCAAAACAACCACCTCGATTCCTAAATATATATTTGCACAGTCTAATATCTGCTGCATTAATTACAAGCAGGACATGGCAGTAAAAACAATTACAATTTCATATTTATATATCGATATATTGCTTATGCAGTGAGGAGGTGTCATTCTCTACCCATAAACAACATAAAAATCCTTCTTCTAACTTGATAATGTGATATTTATCATAATAACTATTCATTCACTGTATTTTTCATTACTTCACCCTTCTTCTGCAGTCAAATTTTGAAAGAATATCTGCAAGTTAGTTCATTAGAAATTTATATATTGCTTATGGGTCTTGTAGTAATGATGTGAGATTCATGAACATCTTTAATAATATATGTGTTGCATTTCCCTGAGTGTTGAATTAAGTCAATAGACAAAGGCCAAAGACCTTCTCTTTAGATTAGACGAGTGTTTCTACTAATCTGTTTGTCTTATCGTTAAGTACATAGTAACAATCAGTAACCCTGTCATCGCAGGTGATGTCATTCTGAGAAATCTTGAAATAAAGGAGAATGCCTTGGTAAGTTGCAAAAAATGTGTAATTCGTCTTTATGGCGTCCATAATGATTTTGTTTGACAGTAAATGACTGTGCTTTTTGTTTCAGAGCGAGCTTGACATCCCTTTTAAAGTGAGAGCCGGTCATATAGGTGAGATTGTAGTGAGAGCTCATGTATGCTGCCTTTAGTGTGGTACAAAAGAAAATGTTCTCATCTCATGTATGTGTTGATAGGACGGCTGGAGCTTAAGATCCCATGGAAGAACCTCTACAATCAGTCAGTGGAGGCCACTCTGGATGGCGTCTATCTGCTCGTAGTCCCAACAGCAAGTAAGATAAGCAAAATTTTTTGAGATTTATGTACACATAGTACATTTTTGCTTAATTAAAATTCCTAAGTTTACATAGCTACAGTTTGTGTTTAAAAATCAAAAACATATTCAAACAAATTAGTATTTTAACGGGAAGTATTATAGTGGAAAGCTTTAAAGTCTTTATAGTAGCTCTATCATCAAGTACAGTCTAATGAAGTAGACACAACACCGTGTGTAGTACGGTAGTCAAAGGATCTCTTACCCTTGCTCACTTATTCATGACTCTAAAGTACTTGTCAGGACAAACAGGAAACTCCAGCTTAACCCTTTGTATGTTTTATTACAATGATCACTTCTATTGATCCTTTTCTTTCCAGGTATAAAGTATGATGCAGAAAAGGAGGGGAAACAGCTACAAGAGGCTCGACAGAGGGAGCTACAGAGGATAGAGGAAACAAAACTGAAGGCTGCTGAGCAAGGTCAGAGTTCAGCTTTGATTTTATGGGCATGTGTAAACATGTAGGTCTGACAAATATTCAGGACTGTTTGCATCTTAGACATTCTGCTGAATTATAAGAGAGACATACTGAACAGTGTGACTGTTGGTTTAGATTAGATCGCCAGAAGAGAAGTGTCAGAGACTAAAAAGTAGAAAAAGCATGGTTATGGAGTAAACATAGTAAAGTAGGAGGAGCAGAGATTCTAAAACATGTGGTTGGTTGGTTGCAAGTTCCTGTTTTGCTTTTGGAGCTGCTGCGTTCACACTTAGTACTTCTGTGGTTTAACACAGCTAAGCCAAATGCACTAACCAGTGCAGCTCTAACTGCAACACTAGATAGATAGTGCAACTCTAACTATCTATTTTAGCCGTGGGTGGGTCATCCACCAACCAGACGGTCTGTTATTTTTCCTCAGCTCCACTTGGGCTCCACTCGGGCAAGATTTTAATCCCGAATTGGCCGTGACGACTGTGCTTACAGTTTGTGATGGTGTGATTAGTGTCTGCAGAAGCATATAATTGTGCTGTGTGTGTGATTTAGTAAATTTGGCTTGTACTCTGAAATGATTTGAGTGGTCGATACAGTCCATTACAGTACTGTGCCTTACATTTTATCCTCCTATTTTTCATTACAATATTAAGCAACATAGTGGAACATTTCTACGGCCATTTATCATTTTAATGCTATTTACTCAACTAATATAAATACTTCATCTTCAGTCTGCATTAAAATTTTAAAAGAATATATGCAAAATAGTTTTTTAAAGACTGACTGATATTGTTGCATGTAGCTGCTACATTCATGCTTCAGGAAGCAAAGAATGCACTGGATAACTAACCAGGACCAGTATTCTTATTATACCAAAATCCATTTACTGCATATTAACTTAGAATAAGGAAGGTTAGCATAACAAAGCGTAACAAATTAAGAACAAGATAGTGTCGTCCATCAGAAACAAATATGCAGTTTTATGGAATTAATTGTTTACATTTTCAGTTAGTGACCAATCACTTATAAACAAGTGTGTATGGGCTTTTGTGGAATGTGGAGTTAAGTTTGAAAGGCAGATACTGGTAAAAAATGTATCATTTATATTTAAAACATGTTACTGTCTTCTGTGAGATTGTGTGTTGCAATTACAATCAAGAATACAAGATTTACAAGAAAGTAATGAGAGTTACGCCCAAATGTTGGAATAATTTAAAACATGTACAAGGTAAAGGGAATGATTTGTAGACGATGCTTCCTTTTTTTAATCAAACAACAAGAGGTAAAATAATGTTTCCTTAAGTTAAGCTTCAGGAAACCTGCAGAACCACATCAGTGCTCATAGCCTTCATATTTGTCTGTTTGACAGAAAACCCCAAGTTAGAGAAGCAGGACACCTTTGTGGAAAAACTGGTCACTCAGGTCATCAAAAACCTGCAGGTCAAGATCTCTAACATCCACGTACGGTATGAGGACGATGTGAGTATTCAAACTGACTTATCTTAGCAATATTTGTTCAATGTATGTACAGCAAAGCTTACAGAGAATATGGATCTTGGCAAAATAAATACGGTGGCTCTTATTTCTCTTTTTGTTTTTCATAGGTCACCAATCCAAACTGTCCTCTGTCATTTGGTGTGTCACTCAAAAACCTCAGCCTTCAGGTAATGTGTTGTAATGTCTCCAATGTCAGATTATCTGCTGTATTACATTCATCTATTAATCATGAATTAATATCACAATTTTATATATTTAAAAAGTAGTGCTATCTCGTTGAGGCCTTGCTGCTTGTTTGATGTTACAGACGGCTGATGAGAAATGGAATCCAAGTCTTTTGGATGAGAATTCCAGGCTTTTCTTCAAGGTAAGAAATTCAACCACTTAATCTGTCGGCTGCATTTGTGTTTTGTAGCTTGTGCATTTTACAGTATCAAGTATAACCTGTGTGACACTGCATGTTTTCTTTGTCATTGTATTTGATTATTGTGTCCCTTCAGGCAAACAGAAAGTTAAGTTACTTTTTGGGTAATTTGAACCAGTTAGTTTGGTTCTGTGAATTGTTTTTGTGCTGGGAACTCATCGTATTTCATCCTGACCCATCTTTGGGCCATGGTCCAAAATGTACAAATCGATATATAGAGCCAGCTCTGTTTTGTCCCCATGGTAAGCAGCTGCACTGCTCTAATTGCTTTGTGTTTTCCTTCCTCAGTTGGTTCGACTAGACAGCTTATTTGCCTACTGGAATGTTAACTCAACTCTCTTCTCCAATCACACTGCAGAGGACGCCTTGGTGAGTCACCCTGTTATTACAGTGCTGTACCTTGTCTCCATCAGCCTGGATTCAGGCTGCCATTGCCTGTCCTATTCCCTCCATGCTGAGACACAGCCTCATTACTGTGAGCCCACAGAACGATCCTGCACTTTGGAACAGTGTCAAAGTCTCAAGCCCTAATCTGTAGAACATTTATAAATGTAGTGTTGTGAGGGTTTATTTCCACACAATGTCAATGCAATAAGGAAAAGGGACAGGATATAAAGTAATGCAACTAGAAACTATTGAGTAATGCTAAACTGGTAGAATGGTGATGAAATTTCTCTTCTCTTGTCTTTTTATAGCAATGTCTCCAGAGCAGCATGGAAATCCACAGCCATGCCCCTGTCAGCCATGACTTCAGTGGGTGTCTCACTCTCTCCTTTATTATATTTCTACACTATTATCATGATTACCTAAAAAATGTGAAGATGACCTAATGAAACCTACCTAAAGCCACATTTAACTTGATATGTATAAATTCTGTTTTGAGTATGTATGAATTGGAATGTAATATTTCGCTCCAGCACCATAATGGCCTCAAAAAAAAAAGTGTGAATCTCACAGCTTGAATCGCCGCCACCAACACTTTTCACCAGATTTTCAGTGTATCTCAACAGATTTTCTTTCAGATCTGTAATCACAGGTTCTTGAACGATTGACCTTGCTAACAGTAAAACATGATCACAATTTTTAAATACTTTGGATTTTAAATATAGGTCCATTGTTACATTCAATTACACAACCAGGTACAACATAAACATTCTATTTCTTGTTGCTTGTCCACAGTTTTTCGTCCCATCTCAGCGGATGCTAAACTACAGATGAATCCCAGGTCAGACGTGGACTTCACCTCTCCTAAGTTGGACCTGATGGTCAATCTCAGTGAGGTGGCCATTGAACTCAACAGACCACAGGTATGTATCCATGTGTATTGTATATAACTTTGTCTATGTAAGAGCCAGGTTGAAAGTTAGGTTTAGGAGAGAGGAAGAGAAATGATGTTAAAGAGGAATGAGCTGAGTGAAATGAAATCATGTTTGAAAAGTGCAAAGAGGGAAAGAATGAGTTGTCTGGCTACTGTCAGTACTCACTGTGCTGCAGAGTAATTGTCGACTTCCTCTGTTTCCAGTACATTAGCATCTTGGAGTTACTAGGCTCAGTGGATATGATGTCCCGGAACCTGCCGTACAGGAAGTACAGACCTGCGCTTCTTGTTCACAAGAATGCCCACATATGGTCAGAAAACACATCCACATATTGATTTCTGTTTTGAAAGTCAAAAGACCTTTTACCTCCATTTCAATGCTATTGAGTATTGGACATTGTGAAGTTTACTGTAAATTTGTATGATGCTTCCTTGTAGGTGGAAGTATGTGATCACAAGCGTCCTGGAGGTAGATGTGAAGCCTCGTCTTCACATGTGGTCATGGCAGCACATTCGCCAACACAAAGAGATGGTCAAACGATACAGAGAGCTCTACAAGGCAAAGATCACCAGCAAGAAACCCAGCGAGGAGCTGCTCAAACAACTAGAGGTGGGACATGGCTATAGAGAACTGAACTGATGAATGCGGTGTGAAGGGGGTGGGAGGTAGAAAGGGATGGATTTAGTAGTTACAATGTGTAAAGACACATTGTAGAAGGTAGTACCCTTGTAACTGCAAATCCCAGCCAGACTGTCCTGAACTTGATTGTACACTGACAAATACCTACTACAGTACATCATTGGCTCCACGGACAAGGTAATATGATATGCACATAGTTGATTATAAAGGCATTGCCTACCAGGACCTATTCAGGAATACATTTACTCTTTCTCCCTCCTCGTGACTTACTCACATCTTCCAACCTATATAGGGATTCATTTTATTGGAGATGGATGTTGTAATTTAGAAATACACCATTAAATCTCAAGCCACCTTTAATATTTCAGATGAAGTGTTTTTCCACTGTCTGTCCTCGGCTCTGTATGCATTATCTTTTCCTGATGTGCTTGATAATGGACATTTAGTAATTGATGGATTTCTGCAAAGAGCAGTGAGACGCTGCTAAAAGCTCTAATCGTGTTATGTTGTCTCTTTGTTTTCAGGAGCCTGAGAAAACCTTGGATATTTTTAACATCACACTGGCCAGACAGCAGGCTGAAGTGGAGGTAAGATCATCCATAGTGGGTATCTGCACTTTGTTAACTCACAAAGAGTTGATGTTCAGCTTAAGTGTTAATGATATAGTCATTGTTATATCCCCAAAATTAAACTTTACAAGAATACAGAAACAAAATAATTTTCCATACACCCCTGGATTGAAGATAACATTAATCATACACAGTACAGTGCTCTCTCAGGATGTGTGGTTAGTCTCCATGAACATGCCACATACTTAATGACCACAGTGACTCATGACTAAGCAAAAAACAGACGCAGATGCATGCAGTGACTGAGTTTTAGCCTGAAGTGTCATATTCTGTGTTTCACTTTACTTGAGTCCTTTCACTTGTCAATTTCAGATGACATATGGTGAAGGGATTCTGTACTTCTATGATCTGTGGTCTCTGTGACATAATAGGGAAACCCACTTAGGCTTAATTCTCAGTTGAAAATATCACTATGTAAAACAAACACAATTCTAGATTTTGTAACTTCTTTTAGGGTCTCTGTCATCTGTTTCCACAAACAAAAAAGTTCTATCTCCTGGCTGTTTTTTATTCTGTTCTGTCTTTTTTGTTCTTCTTCCCCAGGCAAGCAAGTTAGGCCTGCGTATTTACCGTCCAGGGCTGAAGATGGAGGAAGAGGAGTCTCAGGGTTGGCTCGGCTGGATGTGGAATTGGGGCAAAGAAGCTGATGCACAACCAAAAGATGTCAAGAGTGGAGGTAGGATATGCAAAATTAATATTTCGATAAGAAGAGCAGTATGGCAGAGGATCAGATTAAGAGTGCAGTACTCCAGTAACACAGTAACAGCCTGTGATGTTTGCTAATGCTATGTTACCCTTCACTCAGGTTTTGATGAGCTGTTAACCCCTGGTGAGAAAGCCAAACTCTACACTGCCATTGGATACAGTGAGGTTGCCACTAATCCCAACCTGCCAAAGAATGTGAGTCACGTCCCTCTCTGCCAACTATCTGTCAACTAATGGTATTTAAACAACTCCACTGAGGCCAACATTTATCATATTTAATTTGATTATGGACCGTGTCGTCATTCTTCATAGTTTGAGGACATGAAGGTCAACTTCCACATGGAGAGGCTGTCTGTGTCCATCAAAGACAACAAGGACAGAAATGAGATCATCAGACTGACTGTGGGAGAGCTCCAGTCCACACTCACACAGAGACCTGGAGCACAAGCCATCAAGTTTGTCAAAACTTTTTGTTTTTGGGTATCTAACTTGGCTTTATTAGTATTAACACTGTTTTTTTGGTTTAATTTGAAAAAAAAAATATATATATATCGGCACGGTACAAACCAACTGCTGCTTCTGCCCTGATCATTCATTTCCTGATTGGTTGTTATCAGTCACTACTCGACTACCAGAAGTATCTTAGTATGGATGAAGCCTTAGAATCATGGCATAGAAGATACTGACTTGTTGTTTCCTTCCCTGTTTCTTTTGTTTGCTTGTTTTCAATCAGACTCACAGCCCAGCTCAGTTTGTTCGAGGTCACTGGCCTGGCCAGTAACCGGCCTGCACCAACCCTCCTTTCATCAAGGAAGGCAGCAACAGGAGCAGGGACCCCGCTTCTCTGTATCCTGTTTGAAACCAACCCCCTGGATGAGACAGCTAACCAGCGGCTTCATGTGGAATCACAACCCCTGGAAATCATCTATGATGCAGTGAGTGGTGTCAGTCAGTGTGCAAATGAATGAACAGGATTACACAAGTCACCTATTCATTCTCTGCTCATGTGCAGATAACCGTGAACAGCATGTCAGAGTTCTTCATGCCTCCTGACGACCTGCAGCTGGATGAGCTCACTAACGCGACCCTGATGAAACTGGAGCAGTTTAGAGACCGCACAGCCACAGGTCAGTCGCACCAACATGCACTGAATGTCTTGGGTTTATTTCAAGCCTGGTCTCAACTCTCTGATGTGCAAAGTTTGCATTCCTTAGTTTTTGTTTTCACTGGGTCATATTCATTCCTTCATGTGCTCACACACACCCTGCATGTCTAAGCCACTGTATTACTTGAATTGGTGTTTATTTTCTTGACTTTGATTCTTGAGTGTTTTTTCTTTTCTTTTTACAAACACACAATTAACTTAGGGTGTATTCAGCAAGGCTCTATGATATTGATAATATATTACACTGAAAAAACTTTTTTAAATGTTAACAAACCTGATCTTTTATTTATTCTTCTATCTTGTGGCTACAATTGTCATTTCAATCACCTTTTTTTTTGTAGGTCTGATGTATGTGATCGAAACCCAGAAGATTCTCGACCTGAAGGTGAACTTGATGGCCTCCTACGTCATCATTCCACAAACAGGCTTTTACAACGGCACCCAGAACATCATGCTGTTGGATCTTGGTCATTTCCAGGTCAGAAAACATAAAGTAAAAATTTCTGTAAAAATCTCAAAGTGGCCTTACTTCAACTTAGGAGTTAATGTAAATGATTATTTATAGTTTCTCAGAAGAGACATTGAAAAGAAAAGCAGTTAAGATTTTTTTTTTCTTCATTTGGATGTTTTAAAACTAGAAATAATATTTGCAAGTTCATTAAAAACCTGAATGTTGTTGTCTTTTCAGATGTCGAGTAAAAGCAGGAAGCATCTACCTCAGCTGTCTGTGTGCTCCAGCAACATTGAAGACATCATGTCCAGAGCATATGACAGCTTTGACATACAGCTTAGTAGCCTGCAGTTCCTTTATAGCAAACCAGGTAAAAACACCAGAGCATGCCACGGTCAGTCAGTTCCCACAGCTTAAACTTTGTAGAGATGTTTTTGTACATAACTTTTACAGCACAAAAAAAATGTCTACAGAGAAAATCATAAACTCTTGTTGCGCTGTTGGATGTAATATATCTTGGCTAAGAAAATAATACATTTACATCACAAGGTAATGAAGCTACATGGATTTAAGGAAAGGATTTCTTCATGCATATAAATACAAAATATTTTGGTAACACTTTAGTTTAGGGAACACATATCAACCATTAACTAGTTGCTTATTAGCATGGATATTAGAGGCATATATTAGAGTCATATATATGACTTTATTAGTCATTATAAAGCACTTACTAATGCCTTATTCTCAATGACCTGATTCTGCAACTACTCCATTGATTAACAGTTTTCCCTTAATAACCTCCTAATTACTGCTTATTGGTGGTAAATAAGGAAGTTGTGCATGAATTACAATCAAGTGCTTGGATATGTTCACTTTGTGTGTTCCCTAATATAAAGTGTTACCAATCTTTTTTGTGTTTTGTGTGTGAAGAATAAATACATAATTTAAAACTTTATCTGTGTTTAATAGATAGTGACTGGAAAAAGGCCCGTAAGCAGAAAGAGTCACCGCTTCACATCCTAGAACCTGTTGATTTAAAAATGAATTTCAGCAGAGCGATGGTTGTAAAAGACTCTCGCATGGCAAAGTAAGTGTGTGGTTTTTTTTCATACAGCAAATACAGCAAACCTGCTCTGCAAGTCACAATAGTCAGCAGAGTAGACTACCACACTGTGATCTACGTAATTGTTTGTGTGTTTGTGCTCCAGGTATAAGATGTCTGGAGAGCTTCCTCTGCTGTCTCTTCGTATTTCTGATGTTAAACTACGAAGTGTTTTGGAGCTGGTTGATAGTATCCCACTACCTGAGAGCAGACCTGCTGGGCGCAGCACTGGTCCGCCCTGCACTCCAAAGGCAAGAACTGCAGATGACAACAAAATACATATTGTGTGGATCGGATAAATAAGGGAAAGAGAATAGTAAAAAAAAAAAAAAAACGGAACTGTTGTGGCCAAAATCAAGGAATAGAATAAAAATGTCTTCCACAGTTTGTTTTTGATTATTTGTTGTTGTTGTTGTTCTCTGTGGTAATTAAATAAGATGAATATAAAGTGATGAAGACAGTACTTTAACATTGTCTGATTTTAATACATTCACTGAGTTAATAAGTTGTTTATTGGTATCGCTCACGTTTTGATTTTATTTCCTCCTCAGCCGAAGTCGTCGTTCACACCCCAGCTCACTCCCAGAAGACCTCTGAACTTAGCTGACCAGCGCTCCTCACTCATCTTTGAGTCATGTGAAAGCATCAGCATCACATCTTTGGGTGAGAAACAGATCTTGATGCTTACTTAACACATGGTAACAGTCTGTGTGTGTACCTACAGTTTGACAGATGAATCATTGTGTGTGTGTTTGTCACTGCTCAGGGTCAGAGGAAGATCTGTTCTTTGATGCTCCCAGCTCTCCTGTTGGTGATAAATCGTTCTTTCCAGACAATCCCATGCCACTGCGCTATGCAGACCTAAACAAAAGAAAAAGTGTGTTCAGGGACGACGCTCCAAAGAATATGACGGACTTCATCATGAAGTTTGAAATAAGTGAGGTACAGAGAGTATTTTTTAAGTCTTTCGTCATTTTTAATATTCAATATTTGATATCCATATTTTATTTGATTCAATTCCTTTGTTGCTTGGTTTTACTTATTTATTTATTTTTCATTCTCTTTAAAAGTAATTTATTTTTATTCCTCCTCCTCTCCCTACCTTTTTAATTTTCTCATTTCCATAATCATGATATCGTTTTCCTTCATTCTTGTTCTTTTTCTCTGTGTCCTCTTTGTTCCTCTATAGTTCTCCGTTCAGTTGTGCCGCCTGTCTGGTGATCAGGAGGTCACAGTGCTCCATTTGGACATAGAGGGTCTGGGCACTGAGCTGAAGCTGTGCACCTTCGACATGACATCAAATACATACCTTCGAGAGATCTGCCTCAGGTGTCCTGAATATATGGGTGAGGCATTCAGCCGAAGTTTTTCATTATTCATATATTGGATATATGTTTGTGTTAACAAGCATCCTGATAATTAACATCCAGTGAAACTTGGCTTCAGTTGTTACTCGTCATATTTATATAATATAATACTAATACTAATATAATATTTATATAATATATACAATATATTCATATTCATGTGTTTCCTGCTTGTGTAGATTCTGAAGATGAGCAGGTTCAGCTGATAACCACTCTGGACAACACTGAAGAGGACTTGCTCACCCTGGAGTATATCAAAGTACGTGTGATACTGTACATTAAATTACATTTCAGATCGGAAGATATTGCCAGCATCCTGAATGATTGTTTTCCTAATGCTAAATGGATTTCTCATTGAGGATTGTATGTCTCATCTAGGCTGATAAAAATGGTCCTGAGTTCAAGTCTTTGCACAAGAATACTGAGCAGCTCATCAAGGTGAGAGAAATGTTAATTAACTAGTAACTAACATTGAGATTTGTCTGTTATTCTTTTCTGCTCTGCTTGAGTAATGTGGGGCGTAATTATGTAGGATTCACTTTTAACCAGTCAATGCTGGAACGTTATGCAAATACCACATCTAAAACAAAACGTATCCTCATGTTCTGTATTCTATTTACATAATTAATCATAACAAAAACCACAATATTTGTTACAGAATGTAAATGTAACATTGTCTTTCCCATCAGGTGACGTTTTCATCCCTTGATGTTCATCTACATACGGAGGCTCTACTCAATACCATGAACTTCCTCAACAACCTCCTGCCTGTGTCCACGAAGAAGGAGGGCGGGCAGGAGGAGCTGCCCACCATCCCAGAGGAAGATGAAGTAGAAGGAGAGAAGGAGGGAGAAAAGAAGGAGGAAGCCACTGTCTCCAAGAAAAGAAGTAACTTTCAGAGAGTCATTACATGTCACATTCAAAAGCTAGTCATCATCTGTTAGCTTCATTTCCTGTCTCTATTTATTTCCCTTTTCTTTCTGTTTTTCACAGATCCAAAGAAATCAAAGTTTGCAGATGTGGTGAATCTTCATATCAGAGCTGATCTCCGCTGTCTAAAAGTTTTCATCAGAGGACAGAATGCCAGAATCTCTGAGATTAGTATCGAAGGTAAGGAAATGTTGTGATATGTTGCTCTCCTGGACCCAGAGGATTTTGCTTGTGTTAAAACTTGTTAAAGCTTTTTTCAGCTTGCTTAAAGTTCTTTTATTTAAAGTTGTCCTATGATGCAACCTCTCTGATCTGCTTACTCATTGTCTCATGTTCTCAATCATCCAGGTCTGGTTTCTGAGGTTCTAATGAGGAAGAAGGAGATGGAGATTCTGGCCAACCTGAAGGACATTGTGATCCTAGACTGTGACAAAGATGCCTTCTACAGGAAGGTACAATCACAAGTTGCCTTTATTCGAAAACTAATACTATAATCTAAATTAGCTAATTTACCTAATGAAATACAGGTCTCCTCTTATATTTTATGCCTTTAAGTCTATATTTATATTTGATATTTTCTTGTGTTTCTGGCACTTACATAACCATCAGTTTTATTCTGAAATGTTGTCTCTCATGACTTAGGCTGTGTCTATAGCAGATGAGGAAGTGTTTGCCTTCCGCATGGTGAACTACACAGATGCGACAGAAGGTGATGCATATCTAGACATGTCTAAGGTTGACACCTCTGTCACACTGACTGTTGGATGCATCCAGGTCATCTTCCTCAACAAGTTTGTCTCTTCCATATTGGTAAGAATGACGTGTACATGTTGATTTTTTTCTTTTTCTTTTCCCAAATCTCTATTGTTGGATCATTTTCACACTGATGTTTTCTATTCTTCTATTCCTCTAATCTTTCATTGTCCCAGGCATTCATCAATAACTTCCAGGAGGCCAAAGAGGCCCTGGCTGAGGTGACGGTCCAGGCTGCAGAAAAGGCAGCATCAGGTGTGAAGGAGCTGGCAGAGCGAAGCACTCGAATCGCTTTGAACGTCCACTTCAATGCACCTGTCATCTTCCTCCCCCAGTCCTCCTCTTCCACCAATGTCATTGTAGCTGATCTTGGTCTGCTGTCTGTCAAGAACCATTTTTCCAAGCAGCCATTTAAAAGTGATGCTAATATCCCTCCTGTCGTGGATATAATGACTGTGAGGCTGACTGACCTCAAGATGTACAGGTCAGAGTGCAGTTATTTTTAGGACTTGATTTGGATTTACAGTAATTTGATTTTCTCTTGATAACGTCTGTAACGACTATGCTATGTTACTGTTGTTTTTTCTCCAGGACCACATACGTAAATGAAGGGTTTCAGGGAGAGACTCAACTGCTGAAACCGGTCAGCTTGGACTTGGAAGTCCAGAGAAATCTTTCATCCAACTGGTATCACAGCATACCTGACATAGGGATCACTGCTCATCTAAAGCCCATGAGTGTAGGTAGTTCTATATGGAGAAAGAATGAGGGGTTTATCACATCTGTGCTGGTCTAAGTTATTTCATTGAATCTCTTTTTTGTTTGGTTGGAAGTTTAATAGATGACTCTGATTTGATTAATACCAAAAATAGTGCATATACTCAGGTTTTCAAACAGGCAAACCTGCTGAAAAGGTGAATGTCACAAAAAAAAGTAATGTTAAAGAAATTAGAAAAGAAACCTGGATCCATGCCAAAATGTAATGGGTTATTTCTCAGTTCATACCCCATCCTTCCACTAAGTTTTCTTGTAACCTGTTCAGTAGTTTTTATGAAATCATGCTGATAAACAAACAAACCAACAGACTGTGCCGAAAACAAAACCCTTCATGGCAAAGGGAATTTACAGACAGGCTTTATTATGATTTTATCACAAATAGATTATTTGTGGTCTGAAAGTTGGCCACAAGAGTAGGGAGAGGCTTTCAGTGAGAATCTAAATCAAGTGTATTATTATCATATTTTGTGTCTGCTCCCAACAGCTGATCCTCAGCCAGGACGATATGACCGTGGTCCTCAGGACTCTGAGTGAGAACCTGTCAGAGAAGTCCGATGCTGTTCCACCTCCAACCTCTCCACCCACCGCTGACCCCTCCTCCGATTCTATATCCAACAAAGAGTCCCAGGGCTCTGGCACCACTGGACCAGCCAGCAGTAAGGAGTTTAGATGTGCAGGATTGTGAATCTGGTCTGGAAATATTTTTGAAACTATTATAACTTCCTTGCAGGTAACACGGTGGTGACAGCCGCTGTTGTGGAGACCCAGAAAAACCGCAAGCTGAAGAGCACACTCAAATTAGACTTCAAGTTTGACTCCATGACGCTGGTGGTGTTCAGCCCTAATGGGAATGAGGTAATGCAAACACACACACACACACCAAGTCACACAGAAATGCAAAAACAACTGAAGGCAGTCGTATGATATTAGGCTTTACCACCTTAATTTTACAAGAGTGTGGTTCTGTAGTTGCAGGTGTTGGACTCGCATGATGAGGAGCTGAAGCTGGCAGAATTTACTCTTGGCACCATCTCTACCTCCCTTCACATGTTCTCCGACAGCTCCATGAAAGCCTCGGTCCATCTCGCTGCCTGCCTTCTTGATGACAAGAGACCCAAAATCAAGATGGTTACTCCAAGGTACGAAATACACACCTTACTTTACTTGCATGTAATTTCTCTGAATTGTAATAATTAGAAGATTGATGTTTTTAGCAGAGGGTTCTGTTGTTTCTCTGTTGCTCCACTGATCTGCACTATGTAAGAGGAGCTGATTACACTGGGTTTACCACTTTTTCTTCACTAACAGCACTTCTCTGTTATCTCCCAGAATGATGGCGATGCGTCCTGGTGCAGAACAGAACATGATGGTGGAGGTGAACTATCGGCAAGGCCGTGAAGGCACCTTGTTGGACATGTTGGTGCAGGACGTGTACTTGTGTGCCAGCATGGAGTTCCTGCTCACTGTGGCAGATATCTTTCTTAAGGCCACCCAGCAGGGTTTTGCTCAAGTGCCCCAACACAAGAGCAGCTCTGGAGCAGGGGAGAAAAAGAATATGAACTCCTCTGTCACATCTAAAGAGTCCAGTGAGTTACAGTAACAGTAAACATTTTGTGTGATGATAATATCACCCAAAAGGATTTATTTGATTTGGCAAAATGAAAGTATCTGCTAGTTTTTCTGATTCAGACACAGCAAAGAAAGGATGTCTTTGCTTTTCTTTCTTTGGTATCGATGGTGGCGTAATTGGGTTTATACTGTGAATTACAACAATTATACAAGTTATAAATGTGAGCAAACAAAGAATTAAATAAAATTACAAGTTGCACTCTGATGTCATTAAACCTGAACTGACATTCTCCTCTGATACTCTGCTGCTGTCAGCTGCACCTCCAGCCGTGGTGTCAAAGACGGAGATGAACATTCTGGTGCGAAACCCGGAGATTGTGTTTGTAGCTGACCTGACGCGTGCTGATGCCCCCGCCCTGGTGATGACCACGGAGTGCGAACTAGTAATGAAAAGTGGAGCAGAGGGATCAAATATGACTGCTATCATCAAGGACCTCAAGGTTTGTATGGTCCTTTGAATGCAACCAAGAAAAAACAAAAGATTCAGTATTTTATGTATGTATGCACTTGAAATTGACTATTGAAAGAGTTAAAAGATGATCTTGCATGCAACAATATTTCAGTATATAAGCTTTGTTTGGTTTCTGGTTGTTATTGTAGGTGGTGGCGTGTCCCTTCTTGACTGAGAAGAGGATGAACAATGTGACCACAGTGCTGCATCCGTGTAAAGTTTTCTTTCATAGTTCTCAGTCTCCCACCACCCCTCAGGCGATGGAGGTCTCTATCAATGCTCTCACACTGAAGGTAGTTGTTGTATTAAATTTACATCAATGAAATGATAGACTATGTTGTTCGATTTATATGTCGAGTGCTTCATCAGCAAATTTAAAGCTTTTACCAAACATTTTAACTTTTGATCCTGTTCTTAATAGGATCAACTTTTTTAGCCATGTGCCCTGTATTCATCCTTTCAGCTAAAAGACAGAAGGACAGTCAGTATGTCTGATTACTCAATGATCCTTATTTTATGAGAAGTATGGAGCTTGTTCTAAATAGGCAACACACATACATGGGTTTGTATCGGGTACAGGATTATTGGTAAATGTAGCATCGAATGTTAAAGCAAAGAAAATGTTTTATCTGCACAGGTCTCTCCAATCATCATCAACACAGTAATCACCATCCAGTCAGCACTTACTCCCACAGTGGAAGCCCCTGAGGAGCTGGATAGTCCTGTTCCTGTTGACCTGTGGGAGAAACGAGGCTGGAAGGAGCTCAAGCTCTGGTTCCTAGAAGAGGAGGGGGACGAAGACACAAGGTCACTGGTCCCACTGATACCACAGGGAGAGTCTTTACAGGTATTTAGCTGCATTGTGATGTAACTGATGACACCGCGTGTCATGAGTGATTGTATGCTATAATATAGTCAGATTATTTTTATAGTTTTTATTTATTAATGTTGGTTCCTTTTATATCACAAACAGGGTGTGACATATCATTGGTTATCTATCCCTGTAGGTGTCCATCAAATCAATCTGTCTCACTCTGGAAGCTGGCGTGGGACATCGCACCATCCCCATGCTCCTGGCCAAGTCGTCTTTCCATGGAGACGTTACCAACTGGTCCACTCTCATTAACCTACACAGCGAGCTCAACCTGGAGGTAATACACACAAGTAAAGGCCTGTATACAGTAGATTTACTCCCTAACCATGATCCTACACTCTGAAATATAAACCTGTACCACTGTTATTGTTTATATACATTTTTTATACATTCTTATGTTGTTTTTTGCTTCAGGTTCACTATTTCAATGAGGTGATGGGAGTGTGGGAACCGCTACTGGAGCCTTTAGAAGATGAGACAAGAGATGGATTCAGATCATGGAGACTTGATTTGAAGGTACTGAGATATGTGCACGCACACACACACACACACACACACACACACACACACACACACACACACACACACACACACACACACACACACACACACACACACTTAGTGTTACTAAGTGTTTCTATCTTATCCTTCAACCAGATGAAGAAGAAGCCAGTGAAGTACACACTCTCAGATGAAGTGGACTACAATGTTCCAGACTATAAGACAGTCATCACCATTAGAAGTGAAGACCAGCTCAACATCACGCTCTCTAAGTGTGGCCTAGCAATGCTGAGTAACCTGGGGATGGTAAGAACAGGGCTCATTTAGACAGAACATCTTAAGGATGAGCGTGGCCATCCATAATTTTCCCATTCTTGTCTTCAGGCATTTGCAGAAGCTGCCAAACAGACAGCTGAGTGCTTCCAGAAGGATGAAGCCCCGTTTGTGGTGAAAAACCGCCTGGGCCTGCCGGTGTCAGTCCGCTACAGTGAGATGTTTCGCCCCATCGGAGAGCAGGGCACTGACTGCACTGTGGAGCTGCCAGATGGGCAAACACTTGGGATGGACTATTCAACCACAACAGACTCTGACCAGTTCTCAGCCATGATCTCCCTGAGTGAAAAGGACTACTTCATACTACCTAGTAAGTGAAATTTAGTACGCAGTTATACTGAATTAGAAAAGTCAGTTGTAAATTGTTACAGTATCTAATCTTCCCCATAATCCTCGTCATTTAATGAAACTTGTAGCTCACTGGCTAATGTCTGATGATAAATTAGCAGTAGAATCTGTTGATGGAGATTATACTCTCTTAAACCAATATACCTCTTAACTTAACTTAACCCTTTCCTCTCTTTTTCTTCTTGATGTTCATCTAATGTAAGAAAAATGTCAAAATAACATGTATGTACTCAGTGCTCTTATTTTCGCTCTTTCTCCAGCTCCGGTGGGCCACACCTCAGCCAGTGTGATCCCCCTGATCAAAGTGGGCAGAGGAATGTACAGTGTAATGCACAAGGATTCTGGAGTGACTCGTTTCCTGGTCTGTCAAATTTACTCCGTGGAGGGAAGCAAGTACATAAAGATCCGTTCTCCTTTCCAGGTACGTTACCCATTATCTTATGCTCATTTCAATAATTATTTTTTATCCAATTTTAAATATGTAGTGGGTTGAAATAGTTATAGAACAGCCACTTTGTTCAAGACCCTGACTGGATCTCTAATTGACTTCATCTTTATTGCTAATTGACTATTTACCAGTGTCAATTAATCAGGCGGTTCCTATAAGAGGCTGCAATTACTGTTTATCAAGAAATACTCTTACTTCCTTCCAGATTCAATTGAAAATAAATAGAAATTAGCAGCAACCCCAAGATGTTTTAAAATATAAGAATAACAGATGAGGTCTTTACTGTTGTCTTTCCTGTCCTGCAGATTATCAATCATTTCACGATACCATTCAAAGTGTTTGAAGGATCAACGTGTCTGGGTACTGCTCTGCCTACTGAAGAGTTCTGTGTGCCTCTGGACTCATATAGGTGAGAGCAAATGTAACAGTTTATTTATTTGGTATATATATATATATATATATATATATGTACCCCGGGGTGCCTGCACTGGGTGGTTCTGTAGTGATGTTCGGGGTGTTGTTTTGTACATCTGTGGTTTTGTGTGTGGGAGACTTCCGGTAATGGAGGTGTGATGGTGTGGTTCCAGACAGGTAACCAGGCTGGCTCCAAACACACCCCCCTTATTACAATCCCTTTTTCTTCCTCTCTTTCTCTAGCTGTTCTTTTTTTCTACTACACACTCCTCCACCCATATTAAGTCTTTGCTGCCCCCCTCAGGTCTGAGCTGAGCCTTCAGCCGGTAACGGAGGACGACACTGAAGATCAGGTTGCACAGTTTGAGTGCTCAGAGGGCTTTAGTTATGAGGATGTCAGGAACCAGCAGCCTGAGACACGCCTCCAACAGACCTGCCATCGGTGCGGAAACCAGGATGGTGTGATGAAGGTCAACATTGTGCCAGTAAAGGATACTGTGACATTCAAAAACACAGGTAGTATCGGGGAGAACTTTGACGTGCCCTTTGTGCTCCACCTGTGGCCTTCCATCCTCCTGCACAACCTGCTGCCGTATCCCATCACCTACGACCTGCAGGTAGGAACTGACTGGTTGTTGCGATCATTTTTACCTTCACATTTTGTACAATGACCTATTTATCAGGCAGTGGTTTATTATACTGTAATTAATAGTATACCAATCTAATGGCAGAGACTGGTCAATCTGCTTTATTCAAGTTGTTTAAGAGTTAGTATTCCATCACAGTGGAATTAATGAATTTGAAATTGGGATCCTTTTAACTTACAAGCTTGTCGATACTTATATTGGCTGACCAACAGCAACATATTCATATTTTTTGGACACAGCTGAATTTTCTTTCACAGCATCCATGTTTGCTTAGTGTTGATCTTCAAACTTATATTTTCAACAACACAGCTGGTGAAAGCAGAGCTGTTCTAAAGATCTCTGTCAGATAATGGGTGTTTCGACATCAGTAACTGCTGTAGTATCTTCAAAATGATCAACAGTAATCTTTATGCAACAGGTAGTCAGAAGAGTCTACATCATAAATATTATTACAGTAGTTCTGACTCTGTCACCATATGTTGTGACATATATATTAAATATATATATAAACATATATATGAAAATGAAATAGCACAGATTCACTGTTGTACTCAGTGCTGCTCTATGGCTGCTGCTCAACAGGACAGTGGAGTTTCTGCTCCTGAAGCCACTCTGGACCCAGGCTACTCTGCACAGCTTCACACCGCCGTCATCGACCGCTCTAAACTCAGTCTCCGCCTGCTGAACTACTTAGCTCAGGATTGGTCTTCTGAATACAGGTCTGTCTTCAGTCTCATCATGATGACTGTTTATCTTTCTGATCATTAATTGAGCAAAGCGTTCACTATCAGTTTGACCTATTGCATGTCCTCTTGAGCCACCAATGTTAAGTTGTTCTGCTACGAATGCCATCACGAGCAGACAATCATGACACTAAAGCGTCTGAGAGGCAGCTTGTGTAAATGTTTGGGTTTTACACTGTCAACAGCAGAGGGACAAACATAAGCAAGGCTGTTTGTCAACTTTGCACCATGCAACCTATGGGCGCACCTGCTAGCGAAGGAGGAACCACAGACAAGCAGAGCAACGTCAAGTGTTCATCCTAATCTGACTTGTGCGGGCCAGGAGTATTTCAATATATTTTAACAAATTGCGTGTCATGTCAAAATAGTTCGAGCTTAATTTTTAGAAAAAGTGACAGCCGTAGGGTCTTGCTGCTCTCCTTGCCTCACGCTGGGCTCATAGAAGGATAGGGAGGTTCAGGAACAGAGCCATAGAGCAGTTACTATTACTACAATTATTGTAATCAAATACATTTTGCAGAAAGTGGTCCTGACTGAACTGTAACTCCTGGTCATAAGTAACATAAGTTATTGGAGAGGGTCATAGTTCCCAGATATTGTTTTTATTTCCTCCTAATACAGAGAGATATGAAATTACCTCTCTTTGTTTACCATCTTCAACACGTTTCCTGATTAAACAAATGTCTCTCTTATACAGTCTCCAGAGTAACCAGGAGGAGATCACCTTCATCGTGTTCCAGTCTCTGCGAGAGGATGATGACGAGGATTATGGTGAAGGGACAGAGAGGAAGAGGGCTGAGTTAGACATAGCAGTGCATGTTAAATATGACCTCGGCCAGACAGTGATTGCCATCCACTCACCATATTGGATGGTGAACAAGACGGGAAGGTTACTGCAGTACAAGGCTGATGACATCCACCGTAAACACCCTCTGGACTACGACATGCCCCTGCTCTTCTCATTCAAGCCTCGGTACTTCCTGAAAAACAATAAGGTAAAGAGAAATTATGTTTTACCTCAAGTGTAAGTTATTAAAAATATATTTTATGTATAACTGGTCTCATCTTCAATACACTTTCTAGCTGCCTGTTTATATGTTATTTTCTTAAACAAATTGCCCTTAAGGTGTAAAACTGGCTCTAGATTTCTTAATATTTTAACTTTTTATTTCTTTTATATTTCTTCAAGACCCACATAAACACTTGATAATTTAAAATTGCTGCTGTTGTGCATAGAGTTGCACTTTTTTTGATTAATCGCCTACCAAAAACACTCTACTGGAATACTGAGATTTGTATACAGTACAAAATGAATAACTTCTGTAATTTCTGACCGTACATTACTGTGATTCTTTTCGTTCCAGGTCCGCCTTATGATCTCAGACAGCGAAGCCTCTGATGAATTCTCCCTGGATACAGTTGGTAGCCATGGAGATGTGAAATGTAAAGGCAGATTCAAAGATTACCTGGTGAGGTTTTGCCATACACGTCAACATTCAGAGATAAATTACTGTTCTTTTACTTAAAGAGCCATTGGACAGACTTTAGTGTGTGTCTACGACATGATGTGTTGTGTAAGAAGTTCACGATTGTCCTGTGGACACACCAAACATTGGTGTGATGTTTGTCTGTCCTCAGGTTGGTGTGAAGATTGACGCGAGCAGTTTCAGTCTCACACGCATTGTGAGCTTTGTGCCCTTTTACATGCTGGTCAACAGGACCAAGCACAGTGTCTTCATATGTGAGGACGGGCAGGACAACTGGACTGAGGCTCACCCAGAGCAGGTCAGAACCAAACCAAATATTTATATATTTTTACTTGCACATTTATTTTTTTTAATACCAGAGGTTTTACAGAATTATAAAGTGGTCCTCTCTATGGAGGCCACCATGTTTTTTACAGTAGTTCAAACTGGACAAACTGAAGACCTTTTGAGTTTTCATGAAAATTGAAGGCTACCATGGGTATTTTTTATGTTTTTAAGGGGAGGTGAGGGGTATTCAGCTGCAACATGAAAATTCACCACTAAATTCTACACACTGAACCTTTAACTTGACTGAAATAATATTCTGCACATAAAATATCATCTCAAGTCAAAATCAGTAAAACAAATGTATCCATTATCAATAGTCTACTTTTAGGTTTGTAATATCTACAATGTATAACTCAAAATATACATCTGAGAAAAATATGTGAAATGTAAAAAGCATTGTTTTATTCCACATCTTAGTCAGCAATTCCTTTCTGGCCGGAGAACGACACCAAGCGGGTGAAGATCAAAGTAGAAGGATGTTTATTGCCTCCTCGGAGGATTGACTTCACACGACCAGAGAACTGTCTACTGCTGCACCTGGACAACTCTGTACGTAGACATGCACACACAAAGGGATAATGTTTGTGTGTGCATCATCATTTTTTACAGGATGTGCTATTTATATGAAAAATAGTTCATGTATGACATTGCTTCCTGTTCTGTAGCTGGGTGGGATCATTGTTGATGTGAACCTATCAGACCACGCTGCCATAATCCGATTCTCAGAGTACCACGATGGCGCGGCCCCCTTCCTCATCATCAACCACACCACAGACCAGACTCTTCTTTTCCAGCAGAGGTGAGAGAACAGCAAGGGGGACTGTCACAAGGACATCAACAGACAATGTCCAATGGTGTCTCTTTGTGTCAGTACTAAATACTTAAAGTGATGGATGTAGTTTGTAAATAGGCTCAGACTGAGAGCAGTAGGGATATAAATGGTTCACACATCACATTATTTGGACTCCCTGCAGGCCTGATATCACCTTTGGATGAAGTTAGTCTAATACATTCTTTGCATAACATTTCCTATGGCTTTATATCATCATATTACCAGGGCTCTGTGGTAGTAAACCTGAGTGGTCCAGGTTTCATTTGAACTGTGTTGTGAAAGAAAATCTTGAAAAATCAAAGTCGATGTTTTGCTCACTGTGCTGCGCCCGTTCATTCAGTTTCTGTCCATTATTTTTTAATTGTTTTCTGCTAATTTTACATTTCTTTGCAGTTTATGTTTCTCAATTAAGTTTTCTTGTCATATTATTCATTTTATTAACAGCATTTTTAAATTTTATCAAGAGAGATGTTTTGCATGTTTGTAAATGACTCTTCTCTGTTGTTGCAGCAGCCGTTAACTTTTTAGTTAAGAGCCAGCAGTGTTAGTTCTTGCTGATAGAGATTTATGTTTTTGTGTTGTTGGTCATGCAGCAACTGGACAGAAAACAAGTGGGTGCCTGACGAGCTGCTAGATCTCTCCTTTTCAATGGAGGAGGAGGACAGGTAGAAAAAGTGAAAGGGGAAAAACTCTTCTGACGCACTCTGAACTCAAGAGATAGAAGATAGGAAGTAGGAATGCGAGGGGATAACAAAACAGACTAGAAGTGTTGCACTACATTTTTTTATTGCTGTTGCACTTTCTGAAGATAAGGAAGAAAATCAAGCCTGTAATTGGAAGAATTTGGACATATAATTATAAGTTAAATATAGCAGCAGGTTTTTACCGGAAGCAAAAGTGAAACTGAAAATGATGGTAATTACATATCAGAAAAAGAGGATAAGCCATAAAAGTCACCAAAGAAATTAATCTATCAAGCATAAAGTAAAAGTAAACAGATACACAACAGTAAATTTAGAACAATACATCAATTTAAAAGAAATGAATGATGAAGCCGAGGATGACACCAGGTGGAAGAAGGAAGCGTAGCATGAAAACGCTGCTCAAGAGCACAGAGACCCACTCAGTGTAGATTTATTATTATTAAAAGACTAATGTCACAGTCCCTTGAGTGCAGAATGTGGTCAGTAGAGTGCAGGTAAAGATAAGTAGAAGAAGACTGCTTCTGTTCTGGTTGTGTTTTGTGTAATCTGCTCCTCGCCTTGCCAATGAGAAATAAACAGTGTGTCGGCCTAATCATAAATTATATAACATTACATTGTGAAGTCACTCTTGGATTTTGATATGTTTGCACATTTGTGTTATTGTTTATATGGTTTTATTCTGATCTAAAATGTTTATGGATCATTGGAGTAGAAAAAAGGAGCAGGTTAGACATTTACTCATTTATTATTCTGTTCCTTCAGTCTCTTATCAGGTGTTCTTGCCTGGATGGGATTCTGCCAAAGGAATCACAACTCCTGCTTCTTCCAGTTGTTCTGTTGTGTCGACTTTTATTCTCAGATTTTCCATCTCTATCCGCAGGTTACGGCTTCCTACTCGCTTTATTTATTCCATTCTCTCATGTCTGCTCTGTCTCAGCCGAAAAGTTCAGAAACTTGTGAATGTATATTATGTAGGTATTGTGGACTTCTGGGTATTTGGCCGTTGTGCTGTCGTTCTCTCTCATGTTTCTGTCTATTCATGGGACTTGTTTGTGCGCTCTGTCAGACAGGTACTTTGGATTGGTTGGTTGTTGTGGTGGTAGATTCTTGGTGGCTAGGCTCTGTTCTATCTTCCTCTGTTCCTTTACCATTGTCAGTTTCTCATTATTTGCTCTCTGCTATTTCAAATCTGTGGAATATTGTTATAGTACTTTTTTGCAACACATGCTGCTTGTATTTACTGTGCATATGTCTGGGTGGGTTTCATGTGCATGCAGCTCTCAGAAAATAACGGAACAGTACGAGCTGGAGCCTGGGAGAGCTGTGCATTACACCTGGGCCGAACCCACAGGGTCCAGAGAGCTTTGCTGGAAGTGTGGCACCTACACTGGGAAGCTGAAGAGTGAGGAGGTACCTGAGCCAGAATAATGTTTGTGCCGGAGTTATAATATTTATTCATTCTAAATAGTCTTTAGACATCTTTAGATGTATAAACATCTTACCATGTCAAACTAAAGCTGCTTTTGTCTTTGTCTGCACGAATCACTCAGCTTTTACATTAAAACATTACACTGAAATAAATGTATAATTCAGGTCATATAAGTTAACTGAACTATTATCAGTGAAGTATTTTTACTTTCTATACTAAGTTTGTAATAGTATTTTGAAAACCAGATATCGCTAACCCTGCATGTCAGCTGGCCCTGGGTTGTTTCAATGCATCTACCATAAAGGCTGAAATACAGGGGCACTCCTTATTTAGCTTTGGCTGGTTTGACCATCGAGAAACCAATGAGGAATGGCTCGACCACAGTTCAAACTTGTTTTGGAAATGCAATCCTCAGTTGTCCAATTTGGTAACAATAGGTATAGCAAAAATGTAGGCTCCTAAAAATGCTGTCCTCAAATTACTTTCCTGTAATTGCAGCCTCTGATCGTTTTTGTGGTGATGTGATTGTGTACTCAAATGAAGTATTTATGTGAATAACTGTTTGTTTAAACAGTGTGTTTTCTGGCTTCTGTAGGATCTGCGTGAGGACATGAACAACGAGGGAAAACTGTTTGTGATCTCCTTCTATGAAGGTAAAGTACAACAAGCTTGAAATTAAATTCCCAGGCTTCTCACATGCATTCTGTAAATGTGCTTTACACAATCGTATAATCACTTAAAATGATGTCAAAAATACAGTTTATGACAGCAAGGGTTTTCCTTTGAGAGAAATGAAGTGTTTAATCAGTATGGTTTGTGATTGTTGTTGATCCAAAGGTCTCCAGCGTGTTGTGCTGTTCACTGAGGAACAACGCATCTACAAGCTGCTCTGTGAGAGTGAGAAGGCGCAGCTGGCCGAACAGGAGATCATCCTGTCGCTAAAGAACATGGGCGTGTCTCTGGTCAACAACAGCAGCAGCCAGGAGGTCTCTTTTATGGGGATCACGAGGTAGAGAACCAGCAACATATTTACACATTCATCCATGTGATGAAAAATATATAGACTGGATCATACAGGGCAGGTTTTCATATCATGGCCATGGCTCAGTACCATACAAGTAAAAGGTGACAATGTTGTGTGTTTAAATCATGAGTCAACATGGTTTTCTGATTTGCTGTTGAGCTTCATCCAGACTTAGACATTTTATACTCAGAAGAAATTTCTTTAGCCAAAAATGTAGATTGAAATCATACATTTTGTTTTGTGTTTAGTTTTATTTTAATGTATACAGGTGTAACAAAATTAAACTTAAAGGTCAGATATCTTCTGATATCAGAAGAGGCTGTTGTGTTAAATGATTGCTGCCGTAGAATTTTATCATAGCAACAGAATGTATTACCTGTACATTATTTAGTTTAACAAATATATTACCACAGCTTTAAACATAGTAGGCTACTTGCATGATTTTTTGCACTTTCCTGTCTCTTGTCGTAGCTCTGACGTTGTGTGGGAGTTGAAGCCAAAGAAAAAAAATCGGTGGAAGACTCTTAGCACCAAAGAGGCTGAGATGTTGGAGAACAACTTCAAAGATTACATTGAATCTGCTCCTATAGACAATGCCATCATCGACCTGGAAAACAACTTCCAGGTTACTCCAGAAATATTACATATTAAATATACCAGATTTTGACAGAAATATGTACAATCTGGACATTTTTTTAAACAATTGCATGTAACTTGTGTAGGGTATATACATTTTGAATTCATAGTGAAAATAATAATTTGTTGCAGCCTAAAGGTTAAAGTTTGTGGTGTTTGAAACTTCCAGGTGTCCTTTACTCCCAATGGAATGGACATGCGGATGCTTCAGCCGTGTGACGCTCCCCTCAGGAGGCACTTCCTGCCCGGGGTGAAGGTGGAGTACAGTGTCTCGCCACGACAGAGTGCCTACCGTGTCCAAATCCACCGCATACAGGTGAAGACGAGAGTAGTTTGAAATAATAAAATAAATCTCAAACTTTTAGTCTTAAATTTACCTCCACTAAGATCCAACATATCATTGCCTGCTCTTCTTTCCTTCCACACAACAGTTTAACATGTGCGTCCTTTGCTCGTACAGATTCAGAATCAGCTGCCAGGAGCCATCTTCCCCTACGTTTTTTACCCTGTAAAACTGCCGAAGTCTATCACTATGGACTCAGGTCTGTTATTCCGTCTTGTATGTTTAATTGGGATGACACATGCTTCAGTATTTTGGTCTGTACTGTGATTTTATTTTTGTTTTTTCTTACAGAGCCCAAACCTCTGACTGATATCAGCATCGTGACCAGAACAGCAGGACACTCTGACATCTCTCGCATCAAGTAAAAGTTTATACCTTGATTCCCTCCTAATGATTCACTTTTTCTTATTTTTAAGCTGCTTTTCTATGTTTTGTTCAGTCTTTCCTACTCTTAGCAGGCAAGACTATTATTTTGGATATTCCCTATAATCTGAATTCTCTTTTTTATTTGAAAAGCTTGAATGTTTTCTCAGTTTGGCTCCTAAGTGCTTATGCGAATGTCTGTCCACCACAGGTATTTCAAGGTGCTGATTCAAGAGATGGATCTGAAGCTCGATCTGGGCTTCCTGTATGCCATCCTGGACATGTTCAACCCGGAGGACGCCAGCAGCATGAGCTCAGAACAAGAGGTCAGATACACACATTTACACCCTCAGTTAACGTAGCTTTTGTCTTTTGTTCAGATTCATGATCCTGTTTATTTGTGCTTGTTTTACTCCTCCAGGTGGAACTGTTTGAGAAGGACATAGAATATATCAAGACAGAGCTGAACCATGTGTCTGCTGCTGACACTTCTGCCATCAGCCTCTATGAGTACTTCCACATTTCCCCCATCAAGGCATGTGACGTTTTCAGTTTCATAATCATAGCAGCATACTTCTTAACCAATCATAACACTGTCCCTCAACAACATCTTGACTGATTTAAAAAAAAGAAGAAATTAATTTGATACATTTTCTGTCAGAACAAAATAAAGCAAGAATAAAACAAGATAAAAATCTATTTTTAAGACACAGGTACAGAGTATATATCTCTGAGTGATGATTACTGATGTGTTTGTGTTTGCAGCTGCACCTGAGTTTCTCTCTGAGCACAGGAGGAGAAGACGGGATGAAGTCGAAGAGAGATACAGAAATCATCCCAGTCCAGTCCCTCAACCTGCTGCTGAAGAGCATCGGAGCAACGCTCACCGACGTGCAAGATGTGGTCTTTAAGTATGTAGGCGACAAATGAATTGTGCACAGTGGTGTTCGTTTATTTGTGTGTGAATGTCGTGGGAGGGGTACGGTGCTACTCGACTGATTTATATGTCATTTATTTCAGGCTGGCCTTCTTTGAGTTGACCTTCCAGTTTTGCACCACTCAGCAGCTACAGTGGGAGGTCATCAGACATTACTCCAAGCAGGTAACACACACAGACAAACATGCAAAATGACAATCATATAACAGCACAGGAACTGCAGAAGTGACTTTTGTTCCTTTAATTTATGTTTTTCCTATTTGAAGCTGTACAGTGTAAAAACAGCAAACCAGGCGCTGACACACGTTTCTATTTACTGTATTTCAGGCTATTAAACAGATGTACGTGTTAGTACTGGGCCTGGATGTGCTGGGAAACCCCTTTGGACTGATCAGAGGACTGTCAGAGGGAGTGGAGGCCTTCTTCTACGAGCCCTATCAGGTGTGATGCAACAGCTGACCATCAGTAACATGTTGTATCAGTGTTGGATTTTGACATCATACTTCCTTCAACCCTCAATACATTGTCAGAATCTAAAGTGTGTGAGCCGCTTTTAAAAGCTGAATGTTTTCGAGTTTTCGAATGTTTAGGTCAACATTTGTTGCACAGCTTTCAAAAGTGTCTCAATGTGTTGTTGGGGTTTTCCAGGGAGCCATCCAGGGGCCAGAAGAGTTTGTTGAAGGAATGGCTCTTGGGGTAAAGGCTCTGGTGGGAGGAGCTGTAGGTAAGCACCAAATGAATCTATACATAATATCTCTGTTCAGTGGAACCTGATCCAATTTAGTAGAATATAGAAAAGGGTAGAATAGGTTTTCAGTTCTATTTTATTCTGATCTATTCTTACATACAGTATAAAGTAAAATGGAATACAATGAGACATAGTGACAGTTCTCAAGCAAGAACAAATAACCATTTCATGCAGTGTTGTAACTTGTACACTTTCATATCTGCCGTGCAGGTGGTATAGCAGGTGCGGCCTCCAGGATAACGGGTGCCATGGCAAAGGGTGTCGCGGCCATAACGATGGATGAGGAGTACCAGCAGAAGAGACGAGAAACTATGAACAAACAACCTAGTGGTCTGAGAGAAGGGCTGACCCGCGGTGGAAAAGGACTGGTGTCTGTATGTTTACCTTTTTTTTATTTTATTTTATTGCAAATCAGTAGAAGACACACCTTTCTGATTCTCTAAAGAAACTGAGCACAGGGATTTTGACATAATAAGTAATTTAAAACTATTTGATGAAGTAGATGTTTTTCATTTCAGGGGTTTGTCAGTGGGATCACAGGGATCGTTACCAAACCTATTAAAGGTATGTTGACCTTTAAATGAAATAAAGAAATCTCATTGTCTCTACAACTACTAGTATTCATATTAATTTCCACAAGTATGATGAAGATGATGATGATGATGATGATGTGCAGGAGCTCAGAAGGAGGGTGCAGCCGGCTTCTTTAAAGGTGTTGGGAAAGGTCTGGTCGGTGCAGTAGCCAGACCCACAGGAGGCATTATCGACATGGCCAGCAGTACGTTTCAAGGGATCAAGAGGTATGGTTGTTTCTGTGTGTGCAGTGTGTTCTCCCACTGTGTGTATGTGTTGATATGTTTAGAAGATTTAAGAACATGCTGTTAGTGACATGGCAGAGGAACTTTATATCTGTGTTTGCATGTATGTATGCATCTGTCTTCTGACTGCACGCATGAGGACAATTCTGCATCTCGTCGGGTTTTTAGGGCGGCAGAGACGTCACAAGACATTCAGTCTCTGCGTCCTCCTCGCTTCATCCATGAGGATGGTGTTATACGTCCATATAAGGAGAGGGAAGGCCTCGGCAGTCAGATGCTCCAGGTAAGACGCAAATCTCTTCATCACCAGGCCTCCATAGTCGGACTTAATAAAAGTAAACCATCCTCCCTTCGGCCTGCTTTATTCTAAGTATTCTTAGGTGTTATACTTGCTTAAGAGAATTTATTGTCCTGTTAACGTATCACTAGAAAGCAAGTCAGGTCACTTTTCTCAGTTCCAAAGCAGATATGACGGAGATATTTGATGTTTTGACTCATTCATAGGAAGAAATATGTATTTAACTGCAGCAGATCTACTGTGCTGTGCCACCTCACTCTTTTCATCCCTGCTAATATTCAAATTACATGATCGGTTTCATGTCCTGTGATGTGTAAAAGTTCATTTTCTTGCATATTAAGCTACATCTGATTGAAAGTGTTGTCCTCAAGAGGGAAGAATTCATAATATGTTGTTGATTAGCACATTACCCTGAGTGTGAATCAGAGCCAGTGTGTCAGTCTCATGAGTCTCCCTGTAGATTTTACTGTTTTGGTGCTGCCTCATTTAAACGACAAGCTTTAAGCTGTGGCTCACAGTGTTGTGCTGACGTTGTCTAACAGTCCTGCTGGATGGAGTGGGTTAAAGTGTCTGCATTGGAGTCTCAGGTCAGAGCTTTAGTATTTAGATAATAGTTGGGACTGTGTGTAGGATTTTCTCTTAAATTTACAGATGTGACAAATTTAAGTGCTACAGTCATTAAGAGATGAGCTATCCTGGCCGCTTTTTATTTTACCTTTATATGCAACATTATAACAATGTTTACTAGCCCTGTTTGGACTCTTTCATTCAGTACAACATGGTGTCTATGACCAGAAAATTCATTTTTCCATTGAAACATAAGGTTTGGAGCAACAGCTTCACTGCTCCTTTAACAGAAATCTCTACCAGAGAGATTCTGCAAAAACTGATTCACTTCGTTTGTCATGTTTCTCCTCATTTTACTTATTTTCTATTCATCCTTTAATTTGTCACTCATCTGTATTAACAGCTGCAGAACTCGTCTGTCTCTTTCAATGTGTTTGTAACTCATTGTTCTTCTCCTGCTAAATGCCAATGACCACAGTTCCACTACAAATCACAGTGAACGCCACATTTTGTGCGTAGTTTTGTGTTCCTGTTGTAGCTGTTGCTTGAAATCATCTACAAATACATTGTGGCTGAAATGAATCTACTTTATTCTGCTTGTAGGAAACTCCTGACAGCAAAGCAGATGGACAGAAACAAACATAACTGTTCTTAGTGCAACAAGATAAAGAAAACATTCAAAAATACAGCAGAATATTCACCAGTAGAGGAAATACAAGGACAAACATGCTCTCACCTTGGTCTCAGTGACTTTAATTGACACAGTGTAGCATTAAAGTTCTTTATTTTAGTTCCTGCAGTGCTCTTCACATATGATTAATAAACTACTGCATTAGCGTGTTAAGCTTCATCCCATTCATAGGCACATTTACATTTTTACAAAGCATATGAGTGGCTCCAAGAGCTTTTACAACATTGTTCAATGGAGCAAGTTGAGATCAGATATGTCTCAGTTAATTATTATTGAGATGAAGAGATAAATAAACCTAAACCTTTAGCTGTGTGTCAGGAGATTTGAAGGACTTAGTTGTGGTAACTTTGGGGAAAATAAAAGAATGAACATTGGAGGATCACAGTGAGACATTGACCACCTGGTGTTGTCCGTCCTGAGTGATCCTCTTACCTGCCCAGTGTGAACTGACAGACTTAGCATTGACCACTTGTTATCGTGTCTCTCAGAACGTATGTTACAAACTCGTCTGAACAGGGCCAGAGTGACAGTGGAGTGGACCCTTACAGCAGTGTCCTCGTAGAAACAGCCTGTGTCTCTCTCTGCTCTGACCCTCTTCTCTCTTGTCATGTCCACAGATGAGATTGGTCTACTGTGAATGGAGTAGAACTGGCACAGAGGATGAGGGTGATGAGGAAAAAGACTAGAAGCTAGAAGTGAAAGCTGTAGTCTGTAGTCAGTGCTGCAGTTTGTTTTCTGTCAGTCAGCTTTGGTACATTTAAACTAGAGAAACGCCTTTGAGTAAAAAAATATTTTATTTTATATTTGTATTTGTGTGTTTCCTTTATTTTTTCCTCTGTCATTATCTTTGATTTGGTTTTTAAACTTTCTCTTCTTTTTACCTGCCTCTTTTTTTCCAATCATTTCCAACAAGATAAACCTTCTTGTCATTGTTTTTTGGCCGTCCATTATTCCCTCATAAATAATGTCTGTTTTCTTCATTAATAAATATTTGTTTCATCATCCTGTCATTCATTGCCTTTTGTTCTCAATAAAATGTGTTTAAACTTCCACCTTCATTTTCATTATTTCATGCCATCTTTCCTCACTACCCCCCAACATTTTTCTCTTCCATTAGAGCAGAGGATCATGGGTAGCTCATGCTTATTTGCAGTAAGACAGTTGGAGTGTAGATAACTTGGTATAGAAGTATTTCAGTTTATTTCTGGGTTGTAGTCTTTCATCATGTTGTTTGTTAATCGTCTCTCTGTCTTCTTTCAGAAAATTGAGAATGGACGTTTTGCCAAGTACAGATACTTTGCTCATGCCAAGGTCAATGATTGTGATTTCCTCATGATCACCAAGAGGTGAGGTTTATTTGGCATCTGAGGAGAAGGTTTTACTGTGTTATTGTTGAAATGTTATTGCTAAAATGGAAATTTGATCATGTCTGTGCTCTTAATTAGAAGTTGTTAAATCAGTATCCATACCAGTGATGGGAATCGTGTGCATTTAGACCCACTGGATGGTGTTGATTAGCTTTTACTTTTTCCTCTATCTCATTTTAACTTTGTGATTTCTTCTGCAGGGGAATATTCTTTGTGACCAAAGGCACATTTGGTCAGCTGACCTGTGAATGGCAGTACCTGTTCGAAGAGTTCACCAAGGACCCGACGATTGTAGAGGACCGGCGACTACGTATCGAGGCCAAGGTATAAAAAGTCAACTCCAAATCCAAATCAGCCGCTTTTTACCCTCAAGAGTGTCATGTTGTCATCCCTCTGCACCAGCGACAGCCAGTCGATGTCATCATGTTTTTTTCGGGTTGTCCGACTCCCCCAACCTTTAGGGTATTTCTTCAAATGTGGTACAAATGTTCACCTGGACTCAGAGATAAACTGATTAGATCTAGAGGTCAAAGGTCACAATAAACTCTTTCATATCACAGATTTTTAACAGTAATTCAGCAGATGATTCTTTGTCTTGTGTTCTGCAGGAGAGAGTAAAATCCGTCTTCCATGCCAAAGAGTTTGGTAAGATCATAAACTTCAAAACTCCTGAGATAGCCACGGTGAGTTCATCGTTTTGACTATAACATTTCCTTTTCATATTAAGATGCAACCCTTTTTTGTATTTTTTTTATAACATAACTTTGATTGTTTTTTTTACTTCAGTGGGTTCTTACCAAACTGGAGGACGCACGAGACAGTTTACCCAAATACTGAATCACCAGAGAGGAGAAATCGATCAGAATCAAAAGAAAGAAAGAAAACATATACGGACGCAGTCTGTGTGCCAGTGCCTTGGTTCTTAACTGCATGCTCGTTTTGTTTACCTCCATGTTTGAGTAGTTGTATGTTGACTGTTAGTGAGTGTTGGGCTTGAGAGACCGGGGAGTAGTTTGTTTGTGCATGCCAGCAGCAGTGCTACAAATTCATTTACCATAGATGTGCTGTCCAACCAAACACGCGTCACTGTCTTCGCTCTATTTGCACTTGTTCATTTGCGCGCACATAAGAGATATCCAACTATATCTATTTTAACAAAAACTACTGCTTGAGTCTAGAGTTTACAAATTTACCTGGTTGAGTCAGCTGGTAAGATTTTGATTTTGAATTCTCAATAGTCCTTCTTGCCGAACTCAAACCCTCATTTAGTTACTTAGTTCATCTGCTTTCACTGAACATATTTCAAATTGTATTTCACTGTAGAAATGTTACACTGCTATAACAAGAAGGCCCGGATCTAGACTGCTCAGATTAGGGGGACAATTAGAAATTTGGCACACTTCTAGAACTGTGTGAAAAATGTCCCACCCCTGCCCACTTCTAGATCCGGGCCCGATGCCAAGCTAGAAAACATCTCAAATGATGGTAAGGCCAAATAATCTATACTTGTTGTAGCACATTTAATATGCACTGTTTATTTTACTGGATTGTACAAAAGGGAAACTAATTTAGATTTTATCATTAAAATCTGTTTTCTTTTTATTTCTCAATATCTTTCCTCCTTTTTTTTTTATACATTTCTTCAAGATAAAGACTCTTCGGTGTGGGATTTAGAGACGCATGCTATTTTTATACTCACATGTATGAAGCTGCTGTGTATTGATCTCCTATAATACTCTATCTGTATATAAACATCCTAACACAATAGTCTGTTTTATGGCATTGCAGATTGTAATTTTACGACTTTTATGTTTTTATACCACACGTATGCGATGTCAACTATGTGGAGGATTTACGCAGAGGAAAGTAGATTCAAAAGAAATGGATGCTAATTATTATCAGCTGCTGTTGACTCTGACGTTTATATTTTAAAGGTTTTCTTCAGTTTCGGGTGCATTGCAGTTTAATACGACTAAATATTTCTCTTGCCAGTAATTTAGTTATTTATGTTTCAGAGGATCAAATTGTTCACTGCAGTGACTTAACTCTTTTTCTTGCTGTTTTCAAAAAAATAAATAAAATATGTGTTTCGAATTTCAATGCTCTATCTTTTATTTCATGTACCCTGAAGATCTCAAACATGTAAGTTGCACGCTTTATTACATATCTGCTTGTTTAAATTACGCTACATAAATATAATTTCCATCTCTCCTGAGACAAAACAGATTTTTCACAGCATGACTCCAGTTATTTAGAATTAAAACAAGATCAGCTCAGTGACTTTCTTGAGTAAATAAGCCAAAGAACAGATGCAGGGGCCTCAGAAAAAATAGCACTACACAATATTAAAGCAACACTATGTCACTTTTCACTGAGCAATAGCGCCCTCTGCAGCCACACGTGATTCATTCTGTTCCAGGGCCGAATGATGAAGTGTTTTGATGGAGAGAAAAAACAAAACCTATCAATCTGTCGACTAGAGCTCTAATTATGTCGTCTCACACAACTTAATGGAAACACAACAGAACGGTGGTTATTACCCATGATTCTCATCTCCTCTCATCTCACCACAAGAACTCCTGCTGTTACAAATACAACAAACTCTCAAAAGTGTCCTCACTGATTATTGGAGATAAAAAGCAGCTTCTTATTATTTTTTGCTCATCCACATTTCAGCATTACTCTTGAACTTGTTTGGCTTGATTCTGACCGTTGAGGCTGCGAGCTCAGTCTGTTTTCTCATTTCTCTCAGGAGAGCGTACCCACTGGCTTCGTACCATAGAGCAAGAACAGACGTTAAGGGTGAGGAGTGGGAATGAGAGTGACACTTTTCTAAATCAGTGAACCATCAAACTCATTTTGAAGCTGCTATTAGAAGGTGAAAAAGCTGCATAGTGTTGCTTTAAATCACGAGGCTGAACTGTATAATATATCACTTTAATCACTCATAAATACAAAGAAATTCAATCTAAGTAATAACAAGTAAATAAAACAAATTTTCACATTCTCACTTCTTCAGGAAACATATCAGCAGAAATGCAGCAAATGTTGGATAGATCTGTTACAACCTGTTCATATTCTCTTTGGTTGAATTTGGAAAATATAATATTTTTTTAAAGGAAAATATTTCAACCTAAAAAGTTTATTTTTTTGTTTTATGTAATTTTCTTGTCATGTCTCTGTCCTCCTGAAGCCCTTCGTCTCCTCTCTCCTCCTCCTCTTTACACCAGATTGAACTCCTTCAGGTTGTGTCTGAGGATGGTGTCTTTGACGGCAACGAAGACAAAGCGGATGTTTTCTGTGTCTGTGGCGCAGGTGAAGTGCGGGTACAGAGTCTTGTCCTTTTCCGGGTTTTGTTCTTGGTACATCTTCAGGATGAATTCTTGAGCTGCTCCAGGATCCTGCTGAGGTCCTGCAATTCAGGGTCGATGTTATTTCACTGTGGCGTCAGAAAATTCAACATTTTTTCGTACTCAGTGTGAATATTAATGGAGGGTGTGTCTCCAGATGATTCACTTTTGGAGCTGGTCAGTCAGGGTTGGAGTTGAGGTGGACGGCACCCCTGCAGCAGAGCTTGTTGTATCTACTGAGTTTATGCTGAATTCTGTCTGACAAAAACATTTTTATGGATGTTTTAATGGACAATGGTAAGATTTTTTGCTGCTGATGTTGAATCTGACTGACAATAATTGAACCGGTTAACTTGAATCTATCAATCAGATAATCACAGATTGGAAATCTAGAATCTAACCATAGACACACAAACCTACTGTCATATAACCCATGACCGACCTGCGTTTGAATTCAAGATGATTTTACAAACTAACAAACCTCTGAATTCAGGGAAGTAAGTGGATAAGTGAGAGTGAATGATCTTCTCCCTCAGGATGTCAGTCTTGTTGAGGAAAAGTATGATGGAGGAGCGCTGGAACCACGGGTAGGTGATGATGGTTTTGAACAGAGCCTTGCTCTCCTCCATACGGTTCTGAAATAAAACATGTCATAGCATGAAGAGGCAGTTGATGACGACACATTTGAAAGGATCAAAGTCTGGTGCACCATCAATCTGCTGCCGAACTGAACTCTCACCTCGTTGTCACACTCCACCAGGACCTGGTCGTACTCGCTGAGTGCCACCAGGAAGATGATGGAGGTGACATTCTCAAAGCAGTGGATCCACTTCCTCCGCTCTGACCTCTGACCCCCCACATCCACCATCCTGCCACAAAACAACAACCAGTCAGAACCACATCACATCAGTTCCAATGGAAATCACTTGAGCTGTTACTGACGACGTTGTTATGTTGGGTCTTACCTGAAAATGACATTCTCCATGTCGAACGGGTATTCAATGATACCTGTGGTCGGCACTCGGACTCTGAGGATGTCCTGAAGGTCGGGCACATACGACGGCTGAGTAATTCGATCCAGGCTGGTGAGATAGCTGGAAAACATGAGCAGAAAATAAGCAGAGGGAGAAATAAAAGAAGTGGGAAAAGATTTTGTGGCTATTTGGACAAAAGATATTCTAACTCCTGAATTTAAGAGCTTATATAGTTAGCATATATATTTATTTTTTCTTATATATATATATTATTGTCTTAAATTTTAAATTTGCAGTAAAAATATAGAAGTCATCTTTAAGTGTCTTCAATGATAGTTACTGTGATGACCCGTCCAGAATGAACACTCACTTCCTGTTTTATTTTTATTTTCACGAGCTCTGTTCGTGGACTCCACCTTCACTTCCTGCCGCTGCACTCAGCACACCTGCGCCCGGTCACTCAGCCAGTATATATACACCTGCCCTCACACACACTTCCTGCCACGTTGTCTCCGCACGGTGATCCTTCAGCACTCACTCCTCATGTTGCCTGCTTTTCTTTCGGCTCTGAAGCTTTGCTGCCTTGTTCTGGTTTTGCTTGCTAGATTTTGAGATTTCTGCCTGTGGCTTCTTTGTATTGTTTTCATCGCTGACTGCCTCCATGTGTACGACCAGAAGCCATCGTGCTTTTAAAGTTGTGGCCCAACACTATACAATACTCTCCTTATAGATTTGCAGTCTGCAGTATCTATCTGAAACCTGTTTCTTCACACTGGCTGTCTCACCGTGTGAGTTGTGCCTCGTGTTTGAGCCCTTGCATCTTTCTTATCTTTCTGCTGCCTGTTTTTCATTTTTATTGCATGTATTTATTATGCATTACTTCTTTCTTGTGTTCACACTTTGTACTTGAAGCATATCGAGTTAATTGAGACTGTTAGTTTTGAATGAACCTCTTGTATACTTTTGAGACCATGTTCTGTGACGCTGACTCGTTGAGTCCCTGTTGATTTGTCTTGTTTCTGTAATATCTGTGCTGACCATGTGGCAGAGCTGGAGAGAGCAGGATCTGTGTGTAACTCTCACTATTTGGTGGAGTCTGACAGCTGGTACTCTCTGCGTCGGTTGTAGCACTCCTGTATTCCTTTATCGGTCCACAGACAGTTGATGGCCGATGCCGTGGCTTGATCCAAAGTCTCCACCTTATCCACTTCCACCTCTAGGATGGAGTTTGCATAGCTCTGTAAACACACACAGACGGACACAGAGAAAAGTAGGACAAATATACAATGGTCCATCCCTCATTTCCCCAACTTGACAGAGTATAAATTATGATGCCGAGACAAATATTAACCAAAGGAAACCTGACTCTTGAGTTAGCCCACCTGGTTCTTAGAGTCAGAGAAGGATATTCTGAGTGCCTCCATGGCTCGGATCATCGTCTGCATGGACGTGTAGATGTTCTGATAGACCAGTTTGATGTAGCTCTTCTTGTCCTCAACTGTGAATCCTCCTCCGTGTATAATCCTCATCTGTTTGATAAAGGTGCTCTTTCCACTCTCTCCAGTACCTGGTGGACACAGCCACCGTTAAATCCAATAACCTCTTTTTACATACGAGCACTTTTAACATTATTGTATCTTAACCTACTGAATGTTAGGACATCATGTTTTGTCTGTGGCCTGTCAGTGATTGTGTTAACATCTTGGCTGAGTTGTCAGCAGTGGTCTTTGATTGATTAATTTGGTGATCAAAGAGGATTGTGTTAAGAGATAAAGGCAGAGGAGAGTGAGTGAATGACATTATTTTATAACTTCCATGTTTGTCTAGTCAACAGCATATTGTATAAAATAAAAGCTGTAACACATGGATCTGGATATTTTAAAGTAAAAATAATAATTTTAAAGTGCAAAGTAAGTAAAACCACTTACGTACCATCAGCAAAATGTATTAAGTTTAATATAGAATCATTGCCATGCAGTTGTATGCCTCCACCACCCAGTGCACACTGCATTTCTTTATTATCTATTATTACTTTTACTATTATTATTATTTACATTTTTTCCAAATTTGAAAGGACTCTCTTGGGGCATTCTCAAGATAATGCGTTCACAAGGCAAAAAAACTGTTCTGTGAGATCACAGTGACCTTTGACTAATAAGTGAACTGAATATTTGTACCAAATCAGAAAAAATTCCCTCGATTGTTGAGATATCGTGCTCACAAGAACGGAACAGACAGACGAGCATAAAAAGTGAAAGTAGCTGTTATTCAGTTCAAGACAGACATCATTTATTTACTGCTGAGAAGTACAAGAAATTCAGTTTTAGAAAATGTATTGATTTCTATGTATAATATGTAACTTCAATCTATAAAAAAAGAAACGTATCAGAGTAAAGATGTGGAGCATTTCAATGAAATTTCAGTCGCAACATCAATATTCAGGTACAAGTACCTGAAAATTGTGGAGAAAAGTGTAGTTTGTGCAGTACTTGAAGAAATGTATTTGTATTCCAGCACTCGTAAACATACATCCAGCATGTGATCTGACAGCTTCACTACAAAAGTCTTCTGTCTGTCTCTGTGAAACTTGTTGCTAGGAGTCAGGCTGGAGTAAATACTAAGCAAGCTGTAACGACCATTGATTAGTTAGATAAACAGGCAAACTGAATGATTTGAATGTATATTTGACTGCCAAAAGGACGTCTGTGCACATCTGGGTGCTGCAGGTGAGAGACGTCCTCTCCAGGTACATTTTGACTTAAATCCATGAAATGACACATGCTTCCAAACTGAGATTTTGATCCAGAAGTTGAGAATAGAAAGATATTATAGGTAATAGAAGGTATTTAAAAGAAAATGGGTGTATTGTGGATATGAAGCACCTCCCTGGCTACATGGAAATAAAAAAGCGTTTCAGTATAAGTAAGCTGGGAGTGGCCACCACAGCCACAGCCACAGTAGTTTACACTATACCAGTTTTATATATAAGCTTTTAGGAAATGTGGTCTTAACACAAAATAGCATAATGCTAAGAGTGGATTAATATGATGAGAGAGAGAGAGGGGGAGGTGTATGTTTGGACACATGCTTATAATAATAGTAGTACTGATAACGTAAAATATAACTGTGTCCTTAGCGTAACAATGCTACGTTACATGATGTTGACCATGATGAAAACATTTTCAGACATGACCATGATGAAAACATTTTCAGACATGACCATGATGAAAACATTTTCAGACATGACCTGTGAATCCAGCGGAGTTCTCTGTTCTCACATCACATTCTTCTGGATTTCTACCGACTTTATAAAAGGTCAGGTGGATAAAGTCCGCAAAGACTACAGAGCCTCTCACTGCGACGTTTGCATTCACAAACCTCCTCTGGAGAAAATACGGAGTACGTACGACATGCTTAGTGCATGTCTGAAAGCAGCTTTACACACACACACACACATACACACACACACACACACACACACAGTCGCACAGTCTCTTACAGCATAAGATCCTGATTGTCTCATTCGGATAAGATGACACTAAATCTTTTTGTTTAACAAATGTGAGTTTGTTATCAGTCCTGAATATTGGAAGTCATCATGTTTGTAAGTGGGGGTTGGGCCATGTGCGTGTGTGTGTTTGACTCGGAGCAGTAGCTGCTGTTTTCTGGTTTCCTGGGTGCTTTGCATGACTCCATGAAAACTTGAGTCTTTACATCTTGGTAAACAAGGCTTAGACAAATCGTCTGCATTTGAATGCACCTTGTTTACAAGTCAAGTTTCTTGGAGGTGGGGGGTGATCATGCATGTCTGCTATGTTCTGCTTGTTCAGAGAGAGTCGGCCTTCACTAAACTCAGTAAACATCTGCATATGTTTTCCACTGATTATTAAAATCGTGTTCGTCAATCAACTATTGACTGGTGAGTAACAGATATCTTATATTTACCAGTCAAGGAGGTGTGTACAAATATCTAAATACTGAGCGGGAAGTGGTAATTTTACAGTTATATTGTACAGAACTGCATTTTAAACTATTTCTATTTATTGAGCTATAATTTAACTTAATCTTCAAATTCATTGACTATTAACCCAATAGCTCTGTGAGTGAACCACCCTTTTCATTATGCTTCATATCATATGACAGAATCTTTTCATAGCCATAAATCACTGAATAAGATATTATAACTAAAGAAAACTGCATTTATAAACTTTTTAAGTCAAATTTAATTGTTTAGTTTGTAAATGAATACTATATATATTAAATTTACTTATATAATATTTATTTGCCTACATTTGTGTCTGCACATCTCAGGGTGTGGGTGTGTGTGTTTGTCTTAGTCAAACAATGTGGTGTTTTACTGTTTTGCTAGGTGTGGTGAGTGCTGACCACAGATGTCACCACACACACACACACAGGGACAACATAGCGACCTGATGTCGGCTGTTTGAATGAATGGGGAGTTTTTATCTGTGAGATAAGAACTACATTCTTCTGACACAACATAAACAAACTCAAACAATTATGATCATTATGACATTATTATGATGTTTTATGATATGATGTATTATGATATTATGACTTAATATTTCAGACATGTCTTACAAATTCCAGGTGGTGTCAAAGTAAGAAACTATAAATAAACTGATATTTTTTTGTTTCTCGACACCTAAACAAGACATGAATCTCTTTTTGCAAACAGCAGTCATTCAAAAATTAACGTCTTGTCTTCTTCAATTACTAAAACCAATAATTAGCATTGTCTGTTCCTCAGCATGAATGTTCTCTCTGTGTCTGGTGCTTGCTGAGTCTTATTGTATTCATAGTTAATGCTGATAACTACATCTATCAACATGCACAGGTCTACATGGTGGATATTCTGTAAAAATGCTCAGATAGAGCTTGTTTTTTCATGTTGTCCAGAATAACAATACTTGTATAATGTAGTGTCTACAGCTCAGGTTTCTCTAAAGTCTGAGTCTGTGAGCCTCTCCGCAGGCTACACGTGAAAGAAGATGCCCTCATCACCCTCCATAGTTTACTTACTAAATTCTGCTCGATTCCTCGACAGCATCATAATTAAACTGAAGGATTCCATAGACCCTTGATTGCACAACTGAGCCTAGAAAGCCTAATGTTGCTGTTTGACATAACTTAATACTACATTGATTAAATAAAATACATTTATTAGTTTCTGACTCTGAGAAAGTGGGAAAACTGTAAAATTCCTCCAAACTACTGGATCTCTAAACTACATCTTTAACCAAATCACACGTATTTAAGTTATGAGCTGTGATCTCTAAGTGAAGACCTGAGGGTCCAGATCAGTGCTGACATGTCCATGTTGTCCCAAAACCACTGAACTTACATGAGAGTCAGATTGAAAACGTGTTGATGTTTCTTTCTGCTTCACTGCCGCTCATCCTCTCTGGAGGTCTGACTGTGAACATTATAATGAAATCCACTGAGAACTCTGAGTCACTCTGACTCATAGAGAATGCTCAAAAAATGACTTGCTTATATGACATGTATCCAGAGGGTAAGATTCAAGATACACAACTTGTAATGAGTACAGAACTATTGCTAATCATGGAGGCTCATCATTCTTCTGTAGTTACACTTTTGAATTATTTGTGTGAGTTTTGAACACAGTCATCTTTTATTCTGGTGACCTGTTAGACCTGTTCCTGCTGTATTTCTTAACACTTAACATCTACAGATCCTGTCTATGCAGTATGTTGGACATCTACTCTTCCAGTCAGTAGGAAAATTAATTATCAGAACAAATAAAATTGGATCTAAGATAAATGTTGCTTTAGCCTTTATGAGCAGCAACCAGATGTTCTTTTTTGTGAGAAATCCCCCTCTGAGAGAGCGGTGGAGGAAAAGTTACGGCTGACGTCCTGCCCAGGGATGGTTTTGCATGATGTTTGCATGAGGTGCAGCAGCTACTTCTGTCTGGCCGAGGCCTCGACAGTGACTCATTTCTCTGAAGTGCTCCCACAGGGCTGCAGTATAATGGGTGTGGCACAAAGCTCTGATAGATGCTGTCTAGATGCCATGTGGCAAAAACACTGTTTCCTCTTTCACTTGCTCTGCTCGTTGTTCCCAGAGCTACAGAAGTTTTCAAAAATAAAAAAGATGGGAATTGGTTCACTAATCCAAACGGAGCAGGCAGGAAACATTAAAACCTAACTTTTGGTGAAGAAGAACCTGAAATGTATTCAGAAGAGGATGAGACTTAAACACAATGACGTAGTAGACCTTTGCATTAGGTAATAGGCTACACTCAGCTAGTACTTTTACTTCAAATACTAGTAGTACATTTAAAAGCAAGTATTGACTTACTTTTACTTAGGTAGAAAAGTGAATGTGGTGCTTTTACTTGACTACATTTGTGTTTATTTATTTGTACTGTTACTTAAGTAAAATGTTTACACTTTCTCCACCACTGGTGAAATATGTTTGATACAAGAAGGGCGGCATCCATGAATGCACCTGACCCTGCTGGAGGTCAGTGAGCTCAAGGAACTGAGCAGAGTTTCTGTATCATCAGAATCTTTACATCTAACACCATGACACAGAACAATGACCCAATATGATTAATGGCACTGTTTACCAATCCTACTATAATCTCCTTAATTTTCTTTTCATAGTAGTTTTCCTTGACCCCCTCTACCTGGTAAAACCCCCATAAGGTTGGAGTTTATAACAACAGGGGACGAGTAAACGCCCGCAGACAACTTGCTCAAGGATGAAAAGTGCAGTGCGTAAAATTGATCGAGCGCAGCACTGAATGTATGTGGGAAGACGCCAGTGCCAGTGCACCACATCCGGGGACAAGACACAAGGGATGAGGAGGAAGGAAAGTTCAACAAGAGTTAGATATGAAACTTGTGCTTCCTCACTATTCATGACATGCATGAGTATTCTAGCCTCCCATTCCCTATAACTAAATACAGGATCATCGCCAAGCTGCTGAGCGCTGCTCCACCTGCCATGATGTGTGTCCAGGTGTGGTCAGGAAGCAGTAATAGCAAATTCAAAGCTGTTCTTGGAGCATCAATACATCCAGTCACTGACACTGCACGGTGTACACCCAAGTATCAAAATAAAAAGAAGAAGTTAGTATTCAATTAAGAGCTTTAGAAGATCATTTTACGCACTACGAGTTTCATCTCAAAGACCATATCCTCATTTTCACCAGTGTCGCACACTTACTTTGGGATGAAACTCTTGGTGCGTAAAGATTGTTCCATAAAAATGAACGAAAGATCCTATTATGGCCCAATCTTTACGCACCAAGTTTCATTCATTAAGACCAAATTCTTATTTTCACCTGTGTCACTTAATTCCTTTTGGATATGTTTTGTGTGAGACTGACTGTTTCATCCAGTGTGCAGCTGTGTATAAACCTCCTCCACTCTCGGTGGTTGATGGTGTGACTGGTGCTCACCTAACAGCAGCAGCTTCAGCTCCCGGCGCGAGTCCTTCTTGTCTCTGCGCAGCTGCTTCTCGATCTCCTCGTTGATCTTCTGGTTCTCCTTATCCTCCGCCGACACACAGCAACATCCAGCCATCACTTCCCCTCAGAAAACAATCTGTCTGCTCGCCAAGGATCCTCTACTGTCACAATGAAAATAGGCGACTTCTTCCCTCTCACACCTCACAAAGGATGAGGAAGAGGGTGCAGATCATCTTTGAAATGAATTCCTTCTTTTCCCCTCTCAAATCCCAAAGAAAGGATGAGTTAAGTGAAGAAGGGGAGGAGGAGGAGGTGACTCTAAGGTTTTAAATGAATAATCTGTGGTTGAACCCTTGGAGAAGAGTAACACTTAGGAACCAGAGCTTGGTCTGAAGCTGGAGGTCACTTGTTGAACTTTAATACAGGCGACTCGTGAGGGCGTGGCAGAAGTTGCAAATAGAAACAGGCATAAAATGGGAAGTGAACCTCACCAGCATGTGCACTGTGGTGTCTCTACTCAACAGGGACTAGATGAATAAATTAGTCAAATATGAATGGAGGAGTTAAGACACTTGGTTTTAACCACAGAAAGCTGTGCCAAGAAGAAGAGGGAGCCAAAGGCTTCATGTCTCTGAACTGGTAACATGTTGTGAGTCATTTATCTTTATATGTTTTATACCATCACGTCACACATGGTTTATGGTGACATCAGGGTGTGAAACCTACTCCACACTGCGATGTCTCTTGGTGACCACTAGGAGTCGTGAGGGCCAAACTTGAGGAGTGAATGTAGGTCGTGTCCTGGGCTCGTGAGAAACCTTAACATCTTTTACACTTTACAATCATCTAGGAGACAAATTATTATTATTGTTGTTATTATTATTATTATTGATTCAACATTTGAGAAGAAATTCTTGTAAACAAAGTCACAAAAGATCATTAGAGATGATAATGTACTAAAAATGTATTATCTTATGACAAATCAACTACGGAGTAAACAAAGCTAGCTTCCTGTTTTTCCTGTAGTCATATCTCCCTATAGATCTGTTGTTTCTCTTATTTAGTTTTTGAACGATGTCTTTTTGCATATTAATAATATAAATTACCTTTAAGGGGAAAAATAACCTCACATGCTGCTGAAAATGATGCCGTTCAGTGAGCACGTGTGTCGAGCTCGTCCACCAGTTTTCCTTGTGATAGGCCCTGCTGTCGATTGTCAGATTTTCATTTGCTTTGACTGGAGGTTAACTTGTCCAAGTGGCTGTCATCCACCAAAACCAAACTTCAGTGGGAAAGCACCAGCCAGCTGAAATATCTGAAAAACAACAGGAGCTCAGACTGAGGGCTGGTTACCTGCCAACGTGGCTGCTAGATGCCAAACCATAACCAAATATGGCAGAACAAAAACTCCACTCTGCAGGTTGCTGCTGTTGGATTTTGAGACTTTGTCTTAACACTGTGCAAAACACATTCCGACGTGGCTGCAGGAGCACTGCTGCTCAATCAATCAATGCATTATTATTATCAATGCATTATGGATGTGAAGACGTGAATCTGATGAAGGATGAATGGTATCATGTTTGTTCTGAGTACAGCTCCCTCACTATGTTCTTATGATGTAATTAATTCTGACGCATCAACTACATGAGCTGGCTTCAAACTGCAAGCACAAAGAGAAACCACCAGGCCCAAAACTCAGACAATCCTCCAGCTGCATGATGGGACATAATTGGCCACATCAGTGTCACTTCTCGTGAAAAACACAGGTATTGCATCGGACATCAGAGGCGCAGCTTACTCAATATAGACTGTCAAGAGGTTCATTAGAGGGGGGGATGGTGTTTCCATATTACAACAATAGGATGATTACCTCTTTCTTAAAAATATATTTGTATCAAATATGAGCCAAAGCAACACTGTCCTTGACGACCGTCCACCTTTTTTAAATAAAACCTTTTCCCCTAAATAGGACGGTGGTGGCTGAGTGCTCAGGGTAACACCATTTTGGGATAGGACTTATAGATCTCAAAGTTTATCAATACTTATTGAGGAGCCACGTGATGAAATACAAATAAATAAATAGAAAAAGATTTAAAAGAAAATCAATGTGATGGGATCACACCTACATGGCAATGCTCTGTTCCTGAAGCCACTAAACAATTATAATTAGCCCTGTAGGTTCTGCAATTTCTTCATTTAAAAAAGCTTCTGTTAATTACCGGCTTAACGTGTTGTTGGATAATTATAATCCTCGTTTTGCATTTCTGAAGGTGAACAATGAAAACAGGCATGTTTTACATTCTCTTTAAAAAAAGGAAACAAAAACAAACATGTAAATAACATCTTTTTTTTCTTCCAAAAAATGAATTTTCCATTAGACATACAATACAATTACATAGATACATATTTTCAATACCGCACATTCAATCTGCCCAAAAAATTTAATGATTACAAAGCCAACAAAGATGCTGCCATATATATAGAGAGAGATGTATGTACAATGATTATAGCATTCATAATTGCACTATGCCTCAATAAATGTAAATTACAGGCTTATGTTCTATAGAATTCTTACAAAAAAAATACTCCAAAGTAACTCGGAATGAGGAAATCGCAAATCACAGGTGCCAGAGACGAGAAGGGCTTACTTTGGTACCAACTGATTATCAACACTCTGCCTTTTGACATGGGAAAGAGCCAAATGTGTTGTCCACTGCTGTTGGACGAAGACAGTCCAGACAGCAGGCAGGCTTTGATTAGACAAATATAAGGACATGGCTAAAATGTGACCGGACAGTCTGCAGGAGGGAGGCTGCCTCCTCTTTAACCAAGCAGTGTAGCCTCGGTTGGTCCAAGCTGTGGTTCCTCGTCTGTGCGTGTGTTTGTGTGTAATACCGTTATTTATTGAACACTTAAAAAACTGCAGGAGTCAGTTGATCAATACGTCGGTCCCCCCTGCTCTCTCCTGTTCTCAACACTTTTTGTTTCATCAAAAGTAATAATCAGCGCAATGTGGAGCCGTGAGTTGTTTTGGTATTGGCAAATAAATATACATACTAGCATATTAAAAGCACTAATGTGGCACAGCTGAACATAATCATTTGACAACATTGTCTTATAAATTATCACCTCCTCCTCCTCCTCCTCCTCCTCCTCCTCCTCCACCACCTCATCGCCCAAAGCTTCGAAAGCATCTTTAAAGCCAATTTCTCTCTCTTGAAAGTCGCGGTCACGTGATCATTACTCAACTGTGGCTGTGTGCTTCCGAGGTCGCAACACCTGCCCTTACTCATCGCATGGTACCAAAGTCAATGTGATAATGATAATAATATTAATAATGATTATTGAAGTCAATCAATATCAAATCAAAATGAAATAATTTAAAAATCACAGTTTATGCCAAACTCATCAACAGACTTGCCTATGGATCCTTTGCAAGCTGTTGATTGGAGATGTGTTACATCACTTCCTGTTGGGCAAACAGGTAAAAAAACGCAAAAGAATGAAAACCTTTTTTTAAATTCTTGTTTATAAAAAGGCAGGAGGGAGGGGGCACAATCATTCCGGCTCTGATGTCTCAGACTTACGGGCAAAACAAACACCCCCCTCCCACACCCCCAGGACACACAGTGGTCCCTTTCTCTGTCAAAAAACAAACAAGGGCAAATGCGCAAAAGCCTAAAAAATGAGGATCATTGTTGCACATGTTCAACAGCAAATACCTCCCAACTCTTCCACATGTCCTGCCCCCTCCCTCCCTAGATTTTATCAACTCCTTAAAAAGCAAAAGAACATTTACTCTGCTCACCCCTTGGTGACCAAGAGATCAAAAATGGCAAATAAATTAATATTATGCATCAGATTTTTTTTTCTCAGAATTTCTTTTTTCTGTGTGTGATCTCTCTTTTCACAGATTGCATCAGTCAGTGTGTGTTGGGGGCCTCTGCTCTACACCAGGTTGTACTCCTTTAGGTTGAGCTGCAGGATGGTGTCTTTGACGGCGGCAAAGACAAAGCGGATGTTCTCCGTGTCAGTGGCACAGGTGAAGTGAGAGTAGATGATCTTATCACTGTCTGGATTCAGGTCCACAAACATCTTGAGGATGAACTCTCGGCCTGCTTGGGCATCCCTCTGCGGACCTGGAGAGAAGGAAATGACGCTCCGTCAATGCACGTGCTATAAAAACGCCATGAGCCTTTGTCCCGAGGTGATCAGACATGATCAGCTGTGTAGTGAATGATCACACTGCTAATACATCATCAAACTTTGTCTGGAGTTAAAGATACCTGGAGGAAACTAATGCTGTCAGAACATTTCTTTAGATTTTCTTGCAAGATAGTGCAGGTCAATCTGTGTGGACCAAGGTTATTATAGTTTTGAAATTTTCATTAGTTTTTATTTTTATTTCGTCTTTCAGTTTGATTTTTTTATTTCAGTTTAGTTTTAATTAGTTCAACAAGTGATTTCATAGTTTTAGTTTAGTTTTTATTTTGAGGAATCGACTAGTTTCAGTTTAGTTTTTATTTAGTTTTAGTCTTAGTTTTTCCAGGTATTAAGAGAAAGCCTTGACTTGTAGAAGCTGAAAAAGAAGAAACAATGTGTGAAACCAAATATGGTTTATCAAGTCCTTTAATTTCATTCTTTAACCATCACCTGCAGGACAGGCAGTAATCGAGGGAGAAAACGAAACGACAACAAAAACGAAGCTGAATTTATCTGCAATTCAGTTTAGTTTTAGTTAGTTTTGCATTGTTCATTGTAGTTTTTATTTAGTTTTCCTTTTTTTTGTAATTGTTGTTTTTATTTTTATTTCAGTTGACTAAATAATTTTTGCATTGCTAGTTTTAGTTTTCAGTTTTTAGTTTTAGTTAACTATAATAACCCTGGTATGGACACATTATTATGAAGTAAAATATTTGTATTTGCACCAGATTCATATTGAGATGCTGTTTTTCAACAATTAAACACTAGAAATCAATTACATCTATTATCGATTGATAATCACGTGTTTGAGAAATGGTCAGTTTATTAGTCATTAAATTAATCCATTCAGAACTGTGGGCATTTTACCATAATAATGGTAACATGAAAAGGCTTGCATGCAATTAACTGGGTTATAATGAAGAGATGTTTGATATCAGCCTGATCGCATATCAAATTGTTACATTAATTACACTTTTAAATAATTGGTTAATTAGCTGATAGAAAAATGCTACATATTTGATTTATATGATAAAAAACACTTTTGTAGTAGAACAATTGTTACAATAATCTATCATGGTCTGAACACAGAGCCTCAAACAAAGATGCATATTGTTGGGGGCATGTAGTGAATAATGGTATTCTCTGTGCAAACAGGTGACTTTTGTCCTGGTGTGTAAACTTGCAGCTTATCTAAAAAAAAATCTCAGTGCTTGTTTGAACAGTTGAATGTTTGGGTTTGATGCTATGCTGCCATCACTCACCATCGTATTCTGGGAAGTAGTCGACCAGATGAGAGTACATGATCTTCTCCTCCAGCAGGTCCTTCTTGTTGAGGAACAGGATGACGGAGGAGTTCTGGAACCAGGGGTACGTGATTATTGTCCTAAACAGAGCTTTACTCTCCTCCATCCGGTTCTACAGAGAGAGAGTGTGTGAGAGGAGGGAGGGCGAGGAGGAAAACATACAGAGGGGAGAGAAGAGAGAAGCAGAGAGACAGTTAATCATTGAATTAAACCACAGTCTTTCATACTCAATCAGTAAAGATTTTTAATAAACATTTAATAAGCGCACCGGAGGGGGGGAGCAGCAAGGATGAGAGAGAAGGGCGGACATGTCGCCTTCAAGGGTTTAATCTCTGCCTTGCACTTGATTTCAGAGTTTAATTGAACAAAGCAACCATTTTAAAAAGTAAGCTTGTGATGTCACATCACAAGTGCTGCAGTGTAAAGCTCAGCATTTTATCCAGAAAATCATAGTGTGGTAGTTTAGACAGGATGCGCAGATGGTCACTAACATGAAGGAAAACACATGGACACAAAACCAGACCGACAAACATATGAGCGCACACCTGCTCATTAATACACAGAAACCGACACTGGTGCTGTATCCTCTTAAAGAGTGTGGCCTGAGGCAATATTCAAAACAGCTGGCTGATCATTTACAAATGTTTTCCAAAGAAACAAGAGGTGGGACTCTCCCAGGCTGGAGGGGAAACTCATTTTCATCGTTTTACATAAGGAGGCGCTCTTGGTCTTCTGGCTCATCTTTCGCATCACATTAAATATCCATCCATGACATAAATCTGCTTATCCTTTAGGGGTCTGGAGCCAATCCCAGAGGACATTGGGAGAGAAGCGGGGTACATCCGGGACAGATCGCCATCACAGGGCCAACAAACAGAGACGCAACTACTCTCACACCTCTGGGCAATTGAGTCTTAAATTCACCTGACCCCAATCTTCATGTCATTATATCGAGGGAGGAAGCAGGAGTACCCACAAAAAACCAACACTGACACAGGGAGAACAAGCAAACCACAGCCCCACCTACATGAAATACGTTCAGTGATGGAAACTAAGCATCACATCAACAAACTAAACCACTTTTAGTTTCAAATCTCTTTTTCCAGATAAAGAGACTGAAAATATTTTGCACAAATGTATAAATGAATCACCTCGTTGTCTGATTCCACCAAAACTTGGTCATACTCGCTGAGTGCCACAAGAAACATGATGGATGTGACGTTCTCAAAGCAGTGGATCCACTTCCTTCTTTCCGACCTCTGACCTCCCACATCCACCATCCTGTTAGCCAGGAGAGAGAAGAACAGTCGTTAGAAGCACTGATAAATATTTGAATCACCAGAGATATTATGAACATCCTGAGGAGCCAAACGGGAATCAAACTTGATGACACTGCCGATCATTAGGATCTGACTCTGACCTTAGTCCGATAATCGGGGAATAGAGAATAAGTGACACTTGAGAGATGAGGAATTTTCAGTAAAATACTATAAAAGTAAGTTCAGTGTGGAGCTTTTTCTTAAAAACATAACTTTGTAAGTTATATGAGTAAAAGCAGTGATGTTACACCTAAAAACTAAAAAGGTGGTTCCATGAAATATTAAGCAGTGCTTTCAGAATTCTACAGATGGAAACCTGAGCTTATCAAAGCATCATATTTTATTTATCTTCTATTAGCTTACTCTACTTTTTGCATATAAAATATTCATCCATGATGTTACTTGTAAGTACAACCATAAGATGAATGCAGGCCAGTTAAAAGTACAAAATCTTCCTTTTAAAAGCTACTGAAGTAAAATTTGTATCTCCCAAAATGAAAACTGAATAAATGTACTTTGTACTATAAATGAATAAATGTACTATGAGATACACAGTCATGCTGTAGTGTGAACATATTAAACCATCTGCCTTTTCATCAACAGCTGTAGTTGAAGAATGTTTTTATTTTTTATTAGGATATGAATGGTAGTTCCTTTTCACATTTCACTTGTTCTGTACCTTCCTGATCTTCGGTGTCTACAGCAGTGCGATTTTATTTTAGATCCGATCAGATCTTACCTGAATATGACGCTCTGCAGGTCAAACGGGTATTCGATGATGCCCGTGGTCGGGACTCGAACCCTCAGCACGTCCTGCTGGGTGGGAAGATAGGATGACTGGGAGATTCTGTCCAACGCATTCAAGTAACTACAGAGGCAGAGAAAATGATTTAGTGGTTTGTCATCAGGAACACTGTGAAATTAAACTTCAGTTGTTTCTTTAGCTGTTACTTTCATGTTTTGCTTTAATTTTCTTAATTTCTAAACGGGTTAAATTCATACAGTGCTCAGAGGAGTGATGTTGATCTGGATCCATTGTGATGTCTACTCACTACTTAGTGGAGTCTGAGAGTTGGTATTCCCTCCTACGATCATAACACTCCTGGATGCCCGGGTCATTCCACAAGCTCTTGATTGCATCTACGTAAGGATTCTCTAACCTGTTGACCTTTTCTACGTCCACCTCCCTCACGATGTTGGCGTTACCCTGGTGGAGAAACAACGAGAGGAAAAGTTTTTTACTGCAACAAAGGAGAAACCTCAAACATTTTCAGTCTCAGGATCTTTCAAACTATTCAAATGCAGGTTGAACAATTTAATTATCACGTCTTTATTCTCTCACTCTATATCCAGAAATGTATTTGCACCCCCAGGCTCAGCCAGACCTCATATCTGAAGCTCAAATCCCGGCGGGCCTATTAAAGGGGAAAGTTTTCACGCCCCACATTCTCATTAAAACTCTCCAGTGTCCCACGACAAGAGACCGACATGCGCCTGAATGTCGACACAGTTTCACAGTTTCTTTATGATCAAAACTTAATGGTAGCATGGTGTACAAGCTGAACAGACCTGATTTCTTTTTTGACACTAATGCCTAGTTCACACTTTTTTAAGCCAGATTTGTCATCTCGCCCATCAGAGCCAAATCGGCCCTCGATCGGCTGCCATCAATCTCCATGTGTGAACCCTTGATTTGAGAGGCTTGTCATCCCATCACCTTATCCAACTAGATATGTACCCAGCAAAATAGATAAACGAATCAGCAGCAACTACAGACCGGACACAAGAGTTGGTGAAAGACGGTGTGGTGTGTCGTCCTCCGTCATGTAGTGTCAACTCATCACGACTAAACAACTCCCATCACACAACAGCTAGTCATGTAGTGTGAACTGCAGCGACCCGATGACTTTGATAAGTTTTGGAGTGTAAACTTAGCGTTTGTCGTGTTTGGTTGAAAGTCCAGCAAAACATTTTTTTTGCAAGGTAACCAACTCTTCTTTGTCAGATTTATATCGGCATGTTGAACATCTCAGTGTATGATACATGTTTAATTTAGATTAAATTAGATTTTTGCACAGAGTTATAGATTTAATTTAAAAACAAATCCCACATGTACATTAGCAGAAGATTACACTGTGAACAGGCTCTTATAAAATGGAAAGCTGTTACAACAGCATGAAGGTTTTATTAGAATTAATTATACATGACAGACATAATCTATAGAATCTATATCTACCTCTTATCCAGTAGGCTTTCTTTAAGATACACAGGATAGATGTATAGTCTAGAGCTGTAGTCAACATGCACATTATGACAAACCCATATTATTTAACCTATGTGGTCTATACAGACCATAAAGCCCAATGACAAAAAATGACAAAACACCATTTGTATTCTAAGCTTAGACCACATATTGAGGGACTGCATGAGCTGCATTGGAATGAGACGTCTGCCGAACCAATTACATGGTCTGAACATGATTTAGACATGAAGGACACAATGTGATGGTTGGGTCTGGGGACAAAAGAGGGGATATAAGAGCTCAGAATGAAAACAGGGAAACAGATATCTGGAATAAGGCAGATATGGTGTCTGTGACATATTTTATTGGTAGGGCTTGATAAGCTTTCTAGCCTGTGATAGTGGTGTTGGCTTTGTAAAGTTTTATTTTCACTTCCTTGTTGCGATCCTTTGTTTAAAGCTATACTTCCCATTTTAACCTCATGTACAGCATATGAGAGCAAAGAGTACAAAGTATTCGTTCTTCACTACTGAAATTAGTGTACAGTGACGTGTAAGGACAAAAAAACACTTACATTAAAAACTAGATTTTTCTATATGAAATAATTGCAATAAAATTTTTACACAGCATATTTAAAAGGAATGTACTTGGTTTTTCTTGTGTGGGTAAAACAATGGTGAAATGACTTGGCTGAAACAGCAAATTCACTTTCATTCTTCGTGGACATGCACACGTTAGACGGGAAGCGAAAGCAAGCGTTGAAATGATCCACTGCTACAGCAAAGATTCGTGCAACAGCAGAGTTTTCCTGGAAGTCAGTTGTTGGAGATTTGGCTACAGTTAGTTTAACCTGTGTCTCCAGTATGAAGATGAGTTGTCATAACATAAATGTTGTGTCTTTAATAAACTCAAGGATAAAACTGGGTCAAAACCATGCATTATCATTAAAATTATCATTATCATTCAAATACATTACAATTCTCAAGTTTTGTGGAGGGGTGGGACCCGAAGAAATACCCGAACCTGGATCATAATAAACTGGCAGATGGAGGAATTTTTTCTTTACTTTCTTTAAAAAAAGCGTTTTTCAACTTTTTCGTTAATATCTCAAGAAATAAAGTGGAACATCGATATATCCCGGCTGAGATATGCGATCTCAGAGCACCTTCTAACATGTGAACATTATGATCTGACTTCAGGATAAAATCTATAAAATATTTATTCCTTCCCAAATCTCTACGAAGTGAAAACTCCTCTGACAAGAGAAGAGGGGAGGAACTACAGTAGTGTCGTCCTATGTCACCTGAAGTGGTCTGATTTATAAAGAAGCGTTGCCAAGGCGATTGACCCCTACCAAACACTTCTTAAAATGTGTCACTCGCACTGGGAGCAAACCACAAGGTCATCCTGACATCTCAAATCTGTGACTACAAGGGAAACTCCTGAAGTGACAGTTAGGGAAAGTAAGGTCAAATACAAGTGAGGATTTTTTTCTGTGGGTATATGTAAACGTGCGTTTGAATGCAGGGAAACACAAATACACAGAGTGTGATGGAGTGCTGGAGAACTTTGAGGACACAGGAAGTGCAGAAAAGGACAGGAAACGATTATGGATGACTGTTCCGAATGAGATAGACAGCGCTCTAAAAATATACAAGCATGCTGTGGCCACTTTGCAGCATCTCTCTCGCTTTTTTCTCAAATTATTCATTACCCTTCACCACAGTTGTCACTTCAGTTGGGGGAATTTGAAAAGGCGCAGATGTAATTTACCTTGTTGTGCTCATATTTGTAGGGGATCTTGAGCGTCTCCATGGCTCGAATCATGGCCTGCATGGATGTGAAGATGTTCTGATACACAAGTTTGGTAAAACCCCTTTTGTCCTCATCGGAGTAACCTGTGCCGTGGATAATCCTCATCTGTTTGATGAATGTGCTCTTTCCACTCTCCCCAGTGCCTGAGGAAGGAAGTAGACAGGGAAAAGGAACATAGTTTAGTTTGTAGGTTTGTGAGACAGACATTTAATCTCCTGTGTCAGCGAGCCACACTCCTTAAAAGGACATTTGTCATTTATGACTCTTGTTGACCTTTATGGACCAATAAGGGCACTGCAGCAACACAACAAAAGACAAATAAGAGTTGGGAAGCGAGACGACAGCCATAAAAATCTTCAAACATGCTCATATTCCATCTGTTAAGAGTCCAATCCAGATCTGACACAGAAACAGAGCATGCTCATTATTATTTGTCAGTGATGCCTCGTCTTCCCTCTGTGTAACCAGTCCGATTGAATTGCATTTTAGATTTATTAGCGATCGACTGGGCATTAGAGTGAATGTGCCAGTGGAACATTTCCAACACTCCCCATAAGAATCTGATGGTTATAATGAGGATATGAAATGCATTAATGTATCAGCAAACATTTGGCTATTCACACAGCAGACAGAGAGCAACAACAGCATTTGTTATGCCTCTGCCCTGATGACAATCGTGACTGGATGCATTATGTTTTCAGGTTGTCCATCCCTCCCATTCTAATGCCCGGAGGGGATTTCTTCACTTTTGGTATTAACATTTACTAGATTCGATTTTAGTGGTTGAAAGATCAAAGGTTAAGGTCACTATGACCTCACAACACACGGGGGAGACAATGGGGTCCAGAAGCTTGCCTTTCACACATGAACTCTCTGCTCAGACACATTCACAACACGTTACGTATTAAATTCCACTGTGGAGATCAAGTGCTTTTGTCTACAGCACATCATCACCGGCGTCGGCCCGTTTGATCTCTCGCTGTTTTCTCACATGGGCTCATTCGGACATTATCCAGAGTTTCTACGAGGGGGCTGGCAGGAGAACTTCTCGCTTGGACATTTGCATTCTCACATACTCTGGGGAGTGTCAGCAGATTATCAGTACAAAGCAGCTATACATTATATGCAACACAGACATGCAGTACACAATCAGTCAGTCAGTCACAAGCATGATAATAATTCCTTCCTCTCCTGTTTGCTTGAGCTGGTGGCCGACCAAGAACAACATCTCTCTGCTCTCAGTGGTGACAGGAATGATTTGGGTGTTAAGAGCTGGGGCTGTACTCTCTCCTTGGTTAATTGAGAATCTTGGCAGAACGGTCTAACTTTACCTCACCACTAAGTCTTGAAAAACTCTAGCAGAAAGGATTGTATATGTGTGTGTGTGTTTCACATGTCAGAGACCAGGAGACATGAGCTGCATTCCAGTGCAAGGGTCTTGTTATAGGAGCCATAAGAGCGCTGTATAAAATAAACTCTATTTGAGCCCAAGGAGCCTCTCGACTGTGGGTTCAGAACACAGACCGGGCACTCTGAGAAACCAAGCTGCAGACTAAACTGGTGCTGAAACACTATCACCTCTGGGGAAAACAGATTTCCTATTGTGGGGCTGCCAGTTAAGAAACCTGAAATGAGCAGGGAGGGCAGCAATGACAAAACTGGAGTTATCCCAATTACCCTTGAAGTGCTCTTTAGCCAAACACTTAATCCTTGAACTTTAACTTGGAAATGTATTTTTGTTAGCAGAGCAAGAAGCAATGAGGTAATGCTGTACACAGAAGCATCAGAATACATGTAGTCTTTACCACCACCATCAATACTGTTTCCATTGCTGTTTGTTTGTTTGTCTTATACAAAAACTACTAAACGCATTCGATTGAAACTTGGTTGAGGTTGGCCTACAGGCAAGTAAAGAAAGGTGCGGATACAAATTAGGGGGCGGATCCAGGATTTATTTTCTACATTTTAACATTGTGAGACCAATGTCCAAAAATAATTTACTATTACATTAACCTCAATAACAAAGTAGTATTGCTGCAAAATGCTTCGAGTCAGACATCCTAAAAATACACGCATTCTATTTTTTGAACAGGCAAACTGGAACAGTGAGTAATATCAAAAAACTTAGATGAAATGTGCCTGTTGGTTTTGAATATAGGCTGATCTTGTGTGGCACAGTTATTTCTCCTCATAGCTGTTCAAACACAGAAAACTGGAGTGAACCTGATGGTAAAAAAGGGGGAATGTGGAGGTAAAATTTCACATGAAACTCAGACAGAGAAACCTTTAATTTAAAGTTTATTTTGAGATAAACTATGGCTGAGATGCTGCAGTTTAATTTTATGTCACAAACTGGAATGCAGTGATTTTCAAGTCTACTTTTAAAGGTTGCATGGGTGGAGTAAAGGTTTTCCTCTGGGGATCCACCCATTCATGAAAATATTCACATTCACTCACATGACAATTTGAAAGCTACTGCCTTACAAGATAACAGTATGTTCTGCAGGTTAACTTAGGTTATAGAAAAACAAAGGGTTTATACAGCATTGTACCAACCAACAGCTGCATGTATAAAAGGAGAAATTGGTCAAAAAGGGCCATTAGAGGCTGCTGAGTCACTTTTCTAACCCAGGCCATGAACCTAGATTAACCTGAGTTTGAAGTCACTAGATCAACATTAAATCTGATTTGGGGTATGTCTGGTCTGGCTTCCTCTCTGGAAGCCTCAGGATTCCAAGTCCGACTAAAGAGGGTGGAGAAAAAAGGAAAAAGGCTGCTCCCCCTGTGTCGTGCTTTCAATTCCTGATACCATAGACTGTATATAAAGATACATGTGAACATTTGAAAGTTTGCAGTGAGTGGCAAAATATTCAGACTCTACTGTCACATATGACAGTGGTCAAACAGACAATACATAATATGTCAATCACAAGGATTTGGTAGCTTTAACCATGAACGAGTTGCTCAGTGGCCTCCTGACAAGTCCTGGAAGTTGTGCATTTCCACAGCCCCTGAAAGCACCACTGCATTGGTGTCAGCTCTGCACAGACACGCCTGCAGCCGGCTGTTTAAAACAAATGGGATAAAAGGAAGCAAAAACGCAGATGTGATGTTTGAACATCATTATAAAAAATGCATGATTGAAGAAGGGAGAATGAATTCACTGCTCCACAGTGAGTTAACACAGAGCAGAGGTAGGGCCGTACTCAACCATGTTCTCTTTTTTTACAAAGGCTTCAGGGTGAACTGCAATATGTTTCTCTAATTACACTCTGGGGTTCCTGTGCAGGGGTAATGTTAGTTCATTTACAACCATCTTCTACGAGAATTTATCAAGGGTTTGAATCTGCCTTGTTCTGATTTTAAAGGGAGAACTATGGGATCACCTCGAGCTCTCCTACTTAAGATCTGCACTTCTTCGATTTAGCCTAAAGGTTTTTTATATTACTCACTTCACTTTTTATAGCACTTTTATGTATTTGACTGAGTGTCATTGAGTTCTATCTGGGTAAAACTGATATAGTTTCAAATGAGCAATGGGATGAGTAAATACATTTGCATTGATTCCCAACCTGGCATCTCTAGGATTAACTCATGTTGAACATACTCAAGTGAATGATAAGGAACCCTGTAGAATGAAACCAAACATGATCTTTTACTAAGCAGCTGAAACTGTTGAATGAACACTGTGGAGCTGATTCTGTTTCTCACTTTCATCAAGAAAAGTCAGTCCTGTAGGTGTCAAATCTTTTCAGTGTTAATGACAGGCAGCCTTAAGCAGGAACCAGCACGTCTCAATGCAAAGCAGAGGTCTGAGTCATGAATTGAGTAAAAAAAATACTGCTGTGGTTTCTCATACTGCATTCATTGTGATATTTAAATGCTAGTGTGAGTTGTTCCCCTCCCTGATATGCATATTATCTGCACGTATCGGTACATTATTGGTACAATTATTCTTTTTTGTATAGTACATCCACTTCGTTAACTGCCTTTAGTCCTGGAATCCCCTTATTTTTATTTCAATTTGTGTAGTGGTTGTGTCTTGTTAATTGTATGTTTGGCATCGAGGAGGAGGATTGTGCCACAATTTCGTTGCGCTAGTGTATGAAGTACGACCGTGCAATGACAATAAAGTCTTTTGAATTTGAAATTGAATTGAATTGAGGAGTTTTGGTCATGAATTATCTGTATTAAAATGAAATATAGCATGCTGTTATGACATTAAATCACTTGTGCAAAAGTGATAAACTAATAAAACATTTCATATATATAGGTCAGGACTTCCTGTTGCTGCAGTGTTAACTCGGCTGTATTCATACAAGAATCATATGACAACTTTAGTGTTTCCTCTCACAATAACACCCGTGTGTTTGGTGAGGGCTTGTTAAACGTTGCGGTGGACTTTGTCCAGTCGTAGCCGTGACAAAGTTCTCACAGCTTTTCATTCAACCGATAAAAGTAGCTGACAGTGACGGCAAAGATCAAAACTTTCACAAATCTTTTTGACAGAGGATTTGTAGAGAATGATAGTGTTAAAAGTGCAAAATAAATGTGTTGCAATGCAGAAATCCTTTCACAAGTTGTTCACAAACTTTTCTGACAGTCTGATTGTCAGATTTGTGCGTGTGTGTAAAAGGGGATAGGCATCATAAACTAGGTCCAATGGTCTCTTGGGGACTGGAGCCAGGCTGTGCCACATTTGTAATTGGACAACTTTAAATGAATTTTGCAGATGAAGACAAACTTGATAATTATTAATCTTTTAACCCTTTTGGCTGTCGACAGATTCTTCAATCCTCAATGATAAATAAATAGAAGATTTAGAAAATGCAGAATGAAATATGCATTGGGTATACCTAAATTCTACTATATCCAACACATGGCACTTATTATTGATTGTTCACATTTGTATAAATCTGCTTATTATTTACAAATTAGAGAATAAAATAAAATAAACTTAATTACCAGACCTCCATTTATTCTTTTGACCAACAAACAATCTAAACCGAGATATATTCAGTTTACTATCATATATGACAAAGAGGCATCAAATCCTCACAGTTCAGAAGCTGGAATCAAGTGTAAAGACAAAAAATACAGTTTTTCTTTCTCTGTGTCTCTATTGCTCTGCCACAACAGGTTTGGCCTCAGTGAGCATAACGTCTGAGGCTAACGAGAAATTGGAAATTTGTAGCTACAAGCATTCTGTTCATGATCCACATGTTAAATGGGGGGGATCATGGGAATTTTGAAAATGTTTGAGTGAGAACATCCTTTAACAATGCCAGCTTTTAAAGAACATGTTTCCATACTCACAGCTGCATTACGATAAAAAAAGATTTTATCCAGTTAGAAGTGATGTACATCGACCCTGTTACACTATGAGTTCACCAAAACCTGTTCCAGTTATTTCTGTAGTGTCAGCAAGAATATTTAACATTAACAATTCATAAACACAATTAAAATATGTACCATGACCGATAGTTAACTATTTACAAATGTCCCTGATTTTCACACAAAAGACACTAAGAATATGGAAGCTCGATAGGTAGAAAAGTTGGAGAAAGGTCAGCAGTAAAATATACCCAATTTGTAGCTAATCTGCAAAAATAAATGATAGTAAAAGAAAAAAGAACTTGTCAGGACATCTTTAGTATCCTAATCATCCAACACAATCTGATTCTGTTTCTCATTCACTTTCTTCAAGAACCGAGGTTCAATATTTCTTTCCAGCCACTATGTTCCGTGCTATGTTTTGTCTTTCCCCTCCTCTGCATTCATCTCAAACTTCCCATGACCGTACAAGTTTGGAATCTCAGCTAATGTTATGGTGCCACAGTCTAGGCCATCCGTTCCCTTGTCACTTAACATGTCTCCAGACCTAATGTCATGCTTCAAGACCAGATGTTGAATTTGCTCAAAAATAAAGGAAGGAGAGCAGTCTGAGTCTGGTGGTATCCATCGTTTTTTTAACCGAGATGTGACCTGTAATTCCCCTGAAACAAAAGTCTCATCAATCAACTAAAACACGGTTTTAAGTTACATGTCCCTGTATTAAATATACACAAGTCATAATGAGGTTGATGGTGTAGGTTTTAGTTCAGATCTTGATTGCTTTGAATCTGGTGGCATCAAGAATCTATTCCCTCTTGTTTTATTTTTCCTTAATGACATTCAGACTTGTCAAAGAAAGAAAAGCAATAGTGGATCTAATAATGTTATTGATGGTTTTCGATCATTTGCGACACTTCAACAACAATACTTTAGCTCAAATGTTGGCTGCAACATCTTGGGAACCATGAGTTATGTTATGATCTGAAAAGGATTTGGTGCAATAGAGAGAAAAAGAGAGGAAACAGTTGAATTTTGTATGCCCGCACCCAAACCAGCCATGCATTAAGTTCTTATCTTGTCTTACTTTGTCAAGCTTGTGTTTGTAAGTTGTAAATGATGATGATGAAACAGCTTTTCTTACCAACTTGACAATGAAGTAGGAGCTGTTCTCATGGATTATGACACTGATTTAATTTTAAATTTTTCAATCTCTTCATGTTGCTGGGGGAGATCAGTTTCAGCAGGATCTTCCTGAGATGGCTCTGCCTCACTGTTTTCCGACATTGATTGTAACTGAGTCACTTCTTTGTATTTGGCAACTATCTTTGTGTGGTTGTTGTGTCTCTGACTTATTTGCCAACATTAAACTGAATGTGAACCTGAAAGGATCCGATATAACACTGTCTCCCCCTCCAGCAAAGTATTGTTGATCATCTGTCCAAGTTAAATGAGTGATAATGTCCCTTACTACTTTACAACTCCGTAACGGATATCGAAAGCTTAGGGTGGACGAATGATATAATTGCAATGTTCTCTTAACATGTTTTTATGTTGCAACATATGCAGTCTCTGTGGGATAAAGGAGTTAGTGGGTTTGGACAATTATGAATAATTTGAAGCCCAGATGGTTTGTGGAAAATCCTGCCATTGACATTTTGGAGGAGTGAAAAACTTTTTCCCCTCGTGTCCTGTGGGACACAATCCACTGATAGCATATGAGATAATGGAGCCATACAGAGCACACACAACTTCCTCCGGTTAACTCCACCACTAGTGGGAGTGGTGCTGTTGGTATGTAACAGGCTCACTAAAGAGAAAAACACAATTTCCCTGTGAATTTAGAGCCCTGAGTTTATAACGATATATTCATCTCACTGACAAAATGGTTCATTTAGACATAACTGTGATAGAAGCTAAGACGTGTGCATGTTAGCGAACGTTTGCATCTCTTCTGTCCACAAGGGTCAGTAAGGTTATTATCAAAAATCCTATACATTCTCCAGCCAACCTCTCTATGCCATTAAACCCACCACACTGTAGACAACCATCTACTCCTCTGTCAAAAACCTTTAGTCATGAACACTGTGTAGCATTTAACACTACGGAAAAAAAGAGTGAAAGAATGTGGTAAACCATTACAGGAAACTCTTCACTCTACAACTTAATGGACCTCACTGTAGCTTCACTACAACTCCATACTCAAAGACATTAACTGTACACATTCTGTCATTAGAGGCGTACTACCAAACCACTCTGAAATGGAATAGCTTGTACTGATGGGGCAAACTGACTGCCAGCTGCTGCAGAACAAAAATAAATGTTGAGTGTAAATGATAATCCTTTATCCATATTTGGTTCTGGTTGGTGGATTCTGTATCACACAAGAGTGGTGACGAATAAGTGAATACAAACAACATAATGTCTCACGAGGAATCAAATCTTACACAGGATCATTCACTTTTTGGGTCACTGGCTGTTTGTGTTAGCATAATGAGTGAACTGTTGGGTATTAGAAGAGATTAAGGGGCAACAGCGACATGATTATTGGTCCCTATTTAACAGGCGAGGTGGCTGTCAGCTCCTTCAAATCCTGTTAAGGGGGATTCATTTCAACATTTAGCGCTAACAGGAGGGCAGAGGGGGAAGTTTACTCATTAGACCCCCTCTTAAACCTCCCTAAGAAGGCAAAAGTGGGATCTAAATATGTTATAGGTTTCCAGCCTCCTTCTCTTGTATGCATTTTTCTAAGGAGTGGAGCACTGGATCAGGAGGAACCGTTTCTGGCACCACTCTCCTCCACCACCACCACGGTCATCACATCTAATGGGCTTTTCGCAGGAAATCAAATTAAAAATGGGATGGTGAGTTGTTTTCCTCATATTTCTCCAGTGTAACTAATGCTTCTCAACAACTCCCCTCCCCCTCAGACCCCAACCTCTAATTTCCCAACTCAACAGTGTGCTAAATTCACAGGTAGCGACATTATCATTATATTTTTTAAAAGATCATGGGAATGGAATGAAACAACTAGGCCTCGAGGCAGTGGTGGATAATCTATTTCATCTTGTTGAGTTGTTTTTGTCTTGGAGTTAGTTTGAGAATGATTAACATGAATGCAAAGAGCATAGAACAAAATCAATAATTAATGCTAAATTATTTTCATCTATTCATCTATTGCGATGTAACAAAGGTTTGATGAGTATCTTTATATTGCTTATGCATTGTTTAAGCACAGTGGGGATCATTGATCGTCTTCAGAATTGTAAAACGTTGTTCAGTGTTTGTCTTTCTCTGCTCATAAAGAAGAGATGAACTCAGACACACAGGGGCTAAAATTAGTCTTCAAAGTTAAAAGAAATGTAGTGAAACATTTGTCAGGATAATTATCAATGTCGACTTTGTATCCTGATATAATTTTTGGTTGTATCAGTCCTACTCTATAGAGCAGCAGTCCTCAAACGGGGGTCTGCAATCCTCTGAGACTCCATGAAAAGATTCCAGATTCATCCATTCAAATGACCTTATGATTGGCATCTGGAACAAACTATATTAACCAGTACACATGATCATTCTAAACACCACTCAACATAGGTTTTAAATGCATCAATTACCTTTCATCATTATTTACTTTCTCTCTTGTTGGGGGTTCTTGTCTAGAAGATAAATTGAGAGTAAATATAGAGTAACAGACTCACTGCCGGGGTCAACCTGCAGCAGGGTTACTAGACTTTAACCCAGTCAATACTTGACACACTCCTGCACAACATCTGGATGGGCCCCGTACAAAATGTGTCAGGTGGCGGCATGGAGGGGTGACAGAAGTAAAGAGAGGAGGCCCAGAGACGGATGAGCATTTGTTTTCCTCAACACTGTTATTCAAATCAAGTGGTTTAAACACACTGACACACACACACACACACACACACACACACACACACACACACAGACCTGACAATCTGTGCGGAAACATTTCAAAACACCAGCCCTCCACTCCCAAACTTCACACAGGTGGGAAACCCCATTTGTAAACCCCCACCCCTACCCGTCAAAGGCATTCTTTTTCTGGGAGGAATTTGGGCTTTGCAGCGCTCCTCTCTCCCCTCCCCGTGTTCCTCCGTGCGGAGCTTACCGAGGAGCAACAGTTTCAGTTCCCGGCGCGCGTCCCTCTTGTCCCGGCGGAGCTGCCTCTCGATCTCGTCGTTGATCCGACGGGCTTCCTTCGCCTCCTCGCTGAGGCAACACGCCATTATGGACTCCAGGGTCATCTTCTCCTTCTTTCTGCTTTTTAAAAACACGCACTTTTCGCTTGTTTGATCACTGATTCATCCAGATCTCAGCCCACTCTGGTTTTCTAAACACACATCCAGGAGGCCTGTGGATGCCGGATAACGTCCACATATACAGGCCTGCGTCTGGTGGAACAACGCGTGGACGCCCCTCGTAAAGGAGCCTGGACGCAGCACAGATTGTGGGCTAAAAAATAAAATGTAAAGCTGTTTTATCAATTATTATGATCGAAGCTCCCTCCACCAGTTTCGCTTCGCTTTCCGGGGCCTCCTCTTCCCGACAAGCGGCGCAGTCCGGGTCGGTGTGAGCCAAATATCTGTCGGATCTTAATTGGTGATAATCTGCTTTAACCTCTCAATATGATCAACAGATCCTCTAAAGACGCATCCTCCGTGTGATCTCGTTAGGGGCACTGCCATCCGATCAGCCGAGCACCACCACCACCAGCCCTGCTCTTTAAAAACAAAGTCCCTCGATGTTGTTTCAATGTCTCTTCAAGGGGCGAAAATCCCCCGCGTTGTGTCCGAGTTAGCGTCGCGGATGAGCGGGGACGCGTGAAGAAAGCAGTCCGCTCATATTCCCAGCGGCTCGACTCCCGGGCGTGGTGAGGCAGAATATGGCGGACTTTCACTCCAATCCGCTATAGGCTGTTATACTGTTATCTCTGCTCCAGAAGAAAGCCACGCGTAACACTCAGCCTTCCAGCCGGAGCCCGCTGTCGACACGGCGGCGGAAAATATCCCACATCGCCCCAAATGTTGAACAAACAACGAGAGGCGTTGACGTCCGTGGCTCAGGAGGAGGAAAGAGATCCAGACCCCGTGTTGCTGCTGCTTTCTCTCTCTCTCCGGACAATCTTCTGCTTTTCCTCAATTCTCTTCGTGTGTTTTTATTACACTGGCCATCCACTCCTCCGGGGCTGACGTCGGACTCCCATCGACCAGGGGGAGGTGGGTGGGTGTGGGGGAGTGTCACGTCAAAGCAAACGCCTCAAAGTATTTCAGCCCCAACCTGTGGAATAGAAAATGTGTGTGAATAGACTGAACTCGTATCTCTGTGATCAGTGGCTGGGATGTGATTTAAAAACGACACTGCACTTAGTTTCTCTTTTTCTCTATGTGAACACAAGACCAGATCTGTGTTCTCAGAGAGTCAGAATAGAGTGTGAGTTCAAACTTATTTTGAGGTTTTAATCTGGGCTGGACAATAAAATATGAGCAATAATTATCATTGTATGAATTTCATCAATAGCGATATAACAAACGTCTAATACATATTAATACCAAAAATAGTTTTGGCCCAGATCTGGCCCACATGCCACTCATCGCAAACAGGATGTGATGATAGCACCTGGGCAGCCCGCTCCTGTTTGCCAGATCCCAAATTTGTTTTGAGCCATTTGGTTCCATATTTATCATTTATCACATGGGCCACTTTAAATTCACATCCAGATTAAACTTCTCCAAGAGCACAGTGTTAAAAAGGGTCATGGTTGTCTTGGGGTATTCTGGCCACAATTGCTATTTTGCAAGTGGGTAACTTTAGGCTCACTTCAATTTTGTGTGGGCCACAAAAAGGCCATAAGTGCTGCATCATTGCCTGAAGTGGCCCACATCCGTACGCTATCTGTGGTCAAATTGTAATTGTTGCATGCTTATCATTTGTGCCATTTGCCTTCAACAAACTGGAGAGTTATACAGCAGTTGTTGTTCACATTAATCTTCCAATAGGCCCACACACTTGCGGATTGATGAAATGATAAGTGGATGGATGTTAGAGGCTGAATCACGTGTCCACAGCTGATCCATTATGATCATCCCCACTGTTCATGCCTGTGCCATTAGTATTATGAGTGATTTTGCTTTGTGCTGTCTTGTCCACAACCAAACAACTGTCTTTACTTACACACTCAGTTGTTTTAGGACGTTATTGTTATAGTCATCAACTGCACTTGTTGATGAAAAATGTACCATAGTATTCAATGAAACTAATAGATTTTACAAATCCACCACTTATCAAATGTTTTTGAAGTTGCTAAACTCACAATGTTCCTGTAGCAGTGGAAGTAAATGAAGCCTGAAAGTTGACGCAAACAATTTTCTATGGATGTCCCAACTTTTATTGATGATTCACAAATCCTCTGTCTGTACAAAGGCAGTGTCTCTAAACCCCATTAAGGTGGTTTCTATGGACAGAGGGTGAAAGCAAAGCAACCTGCAAATAAAACACATTTGTGGGAAATGTTTGGTAGAAGGTTTGATTTGACACAAGTGTGTTCAGCCACTGGATGTTGAGGTCAAGGTCATCTCACATAGCTATTGAGCAGTGTTGATTGAAACCTAACTAAGTGGCCCACTTAGGCCGTTTAAATGGGGACATGTCAGTGACTCAGTGCTTAATTGTAAGTTATGTGTTTGTTTACATTCAGCCAAGTCTGGTCTGATCTCTTCTGAGCCACCAAACAGGCAAAAAAACAAATAAATCAGAGCTATAATGAAGTGCATGAAAATTTGTCAAGGAAAAAAAACCTGTTAATTGTTCCGACAGAATTAATGTTAGCTGTCCAGGGACCTGCCTGACTCGCCCTAGTTTTATAGCTTGGGGAGCCATTCAACCTGTGCCTGTAATGAAGGGCAAACCACCAGTTGTCTGTGGAGACACACAGCCACAAGTTGGTAACATGTTAACCTGTCAATTGATGGTGTATAATCTTGTTCATGGATCTTGATGAAAAAGAAATAGGCATATTTAGGGGACTGATAAGTGTGTGCAATTTGGTACATGTGGTTTCACAAGTCTTCATATGAGTCCCATGTGTTTCTGTGTGTTTAATCCTTATCTCTACAGTCAATGGTTTGATCACTAATACAGTTCTATAGAGACAAAGTTGCAGAGAGGTTTAATAGAGCAGCTTAATTTTGCAATGGGTGTAGATGCCAGTGTAGGTGCAGGTATAGTTTATGTATATGTAGATTTGATTACGGAACTTTATATATGAAGAATGCACCACACCTAAATAGTAAATCAGACTTTTATTTTTTAAGAGAAGACACTTTCAACTACTTCCTTCCCTGGATCACGTGACACGGTCCTCGCCTGGATACGGGAAAGCGTCGCTCTCTGGTCGCTACGGAGAGAGAGAGAGGGGGGGAGGAAGAGGGAGAGGGGGGGAGACCGAGCAAGAGATAGAGAGAGAGAGAGAGAGCAAGTGATAGAGCGACAGACAGAGAAGAATGGTTGTGTTGTAGTGGAGTGCGAGACTTTCTCGTGCACTTTCCCCCGCACAGGGTAACTTAGTGGCATGGCCGTCTGCGGGAGCCGCTTCTCGGTCGTTGGGGCGACGACTCGACCAAGTTTTGTCGCGTGTCCTCCCTCGGTCGGTCGCTGCTAACGCACCGGCATGACGGACACAGATTAGTTAGCATGCTAGCGAGTTAGCCAGCCGTCCTCAGCATCACGCACAGGGACCACGCCTGCCGGTGCGAGGTAAGAAACCACTCTCCCCCACAGTGGAGTGTGTAAACTGGGAGTCGTCGACCTGTATCCACCGTCAGTGACTCCGGTGAAAACCTGGTGAAAACCCGTGTTTGTTACACAATGTCCGCCGCTGCCGTCCATGGCAGGTGTCTGACTAATTCCCTGTGACGGTAATGATGCCGCTCTAATAGGATTGAAGTCCTCTGCTTCCTGTGGTTTGTTTGAGAAGTTCCACCGGGCTGTCTGATGGGGGAGGAGCTCCGCTGCGCGTGTGCGTGATAAAGCGGTGTTTGCGTGGGAACGCGTGGTTTAATCTCACCTCGTCCTGGCCTGTCTTTAGATGTTTTGTAGTAAGACACCGCAGATTCAGTTGCGTGTCCGATGTGTGTAGAGGAGCTTGAACTGTAAGACTGTCACCATTACTGCCTGTGCTCATCTTTATTCTTTACTTTTTATATCTCTAGTCACTGTTTTCACCTTTTTTTAATACACTTACATCTGCTGTGATTTTTCAGGCTATGTTAGTCTAATGCACATTTGCACAACTCTGTAAAGCTTCCGTTATTTATTTTTAAATCTTGTGTCTTTCAATCACGTTATACTTAAAATATCTGTATTGTCACTATCTCCATTAGCACATACTTCTTTACAGTGACAGCTTTGTAGTAGTTCTGGTGATGAGACTTATTATATACTTATATTATTATTATCTGTCTATCTCTCTCTCAAAATGTAAAGAACAGGAAAGGTAATAATCCGAATACATTGATTATTGATTATTTTCAGTTATCATCATACACACAATATGTAAAAACAATATAAACAGTGTAAACAAAGTGTAAATGGTCTTCACATTATATATTGCCTGAAAAGGCTCTGGCAGAAACCAAATGCTTATATATGCCTGCCTATATTTTTAATCAAATGAACTTACCCTGCCTCAATTAAGCTCCCTCCAGAAACATACAAAGACATTTTTTTTCATTTATACTGGCATTGTTTCACAATTTCTTCCCAACAATAGAGACACATCTCAATTGAATCCCTTTGTGCCTTTCTGTACAGTAAACTTATAAAAATACCTCACAGATCATATTTACTCTCACTTTGGGAATTTAGAAACAGTACATTTGTATGATTATAGTATCCAGCCTCATTAATAATAGGTGTGGCTCTTTTTTGTTGTTAGACTATTTATAGCAGTTTACAAGTTCAACCCCATAGCGCCAAACAGTTATGTAAGGAAGTATAAGTGACCAGTATATTATATGCAAGGCCTTAGAATTTGGTATATCCCTAGATTTATACAGGATTGCCTTTAACTGTTCCTTTGAGACAGTGCAACAGTTTGATACCATGTCTTTCCTTGTGCCTGTGTGTAAGTGTGGCTGTAGGTTCCTAGGCAGTCATGGGGAAACTACAGAGCAAGTTTCGCAAGCGGTCTGATCTCTACAGGTGACTCATGTTTATTACTATAAACACTTTCTGTGTCCTTGTTTGAACTACACACCATTTATAACCAGATTTCAATACAAAGTCTGTTCACTGTTGAACAAATAAATAAAGTATCATTAAAGATGCTGCTATGTTCACTGCAATATTTGGTTGGCAAAATTATTTATTATTTAATCTTGAGCAGGACAGTGCAGTCTGGGGTGAAACATTATGTGGTGATAATACAGAGATACTGCTTTCTTTTAACAGCATTAATAATGAAGAGGAGACATTTTATCAGTCATCTTACATGTCAGTATAGGAACATATAAATGTTTCAGTTGTGTATTGTTGTTTTTTGTGTGCAGGGCATCTGAGGGGGAGAAGGCAGATAATAACTTTGACAGTCAGGTGGTGCAGTATGAACCTGCCCATCAAGGATCCATCAGCACTGTCACGAATCTCAGCCCAGATCTGTGTGTTTCTGGCGGCAGCGATCAGGTAAAGGGTAAACATATGAATTAGTAGCACATCATTTTTAAAACTATTTAAATTTTTAATCACAATGTTGATCAATAACTAGCCAATAATTGTATGCTGCGCTTTACAAAGTTTCAAGTGACTTTACAATGGTTTTAAAATACTCACAGTTCATTAAGATGCCTAATGCAAGAAAAGTACTGTTTTAGACGACATAAAAGTAGAAGTATGACAGGCCATTTTAGACAATAGTACCTATGAGTGTTGTGTTGTGAATTGCAGGTGGACAATTTAATCCTAACATGTTCTAATTAGTGTGCTTTTGTTTGAGTTCATGCATGTGTGTGTGTGTCTGTTCCTGTAGGCTGTGGTGGTGTATGACTGGAAACAAGGCCGGATGTGTCAGTCCTTCCAGGGTCACAACAGAGAGGTTACCAAGGTAACGTCAATACTTTTTGTGCTCAAACTGATGGTTATGATGCTGTACAGAGTGGTTACACCTCTCCTGTCCATGTACGTATCCTCTGTCAATCTGCCAGGTGGTGTGTTATCCAGGAAGTACATGGATCTTTAGTGCCTCACGGGACAAAACTGTTCTGATGTGGGACCTAAACCAGGGGGATGAACCTATTCAGGAATTCTGTGGGCATGAGTTGGTGGTCAACGGACTAGCTATCAGCCCTGGTACAAACACACACGTACACACACACACACACACACACAAAAACCACAACACACACTTCTTTGTCCCACAACACATCTTACTATTAACACCAGTGCCTCTCAGTTTGTGCATTATAGCTGGTTTGAGAACAGACAACTCTCTGAGGACAATTCATGAATATAAAACACAAAAAGAAGAACACAGACATCAACGGCACATTCCCTCTTGCAGAGAACAGAATCATTTGCAGACTTGGTTAAATATTTCTCTTTGTATTGGCTGCCAGTCATTGTAGCACCAAATGTTAAAAAGTGCAAAAGCAAAACTCCAGGTGAAGTTTTTGATGAAAATTCCAAACATGCGGAAACTGAAAGATTTTCATGAACAGGCACCCTGGTTTTAGATTGACAGTAATTTGAGATGAAACAGTGATAAAAGGGGGGTTACTGTTTACTGTTAGCTCTATAGCTTTGAGCAAAGCATCATCTTGAATATATTAAGAAAATTGTGCCATGTGCACTTCATTAAAATTCTTAACAAATTGCCATATTTTTCTTAGCACTGTTTATAAGTTAGTTATAAGTGGAAAGGGGCATTTCAGCTAGGGGTAGTGCTCCCTGGCCCTGCCCCTGAAGCGATGATAAGTCTTTTATTGATCATCAACTTTATTTGGACTCTATCTTTATTCTTTCAGATGTTTTCTTTGTGAAGAAAGCAGGTACCTCTATTTGAAATGACATTGATTTCCTGAGAATAGTTCAAGAACCTTTGTTTGAGTTGTTGAATGCAGTTGATGCATTAATGAGATGCATGCTGACATTCATTTCAGATAACTGATCCAAACATATGGAACTGTTTGTGTTGTGGCTTGTAGATGGGAGAAAGCTATGCACCGGTTCTCGTGACAACTGGATGTGCCTGTGGGACATAGAATCTGCAAAATGTGAACAGAGACACAACATCTCTAGAAACCTGGTGAGAACAATAGTATGTGCGCACAAATCCTTGTACTTGTTTGTTTCAAACATTCTGGAGCGCCCATAGCTGTGTACGTGAGCATGTAAGAAAAAGAATCAAATCAATAAGCCAAGCAATCTGACTTCTACCTCCCTTGTTCAAGCCCTGTAGGGTTTAATATTTTCCACTTTCCTCTCCCTTCTGTCCAGGTGACTCATGTGTGTTGGGTGCCATCCAGCTCCTCTGTAGTCCAGACTTCTGAGGATAAGACCATAAGGTACATAAGAAATATTTGATACAACAGTTTGTAAGAGTTTGGGTACGTGTGTCTTGGTTGAGAGAGAAAAAGGCAAATGTCATTGATTGAATTTAAACACACTTCAACCTATACCATGCCACATCATACATGACGAAAACAGAAACCATACGTAACGTTACTCCTGAGTTGTGGTGCAATGAGGAACTCACCAAGGTGGGCTACTCAACTAATGCAAAGAACACAAAATGCACAGTCTGATGAGTTAGTAAATGTTAATATGAAAATGATTTAGATAATAATCCTGATATGTACAAATAAATCCACCTTGTATTTTAATTTTGTTTAATTGTCCTTGATACAGAAGCGACTCCTCTAGCACCCTGATTGCACAAGCGTAGCTGTTATACACACCATCTGTTGAGAAGCAGAAGACTCTATGGGATATGAATAGTTGCCAAAAGACAGGGTGTTATCGAGATGACGTCACTGAACCCAGTCGGCTGCCCACTGCACATGCTACGTTTTCTGTGTTATTCTTACAGTAATGACTTGACTGTGTATGTGTGCAGGGTGTGGGACAGCCGTGCCTGGCAGGTGACCAATACGTTTCCAGCCAAGCAGTACATCCAGACCCACTGTGACGTCTCTCCCAACGGGAACTATCTGGTGTCGAGCAGCAACGGCTTTGGAGGGCAGGGCTGTGAAGCCACGGTGAGGCCACAGGAAGTGTTGGTGTGCTTCTTGATGTACAGGTGTAGATCTACACATGGTGGGTGTAGTTGAGTCTGCCTGTAGGTTAAATAATGTCTGGGTTTAATTGATTCAGTACTACACAAATGCTAACAGGATCAATAAACATGTTTGTTTGGTGTAAAAGCCTGGAGCTACTCAATCAATATCAGTTCTTTGGACTTGGGCAGATGGTCTCCCATAAATTATGACTCCCATAACTTGTAGCTTGTATCCCATTAAATCAGTTTCCTGTCCAATCTGTATCTTGTGGTAGCTTCAAGAAACAAGAGAGCGACACATGGCAAAGTTTATCTGGTACAAGAGCACCTGTATAAATGTAAAACCCATCAAAAATCATTGTGTTTTACACACGTTGACAATTAGTCTTTCATTGTTTAGATTCACAACAAGAATTCGGTTGAACATTGAATGCCCCACTCCTGACTACTACATTATATTTCTCCTCATGTGGGAACCAAGAGATCACTAAAAGTTCTTTATAATCTTCAATTTTATTGTTATTTTATGGCAAGTATAATTTTTTTAATGTTTTTTCAGTTCTATGCATATTTAGTAATATGATGAGATCTGATTTCAGGTAACTCACCTGTCCATTAAAAGTTGACTGTGTGAATGTATCCACTGTTTCGTAGATATTTTCAGAAACTTCTAACACGATGATTTATTCTCAGTGGAGTTGTGTCTGTGTTATTAGCTCTGGGACCTGCGGCAGCCTGGCTGTAAGGTTGTGGAGTACAGAGGCCACCTCCAAACCACAGCCTCATGTGTTTTTCTACCTACGCCTCCTGGTGGCACCGCTCAGATTGCAACATCCTCCCATGACAGCTCCATCAAAATCTGGGATCAGAACACAGCAGGTAAGAGCCACTAATGGATGAGAACATGTACAAACAGAGATGAATGAAAACATACATATGAGCACAGATGCAGACACTGTTAGGTCATTTTTACACCGACTCTCCTCCCGCCCTCCTTCTGCCGTCTTCTGTTCAGTTTGTTTAGGGACGCTGTCTCTGGATGGTGCTGGTCCACTGGTTGCTCTGGCCCCAAATGACTCCACCAATCTGCTGTGTGCCAGCTTCAGCAACGGCCTCAACCATATCCAGGTGGGCCAGGGATCAAACCAGGCTCAGGGTTCTGCAGCAGGTTCAGGTGGAGCTGGTGGCCTCGACATTAAAGTCGTTGCACGTTTCTGAGAGTCCGAAAGAGACTGGTGTGACTCGTAACTCTCACCTGTGACCTTTCACTGACTCAGCAAGCAATAGACTGAATTTATTTTTTTAATATAATTTTACACACTGTATTTCTATAGACACGTTTGCTTTATTAGCCTGCCATACAGCGAAGAATGACAGAAGAGATCAGCAAGAACATGAGGGGATGAAAATGACATATAGAGTATGCACCTTTCGTTCAGCAGAGCCATGTGCATGTCCGTCACATGTTCTGTTAGGAGACTGAACTCCAGAGTTATCATGCTTGGACTGATGCCTTCATGGACCAGGTCAGATGAACCAGGATTTACTCAGTTTATACACTACTACAGCTAGGTGGCGCTGACAAATTGCTTCATTCACATGTATTTGGATCCATTGAGAGTTTTAGTTGCAAATTTGGAAGCACTGTTGCTGGAGTATCAGCTGTGTAGTCAGGACTTCTTTGAGCCAAATAGAATTGCATACTTATAGTATAGATTTAGTTTTTTCCAATATCAAATTTAATAGGTACTGTCAGATTTACAGTCTTGTCTGTCAAGTGGAAAGTTGTTTTTATCACCGAAACAGAGTAAAGAGGAACACGTCGATGTTACTGATTAGTTTGTGCTCTAGTTGGAACCTGTCCAGTGTTAGGCCAAATGAGTACATATAACACAGGTCTGTATAAACATGCTTTATTTTTAGGTAGATTTCACTCAAACAATAGGACACAGATTCTAATATTTGTAAACTGGAGCTGCTGATAGTTGATGTGCTGATATCCAACATTACTATGCAAAATACCATAGTGATTCCCTTTTTGATAAAACACAGTTTGAATAAACTAATCCAAATTAAGTGTATACTATTAATTTGCAAGTAAAGCTGCTCAACGTGTCAATATAAAGCCTGCAACCAGCAGTTAATGAAGATATTGTTTGACAAGGTCTTCTGCACTATTAACAAAATGTATTGAATGTGAATTTTGAATCCAGACCTATATTGTTCAGTCAGAAAATGCTAATGCTAATATTAGCAGCTTTAAGTTAATGAATTTGGCCAGTTCTATATGAAAGTATAATTGTCAGGACAAGAGTGAAGCACTCATGTACTAGAAGTGTACCTTTAATAGTGATTATGTTGTACGCTTCAACTTCTTAGCAATAATGTTTTTTGGTATGTACACAAAGAGGTGTCAGTTTCTCCAAAAGCTGTGGCTGTTATAGGATCCAACTTCACTGGAAGAACGAACAGATTCATACAGATGTTAATCTAAAGGAAACATCTGGTTGAGTATCAATTGTCTTTTCTTTACATGCGGATGAGATATAGCAATAAAAACTTTCAGAAGATCAGAAGGAAATCTAAAGAGTTGCAATAAGAAAACTCAACTGTGATGTCAAATGGGGCTTAAGAGTCCACATTGAATGATTTATTATTTTTCTATAATGTAAGGAACACTACTAGCCATAGGGAACTGAGGGTGATCACACATTTCACTTATAACTATCACAGATCATCACTAGTTGATCCAGTTGTGTCTGCCATACATTATACTAAGCAATAAATAAGACATTTATGATGTATGAGGGGAAAATGTAAGTTGTCTGTTCTTATCAGCACAGATCTTTAAATTGGCGACAGCCTTATAATTAATATGCCATTAATATACAGTACCTGTACATATTTGTCATTTAATATAAATGCTTTGTTCATCTGATTCAGTAAAAAAGCTACAGGTAAATTACAAGATTAAAACCACTGAGAGGGGAAGTCAGTGACATTGATTATCTCCTTGGCACCTGTCAAAGGTCAGGATGTGTTGGGCAGCGAGTGAACAGTCACTTCATTGAGGATGAGGTGTTTGAAGCAGGAAAAACAGGCAGACATAACGATCAGAACAACTTTAATTAGGGTCAGATTGTGATGGCTAGACGAGTGGGTCAGATCTTCTCCAGAACGGCAGGATTATTGGGTGTGTTTACAGTGGTCAGTATCTACCCCATAGGATAACCAGTGAATCTGTGGCACGGTCATGGGCACTCACTTCCCCAGCAATGTAGTCCACTCCCACAGAAGATACTGATTAGTGAAAAATGTGGGGGATTTCTCGTCAAGTATTACATAACCAGCATCAGCTTCAACACAAAAGATCGAGTCTTACAAATACAATCTGTCGTCTCTTACATTAGTTTCGGTGGAACCCCTCTCACTGTGGTCTACTTATAATTGACTGATGCCACATTTAAATCATTTTCTACACCCATTTTACAAAAGGGTTCATATTGTTAGGATATGAAAAAAAAACTGACTCCATGTGGGGAAATCACATCTGCATGTAATTATTAATGAATCAGAAGACTCCCTCATACTGTGGTGTTTAATTTATTTAAATCTGGACCTCATTCTCCCTCTGCCACAAAAACAAACCACATATCCATCAACAGGTTTTCATTAAGACTCACACACAAAGTAGACATCAGCAGGCAGAACAATTCGGCGGTCGCCACATCACTGAAGTACAGAAATAAACAAAATTTAAATGACATAATTGCCTTAAATTAATGCAATATATACAATATTGGCACAGCATGATATAAAAAGCTAAGTGGAATAAGTAGGATACAGTACGTTAAATTAACATAAGTCATTCAGAAGACCTTTTAAAGAATAAATACTGTATATGAACATTAGCATTCAGTCCAGAGCTGAGAGATACTAATAGAAACATGTACCGGCATTTTTCAGCATCTGAGTGGTAACAGTAGGTTGTAATACATGAGCTAGTGGTGACTTAAAGCATTCAGTGTTTCTTCCGTGATGTTTGAACGGAGGGTCAAAGCCTCAATCTTGAGTTTTTACGAGCTGGTTTTTGTCTATGAAACCATTTTTTTGTCGTGCTAGAAATAATTAAAACTGTGTGAGAGAACTTCTGGGTCTGTTCTTCTTTTCTCTTTAACAGTTTTAATTATTACATCTCCAAATACTGAATCTTTTGAGATTCTGTACAAACGGAGGTTCAGTATTATATGACTGAAATCCCTGACCCCCCCTTTTCTTTTTTCACCTGACTACTTCAGTGCCATGACTTTGAAGTGGGTACAAACAGCCTTCAATAACACACATAATTACTTCTAATCGCTGAACACCATAAATCACAGATTCGGTCCTTAGTTAAACATACACAGGTCATTGGCTACAGACTGTTGGTGTAACCACACACTACAAAGTGACCAGGTTCGAGCCCCTCTCTCAAGTCAGGTTCTCCTCTTCAAAATAAGAGGAGGAACAAAAACTACATTCAGTTTACACATTTTAAAATGAGTCAACATGTTTGTGATCGTATAATAATCAGCTTGACAGATGATGGAATGAGAGAAGAATTCAGAGGGCTGACGTCCCAGCTCGGTCTCGTACATGTGAGTTTGGTCTCAAGGGTACAAATGTTAACCGCAACAGTACAGGAAAATAAAGACTGAATATAAAACAAACCCCTCTTGTATTTAACATCCGACTAATTCATCACATCACAAAAATCACATTTCAGAAGGGCTCTCTACCTAGGCAGTCACAACATTTACATAATGTAACATTACGTTATAGGCATCAAAACAGCATGCAATAAAATCCCAAATTACTTTGGCAAGTATGGAGATACCTGGGGTGGTTTACTGCAGGGGACTAACTGGACGTGTTTGTGTGTTATAATGACAAAGATTACAAACAACTTATACACAGTAAGATAACCTGCGTTCAAATGTTTTGCTATTTTTCAAAATCTTACTGGCATGTTACCTTAATGCCACTGTGTAATGAGAATCAAAAGTTGCATTCAACACATGAAAAACCACGTGTACTGATAAATATCAGGATATGCTGTGAAAAGCGAAAGCTCATTTGTCTGTACTTTGTTTTACAGCGATGCAACACCCCCCATCTCCTAAAAACTGTTACTTTACAATCCCACAGCACCTCACACATATTAAGTGTTTGTTAATCTGAGTGTTGAGATTATGAATACGGTTTTTCTTTCAAAAGTGGCGTCATGTCTCAACTTTAAGGTCATCCTGCAAATTCACTGACGCATGTTCATCTCTAGTTTTCCTCATGAGAAAACAACTTAGTTTTTCTCCCACAGTTGCACAGCATTAGTCATTTGTATAAAAGCACGTTTACAGAGTGCAGATTCTATACATTTATATAAAGTGTGCATGAGGGAATAAGGAGGATGATAATAAGATGGTGGATGGAGAGCAAAAACATTTAAAAAAAAAGGGGGATTCAGTCTCTTATGGAAATGCAGGATGAGAAATATAAAAAAAATGGCAGATGTAATAAAGATTTATAAAAAGGCCCATCACACTGAAACAAAGGCTACACCAGCACACACCAGACACATGTCTAAAGCACCAATCAGATCTAATCATTCAATTGTGTGACGACCCTCATTAATTGTTAATAGGAGAAATTATCACATATGAACATGATTTATATAGAATAAAGTACATTGGGGGTTAAGTGGAGTTTTGCGATACAAATTCTGTGGGTTTTTGCCCACATAGCAAATACATTAGACCTTAATCTGTAATCAAGTTACAAAATTGATCCCAACTAAAAATCCAATCCTACAAGATGAATTTAATTTCAAGTCAGTGAGATGAAAGACTTAAATACTTTTTTCCAGACAACTTCTATGGATGATCTGTGCATTCACACATGAAATATTAAAAATGCTTTTTACCTATTTAAATGTCAGAACTGCAGTACAGTAAATCTATGCCGTTACTGAAATGATGAATTAAAAGCTCGACCTGGCCTTGACCCCAGATATAAATCAAACTTTAGAATATCAGCGTGATGCAAAAACACAAGCATTAAGATACTGAGACAAATTTGCAACCGTGTGAAAAACTGCCACATGACTCAAAGAGACCAAGACACGATTTTAATAAACTTTGTCTCATTTCCAAATCTATGTGTTGGTTGAGTCCCTGAGATATTGCTGTCTGTCTGCATCTCCTCCCAGTCTGATGGCCACTTTTTGATAGTGCTTTTCCATTTCACAAGCTTGACACACACTTGCACGCGTCAGTCGTCCCATTCACACAAGAAAAGGAGGTCCTGATGTCTACTACTGTCACTACACAACTGTGACGTCATGAATCAGACTACATCTACATAATTTCAACAATTTATATGGAAATGGAATAAATAAATCTTACTATGGACAACTATCCAACACCTTGAGGATTTTTACACATCAGAAAGACAGGTTTTGTATCTGTCCCCTGCATCATACACCCAACCCCTCTCCTACTTCAGTAGTTTCACAAAAGGGGGAAACATGTTTGTGGATGAACCCGTGTAAGATTTGTAAACTCCAGGTTATTCACAGGATAAAAAGATGAACATACATAAAATATGCTCATTCATACCCCTGGAAGTTACTTAAAAGGAGCTGAGGTGTAGAATTAGGGCAGAAATGAGAAAACCATGGACATTTCTCAGATAACTGATGAAACTGACACCTTTGAAAGCTTCAAAAGACAAAAAAACTTGATTGTTTGATTTGGGTAAGATCCAGGTTACCTGTCCAACTCTGAGGATTTTTGGTCATTTGCAACTAAAATCAACTCATGCCTTTAAAATACAGTTTTAGTTTTGTGTCCCTTCTGACAATAGAGTGGTAAATACCCAGAAGTTGTGTTGCTAGAGATGTTCGGAGAAAAACAGCATTCTGACATCAAATGCAGCCATTTTTAAAATAAACCCTCCCCTCCCCCTCATCTTCACTGCCACCTGAGTCTACTGATCCGCAGTGCGTTCCAGGCTGTCGATCACACGAGTCAGCCTGATGTTGAGGAGCCGGATCTGAGTGTCCAAGTGGTCGATCTTCTCTTCCAGTGAACCTGCGCCGCCCCCCCGACGCCAGTATGCTCCCACGGGCCCTGTCATGAAGTACACCGCCATGATGAAGCACAGCGGCAGCACGGCACGCTCCGGGTCGCCCTCAAACTTCTGCAGGATGTAGAGGCAGGACAGGGCGAAGAGCGTGACACGAGCCAGCCAGAAAAAGCGTCCGAACACGGCGTGCAGCAGGTAGAAGAAACCCCCCAGGAACATGGAGAGGAACCAGTAGGCCAGGAGCACAGCAGCGACCAGGAGCAGGGCGCGTGCCGGAGAGTTGGTGAGAGACGTGGGGCTGAAGTAGTGGCTGAGGTTTGAGGCTGCAGAGGAAAGAGAAAGACGACAGGAAGTAAACACCAAAAGCTTTTGTGACAAAGAACTATTATGAAAAAAATGTAAGGTCTTACAGTCGATGCCCATCACATCCAGCAGATCTGACCAGATCTTCCAAATGGTGTCCAGGAAAGAGTCGACTCCATGGACGAACCGCTCTGTTGTTTTGGAGAAAAACTATAGAAAGAAACGAAGGGTTAAGGGATTGTATAATCATCCCAGTAAAAGTTTACTCTAGATCTATTGTATATACAGAAGAATGATTCACAACGATGTCACAGAAACGAACCTAATGAAAGTCAAAAGGAAAAGGATGGAGAATGCATGAGTGTTGTTCCAGCTAAATTAAAGCCCCACACATAACAGATATGTTATGTTTTATATTACTGCTTTAATGTATTCTAGCTTAAACCTCCTCACCGCATAAATAATACACTGGCCTATACTAGACTTTCGTTTTATTGTTATTGATGAAACTTGAGATAATTATTGATTGATTGATTTTTAATCACCCAGTCCTACAATATAAACAACATGCTGGACTCCTTGTGAACTATCCATCTCAGCCTTTGGTTTTCAGTGGAGTCACATGGACTTCATTCAAACTCATTATTTTATGACCTGTCACTTTCAGAAGGAACAAACTGATCCATGGACCCACATAGCAAAACTGTTTTGGCCCACATCTGTATCCGATCTGGGTGAGCTGTCACCATCAACCCCTGACAGGACACATTAAAACACTTTCCGGTTTCAGCCACTGTGGATCCAGCTCCTGTGTGCAGCCCGTGGACTTCTTAAATAGACTTTACATTGAGTCCATGGAGCAGGAAACAAAGTCTCATCACGTGTGAAGCCAAAATGTCAGTTTGTTTTGGCGGTCACGCGCAGGAAGTCACGTTATATTTAAAAACTTGAGGAAGTGCAGGCGAACGAACGAGATCACACATGAGCTGATGTTTGGCTTTGAGCTGATCCAGGATAAGGTGGAGGTGAAGAAGCAGCTGGTGTTGTGGCCTGGATCCACTGGGGCTGCATGTGTGAGGTGGCATCACTTGATAGGCAGAGAAGCATGAAGGAGAAGAGCCTCCACCCTGACGCTCATGGAAGTAAAACCTCATTTAACACCTCGCAGTCATGTTTCCGGGTACCTCGCGTCCACCGACATCCTCTGTATCCGGATGAAAGATGGGATAGGAGGCTCATTTTTCAAAATGGCATCCGTGAAATTGTTTCGCCAGGCCCGGGCGCGCTTGTTCCCTCAGCCCACAGTGAAGCCCCCTCCCTGGGTACTCCTGGACCCCACCCCGCTGTTCCCCCCCACACCACACACTGACCTTGTACAGCCCCCTGATGTTGTCCTCTCCGAACACGCTGCTCAGGGTCTGGTAGATGCCGTTCGCCGCCCGGCGGAAGCTGTTCTGGTTGCTGGTCCGGCTCCGGGCCGCCTCGCCTGTGCCGCACAGCAAAGACGCGGAAAGCACCAAGAAAACCACGAGGAAGCGTATTCCCTTCATGGCGCCGAGGATCCGCGGGTGTCGAGCAAGGGGCCGGTGTGAAAATGAGTCGGAGAGACGGAGGGTGACGCGGGGAGGAAGCTGCCTGAAGGTGGAGGATGACACCGACACTGGCTGCGATGGTGGAGATAGCCCGTGATGACTTCACGGACGCCTCGGGAACTCGAACTCCAGGGTCTCTGTGTTAGCTAGCTGCTGTGAGTTTGGATGAAATTGTGATTGTTTGATTGATTCTTGTTTCAGATACAAAAGGTCAATCAAACAGTTACACACATCAAGTGTGACTCTGAAGCACCGTTCTTAACAATGTGAACTGAGTAAATCAGTTTACAGATATACGGGGTGAGCTGGATCAGCTGCAACAAGCTACTTCACCACTAGATGTCACTAATTTCTACACACCGAACCTTTAAATGACTGAGAGGAGAAATTGTCACTGACTTTAATCTGTGATCAAGTCAAGAAATCGATCCCATCTAAAAACTGCAAATGACATTTACCCTCCACTATATTAGAACAATCAATTGGATATTATATTTGATCATGATTGGTGGTTATTTACTAAATAAATTCAGGGATAATTTGACTTAAAAGTGTACAAATTATTGCTGCTACACGTTGACACTGGGGTTTCGTCAAAGACATTTTCCATCCCATTTACACTTAATCTTAAATTTCCGATTACCTTTAAATGCACCATTCCTCTTCGTTTGAATTTCATGCAGGTGAGGCTCATGTGAAGCTCGCTGCTGCCCCCCACTGGTCGGTAGTTGGTAGTGTCCCCTTACTCCCCGGTGTCACTCTTGTGAATTAACATTTTTTCAAATTGAATCAAATACCAATGTGCAGGAAGTTCAAATAACGATGGATTTCACTGCTACTCCACAGAGCCACTTGGTACCTGAGTGTATTTCCACTGCGCTCTCATTATTCACAATTTAACAACACTGAATAATAGATGCAGGGGGAAAAGTAGGGGAAGACTGTAAATACTGACAAGAGGAGAGGAGAGTGAAGGCTGAATACAGAGAGAGCAAGCAAGTTACTGAAATCATTTAATAACAGGATCATGAGGATCCAGAGGATTTTCTCTGTCAATCAGAATCGAGTTTTATTGCAGAGTAGGTTTAAGGAATTTGCTCTGGTGTATTTGTGCAAGTATAATATCAAAAATATACAAATAGGAAACAAAAAGGAAATATGGAAAAACACTATAAGCACCAGGGAAGGGATTGTGCAATACGTTGTACGGCTCAGTTTAGATGAAGATACAGTGAATGCCTGGTTTGAGGCGCATCTGTCACATTACACACACCCACTAGATGGTAGGATTGGACTATGGCTGCACCTTAACAACAAGAATTGTTAAAATAGTCATTGAACGGATTAATTCAATAATAATAATAATAATAATAATAATGATAATTTAGATGTAGCAGCTAAGGCAGCGATGTGAATAACCACTAATTTAAATATGTGCATACTATTGAACTATGATGGAAAACATATCTGTTTGTCTTATACTTGCCTAAACAAATCAAAATACTTGCATAGATGGTCATAACATATAATTCCATATACACATATAATACATATGTTGAGATACAAGTACAATATTTAATTTTTCATATATATTAATATAATTGATTAATTATATTATGGGTATTTCATGTATGTTATAAACTTCGTGTATTCTGGGGATGCATATATGTACTCTAGGGAGTACAGGTGACCTCCACTTCCCCATGAGTGATGACAGCTAACATGGTTAAAGATGATACAGGTGTTGAAAACGTCTCCATAGGAGACAGTAGGTGAGTGTGGTTGCCTAGTTACAATCTCTTCCTTCCTCCTGTGTTTTCTGTGCGTAACTGTATCCGGTATCCAGGCAACGACGCACGCAGAGAGCAGACATGAGAGCAGTGAAGCGGAGGAGTGACTGAAGACATGTCTGTAAACTCTGGACTCTAACGTGTGTGGTTCAGCTACAGGTCAGTTTTGAACACACAGGAAGTTAAACATGTATGGACGAGCTCCCAGACTGACCTCCATGACACCGGGCGGCTCCTCGGCCACAGTCGGGCCCGGGTCGTACGATGTCACCCGGAGTGACAGGACGTCAGGTAGGACACAAGAGTCTCATGAGATGTGGACAAGTTCCGCTGCGTCTGCCTCTAAATATATGAACATGCATTCAACTTGCTGCCTGATTATTAAAATGCTACGTGAGAACAGGAAGCTGCAGGGAAGAGGTCAAAGTTGAGTATTTTATAAGAAAAGGGACACAACAAAACTTTGTGACCACACAATGTTCATTCATAGTTTTCTCCTTTTCTACTTGTTATTAAGGAGATTACAAAGTAGAACATATTATACATTTATTAATTTAAAAGGTATCTGTACATAATTGGTACATATATATCTATGTGTGTATATATACATTTATATGTGTGTGAATATGTATTTACACACACATTGATATCTAATATACATGAACAACTCAATATTTTGTACCTTTATTGTGTGTGTGTGTGTGTGTGTGTGTGGGTTCAATTGTTTTATTGTTATTTTATCTATCTGGTCTTATTTATCTTTATGAATAAAAATGCTACATGAATATATATTTTTTTGTCATTTTATTTTGTCCATCCACTGTAGTTCTAGAAAAACAATCAACCAAATGAATAAAGTTAAATAAACTAATTCAAATCCCGATATATGTTTGTCACATGTTTTGTTGTTCTTGCTAATGTAATTATGCACATTTTATTTATATAGCGCTTTTAAAGCTCAATTTCTCAAAGACAGTTTTTTTCAAATGCAGAAAAGGCAAATAAAATATGAAAAATATGAAACACACATTAATCACTCAGCGGTTTCGTAGATGTCGGGTTTTGTATATTATATACAGTCTATGGTTGTGAGTAAGGTTTTTTTGTGCCTTTTCTTTATAGCAGATGGCTATGCTCCATTCCTGTCCTTGACCAACAGACAATCAGCATTCAGCTCCACTGAGGAGGTGCCAGGACCTGGACAATATGACTCCTCACCCGTCAAGGTACCTGTAGGATAGACACAACCCTTTTACATGCCGGGAAGTCAAGACCTGACTGTACCCAGGAGAGATGGAGTGGGCGGAGGTGGCGTTCGGTTGGACCAGAGGGTCATGAAAGCAGGAGCAGATTTGTCTGAAGTCATGAAATATTTATGTCACAATGCTTTCAAGAAGTGGTGATAGATGGTGGTTCTGTAGGTTATTTCCTTTGACACTTTACAGCATAAAATATCCACTGAGTCGCAAGTAAAGTTTTGTTAGGAAATTGTTTGCAGAAGAATTCATTTGACCAGAAAGAAGTATAATTCTAATATTGCCCATCAAAACATTCAAACTATTTATTTGTCATATTAGGAAGGGAGGACATGAGAGCAAGGTGAAGATAACAATCTGTAAAGTACGTCAGTGGTGAGCAAATATTTGTTGATTACCATCTCATTTTCTTTTTGCATGTCTTTCTCTCAAATCCTCTGCTTTCAGCTAAATGTCCACGGTGGGCGCAGTCTTCAGAACCGCTCCAAGCGCTTTGAGGAGGCAGTGTCAGCGGTTCCTGGCCCCGGGGCCTACAATGTGCTGCCTGCCTCAGGAAGCTCGCTCAGGGCTGTGCCGGCCGACGCAGGACAGGCCGAGAGGCTTGGCAGAAAAACGGTAAGCACATGGGTGAGCATGGGAAATGAGCCGACAAGTCACAGACAATGATTTTTTAAAATGGATTTGATTGTGTAGTTCATGATTCGGTTCATCTACATTATCTGTGTGACCTTAATGAGAGAAAGGTAGTCATGACAAAGGATCCACAGGTCATTTTCACAGGTACAGCACAATAAAGATAGAAAAACATGTTCAACTCCTCTCCGTGCTCTGCAGATATGTTCCAGTTGTCAAACAAAAGATAGTAATAGCGTTCGTGACTGTTGACTGCCCGTAGTTGCAGACAGTACTTTTAGTTAAAGTACTTTAGCTGCTATTTTAAAACCTCTAATGGAAACACTCCAGAATTTGGTCTCAACAGTAACATCTCCTCTGTCATAGTTAAAAACATTAGCTGTAACTGTTTCATATTCAGTAATGCATACATACAGTGTGACATTGAGGCTTCATAGTTTGTCACAAATCCTATCACAAAGAGGTTTTCATACACGCAGCCTCATTAATTATATATGACAGACTCCGCTTTAATTACAATGATGGAGATGATGAGGACTGAAATATGAAGACCCCAGACAGAGGGAGAGTCTTGTAAAAATCTGTTGCTCCACTTTAGTCGTTAAAGTGACAGATTTTTCAGTATCAGCAAGATCCAGGGAAAGACAGGGAAGTTGTTTCTGCTGCTCTAAATCTGCCTTGAAGCTCCATGCACAGGCTGGTGCTATCTCCAGTTCATTTTTCATAGGTGACAGTCGTCTCATTAGACTTACTATGCTGATTTTTTACTCCTCAGAAGCAGTAACAGTAGCAGAGACAGGTCGTGTCCTATCCAGGGATTTTGTGGTTCTTACACAGTGTCAGCAAAGAATGTGTGAGAACAGCAGTGTCCACTTTACCTCTGTTCATTGTAAAACTCCTGAAATTTCATCTCAACCTTTTTTTCTTTTTGTCGTCCAGCAACAAGGTTTTTGTCAAGGCCCCCTGACAGGATTATCATCACTGTTCATCAAACCCTACACAGAGAAGAGCCTTGCTGGGCCGTAAATCCATTTATTTTCTATAGCAAATGCTCCCTCCTGTATAACGTGAAAGATAACATCTGAGAGTTATAAGTCACACTTCAACTACTTTATCCTGTATAGCTTGCATGATATACGAACAGTTGTTGAGATACAGATAAGTTATAATAGACAAGTTAACACTTTTGAAACCTGATCAAACATGAAAAAGTCTCACGCTCTTCTCCTTCTACACCAGCTGCAATTATCTGAACTAGTGTTGTGATCATTCAGAATTATTCCATGTGAGTCCCCCTCAAACAGTTCTACAATAACATGTCACTTTTTTATTGTTTGGGTTCTGGAGAGTGGAGTTAGAAAACATTGCGTTCATCCAATCTGGTTTATCTGCAATGAAGATTTTATAGTGAATGTTTTTCCTGAAATGAAAGAGAATTTTTGTTCACTACTGTTCACATGTGTGATTTATATAAGTTTGAATCATTTACTTCACTGCTGTTTGTTTTTTATGAATTGCTTGTGAAGTATTTGTTCTACAGACAGACAGATGTTTGTGGAATAAGTAGGTAGATGGCACATACAGTATATCCCAGCTATAGGAAGTGAGTGGAGTAGCTACCGTGTATTTCTACTGTGATGGCTTCACTGCTGTTCCCTCAGCAGACATTGTTCTTATTCCTGCACTTCTACTCCTGTCCTTTCCTTTTTCTTTGTCCTTTCCCCCTTTGTTTCCTTTTTCTTTTCTATCCTCCGTCTACCCTCGCTCAACCCTTCCCTCTCTGGCCCTGTCCTTCCCTCAGTCTCACTCTAAATTGGCCCTAGGCAGTGCGCAGCTACTTTGTAAGTCAAGGTATCCTTTCCATCGCAGACCCCGACTTCTCTTCTCACTCCACCTGTCTTCATCTTGTTTTTTTCTCTCTCCCTGAGCAGTGGCTGCAGGCTAAAAGTCTGCAGCAAGTTCGTCAGTCAGATATCGCATCCATTCCTTCGCCGGGCCAGGCTTATGGCTATGAGGAGGATGCCCTGGGTGTGCTCCTCAAGCAACAGCCCCCTCCAAGGGATACAACCCTGGGGCCAGCCTACTACAACCCATTAATGGTGAGGACACACACACACACACACACACACACACACACACACACACACACACACACACACACACACACACAGTTGCACACCCCTGCTGAAGTTTGAATGTACATCAATCAGGGAATGTGAAGTGCTCATTTGTGCACGCTTGTGTGCTTTCATTAGTCTGTGCGAGTGTGTGTCTGAGTGTACTTACTCTGCCCGCGAGGCGAGGTCCATTAGTGTGAGGCAGATCTAATGCACCACTGAACCCCCACCTCACCTCATTCAGTTGGCCCAAAACCCATTTCCATAGCTAATGAAGGCAGCTCCACTTAAAAAAAGAAAAAGCCACAGCACACCAATGCCATTTCCATTTTACACGCCAACAAGGAGCCATTAGTAATTATTCTTCAAGCTGTATTACAATATTCACTTAAAATAATGCACACGCCTGCTGGTCTGCCTCTCAATTAAGCCATTTTTCATCTGTTAATGACCAGAGGAAGTCAACAGTGTCCTTGAGTGTTGGCCGAGGTTGTATCAACACGCCGGTGCAGCCACGGCAGCATGCTGTGATTTAGGGCTATCAGCAGGGCATCCATCCACAGCGCTTTCTTTCCGTCTCAACTTCTGTTGCTCCCTCGCTTTGAAAGTTCACCCTCCACTTCTGTCTGTCTCCATCCCCTCTGTAAACTCAAACACCACCACCACTAACCCCCTACACGCACCACCCCACCCCGGGCTCCGACTGAGTTCAAAAGGGTGGAGAGGCGGAATTAAGTGGTTGTCTGAGGACGTAACTTCAAAGTGGCGGAGCAACCTTTTGAATGATAAGACATTAGACGGAAATCAAAAGGACATAACTTTGTGTTTTTCTGGCTGGATGTTATTGAGAAACACAAGAAACGTTTTTATCCTGTGACCTTAAACGTATGGTTAAAGTTTGTATCATTACCTCGACCGGAACTTACAACTTGGCCCTAGAGCCCAACCGATATTTATACATTGGGTGAAAATATCATTGCTATGTTTGAGGATGTCTACTGAAATAAAAACCTTTATTTAACGGAATAAACAATTCAGACAAGATGTGCATTTGTTTGGATTTGATGTAAAATCTTTTCTTACTTCAAGGTCTTTATATTTGCGGTTTGTTTTTTTCATTTCAGTCATTTGTTATAAAAGTTAAAAGTCAAACTGTAGATTCATTAGCCTCTAATACATTTCTGTGTCATAAGGGTTTGATAAGGAATTCTTGGGAATGATTGACAAATGTTTTGGTTTTTTTGGGGGTTGATTATATTTGTATTAGAATTTTTTTATGAACATCACTCCCCCAAAAAATCAATCATGCTCTACGTAGTACCATAGAATTAAAGACGAAAACTTGGAGTCCATAATAAAAGCGCTTTGCAAAACTTAGACACAGTATCAACATGAAGTCTATTATCTTGTTTGTGTAGACTGAAGTATTAGATTTAGCAGATTATCATAACACAGCTGGTGATGTGGAACAGAGACTGTTAGTACAGAAGAAATGTGAAAACTGATTTTTATTGGCAGATTATTGATCAATAGGCATTTATATATCGTCTATGTGAAAAATTCTGTAGTAAACCAGTCACACAAGTATCTGTTACTCTTACACAGAATTTGGTTTGAAGATGTGAGATCTAAACAGGGATGTGGGGAGGATGTTGTCCTCTCCAGAACCTCATTCAGATTCAGACCCATGCTGTGTTATGTATCTGTTTGTGTAAATCAACACAAATAGTTTCAGCCCACAGGATCCTCCGCACACACACACACATATACACACACACACACGCACGCACGCACGCACGCACGCACGCACGCACGCACGCACGCACGCACACACACACACACACACACACACACACACACACACACACACACACACACACAACCCTACTGAAACAAAACTTTTATTTCCACTTGAGGTTTTCACTCTCATTTGAATAATAAATAACCCGCGATTGCATTTTTATCAAAGCTGAATTAATATGTTTGTACCCACTCGCTGTGCTTTTGTTTTTCCCTTTTAAAAGCTCTCCTTGACATAAATAGGCAATTTGCGGCTTTAAACTCAGAGCCAGCTGCGATACCATCACAGTGCTCGTTTGTGTGTCTGCACATCTGAACGTCCTTGTTTTCTATCTCCTGCGTCGAAAGATCACGGGACGGAGCCTCAGATCTCGCACTCCAGTCATTGTTGAAGTTGAGTGAAGAAGACAGACACCATATGGAGTCAGAAACCTTTTGAGATTCCCTGCCAGTCGTCCCAGAACCTGCCTCACAGAGCAGCCAGGTCAAGGAAAAAGTTAGAAAAGAGAAGGCAGTTGTTTTTCCAAGTCTGTCTGTCATATGCAGGAGTGAGGGACGGGCAGTGGACTTCAGAGCCAATCTATAAAGTAGAAACACTCAATGAAGATGTCTTACTCGTCCTACTTATGTTTTAATGAAAACTATAACATTTTTATTTTGGGTGAATTTAAATGTCTCATTACTCTACTCTATTACTTAGCCAAAAATACTTTCCCTGCATTTTCCTCTTGCACCATCCTGAAGGTGTCTGTTGTTTTTCAAAATTACTATTTACTTATAAATTGCAGTGTCTTTATAAAGAAGATTGATCAACTGCATCTTGATAACTCCGGGGATCCCCAGACGTCTCCTCTAAATCCATTGTTTTGAGAAAAATATGTGGACAGCTGTTTGATGAATTGCCCTGAATTGTAGATAAGACACTCATGTCCCCCCTCAGGATGAGTTGTAATAGCTTTGGTTGTTATATTCATCCCACACAAACTGGTAGACACAAGATGACACCACGCAGAATGCAAATACACCACAATGACGTCAAATGCCATATGTTAATTAGCATATGGTGGCTCCTCAACAGTTTTAAACATCATTGATTTAGCATTTTGAAGAGACATGCTGCAGCCAATCAGTGGGTTTTGACCCAGTCTTGCTTTATTGCAGCACTCTGCAATATATTTTTGAGAATCTCTCGTACACAGGGTCTCTCAAATGTTGTTTGGTGACAGCTGGCCAGCTCATTTCCAGATGCAGCTGCTCTCGGTTGTTAAGCAGCAGCTGGAGGCAGAAGGAAGCAGGCCGTAAAACTCAGGCAGATAAGAAAGGATGGAGGGTCTCCCATAGATCCCTGACATTTGGCTGAACTTCACATTTCATCTCAGCCCCAACTTCACGAGACCCGACTGGAAGAGGAACCAGAAAAGTGTGAATAAGACAATCTGTCTTGTCCATCCATTTATCATCTTGTAATTTCAATCTCTCTCTTCTTCTCACATTCGTTCTCTCTGTCTTTATCTTCTCCAGTCAGAGAAGAGTTCGGCACAGAAATATAAAGGGGTCCACTTTGGCAACATGACAGGGAAGAGAGGCGAGGAGACGGTGGAGGAGGGACCAGGTCCAGGACAATATTACCCAGAGATGTGAGCATCACACGTCATATTACAGAAGCATGTGTATAAAAACTCATATTAGAGGGGAGTAAAGGTCAGTACCACTTTTATAATGTATGGTAAACATAAGACTACAGCAACAGCTACATGTAGCCAGCTAGCTGCAATGACCTCACTTGGACAAAGCCAGGCGAGCTGTTTGTTCTTATTTAGGTCTTGGCAAGAAAGCAGTTTGTGGGCAACTCCCTTAAAAGTTGATATACTCCAGCATTATTTTACTGAAGTTAGAATATCTTTGTCTTAGATTTAGGTGCTCATTCAGTTTTGAAAATGAATCTTACTCTAAATGAAAATTACACTCAAAATAAATCAGTTTGATAGATCAGTTCATGTAAATGTATAACTTGAAATCTCATCCCCTAAAACTCCACTAAACGGGCCCTCAGTGAAGTGCATACCTCCTATGAGTCCTGGGATGTGACCTGTATATTTAATTGAATGTAATGGAGATGATAACAGGAATCATTGAAGAGAACGATTTTAAACGTCTGTGTTCAGTTGCTAACATACTGTAGCTGCTGTTTCAACCTGTTCTCTCCTCCCCGTCATTCTGTTCATTCCTTCTCTCTCTTATCCTCTACTTCCATCTGCCTTCGGTTTGTTTTTTCTTCCTGTTTACTTTTCCATCATATCTAGCGCTTTCTCTCTCTCTCTCTCTCTCTTCTCTCTCTCTCCCTCCCTCTCTCTCTCTCCTTTGTTTTCTAAATACTCTTCTTTGCCCCATTTCTGTTTTTTTTTTAATCTCTTCAACTTATTTGTCTGTATTGTCTTTTCTCAGACATTTTCACTGTGTCTCTCAGAGTCCCAGAAACACAATATGAAAATATGAACCTTCAAAAAGAACAGAAAAGCAGAGCTGAGCTCAACATCCCTCGCTACCACGAGCTGGTGCCCAAGCAAGAGGAAAAGAAGGTGAGTGTTTGTATTCATGTGATGCTGGGTTTGGATAAATGATACGTCTAAGAGATAAAAGCTTGGAGCAGGTCAGTCTCTGGCCCTGTGTGTGTGTGTGTGTGTGTGTGTGTGTGCGTGCGTGCGTGCGTGTGTGTCACTGTGACCACAAGAGGCAATTAAACCTGCATTCATTGATGTCTTTGCACTTGGGGCAGCACCAAAAGTTCCAAACATGGCACATTATCAGCCTATAATGTTAACATGGTTAATGTGTGTTAGCAGAAATCGAGCAGACACAGAGCAACATTAACGTTTTTTTCTCAGTTTTAGGGCTCAACAGACTCCTGAGGGGAAAAAGTTGCGTTTGTAACGTCTCATTTCATGAATCAAAGTGACAGGCAGCTCAGACAGGAGGACTGAAACTTTGAGAACACATTTTTAGTTTGGAGATGGTGGGTTTTAAATTGAAAGAGCAGCAAATAAAGTATCAACCAGTGGGGGAGACTGAATCAGAGAAATGATCGGCCAGAGAAAAGGTTATACAGTTATTATTACTTTGTGTCTTGTGTATGTATACTTTATTGAAAGTACACGGAAAGCTATCATTAGCACATAATAAATAAAAGATTGCTGACACTACTTACGCCCACACAGTTACTGATGCCACACCAGTTTTTGCATATTATATAATGTGTTGTAATTACACCAAAATGTTCTCAATTATATCTTAATGCCTTGACGTGTTTCAGTAACTTCAGGCAATAGGACCAACCACTGGATATTTGTATGCAGTTAAACTGCTGCTCCCCACTTCACTGCACTCTGACTCAGACTGATTCTCTACACAATAGGATTTGAAAGCTCCAAATTGAGAATGAGTCATTTTGTGATGTTACTTTGGCTTCGTTCTGGATTCATTCAAGTGGTTGATTAAACATGAGATGATTCAAGCCCCTCTGGATCTGTCTGTGTTCGATAGAGGGCAGTAGAACATAAGCTTTGAACACACACACACGCACACACACGCACACGCATGAGTGGAGGAGAGTTACTCACCTGCATATGAACTTGAGTGTGCTGGCAGAGTAATGCTTTGTGATGCCTTATTTTTCTGGATGGTGGGGTAGAGATGGTGAGGCGGGGACTGGATTTGCGGAGAGAGAGGTGAACAGATCCCTGCTGACAAGGACTCGCACCGGCACCCCCCTGAACATTCTGCTCTGCCGTCTCTCCTCTAGTTCAGATGCTCATTTTCTATTGAATACTTCATTATACATGGCAGTTTACTGCATCTGTTCTACCTCTGTTTATAACTATTAAAATATTTTATTATGAAATTCATCCTCTGACTTTGAATCAGCAGCTTTGCCTTCAGCGTACGCTTGTGTGTTTACACCATGCTGTATTTGGACCCCCTATCGTCATAGCTACACCTCCATCCATCATCATTAGTTTCTGACACATCTACTCACATGTACACACACACACTGACCAGATGGGTCATTACCCACAGTGGGGACACTCAGGACAAACGCCTTCACTTCCTAAAGATTAGCAGCCAGTCTGCTTCTAATGGTTTATGGCTGCTGGTGTCGTGGCATTTTGAGGCGTTGTGGGCAGCGACTGAGCAAATCACTTTAACAAGCACTTATCGCGTGTTTCTCTGCATTCAAAAGCAAAACAGATGGAGCTGTGCCTGACGTGACCCTGAGTTTTAGAACCAGAGCTTTATATATATATATGAGAGAGACAGCCCAACACTGGATGTAGAACAACTGAGTCTGTGAAATAAGCTCATTTCAATTATACCTTGTTTGTACGAAGTTAAATAAATGTCATGAAGGTGTTAAGCTTGTGAAATGATGTTTGCCAATGTCTAAATAAAAAAAACTATAAAGAATAAAAAGCCTTCGTGAACATCTAAATACGAAACATCATTTCACACACTCAGTCCGCATATTTGCATCTTGTAAACAAAAAACATTTTTTGCGGCAGTCTCCATACTTCATGTCCTGTTTCCTGCGTGCTCTGTTGGTGTGAACACGTCTCACCTGGAAAATCTCCTGCCGCTCAACTGTCTGGACCTTTTACAAAGTTCATGTCTAACAACTTGACATATCAGGTTAAGGGCAAAAACGATGACACTGTCGTTAATGTCCACGAATAAAGATTTTCCTAAGGGTCCTTAGGAAGGGGGATGGCATTTGCAGATTTGGGTGTAACTGCTAAAAATCTCCTCAGGAATCCATGCTGTTTTACTGCAGACTTCGTTAAAACACCTACAACCTAGCAACCTTCAGTACAGATAAAAAAATGTCCTGATTCTGCACCAGGGAATGTGGAAGTGTGTGCGTCTGTGTGCGTGTGTGATTGTGTTTACCTCTTTCCATCAGCATCTCTGTTAACTGTGACGTCTGGTGTTGTTAGCTGATTTGCTAGTTACAGTAATTACTGCAGACTTCTCCATTGTTGCGGTCCTCTTGACTTGTCACGTATAATAATTGTTACATGATGATGAAAAGACCACACGTGTGTGTTTCTTCCAGTCTGTGTCTGTTACATGTCTTAATTGCAGACCAGAGAAGAAAAATGTCTTCTTTTAACGGTGCCTTGTCTGCGTGTTTCCACCATTTGCTCACACATCTCTTTGCATACTTAATTTTTCTTTCATTTAGTTCATTATCATAATAGTCTTTGCCTCCACCGCCCTGTGCCCTTCGTTTATCTCTAGAACAGAAAGAAATCAAAGAAACTCTCTTCCCTTTTCTCCTCGTTCCTCTCAGTGCCTCATTCATTTCTAATCTTCTAAATGACACCATGACATGAATATTACCAAAGCATGTATCACACTTAATTTACTGTGATTTACTGTATCTTTCCCTCTGTCTGTCTCCATGTCAGGGAGTTCCAGGTCCAGGCCAGTACTACATCAGAAGCCAGTTTGAGAAGTCCAGTGGGAACCTGCCCAAGTTCACTTGTCCCTTCCTTTCTCAGACACAGGTACAGAATTTGGCTTGAGTTCAAAAAGCAAAGAAATTCACGACTCCACTGTGGGTGCGTTTTTAGGTGAATTGGGTTGTACTTTATGGAGCAGGTTCTTTCTCAAGCAATTTTATCTCTGCCTCTGTCCACCAGAGTCTGCTTTATTTCTTTGTTGCTTATCTATTGCATTGATTTAATGTCTGTGTACATTCAGCAGTGACTGACTCGAAGTTCATTATTTACAAATAAGAATTTGAGTCAATCTCAGTGAAGTAAAGCTTCTCTGTATATCATTTTAATTTTCTAATGCCACGTTTCACTGTGGGAATTGCTTCAGGGTGACCAGCTAGGGAAGCTTCAATAAAACCGTGTCTGTCAGTGATGGACAGGTTGAACTGTGCGAGGAGCATGTTCAAATTCAGTCGACCAGCCCCTCTCTAGAGGAAAGGTTGCTCATCACTTCTCCCCAGTTTAGATCTCCATGTTTTAAACAGGCACATATAAAAATAAATCCGCCCCTGCGAATGAGTTTGTAACAATCAGTCTCGTGGATGTACATTAACACATTATTTATCCTAAACAGGACCTACTTATACCAAAACATCCTTTATGCTTTTAAAAGAGACATACATATATTCAGGTTCAAGATTTAGTGCTCAGAAAATGCATCACTTTCCACAAACATTGCTGCAGCTCCTCTTTTCAGCATCTGTCTGAAACATTTTAGCTCCTGTCTCTTTAAGGCCCCCCTTTCCGATGAAACTTAGTCTGCTCTGATTGGCCAGCTGGTCCACTCTGTTGTGATGGTCAAGTGCTTACAGTGCGTGCAGGAAATGTGGATCTCTTGTTAGTGGGCATGTAAGACCTGCTCGGCACTCATAACGTAAAGGTGGCCCATCAGTTGGACTGATGGCGATGCATTTCAGGAGCTTCAGGAGAGCAGCTGGCTTTGGGTTTTTGACTTTGCAGTAGTTTTAACACCGCAACTATATAACACTAGAGGAAACTATATAACACCAGAGGAAACTATATAACACTAGAGGAAAGGAAAAAACTGAAAAAGCACTACATGTCTCCTTTAATAGTGTGGAGGGTGCTCAGTGTGTGGAAGCAGCGCTGTCTCGATAAGGAAGCAGCAGCATCAGAATATTTTAATATATAGACAACTATATGCTCTTCCTGGTGTGAACAGGCAGGCAGGGAATCTGTTACGCTGATAAATCAAAGAGTCTGGTGGAACCCAGTCAATGTACAGAATACAAAGTCTCAACATTAGCTCCCTCTTTTATTGCGTCATGCTATCAGAGGGGAGATTAACGTCTCACACAATGTGTCTCCCTCTTCCTGCTGGGAAATTCAGACTATGCCTATGCCTGCTCGTTCCTCACAGCTTCAGTAATATCTGTTTGGGGCAACTGTGGCTCAGAAGGGAGAGCGGGTCAACCACTCAATTAAAAGGTGATGGTTTGATCTCAGCCTCCTTCAGTCCTTATGATGAAGTGTCTTCGGGCAATGACTGTGATATATAATTTACTTCAACTTCATCAAATTCATCTTTTGTCCATTTTTCTTGGAAATCACAACACTCCACATCTCCTTTTCTTTTCTTGACAGTCACTGTGATGCTTGTCAAGATTGACATGTTACATGTGTTTCCTTCACCCTCACTGTGACCTAACAGACACTCAGTCAGAAGATAACCACCCTGAAGGACACGTCTCAGAGACTGTATAATAAGACGGACAAAATGACAGCTCCCCCCTGGTGAAGCCAGTGCATCACGATTGCCATCTGGTGGCTGGCTGTGGTTCAGGTCATAAATCCTGCTTCCTCCGTGTTAGTGGATGGGACATGGACCACATGGACCAAAGTACATATTAAAAATGTTTCCCTCTGAGATAGTTTCTGCAATTTTAGGTAGATCTTATCACATTGATGTTCGTCCAAGTGTTAATTTTTCCATGAAGATTGGTTTTAATTTGGTTATTTGATGATATAAAAATGTCTTGATTCAAAGCTGTGGGATATGTTGACCGAACACCACAGTTACTGAAGCCATTATCTTCTGCCTACATTACCACCCTTGAATTATTGTTATCTTTATAATCTCTAACTGAAATATAAACTCTCTTCTAGAGATAAAACGGTTTAAAAATGATGATGAGGATTATAGTGACAAAATGATCACGATTATTAGTAGTATCGTGGTACTGTTAAAATGTTCAATATGTACTGAAACACAAGCAACAGTTATTTCAACAAGTTTTATATTGACAGAATATATATTATCAATAAAAATGATGATAGTATTTTCATTATTTATCGAAGGTTGACAACTTGTTAAGTTAAGTGCAGACGTCGACCCCACATGTCAGTCAGGACAGAATATTCACGTGTGTTAAACGTGTGCAATGTGGCAACAGTGGATGTTTGCATTTGTTAGCTTTGGCCAGAGATTACAATCAGTTCTCCTGCTGTTAAAGCCCCCCCCCCAGCACCTTCCAGTACTTCTGCCAAGTTTTTATAACACACACACACACACACACACACACACACACACACACACACACACACACACACACACACACACACACACACACACACACACACACACAACAAATGCCAGGGCGCCTGGACACCGTTGCTCACTGTGGGTGATGCTGGACTGTTTTTACCATGAACTTTACACTGTGGTAATCAACCGCAATGATTTCACATTGTAATACTAACCGTGGGAAATCTTACTGTGGTTGATCGTAAATTCGGTACCTGTTTCATCCCTACTCGCTTCATGTGATCTCCAATAGAAAATACTATTGGTTAGAGTGTTATTATCCGTTTAATTGGGAAGTACTGTATATACTGTATGAGTAGTACAAGGGACCCTGCACTGCTCTCCAGGAAACACCACTTCATTTCCCCTCGCAAACCAAACACTCAGACTCTGTAGTTCCTGGCTTAGCTGAATCACTACTATTCCACATTAAAGCAAATTCTACTTCTTTAGCTTATAACTACTTAATGCTCCACAGACAGAAACCAATCAGACCATATTAAAAAGATTTCTCAGGCATAATCTATAGGAGACAGACATTCAATTTACAGTTTCTCAAAGGAGAGACTGGATTTTATTATGGAATATATAAGATTAAGTTACAGATCCTAGACACTAAGCCGGGCTTTGCTTGTTTAATTAATGTGCTGGGAGTGGAGGATTTCTTCAGATGGGGTGAAGATGAGTTTATTAAGAGGCTCAGAGGAGCCAAGATGAAGGATGTGAAAATGTGTAGTTTTGTGTCTCAGGAATACTTATACTCCTCTGTGGCTCTGCCCCACAGATTCCCTCCCGTGAAACTCTCCGACTGATGTTTTAATTATCACTCTGACACACATGCGCACAATGTGTCACAAAATGTGTGTGTTCTAACACACAAGCATAAATAATTCAGACACACACCTGTGCGACTTTCTTCTGAAGAGGGTTTCGCACACAAGAGGCAAGTTTGCTAGGATTGCTGACATGCACGTACATTAACACACATGCACACACACACAATTCTTGAAATTACCTTAATAACCTCTGAAACATAAAACATTTTGCTAGCTTCCTGGTGAGAACAAGTGATGCAAGATAGCGAGGTTTATTTGAAGTGTGTGTGTGTCACAGTTTGCCCTGACCTAATTTCCCTGGCCTCATGCTGTGTTAGTACGTCGACCCCACGACGCCACGTGTCACAAGTCATCTCCAATGCAGATCTAAGAGCGTCAGTTTTCTCAGATCTTCGTTTCCCTGTGGTTCCATTTCCATCTGACACTGTTACCCTGTGGAGGGATGGAGAGGAAACGAGGGAGGGGGGGAGGGAGCGAAGGAGGGATGGAGGGGAGGATGGGAGGAACAGCTGGAATCTTCCAGTTCTTGCCTTCCCTCCTCCCTTTGACCTCTCAATTTCCCAATATCACAGCATCAATCTGAAACTTGAACACAAGCCTTTTCCTCGATTCCCCCTGCCCTCACTTTTCCACTCATTCCCCCTTTTCCATTTTGTTCCTTCACTTCCATTTATTCATTTGCTGTAATTTTTCAAACCCGGATTTCTGCCTGATATTTGTGAACCCTGATTCCTGTGCTCTCTGATCTCCTGAGAATGAAACTAATACAAAATGAAAGCCATTGATAATGTAGACTGATGATGATGAGACAGTGTTTAGTCAAAAGACCAGTGAAACATGAGGTTTTATCACTCATAAGATTTCGAGCTTTAGGCTCAAAATGTTACCAGCTAGATGACAACCCTCAGCTCTGATACACATCAATGATGTGGGCAGACAGTGCGTGGAACTGAAATGAATTGATTGGCTAATATGATCATTATACAGTAGGCTATGAGATAAATGTGATCTTGCCCAAAGGATGCAGTTGAATAGATGTAGACTTGAAGAAGTGTAGAAGTGTTTTAAGACTGAACGCAAAGCACATTCTCACCCTGCTTCATTTGTGCGTTTCTTCTAAAACTTGCTTTGCTTTCAGTCTGGATTCATCATAACATAAAGTGGCGTGAGTTTTGTTTGGTGCCCGAAGAGCATGAGGCCACGAGAATCCATCTCTTGACTCTGTGGCCTCATTAATCCACATGGATTTTAAAGAAACATTAAACATTTTTTTAATTCAGTTTCAACAAAGTTCAGAGAGAAAAAAATGTCCATGAGTAAGACTCAACAAAAAGACAGAAGGGCAGAGTTGAATTGACAGATGATCACAAACCTCAACTTTAAAACTGACATGAAATGAACAGTTTGTTTTGGCCTTGAAAACCACGTCTTGTACTTCCTGCTCGTCTCCTCTTTTCTCCTTTAGACACTCGCTCCATCTATCACCGCAACACTTCACATCTCCATCATTACCTCTCCTCTCCACTCCAGCAACGCGTCATCTTCACTTGTTCTGCTTTTCCTCTCGTTTCTCCTTTTTCGCCTAAAAGCTCAATAATTCAACTGTGCATTACTAACACAATTTTCATTACCCCAGAAATAAATTTTCCACAGGCTGCATCTTGTTTAACTGGAAAGTTTAAATCAATGACTGGCATGTCTCCAACACGTCACGTTGAAGATTTTTCTTTTGGTTTGAACATCGCATGTGTGTGCGTGTGCGTTGTTAACATGTCCATGTTGGTATTTGAAGGAATCAAGTTCCTTTTAAATGTAGAGCTACATTGAAACACAGTTCACCTTCAGTCATTTTGACAGAAAAAGAAACTTTTATGTGCTCCGGTCTCTTGATTGCCTGCGCTGTTATAACAGTCTATCAGATAAACACATCTGAACCCTGGAAGTGAAGCTGCACAGCAGTTACGGAACCAAATCAGCTCTGATATCAGCAAAACAGTCAAAGAAAATTACATACCTGATTGTGAGCATCATTATCTTTGGATTATCCTGTTTACCACATCTCGTCTTTGCTGTCCTCATCCCGCAGTTTTCTCCTTTTTATTCTTGCTCACAGAAATGTTTTCTTCTTCTCTCCTTTCTTGATTTTCTGTCTCTCAGTTTGAGTGTTTTACATTTTTGGAGAGGAGATTTTCCTGGTTCTGCATGCTGTTTTTGGTGAATTTACAAATATGGATAACAGACAAGTGTTAACAGATGAAGCTGAAGCCCAATTTTGTCAAGCACCATATTTTCGTTTTTGGAGACCAGAAGTGACCATATTTGGAGGAGTGAGAGTTTGAGGACACTGCATGTGCACCTACACCTGCTTGCATTGGATGATAGTAGCTGTCAATCACACAGTATCTAAACCCCAATGCATATCTTCTATTTGACTCTAAATGGGACCATCGGTTCACAAAATGAAGATCTGCTGTTTTGAGGAAGACTTGAAATTATAAACTCCTTTGGAAAACTTGTACTGAAAATGTGTAAAGTAATTTCTCGTCTACATCAATATTTGAATCTGTGGAGTCGCCCTCTGCTGGTCATTTGAGAGAATACAGGTTTCAGGCACTACTGCGTTGGCTTCACTTTCTGCTCCCCAAGTCTATGTCCATTTTTTTGTATACAGTCTAAGTTGCTGTTAAAACATTATCTTTCCTCAAATCAAATGTATAGCTCCATTTCTCATCCTTCCATACATTTTATAGTGAGCAATGATCATTCACAGAGAGAGGACGGACAACAGACAGACAGACAGAGGACAGATGGACAGACAGTGTGTTGCAGACTTCATGTTGTCTGTGGCCAGTTGGTCTGTGTTTGTTCATGGTATTTGATCTCTGACAGTGAGACATGGCTCTCTGTCATTTTCTGTTCCTGTGGATAAAGCAGATATTCACTGCTGGGTTTGTTCTTGTGTTCCAGATGTGCACTGAGTAGAGAAAATAAGTGGATCATTTGTTTTTTAAACAGTGCTGATCTCAGTTGGATCAACAGAAAGTGCTGTTATCATTAAGTATACAGTTTCTGTGTTAGCAAGGAACGAGATTAAGATGATTTTTTTTGTCTCTACTCCTATTTTTCTCCTTCTTCTATGACCTCTCTCTATCTGTCTTCCCTTTCTTTTCATCTCCCTCCATTAGAGGTTTAGTGCTGTGAAAGAAGTGTCGCCCCCTGTTGGTGTGTATAATGACCCGCGCTGTGCCCTGGAGCTGCTGAAGAGGACAACAGGAGTGAAGAAAAGCCCATTTGGCGTCACCGCTGTGCGCTTCAGTCCTAACCACAAAAAATGCTCCACTCCAGGTGAGGATGTGTGGACGCTGCTCAGAGTGAATTTTGTCTTTTGATATATGAAGTTTCATTTAACATCAGCAGTCAATTTTTCTCTTTTCTCTGCCTACTTCCATTTGTGCAAAAGATTAAAAAGTGTTTCTGCTCTGCAGCGATTTCTTATAATAAATCCAGCTCTTATAGACTTAATAACTGTGACTTGTCTCTACTATTCATTTAATGTGAGACATCACTGACACTTGATTTTCAACTTTTAATGTCTGAGGCAGGATTGAAATATGAATCATAAGCTTTCATTTCAAACAAGCATGTTCTTTAAAACATTTTAACTTGACATTTAAGTAAATATTCTGCAGTTTGTATTCACATATTGAACTAAACTGAAAATACAATTTTGCAATTATTTTGCTGTGTGTTTGTGTGTGCCTGTGTGTGTGGGGGGGGTGTAGGTTCACTGTTTACGATCACATTATGGAAAGATTTTCGCCTGGGAACAAAATCAAAATTCCCATAATGTTTATCTTTAAATTTGAAGGTGTAGACAGGTTTTAAGGTTGTCACATGCTTGTATTGTCAAATTTCCATCGACCGTTTTTGCATCTTTAAAGTCAAAATAATTTGAAAAGTAGTTTTTTTTGTGCAGATATGATATATGATATTATACTACTACTATACTGCTAAATAAACAAATATTAGAATAGAAGTATGAGGTTTATTGTCAAACTATGTCGTCAGACAGAACAAACCTCTCCTCTGAGGGATAGTTAGTTCTTCAGGTACTTCAGGATCTATTATCTTTATCAGAGAGACACACACAATAATCCAGCCTGTCTGTTCTCTCCAGGTCCAGGGTCCTACAACGTGTTTGAACAAGGTTTAGCTCAGGAGAGTTTTAAAAAGGCTTTTTTAGAGCGAAGCAGGAAGGGGGGCTTCGGTTCGACCGCCCAACGCAACTCCATCTTTCTCAACAAGGATTCAACAGAGGCCCCCAGTCCAGGGCAATACGAGGTACCACCCATCAGTTCACTGTACTGTCATTCATTTACTCTGTTCTTTTCCTTCTTTCTTTTCTTTCTTTCTTTTGCTCTTTCACTGTTTTGCTTGCCTTCCCCTTTTCTTTTCTTTCTTTTTTCATATCATAATCATCTTGGAGACAAACTACATTCCCTGATATGAACAGGGCTGAAATATACATCTCGATTATTACTTGAGTCCTACAGAAGAATCTTCATTTTCTTCACCATCACCATGTTTGTTTGTGTGACTGCTGTGTGTTTGTATTCAGACAGAGAGGAAGACAGAGGAGCTCTATAAACAGCAGCACACAGCAGTTTTCAAATCAGCCACAGAACGTCTGGCATCGTCGCTACCTGCTAAAGTAAGTCTTCCTCTCTCTCTCAGCTCCATCTCTCTCTCTCTCTCTCTCTCTTCGGCTCTATTGTCTTTGTCTTCTCTCTTCCATCCATGGGAAGTTTCTGTTGTAAAGCAGCTCAAACCTTCTTTACATAAGAGTCTAAAGTAAAGTAAAATACAATTACACGCCAAGTTTTTACTTTCATAACTGGGCCATCGCAGCAGTGGCATCTGACCCACTATAGCAAGGGTCTTGTTTCCAGCAGTTCATTTTCTGTGACTCCATCTTTTCCTGTTTTTCCATCTTTTCCTGTTCTCCTCTGCCTGTTAACAAAAACAGGTCACAGTTCGCAATAATTAGCACCGTGTTCCTCTCCCATGTTCTATTCCCTCTTTATCTGATCGTCCTCACCCACTTTCCTGGATTTTACTCCTGTCAAACTTTTCACAATAAAAATCGGATATAATATGTTTATATAATAGGAGTTTTCTGTTTCAGTTTTCACACAGAACAAGTGCAGTGTGCACTTATTGCTCTTGTAGACCATCGACCTGTAACTTATAGACTTATTAATATTGTGTGCCAGTAGATTTACCCTGAAAATCCTGACCCCAGCAGAGAGCTAGTATCAGAACTGACTTTTAGCAGAAAACAACGAAAACAAAACAAACATTTCAGCACAACACTAAATTTAAAAGGCACAATTATTTGAAGTGCTGTGTTATATGCTTGCATCCATTTTTGAATTTGATGTTATTGGAAATATTGTTAAAACCCTTGTCTTTACACTTTCACACATACTGTGTACACAGTACTTGTTCTTGTGTGTCACCCGGTGTCAACAAATAAATTACAGCAGCAATGGGGCTACGTTTGAAAAGGTGTCAATGTTTGGATTGTGAAAGCTGCTTTTCTTTGCCCTGTGCGACACAGGATGATGTTTACTTGCATATAAATAAAGTGCTAATGAAGAAATACAGAAGCAGCTGGATGTGAGGGTTAGCGATTGAATCTCACCGACTCTGGTATTGGAAAAAAATTGTTCTTGGAGAAAATTATGTACATTTTCCACTAAAGTGTATGCTACAGCATTTTAATATTCAAAATACACAATTTGAATTGCCAAGTTCCCTTCTGGGTACCAGCTGGTGTTTACTCTGATTAAGATCAAGAATAAAGCTTACCAGAAAAAGGATGACTTTAAAATGCATCAATATGATTAGAGCTACCTTAAATTACATAGACCATCTTTGAGAAATAAATGTTTTTTAGTTTGTTCTATGTCCGATCCACTCACATGGAGGAGGCGGGGTTTATGACCTACATTGCAGACAGCCACCAGGTGGCGATTTTAACGCTTTGGTTTCACTTTTGAGCAGCTGTCATGCCGTCCATCGTCCATACAGTCTATGATACAAAGTGTGATGAGCATATTTTGAGAAATCTACAACTGACGTTCATGGAAATACACTCCATCATAATCAGCATATTTATGTTATATAAAAGTCAGAGGTCAGAGTCAGCTTCATCTGGGTGAAGACATCACTTTATGACACCATCATTTCAGATAAATAATGTAATATTTACTTATATTTACTGTTTATATATCAACTACCACATGGCATCTGTTTCGGTTTCTGCACTCGTATTTTGCATAGCAGTTTAGGCAAAGCTAGTCACAGTTGTGTGTGTTTATATATTTACATCACTGCTAATGTTACATTGTCAATCACATTTTATTGCTGAAATGAACTTAAGCTTGTGTGATGAGACTCATTAGAAAAGGAGAATGATCCATTTAGGATTCCAGTGCTGATCGCCTCTGTAATAGTCTCCACCTCATATAACTGTCGGCACTGTTTGCCATTTTTCATGACAAATGTGCCGTGTAGTTTTCTGTCAGGCCGCAGTATATTGTACTGATGGATGAGCCGGCTCACTCAGAATCCTCGCTGTGCTAAATTCTAATGCGGACAGTGGAAGACTTGACAACCGCGCGGTACGCGGTCCACACAGTGTCTGGGTCCGGATGTTGGATGTATGCGAGTTTAAACGATAGATGGTAGATTTTCATTACATGCTGGACACACAGGGCGATTAAATATTTAACACTTGGCTTTGACTTGGTTCGTTTCCCAGCAGCGGTGCTTCCAGCTCGGTTGTGTGTTCCCACAAAGGTAATTGGCAGTGTTTGCAGGTGGGGGGGCTGTTGAGGTCGAAGCAGGAAGAAGTGGCCGGCGGCCCCACATGGCATGGAGGTAAAACTTGGCTTTGAGCTGCCCTCCTCGGGCAAACAGCAGGGTTGGCAGCGGTGAGAACTGCAGTGCACAGATTTTTAAGACTTTCCAGAGTGGGAGAAAAAAAATTGCAAACCCACACACTTAGAAAAACAACTACTTATTTGAGTGTACTTTAGAGGAACAATATTACCTCCATATTTCCCTCCCTGTCTGGGTAGTACCTCTGACTGCTCCGTGGAGAAGATCTGAGTTCACTGGTAATGGCTCCACACAGAGCCTTCTTTATGGCCAGTTAATGAAAAATCACCCGGGGACGTCTTTGCCATATAACTGTTAGCCACATGCCTCGCCGCAGCCTATGCTGTATCTCTGGTAACGGCCCCCCCCCCGCTGGGATGGATATTAAAAGAGTCTAATCAGGAAACAATCACGATTATGAGAAGGCAGTGAGAAAGAATAAAGGCAGAAAGTACGTCTTTATTATCTGTTTTATGTTCAGGGCTTTATGTCTTCTGCTCTTTCGCTTGAAAGTTTCCAGCAGGCGGGGGAGGTCGACATTTTGCTGGAGGAATTATTCACACTGCAGTGGGTTGCAAATCAGAAATATAAAAGCCATACCATGTCTCTTGAAGATGTCTTCTTGTCTGGTGCATTAAACAAAACAGGGTAACCAGTTATCTGACTGACCAGAGGATAGTTTTGACATTTTCTCCAGTTTTTTTGCTGTTAAAGCTGCTTTGCTCCTTCAGATCTTCTGTTTTTAAATGTCCCCGTTTATATTGATGTATTCAATGCCATGAAAAGTCAAGCCCCAAATCAATTTCGTGTAGTTTTAGATTATGCTTAAACACATATTGAGTATGGCACCGTGTATTTTGATGCTTTATATCTTTTTGTTCTGCTCTCATTCAAAGGATGCGTACATTCTCAGACGGTCTAAATCTAATTCACCTTGACTTCTTCAAATATTTGAAGCTACAGCTTGTCAGATGTGAGCTGTAGCTGGAGGTCTGCATCTGATAGGAGTTGATTACCTGTCTGTGGAGAAGAAAGAAGCAGACATGTTGTGAAGTGACACATCTGAAAGAGAGAGATGATTATGAGTCGAGCACGGCTTAAATGAGAGTTGGCTTTTCTCTCGATTATAGTGTATCGCCTTTTTCTGGGATAATTCCTCTTGATCCCCATGCATCCTCATTTCTCAGGCTGTGCTCTCTTTCTTTTGTGCCTTCCCTCTTTCCTTCTCTGCTGTTCCTCTTCAGTGTTTTCCACCCCTCACCCACCTTCTCCTCCTTCTTTCTGGAAAACCCTTCCTGATAATAACCTTCCTGTTGCAGAGTTTGTGGGATACTCTTAGGCAGCACTGGGAGAGAATAAGTGAGGATTTTAATTTGGACCTATGTTTTAGCCCCAGGCGGTGGAATTCCTGTCTCTATTATAGATCAGTGAAATGACTGGGCGTTTTGTCTTTCTGTCAGTTTTTTTTTACTAATGTGTTCCTGCCTGTTGGGATCTCCGTCGATTTTTGATCGGCGGCCAATGATGTTGAGATTAATAGGGAGGATGGATGGCTGCTTAACAATAACCGCATTGATGGATGCTTATTGTTACACAGACAGAGTGTGAGGGGTTATCAGTGTCAAGGATCTTGCCTCAGGAATGAGGTGTTGGCAATCGCCTCAACAAGAGGTGCACATTCCCTTGGACGACGGGACAGCATCTCTCCTCCATGTTATTATTACTATTATATAAATTATTGCTGCTATTATTAATAACATTTTTACATCCATAATCATTACTCTTATGGTCTCTCTCTCTCCTTTCCCCTCTTTACCACCCATCTTTTCTCTCCTCCCTGTTTTTCTCTGCTCACCCCAACCGGTTGAGGCAGATGGCTGCCCACATTGAGCCTGGTCCTGCTAGAGGTTTCTTCCAGTTAATGAGGGAGTTTTTTCTCCAAAGTGCTTGTTCATTATGAACTGTTGGATTTCTCTATAATCTTTAAGGTCTTGACCTTCTATTTAAAGTGCCTTGAGGTAATGTATATCATGATTTGGAACTGTAGAGTATTGTATCATAAATATTCAGACTTTAATGAGACATTGTCTTGAATCTGAAAGATTTGGATAAGGTGATGACTTGTGTCTGTCACATTGTGTCCTGTTGTACCATAAATCCCATTTGAATTACCTGCAATGTCACCGTCTCCTTGCATCTGTCTATTGTGTTGTAGTTCCAAAACCTCTGGCATCATCATCTTAGCTGTGACACTCGGGTTATGCACTGCTGTCGCCTTAAAATAAAGATCACTGACATGCTACGTGTTAGACAAAGTGATAGCAATTTGCTTACATGTAAAAGTAAAGTAGGTGCGGGCATGGTAAAATAGGGAAGAGGAGTCAAAGAGATCTACTTATACTTAGGATTGCTTTAAAAAGTTTTCCTATTGTACATTCAAACTTACAGTAGGTTCAACCTTCTTATTACCTGTTCTGATTGTAATTTTTGAGAAAATTATTGCTTGAAAAATATTTCATATATACCTCAATAACATCAGTAAATAAAAAATTATTTCCATCTCTAGTCTGATCCAATAAAAGTATTTGCCAATATAAAGCTCCTGCTCAGTCAGATCTGTGGGCTCTACTCAAGTCGTTTGAAAGTGATGTAAACACACAATAATGTCGCTGTCAGAAAAACAAATTTCAGTTTATCTGCACTAATATCTGCCACGCTGACAATCAACAGCACTTCATAATTCTCCTTCCTCTGTGTCACTGGCTTGATGGAATCAGATGGACGATATTAAAACATGGTTTTTATTACATGTAGCGCTGACAGTGATTGGAAGACGGATTCATAATAATCCAATGGTGCAAAAATAATAATGAAAACAAATAGAAGGAGAGACTTCATAAGCAGAGACATTTCCATTATTCACTCTCACTGGGGTGGGAGGTAATATACTGACTTCTAATGTCATATATATGAAGGACTATTTATAGTTACTTATTGTTTAGATGACTCAATATACCTATACACGCACATTTTTCACCAAGGTTAACAGGTTTGGTACATGTGCTGCAATTACAGTCATTTAGTGGATATAAAACCCTCTGGACTCAAATCACATGATCTTGTATGTGTCCGATATGTTAATATACGATATCAAAGTGAAACATTTATTGTCTGGTGATAAAGGCAATTGCTGAAAATAATATACCAAAAATAGGCAATGCTGTTTTTTTAATGTGGTATATAAAGGCAAAAACAGCCCAAATAGCCCAAGACTCCTGAGGATGAACTGTGAAGGTTGCATCTGTGTTTGGCACCTTCCAAAAATGTAAGGAATCGGCTGTGTGGAGACCAGACCTACCTGTTACTGGTCTCAGAGTCCATCATAAAAGCCATATATTGCAATAAAAAACATATTCAGGAGGTGCAATATATGGTCCGGCAACATCATTCACAAGTCCTGACACACACAAGGAAAACCTCCTTATTGTCTCCCAGAAAAAAGATACCACACATAATTGGCTTGAGAGAAAGGCAAAGAAAGAGAGAAGAGATGCAAGTGAACGAAAAATGAAGCAGGAGGGAGAGAAGGAAAAACAAAGAGAATGAGCGAGAGAGAGAGCCTCTGTGTATAATGTGTAATTATCTCTCCTATTAGCTCTGGTTGAGATAATTAGAGTGTTTGCTAAACATACATTTATCAAACTGAAGAGCAGCATCACCCCGCTGCGCTGCAGAAGGAAGCGAACGACAAAAAATCCAGGAGGTGAAATTATACAGTGAGTGAGGGCGGGGTGAGATTGACAGAGGGATGACGGAATAACCGAGAAAAAAGGACAGACAGACAGATGGAAAGAAAGAAAGAAAGAAAGAGAGGCTGACGACAGAGACAGAAAAACACAATGTTGAGGAAGAATGAAAGGTGGAGAAACAGAAGCATTGGGGAGGAGTGAGACATCCCTGTCTGTGGCTTCGGAGATAGAGAGATGATAAATAAATAAATGCCATGTGAGTCAGACAGAGTATGACAGTCACATTGAAGGTAATGCCATGGGCAAGATATTCTTGAAATATGCAGAGGCCCAAGGTTTGTCACTTATTGACTTTTTGTCTGTGTGTTTCATTGCATTCTTATGATATATCCATGGACAGCTAATGGCATGTCACAACGCAGCCTCTATTTATGGTAGACAAGGGAGTTGGATGATGAAAGAAGGAAACAAAAACAGGAAAATGGAGTTATAGATTGATATGGATTTCACTGTCAGCTGTCAGGGTAATGATGATGATGTGAGTCCCTCTGAGATTTCGAGCACGGCCACATTCGCCTACATACACACGCTAGTGCACGCATGGCAAACGTGACTCCCTTAAATGTGCATGTGAAAAAAATAAATGCATATATTCTTTTGCAACAATACGAGCATGTACACAAAGAATAGAGCATGCAAATGTGAGTGTATCGCTCACACACAAGAGACGCACACTTGCACAATTAAGTGACCAAATGAGAAGAAGCGCTAAGTGACACTCCTACCCCGAGGCTCACATGGTAATGCTCCCATCATGCACTTCACAATAGTGTCCTGAACAATTCACCAACGTGATGGATGGAAAGATTTGAGGATGGGGTGGAGGAGAGAAGGGAGAACCGAGTAGTGGTGCTGTCAAACCCAGTAGCTGTATTGACTAGTCTTTCTGACAAGAGCTGCTTTTCTTCTGTCTCTGTGTTTCCCCCCCATCACCTCGCCCACACTCCAATTTGCTCTCGGCTATGAAAAAGAAAATAAAGGAAATGACATGCAATGATATTGATTCTGTGCTCGAGTCAGTCAAATTGCCAAAATATTTAATTATCTACCTGGCATCAATGCTTGTCTGCCTCTGCCGCTCCGCTTACTTTTCAACTGCCAAGTCATCACATACTTTCAGATATGCAATGAAAGTCTTGAAATCTTCCTGAGTGTTGTATGTGAGAACGCAAATGTATGAGTCCGTTGCGCAGGAGTCTTTCCTCCCTGCCCCCTGTTCAAATGTCTGGAAAATGTCTGAGTGACTCCATGTGAGAATCCATCCATCCGTATCATTTATCCTTTGAGGGTTGCCGTGGGGCTAGAGCCTATCCCAGCTGACAATCTGTGTGGGGTACAATCAGACAAGTCCGAGCATATTGCAGGGCCAACATACCGAGACAAAGGTCCATATAGAGTCTCCAATCAACCTAACCCCAACCCTAGGATGCCGGAGTACCCTGAGAAAACCCACAAGCTAAGTCCACCCAGAAAGACCCCAGCCCAACGAGGATTTTAACCACCTTCTTGCTTTGTGGCGACAGAGAATTCACAGCAAGCTAGTGGGCGCTGGTTGCTCATTTCATCAACATGCCAAAACAAATAGAATAAAAATATCTTGGGATAATATCTCAGATTAGTTCGGACACCAGTGTCATTGTGCCCTAAACAGAAACACATACTTAGCAGGATTCACACGTTATGTCCTGACTCCTACTCAGGCGCCACCTTTCGACTAAATGTTCCGGACTTTTCCTTGCTGTTGTGAGCGCATCTGACTTAAACAATCTCCTCCTGCGTTCTTCCTGAGTTCTTTTCTAAAATCAGCTCCAGTAAAATATTGCATTGATTTGCTTTCACTCAGCCATTCAAGAGAATATTTAAGCTGACTAGACTCTGCCCAATTAAGGCAACAAAAAACCCCATCCACTAACTATGTTCAGAGGTGAGAAATGGATCCATTGAAGGCTCATCAGAAGCCAAAACTCTGCACAGTTTGAAATGATTATCATGGCAACAGTTGGTTTTATCCTGCATCAACAACAATTGTGAGCTGAACAGTAAAAACACAACATTCATGTTACAATGTGTGCTTTCACGTATTTGATCCAACATTTTAACAGAGCTGTTTGTGTCAGTGAAAGGAATGAGGGGGCGACATTTCCTCATACAGCTTTGTAGTGTGTCTGAACACACTGGTGAATTTCACACCTTGTGTCATTCACTTGACTTTCTTGTACATATGTGCCCCAGATGACCAAAAGTATCAACTGTTCATTAGCTGCTAGCCAATTAGATCCAGATGCACCAACCGTGCCTTAGGGAGTGTGATTGTCTATTTTTCTTCAACCTCAACAGGAACTCCAATTATTTCTGTCCCCCCCCCCCCACACTCTTCTTTTTCCTCTTGTCTCTGTTTGCAGTAAGAGCCATGAAGCATAAAAGTGAATTGTCGGGGCATTGACTTTGTATGCTATAGTGTTGTCATCTAAAAATTGTTTTGTGTTCCGTGTGAACAAAGTTGAAGTCTTCAGTGACTCAGGGCTGCACCTGTCATCACTGAGCTACAGGTACAGTTCATCCTTCTACATATTCCCACAATGAAGGGAATCTATGGGTTTAGGGGAGAAAACCCTCATGTAACTCAAACACCAAAGCCTGACCCTCTCCCTCACACCTTGTGAAGCAGAGGGTGAAGACAATCAGATAAAGTGCTCCTTATATTAAGGCAGAGCTCACTTCATGTTAAACTTTACCAACCCTTGTTTTTCACCCTGTGTTTCCTGTTGTTAGACTTGGAAAAAAAGAATCAGAAAAGTCCACTGGATGAGAAATGATGAACTCGTAACAAGCTGTTCTCTGTGAAAAATCAATGAAGCTGGGTTTGTCCAGAGTGATGCAGTGTCGTGCTGCAAAAAAACGTTGGAACTGGTTTTTTTTTTTCTGTAACACAAAACGACCTTGTCTAAGAAAACTGAATTCAAAAACAAGGTTTAAAATCTTCTGAGGAATGTGCTGTGTTTTAACACATAAATCCTTCATCTGCACATTGCAGATCTTATGCTGTCTTACCAGTACATGAAACAACACACCCCCGCCACAGAGGGCACATGTCTGTGTAAATACAGCCTCACTTAGAGTGTCAGAAGTAAAAACTGCAAGTCCAGTGCTTTACCCTGATCGACTGCCCGTCTTCCTTTTAATCATAGCGACTATTTTAGACCCTCGTCTGTGTCTCTTAAACCCATCTGTCTGGGCTTTGATTCTTTTTTTTTCTTGCTTTACTTTTCAGCTAAATCGATGTTAAATTGCTGTCCATTAAAAGATGTGCGAAGGTCTGGTTATAAAAAAGTCTCTGATTCAAACAGTTTGCTGGATCTAAGTGACGTCTGATTGTCAGATCAAAATGGGCTGAGGAAAACGCTGCGTTATAGATGATCCACAGAGACAAAGGATAAGGGTAAAAGTTCCAACTTCTAGAAGCTGCTACGTGAATTACACACAAAGAATAACAGACAAATGATTGTACTACTCAACTTGTACTTAGCCTGATTGTGGTGCTTGGGAAAGGCCATGGTTGTAATTTGAAGTAAAAGCAGATTATCCCCCAGAAGGATGAATATGCTTAACAGATTACAGTAATTTGAAGACCTCCTTCAAGTTGCTTCATATTTCTGTATTGCTGTTTTGTCCTCCCAAGAGAAACAGCATTGGTTGTTTCAGAACATTTGTTCACATTCATGTGATACAGGTCTTTGGGGGGCGTGGCAATCTCTCTATTGAATCAGTATTAAGTAGGAAGTCGTGTGATACTGTTATGGAGCCATAAATCTATAAAGATAAATGAGTCAACAATCTATATGTCATTTCAGTACAGGAGACTGTTGATCAACTATTGCCCATCAGTGTTGTTTTTCTTTTAACTGCTAATGCAAATATCTGTATACAGGTAATCTGTATATGAAGTTGGACGACATGATGACTTCTTAAAAGTGACACAAAAGCATCTTGAGTGCACCCTGGTGGCTGGCTGTGCCATACGTCATAATCCCCTCTCTATTTTAGTTGATGGGGCATGGACCAAATTAGGGACTCAAAGCACACAAGAAATACATTTTTCTCAAAGATGGGTTCTTTTATTTACAGTAGTTCTACACTCTTTTTTCTGGTAAGTCTGGTTGTATTTAATATAAGATGCTATAAAACAGGGTAAGGGGTCATGATTGACAGCCGAGACTGACTTGCTATTGGCCAACGTGTATGGGTGATACTGCGGCTCCACACTTCGATCCAGACTGTGCTCTCTCTTGTTCCAAATGACGTCATCGGCACAAGATGGCAGCTTCATTTTTGGATAGTGGGAGAAAGTGGAGACACATCGTCCATCTCTGTATATAGTTTATGGTGATTTGCATGGAGGCCTATTTTACCTTACCTTTAAGAAGTAAACATTTTAATCCAAACCCAGGATCTTTCCCTAAATCTGACAGAAATGTTGATGCTTCAACCCAATGAAACTTTAACCACACCACTGTAACATAAATGTATTTCTAAAATGTAAGTTCAATATGCAAAAGGTAATTTGTACAGTAGGTAGAAAGTGACCATATATATTTGATCACACAATGCTTGATTTGAGCATTAATTGTATTCAAGATTTTTCATTTGTCAGTTGCTCAGCAGACTGATTCTTACTTCTGCCTTCACCTGTCCTCTAATTAAGTTGTGCTAAGCCTAATTTCCTGGTCTCAGTGGAACAGCCACATATTAAATGGTTCATATCTAATGAAAATAATACATCTTTTAATAACACCACATCATTGTTTGAATCCATCTTGATTTACAAAGACACCTTGGGGAGGATGGGGCGGTATAGTAAAAGATAGGTGACAGTGGATACTCTAGACATTAGGAGAGCGTTAGAGGTAGGAATAAAAATAACGAAGATTCACAAGTGAGCAACAGAGTAACAGATGAGGAAAAAGGAGAGAGGGAAGAAGTAAGTCTCAAAATGTGTGAGGGGGCACAGATGGAGAAGTTGTCTGTGTAGCACTTTTAAGATTTTATGTGTGGCTGCTCTCTTAAGTCGTTGCTCGGAGGAAAAGTTCATATACTGTGTCTGAAATTCCTTTTTCTTTCTTTCCTGCTCTCGCTCTCTTGCTGTGAAGTCCTGGTTATTGTTACCACCCTGCTGTCTTGCTGTCATAAAACAAGTCAACTGAAAAACAGCCCGTCTTCAAAAACAGCCTGTGACTCAGAATAAAAGGCACTTTACGAGTGAGGCTGGATAAACACGACATGATCTCTGGTATGTTCTCACAACTCTGGAGCAGGCATCTGTAGAGTTCATACACACTTCATGTTTCAGTATGTTGTATGCATTGTTGCTGTTTGATAGTCACCTGTCACACAACTATTCTGCATCCACAGTGGTACCCAGGGTCTATGTTTTTGTAATAAAGGAATTGAAGCACTAATTTATATCACAAGTAAAATGCAATTGGAGGAAAGATGTCATACCTATAAGTATTTTCTAATCTCCTACTGCTACCTTTAAGATGTATTCAAAAGTTCTACCACTACCACTTTGATCACTAGTGTTGCTGTAGTTAATGTTATATGGTGATATACAGTATATACTCAACACATTTGTTGGAACCCAAGGACATACAGAATGAATTGATGAAACATTGACATAACATCTAATTACCACAGGGCACCTTTAAGATCCTGTAATACAAAATACTTGGATATGGTTAGAGCAGCTACTGTTTAAAATGACTACTCGGTTATGGTGAGGGAAAGATAAAGTTATGGGTTTTGTTGGGATGGGAAGTGATAAAGCTGCCCGTCAGAGGATCCTAAGCGTTTGACTCCTTTAGTTGTATCTGTTGATGCAGATGAATGATAATTGGATTTAGTTAAAAGCTCAGGAAAAACTAAGTTACTAATCCAAAGCTACTTTCCCTTTTTTCATGTTGATTTGTTTGTTGTCTTTTTATTCTCTTTCCTGGAAAAAGCTCCACACAAGATAATAATGTCTCCCTTTAATGTGATGTCGTACTCTCTCTGTCTTGATTCCAGTGTTGTGTCCAAGAAACGAGAGCAACAGACCCAAGGGAAACTCAGTCAGTTAGCAGCTTTTAAACAGTCAATAGTAAAATAACAATGTTCTGATAAATGAACCCTTTCAGATAACACCTTCTCTGTCTTGTCTCAGAATCAGCCACAGTCTCAATCTGTCGAATTTCGTTTGCATCGACCGCCTTTTGAAAATATTTAGCAGCATTTGAGAGACTGGATCCCATTTGTATTTATTTATCTGAGAATAATGGAATCGTCAGCAGATACCAGTGAGCCTGTGACGCTGCCCAGAATAGAGATCAGCTTTTAAACAAATTAAAAACTTATTTTACACTTCCAGATTGGATTAGAGGGAGTGAGATGTGACCAGGCCTCATCCTGTAATATGATCCTGTCTTTGTCTGTTATGAGGGCTGTGTCTTAGTTTATGTTCCCAGTTTTCTCTTTTCATTTGTCTTCCCTCACATCTTAACTGATTTCTCCTTTTGCCTCTTTTGATTCCATTTCCCCTCGGATTTGTCCTCTTCCACCTTCTGTCTCTTCTGTCATTATCTCGCTCTCCATCGCTTTTATCTTCCCTCAAATTATCAGTCTCTTACACTTTCCTTTTCTCTCTCCTCTCCCCACTCCCTGTGTGGATGAAGTAGGCACATGTGGCAAACAGCTGGATCCGATCTGTGCATGTGCATGACTACGTGCGCATTTCTTTGTCCAAGGTATGGCCACCAGCTGTGGCCAGCAGCTGTGTGTATCATGCAGTGTGTGTGTGCACGCTCCCACATACACGTGAAGGCACCCACCCATCTCATGCAGCTGCTGTGTGTTTTGTGTGTGTTTGGTTTATGGACAGCTGTTTGGTAGCAGGTGATGAGTTTAGGAGCCAAGCAGACAGTCGGCCAGGCGGGCAGCCAGAGGGACTACATGGAGAGCCAGGTTCAGTAAGATGTAAGAACGTCTGAGCTGGGTGTTCATGCAACCGGCCCTTTTCTTTGGACCTCTGCTCGTTGACTGTTTGGTGTCAGTGTTTATTTAGGAGTCATCACCTGCCAGATTCCACAGACAGCTTATTGATCACTACACACAGTCAGAAGAACAGTTAAGTCTTGGTTTGAATGTAGTTTGGGTTTGTGGTTTATCTAAGCTGGAATTTGATCATTCCACACTACTCAACATCAGATCAGCTGTGTTTGTGCACTTGTTTACTGAAGCTGCTTTCACACATGCACTGCAACCCTGACATTTCCAAGACATTACCTGGAGGAACTGTGTCGGTCAATAGCCAGTTGACCTACAGCTGTAAACAAGCTCTAGGTCAACACTCTGTTGCATACACATTGTAATGAGGACAAACAGACTTTTAGTGTTTTTGTATTGAATTACAATTTCAAAATGATGATTCTCCCTGTATGTCTGTGTATTTATATCATGGATTCATTATTCCATCCATCCATCCATAGACCATAGATGGTATAAAAATATAATCGGCAATGCGGCTTCCCTAAAGTGAAGCCAAATTGTCTTGATCATCACCCAGGGGCTGGCTGCAGTACAGGTCATAAATCCTACCTCTTCCATGACAGAGGACGAGCCATAGAGCAGACAAAACATTTTTCTGAAAGATTGTGTCATTTTAGTTAGTTCTCACACTTTCACACTATTTAAGTGTTCGTTTTTTCTTTTTCTTTTTTTTAATCAGTCCTCTGATGCTCGGGGGAGAAACGAGGTGAAACATCATGATTGACAGCTCAGATTGATTCACTTTAGATTGAGAGTATATATCGCTGGGACCTTGATACTGTGGCTTCATCCCTGTTTGCTTCTGTGCAGACTCTGGCTCCAATGGGCTTCATTGGCTTCACTTCTGGATAGTGGGAAGAAATGGAGAAATGTCTAATGGGCAGAATTTAATTCAACATGATGATGTCATGAACATGCAAATTAGCTCACAGGGGTTCCATAAAACTTCTCAGCTCCTCAATTTTGCACACTGACCCTGGTGCAGCCATATACTAGGTTATGGCCCAGTCTTGTTTAACTGCTAGAAAGGGAGTGAGAGGAAAAAAGGAGAGAAAACAGAGGAGCGATTTGGCATCAAAATATGATGGATAGAGGAAAGAAGATCAGGAGCAATAACAAAGACAGACTAAGCAGATAAGGAGAGGATAAAAATACATAAAGTAGAAAGCAAGATATACAAGACTACAAAACACAGCAGAAAACTGTAGCTGTCAGCAAATTGTTAGACTAAGTGCTGCCTATAAAGTGCGAATAGGAAGCGACTGGGACCCATATGGTTTCCCTCTGTCATTCCATCTATATTGAAGACCTGTCTAAAATCTCATTAAGGCCTTATGACACCAGCCAAACTGCTGCTACTAAAATCTTACAGATGGTTATCAGGCTCTATGATGAGACACCAGCTGTGCTTATGACACAGAATGACATAGACAGTCAATTCTGGGAGTAAATCAAGCAAACAAATGTGACGTTCACTTTTCAATTGAACATAAGCAATATATTTCGTGACATAAGAGAAAGCAACAGACGCACACAAAGATAAGTAGTAAATCAAATGCGTTTCAATTTGAATTAATGGTGTCACACAAACTTGTTCAATGTCATGATGGTAGTAGCATCGCTAATCACTGTCTGGTAAGAGATATCCTCTAAAAGCACTTTTAGACAGGCACTATTGTGGAAGTACTTTTTCCCACCCATCCCTCCATCCATTATCTATACTGATTATCTATACGATCATCCTTTTGTGTTGTGGCTGGAGCCAATCCCAGCTAACAGCCTATCATAGGGCTGACACATAGAGGAAATGCAGCCTTCTTCATTTTCTTCATAGCACACATACATACTCTTGTACTAGTTTGTAAGCTGCTTATTTTTTTATGGAAGGAAGAAGCCTTAACCCATTGGTTTGTGAGCTGCTATTTTGAAGCCTCAAGTTTGGGATTTTGTCCAGCGCCATCTTTTCTTTTTGAAACCATAAGTAACCGTATTTAGAGGAGTGGGAGGCGGGCTTAACGGAGAGCCTGAGGACACTACACCTGCGACCTCAAACCATTAGATCTTACTAGTTGTCACTCACACAGTATCAACTCACACATTCCGCTGTATTGAAGAAGACTTGAACTTCTTAGGAAAATGTTAACTAACATTATAGCTCAGGGGTCACCAACACAGTGCCCGCAGGCACCAGGTAGCCCCCAAGGATCACATGAGTAGCCCACAGGCCTGTTCTAAAAATAACACAAATCACCAGTGAGCTGCGTCTAAAATCTGCTTTGCGTTTCTAATAAAATGTAATTATTTACTTTTTATACTGTCAAATTTTTATTCTCATATTGAAGTTGACTATTGCCTATGATTTGTTAAAAGGGTTGGTCAGTGGCTAGTAAAAATGGAACATTTTTCTTATGAAATGTTGTAGAAATGAAATTTAAACAATTGCTGAGATTAATAGAAATAAAGTGTTAAATGATGATATTATCTGTTTCCAACCTTAAGTCATTGTTGATAATTATTGTGAGAAATCATTAACGTGATCAGTGTCTTCACATAGATGAGTATCATTCATCATTAATAATGATATATAACGAAAGGCAAACTGAGCAAATTTGTTATCTCAGAAGTGTGTATCAAACTGGTAGCCCTTTGTACCCGAAGAGATGGAACCAACTTCCAAGTCTCTATGACCTTCAGAAAAAAAGGTTATTGAAGAATATCTTGATCTCCAATGGGTTTTCATCCCTAACCCTAACCCTAACCCTAATCACAACCCAAAAACCAAGCACTAATCACAACCCTAACCCGAACCCTTCCAAAGGTCGTAGAAGCTTGCTAACCCTAACCCTAACCCTAACCCTGCCAATGGATCGGGCATACACACATTAGTGGAGATGGAACCAAATTCCAAGTCTCTATGACCTTCAGAAAAAAGGTTATTGAAGAATATCTTGATCTCCAATGGGTATTCATCCCTAACCCTAATCACAACCCTAACCCTAATTGCAACCCTAACCCTAACCCTAATCACAACCCTAACCCTAACCCTAATCACAACCCTAACCCTAACCCTAATCACAACCCTAACCCTAATTGCAACCCTAACCCTAACCCTAATCACAACCCTAACCCTAACCCTAATTCATCCCTAACCCTAATCACAACCCTAACCCTAACCCTAATCACAACCCTAACCCTAATCACAACCCTAACCCTAACCCTAATCACAACCCTAACCCTAATTACAACCCTAACCCTAATTGCAACCCTAACCCTAATTGCAACCCTAACCCATATTCACCATAGGGTGAATAACTCTGCGCTGCTTGCTCCAAACTTGCTGAAATTTGGTGTGGTTGCGTGGCAGGCTAGCCTTTATGAATCCCGAAATGCCCAAGTCTCTATGACTTTCAGTAAAAAAGTTATTCAAAAATATCTCATATAACGAAAGGCAAACTGAGCAAATTTGTTGTCTCAGAAGTGTGTATCAAACTGGTAGCCCTTTGTACCCGAAGAGATGGAACCAACTTCCAAGTCTCTATGACCTTCAGAAAAAAAGGTTATTGAAGAATATCTTGATCTCCAATGGGTTTTCATCCCTAACCCTAATCACAACCCAAAAACCAAGCACTAATCACAACACTAACCCGAACCCTTCCAAAGGTCGTAGAAGCTTCCTAACCCTAACTCTAACCCTAACGCTACCAATGGATCGGGCATACACACATTAGTGGAGATGGAACCAAATTCCAAGTCTCTATGACCTTCAGAAAAAAGGTTATTGAAGAATATCTTGATCTCCAATGGGTATTCATCCCTAACCCTAATCACAACCCTAACCCTAACCCTAATCACAACCCTAACCCTAACCCTAATCACAACCCTAACCCTAACCCTAATCACAACCCTAACCCTAACCCTAATCACAACCCTAACCCTAATTGCAACCCTAACCCATATTCACCATAGGGTGAATAACTCTGCGCTGCTTGCTCGAAACTTGCTGAAATTCGGTGTGGTTGTGTGGCAGGCCACCCTTTATTAATCATGAAATGCACAAGTCTCTATGACTTTCAGAAAAAAGTTATTCAAAAATATCTCGTACTGTTTTTTTTAGATTTGGTGGTTTCACCATTTCTGAAGGTCGTAGAAGCTCGGGGAGGGTCCCAATGGATCGGGCAGAGCCACATTAGTGGAGATGGAACCAACTTGAAGTCTCTATGAGAGTTATTGAAGAATATCATGATCTCCAATGGGTATTCATCCCTAACCCTAACCCCAATCACAAACCTAACCCTAACCCATATTCACCATAGGGTGAATAACTCTGCGCTGCTTGCTCTAAACGTGCTGAAATGGATGTCTCCCCTTTATTATTCTTGAAATGCTCAAGTCTCTACGACTTTCAGAGAAAAGTTATTCAAAAATATATTGTACTTTTTTTTTTTTAGATTTTGTCGTCTGACCCCTTCCGAAGGTCGTAGAACAGGGGTCACCAACACAGTGCCCGCGGGCACCAGGTAGCCCCCAAGGACCACATGAGTAGCCCGCAGGCCTGTTCTAAAAATAACACAACTCACCAGTGAGCTGCGTCGAAAATTTGATATGCGTTTCTAATTAAATGTAATTATTTAGAATACAGCTTTCAGGCGCTTTCGTACTATCGAATCTACATTCATTTTTATACCCAATCTATGATTACAAACCACACAGCATTTTTTGATGCTCTTCTGACCAATTCTACATGATGTGATCAGCCTCTATATTATTTGAGGGCAGAAAAAGGGACATGCTAACAAAACCAGAGTTCATAAACAGTAAAGTTATGAGAAAGAAGTTGTGTTTATTGCTCAGTGTTTAATACACAGCACCTTGCCTGCCAATATGTTTGACTGGAGAGAGGAACAGATGCACCTCAAGTGATACTTTGGATTTAAGTAGCAGAGCCTAAGTAACCATTATTATTTATTAGCCTCTAAATGAGGAAATCCAACCTGTTCAGTAACTGCAGGTTTTCAGCAAGACTGAAAGCAGAGTTAGAGAAATCACAAGTTAAGTATTTACAGCATTTAAAATGGAGTACACATGTACATTTTTCTTATCTTCATTTTTCATTTCATGTGTGCAGAACTTTCTTGCGTCTTTGGAACAAACTGTACAAATGAGTTCCCAACCAGATTCATAATTTAGCCTCTGCCTATTTTTAAAGTCTCTAAACTTAAGCTTCAGTGAGCTGTCAGTTGTTTCTCAGCTCACCACAAACTACCAAATTAATTTTTAACCTGAGGAGATAAAATGTCAAATGAATCAGAGCCAATCCTGACAGAGGACAACAGTGGTGAGTTCTTTCAGTGGATATGTGAATACGTCACAGGTGATTGTGTGGAAACTGGAAATGTTTCTCAAACACACACACTGGTAGACACGCACACATACGCACTCTCAGAATATATATTATCTCTAGCACAAAGATCTGAAATATGGAAATACAGAGTCCGAAAATAGCATTCTGCTCCGTGAGGGGGAAGGAAATTTAAGAGTAATGAGAGGATGAAGAATCAGATGTGGTGGCAACACACGCACACACACGCACAATCTCATGTGATATGCTGGGCCATTAGTCTAAGCTGTCACTGTACATACTAAGGCAAGTCGTTAGTATGGTCGTTGTCAGGTGAACTTGGGTGGTCATTAGTATGAGAGAAGACGGTCTTGAAGAAAGGCTGTAAGACGATAACAAGAAACAGCTTATTACCAACTGCAATGACATGGCTGCTATTGTTTTCACAATGCAAGTGTGTGTGAGTGTGTGTGTATATATAAACATGCTTCTTTTGATATCTAGGTGGGGACTTCACGCTAAATTCAGACTAACCCATGGGCTAGGGCTGGGAAATTAACCGAAAATATATCAAAACCGACATTTATAACTGATTTAATCTTATTCATTTTGGTTAAATCGCTTAATACTTTATTTATTTGTATAGTTTATTTCATTCATCGACCAAACAAAACAATTTAATTGCAAACACAATATCTCAAATCCTGAATCAAAAGTAGCTGAAACAAGAATAATCATTCACTAACTCTTGTGTTTCTGCTACGTTCATTTTGTACCTTGTTCGTTGCAGTATTACTTCGCCACATGTCCTCTTTCCTCACTCCCCTCTAATCAGATGTTATTAGGACACGCACAGTACTGAAGATTACTTTGTGTGTTAACACATGTTAAAGTGACCAGAACAACTGAATAAATGTGATGTGAGTTTTTGTTTGTAACGCAATGCAGTGTTTTAACTTTATCGTGGCAAAAGAAGCAACCCCTCGTTCTTCTATGAGCATAAATATGGATTCAGGAGGTTATTATAAAGATCAGTTCTACGTGTGAGTGATTAGAAAAGAGCAGAGGAGCAGATTCTCGTGTTGACCCGGTTGGATGTCAGGGTTAGAATTAGATGTAGGGGTGGTGGATAGAGGTTAAGAATGTTGTTGTGATAGGTAAGGTTAGGGTAGGGAGCTAGGCAATGCATCATGTTAATTTGTGTCCCCCAGGAAGAAGTGTGTGTGATGTCATCAGGGCAAAATTTGTCACATCTGTGCCAGGTGCACTCACAACAAGTGTGGAGTTGAGATCAAAATCAGAGTTTGAAGATGGCTGAGATGAAGTTCTCAGTGCCCTTGTATCAATGTAGTAATGACGACACATGGGTCAGAATGTCAACATGTTGGCGGACATTCATGTTGATGTTTTCCCATCACAAGATGGACTCTTCTGGACTATCTTTACCTAATGTTTAATGCCTGCTGCATGGGTCAGGATGTCAACATGTTGGTGGACATTCATGTTGATGTGTTCCCAGATTAATCATGAATTCACACACTGGACAATCCAGTAGAGACGCAGGACAACACTCTTGCTGTTGAAACAAATGATTTAATAGAGGATGAAACGATCACTGCTGTTGTCACAATTCCACATGTTTGTCCTCCTTTTCTATTGTCCACCCGGCACAGGAAACAAAAGTCTTTATATATATTTATATTTATACTGTTGGCAGCCATGTTTCAATTCTAAACACAGGTAGACAACATCCAATCGGTGACGCTTCCTAGTCAGCTTGCTCTCATTGGCTATTGCAGGGTTCTGCTCACCGGCTGATGGCTGCTCCTTTCATACTTCACCACTTTCGTACTACACAACTATCAAACATGGTTGATATGTACGATTCAAAATAAGGGAAATTACAATCCAGTCTGTGACATTAGGATAATTTCTGCAAACACCTCACTCTGCAGGATCATTTGACCAGATGACGTGTTCAGAACAGTCCAGTCTGCAACGCCCTGATTCTTGTTGGGGGGGTGAATCAGACCCAAAATCCACCTGTCTTATCCCCTAGGCTCTAGTTTTAGGTTTGCATTTTGTTTTTCATGAATAGTCATTAAGAAGTGAGTTTTAGTTTTTTAGCTGTTGCTTACTTTAAATATTAGAAATGGCAAAATATATATGATACAGAAATCAGGCTACAAATCTGATCTTAACATTCTTAATAGTTTCATTGAAGGACACCAGTGTTTAATGTAATGGCCTGAAGAATTAGAACATTTTGCAATAGCCAGTACTGAATTGTTGTTTTTAATAATTCGTCAGTGATGCAGACATAGCAACAGCAGAAATCAACTGCTCAGTAAATCATAAGGTTAGAAAATTAAAAACCAACATTTAAGTTACTGGAAAATAGATTTTGATTGGTCAAGGTACCTGGACTAATTGTGTATTTGTCATGAATATATGGCTTCTGCTGCTGTGTACTGCACATGAAGCCCTTCTGTGTCGTGATTATCATTATCATCAACATTTTTAACAATGTCCCATCTTACAAAAACTAAAGTGCAGAAGTGAGTCTATACGTTCAGTTGGGTTTTTGTAAACCTTCATTGACGGAATATTTCTCTGTTTCTGATTTGACATGTGATTTAAGATGGATTTCGAGCTGGACACCATTCCTCTCCTGATAATGTCTTTATGTGTATAAGGCAGCACTGCCCATTGCAGTATTAATCTCAGGACATGCAGTCGCCAGTGTGCTCCATCTGCATTGCCTCCCACTGTACAGTTGTTCTTAATTTAGTATTTACCTGTTGCTTTATTTAGTATTTACCACATCCTCATGATTTAATGATTTGCTCACTCAGAATGCTTGGTCTATGGTTTTTACATTGTTTCGATGAACTATAACTACAGCTTTGAGTTTATTTATCAAATCATATGTTTTGTGTACATTAAAAACATGAAGTTATAATATTTTTGTGTTAGTTTTTACCACTTTGCTTTCATAAAAATAAAAAAAACTGTCCTGGTCTGACAGTCTGCGTGCCAGCATCACATCAATATTTAATTTCAGTTATACTGTGTCACTGGCCATCCACCTGCCACAAATGTGTATCTGGCATCTCGATAGTGAATATATTTATAAAGTGGCGTTGGATCCCGCTGTATATGTACTCTGAAATATTTTTCAGACTGTGAAGGGCGACTTGACAGAATCATTAGGGTGGACAGAAATTGCGTTTGAGTGTACCTCTGTGTGCTCATAGGAAGATGGGTATTGAGCCGTCTAAATGTCGAGGGTTCATAATTAAAGTCAACCGGAGTGCTGTCAATAGGTGATGACTGCTACTGGGAACAATGGTTTACTCTATGCTAGGGTATAATTACACACCATAGGGCTCTGAGTCAGGTGTGTGTTGGTTGGAAAATGATTGCTCCGCACTGTTAGATAGATCTGTGACACGTGTGTGTGTGTTTCTGTGCTGTGTCAAATTCACCATGAGCTCCAAACCTAACTAAGGGAAACAGAAACAGGTGACACAAATTCTCCTAACTGTCATTCAATTTACTTTCCTTTTCAGAGAGGCCACAGCTGCTTTTCAACACCACACAATCAGTTTGTGTCTGTAAATTGACAGCGGTGTCTCTGTATGTGTGTGTGTATGTGTGCATGTGAGGTTGTATTGTCATGCACGTGTTGTACTTGACTCCTTTTTTCCTCCCACTGAGTCTTTAATGAAAAGTTATACAGCTTGGGTTAGCAATGATTAAAGATGGACAGCTACCTGGAAGGAGAAGGAGAAAACAGTGGTCTGGAAATGACAGTTGGAGGTAAATGACAGCTCTGCTATGTTTAGGATAAATGGATCGCGTGGCTATATTCAGCCTTCACCATCCATTATTCAGAGAGCCACCAACAAGACAGATCCCCAATAACTCAGGCTCCTCTGTAGCAGTGGTTGAACCACTGCAAGTTCCCCCTGTTCAACTCGGATTCATTTCATGTTCACATCAGCGAGGGTGCCTCCACGAATCACCTCTTAATTAACAGTGATTCATTAATAACTAAGAATGTAATGGCCTTGTTATGGAGGCAATAATGTGTTGCTCATGTTTCTATCATTGTTCCTCCCACTGTGGAGAAGCAGCATGACAGCTGCGAGTCAAGCACTCATTTGTGCCATGGAGGAGATATCAGTGTGTGTTTGTCTGCATTTGCATGTAGATGATGTGACACGTACGAGATGTCCTGGTGTGTGCACGCTGATATTCATGCATGAACGTGTGTCATGGGTGATATGGTAACAAGTCTGACAGCGTGTTCTGATAACAGATGGGTGAATAGGTAATTTGTTATTTATATTAAGTGTGCATCTGTTATGCTGCGGACCTATTATTTGTGTCATTTAATAAGGGGACCTCAGAAATGCCACATTTTGTGCGTAATTATGTGTTACATTGTCATTGGCATCTCACCGAGCATTAAAGACAGCGCAAGGTGATACTGTGACTGACCCTTTTGTTTCCTTTGTTTTTCGTGTGCCACCATGAGGTTGGCTTTTTTGTGTTTTTACTGAAATGTCTCAACAACTTGAAGGGATTGCCATATCCAGAAGATATACCCTATATATATTGATAGACAATGGAGACAGAATATATGAACGCTGCCGTCTTGCTCTGAAGACATTTTTTGGAGACAGAATCTGTACAGTTGCAATTGTGTTGTGAAGCCACGGTAGCAAGGTCCAACCAAGAGTCACATTTTTGGGAAATTAACACATAAACAAACATCAGTGTAAAAAGAACAACCTGAAATGACAGAAACCATTTTTGAGATTGTGACTTTTTTATTTTGGTCCATATGCCATCTGCTAACATGGAGGAGGCCATGACCATTACTGTAGCCAGCTAACAGGTGGCAGGCTTTGGCTTCACTTTCAGGGAGCAGTCCTGTCATCCATCTTTATACACAGTCTACAGTCCAGAGAGTAAATCCTCAACATACAATATGTACAATTTCTTTGTTAAAATGTCTAAAAACAACTAGACAGGACTTTATATATTTTCCTCTGGTGATGAAGACAACAACTCCCATAATCCACCGCTGCTTCTCGACATCACCAAAACTTGGTCCTTTGTTATTGTTTTGATTGAAAGACCCTTATCGCCTGAAGTTACATTATGTTGATTCATGACTTTGGTGATTTCCTGATTTTCAACCAGCGCCATCAGCAGGTCATGGTTTTAAGTAATCCAGGGAAACAGAATTGAAGCGTTCTTATGTTTCGCCACGTATGTTTTTCCTCTTCTCTGTCTGCAGGATTCTCCTCCACCCAACAGCTACAATGTGAGTCAGGCATTTGAGAAGTGTAATGGCTACTTGTACTCAGAACCCAGAGGGGAAGGAGCTAAGAAGCGACAGAGCTGCTTCCTCTCGGCTGCACCGCGCAGTGATGTCTTCATTCCATGTGACCCCAGCGTGCCAGGTATCACACATATAACTATTAGTTATGAGCAATATGGATTTTCTTTTACACCAAGACATAATTACCTACTTCTCATGACTGATACTGATAAACAATAATCTCACACTTCTGTATTCCAGTAACACCTTTTTCATGTTAAAGTCTTCATCCAGCCAACGACCTGTTAAACTAAGTATACTCACTGGACTAATCTTAAAAAAAAGCTGGTCATCAATGGCTACCAATCCCATGAATGTCACCTCAATGCTTGCTGGAATATTTTTATCGGAATAAAAAATAAATAACATATTTTTCCCTTTATTGGCCCTTTGATAATAATTGTTATCAATCCAACTATCTATCTAACCATCTTTCCATCTTTTTCAGTGCTGAACATTTGGAAACTGTACAGCTCCTCCCTTTCACCATCATGCAGTCCAATTAGCTCCATCTCTGTGGGCCTCTAACCTAATATTTACCTCAATTACACTCCCATTGAAAAATGTTGTTTCAAAATTGATAGATTCATGACTTACTTGGATAATTTATGACTAGCCCCATTTCACCAAGGGACTCAACCCATGAGGCACCCCAAACCGTTTAACCAAAATCCAATTTGCATATAAATAGATTTAGACTGTTTGTAGTAGTTTTTCTTCTTCATACTCACACACACACACACACACACACACACACACACACACACACACACACACACACACACACACACACACACACACACACACACACACACACACACACACACACACACACACATACATTGGAGCAGATATTCAGATACAAGCATATGGAGACTCACACACACACACACACACACACACAAACACACACATACAATCATATTACCCATTATTTAATTTGCATTTATGAATAGGTCTACAGTATATGGAACATTAGGGAACATTATAGTCCTCATCATGCTTGGTCCCTGTGGTTACATTTCTAAAAATGGTCTGAATATCTAAATATGAAATATTTTTGTAACACACACACACACACACACACACACACACACACACACACACACACAAATAAACAACAGTTACTCATAATGTGACATTAACAGATGTAAATGGGTTTTTTTAACGTGTGAGTTTTGTGGTGTTTTTGTGTAACTTATTCTTTGTTGTCATACATTGTTTTCATTGGCTGTTGGTTCAAACAAGAACCTACTCATTTATTATTGTAAAACCACGTTGGACTGATGATGGCATCTTCTCTTTATCATCATTCTTAATGCACTGAATGAGATCCGCAGCCCTGGCGTCCATTGAAGCCTTTCACAATCAATTGTAAAAGTTGTTTCTGTAAACCCTGAAAAGTTGGCAGATGAGGTTTCAAATAAAGAAGTATTATGGAAACATGTTGTGTTATAGTTAAAACCGCCAAGACTTAGATTTTTATTTGGAGAAGAGCTTTCTGCTTTTAATGTGTCTTCTTTAAATGACTATAGATTTCTAAAAAAAAAAGTTTATTCTCAACAAGTATATGTGTTTGACTTTTTCATTTTTTATTTATTATGTATTAGTGTTTGTGTATAATAGGGACTCAATGGGGGAACAGAGGCAGAGACACAAGATACAATGAACACAATGATTTAATGTACAATTATCAAAAAGGGCTGTGAAAAGAGAACAAGCAGTGGAGTGCTGACCAATAAAAGCTACTAAACTAAAACTAAAAACTACCATCAAACCTTAGGGAGTTTGTTTGGCTTTATCCAGATCAGTTTTACAAGATCCAGGTGAAGTGTGGCTGAGGAGCTGGCAGAGGGTGGTGGAGAAGAGGAAGTAAGCTGGTGATCCTTGGCAGAGAGAAAAAGGGTTAAGGATCGTTCATGCTCAAAGGTAGATGCGTGGGGAGTGGTTTAAATGTGTATACTATGCGTAAATGGAGTTCTGTACTCATGTTACTAGTACTGCTTGTACTGTATGTTAGTTTCATAGTATATTCATAACAAGGACTGGAGAAAAGATATTGAGTTTAGTTGCACCATCTGTGTGCTACATCCAAGTTCAAACGGTTCAGTCATCTGCTACGGCTTTGATCACAGTGCAGAGACTTAGAGTTACATGACTCTGCAGATAAAAAGCCCTGACGGATCCATACTGTACTGCTGTAACTTTTTACTGCTGCACACGTGAACGAGAGAAAAGGAAAATCATTTTGGAAAGGTGGCTTTTTTGCATTAGATTGAGAAAAACATGATTAAAACTTAATATGAACCTTGAGCGGAGTAAGAAGGAAGAGGTTTGACAGATCTTAATGAAGTGGCTGATTCAAATTAACAACCCTTGTACATTATCTGCCACTGCAGCTTTGTTATAGACCTGGCAGTGTTGCCTGGAGCAATATGAGAATCGTTACACCTCTAATAAATACATGTGGCGTAAAGTGTGTATTTGAATAAAATGCAAAACTTTAGACAAGAAAAAACTTTCCGACAGATATATTTGAGATGGATTTAGTGGTCATTAAAATAATATATGACCCACTCATCCTGCATTTCTTTGTGTTTTTGTGATTACACACCAGTCTTTTCTGTCTCTGTCAAAGTAATATAGAATTAATGATCCAAAGTGTGTTTGTGTGCGTGCGTGTGTGCATGTGTTCGTCAGGCCCTGGTCAGTACAACCCCAGTGTGAAATCCTTCCCTCAAATGGCTCTGATCTCCTCCAAAGAGGATCGATTCAAGGTCTCCATGAACAACAACCCTGGACCTGGAACTTATCAGGTAAAGATGCTTTTCAAATATTTAAATTCACTTTTTATTCTTGGAAAGAAAGGAAAGAAATTCTCACTTCCCACCACTACCCATTCTTCATGAGGAACTAACATGTGCAATGACAGAATCATGGCTGTATCTTAACTTACTATATTTTAAATTCATCACAAATATATTATCATCATCATAATATACATATTTATTTTGGATTTAAAAACCTGGGAATGTGTGTGTGTATGTCTGTGTGTGTGCGTGCATGATACGCTGTATGTCTGACATCATCTTATGTTGTAAACCTCTGAGAATCATATTCTCATATATCTCTCTCTGTGACCTTGAACTGTGCAGAAGAAAAACAAACCTCAATAAGTTTCTGTGCTTTCAACCAGTCTGCGTTTCTCCACCGATGCAACTCGAGGCTGAACGATGTGGCTTCCTGTTCAAGGCAACTTTTCACTTGTTCCTAATTGACCTGCCTGATTGAACAGAAACAGGGAAACGTGAGGGCAGTTTTATTTAGTGTAATTTTGGTTAATGCAGCCACCTCAGACTGCTGACAGAGATAAATGCACTTTATGTATGAAGCATTTTACCGATGTAATGAAACCAAACCAGAACCTAATCTCTCTCTGCTGTGTGTTTTAATAGAAGTACAGCCGGGGGTTAACAGCTGCTGGTGAATGTGTGCATGAGAGATGATTGAGAGGGCTAATGTTGCTTCCAGTCCCAGCTGACTTTGACTGGTGAACATCAAAGACAAAACCGCAGAGTTTGATTCAAACCTCGTTCATCGTCATGTTCATGTCCATGGGTGTAATGTTATCACACCGCTCTTTCTTCTCTTTTTCTCTGTCTGCTTGACTCACACTCTGTCTGCTGTCTCTCTGTGGATTAATCTCCTCAACTTCTCTCCTCTCTTCTTCTCCTCCACACTTCACCATCTCTGTCTGTCTTCAGGCTGCATTTGACAGTTTCCACCTCTTTATCAGTCTCCTGCTGATAATACAGTCGTCCTTTGTCCAGGTTCTCACATTCTGATTATTGGGCCGGTTACCTCTGAGGAGGTCATAGGTTTTCATTGCTGTTTGTCTGATTACACAAAAACTACTGGACTGATTTTATTGAAACGTGGTGGGAGGGTGGGGTATGGGCTAAGGAAGAACCCATTAAGGTTTGAATTCACGTAGATTAAATCTATGCCAATATCGGGGTGCATGTGCATGCACACAAACATCGCTCTCACGTGTAACAGGTTCTGAGTGACAGGTACACAGACTGGAGAATGGGTGTCTAGTTCTTAAATGGGAAAACTGCTTTGCATGTCACTGGCAAATATGTGCATAACTGCAGCTGAAACTATGATGATGGTAAGAACTTACCATGTGGCAAACAGCTCTCTACACAGTTAGAGATCTCTTATGTCATTATGAGAAGTTTATGAAGCTTTAGTGGCACAAATTAGAATACTGGCGGGCCGATACACTCTTAAATATCGGAAACACAGCTTTGACATGGCGACATAGGGCATTAATATAGGCAGAGGTTTGCCCCCTCAGAGCCCTCTTCCATTTTGTTTTGATTTAAATATTTTGTATTATATTTTACATAAAAAATGTAGCTGTAACTCTCATCAATTTGTAGATTCTGTGGGGACAGTTTGGATGTTTTAAATAGTTTAGATGAATCCTGGACCTTAGTGAGTATGTTCTAGTTATGCATGTAAAGGAATTTCAGTCTATGTGGAAGGAATTCATGATGCATCCATTATATTTGTTAGACCACAAGAATAACCACAATTCATTCTGGTGAGAGACAAGAAAATGTAACATGCTCCATTCCACTTCACTGAGTTTAAATTCAGAGCCACAGCTCACTGCAAGTTCACCTTCTCTTATGAGGTTCTGCAGACAGAACCGATCCAGTCGTGTCTCTGCAGAATCTGCAGGTTTGTGCTGTCAATGTCTCTCTCAGCCTAATTTAGCTCTTTCGTCTCCTTTCCTATGCAAATTGTAGCATCAACTGGCAAAGCTAACTGTGACCTGGATTCCCATTTTAGTGCAGAAGCATGTGAGAATTCATGTTCCCACCGGATTTGATTGCTTGAATATGATTAAACGCTATTGGTCAGCGGGTAGCTGGTTGGTGAATAAGCATATAGTGATTATGAAGCATGAACAAAGCAAATCACTTCATTGTACTGCCTGAACTAAAGCTCTCCTCCATTCCAGTTCGTCAGGTTTCAGTACTGAGACACAGCTCACCTGAAATTCACCTCACTCACATATAGCTCACTCTCCTCTGCCGAGCTTCGAGTCCTTGATGCCTGCTTCTCTCCCCTTCCACCTGCTCATCTGAATTTTGCACTTTTCTTATTATTTTTTGTCTTTGTAAGATTCATTATGAATCACTTTTTGATAGATTTATGTATAAATGCACAGTATCTGTGGGAATAATTAGTAAAACTGTTGAAGTATCTAATGTGATCCTCTCCGCTCCTCTTCTCGTTCAGGGTATCTGAAGTTTAAAATGTGTTCCACTAAGGCATTAAATTAAAAATTAAATCCTCCACTTTCACTCACCAAGTGTTTGTCTGCAGCCACTTTAGTCAAACCAGAGTGTAGAGCTAATGTCAGGAGGTAATTGGCTCAGAATAAAAGTGGGTTTGTTTAGATAAAACTTTATAAAAGGGAAGTTGTATGATTAAATCATGTCTCACTCAAAACACATCACTTCATTAGTAATGCAACATTTCAATTGGTGGCTGGTATTAGCATGTTGCTGCTAGTCTGCACAAACAAGTTTACTTTTCCACCTACTGGTATTTTTTTCAACCATTATATGTCTTGGCTAACGCCCAGGATCATGTTGATTGACCCCTGCACACTAACAAATGTTGTGGCTCAGACCGATGCTTTGCACTGTGAGAGAAACGTATCATGTCTCATTTTAGCTTTAGGAGATTCTGTTCTTGTTTTTCTTCTTTTTTAGTTGAATGCATGTCTTTGCTCTCGTCACAGTAATTACCTGTGTGACTGTGAATCCATACGACACCAGAGGCCATACAGATTTTAAGGTGGTGTGAGGTGGTGCAGAGAGAGTGAGACCGAGGCGAGAGCGGAAGACAAGCAGGCAGAGAGGATGGGATGATAGTGACGTGAGAGAGGCAGAAGGGTATAGAGACGAGGGACATTGGGTGAGACAGCGACGAAAAAAGTGATGGAAAATCAGCGGGGAAGAGAAGCATAGAGACAGACAGCAGCAAATTGAGCAGCTGAAGAGGGTAGTTAAATTCAACAGCAGAAAATGTGTTCTGAGGGCGTGCAAACTGAAGCAGACGGTAGCTATTTCAGCATCAGTGTCCACGTGTATCCATTCATACATGTGTGTAATGTTACAAGACTGCCTACTTGAGTGGCATTAGTCCATGGCAAGGGCTCATTTAGTTTCCCCATTTAATGCACCATATGAGCCACACACTTGTGGAGAGTACAGGCCTGATTACCTTCCCCTCACATATGACACTGTTCTTATTGGTCGAGCTTCATTTAACAGAGAGGAGGGTGGAGGGTGCATGGGAAATAAAAAAGACACAGCGAGCAGATGTCAAGCTAGAAACAAATATTAATTAAGAGCTGTGATCTTTGCCGGGATGTAAACCTGCCAAGTGCAAAGAACACGGAGCCAAGAAAGGAGACGGTGGAGTTTATTTGATCTTCTTCGTGAGTCAGTGCAGAAGTTTTCCTTAACACAACTGACATTTCTTCAAACACTCCTCACAGTGTGTTGTTTATGTCTCTACATGTACATCAGTGTGAGAGTTTGAAATTTTCTGTTTTTAAGCGAAGCTCTGGCACCTGATATCCTTTTATTATGTTTTCCACATTTTTCTGAGAGAGACAGTTGTATTTCATGTTGATGTGTTATTTTTTCACCATCATCTGTTTGTTTGTGAACAATATTACGGAAAGACAACTGGATGGTTTATCATGAAACTTGGGGGAAGGATGCGGTATGGGTCGGTGAAGAACCCATTCAATTTTGGTGTGGAAAAAAGGCAGGTTTAATATTTATCAATGTTTTGTTGTGGTCCCTATCCAGATAAAATCTGGATTTAGTGAATTTAAATATGGTTTCATGTGTCCCAGTCCAAATAATTGTTACTGTTGGATGGTTAAGTATCAGTATCAAATCTGAATGTTTTTTAATCTGCATAATTTGTATTGTCAATACATTGTGAACATGAGGCTGTGACAATCGTAGTTTCACTTCTTACTGTTGGGAGTCAGTGACAGTTAAGGAAACGTGTTGTGATTTCCTCAAAGGAAAAGTATTACTGTATTGTCAGGTAGAAGATCTCTGCACTGATCATTCATTCATCCCTTCCTCCACACACACACACTCACACACTCACACAAACACAGCGACATCAGACACATCTGTAAACACACACTGGGTAAAAACAACATCATTTGGCTTTGACAAACACAAATGAAGAAAAGGATGATTTACATACAGAGCAGGGAAGTGAGCTCTGACCACATTTGGTCACAGGAGACACGTTCAGGATGTTGACATCAGGTCTGAAGATGGACTAAAGGTTCAGTTATATGAAATATTGTGGGTTATAGCAGCGGTTGAAGTGGATGATTGGTGGATGTGGTGCACATCTCATCACCCTCGTCCAATCAACATTAGTGTCTTTTCATGGCTACAAGCTTTCGGTGTAGAGTTGGCAGTTAAGAAGTACTTCATAGAATTGGTCTCGTATTTTGTTTTGGAAAGCACAATCTGTCCACGGCGAATCTGCAAATGCCTCCATGCACCTTCAGAGAATCAGCCTCCTTTTTTTTTGCTGACATATGGGATGCAGCATGTGTTGCTTTTCTCTATGTGTCATCCCCTCTATGTGTGTTGTGGGAAACAATTTGCTCTTGTGTGCACGCTTCACATCCACACACATAACCGACTAACATCATCACCACCAGCCCCCGCATGGATCCCCCCTTTTTCCTTCTTCCCTCCTTGACCTAGTGAAACATCTCGTAATCTCCCCTCATCATTGCCATGCCGATGGTGTTGTCACTTCCAAGGGCTCTTCCTCATCTCCCTGACCTCGCGGGCAACCCTGAGGGTGACCTGGAGTTGAACCCGCAACCCTTTTTCCATTAGGATCAATACTGAGATCTGAGCGGCCCCGCCAATGTGCCTAAATCCTCCTGAGGCACCTCTAGCATACTGATGTGTGTGTTTGCAGGGAGGTGAGGGGAGAGAAAAGGAAGAGAGAGCGAGCTCTGATAATAGAGAAGAGGTTGAGTCCTCAGGCAGTACCTGGGTGGGAGAATGGGTGGATAAAATAAGTGCATAAAGCATATACATTTATTCATGTATGTCTCCATCTTTCTGTGTGGTGCGGGAGAGAAGTGCTGTTGTTTGTCTTATTGTTTTGATGAGGTGATCCGAAGGTCAGACTTTCCTATGTGTTGTCTTTAACTAAGAGCTGACGGACTCATCATTTGTATTTGTTGCTGTGTGTTAAATATTTGTGAATTCAACCTCAGTGACCTGTTTCTATTGAAGAATAGCTGAGAGAGTTAAGCCCTGCTGCTCGTGAGGTGATTGTTGCAGTTTTATCCTCGACATTTATTTCTTTATTTTGGGAGTTTGGGGTTTGATTCATGTCTAAAGTTAAGGTTGTAATGCAATTTATTTAAAAAATAAATAAAAAGATTATTACACTACACTCATGACCAAGAGCTGAGCAAGGGCAGTTAAAAAAGACTGGCTGATTTTTTTCTTGTGGAAAATAATAAACAGTCTTTGCACTTGTGAAATGTGAAATATATATAAGTAATGAGAACTGAAGAAATATACAAAGATGCTGTAAGTTGAATATAAGGCTTGAGACATACTTGCTTTTAGCCGTTCGTGATAACCTGATGCATCATGAGCGTAATTTTTCACATGCAAATTACTGGTGTATTCCACTAGAGGGCACACTACAAAACTCCGTACAGAAGATCTCAGTTGGAATTTTATATTTAAAAAAACATGGCGGCACTAGAGGACATTATCCTGTGGTTACCTCTGAGATCACTGCGAAAAAGTGATAGCGGCGTCATCATAGATGATAAGTGAGGCCCTTAAATCAACGATGTTGTGGCAATGGCAAGTATCTGACCCTAGTGTTCCTGTGCGTATTGTATATGTAGCAGTAAGTTCTGAGAATGTTAACTAACACAGGATATGTACGCATGATTAAAATATAAAACAGCTCTGCATTCTTTTTTGTTTTGAAAAATTATATATTTATTGTGTGACTGAAATAAATCTGATTAAGTCAAAGTCACTGCTGAGGTGGAGCTCCACCTATTGTGAGAGACGAGTCATGGACATGCATGACGGAATTGTAAATGGAACGTAACTATGAAATGAATTCCACGCCTGCCTGACCTCCAGAGAATCTCAATTCTTTAAGCAAGTTCTGTGTTTTTGTGACACATTTCTTGGAGGCTCTGTAAAAATGAGTTTGTCACCTTTAATCGACAGGTTCATGGACTATCAAGGAATTTGGTTTATGTGAAGTTTTATCAGTTTTAAATGCAGTAAAAGAAGCAAAGTAATTTTGAAACAGATAAAGTATTTTGAAGGAAAATGCCAAGAACTGTTGGTGGCTCCTGTTTTAAAGTCACAGGACATCCACTCATCACTGCTGACATCGTCATCTCATTGATTCATACTTCAGTCTTTTGTCTTCATTGCTGGGTTTGTCCTGTTCAACCACAGTGCATTTAAATGGTTCTGCGATTGAGAATATATATTTTAACTTTCATTACTTATTTCAGTGTAACATAATCTTTGACTGAACATGAAGGCTGGAAGGTGTTTATGTGTGACTTTCTACCAGTATTTGTAGAGTTGTTCTCTTCTGTTTAGTGTGTGTGTGTGTTTCCATATAAAACATACTGTACTGCTGTTACTGTATAATCTGTCGTTGACTGTTATGTTTGTGTGCCTGCAGTTGAGTCCAGGCATCATGAACACGGTGTTGAAGGGCACCTTCAACGTGACGCTCGACAACCCTCTGGGTCCCCTCTTCTCCCCCCGTGCGGCACCCGGCCATTTAAGGTCCCAAAAGACCATTAACTCTGTCGCCGCCAACGACATCATCACCAGCAGCACTTCTTAGAGACGCTGTGGGGTCAAACCTCAGAAGTGAAAGGTGAGGAGATCAATCTCAAGGTCACCAATTCATATTCTGCTCAAAGAGGAGTTTTCCTGAATATTTATGGTCATATCCATTTCTGTTGAATATATATCAGATGATGAAGGGGCCTATTTTTAACTATTGACTTGTATCTAATAATAAATAAGCAGAAATGGGCTGATATGGAGACGTTGCAGTAGTCTATTATAAAGCATTGCAAAATAAAGCTTCTTCAAAACAGGCTGTTCTTAGATGAATTGTTATTATGACAATCATCACTGAAGCATTATGGAGCTTGTTTAAATGTCTTTCTGTTGTTATATCTACTCCCTGCTACTTTTTAAAAGCTCACTTAAGCAGTCTATCCAGTATCTGTGTGTTTTGCTGCTTGCACGTGTGTGTGTGTGTGTGTGTGTGTGTGTGTGTGTGTGTGCGTGTGCGCGTCTCAGCCCAAAAATTGCTATTGAATAACAGCGCACAATAAATCCCTGTTGTTTTGTTAACAGTCTTCAGTTTTTCAAGTGTTGGAAATTGCCCTCGCAGTTAATTTCACAGTGAATTTAGTCATTAGAGCAGCTAATAACTTGTGACTATGTGACTTAAACATCAAATGTATCGCAGCAAAATGCTGAGTGATTAGCTCATTTTCTCTCTTTTATTGTTTCAGGCGGCACTTTGGAGGAAGAGGACTGCTCTTTAATCAATATTGCAGAGTGAAGTGGCTACAGTGGACTCTGCGTCTACAACGGATGCTTTCCTGGTTCTTTACTGTTGCTAATGACAACCTTGGCACAGCCTCTGTATACGCCACTTCACCATAATCAATAACAATTAAAAAGCTATTAATATGAATATTGCCTGAGGTCCTTTGAAAGAATGTTACTGTTGAAAAGGACAACTCTTAAAAAGGACATCTTGACCATATGGCACTTTAGTTTCCTAAAATATCCAGTATTGATCTTTTTTAAGGCCTTAAACCGCCTGACACCCAAATACCTTTCAGACTTATTTACCTGGTACGTGCACCTCTTGACGGCTAAGATCTACGAACGGAGCCCTGCTGGTAACTCCCCAGTCTCACCTTGTAACAAAGGGTAACTGAGCCTTTGCTATCAGACTGACTTATTCTCCAGCTTTCTTTAAATGATTGACATTGGCTCTTATTTACACTAATCCTACTTATTCATCTATATGATTCTATCTATTTTATTCTGTTCTTTTCTGACAGCAACACACATGAAAACAACAGACAGTAACACACAAGCATGTAGTATTGCCTTGAAATTAAGAAACTTAAAATCAACATTTAGTTTTTCAGATGATTCAAAGATCTATTCTTCAATTCTACCACCGCCAGGTCGAGGGGAATGTTTTTGAACTCAACGTTGATGTGTTGGAAACTCAAACATGGCAAAGTAAAAAAGAAAAACTGAGCCGAGAGGTGAAGTAAAATAATTTCTTGACCTTGCATCAGAGAAGAGGCGACGGTTTGCTGCGATGAAGTGTTGCAGAATGCATTTACTTGCCGCTAACACTGAAGACAAGTCAATGTATTCTTCTTTTCTCTGCTGATCATGATCCAAATATCTGCATTAGTGGACGTGTGTGAGTGTGTGTCCTCTCAAATCTTAAAGACAAAGAGACAGAAAGACACAAGACGTGTTTAGAGCCCCTGATGACGCTGTCACAGCCTCCACTTCCTCTTGTCTTGCTGTGTTCAAAATGTCTCTGTAAACGTTCAGACTAACAGGTTCGGAGTACAATGTCTGCGATTGTTCCTGTGGGCCTTTTAGCCTAATGAGGTGTTTACCCCCTATCGTTATTCAGCTGGGAGCAGAGAGGAGGGAGACAGGGGTGTGGGGAGGAGGGGGAGGACAGTTAAGAGAATAGATTGTATGATATAGAGCAAAATGGAGCCAGGAGAAGGCAAAGAAAAAAGGAAAAAGAGACGGGATGGATTTAAAACTAGACGTTGTATATGGGCAGAGGAAAGATCAGAGAGTTGAGAGGAGACTAGAGGAGGCAGGGGAGGAGAGGAAAGAGCCTGGTGTTATTTATGTCTCCCTTGGTACTCGTCTTTACCTTTTTTTCCCCCTGCGAGCTGTTTTACATCTGCGATCTAATTAAATCAAATAAATCACAGTGCACACACACACACGGCCACAACAATCCCTCCTGATTCTTGGATTGTGAACATCTCCTCCCACCACCTCCTCCACCCGAGATTGAATAAATCTCGATTATGGTGCATTACACGGCACATCATTCATGTTGTTTATGGGGCTAAAATATGCAAACAGACCAGGGGCACAAAAGTGATCGATGCCCGAATGGGCCCTTTTTTCCGCTCTCCTCTCATCCCTCACACGGCACTGAGCGCTGTCACTTCCAGCTGTCTGCGCTGGGATGAAGACACATTGTGCTGTGTCCTACACTGTCCCTCTCATGATGGCTATTTATATTGTCTTTGTGCCCAAGCATCCAAAAGGCATTTTTATGAGCTCATTTACTAAAGCGCTCCATCTCTTCAGTTGAGCCATTAATAAATCTAATTAGCTCCGCCAAACCTTGAAGCTGTCCCTGAGAGATCTCCCGATAATTGTGAAATAGAGGTAAGCTGATCAGTGTTTTTATTGGTTACAGTGGGACTGTAACACACACTCAAGTTAAGTAGCAGCTGCGAATGCTGCAATTTGTTTCCAGGAGATAATTGTTTGGGCATATTTAGTGCAGATATGTCGGCGGGAAATGTTATTTTTTTTAAAGTGAAAGCCCTACCATTAAAAAATAAACAAAATGTGAATATATTTATGATGTGAAAATATTGTTTGAGGTTTTGTTTCACTCTCTGTGGCTTTGAACAGAATTGTGATTGGTTTACATACAAATACAATAAATATATAGTACAATGACAGTAGATGTGGATGATTTAACCTTTTTTTCACACCAGTCATTGTACTGAGTATTTCTGCTAAAAGTGTAACTCACTGGTGAAACTCACCAGAGGTCAAACTCGTTTTTAATCAATGTCATGCCGGCCTTATAGCTAATTTAATCAATATATGTAAATGTGATGGGCTATATTTAGCACAATCATCTGGAGATGACAGCTACACACTTTCAAATACAGCTGGGTGGAAAACCAGATTAGCTGGTGTCTTTAATTAAAGGAGATGTACAGTAGTGCAGGAGAATCAATGTAGAGGTTAACAAGTGCTGACAAGGGCAGAGGAGACGACGGGGCTTCAGCGAGACGAGCGAGTTCAAGCAGCCACTCCTCCCTGAATCCGGTCTGTAGCTGCTGCCACTGAGTTCAGGTTTGGGAATCGTGAGAAGTTTCATCTGACATTTAGAAAACAATTCCTGATTTTACAGTGTTTGCAGGCTTGTTGTAGATTAAACTGAAAATGTGTTTTTTAAGATTCCTGATGTTTACTTTTCTATATATACGTTAACATTATATCTAAGTTTCATCCCATCGACAGATTTATAGACCATGTCATTTTTTTCCAAGAAAAGCTGAGTGCAGTGACTTCTGATGGGTGTGATACAGGCCAAGAGCTTGTTGGTGGATGGGACATGGATCAAACTAAAAGGTCAAAGAGCACATTAGATAAATGTTCTCAAAGATGGTTGTCATTAAAGATAATTCTTATCACACTGATTAATGTACACATGCTATTTTTTCCGGTAAGTTTTGTTTCAGTAATTTTTTTGATGATGTTATAACGGGATGGAGCATTTACCAGGAGGCCATGGAAAAGAATAATTGTATCTCAATTTGATCTTTCTGGTTAAATGAAAGATGAACAAACTAATCAAAACTTTAATTGTCTGTGTGAATATATAATTATATTATAACATATGATAAGGTAATATAAGTTTTATCAGTCCCACTCAAAATAAGTTAAACAAGAGAAACACTTGAAAGTGTGACATTTAAAAGAATAAGCACTGAAATAAAATAAGAAAAAAAAGACAAAATGTACATAACACCCTATACACCCTGTAAAGCCATCAGTACCACCAAAAGTAAGATCATCAGGAGTGAAAAAAGTATATATAACTGTACATGTGTGTAGATATATATATATATAGACTACTATGAAGATATCTATAGTAAAAAAAAAGTATATAAGTATATGCATGTATGTAAGGGTTTCATTTCTCAGTTGCATACTAAAATATAATATATATATATATATTCACAATTGCAAACGAAAATATTAAATATTAAAAACATGAAAAATGTGAACTTCTGCCTCAGGATTCCTACTATGATTTAAAACAAACAAACAAAAAGAGATTCATTCCCACATTTCAGTGAATCCTAAACTAAGCGAAACAGCGCCCCCTCCAGGTTGTGTTTGTGGCCTGACCAGGTGCGGCACCCTTACTCACGTCAACCCACGTGACGACCAGGTGACAACAGGACGACAGGTGTGACGGGTGTCCTCTGGCGCGCGCGGACACACACACACACACACACACACACACACACACACACACACACACACACACACACACACACACACACACACACTGGTCGAATAACAGACACGTTAAAGAGTTGAAAATGAGAGGATGAGGACTAACAACATGGCGGACACACACGTGCAGGTGGACAACATGGAGGAGCATCTTCATCTTCACATCAGCTCATCTTCTTCAGGAGGACAGAGAACGTGAGTCACAACTGTTCTCTGTGGTGTTGGTGGCTGTTTGTCATCAGGGTTCATTATGAAGTTGTGTTACAGCTGCTGTCTACACGTGTGTGTTCTCACTGTGAGTGTGAATCCTGTGCGTTTGTCTCTGTACATAGCCTAAATTAAAACAGGACACAGGCCTGGTAGAGTAAATGACTTAGAATGTTTATTGGTCACAAAGATGTTTCCAGATCAAAACAGTTTAAATCAGAGTTAACAGAAAAACAAACAACCACTCACAAGAATATTACAGAGTCAGTGCACAGAGAGACAGAGCTGGTGCATTAATCACCTTCCTCAAAATGTTTTGAATGATTCCTGCAAAGCTTGAAGCTGAAGACAGGGTCATCTTTAGACTTTAGTCTTTAGACTCTTGTATAAAAGTATTGATGTGAACATGTGAGACGTGGCTCTGCTCTGTTCAAGAGTTCCTACCTCTTGATGTTTGTAAGCTTTTATCCTAAGTCTTTGTTTTATTGCTAACATGTTCTTATTGATCCGTCTTATTTCATGTGGTTCGTTTGTTTTGAAATTTTCACTGATTTCTCAGAGAATAATTCCTGGATCATGATCACATATCTGCCATGTCTGATATCGTCGATATGGGCCGAGAAAGAATCCTTTCAATTTTGGTGCGGATGTGAGATCTTTCTTTTTATTCTCTTTAACATCATGAGACTATATTTTTTTTACATTTTCACCAGTTTTCCAGTGAATAATTAATGGGTCATATTTAAGGAACTGACATCTATGAGTCTGTGTGACCTGGTACATCTTGATTAAATTTAAAGAGATGGTTGTGAAATCGACCACTCGGTGTAAACCTGTCTGAAACTTTATAAACAGGAACATCATGTGGTTTCTTATATTGCAACACAATGACATTATTGTGTTTGCACTCACACAACATTTTATTTATCTATCTTTCCTCGCCGTGTGCGGTGGTGTTGGAGCGTGTGTGTTATTGTGACATATTGAATCCATCCCTAAGCTCTGTTCGCTCCAGTGCAGCAGGGGCCTCAGGGCCACTCATCTGTCTTCGCTGTTGGGCACTGCTACAGTGATCCTGATTGGCAGTCATTACCGAACCCCAGAGGGAGGACACGCCTCATTGGTCTAAAGCAGATTTGAGGGCGGGTTGAAATAAAGGATAAAGAAGTGTGTGGATTTTATTGATGAGACCACGGTGTTCCTCGGTTACTGTGTCACTTCTGCATGATTCATGGACATGCAGAGAGGGAGGTTTGAAGAAATGTCACAAATACACACAGTCACTGTCTGCATCCAGATGGTGAATCAACTGTGTGTAGTTGTGTGTTGTTTTGCTTGTGTGTGTTTGCTTTCCCGTATGTGGCAGTGCAGCTGTGTGACTGTACATATCAGCTCACATGTATGTGTGTGTGGTCTGAGTGTGCCTCTCTTCATGCCTTTTTAAGCAGCAAGGCACTTTAAATGGAAATGTACTTGACATTTAGGAGGAGATGTAATCAGCGCCCATTAGAAAGCAACTGATTTCCTCTTCAGAGCTCGCTTACCGCCATCTCTCTCCCACTGCTCCCCTCTTCCCCCCCATCCTACCACAGTATATCAATTTCTTTCACACTTTTGATTCATTTCCATTTCTTCCACATTCTGCTGCTCCGTGTCCTTTCTTTCTTTCTCAATCTAATTTACCTGGGCACTCTCTTTCCCCACCAGACCACTGTAGTTCAAGAAAAGATGACTGATTTCATTTCCACATTTTCCTGCGTTCGTGTCGTTGCCATTATCGAGGCTCATTTTCAAAAAGCTTGTATAATAGCAAATCATGCAAAGCAGTGACTCATTGGAGATGTGTTCTGTTTGTAGGTGTGAGGCTGAGATGGTGACACAACAACAGACAAACAAATCTACATGATTATGGAAACTGCTGCTCTCTCATCTTTATGAATCCCAACTCAGAGCTTCACTGTAAAATAAGTTGACTGGATCAGTACTCAGCACTAAAATATATTAACTTTCATGTTATTTTTGAGGAATGTAATATCCTATATTTAATAGTTCATCTGCTCTCACCCCTCATCGGTTTTCTTCTTCAGTTAATTCCGGATTGGGTTCATATTTTTGGGGGAATTATGCGTCGTCCTTTTTGTTTCTTCAGAACGCACAGTATCTCTAAAGACAATGATTCATAGTCTGTAATAAACTTCATGACATATATAAGTAGTGAGATGAGTCGAAACTTGTTTTCATCATCGACTAATCAGAATTGATTTCATTTCATCTCGTGTTCAGTAAAATTGGGAACTATAACCTCACAACACAAATTTAGTTTTGTGTTTCAATCGAAACCAAAGATATTAAATTGACAATGATAGAGAAATAGAGAAAAGCTGTGGCTCCTCACATTAGATAACGTGGAAATGGAATATTTGTTTATTTAAAATATAAATAACAAAAGTTTTCATTACAGTGAACCCGTTGATTCATTTTTAAACAATCTCTTCGTTTGTTGTTATTTTAACTGCCACAAAATATTGAAAATGCCCTTCACAGTGTTTCATCGCCAAAGGGAACATATTTATATTGCTTTGTTTTGTCAGCCAGTTCAACAGTGCAAAACAAAGAAGCAGCAGATGCTCACAAAAAAAACAAGTCCAATTTTCTCAACCGACTTCAGAACTAATTCATTTCCTTCTCAACTAGTAAAAAAAATCATTCAACAGAACCGTTCATGTTACTAATGTGTCATTTGATTCTCAATATCGTGCTTAGTACACGTTCTCCTGCGTGTTGTGGGAATCTGTTTCTCTCTCTGTGGCCATATGCTGCTCATCATGATCAGTGATCTGTCCCCCCCCCCCCCCCCCCGTCTCTCTCACATCATCAAGAGATTGCCGTTAAAGAATAGAGGTCTGATTTCATTTGCACAGTCTCATGTGTCATTATCAAAGCGTCTTCTCAAACAAATTATATGAGTGTTGTGACAAAGAAAAACAAAAGCAGTGTCCTGATTAACACACCCTGATTACGGTTTGCTTTGATTATCCTGGAAACATTTATTGTCCTCAGAAAACAGACCACTGTATCTTCACTTGCCGTGCACTCGTCGCTGATGCAAACACATCACTTTTTTACGAAGGGCTGGGAAAAGTCATCCGTCTCATTTTTGAACATGACTGTAGGCATGTGTGTTTTGAAGTGTAGTGTATAAGGATTCCCTTTTCAACATGACCTTCATCTGCCATATTGATAAAACGCTCTCCTCAGACTCTTTCAAGTCGTGTGACAGATGGAGTTCTTCAGTGATAAACCAAGTTCACCCCAGTTCGCACTTCGAGCCAAAACAACAAACAACAGTTACGCTATTCGCCGGGGGACGTTCAGAGGAGTGCTTGAATAATAGAAATGATGAAAACAGGTGGAAGAACAAATCAAATTAATTAATGATAAAGAGCGGAGGGGTGAGTGTGTGTCGACGTTGCGTGGATGCCTCAGTGAGAGTGTGAGCATTGTTTGATTTCACATCATAATATCAGAAGTTGAGTTGGAGGAAGCTGTGAGGGCCGATACAAAGGTAAAGGACAATAAAAACATCAAATATTTCAAAGTTGGGTCATCTGGCCCTGTAGCTGGAAAATCAGATCTTTTAGCTTCTGTAAGACTTAACCAGGGTCTAACGGTGTTCTTTGTGTGTGAACTTTGAAGACAAAAGGAAACAGTTCTGTAAGAAACAGCTCATCTTGTATATTATTCTGGAATATGTTGACCTTCGTCCATCCCATGCTGAAAAGTGACTTAGCTAAAGCTTGAGGAAGATTGCCAGGTAACAAGTGTTCCTGCGGAAACACAAAGCAATGCGTACTTGAAAAGAAATGTTAATCAATTTCTGTCTCTCCATGTGAGATTGATGGACAAAGATGGCTCGAAGGCACCACACAGACTGAAGGTCAAGTGTATTTTATTTTTTCACATCCAAGCAATGCGGAAGATGTGGTTTTGACTTCATCCTCTGATTATTTGATTTTGCGGACTGCAATCAATTTTTTCTCTACCCAGCTGCACCCTGATTTCATCAGTGCATGTTTGTATGTGCTCTTGTAATCATGTGAGGTTGATTAGTATTAATCATGAAAAAAACAGTAGTTCCCAAGCCAGAAGTACTGACACGAGCTGATGCATATTAAACATCAGTGTCAACAGTTCATTTTATAAACTTATATTTTTTGTAGGTGATGCCAAAGATTTTTCTTTTCTTTCACTCTATATCCAGAATAGATGTTCTCCCACACAGGAGGTTTTGGCTGCTTTCGTGGTGAGTTGAGTTGAATGCTGTCCAAGCTTTGTCTTTCATCAAAAAACAAATGAAATAATCCAATGAATAAACTAATGAAGCTGTAACAACCTCAGATTGACAAACTTTCAAGCCGATTTTGTGATGCATTAATTTTTTTTTTAGCAGAAATGTTTTGGTGACGCTTTGTTACCTCATGTCCATTTATAATTTATAAATTATATAAACATATAAAACAAAATGTTTGGATTAAGATGAATGCAGTGTGAGAATTCTTTATGAACATTCAGAGAAAAATCAAAAGCTAATGTTCCCTCTCCTTTTACCTCTGTTTTGGTCTCCACCAACCCCTGGAGGAAGTATCTTTAGCTGTGAAATGCTTCACTGTTTCAACCAGCTTGTTGCTAACTTTCATTTTTATGCTGAAACCAGCTGCTGGCTGTGGTTTATTCTGGTGAGAGTTGGGAAGGTGAACCAGTAAAGCTATTGGCCGGAAAAAACAAAACAAATGTGAACGACACCAAAATGCTCCATAGATGTGGGGGGTGGCTGCATGTCTGTTTCTTTGTAAATCAGTAACACCAGTGATGCCATGTTTCTTACTTTGTGTGAACATTTCCAAACCGTAGCCTCTCTACTGGCAGGGACTACAGAGTCGTGTCTGTGTAGGTTCATTTTGAAGACACAGTTTGCTTTTCCTTCTCCCAAAAATCCTTAGTCACCATATGTGTAGACAACAGAATTAGGTGTTTGACTCATCTAGTGTGACATAAATGTAATAGAATAATAATTGATGCTTGTCAGACGAATGTTCTTTTCACTGTTATAAATGTCAGAATACTATTTAAAACACCCAAAAGAAAATACAAAGCTACTCTGCTGCTCAAACACAATCTTTATCTTGTTGACCTAAAGTCTCTCAACTAAAACTTGAAAAAAAAAAAATTCAAATGTTCGATGAAATCTAGCAAAAATAACAACAGAATTAGGGAAGATGAGGCATAAAAAAAGACAAGAAAAACAAACGGATGTCAATTAAAATCTTGGCAGTACTTGCACTAGTGTCTGCTGAGGCAAACCCAGTAGCAGCGTTCCTCGAATAATGGAAAACATGTTTTAATTAAAAGGCAGTTTTGTTTGAGTTAATGTATGAGAATTTAACCTCTATTACAACTGCAGTCATCGTTTGACTGACGACAACATTTATCCAACTAACAAGACAAGGAATTGACTTGGTATTGACAGCTCGTATATCATTCCAAAGATTGTGTGTGTGTGTGTGTGTGTGTGTGTGTGTGTGTGTGTGTGTGTGTGTGTGTGTGTGTGTGTGTGTGTGTGTGTGTGTGTGTGTGTGTGTGTGTGTGTGTGTGTGTGTGTGTGTGTGTGTGTGTGTGTGTGTGTGTGTGTGTACATATTCAATTTTGGTGTGGATGTAGATTAAGGTGCAGATCCAGGATGTATGACAAATAATATGACAAATTATCGATTAACACTTAGAACACTTCCCCTTTCTCATTATCAGAACTACACAGTCATTGTTGGAGGTATGTGCTGGACCGAGTGCCAGATTCTAGTTTCACATGGAATCTGGGTTTTTTTAAGCCATTTTTACTGTTGTGACTTTAAGAGCCGATTATCTGCTGTGGATTTTTCACAAGCTCCTTTCACGCATGCAGTTTGTGGTATCTGATCAGACTTGCATTTGAGGTGTGATGCAGTTTAGAATGTATTCATTCGATTGTTGGGAGCTCGCATGTGACCAAAAGCACTCTGAGGTGATGATGACATCCAGCATGCTGTTAAAATGAACTGCAGTGACAGTCGAAATACAATCTATGGTGATGTGGAGAGACCTCTACACATAAGCAGATAAACCTTTTATGTTGGAAACACATCAGACCCCCAGATGTGTCCCATCCTTACAAATGAAACATCCCTTTTCATCTGTGCTCTGCTGCAAAACGGTAACAGAAAAGTGAAAAAGCAGCAACAACAAGAGCAACAACAGGACAGATGTAATCTTAGTATCTGAGTTTTCTCTGGCAGAGGCAGGATGATGGGGAGTGCTTCATCCCAACACTTCATTATAAAATCAGTGCACATGGATTTTGTTTCTATGACAACATCTTGACAACATACCACCACTGCTTTGTATGATAGACTATCATCACCCTTATCCTTTTTATTACTATTTATTTGACATTTTTTCACCATGAGCACTGACTGGAGGATACCTGACCTCATACTTTATCTGGTTGAGCTTGTCTCTTCTCAGTCTGACAGCCATTGAGCAAGAGGTTGTGTTGTGTCAACAGCATGGCTAAGAAAAAAGCTTACAGTGATAAAAAGCACAAGACTCAGCAGCAACACAACGCTCAGTGTCTGGCTGATCTGCTCCCTCAAATGAGCTTTTCTGTCTTTGTTGTAATAGTTTCTGTCAGATGCATCATCCTCCACAGACATCGCCAGAACAATCTTCTCCTCCATTTTGTTGGTTGTCTGTTGTCTGAAAAGGAGTTAATGACACTAGTGGCTTTCTGGAAAGTTTCGAGATTTTTATTTAAAAGTGCTCAGAGCGACTGTAATAGCAGTCTCCTCATTGAGGACAACAAAAAAAAAGATAGTGCTCAGAAAAAAATTGCCATATGGGCACACCCTTACTGAAAAGCTGCTGTGGTCTCAAGTGGAGAAGGATACTGTTCAAAGCTTTTATTCATCTTGAAAAAAACTCAGGTAAAACCATAATTCATCAAATAGCATCATTACTGGATGAGAACACAGACAGAGATTGGACAGTTTGTCATGGTTGTGTCAATACATGTAGTTCTCAGCTGCAGCTCTATGTCAGTTAAGAGATTGATCATTTGGATGGATGAAGGATGGTAATAATGATGGTCGGCTACTTTTTGATTGCTGGAGGAACAGACTGTAATATTACTGCCGACAAGGGACATGACATATCTAAACATTTGTCCACTAGCTATATGGCTTATTGTCCAGTATGTTCCACAAACATATTTATTCTCAAACTGTCCTTCATCTAGATGATGTGTTGGAGATGTGTAAAACCAAAAAAAATACCTTTAACTGATCGACTAGGACATTGCACTGGACAAAGCCAAAAGTAAAAGGATTATTCTGTGACAAAATCCAGGAAAGTGGTTGCAGCACTGTCTCAGATATTGTTATAACGTTATAATCCAAATGCTGGATAGGATTAAAATCACTGACCTTCGTCGGTACTGTTAAAATGACCTTATCTCTCCGAGCTCATTCAGGTATTTGTTTCAAAGTAAAAGTCCTCCACTGGTTTGTGGAAAAACAGCTTTTATTGTGAAGCAGCAGCCGGAAGAGTCCTGTTTGCATTCACATGAAAATAACCTAAAAATTATTTAGTTTTGTTTTCACCACACAAGTGAATCATAAACAAATTATGTTAAAGTCTATCTGCAAACAAGAACAAGCTTTTTCTCGAACCACATTTTTTCTGTGTCCATTGCTTTACAACCACATATGTGACCATCAATTTACTATAACAAGACAGCTCAGCAGATTGGTGGTCAGCAGATTTATCTCCTACTAAAATCTATAAGAACAGTCATGCTAAAATTAATGTGCACTGCAAAAAAACAGTGTATTTTTGTTTTTTTACCCAGTTCTGGGAAGTTTTCTGCTGAAGAAGTACTTGTTAGTTGTAAATGGTTTTCGTCCGCAGACACAAATTCAATGAGCGTCTTTGTAATAAAAGATTTGGTGGCTTTTTCTTGCATGCTCAGTAATTATGGCATTGTTCAAAGCACAACAGCATTCCCTTAAATACAGGCGACATGTGAGTAGCATTCACTGATGGATGCGTAGTGATTAGAGGGAGGAAGATTGTAATTTTCTTCATTAGTACGGACAGTTTTGTTGGGCTGCAAAGTTTTTCTTTACTAAAAGCCCATGCATCAGAAGATGGAGAGGAAGATAATGTGATAGAAGGGGTGGTGGGAGAAAGAGCTTTTACCAGAAGCCTGAGACGCAGAATGGACGAACAATCACAAATGAGAGCAGAGTGAGAGACGATAAAAGAAGAACGGAGAAGTCATTTGTCAGGTCATTTGTAAAGATTTCTGAGAATGAAAGAGTAAAGAAAGAAACAACGATCTGCTCTCCTTGTGCTGCTTGTTACTTTATTACTGTGAGCGGAACTGATTAATCAACATAATGCATTTAACTAATTATGTTAGATTTGATCTGGCTGCAGAGCTAATTCAATAGAGATCATTGGTGATTTATGATGGCCAGTTTATTGTTGTGCGGGGTTGGAAGGTCCGATTTCCCAATGGGAGTTGACTGAGGGGCTTTAAGGAGAACTCAGGAAACCTCTAAACTGACAAGTCTTAACATAATATAACAGTAATAACATATGGCAACCTTTTAGGATCTTTTCAATTTGAGTCCAAGTTTGACCACTTACAGCATTAGCTCTCTTTTATCAGTCTCTTAACTCAGAAAAAAGAATTAGAGGCAAAACATGGAAAGAATTACGTAATGGAGGAAAACAAATGCTGTTCCAAGAACATATGAAGGACAAAGGTCAGATAAAGGCAGGACAAATTATGTTCCTTTTATTTCTCATCCTAAAGCTTTATATTACATTCTGCAAGAGTTTGATCTTTACTGCAAATATTTCTTATATACTAGAGATTAACTACTGTTGGTGATTATAGAGCTAAGTTTACTTGCCAATGCATTAACTGTTTAGAGTAAAAGAAGTAATGTTGAATGTGGTCGACATAGCTGTCACTTGATAAAAATGCTATTAAATTACCATATGAACTGGGACTGCATTTGGATTTTATGTCACAAAAAAGACACAATATACATCAAATTAAATAACTAGTTTGAGTCCTGGTATTGTGTTTGCTGGCCCATTGTCAATGTGCTCAGCCGCTTAAATAAACTCAAATGTTATTTATGTTGTAAGAGGTTTCTTTGACCTTACAATCAATATATCATCCGTGTAAAATGGGGCCGTAAAAACGATGTTATTCTGTACTTATAGGTCCAATATAAATAACCTGCATAACGGGAAAACGTGTGTGGGTGAACCATGGTTGGAGTGAGGCATGAATGTTCACTAAATTTATATAGATTTTAACAGCATCATGGTGTTTTTTGGAAACAATGTGTCTTTGTGATTATTCTTGTTCTTCACCTCCACACAGAAAAGATATGAATTCAATTCCCCATCCATCCATGTTGAAGCTGTTACTGTCACCAATTTAAAAATCACAACCTCTTTCAAGTGTCTTCATCACTCAGGACGGGTGTGAAACATCAAACCAGTATTATACTTACACTAGACTATTGGTATTAAGCAGTACAATTTGCTTATTTTCTTTCTTAGTCCTCTTCCTCCCTTAATTCCTTTACTTCTTTTATTGTTGACATTTCTCTATTATTCACTTGCTTTGTAAATTCACCCTTTTGGTTTTTCTTGCTTCACATGCAAACCTTTCTTACCTCTTTCCTTCTCTTCACACTTGTGCTAATTTTGTCAACCTTTTTTAGATTTAATCTCAGCCCGGAGATAAAGTCGAGCAATTTGTTCTAGTTGTTGTCGATCGATCAGAAGATTAGTTGACAACAATCTTGAAACTGTTATTCCAGTTTTGCTAGAATGTGAAGGAGCGTTTTATTCAAACTTGAGCAAAAGAGATTTTAAAGATATTATTTCATCACTGTGCTCCATGCAGTGCGTTTATTTCCTGCCGATCAATGTTGTCCTGATCAAGCATCATCTCTTATTTCGTCAATGATTATAAGGAGAGATTTTAGCAATTTTTTTTCCCTCTAAATTACATTTTAGTCTTGTATTTTCTTCATCGGTGACATTGTGTTGTTGTAGTCACCATTGACGTTGGTGCTATCTCGTCATCATTACGTAAAAAAAAAAGGTTAAGGACAATGAAGTCATAGATTTGGTTAACGAAATTAACATTGCTCTGCACTCCATTATCTCTGTCTCTACTCATCCTTTGCCACACTAATGTGCCCCCTCCACTCAAACACACACTTGAATACTCTCACACTCACAAACACACTCACACTAACACACACAGACCATTCTGTTCCGCCAGCTTGTCGGAGTGTGACTGATTGATTACTACCCAGAAGGCTTGGCTTTGTTGATGTCAGAAACAGGACAGGTACCCCAGACCACAGGGGGCACAGAGACGATTGATGTCTCTCTCTTTCACAGCGCTCGTTTCTTCCTCCCACTTTCTCTCTCCATCTGTATCGTGAGTCACTCACAATTTCACACACACACTCATTGACCCCCCACTGATCACTGTAAGGGTTTCGAAGCTAAAACATATTTTTTCCAGTTGTAAATTCAGCTGTCAGTCGTAAATTGTAGTCACTCATAGACTTGTGTTTGGTCGTCAGTGCGTGTCCAATCACAGGCAGGCACGTAAATTATGGGGGTCCTTGTTCAACTATGAATGTAGTCTAATTTTAACATTGTAATATGCAGTAAAACGGTTGAGCCCATAAACAGTATACAGTATAAGGCCTTGTCCAGACCATCTGTAGCATTGCATTCATAAATAACGGCACAAAGAAATTCTCACGTTTTCCCCAAACTAGACTTTATTAATCATATTTCAGTGTCTCACTGGTACTTTAAACAACACGTCGTTTTGATACAGGGTCGATTTCGGGTGTAAACACAGCTTAAGTGGAACTCTCATACTCGCTTTTCTCAGTCCAACACTTTGCTGACCTACTTTATTCTGTAGTTTGATCAAACATTTGTCTCATTGACAAAATGTACCTTTACGTGGTCGGTGTGTTATTGTGAGGAACCTTGATCCTCCATCATCTTGTGGCAGAAGTGTTCAAATTCACCCCTTAGACCTTAAACGTCCGATTTAATTTCCCTATAGTAGTCCTGTTGAGTGACGTTGGTGCTACATCATCATTATCAAATGAAAAAAAGGTTGAGGACAATAAAGTCATGGATTTTGATAATTAACACTGCTCTCCACTCCATTATCTCTGTCTCTACTCATCCTTTGCCATGCTAATGTGCCCCCTCCACTCCAGTAAATGTCTGGACCCAGTTTTCTAAACATTTTCCAGACTTCTTATCTGAAAACAGCCTTAGAGCTTAGGAGTCATTTGCAGGGATGCCTGCGCCAGGTAATACCGAAGGTTAGAGGAGAGAAAGAAGAGGTTTCGAAAGGCATCATCTTCTTTTCGATGTGCCTCACTAGCTCTCTCTCCTCCTCCCTCCCTCCTTCACTCTCTGTTTTAGCTCTGCTGGAGGCATTAATGATCTGATGTGGGATCTGCCCTTTACTACCCCAACCAGCTGTAACACAGCATTTGCAATAATAATAGCTGATGTTGGACCACCCGTTGTTCACCCCCAACCAGGTGTTCCCGGGCACCTGGAAATTTAATGACCTGACCAGGGAAGTGACCCTTTGACACCTTGACCAGTTATCTGTTTCACCTCTACCGCCAATGCCTCCTCCTGTATGGGACACACATACTTGGAAATGGCTGAAAAAGGCACCGTCTGCTTTAGCTGAACGTTGGTAAATGTAATAAATGAAAGACAGATTTCTACAAAAACTTGTTCCTATGGGAACTTCAGAGGAAGATATTATTTTTGGTACTTTATTCAGTTACTTCAGCTGCTATAGTTACAAATACCATTACAGTCGCGATATTAGATTTAAAAAGAATATACCAGCATTATTGCGACTATTTCAAATTTACAACCAACTATTACGCTTCCACCTGTAATTATTTCAAACATATAGCTTTGTCTCTTGCTCCAGATCCGACAATAATAGTATAAAGTTTCCTGCATCCTATTTAAAGTTTTGCGTATTCCCTTCACTATTCATCACCTTTCTTTGACTATAGCAGCACATCTGCTATTAACACTTACTTTCTCTACACTGTTTAAAATTAGGCTCAAGAACAGATGTGTATGAATCTTTAAATTTGACTTTAGAGGGGTCATGAGTAGCAAACATTTTACTCATAAAATACACCTAATTCACTATGTGTCTGCCCATTGCATTATCCCTTTAGTTTGTCTACTTTAATACACATTAAATACACATTATTGTACTTTTTTACTGAACATGTCAAGAACAAAATAAATGCAGGGACTTTCTGTTCTCACACTCGACTCTTTCCCTTCGTACAAGGTACACTGTATCCACAACTCTAATTTATCTATTACATTTTTTTACTATTCTATACCTATATCACTGTATAGTCAAGTAGACACTCGGTAACTCTGGCATAGTTTCTCTGCATTGCATTGCAGTGCTAAATCTCCAATGTGAAGTAAAGCATCCAGACAAGGTTAGCATGATAAAGTAGCGAGTGGAACTCCTGCTGAGAAGTATTTCACAATTTGTGGAGCTTTTCTGCTTGTAGAATAAATGTGTTGTTTGTAAACTGCAGAAGTGTGAGAGGTCAAGCAGAGTTTATTTTTTTTATTTTGCCAGAACATTTTGAATTAAATGCATTTAGTCTAGCTCTCTGTTCCTCTTAATGTTTATTTCTCTTTCTCTCTCTCTCTCTCTCGCCTTCTTTCATCCACTATTTATGCCTGTTTGGACAAATATATTTTCACCTCTGTCCAGGATCCTCATGCATATTGAGCTCTAGAGGAAAAAAATAGACAGTTTCCTCAAATTGCCTCCCTCATCATGGCCGGTGATGCTGCAGGGAGTGTCTGTACCTCAAACCCCCTGCAGAGCTAAGCTTCATGTGGAGAAAATCCCCAGACCCGTCTCTGTCAGATGGATAACACTGCATATGATCTCTCTCTCTCTCTCTCTTGCTCTCTCATCCAGCGTGGTATCTGTCGCACAGGTTCACATCTTCCCCTGACTTTGGACTACATGCTGCGTGCTGTGTCCCACAATTCTTTAACAACCTTGAAGAATCCTCTCAAATAGTTTGAATAATTAACACGTCATGCAACTGAATGTAGATACCAGTCTGTGAAATAAACATCCATGACATAGAAACAAAAAATACTTTATAGGAATAAATAGTTCATCTGTCGGTATGAAACCGATAGTGTATTGCTTAATGTACAGGGAAATATTACAGTATGCACTTTGAAAGCACCTCAGCTTGTATGACAGTTATGACAGAAACAACATAATGAAAAGGTGAGAGTTGTACACTAAAAAAGGTAGCATCGGCTACAGATACCATATTGTGAACCACATATAACAAATGCAGATTGAATTCCAGTAGCTGATTTTTGTGCCATTTTCAAACATGTCACATCCCATGTAACACGTGAAAAACCAGTCTGTGTAAAATGACAAAATCTTACATGTAGCTGCCAAATATTTTAGAATCAAAGGTTGCTTTTTCACACGAAACAGTAATTCTGGTTAAAGTAAACTAAAAACTAACCAAGGGAGTTTAGTTCAAGTACCATGAAACAGACATATTGTTTATCTTGGAAATGTTTTTTGTTTAAATTATCACCCATATAACTTGAGGACTAGCTAATAGTTAGAAGAGCTTGACAACACAGCCAGAATTATGCAATGCCAATAATCAACACGAGGCAGCAGACAGACGGAGCGGGAGCAAACAGTTTGGTTTCAAAGTGTTGGTGACGAAATCTAACACCATATTGTTTTGCCTGAGCATTTTAAAAGCCATTTCAAACCATGACCGTGAGTGTGATTGACTGTACCCGAGAACATATTGTAAGCAAGTTGCCAAATTTCATCCAAGCATATGTGAGACAACGGGGGGATCAGCAGAGGGAGGGGGCTGCTGCATCAGTCCCAAAGGACACATGAAGATAACTGAGGCATTTTAATCTCACAGTTTATTGTTAAATCCTGTTATATTGCATGGTGACAATTAATTTTTGAGTCCTATTAAACATTCGTTCATCCTCAGGAGGACTAAAGATTAGCAAAAAGCGTGTACACTATCAGAATGGGGATGTACATATTACATCAAACACCAAGATTTTCTCTCTTGTTCAATGAAGTGGCAGCTCTAATGTTTTCTAGTATTTATATTCAGTTAGCACACTTGAAAGCTGCTTTTAAAACTAACCAGATCTTCTTTTAGATAAATGTAAGCAATGAAAAGCCTCAAACAACCATATGTGAATGACCGGAGGGATAAGACGCAGAAATAGACTCAAGGTGTCATCCCAGAGGGCTGATGAAGGAGAATGCAGAAACTCTTGCTTGGAAAACAACATATTGCTTCATGTTTTAATTGGAGCAAGGTAATGGTCCGTGAAGACTTGTGTATTAGTCACTAAGACAAGCTGTTCTGATTAAAAAATGTTTTTGTGTGTTTGTGTGTGTATATGTGTGTGTATGTTTCCAAACATAAAAAGTTGCTGTGTCTCTTTGGCCAAGTGCCTGTTTTGCGTCAAGCCTCCCGGGGGAACACTATTAGTCTGTTCTCTTCTAACACCAAACTTTTTATTAGCTCTGATTTCTTAGAAACTCACTAAGAGAACTTGTCCACTTATACACAGTCTGTGTATCCACATAATTATACCCTTGCTTTGGAAAAACTACCAAACAATTATGATAGCACATGTAAGACATAATCTACAATTTAATGGTAGATAAGAGGGAAGGTTGAGAAACAGTTGCCTCTGTTGTAAAGGTAACCTGGGGACAGAAAATAAGTGAGTTGTGTATCTGTGTGAGTGACTTAATTGAAGTGTGTTGCATGTGCGTTTATCTGAGGGAGAAGGAGAAAGCTATAGTGTGCTATGAATACAGTCTGTCTATCATCTTTCTCAGCTGTCACCACAGTTAATGGGGTAGACCACTTTCTAAACACGCAAACACACAGACACACACACACAACCATGAGCGGGAAATGAGGCACTTCGATTAGAATGACATATATCTTGTCTTTAGGGAAGAGCCCATTTTACACCTCAGTCAATACCTTAATGAATTATTAAATTTCTCTACATGTTTCCTCCAAATTAAACGAAATTGCCATTTTCTCATTGTGACGGAAACACTATCTGTGTAGCAGTTTTATTTTTTGAAATTATTTTCAATTTGTTATAAGTGATATGAAAATGGGATAATGGACAGTGGATCACGTGAACCAATCTAAAGAAAACTAAAAGACAACTGCTTATTGGCTTTGTGAGGCTATAATGCACAACAGACTGTAGTACTACAGCACCAATGTTTAGGGTCCGTGTTTTTTCCGTCCATTTTACTTTTCTGTGGAAAAGGGTAAGCAAAAAAAAACACTTGCTCACAAATGCAGCTGAAACTATGAGGTCTGACTGTTTGCGTGGACAGTAACAACTTTATGGATGATGGTGTGAGTGAGGCCAATAGCATTGCACACAGCTATACAATGCAGCAACGAAGCAAAACACCAACTTATGTTATTATGAGACATGTCTTTATTTTTTATAAAACAGTAGCGGGACAATTAATTAATGTGACTAACAAGGGTATAGTTAAGATAGTTAGATAAAGGTAAGTGAGGTCAGCATATGTTTTGTTTATGCTGATGAAAATGTGGATGATTGTAGTGATGATAATGTTTTTAATATTGATGAAAGGATATAGTCAGTGTGGTGGTTGGTTTTCAGGAATGACTTGTTATCAGCTTTCTCTTCACAGCTTTGTATTTTAAAAGGTCTTTAACTTCAATCGAGGGAGTATTTCTGTATCAAAAGTGGAGAAAGGAGATTAAAGAAAATGAGTTGGATATGGAGAAAAACAGCTTAGTTTGAATCTTGAAGGTGGTATTTGAAAACACAACATGAGTCACGTTAGTGTGAGGGTGGAAAAAAAACATGCAAAGAAAGAGGAGCCACAAAGTGATAAAACCAGCGACAGTAAAGACAGGGAGGAGAAGAAAGGTCTAAGGTTTGTATTTAATCCCCTGGCTGTTTGTGTCTGCAGCTCTCAGCAGAGCTTTAAAGCTTCCAAGGCAAGACGTCTTTATTACGGCGTATCCCCACACCACATTTAACCTGCCTGGCATATCCTCTTCACTCCTCTCTGCTGTTCTCAAGCTTTTTGGTGGATTTTTCTGTCTTTTTGATACCCCTTTTCTTCTCTTCACTTGCAACAGCTTTTAACATGTTTTCTAAAGTCTTTTCACGCTAACAATAGATCTGAATAGGTGGTGTAACAGGCCCACTTACTTTGATCTATTCAATGCTAGCAAGGTATTTATGCTACTTAACACCCCACTCACAAGTCATCCCTCTTTCTTCATATGCGTGATTTGTGCCAAGCCTGGAAAACACCTTCTCTTATCCATGTGTGTGTATTCATGTCGTTATGTTGCTCAACAGCACATAGTCTAAGTTTTTCCTGCATACGTGTGAGCGCAGGTAGGTGGTTGTGTAGGTCATGTGTTTATGTGGTGCTCAGTGCTCCGGTGTGTGTTGTGGCTCCTGGTAAACTTGTGTGTGTGCTGCACAGAGATTTTATTTAGAGGTGGATAAAGCTGGTAAAGAAGTCCTATTTGTCCTCAGTGGTTCATGTCAGCCAAAGGGCTCTTTAAATTCAGAGCAGCAGATTTTAAAGTGGAATGAGAACTACTAATATAATTAGTAATATAATGTGGAGCGGGCCCTGGTGTTCTCCATAAAGGGCAAGGAAATGACTTCTATTCAGCTAAAGTGATCCCAGTTCAGTTCGGCCTTGTCTTTGGTGAATCATAAAATGTGATCCAACATGGATCTAAAATGTTTCAACTCTGTAATTTGCAATTTTTTTTCCAAAATTGTCCAAAATTCTTGCTAGGTTGAATCAACCATTTTGCTGCGTTCCCTGGAACCTTTACTTCAGTAAGGTCCCCCTTGGTTTCTACTTTGTCTTGGTTATTTTGAAGTAAATCCTAATTTAAACGTCAGAACAGATGCTATTAAATCTATAAAACTTTTTGATTTCTTTAAATCCACACCACTGAGGGGCACAAATACTCCAACTCTCTTGCGGCCAAGCACAACCACATGTGGAAGCTGTGGCTCAGGAGGTAGAGCGGATGTCTGACTACCAGAGGCTCAGTGTTTCGGTCCTTAGCTCCTCACATGCAAGTGTTAAGCCATAAGAGTAGGGATGAATCACTCTAGATGTGTTGCATAAATGGATGGCTGAATGTCACTTGTTTGCAACTGACACATTAAAGTGACACCTTCAGCAGGTGGTAGCTGTAGCTATAGCACAGCTACCACATAGGTTGAAATAATAGACATAATAATAGACTTGTTTTGTGCCACACTAACAATTACATATGTGCACATAAAATCAAGGAACATTAACATGCACAAACTCCCACTCACAGATAAACCTTCACCTAACCCTTAGTTGCGTCCTTGCTCTCAGCTGCCACTGGCTAATGTGTCGCGCTCGGAGGTGGTGAAATCTGGTCATAGATGCTGGCACTTGCCTTGGGTCACACGTAATCACACAAATAGACACACAGAGACACACAGAGACACACAAATGTGTTAACTTTTCCCAGAGGGTGTGACAAGAGGACAGTGAATCAAAGGACGATGAGGAACAGTCATCTTTGACACAGATTGACTCAGACAGCCATGTTCTTCCTCCTCTTCATTCCAACTAGATCAGCTACACAAAAAAATTACTTTCACATTACTTTTCTTCATGTGTAAATACACATACATGTGAGCAGTCATGTCAAGTAAATTGCTGTTTAAAATATTTTTGGATCAACATTTCCCAAATGTTATTCATATTGAGATGCACAATATGTAACTTTGGCTGCTAGAGGTCTCTCAATCCGAACACTAACGAAAAACCTGCAAAAATCTCCTTATCTAACCACTATTCCTTGACCCCGATGGAATATGATGGAGGTCAGGGAAAGATGAGGAGTTAGGAAAGAAGAACCACGGTGTGTAAGAAGAAAAAAAACCTCCACTAACACTCTGTGTTTTACAGTTATAATGAAGTTTTCTGTCCAAAACAGAATGACACATCCTGAGCACAGATGTTTCCATTTTATACAAAGGGAACATTTAATTATTACCTACTAAGAAACAACAAAACAGATTTATAAAAAAAAAAACCTAAAACAAACAGGACAGCAATGTTGAAATAATATAATAATGTGAGGGATATGTGGAAAAAAACCACGGGTAAAGCAGATGTGAAGCAATTAAAAGGCAACCAAAATGAAATTGTTACCTCTCTGGGTTTGAACATTGCTGCAAATGTTATGGATAATGTAAGGACACAAGTCATTGGAATAAATGACAGGTCTTGTAGTTTTGTGGACATTTTAAAGAAGAATTTTCTCATATTATTACTTTAAATCCTGCACTTGTTTTTCTTTACATTACCTTTATTTGGATTCACATTTGTGAAAGGACGTTCTGTCAGAATGTTTAATTACTGTTCGCTCACCTCATTACCAGTGACCTTCAGGTGCACAGCAGGGAGTGATGCTGCCTATTGTAGTTATGTGGCCCGATAGCAATTGTCCCATTCTGTCCTGGAAGCCAATTATTTGCGTCAGATGCTCCTTTAATTAATTGTACAACGTTGGTTAAGGTCACAGCTCGACAACTTCAATTCATCATGACATCATTTCACTTTGATTCTACTCCCACAACATTATTGTTACAAATAATAACTGAGGGTAAAAGAGTGTAAAACTCTCTATGGCTGCAATTTGGAGTCTTGATGTAAATATACATGATGGAAAAGAACCACAGTGTGAAAACACGCACGCACGCACGCACACGCACACACACACACACACACAATAAAAGCAAACCAATTATCAAGTAATAGATGTTTTTTTCCACCTATTTGTTGTGGAACAAAATGGTGAAAGGTGAAGGAAAAAAATGCTCCAGGGAGTTTAGTTTGCCATTCATGTGTCCTATCTGTGTGAATTAAGAGCTGAAAGTGCTGGTGTAGATATTGCTCCCCCCAATCATCCCCCTCACCACCCCGTTAACCAAATGTGTATAAAGAGGCAAACGTGGTGCAAACATCAGCAGTTCAGTGAATCGCTGCATGCACTGAGAAATAGGAGGACCTGAGGGAAAAGGTCAAAGCAATATAAATTTGACATGTAGATGGGAAGGGCTTTTTCACCTTCTGGGGATGTGGGTGTTCTTTCCTGCAGTTTTGCACAGTACAATGGGCTGTGTGCAAAATGTTCTTTCCTCCCCTGAAGCACAAAATATGCAGTCCCCTTAAACTATTCGAACGGCAGGGCAAATTTCTTTTTTGTTGTTGTTGGAGAAGTTTGGGTTTAAAATGATGAAAATATGTTCAGATTTCAGATTTTCAGCTTGTTTTTCCTTGTCTTTACGTCTAGATGTGTTAAACCAGTTGGGACATGGCACCTTTTGTATCTGACTGGGTAAAAATAAGTAATATAAAGTAAATAACATTTGTCATTTAGTTGCATTACCCTTGTTTGCAATAAACTATGTTAAGCCTGTGACCAGATGACATCTCCAAACTGTCTCCAATCCTTCATCTTTTGATCTCAAAACCAAATGTCTTCAGTGTAGAACAAAAACAATGGGATTGCTGTTTCAATGGTTTGTGTATAGAGTAGGTCTATTTATTTTTTTGTTGATGTACCTGCAACCAAACCTTGGCAATTAATTTAACAAGTTCATAATATACATTAAAAAACTAGTTTACTGCTACAGTTTGATTATTGCATCATCAAAGAAGATGTAGCTGCAGACATACTGTGAAATACAGAAATAAAATGTACTTCCTAAATACACATAAGTCAACGTTAATCATGAGTTCATATAACAACCTTCACAGCTCTTTGTTTGTATGACCTAAATTAGCAATACTGCAAAGCCCTTATGCTGCATACATAACACAATTCAATTAGTAATTTGCAAATTGTAGCATACAGTCTATGATGGTGTTGGCAGAAGGAGAGCAAATCCAAATCAATTCATAACACTAAAGTGTATAACTGCACTGCAACACTTTCTGGACAAATTACTTGCACAGGTTATTTATTTATATCAGGCTCCAAATAATTCTGAGTGTCGGAGGTGTAATAAATCCATGATAGCAGGACTTTACTGAAAATCCTTTTAGTGCTTGGCAGTTTTTGTCAATTAATAACACCAGTGAGAGGCAACAAATTTGAACATAAGCCAAACATGTACTTTAGTGGATGATAATGTATTTAGACGGTTCAACACATAATTATGATTTTGAGATTGAAAGTTCATTCTTGACCTTGGAAATAAAAGTTGATCAAATCTCCTCACGACAAAGTCCTTTTAGTCGGAGAGGTTGTGAAGCTTCTCTGAAAAAAGTATCGGCAACATCTCTGTTTGCTATGTCAAGAATTTACTTTTAAAAGTTTTCAAGTCAACTTAGATGAATGCTCATAGTGCTGAGGAATCTGATAAAGATTGTGCAAGCTGATTAAATGCATCAGAACAGCTCCTAAATAAATGTTGTGATCAGATTGTTGTTATATTATTGATGATAATTGATGAGAGCCAACAGTTTTTTAGAAACAAGAACAAGTAAAAACACAGACGCTCATGCAGAAGTGTGAAGCAAAGCAGAGATCCACCTATCATACAGACCCCCACGCTGCTGGTGATAAAACCTCTATTCACACGTTATCAAAGACGTGAAGATGTTAATAGAAGGGAGCAGTCTCCCCCCCAGGCGCCAATCAATCCGCATTCATGTGGGACCCGCTTGGTGCGTGTGAAGTCCAATTTGAGGAGTGATGTCATTGAGTATCACTACATTCTTTGTGTGCAAATTGCCACATTGTTTTGATCTAATCCTCACAAATGAGAAGGAACAAGATAAAAAGCGAAGCCGTGCTCGGCACAGGAAGAGATTTCTCATCAGTTTCTCTAACCTTCTGACTCTCTCTCCCTCCTCCTGGTCTCCTTGACACACAGAACAGACATTTAGAAATAATTTCTGAGAACTGCACTGAAAAGCTCATCATGTGTCAGAAGAAAAGAGGGAGTGAGGGAAGGAGAGTGAGCAGAGAGGCTAAAGTGTGAAGTGTGCATGTTGGAACTGATGTGTACTGACGTGTGTCGAGGAGAAAACAGGAAAACATGTTCGGCAGCAGTTGTACAGGTTCAGTGAGGATAGGCTGTGAAGAAAAGTGGCTGTAATAGATAAACAGTTACTCTCTGGCACAGAGGAATATGCAGGTTATTCTCTGGGTTAGGTTGCTGGAGGGGTGGGGGGTGCAGTTGCTTATAAAGGAATTTTTGGCTAAGAACATAAGGACAATGGAATGTGTACCTAGTAGAAAGTAACTTGTAGTCAGTTGTAGATTTAGTTTTTCTCCTACAAATATAACAGTAACACCTTCTCAAATTCTTCATTACAGAAGCACAAATGTTACGAATCACAATCTAAGAAACTCTGCTACAGTTGAATATGGTGCAAAACATATTCTCACACCATTATCATTTAATTATTATTTAATAATCATTCCGATATTTAAAAAATCCTCAACACTACTGTCTGTAGATGGCTCACTTTCTCAGTGGCTACTAATCAACTGACTAAGTTACTGTAGTGGGTTGATACCTCTCCTCTCAATTATTTTCTCTAAGTTAGTATTTTTCAGACTTCAGTCTTTTTGAGCTCATCATCTGTGACTGATGTAATTCTTTGCTGTTGCAGATTTTCTCATTTTCATAAAGAAGTCAGAAGATGATAATTTACTCGTCATTAATTTATTTCCTTGGTGGCAGGAAAACACCAGTCTTCAGAAACACTTTTCTGCCTGATTAACTCTTTTCACTGGAGACAGACATGGAAACACTTGCTAGCATAGCTGCATTAAGGCTACAAACAACCCATAATGCAACACTCTGAACAGTTTCTGTTCATTCACGTCTTATAATGGTTGGAAAAACCCTGATCATGATATATCAGACAATACTTCTTTCAATTGATCAGTTGAACTTCTCAAAAGATTTGTTGACAAAAAGATAAATATAAAATTTCACCTGCTTTGTCATCTGAGCCATTTTATCTAAGAAATCATCTACCAGAAGTGTAACAATTATATTTTCTTGTATAGAGGGTTGTGTACGGGAAAGGATAAGAAAACTAAATATAGTTGAAGAGGTTGAAGGAGAAATGACATGAGAGAGGCAAGACAGAAAGTTCTTTGGTTGATAAAAAAACTTTAAAACAGTGTTTTTGCTTTTAACCTGTGTACTGCTAGTTGTTCAAGTGAGTGCTTACATTTAAGAATACATTCGTCCAACATTTTCACCTCACTTGCTGCCACCATTCCCTTTTAGAAAAACAGTTTGTCACAGGAGTGCAATGAATTATGGGATATGTTTGGGTGGAAGGATCCACCTGGTGGAGCCTCCGTTGCTCAGGGTTGAAAGGACGCATTTGAAGGAGCCTTTGAATTGGGACAGTCCAGTCACACTGCTGTTACTCAATTGGTCTTCAAATGCAGCCTCTGAAGGATGCCGCCCCCAAATTGAGACACAGCTCACATTTCTCTTTCCTGCCTGTTATCCTCCAACACCACTGACAAATCCAGAGTTTGTCCTCTGTCCTCCTCTGTCCTCCTCTCCTCTGTGTCCTGTACACTGTCTAAGTGACCAGTTGCCCCTTCATCAATAAGTCCTTCTTTTCATCTCCCTATCCTTTGCTCATCTCTTTGCCCTCCAAAACTTTTCCTCTTTCATGTTCCATCTCCCTGCTTTCTCTCCATCCTTCCTCTGAATCAGTTCTGAGTCACTAACTTTGTCTCTGTCCAACCCTGGCTTTCATCTCTTTGGTCACCTTGCATCCCGCTGCCTCTCACCTCAACTTCTAACCCACTCACCGAGCCTCCATCCGTCCCTTTACTGCCGCCAGCTTCCGCTCTCTCTGTCCTCTCTTCCGATCTTGTTCTCCTTCACCATCAACTCGTCGGTTTTTTGCTCTCCATTTTCTGTATAGCTTTTTGACAACCCTTGCATGCTCAGTGCTGTTCAGTCCCACCCACTATTCACCTCTCTCTCCGTCTCTGCTTCCTTCCCTCTGTGCGACAGATCTTTCTCTGCAGGTCTTTGTACCTGAGAGTACACAGACCATCTGCTCTGTGCATCTCGACTTCTGTCTCACATCTACATTTGCTCTTCTCGTAGCTTCGCTCAACACATTTGTCTGAACGCACATACTGTAAATGCATCAATAACCCATCCCATGTTTTTTTTTCAATAATTTTCTATTTTTATTTTTCAACAACGAATCATAGAAGATTTTTTTCTTTGATATATCTAAATTACACAACTAATTATTCCTATAGGAGAATTACTCCTAGAACAGAGGAGGTGGATTATTTTGTTTCTAGCTTCGGGTTGGGAAGACCCATCCCACCTTACCACTGATTGGCTTGTCCTTATTCTCCCCTAACCCTAAACAATCACCACTCTTCCTCCCTAAACCCAGCCCAGACAGGGGCAGGGGGGAAAAGTAAACCAGCAGCCCTATATAATCTATAAACTAAAATTGCCACACAAGCCTGAGTCTTAGAAAACTGACAGTGAAGCCACTTTGTTAGACAAGCTTCTTCTAAAGATGAAGAAAGAAAAAACAGGTTGTCAGCTGCATTCATATGTTTTAGCAGAGTGGATGGTATATGGTAATTCACATGCATTGATTGATGAGCGTTTCAGCATCAGTCGAAAGTGTCAGTTATGCGCTGTCTCAGTATATATATATATATTTAAGTGGAGATTAACATAAAACAGACACATGGTCTGTAACACTACACAACCTATTCAGATATAAATAGACACAGAGGTATAACACTATACAAGGCCTATTAAAATATAAAATACCCATATCAGCCTAAAGCACTACAAGTTACACTTCATCCCTCAGTCATGCCACATTCAGTTGACCAAATTTTATTACCTAGTCAGTCAGGACAGACATGAGCTACTTCCGTCCATAATACAATACATTTCTGGTTTAATTTGATTTAGAACTGTAACCCCAACAACATTAGCACATTTTGTTTTTACCATTAACATGATCCTTGCATAAATGGATAAATCAGCAGCCCTAACTTCCTTCTGCGTACCATTACACATATTTGAAAATAAGATTAAAGCCATGAGGTCGTAATGTTAGCTGTGAGGTCAGCTTTGTTTGTTCCTTGTTATAGAAAGAACAGCATATACCATGATTTATCTATAAGGAGATTTATTTTCCCCTCTTTAGATAATTCGACACTTTGCCTCAGGTTTGTTTGGTGCCAAATTTATTGCTTCATTAAAATTCACCTCAGTTCTGGGTATTGTTTAGATTTTAATGGGACCGCTACTCTCCCCAAATACTGCTCATTGATGCAGAACTTAAACATTTCCGTTATCAGTCTTTTTTAAGGGAAATATACATATTTATAAAACCGTGCATTTGCCTGTTTGTAGGCTTTAGCTCGACATGTCCTCCCCCTCCAAACAAATGACTGGTGCACTGGCGGCAAAGAACATTGTCAACATAGACTCTACTGAAGTGTAACCACACATTTAAAGGTTTTGTTCTCACTGCCATTGCCGACAAGAGGTGTGTGTGTGTGTGCGTGCGTGTTTGAGTTTGTGTGTGTGTGGTGATCTTAATTGGAAATGGGGAAAATGCATCAGACAGAATGTTGTAATGTCTTAATCAGAAATGGAGGTGGTCAAATAAAATGTGCAACTGTGCAAGATAACTTTTACGTCACTGTAATAAACAGGGAATCGATTTAAATTTTTAATTTCTGCATCACCGAGAGCAGAACTGTTAATGTTGGTGTTTATCAATACTGTCTTAAATAATTTAGCCCCGGGGCCCATTCAATTCTGAGTTTTGGTACCAATCCCTAACCTTGCAAAATGTACTGGGTAATATGACAATATAAAAAAAAAGAAATTTGTGATACATTTCAGCAAGATGTTATGAGTGGAAGAACAAGTTATTGTCTCCCTGTCTTTCTCTCCTTTTTAATTTTCTTATTTCTCATGCTTTCCTCAGTTTAGTTTATTTCACGCAACATGGGGTGTGAGAGAAACCAGTAATGTATTATATCAAAACAATGCCTAGAAGATGAACAAAAGATACAATGCAAAAGAAACAGAATCATCAATACATGTTATGTATCAGCATTAAATAAAAAAACTGACACATATTAGTATCACAAATAATACAGAGGGAAGAAAATATTCCATAATCACAGTATGACTAACAGATTCTAAATGTTTTAAACCACACAGCATTTCTAATTCTCTTTTTGTCCTTGACTGGTGACTCAGAGGATTTCAAGAAATGTACATTTTCACTCTAATATTTAAAAGAACAGACTTTGCTTCTTCACTACATATGAAAGCCATTTGTGTTATGAGTCACTGCTCCGGTCTTGCTCAGGCACATACAGTGCATGTTTCCTGTGAAAGAGAACAGAGGCAATGAGTCGTAGTTACATCAAATAATATTAAAAAAAATCAGAAAAGAGATTTGTCACTGGTTTGTGTCTAAGGGCTAAGTAAGTGTTTGGCCGTGTTTGCTTACTGCAGAAAAACACTATGTCCAATCCAACCAATGTCAAGCTCTCCCAGGACAGCAGAGGATGAAGTAGGATCAGAAGATGAACAAACACGACAAATATGAATTGTAGACCAAGCCAGTTAATTTTTTGTGCTGCCGCCCAACGTTCCTTCCAGCTGATCCCATCGAGATGCTCACTTGACAAATCAGGATGTCCCTCCACTCCTCCGCTCCCACACTCAACACACATCCTGTCTCTGCTCTCTTCTCTTCATTGGATGGTTTTAATTTCACTGCTCCTCTCCCAGCTGTTCTCCTGGAGTTTACATTTTTACGTTTCCATCAACATGGTTTTTTTCCTCCCCTTGCTCTGATCCTACATCTGTCAGTAACCACTACTGCCGTCGCCTAATGAGCGATTATGAGTTATTATGCAGATGAGGGCTGAGTGCAGAACAGACACGTTCATCAAAAATTACTCATCAGTTCATCATTGTCATTACGGGATTCTTTTCATGATGATTATCAACATTGTTTTATCGCACAGCTCTAGTTGATGTGCAAAAATGTAAGAATAAAGACAAATCTAAGAGTGAGGAGAAAGAAAATCAAAGAACAAGAGATAGAAGGATCAAGAGTTCAGAAGTTGAGTTTTTGAAAGATAGAAAGAATAACAGAAATTGACTGTGGAAGTAAGTTTACATTGTTGGTTGCATTTGTCACACACAGCAGAGTTTAATTATATTCAAATGTGTGTAAACGTACGGAGTCTAAAGACTTACTGAGAACATATTACCTTTTATTAATGCCACCTCATTATTCTCTTTACATGAATATTCCTTTTCTAAGCCAAAACATGCATCTTTTTTAACAACAAATCAAACTTGAGCTCAAAAAGAATAGATTTAGTCAGAGCTGCTTTAGATGGACGTGGAGATCTGAGTGAGCGTGCACACAAGCAAGGATTATTATCACACATTTTAGCAAAGGGCTGATTTTCAAATGATAATTTTTTTCATTTTTATACGCAGGGATAACGTGAACCTCCAAAAAGGTCACACAAGCTTCACTCTTTTCTTTTTCTCTGATGAAAATCAATGGTGAACTTTGTTATCTGGGTTTGTAAGTTGGCAACCTGCTGATTTAGGAGATGTGTGTATTAAACTACGTGTTCTTACATTTAATGCTTGTTATTATGCCTCCGTTCATCTGTTCCCATTCTTGTGAACGCGATATCTCAAGAATGCCTTAATGGGATTTCCTCAAATCTGGTACAAATGTTCACTTGTACTGAATGATGAACTGGTTTATTTTGGTGGTCAACGGTCAAAAGTCATGGACATGGTTACCTCACTATTACAAATTTTTTTGACTTGTGATATCTCTGGAACACCATGAGGAATTCTTTCACATGTGGCACAAATATTCACTCAAGCTTGTATTTCATCTTGGTAGCCCAAGGTCAAGGTCATGTCTTACAAAGTATGTTTGTTTTTCTTGAAAAAAATATCTTAAGATCAGCTTGAGGGAATGTCTTTAAATTTGGTACAAACTTTCACTTGAACTCAAAGATGAACCGATGGGATTTTGGTGCCTGGAGGTCAAAGTTGTTAGTGTGTGTCAGTTGTCAAAGCTAAAGGTTACGGTGACAAAGCTGCAGTTAGACATTCTCTGCGCCGAGTGTTGTTCCCAAGCATTTTTCTCTTTTTACGATGAAGAGAGAAGTAGGGGATAGGGACTCAGCAGTGACATTATGAAATCAGCACTACATTATACATCCAAGTTTTTAGTGGAAAGGCAGGTTTGGACATGAAAAGCTGCATTCGCTCACTTCTGTGTTTCATGTTTTTGCTCTCTTTTGCTCTGCCTCCCTTTTGTCCTCTCCTCAGTTTTCTACTGGTCAAGTTAATGGGTCTTTAACCTCGTGTCAATGAGCTAGGGGCTTTGGTGTGATCGCCCACACCGCAACTATTCCCTTCCCAATTAGGAAGAAATGCAGGCCGGAAGATGGCTTCCCCCTGTGTGTGTGTGTGTTTGTGTACACTTGCATCTGTATCCCATTATCTTTGTCATTAACGACAATAATGGCACTCATCATGAAAACCTCAGGCTATGTTTGGGCACGCACGCACGCACGCACTCACACACACACACACAGTGCCACAGTACATTGAATTTCCTGGAAACATAAGTTTACCCGAACCTTCTAACATGTTTCTAATGTTTACATTATGGGGACTTACTTTTTGTCCCCATAATGTGACAGTGTAAACAGATTAAAACATAATTATGACTATAATCATACACACAGATTTGCACTGCAGGCTTGTGAGTATAATAAAACAGGGGATTATTAGCATCAGCAGACTTGAAGCACTTAATTTGATCAAAAGATTGCCTGATTTGACACCATATAATTCCATTGTGTGGGGTTGACATATCAGACAAATATCAAGCTTAATGCAATCTCTCAGATATTATTAAAAGCCTTTGTCATTTTGTAGGCAACTTACGATGATAGTAACCTTACATGAACTGCGATGTAAGGTTATGTCGATATGTCTTATGCCCTTTTTTTTTACCAAATAACCCCAGGACTTAAAACTTGGTAACTAAATCGGAATCAGTGAATTTATTTTCTTTTCGTTATGCAAAGGTTAAAAGGGAAGACTAAAAAACACGGATGATAGATTCTTGTATGCAAAGTATTAACTGCTGCGTTTCAGTGTTTTTAAAGATTCAGTGTGTTAGATTTAGTGACATCTAGTGGTGAAGCTGCAACTTCAACTTTTAACCCTTAACCCTAAAATAATTGTAGCCTTCAGTTGTCATAAAAACCCAAAAGGTGTTCACTTTGTCCAGTCTGGGATACTGCAAAAAAGATGGCAGCCTCTGAGAGGTCCTGCTCAAATGTACATTTAAAAGGTTCATTCTAGAGTAAAGAAAACAACAGTTCATACAATTTAGGTGATTTCACTGTAGTGAAGACATTGCTAGGATTGTTTAATATTAAATAAGTGAGTATGATTCAGATGAATCTAGATTCAGGTGAATCTTACTCACTGGACCTTTGTAAGTATGCGTTATGTTTGTGCTTCATCATTATCATAAGACTAAGTGTTGTTTCTACATGTTGTCAGCCACATATCATGTTTTTTAAGAAGTTCACTCTGCTACATGACTGTTTTAAATATTACTACCCTTAACCCAATTCCATTCCATTCCATATATTGAAGCAAACCATAATCAGGGTGCACAGCAGTCATTCAGTAAGTAAGGTGAAGTTGTGGCCGAGTGAGCCATTGACTTTGATTAGTCAAACCTCCGTTGTCGTGGTAACAATGATAAAATTGGGTTGACGTTGGAATGTTGACTGAAGGTTTGAGACCAGAAATGAACAGTGGTCTCTTCATGTGGACTTTGTTGCTCTAGAGCTCTGATCATTATTACTACATCTGCTCCTGGAATACAGGACGTTTCAAAATCTGAATATGATATGAGATTTATATTTTTCTACATGTTACGAAAAAATGTATACTCTCTTTACCAAGTTCAGTGACATCATGAAGAGCTTCTGTACAATTGTGTCAATATTGACTGTCAAACAAAGATATGCATTAAGACAGGTCTTAACACCTGGCCAAATTATTGCAAAAACAAATGTATACTTGCCTGCTTAAAGAGAGCGTAACAAATTCCTTTCGCTCTTCTGCCACAAGTGAAAAACTGAATATATGTATTTGTGTGCATGCAGTCATATTTTTTTTTTGCGATGATTGACTAAAAACGAGTGTTTGTGTGAGTCCCCCTCTCCACCACCAACCCCACCACCACCAAATTCAACTTAAAGCTTTCTTCCCCCCTGCAGAGAGTGTGTCGGGAGGGTTACAGGGAGTGTGTGTGTGTGTGTCTCTTGGTAAGTCAGAGGAGGCGGGTTAAAGGGAGAAAAGGGAGGTGAGGGGGTGGTGGGGGAGATAAGAGGGCATTATCTGCCCTGCTCATTCTCTCTTTTACCAGCGGGGGGTGTGGCGCCTTATCCCTGCTTCCTGCTCTGTGTGTCGCCTTCACAGTCTGAAAAAAACTGCATGTCACACACACACACACACACACACACACAAACACATTCATTGTCACTGTCACTTTCCCTCACATCCACACACATCACACACTTTCTCGGTTACATGTCTGCACTAACACACACACACTCAACTGTCTCTCTGTGCCTCACATGCACGCTCACACCTCCTCACTCACTCAAATAAACATTGCGAGTGGCTCTTGGGGACCGTTGCATGCCTAGACAGATAGCTTATTATCACACTGTAAAGCAGCAAATTTCAAAGGCAAAACAAGATGCAGTAAAAAAAAAAAGAAAAAAAAAAGAAAAAAGGGAGATAAAGTAGACAAAGGAAATAGAAAAAGTCGCGCTGAAAGCAAAAAGAATCTGGAAATACTGATTTGTGATTGTAAAGTTGCCAAGTTGTAGGATCTTCTAATCTCTTCTCCTGTTATGTGTCGGAAAAGTGTTTTTGTAGTATTGACCTTCTGGAAAGAAATTGGCATCACTTCATCATTTCATTGCATGAGGCATTTGTGGGAAAACTTTGAGGTTTGGCTATCAAGGGAAACATGTATGTAGTCATAGTGAACATGAATTTTGATCTTTGACCACCAAAATCTCATCAGTTCATCTGTGAGACCAAGTGAACCTTCGTACCAAATTTGATGAAATTCCCTTCGGAGGTTCCTGAGATCTTACGTCCACGAGAGTGGGACAGAGAAACGGGTGGACAGCGCTAAAATAAAATGCCTCATGTTACGAGTGTCACCAGGGCAGAGGCATAAAAAGTACTTTGTTTATTTTAGATGAAAGGACAAATGATAATAAAACTTGAAACAGTTAAAATGATAATTATTTATATAGTGCCTTTCAAAACACTGCTCACAAAGAACAAGAGAACCAAACAAGAGAACAAAACATCAGACATAATTTAAAATCAAGACAGAAAAGAATATAAAACTAAGTCTAAAATCAAAGTCAACATACAAACATGTTGTGGAGAGTTATGGCAAAAGAGAAGGATAAAATAAACATAAGTAACATTTCAAGGCTACGCAAGGCAGTGGAGAGAAAGTGGGTGACGGCACCAGCCCTGGCTGACAGTGCTCACAGTGATGCCGAAGTCATCAGCCTCCCTCTGACAGAGGTTGTTTAATTGAACTGTTATCGGTCACATGTATTTTAAAAGCAATAGAGTGACGATGGTCTTTGTGAGCAGGAGGATTTTTATATGATAAGAGAAAAATGAAGCCATAATGAAGAACAAACCAAAATGTGGCAAAGAGTGTAACGTTTAGAATTGAGGTGTTGATGATATGATAAAGTATTCATGTGAAAATGTCATCAATTTATTGTAAGACTTTTTGTTGTTTGAGAATTTTGTTGTTTCTGGAGAGCATCAAAATTGAATTAGTTATTTTGTTTCGTTTGAGAAACGTGTGAAATAGCAGGTCATTGTAAACTAGCAGCATGATGAGTATCAACCTTTTATTACTGTGGTGTATTCATATGAAGTGAAAACATCTTCCTGGTGTTATATTTGGAATACTGTTAGAGACACTCATAGTCTGAACTTAACTGTTTTTGAATAGTCACAAGTTTTAGGGCCTCTCAGCAAATCAAGAATTGTTACAGTAAGTAGATGAAGACATCGGCTATTTCTTGAAGTGGAACAAATCATTTTGTGTATCAACAGTGGAACAAAACATTGTTTTTTATCATTCAGTAGTTATGTTTAATCATTGAGCCCACTGCTGTTTTAATTATCTGAGAAAACGTCAATACGTTACATGAATATGATATGAGTTAACACACACACACACACACACACACACACACACACACAGTTCTGCCCAACTTTCAAAGTGAATATCTTGATTTGTCCTTGAGGTGACACTGTGTGTGCTTGTGTATGTGAGTGTGTGTGCCAGCCTCCCTTATTAAAGCGTGTCCCTGCCACTCTGCACAGCAGATCAGCACCTAATTACACCAACAAACAAGTTTTTCATCTCTGGTAAAGTAGGTGAGCCAATCAGGGTGCAGATCATTTTCACTGATGATGATTCTTCATATTTTATTGTTTTTCCTGTCATATCTGTTTGTAGACATGGTATTTTACCCTTGATTACAACTGAGACGCACACAGGCCCAATTTGTTCTGTTGGACATACAGTGTCTCTCACTGTATGGAGCCATGTACACAGTCACAAAACTGTATCAGCTGATAGGTAAACCTTAAGTAATAACAATATAAAAAACTAAAATATCTTCAGTCATCCTGATTTTATTTTTTTGAATTACTATTAATGATGTATAATTAATTATATCCCGTGTTTTCTCCCTCTAAGATTCAACATTTGGAAAACCTTGCTGTTGTCAATTGACAAATTATTATTATTAATGAAAGCAAAACAAAATGTATATGAATAGGATGTACGATGTGAAGGTGTTAATTTCAAGCATTTTATCATGAAATGCAAATCTCTCTTTACAGCACTAGCATTTTGTTTTTCACTTGGATGGCTCTGCATTTTTCCACACAGCCTGGATTGTGGCAGGAATTTTCAATGACGGAAACATAAACAAACATGGAGGACAGGGAATGTGACGCAGAATAAGAGGTTTTGGGATGAAAAGATTGACACGGACCAGAAAACCCATACTTGACAAATTATGCATAAAAACATACATCACAACAGACTCAAACACAATTAACCTTTTTTTTTTACCACCAACACACATTCCAGTTTACGGATGAGAGCCTTAACACAAACCTGATGTTGCAAGATGCTTTCGCCTGCAGCACACCATATGGCAAAAACTCACGAAGGTGGAAAGAGATAACGGCTGCTGTCGTATAACTTCATATTACATCAGCAAAGACATGGTTGAGAAATGGTCAAAGTAACAAGTCGAAACAAGTTGTAATCTTGATGTGTAATGATCTCTATGGGGAAATTAGATTTTGGTCACATTGCATTGCCCAGTGTGGGATCTCCATTTACTGAGTACATCAGTGTGTCTGATTACCTGTAATAAAATGATCGAAAGTGTTTGTAATGAGTAAAACATGTACTTAAACTAAAAGGACAGCTGAAAATCCACATGTTCCCGGCTGCACTTAGAATGAGATATGGCTCCACTCTGCCAGCTCATAAACAGAGAGCAGATAATGAGCGGGAAGTAGAGACACTGGGCATCTGGAGCAAGCATATGGATATCTCAGTTAATGGTGAGCAGATAGACCATAATTCTGCAGCCTTTAGACAGTGTCTTAGCAACAGCTGGAACCCAATGATCGCCAATTGTTTTGAACCACAACTCTTACTCGATGTAAGGGAGGAGAAAGTGATGCAGTGATTGAAGTTGAATGTTCTCTGAAGTCTTAATCATTATTTCACGGCTGCACATTGAGATGGAAATACCGTCAAATAAAAGCTGAAAATCGGATTCTTCGTCTCATGTTCGTGTTTTGATCTTAAACCCAAATGTCTTCAGTGTACAAGTAATTTGGTTCAGTGGTTTATGAGGGGATTATAGATAACAATATATTGTGCAAAAGCTGATGAGGTCTGAATACTTTTTTGGAGCCACTCTACATTCATTCAACTTGGTTTTTAGCTGGAATCAATCCCTGGATCTCGTTATAATGAGGGAGCTTCTCTGACTACACCATCATGCCACCTTAATTAGGTTTTTGGAAAATATGTTTATATTTTTTGAACACGATTGTCAGAAAGTCACAGTAGCTGTTTTCAAATAAGCCTGTAATGATTATACAAAAATGTTTAGTTCAAAAACATTTCAAACACCGTCAGACCTAGAATTCAGACAGCGTGACCTCAAATCTTTGAAATGGTAATACTGTGAATTTTGCAGGATGCTAATGAATAAAATGGGCAGAACGGTGGTGCAGTGGTTAGCACTCACAGTAAGAAGGTGTTCATGTTCTCTCCGTGCCTGCGTGGGTTTTTCTCTGGGTTCTCCAGCAGTCCAAAGACGTGCAGGTTTGGTTAAGTGGAGACTCTAAATTACTAATAGGTATGAATGTGAGTGTGAGAGAGAAGTGGGATTGGCTGGTAATCTGCCCAGGGTGGACCCCATCTCTCGCCCAGTGTCAATCTGGATTGGCTGCAGCCACCTCTATCACATTTATAGCCTGTTATTGTGACTTCAAATGATATACATTGTGTTTATATTCCATATTTAGATAATCTGAGTTTGGTAAAGTTCATGTTTCCCATTTGGATAATTGTGGACATTTTCCTAAAGTTCTCTGAAGTTTAGATTAACTATGTCAAAACCAACTTAATCTCTAATATCCAGCCCATTCAGCCTGGGTCTATATTGTATTTAAGGCTTTTATTCATCTTGGGAAGTTTTTTTTAAATCACATCAAAATGGTTTCAAACTGTGTGTGTGCGTGTATATGCATGAAACATGCAACCAATAATTTGATTTCTATGAGTAGAATAGGCAGCCCACTTTCCTGAGATCTTTATACAGATAGAGACATGTTTGGTATAGAAATGTGACCATCAAAACATCTCTGGGTTTATTCAGAAAATCCTCTGACTCACTTTAATGTGAGTGTTTTTCAAGCTAAAATTCTGGAGTGTTCCAGCAGCACACTCCAAGAGAGGTTGTTACTCACGTTCCTTCAACTCTGCAGCTCTGATGACATATGTTCAAATCAAAGCAGCCGAGCTAAAGTGGCTAATGCAGTTTATGACTGAGTCAAACTAGCAGACAGCTTTATGACTTCTGTCATGTCTGCTGCACTGTTATAACTTATGTCGTGCATATGACAGCTTAACGGGGTGCGCTGATCTATGGACTTCATATTGTGCTACAAGTCTTGATAACTTAAGTGGTATTAATCCTGTACGCTCTGTGTGAAGAGCATCTTTTCATGCTGTGATTGCACAGTACATTTTTTATTCAGTGGAGGAGAACCTCGTGCTACTGCTCATCTAGACACGGCCTGTTGTGTTTGGTGGCGTTACGTGCTGGAAGGCACATTTATAGCCGCTCTCTCTGCTTTCACTAGCCATCTTCAAGTGTGTGCTTTCATGCGTGCATCCACAATTATGTGTCAGCACACTCGCATGCCGCTCTGAAATGTAGCTATCTGTCTTGCCTCAACTCCTTTTGTTCTCATTAAATTTGGGGGTTAAATTTGCATTTCCTCACCTTCAGGAAGAAGGTTATCCACATCCGGAGGGGGGGGGGGTGTGTGCGGAAAGAAAGCATGGGTAAAAAAACTGAAAAGATAGACAAACCTGGAACAACACTCACTAGTGTGTGGAAATTACAGCCTTGCAAACGTGAAGCTTTGCTGTAAACACAAACACCACTCCTTTCATTGGATGAAGTGAAACATGGGATCAGATTAACCTAATTAAAAACACTATATCGACTGTTAGGTGTGTTGAAGATCAATAGTAATGTGACATTTACTGAAACATGGTGAAACAAAAGAGACAAAGAATGAAACGTGTCGCATAACATGGTAAATATCTTGATCAGCACTCAAGGCACTTTACAGTACAGTTGACTGACCCATACAGTGCGTGGCACTCTCTCTGTCAGACCTCATTCATACACTGCCAGTGCAATTTGGGGTTCAGTTTCTTGCCCAAGGACATCTCAGCACGCAGACTAGGGGAGACTGGGATCAAACCACTGACACTCTGGTTAGTGGAAACCCACTCTACCTCTTGAGCCAATATCAAGAAAAGCAAATTACACAATGAAAAGAGGATTGAAGGTGGTTACAAGAGCATCCATTCATTTTCACCTATAGATAAGATACATATCTGATATATTGACAAATCACTGAAGTTCTTTGTGTGCATAAACACATTCACATTTAACCTCTCTGTGTATGAGGATCATGGCTGAGGCTGTGTATGTTTATGTGGATACATGCGTGTAACTCTCCCCCTTGGCATTGATTTCAGATAAGCAGAGGTGGGACGTTTCCACAATAATGATTCTTTTGGCAATGTTTCTCAGGTCAAGTAAGAAAACGTCCAAAAAGAAATCATGTAATTAATGTTGCAAAGAGGCTCAAGTTTCTGTCTCAAGTCAAACTGTATAAGATCAGTTTTTCTCTGAATCATGAGGTAATGTGGTTGTTGCTCCTGGGTATCTGTGGTAAATGTCCTGGAATATCTCAACTCATGGATTATCCAGTGTCATTAAATTCCTGAACACACTTCTTCTGATTCACTCTCGTCACTCAGTCTATCTCACGCTGCCTCGATCTCATTTTCTCTCTAGTCTCCCTTTCCCACTCTGTCTGTCTACCTGCTGATCCACAGTATGTCTGCTTTCTTTCGAAAGCTTCATCGATCGGTAAGAGGAAACAAAATCATTAAAGGCCATGGTTTAAGCAAAATGCAGCAAGTACATAATCCGCAAGTGCATTTTCTAACTAATGTCATTCAGACACTTTCTCCAACTTGTTTGAAATTATTATTCCAAGTTAGTTGTGTCTGTTGCGGGGAAGGGTCTGCGGCATAGTTCAGAAAATGACGTTTTCTGGTTATCGTGGGAATTTGCATTTAATCCCCTTGTGAGGAAATAAACAATTACACTGAAGGATTGGATCAACGCTCAATCGAGTTTCAAGGCATTTAATACTGGTCGAGAAGCAAAATTACACCAAGTATATTGAACACAAAGTTACAGTGTTACTCTTTGGCCAAATAGGTACAGAGTTCATATAGCCAAGGTAGGCTCAAGAGTCTGACAAATGTCTCTTATGACGAGCTGGCTTTTATACGCAAAGTTTGTAAAACACAGCTGTCCTCAGTCACGTCACCATCGATCCGTGATCACGTGTCCTGGAACTGCTGCATGGTGAAAGACGTGGACATTGACCTCTCTTTCCTAAGTGTACAGACACCGCGTAGTGTGTCTAGTTCATAGTACACAAACATTTCTTGTGGTATTACACTTAAGCACACATTCCTAGTGGAGCAACTCACTGAGCATATTCTGGTCTAACAGTTGGATCTAAAAATGTCCACTGGTCAGACCCTTACCACATCCATTGGCATCCTTCTGTTCAGTCGTCCTGTTCTGTGTCACGCTCACTCTACTCCATGTTTTTTTTGTGTTGCCTTCATTCAAACGTCCTGCCTGCATCTGTGCAGTGCAGAAAAATGCAAAGCGCAGTCCAAATGCTTAAAAACGAGTAGAACATATTATACAATAGACATTGACACAAATAAAGTCATTATATCTCATAGCCTTACTTTTTAATAATGGAAACCACATTATTTACACATGCAACTGCTTGGCTTGTATGAAAAATTATATTGACTGAAATACATAATTTCCTATCATCTTCAAGGGACACAGGAAGTCATTTCTTAGCCCTGATTAAAATATAAATATAAAAGATACATCTATGTGAAATATGTTGCCATGCTGCCATGTCATGTGTCATCATTGCTTTGCCGATCCTTCAGCTTCAAGATTCTTTTCTAAGCATCGCCTCTTTCTTTTGAAATGTATGACTGCAGCCAAGTCCTTTAGGCCTGTGTTTCCTTGTATTTCAGGATTAATCCTTTTTAATCCCTCCCTATGTTCTGTAGTTGGCTTGGTAGAGGACAGGAAAGGAGGAAAAATACGTTGACATAAGATATTATATGTTTCTCATTGGAGTTATGATTTCTTTAATATCTGACCTTGTTAGTATGATCCATACTAACATAAAATATCTGATAAGATCAGTGATACTAAATCAAATTCTGTAATAAGTTAGGATCAGGATTGGAAATGTGTTTCAGTGTCGTGAATTTGCCCTGGGTCCATTAATTTAATAATTGTTTAATGATTAATTAAACCATTTGAGGAATTGTTTATCTTGCTTTTTCTTATTATCTATTTGATATAAATCTAAAAAGTGAATTGTGAGATTTTTGGTGCCAAGCAGTGTTTTGTGTAAGTTATAGTTATACAAATTAAGCTATCATTCTTTATTTGCAACATATTGCACAATCCCTTCCCTGGTGCTTATAATATTTTTATAATTAATTTAATTTTTTTATATTTATACTTGCACACACACCACAGCAAATCCCCTGTATGTGTAGACTTGGCAATAAACTTCAATTCTGATTCTACGTCTCAAGCCTGCAAGGTTTTGTGTCTGAGGAAGACAAATAGCTTTGTGTTTCCCTCGCAGACAATCACACTGATACTTGATCCAATCAGAGTTCTTTGAGGAAAAGAACACATATAGATATTCCTTTACATTGTTAAGCAACTGAATTTGGACACACCACCCACATGCTCTTTGTGTCTGAACCACCAGCCAACAACCATGTGCTTTTGCCTACGATTTAACCAGAGTTTGGAGGAATTCCAAGCTTCAGTTTATGATGTTAGTGAAATCACAGTCTTCATGTTTCTGGACTATATGTGCACACCACAGCTGCAACACTGTGTGACTTGGGGCAAGGCAAAAACTCCCATTCTGCCTTGAGGATGACAGGGCTGGAGAGAGTACAAATAAAATAGCTTATCAGAGTGGCTAAGTGTGGAGAATGTAATAAGAAGGGAGCAGCAGCAGTGTGTTTGGAGTGGGCAGCGTGTTGTCGAGGGGGCAGGTGAGGTGATCCAGTCTATGTAAGGGTTCACAGAAGGACAAAGGCAGAGCTGTTGTCCTAGTGGCTTCTGATGTTTGTAGAGACACGTGCCAGCATGTGGGCTGGGGATGGTGTTACCTGTGCTTTTTGCATCTTTGTCTGTTCTCCCCTCTCCTCATTCAGGCCACCAGCTGTTCTCTCTAGGTGTTTGTTTTTGTCGTTCTCTCTCTAGTTGTGTGTTTTTGTCATTCTCTCTCTAGGTGTGTGTTATTGTCATCCTCTCTAGGTGTGTGTTATTGTCATTCTCTCTAGGTGTGTGTTATTGTCATTCTCTCTAGGTGTGTGCTGGACCCACAGCGCTCATGACTGCTGACACTGTCCAAAATTCTGAACCTCTGGTAATTTGACATATTCTCCATCTTTTCTGCTGATTGGTTCAAATAGATTCCATCAGGACATCAACACACATCCTCCCATTTAATCTCAAATGTATATTTCTTGTAAATGTTATTATATTATCTATATAACAGCATTAATTATTATTAAGAAGTGTGTTGGCATCATCTTCATATGTTACTGCACAAATGTTTAAAGCCAGATATAAAGTTTTTCATGCATTCAGTGGACTTGTACAGAAGAGCTTCTATAGCCTTCATCCTTCACCACTCCTGTGACAGCTGCACTTACCTACAGCCTTATCTAGGTCAGGTGGCACTTAGTGAGTCACCTCATGCCTGTGATTGCCAGAGGAGAAAGGTTAGCTGATCACCATCCTCAATTTCCTCGACCCTTCGCATAGAAATATCAGAGCCAGTGGGAGCAAGTGCAGGCAAATATTAAATACTTTTGGAAAAGTCAAGAGAAATGACATCTTTTTTCTTCTTCTCTTAGCTAGTTTCAGTAAGCTTGTAGATAGAGGCACATGTTGCAGAGTTACACAACTCGGAAGAGACCCCCTGATAGACCCAGAACTCGCTTGAGAGATTACATATCCTGTCTTGCCTTGGAACCCTTCAGGATCCCCCAGAAGGAGCTAGAAAGCGTCCCTGGGGAGTGGGATGTCTGGAACACCCTGTTTAGCCCACTGCCACCGTGACCTCTGATAAAAGGATGGATGGATATGTTACACTTAAGTTTCAAGGGGAAGCTATATTTTGCTTTCAAATTGTATGGATGGTTTGCTACTTCCTTAACTAACTGAATGACAACAGTTACCAGAGCAGATAGGCGCACTCTGATTGTAGCTGGCATTGGCATAAGAATATCCATCTCTGCCCCAGTGAACAGTAAACACTACCAACTAATATGAAATACAACTCAGGAATGATGCCGCATATTGAGCCACATCCACACTGACATAACCATAGATGGAGGCCATTACCCCAACCCAAAAGTGAAGCCAATGCACCTAGATTATCCCCTGATGGCAGGCTGTAGTATACATCACCAACCCTGCCTCCTCCATGTTAGTTGACATGGACCAAACAAAAAAGTAAAAATACGTTGTCAACTGCTATTTGATGGCATAAAAATGGGTGAAACATCATGATGGACACCTGAGACTAATTTACGATTGGTTGTACGTGTGTATTGACGGGACTTTGATACTGCAGCTTCACACCACGATCACTGCTGCACAGACTCTGGCTCCAAATGATGGCTGTATCCAGGATATTTTGGCATCATTTTTGTACAGCAACAGGAAGTCCTTATTTAGAGATCATTTTAAGTTCAGTGGATTTTTAGTGAATACAAGTATATAATAAGAACAAGCATGGCACTAGAATAGCCCAAAATACCCTGATGACAAATGGTTCACCTTCTCCATTATTTTGTTTGAAAACATAAACTAAGCACTCCACAGAACACTAAAGCAACAAATAATTTGTAGAAATAAAAATAATTTAAAAAAATGTTGTTTTCATGCCCCACTGAAACCAATATGTATCTGTAATCAGGAGCAGAAGAAAGTCAAGTCAGCCTAATTACAGGCCGTGTAATGAACCACCTGCTGTGAGACTGTGTCGCTGAATGTTTATGAAGCACGCCAGAAATGCTGCACATTCATATTGTGTGTAGAGACACACACACACACACACACACACACATACACACATACACAAACCATGTTTCCTACAAATTACATTCATACTCAGTGAGAATTTTAAGAACTCCACACTACAGAAAACACTGGCAACAAATTCTCTCTCTCTCTCTCTTTCACACACACACACACACATGGCTGAACAAATTGTCGGTGTCCCTGCTGTGACCGGTATTAACATGTAAACATGTAACATGTAAATCAACACGTCTGCTTTTGATTCATACGTACAAACACACATCCGGCTGTACACAAATGCACACATGCACTCTGATCTCATTGCACACAAATGACTCTAAAATAAACCTGACGTGATTAATAATTAAAGAGCAAATATCCGTCTGTGCCCTCAGTGACCAGCCACACACACTCAAACACACACAAGCAAACTCACACAGACACACATCTAACCTTTATCTCCAGATGATGAATGGAGGTTGTGAAGGATTCTGCCTTAGACAACGTTGCCAATTTTCTCCTTCCATGGCTTTCAAATTCTAACAGATATTTTTCTGAACTTTCGATTCATCATCTTGGACACTGTCCACTCAACTGGCAGAGCTGAGCACAAAGGCCACATCCATCTCACATGTGCACAGACAAGCACACAGACATACACACGGTTAAATACACACAGACATACACACGGTTAAATACACACAGACATCCACAGCCTGATGCCGGCAGGAGTATAAAGACAGATACAAGTATTGGTTCTTTACAGGTTTTTGACACTGGAGAATTAGTTCAGGGCTGGTACATTTTATTAAAGTACACTGGTAGAAAAGAGCAGTGGCTGGTGAGCCTATTGATTTTAAAGTATTGTTCAAATGATGACTGATACATGAGTCATTCTTTTTTAAGGGTAAAATACTTTTCATAAATAATCAAATGTTAAAGTTCCACAGGTCTTGTTTTAGCTACAATAAAATAGTTTGTACAGGCCACAAAAAGTATTCTCATCAGGTGGTAAATCTTAAATGTCACATTATCTGTAGTACATGTTTGAAACTTGATGATGCACGCCCACCACCATTTGCCAGCCTTGTGTTTATGTCCTTGCCTACAGCCTTATCAGATTCACCAGCTGAGCTTCCCACAGACAACATTCTCATAGAAATGTACATCGGGGTGTGCGTTTGTGCATGCGAGCATGTGTGCATGTGTGTCTGCCGAAAGAGGCAGAAGCTGTGAAACAGTCAAGTAAACAAAGCCTTGTTTTCAAGGCTCTCAAACCCCTTGTGAGGATTTTTTCCCTGACTCTTTGCCAGAGCTCTGTCAAAGCCTCACAGTACTTTTGGATAAAGACTGGCCATCAGGTGTTGAAGCAACTGCACAGAAACAACACAGAATTCCTAGTTGCTTCATTCCAGACACGAGGTGTAGTCTCAGTGAATGTAAACATACTGTGAAGGCAGTGTGTGTGAAGCCCGAAAATAGCCCCTCATAGATGTTGAATTCACCAACTGTAAGTCGGTTTGAATAAAAGTGTCAGCTAAATGACATGTAATGTCTTTTCTGAAATATATTTTTCATTATGTATGACAGAATACCATATTTTGTGAATTTGAAGCTTCAGTGACAATTAACCAGCCAGTATTTGCAAGTTTTGAATTTAGTCCAGTCGCTTCCAGACATTTATACCTAAAGACTTTTTATACAGACATCGAAAGAGGAGGTGAAGTTATTTGGCTGGTTTGAATGAAATGTTTTTGGCGAGCTGACTAATGTAAGTGCAGTATTTATCCATCCCAGTTTTTTTATGTCGTCCACCAACCCCTGATATAGCTTGAGTTTGACCTATTGACGTGCACTGTGACTTTTCTGCACATTTCTGTTAGAGCAGATGTACTCGGATGCGAAATCGTTTTCCACATAACTGCTCGGATGTAAACAAGAGTCAGTTGTTAGCTGAGCTCAGCCATTAAACAAAAGGAGAGCAAGCTTCTTATAGACATCCACTAACTACAAAACCTAACGTCACTGTTATATATAAAGTAACTTCGAGCAGCACGTAGAGACAGAAAACTAACATCCATGAGTTTGTAGATGTGTGTAATTAGGAAAAAACGTATCCCGTTAAACTTGTTTTAGTACGTTTAACACAACTTAACCAAGCAAATTGAGACAATTGGAGAGAAAATGGGAGAGAAAACAGCAGTTAGGAGCCAAAACTATCACGAGAGGTGAATTGGGAAAGTAAAGCAGTCAGGCAAACGGCCTTCAGTCAATCGACACGCGGCGAGATAAAGAGCACTTGGTTTTCTCAAGCTGCATTACATTACTACAGCTCAGGCTATTAACTGCTCTGCTGATTAATGCTTCAACCTGTGACTAAAAGCCGAGAGCACTGCTGCAGTGGCACAGCAAAATTAAATCACTGTTGAAACTGTTTAAAGGGCGTGAGGGAGACAGCTCTGTCCAACGTAGCCTGATTTAAGTGAGTCTGCAAGCTGAAACATAGAGATGTTGTTTTTTGTGAGCTGGCACTAAATGTGAAAAACGTTGAGGTGGAGTGTTCAAAAATGGACAAAATGTAAGAAATGGCTCAGATTCAAGAAACTGAAAATGGCACAGTTGCTGCGCTAACTAAATATTTGCATATTAGTCAGATAATAGTGAATACACAATTCAACACAGAGCAATCAGTGGAGTCTGGTTTGTCCATGCCTGCATTAATCATTACTTTTTGAGTAAAGCAAGAATTGTGTGTATATGCGGAAGTCATATTCCATTTTTTAATTATCAGCTGTTTTCTATGAATCCACTGGTCTCCTTTAGAGGCTGCGTTGTATTTCAGTAATTGTCATCGCTTCCCAGAAGGCAAACTGCTGCTTTGATTTTTCCTACATTTTTTCCCAGTGGAGGACATTACTATTACACGCAGAAGCCATTACAGCTGACGAAAGGGGAAGTTGGACAAAGAGCATTGCATTAATTGAGGTGAATGAGATTTTCCTGGTAAAACAGTAAGTGATGTAGAATCCAACTGAGTTGATAAGAGATCGACATGTGCTGTGGCTGAACACTCACATATAGAAACGCCCACCGTTATGCAAATTAGCAACAGCCAATTATGGTTTCCTGCAAGAGGGACACAATGTAGCCAACTTTGGTGCTAACATACCATTCTAGCTGTCCATGCTAAGGGAAGTACAGGCCACACAATCAGCCTATCAGCCGCTTCTACAAGAAAAGTTGAACTGTTCTCAACTTCTACCCAAGCAACGCCAAGCAACAGAACCACCATGACTTCTGCAACGCATGACGTCACACCATTCAAAGTGAATGAGCCTCAAACAGGTTCATGTGAGTGCCCCCGTAAATGACAGAAATCGTTTCTGCTTATTTAAAACCAAAAACTGTTAATTTAATGTGCCTCTGCTAATTTCATCCAACAGGCTGTGGTGGCTTTTACATACAAACACACACCCAGTGTAAAGTACATCTGGCATATAAGAGTGCACATACACACACACACACACACCCATGTCAAGCTGAATAAAGTGCAATGACAGCTGGGTAAAATTGCACCTATAAATCATTTGTCAGACCGGTCTAAATTATATCTGCCAGCCTTACATTCAGTCAAATCTGTGCCCCCCCCCCCCCCCCCCCCCCCCCCCCCCCACACACACCCACACACAATCTGTCTGATATTGGGTCACTGATAAATTCATTGATAAATTCTCATTCATAAACACAAAACCTCTGGGCTCTATTTTCAAGCAGGTACAAAGCTGCACTGAACTTGTTTTTCCTCGGAGGAGAATGTTTTTTTTTTTTGCCCCTCGTCTGTGTCTGTGCAGCATTTTGGCATCTTGCCATTTAGTGTGCACTGTGCTTTGTGCGCCCCAAACAATTTTTCTTTAATTGTTTAGGGCCCATCCACAAAGTCCTCTAGCAAATCAAACAAACCCCTCATGTTGTCCCTGTGTGAATACACCTCTACCACACCACTACTTACTATTGGACAACAGCAACCTACACACAGAGTCAAGTTTTTCTTATACTCTTTATCACCCTGCTTTTGCACGTATGCAGTATGGACTCCATTATACTTGACTTCTGCTCCAAATAATACTCATTCATAAAATTAAGTAGTTAAATACTAGTTAAGTAGTAGTTATGCTTGGATGACCATGGCCAGGTTGTGCAAAATAACCATTAAAACATTTGTGCTCTTCAAAATCATTTTCCTACAGTTTGATATTCTACACAGCTCTCCAGACATTGACATCCTCAGGATACATGTGCAAATAGTTTATTTAATTCCTCCGATGTAAATAAAACTTTCCTTTTTCTTTTTAAATAAAAGTTTAATTTCCAGGACCACTTCTTCTCTTTGTGACACCTGAAGCATCACATTTTCCATTGTGACAGAGGCTGACCTGTCTGCACTAACAAAACAGAAACAACATTAGTGGTGGGGGTTGGTTACATTTTATAGTAGAGTAGCCCAAAACAAGAAACAGTGGGGAAATTATTATAAAAGGATAATACATATCTATTATACATTATACATTTTATTAATGTATAATGATAGAAAAATCCCCACCCCCACCATTTTTATACTTGTGGTGAAACATTGCAAGCAAAAATACCAGACTGTTACCAAACACCCACAATACAGTGTACATTATACAATTTGGACATTCCACCTTGACTACACACCCACACAAATTGCCACAGCATGACGCTCACTTCCTTGAACAGATAATCAATCACAATGTGGAAATCAACCTGACCACTTGGTGAGGGGGAGAAACATTTCATCATAAAGCAATATAATCAATAGAAATATGCAAAAACATATCCTAACAATTGTCGGTTAACTCTACGTATGACAAGCGCCGTGTAATTTTGTCTCACTTCTCCGATCACAAACATATTCTCATTTAAAAGTGTAGGAAATTGGAAGGTGTCATGTGTCTTTCTGGTGACATTTGTCACAGAGAAAAGCGGAGCGATCAGACTCGGGTGCTTTGGCTGGGGGCCCTGCCATCCATCATGGAGACTGGGTGGTAAATGGCTTATGTAATTCTGTTTCAGATGAATGACCATGGCAGGCAGTGTCACCACTAACATTATTGTGATCTATACAGTAGTGATGAGAGCGAGAAGGAGGAAGTGGGGGGTTCTGAGTTCTCAGGCTCAGAACTTGAGACTCATGCACATTGAATGCAGCAGCTAATTATTCTTTTTTCAAGTATTAGATCAATTTAACTTTTAGTTTATAAGCAGTGAAATTGTCCCTTTAATTTTTTCACACTGAAGTGCCGTCTTTAAATTGCTAGACACTGTCTAAAACCCAGATTTGACTGAAAGTATGTCGACTACTTGTTTCAACTCAAACAGGTTTATAAAATATGATATAAAATGCACAAAAAGGAGTTTTACAGTAAAAAGATTAACTGTTTGATATGTTCCACAGGTATTAGAATACTTTTTGGGGGGAGGAGTTGATTATTTTTTTTAACTGAACATTTCTTTTTCATATCCTTTTCTAAAACAGTACTGTCAGTAAGTAATCATTCCTTGGAATAAATGTGTGTACAATTATTTTTTATAACTTTTGCCTTGTAAATCTTTTATGTTGCCAGTAATTGCTTATTCATTTTACCCTCTTGTCCTTCAACAGAAATTAGTTCCTTTTGTCTGGTCAAGGGCTGCAGAGACTGGAATTAAGTTAGAACTTAACGAATAAGGTGAAGCCAGAGAGCTTCGACCACCCCCTGTGGCTGGCTGCAGTACAGGCCATAAACCCCCCATGTTAGTGGATGGATATGGACCAAACTTAAGCATCAAACTACGCATCAAATACATTTTTCTGATTCTCTGTTTGTTACTGCGCTGACACTGTCTACAAAAGTCTCATGTTTCAACCCATAGTGCACTTTAAGTTAAGTGTCATTTTTACTGATGGGACTCAAATCCAACCTGATTTGCTGCTGTTGCATAACTCAGTGATTTAGCTCAAAACAATTAGGTGCACATGTACTGTCCAAATCTTCCTCTTCCTATTTGAGTTTGTCTTCATGTAAGATTTGCAACTCGCTTATGAGAGAACAAGAGCAGAGAAGTCAGTGTAAGAAGAAAATTGTGTTGACCTTTCAGTTCCCTTTCTTTTTAAGGTTATCAAGAAAATATCACCATTTATGTCTCTCGGAGCAAGAGAGACTCAAAGGAATGATTGACACAATTGTTCTGCCGATTATCCCTTGTTTCACATAATTGTTGTCATTTTCACGAGTAGTGTTCTTCATGTGTCAAAGTGCCTGTGATTGACAGAGCTGCACTCAGGCTGAGGTTTTTGACACTGATGTGGAAATAAGCATTGAGGGGGATGCACATCCTTTTTCCTCAAATGCACTTGTTCTTACTTCTTTTCATAGTTTTTGTATTTTTACTTGATAAATGGAAGAGAATGAATAATAGAGAAACACAGTTCACTTCTTCTTTAAATGTTTGACTTGTTTAGAATGTGAATGATTAAATGAATCGAGTTCTGTTAAAGGGCCATTTTGTGCGCCATCCCTCTTTGGACTTTATACCTTTACATCAGACATTAAAATTTGTTTCTTTTGCACAAGGAAACCAATGACTTTTGTGTATTAATTGGATATTGTTAGAGTTGTTAAGTAGCAGCTGGAACCCTTTATTGGTTAGCGTCACTGATGCTGAGATTGAAGGCATAGAGCTGTTGAGGTTAAATGACCTCTCAGCTCCTCCTGTCATTAACCCTGCCAAATCAATTTCACTCTCCCCTGCTCCCAAAAAGCCTGTGAGTAACAGCCATGACCTCTACTTTCACAAAGAGGGTTATGTTAGTGAGTGAATTACATCATTTGTAATGTGTGCGTGTTTGACAGAGCGTAAGTGGAGTCATAAAGTCAAGCTAGAATGATCCTAATCTTCAGAGGTTTGATGATGTTTATGATGAGAGGGTAAGATATAGTTTGTGTACACGCAGCATAAATGTGAAAATGAACAGTGTATCTTTGATTTACAGTAATAAACTTGACACACATGACACTTGAGATTTGACCCGGCTGTATCGATTGAATAGAGAAACATTGTGCCTCCTGAAAATGTCATGACCCACATTATACAGATGATGCTGACTCACATCAGTAAGCCAGACCTTTGAGCTTCGCAGCCAGATCCCTGAGATTCTAAGATCTACAGACCCAGAGCCCTGGTGGGACATAGCCAGCACAGAAAATCTGGCCTTGTGTGTGCAAAGCTTGGATGGACTGAAGGACTCAGTATCGCTGGTGAGGTCACATTACCATCTGAACCTGAGACTCTTTGAAGCAGCACGTATGGAGATCATTTCCTCACAAAACTTAACAGATAAAATATGTTTCACAAATGTCAACCGGTTCACGAACAAACAGTGTTGTTTGCAAGTGCAAAACAGAATTAAAAAGCAAATTTTTATATGTAATAATAAGATATATTTTGTCTCAAAACGTGTCTATCAAACAAATACTCAACACATTTGAAATACGCCTCAGCAACAATTACAATATGTCTTACAAGTAATAATAATATACAGTATTTAAAAAAAAACAAGCAGTTGTGATATGTGCAAGCTATAAACAACAAATAAAAAAATAAAAAAACCTGGCACCAACAAATATCATATTTCAATATCAAGACCAAATTTTATTTTCCATAGAAGGACCTACTTACTCACCTACCTATCTATCTATCTATATATCAAGCTTACTGAGACAAGACTATTCTCCTGGGAGGACAAGATGAGAGGCACAGCTGTTTTAAGAGCTGGGCGGTGAGCCGCTGAGGTGGCCGCCGGCCTCACCCAGCAGGAAACTCCTCACATCTCTGAAAATGCCAGAGCAAGTTTCTACACAGGTCTCCTTTGGATAAACTGACCACAGATTTGAAATCTACACTGTCATTTTCTCATCTGAAGAAATATCATAACCAAAAGTGAGTCCAAAGTGTCTGAATTGCCTCCTCCATGTGAATGGATGGGACTGGTTTCTGTCATTGTAGGTAGTTCTAATCACACCAATGGATGTCTAAGCATTACTTTGTTATTGGTGTTTCATTTTTGCAAACCAGAGTTCATCACTCAATCATACAGGATTTGTAAAAGTTTGTTAAGTTTTGGCATGAAAGATCATCTCCATATACATGTTATTTCACAAAGTGATGACAGATTGTGCATTGTCAGGATCTGTTTTGTTTTTTACATGACGATATCTCATCCTCAATGATCCCATCACACTGATCAGTTCCCATCCCTGCTGACAACACTGCCCAGAGTCATTTCAGAAGTGGCTCATGTTTTATCACTTTGACTTCAAGGATTTGCAGAGAAATCAATAATTAAGTTATGAAATAATGTAATGTAATGAATACACAGCTCTGCTTCAAAGAGTTTGTGTTCTTCAATAGTGTGAAGACAAAGGAAGAAGTCAGCCACATAGAGCAAGGCACAAATTCAGAGGTCTTTGCAGATGGTTTGATATTAGAAATCTGTCTCTCTACTTCAGGCATAAGCCAATAAACAAATCATATCTACAGATGCTACTGGGGTAAAACATTATTTTCTTCTCTGTGTGAGTTGACCAGAATTTAGTTTACATTTCTTCTTTTCTTATCTCATCTATCTTTCCTCTTAATATGTCTCGCATTTCATAAATCACATAGTTTTTCTGGTATTTCTATTTCTCTACATGTAGAGCTTGTATTTCTCAGTATATAATGTTAACTTTGTTACATTTTTACTCATTGCTACTTTATTTTTACTCTCTTCAATCTCTTAAACAGTTTTTCCATTTTTCATCCTCTGGCTTGGCTTTGTGGTGAGAGAGGGCGTCATGGTGACATCATTCAGGTAAAGATGACTCAGACTGACAGACCCTCTGAGGGCATACTGGACCAATAGAGCTTCAGCCTTACATGCTCATACACATGTTGCATTCTGTTTGTCATTTATTTCGAGGGATGGTTAAATTGTCTGCATGAGAAGCCTGCTCAGGTTTATGTTGTGAGCTGAAAAGAAAATGAAATATTGTTTATGACATTTGGAAAAGCTCAAAGACCTAGCCTTGTTAATATACAACTCACGTAACAAATTTAGCCTTGAGCTTCTGTGCTAATGAAAATATCTCGCTACCATCTTAATAAAAAAGCCTGCAAATCATTGTTGAGGTCCCAGTACAATTATAAAACAAACTTAATAACAAGTGATTTGTATATCAGGTGCTTTATTTCTTTTATTCATGTATATTTGAAATTGAAGAAATCATTTCAACATGATTAAACATACTAAGCAACTAGGCAAACTTTTGGTACAGCGCGGATATTGCCCGACACCAAAGGTACTTGGGGAAGGGTTGAGCAGATGGATGACCTTAAAGTTTTTTCAGTAGAGGTGTCTTCACCTTTGTCCAACTTTTACTACAGGCATCTAGATTGGACCAAAATAGATACAAGACAATAAATACGGTGTAATGTGGGACAGTTTGTCGTATCTTTGAATTGCTCAATAATTGTACCTATAGCGGTGGCAGCACCTTGAGATATTGCGGTTTTGTATTACAGCATCAGAGTTTGTTTCTGAGTTTTTATGCCCCTTGTCTGTATGCTTAATGTTTTGATATTAAATGAATGGAAGTTCATTCTGAAAGCCATCTCCATCAGCACAAGGTGAAATGCTTAGAGGTCACACTCTGTTGTATTTGTTGGAACTAGAGCACCTATGGTTGTACAGTAATAGTACAAAGTGTTGGTTCTTCTCTTATATCTTTGAAAAGTACCGACTGTGGTTTGCATAGAGCAGAGAAACTGTCATCAGACATATTTAATTTAGGCCTATCATCGAGTTAACTAGTTAAATCTGATTTGACCAATGTATTTTATTTTAACTGGCAATTCACCAGGTAAAAAATTAGAAGATGCATCTGAATTTATTTCTAAGGAAACCCACCTCCCCACCCCCAACTGTCAAAGTCCATCACAATATTTTACTGGACACATAACTATGCCAATTCAGTAGACACTGCCCTCCCCATAGGGGATTCAGTCCCTGGAAGCTGTATGTTTACGTAGATTTTTCACTTCAATGAACAGCATTGTTCATCTTCTCTGGAGGGGAGGTTTGTGATGGTTTGCATATTTGTTGCTGCATTAATGGCCCTTGCTTGTTGGTTGAGGTGTCTGCGTAGGATAGCATGCACCTCATTGCTGGCCACATTGTAATTTTCCACCAAAAACACAATATCAGAGCATTTTTGTTTGTCAGAAAAACACCCATCAATGTCCCAGTACTTTCAGGTATATTATAAGCAACTGATCTCCTCTCTAGAAAATGATGAATTGCTCAATGGCCAGTTTTAAGGCAGCAAAGAACATCAATTATTTACTCTAACTTGAAACATTTCTATGCCACTGACAAGAAAATTGCCCCATGCCATGAATGCTACTTTGAAAATTCAATTTTAAAAATAATCGACCAACAACAAAACTTTTCACAGCCTCATTTTATAATGTCTGGTGTTTCCCCAAAGGTACTTGTAGTATTTCAACAGTGAAAGAAATTACATGATGTTGATAATAAGGGAGGAAAATTTATATTTTACTGGATGTCAACACCCTGTACAACATTTGAATCAGATATTTCTTATATATTCCACAACATTTGATTTAAAAAAAGCTCTTTAGTTCGGTCATCATCTTCACACCTGCATCACCGCTCTGTTTCGCTATGATGAAGTATCGAGGATGGCAGCTCTGGCCCCCTACTACTGCCCCATCTGGCCCTTCAGTGTAACTCTCGACAACAGTCGCTACGGATACTGCGACCCAATCACCTCTGCTCAGGGTTCTCATAACAGCCATGGCAACCAATTTGTCAGCAGGCCAACCAGCCAGGCAGTACAGAATATGTCTGCATATGACTTCATTGTTCTTGGTCACTCACTATTTTAAACTTCCATAATGGTTACTCTAGTTTCTTATCAGAAACCGCTTCATCGTCTGCATAAAAAAAGAAAGAAATTAAGTGGTGTATCAATGGGGGGTCCTGACTGCTCCTCTCTAAAAGTATGGAGGCTCCTGATAAATCCTATTTTTTACGCAGGGACTGACACAAACATGGCCTTCCGGCTCAGCGCTGAGCACCTGTGTTGGTATTCCACTTGAATGGAGTTAGCTGTTAATCTGACAGCCTTTTCTCGGTTGAGTCAGATTACTGTGCTGTCATCAGAGTTTCATGAGGAGAGGCCATCTGCTCAGACAGATCTTACAAGATGGCTGTGGGATGATACTGAACACTCAGGGGGGGAGCACACAGACAGGATCCTTTAAAAGCCATGGACCTGCAAAGATGAAAATGCACTGTAAAACTTCAAAATGCACAGTTTTTTGTTCTATTCTTTTATTTGTCAATATGTTTTTGCCTGTAATTCCTGTGAAAAGTGAAGTTTTCATACAAACTGCTTCTAACAGCTTAATTATAATGACCACTGACCACTTTTTAAATAAAAAAAATCCTAACAGGATATGTTAACTTTGAAAATATTTAACTAAAAATACAGTCTTTCCTTGTGCGTCATACCCTTTCAAAACCTGTGTGCAGTGTAGGGAAGTCACACATTCTTTAAAAAAAAGAAAAAGACGTTCCAATGAACAGAATCCAGGCAGCAATTATCTTTCCTCCCATGCATAGTTGGCATAGCAAATGAGCAGAATATAAACATGTTATGTAGGAGTTACAAATATACATGCAACACTCCAGCCTGAATAAACCCCAATAAACCTGTATTTAAAAATATCATCAACATTCCTTAAGTAAAAAAATAGATAAAGACTTAAACTGTCTAACATACTTGTAGCCTTTGTTCAGGCAAGAACACCTTCATCAGCAGATAATAATAAGAAACCATCTGCTTAGATCTTGCAGGATTGATGCAGAGATGCAAATTCTGATGACTTCTGTATAGTATAGATAGTTCGCCATATGCTAACAGAATATGAAAACACCCTTCTTGGCAAATATGGTTGAAGAGAATTGCGGTAAGATAATAATGAGCACGGGGAGCTGGAAAAGGAGAGCGGGCAATCGGAGTTGGAGCGACGGGAAAGGAGAAAAAATGCTGACGGCACTCGATAGAAATACAAATTGAATGAATGTAGGCAGACGAGGGAAGATGAAAGCATCAGTATGACGACGGAGAGAGGATAGACGAAGGGACAGAAGAGAGAGAGATGCAAAGTGACAGATAGAATGAAAGAGGGGTGAGGGAAACAAGGAACTACCGAATGGAAATGAATGGACCGATCTGTGAGCATCAGCTGGTTTTAGAGAATTACAGCCAGTGCTTAAATTAAAGACAGAAGCTTAGCTCACCTGAAATAAAATCAAAAAACGACAATAATTTAATGGGGAGAAGTGCAAAGAAAAGATTTGTATTCTCATTATTTGACGGTGAGGAATCACAGTCCATTTAATTATACGATTAGCCAACACACACACACACACACACACACACACACACAAACAGACAGAGTTTCTAATGATAGTATGGTGGTCAGCCATTAGGCGTCACCATGACAGACGAATAGAACTTCCCATTAAAGCCAGGCCTCATCTCAACAGTTCCTTTAATTACTCAAAGATTTCCTCTAAATATGGTGCCCGTCACAGTCCCTAATGACTGTGACTGGTCCATTATAGGGAGGCATTAAAAGATATTGTTTTCCCTTCATGCAAGTGTAATGATCCCATTGGAAAAAAAGAAAATCCCACCACGTGTGTGTTATCCGTGTACACACACTGGTCTCACCCGGAGTAAGCGGCACACACAAACACGTCCACCAAGATGAATATGTTTTTCCTTATTTGTCTATTTATCTATCTTGTATCTCTACGCATCTGTCAACTCATCCAATACCTACTTTTCCAACCATAAATACACATTCAACATTGAAGTCAGTCATTTGTACAGTAAGGTCCTCATTTGATCCCTTGTACATAACCTTCCTGAGTGTATCGAGTTGCAAAAACAGCTTAATTTGCATAAATAAGGTGATTAGGGCTCGGCAGCATTTCGCCGATACTGTTAACTGATACAATTGCACCTTTTAATTCCTTTAAATACATGTGATCTCATTAGCATGTGTAGGATGTCTGTAGCAATTATGTGAACAATTACCAGAACAAATGTTACAGATGTGTAGTGAGCACACTGGAACAAAAGGCAGCTGCTTTTGTTTTGTGTTTCAAGTTAGAATTCAAGTCCCCTTTGTTCCCACCGTAAATCGTATCATAATGCATATAATGTTACAAAGCAGCATTACACACATAAGTTATACAGTAGCAGCCATAAAAGTGTAGTTCACTTGCAAGTTGTAGTTTAGAGCAGTCACATAGTGGCAGAACAAATGGATGAAACCCTTTGCAGCCACACCAGGTGAATAAATAATAGATCCAGCATTGTGGTCGTCTATGTGGTGCTGACTATTTTCACTTGGAAGCAGGAAAGCAGTTTATTGACCTTTCTGTTGAATTCTACAGATGTGTGCAAAGCCATCAAAACTTCTACCCAGCCCTTTGAGGAACTTAATAAACATTCCTGAATGTTGAGGCAGTGTTCATATAACAACCAGCTGGGTTGGGCTGTGTAGCGGCTTCATTAGAATTAAGGACTCTCTCTTTTCCAGAGCATCACATGCAGGGATTACACCCAGCCGCGGACACAGGTGCTCTGGCTGGATTCCACCTTTTTGCCTCGTTTTGCCTCTCTGCTTTGTTCTGTTGTCAGTGTGTTTAGTTCGAGCACCTGACTTGATTTGGTACACCCATTATTATTTTTCTATCTCTCAGAAGCTCTTTTTACTTCCTGCTTCATCTTCTTCCTCAGTATTAACACTCACTAACGCACCAAGCTAAGATCAGTTGGACAGAGAGTTTTCAGTCGTAGCTTAGCATCCTGGGTAGGACAGTAGCTTTTGATTTCTTCACATGCTGAATAGATGAGCATGTGACACTAGTAAGAGTGATAACACCGGTGATTAAAGATTGTAGAGCTTAATGTCTTTATTATTGCTTTCACAAAACCAAAAAAAGCACATGTTGGTAATGGATTAAACAGTGTGTCTGCTCTAATTTAAACATCACTATGCCAGACAAACTAGCAAACTACTCTTAAAAAACTAACAAGGCCAATCACTTGCTAACTATCTTTGTTGTTGTAAAGGTGACATTAGAAAGTTCAGTGTTTAGGAATGACATATGAATTTTTTAGTACTTTCACACAGAAGTCCTGGATGCTGCTCTAGTATAAGCTAATGCCGATGCTTCTGTCTTTAGGGATTTTGACACTTTAGCAACCAAACTCTACTCATTTCCATTAAGTTTAACAAACTCATAATTTACTCCTCTAATCTTTTACTTTAATTATTCTTTGAGTATGTTCTTCTATCAGTGTCCAAACAGGGTTATGTTTGTTAATTTTTGTCTTGCTATACCATAATAATAGAAATAACTAGCTGCTCTGCAAAACAACAGCAACTGTTCTTTTTAATACTATAGCTTACGTTGTTTGATAGCTTCTTTATACTGATGACTGCCATTAGGGTTGAGATTCATGGATAAATACTATGAAAGTATGGTATTAGCTTTAATCCTGTTTTTTTCTTTCTGGGGAAAATAAGTGAACTAAACTTAGAAATGATATTTTTAAAACCACAGGAAAACAATGTGCTGAACTCTGGGTGCAGTAGGAGATGTTAAAATGATTCTCTCCTTTACATTTGCACAGAATTTTAATCGACCGTCTCTGTCTGCCTGATTCTAAAGAAACAATTCAACTAAATCCATCTTAGCCCCCACACAATAATCATTCATGACACACCAGTAGGTGTACGCACTGGTGAACAGATTACACATTGTTTTTCGTCTCTCGTCTATTTGTCTCTGAGACTGAAAAATATGGGGGTAGAGCGAGGTCGAGACAGGGAGAGGGAGACAGAGACAGAGGTCTGGGACACCTTCTGCCAGTACGCTGTCTGCCAAGACCTTGTCCTTACGGGAGCTCCCCTCGGCATGAGGCTTGGCACCACATCTGACTCCACACTGATTACAAATGAAACACCGTGTTTATTCTGTTCTCCTCGCTCTTGTGCATGTTTGTCTGGTTTGTCTTTCAAAATGTTGTTCCCATTAACATTTTTAATTTTCCTTCGTGCAAGTGCATTTCCACAGGGCAGATTACTTTAACACAGACCCTCTGCAGTAGAGCTGACGTAAGTGTGTGTGTGTGTGTGTGTGAATACATTTTATGCATGCAAACTCATTTTATTTTTCTGATACTATTCAAAAGATAATATTGAATATGTATATTGACAACAAGAGTTTTGATTCACTGTCCTGTCTTTTAACTGTCTGTGTCTTCAAAGGCAAATATAATCTAAATCGTATCCCAAAAAACAACATTGTGGATAGCACTTGCTGCACCTGAGGACTGTATGAAGATTGACGATATGACGGCTTCCTAAAAATGAAGCCAAAGTGTCTTGATTGCCCCCTAATGACAGGCTGTCATAAACCCTGCCTCCACCTTGTTAGCAGATAGTACATGGGCCAAACTAAGAAGTCGAAATACATGTCCAGTTAACTTTTCTCAAAGATGGTTTCTGTCTATTTCTAGTAGTTATCACACTGATATATGTTCCCGTTTCGATTTTTTTCTCAGTGTTTTTGGTTTTAATTTCTTATTTGAAGTTATAAAAATGGGGGAAACATCATGATAAGGTGCTGAGACTGTTGCACTTGTTCAAGTGCGTGTGTCATTGGGTGATCTCTACTGCGGTTTCATCACCTGATCGCTACTGCATAGCCTCTGTCAGAGTACAATGTTTAGAAAGAACATCAACTTCATCAATTTAATGGGACGAAAATAGGATTTGAGGTATCTAGGCACCAGCCGACGGGGTATATTGTAGTTCGATGAAGGCTTAACGCATTGATGACTCACAGCATTAGTCAAAGTGGGAAACACTCTAATAATCACAAATAAGATAATTTTGCCTTTCGGATAAAGTACGTTTTGTCCCAAGAACATTTGGACCTTACACTAACCCCTTTTACCTTATAAGCTTTTAGTTCCACTGAGACATGTTGATTTTGTCTCAGCCTTCAACTTTTCTTCCTCAGGTGCTGTGGCATCTAGCCTCCTTACTTGACTGCTGTAGACCTTGTATCACAAAAATCATTTTAATTTGCCCCTTTTGGCTTTACTAGCTAGGCGTCTAGTGATGTATGTGAATACATTTGCTTAATCCGACACAGTCTATGGTTATATGTGTTTCTGTTTGTTTTGCTTTACATTTATATTGTTGGATTAAAAAAAGTTTGTTCTACTTCTCTTCTCTATTCTGTTCTTCAATACAGTAGTTATTATTTCAGCCAAATGAGACGATGGAAAAAATACACGCACTGAAACACATTGTCAATTCACCTCTATATTTATGTGATGTGAAACAAATTTCAGCAGCATCAGGGAGAGATAGTTTTTATAGACGTGTTTATGGCTCATTGACATCCTGTCACTGTGTTTATGACTCAGTGTGCCCGTCACACCACTAAACAGCCCGACTCCCTCAAGGGCATCAGTACCAATCAATATAGACAGAACCAGACTTTAATAATCCAGCAAGACATATTCTCTGAGGCTTATTGCTGGGTCGCAACTCACTCCACTGCACAAGAGACAAGCACTCAAATTTATTTTCATAATGGTGACAATACATGGGTGGAGCTGAATTTCCATATACCGCATCGTTTAGTCTCTGTTACAGCCAGCAGCTACTGAAGCACCGGATATAACAGTAACATCCGCGGTGTGAGCTTTTATTTAAAGGAGTATTTTTCTGCTCTTTTTATTGCGCTGGACATTTTAGAAATGATTCAGAGTCTTTGCTCAGTCATAACATCCAAAAACAATCAGGTGTGCACAGCTTGCTTGTATTAATATACGTACATTTATATCCCTGTTGGATACTCTGTCATAATGAAATGTATTAAATATAGATAGGCTCTGAGTAAAAGGCTTTGGCTGTAACATGGAGTCAATTGTGCAATCATCCCATCCCACCAGAAACCTGAGACACATCTTATATGTTACACACAATATATGAATCACCTTTATGTACCATATGATTTTGTTGTGAGTGAGGAAACTAAATCATATCTGGCCATGTTTCCATTGTTCAGCTTGGATTGCGTCATTGTGTTGATTACTGCTTCAGTTAATTCCTGCTGTCCTCCTTTTCATTGACAGGGCAGTGATTGTTGGTGCTGGTTGCATGCTATCGTAATACACAGTGAAATGGCACTGTGACAACTGTGATCTAGCTTTGATTCCAGTAACTGCTCATGCAGCAGGGTGAAAATAGGCCTCAGCTTAGTCTTGTCATACAACAAAAAGCACTTAGTGGGAATGCTTGTGAATAAAAATGCCCAGGAAAGAGGCAGGCAGCTCTTAGACAAGCTTTTGACAAGCTGGCATTCTGCCATTTTGATTATCTAAATTCACAGCTAAAGACCTATGAAATATGAGGAAAACTATCAAGCGACTTCCCTTTGGCAACTACAGGTGATGTAACTGTTGTGTATTTGTCCAGTAATGACTTCTCTCCTTGCTGTCAATCTGACCAGTGTGAGTCAAGCTGTGAATTTTCAGTTCCAGATATGTACACGGTAACACATCACAGGACCTGTTGTTATTCTCTTGGTGATCTTGCAAAGTTGAACAGGTATCTGACCAGTGGTGACAACATCTCAAGGACTGGAGGCGTCATCTCATGTAACCTGTTCAATAGATAATCTCTCCTTCACTAACTCATCTACACAAACCTTTCCTAGAGTATAGCTGATTGGTCTTTTATTGGCTGTGTGAAATCCTTGAATGAATATACTAAGTTGATAATGCAAGTGACTTTCAGTAGGTTAGTGAACACTAACATGACCACATGTTCTTCTTTGAGGCTCAGATTACTCAGAAAGATGTCTATCTAGGTAAAAAAATGAGTGAAAAATTATGAATTTACAAAAGTTATTTTACAGATAAACTCCTGACATTGCTTAGCCAGATGTGAACACATTTTCAATCTCTGTTTTAATAATCTAAACACATGATAAGTGCAAGGTACACGTGCATTCGGTACAAATGTACTTGTTTCGTAGTGGGAAGAAGGTTGCCACATCAGATGCATGGTTGAGAGGGTTATATTTAGTCTCTTAATTAATCATGGCCATAACATGCATGATGGATTGCTATGTTAATGGGGGTTGTGCCAGGTAGTAAGAGAGAATGCTTCTCTGCAGAGGAAGCTGTTCTGCTCATGCATGAAACCATGCAAACAGATCATCTCTGTGTTAGGCTACTAATATATTGATAATAACACATATAAATACTGCAACATTGACTTTAGAACATTATTTTGTTGGTCAAAGGCACAATCGCTTTCCACTTCTTTGAGATAGCAATGCACCAACAATGCACCTGACCACACCTCATTTCAGGACTAAATGTGTCCATAGGTGCTGAGATGGGCACAAGTGGATTCAAATTTAAACAACGTGGGTGCTAGTTTCAGACTGCTGCAGTTGTCGTTTTCTCGTCTCTCAAAGACACTTGCATCACACGTGCATGGTGTAAGACTGGGCCAATCGACACTTTTTCATTTTGATTTCAATGTGCCATGGTGGAGACATTGTATGTGATACAGTGGCTCAATTTCAGGGCTCCAGACAACTTTCTTTCACAGCAGGCACTGGTGCTTCCCACTAAAAAATTCATGAGCTCCAGACCAAATTTAGAAGTGCGGTTCAATTTGATTTTTGTTGCTCAACATTCCTTTTGTACACTGTTCATCAGTGCATATTAAAGATATTTTATAGAAATGGCAAAGCTGTTTGTGCACATCAAAAATGTATTGTGCTGAGTACTAAACAAAGTTCCCTCTGTCTAATGCTCACTGCTACCCATTAAACAACCTTATGTCTTACAGATGGTTGACTCAGCAGTTCCTCAGAAAACTGTTTGTTGCCTGTGGCCTCATTTCGCCTCTCCTGTGTAATTTTCCCTCTTCTTCTTTTGTGAGTGGGCAGACGTCTGCAAGTCTTTCTCTCATGTGAGGGACATGCAGGGGCAGAGGGTGGTGAAGAAGAAAAAGTAATGCTTACTTTTCTATTGCAAAATAACTGTCATGCTGTTCACGTTAGTGTCGACTTCCATTAATTATCCCCTTGCAGGTTAAAATGGCCAGAGGGAGTTGGACTAGTCTCGTCTGTGGACCCATGCAGGGAAAGATTAGGATCATTGGTCTGGTTACTGTCTGATGTGAGAGTGGCATTTTGCTGTCATAACTTGAGTGGGTGTGTCCCCACACTGCTCTGATGATAAGATGAGAATCTGAGGCAATGTTCTGACTTTGGGAAACTGCCAGTCTACTGGCCCCTGGGGTCATCTTGATCCTAGCATGTGCTGTCAACTGTCTGCCACACTGTCACCCTGCAGAGGACCAAGTTATCTTTCACATCGCGACAAAAATGTCCCCTTTTCACCCCGATAGTCTTAAGGGATATTGGAGAAATATATTAAGATGACTCACTGTGCTCTGGGTTGTTCTTTTCATAATCTCTATCTTCAGGTATCTCTCCTCCTCTAGTTTAATGTTCTCTTGTTCCTTTTGAACATCTTGATAAAATGAGGTCAACACCTTTTGGTCATTATGAGACCCTTGTGGATTTGGAAAATAGAGAAATTTAAGAGCTGGCATGAGCAGTACCTTTGAATCTCTAGTGATGACTTGATTCATATGAAATAACTGTAATCTTCTCTTTCAGTATTATTAAAATGTATTTTAGAACGTGTGTATTAATGGCACAATACTTAAATATGAAACCCGCCTAAATCTCCTGATAACAATACTGAAACGATACCATATCAGAAATCTGGAAAAGTATTGGAATAATAGATGGCATTACATTGACAAGCAGCACTGTTTCTCCTGAGTTTGAGGATATAGAAAATAGGCTATAGAGAACAAACCTTCACCGAGGAGACGTATTGAGTCATCTGTGTTCAGTCTACTTCACTGCACTACTCTAGTGTGCTGACTCTGGGTTTGAGCTTCACTACCAAGAAGTGTTGGTCTTACAGTTAATGTTATTATGTTTGATATATTTGTTTGCATGCCTTATAAAAATGAAATAGTGTTTTTGATAATTAGCTTATACATGTATACAGTAAGACAATTTTATTGACAGGTGTTTGAAATGTTTTTGTTTCCTTGTTGTGTGAACTTGTTTTTACTCTTGTTTGAAAACTGAAGTGAATTATATGACAATTTTAGGGACATTGATTATGCTAATGATTCAATTCTGAAACAAGGGATTTTTGAATAGTTTGTGCAGTTTGGTGAATCTGACTTGGAACACTTACACGACCAAATGACAAGAATATCAAAATGTTATTCCGTGAGGTCAACTGTCTCAGATTACGGAGAAAAATGTCTGCTTAGGGAAAAACACTGTGGAAAAAAATGCTACTAAGAATACTAATAAAATATTGCGTAAAAAAAAAAGAATAAATAAAAAGATTTACATGATAAGAGACGAGATTCTTTTAGGAGGTCTGCTCCCAGAGCCCAGCCAGCAGAGCCATTTGTTTGGAATTTTATTGGATGTCTCATAAAACCAAACAGCTTCTAATAATCATGTTTCCAGGATGCGATACCCATATCATTCAGACCTCCATCAAGGACAAATTGCTTGGACGGTGAATGTCAGATTATGTTTTCATTTGAATACATCTTCTGAATCTCTACCTTCCTCTCAGTCTGTCTCTAAATCTTTCAAACTGTCACACTATCACACTGTCTCCATGTGTTTATTAAACTGTCTTTTACTCTTTCATTCTCTCAAGTACACATCTTAAATTATTCTTCATCTTTCTCCCTCGACTTCCTTTCCCCTTTCCCCCAGATATCAGTCAAACTAGAGCTTGGCTGGGGCAGGACCATGACTGGGTAGGGAATGGGAGGTAATTGAATTTCTCTCCTAGAGTGACTCACATCAGCACAGACAATTCAGACATGGCCAGGCGCGACATTCTAGACAGGGAGGGCATCGCATCAGCTTAGAACCACAATTAACTACAGGGCGACAGAGACGCTTGATATCGGGAGAGGAAACCGGGGTAAATAAATTTGACTGCGCTCCCTTAAATTTTACAGTCAATATGTCAAAGTAAGAGGAGATCAGAAGTGTCAAAAATATCCTCCATCTGCAAATTCATTCTATGGTTGTTCGTGATCTTAAATAGTGAACAGAATACAACGTATATCGGCAAAATGCTCAATCTGTGCTAGAGTTAACATCAATTTGTATCAATGCTCTTAAACTTGAGTTAAAAAGGTCATCTTTGAAATAAATACTCACAAAAACATCTCATCTTACGATGGAATGGAGGGAGCTAAAAATACGTTGAGTCAGCAGTATGCAGGTATGCTTGCAACACCAACTTCTACAGCTACCACTACCACAAGAAAGTAAAAAACAATTCAATTTTTTTTATTGTTACATTTTGTTTTGCTAAATTTAGTAAAGCAGTGTTTATGCCTGATGATAACTCACACATATTTTTTACAACATAGGACTAGATGTTGAATATCCCTTGTACATTTGAAGGTCTTCCACACAACTACGAAAGCCATGAATAAATATTCCCACACACTGAGGCATACAGCCTGTCAATTAAACACTGGGTCCAGAAAGGAACGAAGTGTGACAAAACTGGAGTAAAAAGGTTTTCACGCTTTGATCTGTTGGATGTTCTTGTAAACACATTTCTGTGAGCAAACATCCACATGATTTGCATATTTTTTCATAATCAGGAAAAATAGTAATAAGAGTTGTTTTGACAAAGTTTTTATGAAAGCTATTAATTTTTCATGAGGCGGGTGTTCTATAATTAGTGCCATGAAAGGCAAAATGGTTAAACTATATTGTCGGTAAAACACCCTTTCCCTATAGATTATTGACTCAGATCGTAATTATGCACTTTGTTTGGGCACATCATGCACTTTCAATTAGTTGATTTGTGCTCTTAAGGATTATCTGCTGTTTTTCCATTGTTGCTATTAATGTTGTTTGGCCACATTGTTTGACTCTGCTTAAAGAGAAATGTAACTTGACATGACATGTGCCTTGATGTGGTTAAATCTGAAATTAAATCTAACTAGGAATTCCAAAAATCTGTTCAGCTAATATGTTCATCCCATAAGTGCTAAAGCAATATTGTAACTTCTCAGACCGTCAATCTTTTATCGATTTATGGTTTCTCATAGCATATTTGAAGCCGATTTATCATCTTGTTCAATACTAATATAGGCGTTGGGTGTTATTGCGCTTAAATAAATGCTCCTCATGTCTGTTATGGATGAACTGGAGCAGGATTTAATATGCCGTATATTCTATTGATTGTGTGCAAGGAAGGAGAAAAAAGGGGGTTATCAACATTGATTGGTACCAGCATTGATCATCTATGTGGAAGATGAGTATACTGTAGGAAAGGCTGGAAAACTGCTTTTTATATACAACTGACTGGAAAAGGAGGAATTTTTGTTCAAATACGAGCACAGCTATGTGAAACTATGTCACTCACATGGACATTCACTGTGTACCATCATGGATTCAAGCTGTATTGAAAGTACAAACAAATGTTTTCACTGCATGTCGTGAACAGAGTGTGGTAAGACGTGTTTGAAAATGTAGCAGTGACTGATAAAGGCATAATTAAGAGGCTAAAAGAAAAGTACTTCTCCGCTCCTCAGGTCTGAATGTGCACAACCTAATGATTTGTACACTATAAAGTCAATTAGTCATCTTCCCTTGATAAATGCTTGAAAACAATCTGGTAAAGTTGGAAGGTCTACCTCAGCAGATCAACATGAGCTGTGAGGTGATGAGGCTGCATCTCTCTCCGCCCTCTTTACACATTCACATCAACCAGCCAATTGACTTAGAACAGCTGCTGCTTTACTTAGTGCACGTAGGCAAGATACATACATAGGAAGTCAACTGCTTGCAGGGGACTCGCTTGTATTTTTGCAAAGGGATTCTATTCACGGTTGCAGGGGAGGATGAATTGACCTGTAGAGTGAATGTTTTTAATTTTTCTTTATCGGGAGCAGTGTGATCCCCTGTGTGCTGATTATGGGCCTTGCAAATGACGACTACTGTGCAATACCCACACCCAGAGAGGGACAGAGGGAAGGAGTGCAACATAAATTACATGCAAATGACTTTCAAGGTGACTGTTTGTAAAATGTTCCACGTTACCAAGATGCTGACACAAATAAAATGTGATCTGACAGAGGCATTGTTTTTTTTTTAAGGTTGCCAGGTTCGAACTGTTTACTGTGGCAACTAAATAAAATGGCTAAATTATTTTGGAATAGATAAACGTTACACTATAAAAATTGGATACATTTTATGATCATAATTATTTTAGTTAATAAGCTATATTATTAGCTATCTATTAGCTTCATATTGCTTGTTGTGAGTCTTTTTTCTGAATAGTATCGATAATCACGACATCCCCGAAACCGTGATATTTCCTCGGACAGTAATCGTGGCACAAAGATTTCACATCGTGACATCCCCATGCACTGGGATACACAAACACATTGTACATAAACAAGACTTGTGTGAAAATCCCAGAGTAGAGATAAGACATGGCCGTCCATCACAGTGAAAACCCTGGTTTAATTTACCACAGCGTTTCCCACAGAATTAATTCAATCTATGGAGGTAACAGCGATGCGACAACTCACTCGCGACAAGTTCACAGACTATGGAGTAAAAGACAAGTTCTCGGGTTAGAGAGCTTGCAGCAAATAGTGCTGCCAATACTGCTACATGCACCAAGTTAGAGATCACTTGTATTATCATGAGAAGTGTGAATCATTTTTTGGTTCATTATGAAAATGTGGCAGGACAAATTACAATATAGGGGGCCCTAACAGTTTAGATAACTTTTGGGAAAAAACTAGTTATGTATGCATATATGATAATCCAGGTGAAGGCACCGAATGATCGATGTGATCCCTGTGAGCAACTGACATTAAAAATGCTGCCGACTGCATTTCAACTTTCTTACAGATAGTAATTACAGCAAACACAATTTTCCCATGAGACACTGACATTCCTATAATAACTGCAACTGTAAGAATAATGAAACATGTAATTTTTCACTTTCTTTTATGATTATTTTATTCGGCTTCACGCAGGATGTCTGAGATGTGTTATAATATTTTGATGCGCACATTCAGCTGAGTTAGCGTTAACCCTGTGGTTCTGCAGCTGACACACTTTTGAAATTTGAAGCACAGAGCCTCATTAGTTGTGTACACAATCTGAATAATTGGTAATGATAATACTAAACTTCTGGACACAGGTCTCATTCATATTTGATGTTCTCATAATGTAAACGCAAAATTCTCTCTTAAATTGCTCATAGTTGTTTTAAAAACGTAGCCATGCTAATCTCCTCACATCCTGCTGCTTTGTAATATATCAAAAGCCAGCTACAAACTTTACCACTTTTATAAGTCTTTGGATCTAAAGGTCTATCCCATAATGTGTTATAATGGTGCCCCTGTGTTATCAAGAAATGGCATATATTTCTCCAAAGCAGTGCAGAGTTAAGGAAATATATTGCTGTGGGGTATTGTGGTTGTCTCAGTGGTGCAGAGCCCATTTATCATGATACTCTGACACCTGGGGGAAGATACTCCCTGGGAGATTGCAACACACAGGCTGGTGCCAGGTACTGTACACAGATATTGTCTGCGTGCCCTCACATACCAATGGACACATGCAAGCATGTATGCGTGCATCTGGGTACAAAGACATGGGAGAATTTTACATACCCAGCAGGTATGTGCCAAAATACACATACTGTATCGCACACTCAAATGCACATGGTAACAAATGCCGGCGCGGATGTTGGTGCATGGGCAAATGCAGTCACAAAGAAGTACTCACACAACGGCACAGGTGCAGCACTCATTTGTGAAGCATTCACCTACCTAGTACTTAGGCTTTGCACACACTCTATTTCACACATCCATGTGTCTACATTCAAAGCTCATATAGCAGATGTAACCAGAGTAACACAATAAAACAGGTGAGGCTGAGGTAAAACCCAAAGGGTACGAGATACACAGAGATATGAGCTTTTTCCATCTCAGTGACTAATATTCAGAGTGGAACACAAGGAAAGACAGAAAGAGGGGAAGAAAAGAACAGAAGGAAAAAAATAAAGAAAAACAGGAAAATAACTAATGGATAGTCTCCAATGTACATCTTTGTGGCGACAAGAAAATAACATTGCAGACACTTACCATCAGCATATAACAAAATCAATATACTGTCTCTCTTTTGAGTCTAATCAATAGCATTCTGTGTGCCCATTATTAGAGGAAATGATCGCTAATTAGCTTTCCAGGGTTTTTGAAATGTCAGCATAAACTCAAATGTGACCATCAAACATTTGAAATATCATTATGGTATACTTGACACTAATTGCTGTTTGAGAACTTTGATTAAGCAACTTTTAAAAAGAAAACCAATGAGTCAGTAGTGTTTTCGGAATAAAATACATGGTGGTAGATCTACGAATCACATTTACAAAACACTGTTCTATATTTCTCATTATGAAAGAGGAATTATCAAGAGGTATTTGACATATACACAAATTGCATTCATGCATTCATGGTCAGTAATGGTCATTGATTTAGATCTGCTGTGTTTGGGAGATAATTGTTAATTTCATAGCTCAGTAGTGATGTGCACAAATTCTGAAACACACTTGGGGAAAACAGAACTCTTGAGTAAAGAGAGTGGAGGTTTCTCAGAAGACCAATATTTCCCAAATTCAGGTTTAAAAGTCAAATCCATAATTTCTATTAGCAGTTTCGACTTTCTGTTTTTCAATAAATAAATAATTGAACACAAATGAAAACCTTTTTTCATGTTTTTCATCACGGCTTCTCAATTCGATCTCAGTAGAGATGGCGAATGACTGTTAAAAGTTTTTTTTTTTTTTTTTTTTATCAGCTGGAGACGACAGAGTGGCTTCAGCAGCATACCGAGACATTATTCCCATCAAAATGATAATTTTCCCTTCAAAATGTTGCCTCTGAGGAAGGCAAGGTTGAGTCAACAAGCAGTTTGTCTGGTTATACATGATAAGACAGGCCTGTGAATGGGTAATGAGACAAGGTTTACACCCTGTCCTTGCTCAGGTAATATTGAATTGCTTGGATTGTGTGTGTTGGGTTTAAAATTGTGATTTGACTCTGCTAATCCTTTCTTATGCCTGTATTTAAAGGTATTGTTCAGTGAAATAGTGAGTCTGCAGACAGTCTCCTCCTCAGTCTGCTCTCTGTCAGGACCTCTGCTACTATCTGTGCTTCAGGAAGTAAAGGTGCATAACACTGGATAAATATAGAACCATATGAGGCCCTGGAGGGGGGTAAAAAAGCAGTTTTATATCAAACTACTACTTAACCACAGAACCAACATTAAATAAACTCTGTTAAGAGGCCATGTGAGCTCTGCTAGCATTAATTTAAATTTTTTTATCTTAGATATATATATAACTTCTGGGCAACCAAATGTAGTGTGATTATGTGAGTTTATATCATCTCAACAAGAAAAGCACTTACAAAATAAACCAAAAGCCAAAATATAAAATTTTTCTTCCTGTAAACAACATTTGAAAGGTGAGGCTGTAACTTTTCAAGGTCTCCACCAGACGTGGCTAACAAATGCATCCTTCCATATCCGAACAATCAAGGATCTCACTGGTGGATTCTTCTCAGGCCAATGCAATAATTCCCAGGATTCACTTTGCACTGGTGACGATAGCTAATGAGCTAGCTATGTAGGAGGTTGAGCTGCAGTAGGTACAGTTTCTCAAGGTAGCTATTATTGGAATGGTGAGGGGGGGACAAGTTGGTGACAAAAATAGGAAATCCATAGACAAGACCGTCTCTATTTGGTTCAGCCTTTGTAATCTGCAAAGGCAAATACTGAGTCCTAAATATGTGGGTTAAATGTAACACCAACTGCCATAAAGTGTTGCATTATGGGTTGTTTGTAGTCTTGGATGTTCTCTAAGTTAGAAAGTTTTTTGCTTGTCCATTTATTGTCTGTCCTTTAGAATTAGTCACCCATAACAGTTTTACTTACCCTGTTTAACCCACAGAAGTTTCTGAAGGCTTTTAAATGTGTTTTGCTGCACCAGATAAAATACTTGTATTCTAATATGTGAAAATGAGTTGACTCCTGACATATTTGCAGTTTGATGAATCATCTGTCAAATAAAGAAAGAAGCAATGTCTCCTCCAATAATATCAAGATAATAAGCTCACTAAAGAAAATTATTTTGAGTGCTTCCAACACATGCTACACAAATATGGAGTTTATACTTCTACTTTAATGGAAGTATTCTATTTATTAAATAAATCATATATTTAATAAAATGAAAAGACTTTCATCCTTGAAATAACTAAATGTCAAACAAAACTAGTCTTAAATCTTTAGTTTATTAACAAATAGGACCAGAAGCACAACATTAGGACAGTTCTCAGTTTTGCTTTCACTATAACAAGTATGACACTTACTGAAATGTGGTTTCTAAACAATAATGCTGAGTGAATATTGAGGGAGAATTGTTTCTTTTTTTGCTTCATGTTTGACTACATGTACCTCAGCAAATGAATCTGGGTGGGCCATCTTGAATTCCATCATAAGGTTAAACATTTTAGTTGGAATGAACCAGTGTGAGCGGGTTGAAGCTGTAACTTTCTTGGCCACATTTGTTAAGTTTGACAGTAAATATAATTTTACCAAAAATTATCAAGATACGTCCTCTTCAGATATTTTCTGATACACAACGTCAGTGCAACCATCTGTTTCCTTAGATGATACAATGCACAACGTGAAGTTAGATATACATCAAAGTACATTGGCATTCAATTGTACTTTCTTCATTGTTCTCCCACTCATTCCCTCTGACATGAACTAGAAGTGAAGTCAGACAGTGTAACTACTAGCATAAGTGTGTTTGTCTGTGATACATTGAATTAAAGATTCATAATCTAATTTGCAAAAATACATAAGGATTTACAGCAGTTGTTTATGCCTTGTCTAGGCATAATTTGATTTGAATCTTGAATATTATTTTATATAACATGAACAAAATAAATAAATGGTGACACATCAACTCATATTTGGATTATGGACTGACGTCTGAAGGATATGTCAGAAAAATGAGGAGGTGTTGAGTTTTAAAGGACACAGAAAAGTGAGACAATCCATTTATATTTGAAATTGGCCAATGGAATGACAATTTACATTGTCTGGCCCAGCAGATGAAATGCAAACATGTTAAGTCAAGTTCAGCAATAACTGAACGGTTGTCCAATCATTACTTTTCTTTACAGGAATAAAAAGCCAATTGAAGAAGAAATTTATGAGATTTTCATGCCTGAGTTCCCACAGTGGAGATACGATATTGACCATGAAACACAATGTTGACATATTCTGTCTAGTAGCTATCAATAACACCTCGCTGCAGCAGACTGAACAGCTGGCGGTTTCTGTATTACAATACATTTGGAAGCTCTAAAATATATGATACATAAGGCAAAACATGCAAAACAAAGAAAGGAACAAGCTGTATGAAAGTGTACAGGATTATACTCAAGGAGTGCGTGACCACAATCATCAGTCCCCTTGATCTATTGTTGGCTGACACGCTGCACTGACCTTTACTTACATTATCTGCCATCATTTCACCATAAACCACAGATTTATAACTTTAGTGAATGCCAGAGCCCTAAAAATCTTGTCTCCTCCTTCTCTATGTCATCCATAACTTCTCTCTCACACCTCCTTTTTTCAAGGGGGTTTCGCTCCCCTGCTATGTCACCCACTCTCACCCCTCCCCACCCCCAACCCCCATCCCCTTCTCTACTGCTGGCTTGGTGTTTAACAGTGGAGAAGGTCAGAGTCGTTAGCGGCATGGTAATAGACAATGTAAATTACAAGGACAGACTTAAAGGAGATTAAAATATAACGCTGTGTCAGAGTATGTGATCTCCTGTCCTGTTAGAGCATAGCTAGATATGTAGCAAATCTGTAATTAAGTATAATAACAATAATGACAATTAGGGACAGCAGTCGTACGACTTACGGTTTTTGGCTCACAAGAGGATTTTCTCTGTCCACATTGCACAGTTTTCTACTGAGAAGTCTGTATCACCTGGAAGCTGCATAACACTGCAGACAGGGCTGTCACTTCTCATTGGGATCAGCAGCTCTCACAACCCTCAGTCAGTTACAATAGTCCAAAAAGCAAATTCCTGCTGATAAACATCTGTTTCCGGTCGTCAGATTGGAAGAAAGGATGTTGTGGTTGATGGTCAGTACAGGAGTGCCCAGTGATGAAGCACATTTAGTTTTTATTAACATTATCTTTAATATAGAACTTGTATAACTAATGTTCCACCACATTTGTTACATAGTTGCAGCATTTTAATTTTAGTTACTTGTTTTTGTTGTTTTTAATATGACACATTTTAATATGATATTTGAATGTTCAAACCCCTTTATAGAGGTACAACATGTGTTTGTAGTGGCTTGGTTACAAGTTTGAAACTGTGTAACTAAACACAAAGTATTGCTTTGCTTGTAAAGGTTATGTGTGGTATGAATTTGAGTTATGAATAACTATATGAAATTATTCTGAATACATTATTTAAAATAATTCACAGGGCATTCATGTTGAGGAATGACCAACCTTAAGCTGATGATGTGGGCTTTGCACAACAACTTCCCATTTCATCATTTGTGAAAGCGTTTGCATTTCACCCTGGAGATCAAATTGACCTTCCATAAAGCGTTTATGTTTAGGAAGGGAGTTTTCATAAAACTTTAGAGAAGACCAATCCAAATAAAATTGCCAATGCTATTGCAGTTGGTCCTGTTCAGTGTTCTCATCTGTGAATCTTAATCTGATGTTGTGTTCACCACAGATGAAATGTGTAGGTGCTGGAACCAGCTCACAAAATGTTTTGAACACGTCCCCAAACTGCTTTTGGCCAAGAATAAAAGCTGTGAAGGTTAAAAGTGCTTTGTCTGAAAACATCCATGTTGATGAGACTGAGGAGCTATGATGACGGTATATCTTCTGTAAAGTGGTTCCAGAACCATTTTTACCTTCCCTCCATTTTCTTGATACTGATTAGGATACCTGGACTTTGCGTATCAGCCAATACAGAATACCAGATCAGATACTTTGCATTTAAAAAATAACTTATGTAATGAATTTTAACAGCTGTATGGTGCCAACACTGTATGCAATGCTGAAATGTGTGTTTGCTGTGGTTACCTCTGCACAATCAGAAATCACTTCTTCAAACCCTAAAAACAGAACTTGCCGGTGGCAGTATAGCTCAACTGCAGTTTTGAGACTGTGAAGAAGAAAAGGTTTTCAGGAAAATAAAATTGCAGTTTTATCTATTTGACACTAATATACTTTGAAGATGTGGTATCGGACCGGTACATGGATTCACATATTCGTCGATGCCCGACATGGCATTTTAGGCAGAATCGGAGGTACTTCTGACGCCCTGGTACAGAAACATCTCTACCTTCTGTCGCTGTTTCAGTTTGTCTGACATGTGTACGTCTGCTCTCAACAGCTTGTGGCCTCTGTGAAATTCAAGCAAAGATAAGCATTGATTCCAAACCTCATCAACAGCCCATTCCCTTGTTTGACGGTAATTGACACGTGTTCTTCCAATCCTCTGACTTCTGTGACTCCATACATAACCTTGATTAATGATGGACAAAGACAGAGTGCCATTACATGCCTATTGACTCTAAATCTCCAACATCAGGCAGGCTTCAGCATCGCTAATTAAAACTCATTTACGGTAATTAGCACTGATGGAAGGGGAGACGGCGGAAAGGAGCAAAACAGTGAGAGATTTCAAGGACATGAAGCAGCATTTCGATTTTTCGTGTGTTTTGACTTGGGAAGAAAATAGAATTGAATTTCCGGGAATACTCTGCGTGATGGGAAATTTAAATGTTTGTCTTAATGGATTTTGTGGTTAGATAAAGGAAATAAGATGTGTTTGTGTGTATGTGCGTGCGTGCGTGCATGTTTGCGGGTGTTGCCATCTCTATATCGCAAGTATTCCCTCAAGACAGCAGTCAGCTATTAAGCCTTCCAGGGGATCATGGGAAATGTAGTGAACCCCGAGGGGATTAAATCCATAATAACCATCATCAGTCACAGGTGGTAAGTCGTCACTGTGCAGCACGTGAACTGCATGCTCAACAAATCTAACAGACGTGCATCACATGGGCACTTTTGTACTGAAATGTGTTTAACAATTTTTCGCTGCACTTCAAATTAATCAGACACATGAAGGTCACATGCTTAATATTTGAATATAAATGAGGCTAATGCTCAAGCCGGCAGGTGAGAACGGTTTCATTGAACTCTGTGGCAGACCAGCCTGTGACAGCCGCTCTCTGCCATGTAAACCTCACAGCCACATTAAGTCTGCGTTCACATGAAATGCTTAATGCTGCAGATTCACCACAGGCTACAGTGATTTGTTGTCAGGAGCAGCTGCGTATATACAGTAAACATTCTTCATCTGCTCAGATATAAAACAGCGTATAACCTTTAGTACAAGTCACTCATCCGAGCAGGTCATGATAATGATGCGTCACTTTCAGGGCTTATTGCTGATTTTGACATTACTTAGCCGTCCTACACGAGCCATCCAAAACAACTGATTACTCCCTGTGGTCATTTACAAAAATAACTGTTGAGGACATTTTTCCAGCAACAGTACTGGTATGAAACAACTAAACATTTGACATGTTAACATCTACACAGTTGTGGAAACCTTTAGAGATGTTCCGATACTGATACCGGCATCGGATATGCCTGTGATACTGCTGGAAATGCTGGGTAGGGCATAGGTAAACATGCAAATATATGTACTGATCTGATATCACACCTCAAAGAATATTATTGTTACCCGTGTAAGTTTTTTTTTCTCCCAGAAATTACTTATTTTTCTCTGCTTCTCCAAAACAGCGCTGCACTGACAAGTAGTGTTTTCAGAACAGTGAATAAGAAGTGATATCTGGTAATGTAGCATTAGCCAAAGCTAATTAAAATGTCAACAATTTGGCAATATTTCACATTGGAGAGTCCCAATAACAACAATTGCAATCTCAAAAAGCATTTGAAGAACCATCATACAAAACAGCAGGAGGAGCTCACTAAGGCGAAAGAGAAAAAAAGGATTTATGTTCTTTTTCATTTACGACTATCAAACTAGATAATAAAAGTTGTCAGGTATTTGTTTTTTAAAGGGTTTTACTGAGCCAGGCCACACAACAATGATAGCAATCATAACTTCCATTCAGGGCTACTTGCATAGCACAACAGCATAATGTTAAAATAGGTAGTAAAAGCTTTTAAAATTTTTATTCATTGATATTGGCCCAATATATATAATGTTTTGTGTAAATTTTCACTCACATCAAATTTAGTAAACATGCTGTGTCTATGTAGTTGATCTACGCTACTTTAATTTTGAGTGACATCTCTAGAGTCCATTTGCCTTCTTTTATCATTCAGTGGAGGTTTCAGCTCATCCTTGTGAAACTGAAAAAAGAAATATTTCTTACACACATACAGAGGGTCATAGATTAGCATATTAGCATCGTAAATCATATGTGTGAAGTCATTATAGCATAAATCATTGGCTAAAGATGATTATAATTAAATCCTGTCAGAGACCAACGACTGCTTTCTAGCAACCCCCACCCTCTCTCCCTCTATTTCTCTCTCTCTCTCTCTCTCTCTCTCACTATTAATTCCCATCACTTCTTCCTCCAGATTATCTGTTACTTTGTGAATTAGACGTATTATCCCTTTATTAGCTACAGGGACAGGGCCAGATCTTTGGCTTATTAATAAAATACTGACCTGACATTGATAAATACATAACATGATGGCCACGTCACAGGAATTAATCTCCATTTCAGGGATTGCCTCTGATTCATTAATCCATCTAATTACCACAGATTTCAGAAAATATCTCCGTCCTGATCTATCTCATTCAGTTTCTTTCTCCTTTTCTCTTTACCTCCGTCTGACTCTCTCTCTCTCTGAGACTTATGGATCTCTACATAATAGATGAGTCTGTCTAAGGAGACAGGATAAAGGCTCTTAGCAGTGTGATGAATTTTGTACATTATCAAATTATATTCTTTATCAATTCAGATCCCCTTTGCTTCATTGGCAATCAGCCTCAAAGGCCAAAAGCCTATGTGTAAATGTGAACAATGATTTACATTGATCCACCACTGAGACCCAAACTGAGGAGGACATTGTTTTGGCTGTTTTATATTGATTGACAAACTAATTAAGAAAAATGCAAAAGATTTTGAGTTCTCTACAACATTGCACATTTTGTGTTTTGTATTTCTTTATGTATATTAAAGTCAGTTCACATGAATCAATTTAACAACAGTCCTGTGGCCAAGATTCATAGATTATCATCTGCATCTCTTTTATATGAGGATTACTTCTCTGCTTTCATTTTAAGAGAAAAATTGCTGTTTAGAAAGTTTTTCAGACTTTCTATGTTTACAAGTGGATCTGCTTTGATTTTGTGTCGTCTCTCTTGATGTCTAAAGATTTGTTCCAGCTATGCAAATTAGTTTTCAACAAGATTATTTTCCCTTTGGTTCCCATGTATTCATTTTAAATTAAACTCTTGCATAACTTCTGTGTGCACAGAGGTGAATAACTCAGAAAAGACAGACCTTTTATAAATTACGCCACATTAAACGGTCCCTGACTAACTTATGTTAGTACGGGTTAAGCCTTTACGAGATTGACCATTTTAGTTTGAGGGTTAATTCAATTCATAATTAATTCCTGAACAATTAACAGGTTGGTTGTCTGTTTGTTCCTCAGCCAACAATAGAACAAGCCTGCAGCAGAAAACCTTTAACACAAAAGTAAATCCATGCTGGAGAATTTCTGAAAAACATGTTGAAATCTTTTGGCTGTTTTGAAATAAAAACATTATAACTCTGTCAATTGTGCCGCTTTCCATTTTTATCTAACAACTTGAAGCTTATTGCAATCAGACAAATGAAAACAGAACTGGCTGCTTGACCCAATGTCCTCAATTAAAAAAAAACTATATTCCTCAGTGAAAAGAGGAGCTGCGTGGAATTGATTTATAGATATGAAAAGAAACAAAGATTTATGACATGTGAATGTGAATACGTTTATATAACAACACAATAATATTTGACTTTGCTCATTGGCAAAATATTCTGTCACCATTGCAACCAGGTTATTTTGAATATTTGACAATTAAGGTTTGTCAACATTTTAAAGAAAGTTGAATACTGCTCTATCGGTGGGAAACTTTAAGGACAGAGAGAAACAGAGCAGATATTTCCCTTGGCAACAGAGATGAACGTCTCCTAGAGCCTTCAAATGTCTAATCAAATGTAAAAGCAAATCACTGCATTAAACTGGTGATGTGTTTATAGTTTCAAATGGATTGAAAATGTCCGTTTGGTACAATAATAGACTTATAGCTAAAACTAATGCAATTTTACTTAATATATTTTGAAGTTTTTGAGGTTGTTGGTGTTTGTTTACTTTCATTTAGGGTGTGTGTGTGTGTGTGTGTGTGTGTGAATATGCAATTTTACTGCAATGTAGAAAAGAGTGTAGTAAAATCATAAATAGCCTGAAGTTGCCTTTCCCTTTAGTGCCCATGTTTTGGCCATTGACTGGTTCAAAATTTGTATTTGTTGGTCTATTAGAATACGTTTATGTGCTGTACTCCTATGAAAACATGGTGGATGAAACTGGTTGATCTGCAAAGACAAATGCTACTAGATAAAGTTAATGCTCCTTGGCAGAGGTTGGGACCTTACAAGCAGCTGTCACAAACCTTTTGTCCGACGGAGCCAATGTCAGACACGCAGGTTTTGTGGTGAGTAAAATATTAGCTAAGCAGCTGAAGCCTCATTCAGTAGAAACATGTGTGAAGGAGCATTGTTGCTGACACAGAGCCATTAGCACCAGAAAAGTAAAATTGTACTATAGTGTTGTTTTGTCTTAATGAATTGATGCAGAGCAGATTAACAGATTTGGAATAAGCTACTAAAAAACACTGGACACCACAAGAAATGTCCAGCCTGCAATGAAACAGCAGACATAACAAACACCACCCAATTTTTGGTGCATGGGATCATGAAGGTGTACAAGGGAGAATGACTGTCTTTGCAGGCCATGCATGTTATACAAAAGGTTAGGATACTTTTTGTGGCTAAAAACAGCTATGATCATCACTACCATGTGACATCAGACGCTTCAGTTGAAATTACCCTTGATACAAAAAAGTTTTCTCCACACCCGCAATAGATTAAATGAAAAAGCGAAAATCCGAATTATATGAGCACCTTAAATAAGTGTGTAACCTTCTTCAAGACACCTGCGTAGGCCAGAGGAGTTGACCTGGGCTTCATAGTTAGTTGGGACACTGTGCTCATGTCTCAGCTCCTTTACGTAGAGTTGTGGAGCTAACAAGGGTATTTCTGGAAAATACTGCTGTTCTGTAATAGTCTGAACTTCCTCTTTCACAAATAACAAGCATGTGGAACATTGACACATGGAGCAGCGTAGAATATTGTAACCTGATGCCTAAACCTGCTAAGAAAGTGTAATTTTAGAAAAGAGACTTATCTTCTTCAGGCGGTTGCTCCCTGCTGTCAACAAGCGTTTTGATCTTTTTGAGCTAGTGACTCACATGTCTAATCTCTTTCCACACTCTCGCTGCACAAATAACTTGAAACATGACTAACCTCATTCCTACAGATTAAATGCCAAATTCATCATGTTTTATTCCAGTGTCATATACATATATATGTACATATATACACAGGTTTTTGTTTTTTTTACAGAATCTGAATATTAAAGTGAGATGGTTTAGTATGATGTGTCAAAACCTGTCAACAGTGTGAATAATAAGCAGATTAGAAGAAAGCTAGAGTCATCATTCTAAAGGATCAAGTTGGGACAAGACAGTGAAACATAATAAAAAGCAATATTTGTATATATTAGTTGCATTGTTTCGCTTTCAAAACGTTTTAATGTCTCCCTCTGCTTTAAACAAAAGAGCGTGTAGCAAACTGAGGGGATAGTTTATCATGCTTCATTGTATTTGAACTGAAAGATTAATTGATTGTCAACACAATCCCTGACACTGACAGTGAAGATGCTCTTACTGCTCCACTGCAGCTTAGAATAACACAAGGAGAGTCTGTGATGATAAGTGGAAAAAAAAATCTAAACCTTCTGAAGTCTTTTATTATAAAAGTGATTCACACACTTTTATATATTATGATATTAAATGAACATTTCAGTCAGATTGACCTCATCAAAGATGAACTTATTGTAATCGTCTTTGTCAGCAGAAACACTCTTTTAAAAAACGGCATATTCATTAAAGTTATATCTTCAGTATATCCTATTACTTTATAATCAATTCTAGTTTTTCTATACTTGGTATTTGATCATTCTGTCACTGCTTCACTTTCAAATATCACTTTTGACTGTTGTGATAATATTTACCTTTTGTCAGCATTTCCTTTAATATCATCATCTAATTATGTTGACTTTATTCATGGTTCTGTGATGTTGATTACGAGTGTCTGTCACTACTCTGCCTCTTTCACATGAACAAACTTACAGAATGTTGGAAAAAGCCAAGGTTTAACAAAGCCAGTCATTAATCAGGTTCGTAATAGGTTATAATGGAAGATCAATGTTGGGCTCTGTGTGTTCATTGCATCTCAATAATGTAGAAGTAAAAAGTAGCCTTTTAAAGTGGTTTTTCTTAGCTGATAGAAAAAAGTGTGATATTGGGATGATTGACAAGTTTTAGATTAATTAAGGTTTTTAAAAGTTTTCATAATTTTGTGATAATGAATCACAAGCAACTAAAGCTGATATTTTAATGATACAAATGTATTAAAAGACTATATAAATACAATATTTCACACTGTCAAAGGGATAAACCAACAAATATTATAAAAATCTGCAAGCCCCATGTTAAGAGATTCAGCTCATTGTTTAGCTGTCTAGCTAATTGATAGAGACCAAAAGTAGAGTGAAAAGAGTTAACATTGGACTTTTATTCACCTGGTGGCCAAACATGGCTCAAAATGCATGCTAATGTTGCTCTGTAACTGCTCCGTAAAAAAATACCAGTTTACTTTCAAGTTGAAAGGTAATATGTCAACTTGTAAACCCAATTTGTCCCTTTTGCCCCTAAACGGACAAAAAAACCAACTAAATGGCTGTGGAATAGTATTACATAAATCCCTTTATCATACAACAAGGTGAACATAGGATGTTAATAAGATGAGACTCGGTTTTTGAGCAAGGTCAAATAACAAACTCGCCTGAGCATGTAAAAGAATCAAAAAACTATTTTGAGAGGGGCACAGGTGAGAGCTGAATAAATGTGGCCCTGGCAGACTCTTCATGCACACTGATCCTTGAAAACTGCACTTTAAGGAGTAGCCTTGTAGCACATACCTGGGGATGTTATCTTGAGATGGCATATAATGACAGCTATTTCACCTTGCCTACTTATTTCATTACAAAAAATACACTTAATCACAGGGGGGAATGTCCTAAATTTATGTGAGAGAGGTGCGTAAGACACGGCCTTGAGAACGTAGAAAATATGGAAGAGGGCAAGCCCTGCAGAGAAGTATTACTCATGCAGCAGCTCAACGATAATGACCGAGAAACATGCTGTAAATTCTAATTACCAGGCTTAATGTATGAGATATGTGAGGCGGAGGGGTTCACAGTGTTACATGTGTCAAACATTATGATAAAGACTATATGGATTTGACTATGCGCTGTTGTGTGCACTTAAAATGTGAGTTTTTGCAGCTCTTTTAACCACTGCAGGTGAATCAACTCGGACAGCTGAGCAACACAGTGAATGGCATCTGCAAGTGATAACAGGATTAAAGGGTCAGTTGATCTCATCCTTTACAGTATGCATGAGCGATAAGCAACACGATCCAGCGAGAATGAGAGCTGCCTGCTGGCTCTCAAGACAGGTGGACAAGATGTGGATCAATTGTGTATGAAGAAAATGACTGGGTCGTCTTACAACCTTCACACAGCAGGGAGGATTCGGGCTAATGGTTTCCCAATGAGCACAAAAACATTGAGCTCATTTATGATAGCACTTCAGAAGTCTGCACAAGATATAAAATATCAAAAACCAACTGTTGCCTCTCAAACTAATTCAGGGAAGCTCCATATCTTTGGCCACATTTCATTTTCAATCAAGATTGCGTCTACATATTTCGTTTTCTTGGTGCTTTTCTGTTCTCTTATTCTATATAACTTTTATTTTTTATATTTCAATAATAATTCAATACTTTTGAAAATAACTATGTTTTTTATGACTGTCAACTCCCTCCACTCGATAGCCACTTCTTAGTTTTCTAAAGGAATACTGTATATGAAGCGTGACAGAAAAGTCAGTCTCAGGCAAAGTCAGCAATGTTGCCACTCCCACAGCGACAAGTGATGATAACACTTAAACGCAGCGTGTTATTTTAAGGCATCAGCATTAATTTGGGGAAAAAACACTGGCTTTCATCCTGAAAAGAGACCCAGTGCTGGTGAGAAATCACTGTTATCAAAGCCACTGGCAGAAATAGTTTAGTCATTCATTCTTCACAGGTCCGCTCCATCATTGTTGCTAGGTAACATGTAGTTTCTGGCCAGCTGACATGTTGTTCCACATCTCGGCATCATGATGTCGGGGAGGAAAGTGTTAGATATTTGCAACTCATTCTATTCCAGATATGAGGTGTCACCATGGAGCCAACTGCATAAACTGGCCTAATTCTCTCCACCATTGAATTTGAAAGCCACTTTTTTCATTTTCGAACCGGGGCTAAAGAACAGGGGGCAGAGAACTACCTGACCAAAGTATCTCCATTGGTGGCTTGACTGTTATGAGAGCATTATAAATCTAGACTATGGTAATAGAGTGGCTGGCCTCTCGGGCCTGGAAATGACTTATTATGTGTCAGTATTTTTCCGTCGTCTTCTAGGTATTTTGGCTTGAAGTGTAAATAATTAATTTCCCTATTTAAAGAGCGTCATGTTTGATTTATAACCGTAGAGGTGCAGCGAGGTGACTGTATAGGGGTGGCATTCTCTTTTGAATGACAGAAACACCTACGTTCTGAACTATGTATATGGAAAAGAAACTGCAGGGAATAAGGGTATAAAGGGAATAAAGGTTTATCTGAAGACTATCCATGTATATGTAAACATAATCTTTTCAAAGTACGTCAATTACAAATGTAGTTAATTTAAGAAACAAACATTGCGGCTGTATATGACAGGATTCATTTCCACAATAAAGGACTTTAAATCATTGTTGAATCTTTTAGAGCTGAAGGTGTAGTTGTAAGCAAATTAAACCTTCTCAACAGAAGCAGTACATTGTTTTATTTATCCTGCGTATTTATCCAAATTTTACATGTCACTTATTATTTATACTATTATGTTATTATTTGTTATTGTTGTAAGTTTGGAGCAAGGGTCAATAGACCCTATATATAAATACCATATTTATGCTGTTTGTAAGTAAAGTGTTTAAGCGCACATACTCACAAACAACATTACTCTCACAGTTCAAATAGCTCTAATACCTTTTAACATATCTCAACATTTGACAACTCTGTAATACTGAATGAGTCATATCACTCCAAATAAAATATACAACATCACAGTCTATGACTGTATAAGTATACTGAGGTTTCACAATGACCCACCAGTACAGGAAACACTAAAGGTGATCCTAAACAGAAAGTCATTATGACTCAAACACAATCTACTACAAGACTTGAGTGAAATATCAGGTTTACTGCACATGACGAATATGTTTCTTTGTAAAGTGTGTCAAACTCGTCTTTCCACAAACTGACCAGTCACAGTAGAGAGTCAGGGCTGCAAAGACTTCATTATTTATGAAAAAGTGTAACAAAGGTCAAAGGAAGACAAAATACTTTTTACATATCTCTGAAGAAAAGGTTAGTTGTGGCTGCTTAACTGTCTAATTAACGTGGCCCAAAAGGCCAACTGTGATGTAAATATGCTGCCATTTTCACTTTTGGAGTCAGAGAACTCATATGATTCTTATTATCATGTTCATTCACAAGCCAGAAATTTGTACACACAAATTTTGAGTGCCCCCATTCGGGTTTATGCCAAGCCAGTCTCATGTTTGTGCCAATTCTGAGGATGTTCTTGGATAGCCAGACCCCCTCCCCGCCCCAATGTTATCTGGTCTTTGCTCAATTTATTTGTATACATTTCTGTCTCCTTTTACTCTCATCTTCCTCTAACTCTACACCTCTTTTTTCCTGCTCTCTAAAGTACTGTCTTGCCTTCTCCTTTCTGTGTTCCTTGTCTTTCTGGTCTGTAAGAACAGTTGCCAAACATGACGCTTCTTTACAAGACTGTCCAGAGAGGGAAGTGATTCACTGAAGGTCAGCCCTTATCTCCCTCTCTCTGTCTGTCTGCTCTCTACTCTCACATCCACTGTGACTACACACCCCACACACACACACACACACACACACACACACACACACACACACACACACACACACACACACACACACACACACACACTGTGGGTTCAGATTATAACTAGTTTCAGATGGGTGCTTTGAAGCCACAGAGGGCTGGCTTTCTTTCATCCCAGCATTGACTCATGTTCCATTTTCATAATTTGGTAATTTCATGAATATGTAATGCCTTCCTGTTGACCTGACTAAAATGAAGTAGATACATTGACATATGCACACACAAACACACATCCAATATAACCACCATTATTTTCGGTTAATTTCACAGTGGGACCTATTTAAATTTTTTCATTGTCGTGATAATTGATTGAGGTACATTTTTAATCCCTTTGTGCTCCTGGAGGACACAATGCAAAAGTCAAACATTTAAAACCACAACAGTGTCACTTTTGTGTTGACACAACATGTTTTACTGCATGTCTGCCCTTAGTTGTTGCCGCTGCTCGGGTCTTTGAATGTGAGTTGCTGAACTGCAGTTAACGTCTACAGGGAAGTGAAGAGACTCAATGTCATCATGACAATAAGCTGAGGAAATGCAGGAGTGCAAGTGTGATCCCATTAGGAAGATTATACCAGCATTCTAATTTCAATACTTTCGTGGTCAGCTTTCCATTGTTGATATAATCAATGTCGATGAGAAACACATTCTTTACTCGACCTAAGAGAGACAGAAAAGAAGATCAGAGCGAGAGGAGGAAAAATAACTCAGAATAAAGGAAGGGGATTCAAAAGGGAAAAGGGCCTATTGATTTTATGTAAAGCAACAAATGATAACTTGAGAGTTGCAGGAAGAATCAGAGGATGCAAAAAGGTCAAGGAATAAAAATAGAAAGAATAAAGAACTAAGTGTTTTTCTTCAAATATGGTGTGACCAGGAAACAGATTTTTTTAATAATAAAAATAGAACTGGTGTTAAATGACCTGAGTACATGCCCCTGAACCTGAGATTTCAGTCATATTAATGAACTTCAGCACTAGAGGCACCATGCTGGTGCTTACAGCAGCTCTGTTCAGGTGATCAAAAGGAAGTAATAAGAAAGTTCTCTACAAATGATATGAGACCTAATGCAGCTCTTTAATATTCCTCCCAATATTTTTTAAATTTATGCTCTCACAGCAATCTCCCTTTCTGAGCAAATGCATCAACATCACACAAAATGCCTGAAATTGGAATCATCAGCTTTCTTCGGTAAAATTCAATGTTCCTGGTGTGACTGATAAGTGCCTAAATGTTCCAAAATTTGTTTACATACATAAACAGTAAAAATCTTAATATGAAACAGATGGATGAGAAACATTTTCACGGTCAGGTTTTGGAAAATCATTTTCCAACCGTGAATACCTTCTGGTCGTTTAGCAATATGTTCAGTGTGAAACAATGTGAAAATAAAAGTGAGAATAAAGTCTTGTCAAACTGTAGATGTGGCAGACAGAAAAAATAAGCCAGTAACAGTAATAAAAAGAGGACCGTGAAAAAGTGCTGTGTGGGATTGACAACAGCTGAGTTTGACGGTGTTATGCGGTACCTCCCTGCCACCGCATGTGTTTTTCTCCCTCCGCCTCTCCCCAAGTCCCTTCTTTCTTTCCATCCCTTGTTATCAGCCAGGGTGCAGGCGCAGGGACCACCCGCAGAGAGGTGCCCACGAGGCTCAAACTGCCTGCCTGCCTCTCTCCTTTCTCTCTGTTCTTTCTGTTCGAGGTCGAACACCATCGGGGGTGCGATTCATTGTGATAAATTGCTGTCTTATCCCAAAAATACAGTGCACGCACACACTTGCCCGCTTGATCTTGAGAAAACACATGAGAATGTATTCTTCCAAGAATATGTCACACATGCAGGATGTAGACATGCAGGTAATCAGACTAATGTTTTGCAAAAACACAAGCAAGAATTTGTGAGCCTACGTGTTTGAGCTATTGAAGAAGCAATCACAAAGACTTTAATTTAGATAAATGTAAAGTTACTGTATGTGGCTAAATGAGGTAACACAATAGTGAGTGGTGGTTTACACTTCACACAACAATAGTTTGTTCCCAGCAATGCTTGGGTTTTTCTTGTACATAATAACAATCGTAGGAAGAAAAAGAATAAAGAATAAAAACAGATTAGAACTGGAGCTAGGCGAACCAGACTGCACATTTAATCAACCACAAACATTCTGATGAATTTTCTATCTTACCCATCTCTCCTCCTGTCTGCTGATCATTCTCCTCTTCCTATTATCTGTTGTCCTCCCACAATCATTTGAATATAGTATTGATTTTTTTTAATTCTTCCCTCGTCTGTCCCTCACCACCACTGTTACCTTCATGTTGCAAACATTGTATCCTTTGCCCTCAGCAAAATCCATTGTATTTAAAAGCCTTTTGTATCTTTTTGCAGCCTGAATATACTGTTAATCACTACAAATACTGTTAACGTCATAAAAACAGTATTGCTGAGACATCTTCACAGCAGTCTCCAAAATTTCCTTTAAGTCAAAAGTCTTGATTATAACATTTCAAAAGGTTCTTGTAACCTTAATAGTGCCCATCTTTTTCTCCTTTTACATTACAACAACAAATGAACGAAAATTGCCTTTCTTACAACTGCACAACTGACCAGAACGTATGGAAAAGACTGAAGAATAGAGTCAGTGGTTCTACTCTTGAATGGTTTGTCCCTAGTCTCTCCATTCTCTCTTTATTGGTCTGTAATTACCCCGAGTGGAGTACCCCAAGGATCTACCTTTGGCCTCATTTTGTTTAGTACGCATGTCCTGATGTTACACTACCAAGCACAAGATCTTAGCTTTCAAAAAATACTATTTAAAAAAACTACTGAAAAGCTTAAAAAATTAATTAAAAAAAAGACAGAGAAAAGAACGGCCATAACAATCAGAATTATTACTGTAGATTACATGAATAAGGATATTTTGACCTGTAGGATGGAGATGGTAACAGATTATTTCAAGAGTTCTGTGATGTTTTTGACAGTTTTCTGGGGTTACTGTGTGTGATCTAGGAATATTGGAATATTTATATTGAGATTAAGCATGTTTTTGTTATTTCTATTAATCATTTTCAAGCTAAGCAGTTTCATTGTAATAAACTTATGTTTAAGAGAATGTTGAGTTTTCTTTGTAAGGGCTGAGTAATATTAAGTAGCACACGGCTGTCTGAATGAAGCATATAATAAAATCGTCAGACTACCAGGAAATGCTTTGAAGTCCCTTTGATTTTGATTAGTCTGACAAATCCAGCTTTTAAGAAGGCCCAGGCATCTCTACGTCTTAAATATTGGTTTCGTAACCTTCTTTCTTCCATGCTAAGCTGCTTATGTAGCAACAAACACACAAGTGCATACTACAGAAGTAAGTGAACATTTCTTAGATTAGCTGAACTAGTGCAGTGCCCGTTCTAAACATGCCTGTTTGTAGTGGACTGTTTGCTTGGCCTGTGGTAATGCTCAGGAGTCTACTTCAGAAATATTCCTTTGCATTTATATAAACTCTATGGTGCAGAGTTAAGTTAGAAAACTTTGCACTCATTCTTTTCTCTCATTCCAGTCATTGTTTTCCATAAAAGTATATTGAATTTCTTTTTTTACTGTTCACATGTGTATATTTTGTATAGTTTGAATTATTAACTTAACTGCTGGGTTTTTTTCTCGAACGTTGCGTGTGATATTTTTAAGACCCAGGTTCACAACTTTAAAAAAATAATAGCTCTGTAATTCAGCTTTCTATAAATCTTTGCAGTAACAAAACAAATGATTTGCTTTCACTGCATTTCCAGACAGACCTTAATGGAGTAAGCAGGTGGATACCAGTCTATCCATATTCACACATATGTAAAACCCTTTCATTGCAGCTATACATATTTCTTCATTTATTTGTACCACCTCTTGACCTCAGTATGTCTTTGTGACTTTTCACTAAACTTCATTTTTGGTGTTGCTGCTGGCCTATCACTCCCACACACATTGCGTTTGTGTGTGTGTCTCCAGGGTGGTCTCTAGCCTGGCTCAGTGTTACTCCTCTGTCACTCTTCTGTCATTGAGTCAGGACAGAGTATATTCATATTGAAGGCCAACAGCTGACAGCAAGTCACATTGGCATCCTCAGCTGAAACCACTGCCTTTTATTTCTATCCATCCTGGAGATTTACATCATGTTGGAACCTGACATAATGACAAACATTTGAATTTCTCAAAGAATTAAAAAAATGTATTTGAACTGTCACCACCAATTATAAAGGTGGCTGAAGTACACAGTGAAGCATTTTCTCTGTTCATGTCAAAACAGTGAAAGTCAGAGTAAATTATTTGAAAACACAGTTGACACAAAGTTATTTCGTTCCCTTGTGGCTTCATTTATTTGTCTTCCTCATCTTCTCGTTCTGCAAAAATGCATGAGCAAGAAGCTGATTTACATGTGACTGTTATCTGATGATATTTGTTTAGATGCAGCTTTCTTTGTATAGCTGAGCACGAAGATGTTGATAGAAATAAAATCAGAGGTCTCAAATGAATGGGACTGTACATGAACACAAATTTCTTTTCAGGCAAGAAAAAATAAATAGTTCTTTCCTATTGGATTGTTAAGACATAATATTCTGGCATGCTGACTATTCTGAAAGAAAAAGACACTTGTCAGAGTTCAGGGCCATAGCAGTATGAAAAACTAGTGCCCTAAGTTCCTCAGATAGTTTTCATTGGAAAGGGTATAATTGGCTTCCAATAACCACTTGTTGTTATTTGGTACAGATGCAGTAAGACCTCCGAGCTGAATGCCCATTGATTCTACCCACCATCTGATATGACCCATGGGAGTTTCTGTGAATTATAGCCCCTATGGCAGAGATATGATGGACCTTTATCGTCATGGTTACAATAATAACCCTATGGCTAAGCTTAGGGAACCATTACAGACAACAGCAAAACTACAACATCAGAGTTTGGGTGAAAATTAGTTTTCATTAAGAGTAGAGGATTTTTGGAATCATTTTGTAATAGCTTGTCCATGAGGAAAAATAGGCAATATACAAAATCCTTAATGGTACATAGCACTGTTGTGAGAACAGATGTAAGGAGAGATAAAGCTTCCACTTTGGTATCTGCTATATGCTTCAAAGCTCTACTTGTTTTAGTTGGCCTGAAAACACGCCGCTTCAATATACACCACCAACTAACTTTCTCTATTGTTCCTGTCACAGGATAAAACATAACTATCATAAGCAGCTCTCACAGACGAGATAATCTCAAATATGTAAAGAGAAAAAATCTTGTGTTGTGGGCTGGTTGAAACAAAAGCTTTTTCACCCTTTAAGGGTTGTAAGATTTTTTATTCCTCCCACCCCCAATTTCCCTAAATTCCCTTGTATCTCTTGTCTTACCTGTGGCAAATAGTTTGTGCAAAAAGTATTAATGTTGATTTTATTAGAGATGTGGAAACAGGTGCATATGAAAAATAATTTGTGACGCATACACCTACACACCTGTCCTAAAATGGCGAATGAATAATGCTATTGTTTGTTGAAATACTAAGGTCATAGTTGTGGAGGTTATTTCCTATTTTCTTCAACAATGTGCTCTTTCATTTTAAGAGCATAATGTCCACATTTCACATTCAGATTTAGCAGTGCTTTCTCTCAAAGCCCTGCCCTCATGTTTAAACAGCCACTGCTTGTGGGCAAATTTGCTTTTCTTCTGCTTAGAACTGTTTGTCTGCTCTCAGATATACTGTTGCTGCATAAATGTCCAGATGTGCTTCAGTTTCCGTCCCTCTTACATTCAGGCTGCTTGTGAGTTCTGTCCCACCTGCTGCTCTCGTTCTTCTACTATATCCCAACTTCTCACTTCTTTCTGACAGTTTTAGTTTTGAACCAGGTTCAGTTGATCATTTGCAGTGAGTCATTATATTCATTACATCTCAGTATATTTGTATGGAATCTCGAGCCTCACATGGTATATGTGCAAATGAAAAAAGAACAGAATGGATTTGGTTTCATTTCAAAGGCCTCATTAAGGAATTGGTTTCCTTAAAATTATATGTTCCCATAGTTGCTTCTTAGACACAACAATTATACAAACAAACACAGATTCTCAAGTTATTGTAATAGGCTAACTCTGAGTTTGTTTTATCTTTCTCTGAACCAACAGTGTTTTCCAATAATTACCTAGACTTTAGCCTTCTGCCATAGTCTAATTCATCACGCCAGTTTCAGAATAAACCAAAGATGTTTTTACATTTCTCAAAACAACAAAAAGGTTCTCTTTTGACCACGAAAGGTCTGTTACGCCCGGGCCTCACCGGCTGTGGTTCAATCACTGTTCACCCACACTGCTCTTCTAGAGATTCGTGGTCTCATTGATTTTTTACGCACGTGTCTAACAGCAGCATAGACAGATAAAATTACCTTTTACCACAGTTTCAATGTTTATCTGTCGAATATGTCAGGAAAATAAATGTTTGCAATACTTCCTTTAGGCTACCCTCTTCAAAACAAAAGCTCTCCAGCATTGTTTATGACTGAATCCATTTGTTTTCAAAAGGATTTTATTGTGAAATATTTGCTGGAGCGGAAGACGCACAGCTTCATACTGTATAGTACTGGTATTTTTTTTGAGTACATAGGACTACATGAAAATACTGTAGTCATACCAGAAACCTTTAAAAAGGCTGCAGTTGTATTAAAAGTTAAAGAGCTTTTGGTTATGCTCTCTCTCTCTCCCTCCCTCTCACACACACAAATAAACACACACCATGTGACTGATGTGCAACAGGTAAAAAAAACTTCCCATTTCGTTCCACTCATAAGGATGAAAACAACATTTTGATGTATCATGACATCATAGTAAATATTCTATTGCTTATAGCCATTTTCAAAGCAACCCATGTTGTTAGTAGCCGTCTTTGCCTCCCTGTTGCTTTCTCTCTCTCTCTATCTCCTTCTCTGTGTTACTCTTTCTGTTTGTCTCTCTATCTCTCTCTGGTTGTTTGCATTTGCTTGTTGTCTTGACGGCCATTCATTTCTCTGACCTTACACCTGCCCTCTCTGTGTACCTATCACTTGAGCTCGGTTCAGCATAAGAGTGACCTGCAAGCATGTTCACTGTGCAATCAAAACAATCAACCCCATTAGCCTGCACTCCCCCATGCTGTTGCTCATTGTATGTTATACACTGTAATGTGTTGCCTCTTACCTGCACCATCGTGTGATTGGAGTAATGCTTTCAGTGTGGCACAGAAAATTGGCCTCAAAAATCACGCTGTGGTGTGAGTTGAAGCTGTCTTTTTTTTCACAGATTTTTTCATCCCAGCTAAAGACCTGAAGTGGTCCCTGACACTGGAGGTCTGCTGCAGGATTTAACTGAATTCACATGAATGTGAAGGGCACTGTGTTTATGTTTGATACAGTAGTTTAATTTTATATTGTCATGAGCACGACATTAAATATCCATACCTTTTAATGTAAATAGAGCTTTTGTAGCTCATATGTAAATTATTCATTATTCTTTACAACTATGCATAGCTGAGCATGATTTGTCTTGCTGTGTGTTTTTCTAAGTCTTGGTGTCCGATTTTGCACCTTACTCATAGGCTCTTAATTTTCCATAACCATAGTGATCCAGTTGATGAAGCAAGTATTTGTCTAATCTTTAGACTTGAACAGGGCCACAGCCTGTGGTCGCCATTAGATCTGTTGTACCTCTCAGTATCCTCTTTTGCTGTTTCATTATTTTCCTGAAGGTGGCTCTTGTTTTTACTTCATCCCAGCCTCTGTTAATTAAAAGAGTTGAAATGGGGCAGAGATTATTCTCTTGAATTGTGAAGAGTCTTGCAAGTTGATCAAACTGTAAAAAAGCTGTGTTCTCCCTCCTGTGATAAGGTAGTGTACTCCAGGGTCTATATACAAGCTGTGATATCACTGCTGGGTGTGATCTCAGGTGCAGAGAGGACAGTGAAACACTTCTTTACTATCTGACATTAAATAACATTGTGGTTGTTGATTCCATTATAAACAATGATGAATGGACCAATGTGCTCATCGTTACCCAAGCAACATGGTGAGTATGATTTTTTTTTCCACTCAGGGTTCAGAGCCTCTGAGTAAAACAGTGATTCTCGCTCTCTAATCAACTCATGAGACTCATCTTGTACGAGTATCTCTCACCCTCCATTGGACTCTTTTTATCTGATGAAGTTGAGCAAAGGTTAGGCACTTGTGTGAGATATTTAATTTCCCACAGCACGTGTGGGAAGTCTCCATCTGTGTCTTTTTCTGCTTTTTCTGTCTTCCACAATTTCTGTCTGTTTCTGTCACTCTGTTCCTCTGTGGTGTAATAACAGCTTGTCAGTCAATTCCTTCCAGAAGAAAATTAAAAAATAACCCAGAAAAGAATTGAGGCTGCTCTAATTAGGTCTTTATTATCACTCATACATCACATCTATGGCACATAACCCATATAGTGATGGCAGCCTTTTTAATATGCATATGCACACATGGCATGAGAAGGTGATCACCCATACATCAGTAAAAATAATTATACAAAATATGAAAAACCTTATGATACAGGATGAAAATTATGAAAGTACATTGTACTGTTTCAGCATTTTCCTATTTCACATCTAAACGTCAATTTCCCTAAATCCGGGAATCTGTGTGTGTGTGTGTGTGTGTGTGTGTGTGTGTGTGTGTGTGTGTGTGTGTGTGTACACTTGTTTCTAGAATGGCTGTAGGCTAGTGATAGGCCGTACCAGAGCATATGACTGAAGTTGACAGAGGATTCACTCCACTCTCTTCAGCAGTCTAATATTTACAATATTACTGCTCTAAATATTTTAAATTAAATCCTTGATGTATTTTCTGGATTCTTTCTTATGAGCAGATGCTGTAGTTCTTCAGTTATTTTCTTCTTGCTTGTATCTATTTTCTACAAAAGCATAAACGGCTGTGATTTGATGTGGTACTTTAACATTGCTGTATTCTTTTGAAAAGAGCTGCACACGTGGGTGAAGATCACAGGTATTCTGGTATTCTTTTCTATTTGTATTATATGAATGCAACCAGTGCAGTAGTGGTTCAACTATAATTTAAATACAACCCTATTATCCCAAGCATTTATATTCCAAGGAGATGGTCTTTCAATGCTATTTTCTAAACTCAAACTTAAGAAACTGTGTGAGAACACAAAACTGCTTTTAACTGATAAAAATTGTTAATAATTGGCAAAAGCACTCAGTTGGTACTTAATTAAATCTAATTCAATGTAGTAATGTGTTTATTCCTTATCATTGCACTATGTCTATGTGGCCTCTTGCTATTTTCTTTATTTTCCTCATATTTTCCTCCAATATATCTCTCAAGGTTCAACGAGCGATTGACACCAGAATTTGTAACTTTTATAGCTCCAACTTTTTGTTTGTTGTCTCTTTATATTAATTTATAATGGTAGGAGTAGGTGTTAATGTGAAATTTTCAGCGAGATGGTGTAATTTAGTCTTAAGCTAGCCAGATATTTTAAATTGCATTTATATACTTCTTCCACTTAAGATAGGTTAATTAAGCATCTGCAGTACCTGTGGGTGCAAAGACAGAAAACAGCACTACTAATTGGTAATTACAAGAAAATAGGTCGGCCGGCTGTTTCAATGTGAAAACATCTCATTAAAAACTGTATGTGAAGTTCTCACTCTGTCTCTGACTTTGATTCTTCCGTTCTTATGTATGTATACACACAAACAAAGCAGACCTTTGTGCAGGCAGGGTTGGTTATTAGTACGGTGGATACATGTCTGGTGCCTTGTGGTAGCAAGTTTGTTCCCAAGTTAATCAACTCTTAAATGTAAGTTTGAATGTACATCTTTATTATATGTTGTAACTATGTGTGTTTTTATGCATGTTATGAAGTGATTGTATCTCACTTAATACATCAACCAGATAATCATTAATGAGCACTTTGCTATTGTACAAAAATATTGTATACATTTATCTGAACAGTAACGTGCACAGACGTGGTTGGTCCGATTGCTCCCTGGTTTTACAGAGCAGACATACACTGTATATGTCCATACCACACCGGCCAAGTGCCTTTTTTTTTTTTTACCTCTGCTGCTCAAATGTGGATTTCACTCACACACAGGGAGACAGGTGCAGTACACATGTCCATGTAGTCAGATGTCATTGAGAACTGGGAAAACAAATCCGCCTAGACATCCTCTTTCCAGCAACTTACTCCTGTGAGACTGCCAGGTCTTCCATTTGTGAGATGTACTCACTCCAGCATGTCCTTGGTCTGCCAGGGTCTCCTCTCAGCTGAACGTGTCCAGTGCACGTCCAGACAAAGTCCCCGGGGGGCATCATGACATGTTGCCAGAGCCATCTCAACTGGCTGTGGAGGAGCAGTGGAGCAACTTGTTTTGAGCCCTCTGAGCGTTTCATTCCACAATTCCATCCTTTGGGTCTGGACCTAGAGTTAATAGCCATACATGTATTTGAGAGTTGGAGACTGATAAAGTAAACTTTCTCAGACAGCCTGGGCAGCGAGTTGTCTGAATCAAGATACACTCGCAGTGCCACACTGTATCCAAAGTACGGTGAGCCATTTAGATTTTGTTTCTGATTCTAAACAGATTATTAAAATAGGAGCTGACTTTTGGTCTGGGGACTGGGTGCAAATGGGATTTATGTGCTTTTTCTGTAGCTATGCACAAAGAGAACCAGTAAGCTGTTGTAGTGGCTTTGGATCACAAGTATGTACAGGCTCTTCTACCTAATGCAGAAGAGGAAAAATAAAGAAAAAAGGGAAAATGCTGCCATTGGTGCTCATTTCACAGTCTCTGTCCTTAGATTTTAACTTGAAAAATGCAGCTGAGTCCTGCACCTACATCATGCATGAGAAATCAAAGAATTTACATTTGCTTTTGATGATGTTCTGAGGATAATCCGTCATTTTCTGTGCCAAAGTGTTATACTGCCACTCATGGCTCAAATCAACTGAATTTATTTGTTTTAACTCTGAAAGCATGTCAGTCCACAGAAGACATTTATCAAAAGGCTTTTTTCACGGCAGACATTTTGAAATTTCACAGTAGGAAAAGTGCAGGTGTAAATAATCAAATGAAATGTCACCTCACTGTCACACTTTAAGTGAACTGAAATATTTGATGTTACAGGTTACTCCTCTGCTTTTCCTGTGGCGACATGTCGAAATGTCGGCTGTGAAAAAAGCCCATTACTCAAATCTTCATGTGAAGTGAGACTTTTCTAAAAGAATAATGAATATTTTCTGATATTAATTAAGACTATATTAGCATTTGATATGCAGTTCCTTCTTCAACTTCTTTTCTATTTAAATAACTGGTCAAAACATCTCCAAAAACTACAATAAGAAAGAAATGTGAACTGAACTTTTTGAGTGTGAAAATAATGAGCTCATACTTTCATAGTTCTTAACACTTTTATTCTCAGAAAGGACACGAGTCACATTTAAGGTAACGCTTCACTAGTTATTATTTATGTCTCTGTGGTTCAAATGACATGAACGACGGCGACTTATGTACATTGATCTCTCTTTTCTTTTCCTTTCCTTTCCTTTGCATGAACTCTTATTTTTGCTAATACAGAACATGTGTTTTTGTTCTGCTTGACTCTTTTTGCTCCGCGAAACTCTTAATTAGAGTTGTCACCCTCAGTGTTGCAATTTAATGTTTTAATCCCAGTGGGTTCAATTCAATTTTAATGATCTCTATTCCTCTGTAGCAATATGATATAATGAAGGGCACGTCTCCTTAGTAGGAAGCTGATGATGTTTGTGAATATATTACAAGTTAGAACAGAAGTAACACAACTATACATGTTGTACTTGTATTTAATAGCTGTGATATTTTATCATGGTCACACATCAATGGTCCATTGACCCAGTTGACTGTAGATTCCATTCCTGACAGTAAATATCAGAACGGCGTACTGTTTTTCTTTGGGATTTTAATGTTGCTGTTGCATTGTGTCTTTTCTTACTTCACAGCCACGATATATCCAAACATACCCATCTGACTACACAATTATATTTAATTCCCATCGATGATCATTAAAGTTTCATAAGGCAGTTTGCTTGTACAAGCATATCTTTTTTTGCAAATTATTATTCTCTATATGCATATAAGCATGAACATATATTTGATCTGCTATCTTAAAAAGGTTCTTTTCTTGTCAAGGGTGAACTTTCTGTGGAGTAATTTGCAGACAGTTTGCAAGAACTTGTCAGTCTAATTGCCAGATTTTTTCATTAACATGGCTGAATGCCATGGAAACGCCTTTTTCTAAGTAGCACCAGGCAATGTGTGTTTAAATATGTAAGGATAATAACTTGTTTGTTCTCTTTGTTTGCATTAATCTTTAACCACTTGTGTGTGCATGTATGACTCAATGCTGCTCACCATTCTCAGTCTTTCTAATCCTGTAATTGGGCTTTGTATTACCATTTTGTGAATGCTCAGAGCAAGACAAGCAACAGTAGCAACTGTGGCTTTTTCAATCAGGATAGTTCTTTTTCATTACTGCTCTGTCCTCTGTTTAACACAGCAGAAAAGTAAGCTAAAGTGATATAAAGTGGTCTGCTTGTCACCATGGGGCTGAGTCTCAAGTGAATGTGCAGGAGGGTGGAGTGTCATATATACACTAAACCTGTTCATTATGGATGGTAGGTACAGTATACATGAGTGGTCTCCTCATTTCCATCTCACTCTGCATCCTCACACACATGCACATTGGTGCTGTACATCCGGCCATGTTTCTCCTTATAATAATACTCAAGCAATAACTGCAGGTGGTGTACATGGTTGTCACGGTGATGAATGGTCTCCAGGGCAACACAGGAAGTCCATCTGGGAAGAAATCTTAAAGAGGAAGTAGATAACAGAGATGGAGGAGACACGGCACTGATTTATTCCTCGTCATCCATCATATAACAATTTACAACTATTGGGTTCTACAATGAGTGAATGGCCAATAAACTATTTTGAGCTGATAGGGCCAAAGTGCAAGTAACAACAATGTATATGCTCATATAAAAAGGTAATCCACCAAACCTAAATGAGAGAATCAAAAATAGTAGCTTTTAGCATAACTTTTCTGTCTTTCTCTTGAATCTCCACCTCACCCACAGCACAGCGTCTTAGTCCACTGCTCTTTCAGAAACTGGAGAAATTCCAGAAGTTAAGCATTTAAGTACTGTTAATGACTGCAGTCATTTGGCATTGTAAAGTTGTTTTCATTGCAGATTCAGTTTGACAGTGAAGAGCTGCATGGTGGTTTTCATGTAGCGTTTCTTGTACCCGCTCACTAATCTGTATGTGTATAACTGAGATACTGGGATTTTTTTTTCTCACTCACTGATTAGTAAACAGCTCAGACTTCTTCTAACATGGCGATCAAAGGGAATTTTCAATGTCGTGCTAAAATTCGTTCATCTTGTGTATGTATGTGTGGGTGGGTGAGGCTTTTTGTGTGCATGTCAGCACATGTAGAATATATGACATATGAGGCAAGTAAAATCAAAGGAAATGGGTATAATGTGGAACAGAATGTGAGACATGAGCAGAACACAGACTGTTTACTAAGATCATGAAAGCATTGCTTGGAAGAAATATGTTTATGTTCAAAAAGGCAAAGTAATCTGGCTGCATTTAAACATTTCTTAGGACCTCATTGAATGAAATGGTCATATGCACAGATTTGTCACCACTTGTGCCTGTGTATGTTTTGGTAGGATTCAGTTGAGAGCCATAAAACCAATAGTCCCAGATATTTAAATTTATTATGGCGTTATGTTACTTTTATGATTTTTTTTTTCTTGTCATAAATTACATTTACATTTTTTTAGTTTTTCAAATTGGTTTTAGTGAAACGTAAACAGAACAAGTAGACTAGAGGTTAACTCGATGTTTAGTTGGATATACCCTAAAAAAAAAAAAACCATTTTAGCACACATGCAAGAAATTGAGCATACTGCAATAAGCCTCAACATTAATTCCACTGACAGGAACAGCAAATAACATTTATTATTCTCATTGAAATGGCACCTGTCAAGAGGTGGGATATGATGAGCTGTCTGTTGGAAGCAGGTAAATGGGAAAGCCTAATGGTCGGAATGACTTTGACAAGGGCCAAATTGTGATGGATAGATTAGTGGCTCAGATAATTTCCGAAGCGGCAGGTTTTGTGGGTCTTCCCACTATGCATTGGTCAGCACCTACCAAAGGTTGTCCAGAAAGGACAACTGATGACCATGCGATAGGGTTATCAGCATGTGATGCATGGGGCTGCATAGCTGCAGGTCGGTTAGAGTACCTACCCAACTGATTTCCATGAAGGTTTGTTAAGGGGTGGGGCATGATCCAAGGAAGAACTCATTAAACATATGGAAGAGACTGAAACCATTTAGAATTTATTTTTTTAATTTTGAGAAAGAAAAAAAACAATCATATCAAAAGTGAAATTAATTCAACCCATGCTTGAAATTGAGTGGAAAGAAGTTAAACATAATCTAGTCCTTCCACCTGCTTCAACAATAAGGTTAGGTTGTTGTGAGTTGAACAAAATGTAGGTTTCTGTTTTTAAAAAGTACTTTCTGCTTTGCTGTTGTCAGGGGAACCTTGTCTTTGTCTACTTAGTTGCACCTGCAAAATAGCACGTCTTGGCAGTTTTTAACACAATGGTGATGAGGGAGAAGTTTGCTTACTTAATCATTTCTAAATTAATTATACTGAGAACGCCTGCCAGTGAGCGTTTACCACACCTGAAATCAGTTGTCAGTACATCTCTGAGCCTGCTGTAAACAATATCTCCATTCAGATGCAACATGAGGTTCTTCATTTCTGTGATGATATTATTATACATCTGTTGGTTTCATTAATTATTAAATTCAAAGGTCACAGAGTACCTTCCAGTATACCATTACATGCAGTTGCATGTGTAAATAATTTGCAGGAGACAAAGCAAAGTGGAGAAATGACAAGATTACTGGTAAGACCTGGTAAGACTTGCCTGTCAAAAAGTCAGTCTCTGTTTATATCCACCTGTCTAAACTTGTCTGTCTCTTATTGTTTATGAACCTGCCTGTGTCTACCGCTGACTATTCATCTGTATAACCGCGCTGTCTTCTCCTCACTTCGTCTCTCCTAGCTGTTAATGCTGTCCATCAGCTCACTGTCCTCAATCCATCCAGCATCACAGAACTTGAGCTTCCTCTTGTCAATCCCTATATGTCCAACATGCTGATACTTATGACCCAGTTGTGTTCTTCCATCTAATTTATCAGTTTTCCTTTGTCAGTTAGGAGTTTAAAATCTGATCTGATGTCAGGTTTGGGTATTCAAATCAGACCCTAATATTTGGTGGGAGAGAGGTTTTGGTAACGGACCAGGAAAGTCAACCAGCAAAGAGAAAGCGCTATGGTAGTCTGTTGCAGGTTTGAACAAAGCCTACAGGGTAATCTTACAGTTGGATGTGTCACTTGGCAGCTTTCTAACACAAGCACTTCAACAGTCAAGATCAAACACTGAGAGTAATTCATACTGAATTCTACAAGAACAGTTGTTTTTCTGTATTTCTGAGAGAACATTGTGACAAAACTAGACTATAGACTGGATTTGTGTGGATTTACAGGTCAATGTAAATGTCTCCTCACTGCTTTTATCTCTGAGGTAATTATTTTTTTTAAATGTTGTATATTGTTTGAACACAGCTTCAGAAGCACTCCACAAAGAAAGACACTGAGAAGGAGAAGAAATTGGACATAGAGTAAAAACAGATCTAAAACCTTCGAAGACGAAGCGCTGACGATGGGGAAGGGCTTGCTGGAAAGGAAAAGTGGGTCATTTATGTCACTTTGCGATGACAGGCTGTGTGTCACCACTGGGCACTCTGTGTCACTCCGCCACATTCCTCTGGAGAGACCAACCCTGACACAGGGACATGGACTGTCACCAGCCTCAGCCCTCTTCTGGCTCTCTAGCATGTGCATCGTGTAGCATGTGTGCATATTCCTGTGTCTCCATGCTTTGGTTCGGAGCGTGTCATGCTTGCTGGTGCTCCTGTTAGGTTTTGTGTATGTGTGCGAGACAAGTCATGTGTGCGCTCATTTCTTTTAGCGGTGACACAGTGTAACATTGCAGAGCTGGTCACACACTGACAGTTGTGAACTCCCCCTGAGGACACACAAGCAGAGAGCAGCACTCAGCCCACTCGTCATATAGTTCAGATACACTCCTTCCTTTAGTTGGTGTTGTGTAGTCGTTTAAGTACATTCTTTTGAATGCCTTTTAAATGTTTTATACTTCTACAGTGACTATAAAAAGGATTCACCCCACTTGAACTATGAATCACAGTGAAATAATAAAGCTTTAATGACAGAGATCAACAGAAACAGACTTAAGTGTCACAGTGAAAAAGAAAACTGTTGATTGATTTAATTGCCTACATATTCAGAAAGTATTCAGATTCAGCGATATACAATAAGTGCAAGGTTATAATAAATATAATATAATAAATAATAATAAACAAATGAAATATCACATTTACAAGTAAGTATTAAGTGTTAAGTATTTAGACCTTTCACCACATTGAATTTAGCTCAGGTGCTTCCCATTCCTCTTGTTCAACTTTGAGATGTTTGCACACCTTGTCTGGAGTCCACCTTTGGTAGATTCATTTAGAATTTAGACATTTAAAGACAGGCAATTAGAGGTTTGGAAAGCTCACACCTCAGAGCTCAGCTCAGAGACAGGATTGTGTCTCAAGTGGAAAAAGTTCATAACAACCAGTGCTTGTCTCAATTCCGGGGTAACATTCAGGCTGCATTTTAACACTGATTGTGTCACAGTTGTACAACTAGGCTGTCAACTAGGCTATCTTGAAGGCTCCTTCAAATGTGGCCGACAAACGCCTCCATTCATCCCGAGCAACAAAGGCTCTAATGGTCAACCCTTCTCTGGCTAACCTATCCCAGGATTCATTGCACTTAGGTGATAAACTGTTTTTCAAAGAGATAATGGCAGTGGCAAACGTCCAATTCTTCCACTTTTAAATGTAGTATTGGCCTTAAACTTAACCTTACAACTAATAGCACGAGGGGGTTTTAAAACATTCTCATCATGTCTAACTGCATCGCTATTGCTGGATAAGAGTGATAAATTTGGCACAACCTGGTGACGCAAATCAAAGAAATCCTCTGTAGATCACACTTCTCATTTCACTTCAGCCTTTCTGGACTGTGTAGGCTGCATTCTCTGAAGGAAGCGGCTCCTGAATCCGGACACAGCTCATCACTCATGAGCAATTAGGACGAGAATGGACCCAGAGAACCCAAAAGTCACTCTAGACTCAATGCTGTAATTAATGCTACTTCCACTTATTACTGCGTAAAGGCTCTGAATACTTAAGTCAATGGGATATTTTAGATTCCTAAGCTTAAATGAATTTTCCGAAAGTTTTTATTTTTTGGGGCTTTTTCATTGTGGGATATTAAGTGTACTTGAGATATGGCAAGAGATCATGTGTTCGTCAAAATCGACTGAAAAGTACAGGATACCAATGAAGGGGAAAGGTACAGTATATGTAAGAGCATCAGTGTGAAGAAGGGAACCGGTGATGGAGGCACAAAGATGCCTATGGGCACATCTGAGAAGCTGTAGGGTTCCATGGTTGAAATGGAAGAGAATATGATTCATGTTGCCAAGCTCACACCGGTCACAGCTTTGTGGCACAAAAGCAAGGGTACATTTTGTAGTACCATAGCTGGATTAACCTGTGGGGGGGCCCTGGGGAAAATGAGCTGTGCATGGGGCCCGTTTTGATCCCCCCCCATCCCTACCTATCAAGCATAGCACACATTGGCAAACCACACCAGTCAGCTTCATTATATTATCCTTTGAGACCAGAGACCAGCCTGTAGTCCTGTGCTGGAGTTTCATGGCAGGTGGTACAGACAGGTGAGGATCTCCTACAGTGGTGTTGGATTGGATTCCAATAAATGTAACATTTTTTTATAATTTTATTCATCCTCTCCAGTCAGTTCTCTACAGTGAAAACTTGGGGCAGATTTAAAGTTAGACTGATTACTCAGACCTGTAACAGTAGCAGGTGCAGAAGCGTAAGCAGTAAAGCATACAGTAAGTCTGGCGGGGATTTTCAACAGGCACTCGTCATTTAAAATGTAATTTCATAGAGAGTGGTAAACAAATGTTCATTATACTCCTCTAATCCCCCATTATAACTACTCCATAAGTGCTGAATATTCCATTTCCTGGATTACATTAGCCACACAACACAGAGCTTATGATTTCAGAATGCTTAAAACTAAATAATTAGCTTTATTGAATACTGTACTGTGTACCAGATGGATGTTAAGCAGCTTATTTGTGTTGGACAATATTGTTTAACTGCAGTAAAAAAAGACATGACAGTTTTTTTCACTGATCAAGCATCATTTGGGTAGAAATTGTCTTTGTGAACATATGTAAAGTGACGTTCTGCTAAGAAATGAAGAAATGCAACAAAGGTATATTTTTGTGTTCACACAGGAAAAACATAGGAACATAAAATGGTGTCTGAATGTGTTTGTGTGTGCAAATCTCTCTATATTTGAAAAATAGCGAATCTATGAATTACAAAGCTGAACATTATGCAGTTCTTTTAAATTTCAATTCAAAATTATATTTGTATATATTTTTAAGTCACAAGTTTGCATCAAGTGCACAGCATTAAGACACCATCCCTCGTTTAAAAGGAGTCATTAGAAATGTCTGGAGGTGCAGCAGAGGAAGAATGGTTATCAGAAAGTTTACAGTAATAACGTCGTCAGGGCAACATGTACTAAACTGTCATACTAGTTTTATTGGATTCATTGAGACAAAGATTGACCTGCTGGTGGAAGAAAGGTAACAGGTACCGGGCCTGAAGTAATCAAAAAGACAGTCTGATGTCAGCAGGGACGTTGCTCCAGGGAAGGAGGCACGACTTCTTCTTAACAGAGCCCTGCAGTCACACAGCAAAGAGCATGGGAGGGAATATCAAGGTTAAAGAGATCAGACAGGTATGAAGGAACACATCCATTTCAGTTTTAGTAATGACGGGAATTTAAAATGATCATAAAGTGGTAAGATATTCAAGGTTTCAATAAAATTCTAGCTGCAGCATTTTGAACCATTTCAAGAGTTTTAGTGTGAGGACATGAAAAGCCAGAAAACAGATCATTAAAATAATCAAATCTAAACGACACAGAGGTTTGAATGAACAGAATGAATTTAAGCTTTGTTACACAGGTGAGAAAGACAGTGTATGTATGTGCTGGTTTCATATACAGTTTTTTTTGCCTTAGTGGATGTATGTCCATAACAAAAAAGGATGTGCCGATGTCTGTCAGCAGCAACAGACTGATTTTATATTTCCTTGTTACACATTTCCTTATTTTTACTTTACTGGTGCCTATTTTATTTTTTGATTGTGCTCTTTGGCAACATTTTTCCATTGTGGGACTAATAAAGGATTATCTTATCTGATCTTATCTGATCTTAAACAAAACATAACCTGGTAAAAATAGTTTGAAGTTGGTGGATTTAATCACACTTAACTGTCTTATCTGAATACTCTCTCTTCTCTCTTAATGTGAATTTATTATAACAAAGCTCTACATTTATTCCTGTTCTTCTTCCTTTGTCTGGAAAGTGCAGCTTTTTCTCAAACAACCACCTGTTGAGCTGTTTGCATTGTCAGGTCCTCTCCTGACAAACAGTGGTATTTGTATGTGATTATCATTGTTGGGAAGTATTTTGTTAATATTAAAGTAATGTGCTTTTAACAAGTACTGTGAGGGATTGCAGTAGTATGTAGTGAGGTTCTCACACTAATTGGTTTAACGTTTCTAATCCGACTTAATTTCTACAAGTGCTGGAGTCTTTGAAAGGTACATTTGGTAAATTGATAAATTACTAAGTCTAACTAAAATAATTAAAAATAAAATGATGAATAAATGATATTACTTCCTCAACAAGTCATATATAATGAGATATTGTTTGCAAGACTAATCACCCTCTCTATGAAATTAGTGTTATTCATCAATAGCATAATGATTAATATAACTCAGCACCACATGCTCAGCAGTTTACTTTCTACAAAATAAATAGTCCAAGTGGAAACTCTTTACTCAAAGATAACAGAAGCAAAGTTTAGGCTTTTAAACTGTCATTTCCTTGTTCTTTGCTTTTCTTTACTTCATGTACTGAATGTGGTGTCCCTCAGTGAACCCCAGCATATACATACATTTACTATCTTTGACACTTTTTTCTTATCTTGAAATAGTTGGAATTAAGTAAATCTACAATTTTGTAACATTATATCCAAATAAATACTTTAATATGTCTAGATGAACAAGAAACATCGACAAATGTCCATTGGTGGTTAATTTATAAATCGGGATGTCCTAGAACACAGAGAAGGAGGCGTTCTGTCTGGTCATGTGAGAGAGAAAGTTATTGAGGAAATTAGAAAGTCAATAGTAATAAGTTAGCCCAGTTAGCGTGCAGCATAGTGCATCCTGAATGACAGGCACACAGGTAAAGAAACTGACGGGGCTGGTAAAAATGTTGGTGCATAAAACCGGATAAGTCCCAGTGCTAATGATGGCCAGTCTGACTTCACAGCCTCAAGTGCGACTGTACTACTTGAAAGTTTCCATTTGTCACTCTGAACATTCACAATATCACTCACAATCAGCAGGAGGTGGTGCAAACAGCTGCTAATGGCTCTGTCTCGTTGACTCTTCCTTCACTTCCCTGTCGTTGTCTGTTTTTATACAATGAGGGGAGTCAATGAATTATTACAACCAATGAAAAGCAAACAGCTAAAGAAACTAAAATAAGTGACATATGTTCTGTCTGTGTGTCGATCCAACGAGCTCCTCCACTCTGTTAAAGTGGGCTACCACCACAGCGTGGCACCTCCACACACTTCAGGATAGATGTCTCTGTTTGATCTCATTAACACTCAATTAGTTTTGATGCCTTTTAAATCTAGTTAAAAACAACTATTAATTGACAAAAGATGACAACATCATTACACATGATAAATTGAATGATTTTTATCGTGACAAAAGAGGTGTCAGGTCTGATCAAATAGGTGCTGACACCAGTCTGGAAGGTCCTGGATCCTGTTCCTACACGATCTCAGTCTTTTCTTTTCATCTTTTCATTCCTTAACACTTCTACTTGCAGTTATCTGTCACTCCTTTACTCCTGGACTTGGTTTAAGGTTTCTTTTTATGTCTGCTCCCCACTTTATGACGCCCTCTCTCCTCTCCCTTTCTTTTCCTAACCTCTCTGTGCTTATCGCCTTGAGATGCTGAAAAGCAAGAGAAAAGACATGTGCTCTTATTGCAGAGCTTTCTACATTTCTTTCCTCTTAGGAGAGGACACTGATGAAGTGGCAGCCACACCTGCTTGTGTGTGCTTGTCTTCATGTGTGTGTGTGGTGTGTGTACTTGAAATGAAGAGCAAGCTTGCTTACACTGTATACATTTAGTTAAGTGAACACTCGAGAATGAAACAGAGAGTTCTGCCTCACTCCTTCACAAAAACCATTGGCATACGATCCCATAGACACACATGCACACACATTTACACACACAAGCCACTAACTGGTTGCTCTTTAAGAAGCGAGAAAAGAAACTTAAACCCCCTCTTCCTGCCATCTGTTAGTGTGCAGACAAAACCCTCTCTGCCCGCCCTCTTCAATCTGCTGCATCTCACACACACACACACACACACACACAAAGAAACTCCCAGCTGAGACATAATACATACCCATCCTTCCACTCTCTAAAACTGTGCATACACACAGCCAGTGCATTCAATAATACACATGCCCCCCATGAAATAGGGACACAAGCAGGTGCAGACACACACAACCAGCTCTCACCTAGAAAAGTCCACTTCGTGTATGTCTGTGTATCTTGTTGTGTTTCTCTCCTCCTGCATGAGCATAATGGCCATGTTTGTGATTGATCTCATTAATACTAAAGAGCAGACATGTCGGCGTATGGCGTTTATCAAATCTTCCTGGCAAACAATGCTATCGTGAGAACGGCCGCACAGGGAAAAGAATGGAGAGAGAGGAGCTGGTGGGGAAAAATAGAGAATAAATTCTAAAGAACACAGATCAAAAAGAAATAATCAATGAAAAACAGAAGGAACACAAGGAAAATTCCGTTTATTTCCAGTCTCATTGTCAAGAAAATGGTTTGACTTGATTCACCTTCATGCCTCATCTAAACCTTGTCATTTTTGATTTGTGTGTTTAGTACACACTCCTCAACTCTTCAGCCTGAGAGTTCATCTCAGAGACTACAGTAACAATGTAAACAGGTTTATTATGATCTCACAGAGGTGTGAATATAACCAGCAGATGATCTGAACATTTTCTACCTGGATATTTTACCTCTGACTTCACCAAGTGGAAATATGGTTGCACAGGGTTTTAGACGATGACACTTGTTCTTTATTAAGCCAGGAATTGTATTTGTCTGAAATTAACTTGACATAGTTAATCAGTCAAGAAAGTTTCATCGAGGTAATTTTCTGTAAGACCAAATGATCCACATGAACGATTGGGTCTGCCAGAATCCATTGCTCATGGGTTTATGCAGATGCCCAAGATTTCAAACCACAGACATGTTCAGAAGACATCATTGAACTGTGTATCTGTTCCTCCCAATTTATCATTATTTTATCATCACATGCAATTTAGAGTTGATTCAGTACAAACACATTTAAACAAATCAATATATTCTCAAGGCAGCTCCTTACTTCAATAATTTGCAAAACAACCATGTGAATTTAGCAGTGAACAGTATCACACAGGGCAACTCTTTTGGATTGCCTCCAAGGATTCATATTCACAGAAGTCCATCCAGCTATGTGTTGTCTGTCCAGGGTCAGGATTATCCTTTGCAGTTGTGATTTTTCAAAAAATATCACAGTAAGGTGCATGTCCTTGCAAATGAAACATCCTCTTGGTTCAATTATTGTCTTTTAAGCAGCTTTTTTAGTCACACGTTAACAAGAATTCAACCAGTTAAGGTTAAGTGTTTATGAGTTGCTGCGGTCTAGTAGTTGCTGTAATCTAGTCGGCCTGACGACTGTTTGTCATGCTCACAAGTATTTGAAGGATAAGCACCATCATGTGCAAACAGAGCTACACCTCTTTACAACTACTCTTGCTCAAACCAACCCTTATCACCATGGCAGGCACAAAGGGCAGTTAGCCTATAGGCATGAACATAGGCCTAAAATTGTGCAAAACCTAAGAGTTTGGCAACTAAACTTCAAACAGGATTTTCTCTCTTAAAGATCTACTATTGTATCTCAAGGTGCATTAAAGCCAGCACATATAAAATGAATGCAGTCCGAACAAGGAGCCCTGAGGGATAACCCTGAATGATCACTAACTCTAAAAGTGAGAAATAGAGATGGGATTGATCCAGTTGAAATCTGTCCCGCTGATATTGATACATTGCTGATGTTGCCTTCAAGGGGCTGCACAATATGTGCTGCCAAATAAAAAATGCACTGATATCCAGAGGACTTGAGGGATTCCCAGTCAAAGCTCATAAAAGATTTGTATTTTTTCTTTATTTCCAGAGGGGTGTTTCAGTCCTCTGATGATCTCTGCAGTATAACCTCATTCATAAAAGACACAATTTCACAAGCAACAATTTGTAGAGTTTACAGCCACAGTTTAATACAGTATGCAACAATACATCATTACTGAAGCATCTCATGTCCACAGGAATAACCTAGATTTAACAATTTAACAGTCAGTCCCAGGACAAAACCAGGTAATTAAATGCTCCAGAATCAAACATGAAGGAAGAGCTTTGTTCATTTTCCACTTGCAGAAAATGTTTGAATAAATACCAAGTTTTAAAAAATAGTTTTAAAACTGTCCAGGACTGAGGTCTTTGTTATGCTGCAAATACCTTTCATCATTTTTGATACAAACTGATTCAAGGTACTGTATTTAACCAAAAACAGGAAGTTCACTGCTGCACAGATGACTTCTTATTTTCCCATTAATGAAATGTTCCAATTTAAAACATGAGCAGAATACTCCACAAAACCCTGGAAAGACATAATAAGCCAACCCTAATATTACAAGTTACATTAGAGCATGTGTATAGAACAGAGAGAGAAAGAGGGAGAGAAGAGAGAGAAGTTTGTACGCCAACAAGCGAGTTTTACCTTTATTTGCTGTTATTGTTTCTTATCTCATCCTCATCTCATAAAAGAAAAAAGCAGAGGGGAACAGTCATTAACTTTATCCTCGCAACACAGTGAGTTTGCTTTAGTCCACTGAGCCACACAGATGTCTAAGCCCGCTGTCTGATTAAAAATACGAATATTCGTTCCATATGGTTTCTAGCAGAGAGATTGACAGTGAAGGGAAGATACTTGAAGGTTTTCCTCTGGGATCACTTGACAGCTGTATTCATTCCAGGTTATTCTCCACAGCCCTTCCCACTGAACGCTTTCCATGGAGACACAGTTGACAGATATGCATCGGTGGCTTCAGTCATATGCAGATGACACATGCAATGGGGAAATGGCTGGTAGAGGACCAGAGGGCACTGGCCTGCCCGGCAATATCAGTCTCAAATTGTTGATTGTTTAAAATCAGTGTCAGTCAGTGTGTTCTATTGTCCCTTATGTTACCAGTTTTGGGTTGAAATGGGTTCTGTCTTGGCCCATGTCTCATCTTTCCACCAACTAGTGTGGAAATCTGATTTGCAGTTTTTGCATAATCACACTGACAAACAAAACAACCAACAAACAAAGGAGGTGAATACATTACATTCTCGCTGGAGGTAAAAATACATCTACAGGTTCTGTAGGGTTCATTGAGAATCTGGATTTTTAGTGCTACTACCATACGGATGTTTGCACGTCTTAAAATAAATCAATGCATTTAAAAAGTGAAGTTGTGCATTATGGCGCCCTGTTGTATTTGGTCACACATTCGTATTCACACGTGTTGATACTGCTTTGCATTTAGAGAATATGGAAAAAGACACAGTGTCCTTTTAAAGTTTGACATTTTCAAGAACAACTTGCCATTTTTAGCTATTTTTATTTCACTTGCTTATGACAGTAGGTTACAGTGAGCAAAGGGCAGTTTGGCTGTAATTTGAATATGTGTGGGAGGTGGTGCCAGCATCTGCTTTGCTAGCAGTGTGCAGCAAATTATTTCCAGTAATTCAATGTCCGCGGAAATTGGAATGTGAGTTTCTATAAATCATTGAAAAAAGAAAGAATTTACCAATCACACACCTGCCTCCTCTACGCTGGGCAGATCTAGGCCAGGGTCTCTCTCTCTTATTTCCAATGGTTTAAGACTTCGGTTGCACAAACAGGAGGGTTACATCATGTGTGATGATTGCTTGTTTGTCAGCATACTTACACAAGAGAGTTGTTCAAGAATCGCAAGTGGTCCTTGGGAAGAATAGATGAGCCCCCACCTTCATTTTCGAACAAGAAAACATATTTTCTTCCTGTAAATGTAATGTTCATGTTAAAAGTGATGCTACAAATGCTGATCGAATGAAAATTAACTGAAGTTATGGGGTATCGGGTACATAGATCAATATATTGTCCTTCCAAGAAGCAAATACTGTTTTAATGTCAAGCTCGACTTAAAATGAGACAAACTCATCATGACATATTTGACTAAACCTTATCTGTGAGATATACAGAAGAAAAAAACCTGAAGAGATGGATGAAGATAAAGATAAAGAGACAGCTGATCTACAGAAAAACAAGCGGACAGACAACAACATTTGTTCAGGTACAATTTCAGGATCCTGGTGTTTTATCCTGAAACTCAGAAGAAGCCATCAACAATAAAAAGATCTAAGTTATTTTTGTAACATTTTCCTGTTTTACCAACTTGAACTTCAGTTTGATCGCATCTGAAATACTCTCCATCCCTCTCACTCTGTCGTCCTCCTTGTTTTCTCTCTTGTTACTCTCTAACCTCTTACCTCTCTTTCCCCTTTCTCCCTCCCTGTCTCTGCTTTGATGTCTGAGCGCTCAGGGCCATCTCTGCTGAATTAGCATTCCCCTCTTGATTTTTGTCTAATGGGGGTTTGTGGGGTGAGCGTGCTATCAGTAAACTGTGTAAACTGCATATAGAAAGTCTGCATTTTCTCAGTGGCTCAGTCCACACTAGAACTAAAAGTGGACTCAGTCTTTAAACTGTAAGGACAAGTTAGACAGATTACACAAATACTATATATACAGTCGCTCTATCCTAATTAACAGGCCGCCTCCTTCAGAGGTCTACACAGCCCACGAAGCCTGCCTCCTTCATAGGCTGAACCCAAATGAGATGGTGTAATGAGGATTTTCTTGATTTGTGTCACCAGCTCGTCTCGTCCTTACTGCTGTCGTCTGTCTACAGAGCTGCAGTTGGACACACAGAGAAAGTTTTAATGCCCCTTATTTTTACATTTACAAGATAATAATTAGACATTTTGTTGTCACTTTCCGCTGCGGTTCTCTCTTTGAAAAACAGTTTGTCACTGAGGCACAATGAATCCTGGGATAGGTTGCCCTGAGAAGGATCCACCCATTGAAGCCATGAATGGTTGCATTGGTCGGCCGCATTTGAAGGAGCCTTCCACATGGGATAGCCTATAGTAACGCATGTAGGTCTTGAAATAAAGCCGTCAAAGGGGTTGACCCCAGGAATTGGACGCATCTCTTATGCTATATAAACAATAGTTATTTTTCATAAGAAAATTCTGGTATGAGTTTTGTTACGTAAAAATGTAATACTGGGACCTTCTGACCTATATGTGACTTAATTTTCAAACTAAAATCAAAAAGTAAATGTCACTATTATATAATAGGGTGCTTTGGAAATGTAATGTAAGAAATCTCAAATAACAACAACTTCAGAATTCCAGTAACAAACAATAAATATCCATATCATCATTGGTGGACAGTTGTAGTAAATATTTGGCACAATCAATTATCTGTCATATTTCTATACTGATAAAACAGTATATCTAAACTGTCGTGTACAGAATGTGTCAGTGGAGGCCCGGTAAGTTAGAAGACCATTTAATGAGACTACCTGCATTGATGGAGAACATCAGATCAGCTGTCAGCAGTGTTCTGCTGGGGGGTGTTGGTCGGTGTCTGATCAGTGGAAATCAGTTGGCTGTCATTGACGACATGGCCTTTCAGAACTTCTTATTTACATGTCCTCTCATGTCTGTCTCAATTTGTTGGGCTTTATTTCCTTCATCCTTCACTTTACGTCCCATTTGCCCTTCTGCCTTTCTTAGTTCTAAAAGGCTTATTTAATGCATGAAGAAAACTTTTGAGTTGAAATTATCCTCCATCAGTACGTGAGCAATTCTATTGATTTATGTGTCTTATCACCCTGAGGTGCCATGCAACCTTGTAGAGTCAATGATTAACACATAAGATTTTCAGGACTGTCAATATCTAATCCTGAAGACACAGGGTCAGGACTTTTAATGTCAAAAACTTTATGAATTCCTTCGAAAATTCCTTATTATTTATGTTACTGTTTTACATTTGTTTTCACTTGTTACCTCCTTCAAGCCCAAATTCTTTATTCACCCTTCCCATTCTTGTTTTTCCACTACTTTCCTGTCGAAGGAAGAACTAAATATTTAACCACCAATCCAAATTATCCAAATTAATGCCTTTATAAATCAAAGTGCAAAAGAAACGTTTGTGCCTCCTGCAGCATCATCTTGCTCTGCTTCTGTCTCATGTTTTTCATGTGCCTTACTTCTTGTCTTTGCTTCTTCTCTATTCACATCCTCCTCTGCTCCTTCATGCCTCTCTTGTGCAATTTTTCTCCTCCTCTTCATCTTCATTTTGTCTCTCCATTATCCACCCACGCCTTCCCAACCAAAAACCACAGAGGGATGTCCAACCATCCACACAGCAGCATAGCGATGAGCAGAGTCAGGCCGGCTCCTGCTTTAGCCTCTGCTGTATCTGTGTCATGTCTCTCAGGCCTGGCCGACCTTCACACAAATCAGAGCATGCTAGAAGAACCTGACACAAACACACACACTATGGTAAAACAATAACTACATATCCATTCACTAATAACTGAAATGTACATCTTCTCTCACTCACTCACTCACTCACACACACACACACACACACACACACACACACACACACACACACACACAGGGACCTTAAATGATGACAAATGATTTGCTGACAGACCGAGCAGAAAGCCTGGTGTGGGTGCTTTCTTGCATTTTAAACAGGCGTACGCTGTGTAAACATGCACATACATTAACTTGTATTTCTCTTCTAACTCACCAACATGTATTAACACCAAAATACATGACTTATGTTTTTTTTTCATGAAAGTTGATTGAAAGTGTTGAAATTGTCATAATTTTACTCCATAGTGAAAATACAAATATACCAGCTTTAATGCTGTCTTAAAAATTGTCCAACACTAATCATACAGATAAACTGTATTGCCAAGAAAATAATAGTCTGCAAATTCCAGTACATTATGTGTCATAGCCACTTTTCTTAGCTGATTGCTACTTATCTGAAATATAGTAATAATGAATCATAAGCCATGTATAATAATAGACAGTATCCTCTCCTTTTGTCCCCATATCAATACCAAGACTTTGTCCTGCCCTTAGTGAATACAGCCCTCAAGACCTGATTCACGCCCCGTTTACATCCCACATTCATTACTGTAACGCCATTCTTACTGGTGGACACAATAAATTCTTACACTGACTCCAAATCATCCAAAACTCTGCTGCTAGGATCATCAGCCGTACCAAATCCACTGACCACATCACACGACTCCTCATCCAGCTCCAGTGTCACGGTTCAACAAAGGATAACTTCCACAATCCTACTGCTTAGCTTTTAAAGCCCTCTATAACCTGGCTTCCTCATACCTGTCGGACCTTCTCCATCCTTACACCCCTGTCCGAATCCTACGCTCTCCTTCAGCTGCTCCTCTGTACGTTCTCACATTTAAACTCAGCACTATGGGTGACTGAGCCTTAAGCCGATCAGCGTCACAGCTCTGGAACTCTCTGCCACCTCACATCCGTCAGCGGAATTCTGTTGGACTGTTCAAATCTAAAATTGAAACGCATGTTGAGATCAGGATACCCAACATAACTATATCTTATATTGTCTGTGCCTCTCCAATTTGATTTAACCTTTCTTTTCACTTAGTCTTGTGTCTGTATTGCAAGGTGTCCTTAGGTGTGTAAAAAGGTATCATGTAATAAAAACGAATTATTTAATGTCATCATGACTTTTGTGAAAGGTGTTGTATGTAGGGAGCAACCATCACCTCATTCTGTGGTTCTCCTCAGCTCTACAAAGTATTTTAGCAGTGTGCGTCTTCGGTTTGTTTTTATGGTCCACAGTTGCAATGTTTACATTTAGTGTCACTGATCTCTCAACCCTTTATTTTCAGCCACAGCAGACAAATATTTTACTGAGAAAACAAAGTTCGGAACTATACTATGTAAGTAGTACCTCAAAAACTAGGTCGTTTCGAACGTGTAGATTATGTCATAACTCAGTACCCTTATGCACTGAGCTTTGTCATAGTGGTGAATTATGTTTCTGTGCTTCTTTTTAATCCTTTTCCTTGCTTTGCCTTATATTCGTATGGCACCTTGTGGGGTTTTATTTTGAAAAGTTCTGGTAACCCCCCCCCCATGAAAGGAGACCCGTCTTCAACTCCTCAATAAGACTGTGTCTGACTGAAGTTAGGCTTTTGTGATCATAGACGTTTTCAGAATTTTACGAATATCGGATTCCCTCTTTAACAGCCAAGCTCACACTGATTTTGATGCAGCTTCATCTAGAGGCTAATGCAAGTTACATGAATCACAAAAGGAGTCAACAAGAACGGACAGCCTCAGTTTTTTTTTTTTTTGCTGCTTTTAATTAGGGGTATTTATTGACCTTGGTGTAAATGTATGTTAAGATATTGACAAGCCTGCAATAGAAAATCTAGTGAGCTGCTGGAAGAGGGTTCAGGAGACCCAGAGGTCTTAAGCAGGAGCAGATTATTGATGCTCAGTGCTTCCAGGAGAAAAGAGATGAGCAGCACAGATTAACCCTGTTTACTGCCACCCAGATCTGATGGTTGTCCTTTACAGGGGGTATTTTAACCCAAATATCTTCAAGTGGTAAAAGACAATATACTGTAAATAAAGCAGGACAATGTGTCTATGTTTCCTCCCACTATCCAGAAATTAGAAAGATGTTGACCATGTTTATGTGTCTATAGATAAGAGTTGCGTATAGATCCCGAATACATCTGTCCCACTGACATTTGCTGTGTATGGAATTATACTACATAGAGACCTAAACACCTGATAATACATTAAAATAGCTAAAGAATGAAAAAGTTTCCTTTTAATCATAATAAAAGACCATTCTCTACAGTATATGTCCAAGATGAAGCAGCTCACTTGCATGGAAATTACATTGTGACTGTTGCCTGGATACAGAGACTGGTGGATTCTGTTAAGATACTGAGATTCTAAATCCTTTTAAGTCCTCCCTGTAAAATTCAGCTTGGGAAAACTTGCCATGAGACTGCAGATAAAACTGTTTTCATATAGTGTGTATCATGTGTGAAAATAGATTTTCAAATCTAGAAGTGCCCTGCAGCAATTCAGACAGCAAGTGCACCACCCTTTTACATTATCCTCCAGCGATACAGCGAAAAGGAAAGGGAAAAACATGTAGAAATGTAGAGATGCTTACAGACTGACAGCCATTAAATAAAGATAAACTGCAATCACATCTTCTATTCTGAACATATGCTGTGGAAGCAAAGCCAGTGTTTTCACACTCACAGGATTTTCATGCTGATAGTTCTCATTTCAGGGGAACTGAAATCTGAATAACCCTGAGGCCTTATTTGGCAAAACACCAGTATTCAAATGTGTGTTAGTAACGACGAACATGCCAAGGCAATGGGTTTGAGTGTTTGTGAATGAATATCATATGATCCCACTCCGTCTGCAGCCCAAAGAATGAAAGTTACAAACACTCTTCTGTTATTCTGGCATAAATAAGGAAACAGCAGGTTTAGAAGTAATCAAAGCAGTTATTACATTTGCAGTTATACAGTTATACTTTCTGCCGATAGAAGATAGAAGGGCACAGCTGAGAAGGAATAACTAACAGCATAGAGGAGGAAGGCCTTCATCATTGACCTTGATCTTGTATTTTGTGTTTGTGTGTTTCTATGTTTGGGTCCAATGTTGCTCTGTGCATTGTGTATTTGCTGCCACACCATTGGCCTCTGGGAACATTTTTATACTTTGAAGAAGTAAATGCTTTTTGCTTCTCAGCTGTGAACCATGATTAGTCGGACCAGCCTTGACTTCAGCTGAAAACAGTTAACGCACACTCTAACATAAGTGAAGACTAATGGATTGAGAGTGGAGTGTTGTTTGTACTATTATTTTGTTATTATATATATATATATATATATATATATATATATATATATATATATATTTGGTTTTTAGCTCTCTGACCTTTACCCTGAATAAGAGCAGATGCTGATGCTTTTAACCATGAACAAAGTTTGGTTGTCTCTGAGAGATTTCCATTTTTGGTCAACTCAATTTGTATCAATATAGGTAGTTTAAAATATAAGCACCTGTCAGTGTAACACAGTACAGTGAAACGTTTTCCTACGAAGTGTACCTAGTAAAAGGAAGTATGGTGCACTGCAGTGGTAAATACTTAAATTGTTGCACAGTTTTTGGGGGAATAAAAATTTGAATTGTGTTTAGAAAAAATGTGATTAAAGTAGGTGTAGTACTGACCTCAACATGTCTTGAACACTTTGCCCACCGGCATAGTGGTGAGTAGATAATGAATGCATTTTCATTTTTGAGTGAACTTTCCCTTTAAGGCTGTAAAAAAAAAAAAAAACTACCTAAATGTTTTTTTTTTTAACCAGGGTCTTTTTATTACTGTTTTTCAGACTGTTGAGTAGTTAAGCACTAACATTTTCATGAACTGCTTTGTTCTGTGAAGATAGACTCCCCCCCTCCATGTACAAGCTGTGTAAATACTGTAACTGTATCCTACTTTGGCGTTTGGCTTGCAGAGTGTACAGTTGTGGTGCCAGCTGCAGTTTGACGAAAGCTCCTTGATTTATTGGATTGTTTTAAATGCTGGTGAGGGACAGCAGCAAAAACGTTTGCTTTTCAGGGCTCACTCTGGCCCATTCTACAGTTTGTCTGTTGATCATTTGGCATTGTCCCTGCAAATAGACTAACTTACTTGTGCAGGTGCCAATTAGGCACACTTCCACTTTTATAGACTGCAACCCTGTCTATCCAGTCAGAGTGGAAGGTTGAAGGCTCACAAGGCAGAACACGTGCATATGAACTGCAGAAAACAGATGGAGGACTTGAGGGGAGGGATTCCTCAGACTGATTCACAACAACACACCATTGGCTCACCTCTTAACAGCAGTAGGATTAGAGCCTCTAAGAAGAATATTGGGTCATTTGCATTCATATTGGATGCTGTGTTCCCTGTATAGTTGCTGAAAGTGAGGCAAGACTGATAGTTTGGGTGATTAGTAAGAGTGATTAGTTTATTTCATGAGATCAAACCCAAATTTTAATTGAAATATGATGGTTGTGGTGTTGTGTGCTCACTTTATTTGCCAGGATCCTGTCACTCTTATCCAATAAAATCACGGCTACACCGTCTTGATGTTGGGTTAAACCTTTTAATAAATAACAACTGTTTTTTTTATTTCCAAACTTTAGCTTTGATAATTTGATCACAACTGTTGATGTCATGTGTACAAAATAAGTGACAAATCAAGTTTTAGGGCCTTTACGGTTGCTGCATTTTCTATCTCTTGTGCTGATTAGTGAGGAAGCTCATTGAATCACATGGTGGATTAAACCTCCACTCTTCACTTTTACATTTCTCTGTTACTGTAATTACAAGTTTTAATAACACAGCAGGGAGTACAATTCATCAGGAACCAAAACCATTACTGCCAGGCACCATGCTAGGCAACGACTTTTACACAATGGTCTCGATGTTATTTTTTGCCCAAACACAAACAACATGTACGAAAAACACTCCTCGCACAAGTTAATAGCTAGAAAATGGAGCATTAATAACTGAGTTTTCCTTTTAATTTTGTTCAGTCTGTTCATTAATTTGCAGTGTTTGGTTAAATGATTAAACATGTGCCCACCCATTGGGCTTTTTGTAATTTTTCAGTGTGACAGTTTTGGTATCTGGGTGTGGTTGTTTGTCTGAATCTGATTATGTGACTTTAATTACTTGCAGTCGCTTATGAAGTCCAAGATTGGGTATATAATGCATGTGTACACGTGTACTTGTATTTGTGTGTAATGGGGTGGCACATTAGTAGCATCTGGAACAGGGGCTGAAACAAAAACCTCAGCTGGGCTCTTTTGTTTTAGCAGCGCATACGGTCGTGTTTAATTCCTTTGCCTCATATTAGAGAGTGAAAGAGCTGATTATACTGTGTGAAAGAGTTAGTGCGACTAATGTATGCATGTGTGAATTACTCATGTTAAGCCAGTTTCATGGTCTTTTCATCAATACATTTCACTTGGGGTGTCTGCAGCAGTGTGGGTGGATGTGAGAGGTTTCACATGTGCGTGGGGGTGTGTGACTGCGTGTATGTGTGTGTGGGGGGGTCTCTCTCTGTATGTTCAGGATAGAGTACTGATTTGTGTGTGTGTGTAAGTGTGTTTGTGTCTGTAATTTGGGGGGGTTTCCTGGTCTGGTTCATATCCCCAGTCTTAATCAAAAACAGATAAAGGTAGTGATATTGAGAAAGACCTATGCTGACACTGGTTTGAGTGAACACGTCTGTACTCTCTCTCTCTCTCTCTCTCTCTCTGATACACACACACACACACACACACACACATTGATTAGGGCAGTATAAACAGGAACGCTATCAGTCTCAGGGGTGGTACTGCTTTCACCGGAAAGAGAGACTGATAGATATAGAGCTATATATTTTCTGGGCACACGCATTCAGCCTGCATTCCTCTAAACTGATATTAGACTATCTCAGTGCATTTTACGAGGAATTCAGCCCCCTAATTTATCTTATGAATAAATTCCTTTTACAGGCTTCATGGTGTGTGAACGGAAACATGAAGTAAACATAAAATAATAAGAAAAAACAGGCCTGGTTCTTCAGATACAGAGAAAAAAAAATACGGCTTGTCAGTTTGGAGGCTGCATTACCGCACGTTGCTTCAGAATGACAAAAATACTAAGAAATATCAAAGCCAACATTCGTCGATAGCTTTATTTTTCAAATTTAATTCCATGTGGAGAATTTCTTAGAATAAAGACAAATGTAATGGGATCAATGTTTTAAACAAAATACTTATAAGTGACTAACCTTTTTCTCCTCCCCTCTCCTTTGCTTTTCCAGTCATAGGGAAATGCTTTTTTCTCCAGAGGAGGTCGAGAGGGAAATATTTATTTTCGTGTTGTTTACTTTTCCCTTCCCGTTTTGCATATCTTTAGCCTCCAGCCAAGTGCTGTTAATTAGGTAAACAGGTAATTCCCAGCATGAGCCTAATGCTCTGTGGGCCTGCATGCATATGTGTTTGTGTGCACCTGTGTGCAAGCATGTATGAGCACATGTGTGTAGATGAATGCAAAGGCCCCACAATCAGCAGTTATGTCAGTGTGTATGGAGAAATAGTGTTAGAATGCACATAATGGCATGGAAATCAAGAGGTAAGTTATGCACTCTTTCATGCATTATTAAATAGCAGCGTTTCTAATGTGAAGAAAAGCTATTCAAAAGGACCCTAAAAAGATTTTTTTTGGAGTTCCAGTTACTGTTCTTTGCTTTTATTTGAACTGAAAAACTCAACTCAGATGGAAAAGGAGAAATAGATATTACGGAAAAGGGAGATACAGAGAGGAAAAGAGAGAACTGTGATATTCCCTCTCTGTGTGTCAGGTTCACTGGTGTGTGACATGTCCGTCTCAGTGGGGACTTCCTGCCTCTCCCTCTCTATCTGTTTTTTTTTCTAACCATCACGCAATCCACTTTTTCTCCATCCTCTGCCATTGCTCTATTTCTCCTCCCTTCGCTGCCTTGTAATTGTTCAACCTTGTCGTGCTGACACACGGACAGACCCACACACACACACACACACACACACACACACACACAAACACACACACACACACACAAACACACACTCACACACACACACAAACACACACACACACTCACAAAAAGACCATATTCAGTTATACTTGTAATGTACCCTGTGGTCCTTCCACAGCATTTATCTGTGGTTGCGTCCAGCTTGGCTTAAAGAGGTAGTGTGTTTATCACAGCAGGTGGTGGTCTTTCATCACTGATTGTGGCACCAGCAGCCAAGCAAAATTTGATAGAAGCTTTCAAATGTTACAAAAGAGATGAATTTATGTAAGTTGGATTCAAGCAGCAATGCAGAACATGGGGCCAAACTGTATTATTATTATTATTTTGATAAAACATGTTTGTAGACCTTTAGTTAAGGGAGCATGTGATTGCATTAATAAATAGCTGTCATGGAGGAATATTCATACTGGTTAGTTTCAGAGATGGCCTTGAAAGAAGCACATTTCAACAAGTCTCAGTGTGCAAAATACGTACTTCCTCCCTCCCTATGAAGCACTCCTCACATGACAAGAACAGTTTGTAAAGCAACCTAAGGTGCACCACCCTGTCACTTCTTGACACTGACATGGCGCTCCTTTAATTTGCTTTGAAAACAATCAATTCCAGCTACTTACATCTCCCTGCATCCTCTGTCACTTAGTAAACCAGATACATTCCAGGAAAGTTACACATGTGATACATACATGTGACAGACACAGAGACATAAAAAAAAAAAATTGGCATCAAATTAATAAATTGAGTCATAGCCTAATGGGAATACAAGAATAAAGCAGCATGACAACTACAAGACACAACAGTTGCCTAGAAAAGCTACAGTTGAGAAGCTGTGTAGCTCATATTGAACCACATTGAACGGAAACACTGGGATGTTTCACCCACATGTTGCCTAACAGAAGGACAGGGGGATGAAGCAATGTCACAAGGCAAATCAACAGTTTTTCAACAGTTCTACATTTTTTCCATGATGGTAATCTAAAAAAACCAGACGTTATTATTATCAAACACCATTAACCCAAATGCTCAGTGTTGCAACACTATCATTAGGAGCCGTGCGTCACCACTAACTGCCCAGCCTGTCGGTGGCATCATAAATCTTGTAGGCAAGTCTTCTGAAGAGTCACTCATTATCTGCCCATACAAACAGCCTCCCCTCTCTGTGGTGAAGGAAGACTGATTGTGGAAATGAGAAATGAGTCTCTCAAGGTTAAATCCACATTGTGAGACCAGTGGTTACACTCCCATCAAAGAGTGGGAGGAAGACAAGTTAGTGACCATGAAGTAGGGAATAAGAAAGAACTGTTTTGATTCTCATTTTTCTCTAGTTTTTATTTGCTTGTTCTGACCATAGTGTTGTACATCTGAAGGCCTTAATGCCATAACATCAGTCCAAATATGTCTCTTTAATTCAAATTTATAGCAAACTCTGAACATCAGAAAAGCTGCTGACAAGTCAGGCAAACAACCCAGACTTATCTATAAAATGTTAAAAATCCACTGAGGTGTGTTTGGGATGGATGACATTTTACAGCTGATTTTCATCCAGCTCAAACAGTGGGACTGAGTGTCAACAGCAGCACTGCCATGTGACATAACAATGTAACATGTTGTGTCCATGTAGGATTCAATTACTCAACTATTCTGCCGATTTAACCGATGAGGAAGAGTCCAAAGATGCTCGAGATCTTTCGCCAGCATTGAATTTTCATTGGATATGAACTGAGTAAACAATGTGTCATCAAACATTTGAAACCAAAGGCAGAAAAGTTTCTGAATATATTTGGGAACGTAACCAGAGATAAATGGACTGGATTAGAGATTCCACAGATAAAAAGACATTAAGACCCATAACAGCTATGGCATAGGTGCCACACTTTAGGTTACACACATAACTTCAAGAAGTGAGAGAACAGAGACACGAAACAGTAAAAAGTCTGTTGCTGTTTTCCTCTTCACCTAGGAGCAAGAGGTAATTGAGAGGACACACAAACCATTGGGAAAGTATTGTCAAATACCTTAGTTCTACTGTTGTGTATCTGTGACTAAATGAGGGAACATTCAGTAAGAAAGGCAGAGTCCTCAGTAAAAGAGACGTATAGTGGAGAACAGTATGGATTCCTTTTTAACTGCCGGCAGCTAAGTGCAGTGGTGCTGTAGTGTACAATATGTACGAACGTGATGGACAACATCCTCAAAATAATTAGCAGACATCTGCTGTTGCCTTGTCTGTTTCCTCTCTATGCCAGACAAGCAGGTGCTCTCTGTGAGTTGTGTTGATATCTTAATGGATAAGGCAAGCAATGTATTACTGTCAACAGTTCTCATGACAAGGCAACAGAGAGTCGAGACTTTCTGACAACAACAAACATGGCGACAGTGGAGGAGGGTGTGATAATGTGAAGAGAGGCAAAAGCAGCTGCATGGTAAATGTTGGAGGTCCAAATCCTCTTTCTTCAAAACGTTTGGCCAGTGTTGACATTTCTTCCTCATGTTCCATGGTTGTCTCGTTGGAACTAGTGGCTAGACTGTCCCCCTGTCCCTTCTGGAGGTACTTCAATGTGTCGTCAGTTTTTTTCCCATGTCTGTAAGATTTTTGAAGTGCATAACTTTGGACAAAATGAGAGCAGCGTACAGCAAAACGGCTCCATCCTTTTCTGTAAATGTATCTAAGGTTGAGCATAATTAAGCCTTCACAGAAATGTTCTTATTTATCAAATGCAATAAAGAAGGCAATAAAAACAACTGGGATTTCTGTGTTTTAAGAAGTGGAATGGTTCAGCAAATCATACTGGTCCCTGTGTCTTCATATGAGCCACTGGCTAACATTAGATAATGCTTGGTTACATACACTCAATGCTGTGAGCTTCCTGCTCATCTTCACTCTGCATTGAATGCAAAGAAATTCTTCAGAGACACCATCTGCATCAAGGGGAGATAAATGTAATATGTGATTAACTGATATTACAGTGGTTATAGTTTTGAATGGCATCCATAGCAGATCTCTCTGAACATTTGTGATCCATCTCATGAGAATTGTCTTTTTGTTCCTTCCACCTCTTTATAAGTATTTGCAGGAAAATAAATAACAAGCCTCTTTAGTCGATCAAGGAGTCTTTGCCTTTCAAACAAAAACAGTAACCTAGTTTAACTGCATTCAGGAAATAACATATTCTGCTTTGAAAAGAACAATATGCACTTTCCCATGGTAATCGAATCCCGTCTTCCAGAACAACTGCTCCATCCTCCAGGAGCCAAGAAAGTCACAAAATACCATTAAGATCATACTGAATTGAGCTTAATATTCAATGTACCTATGTTTGCCCTTTGACAGCCAATGAATTGTTAAATAAATGGATAAAAGGGGAAAGGAGGGAAACATATTTAATAGTTTTTATGTTTAATAGTAATCCAATTTGTCTGCCACTCTGTCTGATTGCAATCAGCAAGAGTCCTTCGCCTCTGCAATGGTTCTGTGGCAAATGCTGCTGAAATGTAATTGAACAGCATTGTGTTGTGTCTCCATGAGGCGGTCCATTTCACTGTTTATTTCCGAGCTGCCTGAATGTGCACATGTGTCACCTCTCCTTCTCTCGCCATCCTTCTCGTCCTCTATTCTGTGACTTTGTCCAGTTCGACTGCCAGACAGGATTCTTTGTTGAACTACAAAGCCACCAGTAACATGCCGTCCAAACCCTTTTTCAGACCACTCTATTCAACAACCAAAATGTCTGGCAAACCTTCGTGAAGTCGAAAAAAGAGTTGTTGTTTTTGAGATCTTTGTGGCTGCAATTAAGAAATGTAATGAGTCAAAAGTTGATACTCAAACAAGAGATTCTTTTGTTTCTTCACATGTAGTGTTCTCTTACATTGTGAAAAAAAGAAAGATGTAGGAAAACGAAGAACTCACTCCTCAAATCTGTGTAAAGGATTTTTATTCCAAACTCACTTTTCACAAAGAATTGCTGTAAACATGTGGTCAGACTGAAGTATGTTGTACTGAACAGCTCAAAGATACACTGTAGCCATACTAAGCATAACCCTCCTCTAACACTATAACTTTATAAAAACTAGATCACATTAGCGTCTTTTTACACCTGTTATTTCTACAAACTTTTATAGGTGACAACTGGGATTCACAGTTAATCTGCCATTACTGTTAAACGAGGCTGAACCAACTCTCTCCCTCCCCAGCCACCATCCTCTCTTACTGCCAACATCTGGAGCTATTGCTGGTGGCACATCTCTCTACCAACCATTTGGCAGGATGCTTTTAATAGAGTTGTGATTTCACACGTGACCTGTTTAGTTTGGTTAAAACAAACTCAGGTATGTCTGCAAGTTGGTGCAGTTCATTTAAGTGTCTGTAAAAGCTGTCAATCAAACCCTGGTGCAGACCAAACAACCCAAACCAGCAATATTTAAAGATTGGCTGGGTGGTCAATAATGCATTCCACTGATGTGTAACAAACAACACATATTCATTACTGCTTTACATGGACTTTAAACACTACATGACAAGTTTTACATAAATCATCTCCAGTCTCTTGGTGTTACACATAATTAGGATTTATGCACATTTCTCTCAAAACATCATGTCTCTTAAATATTTATTACATCACGAGTTGCTCATAATATGGTATACATGAATTACATCTGTACTTATCTTTTGTGGCAAATAACTGCCACAATTAGAACAAAGTCATTCGATATACACACCTCAACTGAAATGTCAACGATATCCTGAGGGGTTTTCCCTCTCCAGGGAAATTAACACAGGCTCCTATAAATCCAGACATTGTAATTAGACAAAGCTACCACTGACTTCCATAAATCCAGAGGTTATAAGTCTATTTCCTGTCAGGAGAGGGGCACACTTCCTGTAAGAGTGACAGAGGAGGTCATAAGTTAAGGAGGGAGGTCAGTAGTCTGTTTCACATCAACACCCATCAGCTTTGTCTCTGTCTCTGGATTTACGCTACGATCTGTCAGTGCTGCATTCTTCCTCTCAATTTTACATCAGTCCCTTAAGCCATCCATTTGATTTTCAGCATTTTCCCCTCCTCCCCTTCTCCACCGCTCACTCTTCCCTTTTCACTTTCTCACAATAACACACTCTCCCCTCAGTCCCCCAAGGCCAAGACACACCAGAACAGTACCTTACTATCTCACCCATTCAGCCGCCCAAATCAAATTACTATGGACAAAACAGAGTAATAAAAAGTAATGGGTTGTTATACAAGGTGCACACTCTAAAGCAGAACAAGTCTGTCAGCGCTTATCCAGAACATTTTGTTTGTTACTTACATACTTCTCGCTCTGATGAACCAACTGTACAGTTTTTGGCCACAATGCCCAGGTAAGGACAGGAAGTAAAACTTGTATGTAGTTATTATAAATCATACACAACAGCATGACTGTACCACACACTAAGTGAGTAACAGAACATGTAATTAGATTCAGTAATAGATATGGATGGGAATAGGACTGAAATGTATTTGTAAAATTCATACTCATAGAAGTCCAGATACAGAGCTGGCAGTGGCATTATTTTTATATGGATTATATGGAAATTAATGTAACATAGCCGCGTTACATTACTGATGCAAACCATGTCCAGACTTGGACTTTGTTTAGGACTTGGACCTGAGTATGGACAGAAGGCTCAGAGAAGAGAGATGGGTGACTGCTAAAGTGTTTAAAACTCCAGAAAGGGCCTTTATTGTGAGACTTGAGACATAATTGTATTTGCAATGTGTCTGCTCAGCATCTGGAAAGTAGCAGCACAATCTATGTATGAATGGAGTGAGTTGTTGTCAGCTACTGACTGTGAACAGTTTTGACACTGCATATTTTGCTTTGACACTTTCCCCAGTGCTTTTTTCTATGAGCATATTTGTGTTCACTTGAGTGTGTGTGTGCAACGTACGTGTGCAAGAGCCAGTTTCTTGTGTGTGAACAGGTAAAGTAGTTAGTCAAATAAACAAGTACAATTTGGTATACAAATGAAATTCTTATAATGCCATTTCATTTTACATCTCATGCACATCCACACAAACAAGGGAAGCGAGACAAAGTGTGATTAATCTGAATTGTTGAGTGACACCAAAAGTTAATCAGATCATTATCCATATTAACATATCTGAGATCAGTATGCATACTGTATACAACAGGGCAAATGTCATTTTTATCACATAAATTTGATAATATATGCAAAGCACACTTCAGGGGAGTGTCGTGTGACAGTGGAGGCCTCATCAGAGATCAGTTACTTTTTGAATGCTACTAATATGATATTGATATTGCTCTTGTTTTTTTATTCATCCTCCCACTCTTGAGTCATACTTGTTTGTTGGTTTGTTTGTTATTTTTCTCACTTTTTTTCTGGCAACCCGTGGTGTGCTGACACATGCAGCCATTCTGTTGTGTCACTCAAAAACACTACTTTGCACCACGTGTGATTAGTATGGCACCATGCTCAGTTTAGCGGCCAGTTCATCTAAAACGTAAAAATTGGAGGTAATTTTTTGCATTTGAATAGATCTGGCGAGTACTATCGCTTTGCATAATTTGTGTCTGTGTATGAGGCTACTAAGAAGCGGTTATCTCTCGTATCTCAGCCCAGGTACACTTTCAGTATGAGGACCTAGTTCTTACAGGTGAGCCATTTGCAAGGAAGATTGTGTGTTTTGTCATCATATAGAGTATGTTGAGCTATTTCTAAATTCCAATTTTGGAAGAGCAAGTCCTTACATGTGAGCTGAAAGGATAATCTAACTAATTCCAGTCCAGCGCTTCAAATTTATTCTGTATTCGTGCACCTTCACCCAGTGCACAGAAGGGGTCCTGTCCCCTGCGTCTGAGGGGAATTACTTTAATACCTGGATCTTGAAGCTACAGTCAGAGAACCAGTGATGGGCTCATATTTATTTCTCAAGCCTGTGCCTTAACTAGACCAAGAGCAGCCTGGGAGCTTCTGAGAGGACATGTGTCCTGAGTGTAGCAGTGAATTCCCCATCAATCAACACAGAGTTTATACATGTTCGTTCTAAATGGTTCAAAGAAAGACAACACTCTGTCAGCCCAAGAGAGTTTCATGGTGTATCTGTTTAACTATTACTGCGTATCCTGGGCTGTTGGATTTTCCTTAAAAACTACTAATTTAGTAGAATATCATTTAAACAAAATCTGGATAATAGCAAATACAAAGCAGAACTTTGTTTTAAAGTGACACTCAATAGACTAAGGTGGATGGAAGGAAATACTGTTGCTGGTCACAACAGCACACATGCTGTTATCTTTAGCTGCAGCTAAACATTTATTCAGTTGGTGCCTGAAACACAACCTTGAAAACTTTCTTGACAACCACTGAGTCAAAATCCTTAATTGTGGCAGACTCACTCCGGAGGTTCCAACTACATCATTCCAACCATATCATATTAAAAGAGAATAAGGTGGATACAAGACAAGAAGGACAAAAATAACAAACAAGTATGGTTGCAGCTAAACACATTCTACTTTTGACAACTACAGAGTCAAAATTCCTAATTGTGGCACATGTGTACTGCCATGAGAACTACCTCGCTGAGTGAATACCAGGTGTGTGAGTTTGTCCTTCCAGAGAGCTGGGGACATCTGACTGAAACTTGACTTTTAAGGCTGACATACACATGCAGGCACACACGCACACACACACACACACACACACACACACACAGAGTTGGACAGGCTTAAGTTCTGCTCCTGTGGAGTGCTGATAACAACATTTGCTCTGGGGCCTCTGGAGCAGGGAGCAAGTGTGTGTGTGTTCTGTGTCCGCCTTTGCGTTTTGTTGTGTTGTCCATCATTTTTTACAAAAGAAGTAGAGATTGAGCAAAAGATAGAGTGAAAGAGTCAAAACAAAAGATAAATAATTGAAATACTTTAAGTGTGTGACTGTGACTGCCTTTAAAGTAGCTCACACAGGAGCAGAGACGTGTATGGTGAGACACACACACACACACACACACACACACACACACACACACACACACACACACACACACAGGTAGAAAAAGAGGTGGAGCAGGAAGAAAACAGAGATGCAGAGAAGTGGAGATGTTGAGATGAGGGGAAATGTTGAGTTGAAAGAAGAAATTATCCTCGCAAATGGTTGAGGAAGAGAATGTAAAACGGACACAGCCAATCATCGACTAAATGTGTGTGTTGCGACAAAGTGTCCATGATTGTATGATTGCACAGCCATCTGAAAATAGCTGATACGCAGAATGCTGTGTCTTGTCTTAGGTTGTTAGTGGCAACTCATAGCTGTCTTTGGCACTTCAATCCAGAGAACCCAGACTGACTCACCGGATGTCAACTGTGGGTATAAGCCTGCCAATGTACTCTCCCCTTAAGCTTCCGGCCTGTGCCCTTGTTCACAATCCCCTTCGCCATGGGAAACAACAACAACCCCAGAATTATAGACTAAATCCAAAAAAGATTTGGATCATGCAATCACCTTACTGTTGCAAAAGGTGATTGTGACTGGTTCAAAGAAATACAAGCAAGGCAGTGTGTCCAGCAGAATTATTATGGATCTCCAGCCCTGACAGAGCACTGTGGATATATGTCTGGTAAAAAGAGACTACAGAGCCTCTGACTTTAGCTCAACAGGCTTATCTTTTGCAGAAAGCTCAGTATTTGGGTATGGAGAATGCCAGCTAAGTACAGACAGAAGGCCAAAGCTAAGATAAACTGATTTATTTACAGATTTACCAAATTTAGAAGTGTGGACATTTTGAATCATTATTTTGTGCCTACACAGAGAGAGAATAAGACAAGAATGTGATGAGATTAGTTGATGTGAAAAGAGTGAAAGTGGAGAAACTCACTCATGGACAGAGAGTGGAGAGGAGCAGAGGAGATGAGTTAAGTGGATTCCCCCTCTGAAAAGTCTAATCTACCACTTCAGACAACCCAACATGATCCCCTCCAAACCCATGGTCTCTCCTCTATCTCTCTTCTTCTTTACTAGTGGAGTTGAGCACAATAATTCCTCCTGAGTCCCACAACAACTGTGGGAGGAGTACCTCTCAAGACTCAGCTCTACAGCTGGTTCATGCTTCCTGTGAGCTGCTGATGTTGGATTTTATTCAATATACTTCTGAGCACTTGGTGAAAATAAAGATTCCAAGTACAGAGTAACCCCACAAGAACAGACCAGTGCTTTTAGTTCTATGGACTATTGAAGAAAGCGAATGAACAACATGTGCTCATAATATATTGTATAGAATATGAGTTAAATTGAATGAGAAGGGAGAACAAGTGCAGTGAAAACTTGGGCTTGCAGCTTTCGAAGAAAATGACGTTTAAACTGGCAAAACAAAACTGAGGCCATATTTTGAGCAACAATTGTGCTACAACCAAAAACAGCGGCAGGGTGGTCCAGCAATAATGTTGATCCTGGTTCAACACTCATCAGCATCATCCACTATTGCTTTGTGTTTGCCAATCAATTATCTGCAAGTCCCCCGACCAGGAAGGCCCCTTTGTTGAGTGTACCACGTTGTATTATTTTAACTTATTGCACAGAGATGGAGACCGCAATGAAATCATTGCTGCCCGATAACCTTGGTGTCTTGGCACAGGATAAGCCTTCATGCTGGTGTTCCCCATATGTATTTTACCTTGTCATCGTAACCTGTAGCAACATGCCAGCACAGAAGAAGGCCGTTGCATATGTTAAACGGGGCTGGTATGTAGCTGGCAGGGGTCACAAGATGAGCAGATGGTCAACAAACTGAGGACTTCACAACTACAGACAGTTTGTGATTAACAGTATTCAACTGTGCCATCATCAGTTCTCCACCAAGGAGGTTTTCACCCCCTCTCATTTGTTTGTCAGTTGGGTCATTTTAAATTCGATGACACAAAAACTGTTGATTACTACGACACATGGTGGAGGGATGCAGTATGGGTCAGGGAAGAAACCATTAAGTTATAGGGTGGATCTGGATCAGGGGGCGGATTCAGGAACTTTTGGTCAGTTTCTTTAACATTTCCCGATTTGTTTTTTTTCAACCTTTTTCGTTGATTTCTCAGATCTTGATGAAAATAATAAGGCCTGTTTAGGGTACTGATATTGATGAGTTTGTGCAATTTTTCCAGATCCAGATAAAACCATAAAGTGCGCTATTCTACTTTGTTTGTTGATTGGGGTGTTTGCTATTTAGCAGGAAAAATATACTAAACAAATTTCCAGAATATTTGCTGGAAGGATGTGACACAGGTCAAGAAACAACCCACTGAATCCTGGTGTATATTCGAGCAAAGAGGCAGATCCAGGAATTTTTTCATTACTTTCTGTAACATTGTGACATAGGGTATTCTTTGACACACAGAGTTTTACTTTAGTGCAGCTTGTTTGAATTTAAGGAGGACTGTTGGGCCTAATGTGTTCCACTGAGTGCCATTCTATATATACACTTCATATTGTTTGAAGGAAGGAACAAGAAGTGAGATTGTGTTTACAGATGAACTATAAAAAATGCAAATACAACATCTATTCATCACATTTATTCTTACAGGGTTTGTCTTGTGTTATGTTAGTCCAGCTTGGTGTGTGTTTATTCATGGAGCTGCACCATTTTTTTATCTTTATTCAAGGCAATGCTGTCCATCTGTACCCTCCAATGCAAAAGGTTGCTACTAAAGTTGCTATAAAACTTAGGGTTGCATTTGAAAGCACTGTTGCCCGAGGAGCTATATTGCACTGGATAAATGCATAAAACAACTTGTTGTCCTGAAATCTGTTTTTTCTGTTCATTTCAATCTGTTCCCATTCCAACTTCTTCCCCAGGAAGGATTTACCGTCACATTACCCAGAAAACTTGTCAGTTGCATCACAGCTTTAGTTCTCCAAGGCAGTGCAGCCTGAGGGGTTATTGCCAATGTGTTGCTTTAATTACAAGGCAGGTTCATGTTGTCCCTGCAAATGCTGCCGTTATTTGTGCTTCTCTTTTGCAGCTTTGTAAGTATGTCAATTTGCCATGTTGCAAAAAAGGGAAAGAAGCCTTCATGATTGAAATACATGTGATTTGGGTCGAAGTAATCTTAAAAATAATAATTGAAAGCTGAAAAAAGGTGATTGAAGATAATGTTAGGTCAGTCTTGTTGCTTGAAATAACGACCATTATTCCTAGTTTTGACACCTTTCACCACCTCCCTGACATTAGACTCAATTAACTTTACCATCATCAGTCTCCCTTTAGTTTTTAATATATTTATTATCTGGACGACTGATTGAACTGCAAACTTCGTATCCACCTTCAAGGCTATAAGATATATATTTTTTTTTTTACTTTTAACCAAAGTCTGGTGATGACTGATTAACTAGATTTACTTATTTTTGCCAACACACGGTCGTTACCTTAGTCTGTAAATGGAGATTATCTGTCTCCATTTCCTCCCATCATCCAGAGATGAAGCAATTCAGAAATGAATATCCCAGATATGAACAGTGCCATCTTGAGTATTTTAAGCCAGAGTCTGCGTTGTACTATTTGGTGAATTAGCAGCAGTTAGTAGTTTGGCCCATGTCCACTCCACTAACATAGAGGAGGTGGGATTTTTGACATTGACATATTTACAAACAGTCTATGGTTGTTACTGTATGTATATGCAATTGAAAACTGTCTGTGTGGGTTACAAAGTATTTGTGTCTAATATATCAAATACATAGGAACAATAAAGAGTAATACTAAAATATGAATCTTGTTGATAATTGTGTCAGATAATACAGACACAATGGGTTTACTGTAGATTACATACATTAAATCTGCCTTTTTGTACAAATGTATTCATCTTCACTAGATAAGTAAGGCTTGCTGTTTATCATATGGCTGTGAATAATGCATATCAAATGTATTTTATCATAAAATGGTAAACATCAAAGAGAAGCATGTGAAGATGTTTTTTCCAAATGTAGAACCCAATTTTTTTAATGTAAGATATAATGAGCGTGCATAACGAATATACCGAGCATTTCCTCTTTAGAGATAAGAGCCTCTATATGATATCAGAAATGAACAGTGTAAAGCTCTCCTCCTCCACATGATACACTGCAACAAGCTTATGTTGAAAGCTTGTGTCACAGATCTTTCAGCTTAGTTTCCATATGCACATGAGAATAAAAACAGCCATCTTCATAAATACTTTGAATGTAATTATTTATCATATCATTCATTTCGCTTTCCCTCTAACTCAGAGAGGCCAAACCAGAGGGTCAAGGAGTGAGCAGCGTCCCTGAAGCCGATGGAGATTCAGGATATTTCAGCCAAGTGGATGAAAGATTCTCTAACTGAAGGTCAGGCTCTCTCTCTCTACTGATGCGCTAAAGCTGCATCATGTTGCTTTGATTCATGTCCGTTAACATGATAAATGTAACATGGTATATTCCAAGCAGATTCACATAGTTTCCCAAGGAACAGCCTTAAAAGTAAATTCATGCTTATAGTTTGATACAGCAGTGCAGCTTTACCCAGTCTTCATGATTCCAACGCCGTGCTGCTTTTCCACCTTGTTAAAAGGGTTCGCCGATGCACAGCGTTTCTCTGATAACCAACACTCTCCTCTCCCTTCAGGCAGAGTCGCAGAGAGAGAGAGAGAGAGTGAGAGAGAGTGAGAGAGAGGCAGGCAAACATCCAAATGTGTTCCTCTGTCAAAGGTAATGAAAGAAGCCCCATATTCTTTGATCACACAAGGGCATCAAGCGTTAGTTTTCTGAAATATCTCAGATGCTCTAAGCCTTATCTGTTTGCATGCACACACACGCATACAAACACACACACACACATACTTATGGATACATTCTATTGGGAATGTCATGGGCACACAGATGTGCATGTAAATACAATCTGGCACATAAACACACATTGAAAGGCAGAGACACTTTCACTGCTCTCATCGTGGAAACATCTCACACTGCAGAGATAAGTGGCTGAAGCAGGGTTGATTTCTATCACTTTTCCAAAGGATGTTGACACCAACAAAAAGCCGCCTATCTTGACTTTTCCTTTTATCCCTCTACACCGCCTTCATCCCGTTCTGTCACTTCTCTGTCAGGCTAAAAATCTTCCAGTGGAATATTTCATCGTTCTATTCACACACCCCATTTTCTTGTAATTTTCAGGGAAACTCTCCAGCGAAACTTGCTCACTGACATTTGCGCTGGTAACAAAATGCATTTTGAGAATTTCCAGTGCCCAATGTTTTTGTTTTCACTCAGCGATGCCTTTTACTTTTTCTGAGTGGTTGTTGTCAAAGGGCCAGATAAACTACAAGCAAAACTTGTCCTGTCTTGTCTTTTGATCCTTTTTGGATCAATTGATTTTTCTTTCTCTAAATCCCTTCTCTACCAGCGGGGTTCCTTTCATACACAATGAGAAACAGCAGTGTGTTATGGCATGAAGATGGGTGCGGGGGAGGCGGATGGATCCAACAACTATCGCACTCTGGAGAAAAAAATGTGAGGAGAAAGACAGAATCTAGTGAGACAGGGAGCATGACCTTGTTTTCAGGCTCACTAAGAAATAACAAGTTGTTTCCTAACTGGATTCAGAGAACTAATGTTGGGATGGGATGAGATTTAATGGACAATGAATCCAAGATAGCAACAGTGAGCTAACTTACTTAAAGATGGACAACGCATTTCTACCTTCTCCCACTATCAAGACATTAAGCCAAAATATCCCAGATATGAATGCTGACATCTTGAGTATTTGAAGCTGGAGTCTGTGCAGTAGTGATCATGGGATTGAGCCGCTGTATGAACAAACATCAGTGTGACAAGAACTACCTAGAAACCATCTTTGAGAAGAATGTATTTGATGTATACTTTTAGTTTGGTCCATGTACCATCTGCTAACATAGAGGAGGCAAAATATATGTTGATTGTTTAATTGATTCTAAAAGTTTAAAGAAGAGGTGTCAGTGCCAGATTAGTCTAATTCCTGGAGCCCCCTCTGGTTAGCTGCAAGAAATAATTGTGCACACAACCTTCTGTAAAATGAATCGTAAAATGAAAGAATTTCTGTTTCTTTTATACCAATTAAACGCCCAAGCTATAATGTAGCAAGTGTTAGCCACACTAGCGGGACAATCGGACAGAACCAGGCTAACTGTTTCCCCCTTGTTTCTAGCCGCGATGCTAATATAAGACAACCAGCTGCTGATTGTATAGTTTTCTGACAGATATCAATGACAGTGGTGTCAATTTTCTCATCTCACTCTCAGAATTTCCCAGAATGTCAAATTATTCCTTTAAGAATTAGGTGCGTAACATAAAGAGCAGAGAGAACCTTCAACATAAATGAACCTGTTGGAATTAAATACTTGATTTACAGGTGGATTATACACTTTGAGGTAATGTCTGAATGTCATATTTGTAATCCCCATCATACCTCCTGACAACAGAGTCAAGACCCCTCCTCTCTCCTCCTCTCAGACACAAAAAGAAGGAGATGGATGCTGACAAATGAACCCATTAACTCAACAGCACATTACCCACATCACGGTGTCTGGGCGAGGACGAGAGAGAGAAGGTGGAAGGATGGTGCAAAGTATTTACAGGGGAAGAAGCCGAAAGGCAATACTGTAAATCTAAAAGGAAAAAAAAAACTGTGTAGTAAAAGAGGTTGAGGGAGCTACATCGAGGTAGAGAGAGAGAGAGAGAGAGAGAGATGGATGAGACAGGGCAGAGGAGAATGGAGAGAGAGATGGATGAAAGTGTGTAGAAATGGTGTAAGAGTGCCAGAGAGGACAAGGAGGAAAAGGTTGATGTGTATTATAATGGCTGATGCTGAAATTTTAGTGGAAGGCTACAGATCAGTCGACTGGTTGTAAGAGGTTTGGGATTTGATCCCCTGTTGAGTTATTTTTGACGAGGCCTCTCTGGTTTGCCACACTGTGTTAAAGGAGGTGTTAAAGAAGAGCTAAGCCTCTATGAGATACTGGCTTCCTGTCCAGAGGGCTACAGCGGCCGCTAAGCTGCTTCACGCCATCCAGACAGGAAATAAGATCCCGGTTCATGATGCAACATGGCTTGAATGAGGAATTCATATTTTCGAAACATCATGCAAGGACTGGTGAAGAACAGTTTTCTTCTAAATGGCCGTGAAATCAGGATGACAGAGGAGAGAGGGAGTTGAGTGGGAGGTGGCTAAGGGAGAAACAGGGATGGAGATGTGTGGGCAGAAGTAAGGACAGATAGGATGAGAGGGAGTTGCGGGAGGAAAGATGGAGAAATGTAAGGGAAGAAAGGAAACACTGGAGAAAGAGGTGGAGGGTGGAGGAGAAAAGGGGAGATGACAAAAAGAGTGGAGCTGGTGGAGGGAAAAAATAAACTGTCTGTGAGAAGGAGGGGAGAATACAGAGCTGTCGCCCTGCTCCAGGCTCCACATTTCTGTCAGCACTGGCATCTTTATCTGCTAAATGCACTTTTGATGCCTCACCACATATGTTGCTGTAAATTACTTTTAAGACCCATATTAGATGATGAGGAAAAAGGGACAGAGATTGGGGCCAGAGTGCTGCAGGTCTTTTTTTTAATGGAGGAGAGAAAGGGGAAGATTTCTGGCACCAGTTTTTCTTTGGTGTGTTACTCACTCCTGATCAGCGTCTTCCCCTCCTTCTATCCTTTCCCTCTCTCCTCCTCCATCCTCCACTCTTATTTTTATTGTCCTCATTTAAATTCCCTTATTTCACTCGTCTTCTCCCCTGTATGTCCATCCTCTGCCCTTCCTCCTTCTGTTGCCCTACATACTTGTAGACATTCTTTACTGACTTTATCTCAGTGTAGTTTTTCCTTTTCTTTTTTGGAATATATATTAAAAAAGAGAGAGAATGGTGGTGTTAGCCATGTAAGGACCCTGAGTTAAGAAAAGCTTTGTGTGGGCGGATATTTTTTATTGTATTATCTTCACTTTAAAGACAAAGACTACAGAGTAATGAACAACCACAGTCTCGACACATGGTGATACATACAGCATGCACCTAAATATCTCTAAGAACCTGGCTTTTCTTTTCCTTTTTCTAGAGCATGAATGATATAGTAACTTCTTTAATATGAATTATATTAAAATTTTAACTGTCTCCTTGTATCATCCATGCTTAAGTTCTTTGTGTGGATAATCTGAAATATTTCACACAACTATGCAACTTGGCAATACAAGTCATCATTAACATCATTTTCATCACTGATCATATCTGGGGCGGATTTTAACTTGCTGGCTGTTTTGAGCTACTTCATTTGATGAGATCCCTCTACACAAGTTGTGTATGGATTAATTTATCCTTTTAAAAATGTAAATCAGTTCAGCTGTAAAAATTAAAAGCCCTGTCAGATACAAACCTGGCATTCGTTTTAGCATCCTGAAGCCTAAATTCTAAACCTGTGTGAACGTCCCACAGAAAGCTTTGGAGACCAAAAATACAAAGCTGTTGTTATCATTTTACTTTCTAGTCTGTTTTGAGTCCACTTGGTGCAAAACCATGCACAGTCCGTGCCCTTGTAGCGTAGTGGCCATCTGGATACAACATATTATTAGGTATGCAGATGTCCACGAGTACGTCCACTGATGACAGTACATTACTCTCGTGCTTGCGAGTCATTCCAATCTCATTTGCTTGATTTCAAAGTCTATCAGTAAAAAAACAGGAGAACTAAGTGTGACTGCATTTAATGCTTCACTGCTTTTACTGCAGATCTTAAGCCAATCTGGAACATTTCCTGTATTTATAGAAGCAAAGTCATTATACTATTCTTGTGCTGTAGCAACGCTATTTAACGGCACACTAAAGCTCATCCAACAAATTACACAAAGTCACGACTCAACACTTTATTAAGATTCCGAAAAGTTCAGCGTGAAACTGAGAAGACACACAACCTAATGTGCACGAGTGACGTTGTGCATATGTACCGTAGATAACATACCACTAAGGCTTTCCTTAAATGCCTAAGTATCTTGGGTTATCTTCACTTACCCCTTAGTAAGTATCAAGTAAATTAAAGTCATATTCAGAGCAAAGGGAAGTGAATGCAGTTCAGGAGTAAAATAGCTAATTTCAGTACATAGTAATTACTAATATCCAAGTGATCAAAAATACTCTCCACCTGAGAACTGTTCTGATCCTGAATATTTCCAGACAGGAGGAGGAAGATCTTCTCTGGTAGACCTGAGGTAACTGCTGCACAATTCTTCCATCACATTGCCTCGCAATTTGCAGACCTGCCTGTCAGAAGCATTGGACGCCTTCTGTGATGAGGGCCACAGGCCACTCACTTTCCTCCCGCTCGTCTGTTTCCACACAGAACAAGATCTCCTCGGTGGACGTCACTTAGCTCTTTCTTCCACTTGAGAGAGAACTGGAGTGTTGGGAGGAGGTCGCGCAGTCAGAGCTTCTGATAGTTTCCCTTTCTGTAGAATGGCTTGTTGTCTGTTTCCCATGACATGGACATATAGACTGACGTATGAGAGATGAGTCTGGGTCCATGAAGACAGGGACAGAAAGTCTTACTTTGAGAATGATTCAGGCCCTTGATGAAAAAATGACTTGGGATCTGACTTGGAGTGGAGCTTAAACATGGAGTTTAAGATCAAGCATATGATTTGGGAATAATCCTTCTCTGTGAATTAAAGATTTGAATGCAGTGTGAACACAACTTGGGATCAAGTGGGCATACAGGAGAAAAGTGAAGCCTTGTACTTACTGTGGGTGCAAGACTGAAAAGAACAAACACGTCTTGTCAAAAAATTTCCTACCCCAGTTGCTTCTGCAAAAATCTGTCTGCAGGGACTCACACCTATAAGAGCTAAAATGAAGGGAATAAAAAAGTGTGTGGGGAAAATTAGCTTAATATAGCTTATAAATTCATAGCTCTTGTCCCCTAGCACAGAGGCAGCTCAAGAATCCAGAACCACTATTTATATGCAACAAAAAGCCAATTACGGCGCCAAGAAAGAAAACATGAAAAGCTTTAAAATATGTGTAAGACAGTCAGAGAGCGTTTGTCCTTGTGTGGGCAGGTTACATCCCTCAAGTGGGAATCCCCCTGCATGATGTGTGGCTCCCTGCTCCTGGAATCCTCTAGCCAGCGGCATGTTTTAACACCGGTCATGTCAGGGTCGCCCCTTGATGAAAAGGTTGCTCTGCAGACCGCACGCTATCAGGTAGGCCACTGCAGACTGGGCAATAGAGAGAAACACAAGCGTGGCACTTCATTTCAATCACTGCAATATAACTGGATTCGCTCTTGTCTTTTCGCCCTCTGGGCTGGTGCATCGCAGTGTCGGCCAGCCCATTTTCAGTATTTTCTTGCCTCCTGTGCCAACTCTAGTTTTCTGCTCCCTTTTCAATGTATCCCTAATCCATTCAATCTGGATGAAACCAACCCTGTCTCCTGGTAATTACATTCACATACAATTAATCTGCTTCCCCAATTACGCTGTGGTGCCAACATAATCGCTAATCCATTCAGAGGCAACAGTTTTTTTAATGAATGAAGTGCTACATTTATTAACAGCAGCTACAGATGCCAGGATGTGGTCAGGGCGGATGGTGCATGTACAAAGTGCACTGCTGTCACACCAGAGATGCACTTGTTGATACAAATGAGATGTGTATAAATATAATTTGTAGGGGACAGGGTTGACGTAACAGGCTAAGTGGGACTCTTCCCACTGGTGTGTATCAGTCAGTGAAAAGCTTTTGAGTGCAGGGTTATGCATGTGCACAAGCAACAAGATATCTGTGAAGATTCTCAATCTGCCAGATGTTAAAAAACATGCAACAGAAAATTCTACATCCAGCTCGAGCCTCTTCATACCGCAGAGCTGTTCAATCCCAGGTGAGTGACAGTAAATCTTTATTTCTCAAAACGTCCAACACACTTTGACTGTTTTCTTTTTTGACTGTTTTCTTTTTTTTCTTCTGGTGAGTTGGTCAAACAGTGATGGGTGTGAGGTACAGATTTGTGGACATTTATTACAAATATAAAGTCTTCTTTTATTGGTGCGTGTCTATCTACAAAACTAAATCAACCACTTTAATTAAGTATAGCTTCTTTTTTTACATAAAATTGTTAAATATAATTGCTGACTCACCGAGTGCTCCTTTTCATATGGGATTTATGCATGAACCATCAAGAACCATCTTTGACACAATCCCATCTTGGATTAAAAATAGTTGCATATGTATTTATGAAATCCATGAAAGGGAGGAGAAACAACTGAACCTGACCCTCTCCCTTCCTCCAACCATTCCTTGGAGGCCACCTTTGATTATATTCATTGTTTCTCATTGTTACCCTGTGTCACGCTTTGTCTCATGTTCTAAATCTCATTCTAATTTCATGATTAACCATCTGAAGGGAAAAGGCTTCAGTAAGCACCAGGGGTGTATGGGACCTTGCTATGTAGTCCGTCTTTTCATTCTTTTGTCTTACTGGAAATTTGTCATTGCGTTTTATTTTCTATGTCTACATATTTCGTTGGAAGGACAGAGACATTTTCTGACCTTTCTCTTGCAGATTTAATTAAAACATGCACCTTTACAGTTCCTCTGGTATTTTTCAGTTCCTCTGATTGAATTTCTCTGTCTTTGTGCACTTGGCACAGCACACCACCACAAAATGTGAAAACACTTTGTGAGGTTAACATTTTGTTTAGAAGCAACTTTCTCATAATAGAGACTTAAAAGGCTCCTGCAAGGCGGAAGATTTATCAACGCACGTCAGGCAGTAAGAGTGGTGCTGCAACTGCACAACAAACCTGCTAATGATCTTTATAGCCTTTAGAAAAGATAGCCTTCAAAGCAAAAGTTTCTTTTTCGCAAAACATCCACTCCAGACAATGAGGAATTGGCTCTCAGTGTCTGAACTGTGGAGGATTTTAACTGTACCTGTGTTATTTTGTAAATCTCAGACTAACTTTAAAAAAAAGTAATATGGTTAAGTTCAACCATGGACGAAAACCTCTCATTTTTTAAAAATAAATATCGATTATTTGCTCATAGGTCCACATTTTTTATGTGGTATATAATTATATTTAGAGTCCATCGATTGGTGGTATCTTTTGTGTTCAACACTCAACCTTGAGACATGAAATTTGACTTTAATAGTTTATTGTTTGCTTCTTCGCAGTGGGTTGTCAGTCTGAATTCAGAGTACAGTTACAGTGGACTCCAGTAGTGACCCAGTTTCACAGTTACAAAAAGAAAAACAGAAAGTTCTCAAAATATTCCCTCAGTTAATCCGCTTCTCCTTGACCATCTATACAGTCACTATGTTCCAAACAGTCATATCTTCACCGAGACAAGAATAAATTCATTCCTTCAGTTTCAGTTCTTACCCAATAACCCCTCAAGCTCATTTGATCATCAAAATACATGCGACCCCAAATCTGCAAAACACACTTGAGTTGAGTTGAAGATCACACACTGGCTGGATATTTCCATTCGTGTTTTGTTGCTCTATTTGCTCCGAAATTTATTAAGCACATGAAGTTTTTGATACACAATCCACAGGCGTTTAAGGTGGGTATAAAAAGACAATTTTAGTCAAATAAACACACGGCAGCGTTGTGAAAACCTCTGCAGCCTTGAGGTTTACAGGCCACGCCAGACTGATGATGTGCAAACAGCAGCTGAAAGAGCTGTGAGGGATTTTATAAAGAGCTCAGGGGGTGACAGCTGAGTCGGGCTGACATGAACCCTGACCTTACACCTCTTTAGAATGTCAGCACACACGTTCATGTGCACCCGCTAACACACACGCACATAACACATCCTGGGCCCAGTAACTCTTAAATACACGCTCTCTGTCTTCCTTGTCTCTCCGTCGTACACACACACATACAGAAACACACACACGCTCAGACAAGGGTAGTCTTTGAAGGCCGTGGCAGTCGTCACTAATGTGTAACAGGGTCCCAGTAAGTAGCTGCAAACTGTTTTCTTTCATCTTCAGGGGAACAGATGAGGAGATAGGAGAGTGGGGATGGCAATCATCAGGCAACCAGACTTCCGTCACGTGAGCAGCTCTTATCTGCAAAAAGCCAGGTTTTCGCTAACTCCCTTGTTTCCAGACAAACAGCAGCAGATAGTTTATTTATTTATTCATCTCAGATTCTGTAGAGCAGAATGAACTTTGAAATCAAGCAAAAGCACAGGAATAATATTATAATGAATTTGTTTAACAGAATCCTGAGGCAAGGAGACAGGATGAGCCTGATTTGCACAATATTTCACTTTATGTATCTGTTTATTAGCTGAATAAAGAAATGGCCACATACAACAAACCAAACAAGTTTAAATTTAAATGCCACAGTAGATGAACTCAAACTATTTTGAAGACACTTGGCACCCAACTCCACCGACAGACTTTTAAGTAAATCTGTAGAAATCAACAGTTTATAATTAACTAAGAGAAAAGTCAAGTTTGAACTGATCAGACACAAGGAAATCTATAGATAAAATTCAGGTTTACCCGATAAAGCTGGTTACAGAATTTTTAAAACCTAAAAACCAATTTTGAAATGTGGTTGCACCCAAACTACAAGATCAGAAGAGTAATGACACATCACACATAGGATATTATTAGGATAATTGCTCCGGAGGCAGTGACCCACTCATGTTCCCTCATGGGGAAGCAGATAATATGGAGTGTGGTGTGGAGCGACTATAATTGCGCTAATGTTAATGAACAAAAGCAGAAGTTTAAATGAATGTATATGAGAAAATACATGATCAAGATGGGTTATCTGTTCTTCAGGTTAGACTTATACTGTCAGTTGTTTCTGTCAGCAGTAGCAGGCGAGCGTGGCAGATCTTTCAGCTGCTTCGGTCTCAGTCTCTCTCATTGGCTGTTGTGGTTCTGCTTGGAAAGTACGTAATCATCCTAAATATCAAACATGTTTGGTAAACAGGAGGCGGCCCTGATGAGTCTGCGAGGACTTCAGGAGGTTTAAGAACGGCTGTGTAACCCAGTGACCATGAACTCTGGGCCCAAAATTGGCACTGACTAATGTTGCTCACCAGATTTCTCCTCTGATCCTTGAAGGGACCAAATTGAAGTCCAGTTTAAGGAAACACATTTTTTTGAAGACAAAAATCGTGACAATTAAGAAAAAGCTATTAAGTTAGAATATTAACTAAGTGCTTTACACACCTGTACAAAAAAAACTCTCCTTTTCTCTCTCTCTCTCTCTCTCTGTCGATCATGCCTAGGTTCATTGACTCAGTTTGCTTTTTTTTTTGTCATTTATATTCTCAACACATCATTTTCTCTCTATCCCTTGCAGTCAAAAAGAGGATGCAGCAGCAGCAGCAGCAGCAGCAGCAGTAGCAGCTCCTAATTATTTTATTGCATCAATATTGGTCACTGCTGGAATCACAGTTGTAATTAAGTGTGATTTGAGGTTCTGGGGGTGTGCATGAATTAATAATGAGCTTATCAAAAAGCACTTGGGCTGATTGCCAGCACATTAACACCTAGAAACAGAGAAAGGGAATTAAATGCAGTCTGCTCCTGGCTCATGGAGCACATCTGCATCCGTCAGTTAACACTTTCTTTTTGTAAGTTAACATGGTGAGAGTTTCACGGCCTTCAGTTTTAAATCTACTGTGTACTGGCAACAAACTTCAAGATGGGAATCAGTTTGCTGAAAGTTATGGTGGGACACACAAATGCCCAGACACACACACACACACACACACACACACAATTTGAAGTGTCATTTGTAAAGGTACAAGAGTATTTCTCTGGGGAAATTTGGCAGAGGAGATCTAAAGAAAGTGATAGCGTGACATCTCTCTGAAAATGCCATTTTGAGAGAGAGGCAACATGTTGAAGCACATGATCAGAAAACTTGCTTGTATCCTATTACGACTGAGAATACGTCATCCCCTTCCAAACAGGCTGAGATCAGTCTGAGCAACAGAGACACAAAGTTTGACTTTCTTTAGCACTGCCTCTGAAGTGAACCTGCTTTCAGTGTGATTTTGTCTTGATTGTTATTTTGGTGGTTTGTTCCCATGAATTTATAAACAGTAACCTCAGATTACTGAAGTTGTGCACACAAGTCATTCAGTAGGAACAGAAAGTACGCAGAGTTGCAAGACGTCGAGTGTGAGCATTGGAGTGAAGAGTGCCACTGCTGTGGAGGCCAAGAGACACAATAGCTGCTTTCTTCCATGCAATGAACTCCAGATATTTTCCTGAAATTTTCCCAAGGGGCTGTATGTGAGAAGCCAGAAGTCGGTGGCGGTAGCTCCCGATTTTTTCTGGAACGTTTCCTGCGACCCACTTTAATAAAATGTCCTGAAAATGTTACAGTGAGCCCAGTACGTGTGTTGATGACGTTTCTAAGATGCGACAGACACAAAACTGGAAGAACATAAATATCTCAGGATGAAAAAGAGGAGCCATATTTGTAGAAGATAGTGATGATTAAGACAGTCACCTGCTACGTTCTTTATTTGTGACAGGCAATCTCCGGAAAATACCTGGGGTCAATTTTACAGACATTTTCCAGATTTCATGTCTTAAGTTGGTAATGACACATGTAGAACTGTCCTTTATCTTTAGAACAGTCAGCTGTATTGCTCATGAGTTATTTACTTTCTGTGTAATTTGCTTTACAGTCACCTTTAATTGAACAAACCGTGTTAAATGCTCAAGTTACAACATTATTAGTGTCAGTGTTTACTGGCACAATGCTGCAAGGAAGAAACCCATGGATTCAGATGATCATTAAACAGAATAAACGATGAAACTGCATCAAAAGCAGTTATGTGGAAGGACTTTTGAGATAATAAGAAATAACATTTGTAGAAACACTGATTTAATAACCCACATGTATTTTTAATAACATTGCCACATCACAGCATCATAAACAAGTGTTTATTTGAGCTTCCTAACTGAATATGTCTGAGTTTTGCGGCTCAGTAATAAAATTCTTCATTGCTTGTGTGCTGCAAAGAAGCGGGACCCCCCACTGACCCATGGTAGGGTGGGAAACAGTATTGTGATGGGCAGTGGAGGCAGATGGTGCACGTCTAGTCTCTTCTTGCATGACAGAGCTGGATCTGTCAAATGGCTGGGGTATAACAGAGGACAAGGTTTGGCCATGACTCAGCAGTGCTTTCTTATCAGATTTCAAAGTCTTCCATTACAAACAATATCCTCACTTTGGATTTGAATTTATACTCTGGGTCTGATGACAACTTGCTGGTGACACTAGTCCAGGAACTGATGAACAAACTCATGTTGGGCCTTCTGCTTCTGTTTGTCTGTGAGATGCCATGAATCCTGCTTTGACATTGGTCCCCCATATATGACTCCAAAGTACTAAATGTGCTAGAAATGTCGTGGAATATTCTCTTCCAAACATATTTCATAGCATTTTGGAACTTACATTGACTCCAGGAAGATGCAGTCTGTCAATAATAGTTTTCATAAGGACCAACCTTCTGTTCAGCATGTGTGGCAACAGGCACGAGGGAAGCAGATTCACATACATGCCAGCCTCTAGCCTCAGGCCCGCTGGGAAATCGGTGCTTTCTGCATCGCTTCTCCTGTGAGTCTCTCAGTGAGTGTGTTGTTGACTTCCAATCTACTGCTGCAAATGAGTGAATTATTAAAATTTCCTGTTCCTACTTTTATACACGCATCTTCCCCTTTTAAAAATAACAACACAAGAACAGTGAGTATTCAACCTAACTTTTAACAAGGACTTTCTCCAGTGCCATTAGGAAGCCATGTAATGTAATCTGAATGAGAAGTAGTGTGTGGCTCGGACTGGATTTGTTTGCGTCCTAACCCAATGAGTCCAATGCAGTTAATGTAAGCTGCGCTGAGTTTGTGTTACACGGTCCCTGACATGCATGGTTATTGCATGTTTCCCTCCAATTTCAGACATATGCAATGTCACAAATCAACTAGGCTGGCCTCTCCAACATCTCCAAACCCAGATATAATCTCAAAATGTTATCCTAACCAGGTCCAGGATATCATTAAAGCGGCATAACTCGGACATCCACACTAATGAGAATGGATGAGTCCTAGAATACATTCAACAGAAAAGCTTTCCAAGAAGGAAAAATCTGCATCTTCATTGTCCAGAGGCTTCCGGACACCTTAAATTCAGATAATGGTGAGATGATGTGATGGTTGAGTGTTTTCAGCATTCGTTTTCTGGATTAGTGTTCAAGAGTCTCTTGAAGAACGAGAGCAAGCAATTAAGTAAATTGCCCATAGCCACATCACAACATATCTGCTGAAGTGAAGCAGGCACACAACTCTTTCTGGCAGAGGCACACACTTGATAACACACTCTTGGACACAGAGCTGCTATTGCTTTAATGTTTTCTTATTTAAAAATAAAAGATGGTAATTGCCAACCGTGATGTTTCCTGCTGTTTGTGCTAGATCAAAGAATGATCAATAGTGATATCACTTAACCATGACAACCAATACATCATACTTTATACATGTCCTGTAGACTTTCATTGTTTATATTCAGTCTTTCTCCCCAAAATGCATCGTGTGTACACTTGGGGCCTGAGTGCATTTTCGTCTCATGAAACATTTACGAAGCAAAATTTTCAATATTGCAAATTATGCTTTGTTTCTGTCCATGTTTACCAGCTTTCATTTGTATAAATTCTAAGCTTCAGTGATGCATTACTGCATTTCTTGCATGTTAATGCCACCAACTGTCAGGCACCTGATTACTGTAAAATCAATGGCAAGATGTGCATGTATATTACCTTCACCTCATGATTACATGCATATGCATCCTTGTAAATGTTAATGCTACCAACGAAACCTGCTCCTAGAAACAGCCCTGCATACTTTTACTGGATACAAACACCTTTGAGTATCTAAGACACTGTGTTTTGATGCACAAACCCATTACCCTGAAATCTTTATTGGCCTGTAGACAAAATGCATAGAGTAAACAAACACACATTCGCATGAACATAAACATAAACATTTGCATATGCATGTGCACATACAGCTAATTTCTACAATGTGCTAAACTATCCATTTAAACAATACCACTTAGACTTTGAACAGTAAAGTAACGACACAATGAATCGCCACAGAGAGTCAATCAATGTGTTCTGTCTGAATTCCAACATCACTGACTTGATGCTCTTCACAGATAAGAGTTAGCTTGTTTTCATAAAGCAACACAGCTTCGTTGCTCGCCTGCATGTCTGTCCCTCCTTCTATCACTGTTCATCTTGTTTTCCCTTTTTCTTATGTTGTCAAAGTCCTTGCTCTATGTCCTTGCTTTTTTATTGTAGCACTTAAAAATGTTTATCAATATCACTGTTTTTACATTCACTAAAACCCTTGTTTTTATATAAAAACATACTTTCCTTAAAGTGGTTTGACCCTGTGACCTGCTCTCACTGAGCTGGCAGAGTTTTATTGGCTTTCATGTGTAATTATCACAAAAGAAATAAGATGCATTGAACTATGTTGGGGCATGACGAAGATGAAGAGTCCGACTTCTAATCAAGAAATGAACATTCCATTGATTTTCTTCATGCTTTGTTCTGTAATGTGCGTATCTTAAGACCATTACACAGATTAGAATTAGTTATATAAATGCAACTACAAACAGCATTGGTTTTTATGATAAATGTATAATGCAGTCTTTACTGCGTATGAGGTCACATGCTGACTGGGATTTTCAATTTCATTTATCCTTGACACTGCATTTTGTTTTTCCTGCTAAATCCTACAATGCGAGTGAGCAAGCTTTTATGTTTGCACATGTGTGTCTGTTTGTGTGTGTGTGTGTGTGTGTGTGTGTGTTCAGAAACAATTCAATTTGATTACTCTGATACATTCTCTCCTTGTCTGTCTGTCTATCCGTCCATCTGTCTGTCTGGATGAATTTCTTCATTCACTTTTGTTCCCACGGTGATGTTGCACCCAGTGAGCTTCACTCAGGGCAGGTCACACACAGCCATCTAGGGAATGAGATTGTCAGTACTCATCATCAAACAACCTTCCAAACGACTGAAATCAAAAGTGATCTGAAAGGACTGACGTTGTGGACAGTGTGTCTAGCAATAGAAGGTAAGAGGACATACACACATTCATGTGCCTACACACACACACACACACACACACACACACACACACACACACACGTGCAGACTCAGAACAGAAGCACATGATTTCTCACTCTTATTTTCTATATCTCAAAATAACACACAAATAAATCCTCCTACAAACACTCACATCTAGGTGTACCACCTGTGCCCCTCCTCTCCCTCGCTGCTCCTCTCTAATCCACTTGAATGTAGCTGGATATTAGATTAGAAAGTTATAGATGTGATTATTCGTCCCTGGGCACAGCCATCTATTCGCTGATTAAAACATGAACTGGGGGCCATTATGTAACTGCTTAAAGAGATTAAACCTAGTCACCCCCACGGGGCCCACTCTCTGTTGTTACAAGCAATAGAGATAGTGCAGGTGTAAGCACACATGATGGCATGTTGGTTGTATCTCTACTGGTAGCGTGACAGAACAGCAGAAGAGTGACAATAGACTAATGTCATGAGAAGGGAGCCTGGTGATGTGAGCTCGTTGGAACTTTAACTTTCCAAGGAGATGAGTGTCTTTTTCAATATGTTCAATTATCGAGCTGGGTGCCAGAAAGAGATTGGCTCTTATTTTGAAAAAGGATGCTCCACCCAAGAAAATCTGCGCTGGTTCAAGGATAAAAGTCATCCCAGTCATTGTTATCCTTTAAACTGGAACGCTCAGAAGCATCCTGCCGGTGGCTGTCTGCTCATTGTGATGCATCTATAGTTGCAGCTGCAGGAGAAGAGGATTATTGAAGGCAAATGTGTGTATACCACTTTGGAATGGCCACACTTGACAGTGGGACAAAACACCTGCCGTCATAACAATGGGGAAAAAAACATTGGAATTGGGATAGCTTTCCATTAGTATTTCTTTAAAGGCACTCGTGCTGCTGTATTCAGCTGCACACATGAAACTTGATAGCAGACAGTTTGTGAAGACAAACAAATAGAAAGTGTCTCCTCCTGTTCTGATGTAAATTACAATTAAGCCACAATAACCCTGATACAGGTACGGCCTTTTCACACAGATGATGTAATTTGAGTCTTCACAATAGTGATCGAGCAGTGGAGCCATCAATACTCCCATCCAACCAATCGCAAGTTAGTCCCAGTTACTAATTGTGACGTCTCACCCTCTTATCATAGAAAGATACACATTATTATTTAAAGTCAATCTCATCAGAAAAAAATTAACACTTGAACATGCATCGATCGGAAACCATCTTTGGGGGGGCAGGGTCCATGACCTATACAGCAGCCAGCCACCAGGGGGCAGTTACAATGTTTTGGCTTCACTATGGGGAAGCTGCTATGACGTCTATCTTTAAAGACGGTTATAGGGACTGTCCTGTAGTCTCCACTGGTTGCCTGGCAACCTCACAGTGACACCAAGACTTCAGCGAATTCAGATACAAGAGCAACATCAAACTGCTTATATAACCTCTCATAAAGGAGGCGATTAAACATAGTCACTAAAATATGGAAGTATTCATTTTTAAACTATTCCTATTAAAACTAATATCTATACTAAAAATAACTGTTTGCCATTATTGCACATTGGCATTAATATAATACACTGAAAACGGAAGACCATCGATATAAAAACAGAGCAAGAACCCTGTTTTCCACAGTCTGCTCTAAATAATAAAACACCTTTCTTTCACCCTCGTCTCTGCATTATCAAGGTGGTGATATCCTTTAATATCTTATTCTACTTCTGTCTCCCCCTCTCATTATCCCCGTGTCTTTGATGCTATGGTTACAGCCTCAGACAACCAATGGGAAAATATGTTCAACTTTCTACACACTCTATATCTATCTCTGTAATAATGATCGACATGAATAAAGTGATGTTGGCTTGTTTGATGATTCTAACATTCAAAGAAAGGGGAGATGAAGCCAGCGCGACAAAGTCCTCCAGGAGGTTGGTTAAAAGTAGACGTGTTGGGCTCTTGGGCACACACAGACACACACACACACACACACACACACACACACACACACACACACACACACACACACACACACAGCAATCTGTATTCTTTCAGCTTAAGTGGAGGCATGCCTCCCATTCACAGACGTGGAAATAACAATTCAAACTGTTAGAAATGAGGAGGAGGAGGAGGAACCCGGTTCACATTCAAAATTAAGAAAAAACTTGTGTATTTAAGTTTGAGCTAGTCGGAGCTTCCGCTGTACATTTCTAAGCTAAACATTTTTTTAAGTAAACCGCCCTTTAATGCACCACTTAAATATCACATTCAAATCACTGGCAGTAAAGTATATATATATATATTGTTCTGCCACATGGAACTGTGAAAACCCTATTGCCATTGACTGTTGCTGGTGTAAGTGCTGATCCATATCCAAGAGTGCCACATGTTTCTTGTGTTACTTATTGCTTTCCCATTCCCAATAAAGTGGCAGAATAAAAAGGCTTTTACGGGTCCCTGCGGGTAGCAGCTACTTCCAGTGGTAGTCACTGAGCTGTGGGGCTGCTGTGGTGACAAATGGCACAGAGCACATATTTTACTATTGCCATTTACAATGCATGATGCGGGCTGTGCTGCTCAAATGACTGTGCAGCGACACTTTTGAGAGTTATGTTAGCTAGACGACTGTGTGTGTGTGTGTGTGTGTGCTGCAAACACACACAAATGAAATTAGGCTTGTTTTAAAGTTATCCATCGGTCAACTGCTCACATGTTTATGTTTTCCTTGAGTGCTCAAGGGGGCAAATTGAAAGTATATATCATATCTGGTTTTTCCTTTTGGAAAAAGAGGATGTGCACAAACAAAGATTAGCATGTGTTGCCACATGATTGTGTTGACATAAACATGCGGAAATCTGGAATCATAACAGTGAAACAAACTTGCGGTCGTACATTTATATTGGCTCTAGCTACTGCTTGATTTTACAGTGATGGAAATGTGGATCATTGTTTCTTGCAGTGTAGCCTCTATCATTTATTTGTTTGTGGTGGCAGTGAAAGTAATCTTGTAAAATGAACACTCCTTCATAGTTGCCATTGTGGTGAATATACAATAGTTGGGTGGGTGACCTCCATGTAATCCACATATACAGGCACCAAGATAAACAAAATCAGCTTTCATAATGTTTATATAAAAAAAAATTCTACATCATTTTGGTTTTACACTGCCTGTAATGATGTGGATGGACTACACAAACACACACAGGCAAGATTCAGGGTACATGTGGCCGTCAGGGGGCAGACATCAGTCGGTGAGCTCTCGGAAAAACGTGGCTCCTTGTTTTGCTCCGCTCAGGCGCACGCTACAGAAAGACACTGGATTAGAAGTCGCCAACAAGTCATAGAAAAAAAATCCAAGTCCGTAAAAGTGAAATATGTGTCTGAGGAAGATCTGTTGGAGTTGATTTAAGTCTAGAAGATGGAGTGAAAGGAGCGAAAGAGGCAGATAAGCTCTTCATCCTCAACGTGTCCAGCGATGACAGTGGAACCATACTCACGCATGTCATTAAGTGCGCAAATTACGCATGAATTCAGTGCGATTTTAATTGCATCATGTTTTTTGTCATTAAAGTATAGAAAGAGAGAGGGGTTAGTGTAGCTAGAGGGCGGTGGCATCTATCTCTCTCTCTCTCCCACCCTCTCTCTCTCTCTCTCTCCCTCCCTCTCCCCTCTCTCTCCCCCTCTCTCTCTCTGCGTAAACGGGGAGTCTGGAGGAGATAGGGACCGCGCACTCACACACACCGAGAGAGAGACGAGCAGAGGAGGCTGTGCCACTGACACGAGTGGAGGGACCCCGTGGTTAGTTTCCACCACCTCTCACTTCTCGCAGCTTAACCTGCACCGTTTTCTTTTTGGAGACCGAGACTCAGACACCGGGACTATACCCACCTATACCCGCACCTTTCTTGGGTTTTTGGGGGGACCCCTTTGATTGATCCGCGGAGGAGGATTGTGGTGGCGGGGGGAAGAGAGGAGTTTTCACCGTCCCCCACCGTGCGGAGCAAGGGAGTTTTTTGTGCGTGTTTATGTGTTTTACGCGCTTGCACTAATGGGGAAAAGTGGACAGAGAAGTGGAATAGGACGCGAGTGCTGCGGCTCGGCGAGGATGTGCGCAGCCACGCCGGTGATCCTGCTCCTCCTGGTGCTCGCACGGCCAGGAGCCGGACAAGGTAAGACAGGAGGATGTCTCCTCTTTCAGACCCCTCTTTAAAAAAGAGTCACATGAATTGTTTGGAAGCTGTGGACCTTCTCCTCCATTGATGTGGTGGTGTGTGTGTCAGTGGCGATGTGCCCGGTTGTAGACGGAGAGGCTGAATGAGCTCCTTGCAAAGGAGGCAGTCTGTACTTTATCTTTCCTTTTTCCATATTCCATTTAAATTGATGTGGTGCTGGTGAACGCGTTGTTTACGTTAAGTCCTCAAAGCTTAAATCACGTATATTTGCGCATTTGCTTCCCCGCTTTAACTGCGCTGCTCAACTCGCAGCCCACGTTTCTCTGCGTGAAACGACAAACACAGGCTTCATTAATGTAAGACAACTGCCTCATATGCGGCGGATTTGATGAGGGAAACTGAAGTGCAAGTATAAGGTGTCCATCCCCAACGAAGAACATACATATATTGATGTACCTGCAGAGAAACTCCCGAGCAGCTCAGGTTGACCTCAGCTCCATGACAGAGTTTTTTTTCTTTCTATAAATTGGTAAAACAAACTCTGAGGCTGCAGGTAAACGAACGTGAGATCTGTGAAGGGCAGCAGGAGCGACTGTAATGTCTCATCGCTCTATGAGGACTTTGCAAAATAGAGACGACGCTTCGCTGCTTCGATTGGAAAATTGATCAGAAGTCGCAAACACTCACAGCCGCCACGAGCATGGAGCTAATTATACACGTCTGATAACAAAAGAAGAAGAAGAAGAAGAAGAAGAACAGGAGTCTGCAGGAGAAACAAGCTGCAAACATTAGGGATAAACTTGAGAATAAAACATCACAAGTCATCAACTCCCCATCATTACCTAAAGAGAGCTCATACCATGCATGAGCACATACTCGGCTTGTGTTGTTTGTGCAACACATCCAGGCGAAGAATAAGAGGAATTTAAAAACTATGTGGAGTGAGACCTGTTAGTTTTATTTCCTCAGAAGTAAGAAGCTTCTGTCTCAGATCCTCCTCTCTGTCACACTCCCTGTGACCTTCTGCAGGGAGCAACTTGTACATGTTCATCCAAAAGCATTAAGGACTGAACCCTTCTGTTGTTTTATCAAGCTGATTAACTCGCTGCATTTTCCCTGTTTTATGGCCCCACTCACTTAAGTTTGACCTCATCACCGAGCGCTTATTGTGGATTTCATCCCCTATTAACTGTAATATCCTAATATCCCTCAAGAGTTATGTGTTACTTGAATCTTTACGCTCCATTATACAACTGATATTCCACTTGAGCGCCTCATGACAGGAAACTAATCTGTCTGGTCTGCAGCAGGAAGGAGTCAGTAAAGTGGAATCACCTTCCCTCAGTGGCCTGCATGGTGTTTGTGTGTGTGTAGAATTTGGGCTGTAATAGGACATGATGTCGCTGTTGTTGCCTTGGGGAGCAGCATTTCAGCAACACCCACCAATATTCATTATGACTGTTCTCTATTGGTTTACTGTTAAATCAATACGCCGCAATTTAGGGCCACGATTTGAGCAGCCTCTCGCCTAACTCTGATAAATTGCACTTTGCCACCGACATGCGACTCAATTTGACTTTGGTATAGAGACATCTGATAATTGGAACGTAAAACTGTTGATGTTTTTCCAGGCAGATGAAACTCCTCAATCTTTTTTTGCTTGCTCTTTGAAAAGTGCCGCTGCCCCTCCACCTCCCTCATTCTGCTCCATTTTCCACGTCCTCTCTCTCCCAGCTGCATGTGTCTGCCGTGTTAGTGTCTGTTATCTTCTCTGCTCCAAACAACTCGACTCATGTCTCTGAAGTTGTTCCTTTGTGTGAGGAGTCACTCGGAGAGTTGCTCTATTGAATGGGGTAAAACACACAAACACATTGACCTAGCTGTGGGGGAGCCGGTTGCTTTGTTTACATAGCTGATCCTCTCTGTGCATCAGAGCCGGACTCGACTCCCAGTCCATTCAGGTGGAGAGCTTCAAATCACTCTGTTGCCGTCTTCAGATGTGACCTGCGGGTAAAGTCCAGAGAATTGGGTCCGGACTTTACCCACACTTTGTCTTTTACACGTGCACAACACAGCGGGATGTTCTTTGCACAGACGCATTCACAAAAGCAACAAATCCTCCGCCGGGTGCAGCAGACAGAGACAGGAAGTGAAGTATTAACTCAGCTGCGGAGATCACGTGATCTTGTTTGCACCACCCAGACACCGTCATCAGCTGTTATTACCACAAACTCTCTACATATCTTTGGTGTCTTCTATGTGTGTATCACTAAATTTTTTTACCTTGAGACATTTGTTTTCGTTTAGTTTTTCTGTATTTTTGCATCTGTGTCGTATTAGAGCGTCATCAACCCCCCACTGGCTCGCAGTGAAACCAGCAGGGGGTTCCCTGCCATGCTCTCACATCAAATTCTCTTTCTATAAACTTTATACTAGGGGGTAAGGCAAAGAAAGTTCACCGAAACTGCAGAGGCTCTTACTCAGACATTTGCGTTCACACATGCACCTCCTCCGGACAAAATGCGTCTCTGTGCATTTTAAAGGGAAACAGAAATTGTTGTTTTGACCAAGATTCTACTCTTGTGACACTGTGACTCATGATATTCAAGGTGATGGTGTTTGTGGAAATGATGCTGTTGCTGCTGAGGATTCAAATCCAACGAAGATGATGGTGACCCTCCAAATTTAAAAAAATCTATTTTGAGTAAAATCATCGCACACAGCATGAATTCAGTCCAAGTTCTTCTGCTTTATATCCAGGTCTCTCCTGAACATTTCATTACCAACCTGTCTTCAACTCTTATTAGAGTAGCGTGTGGACGTCTTTCTGCAGAGCTACACAACCTGTGATACACGATTGAAGTCTATCTCTCACAGACCCACACCGACATGTGTGCGCACAACGAGAGGTGAATGTTAGTTCAGATCCTCTCGTGCTGACTTGAGTGCGTGCGTGTGTCAGCCTTCCAACTAAGCCCCACCCCCCTTTGGGCCTTTTAAAAAGCCATTAGCTAACATTGGCTCCGAAATGAGTGGGTGTCAGCACCGCTCCACCAAGTCTGAGAAGTCCTGTTTATTATGATCACCAACCTGCGGTTTAGGCAGGTTCTACAATTCAGCATCTATAGGTTGTTAGTGTGTCTCCACTTTACATGGTCCCACAGTGTCTGTCATTTCATGTTTCACGGTTTGGCTGTCGGACTCTGGTTACAGACGCTCATTTCTGTGGTACATAGAGTGAACACACTTCTATTCTAGGATCCTTTTTAATGTTGTTTAAATACATATTATTCAGCCACACAGCTCATTTAAAACCACATAGTTTGAAAGAATTGTGTGGGTGTGTATGGGCCTGTGTTGAAGCTTCTGTGTCCAGAAAGGAGGGGGTTGTTGTGCGTGTTGTGGGGGTTGGTGCGTAGGTGTATATTTGTGAACCTGGTAGGTGTGAAGATGTACTGAACGTGCTGCTGTGAGGTGTGTGTGTGTGTGTGTGTGTGTGTGTGTGATCATGAACTTGGCAGCTTGGGGTTGTTCTCAAAGAACTCCTGTAGAGTGTGTGTGCGTGTTTCTGTGCACGTGTGTATCTGTGTGTGTATGTGCGTCAGGACGTCGACATGTGGGTGATTGTGTGATATTGTACATGTGTGTGTGAACTTGGCCCCGTTACAGTGTCTCCAGCAGAGCTCACATGGTGTTTCAATGCATGTGTGTGTATGTGCGTGCACACACACTTGGCATTATGATATTGCCAGAGCTCCCACGCCGTCTCCCATTATGCTCTGATCCTGTCCCATGGTGCACTGCAGCCATCCAGGGTTCAGTGCTTGTAGGGGGACAGCTGGGAATTATTGCAAACAAAATATTCCAACTTGATTGGCCGCGCCGCTCCTGCCAGCACAGTCTGATTGGCTGAGTGGGTTTTATGTGGTGAATTCGATGCTGTTTCTGCATCAAGAGTGAGAGAAGGGATGGATGAATGGATGAGAGAGAAATCTCTCTGGGTGGTTTGTACCAGCTTTGATCACTCCACTAGGACTTGACAAGCTGACTGACGCACACACACACACACACACACACACACACACACACACACACACACACACACACACAGCAAGATATCTCTCTGGTCAAACAATGCTGCATTCTGTCTGCATTCTCTGTGTGTGTGAACGTACCAGAGTGTGTGTGCTTGGACAGGCGTTCAGGAGTGTGTGTGAAAGGAAGTCTTTGACTGTCTGGAGTTGTTTTGTGTTGGAGACCCTCCTGCTGCTCGCAGTAGCACAGTGATGGCACATCTCCCTCGACCTCTCTGCCTCCTTCTTTTCTAAAAGTTTTTGTCCTTCTTTGCTCATCATAGACTTTGTGTTTGACAAATGATGAGATATTTCCCATCTCTCTATCAGTTTGTATCTCTATCATTTCAGTTTGTATTCTGTTGTAGCTGCTGAATGCTTGTTACCGACCTTTCTCTTTGGCCTTGTAAGTTTATTTTATGTTGAGCTGTGAAAATCCAGGAGATCTGTGCATATCATGAATGGTAAATAGAAACAAGTGGCAATCATAGCTCAGCCTATTCCAAGAATCAAAAGCTTGGACATGGGTTGTTTGTGTAGCGGCAGAGAACTTTGAAGGCATGTTTATCGTCTGAGGAAAGCAGCTATAAAATCCGGTTCTTGAATAAGTGTGGTTTTCAAAAGGCTGCGTTGAAAAACTGCGTCACACCACTTGCACCATTTATCATCTCTCATTCTCCACAGGGGAAAACCCGGGATGGCACATAAGAATCTGCCTCTTTGTGCAAGTGTGTGTCTAACAGTGTGTTTGGTTGTGCATTTGTGTCGTGTGAATGTGCGTGTTTACTAGAGGGACAGGCTGAGCGAGGGAGAGGAGGAAAAAGAGAGGGGAGAAGCTAAATGTTCTGAAACCGATTCCCAGCGTCTCCTGCTGTTAGGCCTAATTCCTTCTAGAGTTTCATGTAAAGATCTGGAATTATGAATTTTTCATGGCCTTCGAAACCTAAGGCCTCATTTGGGGCTCTCGTTTCCAGGCTTTTTGTTTTAGTTAGCTGTGCGCCTGTGTGTGTGTGCGTGCGTGTGTCTTTGTGTGTGTGTGTGTGAGCTGGTTGTGAGCTGGAGCTCAGAGAGAGAAAGCCGTTTGTTCCCAATCAATGGCCTATAATATAGTTCCCCCTGGTCCCATGCAATCCTGCACTGTAAAAAGTTATAATCCTATTTTAGTCTTTTTATTACAGATGTAGATCTGTTTCTTTAAAGTCATCCAGAAAGACAATGGATTGTTTAAAATATTTTTTAGTAAATTTTTTTAAAGGGAAGAAAGAAAAAAAACATGGTCATGGAACAACTTATGGAACAATAACAGCCATTATTTTTCTATGCCAGTACATTTCACAGAATTGTTTTTTCCTTTTTCCTGTGAACTGCATGTTTATTTTAATCCCCATAATAAACAGTTGAACTCAGTGAAGTAAGGATCAGGCCACAGATTTCTACACTGTTGTCGTTCGTCTATATTCCTCTCCGCTGTCATTTGTTCCTATTTCTCTCTGTGACTCTCATTTCCTCTGTCCTGCTTTCATCTTTCTCTCTTTCCCATTTACTACCTCGGACGTTCTGGTCGCCTTGCTCACTTTTAGTTCTTTTTTTTATTACTTTCTTCCTCTGCTGCTGCCTCTCCCCACTCCATCTCTTTCTCTAGTTAGATTTACGCTGTTTAATTAGAGTGTGGCCCAAACAGTGGACATATTGTTGTCCTTCTGAATGGAGCTTGCAAGCAGCAGGACATTTTGTGTGTCGTGTGTGTCTGTGTGTCGGTGTGTCGGTGTGTGTGTGTGTGTGGGCACAGAACTCATCAGTCAGAGTGAGGGAGGGAGAGTTTGCCTACACATGTACACACGCACAAATGTGTGTGTCCAATACAGATAGATGGAACTGAAAAGGGAAGGAGAGCGACAGGTAGAGAAAAGGAGCTCCACGCCATGCCAGCTGTCCTCCATTGAAATCTCCCCCTGCATCTCTTTGTTTTAAGGCCTTGCCTCTTAGCCGACAGCTTAGGCGTTTCATGGTCTGTATATTTTTTTTATTTGATACCATAAAACCTCCAGTAAATAGCTTGCGCTGGTTTATTTGCCTCAAAAACAACGAGCAGCACACTGCACTTATTGGAGACGAGCGATTACCGGAGACGCTTTATTTTTTCCTCCGTCTGTGTGAAGAAACCAACTTCTGCCCTCCCCCTGTCCCTCCCCATGTCTGTCTCTGACATTTTGTTTGGAGTCATGCCAAGGCACCAATCTGCCGCGTCTCCAGATTTTTTGCTCATGGCGCTCATATTAAAGACATGCTGCAGATTTCGGGATAGATTGTCTGTATCGTTTTCACATGGTGTCCCAGATTTCTACAGCGCCAAACCTTACGGGCCGTGGGATTGCAACAATGTTCCTCCTGAAACACACGCAAAGTAAAAGGCCGTCAAAAACAACACATTTCTACATACGTGTGCTCTGTTTGAAGGGACAATTCCTCGAGGGCATACACACGACCAGCAGATGGGTGCTGGGTGTTTTGGCTGAGTGGTGTGTTTGTGTGTTGGAGCAACAGAGTCTTATTTGTGTCACCATGAATATGTAATTAAGCCGCCTTTGAGAAAAGACGACGTGTCGCGACAGGGGGTCCACGAGCCTGGGACCCGGATCCTTTTTGTTTCAAGGCAAAGCTTGTTATGTGCATTGTCCTGTATTGAAAGATGGAGTAGAAAAGACAGGGGGGGGGGTGAGGTTCGGGGCAGAAACTTGGGGAAACTGAGAAATGGAGAGAAAGTGAAGTAGCAGGGAAGAAGAAGAAAAGTAACTAAAAGAGTTTACTCGTCCTTTTTGATAGGAAACAAAGCCGCACTGTAAAAGCCCATACAACTCCTCGTGTGCAGAGAGGATTGGGGAGAAGAGGAGGAGGAGGAGGAGGGCACGAGCAAGCGGGCTGAGCAGCATCGAGAAGCCGCCATAAGGATTAGTCTTTCTCTCCTTCGTATCTTTCGCCTCTTCATTCTCTCTTCCTTTGTTACCGTGTTTTTTCTCTCTATTGGTCTTCTTTTCACATCCCCTTTTTTTTCTGCCAGTTTCCCTCTCTCTCTCACTCCTCCTTGCTCCCTCAATCCAACCCCTCCCTTGCTCACCCCAACAGTAACTCTTTTCTTTTTCCTCCACCCGCTCCCTCCCTGCATGTGCCAAACTGTCTGGTAATCTAGCGGTCCATCTGAAGGAATATGCAAAAACCTGAAACCATAATTACTATAATCACCACTGTAACTTTTTACCTCTCAGGCTTACGTCTGCACTTTGCACACATGGACACACAAACACAGCAGTTGTGCCTGTTTTGAAAGGGTACATTGTAATTCTGTGGGATGCTGTGAAAAACGGGACTTAACGTGTGTTGTAAAAAGGTTTGGGTTGCCTGTTCTGTTGATGTAATTCAATGTACTGCACCCTAGGTAGGGTTAGGAAAAAGAAGGTCATAACACACACACACACTGATACACAGAGGCAGGTAAGAACGCACAGTGAAGAGTTTCTTCGGTATGATCATTACATAGACAAACACAAACCACAAACACACACTGTACATTAGACACACAACATATGGTACAACAAGTCCATTCACTTATGTTGGCTCCGCACCAACTGTAATAAGGAACCCAATATATTTTACTCGGCGGGTGACAAGATTACGTGTAAGCAGTTTGCTTTGATTCATCTGAACACAGCATTCTAAGTGGCTAATGAATATGGGCACTAGCTTTGCTGAGAAGGCATGTTTTGTGTGAACATTGTGTGAGTGTGGGGATGAAATATCGCATCGCTATTTTCCAGAATTATCCATGCACGCAGCATTTTTTCCCCCTGCTCCCCCAGAGGAGAACAGGTACAGGAAGGTATAATGTAGGTGGAGAGAGGAGAGAATGGGGAGAGAATAATGACTCTCCACTGTAAAAATGTTGCCTCCTGAAATATTTTGCTCTCCAGGAAAAGAAGCGATCATGCGGGTGAGCAATGATGAGAGAGCGGGAGGAAGAGAGATACTTGAACAGAGGGACATCAAGTTTGGTTGCGAGATAGTGGAAGAACTGCAGGGTTAGTGTTCACAACAGGGCAGAAGGGATGACTGAATAATTTAACCTGACAGTCACACAGAGGCCAAATTGTTTGCATGACCCTCACTTTAAAGGTTCTATAATGTACACCTTTGTATTAAGTTTGCATAGATCTCTGAAGTTTCTTCCTTTAAAACACTCCTCAGGTTCTGCATTCAAGTATAAACCCTCTATTTCAGCCCCGTTCCGAACCGTTTCTGTGTCTGTAGTTGAAAATGCAAATCAGCTGTGGCTGGTCACACCCCTCTCAGGAAGTGGATGTGGCCTGGGTTTCCTGTGGCCATGACGCCCCTGTGTTTACAGCGAGCGCACATTTAGATATGGCTGCTATTTGAGGCGTTGTAGTACAACCATGCAATTTAGATCCAGAATCAGAAGAAGGAGGAGAAGATGACTTGAAGGATTTTGGTCAGGATTAGGTGAAGGGTTTCACTTGTGCCTTTAGAGGTCATGAGTTAGATCTATGCACATAATCCAAACGAGCAGATTGTGTTAAGGAAAGCAAGTGAATAAGTGGCTTTTTGTCAGATCATAAAAAAGACAAAAATATCATTTTAAAGATGGACCAAAAGCTGTTTTTCAATCAAACCTCAACATCAAACGGGTCACAGGTCGCTGTAAGCTACTAAACTACTGCGGCTTATTGCATGCAGTACATTTGAACATACACTAGTTGTGCACAGAACTCGTAGCTCCGTTCTTTTAGCAGCCTTCTTGCTAACTCTGATTGTTTACACACTGTATCTTGATGTTCCAGCTCAGCAGTTAGCGATGGCCTCTCCGTCTCCCTTTAGCTCTGTATGTCTCACGTGTAGTTACGCCTGTCTCCTTTAATGGTACAAAACGGTTCAGTTAATACATTTCCTTGCCCTGGTGGAGGCGAGGCTCAGTGGATTGGAAGCGTAAATCTGCACTGTGGTACCCAGATCATTTGCTGCTATTATTAGCCAGTCCCCCTGTGCAGTCGGTACCAGTGTAGCTTCCTTAGCCCCTCCAGCAGCTCGCGAGCAGCCAGGGATTCTGGGTGACTGTCTGTAGCAAGACGCATGGCCGTGAGCAAATGCCCCGCAGTTCAACACCAGCAAGATAGATTCCACTCTGTGTCTCTCTGATAAGGCTGTAACCAAATTTACGAAAAGAATTCCACAGTCTTTTACTCCAATGCCGTGTTGGACGGAGGACAGATATCGCAGCGTTACACTCACACAGGTTGAGAATCTTGTGGTGCATTATTTTAGGGTCTGACATAATGTATGATGTGATTTGGAGAAATAAATTGAATCTAAGAAACGATAAAGAAAGAAATGGAGGAAGATGCAGTGACTGTGTGGTGAGCCGCTGGTGTTCACCACTGCTCTCTGGTATGTCTGTTTGTGTTTGAGAAATTCATACAGGAGACCTGTCCTTTTGGATTTTCTTATTCAAAATGGCAGCTCAGCTTCATGTTACCCTGCCCAAGAGTAAGTTCTGAAACTGAACAGTGTAATTTGTCCATGAGACAAGCCGCCTCTGGACTAAAGACAGAGAGATATAGCTGACTCATTACGAAAACATTGAAAAATTGGCTTGTTAACTTGCCTGTAGGACAGGTTTGATCAATGTAAGCGGGATTTTGACCTGATGTGAGATGACTGAGGCTGTTGTCTCTATGTTTGGTTGCCTTGGTGTCCTAAAGTTTTAATTTATTCTTATTACACAGGCTTTCCTGTAGAACTCTGCTGAAACGATAACAGTGCAATATGAACGAAAACACGTGTAAAAAGGTTGGACACCACACTTCCGAAGAACAACCATGTGCACAGCTGATTCTTGATGAAAGCTGAGCATCAGGGTTTGCATAATACATGAGAACATGAAATATAAAATGCATTTTTCAGTGGAAATTGGCAAATTACATAATTAGTTTTGAATTGTTGTTTGTCAGATTAAAATCCCATCAAGAGCAGATCAAATTGTGTATTTCAATTTTGATGATACCATTTCTTGCTATGGTATTATAAGGCTGTAAAAGTCTTTATCGAGTGCCTTTACAATCCAAAGGTCCAGCTTTTCATCGACTGTGAGTCAGCTGAGATGATCAGATTTTACTTTTTGGGAAAAACTGTTTCGAAGGAGGGTTTGAATAAATGGGGTGACGATGAGGGCGATGAATGAAGCTCTAAAGTTGTTTTGAATGATTGAGAGATTTAACATCTTCTGAGTAAAATTTTTATTGTGAGTGTTCAACGTTGTGACTCAGCTATAAAAGAACAGACCTACGGACTTTTTTTGTGCTGTTTATAGTATGTTTCAACTGTGCTTTGTCCTCATTGATTCTCTCCCACACAGACTCAGTGAATATGTGTGTGCTAACTTGGAGCAGTGTTCCTCTGGGCCCTCTGGCTCTCAGGGCTCCATTGTCTTACAAACATTTATTGATGTTTATTTAAAAAAGGGATTTGACCCTAAAAGTCATTCTCTCTTTCACTCTTACGCTCTCTGCTTGTGGTTTTTGTGTTTCCATCCCCGAGGACCCCAGTAAAGTGAAGGGTCAGAGCAGGTACTTTAGGAGTCACTGCTTTTACTGCTCATTGCCTTTCAATTAAAATGAAGTTCATTGTTGCTCATTTCGTGTTTCTCGGAGGAGGTCGGCTGAAGTCAGCACAGTCTTTGGCATTTCTTTACCATGAGGTTTCACCTTGGTAATGTTGGTGAATATCTCCCACCTCAGGGGCAGTGGGTCAAAACTGTAGACTGTATGTAAAGATTAATGACGTAAAGCTCTCAAAATGGGAAGCCAAATCATCTGGATCGGCCCCTGGTGTCTGGCTAGGTTACAAACCCCACCTCCTCCATATTAGCAGATGAGCCGCGGACCAAACTAATACTATACATTTTTTAAAACAATTCTTGAAACTGGGGTAAAACCTCATGAGATTTACTCGTGATTGGTCAAGTTTATGTCATCATCAGTTTTGAGATACTAAATTAAATGAATTACAACACTCCATTCAGATCACACAGCAGGTTAAAGCCTCATTTAATATCTCAGTTATTCACTCAGGAATTTACACTTTCCTGCTGTATTTTTATGAAGAATACACATCCTTAAGAAAAACGCTTGTTTGAATCATCTGACACCTCCTTCATGAAATGTTGAAGTATGACATCAGTATGTGTGTGTTTTGGGAGGATACAGACCGGGGCTGCCTGCTGTGATCTGACAGCTGATGAAATCGAGATGTAATTTTACATGGAAGTCAAAAGCGCACGTACACGCTTGATCTGAGGAGAAGTTTATGAAACAAAGGACGAGCTGAATTGTAAAAGAAACGCACAGTTCTCTCCGTCAAATGCTATTTGTATTTTTAATTCTAGCTTCTTCAGTAAGTAGCACCAGAGAGAGACTGGAGGACAGAAATGTACCAACTGCAGCCATGTCCTGGTCTTAGCCTGTTTCTTCCCAAATAATTTACTTTGATGTTGTAAACAACTTAGTCAGTAATGAGGAACACTGTTTTATTCCGTCTGGAGCAGCACTGCTTTTAATCAGGGTTATATGTGGTGTTTTCCCAGCATCCCTTAATTGTACTTATGGATGCATTTTATTTTGTGTTGATCATTTCATTATGATATTCATCACTTTCTTGCACTGTAAAACTAACTTTTGATGTGTAGACAAAATTGTTATTAATAAATGAGTGCTGATGAAAATATTGGATGGCATTTAAACGTGACTAAATTAAAAGCAGTGAGCACATTTTACATGAATAAATCATTTTATTTCACCGCTGGGTTCATTTTTGTGAAGCAAACTTTTCAGCACTCTGGTTCTCAGTAGTCAAAATTGGAACTGGGTTTTGTATTTGGACATTATGACTTGGAGAGCTGTTTCGTGTTTGCGGGTACAAGTTATTACTGTGACCCACACACACACTTTGTTTTATTGTTTTCAGCCCATAACCAAGACATGGATGTGTCTTCATAGAAATAATAAAACATGTCTCTGTTTGATTGTCCCAGCAGTGATGGAGGTTATTCTACCAGTACAGGCTGTGATTTAATCAAGTATATTAAAATGACACACAGGTGTTTTCATATACGAGGATGTGTGATCCTGCTCTTTTCAAAGGATTTCCTGCTTTTTCCTGTTGCCATGATCATCATCATCATCATCATCATCATCATCATCATCATAGTCATAATCCTCTCCCTGAGACACAGCTGGTGGAGCGGTGTGGTAACGGTTTTCGGCACAAACTGACTCACTGTCCAATGACATGTGGCTCAACTTGCCCGCCAAAACTGGATTCACACACACACACACACACACACACACAGAATATACTATGGGAAGTGTCTCTGCCCTGTTGAACACCAGTGTACATGAAGGTTTCCAGACAGGCCACCCAACACACACACACACACACACACACACACACACACACACACACACACACACACACACGCACATGCACACACACACACACACAGACTGGCAGTGAGTGGTAAGGGAGTATGGCAGTTAAATTAGACATAGGGAGAGTCAATGTGTGTCCATATGCAGTGACTGTTGTGGTCTTGGCAGGTTTAGTGTGTCTGTCCTGTCACTCTCTTGGTCCAGTTTGATACTTTGGCAGTTAGAGTTTCACAAAGACAGAAAAAAACACCTATCCAGAGTGAGAGTTTTTTCAAGTAACAGTGTTTCCTTTAGGTGGGAGTTATGTGATTTTTTCATTTTTAATGATAGTGTTATTTTTAACTGGAAAGCATAATATTATGATGTAGCTTAAATGTTATATTGTCCTGGATTTAAAGTAAGCTATAAAAGTGCCTGAACCTGAAGGGGCACTGCAGCGATTTAGTATCACACTTAGGTAGAGGGTCAGTGGTTCAATTTCCCGGCTCCTCCAGTCTAGGCTAAAGTATCCTTGGCCAAGATACTGAACTTCAATTTTGAATATTTAAAATCAGCTGCTGAGGCTGAGATGTTTTAACTTGAGTCTGTATCCAGTTGCCAAATTACTGGATACTACATTTTGCATAATGTAAGTGGATAACAGTTTTAATTAAGACAAAATAAGCTTGATGACATTAGGGGAATACTTTGTCAGGCTTTGGAAAACTCTTTCCACAGCCAGAGAGGGCATTATTTAATTGTTATCACAGCCTGATATCGATTGTCCTCCCTTTGACAAATAAACTGAGCCTCGTGTAAAATTGATGGAATGCCCCTTTAAGGTTTTGGGTGTTCTGAACACACCAATTGTTCATAATTCCATCCATCCTTCCTCTATATTGATTATCCTTTGAGGGTCGTAGGGAGAGTTGGAGCCATTCCCTACTGACATTGGGCGAGGGAACAGGTCGCCAGTGTATTGAATAGCCACTGCACAGAAGACAAACAACCACATACAGACAATTTATAGTCTCTAATTAAACTAATCCCCAATCTGCATGTGTTTGGACTGTGGGGAGAAGCTGTAGTACTGGATAAAGAGAAAACCCACACAGACACTGGGAGAAAATGCAAACTCCACACATAAAGACCCCGGATGAACCAGGCTTTGAACCGGGAACCCACCAAGCCGTCCTCATTCATGAATATCCAATATAATATTGTGATGAGCTAAGTTTACACTTATTGATGATTCTTGAACCTTTGGACAGTGTGACCAGGCCTCTTCTCTCCACGCCAACACCAGCTGCCGTACAAATGTTTGTCCGAGTATCTCCAGCCTTTGAAGAGTATTATAACCAGTCTTGGTTTTTCAGCAGTATACTAAAGAGGGCCACATCATGACAGGACGTGCACCTCAAATAAATTGGTTGCAACTGTACCAGCTGCACACAATCATGACATTGTTGCCTACTTGTTGAAATATGCTCCGTGGTATTTTCTGTGTGGCAAGTAGCCATCTGTAAGCTATATGTCTTGTATTGTGCCAATGACATCATGCGTATGGGGTTACTTGTTCTGCAGCAGATGAATGGGCGCAAGACTTATGTCATAGTGTCACAGCCGGGTTAAGGTACCACATCAAAAGGACATGAAATAAGTGTGAGTGAGCCTCCCTCCGCTTTCTCCTCGCTCTGTATCCATCTCTGCTTCTCGTTCAGACTGTCTGTTGTCAGCCTCCTCTTCACTACCCCTCATCTTTCTCCACTTTACTTCAAGTGTCTACTTATTCTATTCGTCCTTCCTGGGGGAAAGGGAGATTTAAACTTTGAACAAAAGACACAAGGAAGAAAACTTTGCAGAAACATTTGAAGTGGTTTTTTTCCCTCCCTTCTCTGTTCTGAGAAATGTCATCCACACCCAAGGAATAGTTTCAAAAAGAAGCAGAAAGTAGCTGACTAAAGCCAGGCAATGCCCACGGCTCCCTCCAGCTCCTCCAAATCCTTGTATTGTTACTGTGGTTATTTGTGTTGCTTCTTCCTCTGGGCCCCTCCAGGGTTTTGGTTTATATCTGCTCAGTGCTGAGGTCTTGTCAGAAATGGGGGCAGGGCTGCCTCAGGTCAACTCACAAAAGTGTATTTTTGGCTTGAGAATGAAGTGAACTCACAGCTAATGACAATGAGGTGACATGTGGTTGGTTGGACTTTGTGGGAGCATCTCAAATGTTTTAACATTTTCGGTCCATCGTGGTCGAGGAGGAACCTTGACAACAATACTGAGGAAACAGGCAGCAAGTCACCATATGTTTCATCACTAAATCTAATCTGAAATCTCCCAAAACCTGCTGCACAATTAGCTTTTGATGTATAAACCCTTCACTCATGAGAATATTCCATGCAATATTGCCTTTTTAATGAAGTCGATCGCGAATAGACTTTTTCTGTTCTTTTACTAGCAAAGCTAGTGATGTGTAGCACGGCCCTGTTGATTTTAAGAGTTTTATAGCAAATGTTGTGTTACTCCTCATTTAATCCTCAGCTGAATCTCACCCGTGTTGCAGGATTCCAGAGTACAACGCGGCTCTCACTTTCCCAGAGCAGTTTTCCTCTCACTGTGCTTTTTTAGAGTTTAAGAGTTTTAGTTCCATTACTTTTGGTCTGTAGCGCTGAGGAGAGGAGGTGTGTCCGATGAATTATTTACAGAGCAGAGAGTTAAGATAACAAAATGCTTCAGAGCTTCAGACAGGCTGGTGCCACCGGGGGTTATGAAGACTTTGTGACCTGAGCGTCATGAAGCTCAGGTGGTCAAATCAAAATCATCTTCAAGGGTCTGTTCAATGAAATGACAAAAAAGAAACAATTTCTCAAGTGGTATCTTAACATCCCCATTTATTTCCTGATTTTTATGATTTTACTCATAGGTTAAGTATAACATCGTTGTTTAGGTTCAAAAAGGCACCTCCTTAAAGTTAGCTGACTTTTGTGGATGCGGTTACGATAATACACGTCAAGGTTGTGGAGTGGTCGTGGATAAAAGAAGCTTTGTTGATGTTCAGCTCACAGCAAAGGCACAGAGAGACGTCTCTTTTTAGAAATAATTAGAAAATCACTGAGGAAATGAAAAGTAGTTTTCTGTGTGAGCACCTTTGACCTCCTCTTACTCCGTCACTCTTTGCACTGCATCGCCTTACTTCCTTTTCTCTGGGCGCTCTCTTCAATACAACCACTAGTTTTCACTTAATAAATGTGACATAACTACTTGCAAAGATGACTGATGGGCATGTTTTTATTGGACAATCTCTTAAAAATATGTTTTGTGTTCCAGTTAATGCTCATTATAATGTAAATAAAATATACTTTACATTAAATCATTTAGTTGTAATAGCAGTGGTGGTTTTAGAATAACTAACCTTCGAATCGTTGAAGTATTACCTCGATAAAGTGTCGGAAAGTTTTAATAGTGTCTGGTCGATAGGATGGGAGGGCTAATGAAAAACCAAATGGCCACTTTTAAAAAAAGTCTTAAGTTCAAGAAGCGTCTCAACTTTAAAGTGCTATTTCAGGTTAGGGTTGCCCTCCTTTGTCTCCAGTCAATACTCTAAACAAGACCCTCTAATCAGTGGAAACAAAACCGATTGTATTCAAGCTTTGTAGACCAAGTGTTGCAATTTGCCTGTAGAAAATCAATCTGGGCAGATTTACCGTTTTCTCCATGTTGGATACATAGAATTGGTTAAAACACAAACAAACACACATACGAACAAACACACACAAACACACACAACACACACACACACACACACACACACACACACACACACACACACACACACACACACACACACACACACACACACACACACTCACACACTCACAGATGTCTCGAAGGTCTGCTTAAGTGGACATTTAATCATCAAGGACCTTTTCTTGCTGGCTGCTCCACTGAGTGTATCTGACACACACACACACACACACACCCACACACCCACACACACACACACACACACACACACACACACACACACACACACACACACACACACACCACACACCCCCTGTCGCGTGGCAGTGTATTGATTCTCAGTGTTGTTCTTGTGCTGTTGGTTAAACAAGACAGTAATAATGGAGCAACATTGTTTAGTCTGCTTATTGAACTGTGACTGGCCAACATTGATTGTTGTCTTCAGCTTTGGGAATGTATTTGTGTCTGAGTGTGGATATACGAGACTGTGACTTTGAGAGCGAGTGTGGTTTTGGGGTGTGTGTGCGTGTTGTGTATTTGTAGCCAGCTTTTCAAAAGAGGAGGAACTATTGCAGGTAAAAATCTTTTTTCCACTAATTTCTCTTTTTATCTCCGAAGTTTAGAGTATGATTCTCAGTCAGGCTGCTGAAAATCTACTGAGACAAAAGAGTAGAGAGGAAGGTGGCAGAAGGAGTTTGTGAAAGGTAAATAGTCACTGAGTTGTCTGACAACACTGATTGGAGGCAGAACGCACTGTGAGAATAAGAAAGAATGAGTACAAGGGCAAGGGTGCAAAGAAGAAACGAGAAGATAAAAAGCTGGTAAAACTCAGGAGAGGAAATGGGAGAGCTACATGTTACATTTCAAGGCTTCTGTCAACTTCAGGAGCACTATTCCAGTCATATTTCATATCTGCACTACTTACACAGATCTATAAAAATCATTTCAGCGTCACTCATATGTCTGATTCTGAAAATAGAGCTGTTTTATCGCCCAGAGCTACACTTTGAGTCAAACGAATGCCTCGCACATCAGAGTAGTTTTGGCACTGATCTACACATTTCACAACTAATTAGTCCAGAGCTTTCCGGAACATCAAACTCACTCAAATTGAGCGTTTATCAAATAAATGTCCCTTTTTATTATTTCTTTCACAGATCAGCCCAGGGGGCAAATATTTTAAAGATGAAAATGAAAGGTGACATCAGGACTTAAAGTTTCACATTTTCATGTACAAATTATATTATTTTACTACAACAGTAGATTATAAGTGACCTGACCTGCTGCAGAGCACTTTTTAGTGCTCAAGTGATGAGTAACGCCCATGATGCACTGCCTGTGTTGTGTGTGGCCACTATTGAACTGCTATCGTGTCTGCTGTGGCCCTTCGACTGCCAACTCTGTGCCCACTGAGTTTGCCCCTGATAATCAATCAATAATAATGATCATCCATTGCTGATATTTACTCTGGTGCAGAGGAGGGGAAGATCATATCCTGGAAAACCATTGAAGGTTTCATTTTTATGTAATGCTAATATGATGACAATATATATCTTTTCTATCTGTTTTTGCTGCAGCGTCTCATGTAAAAACGAGAAAAGCCAGGTAGTCCCTTTAAATTCAATTAAGCTGCACAACATTTCACACAGTCACAGATAGCCTATCCCTAAATACGCCTGATCTGTGGAAAAACTGTGAAAATGTTGAAATATGTCCTATCTCGCAAAGATAAAGATGATCAGCACCAAAAATGAATCGGCTATTCCATGAGTCACACATCCTTCCACCAAGTTTCATGGAAATATGTTCAGTTTTTTTTTTATGACAAGTGTGAAAGCATAACCTCCTTGGTGGATATAAACAGGTCGGACGCTGAAACTACAGATGATTTGCTGCAGCAGCATGGGTGCTTATGTTCCTGCACGTGCAATGCAGGCGGCATCAAGTGTACCTGAATGAAACTTACAACCAAGTCTTATCGTGCTATTAACTTTTGAAGTGCTGTCTTGAAGGCTTTAAAATAATTCATTGAGTTCTGTGCATTTCCATTCATCACAAGCTGTTCTTATATTACACAAGGTTATGCTGTCTAAAATTTCCATGCCTAAAGCCAAACGGCCATGAATAATTCATAATAGTTTAATATTGAAAGTGGTCATTTGTTTCCACGCCAAAGCTCTGTGAAGGCAGAGTTACAGAACGCGTTGGCACCCAATAATGAATCATCAAGATGTTTTGAATTGACACAGAGCATCTAATATTCGGTGTGTTGCATTACAATGAACAAAATCTCCAAATCACCACTGACGTTTCCGAGCTCCACACATCTGCAGCTCAGCAGTTACCTCGACCTACGAGACTCGCAGAGGGAGATGCTTGGTCTGCATTTTCTCTTCTATCATTAGAGCTCTTCTCCGCTCTCTGCAAACACACATGGTCCCATGTGTGCATACACACTTAAGACAGGCATATGCATTTAGGTATGCTGCACGCTCACTCGTGCACATTAGTACACAGGGACTCGAGCAGACGTACACATTCCCAGAAATTAATGATGTTGCCTTCATTTCTCATTCAATATAAATTGACAATATGGAGACACATGAGTTTGTAAAATGGAAGTGGTTTATCTATTTTTTTTTTTTTTTTTCAAGCTCTAAATTACAAACTCAAAATTCATCGATCTATTTTACATGTGCAGGGCGTTCATCCTGGACAGGTCGTCAGCCCACTGGACGAACATGCAGAGGCAACCCTTCACCCTAAGGTCCATTTAGATTCTCCAATCAATTTATTCCCAAACTGCATGTCTTTGGAATGTGGGAGGAAGCGGGAGTACTCGGAGAAAACCCAGGCAGACATAGGGAGAACATGCACACCTCACACAGACAGACCCCAGCCAAACTGGGATTTGAACCTTTTTGCTGTGAGGCGACCATGTTATTCAATGCACATCTGTGCCCAAAAACTCAAAATAATCCTTCAAAATACAAATATTTTCTGAAATATTAAAAATGAACTTTGTGATGCTGCTCTACAGAAAACACTCAAACTGCTGCAAACTCTCAGCTCAGTAGATTTTCAGTATTTAAGTCATAAAACCAGTCCAGTGTGAAAATGTGCCAGTGACACACACAACAAACTGCAGCCAGCTCTGACTTCTGGAGCATTCTGTGGCTTGGAGCTGTGGCTGGCTCATCTCGAGCTGTTTGGGATGCTGCTCCAGTCTTTCTTTCTCACTTGCTCATTCTCTGTCTTGTTCTCACTTTCTTTCTTTATTTCCACCGTTTCAGCATTTTTTTTTTTCTCCCTCTCTCCTCTCCAACCGCAAAGGCCAGAGGCACAGTGGGGGGTGTTTGTGTGTTGATGTGTGTGTATGTGAGAGAGAGAGACAGTTCAAGAGACTGTGAATATGCAGAAGTGTCTGAGAGTGAAAGATAGTGAGACACTGGGATTGTGTGTGTTTTTGTGTATGAGTGTGTACTGCCAGCACTCGGCCTCTCTAATTGGGACATGGGTTCCGTCTGTGCTGTGTACCAACCATTTTGATGCAGGTCCCACATGAGCATCGCTGTAAATCTTGATAATGGTATTAAGCTTGTCGAGCTTTAGTCTGCAGTGTGTGTGTGTGTGTGTGTGTGTGTGTGGTTGGCTGCATGCATCCTCACTAAGACACACACCCTCACACACAAACTAGTAGAGGATGGTGTGGGCTTATTAATGTAAGAAAGACGAAGCAGTGCATATACACTGTAGCCCAAACTCTGCCCATTACTACAGCCCAGACAGTTCTCTGTGGCACTTAAGACAGCTTACTACAGCTGTAAATGTATTTCAGAGAGCTGTGGGAAGATGAGTGCGTATATTTATACATGTGTACACAAATACTCTGCACTAACAGAAAATGCAAATCGTGGTACACATTAAGCTCAGTTCAACCATAAGGGCTTTTAGCAAAACCAAGGTGTTATACATCAGCTCATTGCAGAAGTATTTGGGGTGCGAGAATGTATTTCGGCAGCGGCTAATTAAATCGCGCGGCGCAACCATGCGATGGTCAGATATAAAGTGAAGTAAAACTCGATGCTGTACAGCTGGTTAGACGTGTTCTTTTGTGACACAGTGTCACAGCAGCGGGTATTGTCTCGTCAGCATATGCAGTGGGCGGTGTAGGGGAAATTACAGCGTGTCTTGATTGGTTTGAGCGGCTGTAACTGCACAGAGGGGGTGGGGGGTGGGGTGCTGTGAAATTGATACACTACCTCAGCAGGTTTCAGACATATTGAGGCTATAGCAGGAGACTTAATTTTATTTGAATCCCCGGCCCTAAAACTCGGCTCGGCGGTTTTATACTTTTTGAGAGACAGGCGGTGCGTTGCAGCGGGTGACTATTGTCAGCGCTCTCTTTTGAAACAAGTTTGTCGTAGAATAAGGAGTGAATTTATTCCATCCACCTGGCTTATTCTGTTTTTGCCTTTCATGAATGCATGTCAAGTCAGTACAGCCTGTAGGAGAAGTGTCTGAATTAAGCTCATTTTAAGATGTTTTAAGTCAAATCGTATTAAGGCACCGCAAGGTAATTTGGCTGGTGCATCCCTTTGATGTTAAGGCTTCCAACACGTTCACTTTAAAGCAGGGAAATTACCTCACAGCGAGCTCCATGTCTCGTTTTGATTGTTTTGCTGATTTGGAACAAGTCATGCCATGATAGGAAAAAAAAAATTTCAGACTCAAGGGAAGTTATCTGCCAACACAGGAAGACAGTTTGCCTTAACATTGACAGATAAAGGATTATAGGTCTGCATTTAAACCACATAAAAACAACATTTTTTTGTAGTTCATTTAAATGCCATGCAAACCGCTTCACTGATACTGTATCAGCAGTCCGTCCTCTTGAAATGCAAATGTTGTACCAGCCAAGTGCTGTAAAAGCTAATGAGAGTAATGGGGTCTAGTGTACCCAGTGATGGGCTCGACATAAAGGGAATACGTGGGGGTTAGGCGTACTGTAATATATGGGAATAGATGCCTGCAGCTGTTCATGCTGGCTCAGGCATACTTTATGTCTCCATATCTCAGAGCAGATGGAAAATATTACGATGCTGATGAGGGAGAGAGAAATGAGTGAGATTGCAGACAAGAGGCTGAATGAAGGCGGGTGTCCATTTCAGGATGTTGGGCTGTCCCAGATTAAAGATTACCAACGTGAAAGAAATGTTGGGATATCTTTAGGCATGGCTCCAGAGTGCTGGTCCTATCCTACTATCAGTGTTGGTCCATAGTCACAAATACGCAAATGTAGCAAACCTTCACCTCCTGTTCACTTCTAATCTCTGCGAGTGAAGGGGTGAATAAAATGTTCACTTTCTGTGGCTAACTTTTTATTATTTTATATCATCTTGCATCATAGCCTATGATTCAATAATTGTTAGCATTGTACAAGAAACTTGATGTGTTGCCGCATCCACGTCGCACAGTGTAGCTGCAATCAACTTTGAAGATTGATGAAATCTGCTGGTGCCTTAAGAGAAATTCTGACAACACATAAGAGAAACGCTGAAAAGTTTGACTGTTGTTCTCATTCGGTTAGATGTTATCAAGAGAAAGTTCAAAAAGTCAACATTTCACACAACTGTCAAAAACTAAATGCAAGCGAAATATATTTCTTGCCTCTTATTGACACAAGCACTGTGTGCAAGACAAGGCTGCGCTGTAGTGTTTGATATTAAGGACATCTCCCCGTGGATTTTCATTACAGCAGCTGTAAAGCATAGAAGTAATAAAATATGATTACTGTCAACAACACTTATCGTATATGTTTAAGTCCAACAACACAGTACCTAGTTGCAACTAGTTGTAAGAGCAAGAAAAACTATTTAAGCCGACATTCATTTCCACTTACCGATAAATACACACACATACTCACACACACAGACACACACATCCTTCTTGGGACTCTGTGAAATCCCTCTCCTTAACAAATTGTCTGAGAGTTTAGAGTTTGTTAGTGGAAACAAGGGGGAATTTAATCGCCGTGACACCAGCAGGGGAATCTAATAAGGGAGACACCAGTGGGGCTTGTTTAATGATTTTCTCCTTTCGCCTTTTTCAATTAGAATACCTTGCTGTGATCTATGCTGGGTCTGTCTCTCTCTATTTTTTTATTTTGGCTTTCTCCTTCTGTCTGAGTCAATTTCTCTCTCCCTCTGTCTGCCGGCTGCTCTCTGACTCTCAGTCGGGCTGTTTGCCTTCTGGTTGTCGGGGTGTCATTGTTTTTTTTTTCTAACTGCAGAAAACCTGTAATAAGAAACTAGAATTTGTAGGAAACGTCCACACAACAGCATGTCGAGAATATTAAATGACATTAATGCACTGTGTGTTAACTCCCACAGTGAGGTGAGGACGAGGTCAGGGTCAGAACAGTGAACTACAGGTTGCTAAAAAGGTGTATCACACATCTGCAGATAGTCAAACCAGAAATGAGTTTAAAAGGAAAATAAAGCTTTTTGTGCTCTGGAGAAGTGGAAATGCGAAGGATGGTTCTTTCTTAACGTGGTGCTGCTCAGGCTTGGGTGGTCTAAAACATAGCAGAGGTCCTACCCAACGTTATCACAATTTTTTCTCTATTGTCTTTGTCATGATGATAACATTTTAGTTTTAGCAGCCGACTAATGTACATGTTTATTCTGCTGTTGCACACTCACACATACAGGGAATAGCTGCAGAGTTAGATTGGGTGGAAAAGGTTTCGCTCTTTGACTGAGCTCCCGTATAAAAACAGACATGAGGAGTCCACTTGGAACTAATGTGGCTTTACGAAACATACATGAGCATTTTCAGTTAAATTACCCACACCAAGTAGCTCATAACATGAGGTTAGCGGAGGGAGCTATGGCAACAGATCGTGTTGGCATGATCGTTTTAGCAGGGTAACTACATGAGGTTATAAATGCCGCACAGTGCACATACACAAATGTGATTGGACGTTAGTTGTCAGCTGGCGGCCAAGCAGCAGGTAAATGAGCCAGTGACTGTGAAGCATGAGAAGGCGACTTATGCCAGTCAGCGCAATGCGGCCAGTTCTCTAGTACAAAAAGGGATGGAGGGAGAGATGCTGTCTGATCTCACTCATCACTCATTTAGGTTTTTTATTTCTTACGCCAAACATCTACAGGTATTTGATCACAAACTATATTATCTATTAAAAGTATTGAACCACTTGAAAGTACTTGATTATTATGACAATAAGATTTGAGATACACTTTATTGTCATTTCAGACAAACACAAGACAAACGCACAATAGAATGAAATTGTGCATCCAGCTCACAATGTAATTCAGAATGCTTTAATTAATATTTAGTAGGTGAAAAGGCTAAAGTCTAAGGAAAAAAAGAAGAAGATAAATATGGTCATACAGACGTTGGGATATTGTATGCAACTGATTTAACTATACATATATTAATCAAATAGATAAATAAGATGTAAACAGACAGGAGAATTATTGCACACATGGGTGAATTAGCACATACTAATAAATAAAATGTAGGTAAATATAACAGAGAAGTAGTATAGTAATGTTCTATACAGTCCATCATGGATTTTTGTGGGGCTGTGCTGACACCAATATTAGGGAGTAAAAATGTTAGATTACGATGTTAAGATACATCTGCTAATATATTGTGTATAAAATAATAATAATTATAAATAATATCGGCAATGATTCCTAAGATTTTTCTTTCCCACAATAAATGTAATTCACAATTCAATATATTACCATAAACTTAAATAAAAACATAAACTTAATTGTAGATTTTTCTGCATTGTTAATTGTGTAAAAGAGATGTTTTCGATTCGGCACATATCTCTGAACTAACCCAGACACCAACATGTCTGTGAAAGTCTCACATGGACTAATGATGATGACATGAGTGAAAGAAAATGAGATGATTCTTGGTGGGGAGTTTATAAAGTGAGTTCCTGTGACCTTCTGACAGTCAGTGGGGCACATTACTTCTGACCCATTAGCTAACTGGTACTTCAGCTCGGATCTACCCTAGCAACATGCCCCCGTCTCTCTCTCTATCCATCTTCCTCCCTCTTCCCCCCCACGCTTTCCCCTGCTTTCTCCATTTTTCTTACCTCATGCCCAGAAGATGTGTCATACCTCCATGTCTGGGCTGTCTGAGACGTTTATGTCTTCATTCTGTTACCGTGGGTGACAAGGCATTCCGTTACCCGGGGTTGACAGGGCATTCCGTTACCCCTGGTGGCGCGGCGTTGCGTTCTCCCCCAGTGACAGGACATTCCATCGCCCACAGTGACAGGGCTGGGAATCATCAGGCTTCAAGCGGGAGCGCAGAGCCACTGTAGCATGTGCACAGAGCAGACATGGGCATGCCAGGGGTGACTTTCCCTGTGTCTCCATGTGCAACAACACATGAACGCGTTTTGTGTGATTTGTGCAACTCCGTTAAAGTGCAACAAGATGCACGTAAGAGGCCTGAGTGCATGAAAATGGGTAAAGAAATTTCGGTGGCAATGATAAAAGTTGAGATCAGAGGGAGAGAAGAAGTGTGTGTTTATTAATGTGTGTGTCCCTCGATTAATGGGGGGTAAAGGGCGAATGGGGAAGGGTATAGCTCTAGGAAAGGATGAGTAAAAGGGCAGCGGAGGGTGAAAGAGGATGCACTTCACGGTGGAGAGCAGTGCTGCAGGACTGTGTCCTGCCCTAAATCCTAAACTATTTCCCTAATTTATTCACTTTACCTGCTGTTTTTGATTTAATACAAAAAGTCAGTGAATAAGAAGCCGACCACATCAGCTCTATCTAACTATTTTTAAGCCTGTGAGGGACTGTTGAATCCATATGTATTGGGAGGAGCAGGGAGTCAGAGATTGACACTTTTAGGATCGTAATGCTCTAATAATAATCATTGGTAGAGGTGACAATTAGACTGAGTGAGCTGTAGACTTTGCAGATTTATACGCCACCGCCTCGCCCTGAGTGGGAGGGCGGCTGTAAATCAGAAACCGGATCCGTGGACCTCAGCGCACACAGACACACACATGTCATTTCCATTGTCCCACTCGTAACCCCACCACTCAATCCTGAACATCAACACACGGGTCCCTCTCTCCTTTGTCCTCTCACATTTACTAGATTAAAAAAAAACACTTCATGCGTTTGTTAATTAGTTTGTCTCTGCTGATGTGTATTAGCTTATGAAATGTTTTTATATTTAAGACTTGCTTTCCTAATTCTGTGCTTTTTTTGTTGGTGACATTAACATACTTTTTGGACATTTGACTTGAGCATTCCAGTTGTTTTGTTTTAGCATTTTAAATTTACCACCCCGGGTTGTTTTTCACAGTTTAGCACCGTTCTTGCACGTCCACCTACCTAAGGCTAACACAGCCTGTTCTGTTTACATGCACTTACCCTTTTGCATACATGGGACATGGCCTGAGAAATACTGCTACACTCAATCATTTTAAAATAAAATCTGATCTCCCAGTTATAAAGTTATGAGACCACAGAACCTGACATTTGCCACAGGCCTCTCGTGTTTCTTACTGTGGCTGTATTTATTTAAATCTTTGTCCACATTTTTCAAACCACAGTCCACATTGTTTTTACCCCTATTTTCCAGTGTAGAGTATTTATCATTATCCAGGTCATGGAGAATTCTTCCAGTGTAATCCTGACTGTCTCCACAGTAGATCAGCAATAATAAGATGACATAAAAAAATTGGTTTCAACATTTCTTATCTTTAGATAAACTATTTGGGTTTGTTGACCTGTCAGATGGTCAAGTTGTGTGATTATTTTTCCCGTAGATTATATTTTAAGACGGAAGACATGACAAAAAGGATTGCTGCATTTGTATCTGTAATGTTTTGGCTTCCTTTCTCGAGGACATGGAGACATGTCGTCCATCTTTATACACAGTCTATGGTTTTTCCTGAATTCATTTAAATTAGTATGAAGACAATAATAGTTTAACTTTGTTAGAGACAGAAAGGAAAGAGAAATTATTGGCAGCTTGTGAGGGGGACTCATCTGTGAAACAGAAAGACGGACATAAATAAAAAAGCCCAAATCGCTCATTGCATTCTACATTTTCACTTGAAGGGGGAGGCATCATAAAACTAGAAACCATTAGAAGCCATTAGGCTGGTGTCAGTCAGCACCAGAATAACAACCCTGCAGTTAGCAGGCAAATGGTCCACACAACTGTGGCTGCTTGGATGGATGAAATTCAACTTTTCGCTGGCTTGACTATAATACCCCGACATTGTCTGATATCAGCTTTCCTCTATTTTACAAAGACACACACACACACTAATCCGTGCATGTCGTCAGTACACAGTTTCTTTCTTCTTTTTATTTCTTCTGTGCTTCGTTCTCTCATATTCGCTAACACATTTTAAAAAATTCTGGATGTGTGAGGAGCATCACTGAATGTGTTCATCTAAATCTTATCCTAACCCTTCTTATACCAGGGTGTAATCTTAAAGCAGCACTTTAACCTATACTTTAAATACATACAGAGGATTTAGATTTCATATCGCTGAGGAAGAAAAGGGAAAACTTTTAAGTATCTATACGAATGGGACCTTTCTACTAGATACACACACACACACACACACATACACACACACACACACACACACACACACACACACACACACACACACACACACACACACACACACATACACACATACAGAGGCTCAGCTCGAGATATACAAGGATTCTTTCGTGTTCCACCAAAACTGGCTAATTTGTTTCCTGGGCATATGTCATATATTCAGCAGCGGGGAAAGAGGTATCCACTTACAGGAGACATAGTCACAGACGCTTAAACACACACACACACACACACACACACACACACACACACATATACAGACTTGCTGTTAGTCTTCTCGGTTAGAATTACTGGGTTTGGAAATAGATTGCCGATGTGTTTCTACGTTCCTAGTATTTAGTTTTAAGTACAGTCTGTAGTTGTAATTTACTTTCCTCATAGAACAAAAGGTTCTATTCATTTGTGCGCCTGAAATGGGTTCTATTGGAAAATGACACCTCATCTGAAGGGGGAATCATTTTGGCAGTATTAATCAATCTGACATCGCTCCCTCGCTGTAGCTCATCCTCTCCTGCTCCATGTCCATCGTCCGCTCACCGGAAAAAGTCAAACAGTCAATCTGCTGATTGTCCGCCTTTCCTTCTTTTTTGTCTCTCCTTCATTTTCACCATCCCGCTCCACTCCTGTCTGCCCCCCTCCGTTGCTCCATCCATGTAAAGGAAACAGTTTAGAGAACAGTCAATCGGACGCTCCGGCCCGCAGAGGGAGTGCAGAATAACGAGCACTGCCGGTGGATAATGGCCATGATTTAGCTCCCCAGTCAAAAGGTTACACTGCTCTTGCTCCAGAATGAATGGACGTAATAAGATACCCCTCGGATAAGTAAGTCTCACATGAACTGCAGTGCTGTTTAACCCCAAAAGTCTACTTGTAATAGTTATTTTCAGTTCTGAAGACAGAGGCCATGTTCCTGTTTGGAAAGGGACGTGTTTTATCACAAGACTTACAGTTATTGAGAGATGGTACAAGGTGCAAAGAGAAGGTGATGGATGCAGAAATTAAAGGGAACTACACGAGTGCAATTGCCATTATCTGGACGGTGCTCATAGAGGGAGATTGGGAACCATTGGCCTGATGTAATGTCCGCCCGAGGAGCATGGAGGAGGTCAGGGGAGGGAAATGGGTTGTTTTCTATCTCACAGCTGCTGTAAAAACACCTGCACATGAAGCCAGTTCTTCAGTCCGTAGGTGAGTGAATCTGTAAATCTAACAGTTGGATGTTGTGAGGAATGTCTGATATGAGACGCCCCTCCACTCATGTGCACACGCACATCTCACCCCATGCCAGTGAAATCTCTCAGCTACTGTACATTCTACAAGAAGTTCCAAGTGTTTGTCATCCGCACATTGATTTGATTAGCTGTTTGTGTGGGTTCCTGCTCAAGTGTATACGTTCACGTGTTGTGTGTTTCCGTGCTTGTGTGTGTTTTGCGTAGCTGTTGACATGCTGTAGTGATTACATGTATATTTCCAGTGCTTGAGTGCTGCAGTTGGCTATTTGAAACACATGTCTTCTTTGTTCCTCTCTTGGCTACTGTGTAAGCTGAGAGGGTGGTACACACACACACACACACACACACACACACACACACACACACACACAGAGGCAGGGTGGTAACTTGCTACTGAGTCAACTCTAATTAATGCCATATTGTGTGTTTTCAAGCCAACTTTTTCCATTCTGTTATTTTTTTTCTCTCCTGTCCTCCTGTGGCTTCGTGCCATGGAGAAAATCAGTTTCTCACTAGATCAGATTGTGTCTCTGATGCTCAGGAAAAATAAAGAAAGATGACACCAGACAAAAAAGGTCAGTCAATAATTTCATCTAAAATAAACACAGCCCGGCAGACAGCGACAGTTAACAGGGATCAGTTGCTTTAATTGATCGGCAGATTGTGATCCATGCATCCTGACCCCTCGCCTCTTTTTCATATGTGGAATCAGACACTGTTACGACACTCACAAGAGAACAAGCAAATGGAATTCAGTCTATTTTAAAAATGTCTCTGTATGTTCTGTGTGTGGGAGAGAGAGGGAGGGGTTGTTAAAAGTCCAATGACCTGTCACCTGAACAATTTAATATGACTCTTTAGGTGTGTCTCAATTCTGGGCCATCTCATTTGGATGCTGCCTTTAAAAAATTATTGCGTCATAGTGATGTGACGAGACTGTTCCAAGTCTCCTTCAAATATGACAAGTGAGTCCTTTCATCCCCGTCCAACGAAGGCTCCAATAGATGGATCCTTCCCGGCCCAACCTATCCCAGGATTCATTGCTCTTCAATGGCAGTTTTTCAAAGAAGTAATGGTTGTGGCAAACGTCAAGATGTCCGATGCTTGAGTGTCCGCTTCAACTCAACCAAATATGTAACAGCACACATGTTAAAAAACTAAGGGGAATTCAAACTTTCTTGTCCTATTCAATTCCAGCTCTGTTGCTAAGCAACAGCAATAAGGGTGGGACAAGCTGGTGAAATCCTACGTAGACCAGACTGTCTCATTTCATTTCAGCATTTGTCGTCTTTGCAGGACCATGAATTGGGACACAGCTTGTCTGTCCTTTTGATCTTTAGTATTTTTCATCTTCATTCTTTTTTTTGCTTCTCCCCTTATTTCCCTGTCTCCCTCCATCTTGTCCTTTCCTTCTCTCACCCCTGCACTCTGACATGAAGCTCCCATCATCTTCTATATTTCTCCATATTTGACAAAATGAACCATAACTTCTCTCTTCAAATCATCAATCATAACACGCCTCACCAGACAATGGCACTTGTTGAACTACTTCTTCTGTACTTCAAGGATACTGAGTTGTGAACTTCATGTATTGATTCCGAGTGGATGTGGACTTTTCTGAAAATCTTCATTTCAAGGCTCATCTTTTACCCTTTTTGCAATCTCTCTTCTCTCATACTTCTCCAGCAGTTTTCCCTTTTAGAATAATTTAGACGTGAGTATCCTTCACTGTGCAGTTTCTTTGGAGGGACACATTGTCTAGAAGGGGTTGAACACAGGTGTTAGAGCATCAGATAACATTGTCACAGCAGTGTGTGGTGCAGCCATGTGGGGTATGGTCAAAGTATGGATGTTAAAGTGTGTGTTTTGGCATTTGCACTCGGTTTAACCTTTATATTAACCTGCATGTGATTGTATTCATACATGCACACGCATCTATATATGTGACTGTGTGTGGTGTTAAACAACAAGCACAAGTTTGCTCTGTAAATAATGGGTCTGTGTTTAAAGTCAGCTGCTAAAATTTGGCTTTCAGCAGTGCAGACACACACACACACACAGTAGCTCCAGTGTACACACCCGCCTCATCAACTACTACTACATCTCTGACATCCAGCTGGCTCCAGTAGGATGATTGACATGCGAGACAGCCAATTATAAAAGGCAGGGAAATAAACTAAACATGTAGCAGCAGGATGCTCGTGTTGGTTTATGAATAAAACATTAGAAAACTGGCTTATGGTTTGATTTGGATTCTGTTTCACGTTTGTTTGTTGCTGCATGTTGTTGGCTGACAGACAATATTGGGGGAAAGTAGCTTTAGCATTGTGTGTGTGTGTTTATCGGGTCCAGGTATTACTCATGTTGTGGGGACCTAAATCTGTTCACACAGTCAAATTATAAAAATCAGTCAAGTTGCCCTAATGTGAATAATTACATTTTATATTGGGGACATGTTGTAAGGTTAAGTCACAGCCGGTCTCCAGGAAATGATTGTAAGTCAATGTAATGACCTCTGGAATCATGGAGACACAATTGTGTGTGTGGGAGTTTGTGTTTCCTGAAAATGCCAAACACTGACATATGGTAAAAATCAATGCCAAAATATAATTACAAATCTAACAAAGTTCATCTGATAGTTCTTCTGAGGAGTTTTTCTGAATTTTGTGACTGAACACGTCTCTGTGGCTCCTTTTTTTTCTTGATGTTTAAAAAACTGTTGGCATTTGATTCCACTCAGACGATAACATGGCTTGTGTACCATGTATCATTAGGGAGAATTGTGGCTTCCATATCTTTGCAAATGATCAAGTAGGTTTGATCTGGTAAATTGTGGCAAATAGGCAAAATTGGATTTGATACATTTTGGGAGGATTTGACTCTCTACTTTTAACATTGCTGGAGGAATAGTTACTTTGGCTTGTAATGGGGCTCTGAAGATGAGATGCAACTGGGGAAATCAAGCACAGATCACTGTTAACTGAGAGTCGAAGCAAGGGAAAGAATGCAATGCAGGAATGTGAGGCAGTCTGGGAGCGCTGAGCCACAAACCACAGGGTGACCAAGAGAATGGCAAACCCACTCCCTCTCTCTCTCTTACTCACTTACTCTTTCTCTATATCTCTCTCCCACGACCCAATTGGCTTCCCAGGCTACTGAAAGATGGAACCCAGGACACACACCAGTGCTCAGATGGCAGCACTTAGTCAGGATGGTTGCCCATTTTAAAGTGTAGCTCCACCCTGAAGGCAGATCCAGAGTGGAGTGCCCACAGAGAATGGACTTTAAACAATTTTATGAAAAGTTATTGCCGGAGGGGCGCTTTTAAAAAGGACAAACACGGCTGTCTGAGACCCACATAATCCTCGGTCAACCTTTACAGGGACAAAGACTCGGACACAGACAGGCTTGAACGCATGCTTCCACATATGTGCTTGGACACATGTTTGCTTAATGTGGGGCAACAGAAACCCTGGGGCCACACAGGTTTTTTATTATTTTTTTGTATTTTTTACTAGGAAACGCTTTCATGATTTAAGGAAAAGAAATTTGGCAAAAGTAAACCTGTTAAATGAGAACCTGTTAATAAAAGTTTTTTTCCATGCATACAGCCTCAGCCATTGGCCCTCACATTTACTTCATAGTGCAGTAGTGTCTCAGTGTGTATTTATTGCTACAGCTCACTCCAGGCTGTTGCTGCAAAAGAAAAATCATTATGTAAAACCATTTATTGCACATATTCCCTTATCGCAGGTAACAAATCACCTAGAGAAATGGGAATGGATGGATCGATGGAGAGAGGCCAACAGCAGTTATTTAAACTCCGTAAATGCAGTGTGAGAGGGAGCAAATAGTTTTGGATGTTTTTTTAAAAAAGTACTGTACTCTGTGGATTCACAGCTAAACCTGATTCTGTGAGTGTGTTTGTGTGTGAATGTGTGTGTGTGAATATGACCCATGCCTGATTCTGCATTTTCCTCCGCAATGATGGTGACAACAACAGCTCCCATGATCCCACGCTGCTTCTTGACGTCATCATACAAGGTCTTTGAGATTGTTTTAAATCAGAAGCCCCTGCCAGTCGAGTGTGATTCCCTTTGTTTATCAATGTAAATTCATCAGTACATTTCTCACTATACCTGCCAGGGGAATATTTTAAAATTCAGCTCATTCGGTTCGAAGTTTGTGAATTGCTTTTGCGACATCATTTCTGTTTAGGAGTCCTGCCAGTAAGGTAAGAGACGCAGTAAAAGGCATCCTTTTAAAGCAGCGCTGGCTTCAGTCTGTTGGCAGTAATATGACAGATTGTCATTAGGCTCCTTATAATCCTATCATAGAGCCACACTAAGGGAAAAACAACATGTCATACTGCTTCTCTCCTTCTCCTCTTCTGTCTTATATTTATTTATTATATCTCTTCGTTTGTCTGTCTCTCTGCCTGATCCCCATTTACTCTCTCTCCCACTGTCTCTGCTGCCTGACTCTGCCTTTTAGCTTTGTTTCCAGGGAATTCTGCCTTTGTGACTTTGTTGTAGTTTAAACTGTGACTCCTCACCCACCCAGAGAAATGAAGACAATGGGTGGGTGTTGCTTATCTGTACTTTATTAGTCTGTGAATTTGCAGCTCCTGGGTTTTTGTTATTTATTTGTAAGTTGTAAGTAAGACAACCCTTTTTTTTCAAACCTCTTTTTTACTGTATATACATCCCACATATCGTTTACTTCACACCCATGCATTTCCTTGTCAAGCATCAAACCAAACAGTAAATTTGCACATTGAAGAGGCTGGAAATAAACAATGTTCGGGTTTTTTTGTGAACTTTTTAGACTTTTTAAACCATAAAAACAAACACACCCATCAAACCCAAAATACTGCCAGAGGAGCCTTTGTCCTGTCAGAGCAACCAAATTACATTCTAGATAAATGTTTATGAGATATTGCTTTAAAAAAAACAATATCATATACTATTCCAGAAATTAGAGCACCGCAGAGTATTGGACTCAGTGTAATCAGCGTATATTTGTTTACACTGACTTTCTATTGGATTCTGTTAAAGACGCTCATGATCTAATTTTCAAGCAAATCGTAGAAGCAATTTTTGCTAAATATTTGATTTCCTGCTCCCTCACTGCTTTTATAGCCCTTGAGCGATGCTGGTTAACTGAGGGAGACCTGAAGTGAGAAGCTGGGGGTTCCTACATCATTATTTTTATTATAGACATTGATTAATCCAATTTAAAGTCCAATCTACAGAGCATTAATCCACAACTAAACTAAGTGTCCAGTAGTTTGGGGTGATCCTCGAAAAAAATCACCCGACAAATCTCAATAAATATCCATTATCTGATCTGTGATCTCTCTTCGACGTGTCTAAATTTGCTGATCATCCAAAAATGCTAGTTGCATTGAAGGCACATTCATCCATTCGTGTGTGTATTTGTGTTTTGGATAATAAAATATCAAGCACATGCTCCTTCACACACAGTTTTACTCTTAGAAAACCATCCCTTCTTTCTCCCAGTTTCTCTTACTCTAAATCTCCTCTTCTCTTCCTCTTCCTCCCTTCCGTTCTCTTCTCTTGACCTCTTTCTCCACCCTTTCCTCTTTCCATTTGTAAGTGTCCACTGGAGAGGGGTTTACGAGGTCAGAGCAAAAAAAAACACAGCAAAGAGTGCTCAGGGCGTTCAAATGCTAAAGCATGAATAAAATCAGACATTTGTAGTCTTGCAGTCAAACTCCCCCCCAACACCAACAAACACGCACTCACTAAACACAGCTTCTGCAGCCAGAGAGAACAACACTTATACTGCCACATATGCAGACATAACAATAAAAACAAGCATTAAATGTAATAGAAACAATTATAAAGTACTTTATCATTTGTTTTTTAAGATGATAAAAAGTCAAAGTACAAACGGAATCTACAACGATGAATCATAAATAAACCGTTCAAATTCAGGGGATTATTATTAATTGATGTTTAATTTCAAAATATTATCATTAATTACTGAAATGCTTTGTTGTGTAACATAGAGAAATACAGAGGTTTTCATGTTCATGTGCTGTTTCACTGACTCACAGTGACAGGATTCACAAAGTGCTCCAGAGAAAATTATCTGTACGATGTAAAGCTGTCATCTTATCACAAGGCTGCACTGTGATGACACATGACAGCCACAAGTGTACACTACACACAAGTCTCTATACACTGATCAACCACAAGGTTCAACAACTTCCCCCGATCCTCACGTCTCAGACTTTTTGACTCCACTGTGTTTGTGTGTATAGACGTTCGGCCACAACAGTAAAACCGGTAATTGGTTTTAACGTTGCAGCCGATCAGTGTTCAGAATTTATCTATTGTACATATCCATGACTGAAATGACTTTTCAGTGTGTGTGAGGTTTGTAGGGGGTGAGTGGAGCACACTCAGTCTTTGTACGTGCGTGTTTGTCTGTGGGAAATTATGAATTCTCTCCCACATAAATTAAACATGGCTCGGGGAGAGAAATGAATGGATGTCCCGCTTCTTGATTTCCCCTCTGGAGCTCACTTTTCAACACTCTCTCTCTCTCTCTCGCTGACATACACACACACACACACACACACACACACATACACACACATGCACACACATACACCCAAATCTGCGGAGTGACCACTTTGTTTTTTTTGTCCTCTCTATGTAAAATTTCTCAGATGTGTGCCTCTTCCTGGTTCTCACAGCCAAGCCACTCCGGGGACAGATAATAATCTTTCACCAATCAGCACCAACAATTCTCAACCAATCACAGAGTCTGTCAGGTCACAAAATATTGTTGACTTAAAATGCCCCCCCCCCCCCCCGTCTGGTTTTCCACAGGACTTCAGGTCATCATATTGAACAACAGACGATCGGAAAACCCTTGACACTTTCTCACATATATTGGTTTCTCTCTCTCTTTCTCTTGTCTTCACTTCTTTCCTCCCCTCTTTTTCTTCTCTCTCTCCCTCTCTCTCTCTCTGCGGCTCTTAAAAACAGGGACAAGCACACACATGGGGATTTGGAAAGTGGTTTTGGACATTTGCGCTCCTCCTGAGCACTTAAAGGGGATTTCAGCAGGAGAAAATAAAGGCGAACAGAAATGGGAAGAGGGAAGGAGGGAGTGAGGGAAGGGGAGTGTATCTAAATAGGATAATAGAGGAATTGTTTCTTTCTTTCTCAGTTTTAGCACCACCATGGTCTCTATATAATTTGTATAAATGGTATAATTTGGGTTTTGCTTCCACATCAGCCCCTGTTTTAGTTTAAAACTGCTTCTGTTCTAAATGATTTATTAAGATATAGACTTTCTCTGCATCACATATTTGCTTCCATGGACTAAATGATATCCTTATTTTGTGCTGTTTTCTTCAGTATTGGCGATGCATGCTTGCAGTGATGGACACAGAGCGCGGAGGCGTATGCCTGTAAATGAATTTGTCTTAAGGCTATTTTCCCCTTGGTTTCTTCTGCTGCTTACTTCTCGGAGAGCCACTCCAAATATTATTGCTCCACAGTCTAAAGGAAATCAGGAAAAAATGGAGTGAGCGAGGGGAAGGGGAGAGCTGAGTGTGGGGTCTGTACGCTCCTGAGCGCACATTTACAATTGGTCTTTTCAGGATATGCGCACTCTTAACCAATTAAACAGGAAAAGAGACTTCTGCTCCTGCTTGTTTTCTTGATGTCATTAGAGAGGGAGACCAAAAGACCATGCAGGGCAGAAAGACTTTCTTCTCAATCCATAATAAATTTGGGAGGAGGAGGAGAAGTATATTACTGTCAATGTTACGGAGATGTTTCTGGAAAAGTGTATTATGCATGGTGGTGTAGTTGACTAATTTGTGGTGAAATCTCCTTTCTGTCTTTTATAGACCCTCATCTTGTTGTTCTTTTCCGTCATGGTCTCATTTGCCTCTCTTGATAAGTCTCTCTCTCTCCCCTCCTTTAGGCGAGATGACACTAACTACTTGTTCTGTGTGAGCAAAAATCCTCCCATCGCCTTCCTGCCCTCCATCTCTTTGGCTCTTCCTACACACTTAACCCTATTAGTTACCCTCCACTTAACTTGTCATTTCAAGTCTTTGCCTCAGCACATGCACACAGACAATAATATTTTCACTTTTTTAGTAGTAGTCTCACAAATACACACCACGCTCCACTGTTGTGTCACCAGCATCGCAGTTTACAAGCCAGACTGTGCTGTAGCATGATATCTGTCTTTTTTTCACTGGAGTCTGTTTTCTTTTCTTTTTATTAAATGTATCATAGATTCAAATGTAGAGTGGATGTTTATATTGTAGTAATTCTGGCACGGATAACTGCACCCTGAATACAATATGGCTGAGGTTCAAGTACGTGAGCACCAGATGTCTGAACGGATGCTCGAGTATATGGTGGCGCTAAAGAAAATGTTTTTTTCGTCAGAGACCAACTGTAATTTTCATTAACCATATGAAACTGAAAAGATAGAAGATCCAAATCTCTTTTATAGATATGAAAAGTAAACCTAAATATAATATGATCTTTCTTGTTTATGGGAAAGTTATATATATTTCAACAGATAAGAGTTGTTAATCAAGATGAATCAGTCTAAAAAAAAAAAAAAAGGCCAGTCCAACTACTGTCGGTTATTTGTGAGATTTTCTATGGGATTTTAGGGGCCTCACAATTATTTCAATGAGCAGGTCACTGGTTTAGAGAACCAGAGCTAAGAATTACCATAGACAGCAGCACAGGAGAGATGTTCTTGGAAAGATAAAGGTCCAACCATAGTGGACTTTTAAAGGCTCATATGATATTCCTTTTGAAAAGATGTGGAGCAGGAAAGAGCTGAATAATCAGTTGATAAATACAAATATTAATTAAAACTATGAGGAGTTCTCATGAAACCACACTTAAATTCACCAGGTTCGACATAAATACCAGTCCCTTAAATGTGCCTGAGAGATTAATAAAATTTCAATGGGAAATAAAGTGGGGGAATTTTTTCTCCTGGATCTACACCAAAATTGAATGGGTTGTTCCTTGAGTCATGCTCCACCTCAAACCACAAACTTTTGTGGAAACCGGTCGGGTAGTGTAATCCGGCTAAAAAACAAACACAGATGAAAACATAACGTCATCGACGGAGGCAATAAACTAAGATAAGTTAATCAAACTTATTGACACTGTGAGTGTGTGTACAGCTGCTAATCCTGCTTCAAGGCGTCATCAGATCGATCTAACCACTGTACAAATGGACCACAACAATAACGTCAGTAAAAAAGAACTGGGAGGAAAAAAAGCCTCGTTCGAACCCATACTACTCACAGATAAAACCATGCTCCATTATCCTGCTGCATAGGTTTGATAGCAAGTGGTTATATTATATTCCTTAGACACTAACCTGCCAGTATGTGGATCATTTCTGTATCATTTCTGCTGGTGCATTCATGACATTTTCTAAATTACTTTCAATGCCACAGTCATGCAATATTTATCTGCTCAGGGGACACATTTGTTTGGAGCTATGCTACGTCTCCAGATCACAAAATGATATGTTGAATGCAATATATGTGTATATTTCCCCCACGTTCCTAGAAGTATCTTAAAGGCTTCCACACAGATATACTGTAACTCAATGCTGCACTACCTCCTTACTTTATCTGTTTTATTGACAATGACTGCCTGCCTTAAATACTACATGTACATTTATCGCAACAGATCCCATTACAGTACAAAAAAATGATAGTCAATGCAATAGACCGAACTATGTTGGGAATGCACAGACGGCTATAAAAGTGTAGTGGGAATTTAATATGAATCACACTGAAGAGGGGAAACACACACAGGCTTTCACACACATGCAACAAAATCGCTGCCATAGACACATATCAGAAGTGACAGGGTAATGGCCGTGCATTTAGAGACCAAGAAATGCATTATGACCTCAGGAAACCTTCCACTACTGGCTCCGAGTGTTGCCAAATAACACACACACACACACACACACACACACACACACACACACACACACACACACACACACACACACACACACACACACACACACGTACAGGCATACATCCATGAAACCCTGTTGCATTGTAGCCCTCTGAAAGCACATTCATTCCCACTGTTAATGCTCCTCCATAAAATCTCTTTAACATGTACACACACACACACACACACACACACACACACACACACACACTTCTTGCAAAAATGTCTAAATTATGGATTAATCGTGGAAGATGCACTAAATGTGAATTTCCTTTCTATATGAAATGAAATCATTTTTAGTGTGAAGCTGGTACTAAACAATACATTGACATTCACATAACAGAAGTACAAATGTAGGTGAGAAGTAACAAACTTTGACATTTTTGTGGTTTTAAAAAAAGGTTTTATAGCTTATTTGGAGATTTTCTTTTTCCCAATGTTGCATTAAAACCTTGCTGGGTGTTTGTTGTTTTATACTTGAATTTAGTGTGTGCGTCTCTTTATGAGCTGAGCAATTTAAGGTTTTACGCACTTAGTTGGAATGGGAGGGAAATGAATGTGCAGTTAACTGAGAGAAGAATGGGGAGATTGTCTGGGTTTTTTTCCAGTACAATGATTTACAGAATGCAAAAAATAGGCCTCTAAGCTTTGTCTCAGTAGTTCATCATTAATGTCGCCTCCAAACGAACAGCAGCATAATCAATGAAAGCTGTTATCACCACACTAAGATAATGTAAGACAAGGGAGAAAGGTGAATAGGAACAGGGCGGTAGAAAGCATTTGCTTTAATTGTGTGATTTAAAAGAATGACATTGCTCTATTCCAACAGCTGTGATTACTTTTGTGTTTTTTGTTTTTTTTTGTCCATGTGGCGTTCTGCAAAAACTGATTTTGAGCAGTGTCCATGTTGACTGTCATTACTTACAGACGTCACTGTCAGTACAGTACTTTCAATGTCGTAGATTAAAACACTGCATGTTAAGGTCTAAGCTCATGACTCCACCACTCTCTGTGTAAAGTAATCACAGGATTATTTTAGTGTTCGTTTTCTCTGCAGGGCTTCATCATCCACCATCTTGGTTAAGGTGAGGGTTAAGATTAGTGAACATTGGTTGTTGTTCAGGTGTTCGGGATGATTTAAAGTCATTTAAACTTGTGAAGCAGAATGAATTGGAGATGCTTTTGTGTGTTTGTGCCAGTGTGTCTGCACCCACGCTCATATATACTTTGGGTTGTCTTGAAGTGCACGTGAAGAATCCAGACTACAGACCGTTGCAGCCTTTGATAGAAAACACATGCGCACCTCCACCTGCACGCACCACCCTGTTCACTTCCACTTCCACTGAAAGAGAAATACACTGTATTCACCAACTGAGCCTGGCGATGCACTCATGAGCTCTCCAGTGTGCAACCTGCATCTTGTGAGCTGAGTTTGACTCCAGCGCCCACACAACTCTCAGAAAGATGAGCAGTGAGGCAAATGGATGGCATCTCTGCAGGTGAAACGTCTTTCCGCTTTCTTTATGAAAAGCCCAGTGAGTTCTATGATGTTTCAATGTAAACCCCTGAACACAATGTTTGAACCAAGTGGCTTTTGATTAATTGCTCACTGTGCATATACAGATATGACTGCTGTGGGACTCCCCTGCACCACATTCAGAAAATCACCAATCATCATTTTTGTGGTGTAGTCCATCGTCGATTAGCCACTGAACAGAAACAAATGAAATTAATTCCTGCTGATTCTTTTATTTTGTACGTGAAACAAAACTGATTTTCAGATAGGTACACAATATAGTCACTTCTGTGGCATCGTGGCAGTCAGACCTCATCAGCATATGCCTTTAAGGGGTTTACACTTCTGTCAGGCCCCATGGACACTCGAGAGGCTGTTGTTAAGTCAGCTTGTTGCAATCTCGATTGTTTGTAAAACTGGATGAGATACCTTGCGGCAAGAAGTGGTAGACTCTGCGGACATGTAGCCCTGATGCATTCAAAATATAATATTCAAAAGTAGTGTGTGGGTTTTTTTTGTTTGGTTAAAAGACTTCTTGTACTGCACTGCCAGAGGCCCGAGTACTCAGTGGACACTGGCAGACCAGAGATGCTGTCTGTCTTAACAACTCAGACGTGATTCTCAAATTCAATGCACAGGCTTTGTTTGTTGTTGTTTAGTCTTGTGTATTCAAAGAGTTGCTGAAACGTGTGTTTGGGTTATTTCTCTTTAGTTGTAACAATTCACGATGGAAATACAGTCCATCATTTCTGGATCTTCTGGAAGAAGCAGCTATTTCACACCATCGCAAAATATAATTTTTGTGAGAACTTGTTCATTGCAGTCAGTCACTGCTGTGTTTTAAATGTCCTCGTGTTTATGTGCATGTCCCTAAAGGCCAATTTATGGACAACTTTGGATACATTCAGAAACAGACAGAGCCTTCTCTCCATCCTCTGTGTTCATTTCGTCCGTATTTGTGAACGTCTTATGTAAAGCTTACGGATACAGACACAATGAAGCAGTACCACTGGTAATCGTGAGGGGGCAGTGTAGCAAATACTTCAGTTAAGACAATCATAGGACACGAGGAAGAAAATCTCAACAATGTCAGAACGTTTTGAGGACAGACATTTGCCTTCTTTCTGAAGTCGTACATTACGTCAACCCCCTCCACCGCCGAATGTTTGATGTTGTCAGAAACACACTGCGCTGCCCTCTAATGGATGAATTGCTTGACAACCATGCCAATGTAAAGGATGCAAGGAAAGTAAGTGTGCCAGTGACCTTGTTTGAAAAAGGGTGTAACTCTTTTCATACGTAAGGAAACCTAAATGAGCCTCAACTCCTAACTTTGTTATTTAGCATGCAAACCATGCAAGAGTCGAATTGCACGAGTCTCTTTAAATGTTAATCTTAATTTGAAGTCATAGAATGTACCACTCATAAACTCCAAAGCAGGAGGAAAAAAACTGATTAAATGAAAGATTGTGTCCGTTATTTTCATGAGTGTTAATGATTCCTACCCCACTTCTAAACTTCTGTGGCTTTTCTCTCAAACCCACTTGTGAAATTGCAAATGCCATATAGCTGTGTGCAATGATGCATTCAATAATTCTGGCCCCAGACTACAAAATCTACCCACTGTAATTGCCTCAAATATTTTTTTCTCCTCTACCTCAGAGGAGCTCAGTTAATGTGTCTTGTATCTGATGGTGTTTCCGTAGAGTTAAGTTACCTTGGCAGGGTGAATGTTTGCTTTTTCATGGATGTGAAGGGTCTTGACTCTAATTTAATTGAAATGTGCTGTTTTCTGGAGATCATTCCACTTACTGGAGGGAAATGATTCACGAATGAGAAGATATTCAGATTATCAAGTTGCGAATGCAAATACACAAACACACATGTACAATAGAGGCAAAACGTGCAAACAGACTCATGGAAAATAAATAATCAGCTGTCATCTGTGCTGCTTGTGTTGAGCTCTGACTTCTCTACAGCTTTTGGCTTCACTGACTCAACATCACTTCAAATATTTGAGACATTTCAATATTTTCTGTGTTTTGTGATTTATCTCTTTCTTTCGCTGTCTGTTGTTCTAATTGAGCCAGTTTTTCTTTCAGTCCACCAAACCATGTCTGTCTAAAAGATTACCTCTCCTGGCCAACAGTTACCTAACTGTCAATACATTTATTTTCATTTACTGTAAAATGATTTACCATAACTGTCTTACAATACTATTTGTAGAGTAACTTTCAAATACATTTGAACACTTTCTATGTTATCTCAAAATAAATCAGGTAGAGTTGTCAACAAATGCACAAACTGTTCTTTTATTCCTGTTACTTTGGGTTGTAGCACAGATATATACATCTTGTTTTTTAATTCTGGTCACTCTAGTTTACTAGTGCTGTTAGTCATATGGGCACAAGTTTTGTTTTTCCCAAAGTCAGGCCAATCCCACCATTTGGCACCATCCTGGCAATACCCCTTTGGCAGTTATTTTAGAATAACATGACCATCCTCATACCTAAATGAAAGGGGGCAGAGCCATAACTGCACTTCTAATGGTCAACATTAGGCTTAGAATGTTTTTTTCCCAACTGGTTATACTTCTACTACACAAGTGTATATGGTTCAGTCCACAGTGGTGTCACATTGTGTTGTCAGCTCATCCAACCATTGCACTATACACACAGATATACTGGTTTATGCTTGATGTTCAAATATGGTTTTAGAATGAAGACTTCCAAAACAGCTGGCCAAACTGATAGAGCAATTCATCACACACACACACACACACACACACACACGGTAAGATTGTTTAGAAAGATAGAAACAGGTTAACACATCAATACAGACACAATTATGCAAGAGAAATTTGTGATATAAAAAATGACTGTAAAATTGAATTATAGAAAATTGAGGAGGGGAGGAGAGAGTATGTGGTTGATGGAGCTCCCACTATAACAAGCACTCCCTTGAGCTATTTCTCTCTGCACAAACATAAACATAAGCGACACACAGGCCTTTATCTTGATCTTCATGCCCTTCATTATTTCCGCGTGATTGTAATTTGTATTTGTGTAATTTTTCCTCATTGCAAAGCTAAATATCTTTATTAAATATGTTTTTGTTGTAACTTCACTCGACTCCCTTGAGAGATTCACTCCACACAGATGACAAGAGGGCTGATTCAGGTCTAATGAGCATTTTGACGACTCTTGACCCCAATTAAGTTGCCTTGTTCAATTTTAGAAGACCGCAGTGAGGGTGCACGATCACTGTTTTTTTTTGTTAAGCTCTATTGAAAATCTCTCTTTGGTCCCATTGTTGATTAAAATTGAATAGGCTCTAATCTTTGTAACTTGCACATCCCGTAATTTGTTGGTTTGAATTCTGCAGAGCACAGTGCATCATATCAACAGACATGGCTGCTGGAATATCTGAGACAATAGGAGCAAGGACGTATTTGGACTTCCCTTTTGTGTAAACAATTCACAGTGGAAATAAAGTCATGAAACAATCATATCACACCATCCCCGAAACTTTGTCATTTTTCCGGAGAACTCGGTCGTTGCAGTCAGACTGAATTGAGTTTTGCTGTGACCTCTGATGACCAGGGCCACGCTATCGGACAAAGTGTGGAAATTCTCCTGCAGCTCAGCATTAGGTTTTGGCTCGGTTCACTCACTCTTGGGAACGGTGGGGTCTTTGATTGAGTTCACAGTCGACCGGTGTGAAAAATCTGCACATTATCCATTCCCAGCCATTCTAAACAAATTTTTTGCATAATAATTTCATTTTAAAGCACACTCATCTGACTCTGACTCTATGTTCAACCTAGTATATATTGCATATGTTGATATTTTAGCACAGTGAGGATGTATAATACAGGTATTTTATTTAAAAAAAAATTAAAAAACAGTTTAAAACCACAACCATCACCCAGGAGCTTTGAACTTAAAAAATGGATAGTTATTGTGATAATTATCTGTATAATATATATAGATATAATTTTTGCCATAGTAGATTTTTTAACTAAACTTAAGGTGCACTTATTATTTCTGTAGCTTTTAAAATCCCAACCAGCTGTAGTTTTCATCCAGCAGGTGCTGAGGATGCATTTAGCTGTATTACACCGTCTATGGAGATTTAAAATTATCACTTGTGTTGACCATGTAATACAGATGAAATACTTTTGGGACCGTGTAGTTGCACAGACACCAAATGGAAAGTTTTATCAAAGTAGCACTAGCAGTTGGCTAGTGTATCGGTTTTAATAAGCAAACAAAGACAATCTAAATAAGTCTGTTCCCAGTGTATGTCCTTACACAGTTTTAATAAATGCCTCCCTTCAGATAACACGTTTTATTGCTTCAGGGTGGTGGTTCGGAAGTGTTGGTAGAATTACATCTAGTGTTTTCATCCATGTAACTGTGAGCCAGTAACAACAGAAAAAATGGCAAACGAAAGTATCTCGGGCAGTGCTTTGCTGCTGTTGATTCCACAGCTTCAGAGTTTGGTTGCTGCATGACTGAGACACTTGAGCAACAACAGGAGAAGAAGGATAAACAGAAACTAAATGAGACATACTGTATGTGAACAGGCTCGTGGGAATACAGCTGCAGACTGAGGAATACGGCAGGAGAGAGTGTACCGCAGAAGAAGCGGACAAGAGAGAGAATAATAGAACAAGAGGACAAGCGAAGCAAAGAGAGGATCGCTGTGTGGAGTTTGTTTAAATAAGACTAGAATCCTGCCGTGCCACCTGAAAATGCAACAGATCTGTTCTTATCCCAGTTTTAGAACAGATCAAATGCTTTTTTTTAACATGAATCCAACAATAGAGTAATTCTCGCTTCATCTCTTGCTGAGATTTACATCAGCCGTAAGATCTCCGTTGACACAGACACAGAGGCTGTCTCAGCTTTTCATTCATACTGTTTTTTCAGTGGTCGCTGGGAGTTTTTTGAGCTGTGTCGGTTTTTAGTTGATGGATATGTGCACAGTAAAAACCATGCAGGGTCATTCATAGTTAAATGCATCTGCAATTTGGATTTAAATGGTTTGACATCAATTGAATAATTACTTATTTTTTTCTTACAACATTGGTGTTATGAAACCAGAAGGGCAGGGTGCATACCTCTGTATTTTACGTTTTAACCACATTTTAATGTAATACAAAATTTGGATCTGCATCAAATTGCACACATTTGTAAATATCAGTCCTATCAACGTGCCAGATTTTTTTTATATCAAGGACCATGAATTCATCTCTGAGAAACAATGGAAATGTAGGAAAACGCCCTATTGCACACACAATTAAATAATTGAAGAATTTCCTGATGTGTCCCCTGATCCCGATCCTCACCCAAAATGTAATGGTTTCTCTCCTGACCCATACTGCATCTTTTGAGTTTTTTTAATATAATCTTTCTAAATAACAGATACAGACAAATGCAGGTAAACATAATAATTTAAAATTCTGTCAGATTTTAAAGAACATTTACAACCAATAATTTAGAATTTCTCTCTGTAAAATATATTAAAAAATAAAATGTGAATAATTATTTTGTCGACAATATAACACTTTCACCAATGATGGTGAAGTTCACGGTTGGCAAGCCACAGCATTAAAAACAACGAGAAATATAACACATAAGCAAATTACTTTGGATTAATGACTTTAAAAAAGTCCCTAAGTTTTATAATTAAGATAATTTATAGAAAATTAGTAAATGCCCTCCAATTTTCTTTTTCCTCTTTTTCTCTTTCCGTCTCTCTTGACAGTGAAGAAATAATTCTCAGTAAATTACTGTCTCTATCTTTTTTGTTGTCTGGTGGTTTGAGGCTTCGGCAAATCCTCCCTGAGACAAACATCAAAGATCTTCCAAACCACTGTACAATTAGAGAAGAGAGGAGAAGCTTAAAACAGAAGATCCATGATTCCACTTTGAAGACTGTGCGCTCGATGAAAAATGTAGGCAGACAAGCTGAAAGTTGTTTAGAGAGTCTGAAAGTTGAGGCTTTTTTCTTTTGAGGAAGAAAGAAGTTAATTATATATCATTTCTTGATTACCTGAATATTTAATTGGATGGGAATTGGGATTGCCTGATTGGTCTGGGTTTTCTTTCACCCTCTGCTGAGGTACATCTATCTGGGTGTTCCAGTTTTGAACTTTCGCAGGGATTTGGGAGTTTGAGGTTGTTAACGCTCCCTGAAGACTGAGGGGTCAGGTGACAGGAAGAGAGGTCAGAGGGTGGAGACTAAAACAGACTTGGGGAAAAAAAGTGATATGAGGGGAAAAGAGGAGGGCATTGATATTTATATATATATAAGATTGAAATGAGACTGTCCTACCAGCAAAAAACGACCTAAGCTGCTTATTACAAACTCATAAGGTGTTAACGCAATGTTTAAGTTTAAGTGATGCCCTCTAGAGGGAGCAGTAGCAGCAAATTACCGACAGAGCTGGTAAAAACTATTAAAAAAAACTTTTTTACAGTCCAAACGTGTATGAAAAGACCCAATTAGGACGCAAATATGATTTTATCCATATAAACAGTTGATCACTATATCTGGTTTCCAGCGTAATGTTTTCCGTAAAAACAATTAATAAAAAATAGGTGGCACAAAATTGGACGAAGGCGGCTGCCTTGCAATTCTCTATGCAGGAAAAACCTTGGAAAGGAGGTTTGTAGTGAGAGTTAATCTCTTCTGCTAGCACACACAGTTTTTCTGTTTACCACCTCATTAACATCAGTCTTCAAATGAGACTCAGAGCAGATAATGTGCTTTATACACACTGTCAGGTTTAATGCAGCGTTGCTCCTGACTGACGTGATGTGTGTGTCAGTGTGAAAGACACAAGGACATAAAAAGAATGGGAGAGCTGAAAGTATGGGTAGAATGAACATATAATATGTATATATATATATACTACACATGAATACATTATCCCATTAAATATCAAATGACTTAATAAAGGGAACTGTTCAGGTTAAACAGAAGTTCACTCAGTTCACTGTGAATTTTATTTACACAGCAAATGTTGCATCTATATATGTCAGTATTTCGCCCTTCCATCGATGCCTGTCCACTAAAAATCAGGTTTTTTTTATGGTAAGGTCATATATGTTGTAGTGCTTTGTTTTTGGATTGTGTTAAACTGCACATGTTGAAGATATTGTGTTTCAGTGAGGTAGACAGAGAGCAAGGCTGCCCTCATTTTACTCCAGGGGCAGACGTGTCCCAGTGGACATTTTCTGATTTGTGAGCAGACAGTGTTGTCTGTGTGAGAAATGCAAATAAAGCACATTTAACTGGAACCTGAGAGGAGGATAGAGGGAGAGTTTAATATCAGTACACATGCAGTTATTGTAGTATTTGTGTGATTTTGTAGTTCTAAGATGTTCAGTCCTATTTACACTGAAATATTTACATCGAAATATTTTAAATTGATCAATTCTTTTTATTTTACAATGTATTAATTAACCAAACTTTATGCTTAATCACCACAGACAATACTTAATACAATACCAAGCAGTGCACCGGGTGCATTATAGTATTAATAACATCTGTTCTTATGCATTCACCCCAGCTCCAGCTGGGACTAACCCAGCAGATAAACTGCGTAGATAAGCAGTGTCATGGGCATGCTGGTGCCTGCTCAAACGTAATGGTAGCTGCCTTGTTGATTGCTCAGACGCCAATTATGGTGCTAGGTAATTGGGGTTGATTGCTTTGAGGCCAATTATGACCGTTTGCACACCCGTGCATTTATTATTCCGTGGCGGCGCATGAGGTGCCATTATTCTGTGTGGTCAGATACAGTGTGCTCTTAAATGATAACATCAAGCTCCTGCTATATGGAGACATTTTACATCCAATTTGGGTATTTTTTCCTGTGACCTTTTTTTTTTTTTTTGAAATGGAAGGTTTTTTATGTGCTGACTTGTGTTGCAGTATAACCCATTGAAAGCCCAATTAGAGAACCGTGGTTGCAGCTATCACAGCAGTTGTATGAATGTGCTCATTATCTGGTGTGGTCATACAGTAGATGTCATTACTATCCATTCTAGCTGAGCTGGAGGGACGACAGCCGGCTGCAGACTTCTTGTTGGGTGGCTGAACACTGAGGTTCTATTCACAGCTTTCACTGAAACGAGTTGTCGTTGAACAGGGTATTTTTGAACTTTAAACTGGCTGAAGCTCTCGTAGAGTTGGGCCTACTGCCACGTGGAGCAGGCCTGGACTGTGTTTGAAGTCAGTGTGTGCTTGTTTTACAAAAACACCATTTTTTCCTCTCAGATAAACAAAATCTCTCTTTGCCAAAGCCAGAGCAGTTTTTTTGAAACCTGATGAAAGAACACACTTTTTCCACTTCTGTTAATACCGCCTTCTGTATTTGCACTTTGATGGCTGCTATGTTGTGTTAAATGGGTTTTTGTGTGATTGCACAACAGCTGCTATTAGTTGGACTGTGTATATAATGGAGGTTCTACAATGGTGTTGTTGACTTAGCACCATTATGAGTCTTCATTACTTATATCTATGTCCCATGTTATCGGGATTCATAATTACATTTTATGCAAAAATCAATCTTGGAAACATATTTTTAAATCTAATTATTCCTCATGGTTGGTTTGTTTGGCTCATTAGTCGTTTTCCTTACGCACAACAAAAAGTGTGTAACTATTGTTAATTACAGTGAGATATAAAATGGCACATTTGCTAATGAGTTGTCTCTGGAAAAACCCTCATTTATATATCACATCTTTTTACCCACATGTTCACTTTAACACTGTAGACTTGATTGGCTCGATAATGAAAAGTGTGGTACAACAGCAATCATAAGTAAGTTACTGTGGTCACACAGAAAACACAATAATTGAATGTGGTTGCGCTGTTAGTCTATGCGTGGGCTTGCTTGCAGGTATCATTATCTGCAGTGGTCAGACAATAAACATTCACTGGAACCTCTGCTCGTAATAGGTCAGGCACAAAGGAAACTAAATCAACTGTGGTTTCAGTAGAGACTCAGTTAAGTGGAACGGTTTGCCATCTCCCCAACAGGGAAAACAAAAATCCTGCTTACTTTATTTATTGATAAATTATTAAAGGGTTGATATTGGAGATATAGTCAAAAGGTTTAGGAGAAAAGTGCAGTGAATAGTTGCAGAAAAACATCCTAAGATACGTTTTTGAGGACAGAAACATTCCTGAAAGTTCTCTGATGTTGCTTGAAAGCCTCTAGAATATAGCTAATGCCTTGATGTGCTCTCAAAACAACTTGATATATTGGCAACACAGTCAGAGACTGTTAGCAGGTAATTCAAAGAGGAACGAACCAAAACCCTTTTTTTCCCGAGGAGTTTGCATTTAGTCAAAAACCTTTTCCACTAAGTGATCTGACGTCTTTACAGGTGATATACTGCTAGAAGCCTAAAAGCCTGAACTAAGTGAACACACACGTTTACTGGAGTCCTGTTCAGCGCTCGGAAAATGGGAAGACTGAGATTGTTGGGGATAAAGCGACATCGGAGCGAGGTGAAAGAGACATTTGGGCGAGTGGTGGAAATAGCAGATATGGGATGGATGAGACAGAGAGACACAAATAGCACTGCTAAAGGACTCCCTGAGATGTTTCTCCCAAGGAGCGAGGCTGATGTAATATTTAGAGGTACAAGGACCAGTGGTGTCACCTCCACCAGCTTTTAGACCTCTCTGAATAGCAGTCAAACACAGCCCAGTCCCTCGGTGGCTCGATGGCTGCACACCAGCGAAGTGACATCTCGCACAAGCAAAGCATCAGTTATAGACTATTTATGTGAATATGCAGCACAGTGTTGGTGCAGCTCCACTGCAGCAGCTCATCTGCTCCACAGCTAATATCCTTTTCAGCTGTCTCTCACCTTCTACTACATCACCGGAAATGTTTAAACACAATCTGATTTGTCTGTGTTCTCTCCACAAATCCTGGGTACTGACATTTTAATGAACAACTCTTGATAATGTGTAGTCCTGACCATAAGAATGTGGTGATTAATATTCTATCGTTCAGGCTCCGAGCTTCAGCATATTCAATTTGAAATAAAATATTTCTGGATATTACAATTAAGTGCCATGTCTCTGTTATTTTAGGAGTTATAGGAAAAACTGTGTGGGAGACAAAGCACGTTTAATACAGTGGGTGAAGTTAAGAGGTTCAATAGTAATTGACGTGAATTGGGCTCATCAATTACTTGAGGTCAATTACCATCACCAAAACATTGAATGGTTTGTGAAAAATCCCAGCATTCAATATGTCCAACTGAAAAACAGGTGAAGATTAAAATGTCCAAATGGTAAAAGTGTATACTTGAAGCTAAGTTAATTCCATTATGTGCTTTTTTTTAATCATTTAGCGCTGCTGCATAATTTATCATCAGTCATTCTGATGCTTGGTGTCAGTTCACAACAGAAAACCCATTTGAAGTATAGAATGTGTGACATCATCAAGCAAATTGCTTTTCAGCTTTAGCTTAGCCCCATTTTGACCTTAAAGGTACAATGTCTATAGGAGCACTAACAGCATTTCTCAGCCCTCGGTTGTGTCAAGTGTCAGATGTGTTTCATTGTTAATGAGAGAAAGAAGGTGTTTTGGAGAGGTCGACTCCACACCAACCACGAGGGTTTCTCCACCTCTCAGCTCCTGAGAAAAACATCCCATGGACGTGGTTAAGGCAAGAAAGTGAGGAAATATTTTGTATATTTCAGTGCCTGCTGTGAAAGGATGATTCACTGAAATGTGTTTGTAGAGCTCACTGCTTACACTTGAAAGTAATTTGACAAAAAGGAAAGTGGCTGCTGATTCTAACTGGAAACTCAGACGTCTTCCTCTTCTGAATAAAACTTTCAATCCAGGTAAAGCAGTGCTCACTGTGTGACTTGACTTGAGATTGCACTGTGGTGCAATGACAATGTTTGAATTATTGATACAGCAGTTGAAATGAAGTATGATCAACACACATGCAAACACATGCACATGGTTCAAGACGGATTACATGAACTTTCAAGCCCACGGCCCTCGAGACCTTTCAGCACCTTTCTCTAATGTCTAGAAGGTTCAGGTTGTGTGTGTGTGTGTGTGTGTGTGTGTGTGTGTGTGTGTGTGTGTGTGTGTGTGTGTGTGTGTGTGTGTGTGTGTGTGTGACAACAGGCCCTTTCATAAAGGTCTTGGCTCTTCATCTACCTTGGGGCTTTGACTACATGCTGGCTGCCCCTGCAAAGACCTACATATCTGTGTCTTTCTCTTTTCTCCATTTTTTCTTCTTCTCCTCCCTCAGTCTCCCTCTTGTATGTCTCTCCCCCAGTCTCTTCACCCTTTGCTGTCAACGCAATTAATTTCAAAAGACTTTATTGGCTTGGTCTGACCTACATCTCTTTCTTGTTTTGACCTCTGCCTTTGTTATTTGTTCTATTCTTTTGTCCCAGTTACTATGTATTTTATCACAGAATCACACTCAACCTATGCCTATGCTTCACTTTTCCATTTTTCTGCATCATTTGCTTCGCTCTTTGATCCCACACATTTTGATCTCTGTAACCTGCTCTCTCTCTGTCTCCCGCTCTGTCTCCCGCTCTGTCTCCCACTCTGCACACACACACACTCAAACATATTCACTTTCTTCAATCATCCCAGTCACACCCATGCACACTCTGTAAAATCTTCCAATGATATTTCTACCTCTGAGAGAAGGTCTGTAGTGTTTATTGTTGAGAGACGGAAGATTTCCAAACTGCATTTGTGACATTATATCACATTTTAAACACATTACGTTGCACATCCTTAAACATTATTTTAGTACTCATATTTTCAAAATGCTGAGAGTACAAGTGCACTTCTCTGTGCACACTCACTTCCAGCTGCAGAAAACACTGGTACAATGTGCTTTGAGGCATTCAGACATTCAGGTCGTACTGACTGAGACCGCCTGTGTGTCCAAGACAAAAAGTAGTTTCTACTCCATCTCGCCTCTTAGTCACACTGCTGTTACTTTTCAACAAAACATAAGGTGAATATTTCAGTAACAAGAACATGGTGACTTTAATATCGCTCAGGATTTGTCATTCCATTAATTTTTTTGATGTGTTGAAATCACCAGCCATCTTGGGAATTATCTCTGTCAGCCTTTTCTGGAGAAGGTTTGGATTTAAATGTAATTTAAGTGTCTCGCTCAAAGTGCTACTCAGTGACCTGTAAATTATTTTTGGAAAACCAACCAAGTTTAAATCCATCACACTCCTTTATGATATGACACTAACATAGCACAGTATTTAGTTTCTTAAGAACATGGTTATTATGAAGTGTCCAAATTTTTAAACTGAACGATTTCATGATAACACATGCCACACTTCATAGTTGCAAAAAAAGTTGTTGAAATTGAATTGTTGTTGTTATTTATATTCAATAATAGTAATTTACTTTATTATTAGCACTTTTCAAAATTAAGTTTTATACGGATTATACAAGCAATAAAAAAAGGTTAACTGTCAAGTAATCATTAATTAAAAGAAGCAAAATAAAAGAAAGAAAGTAAAACAATAGAATTATTTATAATAATTAAAATAACAGAGAGATATTATACAATAGATAGGGGTCACAAAAAATTGTCGAGAAACAAAATGAAGCTATGACCTTAAAGTAAATCTCACATGTTTTCCCAGTCAGGAGAAAATAATGGAAAACATTATATATGTTCCAACAGACCAGCAGAGTCCACTTGAGAATTCAATGCCATGATATCATTTTGACACCTACTTCCTACACCCGACCGTGTACTGTGTCTGACCTTTTCTGTGCTGAGGACGTGTACAATACATCGACACAAAACCACAGCTTTACAATTGTATGTATTGTCAATGCATTATTATTGGAGACATGTAAGAGACTTCAATCATAAACTTCCTCTATTACCTAGGAGTGAGCACAGATCATGTATATGAATGGATTATTGTCATCTCTCTTTTTGTACTCGGGTTTATTCTCAGTGATTCATGTTGAAATACCGACAGACCCAACAGAGAACACAACGCCACAATGGTCCTGTACTCCTGCACTCATAGAAAAGTCGCTGCAACAACACGACAACAAGGGCAGCTGACGTGACAATTATGGGATTGAGATGCACTTTGCCAGTCAGATGCTCAAGTCGTTTACATTATTTAGTGTCTCCTGTAAATCTTCTCTGTCTCTCTATCTTTCTCTCCATCACTCTCTTTAAGCAGCTCTCTCTCGCTCGCTCTCTTCTGTAAGTTTTTCTTTTTGTTGACTTCTCTCTCTCTCTTTCTCTCTTTCTCTCTTTCTCTCTCTCTCTCTGTCCCTCTCTTTCTCTTGCTCTGCTGTTTCGCTCTGCTGCTCCTTGTCTGTCTCTTAGTCACCTTGAGATTCTGAGTGTCCATTAAGGCTTTCAACTATTCTGAAGCACAGTGCTTTCAAAGCTTTTCAGAGTTTATCATATTTTCACCCACGACTTGCTACTCGCCTTACATTAAAAAAAAACATCAGCAAACATGTACACAAGGTTCACAACATTGAGTTTTAAACCATAAGGGTTAGTTTAATAGTTTGTCTGCCACCCGCTTCTTTGATTGAATGTTGGCTCAACTATTTTCTTTTTCACATTTGGCGTTGGGAATATTTTATGTTCATACAACTGATATTTTATTCTTACCGGTAAATCCTACAATAATTATATGGCACTCAGTACATACCTCGGCCAACAGTCACCTTTTGTATCTGTGAAAAATTAAACACACCCTTAAATATCTTTCCCCTAAACATGCCAGATTATTTTTCTCAGAGAAATTAATGAAAATGATGAAAAATGCCATTTGTCCTAATGTTAGAGAAAGTGAAAAAATGGGATCTGCATCAAAATGTAATGGATTCTTCCTTCGCCCATGTCCCACTTGTCCACCAAATTTTGCTAAATTAAGGATATGTTTTTTTTGTTATTTAGAGCCTGGTCTCTGCAGGGCATGCAAACAAATTTAAACACTAAAGATCAGGATCAATTGGAAAGTTGGAAGTATTGAATTCTCTGTGTGTGTGTGTGTGTGTGTGTGTGTGTGTGTGTGTGTGTGTGTGGTCTTGTCAGCTTTTCAAAGCAGCAACAGTAGATTGGTTTGTCATCTTGCTGACTGGAAGCTTCAGTTTTTATCCAGGGTAAAATCTGTTATTTTTCTCTCTCTCTCTGTGACACACACACAAACACAGCGGGTTTGTCCGTCTGTGTTTGGGCTCAAACTGCTGTCCTGGTTTTAGAACAGCCATTTGTCAAAGTCACTCTTTATGTGTTGGAAAGTTATGTGGAGCATTCTTTCTCTCTCAGTCTCTTTCTGTGTGTAAATATCTGTCTGGAACTTTTCTCTTCATACCCCTGTTTTCTTTCCTCCTGGCTTCTTTGTGTTCCAGTTTGTGTGGGCTGACACATATGTTGTTTTGCAGGACCTCTGACATTGTTGGGGATGAATTTGTTTTTTATGGTCTTTGCTCAATGCTTTATAGGAAGATTGTCAACAAAGGGTGTGGACGTTTTCTATGTGTGGACAAATATGATTACAAGATAACAATGTTTTAATGAGTGTAACAATAAAGCCGCAGCCCGGCGCTCGGGGGTGGATTTGTTTCTGTTTAATGTGGTTGAACCTCCTTTGTTCGCCCAACTGACCTTCTCATAAAATGCTGCTGTAATACTCAGTAAAGTTTGTTATTAACTGGCTATGCATCATTGAAGGTGCACAAGACCTGAGCTCATTTCCACTTAATCAAGATCATTTAAATGTCATTGTAGAACACCATCAAGCAAATTTGTGTGTGTGTGCAGATATTATACTTTACTTAGATGAAGTTGTCTTGTATGTTAATGTTAATGTTTTTTTACATGTATACAATATACATGCTTAGCTTTGGTATCTGCAATTGGGCGTTAAAACATAAACAAAGATTATAATAATAAAACCTTAATGAGAGTTAATATCAATACATTCAATGGTTAACTTGATAAATCAACTCCTGAGAGGCAAAGAAAGTGAAAGATGTGTGTGTGTGTGTGTGTGCGTGTGCGTGTGCGTGCCATAACTATTTTTGATATATACTTGCATAAATGATTGATTTTTATCTCCAAGTGGGTGTTGAAGTATAAAAAAAACAACATTTTATTAATACGATCCTAATGAGAGTTAATGTTAATTCATTAAATAGTTAACTTTACAAACCAACCTCTGCATGGCAGTGTGTGTGTGTTACTGTCTCATTCAGACAGATAGATACAAAGCAGACATAAACAAATACACTGCATTGCATTCATAGATAATCATATTACTCTGTGGGACTATAATAATTCTATTGTAATCACTGATAGTGTTCCAACAGTGAGCACAGTACAGGACGAAGACTCATCAAGCAAATTAGTTTTAAATGAATTGAACGAAGAGATGGAGACATACAGTAAATGCAGATAGAGATTAGCATACTGTTGCACTTAACAGCTCTTAGGCTATTATTTCAGAGTCAGCACTGAGCATTGGGGACAGTGTGTGTGTCTGTGTGTGTACAGTACACTCATCAGCCAGCTGCTCCCCAATTATACAAATGGAGCTCAGAACAGGTGGAGGACGGAGGAGGATTTTACTCTATTTTACTGTATGTCTGTCACACAAATCCAGAAAAAGTTTGTTTTTACACAAAACACACATCCTGATAAGAGAATTGTGTGTGTGTGTGTGTGTGTGTGAGGGTGGATGCATTTGTTTGTACGTTCAAAGAAGATATTTGCAGCCTAGTTGCATATCATTTGATTATATTTGCAGCCCACATACAGATTTCACACAATAACTTGAAGTCTGGATGTAGGTTTATTTTTGCTTTTGATTTTTATTTCCTCCCCTGGTTTTGAGTACACCTTGCTGTGCGTGCTCCCCTGTGTGCGTCTGTGTGTTTGTGTGCTTGTGTGTGTGGATGTGCACAAACAACCCTCTGTGTAAATAGCTCATTAACGGTGGGGGGGGGCATACCTCCTTGTGTGCGTGTGTCTGAGTGTGTGTGTGTCTATGCGCGTGTTGATTGATGGGGTCACAGCAGGGTGCCAGGCCTACTTACAACCTCCTCGCCCCCTCCACCCCCGCTCCTCCCTCCCATCGCTCTGTTCCACCCTCGTTTAATCTGGCGGCGGAGACGAAGGGGAGCGGGAGCGAGAGTCATCAAGGGACGCTGCCCGTCTTCAAACATCACGCTCATGCCTCCTCTTCCCCTCGCTCGTCACCTTGTCTCTTTACTTTGCCCTCGCTTCTCTCACCTCCTCCCGTCTCGCTCCGTTCCTCCTCCCTGCAGTTTTGTCTTTGTTTAAACTACTCCGACCTCCCCCCCACCTGCCTCCCCTCTCGCCCTCACACTGAGAGACGCAGCATACAGCCATGGTGATGCAAGATACCTTGTCATTTGTGTTTTGTGCCCCCCACCTACTTTTTCCTGTCTGAATCAGAACTCATTAACTCTATGTTTTTTATTCTGAACTTGAACTTGTTTGAAATCTCAGACACTATTGGGAATATCACGAACACAAACCCAGCCTCACATAACGTGTTTGGATTTGACACACCTATGGATTTTTTATCTCATGTCTGGATATCTACTCTTGATGTCTGGTACCTCCTTCCACTCCTCATTCTATTTCATTTGTTTCACCTCTTTTTTTCTTTTTATTGATTCATTGTGAATCTGGGGCTGGCTGCCACTTTCTGGTTAATTAATGAAAAAACACCGTTATACATACTCTATAAAGAGTTGTGTAAAAGACAATGGTCGTCTGATGCTGATCTGGATGGAGATGCAGGGATACTAGACATCAGCAGCTGTGGTTCATTTCAGTGCCCATTCTGCTGGTCTGTGACCCATCAAGCCAAAGAGATTAGAACATGGCAACATGTTCCATAATCCAGATCCACTTTGTGTTGTCTTCTTCTCTAAACCTTGTGATATAATTTTTATAAGTCATCGTTTTCTTGTGTTTGAGTGAATCCATCCTTCGCCAAATCTTCTACAGTCACATCTACTTTCTATATTTGTGACCAAATGCTCACCAAGCACTGAGTTTCATCCACAGCCCGCTTCATGTTCCTTGTCTCATGTGTCTTCTCCAATGTCTCATCCATCCTCTCTTTCCAAATAGTGTAGCAAACACATTCATTTAATTACATCACATTCACACTGGTTCCAGTTAAGAACTAGTTTTACTGTTTCAGAACCAATTTGTTTTTGGTCAAAATGTTTAGGTATGCAAATTTCAAACCATGTTGCAATGAATGGCTGCTCATACAATTTGTATCTATGATTAAAAATCTGTTGTGTTCAGAACAAACTTTTTAATTATTGAGCTGTTCTCCTTCCCTGCAAGGGAATGAGCTTGAAGTCATATCTACAGAATAGTTGAAAGGAGAATAGAGATAAAACTTTTCAAGGGTTTTCTTAACTGTCACAGTTACATGAAAGTTTGTCTAAAACAGAACAACACATTTCAAATAATCCATTTTGTCTTTATATTTCATTACTTTGCTTCTCCATGAATTAATTGAGTCTTTGTGATTATTTCTGAATGCTTAACAAAAGAGAGTCCTCCATATTATTTAATTGTGTGCATGGTTTGAGAGTCATTGTGTGTTTTTGGACTTCAACATATTTGGGTGTGTGTTTAGCCATCAAATGAAAAGGAACAGAGGGAGGCAGAGGGAGGCAGAGGTTATTGTGCGGGGTGAATGGCTACTTAAAGACCACCGTCACAGCTGATGAACACACACACACACACACACACACACACACACACACTCAGAGAGACACACACTGAAAAAATACTAAAACACTTGACCTTTCACCTCACCCCCTACGGAGCCAAGGCATTTTATTGGCTCTCCATCTATTCGACCCAGCTTGTCCAAACAAACGGCCTCTTTGTTTATGAACTCTGGCTTTGTTACTGTGTCCATCTACTGCTGGCTGGTATGGCCATAATGTGTGTGTGTGCACGTTTTTGTTGTGAGTTCCGTGTGGTTTCCTGACAGAGAGAAAGTGGTTTTTGATTGTCTTCCTGTGCTAATGCAATGCTAAAACAAAAGCTTAACCAAAGCCAGCAGTGTAGTGGAAGGACTGACTCAGGACTGACGTGGGGGAGACACTCTGCCGGTCTGGAGGGAGACAGGTGGACTGTCAGGTCAAGAGACAGACAGGCAGGCAGCAGTCAAACATCCAGACAGGCAGCAAGGCATGGAAGTAAACACACGCAGTACGACTTTGTGTTTGCAAAGGAGATTTACAATCAGACAGCCTTTCCCTCAATAGTCTTTGTTTTTAGTAAAATACAGTGAAATTATTCTACAAGTAGACAGAGACGTATCTGAGGGAAAGAGAGAGGCACAAATGGTCGTAGGAGGAAAGGACATTAATATAATAAAAGATGAACAGGGGAAAATTGGTAATAATCAAACTTTATAGTGTTGCTATGGGAACAATAGCAAAGAGGGAGTTAGGTGGCAGAAAAGCTACATTAGACTTGAGTAATTATGATGAGGTGGACGCCCACATACATATGAGAATAGATCTTATATCTTTTATCAGTATGTATGTGTTTATAGAAGCGTGTGGACAAAATGTGCGAAATAAATGTGAAAACGTAATTTGTTGTGTGCAAGTGTGTGCAGAAGAAAAAACAACATCTACCTACCTCCATCCCAGCTAACCTTTCTCCAGGTGATTATCTTGTGATACTAATAAGAATGGAAAGAGCTAATTTAAAGAATGAGGGAATGAGAGAGGGGGTCTCTCTCTTATCTGAAGGATGAAAGGGAAGGGGGAGGTGGAATCTATATTCAGCCCATTATTCTGAAGAAACCAATATGTCGGCAGACTGTAGATCAAGGTTGAATTCACGCACTGGGACTTCTCTCTAAATCAGAGACTTTATTCTTTCATTACACAAACAAGTGCGGAAAGATGATGTGGCGGGAAAGCAGTTGTATAGATTTTGCTGTTTAAATGCAGTGGTAGTGCTTTATATTTCACTGTATATATTAGTATATAAAAGGGAAAGATTAATCCTGTAATTCGCTGACTTTAAACTGGCTGACACACTTTAGATTTGACTGCAGCATTGTTGTTTCATGTTTATCTGGGACAATATGACACAGTAGAGATCATACCCCCGCCAATGCCCAACAGTCCTTAAAGTCAATCAAGCTGCACCCATTTGTACAGAGTCATACATATCAAACCCTAAAGTATGCCTGATTGTAATCAAGATCCACGACATCTTCTGGTAGCACAAGGCACCCAGCATGAGGCTTGAATCCACCTGCAGGGGCCGGACGTTGGGTAAATACCCAGCCCTTTGCTGCATGTCCGAACCCTTTGTATGGATCTGTGCCAATTTTTTATGGGTTCAAAATTTCCCTACCAAGTTTCATGGTTGTTGAGTAGTTTTTTTGCATAATCCTGCTGACAAACAAGCAAACCAACAGACAGGGGGGAAACAAATGTATGAATTTGTGGACCTCAGTGAATTTATTAATGCAGAAAGTGTCCAAAAACTTTTTAAGTGAGCAAGAAGGGACAAAAACTAGTGTTTGGATTCGGGTCATCAAATGTTCATAGCACAGACAGATGTTTGTGGTGCAGAATTCAGAATAGACACATTTAGTTTTTGCTCATGCGAGTTTAAAGAAAACTGTGAGGACACAATAACAAATCATTTCGCTGTGTTGAATCATAATCTCTGGTCATTTCTCATCATTTCATAAGTTAGACTGCATTCACATGAGTAACTGAAACTCTTCTGTTGGGATTTTACAGAGAAAACCTGCTGCCTTTAGCCTCGAGTAGGTCATTCGTTTTTTTATTTTCATTAATTTCTCATTCATTCATTTATTCAGTCCTTCCTCGGCACAATCAGTCAATCAGCAAAGCATGCCCCAAATTGTCTGCTGTGTGGTGAATACCTTACAGACAATCAATAACGCTTTAATTCATCGCTCAAAGATGATTTCATGCTCTCAGAAACCCATTGGTTATATTAATACATCTATTAAGGCGCTGGGCTATGAACTTAATATTACTCAGCCTCAGAGGGAGTGGGAGAGGAGGAGGGGGAGAGAGAGCGGAATGAAGAGAGTGTCATGACCAAGGCTGAAGCTGTGTGTTAAATGAGAGTTTAAACTGTTAATCATCTTGGTTAGCTTTCATCTCAGACAAGGTCCAGCACTCTAATGGCTAATAAGACTCTAAAACAGTCTCCGCTCTGCCAGAGGAAACGAGCAGTTCAGCTGGAGACCTGAACCTCTCATCCCTCTCCGAAATGACGGTAGCAACCTTGTTCACCTCCTGCTGTTAGTTAGGACCACACACAGCACATTTTTCTATTTACAGACATTAGAACTGTTCCAAGACAAAAGCCTGACAAAAGTATAAAGTAGGAGCTCTAAAACTTTTCAGCCCCCGACCCCCAAAATCACAGTGCGAGAGCATGCAACCCCCATTACCCAAGAGGATAATTGTTACCGCAACTACACAAAATAAATTACTGGTGTGCACATGTTGCAGTGTTTCCTGTGGTGCTGTGACCTGAACTGATGTTGCTAATCTGCCATAATCACCTCAGAAGTCATTTTTTAGCTTTTGGAATAATTATGGCCAACGTGAACCCCACTGGTTTGGGAACCACTGATAAATAGACCTATTGAGAATCTGGTATTCCTCTTCTGTTATGCGACTCCATGTCTTGCATTTTAAGCTTTAAGCTTAAGATGGTAACATCGGGGCAGATTAAAGAGACAAAAAGAAGAAAGAACTCGGTATAGAAGCATAAAGGCTTATCAGAGAAGTAGAAAAAAACTTAATGAAAAGAGTTGTGGGAGGAACGTTCATGAAACAATAATGAACATAAAAGTCCAGATGATTGATGAGTCGTCTTCCACAGCAGATAATGACAGCTGCACTTTTGAAGTGATGCCTTCAGGCCTTTTAGGGTTTTTTTTGTTTCTGTTTTGCCTCGATTTCTTTCTCTCGTATTTAAATGCAGTGACTGTGAAAATATGCAGACTGACTGACTGTTGCAGGAATAAGTCGTGTGAGTGACCGATGAGCTCTTTGTGCTGCTTCTTATCTTCACCAAGCTTTTATAAGTGAAGCTATAGAAAGCTGAGATATTCTGAACATGGTCACCTCAGCCTCTGTGACTCTTTCAGAAGTTTCGTTATTCTGGTCACGATTTAAGGAGGAAATGAGTCTGAGCATCTTTCTCTGTCTGTATCACTGTCTCTGTGTGTGTGTGTGTGTGTGTGTGTGGCCAGAAAGGATGGCTGTGTGAGGGAATGAAACTAGAGAAAGGTTGCATTTTTTTTGGTAGTGAAAGGCAGGACCTGGCAATACCGTAAAGCGGTGTGTGTGTGTGTGTGTGTGTGTGTGTGTGTGTGTGTGTGTGTGTGTGTGTGTGAGAGAGAGAGTGTCTGTTTTGGTGTTTCTACTGTGTGTGTGTTTCATATGTTTCCTGTGACATAAAGACTTTCTGTGGGTCATATTTTACTTGGATGCTGCTGAAGCGTGTGTGTGCGGTGCTGAAAGGTTGTGTGGTCTCCTGTCAAAGGACCCTGACTGATGTAGTGTGAGGGTCAGTCAAGTTACAGTGATAATGAAGGAAACAGGCCACCTCTTTTAGTGTGTGTGTGTGTGTGTGTGTGTGTGTGTGTGTCTGTGTCTGTGTGTGTGTGTGCCTGTGTCTGTGTGTGTGCACTGACCTGTGAGAGACAGAATAGAGTTACAGCAGCAGGGGATCTTCCCCACGATTACAAAGCCACACACCTGGCTTCCATTACATACTAGTTTGCACGCAAGCACAAAATCATACGTGCACAGACACACACACACACACACACACTCTCTCTCTCTCTCTCTCTCTCTCTCTCTCTCTCTCTCTCTCTCTCTCTCTCTCTCTCTCTAAGACCAAATGCATTGGATGCTTTAATGGAAGCACTTTCCCCTCTGCTTGAAGGCATTGTTGACCACTTACAAATGCCCACATACACACTGACACACACACATACACACACACACACACACACACACACACACACACACACACACACACACACACACACACACACACAAACACACGCACACACACTAACAAATACTCAAAGGCAGCACCGTAAACAGCATACACACATTACCAGATCCTTTAGTCCAGGCCTTTACAAAATTACAGACCACTTTAACCCCTTATTGAGTGACAGCAGGCAATTTAGCTTTACTAATGTCACTAAAGTACATTGCGTGCACACACACACACACACACACACACACACAGACAGACAGACAGGTTGTGGTCATTGTTTTCTTTTCTGTTTCTGGTAGCTATAGTAACAAATTTTACTCCATCGTTCCAGAAAATATAATTATGGCACAAATGTCACTGCTTTGACCCTTCATGTATTGTTGTCTGTTTCTACCATCACACTGTCTTCTTAATCTTTCTTAATATCGATACAGATTATTTCACAGGCTGTGTCTGAAAATCACCCTCTCACTTACTAACCCTGCTTTGTGTAGACTCTTCTATGTAGAGGATTACCGTGTGCTCAACATTCAGACAGCTCTACAGATGGTGAACTCACTACATAATGCACAGATTAGTGAGTAATTTCCGACAGAGACCTATTTTCACCCTAGATGAGTTTACACTAAGATAATAGGTCAAAATCATTATTTATCAAAAACTTTGGAAGATTCACTGTTACATTCTGTTGTTCGTCAGCATGAGTCAATGAGACATGGAGAGACTCATTGATACTTAGACAGACAGAGCAAAACAGAGAGAAACAGAGGAGACATGTAGTTCCATAAGTGTAGTTGTATGGAGAGATGTTGACACACGCCCCTGACCCACTGCCTACTACACACACAAAACACATGCTTTCACACAGTGGCAGCAACGCCCGAGATTCCTCACAATCGTGTGTGTGTGCGTGTGTGTGTGTGTGTGTGTGTGTGTGTGTGTGTGTGTGTGTGTTGAACAGAAAGGAAAGTGCATGCCGGTGTGTGTGTGTCTGAATCAAAGGAATGCATTCATTCTGACTTCTCAGAGCAGAGCACAGCCTGCCCAGTGTTTTTTTTGTTTTTTTTTATGTCTCACTCACACAAACACACACACACACACACATACACACACACACACACACACAGACACACACACACACAGAACACAGCACTTTGTGATTAGGCTTAATGACCTCAGGAACAATAAAAGGCCTTTCAGCTTTCCTTGTTTATCTGTCATTGGTTACGTTTCTCATTAACTCCCACAGGAAGTCATTAAAGGCAAAAATCCCTCCTGATAGGTCAACAGCAGTTGAAAGGTTCCCAAAACCAGAAGTAATCAGGTGCTGGTTATCAACATGATGCCAAGTGTAATTAGGCTCTTTCTTGTTCGTTTGTTTTTGCTGTTTGTAATCTTACCTTTAGTTTTTTTCAATTACACCCAGAATGAGAATGCTGTACATGATGGAGAAGTTAAAAACTTTTCTTGTGGAGCTTTTTAAAACTGGAGCTTTGAATAACAAAGTCAAAATATTTAGATCAGCTGCTGTTTTGTATATTTATTTTTTTATTTTGTGTATTTATTATTATACTTTTTTTGATTATTATTTCTCTATTTTTCCCCCTGGCAGAGAATAACGTGAGCTCATCTGCACACAGACGTCATAATACATGTTTTTGCATACGTTAAAGGTGCATCATACTGAATTTGAAAAGAAAAATTGTGAGAAATATAACAACTAAATATAACAATAACTTTGAACTGTCCAACCATAATGCCAGACAAAATGTAAACTTGTTTTATTCCCAACTACAGCTCAAGTGTTTTTATTGTTATCGTTTCTTAACCTCGCTCATCTCTTGCTGTGTTCAAAAGCAGCCGCCTATGAAAAACAGGGGCGGACTGAATGTTAGTTTGTGTGCAGACAAACTGACAGTGGTTGTTTTTGTTTTTCGGGATACCAGACGTGTTGGTGGCTGTCTGTGAACACAGCAACATCCTGCTGCGTTGAGTTCCCCTGCTCAGCTCACAGGCTACAGTGTTGATCAAACCTCTCTGGTAGAGTGGCAAACCTAGATGTGGACATTGGTGTAAACATACACACACACACACACACACACACACACACACACACACACACACACAAAGAGACATACTGATGCTGAGATGAGCAAAAACTCAAGAGCACATAGATGCACAGATTCTGCTGCAGATACTCAGTTGTAGGCAAAAATCGCTGTTTTTTACACACACACTGCATCTTACATGCTCATGCAGTAGTCAGACTCCATTACACACTCTCTGTCTCCTGCCTTGATCAGCTCAAACAAGCACAGGGTTGTTAAAATATCTGGCCGGCAGAGACCCGTGTGAGATGGTAATGATAAGGCATCCACAAAACACACACACACACACACACACACACGCCACTCACAAGATGTTTTTTTAGCAGATGCAAGCATGGGGGCCAAAATCGATAAGCACTGGTTTCCTGGGGGAAATAAAGTTACTCTTAATACAGAGAGACCGGAAGTTTTTAGAAGTTTAAATTACTATTTGAATGAGTACCAGACAAATACAGAAACTGTGACAGACACAGACAAACACAGAGAGAGAGAGAGAGAGAGAGAGAGAGAGAGAGCAGAAGTGTGAGAGAGGGGGAATAAGCCGGAGCAAAAGAGACTGGAATGGAGCGCCAATAAGAGAGGCATGCAGAGTGGGAGAGGGCGCAATGACATTAAGTGTGAAATATTTTGAGGAGATGAAAAAGCAAGTAAATATTCTGGAGAGGGACGAGGCGAGTGAATATCTCAGTCCACTGTAAACGTCGGGTTGGGATACACGGCCCATTCGTCTCACTTTAGACTCTGTAACATTCACTTTGTTTCTCTCTCTCTCTCTCTGTCTTTTACTCTGTCTCTCTCTTCTCTCCTTCCACATCTCTCTTTGTGTCACTCAACATTTTAATGGTGTAAATAAATTCCCCTTTATTTTTCAATCTGAGACTCGTTCTGTCCTCCAGAGCAGTCTGAACATCTGTCTCTCTCTCTTGCACACACACATTTGCACTTGCACAATCTCTCCCACACACACACTCATGCACACACACGTCTCAGTTTTGACACAAGCCAGACAGAGCAATTATGGTCTATTCTCGTGCCCCTGTGTCTCATCACCCCAGATTGGTTCAAACAAGACATTGCCTCATTGGGTCTGTTCCCATCACAGTGAACATAAAGCAGTGAGCACACTCAGCCCTCTCGCTCCCAGCTGATGCCTATAAATGCAGCTGTCATAGATTTTCATTATATACCCATTTATTGCCCACTTGTACTGCAATGTTTGGTAAATCCTACCTTGGTAATGCCCAGAGAGATGTAGTGGTGTAAAATGAAGCTTCATTGAATTACCTTTTCTCGTTTGAATATGGGTTTTAAGTTGAATTATTTAACTCATCATAACAATGATGGGAAAGCTGCCTGGAAGTAGAGGTGGGGCCTGGTTTAACAACTGAAATTGTTTTAGAGAACTTGTAGCGTGCAGTATTTTATAATCTAACAAAATACTGTCTTCTCTCTCTCTCTCTCTCTCTCTTTTCCCCCCTCCTCATCCTCCTCCTCTCCATGGCTCCTGTTTTTCTCCGTGCCTGCCCCTCTCCTGCTGAAATCATCCTCAGGTAAGAATATTTCCTATATTTACATTAAAAGCTGATGTGTCAGGACTGATGCAGAAATAGAAATATAGAACTCTGAGTCTACGCTGTTCCACTTTGTGCCTCGTGCTGCACAGGTGCAACTTTGCAAATCCATAACTCTAGAGTCGAGTTTGGATTTTATTTTTCAAGACAGTGTGGGGACATAATTTAGTAGAGAGGAACTTTTAAGCTATAATTTCTAGGCTATATATACGTTGTAGAGCACAACTGCTTTTAAGATGCAGAGTAGGTTGCTTTTATGCTTTCTGTGTGCAAACCTTTCACTTAAACCTATTTACATCTATGTTAAATCGCTTTTCTACTTTGGAAAAAACAGTCTATGAACATGACACCTTTTTACTGCAAGTTTAAGGGAAGAGATTAATATGCTTCAGTTTGACACTATGACAAAGAGACTACGTTACACACACATTCATGCCATGTGTCAGACATACATTGATTAGTGTGTTCTGTCTCATGCTTTAAGTCAGAATGGCCTCTTTTAATATTTTTTTATTGTCTAATCATCACCATAGAAGGGCTAATGAATCTTCATGTGTCATCACGTATTATATTGTAGAAAACACCTTGACTAATTTGTTGACAGTGAAACTGTGGAACATGTGATTAGTGTCAACATTTTGTGAAAAATGAAAATTGAAAAGTTCACAACCATGCAGCATTATGTTTGCTGGAAAAAAAACACAAAAGCAGACTACATCTAAATGGCTTGGCCAGGCTGGGATTTGAACCAGGAACCTTCTTGCTGTGAGGCGACAGTGCTTACCACTGAATCTATTTGTTAATGACACAGGGACTTTTGTATTATTGCACTGAAAGATCTTACATTCAGTTATTTTCTATGGCTCTCCTTCTGCTTTAATTCATGTATACCATACTGTACATTCTCCTCTATGTGATACAACCACACTTAACGTCCCTCATATCTCAAGCCTCGCCAAAGCCAAATTCCCAATAACTGTGGGCGAAATGGTAGCTCAGCGCTGAATCTTGTTGAGGTGACGGCGACTGAGAGATACAGTTTTCTGATTCTCAGAGAAATGGCTTTGGACAGGAACAGTGGTTCTCGATCTCCAATTCCCCTCGGGGTGCGTTAAGTTTTTGTTCCAGCTTATCCCTCCATCTAGTCGACTCAATTGTGCTGTTCAGTGAACAGTGAAATGGACTTAGCAGCTCCTCAGTACTGTCAGGTGTGTTTGTTCTCTGAAATAAATGAACAGATGGCTCACAAACCAGCAACGGGTCGTGGAGGCTAGAGGTTTGTGTGCCTGTGTGTGTTTGTACGCATACATGAGAATCTGTGAGCCTGTGCGTGGGTGTGTATCTTTGTGTATGTGTTGCTGCAAGTGTGTGTTTTTATTTAGGTCAGTACGTTAGGTATTTTGGCATTCTGGTACTTGGCTAAGCTCTGAGATTTGGATGGTGAGGTCCAGCAGAGAAAAGAGGAAACTGAAGATGAGGATGAAAAAGAGGCAAATCTGGGAACATTGAAAAATAAAGAAGATTAGGGGGTGATTGAGGGAAAAGAAGAGAAAGAAAATATAGTGAAATGAAAGGTCAGGTGTGTTAAGGTATCTGGGGAAAAGGAGATAGAAAAGGTGTAGGCAGATAAATGAGAAAAAAATGGAGGGCTTGTTTTTTTTAAATGCATGCTTTGAAAAAAGAAAAAGAAGAATGTCGACATGAAACAAGGAGAAAAAAAGGCTGCGAAAAAAGAAATGCCAGGATGCAATGATAAGGTGAAAATTGGTTGATTTGATTTGACATCATTACAGTGTGAGACATAAGAAGTGTGAGGATAAAGGACAGAAGATGAAAAGGAATAAAAAGCACAAAAGGGCAACTGTGGATAAAAGTGAAAAGTGAGTAGGAGTGGAGGACGCTGAGACAGATCATGAGAAATGGCTGCGTTAGGAGGAGCAGCACGGTGGAGGCGATGTATGATTATAGGAAAATGAGGGACATGGATGGAGGAGGGGGGAGGTGCAGTATTTTCATTTTCCAAATAAAAAAGAATAAAATACAGAAATTCCTGCTGTGAAAAGAAGGTGGGAGGAAAGGGGGGAAGCTTAGAAAGACAGACAGACGAAGCGAGGGAAGGTGAGGACCGACGGGAGGTGTGGAGGGAGCCCTGACATGAACAAGTGACCCAAACAGAGGTTTAATTAGCATATGTAAATTACTGCCACCTCCAGTCGCAGCTCTCTCACCCTCCCGTCCTCCTCTCTCCTCTGTCTCTCACCTTTCTCTTTCATTACTTTAACCCATCACCTACTCATCCCCTTTTCCACAGCCTCCCAATATCTTCTTGTTTTCTCTCTATCCTCCTTGCTCTGTCACCTTTTTTTTCCCTCCATAGTACCTTTTTTTTTTGCACTTTCTCTTTTCTGGCTGTCAAATTTTGATTTAGTTCCTATGTGAGACCTCTTTTTGGGTTTTTTTGTTGTCTCACCTCCCTAAACCTGCCTGCTTTCCCCTTCTCTTCCTTTGGGCTACCTTTGTCTATTCCTCTTTTCTTTCTACTTGTTTGGTTTGCCTGGAAGTTATTGGCGGCAGTTCACTATAATCAATTGTTTATCATATTGTAGCAAGCTATTACAGACTTTCTGAACTAAAGGTCAGATTATCAAAAACAAGCCTGCACATTCAAGCCCGACTCATTTATTTGAGGCTGAAAACAACAAAACATAGTAGCCCTTGAATACAATCAATATTTATTCATCATATTTTATTTTGCAGGATAAACAATGCAGTAAACCTGTTTATATATATTACTATTTAAGAATTACTGTTGTCCAACCTCGATTACATTTCTTTGAAATGTTTTGTTCTCTAATATCGCATTGGTTCTCAAAATTCATAAAGGTTGACTCTAGCACCTAAAATACATTTCTGACAGTGATGCTTGGCTCTCTGCCTGAACACACCACTCATCTCCAATTTGAATTGTTTTTGTTAGTGCTTGAATCAGAGTAACGTTTAGTTCCTGCTTCACCCACAGAAACACCACACACTGAATATTTTAAACTCACTGAAGGTCATTACACATATGATGAGGTTCCAATGTGAGTCAATAGGACACGTTTGTATTCACGCTCCTTTGTCATTATGATCATTACTAAATACCAGTCGTTAATTGAAAACAGTTCCTGATAAGCTCCCGGAGCAGTCTGCAGTGCTTTCAGTATGTGATCATCATTCATTGGTTTAAAAGTTCCACTCAGCCGCTCACTAATTGTGAGGCGCTCCTCAGAAGTACGTGATTAATGGCTGGCTGTGTGTACTACAGCATTGTGGCCTTCAAAAAGTACCTAACTGTCTCCAGCCATCTCCAAGGTTTTCTGCTACTTTCTAAAATGTGTTCTAATCTGAATTTAGAATCGATGAAGGCATCGGGCAGGCATCCCTTTGGTGTCTCCACTAACTGCACCTCTCTTACTGTTCGTCCGTTTTTGTTCTGTCAATACTCGCTCATTTGCTGCTGTTTGTTAAACAGCATCTCATTTTTTCATCGGATCGCAGACATCAAACGGGCGTGGAAACACTCGGGCTCTTAGCAGTAAAACCTTCAACAAGGTGTGCAGGCAGGGGAGGAGCTACAGTAAACACTCCCTTTGATGTGTCTGTGCTTAAGTTCACTAAGGCAACATCATAATATCCTGCATCGCTACAAGGTTTGTTGTGTTCAAATGATTACACATCGCTATTTTCACCAAACTCATATTTGTGCTCTTTCCACAACCCTATGCCAGCTCTTCCTTTTGATTCTCAGCGATGCTTTGTTCTCTCAACTTCTCATTACTGTCTACACTCAAAGAAGAATGACAGGAATGAGAACGCTTTGAATTAAAGTAAACAGTATATTTCATTACAGACGGTTGATCTATGAGCTTTGGTTTCAAATTTGCATGTGTTTTCCACTCTTGTAGAATATAGTCACGTTTCCTGTGCTATGAAGTTATTTAATTGGTATTTAAGGCCAAGAACGCAAGATCCAAGACAACGATAAAGAGCTAGCTTCAGAAATGAGTCACAACAAGATTTTGTCCAAATGATAATCTTCTATTTTCAATATTGTGAATTGTGGTATGTATGATTCTTGTTTTCTATTCAACTTTTCTTCTTTTTTTCTTCTGTACCCTGACATTTGGTGTTTAGTTTGTCTCTCTTAAGCAATTAGGTCTTCTTTTTCCTTATTACGACTTGACTCCTTTGCTTTATGACTTTAGTGAACTTCAGCATTGGCACTGCACAAGTTGAGGAAACTTTGCCAAGTATGAGGCAGACCCCTGACTTAGGGTCATTAGAGAAGAATAAGTGGAGTGGCACTAAGCAGAGTGTGTACTTCTGCCAGGCCCAACAGTCCCTTTAAATTAAATCAAGCCACACTCACAGATATAAATTAATTAAGATTCATGCATTATTCCCTGGAAATTAGTGAAGATGTCAGAAAAAGCCCTATTAATGTTAAAGAATGTAGAAAATCTTAGATCTGCCCCTTTATCTGGATCTGCCTAATTGAATGGATTTTTTGTTGGTTCATGTCCCACCCAACAAACCAACAAAACAAAAAACAAATTAACTAACAAACCAGTAAACCAGCCAACAAACAGCTAACCAACCAACCAACCAACCAACCAACCAAAAAACAACCTAACTAACAAACCAGCCAACAAACAATAAACCAATAAACTAATCAGCATATGAACAAACAAATGGACAACATAACATCTGGCAGAGGTAATACTCCACACCGATTTATTTGGGATAGCTGATTTATGCAGGGATTTCAACAGCAGAGAACCCAGTCTACTCATTGCCGTATCACCATTTATGCCCACACCCATCAGCTACCAACTTCCTCCCACTGCCTAGCTTCCCCATGTTTTACATTATTCCTTTTCTATTGCTGTGTCAACTATTTTTTCAGCCTAAATTACATTTCTTAATATCCACTTGACCTAAAAGGCTTTTCTTTCCTGAAGGACTGAATCGACTCTGTGAACATTTTGCTTGTTTTGTCAAAGGGAGTCACAGTTTCTCTTTTCTTTCTCTGAGTGATTCAGTGCAGGGCTGAATGGATGCAGCAGTGACTTTGTGACAAGTGATATCTTTTTGGAAATGTTGATTTCATCCTTAGTTGTGTTTTTGTTCAGCTCGTTCAGGCAGTAAGTGGCATACTTTTCATGACAAATAGACATTTATTTGCCAACTGGATGGCTTTGAATTTGTGTTTATACACAATAGCATATGAGCAATCAACTATAAAAGCTTTTGCTTTACATTGCTGACAGATGATAAAAAGTGATGTTTCAATGTTTAAGTTGTTTTTTTATTCAAACATTTAAAAAGATCAGTGTTGTACGATTTGCACATAAACGTTTTATTGTCTTGTAAACTGTTTTTTTTGGAGAGGTGATTTCCCATAATAGATTTTTCCAATCTTCTCTATCCCTAATGTTTTTGCATTTATCACCTCCTCTCCTTTACACTCTGCTCAGTTCTAACTCCAAACTCTCAATCTCTGTCCATTTTCGTCTTTCTCTCTCCCTCCCAATACTCACTGTCTATTTGTCTCTCATCTGTGCCTCCCTCTCTCCTCCCCTCTGCTCTGCTCTGGTGTCCAGGGGCTTGAAGGCGGATTTAGTTAGGCGAGAAATGGTGGGAGAATGATAGACAACACGAAAGGAAGGAAGAGCGAAACAGGCAGCTGTAACCTATAGTGTCTTGCGGAGCTGTGGATGTTGATCCAGTACAGTAGCTGATCCAGTGTCATCCATTACACTGGTGTGTGAGAGACCAGAATAAATAGCTGACTTGAAAACATTCCCAATTTGGAAATATCTTCTGCTTCCCACAGGACACTGGCTGCAAGACTCCCTGTGTCATTATTCAGGGTTTTACAATACGCGAGGAAACCAAGCTGCCGGAAAATGAAAAATATAAAAGAGATAAATAATGAATTTTAGATTCCAGCACATGAATAGAACATGGATAACAGCCATAGACCCAGCAGCTTCCTACCTTTGTTATAAAATAGCTCTTAATAGTATACATTTTAAAAGAAATGGTGTTAGAGGTGGATAACTGAAAAGCAGGACAACCTGCGGTAGAGATAAACAGATGTTGGATTTTTTAGGGGTGTTAAAAATATCACCTCACGTCTCCACTGCTACAAAGCCTCTGTACCCGAGTCCTTGATTTGCACTGCATTGAGTATAACTGGTGACTGGTGAACCATATCCTCGCTAGTGATGCAGATAATGGATGTGCACATGTCTGTTTTTGCATTTGGCTGTTTTCACTTTTATGTGAGGAGTGGGTGCTGTGTTTTTTTTCTAGTTAGCAAACACACCACATTACCATATGGGCGTTTGAGGTTCTGCTGTTCTCATCTTCACACTCAGAACCATGTTTTCAAAGTACTCCTCCTTCATCTGGTCAGAGCAAACTAATACACTCCAGGCAGACACACATACACATGCTCGCAAGCAGGCTGCGCACTCATTATAATATATAATATGGCTATTATCATATTCCTAATTTGCACCCGAATGCTGAGAGACACAAAAGGAATGGAGGGGACCCAGTGTAACATTCCATAGCAGGGTCATAAATCTTCCATCCCCTCTGTGCCATCCTACACCCCCGCACCCAAACCCCTACACACACACACACATACACGGATGCAGACACACAAACGTCTGTCAGATTTCTACTGCAGTAATTAGGTCTTTCAGGTTATGATAATGTTTGTGCTATTTTCTGGTTCATCTGCTCGCTGGTGCACTGAACGCCATTAATCACACCAGTCTAAATCACACGCTGATTCTTCCACGGTCTCTCTGGAATATATGAGTGTGTTTTTGTGCGCGTTAAAGCGTGAACGCCTCAGTGGATAGTGTATGTTTTTGTCTTTGCACTGACGGAGGTGACAACTTGCAGATGAGGGAGAACGAGAGAGTGAGACATGTCAAAAACCACATGGGGTCAGAAGAAAAGCAAGAGTAATGAAGTTGCTTTCCATTCTTGGGAACCTTGCCCCCAATGGTGGAAACACTGCTGAGCCTATAGCTGGTAATCAGGGGTGTTTCTGCTGTGGCTCAGGGGTTTATCCTCACACTCTTCATAGAAAATAATGACTTATCTCTATGTAAATTAAATAATTTAGCTTCTACGCGGAATAATGAACTCTGAGTTAATGTAACTTTGATTATGAGGTTGTTACTAACAGTTAAATGTTTGAAAGAATGTCATTCCATATAAATACGATCACAATTCTCCCCCTTGATCATCTTCCATCATTTTCCTCTTCAGTGTATATTTTATCTGCGACAGTCCTGATGAAATTAGCATTTATTTAGGTTTCACATACCATCACTTTTCTTAATGTCCAAGACACAAACACAACTCCATCAATATCTTTTGTCCCTTTTAGTTGGTTATTTTCTCATATTTTAATATAATTGTATTTGTTGACATCTACTTTGTATTGAGCCTGCTGGGCTCATTAGTATCATGGCATTGCTCTCTATAGGCTTTAGTCTCTATTCTGTAGATGAGTCATTCATCTGAAGTTTAGAAAGAAAATTGGTTGTACAATTGCATACCTGTATGTCCAAGCCAAGAAAAGAACATCTCCAAGGAGTCGACATCACATACTGTCCCACACGTTTTTTTTTTCCTGAGCTGCGTTTTTCTTTTGTTCTTCGCTGCTCTCTCTGCTCTCTCTGCCACCTTTTATCCCTCTTTTCTCATCCTCCTACTCCTTATTCCTTTCTCCTTGTTCTTTTGCTCTGTTACCCTGTGCTTTGTGCAGAACAAAGACACACACATGCATTAACGACGACGGCAAAAGTAGAAACTCATGATATGCAGACATGATACTGCCTGTGGAATATGCTCTGTTGAAATGGTATGAAGAACTTTGATTCATCCCTGTATCTCTGTGTATTATGTGTGAGTGCTTGAGAGAGTGTGCATGTTTAAGAGGGGGTAAGGGAGGGATTAACATATCTCCTTGTTAAATGACCCCATAGTGGCTGAAAAAAATGTGTCATCATGTTGATGCACTTCGACAAGCATGCTGTGTGGCCTTGTGAGACCACTGATATAACTCTAATTTCAATTTGCAACATTGATGGGTTACTTTTCATTATATATGATGCTGTTCTCTATGCACACTGGCTATTTAATTGAGTTAATTCAGTTTGAAAATAGAGGTAAATTCTCCGTTAAAGGTGAGTGCATATTCAGCCTTAGGTGATTTAGTTCAACTAAACAAATAGTTTAAGGTTGATAAACTTAGCTACAGTGTTATTGTTGAGACTAGATGCTACATGATGTGCTGTTATGCAACGTGACAGAAGTGTTTGCAGTTATCTCTGCATCCTTCCTGTGGCGGCTAAGGTGACTATAACCTGGCTGGACCTGTAGCGAGCTGGATAACTCTGCTCATTAGAACTGATCTGCTCTTTTGAGTTTTATGGCTTGTAGCTCTGCCCAGTTGATGGTACATTTCGTGAGACTGCTACATATGACCATGCATTTAGAGATGAGGGTAAAAGTGTTTTGTTCTCTGTTTTTCTTGACATCTGGCAATATGCTGCATTGGCCTTTAAAACACATACAACTGCACATTCTTGGTGGATTACTTTGTAATATGAACAGAGTGTTTCTGCTGTTTTTCTGGCAATAGTTGTTACTAAAGCTAACTATTATTTCCACCATGATAACTCCCCAAAGTTGTACATTTCTGTGTCTGAGTATTATAAACTGTTCAGTGCAGAATTTGGGTGTCTGATAAACCTCCTGGATTGTATTTCATTGTCTCACTGGTACCTTAAAAACATGCCCCCACCTGTTTCCTGAGCTCTGGGCCATTTTCGGTCTGAACGCCTGCAGAAGAAAAATCTACTAAGCTACAATGAGCCAATAAACCTCCCTGAAATTGTTTACTTGATTAGAATTGACGTTGTTGAATGCACACATTATTTAATGTCATTACATTTCAGTCTGTAGTTACTAATGCCGTTGCTAATACCACTAATAATAAAAACAGCACACTTGATTGATTGATATTGGTCGACACCATTTACAAGTATAAAATTTCTACATTCCAGCTCTCTGAAAACAATAGCAGTGGCTCATTCAGCTGTCGTCCATTACCTCTGAACTTACAGGGCTGAAACACTTCAGACCCATTCATCAGCTCTGTGACAGGGTGGCCTGCTGCAAACAGATTCAGTCATGCAGTGAATCCTCTCTGTCAGCGCCCCACAACATTTCAACTTCTGAACCCAGCCTCCACCTGCACACATGCTCTTTCATCATGCAGCACATCTTTATGGCTCACTCACTCACTCACTCAATCACTCACTCACTCAGATTTACGCAAACCTTAACCAAAGTTACTACTTGCCCAGCCACAACTTTAACCTCGTCTTAACCTAAACCTAACCCAACTCTAACCTAAACCTGACCTAGACCTAAGACTAAGTCTTCACCTTAAAATGTAATGATATACGTCATAGGGACTTGCTTTTTGTCCCCATACAGAAGACAAGTCCCCCGAATCTGACGTGTATACATGGGCCACACACACACACACACACACTCTACATTAGATTTCTATCTTAGCTAGGACACTCATTGACATAATGCAATCCCTAACCTTACAGCTACCACAGCTAAATCCCTAATTCTAACTTAAACCCAAGATAGACTGTAACCTGAACCCTAAAATTAGGTCTTGACCCTTTCACAGGCCTTTTCCAAAAAAGTTGCAAGTCTGTGAGGTCAATGCTCAAAATGGTCCTCACAAAGAAGAAGGTACAAGTGCACACACCCACACACACGTGCACTCAAATGAACACACTTGAAAGCCTCATCACCTCTGACCTTGTGACCCCAGTTAACTAACTAACCTCTTGTTATTTCCCCTGTTCACTGCACCTCTTTGTGTGGGGCCTCACTGAAAAGAGCCAGTCATGCAGGACTGGTTGCCCTGAGGCAACATCAGCTCCCAGCCTTTCACCATATCCATACATCTCTTTTTCTAGGACCGATTCACATAAACAGAGTGAGTCGGTCACTTGTTCACTTCAGGATTTGAACTTCTAACCTTTGGTTTGCTCAGCTGTGGACACTTCCTGACGTCTCTGTATTTTCTGAAGGCCTTTATATGTATGTTTTTACTGTCTATGTAAAGCTCAGCAGGGTGCACAATGTCAGTGAGCAGAGCACTTAGCATTTCTACATTTGAACTTGATCTTGCTGTTTCCGTGCAGTAATAGTAACGTATAATGAAAACTGTATATTCAGAAGCTCTTAAGTGGTAAAACAGCTCTCCACATTTCTGGTTGACATTTATTGACATGTTTTATCTTCATTTGTAAAACTATAAATCATTGTCATTAGCCCTTTAGGACAACGAAATCCACTTCACTCTTTCCACATGTGAACTCTTAACCCTCTTGTTTATGTATGACCATGTGTTACTAATGCAAAGTGTCACTCAACACTGTGACTGGATTGTGACGAAGTCCCTAAATTAATCAAGTCAAAGTTAATGATGCATTATTTTAAACTCGGTTTCCATATGAACTGAATCTGAACCTCGTACTTTGCTGCATAATGCTGTGATCCATTTTCTGACCAGCTAATATGAGATTTGTAAATACATAATTAACCGCACAGTGACTCTGTGTTAAATGACACAGTCTAAAATGGAAATGAATCTTGAAATTGAATCACCTACGACTGAACTCAGAACCTCCAGCGATGTTTCCACTACATTAGCTTTCCTAATGTTCAGTGATGTAGTAATATCTTTACCTTAGCATTTTCCCTGTGTGATGTCATGACCTTTTCATATAACTGTGGATACTAATGTTGTTTATAGCATGATAAAAATATGTTGTTCTGAGTGTATTGTTAATGGAAGACAAGTTTAAGCTTTTTATCACAGATATAAAATTTAAGATGAAAGAGAGAAGTTAGATCTCATATAACCTAACTATGTGTAAAGGTTGAAACAAGTTGAAAAGAAGTTGTTACAAATTTTCGGCCCTTTATTGTTTCAATAGAGCTTTGATGGATATTCTTTTAATCAATATTTCACTCTCACAGTTAGGGTCTATCCGTTTCTCTCTAATAACTGAAAATAACCTTTTGCTGTAGTAAAATCTCTTGATCTGTCCAGGTCCAAAAAGAAATCACAGAAAGCCTCAGAGCAGCACCGCTACTTCTGAGAAGTGGGATGGAGCCAAGGGACCTTAACTGTTTTTAAGGATGGTCCTCTTACTCATGCCACCATCCTGCTGCCCCAAGAGCTTAGAAAAAAAATAAAAATCTGATTAAAGTGAAAATATCTCTTCAAGGTGGAAAGACTTCACTGCAGGAGTTACTCATTATTCTCATTGCCCCCTTTAAAAAACATGTTGTGGCCTCGCTGCCTGCTGCTTGTGAAGTCTCTTGCAGCTTTGAACTGTATACCCATGCCTCTTCAAGTTTCACTATTGTTTGCGCGCTCACCAGCATCAATGGGCTGCATCTGGGCCACATGTCAAAATGGTTAGCGATCAACCGCCAGTCAAGAGAACCAATGATGCAACAGAGGAATTCAGCCGCTCCTATAGATGCTTGTTTATCCGCACCAGCATGAGTCCGTGCATCTCTCTGGGGGAGCCTATGAAGTGCAGGCTGTGTTTAATTTAAGTGTGAGCGAACAACTAGGACACTTACTGTACACAGTCCCTGCTGCTGAGCGAGGAAATACATGTCTATGCTCACGAGTACCGGGAACATAGAGATGACATGTCGAGGTTAGTGTCGGAAACGTCTTAGACTTAACTTTACATTAGGGATGAATTATTAATGTTCATGCAGAAGTGCTTGCCATGAATAGTAAACGTATTGTCATTGTCACTTGGTCTGTAGGTTGAATCATATATGAAGTTTCTGTGTGTACATTTCAAGTAGAAAGCTGTGTACTGCATTGATTGTCTTACAGTTCCAGTTTCTAATGTGAAAAAATTATTCATAAAATTGTACTTGAAATATAGTACAGCCCAGACGTAGCCTCAAACGTTCCACTCTTTTTCACTTTTCCGGACTTGGGTCACAGAGGTAGCTGGCCAAGTAGGATATTCCAGAAGTCCCACGAATCAACAAACCCTCCAAACTCTCCCTGGGGGATTCCAACGCGTCCCCAGGCCAAATGTAGTCCCTTCAGCGAGTTCTGGGTCTACCTCGGGGTGTCCTCCTGGTTGTGTGTGCCCAGTGTGCCTAAAATGGAAGATGTCCAGGAGGTACCCTTTAGATTAGATTCCAGATGTGATGGAGCAGCGGTTGTCCTCCTGATGTGCGACCTCCTTACTCTATCACTGAGGCTGAGCCCAGGCACCCGCTGGAGAGAACACATTTTAGCTGCTTGTGTTTGCAATCTCCTTCTTTCATTGACCGTAGGTGAGGGTCAGTAGATGGACAGGTAAATCAAAAGCATTGCCTTGTGGCTCAGCTCCTACTTCAGCACAACACTCACATTACTGCTGATGCAGCTCTGACCTGTCCATCTTCCACTCCAACTTCCCCTCACTCCTGAATAGGACTCAGAGATACTTCAACTCCTTCACTTGGGGCAGCGAATCCCCCCCAATTATTGATTACCTGGCTTTATTCCAGCAGGATGTTTTTCTTAACAAACTGTGCACTTCTAAAAGTTTCTCTATTTAGATCTTTTTATTCTGTATGACTAACCATCCAAAACACTTTATTCAGTTAACTGGCAAGTCATGACCTGCTGTTGTCTTCTACTGCAGAACTGAATTAGTGGCAAAAAGACAAAACTGACGCAAGGAGAGAAATGTCACTGCTCTGTAATCAACATGTCTTTGTAAATTAATGACTGGAAATGATACTTAATTGCAAAAATGTTATAACGTCATAGCGATATTTAGGATTTAGGTCCTAACCTGGCCTAAATGTGTCAAAACCCTCAGCTCCTGTTGAGCTCAGGCTGTGACATATAGTGTGAAACCCCCATGACAGGTTTCACTTATGCTGACTTTATTTATTTCTTTATTTTTTGTCGCTTGAGTTCAGCAGTAATTCAGTCTTTTATATGCTGGGAATATTTTTTTCTCCTCCTCAGATGCTGATGAAACCCATTCAAAGCCCATTATATCATTTTAAAAGGCTTCTGATTTGACCAAAATAAGGGTGGAAATAGAATAAGGCTGCCCCTCTATTTGCCTTTTGGCACGCACGCACACACATACACACATACACTCGAGATTGTCACGACCATGCTCAGTCATCGCTGCTCTAGTTCCCACAAGCTCATTTCATAAATTAGTACTTGTGTGTGAAGCAGACCCAAGATAAAAGTTAATTAGGACTCTGCCAGCGAAGGACAGAACAGGGGGACAAAACAATGAAGATGGTGTCAAAGGAATAACTTGACATGTTGGACTTTATTATATTTCTTTCTCATCTGGCTCGCACCATGGAGGACAAAATATTCCTCACGTTGGCATTTGAGATTTCAAAATGGCACTTATATAAAACTGCTGGCATTTATTATTAAAAGCAGTAGGTAACATTATTTGTGAGTCAGCTCATTAGCTTGCAACTAAAGTCGCTCCTTACAAGAAAGAATGCAATACTAATGATGTTCTTTAATGTTAGCTCAAGAAATGTGTATTTATTTTATATTTTCTCTGTGAAAAATCCCTGTAGAAAACGAAAAAACACTCAAACTTAATTAATTAGGAGGAAATTATGCGACAAATTCTGACAAAATATGAGACCCACAGTGCAGCAAAGTGGTGAAAAGGATCTCCAAACCTGTAAAGGGTTTCTGAAGAGAAGGAGAACAGATAGGCAAATATGAAATTGGAGTGTTTCAAATAAATCATTTCCATCTTTAGCTGCAGTTTTTTAGAGAGGGCATTATTGAGAAAGAGGAAATATGGGAGAAATAATTGTGTTCTGTGTCTGAGTATGAATGAAAGAGGAAGCAAGAGGAAAGCAAGAGAAGTATGGTCAGTAATGTGTCTGTAATAAGGTCAGAGGCAGAAGTCCATTATGAAACCCTCCTGAGGCTCTATTTATAGTGACCCAAGGAGGCAGAGAGGAAAGGATGGAGTGAGCAAGCAAAGTAGGGAAAAGAGAGAAGAGTTTGAGATGAAGAAGAGGGGGAAGGAGGAGAGAGGAAGCCACGGAGAAGGAGGTTTGGGGGGGCGAGTGGAAGGATGCCAGATAGCAAAGCAGGGAGGCAAAGTGTTGGGAAGGAGTGAAGATGAGTGAATGGTGACGATGGGAAAAAGCGAGAAATGGGGATAGAAGACGAGAGTGGGAGGTGTGGAGAGATGGAGAGAAAGAGGATGGGCTGAAAAGGAGGGGAAGAGGAGAGAAAGACAGCAGGGAAAAGGAGAGTTTGGCGAGTCAAGTGAGAGAAACCGAGTCATGTGGCGGGGAGAGGCGACAGAGAGGAGGGATAAGAAGGCGAGAGAGACAGTGAGCCTCCAGATGGAGAAAGGCATGAACAGTGAAATGTCTGATCCAATTTTATCTTCGTCTCTGAATAAAATAGCCAAAATATGGGGAATTCTTCAAATGAAATAAGCCTGTAAGCTGTTCTTAATCATTTGAGTTGGAGCCATCTTTATTTTGTTGTTGTGCGGTCGTGTCTGTGTGTATATGTGTATATGTGTATGTGCATGCTCATGTGTGCATTGCACTACTCACCAAACAGATAATCTACAAAACTGGGCTGAGTGTGGCATTTTAATTCCTTTTGTGCAGGAGACAGCGGAGCAATACGAAGCAATAGGGGTGAGGAGATAAAATAGGTGATAGGGTAAAGGAAGGATGGAGGACATGGAAACATAGATGTATCAGCAGAAGAGAAAAAATTATGAAAATGCTACGAGGAAGAGGAGATTTAGTCCTTCACAAAGCGGCAGGGTGGGTGGGGGACTTGGGGTTGATGCGAAATGTGCCCTCGGGGAAGTGACCAAAAGGAAAAGACGATGGGATGGCTTAAATCTGCCATTTCTGCAAGAGATGAAGTAGAAGAAAGGCGCACAGAAAATGTAATGTGACTATAAACAGGTTTTGTAAGGGAATTGGGAAAGACATCGTAGATCAAGATGAAAAGGAGTGGACAGACATATTGGAGAGGTAGAAAAAAAGTGATCATAAAAACAGACAGAGAGGTGCTGACAGGCGGGGGAATATGCAGACACACACGCTGAACAGAGAGAAGCACAGGACAGTTAGACGTGGATCATACAGCATATACACAACCAGCCACTCATAGTATCAGCTGTCAGCTGCCCAGAAAAAACATGATCCCAGCTCCATGAAAATAGAAGTCCTTCCCCGGCCAGTGTTTTGATATTGTAATGCATTGCCCTGCGCTGCTGCTTGTATTAATAGCGATGCTGAGCTGTGATAGTACAACATGAATGAAAGCGAAGATCTGCCGTTCCCTCAGGCCTGGGATAAGGGAGACAGAATCCATCTGGAAGATAACATTACACAGCAACTTGCACAAGTTTGTACCCCCACAAGCTTACATAAGACTACGCATATGAACGAGATATTCCATCTGAATGCTGATTTGCGTGTACATATCTGTGTGTATCGCAAAATGAGACTTTGTGATTGTAAATTGACTGATTATATTTTTCTGTCTATTTAACTTTCCTTGGTTTGCCAGTATTCTCTTTGTTCCCTTAACTGTTGTTCACCTGCCCGGATGCATTTCTTTCTCATTGGGTTGTTGATGCATCATTTGGATTTTACCACTTTCAGGCACACAGTGATTAGTAAACTGTGTTTGGCAGTAGAAATACATAAGTACTATGCTGTGGATGTGTTTGGCCGAAATGACGAGACGTAGTTGTGGAATTTGAATTTGACTACAACAACACAAATGTCTCTTTTTTTTGCCTTGAATAACTGAGGAGCAGGGGCGTTGCCACATTATCTTTGGCCCCCGGGCTAAGAGGGGGGCCCCTGAGAACAGCTTCTCAACTGCAGCAGGAACCCCTTTAAATTCTATGGTTGGTTGCAACCCCCAGGAGATGCAGCCCCACAGCGAGAACCCACAACACTAACTTTCTGCCAAAACCTTCATAATTTTACAGGTTTGTTTGTCTAAATTGTCTAAATGTATGTTTGTGATTGGATGAGGTTCGCACTGAAACCTTGCTACTTGTCTGATACTTATGTGTGTGCATATTGTGCACTATATGATTATGTAAAGAAGCGTTGGAATTATGTGATTTGGTTCAATGTGTTTTGTTTGGTTTGGTTCCATGTTGGGCCCCCTAGATCCCTTTTTTCGTGTGTCCCCAAAGTCCCTTGAAATGCTCCTGTTGAAGAGAGATAGAGTGAATTAACTGATGGCAGAGATGGAGACTTGCCACCACTGGTTCTCACACCATGTGGCCTAGTTCAGTAGGAGGAAGTGAATTTAAAATCCACAATACAACTGGGGACTAGAGCAAATAATCATGGTGGCTGATAGTGTGGTATTTACTGCTCAACCTACGCACTGAGCCACAATAAAAGACACGAGAAGCGAAAAACTGTAACCGAAGCCCCACGGCTCGGTGCTCAACCTTGAAAGAGCAGAATCAGATACAAACCCCTGCTGTGGACCATCCTGTGCTGTCCAGTGAGCTGTGTCCGTACGCCCAGGCTGACTTGTAACAGGAGATAAGTGCTGGCTTTAGAGCCGTTTCAGGACAAACCAGCCGTAGTCAATCCCCACTTCTTCATATAGGAGCAGTATACTGTGTACCTTTCCCCTCTCTCTACTTTCCAAAGCTTTTTGGAGTATAGAAAGAAATATCTGATGAAAATCAGATGCACAAAGAAGCTGGAAGCAACAGAACATGCATAAGTGCAGAGAGGAAGAGAAACAATAAATTGGGGTGGAGTGGAAGAGGAAAGACAATGATAGTGGTAGAAAGTGAAGGTGGCACAATAATGAAGGAACTAACAACGACTGCAGCAGTTGTCATTCACGACGAGTATAGATACACATGCAGTCCTGTGAAGGTGTGTGTGTGTGTGTGTGTGTGTGTGTGTGTGTGTGTGTGTGTGTGTGTGTGTGTGTGTCCATGCAATGCTTGGCAGAGACAGCCATTAAGGAAATAGCGACTGAGTGCTCTCACGCTGCCTACCTGCGAACGCCCACTCATCAGCTGCTCCTGTGCTGTGTATGTGTCCTTGCCTAAAATGTGAGTGTGCCCGGTTGTATACAGTACGTGTGATGTATGTCCAACTGTGAGCGCCTCAGTTTGACCCTCGCCTGAGCACCGTGTTCCGATGTTTACGCCTCGGGTGCACCGAAGAAACATTTGCCTTTTGTTTCCTTTTTGATAAATACATTTCTTTTTATTTCCTCCCTCAAATAACTCTGCTTTCATCTTGAGCTGTGTGACATCAGTGCATCAGTGAGATTCAGATCTTTTCTATTAAGTTACATTTTCTTTATGACCGGAATCTTTTTTTTTTTTTCAGTCCATTACAGTGTTGCAGAAACTCCTAAAATGACATCATGTTTTTTCGGTGGTGTCTGGATTTTCTGGTGCATCATTAGTATGCGTTTGGAGTTGGTAGACTGCTGCTGTTGTATCAGAGAAGTGAAGAGATCATCAGAGTGAGCGGGCCTCATCCCCTGGGGGACGGGAATGTCTGTAGAAAATTTCATGGTAATCCATCCAGCAGTTTTTCAGATATTTCAATCCAAAGTGGTGTAGGCTGACCGCTCCTTCCTTACAGTCCTTCCTATGCTTCTAGTGCTGCTAAAATCTAAGATTAAACATTAATAAGCTAAAATAGCTCATTCTGACCCTTGCATATCCTCCAGACTGCTGCTATAGAATATTAAAGGTACAGTGTGTAGAATTTTATGATATCTAGTGTTGAAGTTGCATGTTGCAGCTGAACACCCCTCACCTCACCCTCTCCTTCTAAACATGTAAAATAACCTGTGGTAGCCTTCAATTGTCATAAAAACTCAAAAGGTGTTTAGTTTGTCCAGTCTGGACTAATGTAAAAAACATGGCGGCCTCCATATAGAGGACCCCCTCGATGTAAATATATGTCATTTAAATATAAAGGGCCTTTTCTAGGGTAAAGAAAACTACAATTCATATAATTTAGATGAAACGAACTAGTGAAAACATCATGAGGATTATTCTACATTTCTGCTAATAGTTCCCTTTCACCTAAATCTTACAAACGTACCTTTAAATACTCACCTATTGTAAATTAACACGCTATGAGATGTACAAAATATAACAAGATGCAACTGTGGAGGAAGGAAGATGCACAACACATCTGCATAAATACACAGGGGTACGCAAATGCATACATATGATTGCATAGACGTACAGTATGCTTAAAAAACACCATCATCGACAACCCTCCTTCCACACAAACACACATACTAATGTGCACTTTGGGTGCACTCTGACTGAGGCAATGCAGCTCTCAGAATCATAATTCATTAATGAATAAAATATGCATGTCACTGAAACCTCTGTGAGTGTGTCCATGAGGATTTCACAGTGCCATACTGTCAATGGCTGTTATATAATTATTGAGACTGTGAATTAACTGGGCTTCACCCAAATGTCAATGTACATTGTGAATACAATTAAATGAGTGGTGAGCTCAAGAACACAGAGCATGTAAAACGTATTTGTTTCTTTATATGAGGCTTATATACACTTATACGACATGTATAGACACAAACATAAGAATCAGATAACACTGACCTCAGGAAAAAAAAAGGAAGGTATATTTATATGATATGAATTCTTCACCCTCTCTCTGTTTTTTTCCTCTTTCGGTTTCTCCTTATCTGTTATTTTTAAACTATCTCCAATATGCAAACTTCACTCTCACTGAAGTTTTCACATGAAAAATAATTTGCCAAAACTTACCCCAGACTTATACTTGTTGATGTCTTCCTTAATCGAGACCAGCTGTGGCCTGACAGGGTTACTCCTCTGCAGGCAGGGCCGTAAATCTAGTTCCAGGCTGTAGCTGGGGCCTTATGTGTCACACACAATGAAAGTCTGCACACACCAACCAGCTGTCACTGCTCCCACACTGAGATGCGCTATCTTTCAAAGTACTTTATGCCATTATGAATTACCTATAGCCCTCAGAGTCTGGTTGATATATAATGGGCTATGACAGGGAGTGTGTTGTGCATGACATATTATCTCTCATGGGATTATTTCTGTCATCACTGTCTGAGGAAATCCTCTCCCATGTAACATAATGCAGGTTTTTCTTTCTTTGTATTTGATTCAATCTAAAATCCCCAAATTGTGCAGCAAAATTGAAAAACAGTCCAATGTAATGCAAACTGCACAGTCACAAGAAACTCGCTTTAAAATAAGAGTGATTGTGATTTACTGTAGGGCTGTTTGTATTAATCTGTGGACAGGTGACTATGTTCATATGTTTTCCTAAAGTTTATATTCAAATATATGTAGATTTAATTGATCCCTTTGGAAAAAGGTAATGGAGTGATTAAGTTCTCTCACACTGCATGTCTACTCGTGTCTTGAATAATGTGACTTTCATCAAAGTGCCGATTGAGGATAAGACCCTAATTAGGTTTCAAATGGATGCAGATGATGTGTGACCGCCTGGTGTCTCGTTTCAAAAGCGATACGACACTCCAGGACACGGCGTGTAATTCTATGGCGTGCTGTGTCAAGTACCTCAACTGACTTTAACCACCCTTGATCTCTTCTTTATAAACAGATCTGACTCTGACACACACACACACACACACACACACCTGCATACTGGCACTGTATATATGTTATCATGTCTTTTGTCAACCAGCATGACTTTGCTGCTCTCTGCATTATCAACCTCATCTAAGCCACTTATACAACTCTGGATGAGAGAGAAAGAGAAAGAAAAACACGAACTGAAGTACACGCAAGAAAGAAAGGAAGATGGAAAGATTAGAAGTTTGTGATCACTGCGACAAATAACTGAAAAATACTGCAAATAATAAATCAAAATGGACTCACACTGCACTATGATCGTGATGATTCAGGCAACATGTCTAAAGATAATCTTATCCAAATGTATATGTTGTTTCCATGCATGAATAATTAAATAATGGATGAATAAACACTTAAGAAAGTTCAGCACTGAATCACCAATCTTTAGGTTCGAGAAAAAAAAGTTTTAAAAGAGAGAATGATAAAATCCATTTGTTATTTTCTCCATATAGTTATGTCAGCAAATTACACCAGAGACAGAGAGGCTGAGAGATAATTCACAGAGTGAGAGAAACACTTGAGTGCTGCTCTTCAGTGCAATAGCTGATAAGATTATTCCCATTCTACTACTGTGTATGTGCGTGTACGCTGGTATTTATGCGTCTATAAGGTTTGTTGGCAGTTTCAGGTTTAGGATTAGAATTAGGTTTAGTGAGGGTTAGGCATTTAGTTGTGATGCTTAAGGTTTGGGGTTAAGGAATGCCTTATGTCAAAGAGTGCTGTCACTAAGATTGATGTACAATGTGTGTGTGTGTTTCGGAAATGGGCAGCATCATATATCTAATTCCAGGGCAATGATACACCAGCTCTCTGCCGTCCCATCATCCCTCACTTTCTGTCAGTTTCCATCTTACTTTTCATCTCCCCGAACTCCCTGAATTACCTCCCTGAGCCTTTTCAACAGTCAAGTAGGTCTTTACAGCTGAACGTGATCTAATATAAATGAGTGAAAGTGTGTGTGTTCACAGGTGTGTGTTTTGAAAGATGATTGTGGGTAAGAGTCCTCTGAGCTCTGGTTACAGTAATACACTGTATGTGGGCCCATATATAGGTATTACAATTTGTCTATGTTCAAGAAATTGTGTATGTGTGTGAGATTTGAGCTGTTGTGAGGTTTTGTTTATGTGGGCTTGTGCATTATATTTTTGACTTGTGTAATTTGGCAGCAGAAGTGTCTGCCTTAGATAAGGATCATTCCAGCTTAGTTTTATTAGTTTTCCGTGTGTGTTTTGTTGATGGTCGTTGGGGTAGAGGGGTAGGGGCAGTTTAGAAAGTGTGTGTGTGTGTGTGTGTGTGTGTGTGTGTGTGTGTGTTTTTGTTTGAATGATAGTACCTGTTTCTCAGTGCATATGTTTTTACAGCTGCTGCTGATCCTAACTAGCAGATAAGACGGTATGATCTCATGATTTCCACAGCTACTGCACTGACACACACACACACACACACACACACACACACACACACAACACGCACAACATACACAACACACACCACAACCCATGAGGCATTTTGACCGTATATGGCTCAGTTGGACTCACTTTAGGTTGTATACCTCTGGATTCCTTAGATCCTTGGAAATGCTTGTGATGTTAGAATTACATTTACTTTGTTAGTTTGGAACTGCTGTTCAGTGTCTTCTTAGGGCACCATGTACATAGATACTTGATAGATGCATATTTGTAATAAAGTTTAACTTAAGTATTAATTATCCTTTATATCTGAACACACAAATTTGGAATAAACATTACATTGTAGTCCAACGAATGAGCAAAACACTGACATGATGATGTTCCTGATGTTCTTGGAGCCAGACTGAATCACAATACAGATTTCCGTGCCTCGTTGTGGTGCCTAGGCTATGTCTTGAGATAGTTGCCCTGCTTACAGGCAGCATAAACATCACGGCACTGGCTCTGGTATCAGGGAGCTGTAACCTATAGTTAGCGAGTAGCTACTTCATACTCAAGTACACAAAACAAGAAAATGCCTAAAGCTAAACAATCAAAAGGTTGGCTGTATTTCACGTGAAAGGATTCCGACACAGAGATGTGCAGCAAATGTCTGAGCATTAGCTAAGAGCAGAACCTGAGAGCTGGGACTTCACGGCTGCTGTCGTTTTGAGCTAAATATTAAAAGAAAAAAAGGTTTGGCAACGTTAAGCACCGATATATGAGAAAACCCAAATTATACCCAACCCTTCACACAACACTATCAGGAGTCTTTGTTATTTTACATGTATTATAATTAATCAAAAATAGTACAGTGGTTGTTTCATACCTTGATTACTTATGTTAATAATTGAACTCATGTCATTAGTTTTACCTCCCCCAATCTACCGCTCCCCTTTCCGTCCCTCTGCCACTGATCCATCAATCTCTCAGTGCATATGATAGATCGGCTCGTGTTGTCAGTGACACTCGAACATGATTGGCCACTTCTGATGACATCTTCCTTTACACATTTACAGATATTTATTGGTTTGGTTTGTAGGTTTTCTGAAGTGGGCAGGCCTGAAGGTGTATAACGGATGGGAATAAATGTGGGTTTTTCCCCGCTATAGATTTTAACTACATACCGTAAATCGAACCTGGACATTGGTCTGCAACAGCCATCCATTATTGATGGCAGCATTCAGGCAAGACAGTTATGAGCCGGGCTGTTAGGATCAGTAATTCACTCTGTCAGGAGATCAGGAAACAGAAGTGGGGGTAAAGAGGATGAGGAGCGAGAGAGGTTTAGGAACAAGAAGGAAAAGGAAACGGAGAAGGGAAGCAGAAAAGAATGGAGAGGTGAGAGGAGAGGGCCACAGAAGCAGTGATGCTGTAGAGGGGAAAGGAAACAGGCAGCATTTACGAGACAAAGCTTTTATTCATGGGAAATATTTCTCTCCAGCGACCCCCCCCCCCATCCCCCCCACTCCACCCACCCTTTTCTCTGGCTATCATGTTTCTTGTGCCAATCAATAATTTATTGCTGTCGCTCCAGAGCAATGAACCCCCCCAGCTCTGAATGACAGATGAGGGTGAGAATGGCTGTTGGGGCAATGTGAAAAGTGGGAGGGGTGGCGGGGTGAAAAAGCAGAGTGGTGGAGAACCATAGTTCAAGAAATGTGCAATGAGAAGAGGAGGCAGTGCCGAGAGTGAGAAACGAGAGTGACAGAGCAATGAGTGAACATGGTGCCGGATAAATAACCCGGAGTGGGAGAAAATTTCCCACAGATAATGAAATTATGCAGTGAAAATGTCTTCCAATTTCCATACTCTCAGAGAACTAATTACAGAAGTACGAGAGAAAATGTCAGCTTTGTGACATCAAAGTGGAGACGCTGCCTCCTCATTTTTCCCCTATTCGTTTCTTGTTGTTTTACCTAAGCTGCTTTTAGCTCCGAGCCCACGGCACGCTGCCGTTCTCCAAGAGGACCGCGACTACACACAGTCAGTGAAGAGGAGTGGAAGACAGTGTTTGAGTGTGCACAGGCCTATGAATGCACACTTTATGCAGCTTTTTTGTGGTTTGTGTTTGTTTTTGTAGGTGTGACAGTGTGTGACTGCAGCCATGGCACATTAGGGGCTGAACCTTGAAGCTGTGTTCAAAAAAGTTTGTGTGTGTTAGAATTTTCCCTTGACTCACAACTCTCCAGGTGAAGCAGTTGCATACACACACACACACATGCACGCACGCACACACACACACACACGCACACACACAGGGAGAAGGACAGCTTTAATGAAACTGGATGATGATGGAGTGGAGGGAAATTACATGTTAGGGGAAACTGTGTGTGTGTGTGTGTGTGTGTGTGTGTGTGTGTGTGTGTGTGTGCGCGTGCGCGCGTGTGTGTGTGAACTTTATATACTGTATATGTGCATCTGATGCGTGTCTATGGGAGAAGGAGAAAGAAAGGCCTCTTCCTCTCCCTCCCACCTGCTCTTGTAAGCCTCTGTGTTTCGGTGACCTTGGCAACCCGATGACAAAACATTCTTGGTGTCCCTTTTGATTAAGGCCTTGTGTGGGCGTGTGGTTTGGTCCGAGTGAAAAGACAGTGGAGGAGCAGGAGCAGGATGGAGGAGAATGAAGTTGCTGATGCCCTCAGTGTTGGCTGCTCTGTCTGTTCAGTTTATTTCCTCCGGTCTGTCTCTGTCTGTGTGTCTGTCCTGGTTATTTCATTCTCTACTGTCCTAGCTTGAATTGCACATCATTTGTTAAACATTTAATGTTTGATTAAAATATAGGAAGGACCTTTAAGTTCACACATTACAGATACTTATGATAAATTCTGCAACATATTTATAAAGCTTGTCACAAGAATAGAAAATAGTTTGTGTATAATAAAAACTGTATTTGTTGAGTGTTTCAATTTGAATTGAGTCTCAGTCAAGACGACAGTTTTAGCCACAACATATAAAATACTACAGCAATAATATTACAACAACCTCGAAACAGTTTCCAACAAACCTTTGACAACAGACATGAGGCAGATTGAAGCCTGGAATGCTCAATCTGCAAGGCACCATTATATCATCGATAATGAGGCAACCAGGCGTTGTGACCCCTTCTCATATCTCCCCTTCTCTTCATCAATGTGTCTTTGTCCACACATGGACGCCACAATCAGTTGCTGATTAAAGGTGCATTTTATGGCTCAGTGGAAGAAAATTGTTCCCTGTCCAGGTCACTGGCTTGTGGCACGGCAACTATTAGTGATCAGATGAGAACAGTAAATGTCTAGTGCACACTCGGTTCAGGGGAGAGCGTTAGACAATGCTGCTCACTGGTGTGAATCACAGAACAAGAATGAATGATTGAAAAAATGCAATGGAAAACTGCATATTTTCCCTGAACTCTCTTTGTACCCTGTTAGTCGTCAAAGTGAGTCGATAAAACAAATACTGACTGAGCTGAGAACAGGGAAAAAACATTCTCCACCGAACAACAGCTTTAAACATTTCCTCTTTTTCTGCTTCCCACAGTGAGAGACGACGACGACTTCTTGAGTCTGAGCGAGCTCCCAGAGACCTTCCCCTCCGACCCGCCAGAGCCCTTACCTCACTTCCTGTTTGAACCTGAGGAAGGCTACATTGTCAAGAACAAGCCCGTCAATCTTTACTGCAAAGCAACACCCGCCACACAGATTTACTTCAAGTGCAACAGTGAGTGGGTCCATCAGAAGGACCACACTGTGGAGGAGAGGGTGGACGAAAACTCAGGTGAGTGAAGTCTGGAGCGTACACAAGTGCATTTGCACAAATACACACACGCATGCACACATTTATTTGATGTGCAATAGAAAGTTGGCAAATCAGATCATAATGTTGAAAATGTTTTCTCTTTTTGTTTAACTCCAGACATTTTTGACAATGGTGTAAAAAAAACAAAAGTCTTCTAACATCAAGTGCAGTAGCAAGAGTTCCCACAGTTTTTTTTTTTATTTCAACATCTCAGATGAAAAATAATTTACTCTTTGTGTGAGTGCAGTGAATGTTGATGCTTTGCTGCAACATCCAAGATGGATACAAACAACTAGAATGGTATCTAGAAGACTCCATAGCTCCCCCAAGGCCCAACAGTCCCCTCATGAAACCACATTTAAATTCACGAGATCTGGATTTTTATTTGGATCTGCACCAAATAGCAAACACTCGTAAATATTAGTCCCCTAAATATGCCTGATTTTTGTTTCATCAAGATCCAAGAATTGTTCTCTATGAAATCAAAAATGTTGAATTGTAAAGAGAGTGGAAAAATGAATCTGCACTTAAATGAAATGGCTTCTTCCCTGACCAATCCACATCCTGCCATCAAGTTCCGCAGTCATCGGCCCTGTGGTTTTTTAAATGATGGAGAACCAATGTTTTTTTTGTCATAAATATGTCCCGGTGAGCAAACTATTCAAAATATACTTTAACATGTCTGAGTGCACAGCTATTCAATCAAGTCCTTTTTTGACCTCTTTCCATCGTATGTTTGAAAAACCTGACGATGATATTTCGCTGCCTTCGTTCTCCACTGATTGTCTGACTGGTGCACCGTAAGCAAACAGGTTAAATCTATTATTCAGATGTTGTGTTATTTGTGCAGAGAGCTAGGTCACATGTCAGACGTGTGTGTACACAGCTGTCCCGCTGGCAGCGCTGTGCTGAAACATTCACAGGACAGTTTAATAGGATCCACAGTGATGTACTGGAGCGCAGCCAAAGTTCCACACTTGTCACTTGACAGCACATGGTATTACTCTGCTGGAGAGGTAATGATGAATCATGCTGCTGCTTTGGCAGGATGACAAAGATGTACACAGCCTGGTTTTCTTAGACTTAAGGTGGACATGAGCTCGGCTTATGGGTCCCCACCTGCTTGTTAATGAGCCGGGGTCCCCAAAGTGAGCGATTAAAACACAGGCTGAAAACAGTTTGAAAACTCCTGATATATGGTACCTGCCGAGTGCAATACACAGCAGGGTTCAGTGGCACAAATCAGTGTGTTGGCGGAGGAACTTTCTGTTATTGAGGCAGGTGAACAAAACACACTGTACAGGTTTAATGTGCTCAGCCTTTGATGTCTGACAGTGTTTGTACTGAACACAATATTGAGGAAGCAGAAGTTTTGATTCCATCTCAACTCAAGTTGACACATTGCCTTGCCCACTGAAGATTTTCCCTTGTAATACAAAGCAGGCCCCGGAGCCAAAGACTGTGTGTGTTAGTGCGTGCATCAGTGTGTTTGTTTGGTGTTCTGGTTGCTTTGTGGGTCGACTACAGTGTTAGACCCAAGACAGGTACAGAACCGGCTGAGCCGTGATGTTTCCCCTGATTCAGCTGTCACACATAAACAGAAGAGGAAGAGGAGTACGGATGCAACAAAGTAGTAAATGTGAGAAAAGGGAGGAAACAGGTACACGTATTGAAACATGTACATAGGTGTAGACAAAAGTTTAAATAGAGGAGAAAGTAATGTTATAACATTCATTGAAGGGCGGGTTTTATATCAGATGACAGTACACCACTTCTAACCTTAGATCATTGTCTTCATATAACTTAATCTCTTTATAACTTATTTTTGATTTCTTCTACATGTTTCTTTTGAGCAGTTTTATCCCTTTATTCCTTTTCTGGATATTGTATCATTTCTCTCTCTGTTGTCTTTAGCATTTAGCTCATTTCTTCCTGTGACTTTGTTTTCATTTATCTTTTTTTCAGTCATCACATATCTTGACACAAGTCTTTTGGCTCCTAAAAGACTTCTTGTGCGCCCTGGGGAGGCTTTGCACTTCACAAAGAAACTAGAATGACTCAGATTTGGATTTTTATTTGGATCTGCATCAAATGGCTCATAAATATCACTCCGCTTATCATGCCTGACCTTTTTTTCATCAAGATCGAAATGAAAATATTGAAAAACATGTTAAACTCACCATGTTAGAGACGGTGAGAAAAAAATAAATCTGGGATCCTGACCCAGGAAACTTTCATGTTATCTGCACTGTAGTTTTTCCAAAATCCTGCTGACTAACAAACGCAGGAAAAAACATAAAAAAGTGTTGTCTTGGTCATTTATCTTCAGAGGCACAAACAATAGCTCACAACTGCACATTATATTCACCAGTATAATTATCACCATCTCATCTTCCTCTTAGTCATGTAATCATGTCTGTTCATTCATGTGTCAGTCTCTCTCTCTCTTCTCCAACTATTTATACACATCTTTCTTTTACAGCCTTCTTCTTTTCAAAAGGCTTTTATATGACAGTGGCTTGATTAATGTGAACGTAACCCGGTCCTCAGTCTAAGGTTTCTGAGGTTATAGGCTGATGTATGAGTATCTACAATAAGCATCCATTGTCTTCCCTCTCTCTCTCTTCTCACTCCCCTCCTTCTTTTCTCCCCATCTTTCCTCCTACCTCTATGTTCATTACTGACATAATGTGCAGCTGCTAGTCATTTATTACTCTCCCATCAGCCATTCATTTGCGAGCAGCTGGATTCCAGACAGTGGGTTATTGAGAGGAAATTCTGTTCAATTATGATACGTGGATTTAGGCTCTTTCGCTGCATGCGTCGGACACCATGAGGTCTTTCATTCTCAAACCACCCATTCAGCCTTATAACAATCTGTGTGTTTTAAACATCCAGTCCAATTTATTTTGACGTTAGTTTCTGTGGATTTCTAACAGCCATTCGCCAATTATACCCCTTTTTCTACTAGACCTAAATTCATAACTTCACTTTAGAGTTATCTCTCTGAGTGTTCCTGCTAGTTGAAATAACCCTCAGCTCCAGTTACAACATGGATTTGGTTTTTAATATTTGAAATGCTCGAGATACGCTTCAATTTATTCCTAATTTATCTTGTACAAAGCCATCATAATGTCACTTTAATAAAAAATGGATTGACTTGCCTATGTACTGCTCCAGGACACTTCATCTTTCAAGCACATCATAATCCACACAGATATTGGCATACAAGTAGAATGAATAAATCAGTAAACTGGGTACATTATGCAATATCAAAATTGCTGCAGTTATGATGTGTGTTTTTCTCCGTCTGTTAAAAAAACTAAGAAATCAAACTAGTATCAAAATATAATAAGATTTCCATGTTGGGTTGCAGCAGTGTCCTGGTTTCACATATATTACAATGTTAAAACCAATGGTAATCATGAATATTTGCTTTTTTTCGGTATTGGACAAAAATGCAACTGCGTCTATTCTGAGGAAGGAAGGAAGACTGATTATCTCCAGCCCTCCAAAAACAAAGTGAGCAGCAGTGTGGGATCACTCTGCATATCCCTGTACTAAACGTGGGGTTGTCCTGGAGGACAAATATCCAGTCTGACAGTGGCTTCCAAAAAAATGGAAACTTCAAAAGCGTCCCTCGGTAAAGATCAACACACGTGTCCCCGTTTTAAACTTTAATCCCTGATGAGAACACGTGTAAACATTTAAATGTCAACTTTAGAATATCAAAATGAATCCCCACGTCACAGCTACATCTCTGTTGTCGGTCTGTTTGTTCACGAACTTCTGAGTGACAACAATGACCTCAATATCACCCCTTAAAGAAACACACAAACTCTCCCAGCAGTGTGAGTTCAAGACTTCTACAGTAAATCAGCACCATTTTTAATGATCTTTTATAATCGCCCTTGTTAACATTTCTCAGTATTTTCAGAAATTTTACAAAACAATGAATCAATTTAAATAATGGAGGAAATAATCAACTGATCAACAATTGATCTATAACGAAAATGATCATTATCTGCAGAAGAGCTTCACCTCCACTAACAACGATAGAAATCCTGCTTTAACATTTATGTGTAATAATAATCGAATGATGTATAATAGTTCAAAATCACTGGGGTCATTTCCTGCCTTTAGTACTTTAGTACTTAAGTAAATGATGTGAATAATTCCTCCTCTCACATGTTCAAATGAAAACACTGTTCTCGTTCCATTAAGGGTCTGTAAACTTGACAGCTTGATACTGTGAAACCATAATATTTTCTGAAACATTATCAAACTGTGAAACTCCGTCAGGTCACCTTGGAACAAAAGATGTTGAGTTTATAAATATTGAAGACTACATTTGCATTATGCAACTTGTGAATCACAGAAAAAGCAACTGTAGGGGCTGTGCATGTGCGTGTGTGTGTGTGTGTGTGTATGTGTGTGTGTGTGTGTGTGTGTGGGTGTGTGTGTGTGTGTGTGTGTGTGCGTGTGTGTGTGTGTGCACTGTTTATCTGTGTGAAAACCTAAACTCTGTAAGCTGTTTTCTCATCTTTCTTTCCTGCTGTTTCACAGAAACAGCTAGCAGCTATGGGCCCCATGCTGTTTTTATTATCTCTGTCTTCTCACTCACTCTCTCCCTCTATGTCCAATTCTTTCTCTCTCGTCCCCTCCCTTTTCCCCCCTTTCTTTTCTCTTCCTGTCTCTTTGCTCCATGCTGTCTTTTACTTTACTCTAATTTCCACCATGTGAAATCGGAGTGAGCAGAGGCAGATAAAACCTGAGCTAGCGGAGGCAGGGGAGAGAGGTAGGGGATGATGGAGGGATGCTGATGGAGGCTACCTTCCAGAGGTCTGGATAGACCAACAGATACCGGGGTCACATTGAGGAGAAAGATGATATGAATCCTGCTGTGCCGTTTTCTTCCACTTTCTTGCTCACTCCAGCTCCTTCTTCCTCCCTCTGTTTCTCATCCTTTTTTTGTGTGCAGGAGATGGAAAGTCAGCTTAAGTGCTGAAACACAGTGTTGGTTTGATCCCGGGGATCAAGATGAAAGAAAACAAAAGCTAAAATGTACAAAGAAAAGTGAGACCATCAGTGAGGCAAGCATGAAAGTTTGTGCCAAACAGCTTTGTGTGCAATGTCTTGCACAGAAATACATTTCTAAGGTTGGTCTTGTCAAGCAGAATCATAAAAAAACTCCTTTTTTCTTGTCAAATAACTAGAATGGGGTTATGAAATGGGAGCAAGGATGAAGTAAAAAAGTTGAATGAAAAGAGTCATGTGGAGAGAAGGTAAAAGAACAAGACATTTTTAATCTGATATATTTGATGATGATGTTTGGATTTCAAACTTTCTTTAAGAACAAGACATTTTATTAGACCAGTACATAGTAACTAGGGGCGAGCTTAGCCTGTAGCCGGATCAGTCCAGCATAGGCAGTTATTTTGTTAACCCCCAACAAAACTTGTCGGTCCACAAACCCGCCGCTAGTATAACCCACGCGACTATAAAGGTAATTGTTGCTGAAACTGGGTCAGAGGTAAAGCCAGTAAACAGCCTCATCTCTGCAACTGTATCCACTTCAAACTCCACATCGATATAGGACGAGTGATCACTGCAAATGTAATCCCTCCCCTCACGACCTGACATCACATCACTCCACCAGACGTTCACACTTGCTACAAGTTCTTCTTCTAACACCAGACTTAACACATGAAATAAAGATCCCCTTTTCCCCCACAACTTTTTAATGGAACACTGGTATTGGATTTGCACTTGGTAACAGCTGACACCCAAACCCAGGTACGACTTCCAGGACAGAAAAGGTGGGAGTGGTCCTCATCAGTGCTGATCCCTAACCCCTAACACTTTTTCTATTTCCTGCATTGAAAGTGTGACGAAGCCTTTTTGTGCTTGTAATTTTGAGCCAAATTATAACAAGATACAGAGTCACCGCCTGAAGTCCAATCATATTAAACTCTGACATGCAAAATGGAGAGGCTCTAAAAGGACAATCACATTGGGGAAATACTGATCGTGTTTAGGAAATTGTATGAAGAATTGATGCAAAGCTGCAGAAAGGGACACAAACCAACAGACTATCATGATAATGAAGTAGCAGCAACACCCATTAAAGATCAAATATAATTTCCCCCTGTGTAATCTCATTTTAAAAGTCTTAATGAAAAGTGACACCCATAAGAAAGTGTAACGAACGTCTTGTTTCCGATATGATGAATGGAAAGGGAACCTTCACGTGAGAATCCTGACAGCTCCATAAACTACCTCAGTTGTCTTCACACGGAGCCTCATCTGGAGGCTGGGAAAACCAGGTGAAGGTCACAGGCAAGGATCAGGGTGCAGCAGTGCGGAGGGGGCAGCAGGGCCCTTGAGGGGTCACTCGGGTTAGATTCCAGCTGTGGAGAACAATTCCCTGAGCAGCACTACTGCATGTCACAGTATCAAGTCTCCACACCGAACAGCCCTTAACTGAACCTCGGCCAGAGCAGGTAACGATCTTAAAAGAAAACACGTCTTCCTCTTGACAGGCACTTTAATACAGCAGCATGGACATTTGCTGAAACATATTAACCATATCTCCATCTGAATTAATGCGATTTAAGCTGAGCAGCGGCATATTACATATTTTCTTGTGAAGGGCGTTTCCAGTGTTTGCTTAAGCAACGTGCGTACGACCCCAGTATATCTCCATTAGCTTTGAAGTGTGCTAACGACATATTGTGTACTAGGTTACTTACTTTGTCTCCATTAGCCAAAGTGTGAATGGTTATTAGTCTGCCAGGACTGACCTGTGACTCCACATCTACACACACGTATACACACACCATGATGTTGGCACACAACATATTGGCTCAGGTGATTTGTGACCTCTTTCCCTCCTTTGCTGCCATCTCACTCGTATTGATTTCTTCTCGTCTTGTCCTACAGCTCACCCTCTTTCTCTCCCTCCTATAATGTTTCTCTCCTCCCTCTTTCTAGCTTCACTCCCATTCTCATCTCTCTCATCTCCTTTTGCTCTCCCATCTTTTTTTTGCCCTCCTCGTAGGTTCCCCCTTTTTCTCTGACTCTTGAGTGGAGATTTCAGTTATTGACAAGCTTCAAGATCTTTAAAAGCTTCTGTGTCAGTGACTCCTGATACTAACACAGCTGTGTATTTGTGTCTCTATCAATTTGTACATACATCTGTTTAGGTGCTGATTGCATGGGTTAAAGTTATGCTCTATTGTGGGTGACATTTTGTTTATCTGAAAATGAACCCCTGCTTAGTTTTTGTGTTAGTTCAGCACGTCCTTGTCTGTGTTTGTGGGAAATAGTTTGAGTTAGTTTTGTTGTTCCCTGTGGGCTTCCTCTTGTGTCCTGGAATGTCCTGGTTCACTGCCTCTTCAGAGCTACTGGAGGACACGCATGTGCACGCTCAATGACATTCACATGTGGACGTGCGCACACAAAGACACACATTTAAACGTAAACCAAGGGGGACTGTGCAGATCAGTCACTGTCAGTGTGGAGGCCATTAAGAGAGTGCACACACATACACACATGCATGTGTACATATACACACAAACACACACAGTACGTGCATGTGTTGTGAGTTATCAATTGGTCACAGACTGGTGACTTTTCTGTCGATGTCCTGGATGATTTCCTTCAGTAGGACTCAGTCAGCCCCTGATCTCTCCCTTACTCACACCATCCTGTTGTCATCTTACCTTTTCTTTTCACTTTCCACTCTTTTCACTCTCCACTGCCTCCATCTGTCACCTTCTTTTCTTATAATTCATATAATTATTATTTTAAGAGAGTTTTCCGGTAACATCAAGGTAACATCCCATGACTCAACAGACTTAGCTGCAGAATTGTGTGATTTTGCACATTGAGTAAGGCCATTGCTACATTTGATCAGTGTTGTGCTTCTACACACTAATAGCTTTTGTGTAATAGCTTAAACACTCTGATCCTAATAGCACATGGCAGGGACAGATATTATTTTGTTTATTCGTTTGATTGCGGCCTAGAGTGATTTCGTAAAACATCAGAAACAAATCTCCCATGTCTCTATACATGTTAATCTAACTGGTCCTTAGATTGATGGAACCAGCAGCATGCACCACATTCACAGATTTAAAGGTTGTGATGATGGTGAGGTTGCATTAGTTATATAGGAGGTTTATAGTGAAGCTGAGTTATTCCCTGTAGGGGAATTTGTGCTTTCACTTGCAGCTCCTCCACATTAGGTCATGGTACCTAGCTGCTCACCAAACAGCAGGGCAGATGTTTACAAAAATGCAAAACGTGTCAACCGAATAGGTCATTTAATTACAGGAGAGAAAGCAAACTTGCAACATTAATTCAGTGGCTCTGAAACAGTTCAAAGAAATGTTATGCTCCTGACCAAAAGAGTCGTTGTTGCACGTATGTTCATGTTTTTTTGTTTTCATCCCCTGGCTGTATTTATTTTGACCTCTTGTCTTTGTCTTTTGTAAGACTCTCTCCCTCTGTGGCACTGATGAAATAATAATACTCACTGTTGACTTTTTCTGTATCCTCTGTTTCTCTCCCCTAAAGGCCTGTCTGTTTGACCTGTCACTGATCACATTTAAACACCACAAAGCTTTAGAGTGCTTTCTCCCCCCTTTGCTCCCTTATCTCTTTCCTTTTCCAAACCATTTAGCTTCAAAACCCCCAGTCTCTGTTTTCATGTCTGGCCCTGACTCACTGGCTTTCCTCTGAATGTAAATTCTCCTCCACTTTTTAGTCTCGACTGCAGCAGGGGGACCATCCCTTTGAAAGAAAATGTCTGTGACTGGCTGAATATACTCATTGGTCAGCTGAATGACGTGTTGCTGACAAAGTTACACGATTGGTCGACCGGCCAAGTGTTTAAGTCTCAGTCACAGTTTCTATTACGTCAACAGAGAGTTTACAGGCATCGTTGCCAATTTAGTGTCTTTCCTTGTTGGATTTACAGAATTTTTAGACCCAAGTTTTAGCATCCAGCGACTGTTCTGCAACCTTCAGTGGAAGACAGGCACAGGTCCACAGGACTCTCTTTCAACTGTTCACATGGTGGAGAGGAATGAGCTTTTAATTGTGATCATTTTAAAAGTAAACAAAGCTGAAATCACAGAACAGTCATTGTGTTTAACTGAAGGCTACAGTGATTTACTTCAGCCACATTATAGTTGTAACATCAGGATTTCATCAGTGCACAGATACAGTTTGAAAATGGTTTGGTGACGGCCGGTTAATATGTGATCTTAATGTGGTCATGATTCATCTCATATACTTGTTCTTTTGTCTAACAGTTCCATAAAGCATGTCTATGAGAACACAGACTCAGCTGTATGTAAATACTGTATATGTGAGCACAGTGTGTAGGAGTGAAGCCAGAAGATAAAGGACTGAAACTGACAACAGGCAAAATGTAAATATGACGTGATCGTGACCTGAATATGCTAATTATCATTTTGCATTGGCTACTTTCCATTGAAAGGAGTTGTTTACATCTCAACAGATACACTCTGCAGTATTTCACATGGACAACAGCCTTTTGCTTTCTATTTCTATCAGCCATCAGTCCCTTTTGGTTGTGATAGCAGTTTACGGTGTCTGGTCACAATAAATCTGTATATATATATATATATATATAAATTATTAATTAAAAATGTATTATCAGGACCTCTATATTGTAAATATACATTTTAGAGCTACTGTCTGGTTTAAAACACATTCTGAACCATGCGTTAGCTATTACATCCTATGCATCGCATATCGCAGTGAGGTATGTGAGTGGATATGTGCAGTGCATAACAACACACAAACATAAAGATATATATATTAGTTGCATATCTCTACTCTGCAGCTTGTCCTAATTATATACTTTTGGGCACGTTTCTCCCAGTTTCCATTTGTCAAATCCTAAAGTCTGGACAAAGCACATTCTCCCACTACTGCACATTCACTCCTGAGCTGACAAGCAAACTTTGTTATGAGAGGTGACGCTCCACGAATAAAAGCAGAATCTGAGGGTTGTGGGCAATTCTATGATTGATAGAAATGTTTGTGGCAGTATTTACTTGTCTTGATACTTGTCTTCCATTTTTCATCTCCTCCTTTTCTCTCCCCCCGACAGTAGTGGTTTTGTTGATGGGAAACACTGTCAAGCTATAGAGACCCAAATTCCATGCTTGTCTGGGCATAATAGAATGATGCGAATTCTCTGAGCTCTGTATCTTAACAAAATAAGAAACAGGGTGATGTGGGACTTTTTAAACCTCATGTAATTCAGCATCTTTCTGACCCAGCAACATTTGCTTTTTGAGAGTTGCATTAGAAAACAATGGGAACTACTGGCACTTCCCTGTTTTCAACACATCCAGTGACATCCGTCGTTTATCAAATGTTTCTATTCCCACTTTGTGACATGTTTTCTCTATAGACATCAAACTGAAGGGAAAACAAGGGAATCTGTTCTATGCTGAATGTAGTTTGTGAGCTGCTTCAGAATTGTAGTGTCAAAGCATTAGCATATTTTCAAATTTACTTTTAGTCCCTAGCTGACAGAAAGACGAAACTATAGGATGAAACAATATATTAATATCCATGACACCCATTCCAGCATCATGTATACAAGTTTTCAGCACAAGAAAAAAGTCATATATCTCTAGAGAGGAAATGTTGCATCGATAACTACAAACAGTAATGTCATTGTGACCTGCATTTGTTTTCTGTTTAGCTTTTTTTCTGATTAGATAATACCTGGTACCAGGTACCTCAACAATAAGACTGAAATTTAATTTGACCATGACCCAACACTGCTTTCACTGCAAAATCTGGTGAGAGCTTATAATTTGTATTTGAAAACAACACTTTGTCTTTTTATTTTGAGTTTTTGAGCTTCAGCCTCACAGGGAAATCGATGTTACCCACAGTGTATGTCCTGTGTTTAGTTTTTAATGTGAATCCTCCATGTTTCTCTAGATACTGTTCAATGCTCTACTGGCTTCATTCACCTGGAAACAAATTAAGCACCTCTCCATTAAAAGCAGTTTAGTTAATGAGAGATAGTCATTAAGATTCGACATATATATGTGGTTTATTTTAACATTAGCAAATAGCAACATAAACAATAGAACATGAGGTTTCACACATCATCACACACCTACAGCTGTAAGTTGAGTAATACACAGTATAACATATACCAACAGGCCAAGACAGTGTTTTCCATTCATTTAATCGGTTTAACATTAAGCTCTGTCTGTGTTTCTGTGACAGGGATGCAGTTGTCAGCAGTCTTCAAGTCTTGTCACTCTAAATTGTGTGCATGTTCAGTGGGAAATCACAGTAATCAACCCATATAACCAGGCCAGGCCTACAGTTCTCAGCACAGCAGATGTGTGCTGAGTGTTTTATTTATTTATTTATTTATTAAGAAATGGCGACTTGTCCACAAGCTGTGGAGTGGAGGGCTGTTAACAGTAATACCCGAGACAGAAAGTACACGCTTACTGGTGTCCCAGAAGTGCTTTAACAGTTTAAAGAAACATACTTTTAAAATGACTTGTGTATTACTTGGTCAAAATTCATATAGTTGGTTAAAGATATACTATGTAACAAGTCTTCATTAAGATGTTCATAACGACAAGACCTTTGTTGTATATTTTGTAGACATGTGTTTTTACATAATAAAAAATGGTTCCAATAGTGTTTAAACATAGAGTAATGCCCACTTTCATTCAAGGCACCAACACGTTTCATTCTGGTCGCGTTTTGTCTGTCTCTGCTGTACTTTACAGGGAAAATGATGGATGAGGTAGAAAAACTGACGGCGAGAAAGTTAGCCAGTCTCTCCACTGTTTCAGTGCATAACGTGATTAAAAACTGTGATACATAAGCTCATCCACGAACATTTTTTCCGCCTCAGTTGCTTCAGGTAGATTTTCATTGACAATGGTGGTGAAGACAACAACTCCCATGATCCCACGCTGCTTCACGACACAATCAAACTAGGTCTTTTGTTATTGTAGTTGCATATTTAAAGTTAATTATCAACATCTCTAGTGTAAATATGTATACAAATTAACCGTAAATTTCATTACCTGCTTTTGTAATTGTTTACAAAAACGATTTGATTAAATTAAGATCATTAGCAAACAGAGGTAAGTTCGTCTTTTACATTTAGAGTGGAGACTTTAATATGCTTTCTCTGAGTTTTTGGGTCAGTTGCACTATTACTGGATCCAATTCCAAACAAGGTGAAATATTAAACAGCCTGAATTTTGAGAGCAAGGACGACGTGTCAACCTTGGATTACATTGACTAAGGAGCACTACAAAGTTGCTGTAAAACTTACCCAGCATCCTCAGTCCTCTGCCTGGAGGAAGGAGCCTCATACCCAATGCAATTCAGCCTTTCACTCAGAACAGCTTTGGTGCAGCAACTGTCCCACATGCTCCGGTATTATTCTCTGAGCAATAGCGCAGAGCAGGTGAGGTGAGGCCACAGACTAATATCTGTGGATCTGACTGTTCTCAGGAATTGGCTCCATCCTTTCATTCTTACCTTGAGATTTCTTATAGTGTTATATGTCATCTTATATATACAGAATGAAGAAAAAGTTATATTTGATTCTGAACTTTGATAAATGCAGCGTCTTATATAAATCCTCTCCTGTGATTTTGTTTATTCCAAAAGATTCACAGTGTAGCTGTATGCATTCTGCCCAGACTTTCCCACTGATTCAACAATAGTGTTTTGGTTTGATTTTGTTTTATCTTTGGCTTACGAAGCCGCACAGGCAGTGATGCAAAAGCTTTGAATGTACATATGTATTTTCTTTTTTTTTATGTCTTCACTTGTCGTTTGCTCCCCACCTCCCACTGCGCTCCCAAATCCCATGTTCCACCCTGTATGCCGTAACTAGCTGTCTGCCTCATTTGAACCACTGACTTTAATTGGCTTACTTTCCTCATTACTTCAGCAGCAGTGTTCTCACTGGTCTCCACCTCCTCCCTTTTGCTTTTTTACCCTTTTGTCCTCACGCTGTGTTTTTTTCCCGTTCATTGCAACTGCCTGCCCACCAGTTGTCTCAGCTTTAGTCCGGGTCTGCTTGCTGGTTATAATTGCCTCTTTAGCTTCCATTTTCTTAGCCTCCACCTCCCTTGCTGTGTCCCTTGCTCTTTCATTTAAACTGTGAAACTATAACAATCTCCCTTTATTGCTAGTTTGCTTATGCACTGATATTCACACTAGTTTTTATACTGCTTTTGATCTTTGCCCTTGTAGCTGTCTATTATCACTTGTTGTGCCAACAGCACCTTCCACAACCTTTTTCCTCTCTGCCCATCAGAGCTATTTGAATTGCAATATCATCTAAGTTCTCCATTTACTTTCCTTCACTTCCATTTAAATGTCCTTTCTTATCAATCTTTAGAAGCTATGTCTCTCCATCTTCTAGCCAGTTTATATAGAAGCTTTTGTAGCCTTTCTTACTCTTTGCCCTCGCGGGTCTCTCTTCACTTCTCTCACCGGCCATTAATGGCTTTTAGTCCATCACAATTCTTGCTCACTGGATTTCACTTTTGGCCCTCCTCTCTGCCCCCTTTGCTTCCATGCCGACTAAAACTGTCTCTCAATTTCTTTAGTGGCAAGAGCTTAACTGAGAATCTTCTAAAGTAATAGGCCCCAGTCAGATTTGTAGAGCTCCGTAGAGAATGTTTCTTGGGTCTTGGTTTTGCTGCGGAAGCTGAAATAAACTGCCAACATCTTTTCTCATAGTATTTTCTCCGTCTGCTCCCCAGATCCCACTTATTTTACCTAAAATTTATTTTTTATCTTCTTTTCATTTTCGCTTCTGTTTCACGTTTTATTGCCCTCCCACCTCTTACTCTGCTGTCCTCTCACTGTGCCTCTGTCGTTGCTCTTTATTACTTCTAATCGTCTACTGTCATTTTTCTTTCAAGTCTTTGAGCTGAACCTTATTTTTTGTTCATCAGTCCATCCTTGTTACTTCTTCCTTCTCCTTTTTCTTCATTATTCTTTCCTGTTGTGCATTTCCACCACGTTCTCAATGTCTCAACCATGTTCCACTTGTACCTCTCCTCTTCCATCCTGAGTTTATTCCTTGCTCCTCATTTCCTGTATTCCTGTGCAGTCCTCCTCTATCTGTGCTCCCTCGCAGGCCTATCAGTGGGATGCAGCTATTTAAACCTTATTCTTTTCATGGAGCTGCTTTTCTAAACACCAGAGAAAAGAGGGAAAAGTGAGATAAGAGGTAGAAATGCAAGGAACAATCTCACAAAGTTAACATTAAATCTGCAGTGATCTACTCAGTAAAGTGACCTGGATTGGTACACTGCAGCAGATATTGTATGATTATCCCCTGCCTCTATTTACTTGCACAGATATATCCTGTGCACCGCTTTGACTTCGGCTTCTTAAGCTAACATAAGAGCCATATCACAAGTGCAGAAGCTTAAATAGACTTCCAGTTTTTACGTCTTCAGTGGCTCACTTGCCGTTTGCAAGAGCTTTATTTGGTTTGAATACAATTCTCGACTGATATGATGTAACTGTGCTTTTCCTTCTCTTCCGCAGGTCTGGTGGTGAGAGAAGCCAGTATAGAAATAACGCGGCAGCAAGTGGAAGAGCTGTTTGGTCCTGAAGATTACTGGTGTCAGTGTGTGGCCTGGAGCTCTGCTGGAACCACCAAGAGTCGCAAAGCACATGTCCGCATCGCATGTGAGTAGCTGCAAACATATATACATACATGATGAATGAAGGTATGAAGGTTAAAAGATATTTACACATGAGTCTGCATACTGTGTAAGAGAATGGGTCAGTGTACACACACACATGCACACACACAGACACACATACACACACGGTCTCATGAATCCAAAACAAAGGAAAAATGACGGACTTGTAATTTATTTTTGAATCATATATTTTATCTTATTAAATGTGTCTAGCCCAACACTCATGGGTGTACAAGACACCAAAATACAAAATACAGTTGCAGTGTTCAATAATTTACCTTTCTTCCAAAACCTGGTGAATAAAAAGCTACAAGAAAGAATTTAAATATCCGGCGATAGTTGGATCTTGAAAGTTTCTGCCCTGGTTGATTTGGCAACACACGACACAACTATAGTTAAAGGTCCAGTGTGTAAAATTTAATGATATCTAGTGTTGAAGTTGCAAGTTGCAGCTGAACACCCCTCACCTCACCCTCCCCTTCCAAACATGCCAAAGAATCTGTGGTGAACTTCAGTTGTCATAAAAACTCAAAAGGTGTTTAGTTTGTCCAGTCTGGACTAATGTAAAAAAAAAACATGGCGGCCTCCGTGGAGAGGGTCCCCTCAATGTAAATATAAAGTATTTAAATATAAAGGGCCTTTTCTGGGGTAAAGAAAACTACAATTCATAAAATTTAGATGAAACGAACTTGTGAAAACATCATGAGGATTATTCTACATTAAATTTCTGCCAATAGTTCCCTTTCACCTAAATCTTACACACTGGACCTTTAAACAGTGCAGAATAGTTAAATCACTGTTGATGCAAACCTCTAACAAACACATTGTGTTATCTGTGACAGCAGTAGGATATATTTGCATTATAGCTATAAATGGATAGACATGTAGGGAGAGTCAACAATGAGGCTGATACAAATGAAATAAGTGAGTGTGTTTCCTGTGAATTCAATATGCCCATTGTAGATGACTTGAATCGTGTGTGAGGATGTCAGAATCTGACACTAAAAATAAAAGCTAATATGCAGAACTTCCTGAATGCGCAATACTGAAAAATAGCAATCGAGGTTGTATTTAATGAGTAATAAGGATAGTATGCTGTCTGATTGGCTTTCTTTTGATTCGTAATGGCACATTATCATGCAATTCAACACTTGAGACTCACAGGAAATAAACTTGTCCTTGGATAGAGCCTTGTTTTACACTGAATGATAAATGGCGGGGAACTTTTCAAAGCAGAAACGTTGCCCTACGACTTCAGTCAACCATCAGTAGCTTCCTGTTATGGTCTGGTGAAGAATTTAATAAGACAAGTGGGAGTCTGACTATAAGGTCACAGAAAGACCGCAGGCCAGACCAAACCCAACCAGGCTCAATATCACTCTAGCAGTGATCACATGGAGAAATCGTTTTAGGATTGCTAGACCCCAGCAGCAGTCAGGGGGGGAAGAAAAAAATTGGATGCTGCTGTGAATGACGCTTAGTCGACAGCTCTGCAGCGGCTGCGAGGCGAGGGAGTCGAGATGTTTGATAGAAATCACCTAAACAGCCTTGTGCGTTCTTTGAATGTAAGCGTCACAGAATGAATTGTTCTTTCAAAGCTCCTCTTGCTGGCTGGAGAGTTGAAAGCACAACAGTAGTTTTTTCTGAGCATCATTGCTCTGGTCAATATGAGACAACTGGGACCTGTCTGAGTGCTCAGGTTAGAGAAAGGTCAGGCAGAAAAGAAATACTGTGCCAATACAAGCGCGACCCCCACTCTCCAGGTTACCTGTCTTCTGACGGTGTGGCTCTGCCTGAGTGAGCTTGTAAAAGGTCGACTGGGGGCTTTGATAGACTCCTTTCAGTATAGAAACACACCAAACTGCACATATCCTCTTCATAACTTTAACAGACAAGATCACTCTAACAGACGCACACCCTGGAGAAGTTATTCTCCCAGGTTGGTCTTATTTGTTCTGCAGAGGGAAATCCATCATGTTTACCCATGTTTTTCACTCCAGGTTATTTTATTTGGCTGTAAATATGTTTCATATTTTCACATGTGTAGGGCTCTGTTGCTTGGTTTATTTACTTACTGGCTTAAACATGTGCTTTTATGTATTTAATTTATCGTAGTAGGTTTATGCACAATATATACTTTATTTTATGATACTTAAAACAAACCTGCACAAGATAATATGAACATAGTAAATATAAACCAGTCCATTTGTATAAACACAGCAGAGTCAAGCCTGTGCACTTTGCAGTGCAGTGCATGATCATAGTAATGTGGCAACAGCACAGCAGCAGTCTCTATTCATTTTGCTTGTGAGCTTTAAAGACCATTTGAATTTAGAACAAAGCATCACTCCTCTCTGCTGCTTTACTATGTGCAGGATGTTTTTCTGTCTATCAGCTGAGAGAGTGACACAGTCAGAAATATCCTGCTAATAACATCCTCGACTGGAACAAGCCCTCCTCGGGGTGCAATGAAAGCTGGGTAATGTGCTGTTTCTGGCTAATGTTTGCGCCCGATACCTGCTGAGACAGATGCAGGCAAGTGTGCGCACACCGGCTCCTCAGGCTCTCGGAGGCAAACATGTGCATGTGAATGAAACTGATACAGAAATGCACAGTGAGCTCTGAGAGCCATGTTGTCTGTGTGTGTAGCATCACATCATGACATACAGTAAACCAGCCACCAATATCATCATGTAATACCATCTTTTAGCACGTACTTCAGTCGCTTTTTATATTTCTTTATCGCTCTGATTCACAAATGTTTACCAATCCATCCATTGTCTTCCTGCTTATCCTATAAGAGTCCCCCCACAAGAGTTGACATTGGGGGATATAGGTGGGGTCTGCCTTGGACAGGTTGCCATAGTAACGCAGGGCCAACATACAGAGCCATTCAAACTCACATTCTCACCCAGGGTCAATTGAGAGTTTCCAATTAATCTATCATCAATCTACATGTCAGAGAAAACCCTCGCAAACACGGAGAGAACACGCAAACTCTGCACAGGAAGTCCCCGGCTGACTCGGGATATGAACTAGAACCTACTTGCTGTGGGGCAGTGACAGTGCTCATGATAACACATCCCTTCTCTTCTGTGTCCTCCTTTTATAATAACTTATTATTATATTTTGAACTGTTAGGGGGCTGCCCACTTTTTAAATAGTGTTCCGTTAACAGTTTTCTAAACTTAAATAAATCTTAAAAGCATGCTACCAATCTTTTCTCATTTTTTACTACTTTTCATGTATTTCACACACGTCAGACCTCTGCTGGAGGTAGAGGGACGGTGATGGAGGATGCCTCTGAGAAATCTTGAAGGCTCCAATAGATATGAGGCGAGAGAGGGATGATAGAGACCCAGCCCCTCTTTTACTTCACTCTCTTTCTCTTCAGATCCCTCTCATTTTGATTTCCCGTGCATTGTGTATTTTCCCTCTGACTTTGTCTGTCCCTCCGTCCTTCACATTCTCTCTTTCTGTATAACAGTGATTTTCCCTTAACCAGATCTGATTACACTCAGCCCCCTCTTGCGATAACCTTTTACTTCAAATCGACCCAACCTCCTGACCTACCCTGCTTTCGCCTCCTATTTGGATCTGCCGTTGTGATTAAAATGCTTCCTGGCAGCTCGAGCTTGCTGAGCAAAGTGTCTTTTCCACTGCACCGTGCAATAGCAATTCAGCATTTCTCTCCCACATACCCATCTCCTCTTCCCACTCATTTTCTTATTTCCCCTCGCATTGTATCCTCCCTCTTTTTTTTGTCCCTTTGCTCACCATTTGCTTATTGTTTCACTCTGTCACTCACACTCTGTCTCTGCCTCTGTCGTCCTCATTCTCCGGCATCTTCAGGCTGTTTTAATAACTGGAATTAACAATTCAAGGCAGTAACTAAAGAGCGGTTTGTAGCTGCATAATGATAATCAGTGTTGTGGCTGTAAAAGTGTTACATGCGCAATCAGGGATATTAAATCTCTGAGTGATTTTTTGGTCTTTTGGAGCAGGGCACTTTAGCTGAGTTATGGGAGCTGCTGGCAGCTTAATTCAAGTTTATAAAGCAGGTGAGACAAACACAGGCGCACATTCGCACGCTCAGCCATGCACAGCATTGCAGGCACGTACGCCAGGTTAAGGGAAACACAGACACACACACACACAAATGTGCATTCAGTGTCAGTCGAGCTCTTTGGCTCTGTAGCTCTGGGGTCAAGTCTTTCTCCTTCGGTGGATTAGCACAATGTCAAGGTCACATGTGCGCACGCACTCACACACACACACACACACACACACACACACACACACACACACACACACACACACACACACACACACACACACACACACACTGTTTTTCTATCTAAGTGAAGACACTAATTGCCACAATACATTCCCTATCTCCCTAACCTTCACCATCACAACTAAATCCCTAACTTCAACAATTAGCTAAACCTTAACCTAACCTAAACCTAGTTCTAACCCTGAACAGCCCTTTAAAGATGTGATGAGTAGGGTTCAGTTCTGAGATCTGGTGACAATCAGGCACCGGTTCAATCGGTTTGCTGCTCTTATTGTTGACCATTGTTTTTTACCTTTTTAAGAAAAGGATGTTGGGAAAATACCATTCAAAAAGTATCACTTTAGCACCAGTATCAAAAGGTCCAAAGGATATACTCAACTCCTGTGAGGACCAGTCAAAGTGTCGACCTTAAACAGGTCCTCACAAAGGCAGATTTACAAGTATTAACACACACACATACCACACACACATATACACACACATTTCAGATGATGGCAATTTGTTCTGCCACTGTGCACTGAGACATGTGTACACAGCAATCATGAGTCCAGACACTCTGGGAAACAGCAACCTGAGCAGCTACTTGTGTCATTTGGAAAATGTCTGTGAGTGAAGTTCTCCTGTTTTGTTTATGATGCAAACGTCTGAGCTGCATGCACTTATGTTTTCCTTCAGTCATGGACGAATTACACCAGGGAAAACAAGGCTCAACTGTGATTTTTATTTGATTAAATCCAAACTCTCACACACTCATTTATGCTCAAATCTGTATGTAGACTCAGACCTACCCCCCCAAAAAACTTTCAAGCCAAAAATAAACAGTTTTAGTCGAACCAGTCAGCTCGAGTTTCTACCTCAGCAACTGCAAACAACTGCAGAGGGTAATCCAGCCTCTCTGGTATGAAACATAGCAGCTCAGAAACCAAATGGGCACAACAACCACTGTCCAAGTAAGATCTGACATGAAATAAACAGTTGCATTTGTCTTATTGAACATATGATTCATTACAGATATGAAGACAGTCTGTGCCTGGCTGCAGAACACGATAAACACAGAGTCCTGCTTTCTGGCTTTGAGAGTGACGTCATGATGGTCACAATTACTGAACAAACATTTTTATAGTGACAACCTGTATGTGTGTTTTGTGTTTATCACAGCTAATTATTGCTTTAAGCCACTGAGCGTTTTACCCGATTTAAGACTGCTTTAGGTGCAGCACAGGTTTTATTGATGTGAAACTTAAGTCACTTTCTCAAATCCAACTATGACAAAAATATAATGTATATGTCTATGTAATATATGTACACACACCCCCCCCATAGGTTTGTTCCTGTACGTCATTAATTATATTGGTTTTACAGAGAAATAAAGGGTGCGCTCTCAGAGAGGCAGAAAGGGTTGTCCCGGTTTTTCATGAGGCCACTGAAGATAAACGGAATAAAATAAGTATCTGAAACAATAAGTTCAGATGTAGATTGTTCATTTTATGAATGAAAAACATATCATCACACCTATATGTGAGATGTTGTATAGAAGTGAATGAAAAATATACTTATATTACAAATATGTATAAATAATATTTTTTTTTAATATCATGCAATTTATTTAAATAATATAATTATTTCAGATGATTGAATCTGAGTAACAAAGACTATTCATTTCCATACATGAAAAGTAATACTCTACCTCAAAGTGAAGCAGCATGCCTCCTTAATTTACCCATCAGGTACTTTATAGTAGACAGGTCCTTTTGCCATTTTTGGTCCTTAACAACATTTTTTTCTTTTGAAACGACGATCTGCCATAAGAGTTGCACTCCAGAGTGCCACAGCTATGTCAGAGCATGGGGTTGTTTACTTCACTGTGGATGGAAAGACCTCATCTGATGTGTAGAGATGATCACAGGTTGTGAAGTGTTGAAATGACAGGGTGGAGAGAGCAGTGAAAGAACTGGTCTGAGTGGAAAGAGACTCCCTTAAAGTCACTCAGAGAAAATCACTCCCTGTATAACCACAGAGAGAATTACTGTGACACTTTAGGTCACCCTCTCTGTTCACTTCTTCCATTTTCCTGATGTATTTGAGTAACACTGGCATTGGTAGCCTGTCTGTATGAGTGGCCAAAGACTCAAGTAGTGAGTTCCCGACCAAACGCTGGTACAGCACTAACATTAAACACTGTTAGGATACACTCCCTTGTCCAGTTTATATACAGCATGAGAAAGAGGCGAGCTAAAATCAAAACTGTTTCACCTCATAATTGTTTACATCCTTGATTTTTATCAGTTAATACATTTGTGTTAATTACAAATGAATTTACATGTCCCTGTTTGTTTATTAAATATTATCTTTATCCCTCACATCGTTTGGTTTGTTGTCTGAGGCGAGGATCTGATTGTTTTCATTGCTCTGCCATTGCGTGGGAAATTGGATGTCCAAATGATCCTCTCTGAGACTAAAGCAGAGCTCTTTCCTCGCTATTTTCTTCTTCCCAAGCGCATCTCACTTTGCTCTTTACTGCTGAAGGCCGCTCCACCAGGGGAAACTGTTATGATTTGGCATGGGCAGCATGCAGGCAGAGACACCCATTTTGGATAATTGCTCTGAAATGTGCTTATGTTGAGGTGCCTGAGGCAAAAAAAAAAATATAACCACAAACATAATAACAGTTTTAGCTGAGCGGTGGAAGAAGTTTGAGCGGCAGAAGAGGAGGAGGCGTAGAAAGAGAGAAAGAAGTGGAGTCATGAATAGATGCTTACACAGCTCTAACATATATATTTATATTTATATATAAGGAGTTTGCAGTGAAGAACACATTTTACAAGGTTGCCCTCTGTACTTTTCAGCTCTGTTGTAATTCTTCCAAATAAAAGTTGCTCAGTGAGTTTGTCTGTGCTTCTTTTTGAACCTGGATAGTGTTATCTGCAGTTTGGGAGTGAAGTGGGGTCAGTGTGAATTGATGTGACACAGCTGTTCCTCCTCTCCAGTGCACATATTTCCCTCAGGCACATATTTGCACACATGCGCGGAAACACACACCTTCCATTGACGTGAATATGTGCTCCCTGCTGCCCTGCACACAGTGCCACATCCCCTTCACACACACTGTCTCACACACTTCACTATACCAAACTGGCAAAATTACGTCTCTCATAGCCCCCCAATTTCGCTCTGTGCCTGTGTGTGTGTTCATTCCCCCTGAGCAGTTTGCTTTAATCTCCTTTAATTTCATTCTCAATCTTTATGGAAATCAACTCTCAGAGCCAACTCCTCATTTCACCATCTCCCTTACTAATTAAGACCAGGAAATTGTTCGTGGACTCTGCTGGCATAAGAAGATGTGCCTCACGTCCCTCAATCACTCCCTCATTCTCTTCTTGTGTCGCTGGTTGTTTTTTTCGCACATTTGCCGTTTTGTGTGCAGGTCTGTGGTTTTTTTCGTCGCAATGTGAGTATTTTACCATTTTGTATTGTGGTTGTTTTGTCTTTCTCTCTCTCTCTGTCTCTCTCTTTGTTTTTGTGTTTGTCTACACCTCATCAGTGTGTTGTCATCTCTATGTCAACATCTCTCTGTCTCTACCGTTCTCTCTTTGTCTCTCAGTATCCGCCCATGTACGTATGTGTGTGTGCGTAGTGTGGGTAGCCATGTGGTGGATTTAGGTCTAAAGCTCCGGGTGATTACTCCCATAATGAACCATCATGCTCTGTTCAGGCTGTCATCCCCCACAGGGATTGACTGTATTATGAAGATATCATTCAGCCCCAGCAATACTGTGTCCTCACATAACTCTCTTAACCAATATAGCTGCACACATGGAATCTGATAATGATTAGATTTATACTGCATGAAATTAAACCTCATCGTTTAGGTGGGGAGTCGTTCTGGAGAATTCAGGGAATCTTAAAAGCTTTGTCATTGGTGTATCACTAGAGAGCAGACAGCAGGATCATCTCAAACACCTTGTTTACACATATGGAATCAAGCTGTCTTTAAACTCTCTGCAGTCTGCAGCTCATCATCCTGGTGGTTTGTAACTTACATACAACATATTTACTTTGTAACATACAGAAACTTTTTAGTTCATCAGTGACACAATCTGGTAAGAAAGATTGATCTAAATCAGCCCTCAAGTCTTTCCCAGGGTCAATGAGATCAAATTCAACAAAAGAACTGATTTGTTGTATTCATGTAGCGATTGTCTAGTTTTATCAACTTCTCAAAGCTCTTTACAGCACAAGCCACAGTCCCTCATTCACACAAACTTTCATACAGAGGTAATACACGCTGCGCTTTTTCTATCACGCACCATTCACATACTGCACAGTCGTCAGGGGCTATGTGGAATTCCTTCCCAAGGACAGCCTGGAGGTGCCAGGGGATTGAACAACCAACTTTCTGCTTTGTGGACGATCTGCTCTACCACCTGAGCCTCCTGAGCCACTGCTGCCCCACAAGCTCTATTAGTCTTTGACGACATATGTCAAACTACTGACATGTTACCCTTTGAATCTTGGTGTCTAGCCCTATCATATTCATTCATGCTCAACAGATAAGTATTTACTTAAGTTAAATGTGAATGATGCATGTGTTTCGCCATGGAGAAAACACGCTGCCACAATTTCATGATGAGTTATGCAAGAAGATTTTTGTATTAAGAACTGAAACAACCAGTGAAATTACTTTTTAAATGTGAGTTTCAGGCATCTTGAATCTTCATGTCGAAAGCTGTAACTTCCTTTCTTTGCACAACTGGATAATATTTGACTTGGATGCTCAGTTTCCAGCACTAACGTGTATTCTTGTTCAACAGACACTTATCTCCTTTAGAATCAATTATGGATGCGTGTACATCAATGTGGAGACATGATAACTTAACTTTGGAGGATTTCAGTATTAAATTAAGCTGAAATACATTTTTAGATGGGAATTTATAAAGGCATTCCCTCCAAAATATTTTATTGCATAAATTCCTGTATAGGACTCCCAATTTTCCATTTTTTGATGAGAAGGGTGGTTTATGGTTACAAATTCTGATTTTAAATTCTGCATTCTTATTTTGAAGGCCGGGTTCCAGCTTTTAAAATGTTTCTAAGTGAGACTCATATTATCTCTTCCCTTTCTTTTACGATGAGACTGGTATCTTGATAAAAGAGACGTAATCACAACCAGATTGATGGCCACCGAGTTTGATGGATTGGTGCTTTTGAAAGCGCTAAGCTTGAGTCACTGACAAGAGATTCTATTGAATGGTTTTATATTGATTGTGGCGGACATTAAATATCGACTTTAATAAAGCAGAGCAGCAGGTGGTGTTGGTAGAAGGTGCCCTTAAAAAAGAATCAACGACCTTAAACCTGAAAAAATGACTAAAACCTTTATTTATCAGCCTCTGAAAAAAAGATAGAAACATTAAGCAAAAACTATTTGCTTTAGAAAATGGATTCATTTGGAAGGATGAAGCACATTTAACAACATTTTAGGCAATGATTTTCAGTTAGAGCTGAAGGTTTAAGCTTTCACAAGATTTACATTTAAAGTTTTCCTTTAGAGCAGAAGTTAAGAAATAATGATTTTCGTTCCCGTGTGATGACGCTGCATGACTCTCAGACTGAGACTTGACTGAGTGGTTGTCACTGTTGATCTTTACTCTACTTCAGTGTCACATCTGTCGCTCAGGTTGTCACTGATAGTCTGAAACACGACTTTAAAACCTGACTGCTAGAAAAAAACAACAAAGGAAACTTATTTCCAATAATGTATTCTGCCTTCTTGATGTGAATTTCAGTGAATCACAATACATGTCATCAGTAACATGTCTTAAAAATGACATCATATCAAACATGGGTGAGTCCTGCCAGCTTCACAGAGCAGCAAGCATTCGTCTTGAGAAACTTGCAGTGTTGCATCTGGTCTTAATGGCTTTAGAAAGAGTAACTGGCTTTGCTGCCAACTTCTCCTTCCCCTCCTCTCTTTCTGCCTCTCATCTTTCAAACCCCCATCTGCCGTCTCGACTTCCCTTACCTTTCCCGTGCCCCCCCTCCCATTTCACCTCTCCTTCTCTCACTCTCGCCCCTTTCTGCCTGAAAGCCACTGTAAGGTGACTGTCCTGATGAAACACCGAGGGAGTGACTCACAGAGTTGACCAGTTCAGCTTTAAAAAACGCTCTGTCTAGTGAATGTCTGTGTCTGTGTGTGTCCACAAATAGTCTACCACAGCTGACAGATAAGGTGATTAAGAGTACACCTGGGAGCCAGGGGAGGAAAAGGACACAAGTATAAAGCGCACGCAAACACACACACACACACACACACACACACACACACACACACACAGACACACAAACACTGTGCCCTCTTATGAAAGTTTTCTGTATGGTTTTAAAACCAAAGGACAGGGGATAGAGGATGTGTCGTCCGTAGCAGCAGCCACCCTTCACAAACTAAAATAGTAGTTTTCAAAGGTAAAAAGTTTCTTATTCATCTTTTTGAGCCAAATTAAATTAAAGTTGTGTCATTGGAATTTTGCCATTGATGCCCATTTAACCACTAGATATAATTTTAGAATACTTACATCACATTGTAATGTGTTATTCATCAACCTCACTTGACATTACTTTTATTCGTGATGTTTGACGCTTAATCATCCATTCACAACTCGTAAAAATCTATATTTTCATGTATGCACATGCAGTCATAAATATTCATACAGAAATTACACCCACTGATTTTTCTCCACCACATTATAGATGTATTACCGTGTGCATCTGCCTGCTTTGGCCAGTTAAGTGTGGGTGGACAGCTTTTTTTATTTTTTTGCCCCAACACTCATTTCTCTTCAGTTCTTGATTTAATCTTACAGACACTTATAAAAGAAAATATGAAGCTGAATCTAAATGGATATAAGAGGGGGGTGCAATTCTTTGTGGGGATTAGTCGTCTTAGAAGTTAGAAGAAATCCGAACCTGCCCTCCAATAAATATCTTGTGCTTTTCTTTCTCTCGCTCATATGTTCTTATTTTAGAAATCCATCACACCATGTGACCAGCACCATAAATAAAGTCACCTGTTAAGTCCTGCCAGCCCTCTCAATTTACAGTTTATTTTATGTTATATCGGTTTTTTTTCTGTGGCAGACACTTATTTTGACATCAGCTCAGCTGCTAATATACTGATACATTCATACTGTGAGGCAGCAGAGAAGAGAAAAAGCTGTGAATACTGTTTTTTTTATATATCTTATAAATTAAAATCAGTCATGCCAGAGAAGGACAAGGTTATGCTAAAAGATGGAAGATTAGTGTCGGAGGGAAGTCATGACAGGAGATTGGCAGAAATGTGGTGAAATAGCCTAGTGAAAGAAACACTGCTCAACATGAACTGCTGAAGACTTGTCTCTTTTGAGGCTCTCAATGAAGACAATGCCGTCCTTTGTGTGACAGTGAGAGAAACAAAATTTGCAGTGAAATTTTTCTATTCAGTGTAATGATCGGTTAAACAAAACTGTCCCCCCATCCATCCCTTCATCCATCCACCCACAAGCATTTCTTTTTGTGTTTGCTTTCACATCATTTCACGCCTTCTCTCCACCAACAACTCCCCTCCCCCTTTCTTTTTCTTTGCTTTGTCTTTCGCATCTCTTGTTGTTCTTATTTAAATGTCGGGGCTAATTGTCTTAAAGTCTGCTACTGTTAGCAATTTTTCATTTTTTTTCTCTTCAAAATGAATACAGCTAAGCCCTCTCGTTGAAACATTCAAGGAAAGGAAAGGAAATGGCAGTACATTCCATGCTGCTTTGTAATGCTGTCATTTATCACAGCATGTGGACCATTAGTGTGAATCATTTATTGTCTTTGGCCCGCTCGAGATCCCCGAACTCTGGCAAGCCGATATGGAACAAGAGCGAGGTTAAATATCGTGCGTAGTGATCGAGGGGCAAGTGTGCAACAAAGCTGCCTGTGTTCAGTGTGTGAAGCAGGTAAAGCACTTAATAGCTTGATCAGCTGTGTGTGTGTGTGTGTGTGTGTGCGTGTGTGTGTGCGTGTGCGTGCTACCCCCGTGTGTGAGCATTAGTTGACTCTAAGAATATACAGCTAAGTGTTTTCCCTTGTTGTGTACATCTCTAAAGTGAAAGCACAACATATGCATGGCTGACTTCAACCACTAACTCCATAATTACTGCGTCATGTGTCGTCGTTGCCGTGGAAATTAGGTAATGATGCTCGGCTTACGATGACATGGCACCATCTCCAAAATGGTCTCCATAGCTGCTGAGTCACAGGATGTTTTGCAAAATGGCCACCCACACACCTCGGCCTCTCGTTGAGTTTTTTCCCTCTTTGGATGTAATTATTGACGTTGCTGTTGTGCGTCATGTTTCCTGGGGTTTAGAGATGAAAGAATAAGAGATACACAAATATGAACACATGCATTTTACCTCTAAAAATTCAAGGGCTCCTCTCCAGTGATTCCGTGCTCACCACTCTCGTGAGTATTTCTAGTAGTTAACAAAGCAAACTTTTCACTACCACGTCATAACAGCTGTTAGGATTTGTAACTGTGACTGGATTCTAAGAACTGAACACAGGAGCAGAGATGGGACTAGTTTTAAATGATTTAATACAAAGGTTCTTAGGCTGAATGAATAAATTAACACAGTAATTGCTCTGAGAGTTTCTGGGTCTGACAGAGAATATCCCTCAAACAGTTCAATACTCAAAAGACAAGTCATCCAGCATGGATCCCGTGGCAGAGGTGGCTACAGCAGAACATGGCAGGTATAGAAAAAAGGCTCAACTTTACATGATTTCCAGAGATTTAAAAGGCAGAGATGTTGGCCAAAGTGTTTCTACTGCAAAAGGTGAACTAAGACCTGGTGTTTAAACAGGTTCCTATACTCTTACATACACTTTGAACTGCACTAACCTGCATAAAGTTTGATTGGTTGATTGATTCGTCGTACAGGGTCTTTGTGGTCTTTATTATAAGATGTAGCTGGGGTGTGTGTAAAGCTTTGCTGGAGATAAATGACCTGCAAGGCCGTGCAGTGGGCGCCCCCAATGTCAGATGGGATTGACTCCACAACCTCTTAAAAAATATGACCATAAGAACAATAAGAAGCGTTTATAAAATCTATATGTTGTGCAGTTACTGTATATCATTCCTACCAGAATTACTTGTTTGTTTTAAACGTACTAATCCATTTTTCAAAATTGCCAAAACACATTATAACCTGTGCTTTAGTAGTCATTCCATTTCTTGTCTCTCTCCTCAGACTTGAAGAAGTCATTTGAACAGGAACCCCTGGGTAAGGAAGTATCTCTGGAGCAGGAGGTGCTGTTGCAGTGTCGTCCTCCGGAGGGCATACCAGCTGCTGAGGTATGTGCAACATTATCGTTAACCCCCACCACCTAAGGTGAAGGCAAAGTAGATGTGAGATTAGGAGACGGGTCTGCTAGAGCGGAACAAAACCAGCGAGTGACTGAAGGGGATGTTAAAAAAAAGAATTAAAAATCCAAAAATCATGAAGTGGAAATAAGTTGAAAGTTTGACAGAAAATTCAGTTAATATAGATTTGACACTTTTTGAAATTGCCTGGAACTGTGGATGGCAGACAGCAGAACAGAGTGGTTTGATGGGAACATGCAATCTTTCACAGTCTGTGATTGAAGGGTGAGTTGAATAAAAATCTATCCTGACCCCTTTGAAAGGTTTCTTTAAATGGCCTTTTTAATCATATGAATAGAAAAGCATTTACAGAAATCTAAGCAGTCGTTTCACATTGAACAACAATGTTCGTGTTAAAATTGTCTCAGGGCGAAAACAGCCTGGATCCTGTTCTGACTGACAGTTGCTTGAAAGCTCTTCTGCGCTGAGGTAACACTGATCCAAACTTTAAATTTAGATTTAAATGTCCCCAGAGAGCCAATTTAAGATGCAGCACAAGTTTCACGAAGAAATCTCAGTGACAGCGGAGGTTTAGTCCATATTCGAGTTATTTTACATTTCCACTCCTCGCTCTCACTGCGTACCTGGATTTGCCTGCTTTCCTACAAAGGACTGAAAAATACTGCAGCGCTCCTTTACATTAGCTTATAGGCCGAAAAAAGAACAGTAGTCAGTAGAGTTGGGGTTAAAGAGGCAAGAAAATGTGATCATAATTTGCCTGCCTTGCCCAAGGACACCTCAGTTCTGGGATTTAGCACATATGCTAAGAATTTGAACAGGAGTGGAGTATAACCAGTTAATAAATAATCATTAACTCACAATATACAGATGCACAATATCACAACACCACACACCTTAATGTAAGATGATATCGCCTCAAGTAAATTGTCAGCACATTTAAATTTTATGTATGTACTCATTGAACATGTCGCATAGTAAACATCCACTTTAGAGGAGCCACATGTGTCACATCCACTCCTCCAGGGCCCTAAATACAGCGCAGAATGTCATTTACAGTTCACATCTTTACTCTGCCAGACTCGTCTGGCTGCATTCCCACCCAAATGGATAAAAAGACAAAATTTCATTTAGTCGGTCAACGGGGGGAACAGGAGCAGCGGCAGCAGCACAGCGCTCGGAGGAGCCTGCGCTACCGGATAAGGTGTCTCTAAATCAGGTTTACCTCCTTAGGGTTTGATAGTTGTTTTCAATTGCACCTTAAGTACACGGCTCCCCTGAGAGGGGAAGCAGAGGGGTGGAGGCGAGACAGAGAGGGAGGCACTCCGATGGACCAGCATATAAAGTGAGGGACAGTGTGTGTGTGTGAGTGTGTGTGTGTGTGTGTGTGTGTGTGTGTGTGTGTGTGTGTGTGTGTGTGGGGGGGGGGGGGGGGGGCAAGTGTGGCAGAATGAGACAGAAGAAAGAGTGGTGGGGAATAACAGAGGGATCTTAACCTGTTCTCTGGCTTCTATAAATCAATAAATCTCTTTCTTTTTTTGGGGGGGAAGTAAATAAACTGGTTGAATTGTGACATCAGTTGTACAGCAGGAGCCTTTCATCCACTAACATGGAGGCCTGTGGAGGATTGCTCATTACCGCTCCTGCCTTATCAGCTTTCTTACTGCGTTTTATTTTGACACCTGTTTGAACACAAACACACTCACACTCCAAATGTGCACGCACATAGACACACCAGTACACGGACACTCTGAGCTATTTTTACCAGTCTGTTCAATTTGGTATTTTCCATTCCTCTCTCCCGTCATAATGGGATCTGGGGGCAAATGGATTGGTCTGTCTCCCCTGTCTGCTGAAGCTGATTAGAGGGATTTAGTTCTAAAAACCTGCTGATGACCTCAGGTTGTAGCCCTGACTTTCTTGCTTTCTTTTTATCTCTTCGGACTTTCTATTTCTCTTTGTTCTTCTCTTCATGCTCTTTCATACTCTCTATTTACTTTCTCCTTTTTTTTCTTGCTTGCTCTTCCAGACACGCATACAAAAACAATCTTTATTTTTTGATTGACAGCTCTCGGTGTTGCCATCCTGTGACCTCTCAGAAGTCGTTCTAATATTAGTGGTTGTGGTTGCCATGTCTACCACTCGACGACTGTTGTAAAGTTGTCAGCATGACAGGGTCAGTGCCCCGATATGTGATACCCACAGCCTAATGCATGGCTGGCATCACGTGGCTATTAACATACTGTTTGAAAGCTTTGACTCTAAACACACAAACACACATACACACACACACACACACACACAAGCCTAACACACAAACATACACACACACACACACACACACACACGCACACACACACACACACACACACAAAAGCCTAACACACAAACATACATGCACAGTTTACATTCATATTCACACAGCATCAATGTACATACACATGCCAACGTATGCACCCAGTTTGTCCATACCCAGACAACAGGTGCAGATATAACACACACACACACACACACACACACACACACACACACACACACTAACCATGACAAGAGATACACTAAGGGACAGATTAGCCAGGGATCACTTTAACTGCTACACATCAGCTAGCCTCGAGAGACCAGGGTCAAACCGAGCTGACATCTGCAAAGAAAACGTCAGTCAGCCTCCTCTACCTCCAATGTTTTGTTTCTCTCTCTCCCTCTCTCTCTCTTTCTCTCTCTACCTCTACCTCTACCTCTACCTCTTATCTACCTCCTTTCAGTCTTAAACTCCCAGGAGACATGATTTGAGGCATTGTGGAATCCAGGAGAAACATCTAAATCTCTTTAGGCTGTGATAGAAAGGCTTTAAAAGCTGATTGGAGGGCTATTGGATTCAGCAGGGGGGGTTCAGCAGTTCAAGAGGAAGGGGATTACAGACACAGATAGTGAATTCAGAGAACTTGAATCAAGTGCAGCCACTGTCAATTTCACTGAAAAGCACTCATAGATAAGTCTCATTCTTTATGAACTTTCTATACTAAAGTACTTTTCTGGCTGAAAGTCGTCCACACACGTCAAAATTAAGAACCATAGACCAAAACCACAGGCGCCTTTATTACATATTTTGTTCCCTACAAATGATGTGAGGTTCTTTGGAACATAATCTGGAAATCCAAAGAGTCAGAGTGACCCCACAGGCCAGGCAAAGCCAGTGGAGTTCACGTAGCAGGTGCGGTTTGAGGGCCCGTATGTGTCTATTGGAATATTTGTGTGTCCCTGTTTGTCTCTGCGTGTGAGTGATCACCCCAGCTGCAGTGACATAAACACATCAGTGTGTGGTGACAGGCCATGTCCAGGGGTCTGTCCCAAACACACACACACACACACACAGTCAGTCAGTAACTGGATATGTGTCTGGAGCCTAGTCAAGTTCCTGTCACATTCTTAACCACTCAATCCACACCCCAAATGAGTGCAAGTTGTCAGTTGGATAATGACTTATGATCAACCTATATATTATCAGTGTGGGTCTCGGCTTTTACCTCAAAGATAAATTATAGATAAAGTCAGAGACCTCCAGTTTTCATAAAGATATTTAACATCATATTTTTCATAAATCCATAACAATAAATCAACAGTAACATTTCACTGCTATGTGTAACATGGTGTCAGAGAGGGATCGTCCTTCAGCATTTGAGCAAACAGCTGCCAGTTCCAAGGTGGTGGTTGCAAAGCTGATCAGAGCCGGCAATCTGAAAGACATGTTTACTTTCAGGCAGAACACACACTCACACTCACACACACACACTCACACTCACACACACACACACACACACACACACACACACACACACACACACACACTTTTGACTCTGATGTGATAATAGAATGAATAAGAAAAAGAAGAGGGTTAGGGTTAGGGTTAGGGATACCACTTTCGATACCACAACTAAATAAAAAATGTCCTCTTGTTGGGTACTAATGTTTATGTTTGATCAATTAATTAATACCCAACAACAAACTTGTGGCTGGACCAGTGTGTGAAAGCCACAGGTTGAGGATCAGTTGATTTTCTGTTGTTACTTTAATGCAACTTTGGTTTGAACATCTGAGTGTAGATCTGTTTCAATACTTTTCAATACCATTACATTTGAAATGAATGTGTTGTTTTTAAACACGATATTGACGAAGTATCGACACTTTTGACAACCCTTCATAGACACACATTTAAACCTCTAGTGTTCATCAGTGTCATTTTTTAAATGCCTCCTTTGACGTATGTGGGATGTCTTTGTGTAATAACCCATGTGCATATGTATTTGTGTGTGCGTCTCGGTGTTTGTGAATGAGTCTTAGTGATGCAAATCATCGCAGACTTTTCTGTCAGAAGGCATCAGTGGTGTTGTGTGGCCATAAGGCTAACTGCTACCTCGCTCTCACAGTATACTGTACACACACAGTGCATTTCAGTCCCTGCTGTCGTTAATGTTGTATATGATGACGTTTACTAGTAGAATCTGTCCGGAGGTCGTAACATTGGTGTATTGAATGGACAGTGAAGGTGACAGTGTGAATTAAGGGCCTCTCCTCCAGTGTCAATAGTCACAGGAAGATATCTTGAATTCCTTTTAGATTTAAAGGGATTTCAGATGATTTATTGACTATAGCAAGATAAACTATTTGCAAGTTTTGAATACATCCAAAAGATTGTATGTTGTCTTTAACAATTCTTTCACTATGATTTCTGCTTAACGTCCGCTTCTGCTAGACACACCAGACATCCAACAAACAACTTTTTAGCCAGATTTTTACACCATACCTTTTGCTAAACTGGAAACATTTTTAGCCTTTGTAGGCAAAGAGTGAAACAAGTGAGAAAACCACTTTGACTGCTCGAGCTGCGTCTGTCGTAGTAGGAACATATAGAATATATATTATTGAATACATTATGATAATATATATATATGCCTTCTTTTTTATTTTGTTGTGTGTTGTTATAAATATTTTCTATTGTTTTTCCTGCAATTTTTCATTTTTTATAAAAACACTTTTTTGATAAGCCCTAACCCCTTTGATGGACAAGACTTTCTGAATGATATGAGAATAATTGAATGGACATGTTAGGTTAGAGAGGGTCTATAGATAATATTTGTAATATCAAATAAAGCATTAGATCTTGTGACCACAGCACCAGAGGGATTAAAGATTTTTTTTTTCCTGAGCCTTCCTTTGACCACCACGTGTGTGTGTAGCGTGTGTACCTGTGTGATTTTACTTGTGTGTGCCCCAGCATGTGTGTGTTTATGTGCACAGAAAACAATTTATGTAATGCTGCTTCCCCAATAGACCCTTACCTTAATCCTCTTTGAGCTTGGATAGTAAGCCCCACGGCTCATCTCCCATCACATTTTACCTTCATCCTCAACCTCTGTCAGAAATCATCACCATAATCCACAGATTAGTCTGCAATCTCTTTTTCATTCCTACTGCCTCGGGTGAATTATTAAAATGTGTTAAGATTATTAAAATGCTGTTGCAACGGTCTATCACTGTGCTGTAATTTACAAATGGAACAGATGAAGAAGAGCTTTTATTTGTTGTTTTGGTAGTAAATGTATTGTGATTGCATATTAGTGGTATAGGGAGGGATTATAATCATTATCTAATGTGTGTACACAGACACACGAGTGAACACACATGAACTCGTGTGCTTCATCTGTCAGAGTCATTCACTTCTTGTACTGGATAGCAGCGCAGTCTTTTATTACCGCTTTGTATTTTCAAAAAATGATAGTGTCACACTTGCATACACACACAAGTAGAGGGAGAAAAATACATACATCCAGCGTAAGCCGTGATTTCCGGAGCCTTGGGAGGCTGTTCATCCAGTGATAAACCGTGTCAGTAAATTCAGGCATTAGTCAGAGCCCACAAAGCCAGCAGCCTGTGCAGAACTGCTTTGGAAATGTAAGGTTATTTTCCATTGCAGAACCTCAGCAGTATCTATCAGACTCCCTTACGATTGTATTCTCTCTCTCTCTCTCTCTCTCTCTCTCTCTCTCTCTCTCTCTCTCTCTCTCTCTCTCTCTCTCCCCCCCCTTCAAACTGAAGTGAAATCTCTTTCTCAATTCAGTTTCATTCGGTTCCAATCGCTGCTCCTGTCTAGACTCAAATATATTTTGTTTGCAAAATATTTGCACAAAAAAAATAGTTCAATTTGTCTTCCTTTCTGCCGTCTTCCTTTTTTCATGCAATGCTGATTTCAGTTTGAGTGCATAGAACTTTTTTTATTTTTTATAAAAACACTGAGAACCCAGATATTTATTTTGGCGCAGTCACACAAGGGGAAGAGTTTTGCTATTTCAGCCCGGCACTGTGACCGTAACCTTGAGCACTTATGGTTCATTCAACCATCATCATCATCCTCATTTAAGGAAACTATCAATCAAAATTCAAAGAGGGAAGCATCTCATTAAGTAAAGTTGCCCTGTGTTTTGTTTCTTAACCGATGACTCAACCTGCAGTATTTTCCTCCCTTCACAGGAAGTGTGCAGGCTAGTGATGAAGTTTTAGTTCACTGTGGTCTGAGGTTTGAATCTTTTAGAAACACGACTTTGTTCTTTGTGTCTGTGGTATGTAGAGAGTTGAGTGGCTGAGAACCTCCGCTCTTCCCTTTCATTACCCTTTCAAAGGCCTTGGCTAAAACTCGAGGACAGTCTGTCTCTGCATTTAACCCTTTATTTAATGACCTCCTGGCAGTTGTGGAAATAGTTGCTTTTTAAAAAAAAAATTATGCTTGTTTGGAATGGGCTGTTTGCTTGGCCTGTGGTGATGCTGGCCCTGAAGCGGTGTCACCTCTGCTGCACAAAGAGCTGCTCACCTGTTTATTTAAAGTTCAGTGAAGCTCGACTCATTGCCGTTGTCGTGGCGGTGCTGTTGTCAGAATGGACAAACCTTACTTACACGAATTTGTCTCAGTTGCCATTGATACATATAGTGTACCTGTTACCTCTCAATTCAAAGTCTATGAATACTAAATGAATCACGTGTTCAAATTGCACCAAATTCGTCGTTGTTCTTCCTCGGGTCCTTAACGACGCTGATGCCAAGTGTGAAGCAGGTAAGATGAACCGTTCTTGAGAAATGCGAGACACATGCAGACAGACAGAGGGAGATTTCTGGAATTATTAGATAGATGAGATAGATCTTCATTACTGTCTTTTTAATTATTCTCACGCTTCCCCATTGAGTCGTCTCTCTCTCTTTTCTCACTTAGTCTTTTTCTGTCAGCGCCGCTGTCTCTCAGTCTTCCACATGCCCTCTTTGTCTTTCTTGACACAGTTCTGAGACAAAGCTGAGGATTGATGGTGACATGACAGGGGAGAGTGTGCAGCATTGTCAGCCAGCTACCCCTGCTGCCCCTGGCAGTCCTGACAGTGTTGTCATGGATGAATGGACACAGTGTTTTGACACGGGGTGCGACAGTGTCAAATAACAAAACTGTGTTTCTCTTCTGTCAAGTTCTATAAGTTGTTAGAGTCTTTTTCAGACCATGAAAAACTATGACATTTGTAAAGTTGTGCACATGAACTTGTAACATTTTCCTTATACATGATATAATAATACACAGAACATATAAGAAATTGATTTATTTTGTGCCTCTGTGTCCCACAGCTGCCAAGTGTTGTAATATAAATTTATGTTCTTAACTACCAGCGCATTTGGGACCAAGACTAAAAAAAAATTTAATAAGCCACAGCTTTGAATAATTGCTACAATTAATTGCTTTTCACTTACGTCCCCATTCACTGAAGTGTTCTTCAGTGAGTTACTAAAGGAGGTCATTGTCTGTGCAAATAATCATTTTATGAATCCGACTGCTGATAACACATTATCCGATGATGATCGTGTCGCACTTGTGGAGCAGAGAATATGTTTGTAATGAAATGTGATCCTCTGCTGTCTGATTGTAAAAAACATTGCTTTTATTTGATTCCGTTATCTTCCTCTATGTCTTTACACAGCCATAAAATCTGTATATCCGTTGCTTGTTTTCTCATTTCAGTTTCATTCGGTTCCAAATGAGAGAATCTATATAGTTGCAAAATATCTGGTTTTTTTTTTTCCCTTTCACTTTCTGTCTGCTCATTTTGATTCTCTCCTGATATATGACCGTTTTTGTAAACATGAAACACAGATATTTATTTGGTGCATTCTCACATAAGGAGTTTTGCTTTTTCAGTCCTGCAGAGTGACTCTATGCTATGATGCAGTTTTCTATCTAACCATGTGTTAAATATGTTCTGTCATATCAAATCAAATAGGACTATTCTTTATGCTGAGCTACATTAACCACAATACTGCTGACGCCCTGGAATCGTATTAAAACATTAGCTTAGCAAACACTCAGCCAAGAAGCACTTGGATCTTTCGATGTTTTCCTGATTTCAGAAGCATAATTCTTAAAGGTAGATGGCTGTACAGGCTACTTAAGTGTGACCTGGCAGAGGCCAATGCACAGCACTTAGAGATAAGATGCTCCTTTAGTTCTTAGGGAACATTAATGACAGAATATGCTGCTCATGATGGTGTCTGCTGATTGTAGGGTTAATAAAATAACTGCTGCAGTTTGACGCACAGCTATTCAGCATTGTCAAAGATGTGATATTGACCAGTGCAGGTTCATTATTCATTTTCAATATAATATATTTTTCAGTTCACTCAGAATAACTCCACAGGAATTCAATTTTCATTTGATTATTCCTACAATATCCACACAATATATGTCAAATATGAGGCAACTAACAAAAACTAGAGTTCTTACTTAAAGGCTGAAAAATATAATTGTTTTTGTTATTAGTAGTATTTTAGTATTTTCAAACTGTTTCTGTTTAGCTGAGAAGAGAAATGACAATGAAATCTGTATCCTCCACTACTGAAGTCTTTTTCTGCATGAAACGTCCTACATAGGCTCTGACATTTGTCATTTCACATATATAAATAATTTTCTGCATAATTACCCTACTGAGAGAAGCAGTTACTACTAAAATAATCCCAGCAGAGGAACCATGTCTTTACCTTTCACTGTACTTCAACAGAATGCAACATGCAGCGAGGTCTGCAATAGTTCAGCTGACCCAGCTAATGAAGCAAAGCTGATTCTGTTATTGGGTGGTTTTAATAACACTGGAGAGCTGGAGAGTCAATTAAAAAGGATTAGCATGTCCCCAATCAGCTCAGAGCCTCTTCATGCTTTAATGATTATGGAGTGTCATGAGCACTCCTACACTGTACAGTGAATCACTTTTGACGTGCACACACACATGCATGCACACGCACGCACACACAATGAACATATATATAAATAGCTGCACATACATGATTCAGTTTGCTACCTACTAATTAAAAATGCAGACATAACCATTTGAGCTAATCTTTCTGTTAACGTAATAAATTGTGTTATTTGAATTCAAGTGGTTTATTTTATAATAACTCAAATGTAAGAATGAATACATTTTAATACTTTGATTTATCTTATTAAATAAGATCATTAAGAAATAATGTTTATTCAGTATCTTTTCATTCAGACCTTGTTAAAATATCACAATTTTATAATGAACCCTATTTGTTATGACTAACACCACTAGTAGGTAAGTGAGGTTGGAAGGTTAATGCATCTTAATGTATTTGTATCTCCTGAATTCCACCTTGAACATGCATCCTTTAAAAAACAACGAAGCAAACAACTGGACAAGGTGGAGACTGGACTTGAAGGAGAGAGGGATATAATCCATCTTTAGGAATTTTAAATACTTCTTTGTCGTAGTGAGGAGTGATTAAAAAAAGGGAATGGAGGTGTGGATTCTCTTCATCTTGAGGAATGAAAAAGAGAGACATCTGATTCAGTTATTGTAATATTTGATTAATATTAATAAGAGATTGGGGCTAGTTTCCGCCATTATTGAAGTTATAGAATGGTAAAAAAAAAAAGTCAAGCACAGTTAGATCCGGTTGCATTCGTAGCTAGTGAACAGAGAAAAACATTGAGTCAGAGATGACTCAGACTTTACAGGTGTTTCAGGTCATTGTGCTGAAACACTTTAAAACACTTCTGCAGTCTGCGTCCCGTGGTTTCTTTTTCACACTCTTCCATTGCTCTACAATTTATCCCCACTGTTACTTTCCCCCTTTCCTTTCACCTTTCCTTCCCTCCTCCTCCTCCTCTTCCTCCTTTCTCCTTATTCTGCTGTTGCCATTAGTGATGTTAAAGTACTTAGTGAAAGGGAGGGTTCGGCAGGAAAGGCAAAATACATCACTGTCCAGAGAAATAAAGAAAGCAACAGAGACATTGATACACTGGGGCTTCAACACTCTTCCTGCACTGACCCGTAACCATTCAAAGGGCTGTTCTATAATTTAACAAGCTCTCAGTCATTTCAACGCCGGCTCACAGTGAACAGGAAAGTCTGTTGACTCAAATCCTATTATTTTAATTTCAGTATTTTTGAAATGTGGAGTCAATTAGATATATTGTGTGATGACCCTCTTCTGTTTTGAATAATTGTGGGTGAGATAAATTGATATGTCAATAGCCATGCATTATGCTTAAATGTTCTGAATCACACATCGAGTGGTTTAGTGTTTGCATCAGTGTCATTAGGTTTTGTCTTTAGTTGTCATTCAGTGTGTGTTCTGCATGACACCTCCACAGCAAATATTGCCTTGTGGCATTCAGGGCTTACACATTAGACAAGAACCGAAAGTACAGCGTGCAATATTAGAACAGAGGAGGGGTCGATTTTAATCATTTAATATCCTAACTTTCAGTTCCTCTACCACAAGTGTTTGCTTCTTGAACTTTCCCTGCTGATATTTCAGGTGTTGATCCTGATTCCAGCTGTTACTGAGTCAAAGTGTGTTTGGGGAAACGTCCTCCAGAAGTGTCTGAGCTGTTGAGTGGATTTGGATGTTTTTCGTCTTGCCTCTTCCTCTAATGATTTGAGCCCAGGGTCTCATTTCAGCTCTCCGTCCCCTAACACTCTCACCCCAAACTGTCATCTCTGTATTTTCTCCCCTCCTCCCTTCAGCTGCTGTTGCTGCTCACAGTCCCTGAACGTTTTCATCCTGAGACCTCTAAGTCTGAGTGGTTTTCTATGTGCTCAGTTTGTTTGTTCTTTTTTTTCAGGTTCATTCAAACTTCCTGTTTAACTTATGCAGTCTCATTGGGTCTTGTTTCTTAAATTTATTGAGCAATGAATGGGTATCTGGGAGTTCAAGGAAATACATGGCAATAAAATCAAATTGATAAATAAAAATACAGTTGCAATAAAGACTGAGGTAATAGGGAATTAAAACTGCACAAAAGCTCCAAATCAGACGTTAAAAATGTTTTCCTATAAAAAATATTTTCCTATAAAAATGTGTTTCGAGCAAAGATTTAAAGAGTGTGTTGGTGAGCCTGATCTCGTCAGGCAGAGAGTTCCAGAGCCTCGGGGCCCTGACAGAGAAAGCCCGGTCACCCAGCATTGACCTAGGGACAGCTAACAAGAACAGGTTAGTCGAACTCAGGTTGCCACTGGGGGTGTTGGGAGTCAAGAGCGCCGTGATGTAATTTACACCAGTGCTTTCATGCGTTCAAGCATAATCAGGTCAGATTCCAATCGCCCAGAACTGCATTTCAATGCAGGTGTAGGTGGATTATTTGATAATGGATTTGCCATTTATGTCCTACAGTAGTTTTTGCATTGCCTCAAGCCTTCCTGCTTTGCTCTCTATCTTACGTGCTTTGTTTTATGGTTTTTCAACTTCCACCTCTGAGCCTCTGCTTCCTTTTTTGCACATGTTTTTTCTTTTCCATTTATTCACTAACCACCTGCACCACGTTAAGAATTACAGCCCCTCCATCAGTTCTCCACAGTGGTAGTCCATCTACTTCATCAGCCCTCTCCTGTCTGTGCCCATTTTCTTTCTCTCCCCTTTCCCTCTCTCCCCCTGCATTCCTTGGATTTCTTTTACTTTCCTTGTTTTCCCAAGTGTTGAGCTGAAAGGATTACCTCTGTATATCTCCCCCATCTATTTCCTTTTCTCTCCATTCAGCACCTCAGTCTCTTTCTGTACCCTCCTCCATCCTTCTTTACCTAATTGCGGACATGGTATGGAAATGCCAAATCACTCATTCTCCCTCAGTCTCCCTTACCTCCTCATTACCTTTTCATTCCCACTTTTCATTCCATTGCTCACTCACTCCCTCTTTTCCTCTCTTGCTCTCTAGTGGACTCCCTCTCTCCCTTCCTCTCTTGATTCCTGTCCCCAGTTGACATTGCCGGGTTAGCTTTAATGGATCACCCATAGATATCTGCTCCTAGCCTGCAATCCCTGTTTCCTTCTCCTCCACAATAATCACTGCCTTTCTAACTCTCACTCTCCCTCCTTCACCGTTGCCTTGGAAATACCTTTTCTCTATCCGACCCTCTCTTGAGATTGTTCCCCATCCATCTCTCCCTCTCTCAGTCTCTCCCCGCTCTTGAATGTCGACATGAGAGGGTGAGTCTAATAGATCACTGTGAAGCATCTGCACCTGTGTTAAATCTCAGAGGTATCACCGTGTGTGTGTGTGTGTGTGTGTGTGCGTGTGTGTGTGTGTGTGTGTGTGTGTGTGTGTGTGTGTGCTGCCTCATGTGTGCACCCAGGAGAAGCCAATGCAGGCTTTCTGTTCAGCACATCTGTGACCTCTTTTAGTGCTGAGCAACTTCTTTGTTTTGGCTCCCCTTTACTGTTTTCTCCTCCTCTCCTCTCCTCTCATCTCCTCATTTCACCTGCTTCTACTTTATCCCTCTTTTTCTTTCTATCATTTATAAGCTGACATCACAGAAAAGGAACCATTAACTTTGAGGTTTTATTTTAGTTTACAGCGTGTTCTTCATTTACCTTTCTCAAAGTGCTGACTCTGGAAAACCAAATGCTACATTATGATATAATCGGTGATATTTAGAGTCACGTTCACAAGCACAAATCACAGCTTTGTAAAATAATAATGTATGATACCTGTGTGTCGTGCATCATTTAGTGAACGTGTACCAAGGTGCAGAGTGTGTTATAAATAGGCTTATGAATGCCTGTCCTAGTCCAACTATGTGTCCTCCTGTGTCCCAGTTCTGTCTGTGTGGGACACCTTGGAGAGTGCTCTGCTTTTCCTCACGCGCCGTTGCACATTGGGGATTCTTTCTCTTATATACTGTATGTTCCGCTCCCTCAACGCCCAACCACATTTTAATTTATGGTGGTGCAAACTCTTTTCAGAACATCCACAAAGTCCTGCCAACACATTTTATACTTCTTTTTCACCTTTCACAGTTCACCGCATATACATACATTTTTCTGTTGTAAAATCAAGATATGCTGTACTCTGCACTACTTTATTTTTTAAATCTCATCTCTGTACAAACTGAATGGACTGTGCTTAAGACACCTGGCAGATTTAGAAGATATTTTACAAAATATTGTACTAGTTAGAAAGAATGATGTAATATTTAGAGAAACCCTGAAGGGTGTTGGCACCATTGTTCTCAAATTGTTTTATAAAACAACCCCTGTGTCTTGTGCTTTCAGTGGAAATTAAAAACAAACTAAACTCTTTCTGGAAAAAATAACACATTGTATCTATTGTCAAACGTTTTCTTTTTTTAGTAAAATTGTCTTTTAGAATATTAGTGTAGGATGATTGTCATCGGCCCAGTTATGTCACTGTGGTTAATTGGGTTTTTATGTCACTTGCCTGGTTCTAGTTAATTAAGCTGTCAAAGCCTCTGAATTCCCATGTTGGCATGAACAAATAGGAACTCTCACACTGACACACACACACCCACACACACACACACACACACACACACACACACACACACACACACAGTCCTTATTGTAACCTGCACAATCTGCCCAGTCTGCCCAGTCCTGGCATGTATTGTATTGTAGTGGTGTTGGTGGCAGTAGTAAATTCCCTGCAGCAGCAGTGGGCAGCAGGATCGTCCTAATCACCTCCCAAGTGAGGATGCAGACAGAAACACCAGGACATATGGCCAATTAAGACAGGGATGTGAAATGGCACAGATATACTGTAGGTGACAGAAAATCACACTTCACACAATAAATGCAATTCGGTGACAAGGTTATTGTTAACAACTGTTCCTCGCAATGGCAGAAAGACTTTATTTTAAAAACAGGCTTGAAACTGATCAAGTTCTCGGGGCTGTATTTAGTATTCTTCTTTATTCTTTTGTCTCTTATCTTATCCACCTGTTTACTTGCCCAATACCTCTTCTGCCTGACAGACAACAGGGGAGATGATGAGATGTCATTATTATATTCCTTAATCATAATTTATTTAATGATTTAATTAAAGTTATTTAATGGAACCTCAAATGGAGACTCTCCGCCCCCTGCCTCTTCATGTTAGATTTTCCTGTAACTATTGAGCTAATCCTTCCTCAGATATAAAACCACTGGAATTGTGTTTAAAGTTATTGCATCTATTTTGAAATTAGAAAGAATAAAAATACAGAATGTATGGGTTGTTATACCCTAAGAATAAAAACCCATCGGCTCATATATAAAAATGAAAAATGGATTTTGTTTGTTTCAGGGTAAGGGGTGACACACTGGGAAAGCACACATAAAGGGAGAGCTGGTTACTGTGGTGCTGGGAGTGAGATGTAGCCTTGTGCCTCAGAGCGCAATTAGTTTAGAGGTTTTGTTTGCACCAAAGTGTAATGTGTATTTGTAAGAATTGTCCAAATTGGCAGGTGTAGAGGTTCCAGGACATGAAGTGAGAGTCATGACAGTGAGGAGGAGAGAAAACTAACACAAACAAATCTGCTCCATCTCAAATCTCACGTTTGCTTCAACTTGTTTTGTAGAATCAGTACTTTTGTCCTCCTCTTTGACGTGATTTCTTTAAAAAACTTTATTGGCTGCTGCATAAAAAAATTGAGCTCTGTTCAAGTTTTGCAGAGCGCAGTGCGAACAATGTGACACAATGGAACCACAATGCAGTTCTGCAACGCATGATGTCACCTGATTCAAAGTGAATGAGCAGGGTTTCTGTCGTAGCCTCTAACGCATACGCGTGAGTCCTGCATGAGGCGAGCATGGAAGTGGATTTTAAGCTGCAAAGATGAAAGAGAAAACAAGTGTTTCAGATAATTTCTTTTATCACCATTTCTTTTTGATTTTATGTTTAGTTTGGAGTCAGTCACTGTAGTAAGTAAGCTCTAGGTCCAATTTAGGAGAAACAGGTTATAGGATTACCATAAATGACATATTTTCCTTCAGCTCTGTTGAAACTAAAGAGATGTTGATGGGTATTCAAACCCTCATTCTGATGACTAGAAAACAAAACACTCCTAAACCACAATGACCTGTGGTTTGATTTCAGTATTATCCACAAGACAGTCACACAGGTCAATGTGGTCTGTCCACATATTCCCAATAAAAGAACACAAAACAATATTCGTTTCATTGGAGACATTTAGGCGCTGATTTCACTCTAAGTGTTACATTCACTCGATACTGAGGGAAGCGATTTAAGACAAATTGTTTTAGTTTTTTCCGTCATGATGGTTACTCTCCTGTAATTGTCTGAAACAACAAAGTCCTTTTTGTTTATCTTATCACAATGAGCTAATTGTTTTGTCTCATATCAATGTGCACACACTCACACACTCTCACACACACTCACACACTCACACACACATTATCTCCACCATATTCGTGTGCGCTGTTTGATTAAATTTCTATTAGCTCTCCTCGATTGAGTTTGAAGATTGTTGATTAGCCAGTAATAGCCTTTGTTACTGCACTAATGAATAGCTTGATTACTATTCTTATTAGCTACACATCAAGAGGTGGGTGATGTGTCTGTGTGTGTGTGTGTGTGTGTGTGTGTGTGTGTGTGTGTGTGTGTGTGTGTGTGTGTGTGTGTGTGTGTGTGTGTCTGTGTGTGTGTGTGTGTGTGTGTGTAGGTGTGTGTGTGTGTAGGTGTGTGTGGCATCTGCTGGTATTATTGTCTGATAAACACACACAGACAGTTATAACCAATCGTCTGGGTTTGTGCCAAGTAAGCTGATGGCAGCAGAAGAGAAAGATAGATGGTCGGCTCTGCCAACACTCATCCCTCATCCTCTTTCTCTCCCTCACTTTGTCTGTGACGATGCCTCTCAATATGTTTTCTCCCACCTGCTCTCTGTTTCTCCTGCCTACTGTCACTCAACTATTGTCCTCCTCATAATTCCTCCATCCCCTCCTTTGCTTTCCTCTTACCCTCCCTCATCTGCGCCTCTCTCTCTCTGTATGTTTCTTGCCTCTGTTCTTCAAGTCCTCCTCGTCTCTTTTCTTGTTTATCTCCCTTCCAGTTTATTTTTCTGACTGACCGGGCTCTTGAGAATTGGGTTGGCATTTTGTGTATTTGTGTGTGTGTGTGTGTGTGTGTGCACCTTTATTAAATTGTCTATGTAAGCATATCTGTGTGTGTGTGAGTTTGATAATGGAAACAAGCGTGCCAATTACAGTGATGGTTCTCTAGATGCCAGTCAGAGCCCATGATAATGAGTGTTGCACATCTGGCAGTGGCGTCTATGCATATGTCTATCAGAGTGTGTGTGGTGGTTGAGAGGGCAGGGGGGCGTTTATAAGAGAGTGTTATGATTGGGAAAAGACAGCGGGACGGTGTTTAAGTTGGAATTATCCAAAGATGCATCTCTGTGATTCTATAGGAACCTCTAGATAAGATGATTCAGCCCTGGGTGGGAGGCAGATTGGAATGGGAAATGGAAAAATCAGTAACATTTAACTAACTTATCCCAAATGTTTGTCAAAGAACTAAAACCCTTTCAGCCAACAATGTTTCCCTTAAAATGTATTTGACAAAAAAGTAGTACATCAAGGTAATTTCTCAGAGACAAGGTTACATTGGTAGATATTAAATAGCAGAGGAGAAAACTTCACACCTACAAGTCAGGATGCAGTCTTTTTATTTTCAGTTGGGTGATTCAGCATCTCATCACCTCTTCCCTTCTAGGCTAATTTCTCAGGAGGATTCATAGCAAGATGTGCGAGGTTGAGTCATGCAACAAAAATAACGGCGATTTCATCTGAACTAAAAATGTACAGAAAGAAATTCAGTAAATAATAGAAATGGCTCTGTGGTCCTTTGATTCGAAGAGAGTTTTCATTTCTCTGTCCTTGCGTGTCTTGATCGTCCATCCACTGATGTCCAACACCTTGAGCCTCAGTTGCCATGAAATTTAGCAACAAAGCTTTTGGGTGTGGTCAGTGTGGGGTTGGGATTATTAAAATATGGACAGACACATGGTGCACACTCAGTCTCCGCCCACACCAGGGTAGAGTAATCACTGTGAGAGCTCTTTAACCCACTCATCCATGTCCTTATAGGAATCCAGATAATATAGCTAATCAAGGGGATAATCCTTAGTGACGAACATATTAACACTTCAGTGATTTACAGGCTCGCTCTCTCTCTCTCTCTCTCTCTCTCTCTCTCACACACACACACACACACATACACACACACACCCACACACACACACACACTCACTCTATAGCTTGTTTTCCTTGTATTCATTTAATTGCAGAATCTGATTTTATTACTCTATATTCTGTTCCCTCGTGCTCTCGTTGTGTATCTGTGTGTTTTTGCTCCCTGCTATACTTTGAAAAATTAATGTTGCGATTCGGTGGCAGATTCTATCCACAGACAGTGTTATCGACTCCCATATGAGTCCCTTTGTTGCAGTTCGACAAAGCATGTCATATTTTAGCATTTGTCATAGATATTCTTTTGCTTTGTTATCTCACTTCTTGCTCTGTGGTCTGCCATTTGTTTTGCTTTTGCAAGATTTATACCGTGTTTCTCTTTGTGACACAGCATGACTATGATGTTCCTGCTCTCAGAAGCAGATATACAGCGAAGCTTTTGCGTTTCAAAACATTTTGTGCTGCTCTCCAGTGCAACAAAAAGGGGAGTGTATATCTCTATATCTTGGCCTACTTTTATCTTGCACAGCATGCTACCGAGCTTTTGTTCCACTGCCAAAGAAAGATGCATATCTCAATAGATATAGATGTGCAATACATTACACTCTTTTATGCTGCTTTGATATTGCACAGCATGAGATAGAACATCGGTCTCTAAGTTGCGTCTAAGAAAACATATGGCGGTATCTACATATTTGACGTTATTAGTAACCGCTATGTTGCAGTATTCATTCACTTCAAGCAAGCACGTTATTAAGTATTATAGTAATACACATCTGCTTTAGTATTCAGGGGCACAAGGATTCAGATTGTACCTGTAGCCAATTAATGTGTCTGTCAAGCAGAAAGAAAAGGAGGTGAGTTTGTAATTGATCAGATGAAGCACTTCTCTCTTTGAAAAGAAAGTGTTTTGATTTCTTAGTCTAAAAAGAAAAGAGAATGGACTTCTCTTGAACCCCTTTAAAAGCTGGTGTGTGTGTGTGTGTGTGTGTGTGTGTGTGTGTGTGTGTGTGTGTGTGTGTGTGTGTGTGTGTGTGTGTGTGTGTGTGTGTGTGTGTGTGTGTGTGTGTGTGTGTGTGTGTTGTAAAGGAGGTAATGCAAGAGAGGCGGGTGACATGGGGGTGACAGTTAAAATAACAAATACATATTCTCCCCTGGGGTTGGCTTGATCAAATCACTCCCCCTCTGCCATTTTCACACACATTGCACACACACGTGGGAACGAGCACGCGCACACACATATGCACGTGCACACACACACACACACACACACACACACACACACACACACACACACACACACACACACACACACAGGCGCGCACAGTTGCACCAGCTGTGGTTAATGATGCGGTGGCAGTGATAGTATAACCGCCACATGTGGTCTCTTTGTCTGAGTCCAGCAGAGCACACACATCAGTCTCACATGCTTCAACCTTCAGACACCATCAACGACTGCAGCTATTTTCAGTGCATCGTCACACAAGAGCCAAGAACTACATATTAATACACTGACAGTGAAGGTTTGGATTAGCATTATTTTATTTTGCCAAGAAAATAATTTCATCTGGTTTTCGCTACTTTAAAAACTGTAAATAATAAACAGGACTTTTGATCACATCCTACTAGTGGCACGTATTCTTCCTGTTTGTGGGGATTGCTGATATGATATTGGGTTTTATTTCCAAGTGCCCAAATATTTGCTTCATAATATTCGTTGATGTGGTTGAAATACTATTTTCACCATAGCTGCTAAGGCAAGCGTCTGCAGAAATTGTTAGTGTAAGCAGGTTGTAAAGCAGGAGGTTCCCCAGGTTAATTAGAAATTGACTTCAAATTGCTTTTTCAAAATAATGTAGAAGTTCTTCACGGCTGTTATTGACTGACAGTGAATAAATGGTGTTTGGAGGAAAATGAGAAGGAAAGTAAATGGTGGAATATTAAGCCTTAAATTAAGTATAAGACAATTAGGACTTTTGATGGAATGGTGGATCAGTGGGTGATAAGAGTTGATACAGATGTTTTGTCTTTGATAGTTAATAATAATCCTTGTTTTGTTTTGTCAAGTTGGTATATAAGAGACAGTGTACATCCTATGTATACCTGCCACCTATTTGGCAGCTTTTTAGATAAATCTTTAGCAACCAAATGCCGCAATCACACTTTGGTATTTCCAAATGTATGCACAAACTGTGCCACAGTATTCTGTGATAAATGAATAGATAAAAGTATTTTGGCTTGTGTAACCATGCTTGTTTACACACAGTGTGTAATTATTCACAGAGACACTCGGATTCAAAGCATCAAAGTAAACAGGAACTGGTTTGTCCCTTGCTCCTCTTTTTTTTTTATCTCAGTCAGATGAAACACTGTTTGTTGGTTTTTGTAATACCTTTTTTAACAAACACGTACTCTTCCAGCTTTCCAAACTTTGAAGAGTGCACTTGAAACAGTGAAACAACGTGAGTGTCCATACATTTTAAAAATACTGATAATGATACTTCATCGTATCAATAACAGCCTCCAGTTTACCCCAGTTACTCCAAATAATACTCAAAATGCTGCTGTGGATGTGAGCTGTTATGTTTATTTAATAGGATACACAATATGAATGAATTTTCTTATGTCAACCATCCATCCATCATCTTTATTGCTTATCCTCTGAGGCTTATCATTGGGTGAGAGGCAGGGTAAACTCTGGACAGGTCCACGTATCACGTGTAGACGTATACAGACAAATAACCATTCACACTTATGGGCAAGTAAGATAAGTCAATTCACTTTGGAAAGAAGCTGAAGAAAACTTGCGCAGACATGGGGAGAAAGCCCCAAATTTTAAGATGAGATAAATTGAGATTATATAAAATAAGATGTACATTTTTGTATTGATCCTCTGTAGAGAAACTTGAAGCAGCAGTGCAAGGGGAAAATATAGTAAGTGTAAAGAGATAGAAATACAAATAGAAACAGTCTAAAATATAAAGGATAAAAACATAAATACTACATACAATATATGACTGTTTTACAAATGTGCAATATGAGCATAAATGTTGTGCAATTTTTTTTAAATATACAACATACAGTATGTTATTTTTTTTTTAAAGAAGACAAATAAAGACTTTAAAAAATAATGTTCCATTAATAAGAAGTATAACCGGAACACTTGGGCCATGCTGGATTTATCTTTGTCCATCCGAAACAAGTTTATAACTTTATTTATTCTCATCACGGTGCAACAAATTTCAACTCTTTATTCATGTTTGTATTTCAACAAAGGGCTTTTTCATTCTTCTTTGTGATCACAGCCCTGCTTATTTACCTCTTCTGAACATGAATAGAGATCCATGTTGTTGTTTCTACACAGCCATACAAACATTGCATTTCTTTTTATTTGTGTATCTACACAATTTTATAGGTCTACATGGCAATAATTTCTTTTATAGAAGATGTTGTTGTTTGTTTTCTCCCGTATAACCTTTACTTTGTAATAGAAACTGAAAGGTCAAACAGCAGCTGACTTATGATTGAGAATTCAGAGTTACAGTAAAAATCTTTTTGACCACGATGCACTCCAGAGTCTCTATAGATCAGAGACAGAAGCAGGTGGAATAACTGCGGGAGAAGAGTGACAGCTGAGCTTTAACACGGGAGTAAACTGAAGAATAAGACTTTGTTTTCCTCTTTTCTACATCTGAGATTTCCATTTCCTAATGCGAAGGGAGGAGGGAATTAAACAGCGCAGCTCAGACATTTATGTGCCTGCCATAAAGCTCGGACATGTTGAATTTATGAGGGTTTGGACCAGTAAATACAGCACTCAGGAAATGTGATTAGGCTCATAAATAGGACAGTTCCCCCACTGTCCTACCCTTCACCCAAACTATCTCACAAAATAGGACACTTTTCTTTCTACACCACCACCCTGAGATTTCAGTCTGAGCAGGATTCACTGTAGATAAGGGAAATTACCTGATTCTTCTAACTTGCTGCATAAACTTGTAGCATTATCATTCATGAGCACTGTTATTATTATTATTATTATTATTACATCATACCCTGTAATTTATTTGCTCAGAAATGTGTGATCTATAATCCCAAAGATTTACTATAGGAGAAAAGAGGTTGTTGGTTGCTTATAGGATGAACCACTGGAGAGGACTAGATAGTCTTATAGTCAATACAGAGTCTTCTATCCTTCACATATATATATGTTTTTATATGTTTATGAATTCTTAAATGTGACATTTCCACTAAGCATCTTATAAATCCTCCCATCCCATCTTCATGTATCTTCTGGAAAGGTTGGAAAAACAAGAATATACCAATACTTTAAAAAAACTGGATTATCTGTCTTTGCATCTTTTGCTCTCACACTGTTTAAGACAAACATCACTCTCAAAAAAATATCATTTTTTCCCGCCCATTCTTCTTTTGCCAGCCATTACTCTGAGGGGGGATTAGTTGTGGAAACAAGATTATAATGTTGATCTTATCACCCCCCCCCCCCCCCTGCTGGAAAGAGCTATTGTAGTTGCAGAAAGCATGTAGGTTGACGGATAATTGTTTATCTGGTTTAATTTGTTTTTGGCTTCTTGACAGAAAAAAAAACCTTCCAGTATAAAAAGCTCATGTAGCTCAAGTGTGTCATTATCCATTTTTTTCTCTTTGCACATCTATGACAAAGTATTTGCAAAGGGGTAAAAACTGAGAGATCAAGAATGAAGTCAAAATATCACATAAGGGTTTAGTTTTACAGGAAAATTGATTTCGAGAGTAAAGTCATAATATTGTAGAGTATAAAGTCGTAACTTTAGTCTTTGTGTCACTTTTCAGGGGATCAGATGATCAGCCTGTTGCCTGCATGATAATGAGCAGTGTGGAGTAGCTTGTTAAGTTATACTTTCCCAGATAACAATAATTAAGCTTTTGGCTCAGCAGCACATTATCATTAGTGTCAGAATCTTAGAAAAGTTTGTGCTACAAACTGTTTTCTCATCTGAAAAAAGAAAGAACAGGAGTAAATCGCCTCTTCTGTGGAAGAGGAAATGTCTGGTAGCGGTCGAATGTGAGTTTATCATTGGTTACACCTGCATGAGGCGTTGCGTAGTTTCTCAAGACACAATGAGATTGTGTTTTGGTTTTTGAACTCTCCTTACTGCTTATTTTCTAAAAAAATTTAGTTTTATTTTTTCCTGAAATATTCAGACTTATGACTTTTTCCTTGTAATTATTGTCATCATTCTTGCACACAATGTGATTTTTTCTTCAGTCGACACATTATTAATAGTGCCCTTGTTTTCTCCGCTCATTGTTTTCCAGGTGGAGTGGTTGAAGAATGAGGAGATCATTGACCCAGCAGAGGACAGAAACTTTTACATCACCATCGACCACAACCTGATCATCAAACAGGCGCGGCTGTCCGACACCGCCAACTACACGTGTGTGGCTAAGAACATTGTGGCGAAAAGAAGAAGCACGACAGCCACCGTTATTGTTTACGGTAAGTTTTGTGCTTGTGTCTTTGTGTGTAAAGACATAACTAGAGACATTTCTACTTAAAGCTGTAATTATACTGATTCAGGTTTATCTGTTTTCAGGTGAATGTGACATTTTATGTGACTTATATTTAAAGGTTCAGTGTTTAAGATTTAGGAGAAAATAATCTATTGGCACAAATTGAATATACAATAACCCTAGTTATGTTTTCACTAATGTGTTTCATCAGAGTTTTATTGATTGTTGTTTTCTATACTCTAGAAGGGGCCTTTTGTATTTAAATACTTTATATCTACATCGAGGGGGTCCTCTGTACGAAGGCCACCATGTTTTTTTTACAGTAGTTCAGACAGGAAAAACACCTTTTGAGTTTTTATGACAATTGAAGGCTTCTACAGGTTTTATGTCATGTTTGGAAGGGGAGTGTGAGGTGAGGGGTATTCAGCTGCCACATGCAATTTCACCACTAGGTGTCACTAGATTCTACACACTGTACCTTTAAGATTTTACCAATCTGACACTTTTTTTAAATGCGAGCTGCAGTTACCCAACATTGTCTCCGATGAGCCAAGCCAGCACCCATCTGCTACATGAAATTAGCTTTACTGCCATGCCAACACACGCTCTTTGTGATTAGCCCAATATTCCGTCATCACCCTTACCCCCGTGCAATTAAAACCCACCAATCACACCTTCAGTTTGAAATGAAAAGACCCTGGCTTTCCAAACGACTGCACTTTGAGCTGCCACCAAATGAGTTTTGCAACATATGGCACGATAACATCTGTGAAAATATAGATTTGAAGAGTTCTCTTCTGAAGGGTATTGGTTTGTTTTTCAGTCCAAGCCCCTCTGTTAACAAAAACACTGAAGAAAGAGGTTTTTGCGAGGAGGGAAAATGCCTCATATGATTCGCTTTCCCGTTTTTTTTTTTTTCATTTTACCAAATGCCAGCACGACATGAGGGGATAGGAAACATTTTGAGGAGAAACAATATATAAGGAAAACACACACGTATCACACACAAACAGTGTTCCTCTCAAATATAACACGGGCTCAATTCACTGGGAGGAGTGTTTCAATCAAAAGTAACGGTGCATGTGTGCGTGTTGGATACACACGGCGAGCGATGGAGTGGTTTGACACTGATGTATCCTCACAGAAATAGATTGTTCAATCTTCTCAGCTGCACAGCGGCCTGGCTGACACTGTTGACAAGGTGAAATAGTAGCGGAGGAAAAAATAAAAACCGAGAGCATATGGGGGAGAAAATGGAGCAGATATAGATGGAATGAAGACAGGTGAGGAGGAAGGAAAAGTATGACAAAAAGTAACTGTATCTGAATTTCCTGGTGGATGATTCATTTCTAATTGGATGTTGGGAAAGAAGCAGAGTGGGCACTGTCCACTGGGCCGAGACAGAAGCAGCAGCAGAGGAATTTCAGCCCACTACACCTCTGCACATGTCAAATCTCTGGATGTCCTTGTGACTCATTCCAACTTTATACCTGATTCCTCCCTTTCCGTCTCATCTGCCCTCGTCATTGTCTGCGCTAACACTGCCACGTTTTTTTCACTCATGAAAATCTTCGATAGTAAAAATTAATGAGGTCAAATGTGACAGAATGCAGTAGAACCTCACAGAGGTGCAGACATGAGTGAAAAAAACAGACTACAGAGACTCGCACCACATTATTCTTTTTTCATTTTATATATTATTTTCTCCCTGTGTGCTGAGCAACAAGGGGAATCAACTTGCAAGCAGAATGATGGTTTAACTGTCAGTTATACAACTTAATGATTCTGCATATGTGTGTCAGTCTGTGTCTTCTGTTACTGAGTGTGTTCACAGCAGGGGAAATTTGTGCCACAGCAGCAGTGTAATCAAACAATTGTGTGTGTGTGTGTGTGTGTGTGTTTGTGTGTGTGTGTGTGTGAGAGTGTGAGTGTCTGTTCCCACTAAACTTCAACGACCCAGCCTCCTGGCATCTGTAAAACACACACTGACTCCATCAAGACAAATTGTTCAGTAAAATGAAACACACATTTCTCCATCAGGGACGACCCCTCGGATAAGAGATGATTAAAATCACTCGGGATGCGGCTTGTGTCATTAAATTCCTTCATCACAGCCATTTCTTGTGAAACATTACACATCTTGACGTATTTATATTTGTATATCTGCTGCAGTTTGTTCCGTAGTTCAGTTAAAAACACTTTATTGGTCCCTCAAGGAGCAATTTCAGTAGAAAAATGCACAACAGTTAATTCATACACATAAAGAACAATCTAAAAATATAAAATATATATAATACATTGACATCATTCAACACCATAAACGCACATTATGTCAAAGTGCATTAATCAATTGAAAAAGCTTATATCTTTGATTTTCTGCTCTTTATGTGTATAGTGTAATTGCATAACTAAACTTTATTTTACTTACAGGAAATCGAAAATGAATTCCTTAGTCATAGAGGATATGTGGGGGTCATTGCTTTTATCATTAACCTTTATGAGAGCTTTGTGGCAGATCTGTATGTTATGTCAGTGTCTTTATAGCTTGAAGTTTGGAGGAAACCCCTCACACCCTGTTCTTTTGACGGACTGAAAATTCAACGAAAAGGAATAAACGCTGGTTTTTTTACTTTGTTACTGTGGCTGATTTACCTTTTTTTTTTAACCTAATATATCTTAACTGCCTCAAGTGCACAATTGACAGCACCTTTGGATATGTGGTGTCTCCAAGGTGGTGGCTATTAAAGGGTTATGAAAGCACTGATGGATCAATGCACTTAAGTGACTGATCTCTTTCTTTTCTCAGTGAACGGTGGTTGGTCGACCTGGACGGAGTGGTCAGTGTGTAACAGCCGTTGCGGTCGAGGTTTCCAGAAACGAACCAGGAGCTGCACTAATCCCGCCCCTCTCAACGGCGGACTGCCCTGTGACGGACAGGCCATCCAGAAACTGTCCTGCACCACACTGTGCACCGGTAATTCTGCTCTATTCCAAATTAATTCAATGGTATACGCCAATGTATTCACGCTACCATGGCCATATTATACTGAACTGTATCCACTTCTCCTTTGTGCTGTTTTACTGTAAGGCCACACATCTCTGCCTGTGTCCCTTTGTGCTCAGATTTCACTTCTATTTTCTACTTTTCTATCCTCTATATGCTACACGTCAGAGGGTTTGGGGCAGAACTGAGGACATTATTCTTGGCCTCATCTTTTTCACATCCCGTGTCTCATCTTGTGATTCCTATTCCCCTGGCTCTTTTCCCTCCAGTGGACGGTGTGTGGACCGAATGGAGTAAGTGGTCAGCCTGTGGGACAGAGTGTACCCAGTGGAGGAGAAGGGAGTGCAACAACCCAGCTCCTAAGAACGGAGGGAAGGACTGCGAGGGGCTCGTGCTCCAGTCTCAGAATTGCACCGACGGACTCTGTATGCAAAGTGAGTTGACAGTAATGATTCTCTCAGAGACTAAGCATTGACAGGTCTCTTGTAAATATATTGAATTTGTGTCATACGTCTTACCTAACCATGAAAATGAGTATGTCAGTTTGAACAAACGCATTGCTGTGTCTGCTCCAGATGATATTTGACTTGGAAGTAAATTGACCTTATATGAGGCAGTTATCGGGCTGGTGAGTGAAGTGCAACAAAACATGATTTAAACCATTTAAAATCCTGACTGATAAATCTATAACTCAATATTTGAAATAGTTTTAAAATAAATAAATAAATAAAGCAGAGGTGGGAAACCTCTGGGGAGAATTGCATTTGTTCTTCATGGTGATCCTTTCTGGCTGCATGTGAGGTCACAGTCAGGGTGAAGGAAACACACTGTTACGTGTCATAGAGACTGTCAAGAAAAGTAGATGCAGAGTGTTTTGCACTTTCCCAGAGAAATGGACAAACAATAAATGCAAGTCGATGTTCCTAGTTTGCAGGGACTCATCGTGATGAAAAAAGGCCAAGAATCATCATAGCTGTATACAGGATTAGTACCAAAGACACATGAAGTACAAAATCAACAAAAAATACACAATATTCAAATAGCAATAGCTCTCAGAAGAGTGCATACCTCTGCCAAGGCCCCTTAAAACAGTCACTTAAATTCAATCAGGCTGCGTCAAATTTCACTCACTTATAAATATTCCTATCCGAAAGGTTCTTGATTTTTTTCATCAAGTTCCATAAATTATTCCCTGGTATATTAGTGAAAATGGCCAATAAATGCAGCAATGTGAAGAAGAAATAACTGGACCTGCCCCTGATCCAGATTGGCACCCAAATGTCATGGGTTTTTCTCCGACCCATAACGCATCCCTCCGTCAAGTTTGGAAATGTTATATAGAATTAAAATAAAACCTATGCTTTGTTTCCTCTGTCAACTTTAGTGTGTGCATTTTCATCACTCGTGTAGCAGCAAAGTTTCTGCAGATACTTGGCGTCATCCTCCTGTCTCACCTCTTTTTCTATTTTCCTCTTCCCTCCTCACCTTACTCCCCTCTCCTCCTACAAACCTTGCTCTTTGCATTCAATCTCCTTTCCTCAATCTCCTTTTCTTTTCCCTGACTCGTCCTCTCAGTCCCTCTGGTTTCAAGGCTCACCTGCTCCTCTTTCTCCTCTAGAGCAATTCGCTCTGCACCTGACATCAGTCAAGTCAAAAACTCCTGTTTTATATGGAAAATAGCATCAATAATGATATGAAACAATCATCCACAGCCCCTTTACAATTTCTGACACCAGAGAGAAGAGTGTGCTAAAATTTGAAACAGCATGGAAAATGTGGGTTGAGTCATAATGGCACAAGTATAGCAGCAGCAGTTTTTTCCAAGGTGGAGGCAATTATATTTGTTGACTTGTAGGAATAGTCCTTGTTTCTCCCTGCGCTCAGAGTAATTGGCAGACAAGTATCTGACGTGAGGGGAGGGAGAAGCCTGTCGGAATGAAGAGGAGAGAGAATGTAACAGCAGAAATAAAGTAGTGCACATATAGACCTTTGCTTGTAATTATGTCATCAATTCTCATTAGTCTTTCTTCTCACGGAACAAGAGAAACACAAGTTTGGCTCTGTGCTCATCCTAATAAAAAAACATTTCTATGAGAAACACTTTAAGAGTTAAAGTTAAAACTGACCTGATGATTCAGTACAAATGTATATCATTTAACGGATGGAGATAAAACTCTGAATACTAATACTGCATCATAGATTTTCATGCCTACATGCTTAATATGAGAATGGTTTTCTAGGCTAAAGCACAGCCATTGTCCCTCATTCTTATATCTTAGGACATTTTTTGGGCTGCTGCCTTTATATTATGTAAATTTTATTTTGTCCTTTCCTTACATGGACGGTCTCTTGAGATTAAAATATATATCCTCCACCCTTATATAAAGTCTAGGGTGATTTTTCATGCACTTATACAGATATAAAATTGATCTTCCTGATCATGTGATTTGTAATTTGTGATTTATTTTTGATCAAATAAAAATTCAACAAATTAGTCACCCAGTCATGAATGAATAATATAATTTATCCGTGAGCACAAAGCCTGACTCTGAGTGAACTGTTAGTTGTGTGAGGAACTCTGCTGCCAGAGGGGAATAGATAGTGGTGATTTAACAGATGACATGAGCAGTTGAATAATATAAAATGATCCCTCCAAAGCCTGTTCCCGTAGGCACATTATTGACAGAACTTCCTGTATATGCAGAGCCCTGCCCACTCCCAACACAGTGTATTATATAGTGCGTCTCTGATCCATCAAAAGGATTCCCTGAGGCCAGTGAGGTATGGCCACGGAATCTGGGATAAAACCCAGAGAGGTATAGATTTAGGCTCATTTCCCCTGAATGATTTTCTGTCTTTAAAATGACTCCACAGACGTGGCTTTATGTCAGCACTAATGTTTCAACTGCTTCCTGTAGCATTAACAGGAAACTCTGAACTCTGTGTGTGTATGTGTGTGTGTGTGTGTGTGTGTGTGTGTGTTTGTTCAAGTGTTCTTTTTGCATCCAGAGCATTCTAGGCTTTAAATGACTGATCGTTCTTCCATGGTTGGATGATGACTCTTTTAAAGTCTGTTCTTTACATTTAAGCCTCCTTCGCATTCGTGAAGAGATTCGTCCGTTTCCAACAATGTTACCGTCACTATCCTCATCCTTCTCGGCGTCCTTTACGTTGGCAATGTTGTTAAGCAATACATCCACTAGAGGGCAGCACGGACATGAGAGTTTCTCATGACATCAACAAACATGATGACAATAGAGGGGGTTCGGATAATGTTGCCTGTTTGTAGTAACATCATATAGACGCCCGTAGTTTCTCAGCCATCTCTACTCAAAAAGTTCCACTATTGTTGAAATTTCTTCCTTGTGTCCTACAATCGTCTCGCTTGAACTGTTAGCTACACTGCCCCCTCACGATTTCCAGTGGCACTGCTCAATCTAATCTGTTTAATTTTTATCTGAAAGCTTTCAGACGACACAAATACAGATAAAATGAACACAGAGTACGATGCATTTATGTATTTATGTAACGTTGACTGTAAATGATAATAAGTCACTGTCAGTGTGTAAGGGGGGGGATACTCAGCCTGCTCCGGGAAAAGATGGCTAGAATTAATGCCCTCAGGCGCACACACATATCATAGGGTCGCTTGACCCACTCGCGTCCACACGTTCACACATCTTGTGCTCTGCTCCCGCGTCAGATGCCCAGCCTACTGCAAGAGACCAGAACCAGGCTACCAGCATGCTCTTATTGATCGACTGATTACCTGATTCTGCACAACTGTCCAATCACCGGCTGAGCCACTCCTCCCTGTCGTCCAGCAGTTGGCGCCCTAACCACACCCCACCGCCACAGGGGGTTAATGTTTTCAACAGTCCTCCATCATTGATTTTGTGCTGGAAAACATCATTCTACACTCCCCGTCTCTCTCGTTCTTTCTCTCACCAGCTCCCTCTCTCTTCCAAACTTTTTTTTCTAAAGTTGTCCTGTTAAATCCTTAGAGGTAGAAATCCATTTGACCTCACACACTCTGCCTTGCATGGAGTGCCTCCTCTGCTTCTGTGTATATCTGAGATGTAGCTGTTATGCGCTTGTCTGTGTGATATGTGTGTGTGTGTGTGTGTGTGTGTATGTGTTTGTGTGTGTTTTACTTTTTTAGAGTTTGATGTATGCTGGCCTGTTGACATTTGTCTGACACATCGATCAGGATTCCTGGAACAGATTCACTCAGAGATTCACTGTGTCATCCTTGAGAGCACGACATTTCACTCACTACCTACTCTCTCACTGTGTTGGTGTGAACATGTGCTACTAAAAAAAACGACTTCCTGAGCAAAGAAAATCCACCGTGTGGTCCCTCGGAGCACAGAGAGCACTGGAGATACTGGCTGTTATGTAACAATGTTTGTTGTATTGTACAAAAAGATCAGCAGGTGCTGGAGAGCATCAAACAAGCCTTCTCCCCATTGAAAGCTCTCTTCCCATTTTTGTTTCTTCTCATTGTGGATTCAATTTGCTTTCAGCTCATTGTGCGTTCACCGTTTTCTGCTCCCTTTTTCTAAATGTTTTGTCCTCGCGTCTTTTCTTTCCATAACACTTACATCGGCTTTTACTGAATCAGTCATGCTCCATTTTACTGCCGTCTTGTTTCAATATTGTTTGAACAAATGTGTTATAATTAGAACATGATAAATCTTTGTCATGGCGTGCTGCTGTTCTTATCATCGCTCACTCAGACGTTTGGTAGATGCTATCATGTAAATGCAATCTTTTGCTACATCCCTTATTAAAAGACTTTTAAAAGTCTGATATAACAGTGGGGCAACATGCTAAGTGGACCTCGAAATTCGTCCGAGCAATGTCGCCCGTCTCACCTTCAACGTCCAATCATGTGTGCTGCATGTTTTTTTATTCGCACGTCACCCCACTTAACCTCGTCAGTGCCCCTTTCCCTTTGGTGCCCAATCTGTGTGTGTCTTCTACCATCAGCTGGTCTGGCAAGAAGCTTTTAAAGGCACCATGTTGCTGCATTGCCTTTATTAATTATACACTAGCACCTCAATTATTCATCAGTACATCAGCAGTTTATCTGTGTCTTAAACCTTCTCTCTGCCCTAAGTGGACCATTCAACATGACACAACAGTAACTGCCTTACAGACACGGGGTTTCTAAATCCTCTTTTTTTATTTCTATTTTATTATCTGGTATTACTGTAGAGGATAAAGTACAGTGTATCTGGCACGAAGGAACAAACTTTGTCACGTCAATACATTTTGTTGTGTCCTGTCATGTCTGTCCCATTTTATTTGACGTTTGTTTGATTTTTGTTTTGTCCCTCTCCTTTCTCCTTGCATCCATTCCATCATCCCCTTCCTCCCCCTATCCTAAGGTTCATTGTTTCAGAAGTCCACTGAGTCCAAAGAAAAGAGTGATTTGGGAATCCCATGTAAGTCGATGTTTTTTGTTTTATCATCATCCATCCTTCTTCTGTCTTAACTCATCTTAGTGTTTCCTTCTTTTCATTTACCGTTGACCTTTGGATCAGACTTTGTGGTTTGTTGTTTGAGGGTTTTTATGATTTGTGCTTTTCATGTCAAATCCTTTTTCTAGTTTTGATCAAACAAATGTCTTTAGACGGTGGCTTCACTTGTTTTTTATTCTGTTCTCAGACAAAGGAAGTCATGATAAGATGAATCTATTACACCTTCTCTTGTTTAATAGGAATATAATTTAAAGTTAAAAACATAAACCAAAGTTCGAGGTTTTCCTTCTTCCTTTCTGCTAAAACAGAAAATAAAAAAATAGTGGCATTTAGAGAATGCATGCATCCACAAAGCCCAACAGTCCCCTTATGAAACCACATTTAAATGAGCTAGATCTGCACCAAATTACACACACTTATAAAATGCAGTCCCTAAGTATGCTTGCAGTTTACTTCAAGATCCATGAATTATTCTCTGAGACAGAAATGTCAAAAAACACCCTCTCGCAGTGATAAAGAAAGTGAAGAAGACACCCTGGATCCACACCAAAACTTTATGGGTTCTTCTTTGTGTCATGCTCCACCCCTCCACAAAATGTAATGGAAAGTAGTTGAGTTGCTTTGCAGAATCCTGTTAAACACACTCCTTGGTGAAGATATGAAAACATTGAAAGAGGAAAGAAGCAGAAGCACATAACATTCATAACATTCTGAATCTGCTAAAACAACCGGTCCATAATGGAAATCAGATATCCCTATGTTATGTCTTGAAAACAGATGCACTGTGGTGGTGACAGATTCTTTTAATGAACTTGATTCTCTCCCTCTATCTGTGTGATGGCGGTGAATCGATTCAGCGCCAGTTCACTCGATTCACAATTTGTTGCAGCTGTGGTCATTTTGGAGAGAAGCCAGGCGGCTTTGTGTCGTTGCCAAAACAGGCAGTTTCCCTCAGTTCTCAACACTCGCTTTGTGTTTACAAGCACATTGTTTCACTAACAACTCAGCTCAATAAGGTCCAACAGTATGGACGATGAACTGACTGTACATTTTTAATCAGTTCTACTGGTTTGATCCATTCTGATTTGATGAATCCAACAAACGAACGAGGAATTTGTCCGATGGGTCTGCTGCGAAACGTCATTCTTGAAAATGAAACATATCTGGCTGAGACGGCAAGACCACCTGGTCTGGGCTGTGCGACTTTGAAAGAAACAATGATATAGAAACAATAAAACAGAGTGGGAAATGTTATTAAGGTGTAAAAATATATTCAGCTGTTCTTCTTACCTTCCGTCCATCCTATCCTGCTCCCTTCTCCTTCTCTTTCTTCTGTCCATCTCTCACTGGTATTATTGGTTCCACATAGTGACATAATGAGGGAGATTTGCTATAAACTGTGAGGAAGACAGAGACAAGCAGACCTCTGCCATCCGTTATTACTGGGCTTTCTTCCTTCGCTCGTCGCAGGAGCTTTCGTTTCATCTTCAGAACAGTCCACCAGCATCTGTGACGGGTTCTAATGATTCCAGTCGAGGGTCTGCTGAAGCAGATTTTGTCTTCCTGGGGTGTTTCTGTGAGATGTCTGGTCCCAGACAGATACAGATAGAGAGGGAACTCGTGAGGAGATGGAAACAGTCAGAGCTCATTTAACAGATTGTCACTCTGGTTTTTAATATTCAAAAAATACAGTCAGTAACACGAGCACTGGGAGGTTGCATGAGTGGCTTTGAGACTTGCTAATCAGTGTGACTACACTACATAACTGCCATTTATTTATTTATTAGATTTAGTCTGAACAATGACAGCATACTTATCTTGATAGTGACATTTTACCTGAATCATCCTTTTTATTGGCTTCTGCATATTGTCCCTGAATTCAATTTAGACTCATGCTTATATTATACGTTTCCATTGGGCTGCTAGTATGTGTATGTGACATAATGTCTCAAAGGGACATGTGCAAACACTTTATATAAACAGAACTGTGGCTTGTCTCCTGTGGGTTTGTGTATTAGAGTATGTCTAGGCCAGATAACAAATTCAGTACCGACCACCTGCACAGCTTTGTTAGCAAAATCATATTCTGCATCCTCAGCTTTCAGTTAAAGGAGCAACATAGAAGATTGTACTGCTCTGTTGCACAACCGTGACCACGCTCCATCTGCTGGGAGTTGATATGGTCTCAAGAGACTGAATTATTATGTAGATACGCTAAGATTTCTAAAACATGGTCCTTGTCCTATCTTCTCTGTATGGGAATATAATCTCCAAAACAAGAAGACAATTTCCACCTTCTCAGAGAGATGGTTTGTGATTTTGACGTGAGAGTGCATTAATCCTTAATTTATTCTTACTGTCTAAAATGTGCCTTGACCACAACTAGGTTCATTCACACCTAAGTGGATGTCACAATAATGTCTCTGCCAGTCAATATAGTCGAACTGTAGACACTGTCAACCTCTTTATAAGTGCACATGGTGCTATGGTTGGAAAACCTAAATGAAAGAGGATTTTAAGTTGTTTGCCAAGAGTGAAGCCCATAAATGAGACCTTGAGTAGGAATCAAATACAGAAAACTTTAGATATAGATACAGACACAGCTATTCTAAATGATTTGTATTTATGACACAGAATAGTTTGAAATAAATACAATTAAAAAGATATACGGCAGTGGTTTCTCACCGTGTCATTTATGCTGCCTTTACATACAAAAAGCGATGCATGTTTTTACTTTGTGCCCTAATGTCTTTGCTTCTGTATCTTTATTTTTGTTGAGAATTTAAGAATATGACATAGCTGTTTGTGTCAGTTACAGATGTAGCGGACATTCCTGGCCTCAAAGCCCTCAAAGAGTTCATAGTGGCAACGTTCAGCTTCTTTATGGACCTGACATCCTCCAATTAAACCTTCAGACTCATATGGAACAGAGAAAATAACATCTCGCTCACAGGAAAGATGTAAGAGAGATTTACAGTAAAAGCCTGGTGGATTAAAACTGGACACAAGGCCAACAAGCAATAGAATCCTGCAACAGGACTCAGCCCTGGTTAATATTTGGTGGCTGCTTCCCTCAGAGAAGATGAAAGGATTATCATTAAGGTGTGAGTCACTCCTCCTACATTGGACTTTCAAAGACACTCACACAAAAACACCACATTCCTTCGTCTCTCCCTTTTCCTCACTCCTCAGGGGGTTTCCAAATGACAGATCACATCCCTGTTCAGACCTGGTATTAACACACGTCTCAGGTGATCCGAGCACAAGTAGACACAAGTGCAGGTTTGAATGCTCCCAAGACGCACTCAGGACCCCTTTAGATGCAGTGCCTTTTAGCAATGTCAACACAAATGCGTGCTGGGCCCAATCCAAAGACCCACACCGAACACATTTTAACTCCCCTCAGTGTTTCCCATACATTGATTAATTTCTGGCCACAGTATCACCACTGACCGTCACAGATTGATTGTCTATTTTTTTGTAAAATGAGTCAAATCTTATCTCTTATCGTAGAGCACTGATTCTCTCAGTCCCTCCTGACTCTGCTCTGTCTCTGTCTGTCTCTCCCTCTCACACCGACACACAAACACATTAACAACGGACCCATCTGTATAATCAGACTGGCTAAAACATCATTTGGAAATTACTAACGTTTGTATTTCCTTGTAAAGTGGGAAGTGAGACTTGATCACAAGTGGTAAATCGAGATGCATGTGGAGAAACATTCTAATGCCACTTGTGAGCTTACGAATTTAAAGCTGTCTGCATGTGATCGGATCAACTGAGACAAATGTGAATACCAGGTCTAAACACGTCCATAGACAACCTGTCCTAACCTTTCTTAAATGTGTCCTAAATATCATGGAACAATTATGTTAGACTGTAACCTAGTTGTTATTATCCCTCAAGTATTTCGGAGTAATTTGATGCAGTTCTCTCAGAAAAGTTGAAATATGTATTGTGAGGTCCAAATCAACATCTACCATGTAACCAACTACACTGCCACCTTGTGACAATTCAGAATATATCAGACTATATATATATATATATATATATATATATATATATATATATATATATATATATACACACACATACACACACATATATAATGTCCTATGCATGTATTGATTGTGTTAGAAATAGTTGATTCTCTTGATTAAATCAATTAACCACGCCCATAAAGTCGTTGTTTGCGTATTGTGATATAAGTTCATGGTGGATTGCAGTTTTGTTTAACACATTTTACAAGTGAACTCCAGATTTAACAATTCAGTTGTTATATAAAGGATTTTTTTTTTCCAGCTGAAACAAAGGGAGAAAACCAGGACTTTTCCTCAGAAGTGTATTTCAGCTTCAGTTCAATGTTAAGTGCATTGCTCTTTACATCTTGGCCTTGTAGCCACGTCTGTTCTTTTCTTTGCGATGCTCTGCCGCAGTATCACTCCTGACCTTTGTTTTTTAAATTTCACTTAACTTTTCTTGCATAATGCTTTGCTTTTTCTAAAAACCAAATCAGAAGCTACTCTAAAATGGCACAACTAAAATTTTGTTTTTCATCTTTTTATTTTTTGCTTGGCTTACATAGTCAGTCGTGCTCCGTTTGCTAAGTACATGAATTAGAGTTAGTCATTGCTGCAACCAACCCGGCTGCATGCCTCCTTCAGACCATCTAAACAAAAATCCTGATGCCAAATAAAGACCCTGCTGGCAGTCCTTAAACCCTGAAACAGCTGGGCCCTCTGGCAGAACCTCCTTTGTCTGGCAACCAGCAACTCTTCAGGGAAAAGCCACCTCGATTTGACGTAAGGTTACCGGGCCGTCAGCTAATGCTTTGGGTACCAGCCAAAGAAATCTCTACAGCTCATCAGCACTAATCCAAGTAGGCTAAAGGCCAATTATTTCTACCCTGCTAATAATGACTGGGTTAATGTCATTACATGACTTTTAATCCTCAATTTAGAATAGATGTCTTAGCATCTGTTAACATCATTTCTATACAATATTTTCCCCTTAAGCATGATTATCTTCCACCATTGCTCAAGTTGTCCCATCAGCTCATTTCATTACTTTTAGTTTAGATTGCTTCTTCATTCCACCATGAATCTTTGATTAGTTATCAGTCATTGCATTTATCCCATGTTAATGCATCATAGTAAATAAACCATCTTTCATTTGGACTCACTTGTTGCCTGTGTGTTCCTTTGTGGTGGAAGTCACAGCTCCCTTTGTGAGACTGATCAACTTAATTAACTGTTTAAAAATGCTCCAGTGGGATCTATGCCCCCTTTATGAGCTGAGCCATGGATACGTGTGACGGGGGATTGTTTTATTGGCATTAACACTGAAGGAGGTTTTAATGTTTCTTTTAAGTTGGACAAGTTGGCTTATATTCAGCTACAATTGCTCTAAGACACAAGGGTTTTACACAATGAATGGGCTCCAATGACTTTATATACAGAGTTGTTTAGAAATGCACCTTTCTTCCTGCTGTGACTCCATTCGTTACGTCTTGGCAACAACAACCGTCAAGTTTTTAGTTTTTTATTCCATCCTCACTCTAGACGATATAGACAAATTTACAAATCAGGCTTGGCTCTCTCTCTCTTTCTCTTTCTTTCTCTTGTGCTGTCTCTCTCTTCCGCTCTTCCCTGCCAGTTACTTAGAGCACACGTGTCTTGCCAGGAGTGCAGTATGGAAGCTGTTTGTGCCAAGAAAAGATCAAAAAGGCCGTTGAATGAGGTTCAAGTAGTGATTGTCCACAGCTCTGCTCTGGATGCAGATCACACAGACGATAGAGATGAGCTAAGCTGAGTTATCCTTGTTTCCATCCTTCTTTAAATCCTCTCCGTGGCAGATTGGATGGACCCGTGGAATGACAAAGAGCTCAACCAATCAATAGCCGAGGATCCATGGTGACTGAGGGTGAACCAGGGCTTCTGTTCCGCTGGCCTGTGTGTGTAATCAGCTGTGTGTGAGAGAGAGTGTATAATTTATGCAACTTCCTTAGCCTTAAAGGTTTGTGCACTTGTAAAAACACACACACACACACACACACACACACACACACACACACACACAGTTAACAACTGTATGTAACCAAATTCCCAGAGATGTACTGGATAAGTGACACAATTTCAATTACAATGCCAATTATTACTGGAGCATCAGTCAGCCAACACACACACACACACATTTACTTTTATACACTATCTCACTCACTCAATCACACAAACTGAATTAGGCAGGTGCACAGTGAATACTGGCAAAATATAATTTTTCTTTGCCACCAAACATCATTTGGCATTGATCACACTTACTGTAGGCACAACACAATATTCAGTCTTGTTTCAGGAAGGTAAACCTGTTATGCAAAACCATGACAAATCGCTTTGAATGTTAAAAAAGGAAAAGCTGCTACATCGTCAAAAATACATGAAATTCTTACACGTCTCCATCACTGTCCCTAATGCCAATAACAAGATTTTGTGAAGACGGAAAGACAGACGGGGACGGTAAAAACGTTATGGATTTTTTGTCCACCCATGTGGGGGAATTATGACGGATGGGTCAGTCGTCGATGTGTTTGTGAGAGAGATGGAGAGAGGAGTGAGAGACAAGCAGGGGCTGAGTGAATCACTGCTGCTTGCAGGGAAAAAACCCCATAGAAAATCAATACGTGGCAGTCAATGCTGAGATTCTAGCGGGTTACCACAAATAATCAATGTATGGGAAACACTGAGTTTAAACCATAGACTGTATATAAAGAGGTTTAAACACATATGTACGGTTGATTGTGAAACCAGCAGGACAAATTAGAGCGTTGTGGGCCACCAGGTAATTATTGAGAGACATGTTTGTTCTACATTCGCTCAGATGTATGTGTGTGTGTGTGTGTGTGTGTGTGTGTGTGTGTTTGTGTGCTTACCTTTAGAAGTGAGCGTTCGCTCCTATAGAGAGTTGTCAGATTGTACTGGCTGAAACATCACAGACAGGATGTTTGAACGTGCATCTCTCTTTCCAGGTTATTTATCGCCTATGCAATTTCTTTCTGGTGTGTCCACTGTGATGCATATATTTTTAATCTAACCTCAATTCAGCCGAGCTTGCGGGTGAGTGCTTCAGACATGAAATTGCCTGTCAGCTACAAGGGAGTGAAACAGAGGAAAGATGGGAAAACAGCACATGGACACTTGACTTGTGCGTAAAAGTTGATCTGGATGTGTCAGTGCTCTCATGAGGGTTTATAAAAATGAACATACTATAGGTGTGTAACTATCAGTACGGATCAGGCTCTGCTCATTCCTCATTCTTACATCAGCGTTTTTTGACATTCTGGCTTCACAGAGCACAGCCCCGAGCCACACTTAGACACACGCAGAGGGCCTGACACATTATTCATTCATCTGCGTTTGGTCAAAAGTGCACACCGACGTTCAGTTCCTTGTTCAGCCTCCATCTTGTCAGAGTAAGGCAACCGTTTATGCTAGGCTGTCAGACGGCACGAGAACATCAGCGTTAAAGAAAAGGCAGGTTTCAACCAGAGCAGCAGTTAGTCATTTTATGTAGAGGCACAATGAAATGAAGAAGAGAAGAAGCAGAAGAAGAGTGTGTGTGCATGCATGTGTGTGTCTGAATTCTAAATTTTCTCTGCCTCAGGAGGTGGCGGGCCATCCACTAATTGGAAGGTCGGTGGTTTGATTCCTGGCTCCTCCAGCTTGTGTGTATAAGTGTCTTAGGGGAAGATACTTAACCCCAAATCCATGTACCATCTTTACACCTATTGTGTTATGGTGTTAAGTGCACACATCCTGTTAGACACTGTGTGAATGGGTGAATATGACCTGATGCACCTTGAGTGGTCGCAAATACTAAAAAAACACTGTACACACTGAACACAGTCTGTTTACCATTTTACTATCTGACTTCATTCTCTTGTCATTGAGTATTAAGAGAGATAATGAGAAATCATCCCAACAAAGAAATTTTACTTTACAATTCTACTTTTTTTTTTTCAAAAATGCTAAAGATTGAAAGACTATTTCAGTTTCTCAGTAGCATAACCGTTTATTTGCCAACAGATGATTATGACTTCTTCGCCATATCCATGCTGATATTTTGCAAAACAAACTTTACTCTGCGTCTGCACGCAGACAGCATTTTAAAAACAGAGATTTAAAAAAAACGCCTTCCAAAATAATAAAAATAAATATTGGTTTCTGTTTATCGGTGTCTGCAAAATGGAGAGTTCGGAAACAATGACATCACATCTTTCTTCGTATTTTCCCATTTGCTTTGTGTAACAAGCACCGGTTTCTCTATGTTTTGTTTGCACTGCTAGAGGTCTAATTACAAGTTAGCAGCTAAATTTAATAACTGCACCCCACTACAGGCATTCACAGATCCTTAATGTAGTCTTCATCGCCACCTACTGGCCTTGCATGCTTGCAAGTATTTGTTTTTGTGTTGTCATCGGGATATTTTCTTAAATGGAAGGTAAAAAAAATATCCTCACAAGGCATTATTGTACAGTAATAATTCAATAACAGACAAGTAATATGGTATAATATTAAGTGAAACATTTTATAAATGTTTGTCATAGCTGCACGGAAAATTTGAATTTAGGACAGAAAAAGAAAAATAAGGAAAAGTAAATTAAAGAAAAAAGAAAACATTTGTATGGAGCAGTTGTATGTAGGTTACTCAGGCAGGTAGAAGATCTAATGGGACATGTTGTTTCTGTCATCTACAAATCAAACAGACGGTGACAGAGGGAGTCAGAGACACAGAGACATGTGAGTTCCAGAGGTAGAGAAAGATCTGAGAGAGATGGGATTTAAACTGCTAAGACAGTAGAGAAAGGGTTTTTAGGCTCACTGGTATAAATCACATTCCATACACAAGCAAGTACAGTACATAGTTAACGTATCACAAAGTGTCCCAAAACACAGTGGGAAAGTAGGATAGCAGTTTAGAAGTTGTGTTTTATACGGCTGCCTGGCTTCCCACATGTTCTGAAGTTAGACCTTCAAGTTTAAGTAGAAGCAAGATAAAGATTCCCTTAATAGATGAAGACGCTGATGATCATAATTAAGATCAGGGAGTTGGCACTTAAGAGGATTATCCAATTCTATTCCCCCAGTGGCAAGTGCAAGGACCTTGATAACAGGGCAACTTTGTGCAGCAATGTAGTTTGGGCCATTAGGGAATTTAAGCCAATCTTTTCTTTAACACATCAAAAGCAAAATCTGTAACTGCACATGACAAGAGCAGCAGGGGTTAAACTCTGGAGACGTGAAGGTGTGAACCTCAGAGGAAGTTTGTGTTATATGTGTCTAAACCTATATTTGGCAGCAATTTGAGCTTCTGTAAAAAACCCACAGTGTGAGAAGAGCACAAACTGTGACACGCAGATCAGAGGATGTTAACGTGATTTACATTAACGTTTTGTTTAATCCAACACATTCTGGTTTAAGTGACAAGCACGTGACATTTTCACACCTGAAGGTTTTAACTTTCAAAATCTTTGGTTTAGGGCTCAAACTTTTGCCTTTTTGTGTCAATGCCAGAAAAAAAAGTGCAAGCTTCCCATCATAATGAACAAACAAATTCACTTTATTGTAATCAGAGGAAAAGCAGTGGAAGCAGTGATCGTAACTTACTGATCCTGGAACTATATTGACAGCTGATTGACAGAAGGGAGTGAGAACATTTTAAAGTTTGACAGCTTACAGGTGATTGGCTCAAGGCGAGCGTGTCAGGATGAGATGAAAGAGAAAATGAGCAGCTGGAGACGAGAGATAGCGGGAACTGTCCCAACAGTTCTTAATCCTCACATTTTCTATATATGTGGCAGTGTTTGTAAAAATAACTGAAACACTCAATCACTGATCAATTAATCAACTAATCATTTCATCTGTTGTTTACTTGGTGGTTGGTCATATCCCTTTTATTACCAAATGTATAAAAAATCTACATTTATGGGTTGAACATGGCTCATTACACCTCCCAGTGTTTCAAACCATTTTGCTTACATAAAGTCAACCATTAACAACCATTAACAAATCTCTACATCTACATTTTATATAAACTTTATATGATATAGCCTACTGTACATTAGTGATGATTACACATTATGTTGTTGTGCTCATTGTGCACACACACACACACAGTGGTTATTTAACAGAATAGTGTGTCATAAGAGTTTGACTACACTCAAACACCTATTCATTTTTCTGGTCCTTGACTGAAACGCTTTGCCCTCTCAAGCTCGGGCTCCCCAGAGAGACACCAGAAGTGGATCATAGCTCCCTCAAGTGGTAAATGAGAAACTACCACCACCAGTGACCTTTCCCACTGTGCATCATGCTCAGGCATATGGAAGCACGGATGTCTGAGCGCCCCATCAAAGGCTTCTCTCCTGCATAATCAAGTTCATGCTTTCCGAACTTGTTGTGGTACTACAACAGAAAATCCTTCAGCAAATGACTCAGGCTGTTTGGAGCTAAAAGCCTGTTATCTGCCTCTCAACTTTAAGGGCAGATTAAAAAGGAGCATTCCTCCACTTTTCTGTCATCTCCTTAATAGCTGCAGACAAATCCCCTCCTACCAGCTACAGAGGACATGATTATACGAGGGGTGCTTAAAGTGTGAGACTACTCCAAAAGTTTCACGGCGCTTTCTTTTTAAACATGTAGGCTTGTTTGTTTTGCTGCTTTGAAGTTCAAGTGCATTTCTGCCTCTTTTGCCCCATTTGCCTCTCCTCCGCTGTTATCTCCTCTCTCCCATTTCCTCCTCTCTTCTCCTTTCCCTGATTTTCTGTGCCCTTCTTGTTTCCTCTCATCTTCCCTACTTCCTTATTCTCTTTTAATATGCCTCTTTTATTCTGTTTCTTTTTCTCTACCCTTACCTCACTCCTCTCCTCACATCCCTCTATCTCCTCCTTTCCTCTCTATTCTTTTCCATTCACTCCTCATCTGCTTGTGTGCTCTCTTTTTTCTATATTCCTCTCCACATATCGGCTTTCCCTTCTATTACCTCCTTATCTTTCCTCCCCTGTGCTCTTCAGTCGTTGCCTCTCATCCTTTCCTCATTTCTCCTCCCCTTCATCCCCAAATGTAGCTCATTCCGTTTTACCATCCTCATCACCCATTATTTGAAATTGTCCCAGTCATTTTCCTCTGTTATATAAAAAGGATCGTGAATGACTATTCCACCGTTGTCCTCAATGAAAAACTAATAAAACATTGGCTGGGCTGAAGAAGAAAGTTAGGACCCCTGTAAAATAATTAACAGCCATACTGAAGTTTAAGAGTCGGTAGCCCTCTGTGTTTTTTTACGTAAGGTGTTCCTCCCTCGCTCTATCTCTGTCTAGACAAATGATCATATTCCACAAGCTAGAGGGCTTGTTTCATTTGGAATTAGACCTTGTCCTTTGAGTGTGACGGGTGATCTGAGGTAAAAGTGAAATTGTGGAGCACATGTGGAGCATGACACAGACATAACTTTGTTTGAAACCCGGCGATGCAAAGACATAGAAAAAGATGTAAATTTTCTCCGCTGCTGCCCTGCTGTTTTCTACGAGCTATGAGAACTTTTTTCTGTAATAAACATTTCCTCCTAATCTTTGGTTCTAATCTTTGGTCTAACACTTCGTCTTTGCTCGTCTTTGTGTCCCTTCCAGCTGCTCCGAGCACAGATGATGTGGCCCTGTACGTGGGCATCGTCATCGCAGTGATCATGTGTCTGGTCATCTCTGTCATCGTGGCGCTCTTTGTCTACCGCAAGACCCACCGTGACTTCGACTCTGTCATCATCGACACCTCAGCTCTCAATGGAGGCTTCCAGTCGGTCAACATCAAAACAGCCAGATCAGGTAAGAAATGATAAAATAACATTTGAACCAGAGGGAGGCTAAAATATCACGGTAGAAACACTGATATTTAGTTGTAAGACTAACCTAACTTCAAAAAGCAGTAAGTTTAAAGCCTGTTGTCACCTGTCACTCCCAAGTGACATCAAGGTTTCCTGGAGTACACATTCACATCACCGCAGCAAGGTGAGAAAAAAACCACTGGAGGATTTTCTGTCTTTGAATGTTCATCATCCTTCATTATCCTTTAAGATTTTCTGCCTCTCATCCAATGTCTGAGGGGAAGGATACATCCTGGGCAGAGACAAACAACTATTTATACTTTACACAAAAATGTCTGCAATTAATATGCCGGACCTGCAAAAACTCTGAACATAAAAGTCCTGGCTGTCCAATGGGTTCAAACCTAGAACCCTGTTGTTGTGTGGCGACAACACATCATTGCTCTGCTGCAGTGCTCTGCTCTTTGAATAATAAATATTAACAAATGCTCTCCCAGTTGCAATAAAGAAAATACAGTGCATGCTGAGGCTTCCTCAGTGCATGCTTCTTCTTTTGAATGGTGTTTTTTATTATGGAATATGGCAGTGGAATAGATGTTTGTCTTTCACAACATCAAATGCTTCAGCCTGATTATCCACATAGATACTAAATGCAGGAACAAAACTGTAACTCCAGAACTGAAACCTTTCTTTTAACTATTGGCATTTATAATGCACAGTATGATATATGTTGGTTGGGTGAAGATTTAACATGTTACCTTGTTCAAAAGGTGGACAAATGACACATACAGCACCAGAACAACGTGTTCTTTTCCAAGAGTATAGGGAAGCTTCAGTTTACATTATTGAAAAGCTGTTAGCAACTTAAGCACAGACAAACCACAATGTTCCCCCCCGTTCTCGTGTCCCCTTAGCGTGTTAACTTTTCTTGCTGCATTCTTTCATATCGATTTTCTTTCTACATGTTCTGCAGACAATGCGACCGTATTCGAATATACACATAAAACCACAAAACAGACTTGGTCCCCTTACAGGCCTAAAACATCTTTAATAATGGAGCACTGTCCACTGCCTTCCACCATGTTTTCATTGGTGCACAACAACCTTTGTTGCATGCAGCACCTGCACTTTTAGCAGAAAAGTGTGGTAATCAAATATATTTTTAAGATTTGTCATACCTGATGGCTAGATGACAGATACATAGATCAGTGGATGTGACTCTACGGTTTTACTTGTTCTCTGGGACAATTACTGAAATATATACTATACTGTATATGTGCGGAGAATGAACATTATTCAAGATACTGTGTCACAAGCCTTGACTCCACTGTTGCATTTCATTTCATTCTGTCCAAAGCCATTTTGGTTCGTTACAGTTCACACAGACTGTAGTACCTTTCTGTTTCTTCCCTGGTCTCCGGCTGTCAGTCTTTGCTGGTCTGTATTAATGTCTCTCTCCACCAAACACCACTCTCCTCTCTCTCTCTCTCTCTCTCTCTCTCTCTCTCTCTCTCTCTCTCTCTCTCTCTCTCTCTCTCTCTCTCTTCTTCTCTTCCTCACTCTTTCTTTCCCCCACCTTTCCATCTGCAAGTTCAGGTTAATCAGATTTCCTGTTTATCAGAAACCTTCTCTCTTCATCGCCGTCTGCGTGTCTCTGTCTTTCCCTCGCCATGTCTCTGTTTCTCCCCGTCGCACTGACTCCCACAACAACTTCCTCCCTGTTTGTCTTCCTGTGTAATTGGATCCATGTTTCACTCTCTGCTGTCTGCCATGTCATTTCTGCCTCTCTGTCCTGGAAATGGATAAGACAAGAAGAAGAAGCATGCGGCCACACACACCTGCACAACCTGGCGTGTGCATTTGATAGCTTATTGGAAATGTCAGGAATGTGCAGGGAATTAAATCAGGTGTCAGTCCACAGATGCCTCAATCTTGTGAATTTTCCCATAAAAAAAAAAAGTTTAAAATAGCTGAAACAAAAAATAAATAAATGAAAAATTGAATGAACCTCGCAAATATTCACAAATACACCCCTGTAGGAGTAAGGCACATTCACAAAGCTGAGATAAATCCATTCACTCACACAAATATGAATTAAATATTATTAGATGCCTTGGGGAAAAAAAAATCTTCATACTTGATAGTTCACATTTGGTCATTTCATTTCAGCTCAGGGCTCCATGATTTTCTGATGTAGTGAGATACAAACTACACATCTGCAAACCTTGAAGCATCTTTAATAGGATACTTAATAATTCAGGGTGTGTGTGTTTCTGTGGTCAGTAGAGTTGGAAGATGATTATAATTCAAATCATGGTACAGAGTTAAAAATAGAGAGAGGTCAGAGAGAATGCAATGCAAATTGGTAGCTTAAGTAATTGTGTGTGTATGTGTGTGTGTGTACAAGGCTGAATGTCTTTGTATGTGTGTAGATTTTTAGATCAGTTAAGCATTAGGATGCTTGTCACTCTGCATTGAGGGACTCTCTCTCTCTCTCTCTCTGACTTTCTGCCTCTCTCTCGTACTTTCTGTCTCTCTCTCTGTCAACCCCCGACCGTCTGTCTGTCTCTCTCACACGCACACACACACACACACACACACACACACACACACACACACACACACACACACTCTCTCTCCCTGGCTTTTCATTAGTTGTTAATTAAATTTCAGCAGGGATGATTTGGCAGGAATACCCGCTGGCTTTAAGGGTAAACAGCCTGGTGATGGAGAGAAAGAGAGTGATATGTGACAGATGTGTGTGTGTGTGTGTGTGTGTGTGTGTGTGTGTGTGTGTGTGTGTGTGTGTGCAACTCTGCGCATGTGTGTGTATGTGTGTGTGTGTTGGTGTGGTGGAGGTGGGGGGTGATAATGAGAGATTTTCAAATTAGAATGGATGGGCTCTTGAAGGGAACAACAGGATTCCAGGCGACCAAATGTAAGTAATTAAATAAAATAGGAGCTGCATGGTGTGAAGAATAAAAAAAACAGAACTGGCCTTCCCGGGATCCCATCACCAATTAAATGTTGAATATTTGTTGGACATTTGGATGAAGCAGAGTTGTTTCCTTTGTTGGTTTTTATGCCCTGTAGGTGAGTTGTGTCAATGGATTGTGTTATGGAGTCTCTCGGAGCACATTCATTTTATTGACTTTAGTAAAGTAAATCCCAGTGTGCTCTTTACTGCTTTTTAATGGCACAAAAACATTATTATGAAAATCAGCAGCACTTTCCAATTACCTAAAAGGAAAGAAGGGCAGCATTCAGGCAGAAATACACAAACTGAAGTCAATCATCGTTATTATAATGTTTCCAATAATTTCATTTCACAAGGCTTTTAGCACTTTGATCATAAAAAAAAAGCATGTGTGTCTGTTAATTAGAATTTCCTGCAGATAATTAATGTTTATTCTAAGGGACAACTCATTTAATTCACCACAGTGTTTAGTTTGGAGTGTCAGTTAAAATAGAGTAAATGCTAATCGTAGAGGTACTACTGAAATGAACTTCCTGAAAACAGTACCTGAATATTACAAGCACATGGATTAAAATACTTTACTGATTAGCTACCACCATGGTCCTGCTTCCTGGATTGCTCTAACCGTGATGAACACAGAAGGGAGTCTCAGAAACACTTGCCAATTCATCCCCACAGATGTCATGCAAAAATTGAAATCTGTCAAGATAATGTACAGATTTAATAATTTAACATGAACTATTCAACTTGTCCAAGTTTAAATGTCTTTAGGATGAAGTTTATGCATTGCTTTCACAATCAGCACACATGTTCTCTCTGTCTGTTTCTTGCCGTCTCTTCTCCCCTTCTTTCTCTCTCTCCTCCTCCCTCTCTGTGCAGGATCCATAACCAGTGCTTGATCCAGGTCAAGCCCCTGTGTACTGCAATGTATCACAGCAGACACAGAAACCTTATCAGCAGCCTGGTCTGCCCTCGTCTCGCTTTATTCCTGCTCACAATAATCTTGCTACCAGTTCCCCACATCTGTCCCATAGTGCAGCCATGCATTTCATACTATTGAGGATGTTAATTATTTAGCTTCTTCTTCATTTTCCCTTGTTGTACACTTGTGCATTCATATAAAACATTTTTTTTCCTCCATTCACTGACTCCTCCTCTCTTCCTCTACTGTTTTATCCCCTCAGCTGATCTACTGACAGTTCCTCCCGACTTGACAAATGCAGCGGCCATGTATCGTGGTCCCGTCTACGCCCTCCACGACGTTTCAGATAAAATCCCGATGACCAACTCACCGCTCTTGGACCCTCTTCCGAACTTGAAAATCAAAGTCTACAACTCGTCTGGTCTGGTCACACCGCAGGATGACCTTGGAGGAGACTTCACGTCCAAACTGTCTCCCAAGGTATTTGCGGCCGTTGTAACTAACCTATAACTGATGCCGGTACATTTCTCTTCTGTAAAGTATTCTGTATGAGGAAGGAGAGATTGTTATACATTTCCCACTACAGGATCACAATGAGCAGTAGTGAAACACTCTAGTTATGTATTACCCATCACATAAATATAAAAGCAAACACCATTAGTAAACATGCAGCTCAGTGCCCCAGTTTCCTCCTGCTCTGTCAACTAAATGGTGTGCATACCAGAGTCAGCTGTCACAAATACAGATGAAACTGCTCGGTATCATCCCAGCACCTGTCCTGAGGCAGTACCACAGCTGAACTCACTATATTTGAGCTCCGTGGATCAGTGGCACCTTTGATGATTTTATCTATTATTACTTTTAACTGCATGTCACCCTTTTGAACCGCTGCAGTGTGGAATGACTGACTTGCGTCATCAATTGAAGGATTTATTTTTGCAGATATTTGTTGAAGCAAATTCTTGTCTGGTTTGGTGTGATGTCGGAGAAAACTACTGAATGTTAAGACCTTATTTTACATCTCACATTGGACAGTTTGACGAAAGAAATGCAAAGTAGGAAATGTTTTACCACCTACCCTAAGGTGCTTTCATAGGTCTATTGTAAATCCACCCTCCTCTCCCAGACTGCCAGCTCAGCCCTATGGCAGCGCTTCCAGGCAGATGCGGATCTTCCCCTGTAGCATTTGAGTTAATGGTTACCGAGAAAACATGGCATTTTGATGAATGCGGTGAAATTCAAGTAGAAAAGGGAGCATTTAATATTCTCCTTTCAATGCTTGCCTGATGAAAATAGAACTAGAATGACCCGTACAACCAGAGGTCGGCCTTTCACACTGAAACTTCTCTGGACCTTCTTGAACTTTTGGTTTCTTTAGAATACATCTAGACTGTGCTTCACATCAGCTTTGTCAGGAGGAACCGTACCACATTGATTTTCTGCACACACACACACACACACACACACCACACACACACACACACACACACACACATATATACATATATATACAATAATACATAGATTATCTTTTAACCTCCACAGAGGATAGGTGCAGCTTTCTGCATGAGGGTTCACACTATAGTGATACAAACTCAGCAGTCTAAAGTACCATTCAACATTCATAACCACAGAGCTACAAAAAATACACAGTTCATTCTCACAAAGCTCTGACAGGAAAACGACTTTGTCTCAATTGGAATACGACTTTAACATTTTATTAGAATTCAAGGTTTTTTTGTCATTGTTTGTCACAAGCATCATTCATCTGTAAAAATGAATCTCATGAGCTACGATTTAATTGAGGTTAACAAACTGATTTTGTACGGTGAAGGCCAATCTGTTCCTTTTTAACACTCTCCCTCAACCAAAGCCAAGTCATTGATTCTTTAGTGAGTTTTAATTACAACCTCCAGTTGATCTAGTCTCTGCTGATATGCAACATTAATTTCAGGTTGTATTGCCTCTGATTTATTTTTTCTTATTGTCACTCTCTTGTGTATTTTCATTCCCAGGTCACTCAGTCTCTTTTGGATCACAGTGACACTATGAACCTCCGCAACCAGAGCTTAGCCCGAACACGAGACCCCTCCTGCACGGCTCACGGGTCCTTCAACAACCAGGGAGGACACCTCATCGTGCCCAACTCTGGTAAACTTAGTGTTTTACAAACATTTAATAACCAAACATGAATCTGGTTAATGTTGATTGATCATTCAGTGACTTCGGGGAGCTCTCCAGTGAACTTATTCAATATTGGGTTTATAGATCCAGGAACATTTGTTAGTAGTAACAAATAACAAATTATATGGCAGCATTACTTGAGGTATTTAGACCCCTTTATTGGCTAAAATCCTCTTAATTCATATTTCCTCAATGATAATATAATTATATATAAAAAAATATTTTTTGATTTGTTTTGATAATTTATTTTAAAAAGTGAAATACATAGACATGAATATTCAGACCATTTACTCAGTACTTATATTTGAAGCACATATGGCGATTACAGCCTGGAGTTTTCTTGGTTATGATGCATCAAGCTTTTCACACCGGGATCTGGGGATTTTCTGCTGTTCCTCTCAGCAGATCCTCTCAAGCTCTTTCAGGATGGATGGTGACTGTTGGTAGACATTTTCAGATTTCTCCAGAGATGATCAGAACTCTGGCCTGACCACTCGATGACATCTACAGCGATGCCACTCCTGTGTTATCTTAGCTTTGTGCTTCGGCTCATTGTCCAGTTTGATGTCGAACCATCAACCCAGAGTGAGATCCAGACTGGTTTTTATTAAGGCTATCTCTCTACTTTGCCCTGTTCAGCTTCAGCCCTCAATTCTGGCCAGTCTCCCTGTCCCTGCTGCTGAAAAACACCCCCACAGGATGATGCTGCCACCAGCATGCGTCACCGTTGGGATGGTATTAGGCAGATGATGAGTGGTGCCTGGTTTCCTCCAGACATGACGCTTAGAATTGAGGCCAAACAGTTCAATCTTTGTTTTCAGGCCAGAGAATCTTGTTTCTCACAGTCTGAGAGTTCATTAAGTGCTTTTCTGCAAACTGTCTTTTACTGAGGAGAGGTTTCTGTCTGGCAATTCTGCCATGAAGCTAAAATTGATGGAATGTTTCAGTGATGGTTTACGTCCAGGAAGTTTTTCCCATCTCCACACAGCATCTCTGGAGCTCCGACACAGTAACCATCAGGTTCTTGATCACCTCTTTTGTCAAAGCCCCTCTCCGTTGTTTCCTGTTTGGCTGGGTGACCACCTCGAGGAACAGTCCTTCTTGTTGCAAACTTCTAGAATTAAAGGGGCCAATGTGCTCTGGGGAATCTTTCTGTAGCCTGCCCCAGATCTCCACACAACCCTGTCTCTGAGCTCAGCAGGCTGTTCCTTTCGAATCCCTGGCTCGGCTGTCAGCTGTGAGATCTTGACAGAAATGTGCCTTTCCAAATCATATCCCATCAATCGAAGCAGGACTATAATCAGTCAGATGTAAAGCATCGCAAAAATGATCGAGAGAAATGGGTCCAAGCTAAATTTGTCATAGCAAAGGGTCTGAATATTTCATTACATTTACTACACATGCTGGAAGCAGTTGACCAATCACAGCACAGTGGGTCAACTGGTCAATCAGAGCAGACTGGGCTAGGCTATGTCTCCTTTAAATAAATTAACAAAAAACTCAGAGGGGATGCGGTGTACATCAAACTTCCTAATGAGAAGTATTACAGATTCAAACATGATCAAATCTATTTTTAAAAACTGAACACATAAACTTATAGCATCTAGCTACGACTGAACGGTTCAAATATTACACACAAAAGCTTTGGGGTGTTCTCTTGCTTCCTAGATTTAAAGGAAAGAAAAACTTTCAGTAGATTTATGTTTGGATTTAAAAGCAGCAGGCAAAAAGAATGAATAATAGCGAGTTCTGCTGTGATCTGTGGGTGCAACATAAACTCCTGATAGGAAGCAGCTCCAAGAAGCTATAAAACATCACAGCACAATTCATCGATGATATATTTAAGAGAAAGTTTTACACGATTTGCCTTTAACAATGATCACTCAATAATTAATCATCATGATAAAGTGATAATAGGTTTGGCCTTCAATAATTCATTTGTGCATGCTGAAATTAATAAATCCAGTGATGAAAAACTCATTATTTCTGCCTCCATCCTTCCTGCTTCCCCTGTTGTCCCTGCAGGTGTGAGCTTGTTGGTTCCAGCGGGGGCCGTTCCTCATGGTCGGGTGTACGAGATGTATGTGACTGTGCACAGGAAGGACAGCTTGAGGTAAGTTTTGTCTCTATTCCCCTCAGTTTTCTTCTCTGTGACTTTGTTTTCCTCCCTTTCGTTCCCTGTTGTCCCCCTTTTTTATCCTTCATCTCCGCATCTCCCTCTGCGGGTTTGTGTTTATTTGTTTCCCTTTATCTTTTTTTTTCTCTTGTAGAGCAGCTTCTAAGACCTGTTTGTATAGTTTCCTGGGGAGGCTTTCACAGTGTGACACAGGCTCCGGATGCACAGAAAGGGAGGAATAATAATTATTCATTCAGTACAGTTTATCCAAGCACACCTTCCTTTGGTTACTCACAGAGCAGAGGGCAGTTAATGCCTTAAAAGGGAATATTCGACACATTGATTATTACCTACTTAACATTATAGTCTGAACAATCCACATCATTTACAAAGTTAATGACTATTTTTCAATCAGTGCTATTATCGAAATCCAAATGATGTTGAATTCAATGAGACGAGAGGCAGATTTGTTTGCACTTCATATTATAGATCCAAGAAAGAAACAGGGAGCGTTTGAAAGCACGTGTCAAGAGATCACTGTTTCAACAGATTGATGGCTATTTTTGGGTTAGGGTACAATAATCCTTTTCTGTCAAAGCATGTGCATGATTGAGACAACGCTTTGTGTTGGACATGACAGGCAAAAGATTTCTATTTTCCCGCTGTTGTCTCACAAAAAAACCTGGTATATGTTTAAAGCACATACAAATGACCACGTGTCCACATGACCAAACAAATGTCAAAGGATTATGACATATTTAGAGTCATTTGAGAGAGAGAAAGAGATTTATTTTGGCAGATTTATCTGCATTAAAATCCACTGTCCCATCAAATTCATATAGTTTTGGAGACATGCATTCGTCTTCAGTCTATTTCCCCTAAAAATCTATAACAGCAACTGAACATGTTGAATTTAATATCTGTATAATATATCTGTAGAACCAAACATTTTCTCACATGCAAATTTGGGTTTTATTTGCCCTTTTTTAAATATCTGAGTTTTCCACACAGCCCTGTAAAATAGAGGTAAATCAATCTTGTTAGTTTCTCACTTGATAATCTACTTAGTTTGCCATCACAGGGGCTACTTCTTCAGAGGAGAATAGTTCCTGTGAATCCTGTCTGCAGCAAGGTCTGTGCATCACGCAGTGTAACAAGGAAACTATTTTTCAAGCTGCACATTGCTTTTGACTCTTTGAAATAAACGTTTTCAATGCCGTCAGCACTACAAGCCAAATTCCATTTACGGGCACTGTATTGATTGGTGATAGCGGCATACGCTCTTAAACAGCAGTCTCAAAAACTGAGCCGATAAAACCACAAGCGTCTGCATGGATGCCAGGTTAATCGAGGAAGTATGTTCTTTGACAATTCTGGGTGAGCCAACTTTTAAAAGCAATAAAGGGGGTTGAGCTTTAGGACAGTTTTATTCATGTATTTGACCTAATGCATCCATTGTAGCTTCTCCTCGATCAACATCAGTCAATAAGAATTATCGCCCCTGCTGTGTGCTATAGTATTTCTAGAAAGTCAAACCTCTTCACTGTCAGAGCCTTCCTCTGTCTTCCTCTCAGTCAATAGCTGGATCACAAATATCACATTGACTTACCTCAGCAACACTGCACACGCCAGAATCATGTGGTTTAGCTGATTATGCTCTAACCCTCAGGTGTCAGTTCCCCCGCATGCTCAACTTAAAAAAGATCTATTAGCTCTATTTAAATGATAAAGATACATAACATTACCAATCAATAATGCTGTAATTCATTAAGAGGCATCCTCAGCGATAGCTAAGTCGGAGGGGTTGCCGGTCCAGTTTAAGTCATGCTATTTTCATCTGTTAGCTTCTCATGTGAACCCTTCATGAGTCAATAATGAGCTCCAGCGATTGAATCGATAATACTGCAGAGGATTAGTGCCCCCCTGACACAAGGTGGGCTGAAAAAAAAATGACACAGTTAAAATTTAGAACCATGTCCTCGATCTATATGGACTCAGTCAATGTATATCTTCAGCACCACGAGGGAAAACAATTAATGGATAATGGATTGCATTGGAGAACACATGTAATCATTTCCTCGTGTATTGTTGAGTTTTTGTTTCAGCAACTAAACGTTGAGGGATAATCGCCCGTTTATTCACAGTTGAAGAGCTTGAAGTGTTCTGATGTTTTAACAACAGGTTCCTGTGTGTCTGTGGTAAAACACAGGTGAATTTGTGCCCGGTGTTCATTTATTTTCTGCCCATGGGCTGTGAACTACTGACTCCAGCTGAGGCCGATCTGAAGCCCTGCTGACTACACTAATAATCCTCTAACTGCATTTGTGCCGCTCTGCTCTGATCTGCTTTGTTCTGTGATTTTCTCATCCACTTGGATCAAGTCTATCCCTCTGTAGTGTTTCTATCCACCTGTCTTTTTTATTATGAGCAGCCAAGCCTTTCCATATATAAACATTATGACAAAATAGCCATTGATATGTGAAATCAATACAGCTTTCTAAAGTTGATCCTCATACTAATTGGTATAGCTAACAGTGCAGCCCTCCTGCCGCTCTGTTCTAAAGAATAATTTTACCTTGGTGTTATCTGTCGTTTGCAGACCTCCGGTAGAAGACATCCAGACGGTGCTGAGCCCTGTGGTGAGTTGCGGGCCACCAGGAGCCCTGCTGACCAGACCGGTGATCCTCACCATACACCACTGCGCCGACGATGTCCAGGAAGACTGGCTCATACAGCTGAAGAACCAACTGGCCATGGGAGAATGGGAGGTGAGTGTTCGCCACTGCATCTTTAATTTATGTGTTTTTGTGTATTGAGCTCTGTTCTTAGTGAGTGAAAATGTGCATACCAAAGTTAATAACGGGGTTCCTCAGGGTTCTGTGCTCTACCCAATTTTATTTACCTAATTTATGCTTCCATAGAAAATATTATCAGCAAACCCGACAATATCCGGTTATACTTTTCTATAAAACCAGAAGAAAGTGATCGACTAACTAAACTCCCAGCATATTTTAAGAACATAAAAACCTGGATGACCTGCAGTTTTCTCCTGTTAAACTCAGACAAAACAGAAGTTGTAGTACTTGGCCCTGAACACCCCAGAGATGCATTATTTATCGATGTAGCTACGCTGGATGGCGTCACCATTGGTAGTTTTTTTCACTCTTGCTGATGGTTAAGTGCAAAGGACGTTGCACATTTTTAAGCCATATGAAACAAATTGTTATTTGTGAATAAGGGCTATACAAATAAAGTTTGATTGATTGATGAGCTTTTGAATTCCACTACTTTAACCTTTAGAGAGAGGAGCAGTCACATTTCCGAAACTAGATGGGTGCTAAGAGAAGGTGTACCTCTGTCAAGGCTAACGCCCAATTCTGCCATTTTGAAGAAAATGTGAAAAAATAACCTCGATACAAACCTTTGTCTGGATCTGCATCAAAATTGAATGGGTTCTTTCTTCGCCTATGTCCCATCCTTCCACCAAGTTTAAATTTGTAGTTTCTGTGTTATCCTGCTGAAAAACCAAACAAACCAAGCAACAAACCAACCAACAATGAGACATCAGATGGAGGTAAAAATACAGATAAATATACATTTACAGATACATTCACAAGCTTATGTGTGAAAAGCTGAACAAATCTAACATGAAATAGTCTCTATATGCATGTATCTGTGTATATGTAATGTCTGCACACAGACTACAGCAAATTATTAATATTCACGAATCAGCCACAGCATTACAACCAGTTAGCAGTTATGTTGCGGCTCATCAGTGTTCCCAGTATGACTCTAACAGCTATTTTTACGTGTGCTCCCATACATTATCAACTCCAACCTGAGGAACAGCTCGCATCAGACACACACATACACACACGCACACACACACACACACATGCACGCAGTGGGGGGGGGGGGGGGGGGGGGGGGGGGGGGGGAAGAAATTTGGTAAACATAAAGTGCCTACAGCCTGGCAGACAAATAGGGGGTTGAAGACTCCTATCAGAAGCAATTTGTTATGCTCCTGCCATCGTCTTCTTCTCTCGTCTTTCTTCTTATGTTTCTATCCCTCCTTTTTTTTTCTACACGTCTCCCTCTCTTCCTCCTCCCATGTCTCACAGCATGAAGTCTCTACCTCAGCAATCTGTTATTGTGTGTGTCAGTGAGTCTGTGTGTGTGTGTGTGTGTGTGTGTGTGTGTGTGTGTGTGTGTATCCGTGTGTGTGGGTGATAAGGCTGTCTTGCAGCATCACTGTGTCTACAAGGCCCCCGTATGCTGTCCTCTGTTGCTTATCACAGCTCAACACAATGTCTCTGCACAATTAGCCATGCATAAGATTGTGTGTGTGTGTGTGTGTGTGTGTGTGTGTGTGTGTGTGTGTGTGTGTGCCTGTGTGTGTGCCTGTGTGTGTGCCTGTGTGTGTTCGTGCGTGCATGTGCTTATGTGTGAGGGAGAGAGAGAGACTCATACACAGAAGAGGTTGGGAGCAGACTGAGCTAAGACGAGAAAAATGAAAAGTGGAATTCCATCAGGAAGTCGATTTGTTTTTCTCTTATTGCAGTGGAACATCCATTTCCTATCAGAAGGTTTTTCTCAAACAGGGAGAGCAAGGTAATTGAATTCCCCTCACATCAGGGGGGAGCAGCCATGGTTGTGATTACCAGTAATAACAGATTCATAGCATATTGCTTTCCTACCCCTTTGTATCGATTCAGCTCATCTGTAGGAACACAACTCTGCATGAACTGTGATTCAAAACTCAATACTTGTTTCACACTTGCAGGTAGAATGCACAACGTCCGAGCTGAAGGGTGTTTGCATCCACATACACACACAATTACTAACACACGTGCAAACATAGATATGTGCACAATAAATTCAAGATTCAGTGCTCATATAAAGAGAGCACGCTGAGCATCCTCCCTAAACACAAAGAGCCATATGGATTTATCATAATTCAGGTTGTGACAGAGAGAGGTAGGAGCAGCAGCCAGATAATCACAGTGGGATTAGACACACTTCACAGACAACAACTCAGAACAAGTGCCATCGTTCTCCTAATGGACATTTTTATCTACTTTTAGGAGTCAGATGTAGAACCAGTCGTGCATTTACATTTCAATTCAATGTCTCATCATGAGTATATTAACAATCTGCTGAATCAAACATCCTGTCACAGGTTTTTCTAGGATGAATTACCAAACTGATGTGAAAAGTAACACAATGTTTATTGTCTTATTAAAAAATGTGTACAAATAGCACAGCTCTTCACACATCACTGCGGCCATTGCATAAAAAAATACCTGTTTATAGCAGCTGCATGAGGTATATAGAGAATGACTTTGCTTACACAGGGGTTGTTTGCATTAGTGGGAATGGCTCCAAATGCAGGTCCAGTTGTGTTATGTTAACAGACAGGAAGTGGATTAACGCCTGTAAATTCTCACACAAAGCCGCCCTTCAAATAATGCAGGTTTTAACAATAGTGGTCTGTGCAAACAAATAAAAGCTAGTGTTAAATAAAGTGAGGGGGAAAACAAGATTACTTGGACTGTGGCCTCACTTTGCAAATTCAGAATAAACTACGTTTCCACAGGAACATTTACACTGATCAGCTACAACATTAACACCAGTCAATGTTTAAATTTGTTTTCATGCTGATCTGTGTGTTTTTGACTTAGTGAAGCCACCAAGTGACACTATAAGTTTTAAATCACTCAGATCAGAATGAACTCTTCAAAACAGGCTACAGTTGTACACCAATGTGTCCAAATAATAAAATAATAAACCGGTTTTAAAGTGCTGGTTGATGGGTTATCATAGTATGTTGTTTAAATAGTAATACTGTTGTCATACACTGTATAAAAACAAATTTTGCATTGAATAACTGATTTTTGCATTTCAAAATAAAAGCCCATCCAGTAAATGGGAGGAATTATGCTCCTGAGACCCTGGAGAGGTTTTGTTTTGAAATATTGAGTTTTCTTTCACAGTAGCAATACGCAACCTACTAATATTAGATAGTATATTATATATTAATACAGCAGACATTTTTAAAAAGAATGAAGGATTATCTGTTTCACATAAAACCCTTAATCTGTTTTTAGTTGAGATGAGTAACGCAGTAAATTCACCATCAGTATTTGAAAAGGTACAAAATACCATCTCAGCAGGACACGGCTGAAAGTCTCCAAATGTGTGAGACTTTGTGTTTGTGTGTTTATTCCCACAGGATGTGGTGGTGGTCGGAGAGGAAAACTTCACCACCCCCTGCTACGTGCAGATGGACTCAGAGGCATGTCACATCCTAACAGAGACACTGGGGACTTACTGCCTGGTGGGCCAATCAATTGGCAAGGCGGCAGCCAAGAGGCTCAAACTGGCTGTTTTTGGACCCGTCTCGTGCACAACGCTGGACTATCACATCAGGGTGTACTGTCTGGACGACACACAGGATGCACTCAAGGTAAAGTATTGAAACTGAGTGACTCATGATCATTCATTGGTTTAACAGCTTCCATTAACTTTGTGCACACAACTATGGCCGTAATCTGCGGAATGTATCTATAGTACGGTAATAGGTGTGTGTACTTTGTTGTGTTCTTTAGTCCTTAGTGAGGTATAGTTCTCTCATGGTACACCAATACTAAAACTCCCCCTTGCTAATTTCCATTTGAAATAAAATGGAAAGCTTGAATAGAAATCTTTGTAGAGTTGCATCAAGTCGTCTGGAAATCATCTGAGAAGCAGTGAACACAGGATCAGGCAATGTCACAACGGCGATGCTTCAGAATTTAAACAGATTCAAAACTCTGGAGGGATCATCTGATAGGGAGAGATTAACTCTGGGAGTTTATGCACGTAATGATAAGTCAAGTGTTAGCGTTGCACGCAGCCACTCGCACAAACATACACACACAACCAACTTTTACCATTTCAAACAAGCGATTGTGGCTTGAAAACAAAGTTAAGAGGTGGACTTTTAATGATGGAGTCTTTGTGTTGTGTAATTGATCGGCTGACGATTCAAAGGGGAAGTCTCTGCTGTATATCTACAGTAGAGCTGCTGCTGCGTAGGTAGATGATGGGAAGCAGGCATTGATTATTTTGAAAAGGTTGTAGAAGGCATCAGAAGACGCACTGATGATTTATTCATCCATCAGAAAATATGTGTGTGTGTGTGTGTGTGTGTGTGTTGATTTTCCTCTAACTGCACTTCATGAGCCTATAAATATGTTGATATAATCATTATGTATGCTGCTGTATCCATAGAGCACAGATACTTTCTTTCTGCTCTCTTGGTTTGGAGGCTGAGTTATAGTCAAAAGTCAATTTAAACAGAATGAGCCAAAATCCCAACAGTAGCTGTGTGTGGTTAATGTTTTAGTGAAACAACTGCAGCACAACAAAGTGGAATAAAGTTCTTCCTTTAATTCACATAATAGGCAGAGATATCAAATGGACACCATCAATTTTACATGAACTGATTTTTACTGATGGTGAAAACTAAAGCCCAGTCCACACTAATGTGTATATTCTTTCAAAGGCCACTTTTTGTTTGCTTCTGTTCTTCTCAAAATATCTGCAGTGACAAGGCACACGATATTAAATTAAAACCAAAACCTTGAATTACTGCAGTTCTTCTTTCTAAGTAAGTCGGTAGTTGCAGGATTCTTAAAAACTAGTTGGCTACATGAGGAAAAGTACTCTGATTGTTGTCTTGACATCTCAGCAAAGGTAGAGAAGGTAATTTGTATAATTTTCATATAAGTAATAAGATGCATTGAGGTCGTCTTCTAAAGTAAGTGGAAGTTATTTAATTTTACTGTCTCACATTCAAGTTATGCTTCATTTCCCACTTTTCACGACAGCAGCACTTTGATCTCTCCCCAGCTTAGTGTGGTGAGCAGAGCTAAGCTTTGCTTAAAGCCAGGGAATACACCTACTGAGATGTGTGATGATATCTCAATGAAAACCTTTGTGCTTCAAGTGTTTCATGGTGCTGTGTACTTCAAAGCAACATTCAAGAATTCAAGAAGACGGCCCGTCTGCAGTAATTACGAGATAAATGAAAGGCTCTCCGCAGTCTCTAATGCTGAAGAACAAATGTTTCAGTGGGCAAGATTAAGGTGAAAGAAAACTTTTAGATTTGAAGGAGTTTTTCTCGTGGGGTTTTTTTGTGTAGGAGGTTCTTCAGATGGAGACCCAGATGGGAGGGAAGCTCCTGGACGAGCCAAAGACTCTGAACTTTAAAGACAGCACACACAACCTGAGACTGTCCATCCACGATGTGCCTCACACACAGTGGAAGAGCAAGCTCATCGCAAAGTATCAGGTGAGACGGACGCAGACACACACATAGAGACATTTTAGTAAGAAGATACCATAAACACAGTGTAACAGTGAACTTCATATCATACTGTAAAAGTTTTTAAAAGTAGCCAAATAAGGTTCCACTCTGGTAAAGAGTTGTGTGAATGTTTTCGTCACTAGGAGCATGCCTCAGGAGTAAAAACACAAACTAAATTCTTCACATTTGAAATTTTGAAACAGATTTTTAATAACTTCAGAGTCATTTTAATTTCAGGACTATAAGTCTGTTCCATACAAATTAAAGATGTTAAAGGGTGCTGACGTTCATACATTTCACCTGAATCATAGACACACATGAAAGATATGTTGATGCTTTAGATCCCTTTCCTGTTTTTTGTGAAAACATGCAAATGATTTGTGCATTTTCCAGGAGATCCCATTCTACCAGGTGTGGAGCGGCAGTCAGAGAACCCTTCACTGCACCTTCACCCTGGAGAGACTGAGCTCAGCCACCACAGAGATCAGCTGCAAACTGTGTGTGCGGCAGGTGGAAGGAGAAGGACAGATCTTTCAGCTCAGCAACACTCTGGAGGAGGTGAGATTGTAGAAATTAGCACGAGCATAACAGAAACAAGACGCTGTTCGTCTGAACGTTTTGCAACCGATTTTAAAAGCATGGGAGACCACAGACAAAATGACAAATGTAATTTTTAATCGTATAATCTTCAGAACGCACACACTGGATGATTTAACCAGAACATCAGCGAACACTCAGCGTTTGTAGGAAACGATTTCACAGTGGCAATTTCCAGAGACTCTCTCTCTCGAGAATCAAACATATTTGATATTTATGATTCGAGATTGGGGAGGCTCTAACTCAGTCGATATTTTGTAAACCCCTCACACTTCAAGACTATTTTAGCAGATAATTGGCACAGAGTGACCTCCAGTCCGAACCCCCCCGTGATTTTCAGAAGGGGCAAATCAGGTCTAAAATCACCCTGATTATCCTCAAGTGTGCAGCTGCCTTAAGAGAACACTGCGGATAATCTCCCACTGGTTGAATGCAGGATGAAATACACGCGGAACAGAAATGTGCTCAGAAAGAAAGCTTCCTTCTACATTCCCTGAACTAACTTCTACATTCCTGCAGTTAAGGTCCTGAAGTCTCTAAGTTTCTCTCTGCCAGACACTCAGGGTTCCTGCTGTGGTTCTGTGACTGTGTTCAATCATTTATTCTGGGGCAGGAGGTCACACAACACGCGAGGAATAACTCGTCTTTGATTCTGCCAGGCCATGTAACCACTGAGTCACAAATGAATGTGTGTGTGTGTGTGTTTGTCTGTGTCCATGTGTGAACAGTTATGGTCGAAGGTCAGACATTTCTTTTGGAATGTCACTGCTTTGAATTCTCCAGTGGTGTTCATGGGTGATCGTGCTGCACTTTAGAATTTTTTAACCCTTGGTTAACCAGGTAAGCTCACAAAGAGGGACAGATTATTTTTACAGTGTTGCAGTGGTAGGTTACACATATTTTCTGTCTTCAGCACTGGTCACTGGGCAAAATAGGAATGAAAGTCAAGGTTGGTAATCTCGAAAAAACTGTATGTAGGGGAGGTTAAGTTGCTGCTTGTCAGAGTTGTCCAGTAATTTCAAGGTTCCTCCACTTAACGTGACTTTTACACACTGAATTTGTGCTCATGTTTTTTGCCACCAAGTCTAGTGAAGGCTTGATAACTCAAAGACACATGCAGTTAAAGAAGTTGTTGGGATTTGCTTCTGTGACTTTTCTCTGCAGCAAATAATCAAATTCTACTCTGCTGACATCACAGTTCATAACATCAAATATTTTGTAATGTGATCATTTGACATCATACATAACATATTACAAAATAATCACGATGACCACGTTTGGTATTTTAGAGCTGATTAGCTGAAACAACACTGTAAATCTTTTTGTGTAGCCAGTAAAATGAAAATATATTGTAGACCTCCAACCAGCCAGCAGAGTTGTAGTAGTTGTTAAACAATTTAAGTAAAGAAGATTAAGAGCATTTATTATTTCTGCCGAGAAACAGATGTCCCTTTGCATCCGTCGCTCGCTCTTCCTGCAGCAGAGCTTTGGGCTGTAAATTGGGGCTAAGTAGATGCAGTAAATAGTAATCATTCACATCAGCGGTGGCAGTTGTTGTTTCCTTCTGCCAAGTCACATTCATTAGAGCGATGCCTCCTTTCAGCCCAGGAGTGGCAGATTAATGGGATGAAGGTTTAGAAAGGGACAGAGATCGACAGAGAGTGGCGTGACAGAGAGTGGTGGAGAGAGAGCAGGTCTTTGTGTTTGTTTCATTTCCATCATCAATCAGGAGATTCATCTGTAATTGGTCAAACACCAGAGATGCCACATAGACACCAGCAGGATATTTGTGAGAGGGAATAAGATAGAGATGTAGCTGTAATAGCAACATGATGAATTTAACTTTCTAATATTGCATTTCATATAAAGCTTGACGGGTTTCTCTCTGTCTTTCCAGGAGCTCCAGTGCATAGACACGTCCCTGATGGACCCTGCCAGTAATATCACAACCTTAGTGGGGCCTAATGCCTTCCGCATTCCTTTATCCATCAGACAGAAGCTGTGCGGCAGTCTGGACGCACCGCAGACCAGAGGCAACGACTGGAGGATGCTGGCCCACAAACTTAACCTTGCCAGGTGAGACGCACATTAACACACGTATGCACACACACATACACACACGTGCACATGTAGATTTAGGTCCCCACAACCTGAGCAATACCTTACCCTAACCCTTAACCCTAACCTAACCCACACATACATTTTGCGTGTGTGTTTTTGTCAACTTGAACCTGATACTTTATATACAACATTTTTATGATACACACTCAGATCATCAAGGTTGTCGAATCGGAAAAACTGAGTCTATCTCTTGATTAATTCAAATGTGCCGTGAGTCCTGGGAGTTTATATCAGATTGAAACTATGTCGCTTTCTTATTACCTTGAATTAAATACCATACTGCCGTACTCCAATGCACCTACATAGTAAAGATGCTATTTTCTTTTTGCATCATATTCATTACATCCTTAGGATCACTATCTGCAGGTGTGTGTGTGTCGATGAGTCAGACCAGAGCTTCATTTACCTGCAGCTCCAGAAGCAGAGGCAGACATGGAGAGGATAATTGGACACAAGTGCACCTAATTGTCCCGATTGGCAGCCGGCTCATGACGCCGTCTGTTAACGTGGGCACCAAATATTCCCGATCAGTGAGTGAATAATGGTCGGCGAGCCAAATTGTTGTTTACGTCCACGTTTCTGCTAAAAGCTGCTCTCTTCTTTTATGCTCTCCGCTCCTGTAACTGCCACAGTGTGTTGGTTTGACTTGAGTGTGAGTCATGCTTTGTCGTCATCATTCGTCACATAATGTTGGACGGACAGACGGACACGGACACACACACACACACACACACACACACACACACACACAGGGAAAGGTGGATCTGAGCTGAGTTCACATCTGAGTTCACATAACACTCCTTAATCACACACAACAGGCAGATGGAGTCTTAGACAGAAAGGGAGAAAGAGGCAACAGAAGTATTGAAAATGGTTCCATGTTTTGAGTGAGAGACAGAAACATGAAAAAAAGAGAAACACTTGCACAAGGAAAAACCGACAACTCACGAAGGAGCAGAGGAGCCTCATACATGTCTGTGGTTGTGTTTAAACAGCACCACAGTGTGCCAACAGCACAATCACAGGATTTACACAGGAACACAAAGTTCTTTATTTTCTTTATTCCGACGGGACTGAAATTTGATGGTTTTTCCACTTTAAAGCAGCGTGGAGATCTTTGCCACAGATGGCTCATCGTTCGACTTCTCTGCCACCATTGTGTACTTGACTCTTGATGGCTGTAATTCAAACCAATACTCTAAAACCAGTTTTCTCTGTGGAGCTCTTGGCACATTTTTAAGCTCTGCTGAGATTTCAAAATATATATTTTTTCTTATTTGTTTAAAGCAGTTTGAAAGGATGATGCTGCATGATGGAAAAAAAAAAGAGGTTGCCTGCCACATTTCATAAAGTCCTTAACTCATTACATTTTATATCTTGTGGTATTTAGGATCTAATCAAATCTGGTGCTTATGTTACTTTTTAGATTTTTTGAAAAACATACCCGTTACATATTAGCATGTGCTAATATACATTTCTTCTATTCTATAGATGTATTTGGAAATATAATGTTTGTCCTTTTTATAAGAGCGGTTGTTGCAGCCTGTAGCTTAATTCCAACGTCAGACTTTTATGCCTTTAAAAATTCCACGACTGAAACATTGTGAATTTCTAAAGCTGCTTTCAGACTTGCACTGAACTCTGAATAATCTCCTGACATTCTCCATATGTGAGAACGCTAATGTCTGAGTCCTGTGTTTTAGATGTGCATATTATTACCTTATTAACCGTGTTTTGTCTCACATCCTCCTCCTGATTTTCTCCAGGTACCTGAACTACTTTGCCACCAAGTCCAGTCCGACAGGTGTGATCCTGGATCTGTGGGAGGCCCAGCACTTCCCAGACGGAGACCTAAATGAACTGGCTGCCGTGCTGGAGGAGATGGGTCGCCATGACGGCAACTTTGCCTCCATGACAATGGAACATTGACAAAGCAAAGTGGTTGCCAAGACAGTGACAGAACGCTGAAGAAGATTTACTTGTGAATTCTCTACGGTTGATGCTGCAGCAAGGGCAATGGACGACTTTGACGTGAGCAAAAGGAAAAAGTTGTTGCCACGGTGACTGAGCACCAGTGAAATACCACGGTAATCATGCTGACATGGTAACAGACAGGATGAAAGCAGGGCTGGAACTATGTGCAAATCTTTACATTTGTGTTTGTGCAATGTTGCAGCTTCATGTGTGACCGAAGGAGAACCCGACCTACCACACACACACAGTCTATCAGGAACAAACAATACACACACACGCCTAAAAAAAAGACCTTGTCTTGTGTAACGCCAGTTGTTCTCTTGCTGTTATTTTATACTGAACAAAGACGAGCAGAGAAAAAAAAAAAAATCAACTGAGGCACTGACCTTGAAAAAACCCTCTATTGAAAGGAACAGAATCATGAAGAGAGAACTGATTACAGAAGATTGGGGGAAAGGTAGATTGAGGTAAGAGAGAGAGTGAGTAAGAGACTCTTTATTAAGATGAGAGAAGCTAAACTGATTACAAAAGGACAGGAAGATGTAAACATAGAATGATGGAGGGAGCAGCAGGTGATCATCAGAGAGAACAGGAAAAGAGATAATGAGAGAGGAGATAAAGAAGTGATCTGACTCCTCTCCTGTTGGCTGTACGTGTTTGCCAGTACAGTTTGTTGTCTTTATATCGTTTCCTAGGGAACGCTCTATGTATTCTGCTGTCCATATGTGTGGATCATTACCTGCAAACAGAATTTGCTCCGCGGTGACGTGACTTGTCAATCAAGGGTCCTGACCAGAAACAAGCCGGAGACACAGTTAATTTAAATTAAATCATCCATGTTGGTAAAAGGCAGCACAGCTTGCTACTCTCTTGCCTTTTCACTTGTACATCTAACTTTCATAAAAAAGAAGTCAGTCCAAAGATGATTACACTCCTGATGAATGCAAGTAAAAGTTATGTTTGCCATTTTATAATTTTAGCTTTGTCACACGGTCATAAATTTGTCTGTTGTGAGGTTTATTTTAGATCACACTTGTAAATGCAGCTATTTATTATATTTATGAACATTATACTGCAGCACAGTATACAGTCCACAAATATTTTTATTTCATTGTTATTTTATATGTTTGTTTTTAAGGAGTCAGCATTGACTACATTTTACGAATATATATTATTATTTTTTTGTTCAAGAAAACTAGTTTTCCTGAACAAAAATAAATAAATCTCTGCACTTCTTCTACTTCATCAAAATAATTTATATAAACTGAAACAATGATCTTCTTGCTGCATCTCAGACTAAAATAGTATTAACATGCACTCTGCAGTGACACTGCTGATGTGGATGAGTTTGCTAATGCAGGTCGGGGGATTCCAGCCATCGATACCACATTTGCTTAACTTTTACTCCCGGAGTCTGTCTGATGAACTGTTGGGGCTCGTTTCTGGTCGGGATCCAACTCAGAGGAAAAAGGGAGGAGAAGCAAAAAGGGACGAACCAGACACGTGTTTCTAAATACAGTAATATAGCATAGTATTGTGGGATAGTGAACCAATCATTCATTACCGCTTAATGTACCCAAATATACTGATTTTATCATTTTCATTCCCTTAAAAATATATGTATAGTCTACATATATATATATATTTCCAGTGTCCTATCATCACAGAATGTCAGTCTGCCATCAGCACCACCATGACTTTGCTGGTCACTAGCACCACCCAGTGGCCTTTGAGGAAAAACAAGCATTTACTTTTCTTTTTTTTTGATCGTCTGAAACGTGTAAATACATGATTATCATGTTCATCCTAATGACCTTGTATTACCATAGTATGTTTTTTTCTGTGATTATTATGTTATTTACATTCATTATCCTTTTGTCATTTTAATGTGTTTTTTTATAGATGTGAACTGTGTGAGGGAAAAATCTGTAACATATCAGTTAGTTGCTCTTTTTCTCAAATGTTCTGTCAGCAACTAACATTCCAAGTCATTGTGTATTTGTTTCAATCAGAACTTAAAAAATCTAATAACGACAAAGGGGGGGCCTATGTACAATGGAGTGTAATATATTTGTACTTTGCAGAACTACATTGTGAACCAAGGCTGCCACTGACCCCGGACAATAATGCCTGATGAAAAGGTGTCACTCCAGTAAAAAGGAAAAACAGCCTTATCTCAGTGGCTTTTTAATCATCGTGTGATGCCCCTGTGGACTTGAACTCTATTCACCACGTTAAGGACGACGGGAACATTTGGTTCAAAAGAAATATGTGTGAAATGTTTCAGAAAAAGGGAGTTTAGATATTCTACGGAGAGACGCCATATGAAACTGAACATCAGGTATGTAGAGGAGATACTGAGGAGGATCTTGTGGAGAAAACCAAGTAGGTAGAGGATCCATTAACACTGGTGCAAAAGGTCAGATCTTTACCTGGTTATGACACATTTCATCCATTCACGCCGGAGGAGGAAACCTTGAGACATTGATTTTTTTTTCTTTTTTCTTTCACATCGATTTTTCTTCCTTTGTTTAGTTGCTTAGAAATGTGCTTGGAGGTAAGAATCAGACTAGTTTTACCAGGCACAGTGTTGGGATTGCGGACAGCCTCATGAACCAAATTAGAAAAAAGAGTGTGGTTAAATAATGGAGTGGATGTTTTGTGTGTTTTCAAATGTAACTGCTGATGTTGTGGAAATCAAAGGTAAGAGTTGTGTGAGTTTTATGAGGATAAAAAGCCTAAAAACATCAACCCATCAATTCAAGTTTGTTTAGCAGCGAAAAAAAAAAAAACATGAACCCAAAGGTAATCGCAGTGTTGCTTTCATCGTCAACATCCCCGATTAACTCGAAAGGCAGAAGTCACAGTCATGAGATCGAATTTTTCACTGAGGAAACATGTTCAAGGAAACGACCGATTAAGGGAAGTTTGATCTCTGCCGCATTGAAAGAGTTTTCCCGTGAGAAGAGAATGTGTGGGCCTCCTGAAGGTGATCCACCATGATGTGAAAACTAAGAAAGTAGTGTTAAGATATCAAACTATGTACAAATATTTTCTATCCACAGTATGTACAGTTGTGTACTGTCCGCTATATTTGGCAAACTTCAGAATATAAAAAAAGCAGTACAGTTAGATACTAGTTTGTATGTTTTTATTTAAGTTTCTTTCCTTTTTTGTAAGAGTGTGTCTACTATGCAAACTTGGCATTGGTTATCATGATAGAAGTCTATAACTAGAGCTGTTCTTGTAAGTGCATCTTTATTTTACTATCAGGAGTGATTTTTTTATTTGATTAGTTTGGGGTAGTGTTGGTCCTTTTTAGCTAATTCTGGCACGCTTCATGAATCTTGCTCAGTTTGCTGAATGCTTGCCTCTCTATCTCCTCAAATTGTTTTCTGTACAAAGTGTAAGAAAGAATTTTTAAAACAATTAATAAATTATATTTATAAGCAATGCTGAAACTGGGTCGTGCCTTTGGTGGATTCTTTCAACACATTTCAGGGAACTGTGTAGCTGGAGGCATCATGTCCATCCGTTCATCCCACTCTTGTGAACACGGTATCTCAAGAACCCCTTGAGGGAATTTCATCAAATTTCATACAAACGCTCACCCGGACTCAAAGATGGACTGATTTGATTTTGGTGGTCAAAGGTCAAGGTTTTTTGCCTTGTGAACACAATATTTTGAGAACGCCTCAAAAGAATCCTTTAAATTTTTTCTTGAAGGTTCGCTAAGACTTGCAAATTAACTGATTGGATTTAGGTGATCAGAGGTCAAGATTACATTGTCCTCACAATGTATGTTTGACCTCTTGAGCATCATATGTCAAGTCTGGGAATTTCTTCAAATTTCGACCAGTTGTCATCAAAGATGAACTGATTAGAGTTCAAAGGTCAAAGGTCATGGTGAACTCATATTGTTGTGAAGACAATAAACCAGGAAACTGCACTGGTCGGCGAGTCATACAATCACATTGAGATAATTCTAGTTTTATAGATGCATTTCTCACATCTTGTAGAATAACAGCATACAATGTAAGAGAAATCCAGGTGTAGATCAGGAATATACAATCTACATTTGGTTTGTGAAACTTTGATTTGATCCACTTGTTTCTGTGAAATCATATTTTCAGGCTCAGAACTCAATAAGTAGTTAGATGAAGAAGCCTGAAGGGAGGGAAATTGAAAGAGAAAATCCTTCTGGCGTCTCTGTTTAACATGCTGTGTGCTCAGCAGCACTGGTGGATTGTAATGAGGCATGCCACTCTTTTTTTTTACCAAAGGAAATATGGAGCGCACGCCTTAACTGTAAGAGACGCTGCTGAGTGACTCGTTAGTATGCACCTCGTTCAGCCACCACAAACTGTGCATCAGCCATGAGGATGAGTGAAACACTTTATTGTGGGAATGTTCAACCTTTTTTTCACTGAATAAAAACACCACTTTCTCTCACAGACAACTACAGTAGGTACAGATTAAATAATGCACAACACCCGAGAGGAAAGAAAGGGCATTTATATCACAAAAAGTCCGTCACACACAATCCTCCAATGGTGACGAGCACAACATGATTTCAGTCAGCTGAGGCCAAGAAAGGAAATGCATTGACGTCTCAAAGGAAGTTTCCCGAGGATTTTACAAATGGACGGCAAACTGTGAGGTGCTGCTTTTTAAGGGACGTCTGGAATATAACAGTCTGTTGAGTAATGAAAGGTGTCCAGATTTATCTCTACCACTGGTCAATATAGAGGCTGTAAGGCCGGTTAAACTTCCCGCCTGCTGCAAATATAGCTGCTTTCAGACACACTTAAATCCAAACATTTTCCTGAAATTTTCCAGAGGGGCTGTATGTGAGATCACAAATGTCCAAATCTGTTGCTCCAGATATTTTACGGACCTTTCCCTGCCAGCCCTCTGGTAAAATGTCCAGAAAACGTAGCGTCATATTTTGTCTCCTGCATGCTCTACCCAGATGCTGGCCCTCATCTGAAAGTTCCGGACTATTCCTCTTGTTGTGAACGCGTCTGACTCAGACAATCTCCTGCCGCGTTCTTGTGAAAGGCAATCTTAGGAAAATGTCCAGACCCAATTTTCCAGACATTTTCCTGAGTTCATTTCTGAAAACTGCTTCAGTGAGAATTTGATTTAATGGAGAAACTCCAAGAAAATCTAGTGATCGATTTTTTGACTGACTCAAGTTCCTTTTGACTTCATCTGAAAATGTTTTATTATGGGGAATTGGTTTCACATGAGCTTTAATGTACGTGAATGAGGCCCTCTGGTGGTCAGGAGAATTCTGATTGGGGGGGTTGTTTTACGACAGCTTGGTGGGTTTTATTTTAGGACCAGTTCGTTTTTCAATCAATAAACAATGACATGTGCTTAACTGTTATATCTTAAGTGAAGGCTTCCTCTCCATGTGCCTTAAATCCACTCAGCCTTGTTATCAGATTGGAAATGACTGAATGATAGCGATTCTTATGATAAACAGATTGTGGTAGCCCTAAACTAACACAGTCACAATTCCACACATTTATAATCGATCACTACTACTACACCAATAGGTGGCACTGTTCTGCTTCTCTCAATCACACGCGACGCCTGCTGTCCTCACTTCACGTCGATTTGAGGGCAAGGAAACACAGAGGCCAGCAGAGCCTCGATCCACAACTTATTTGGACATATACATTTTATTTTTTTTTCCACATAAAGTCTTGAAGAGTTTGAGTTTTACATGAAAAATACACTTTTTTAACAACTTTCATAGACCATCACAAATACAGGTATAGCTTTTCTTCAGTGTCTACAAACGGTACCAGCGTTAACAAAACTTTTAAAGCCTTAAAATACCTTTTTTTTCTGTCATACTGTGTCAGTTATTTTAACAAAAAGCTGTCAATTAAAGAGTGACAAATGTGTTTTACTCCAATTATAAATCCTGGAGCGGGGTGAGTGTTTTGAAAGGAGGTGTGGTGCTGCAGTAACAGGTTGCCTTTAATTACATCCCTTCAGTTCTGTCAATCAGACCTTCATCTACAGGTAGGGTAGCTTTCACAGAAAGCAGTGATATATTATTCCACTCGCTGGTCAGTAGCCTGGTGTTTGCCTATCTCTGCAGCTACAGTGCCAAGTCAAACGTTTTCTCCAAGGCCTTCAGAGCATGTGAACAGGAGCCTATAGCAGGAGTCCTCACTAGTGTGAAATGAGATTGTCTCGTCTCCTCTGATGGATGGAACAGGGCCATGTGAGACGTGATTGTTTTCATACCCTCTGTTGTCCTGTAATCTTTGTATTTATATATTTTTTAATGGGACTTGTGTTGCAGGGTTCTGGGCTTCTGGACTCAAAGTCTGTGATCCTTCGATCTCCAAAGTGACCTTCTTGATTCCTGTTCTGCCTCCGTTTCCCAGAAACCAAAAAATATGAAAGTTTGTGCGGCCTGTGCCAGTGTGATTGTTAGTGCCCTTTCTATGTGTGTAAACACACACCTGGCAGCGGCTGCTCACAGCTTGATATCCTGTGACTCTGACATCTTGGCAAGTGTCTTTTTGACCCGCAGCGCTGTGAGGCGGGAGGCCGGGTTGTGGGCCCAGCTTTCTGTCATCAGCTTCCCCATCTGTCTCAAACACTGCAGAGATACAGATTCATGTTACCAAGGTTATATATTTGTGCATTAGTGCATGAATACATTGACATATTTACCTCCTCCAAGGAAGTTATGTTTGGCCCCTGTGGTTGGTTTGTTTGTTAGTTAGTCAGCAGGATTACGCAAATGTGACTCAACGAATTTCCATGAAACTTGGTGGAGGGATGGGACATAGGCCGAGAAACTTTGGCACGGATCATTAATATTATGATATTTAATATAATTTTCACCAATACCCTTGAGAAAAACTAATGAATCTTAATTTTTGTTAAATCGTACAAATGTATGAGACTGATATTTACCAGTGTGTGTAATTTGGTGCAGCTTGAATACATTTAAGGGAACTGTCAGGCCTTGGAGGAGGTATGTAGTGAGTGTAGATTATTTTACCTCATCGCTGGTCCATCGGTTAGGAAAGGATGGTCGTAGTCTCTTGATGCAGACCACCTCCCTCATGTCTTCATATGAAGGGTCGGTAGGAACTAACTCATGGTACGGCAACTGGTACTCCTCAAGGATCCCTACAATGAGAGAGTTCCAAAAAAACCCCAAATATTGTTTTAAAAATCCATACTGCATTCCAATCTGACATGTATTTTCTTTGGTTTCTGTGAAAGGAGGAAAGCATAAAATGTTCACTGCACTGACCTCCTGAGACACAACGGCGAGCAATCTCCCAGAGAATGAGCCCAAAGCTGTACATGTCAGCCATGATGTACGACTGAAAATGACTTCTGTTCAAAGTCTCGTCCAGAACCTCTGGAGGCATGTAGCGCTTTGTGCCGACTCTGGTGTTGGGAGGGATGTCTACCTCATTGGTGTCACTGCAAAGTCAGAGATGAAAGAAACCATTTTAAATTAAAGACCAATTAACTGTGAACATTACTGAAGCCTCTGAAATAATATTAGTTTTAAGTACTAAAGTTTCTCACTAGATAATCAAAGACTGAAGTGGAATTTTCTTTGAAATCATGCGAAATAGCTGTACAAGTCCCCAACACACTCACCTGATGAACTTGACCGCCAATCCCAGATCAGCTATACAGCAGGTCCCGTTTCTTTTCACCAGTATGTTCTTACTCTTCAGATCCCTGTGAGCGATGGCAGGTTTTCCCTTGGTGCCGAAGATCTCCGTGTGGAGGTGACACAGTCCCGATACAGATGAGTAGGCCAGTCGCAGCATGGCTTTGTTGTCGAGGGTGGTGGATTTGAGGTAGTCGTACAAAGAGCCGTTTTCGTGGTAGTCTGTGATCAGGTAGAGCTGGGTCCAGGAGCCGGTTCCTTTAATGTCTGCGGCTATAAAACCTGCGAATGGGATTGGTGGGGAGAGATAAAGTAAACTAATATATATATATACATATATATAAACTTGCCTTTTAGCTTGTGTTTGATGCTGTTAAATAAACCTACCCCATCTCATGTTTGATTCTAATTTATAATAGAATGTTTTTCAAAGGGATACTATTGAGATAATGTATATTATGATTTGGTGCTATACAAATAATATTGAATTGAATTGAAATGTCATGGCCTATGAGCTAAACTGTGGTTAGTTTAATAATATTTTTTTTATTCTATTCATGGGAGCTCTTACTATGGTTAAGTTTTGGAGGAGGTCATTCCAATATTGTTGTAGGAAATTACTTTTGAAACAAACTGGTCTGAAATTATGTATAGGGTTATTTTGTTTACACGACAAAAATGTCCAAACAAATGTGAAGATATTTTAGTTAAAGAACTGAACATAATGTAATTTGAAGCACAACTGCTATCGTGTGACAGTTTGAACTACAATGTTTCTCACTTGCTTACAGATGCTGATACAGCATTTAACAAATGGTGCTTTACAAATTGAGACTCATGTTTATGAGACTTTAAAATTAGTTTTAAGTTAATTTAATACAATTAGATACAAAGTATTTTTAAGAATATTAACATATTATAAAACAACACATGATTTTGCAGTGTAATCTTTTTAGGAAGCCGCAACATGAACTCACAATGAATATGAATACATTTAAAATACAGTACAACAGTGTGCACAGCAGCATCTAGTCCGCTTCTAGTTTACTTGCAGGTGATCTTTGGCCCAGTCCGTGATTATTATGCATCTTGTGGTGTTTAATTATTCAAGCATCAGTTCACAGTTTGTTGTTGTGCACTTTTTAATTTGCTGTGGTACATAAATTAGGATTGTTAATGATAACTGCTCATGTATCAGAAGAGCACAAAAACATAAAAAGTAAAGCAAAATAATTAAAATGGTGGTGACTACAGAGAAAACGAAGAAAACGTACCCAGTATGTTCTCGTGTCTCATTAAGACAGTCTGGTAGATTTCAGTCTCTCTGAACCAACTGGCCTCTTCAGTGGTGAAAAAAACTTTCACAGCCACTTTCTCTCCCCTCCACCTGCCCATCCACACCTCTCCATACCTCCCCTTGCCGATCTGCTTCACCATCTGAATCTGCTTGGCTATTGTTCTTTGGACCTAAGGAGGAGAAAAAGGTGGGAACACATAGGGGTGAATAATATTTTGTGCTTGTGAAATATGTTGTACAAAGCATTTTGTGAGAATGTAAAAAAGTTTTGTAGCTGTAGAATTTTTGTTAACATATGTAAAATTTTGTAGCATTATAAATATTTTGTACATGGGTAAATAAAGTTTTGTAGCAATAGAGATATGTTGTACGCATTTAAAAAAAAAAGTAGGAATATTGTATATATTTGTAAAAACGTTTTGTTGCTGAAGAAATATTTTGTACATGCGCTACAACATGTACAAAAGCTTTGTAGCAGAGGATGTATTTTGTGTAAGTGAAAAAAAAAGGTTTTGCAGCAGTAGAAATTTTGTGTGCATCTGTAAAAAAGTTTTGTTGCAGTAGAAATATTTTATGTACATGTTCTTAAAATTTGTGCATAAATCTTTTCAACAGTGACGTTTCACAAAGTGAAACCTCAAATTCCCTGAAGTTACAAGCTAAAAACACAGACACATTTCTGACCCTGTCTTCGCTCTTGAGCTGACTTGCCAATCAGCACATTACCCAATTCAGACAAAGTCAAACTGTCCTGTTAGGGCAAAAGAAGAGCCCCGGTACCTTGGACCCTTCCAGGTGTCTGCTAACTGCTAACTTTGCCTAGCCACACACAACCAGAAGGACAGCAACTCAACATTACATCACAAGCAGCTAATTTGATCCTGTAGAGATGTGGTTTAGTGTGATATAAGGTCCTGTTTAAGATGGATATTGGAGCTGGCCAACAAAAAAATAGTTTTGACTCTTTCTTGGCACAGTAGCTTTTAGCAATATTTCTCTTTTCTTGTAAGTACAACATTCAAAATGCTCATCTTAGTACATGGGATAAAAACCGAACCAGTAGTGATACCATGGTGTGTGTATATGTATTGTGTATCCATGGAATGTCTTTTGGCGCTTAGCTGCAATGCAGGTATCTCACCAATAGAGGGAGGCCTGAGCCCGAGCCAGAGCTTTGAGACTGCTCTATCAGGTCCTTCAGAGATTCTCCGGGGGGAATGTAGGTCTCATCCTGCTCCAGACCAATGCTGTAGCGAGGACGAGACTCCTGACGCTTATACCTGCAAGACAGCATCATTCAGAACACCTTCCTATAAAAGCATTAACAGTGTATTACATTGTGTAATAGAATGAACTGGTCCCCAAAGATTGATGCTGTAAACTCTGTTAAATATGTATAAATACCTGAAGTAGCAGAAGACAATAATGACGCCCAATATGATGCTGCAAACAGTGACTGAGATCAACAATGCCATGTGGTGGATCTTTCCGTCAACATAGACTGGAGAGGGGTGGATAAAGAGAGGGGAAAGAGAGGGGTGGATACAGAGAGGGGAAAGAGAGGGGTGAGAAAATACACATGGAACAGAGGAGAAGAAGACATTACAAATGAAATCCTGCTTTCCCTGTTTTCCAACACTATAATGTGATAAATGTGCGACAACTGGCTATTTTCAAGAAAAATGCACGGGATCAGTTTCTGCTCAAAAAACATGCGCTGAAACAAAGAAAAAAATGTTTTATATCAAAACCTCCAAAATCCCTGGTGAGGTAATGGGAATATCATATAAAGAAATCAGTCATCCTCACAAGTTACCTAAAGAAGCACCGTACAGTAAATCAAGTACAAATCATATTTCACTCATCAATTTTTCATTTTCTTCTGGCACACTTTCGTCTCCCTCAAGGCCCCAGTCGACGGTGAGAAGAAGCCCAAAGCCTAGTCGATGAATTCTCTTCCTGATCCCCTATGATAGGGTTTCAGATTGATGACTCTGCCCTCAGTGCCTGCTGAGGCTTGTGATTTCCCTGGGAATCTAGGCTTACTATCTCTCAAATACACAAAAAAAAACTCGCGCACATGGAGTATAGTGTTGTACACAGCGGAGAGCTCAGTATTCTCTTGACACAGAGTAGCCTTGGTGAGCTCGATGCAGCAGTTTGACAGTAACTCCCTGTCTCCTCCATGTCAGAGGTCTTTGACTCTGACATTGTCACCATATCGCCACATCTGAATCCTGTGTCCCGTAACACCATCGGTCACAGTTCTTGGCCCTTGTCTATATCGCTGTCACTGCCACGCTGTCACTGTCACGCTGTCACTGTCACCTGCTAGCTAGAGGACAGGCGGCTCTTTAAAAATCGCTCTAGAGTTTCATTGGTTTGCGAAGGGATGAGAGTAGATAAACTTACGAGGAGGCTTGAGCGGTGGCAGAGTAGGATGCAGGTTTCTGTTGCAGTAATCTTGGTCTGTGCAGCACTCCAGGGATCTCCTCTGACGTGCGTTCCATGTGTCCTGGAAGAATGAGACGGTATTTTCATTAATGGCTGAAAAAGTTATTGATCAGTTGATTGGCCGCTATGATCGACAAGTTATAAAATATTCAAATGCCCAAACATTAGATGATTGCACGTCTTAGTATTGATATAAATCACTGAAGGTCTTCCTTACTTTTTCACTATTTTTTGTAAAATCTTAAGACTAATAAAAATCTAAATTATGAGAAAAAATAAATCATATGGGAACATTATTTATATACATTTTTTTGAAAAGTTTTATTTGTATTGTACCTTTCATTCAAGAAATGCAGCTCAAAGAGCTTTCAATACAACGTAGTAATTCAAAGTAAGAAGAGAACATATTTTAAGAAAAATAAGGGCATGTTAAAATGACATTAAAAAGAAAAGGAAATAAAAAGGAAATGAAAATACCTTAAATTAAAACAAAGGCATAAAAACAGAAAAGAAAGCAAATGATGAATAATATAAGGGTGGGCAAGTGCAAGATCTAGTTACAGGCTGAAGCAAAGAGAAATGTTCCAGTAATCCATTTGGCTAGAAATCAAGGCATGAATCAGCTTTTCAGCATCTTTCTGATTTATAAATGACTGGATCTTTGCTATGTTTCTAAGGTGAACAAATCCTAATTTGTCCTCCTTGTTAGAGGGGCCTTGAAACTCAGATCTGAGTCTAAGATAACACCTAGACTTGTCCCCTATGATTTTATCTAATTGCCATCTAAATTAAGAAAATCTTTTACAAATATCTGAGATGGAAGATACAAAGGAAAAGGTTGTGAAACATGTCATCACCAAACTTACCCGGCACTGAAACTCTGACCCGACGAGCCCCAGGCAGCCTGCAGTCTGGACCGGTACCCCTCCCTCCTCCTCCACCATGGTAAAACAGTAGCCATCGGTCCTGCAAAACAAGGTTCAGCTACAGTAAGAACAGCTGCTTATGTCACCATGACAACTGTCTGTGGACGCATAACCAAAGACTAGTAAAAAATGCATGGATGGATTTACACTGGACTTCGTGGGAATATTACTTAGATACGAGTGTATCTCAAGTTGAGGTTAAAGGTCAAGTTCAACAAAAAAATTACATTTTCCAAGATATAACTGAAAAGGCTTCAGTTATATTCATCCGAAAATGATTCTCCACCAGTCACAAAACAACAATATAATAAAACTTGGCACTACCATTCTAACTTTTTGAGATATTGCTTCATCTTCTAGGACTGTAGACAACATGAAGCTTGTATCGATCGAAAAACATATGGCAGGTATAATGTCAGAAAGAATAATAGTGCATTCACTTATGCAACTAAAATAATTAAAGACATGATCTACAGGTTATTTAGGGCAACCAATCATTCATCAATCATATGGTTTTAATGACATCTTGATGACGCCATAGTGAAATGGATTTAATTCAATATAATATAATATATATATATATAATATATACAATATAAAACAATGCTTTTCGATCTTTTTGTGCATGACTCTGTCTGCTCTCCTTACCTGCAGGTGTTGTTGGTGGAGTCCTCTGGGCAGTGGTGATAGCAGTGACACCACAGTAGTCTTTGGGAGGACAAAGCAGGCGCTGTGCTGCCACTTGTCTCCTTCCCACTCTCCACCGCCTCCTTACTGGATGCTCTTAGCAGCATACTGTCCAATATGTTGCCTGCAAAACACAAAGGAGGAGAAAACAGGGAATTGAGCTGGAGGATAACTGTGTCAACATTGTTGTCATCAAAGAACTGAGAATATCTGTATGTGATTGCAGTAACACATCAAATGGGGGAGTTTCATTATATGTGAAGCTCAAATAAAGTTTGGTTGAGGAAAGAGATACTGTAAATCATTGGCAGAAGATGATCCTACACACTGAGCTTGTTCAAGCAGATATTTCAAGTTGCGCTGAATGATCAACTCTACTTGATACCAATATATCCACCACACCCTTTGCTGTTAAACTGTCTATACACTGACCCCACTCTGTGGACTCACCACCGCCAACATAAGCAAGCTTGAACTACTCTTACATGTGAGCCAGTGTATTGGCTCTGTTCTGTCCCTGTTTGTCTGATTATCTACGCCAGGAAGATGATGTTTTCTTTGGATTACGAAGAAATAGTATAACACAAAAACTAGTGGACGGATTACTGTGAAACTTGGCGGAAGGATGCGGTATTTGTCAGGAAAGAACCCAATACAGGAGTTTTGTTTTCACTTACTATTAAATTGCAATATTGGGCATTTTCAAAATGTGCCTTGATTTCCCAGAACAATTTATGGATCTTGAAGAAAATAATCAGGCATGTTTAGGAAGTCGATATTTTTGAGTGGGTGCTGATCCAATTAAAAATCTGCATCTAGTGAATTTAAATGTGGTTTCATAAGAGGACTGTTGGACCTTGACAAAGATATGCTCTTTACTCAGTGCCCTTCTAGTTGAGGTTGTGATGCTACTTGATAATTGTAAATATTTTGTGTTCTTTGGCATTGAATTATGACAGGTTAATGCTCAAATTCTGCCACTGCTTATGCTGTTCAGTTTGCTTCGTGAGCCCAGACTCCATCAGCATGCATCTGTAGGTCTGTGAGTTCCTCCAGGGCCGAAGTTTAATATCTTTACTTCCTAGTCTCTGCAGCACTAGCGTACAATTGCAGGGAGCGACGAGGTTAGAGCCAAGATGTCAAGTATCTAACTCCGTATTTACATCATAAATCCATCCCACATGAGCTGGCTGACTGAGCAGAATCATAATCTAACTCACTGCAGTGAAACGGACATTGACTCCATTGAATAATAATAAAAATGTGTATACAACTAAATAAATATAAAAGTCACGGGGAAAACTGGAGACAAATATGAAACATATAAAAAGAAAAGGAAACTGAGCTCCAACACCTGATACAGTAAAATGAATTCCCTCACAGCAGATGTTTTTTTTATGCTCACAACCGATACAGCTCCCAAGAACTAGAACGAAGCTCTTGTACTCCCCGGTTATCCTATTTCAAAAGGGCACCTGTTTGTCACTTGAGGGAGAAAAAAAAGGATCACGGAAGTATATTTTCTTCATGGCTTTTAAGATTTTCATTCATTCCAGTGTGATTATTGAGACCAGATGCTCAACAGCTGCGAGTGGAGATCGTCCAAAATAAGCACGAGTCCTTCCTCTCCGAAAAAAAAAAAAAAAACTACTAGCAGATACAGAATCTGTTCTACTCCTCTTTCAACATCTCACTCTCCAGTTCAGTGAATGCTTCTCATAAAGACTGAAAATCAATAAACACAATAGACAATGTGTGTGAAAGGGCGCGCTTACAAGGTATAAAACAATCATACACTTTGATTTCTCTCTGCAAACGTCAACTGTCCTTAAATTGAAAGTTGTATGCTGAAGCATAAGTGATTCATATAAACTCCTTAGGAATTTAAAGTATGATAACTGCATCTGGTTGTCATATCAGAAACTTTACATCTTTGAGCTACGTACAAACTCTATTATAAAATACGTTTCGCTCAATCTTAGAATTGGACGTGCGATGCATGGTTCCAATTATATCACATGCACGTGTAAACTTGAAACCCTCATCTCATCCATTTAGTTATAGGCTACGTAATGGGGTATTTTAATTGGACTGACCCTTAAGTACAACAAGAGACAGAGGCGTTTCTGCATTTAGTCTTCTTCAAAAATGTGTAAAGCATGAAAGCCAAAATGTTTGAGATGTCATCATTGTTGCTCCTGGATTTCTACATTAAAAAAGCTTATTTAGCTACATTTATGCTAGTCATAGCACTCGTCTTGAAATACTTCAACTTTGGATGAAGCATGGAAGTCTAAGCACTAACTAGAATTGCTTAATATAAGAGACTGTATACTGTACAACCATGGTCAAAATGTAGGTGAATTGTAATGAATATTTTGATCAAGCATTATTATTTATGTTTCAAAATTGTCAAAGCTTTTTGCGGGTTAGGGTTAGGGCATGTATGCTGTTTTACATACGCCAAGGTTTGAATGTAAACAAGTCAATGTTGACCTGGGTCATAATCAGAGATGTTAACAGGAATATGAATGGAATATTCTATTGGCAACCTAAACATCATCAGAATAAGGTCAACAGTCAGAATACTGCTGTAAACATAGACAAGTCTATTATCTGTATTTTCTTTGGTAGATTATTTTGTTTTAGCATATTGGATAAAAGCTAGCGAGCACATATAAGCCTTGTTTAAAGTTGGTTATGGCTTAACTTAGACGTTCTGAAGTGAACATACAGCAGTTAGACTCGCTCACTCAATGGTAAGAAAGACTGGTAAACTATCTGCTCTGAACACCACACTGGATTAGATGGAAACTTGGAAATGTGGTGTGTATTTTCAGGGTGGTTATATGCTGTCAGTCAAATGTAAGATAATGGGTGGTATCTTCCCTTTCATCTGAGCTCAGCTGTCTTTCACAAAACATCAAAGCACTTCCTCTTGGGATGAACGCTTAAAGCTCACAAATGTACAGAGACACACACACACACACGCATTACTACACACAAGCCAGAAATGTGTGCACATGCACACATGTGCTTTAAAACTGTTTGTCCCTCTCTCTCTGTATATTTCCCTGTGCTTTGTTGTCAGTGTTGAACTCATGATTTTTGACATTCATGAAACAGAAAGTTGCCAAATGCTCAAAGAAAGAAAAGGTACATCTAATGCTACTAGAAAGACTCAAATTCTGTAGCTTTCCAATTAAATTCTGATTTAATCTTCAACGTTCTCCTTTGTGTTAATAGGAGCAAATGCTGTCGAATAGATAACGTGGTCTGACTTATTTATCTCACTCATGATAAGCTTGATTTTGCACGGACAATTAAAAAGAAATCTGATCTGAGAAACATTGGTTTTCTAGCAAAAAGCTTGTCAGTGTTAGACAAAGGAGCCATTATGTTTTCCTTTTCTCTAAGTTAAAGTAGTTTCCCATCCTCAAAACACAAAAATTCAAAACAATATAAATGTATACATTTCATAATATACAGTTCTCTACGTTTTTCCACACAATTCTAGTTACTTTCCATCTAGCATTTCCTTTTCTAAATGTATCTCTAGTACACACTGATAATGTGTTGACAATGCTGCGAGAGGAGGACGGTGGGGTTTAAAGGGGTCACATTAACAACTGACCGATTTGAGAGAAAGGGAGCGAGGAAGAGTAGGAGGGGGAGAAGAGCAGGGGATTAACAAATGAGAAGTGACAGAGCTGCGGGGAACTGGTGGGCAGTTTAGCAGCACACAGAGGGGACGGGGCAGAGACCACTGGCCTTTTCCACCCTCACTCTAGCCCTCCCTCTCTCCATCTCACTCTCTCACTTTGTTTTACTCGTTTCCTTCCTCTTCTTCATTCTCTATCTTTTTACTGTGCCCCTTTCTGCCCTTTTTCTACATGCAACCCTCACAATGCAAAGAACATAGCCTTTTCTTCCACTATTCAAACACTACATTTGTTTCCTCCCTTTCCCCTTTCTTTCTCACATACGACCTCCCAATCTTTCCTTTATCCCACCCGTTTTCCCTCTTCTCAGCTTCCACTCTCCTTGCCTTGCCCTCCCGACGTGAGTGCAGAGGGCAGTCATGTGAGGTGCTGGTGTGCTGTTGACAAAACACAAAGCTTTTCACATCCGTCCTACACCTGGGATCCCTGGCTACTGCTGTGTGTGTGTGTGTGTGTGTGTGTGTGTGTGTTAGACTTTATTTCAGTATGTATTTCAGTGAATCTGTGTTTCTGGTGTAAAAATGTGGCTATGTAGCAGAAGCTCTACTATTCCATCGGTCACATGACAAAAGGGTGACGATTATTTGCATCTTCCAGTATATTGAAATACTCTACTATCAAATTACTTCACTTTATCACTGCAATTTATCAATGGCCATATTTTTCTGACACTGAATATACAATCAAAGAAGCTTTATTATTAAAACACAGTGAGACTGCTCTTCTCCTTCACTCTATCTCTCTCTTTACTGTGGCCTATATCTCTGTCTCATAATCATGGTCCAGTATCAAAATACTCTGTTTGCTGTCTCTGTTTGACTCCTAATATACTTTGGATACAGAGACTGTGAATTTTTCTGACAACTTGAAATTTCGAAGATGAAAATACATACATTCTTACTGTTGAAAAAATGTAGCCTATACTATAGCCTATACAGTACTATACTGTTTCTGAGAGACATAACACAGCCCAGAGTGTTTGTTTGAAATACAAAAACCACAAACAACAGGACGAATTGCCTCAAAACTTGGTGGAAGGAATCCATTTTGTTGAGGATCTGGATCACGAATCTAACATTGTTAAATTTTCAACATTTTAGTAATAACATAAGTTGAAAACTATTTCAAAGGTGTGACTTATAATAATTTGGTGTAAGGGAGGCAAATGTGAAAATAACCTGCACTGACCAATAGGGCTGCAGCTCAAACCGAAAGTCCACTAATGTCAAAACAAGCTTCAAGGACGATTTGTTCCGTTAAAACAGTCGATTTCCCCGGCTCTCCACAGACACTTTAATTGTTTCAAGCTCTTTCCCTAAAATGACCTTTCAGACACCAGCCTGAGCTTTCAGGTCTCCCCTATAGGCTTTTTCAGACTTGATGGCAGGATATAGGGGCCACTGTCAACACGCAATTAACAACCGCTGCCCCACTAACCCCCCACCCCCAAAAAACCTAAGGCCTCTTTTCAACAGATGCAGCTTTGTACAAACTCAAAGTATAAAAAAAAAAGAGAACGACTGATATGTAGAGAGTCCGAGGGGAGAGAAGTGAGGTTGAGCGATGTTGTGCGTGAGATAGAAAGATGAGGAGGGGATATTGAGAGGAAGACGGACGGACAGAGGGCAACAGAAAGAGAGCGAAGAGGTTCATTAATTATCCCGACCATGTCAAACAAGGCCTACCAGAAAAGCCCTTTCACCGAGCCCATGTAAACACCGCCCGCCTCCCCCTTTCCACTTAGGACACACTCATTTGACAGCGCCGCTCCCCCTCCTCCCTCTGTCTCCCCTCTAAGTAGTAGTCCATCTTCCTGGTGTTTGACAGTGCTGTCTGTACAACCAAAGAAACATGAAAGGTTCAAGGTTGTTTTTTTTCATTCTCCCGCTCCCTCCCTCTCTCTCTCTATGCGTCTCTTAAGTTTGTGGCTCTCTCGCTCCACTTCCACGTACTTTCGGGGCCTGGTCTTATCTCCTTGTTCTTCTTCCTGTCACTGCTGAGATGAGCCGAACCATCCCACATGTGCAGGAATGTCTTAATGAACCCCCAGTATTGGATCTGGAGGCTGGATGCTGGGAAGCGGAGGCTGCCTCTCTTTGGCTAAACTTCAGTCACTATGACAAAGATCACTCTCTTGCTGTTTCCTCATCTTAATTGCTTCTTCAAAGTATTTATCAACCATTTTAAGATATAGACAACTAGCTTTTACCACATTGTTATTGTGCTAGTAATACTTGAGGATCAGACACATTCCCTTACACTTTGAATAAAAGTTGGATGAAGAGGTTCTACTTTTTGACACTGGCATCAGAGAGAGAAAATGGTTCTTCCTAAGTCTCCAGCTCAAAAACACAGACACTTATAGTTCATGTTGTATATATTGGTCGAGGGCAGGAAGAGGTCATGTCCAATTACTCCTTTTGATAGTCAAAATAAACCTCACTCTTCCATCTTAACCCTACACAGTTTCTTTCCTCTTTATTCAGGCATTCTCGTAGGGCAACATCCGTAATAACACATTTTCATTTTAGAGCTAAAACGATCTCTGTCCACACATGCGTTTTAGCTCTGCATCAGTGATAATCCCTGTACATACTAATATATACTGAAAACATAAAGCCCTCTCGTGTGATCATTAGTAGGTGTGCTTTAAGTGAGCAGTAGGGGGATGAAGCAACTTCTATTTCAATTTAAAATCAATCAAAAGTCCTGTGAGAGACTAAATGGTGCCATAGCTATCCAACTAACTCCAACCAGGACTGAGACCCAACTTTAAGTAGCCAATCACAGAACATGGAAGTGATGTCATGTGGCTTTAATGAGGGTTTCTTTAGCAAAAAGAAGCACAATAATTAAGAATGTGGATTAGTGAAGCTTTCGAGCTGCATTCAGCGTTTCCATCCTCCAACACAACAGCATCATCAACAGCTCATCAAACTCCTCCATTATGTCACACTGATGAATGATGCAGTAATGAGCCAGTGCCACTCTCTGGTTATACAGCTGTCATCTGCCAGCTGTATGCTGCAACCTGTGTGTCTGTGTGTGTGTGTGTGTGTGTGTGCTTGTGTGTGTGTCCTTTCATGGGGGTGAGTGAAGGCCTTCAGTGTTCCCTTCGGAATACAAGGAAATTATGAGATGGTCCTTGAAGGAGGTGTGAGAGAGGAAGGCAAAGAAAAGGGAGAAAGAACACCAGCTGGTCTCGTCATCCAAAGCTCCTTTGCTCCTTCTCACAGCCATCTGTGTCACAAAACATCAACACATCAATTCACCCTCACCAGGCATCCCACTGCATCACTGTGCACTATTAATTCCGATGCTACTGGTTTAACTTTGGCTCATAAACTTTGTTCTGACTATCACCTTAAGCTGATTTATCACAAAGGTAAAAATGGGAGCCACACGTGCCAGGTGTTAGACAATGTAAGGCTTATAGCTCACCCTGTAGAGCTGCCGCCCCATCAATGCTATGCCTCACCCGTAGCGGCCCAGGTTTGATTCCGACCCGTGGCCCTGTGCTACATGTCTTCCCCACTCTCTGTCTGCCCCCCTTCACAGCTTGCTCACTGTCCTCCCCACCCCAAAAAAGAACAGGTTTGATTCGGACCCGTCACTTTGCTGCATGTCTTTCCCTCTTAGAGTCTGCTCTGTCAGTGTCCAAAAATGTGATGGAACATTTTAGCTATATCATCTATCTAATAGACACTATTGAAATCCAAATGTATCCATTAGAATATCTGGCTGGATACAAATATTTACTTCAAAGTTCATGCATGTAAAGAAGATGAATATCTTTCTCCTTCATCTCTTTTCAAATAGCTGCTCTGGAAGACAAATGAAGCAACACAAGAAGCTTCTCCTACAAATCCCTTAAAGCAGCTGCTCTTTTCTTCCATCAGACAAATGTGTATATCACAAAGGAATGCTGGACCATGTGCACGAGCACACAGAGCAACACCGCATGTGCAGCGCCTGGACCAATATCAATGTGTCAGTGTAGTCTTTAGAGAACACCCTATACTGCAACAAAACATGCTCAGATACAAGGCCAACACACAGACAAATACGTTTACATAAACTGTAAATAATATGTGTGAGCATTAGACAATGCACATACAATCAGTAGAAAGGAGAAGTGTGTCTCAGAAACAGGTTGGTTTTATAGGCAGCATTCTTGTTGGCCCAGTCAACAAGACAGATGTGAAGCAGATTTTAATAAGCAGTTATTTTTTTTATTTTTTGCCTCTCTGGGTTCATTACATTTGATTGGCTATGGCACAAAAATATGCAATACTCTCCAATATCTACACACTGACACATGCAACATCTGTGACTGTGGCAGTTACTGATATCAAGTGATGCACTGATAGACTTTTACTAATAGTTTCTTGGAGTCATTCCTCCACCATCAGAGAGCCTGGTGTTTGACTAAACAATCTGGACCTAACCACAAACAGACAATAAATCAACAGCCTTCAACATGTGGATTTTTATGCAAACTGGCAAAGATGATGCTTTGTGTATGCAGTCTGTTACAGCTTAATGGTTTCCTTGTATTGTAAAATCCAGATTTCTAATCCAAACTGAAATCAAACATCTCACAAACAAAACAATAATAAATTAACAAATACTCCACTCGTCGCCTGATGCATATATTACCAACCCAGCCCTCTCATTAGAAAGGCCAAAGATGACACGTGTATATTCTTAATAATACAACGAAAGTCTTTATATACACCAATCCAATCCATTCAAAGTTGGCAGCTATTTTTACCATATTGGATAAGCTATTGCCATGATATCATCATGTGACTCATTGTTCCATCATGGTGGTGGTATGTAAAAATCATTCCTTTAAACTGATAAACAATAGACACACAGTTTAGAGTTGGCCATGGAAAATATAACAACTCAAGTTTAAGCGTCCACACGTGAAGCGACTCAAAGCACAGACGTTCACAAGTTAACAGAGAATCACAGCATAGTGGAGACACTTTGCATTTTTGGGAGATGTAATCCTGTGCTGCTGGAGACGGGGGGAGTGAAGTCTAGTAATGATTTCATGTTCTGTGTATACGTGTGTCATGTACAATGTGTCAGAGTGAGGCATGAAAAACTAGAATCAATGCCTTGCGGTTGTACATCTCTGCCAAACAGTCAAGTTTCAGTTCCATGTCTGTCAAGACTTACATAATACATACAGTAACGACTTTGGAGAAATTTAATAAAAGGTATTAGGTGAATTGACATAATGAGGAAGTAACGTCCCAGTGACACTGACCTTAGACCAAAAAGTCCAAGTGCTCAGACAGCAAAGCAGGTAACCACTAACCAGATGGTCGGTGGTTCGATCCCCTGCACCTCGGAATCCTTCTGCATTCCGAAGTGTCCTTGGGCAACATACTGACGGGCAGACAGAGTGTGTGACAGAGTGTGTGATAAAAAAAGGCGCAGCATATCATAGCGTTTATGTGTAAATTCTCGAGTTACGGACAAAAACAGTGTCTTGTTTGTTGACAGTGATATTGACCTTTGACCAAAACCTAATCAGTTGTTTGTGTCCAAGTTAACATTTGTGCCAAATGTGCAGAAATTCCCTCAAGGCGTCCTTGAGATATCGCGTTCAAATATGAGACAAAGACCAGAAAGATAAGTATAATTAAAACAACAAAATAACTTGGAGACACAACCCATCACAAAGCAGCTGACAGATTTTATGTGCAGTGTCTATTCAGGGATTGTTTTAAAGTTAGAAACAAGAAAGAATCTGTTCAATACAACTCAAACCAAGTCTGCTCCGTTTTACTTTCTAATTCTGTGCTATTTGTCACATTTTTCTGAGAGGTACAATCTAAAAATATCTACAACATCATATTGAATACACACGTTTTTTTTCTTGCTGAGAAATTTCCCCACTTAAAAAACCCATTTCCTGCATGATTTCTTTAAATAAATACCTCAAGTGACACACAAATTCTAAATACACAGCAAACCACAGACCTAAAGAACAAGCACAGGGAGATGAGCAAAACTGGGACTGAAGAGAAGGAGGATGTTTATTTTATCTTGACAAGTTACATATCTCAATATAGATTCTGTCCTCCAGTCAACAATAACCTAAATTTAGATGCTGAGTTTGGAATTTCCAAAAAAATAAATAAATTAACACAAATAAAGTTAAGGCAACAACAGCTGGATTACAGTGAGTGTCCCTGATGATTAAGATACCAGTCTGTACTGCTGGTTCACAGTAACCCAGGTCAAGCTGTTTTCAGGTTGAATCACAGGTTGATAAGATCACAAGACGACATATTGAAAATGTAACAACTTGTTTTCTGTTTTTAACCTTGGTGGATTATACAGCACTTTTAAACTGATTCAAATTATGATATAAAACAAGTGTTTCTGTTAAAACAAATAACAAGTTCAACTGCCTTTGGTTTTGTACTAGATTTTCTGAGGACTTTACACGACAATTTACCCAACCACTAACTTCCATTCATCTCCAATAGTGAATAAAGGTATCTGCTGACTCTTTGCATATTATAATTAGTTCCATACAATGCAAGTTAGGGGGCCTTCAAAGTGTATACCTCTGTCAAGGCCCAATAGTTCCCTTAAATTAAATCAAGTTGCACTAAACTTCACACCCTAGAAATCAGTTCCCTAAATATATGCCTGATCATCAAGATCCACAAATTATTCCCTGAAAATGCCCCCTCTTTCAAAGTTAAAGTCAGTGATAAAAAATAAAACATGAATCTGTCCCCTGATCTGGATCCAAGTTTCATGGAAATTCTTTAGGTAGTTTTTGTGTAATCTTGCTTACAATCAAATAAACTGACCAACAAACAAACAGGAAAATGTAAAAACATAACCTCCTTGGTGGGGGTAATAAAAATAAAAAAAAAATTATTAAAGCCATTTAAAAAGCATGTATTCCCTACAGCTGTTTAACAACCTACAAAACATTATGTAACTTCTACCACCGCCTATTTCCCGATGAATTCAACTCCCGACAGTTTCATGCAGTGCAGACATTTACATTCATTCTAATTTAAAACCCTGTGTCTTTACTAAATTACTGTTAATTTTTCATTCAAGTATTGTCAATACCAGATTCTGCGAACAGGCTCACATGGATAGCAAGTCTCTGCCACGATTTGTTGTGGAGCATCACAGGTGCTGAGCCGCACCGGAAAACAGAAATGTGTGTTATTGTTACTTTAAATGGTTTCGACCTTGATGATTTGGTCTAAATAAAAGAAATAACACACACTCGTAAGGAGTGTGTAGTAAGATACCAGAAACTATGATTTCTCTTTCAGGACACATCTAAACATCAGTGAGGGGCAATCAAAACACTCTTTGTCACTTAGGAAACCCACAAACCCGCACACATTATCCAAGAGCCACTGACAACGACTGCTTGGTCTAAATGATAAATAAACTAAATCTGAATTTGAGACATCTGACAACAGGCAAATCTGTGTTTAGGTGAGTGCCTCGCTGTGTATCTGTGGGACTGGAGATTGTTGCTGTGTGTGTGTGTAGTTTTTGTGTGTGTTTTGTGTCGAGGGAGGGTTGATGGTGTTAACATTACAGCTGCCATGTGTTTATTTCCCAGAGTTCTGGTCTGTGGCGTCTCAGTCATCTCCCCGGGCTTAAACACTCACTTTCCATCCATTTACAGTCTGTATGTGTGTTCGTGTGTGTACAGTTCTGTGTGAATGCACATATGCTGCAAGGATATTATGTATTTTCTACTGATATGTGGATGATGTGTAGAATGTGGACATCGCTGTGTATTTGCGTAACGTCCATGACGGAAACATGTATCTGTGTGTGTGTGTGTGTGTGTTTACAGTTGAATGCGTCCCACTGTCTCCTCTGTGTGATTAGCTTCCCATTAACTAAGTCACATATCACCCATCACTTGCTCCAGGCCTCCTTTATACTATCTCTGGACAAACACACTGTCAGATAGAACCTCTCTCTCTCACACACACACACACACACACACACACACACAGACACACAGACACACACCAATCTGGACATTAGGTACCTATCAAAGCATACAATGATTGTCTCTATTGGGAAGCCATTTAGTGGACATCCTGACAGCCACAAATTACCTTAAATTACAGCCTGTGAATTTATTCCTTTTTTCACTGCCATGTTTAAAGTTGATGACGATTATACGATTTTTCTTAGGTTCACACACAAAAAATATTATGACAGTGAGTGTGTGTGTGTGCATGTGTGTGTGCATGTGTGTGAGGAGGGGGGAACATGGAAAACCCTAAGCTCCCCTAGTCCCAGAGCACTGCGCCTTCCGACCAGCCAGCTTTGGTCTGCTCTGTTCCGCCTCACCTGTTATCTGTCCATCACTGCATTGTGTTGTACAGTGTTGTTATCTGCCAAGCTCTCTCTCACACACACACACACACACACACAGACACACACGGAGCGTCAGAACTGTGTTTCACAACAACTTCTTCTGTTTAAGATCAAGTTTTATGTGCAAGAATAAAACTACTGACAGTAAAGCAGTGTGACTGCAGGATAAGTGATCGTGTCTTCGACTCACTAATGTTAACTGAATGGTGTTGTATTTCTGTTCAGGTAAATCATTCGGGTAAAATGTTTCGCTGAGACTCACACTTTCCTGACCCATGGTGTGAAACACTGATCTCTACACCCGCAAATGTGTAGTTCATGTTGTAATGTTTCGTCAAGCACAACATAAAATACATTTCCACAGCTTAAAAATGGCTGCAAAAGCACACAAACATTCACATACACACACACACACAAAATCACACACAAGTTCCCCCTGCTCCAGCTGTGTCTTAAGAAGTCAGGGCCAAACCGGTAATCTGACTGGGATAGAAGTTACTGGATCTGTATCCATTACAGGATGTAATACCCCTCGCTCCCAAAATCTCCTCACTTCCCTTGACCTTCCACCCTTCAGAGGTCACTTTAAGATTTTTTGTCCTGTGTTTTTCAACAATAAGAGGCAAGTTGAGCGTAAAATATCAGGGACTCATATTTATGTCAGTAAACCCCTATATCCACCACATTAGCCTCTCTGGTCTTGTTAACCCTCACCTGTTTACACACACACACTCCCATATCAGATGTGTTTTGTGGCTGTAACTGGCTTATTTCGGATGTAACACAGAGAATATAAAAGATGTCTAAGTCTAAAGGTGTGTTTACTTCAGGACACCAGCAATTTGTTTTTCTTCTACCGGCAGCAACATCTTACCTCTCTGGTTCATCTTTACAGCCAGAAGATCCGTGTAGCTCTAATGAGGTGTCAGTTTCCAGAAAGGGAACTCAACACATCCTGCCAGGAAGCTTTGCGACTGACGAGCAGAAGGCACAACGAGCAGTTTGGTGGAGTGAGTGAGCTCGAATGCCTTCTGCTTTTTCTATACTCAAAACAGCTTTCTATTCAGAAATGTCTCCATGAGCTTTTCAGGAGGATGAGAGTTTATTCATCGACTTCCTGAGAGCAAAGTTCCCCGATGAACCCTCATGGTTTGAGTCTGATTGAACTAATGTGAATATGTCTGAGGTGATGCAACCATTTTACTGTGGGTGACGTGAAATGCACATGACAGATCGTGCAGCCAGTCTCGTCTACATTTGGTATTCTCTTTTGCACAGTGGGAGCAATTTCGAGTAAAACTGTCCTTAAAGCGTAAACTCACTGAAACCTGAAATCAACCAGCAGGTGTTCAGTGACACACACAGATGAGAATACAGCTCGTAATTTGCCAACAACTACAATTTTTAAAGAAAAAGAAAAACAGATCAAATTGAAATGCAAATGGTACGACACATTCTAGGTACTTTTAGAACACACTGTCAAACAATGCCTGTGTAAGGGGATTAATTTGGCTAAAAACCGTGTAGGTGTTTTATTGTTAAAACTAAATTCTGCAGGGAGCAACAGAGTCTCATTAGCGTCCAGTGACAAAAGCGAAGCAACTGGCAGAGCTTTGACTGTGAAAACTGATACAGCCGTGCTTATTTCCACCAAGGACAATGAAATGTAAGCTATCACGCTCACTCCTCACTTCCCAGAACTCACAGTGAAGGCTGCAGCCTGGCGTAGGTGGAAGGTCAGAGAAGATCCGTGCATGCGTGTCTGTGTGTGTGTGATTTAAACAGCGTGCATAAGTGTGTGCATTCCCTACGCTCTCATTTCACCTTGAAGAATAATGAACACATCGTCCTTCACTCGTTTGCTGCAGAGACAATGGCCAAGACGTGCTGCAGGGCAAACTATGAGCATCATGCAGACACAACACTGTAGCCGTCTACAGCTAAAATCAATAAGTCTAGTTCACCTGTGGCTATAGGACCAAAATACACTAACACCTGCTCTAGACTTTCATTCAATACATAAAGCAACCACGTGTTGTTCAGGAAATTTAGAGGGGGGGGGGGGGGGGGGGGGCAGGAAGACAACAATGAGTAAAATGCAGATAAAGCAAAGTGAGATACAGATCCTCTAATAAATGAATAAATCTTCCTCTCTGTCTCTGCCTGCACCATCTTTTTTTTTTCAATCACTTTTCCAGAAAACAAATATTTGCCTGTTGAGTCACCGTTGAATCTGATGCCAGGACAATCAATCATCCGTGTGTCAGCCAATGAATGAGGCTGTTGCTGGTCCAATCAATCATCTATGTGTCAACCAATGAATGAGGACGTTGCTAAGAGGCCGCGGGCGAAATTCTATTTGAATACAGTTTCCACAGTTAGGAACTGCTCGCATGGAACACACCTAATTTGACTAGATTGAAGATTTTAAAAACATGAAATTGCATTTTTCAAATTTATAATGTGGGTATTTTGCTCATGCTATAGGCCTGTTAACATTGAGAATGGAAATATTGTGGATGTACATTTATCCAGGGAAGTACAACGTTAAGCATTTAAACTTTATCTAGCATTTTTATTATTTAACCCATAAAGATTTGGCAATACAATTTACAGCAACACTGGCAGGAATTTATTGGGGTGAAGCCTAAGAAATATGTTTTCATATGTTTTCAGGGGGCATTCAGCCCAGATCTGACATATATACCCTACAGCTGGCGCACTAATATTACACTGGTATTAGTATTGCATGTAGAAAGATTACATTCATCATCAAAAACATGTTATATAGATCTTATCTAGTCCCAAAAGCACCAGTTGGTTAATGCAGTGATGTAAAGCATAAACAAAATTTAAAACCATAAAACCACGTAGGGAACGAACATCAACTTTCATTATTATATCAGCTCAACATTAAGCAAATTAAAGTGTGAACATCTTACTGGGAAAATAACACAATCAAGAAAAGATTTTTGGTAAAGATCCAACTTTGTGTCTGATTTACACGTCTTCTTCACTGGCAGCTGTTGTGCAGCTTCTCGGACAGAGCAGTCAGTGTTTCCATGAATTTGAAACATTCAGGCAATTCTCATGTTTGCGTTCATGTGTACACATGTGTGCGATGCAAATGCTCTGATGTTCACGGTTTTCAAAATGACTGATAGTTCTTTCAAAGTGTGGTTCTAATGATATAACTCTGTGAGCCAAGAAAGTGAGGCTAAATCCAAACTAATGTGTTTTGATTTTAAAATGGTCTGAAACTAAAATAATCTACGTCCAGATGAGTGTTTTTGCTGCATAACGCTGTCCATTATAACACCTGAAAAATGCATATCACATAGTCATTCATGTGCACTGTTCATGTGCGTACAGGTGTAAACAGGAAGCAGATTGTGCAGATCAGCAGTTGCTTGGTTTAAGGGAATATTACCATCCAGAAACATCAATGGAGAAAAGTATTTCTTAGCTTAAACCAACAATGAGCCATAACAACTAGTAAATACAGGTCTAGTAAGTTCCACTGGTGGATGAGGCCTATGCCATTTCGTTTTCTTCAGGAAAAGGGTCAAGTGATAAGAGTCTGGTGAATAGGGGAAGGATAAGTCATGACCGAATCAAGAAGCAAAAATGACGGTTGGTTCCAAAAGTCCCAATTTCTGCCTCTGTCCAGATCAAAACACAACCCAACTTTTCAAACTAAAACAGGGCAAACATGTTTGCAAAAAGTGTCTGGAGTAATTTGGACGCCGAGTGAATAAATAGCACAAGCGATGCATTATAAAACTAAAAGGCGAAAACCTTTTAGTTTGTGAATGCAGCCTGAGGCAAAAGGAGGGGGAAACTCAGCATGGATTCCATAGGAAAGCCAACTCGACTGGTGACAATGACAGGAAAGATGGACGAGAAAGTGGGGGTGACAGGCCGCCAGAGGTCACAGGACGACCTCAGCACATAACACACTGAGTATGAGGTATGAGACTTTGCTGGCTTAACTTCAGGGATCCCAGCTGAAACAATCTCCAATGACTTTAAATAGACCAACAATAATGAGACAGAGGAGAAACATGTGCAGACACCATCACTCAGAGGAAGTATATTGTGGACAACTTCCCAGCTTCCGCACATGATCATTTCAAATATCTACAATATTGATTTTTTTGAAACGCTAACTTTGATTATAATCTACCTAACCACGGTTAAACTTATATGCAGGAGAAACATCAGAACAGCAGCTGAGTCGAACCTTAATGACACGCATCACCACACCAAACATAACAGAGCAATAAATCTGACACGTTCTCTCTCTTAACACCTCGCCAATCACACTCCAAACATGGTCACAGACAAAGAGGCTGATGCTGCTGACGGTAACAGTGTCGCTCCATGACAATATGTCTGTTTGAAGCCGAGTGCACTGTGACTGAAGATATGCAGCTGAATGTCACAGCAAACACGGCACTACAAAATGAGTGTGAATTAAAAAAACAATCACTGAAAAACTGATTTATCAAACCAATATTCTTCAGATACCTTCAGTAGGAAAGCTTCTGATAGTTTTTTGGTAATTCAAGTAATTAATAGAAAAATCTGCAAACAATTACATATTTGTATAATAATACAGCAAATGGTTAATATTCTAATAATCAAATCCACAGCTGCACCCACTAAAACTCTATGAATTGTCAATTGGAAAACATATAAATAGAAATAAATATGCAAGATTAAATGTGAAACACTGAAGCCATGCAACAGAAAACATGGGTGATTCCCTGATGTAAAACAGCCACATTCATGTTTATGTTTGGACCATGTCTACATCAGCGTTTTGGAGCCGATTTCTAAACCTGACCGTCATCACGAGTTGCTTACTACAGACACTGCACTGCAGGGCACAGACAGAAGCTGCAACTTTAACAACAAACTGTACAAGACAAAAAGAGAGAATAAAACCCCCCGTACCACTGGTAGGAAGGAGAAGAAAACCCAGGACTAAGGTTTTAAAGAGTCAAAAGAAAATGAGAGATTTGAGCAACTTCACACCACAGCTACATAAAAAGAAACAGCATCGAGGTGGAGGGCAGCAGCAGAGTGGAGAAAGTTTGCAGTAACTCACCGTGTGCTTGTGCGTGAAGAGAGAACAGTCCAAGCAACAGCAGAGGACTCTGGCTCCAGAGACAGAGAGAGAGACAGCGCTCCAGCCTTTCTCCCTGCACTGGCATGGTAGAGACTGCTGCTCCGCTCCTCTCTTCTCCTCTCTTCAGTACACTCCACACCACAGGATCCGCCACTCACACACTGCCTCTCCCCCCCTGAGAGTGTGTGTGTATGTATGTGCCAGAGAGGGAGGGGGAGAGGGAGAGAGAGTATGTGTGTGTGTGTGTGTGTGTGTGTGTGTGTGTGTGAGTGAGATGGGGGGGAGTACTGGGCATGTAAGCTCCTGTATGTGTGTGTGTGTATCAGACCGCAACGTGAGAAAGTCCACACCACACAAAACACACCAGCAGCAGCAGCAGTTGCAGTTGATTGTCCTCAAACCCGTCTGACAGTAGCAGCCCAGCTGAGAGAGAGAGAGAGAGAGAGAGAGAGAGAGAAGGAAAAAGGGGAGTTTACTTCACTTGCCTAGTAGGGAGGGCTGACCCAATCCTTTACTCTCTCACACACAGACACACACACACACACACACACACACACACACACACACACACACACACGGGGAGGGAGGACATGGGTGGACAGAAAACAGGGGCAGGGAGCAGACAGGAGCAAGATGGGGTTAAGGAAAAAAGTAGGAGGCCGGTGAGGAGGATATTGAAAACACGCAGCAGGATCTTTGGGCTTCTGCACCTTCAACAGCTTACAGTCAACCTTTCCAACTTTTCATGTTCAGTATGAAATCTGCAGCGAAAGTGGAATAAGTTGTTTACTAAACCAAATGGAGCCGTGGTGCATAGCATGGGTGGCAAAACCAAAACTGACTGACCAAAATCAATATATGATGAGTTCATATATGAAAAGCTTGAATTGCTTTAACCCTGTGTGCACATCCTCACCAACAGCCTTAAGTGGCAAAGTAATCAAGAGCAAGGGCCTCCTTCAAGTGTGTTTAAACAGAGTGGATTCCAGTTGTTCATGCTGATACACCAGGATGCTAAATTGCAGCTTCTTTAAAACTGCATGCAGGAGGCAGGACATGATGTGGAAATTCTCCTGTGGAAACCACATGTTTGTTTACAGCACATTGAAAGCCTTAACACCAAAACCTCTCAAATTCCGCCGCTCCAATTTTAAACCTTTGTCAGTGTCTTCTACGTGTATGCCACCTCTTTTATATCCTGAAATATTTGCATTCTTACAGTTTTTGAGTCCACTGCATTGCGCTCGCTGTGAATTTTGCCCCAAAACATTCCTGCTGTATTCTCACACGGGCTCACATGGACATTTTACAAGGAGGGGCTGTTGGGAAAAGCTCATCATTTTAGTTCTCACAAACAGTTCACTGGATATTTTCAGGAAAATGTTACAGTTTGGTGCGTGTACAGAAATGCGTGTAACATCAGTTACAGAAAATCCAGTCTGCCCTTCTTCTCGATTATTGCTTCACATAATTTTAAAATTGAGCAACTATTCTACAGAACCTATGAAAACCTGCTCTTTACAGAGCAGTGTGCTGTTAACAAATCAGGTAGATGGCAGAGACACTTCGAAGGAGCTGTTAGAGATTACATCACCTCTGCCTGGAGCTTTTATACTAATAAATAAATGGGCTGAGACGCTCTAATAGACCATTTCCTTTCCAGAGCTATATCATCTTACCTGTAGACAAAACTGTACTTGTGTAAGGAACACTTTGCTTTTAGCAAAATAGCATTGCAAACCTGAGGGAGCACAAAATGATCCATTATTTTTCCAACACATGACGCTGATATGAGAAGTTGTGAGGTTAAGTAGAAAGGGCAGACAGTTTTTGTTTCCATGTTAATCTGTCTCGTTTGTAGCCGCCTCTGTTCTTTGCACCTCTTTTCTTTCTCACACTCGTTCAAGTTGTTCATTAGCGACAAACAATAGGCGCCCTGGCTCCCTCGCTCCTCGATGAGAGGAAAAATCACTTCATAAATAAACAGTCCTGCCCTGATCCTGCCCTATTCTCCTTCTGTCGACCATCCTCCCCCCCTCCCCTTCTCTGATGCCTCTTTCCCACATTGGCCTTAATAAACAGAAATAAACAAACCTTACTTTGCTGTAAGTTTGTGATATAATAAAACAAAATAAAATATGTAAACATACACTGCATACTCTTCATCTTCCTCACATTTTTATATTTTGCAGAAGCGGAGACATTTTGGAAATAATGACACGTTCCCTCACATTTGCCTCCTCATCTACCAGCGATCATGTTGCTGATTATCAATTTCAGCAACAGTTCCACCATGTCGTCAGTAAATGGACAACGATTGCTAAAGTTTTCATTCTTGGAGCTTTGTTTTTGGAGGAAACCAGGCACACTGATGACCAGAACAATACCATCCCAAAAATGACCTTCAGGACGACTCTTGTGCCTTAAGCCAGAGGAATAACTTTAACCAAATCAAGAGACCTTCAATTTGTTTGTCCACTGATGGTCCCCATCCAACCTGACAGATCTTAAGAGGATTTGCAGAGAACAACAGAAAGTCAAAGGTAGGTGTGGTGTGCAAAGATGGTTGTGTCATAACCAGGAAGACTCAAGTACTTTAATTAAGTACACACACCAAAGTTCAATGGCTAAATAGTTACTGTATGAAAATAAGATTCCGGTTCCTCCTTTTTATTAAATTAGAGGGATAGAAATATTATAAACAGTTCCATCATAGGGCTGCAACCAGCTGCAACATAACCAAATGCAAAAAAGTGAAGAGGTCTTAATACTTTTTGAACGCACTGTATATCAGAGTATTGTTTCATCTTGTGAGTTAGTCATCAACGGAACATTGTGCCAATGAAACTGAATTAGTGAATTATGATCATTGTTTATTTGTATTAGTAATTTAGTGATTGTTGACATATTAGCAGGAGATATATGCACAATTTAACAATAATCTTTACATTTATCCACTCTCTGATATAACCTCAGAAGTCTATTATCTTCTTATTTTCCAGGTTGGCACTCTTGTGTGGCTGTGCTGTGATGAGATTCAAAACATCTTAAGTAGTGATAATTGTTACTTGTTACTATGAGGATAAACTTAACAGCTAAATTCTTTGTATGGAAAACCTATTGTATGCTCTGTATGAGCACTATAATAAAGACCCAATTTTAATATTTTTGTATGATTTTATCTTTTACCTTTTCACTTTTATCTCTGACCTCCTTGATCACACTCCTAAACATTTTTATTTTTTTTAACTCTTCCTGCCTTCCCCCTCTCCCCTCCAATCCTTTTCCCACTCCCCTCCTCCGGTGAACTAGAATGTCATTTCAAGCATGTCTAACCACGGGAAGCCTTTTAAAAACTGTGACAGCATTTGCCCCCAATCCCCACTTGCTGTGAAGCGGTGTGTGTGTGTGTGTGTGTGTGTGTGTGTGTGTGTGTGTGTGTGTGTGTGTGAAAGTGTGTGTTTGAGAGAGAGATAGAGTAATGAATGTATGTACTGATTTGCAGGAAGACAGAATATCATATGTAGATTAGGAGGACTACCCCTTTGAAAACAGTTACTTTAAGGTATTGTAAGCTGGTGCTCTACACGCACACACACACACACACACACACTCTGGTCTTTCACAGTGTCACCCTCATGCTGGGCTTTTGATGAATGGCTGAGACTGTCACGAGCGAAAGATGAGCAGTGAAACTGAAAGAGAAAGAAGAGGAAAGAAAAGGTTGCTGACAAGAAAGAAAAAAAAAGGAGTGATCACTGAAGAATGATGGAAAGATGTGAGATAATTAATGGAAGACTGTGACCTTTTGGGGACAAGAAGCGGTGCCCACAGAGAGGAGAGACAAAGTAGATGTAAAGAGGAGGACAGAGCGATGCAAACACGGGATCACAAGGACATAAAATAAACCTAGAGACAAACAATATGCAAAACATTTCCAGATTAGGTTAAAAATAAAGTTAGTCAGACATTTGAATCTGAGGAAGATGGCACCTTTGGAGAATGTTTCCCTGTTTTTCTTACGCTAGTTGTATTTATCATTTTTGACACGCTGTCATAACACAAACAATTCACGTCAGCAGCTTTCAGTGTCAACACTTGAAAGAAAGAAGAGCTGCCTTTGAGCAGAAAGCTAAATGTGGTCGATAAGAGTGTAGAAATGAAATAAAAAGTACTTTATGATTGGTGAAATTAGGAGAAAACCATGCATGTGCAAACAAAAACATTTTTAAGCACTCAAGTTTAAGTGAGAAGATTTTGTTTTTATTTTTCTTTGAGAAAATGTTCATACCTCTCAAGCAAAAATGAACCCAAATAAATAAAAAACAAGTAAGATTATCTGAAATGCATTGTAATGAAGCTGAAAGTAAGTCTGTTTTCTGAGTTATAAACGTGTGGACTTTATAGCTGGCCAAATGGAGAAAGTCTGCAGCAACTCCGGAGGCTCTCACTCTGCCAATTGCATTCACACATACAGCCCCTGTGGAGAAACTACACAGGATCTCTGAATTGTCTGAAAGGTGCTTATTTGTCGCCATAGCAGCTTAAGGCTATATTAGCCTCGACTAGCAACACACCCAATGTTCTGGTCAAGTATCTGTTTTTTTCTGCGTTGATCTTTGACATCTTCCAGCTTTCCGACGTTAGATTATCCATGGGTACTATTAAGAAAAAGCGGAAATTTTTACATAACATACAGTTTTCACTGGATAGTGATACTTAAATGTCGGCTAGTGTGAGATCCAAAGTACTTTTTTCTGTCAAGTCTCTGAAGACAGCAAGAGGCTGTTGCTGCAAAATGAACGTAGTGGAAACCCTGGCATTGGATGTTTTCTTGCCGTGGTGGTAAAGATTTCTGTGTGGCGAGCTGCCATGCAGAAATGTTAGCAGCAGAAACACTGCTGTTCCTCCAAACGTCAACATTTAATATGTAAGACAACAAGCAACCACTCTGTTCTTCTTTTGTAAAACCACACAGCGACTCCTGTCCCCTAAACATATAAACCTGGCACACTTGTTCTGACATATTTGTGATTTAAATGCACTGTTTCCATCTGTGCCAGGGGATTTAAAAGACCACCTCACCTTTTCCCTGGTTCACTTTTAGAAGCGTTTATCCCTGCATGTGATGTGTGAACCAATTTAAGACAGGAGATTAAGTCCGTTTTAGAGAAACACCTCTGTGGCACAGCAGCATATCTGCTAATCCCCATCCATTCACTTCATCACGTCTTTAAACTAACAAGCAGTTTAACATAATCTGCTTTAAATCTGTCCATTCACTACCATTCTTCGCTTCGTTTACATAACAATCCCTTCTGCCTGCACGGTCTGTGGAGAGAGGAAGAATGAGAGAACATGTGGGTGTATGGGAGTAGGGTTGTAGATGTGGGTGAGAGATACAGGACGAGTTCCTCTTCCCATTACAATCCATTTGTACTATCAACTGCTCTGCCTTGTGACGACATATACAGCAGAGGAAGCATCATTTTATTTAAGTCTATGACAAAGCCACAAAGGATCCTATAGTCTAGAAATACATGTAGTCGAATGGAATTAAAACATAAATAGTGGAAAATTGATGGAGGGATCTTGAAGCAGTAGGTGTAAAAGATTTATGGATGGAGGGAAGCTGGGAGTGCATGAAAAACGGTACCACGAGGAATGTGTGAGGGGCGGAGTGCAGAAGAAAAAGAGCATGATGGTGAAATATGGAGTCAAAGGGCTGCATATGTAGAGTGTTCAACCTTTTCAACCCGAGCTGCAGACGACCTCAGCATCGAGGCCCACTGACGCTTTCAGCTACACTCCCATCATAAACACACAACTCAACCACCAAGCCAAGAAACCGAAGAGCGAAAACAAGGGATAACACAGAGTGAGGAGAGGAACGGCGATGAATCGGTGACAGAGAAGACGTCTGTCAAGTTCAACTCTGACCTCAACACCGATTTGTTCTTTGTTGACCTTTCACCTTTGGAGAAAATCCCTCACCACCACTGTTTGCAAATCATTTCACACAAACGTAGAGGTGGGATGATTTAAAAGTGAAAACAGTCAAAAGATGAATTATAAAACACACGAATGAAACAAGGAACATAGTTTATTATATATAGGTATATATAGAAAAAGCTAAATATATATATATATATTTCTCCTCTGTAAAAAGCCACATTCCTGCTTATCTTATACGTTTAAATTTAATTTGTGTCAGTAAACGAGTACATTTAATTTCTTGCATTATAAAATGAACACTCCTGCTAACTAACAGACAGACACAGTGGAAAGATACTTTCCTTGGCTCCCTGTAGTTTCTCTCATACACTGCTAATGAATGTATACACATTCAAGGGCCTCAGCCAACACATTTACATAAACACACAGGTTAAAGAAAATAAATGTCTTTTTCTTTGTCCTTTGTTTTGTTCCTTCTCTATTGCTACATACATACAAACATACAGTGGGGGCTGAAAGCTTTAGTTTGCCAATGAAACATGATCACACACACACACACACATTTGTACAGCTATCTTAGTGAGGACCCTCATTGGCATAATGCATTCACCAGCCCCTTACCCTGACCATCCAAACTAAGTGCCTAAACCTAACTTTACCTAAACCTAATTCTAATTCTAACCCTAACCCTAAAACCAAGTCCTGACCCCCAAACAGTCCATTAAAGGGGGTCACAAAGTGAAGACTGGCCAAAATGTCCTCACTCCGTAGGTTAAAGGCTAAAACTGGTCCTCACAAAGATAGCTTTACAAAGACACACACACACAGGTAGGTGTCGAGCCATTTAAATTTAATGAAGGCCTAATGATAGACTGCGAATGAATTTTACAGCTTGTTATTGTCATTGTGAAACCACTCACTGTATCACTTTACAACCACCATAAAGTCACTGACAGGGGTGGGTGTGGTTTGGGAAAGGTACAACAAAACTGGGAAAAATCAGAAATCCACCTCTGTGATCATGATGTCATAAATGTTTCGCTGACTGTTAATTGCTTCACTGTATAACCACATGGAATGACTGTTTCCCCCCGAGCCATCTGGCAAATACAAATGTTTTCTATAGTTCTATGCCACTGATATCCTGTTACTTTGCTCTCAGGCACACAGAGGGTAAAGTACAACCACAAATTAAAGGCTCAGATTTACTATTTAAGTATTTGCAGTATCATAAATAAGTTATGAGGTTGCATATATCACATCAAATGCAAATGGTTTAAGGGATTTGTTGCTGAATGCTGGGAAATACTTTTTACATATTTTACATACATAAGAGTACACACGCGCACACACACAGTCTTTTAGTCGAGGAGAAGCCAAATCAATTTGGCCCCCTGTGAAGAACAGAGGTTAAGGTTGTTAAAGAGGCAAACATTTGGCCAAAAGGGAGGAATGTTAAAAATGTCCCATCAAGGAAATACGAACAGAACACAGAAGAGTAGTGTGGCTACTACTTCCTGCGTGGGAGCAGAAAGAGAGAGCGAGATGTCACCTGCTTCGTGAGATCTTGTGCCTGCCTACTTTTCTGAGGCATGTATCTGCAACAGCTCACCAAATAACTGAGGATCACGATCTGCAGCCACCCACCAACATTTGTTTTTGTCCTCCCAATGACGACTAGCCCCCGCCTGTCTTTCCATCTGTCACACAAAATACTGTAACTGAGGCAGCTCTGACTGGAGTTTACTGTAAGTTTGAAGGTGTGTATGTGGCTGTGTGTCTTGCAGAATATCTGAATGTAACACTGCTAATTGAACAATATAAAAGTGAACAATGCATCTTAGCATTTTATTCAGTTTAGTGATCGTATCATTAGCGTCCCTACAGGCGGCCATAGATGCTTTTCAATCACTTGATTTACACCAGATCTGAATAACTGAAATAGTTTAAACATATAAAACACACGTCCGTCCTGAGTGATCCAAGTTAGTACACATCTGAACGTACCGAAATGTCTTCAATCTGCCCTAAAAAAAAAAAAAAATATTATTAAAAAAATAATGAAGCCTAGAACCAGGTATGGACAGGCCTCTGAAACAGGAGTCGTTCCCTGGACCTCAGGATGCTCTGACTATGTACAACTATGAATGAACAGACTTTTTTTTTTCCCCCACACTTTCCTCTGGCTGAAGAAGAAAGTTGGGTCACAAATATTCCCAACAACGATTCATATTTCACCTTGGTATGATGATGTTATAAAAGTCTAAATAATAACAAATTCCTACTGTCAATTTAAAATCAATACTGAAAATTCAGGGTTTGACATACGGATCAAACCAAAAAAATGAAGAGCAGTTAGCAGGGAAGCTTAAGCAGAGCAGAATGGCATCAAACAGTTCAACAGGAGTTCAGCTGCGGAAGAGGCACATGCCTGTCATGAGGTGAAATGATTGCAAGAGACCTGCATTGTTTTTGTTGATCTGTCGCTGCTTCAGTTCGGAGCTAAAGCCTCTCTGAGGAGCTCAGCCTGCAGCTACACATAGGCTATCAAACAAGAGGATAACAGTGTTTATATATGTAACAAATAATCGAAATCTCTGTTGATGTTGATGAGGATCTTTCTGTGATGCCACAGGGCACTGATGTACAAGCGTTTGATATTTCTGATTCATCATGTCAATCTAATTTGGTTTTGACAATGAGGGGGGGACCACCAAAAGTGGGAGCTTACGCTAATAAAAGAGCTACACATGTTTCCACGGCCAATGACAACTGTTCCTACAGCCAAGAATAGCGTGGCCCAATAAAACCTTTCAGTCCATTGCTGATCCTATTCACTGTCTCTTTCTCCTGCTCTCTCTCTCTCGCACACGCTCACACACACACACCTACCGAACACAATACTTATTTTAATTCCTGCACTCGCCTCCTGACAGTCATGTACGTTGCAGATTAGTATAAGAATCTCTTGAAATTTTTACAGCTTTGAAAAGACAAAGAAACATCTGAATTCTGAATTAACAAAATGGTTTGTGATTAACCAACTTGAAGATATTGAAAAACGTGAAGACTGCTTATTAATTTAGCTTTGAGAGGAGAGGCGAGGAGGAGAGGAGAGAACTGTTGTGGTGGCTGTTTAGGGCCAAATACTGCGAGGTGACACCAGGGGCAAGGAGCTGACCTACAAACCGCTTGTGACCCCCACACCTGCGTGAACACACGGACACACACTGATACAAAGACTCATACCGACACAGATGCACTCACACACCAGCTTATTCACACACCATTGCCCACGACACCAGCTCCTCTCGACCTGCCAAAAGGCCACCATTTGACCAAGCGATAATACCATCTGTTAGGCAAAACACTGGTGCTTTGTTATTGTTCTGTTTCATAGACTTTACCAAACAATCACATACGTACTGCCAGCGACTGAACAGAGCGCCGTACTGAACACTTCAAACGAGGGCTATGTGAGAGAGGTTAGAGGTGAGGGCCCGAACCACGGCAGAGAAGAAGTCTGTGATTTAATTAAAACAGGCACTGCGGAGGAGAGAGGGGCAGAGGAGACCTGTTTGAAATGAACAGGTGCTAACTGAATTTAGTTTTTTCAATTGCCTTCTTAATTGTCTCCTTCTTACTTAGTTAAATCGAAAAAGGGCATAACGAATTCAAATTTATTGAATTTAAAAATGATTTCTGTTGGCACTGATCTCATAGCGTGAAGCACACCAGTGACCACTAGTGAGCACGTAGAGGAGAAGAAATGCATATTAGTAACAGATCCTTTATTAACGAACGTGTTACAGTAGTCTGATTATTTTTAGTCTTTATTATATTTTCTATATTTGATCCAGTTTCAGTTTCTTGTCCTGTTGTCATCACCTGTCACACTTTTTTGAATAAAGGGCACAGAAAAAAACTTGTCTTTCTGTTTGAATGGAGTAAATAAATGAACTGGTTAATTTCGTTGCCACTGTAATTTCATTATGGGATTACAAACAGCAAAATGAATGTGCTGGTCATTCTAACATTACATCGTCTGAGGCAAAGCCTGAGAGCACTTCTTCTTCTATTGTTTAATGCAGTCTCAACTTCCTGAGACTGTCCAAACTATCTTAAAAACAAATGTTTGTATTGAAAACAATTGGAACCATGGCTTTTTTTTATGCTGACCAAGACCACCTCTTTTGGTCAGACTAAGTTTTGGTTCAATTGGTCTGAACCACGGTCCGAGGCACCTTTCACACATGCTATTTTCGCTCGGATTAAACTGAAAAGTCTGGAATGTCTGGACCGAACAAGGCAGGTGTGAAAGGGCCCTGAGAGATGCTAGAGGCTTGAGGTGTGGGGGGGCAATTAGCATGTGAAGAACTGGATGGTCAACATGTTTCTCAAAATTACACTTTTGTTTCCACATATGTTATAAAGGTGCAATTTGAAGTTGTGTACAGCTATTTTTGATGCATCTGGGCTGCATAATGAAAGTTAAGTCACAAATCATTTCCAAACATTGCTGCAGAGTGATTAGAAGTTATCAAAAAGCTTTTTGTGTAAGTAATCACAAGTAACATTTCAGATTTCAGCAGTAACACGGGGACACGCTGTCCTCCGGAATCGTTTGGTGCATCTTTGCTGACCTCTCGCAGAATGTACAGCTTAAGTTTCTGATGTTAACAAAGTCAGACAGGAAGGAGGGACAAAGGGCACACAGAGGGAGGACAGTGTTGGGCAGGAGCTGAATTGGATGGGGGAGGTGATGGGAGCAAAGCAGGGTGTCGGACTGGTGGTGGTGGGGGGGACATGAGGGTCTACTAGGGGTGAGTGGCGCAGTGGGATAAGAGCGTGGGGAGTTCATGCCCCCGCCAGGCCCTTTTCGCACTGCTTAAACAAAGAGATTACAGTGAGAAGGGGCTCCGCGCCTCTAACAAGCAGGGGCACCGCACACACTCATTTATACACAGACACACACCCACACACAGTCACATGCAATACAGGAATCATACACACACATGCACGCACGCACACACAAGCTTATAGAAATATAAATACACACAAAACAAGCCTGTGAAAACAAACTTGCATTCACAAACACAACAAACTGACACACACAACTAACGAGAAGCATCACAACATAGTGGCGCCACCTGTCTCCTCTTCACCAATTAATGAGCTCCCAGCTCCCGGGATGCTCCAACGAGGTGGCAATTAGCAGGGAAAAGAAAGGGGGAGTCTGAAATGAGGGAGAAAAACAGATGACAAGAGGGGGGTGAAGGGGCTGGGAGATAGAGGAAAAAATGGAGAGAGGAAGAAAGGGAATAAAGAGAGAGAAATACAAAAGAGGACCCAGGATTTTGAATCTGAGAGGTTCAACTGAGAAGGTAAAAAACTGAACTGGGTGGGGCAGAGAGAAAACCAGGCTACCAGGGTTTATCACTTCTTTTGTTTCATCATCACATGTTTGGTTTACACATTACTTCTATTTACAAGAGGGTTTGATTCCATGAAAGGGGAAAAATGATCAGAAGCATAAGACATTTAATCTACACAGTTATATTTATATCGATTCTGTATCATCAGGAAGATTAAATTAGTAATACAAAAAAGGTCAAACTACACACGTAAAATAGGATCGAGGCTTTAGTCATATTTTTCTCTTTAAATTCTTATGCGTTGTTAATTTCATTAAATGTCAAAAGATTAGTACACATTTAATTAAAATACCCTTCATACACCATTTTCCTCACAGCTCCTGCATATTGTATGTTATTTATCATTATTTTGGGTTTTTTATAACTCTGGAATTTGTTTTCCAACTATCGGGGTTGTTATATCAGTCGATATGAAGACAGCACGTTTCTGTCTCCTGTTTGTTTATATTTCCACCTCTCATAATCCCTCGTAACACTGTCTCTTTCCTTCTGTCAATCTTACTTTCCTGTGTCTGTCTATTAAATATAAGCGCACACACACACACATTTGCCACCTGATAACAGGCAGTCATTCATACTGCCTCTCGACCCCCATGACCCCTGAACCCTGAGACCTAAATACGGAACGAGAACATAAAGACTGGTCATGCGTTTGCTGATAATAATTGCTCATGCAGGCGCAGAGTCAAAGGCTACAGAGGGTCAAACTTTATTTTTAACTTTAAAAGAAAAACGGTATCACAGAAAATTAAATGCCCAATTGCTGACCCTTTAAAATAGAGGTATCTTCAATTAATTCATTATAAAAAAATAAACATCAGCATATCTGAAACTGCAATTTGAAAAATCTCACATTGTAAATTAATTAAGCTATTAATTCAATAACGCTTCAAAGTTAACAGAATTGGATTTGACACAAGTAGAGACACTAAAAAAAACTAATGACTTTCGACAAGGAATATCAATTCATCCGTATCTTTATCTTTAAGAATGTTAATAAGCCCAATCCAAAGAATTTCTGCATTTTTAGCAAAATGACTGAGTTGTATTAAACTTGAGAGTAACTTTTAATGACCATAAGGGATATTGATGACACAGGTGCTCACTCAGAAGCACAAACACAGAAGCTTGAGGCATCAGGGGACAAGAAAGAAGGGAAGAGGCATACAGACAGTAACAGGTCACTTTTAGGTACATTACATAGAATTGCATTGATTTCGGAGAGACCTAATATACTCTTCACTGACTGAAAAAAAAAAAAAAAAAAATCCCGATAGGAAAAGACGTCCCCAATTAAATAGTCTTTAGTCTGAATCTGTCTTCAAAAGCCTTACAGATACACACACAGACACACACACACAGGGCAGGTGTGGGGTCAGTGTTAGGGTCAGCAGCCTCGGTCCAGCTCCCAAATATAGAGCGTCCACTATTCGGGGATCCTTGAGTTCACTGCAGGTTCTCATATGACCACCATGGACCCTTTATGTTCTGACAGAAACAGACATACCGAGCACACAAAACACGCATTCATTTAGACTCACAACGCTCCAACACTCATTCACCACATATATACATGCGTGTGGCCAAATACTAACACACACACACACACACACACACACACACACACACACACACACACACACACACACACACACACACACACACACACACACACACACACACACACACACACAGTTACCCTAACAAATCATTAAGATCCTTATCATCCTGCTGTCTGAAAACATGAAAGCTCATTTCCTCTCTCACCCAACACACAGCCCTTCACATATACCGACATTTTTTTTCTTCGTGTTTCTCTTCTTCTGTTTCTTCTTCTTTCATGACTCCAACCATCTCCCTCTCCCTCTATCAGAAGACACTATTCACAGAATCCATTCAGTGTGTAACAGAGGATCTCTTCTGTAGCTGAAACATAAGAATGATACTCTGACCCTGCCGGGTGACCTCTGCACTCCAAGCTTACGGCTCTGACACGTAGAAGCATGCTTATGTTCGTGTGTGTGTGTGCGCACATTTGTTCTAGGTCGAAAATACAAACTGGCTGTGTGGTCATTGTGGGTACATGTCTACCCTGCCTGTGCAAATGTGTGTGTGTGTCTGTGTGTGTGTATAAATACACACACTGTGGAGAGAGAGATTTCAATACTTTACCACGTTGAAAAGGGAGAACACTTATTAAATTGATGTCCCAAGTATGAACTATATTAACTTTATAGCTACTATCAAAAACAAACATTTAACTTTTTTTTTTTTTATTCTCAATGCCTGAACAGCTTCCCCATGAAATCATGGCAGCAGCAGTTTGAAGCTGTCATGTGTAAGTATCCAGTCCTAATAATACTAATATTGGTAGAATATTGAAGAGTTCATCATTTGAATCAACCTCAGGTTTGCGACGGACCCAACTGAGAAAACAAAGGACTGCAGTAAAGCATCTGACATCAATTGCACATCTGTTTAACAAATGGCAGAGACGGCTTTTTAAGTCATGTGCTCGAGAGTAACACTGTCTGAGATTTGCAGCTCTTGATTCACACAGCGTGTGATAAAGGGGGCCATTGTTAAAATGTGAATCCCTTTGTGAACATGTGTTTCAGTTTGACTACACTTTATCAAAAAAAACCCAGCAAAAAATATGATGCATACAAAAACATCAAGGATCATGCTGCTGTGCTGTCTGCAGTGATATTGTGGGTTATTATGGTAAAACAAGAAATGATCCCTCTCTGTCAGTGAGTGTGTGTAAATATGCAGGTGAGCGAACACGTACGCACACGACCAGCATTCAAGCAGCACAACCTTAATTCAATTTCCATCTGACTGGAAGTGTGTGTGTGTGTATGAATGTGTGCATGCATCAGTTTGAGTGTCGGACAGCACTGTTCTTCAGTTCTTTAGAAGATTTTCAGGACATTCTTCTAAATTCCACTATTAAATCACATCCTCTCATTGACTCCACATGATGTTGATACAGCATATGCTTGCAGTGAACACGTACTACTTCTCTCTTTGCATCACTGTGACACAATACTTTGCTGGGCTTCTTTTTACTGCATCATCATACTCTTACAACGTGTTAATGTGTCTGTCTGTGTGTGCACTTGTCATCATCATATTTCAGGACCCGAGGGCTCTGCATAAAGCTGCAGCCTCAATAAAGCTCTTGTCGAAAAAACCTTTACTTAGCAACTAATGCAATAAAAAATAAATAGGAGGGTGGGTGGGTGGGTGAGTGGGTGGGTGTGTGTGTGTGTGTGTGTCAGATATTTATACAAAATATACAAAATTGCTGAACTGATCATTGTGAGTCACTACATGTCTGTACAATAGCTAACAACATAACTTACCCTTGATGATTTCAGCTTATTTGTCCAAATCTAATTATAAATATAAGTATTAGAATTTTGAGTATTTAACATTAACACATTTAGTAAATAGAAATCTGAATCATTTTGAATTAACAAATCTTGTAATGGACAACTGTTTTATTTGCTTTAAAATGTCCAGTGTGTTGGATTTAGGAGGATCCATCAGCAAATACTGAATATTAAAAATAATGTTTTAATTAAATAATGAACTTCAAACCCATTTTCTTTTACCGGCATCAACCTACATGAGTTTTCTCCCACGACGTCTGCCGTGCTGCACCGCCTTGATCATACAGTATAGTCCACATCACACGCACAAAGGGCCTTTCTCGTTTACTTTAGAGGTCATCGTAGATTTCCCCACACGTCTGGAGCAGCAGAGTGAGGTTCTTTTGGTGGCGATATGCAACCTCACTGCTAGATGCCAATAAATCCTACACACTGGACCTTTAAATGTGGCTCGAGGTGATCGAGGTCAAGGGTAGGCGAGGGGAACATGCTGTTAAATTTGTTAAAGGTAGCAACAACAGCACAAGTCATTTACTGTAACTCAATCTAGTGATTACTCCCTGAGGAGCACAAAGGACCTTTGATACGTATCTGTGTGTGTGTGTGTGTGTGTGTGTGTGTGTGCGTGTGTAAACAGAGGATAAATTAATGCATTTGTACTGATTTGTACTAATGAAGTGGGCCCTTCAGGTACAGCTGCAAGAATGTTGCTAGTGAACCACTAAATTACAGCATTTTAAAAGGCTGACCGCACCACGTAACACTGAAGCTACACAAAACAAACATATTTTCATGTCTTTATTAACCAACTCTTTTACTAACATTCTAGTTGCTCCGAGTACCAGCGAAAGCCTTTTAATGTTCAGCAAACAGTGTATTAATAGATTTTTTGGGGTCAAGTTGTCTGATTTTCGAAGGTGGTTGGTGTGTGAATGGTGTGACATGAATGGACACTAGCATGTCCCTGCAGAGTGCTTGTTGACAAACTTAGTGCACATTGTTTTATGACTGTTTTAAGTAGAATAAAAGTCAACCTGTTTTTTAAGTATATGCATTTGGAAGGGAAATGTGCGGTGGACTTTAGAAAATGTCTATTTTTAAAGTTTTCTTTTACTCTTTTTATCCATTATTTCATTTAGCTGTGTGTGTGTGTGTGTGTGCGTGTGTCCTAGTTAGTTGTTAAAACATTATTGGATATTCTAGAAGATCGGCCTGTGACATTTAATAACAAACTGCCGTCTCCTCGTCTAAGCTACCTGCAGCTACCTGGTCCAGGTCAGAGGACAGATGAGGCTCTGAACCTGTAAAGTGTTGCTTATACACAAATAAATGTATGCACACATTTGTCTGACAGCAGATCTTTGATTAGAGATAAAAGTATATTACACACACACACACACGATCATGTCTTCAGATAGTCATTGTATTTAAATATTAGCTGTGGGTGAGAAAAAGAGAAGTTACTTTAGTTATTTCTAAGGAAACTAAAGTTAATAAATCACAGATGTAAATGTAACCCTTACCAAACTCAAACTCTGTTTTCAAAATTGTTGCACAGACAGAAGCGCATTTCATGACACACACACACACACACACACACACACACACACACACACACACACACACACACACACACACACACACAGTGCTCCCCCCACCCCAAGCACACAAAACCCGCCCCCCACTGCCCCCTCCCCATTGGCTTAGAAAAATTACTGCCACCTGAAGCGGAACCACGTCCATCACGCAGAGGCCCCCTAAAGCCCCACAGGTGTCCTTTAACATGTCCAAAGGTCCCCTCCTCCCCACTGGCTCTCCATGTGGCCATTCATCTGGCTGCAGTGAAGGACATCAAAACAAAACACATCCCCGGGGGGAGAGCTCACAGCTAACCAGGCACATAAATTACTCCATAGTGAAGACACAGCTTAGTGCTTCCAAGCTCTGACAAGACAATCGCACTATTAAAATGTTGCTCTCACATTATAGGTTTTAAGTTGGTTTGTCAGGAGAGAACAATACAGCTCCTCACAAAACACAGATTTTATTCGTAGTGCTGAACCCTTAATGTCAAATGTTTTTTTTTACTATATGTGCATGAACCCAGCTCTGTTACTGTAACTCACATGCTCCATTGTTCTGCTTCTCATCACCCCTTGTGAGTTTTTTTAAACAAGTTGATCTGCAGCCTGGAACTAAAGAACAAATCACTTCATCCTCACCAGACTTTTTGTGCGACTGTGAACACGCACACAATGAGTTATAAGACAGGTGGAAAACCCTCCAAGCCACAAAGACCGACGATGTGTTTCTCAACAGCCTCAGCTGGCTGTGGTTTAAAGGAGCGCTGCTTAAGAAAACAGCATTTGTTTAAAACGGAGAGAAACGGAGCGATCGCCAATCTACGCTAAATGGCATTGGAGTGAAAAGCACAGGAGAATGGGCCAAATCCAAGTCACTCCACATTAACAGGCAGTGGGCTGATGACATAATATGCATGGCAACAAATAAATAGCCCACAATTCATCTTTCACTACAGTGAGAGTACAGCGAGTACTTCTTATCGTGCAAGGGTCACGCAGATATTGTGCAAAGCTCAAGGAGGGAATGCAGGTATGGACACAGACAGGCTGAGAGGTAGACAGAGAGACAGACAGATGCGAAGACGGCCATCGCCACAGACAGCGAGACAGTGAGACTTTTAGAATAAACACCAGAGCTCTCAGTGTCGCCCAGGAAGAAATTCTTTTCTTTGATGTCAAGCCATGTGACCTTGCAGCAGTCTGAGGAATTGAAGCACCGTCCAAACAAACGTCAACACCACTAACACCCTCAAGGTCAATGTGTGTCTGTGTGTGTGTGTGTGTGTGTGTGTGTGTGTGTGTGTGTGTGTGTGTGTGTTTATCGGGCTGTTGGCATGTGCACACGTATGTGCGTATGTGCATGTAGAATTGTGCAACCAAAACTTTTGAGTCTGATTTTTGAGTTACACAAATTTTCAGGACCATTACTGTAAAATATTTTTTTCTGCAAATGCGAAGCTGGTTCTTAAAACACTGTGTTGCTGCACTGACCCTTAAAGCAGACACAATTTAATGAGAGAATATTTTGAGATATAATTAAAAATCTGCTGTAAATATCAAAATATTGAGGATGTCAAGTTTTCCCTCAACATTCCAACAATGTTATTAGAGCAAAGTTGAATTGGTGCCGTTTAAGATACAAGATCTTTACAAATAAAATAAAAAAAGATTCCCTTTAAAGGTTCAGCCTGTAGAAATGGGTGATATCTAGTGGTGAAGCTGCAGCTGAATACCCCTCACCTCACCCTCCCCTTCAGAATTTGAAAGAGATTCTATGGCAGCCTTGCATACACACTCATAAATATCAGTCCCCTTAACATGTCTGATGACATGAACTATTTTCTGAGTAATCAATGAATATGTTGACAAAGACCCTATCTCACAATGTTAAAAAAAGAGATCCAGGATCTGCCCCATGAACAATAAACATACATAACAACAAACAAACGGACAGGGGTGAAAACATAACCTCCACAGCAGAGGTAATAAATACAGATATTTAATTTGATCATAATTTTAACCTATAACCATCTGCAAAAATCCCAATAAAATTTATTTTTCCTTTTATTAAACAAAGCAAAAAAACTATTCAATGATATATTTTGCACACAAGTCCACAGATCTCTCCTGCACCGACATCTTGTGGCAGCAGAGGCAGTTTGCCAGTAGTTGTCTTCACGTCAGGCTTTATTTAAGATGATCACAAGTTGTTTACAGTGCCGAGGATGGATTATTATCTTACACAAGCAAGTTCCAAAGAGCAACTCAAAGCCTCATCAAAGTTTCAGTGAAAATGCCACTTCATATTGTTTACCCCCTTACTTTCATCAATGCAGTACACACATGCCAGGGCTCGTTTTCAGATTTGGCTCATCACTACTGAGCGACCACAGAGACAACACTGCTACACTTTGAATACGCTCCTCTCACCGCCGGTAAACAGTGGTGTCCCGTTGCAGTAGTTTATTTAGGAGTCTGTTCTAGCCCAAACAGGACTTATGACAAAGCCAACTGCTCCCTCTTTTAGACCACTAAGTACTTTCTACTGCTGAATGCTGGTAGGCTGCTGAGGCACGAGGACAGCTGTTTGTGTGCATGGGACAGAGAAATGAGAAGAAGGAGAGAGACGATGCGAGAAAGAGACAGAGAGGAGTAGGAAGAACATGGGAAGCAGCGAGTACAACAGTGCTCAGAGAAAAACCGTCATCACGGCAGCTCACACACAGCGACGAGTGAGCAGCACTTGAGATCTGTCGGATAAAACTTTGGCTTGAGCTACTGAGTGAAACGTTATAATGTATTTGCAGCTTGAAACTCAGAACAAGCTTGACAACGGCACAAATTCACTGGCTTAAATAATTACATGAATAAGTGTAGAAGAGAAAAGCAAACACAGCTACTTGACAAGCATGACTTGAAAAAGTATGTGTAGGGGTTAAAAAAAGTTTTCCATACTTTTAACTTGAATGTCTGCTGATTGTTCATGTGACAGGTGGAAGAAAACTGTAAGTGTGGTGCCCCCTTAGGGACAAATAACCGGCACCCCCCAGCCATTACTGTCGATCCACAAAGAGCAGATGGAGATTTATGGATGTTTTCATATCATGCTATATTGTAATTTAATTATTTTTTTCGAATATGACTATCATGATCTGCCATGTCATATACTTTTATTTACTGATCATCTTTACTCCTCTTGCACAGGAAACCTTTAGGCCTCAGTGGGTAATGTTCCTTGAAGCTAAGTAGCATCAAAAATGCTAATCTGCTTCAACCACTGGAAACATCTGTCATGACAAAGCCAAAACCTGCAATGGAAACCCACCTATTACATGACGTCTCTGATGAGAAATAAAAGCAACAAAAGCATTTAACCACTGAAGAGAATATTCATTAACAATCTGGTCGGTATCTACAACAAATGCACAACAGAAGTCCTCAGAGTGAGACGTAATGGAAAAGCACTAGGAAGCTTCTTTTTTATTCAAGAGTTCATGACCTCGTCAATACTTCCCTCTTCACACACTCTCACGCACGGCCTCTCCACTCCGCAGTGTGTACCTCAGGGTAGAGCCCCATCATGTTGAAAGATGCTGTTGCCACCACACCTGTGTGTGCACATGGGTTCACATGTGCATTTCCTGATGTGTGTGTGTGTGTGTGTGTGTGTGTTTGTTGGTTTGCCGGGGTGTATGCGTGTACGTGAAAACACCCTCTCATGTTACAGCAGTAATGGCCCTGCTGAAACATTCGTCTCCCACTCAAAAGTTCCAGACTGCTATTAAACACACACACACACGCTGCACACTGGTGACTCTACTGAGGGTGGGTCACCTCCATTAAGAGCAGTTCATATACACACTAAAATAAGTTTAATGGAAACGAGTAGATCACTAAATAATTCTGTAATACATTAGACAGAATTTGAGGAATTACACTAGGCAGTATAGAGCTCCCTCAGAAAATGAGAAATAGATAGCACTATAATGGGGTGATACAATAACTAGTTATTCATTTTCTGATTTAAAACTGTAAAAAAAGAGGAAATTATGATACAAAATAATAATACTATTAGAGGCCTGTTGAACAACAAGTTATAGTATAAAAACAAAGAAATTCACAACTTGACTTACTCTGTCAATCTGGGCACAGAGTAAATGCAGACTATTAAAAAAATGTTGATCAATTCTTAGTGAGAACCATCTGCTCAACATATTCCAAACTGCTGGCTGACGTGTGGTCCTCATTAGAAACATCCGTATGCAAATGTGCATCTAACAGCACCTGCCTCCCCCGACTGAATGGCCCAGTGTCCTCTGAGAAACACACATGCACTGGTGGGGAACGTGCTTGTGCAGATGTCAGCTGTGCCATGAACAGCTTCTCGATGAACTCAGAAGAGTCTCGCTCTCTTCTACTCTGTCCTCACTTTATAAGAGAATTGAGTTGGGGGCAGTGCTTTGTATTGCAGTTACAAAAAGGCTAATGATAACAACAGATTAGTAAATCAGCTGAGGGACTGGATATTTGGTTTAGCAAAGTATTGGTGTATTTGTACATGTCTGTGCTTTGAGAGGACAGACTGTAGTAGGTTGCTTACAAAGCACATCATTATGCATCACAGATTAGCTCGAATGCTGAATAGCCCTGGTTGAGCTCATGGTGCTTTTATATGTCACATACCTCTTTAGTTGTTGTAGTTGTCTAGCCAGTTGGCTATAAAATGCTCCCAGATACTAATAAATTTCCTCTTGGAGGTTAAATCACTTGAGCTGGAGCAGGCTTAGGTTACAGATTGTTGCCCCCCAGGAAACATTTATATTTGCAAGCAAGCATTGCTCACAATTCACTGGTTCTATTGCCAGATTTGTATAAGATGTAAACAGATGGAAAGATTGTGAATAATTTTTATATACAATATTACTCTCACTGTGTTTGTGCAGAGCCACCGCTCAGTGATACTAGATTCGGTTCATATCATACACAGTCTTTACAGCTCAGGATTTTGACTCCCCTCACTGCCATCCTCCTCCTTCCGGGATAAAGCTGCACTTTGAGAGCTATTTTACTTTGGACGGCTCCAAAATCATGTAACTGCAGAAAAACTCATGAGGCGGACTCAGCGTTTGACTTTTCACTAATGAGGGTCTTTCAGTTTGTACAACGTCAATAATGCACTTCACCGATCATCCTCCATTACTTAACCATGTATTCTACATGATCCATATGATTCAATGTTATTAATGTTTGTGTGCAAAGGTCCAACTTCAATAGTACTGGTCCATTATTTATAGTTAATATATAAACAGAATGTGACACAGCAGGTTGACACAACAAAGTTTACTTGGCCGTTACAGTTTGTAATGATGGTTGGAGATTGTAAAGAAAATAAATTAATAAAAAGAAAAGTGATTCACATGTATGCACTCAAACATATATATATATATATATATATATATATATATATATATATATATATATATATATATATATATATAAATCTGACACAACATTTTAAAGTATACACATAAATTACATTATCAAAAGATAAGTATCTCTGATTGTTTTTTATTTAAATATTGAATGATTGTTCTTACCTGTAAATTGGAGTTGCTGATGTATGTGGAGTTTTTTTAAATGGGCCTGGTCACACAGCTCTACAATACCCACAGGCACACACACAAAGACAAACACAAGAAAAAGGGTTGAGTAAATACAGATAATCAGAATATGTTCTCTGTAAAAGAGAGTGGCATCCACTTATGCTGGTTAAATAAAAAAATCTGTACAAACATGAACCAGCTGTCCCCCTGAAGGGAGGCTTCTTTCCTTTATTCCCTCGTACATTTGTAATATTGTTTTAATTACCAAAGAAAGAATGAGTCAGTGTGGTACCCAAGTGCATCAAATGCTACAGGTTTCTTCAAAAAATAGAAAAAAATAAAGTCCTAAAATCAGTTTTTTTTCCATTGACATGTTTTTTTAAATTATATTTGAGGCAACAAATTACATCAAGTCATACAAAAGATTATGCTACTAAAAACTGAACTTGTTTGCTATGCTGCAGACACCATGGATTGTATGCCAAGGATTGCACACTTTATTAGATCTTGTCATTGGAGGGTCAGGTTGTACAGATCCCCACCTGTAGAGTTGGAAAATTAAACTCAAATAAAAATTCTCTGTATAAACATGACACTCTGGGCGGGTCCATTTCTTCATCTCTAAGAAAACACAGCCTCCAAAACACTGTAACTCACACTGGATTCATTTCACACAGCATTTCTTTTTATTGCCACCCTATAAACCACTCCAGCCTTATGCATGTGTTAGTGTTAGTGTGTGTGTCTGTCTGTGGTCTTTTCTACATGTATTATCCCCCATAGTCAGCGCCACCAATAGACAAAGAGGTCAATTCATATCGGGTGTTAAAAAGGCCAGATTGTCCATAAATCAAAGCTCTACAAACTTTAATACATCTCTCAAACCACAACCAGTGGAAAAAGGAATTAAAAGTATTGCATTTACTCAAATAAAGGTGCCATTCAGCTCCTGACAAAGAAAATGACATGCAATTTGGTAATTGCTGGATAATGCTTCTTTTAGCTCACACACAGCTCCAGTAAAACACAGCCCTCAGGACCAAAGCTCCCCATGCTTTTATAGTCATGACAGGACACAAGCCTTATCCATTTTATAATGAAATGTACACTGAGACGTGCCTTTAAAAATATCACACTTTTAGAAAAATAAAACAGGTTTGTTTAGATAGAGGGTAATAAATGAGAGTCATTGTTGTTGCACAGAAATATATAAACCAGGCCTGGGCTTGCATTCAGGAAGAAAGGAAGATACACAGAATGCTCGTCTTTTCGGCGACTGCTCTACAGAGATGATTTGAAACAGGATGACCTGAACTGACTCTCATTATCAACTTAGGGTAAAAGTTAAAATCAGTTTGAAGATGATAAAAACTGTAGTTGATGTTTGAAGATGCTCGACCACTGAAACTGAGGCTCCAGTCTCATGGATAAGTGCACGTCAGTGTTTGTTTATGCCAAATGCTCCCAAACAAAATAATCCTATCGGACCTAACCTCAAATGTGATGGGGCAAATTAACACATACATAACAAGTATACTCTAACAGATAACAGCATTTATAGCAATTGACATACATGTTGTAGATGTATGCCTACGCCAACCAGTGCAGCTTCTGTTTAAATACTTTTTTATGTATTTATATGAGGTCACCATGGCCTTTGACCACTGAAATCTAATCAGCTTATCTTTGAGATCAAGTGACAACTGGTTGAAATTTCTGAAATTACCAAAAGACTTGAGCTTTCATGTTGAAGAGGCCAAACATGAGGCTGATACGATGTTGACCGTTGACCACTCCAACCTAATGAGTTATTCCATGAGTGTTTGTGCCAGTAATGATATTTCCTATGGGGGTTCCAGAAGTATCACGTTCACAAACATGAAGTCACTGTCACCTTGACATTTGACTTTCGACCACCAAAGTCTTGCATTCACAAGACCAAAGACATGTTTTGAAAGGGAGCAGTGACCTTGAACTTTGACCCCAAAACAAATCTAATCAATTCATCCATGAGTCTAAGTGAGGGATTGAAAGATTGGGAATATTCCTGACACACATCATTCATAAGACAAATTTTGTGTTTTTAAAGATCACAGTGATCTTGACCAAGCACCATTTTTGAACACCAAAAATGTTTGTACCAATTTTAAAGAAATTCGCTCAAGGCATTCCAGAAATATCATGTTCACAAGAATGGACTGGAGGCACAACCCAAAAACATATTTTCTTCCGGCCACTGGCTGTCACTGGCTTGGAGACATAAAAACATGATGTTTACAGTTTGCATTACTTCTGTCAACTCATCAGAGAGCCAATAACCGGTTGTTTTACCAACTGAAATGGCTTCAATCTACCTAAGTAAGTATACAGTCCGGCCATCAGGTATCAAAAGCAGGCGTGTTGTGGTGAGAGCCAGGCGGTGTGCCAGACAGTTGGTTGTTTCTACAAAGGATCAGTGAGGTGGATTACTGCATAAATCCCTTCTTTCACCGAGTTCCTGCAAACTGTCATTTCGCTTTCTGCCTCACAATAGCCAATGAAAACAGTGACAGGTAGGATGACTGGAGAAAAGAAGCAGCCTGAGGTGTAAACACACGAACAAGCAGCTAGACACAGAAACATTTTTCTGTCCTTTATTTGCATGTGTTTATTCTTATCTACGTGGAAGCTTAAACAGATGAGTGTTTAGAGAGCACAGATGTGAAAGTCGTGGATTTTGATGACTGATCATATCGTCAGCTCGTTCTCTTTGGCAGTCACACAAATCCACAAGACAAACAAGTGTGTTTATGGTTACACAAACACATCCAGACACAGATTAACACTCATACGTACACATACATTTTGTTTGAGTTTGCACTATAAGACAAGCAGTATAATCTAAAGTCAATTATCAAATATAAATCTCAATATTGTCTTGTTTTTTTTCGCTTATTGAAACTCAGATAACATGACTACTTCAAGGACTTCATGTTTAGATCAATTTCTGTCATTTAATTTCATTCTTTGTCCTAATTTTCTGTGCTGTTCAGCAGGCTGACCTTGAGTCAGTGCTCATGGCTAAAAATCTGTAAATTGTCTATAATCCACCTATTTTCAGTGGTTCTGGTATTTTGGGTAATTTATGTTTTCTGGGCAACAGCACCACACCCACTCTACATAATTCTTCAGCTTCAGAGCTACAAAGACTCTCTGCTCATGTTTGGGTGGAGAGTAATCTAATTCTCCCACTGAAATAAATTGTATATACGGTGGAAAAAACCCTCTGCAGAATAAACTCTTTCACGTGCTCTCCCGTTCTGAGTCGCTGTATTTACAACACTGTGATCAACAACTGTCCAACATTAAATTTGTCATGAAGTACATTCTGATCTCAGACCCATCTATGAGCCGACATACCACCCACCCTCCACCATCTGCACAGCTATCCTATAAAACAGTGGTGCCATAGACATTTTAGCAAATCCTAGAAAACCATTAAAAAGAAAACACATGATCAAATTCATGTGAGTCTGTAAATAGCCAAATGTCTGAACAGAAGATTTATTCATACTTATGGGTAATGTGGCAATCACTCAGCAAGCCTGGCCTTTTACCCTGCACTAACACATTACTGCTCTGAGGCACTTCTGTTAGCTGCTCCCTCTCTCTCTCTCTCTCTCACTCACACTCACACACACACACACACACACAGACCAGAAAATATATTAAAACCTGTATGTCTGCCTGGCACTATGCCTTATGCCCAGTGTCCAGGCATTCTAATACGAAACCCGTGTAGCCTATGTTTGTGACAAAAACACAGCCTTGATTCAGACCTCAATAAAACCAGACTCACGCAAAGATCATAGAACAAACCGGCACCATCTCTTTATCTCTTTACCTCTGCCAAGGAGGTTACATTTACGTCTCTGTTTATTTGTCTGTTAGTTAGTAGAATTATGTTAAATCTACTTGATGGATTGCCATAAAACTTGTGATATGGGTCAGGAAAGTACCCCTGAAAGTTTGGTATGGATCTTGATCAGAGCTGACTTTCTATAAAATGGAGAGATTTTCTTTGGTTTCTCTCGGAATAATTCATGGATCTTGATGAAAGAAAATCTGGCATGTTAAGGGGACTGATATTTATGTCAATTGGCGCAATTTGGTGCAGATGCAAATAAAAATCCAGATCTGGGGACTGTTGGGCCTTGGCAGAGTTTCTCTTCATCTTTACCACCTCTTTCCCTGTGTCTCTACAGCACACATTCACATGCAGGAATTAAATTTAATTGATGACTGCTTGATTGTTGTATTCTCCCTCCACGGTTTTATACAACAACATTAATTGTTATTCTTGTTGAAAGGCGAATGTGTTGAAGGAGACCCTGAGAGAGAGAGAGAGATATTGAACAGAGAGGAGGAGGGAGCGCAGTGAGGCAGAGACTGACACTATAATCATCTGTAACAAGGAGCGCAGTATGTTTTCTCCAGCAAGAAAACACATCTCACACAAGGACAGGCTTCATTTAACTTGCATGTCAAATTAAAATTTCATCGTGTTTGCACGCACACACGCACACACTCATTTCAATTCACATTTCAAAGGGTTATGCAAAGTGCAATACCATGTCAAAGATATATTATTTTTATTCTTCGATGAAAAATATTCTTAGGGCCTTTTTACCAGACAACGACACTGTCAATGCTAGCACAACAAGATGGGAAGCTTTATTCCCTGAGGTTAACTCCTGCCACCTCCAATGAAATCCAGACAAACATACTGTATCTTGCAAGTAGCCTGACCTCAGCTGAACTTTTCCCCTTTACACAAAGCTGACACTGTTCACAGAACAAACGAAGGATGAAATCTCTGAAAAAGAAACTTTTTAAAATGCAACTTTTTGATTGAATGCCTGTCTTAACATTTGGTCCAACACTTCTCCTACATCCTGTCTGTCCAGATGTTTCCTCTGAAAATGTCCAAATTTATTTTGCTACGTGATGACAGCGAGCAGAGGGACTCACAGAAAGTACATCCCCTCAGTCAAACTGGAGGCGTCCGCAGACCACCCCTGCCGGCTGCACCTGTCAGACAACATCCACTGTGTTCGCAGGAGTTTGATTGACGCGCTGACGTCGGTGACTGACGTGATGTGTTTCCCTAAAAAATACCCCCCGAGGTGTGAAGTACAGTAAGGAGTCATGAACAGGTTAGAGTTGTGTGTCTGCTTGTGCACAAACTGTATGTGTGTGCGACGGTCACAGCAGTGTGAATTTTAGGAGGTGTCTGAGACGAAGAGCAGCAGTTTGAAGGATATGACTCATTACTGGCACCACAGACCTCTCACTCTGTGCCCCCTCTACCTGCAGACTTAAAACAAGGAACAAATCCATTTCACCTGCCAGATTTCCAAATCTTTTCCGCCTGTTTGCTCTGGAACCTTTTTTCACCTCAACGCAGCATGGTTGAAATGTGTTGTGTGTATGAAATCTCTTGGATTCAAAGGCTCCATCCGTATTACTACGGAAAAACCAAAAACGATTTCTGTCCACACAAGACTTGTGCCTTTGTATCAGTTTTAGTCCCTGTTCATCCTAACTTGCCTGAAAGCGCAGATCATGTGACCACTTACATATACTGGGCATGCACATGTACTAGGAAGGCATGTGAGTGGTGGTGTTCACGGGAATTGTCACAGTTAGATCTTCTCTTAAGCATCTAGGCAGTTGTATCATAGTAAAATGTAGAATTTAACTGCAAAACAGCTGTTAGCAAAGACAACAGGGCCAGCAAGGCTTGTTATTGATGGTCCATGTTGCGTTCTACACCGTTAGGCTGATGCTGGTCATACGATAGGGCTAATCATTCAATGTTACCAAACGTGACCAAAAAGGCCCAATCAGCAAGCGGCTTTGAGTGTCTACGTCACCGTTAAATATCCCAGTTTCTGCCCATCCAGACTAAAACACAGGCTCGGAGTTTTCAAACTGAAACAGGGCCGGCAATGTTCCAAACTTCTCTGTACAGTGAACACCAGACGTTTCCGTAGCAGAGTTGATGTGTTCTGAAATAAAAAAGGAGTAGCGTGGATGGGATGGAAGCCTAAATGTGTGTGGCTATGTTGTTCCTTAATGAGCTGTGACGCAGAGTCTTCATTTGCACAAAGGCAGGCTGATGGATGGATTTACATGTTTGAATGATCAAACCAGCTGAAACCTGAAGCACATGAACCAAGTCATTCATCCGACATCGCTCCTCCTTTTTTAGTCTCTTCTTCTATTACACAAAAATAACAAGCACACAGGGACTCAACACCCGAGCAAAACAGAGCCACTGTAGAAATCACATGCTCCCCCTGAGTAGATCTGGGGAATTATGCTCTCGTGTCTCAAATCAATGAGAAACTCAAAATGTTTTCCAGCTCGAAAATCGAATCCGCTGGTGAACTTCAATCGAGGAAGTTCAGCTTGTCCTCTCTGAATCACAAGCAGACGTTTCCAGATCAGGAGAAGGATTCAAAGTACGTAAATTTGACCTTATTTGACATTACAAAATAACACTGATCTCTAAATCAATCATTGTAAACATTTAGACTGCTTCTTTGCTTCACAGCACCTCACTGCTGCTGGTAAACCCACTCACTGCTTCTTTATAACCGCATATATGTGGGGCTTACCTCTTCCTGTCTGACTATATCCCTAAGAATGTGGAGCTGAAGAGCACATATGAGACAAAGAAAATAATATAATACAAATTCCACAACAAAATACATACATACATTACAATGGTGTGATTATTGCTAGAAGGAAGTGTAAGGCATTACGTAATTAGTTTTTGGGTTGAGTGAAAGTAAAACACTCCTTGTCCAGTATTTATATGACACAAAATGTTTAAATAATAGAGTACAACTGTCAAAAATGTGTACATTTTTACATCTTCATAGTTACCTCTGCAATGCGTTCATGTTTTCAGTGTGATTTGTTTTTTTATCAGCAGGATACGCAGAAACTACAGGAGTGTTTTTATAAATACTTAGCTAAAGACTAACCCATTATCTATGAAAAAGAAACCACAAATACAACCAAACACAAAAAAATTTAATTAATAAAATTTAAAATTAAAGTCACAGTTTGCTACTGCATTCATTCTGTAAAAACCAGTTGGAGTGAATTTGATCAAGGGGGCGGATGCAGGATTCAAGGTTTGCTTTATGGATTAAGGACATTTCCAACACATTCCCCTGCTAATTGAAAACTCCCCTGATCTAAAAGAGCTTTGATTCCAATCAAAGCAAAAAAACAAACAAAAAATTCATTATTTACACAGAAACGTCACAGAATCAGGCATAGAGCACATCGCTAAGTGTCATGGTAACCAACCAGCAAATTTTGTGTAAGGCTGCTAACTAACAGACAAACAGAGACTAAAACATAACCTCCTTGGCAGAGGTAATAACTACAGTCAAGGAGAAGCACGTTACACCATTTCTATTTGGATAGACGATTTATGATTAGAGGGCTGGACGAATAAAACAGTAGACAGCAGCAGCACAGACACTGAGAGGTAACGAGGAGGGCACGGTGAGGGCAGAAACACGCAAAACTAATTCATACGGGATGAAAACCAATCTTGAAGCAGAGCCACTTCACCTTGAGAACGCCTTGTGGCAACAAAGGGCATCCACAGCCTCCAGATTATCCTTAATTTCCTGCAGCAGATGGCCTGGCTATGGCACAGCTTAAACAAGTTTTCATTGCTTAATTACATACGTTTTCAAAGGGTCAGGAAGAGGTTTGGAATCAGCCACTGAGATCAGCATGGCACAGATGAATCCCTGCCAATGAAGATGTGAACAGTGGAAAACAATTTAAGCAATACAGGGTTTGGTGGATTTCAGAGTGTACAAGGAAGACGTGGAAATGAATTACAGAATTTCTTTACCCAGTGGGATAGAGCACTGAACAGTGATGGATTCCTGAAGTGTACAATGAAACAACTAAAGAAAAACAACATAGTGCAAATAACTGTAAAAGAAAATCTGTAACTTTTTGCTTCTTGGAAAGATGATGGAAACTCTCCACAGCGGTATTTTAGTCAGTCTTTTAAAGCATTCATTGTTTTACCAGCTGCACGTTGAATATTCCATTTATATTTTATTTGACATCCTTCACCTACCTCTGTTGAGTTTGAAGTTCACGCATCAGGGGCCCTCACATTTGTCTGAGCTTATTAAATCTTAAAACGGAATATGATGTTTAGTCAAAAAGGATTGTTTCACTATTTTATGAGCTTGTGCCTCGTTTCTTCAACATTTTTTGTGTTTCCATTTTGTGAACTGACAAGTTGTCAAACAACACATGTAGCCGAGTCAAGTTCCTGGCACCAAAACATTTACAATTTTAGAGCAATAACATCACTGGCAAAGCAAAACTAATCCCCAACTTCATGAGCCAAGTTTGAACTTGAGTTGATAGAGGAAACCAAAATCTACTTTTCTTTTTAAACACTGAACCATGTTCAAACCAGATTTCTGACTTTTAACTCAGGACGACGAGCGCTGAGTCAAGCTGTTTGCACTTGGAAATAGGTAAGTCAGTTTTCATTACTACACATTTGGGAAATTTAGCCCATAAACTACTCGATGGATTAAATGTTAATCCTGTCATTTTACACATTCAAAGTTTTATCTTAATAAATAAAAAAAATATTTTTTGAGCAGTGAGTCATCCCTGGTTGTTGGACAAGACAAACCTTTCAAACCAAACCACAAACCACATCTGATTCCGCTCAAGTGTTGAAGAGCTCTTCTCCCTCAATAGGAACCATTTCAAACCAGGATGATAATCCAGCACAAACATTGTAAGGTGTAAGTAGAGCGCAAATAGAGCTTTGTAGGGTTTCCAGAAATGAATGGGAGGTCTGAAGAAAAACAAAGTAGTGCAAATGACAGCAAGACCCAAAAAGTGTTACAACTCTTCTCATTGAAAGTACAAAAAAGAAATAATGGAAATGTGTCAATAACTGTAAACAGTCATTGTTTCACCAACTTCAGCATGAGGACATTTGCCTTTATCAATGCAATATGTTAACACAGTAATTTCAAACATAACAATCTTCTATTAATATTGTTTGAGCAGTGAGTCATTGCTGGTTGTTGCACAAGACAAACCTTTTACACCAAACTACAACCCACATCTGATGCCGCTCAAGCATTGGAATAAAATGTGAATAACAATGTTTGACCACTAACAGGCACTTCTCCCACTCAACCAGGCCCGGACCTAAAAGTGGGCAGGGGGGGGCAATTCCCAACCGAATTTAAATTTATTCTGCTTCCAAGCAGGCGTTAAAAATGTCGGTGCCGCAAGTCTGAGTCTGTGTCAAAAAACATTTATTAATATCAGTACTTATTATTATTGTTATTGGTAATATTATTTTACGATAGCTTGTTTGAATTTCCTATTGAGAAGCATTATTTCAAACTTGAGTCCACTGTGTGAAAAGGTGCCCACCCCAAATTCCTAATTGCCCCCACAATCTGAGCAGTCTAGATCCGGGCCTGCACTCAACCATTAAATATGGATGATTTTTCAAGGAATAATAATCCAGGACAAACATTTTAACAATAAAACATTACTTTGTCAAGTAAAATGTGCCGGTTGACCACTGATTCTCCATGTGCTCCATGCCCCTACTTTCCATCTCACACGTTCTCAGACAACAAAGGACAGCCTCGTTGGACGGATTCACCCCCACCCCACCCCCCCTCACCCCGTCCCGCCACAAGCGGCCTCAGGCCTCGTAAATGGCTCCAGACGCTAGAACTGTGTCCACCATCTGACAATGATTAGGACGTGGCCTCGGAGAAATAGTAGTAGGGCCGTGCACACTCAATTGCTGAAACACACCTTTATATACAGAAAAACTAAACATGCCACCCACAGGTTTTGAGATTCAGGCAGGAGATGCCAATCAGCGGTGGAGTTATGAAGAGTGTTCAGCTTCTTTTCAGCGTTACACAGTGAAGAGGCTACGCACCAAAGGAAACTGAGAAAGATGCTGCAGAACAAAACACCATACAACAGCTTGGCTTTGAAATAATGCATGTTCCTTTTTCATCAGTCTAACGTACTTGTTTGGGGACTGACTCGTCAACAGCATCATATCAAAATATATCTTTTCAAGTGCAGGAATGAAAATCTGTCTTTCAAAGTGGAGAGGTGCACCTAAATAATCCCACATACATTTGACTGATGAGGCATGTGAAGCAGCCGGATCGTTCTTTGTCTTCTTTTTCCCCCATCTTTCTTTGTCAGTCTGTCTTCCTACTATTCTTACTTTCTTCCTTCTCATTCACACGCACGCACGCATCCCCCACCCCCCCAGTCCCTCTCCTCCGCCGAGACATCTGATAGTGATTATAGCTCAGCCTCAAAAACACAACTCACTTAACTCTCCACTATTAAGTAACTTATTGTACCACTGACACAATTTGTTCATCTACATGTAGAATAGCACATACACATACATAAACAAACACAGTTCTGAGATTTTGCACAGAAAAAAAGACAGTTGAGCCAAATGAACACACACCTCAAATCACACAACCACATGCTCTCACTCCCTCCTTCCTCTCCTTATGCCCTTATTTCAGGCAGGACCCTCATCCTGTCTACCCCCCTCCCTTCATCTCCAGTCCCCTGGAACAGAACAGTCACGGCTGTGTGCACCGTTGATTAGCTAGAACCTGAACCCAGGGGCAATGCTGGAAAACTCAGTGTTTCCTTTCCAGAGAAAAAGAGTCTCTGACAACTTGGCTTCCCCTGACCTATTACTATGAGATTATGTTACAATTATCTTTACTATATCTTTTTATATTTCTGTTTACTTATGCAAATGAATAGAGTTAAACAAAGAAATTAGAAGAAATTAGCTGAAGATTCAAATGCTGGACAAACATGTCTGGATATGTACAGTTGTAACGGTGGGTTTTAGTGTTGTGACTTGAGTGTATGCACACCAGTGTGTGTGGGGGGGGGTTGTGTGCGTGAGATTATTTGTTATGGCTAATTCCTTAATCCTACAACATGTGCCTGAAACCTGCAACAGATGCCTCGGAGGAGAATTTGCACCCACAAGCAGGAGAAAACACGCCGCACTGCTATCATTACTATTAATCCCTACGCTACAGCCGGTGACGTTTGAAGAGGGGATCTACAGGAACAAGGTTTAGAGAACAAACAGAATTATTTGGCGTTGATAGTCAGTAAGCTTTAAAAAAAAACAGTGGTGTGTTTAACAATGTTGTGAGAAATTCGGATGTTTTGATTTGGCTTAATGGAATCTTAAATATGACAGACGAACATAATCCAAAGAGTGAATTAAACAAACCTACTAGTGTCTGTTGACCTCTGTTTCTCTACCGCAGTTATAACTATCTGGCAGCTGTGCAGTGATTCTCACAGCAGAAAATATGATATTTCTATTACATAGTTAAATTTGATATTATCTTCCACTTAACCATATTAAATATGGAAGTCGTAAGATTTTTTGTAAAGTAAAAGAACTGCTCAGTGTTGACAAAAGTAAGTGAATAAACTGAATGTGCCTCAACAGTATTCAGCTGTTCAATGTTACGCAACTGGACTGTATAAGTGGATATAGTGAATAACATGAAGCTCTGTTATTATCTCATGGAGGTTTTGTTTTCATCATCATCATTTGTTTGTTATTTAGCAGGAAAACGCAAAAACTACAGAAACGATTTCCATAAAATTTTATGGAGGGGAGAAACATGGACCAAAGAGGTATCCATTAAAATCTGTCTGACACAGAACTGGATAAATGGCCAAGAGATTTTCTTTGCTGCATTTTCCACATATGTAGCGGGGGTGTACATGCATATACGCGCTTATACCTGTCATCTTACACAACTGATTCAGTGACGGGTACACAGACTAAAGAGTGAAAGACGAGTTCTCATGAGGGAGAGAACTGAATTGCATTTCACTTGAGCACAACTGCAGCTGAAGTCTGATTGTCTGCATGGACGGGGACAACATCATGGATGCGGCAAATAACAGCCCTCAACCTCAAACAGCGCTGCACACACCAACTTAGAGACTCTAACATTATTACAAGAAATGTAAAAAAAAAAAAAGTTAATTGTGAAACTGTGGCGGGAAGAATTATAATGTAGCGGCCTACCAAAGTGTACATAATTAATGGGAAACTCTGCGTTGGCATGGCGGCATAGGGCATTAGCCATGGCGGAGGTATGAGCTCTCAAATCCCATACCTCCGGAATATTATAAAAACACTATGAACAAGATGTAATGTATTAAATACATTGTGTAAAGTTGTACTTATTTTATTCTAAATATAATGACAATATGAATGCTGACCTGCTTTACATGTTGGTACATGGTACCTGGCACATAATACAAAATTTGAATCCTGAATTGGGCTTTTAACCATTACTCCAGCCCCATTCGACCATGTCTTACGCTGCTGTATACCGAGTAGAAAAGTCACAAAACAACTTGTAAAAATAAGAGTCAAGTTACCATACATGTTATATTACTGCTAAATAAGACACAGGGTCGGTGCTGGGATGATTTTCCCCCCATGCAGGAAGCTGAGAGGACATGGTTCAGAGGTTTTGGCTTGTAAAAACACAGCTCCCAGCATTTCACATTGAATATAAAACTGGGGAGCATGTGGTGCAGGTTTGTGTGTATGCACGCACACCTGTTTGGGATGCAGGTAGCTCATGTTGCATGAAAAAATATGAATGGTGGGAGTGTGTGTGGGCAGTAAGAATGTCTGACGAGACATGAACATTTCTAAAAAAACACTATTATACTTCAGATAATAGCGCATATAGATAAATAGATCATATTTTCCATTAATGACCTCTTGCTGAGTGATGCTTCCTCTGCAAGGTCATAACAAACTGGCAGTGTTTCTAATCACAGTGTGTGTGAGGCTGATATATAGTCATTTGCTTGATGGCGTGTTGGCTCGGATCCTGCGGTGGTCTGTTAGGGACATCCGGTCTCTCTCAGACTTTGAATAACTATAAATTTCTTTGTCATTTTGAATCTCGCTGTCGACCTGATCTGGCCCAGCTGATTCAGCGGCAGGCATCTGGTCAGCACTCTTCCTTTTTTTTTAAAACCACATAATTGAATCTACAAACAACAGCCCTCCTGCTACTACAGTGTCTGGCATAATGTGATCTGTAACAGCAACTTTTACCTCTTCCTCTCCTCCACTTACTTCCTGTTACTGGTCTCCACGTCATCTATAAATAAACTATATGCAAATATCATCATCGTCGTCACAATAGCAGATGTCAGTGATCGACATATTCCACTGCACCTATCAATAAGCTGATTCAATAAGCATTACACTGTTGCAGGGTACACAACACAAAGACTCCCAGAGGCCTGCTTCACATTGTAACTGCCTAGTGAGATGGATGGTGTATAAATCCACTGGATATGTAAGTGAAGAAACAGGCCCCCCTCGAGATTTGATTTCACATGCACCAGATTCAGTATCTCAGGGGGGAAAATTTAATTTCGTATCAATCTGATTTAATTATGCCAGAATAATGACTTTGGAAAACACATTGACGAGCCCATCATGAATTTATGTCTCATGAGAAGGTGGCTTCTGCACGGGCAATGTGGACACAGCTTCAGCCAAGAGGAGCATCAACGATGTGACACAAAGCAGTGCATCAGCAGCACATTTGTTACTTGTCTGTGAATGAGGAGTGGAGAGCTTTTAGAAGGAACAAGTGACAGAAAGACTGAAAAAGAGACAGAAAGAAAGAAAATAATAACCAGGACTAACCTCTGTGTTTGATTACACCCTTTTCTTTTGCCAAAGACAGTTTGGAACAAATAATAAAAAAGTAATTTATCATTCTAGGCTGAAATGCATGTGTGTGGAGGACGATAGGACAGTCATGAAAGACTCCCTCGGTTAAAAAAAAGAAGGACAGACAGGGAATCAGAGCTTAAGTAGAAAAAGCAAATAGATGCCACAGCAATGTGCAAATAACTCTTTGAATATTCACGATTTCATTTTCCACTTAACATTTTTTCCTGGCCATGGTTCTCATTTAGTATGACCGGCTGTGAGTCACCTGCTTCTCTGTGAGTCTCTTCACCTCTTTTACATCTTCAAACTAGATGCTTGAACACAAAGATCAAAGTCACCTGAATGTAAAGGTGGTCAGGTTCTGCTCATTTGATCATTTTTGGACACATTGACATGTTGACATATGCAGCGAAAAAGAAATGCTCATGTGCTCTACACCCTGTCTTTTAAGACAGGAAGTCAATGTTTTCCGCCACTCGGTCTGATCTTTCACCTCTTAGGCATTCTTTGAAAATTAATAACTGGCGACGCTACTACAGGAAGCAATTCCTCTCTGTCTATCTCCCTCTCTCTTTCTGCGTATATACAAATGGAAAATTGAGAAGTGACACTCAACGTCGCTGTCTATCAAGAAGGTTTCCATTAAAAGTAAATAAAATGGAGATCCAGGCCAAGTGAGGGGTTGTCTAGACCAAGAGACCAAAAGGTGAAGGTACTTCCTGAAACTTAACAATGACACTTGCTCTTAGGCAAATATTTCTCCTGTCACTGACGGAACGGCACCTCAAAAGGAGGCACCGTGAAAATTGGGGGTCTTGGGTTTAAGGGGCGGGAGGGATGAAATTGTCTCAAAGTGGATCCAGATGGTTATCTTTCTCTCCTCTGACCTTTTTCTTTTTCCTCTCCCCTCAGTCCCCCACTCATCACTCACTGAGCTACAGGCCTGGTGATTACTATGGTTTGGACCGAGCCAAATCAAACACAAGAAGAGTAGTCTAAGAAAATAAAGCACAGCCTCACGGTTCAAAGCAAAAGCATTATGTTGAGTTAGAGCAACCTAAGGACAGAACCTGTTTATGTTTGTGATCAGGGCCGTTCTTACCAACAGTAAACTGGATTTTAAATGTACAAAAAGAAAACGACAAAGGTAAACACTCAAGGGGCACAGTTGGCAAAAACTCAAAGAAAAGAAACTGAAGAGAAGTGGCTGAGCTGTACAACCTACAGAACAGTGAAAGAAAACAGCCAAATTATGAGATCAGAAGATGGCTGGTAGTATGTTTCAACATCCGCCCAGACACAGGCCCAAACTGAGTCTTTGAGCTATTAGTCAGTCTAATAAATCATAATTTAAACATGTTTTATACCTTCATTCGAAGTTCGTTCTCTGTGCAGCGCTACATGGCCAGCAGCTTTACTCTAGTCACAGTAATTTGCTGATTACTTTGATCGCCTTCTGGGTCCTGGAGATGTCTTCAAAAAAAGAATGGCTGGAACATTTCAAGTATTGTTTCTCCAAAAAGGTGCTAATGCCACATCATTCACAGGAAAGAAAAAGGAAGGAGTGGCTGAACTGGGCGCCCTGCGAGAATTATAGAGCGCGGTGACAGAATAACTCTGTCATGACATCAGGATCGTTGTGTGTTTAAACGTCCACCCTGAGGGGGAGAGCAGGGGTGTAATGAAGATGTGGATTCAGATAATGAGACTGTGGACCTGGATGATCTGGTTCTGAAGAGATAAGCATAGACATAACTATAAACACACCCTATATTATGCATATACAAACACAATCAGAACCAGACAGTACATGCACATTCATTGTTCATCACAGATGCACACTCACACTTCCACAGAAGACACCAACTTCATCAGCTACAAAAACAAACTGTGTCATATATGCATGTAACAGCTACCATGAGCCTTCAGGACGGACAGTGCTTGCCTCTATCATCATTCATCTACACCACAACAGCTGCATTAACCCAGTAGGCACATTTCCTGTCAGATGTTATCTGCTCTCTGCAGCTCGTGGCCTGCACCAAGTCTCTCTTTTAACTGGAGGAGTATTTTAACAAATGTATTATATGATGGTTGCTCCCATTATGAGCAGAGTTTACCCCAAAGAAGATTGACCCAAGTCTGACTCCTTACTATAAGGCTTAGTGGATCAAAGTCACATTTAAAGGCAGTGCCAGGAAGATGGTGCCTATGGTGCAATATAAGAAAGCAGACTAACACAAGTAGAGCACTAAGAAAATGATCATAAATTATCAATCAATTATCAATAATCAAATTATTTTAAATACTGTGCTGTTGATTAAAGTATGAATATTATGTCTTACAAATTCTTACTGTTCTAAGCACAGTGACCCATTGTGTGCAGAATGTTCAGATTTTTTGAGACAAACTTTTTAATGAGACCTCTCTGTTATACTTTTGTAGTTTCGAGTATTTGCTTTTCTTTATTGAACAAGTTAGTGAAAACAACAGCTGAATTGACAGCATGCAGACAAACCAATCAATGTCAAGCATGGGTAGATGCAGCCAACATAGGTGATGAAGACAGGATGTACATATCTAAATTACAATGTGAGACCAAAACTAAATGGATCAAATGTAAATGATGAAACAAAGACATGACCCATGGTCTGGACTTTCAGGTGTAAAAAGACCCTCCTTATTGGAGTATCAAACTATATCATTATCTTTAAGCTAAAGAAATAACCTGATCTTATGACTAGCTGTATATTGCAAGTATTGTGTGTTATGTAAAGTAAAAGGAATGTGTGTTAGAGGCTTGTGTGTGTGCACATTTCTCAGTGAGTACTTTTTTTTTAACATATCAAAGCAGCAGAGGCAATAGATCAATTTCCATCCAAGTCAAGTTTTTAACTCATCCCAGCATCAGACAACAACAAACCCGATGGGATCCATGTGTGTCAAAACAAAGATCACACACACAAACACATTTCTGACCTGGCTTGTGCAATCACTTTTTTAATATGTGACTTTGGGATGTATACAATAGAATGAATTGTTGTCATAAGAACACCAGGACAGGCTTTTAGAGTGGAACACAGCATGTTTCCAGTAAAGACGTCTGTGTAAGGATTTTATTGGAAGTGGCCATAATCACATTAGGATGTACTTGATTTACTTTCTTTACCTTTGTCTTTCGTCAAGATAAAGTATACAAAAGTGTGTTTACCATACACCACTGAGAGGAAGAGTACCACCCTGCAGGGGGAAATGTGAGTAAAGAAAATAATCATTGTCCACAGCTACACTTGACAAATCTGAACTCTTCCAACACAACATCTGCAGTTAAGACATGTGAGAGACGCTTGTCACCATACTGATGGTGACCTCGAGTGTTGCCGATGGATTCTTATTTGTTTCCAACCTGTGTGTTGATTTATCTGGATTCACCAAGTGTAAGTTACCAACATTTTTCCGCAAAGTACTTAAATAGGCTCCAAATCAGGCAGAACTTTCAGAAAACTGATTAAGAAGGATATCTGACCACAATCACTCTGGGTACAAGTACTTCAGAGAAGAAAACAAGCACAGCAACATGAAATTCAACACTGTCACTTCAAACAGAAAAAATATTTCTTCAAGAAAATGCGAGTTTGTAGTTGCATGACGTCTTAGAGAAATGTAACTGACCACTGCTTAGCAAAGATGTTTTGTAATTTTTGCCATGTCGAACTGATTATGTGAATAGCTGCAGGAAAAGCAGTTTCAGTGAATCTCACAGCAGAAAACACAGTCAAGCTAAGGAAGTTTCCTTGTTGTTCAATTCCTTCAGGTGGACAGACTCAGAGGTTTGTTGTGGGTGATAAACATGACAGATTTAATTTACACGCGCTACATGCTCATTTTGAAAAACCCTTCAAGGCTGTTTAATATCTCAACTCAAAGCTTCGGACTTTCAAGGCATGTGGAAACGCTGCCCAAGCTATCAGATTATCTGTTTCAGAATTCAGGTAAAGATAAATACTGGAACGTTTCTATAAATCACACTGACACTATAATTAAAAAAGTCCGACCTCTGAGGAGAAGGCCTCAGGCTTCAGGCCCTTATCTCTGTTTGGTTATTTAAATCTTCGTGTTGAGGAAACTGGAGCAAAAGTTGAATGCTGGCAAACTAACCTCAGGTTCACATGAGCAATTGTCTTTACTCATTATTAGCCTTTGTCCTGCTGTCTTACTTATTGTTATGTATGACATTCACTTTTTGCCTGCACAGAATAAAGGGATTGTGTCCAATTCAGCTCGAATCATTTACATTTTTCAAAGTGAGGCCGACAGAATGAGTTTGTTTTTGGCAGATTTGCTGTGGAGCTGGGACCAATCTGATCCAGTGCTGATGCTGACATACTGTGAAATCTACTTAACCTAGAGTTCAAATAAATTGCTTTGGAATACATTGGAATTCGAAGCACTTTTTATATTTTTGCTCTTTAAGAGAATGTGTTGGCGTGGTTTGCGACTACCTCAGGTAACCTCATAATACCAACAACAACATCAGAGAAAAAACATGTAACATGATGAAGTTATGATTCACTGTGTGAGAACGCAGCAAATAAAAAAATCTAATCTGCAACTGCAGTAGAGGAGAAGCTGCTGATTTAATGTACCAACCAAACATTAACAACATTAAAAACTTCTATTAATGACAAATAAAAAATCGGAGAGGAGATACAAGGCAAATATAAACTTCTTTGTAATTCTTCCTTCTGAGGAGAACTTGCAAATGTTATTCTTATATAAAGTTTTGTCATCACTTTCATAGCATCTTCATCCACACAGACAGTGGGACAACATGTGTTTGTTATACATGTGCACATTGCGCAGCAGAATTTTATCATGACGGTAATTTCACTGGGAACGTTGCTATTTTCAAAAGACTCCAGGGTAACATTTTCTTTTCTGCCTTTTTTCATCATCCATGTTGAGACTGCAGAGCTCATTCAGCTCAGTGACGTTCAAACAGATTCAATATATCAGGATATATTTCTTATTAATTGTACAAGCACAGTGAGGAGGTATAAAACATTATTGATCTACTTTTAAGATTTATATAGTGTTGAGTTTAAAACCACAACCACACTTAGGAGCAAAAATCTGTCTTTAAACTTAAAAAAAAATAATGTGACATTTATGATGATACTTATATCTTGATATATTTTTTGGGCATAAACCCAAGCCTGAGCTGCAGCTGCTGTAAGATATATTTTTATATTCATCTCCACATTTATTGTTGCTTTATATTACTGTTAATTCTATAAGGCGTGATGGACTATGTGATTTATGTAGCTTAGTATTGCTTCACAAAGTCTGTGGTGGTGTCTGTGAACTTGTAATGACTTGTAATCAATGATCAGTTACGCAGAGGCTTCAAAATGCCTGTCTGGAATTTATTTATTGTGGTTCTCATCTAGGAGCATATACAGTTCACCAGGTAGCTAAAGAAGTTATTTAACTCAAACTATTCATCACATATAATTATCATCACCCTCCTCTTCACCCTTAAATAAAGCTAACAGTGACATTTACTCACATTCAGTACAATTGTACACATTTTACTGACAGTTCTTTAACTTCAGTACAATTTTCCACTACTACTTCCCATAATAATAATAATAATGACAATAAAGACAAAACCAGCTCTGGTATCCATTTCTGTGTCTGCAGATATCCAAATTCAAGTATCTGAATCCGATCAGAAGTGAGAAAAAGTGAATCGGTGCGTCTCTAATTGTTATTCATAGCGTGTAGATTAAGCTCCAGCAATGTGAGGTGAATCTCCAGCATTCACTATCAGACACCTCGTCTCACATCACGAGGTATGAAACTGTTAAGTGTCTCAGCTGATCTCTCACACACACATACACACTTAAGAAAACAAAATGAGGGAGATGTTCTGTTTCCAGCTGCTATGTGAAACTCAATTATACAGCCAATTGAGAATGTGGCCGCTTCTCAGATTTGTACGATGCGTTCCTGACCTAAATAAGACTGCTGTTCCCAGTGAAGCCTCAACAACTGCACACACTTAGCAGATTGACAGACAAGGAAAACAGTACACACGTACATGCACACGCACACACGCACACACACACACACGCACACACACACACTGACGCTCACACACATCTGGACCTCTGCTTCTCTCATTCGTATTTTCTGAGTGTTTTTCTAATGCACGGTCCCCTGGTGTTACTGCCCCCAGACCCCTAAGATGAGGTGAGGTAAGATTTGGAGCCACGGTTTTATGCCATCTGGATATACATTCACACATGCTCGCTCGAGTGCACGCATACACACACGTACAGATATACTCTTGTCATAACCCAGACTGACAAACACCTGGACCTGGTTACTGGACTCGAAGGGAGAGTTGAATACTGCGTGCATACCTGCATGTGTGTATAAGTGTGTGTATAAGTGGGGTGTATGGGGAATACTGGGCTGTAGGTTATTCAGCGCTGGAGGCTGTGTGGAGGTTCATTTTAAGTTTTTTAGCCCTTGAAGAAAGGGGCTCACTTCACCAAGTCTCAAAACTTAAAGGTAGGTCATTGCTACTAGAATATGTAGACCCCCCCTCTCCCAAATACAAAGAGTCCCTACGGAGAGGGATTTTCAGCTTTATCTGGCAGAAAATAGAGAAAAATATTTTACCACAATCCATTGAAAAAAAAAAAATGGAGTAAAGCTCTGAAAATAAAAAAATATGAAGTAACTGTTAAGTTTCCACAATAAACTGCTGCTGCTAACCACTAAAATCTATTTAAACACTAAAATCTATATTTCAAGAAACAGCTACTTCACATTTTGTACATTGTATATTTCGAGAATTGGACAAATTGCACAACCTTGATCTCAACATTTTCCCCTTGCCCTGCTGAGTCTCTTGTTAATTGTCAATAAAGGTACATCTTAGCATCTCCTATCATATGTCTTAAATCATAGTTGGGATAACCGAGGTGTAGACGAAATCTTCTATTAAAGGTTTGTGTCTATAACTGAGAAAAACCCAAGTTATTATTGTAAGAGGCTGATTAAAAAAGTCACATTATCTCACCAGTGTGTCATTTAAAAAAAACTTCCTGAAGTTGAATCACAGCCCATTTAGTTTTACATCTGCAGTTACTGCTGTTGTATCGTCATGGTATCTCAAACTAAACTTGAAGATTGTATTTATGTTCTAAATACTATTATTACTTTAAAGACAGCAGTGTTTGTCCAGGTAGCCTTGATACATGCAAAACACTTATATTACTGTCACTGTCATATTTATTTAAAAAATCCCTTTTGGAACATTTTCCCACACGTACAATAAAAACTTTTTGTTGCTTAGTGACCTGGGTTAATGATAAATGATGTGATCCTACTCAATCTGTGTGATAAACGATACACATCTTTAACGACACCTTGAGACAAACACCTCAAGACAAACTACACAAACTTTTTACTCTCTTCAAACTTTTTCTTACGTCACATGAAAGTTGTGTGGCTCTAAAATCGCACGTGCAGCAGATTGTCAACACACAGCCAAACAAAAAGAGAGACCAGTCTGTCAAACATGGAAACGCACCGCCACGCAAAAAAACCCTGCGTGATAAAATGTCACGCTCCTTCACGCCGGCTTCACTCACCTCAGGCTGCTGTCTGGGTTTCTCACTCTGGGTTTCTCACTCTGGGTTTCTCACTCTGGGTTTCTCACTCTGGGTTCCTCACTCTCTGTTTCTTACTCTCGGTGTGACTCCGGCTTCAGATGCGATGTGAGTCAAGTCGGTTTGTTCGGATTCCGGAGTTTCAGCCTCGTTCTCGCGCCTCAGCCGCGCGCGCGCACACAGCGTCACAAATGCACGTGAAAGGCTGTGACTCACTCCGGGGTATGAGGGGTGATTAATGCCACCGACAGGCAGCAGTAGAAACTTTACTGTTTCTAATCTTCACTTCTGTTCTTCTGTTATCCAACTTGTACAATGAAAGCTGAAGAAGTAGATTGAGAGAGAGTCAACATTCTGGTTGTTGCTGCAGCAGTCAATTTAACGGAGAGCTAAACTAACTAAATGAACAAATAACCCAATTAATGAATAAAATATCTGACATTTATATTTCTCACCCTTTTCCAACAACTCATTGTGAGTAAATTGCCAATTGGTAAGAACACTGGAATACGGTGGATGTGCACTTATTTACTGGTTTCATTGTCAATGAGCTTAAACAAATCACATTTGACATTTCACGTGACATTGTAATCCATATAAATAAATCTTAATGGAAACATACATGACATGTATATAAAGTCTTTTTATTCATCAAGTCTTAACAGAAGTTATCTGGGGTCATTTTATAGAACAGGGTAATGGGGGATAACTGATAGGCTACGACAGATAACCTTAAGGTTGTCTGCTATGTTTCCAATTCACTGAGCCTTGCCTCTATCACGGCAAATAAATTGGATAAACTGAATACACACCAGATTCCTCATATGCTGATGATGTGTGTGCAGGGTGGGTCTATTTGAACTATAGAGATATCAAGTCATATCCATATTCAGTTTGTCTAATGCAAACAACCAAGGAAATGATGGAGATATTTTTAAATATGGACATTGTGTCCTCTACAGTGAACTTGTCCCAACTAACAACTTCATAAATGTTATAGATTCTTGCCACTCACGCTCTCATTCTATCATGTTCTCATCCTGTCAGTAGTTACAGTAGCATCAACTTCACCTCATTGTTTTTCTGTGTCTCTTCTGACATTTCTCAGCATATAGATGAAATCTGCATTTCACTCTGCTTATATCAGAGTCCTCTATTTCATAATAATACAGGTAGTAAACCTCAGATATGGTGTTAAAAGTACATCATTTATTAAACAAACACAGATCGGATTGAACAGGTCAGACTGAACTTTTATTCTTTCTTATAAGCCACAGTTAGTCAACACTGTATATTGTTCCTCCGGACAGTTTTTTAAATGATAATTATGTGAAATTAAGATAACAGAGTTTTGTCACAATTTGCTCTGCTGTGTGGAAAACAAAACAAAAATACTGTACAGTATTTACCCCTCAGTCAGAATGAAAATTAAATATCGTCAAATCAGTACATTGGGATGGTTAGGTGACAATCAAGTGAGAATTTTTAAAAAACTGAAGAAACTAATTGGCATCGATTCCCTTCACCAGCATCCATGCCCTTCACCCAGTTAAATACATACTGTCTGATAAGACATCTATAAACAAAATAAAATATACATAGTTCATAATATCCATGTTTGACAACCTATTCTCCTGCAGGACACAGAGAGCTTATTTCTTTTGTGAGGCACATAGACGACCAGATCAACCAAAAATGAATGCAATTTGGAAAATTAATATACAAAATAATACAAGGTAAATTATAAAACTCATGAAATTATTTGGCACTCAGAATAGAAAACACATTGCTGCCTCTGCTATGCAGTTCGGTCAGTCCACATAGTGAGGAGAGATACATAAATATACAAATATGGGCTTTATATTTTGTTGTTTTGTATGTATACTTTTTATTTAGATTCATGTCCTCAATAAAATCAAGACCAATTTTCATTCCTCTTTGTCTTTCTTAAGTGCCTCACAGACCCATATATTACTAAAAGTTAATGTTTTGTTTTGAAACAGGTGATAGTTTTGCCAGTGTTACCAGTTTCACACAACAAATTGATAATAAAAATGACTTCATTTCATTCATTTAAAAAAAGAAGTTGAAATAGAATTCATTTAAAAATAAAGAAGTTTAAATAATTATAAGCATTTATCAAAGGCTACAGCTTTAATCATCATTCAGCCCAAACTATATAAAAACACTTATTTATAGCTGCTGCTCAGACTGTTATTTGATTACAGCCACATAAAAGCCTGCTTTGAATAAAGTTGTTTGATATACTTTGCTCTCATTGTTTCCATATAATACGGGTATGAATATATAATTTAACATATCTCTGGTACTGGCTAACGACAATGAGTGACATGTCACTTAACATATTAAAACAGAAAATGTGATGACGTCACCACTGTCATGCCTCTATAAAAGTCAAGATTAAACTCTGGGTATCACAGAATCTTAATTCCAGATGAAAATGAGTCTGGAAGTATTTCCACTGAAAATTGGATGAAACTGAGAATGGTCATTATGAGCTGTGAGCCTTATTGCTGCATCTCAAAGGGATAATGAAAGCAAATGTAAATCATGTTTTCTTTACAGTGCCTGCATTTGGCTGAATTAGCTCACCAGGAGACACCACTGTGCATGAAACTAATCTATATAGTCAAAGATCCTCTCAACCTATCAAATGTTCCACAGCCAAAAATGTGTGAGAAGAGTCCGAGATTTAAATCTTGAATGTGTGAGCATGTTTCTTGCAAAGAGGTTTGTCTTTCTTGGAGAAGAAGGTCTGGCCTTCCAGTGTGGTGCAGCACACCTGCAATAAACCACATGAGCACACAAACACACAGGTTACATGAGTTAAGCTGTCTGGAATACTTTAAACAGCTGACCGTGATCCTAACACATCATGATGCAAAAACTTTAGATACAAGAAAAATGAACAATACTTATATACTATTTTTCATTATAGGTAACATCTGCCAAGGAGTGAAACAATAGATTAATCACTGAGTGAAGATAAATCTGAAAATCTGAAAACAAGGTAATGAGGAAGAAACAAAATGTTAAGCAACTAAAACTGAATAAGAATAAAAGGATTGTAGGGTGGTCACAGGGGGTGGTCACCATTATGTTCTCATACTAATACTGAGTCAAATTTAGACTTCAGCTCGGACTCTGCATGTTTGGAGTGAGTGCGGCTCTGGATGTAATTTTGTGTCCTAACCCATGAGAGTCTGAGAGAAAACTAATCAGGCCTGACTCCAACCCGACAAATGTTCTGTTTTTGGTGTCTGAAACCAAATTGCACCCGATGTTTCCCCCAATTACAGACATGTGCAGTGTCAAAAAATCGAATAGGTTGCACAGCCAACTTCTCAAACCCAAATATCATTTCAAGCCCTTCCCCCAAATGTGATGTCAGGATATATACATGGATATACAGGATCCACTATGATGTGTATCTATGATTCACACTTACAGCACAAACAAAGCAGGTGTCGTGCCAGGTGTAACCGAGGGCATCCAGGAACTTGTCTCCAGCCTCGATGGGGAACTCACAGCCATGGCATCCAGTCCCAAACAAACTGTAGAAATCTTTTTAGCGACAAGACAAAGACCCAGTGAGTACTCTACATAAACAGAGATCATAAAGGACAGTGGACAATCAAGAGAAAAACGTTACACCAGGTAATTTTACAGATAAAAACAACTTCAACGTCATTCCTGAGTGAAATCAAAATGTACAGTTAATTCATGACAGAAGGCTACTCTTGTCTTGCCCAATTCAACACGGTCTGAGTGGCCGATCAGAAAGTTGTTCAAAGTCGTCATTGCTCACCTTGTTCACAGTATGGCTCTCCATCCTCCAGATGGAAGGTGTTGTTTCTGATTGGCTGCTGACAGCCAGCGCACTGAAAGCAGTACACGTGCCACGACTGTTTGAGGGCATTGATCACCTCCTGAGCACAAACACAAACAAGTTGGAGTCATCACACAGGCTGTTAGGAGCACTTGACTGCGTGTGCATGAGTGTGCGTGTGTCAGTCACAGTGGCTGGAGAGTTAGATCCAGTTCTCTAGAAAGCAGGGTGGATAAAGTGAAAACCATGTTACTTTGCTCATCACATCAACTATCTATTGCTTTTATGAATCAATCCCTATTTGATCTGTTGGATAAATCTCTTTGTTTAATAGGTGTCAGGAATGTCTAACCTTTCTTACTGTCTGACCTTTTAAATATGACTCTTTTTTTTCATGTGGCGCCTCATGACGCAGCTTAAAATAGACATTTGATTTCTTTCCCACCCAAACTGTGAGAACAAGAAAGGACAGGGGATCAATGGAGGGTTGGTGGGTCGCAGTGAGACGGAGGATTAGGGGAGAGGGAGTGAGAAAACAAGTTAATAAGAAGCTGTAAGCTGGTTGAAGATGTGTGAGAAATAGAGGGTTGAAAGGGATCGAGGCTAAAGAGGTTAGAACATGTGAGGGATGAATGTCAGAGCACAGATGTCAGCTTCCTGACACTGTGGGTTCAAGCGACACCTGCCACCTCTGGGCCTCTAAGCCTTATTCTCCTAACACCTGAACCTTTACTGCATTCCTGACTTGGGCAAGTGGCAAGTGATTTGCAAACAGCAGCCATGACATCATCCGGAATACAGACTTGTGTCTGTTAGCTGCTCCGATGCTCTCAGCTCAGGTGTTTGCCAAGTTCTGCTTACCTGCAGAAAAGTGCATGCTGCAGGAACATGCAGCTGAAGTGGAAAGTAATGATGTTATGCTGAATCAGCAGTCTGAAGACAGTGTCAGCAGCGCGGCTGGAGAGACACTCTGCTCTGCAGCAATGTTTCATAACCGAGCTGCGACCAAGACATCAACTTAGTGTATAAAAAGTTAAATCTTCACAGTTCAATCATACATTAGATTTTAACGTAGTCTTTGTTTCCCGCACTTTTAGGGTTGAAGTGACCCTGGTCGCAAATACATAACAGCTCTTTACTAACAATGTAAAATGTTACAATTCAGATTTAAACCTCTAATGAAAGAATGGAGAATGGACCAGGTAATTTTGGCCACTGTTAAATTTATCCAGGTTTGGCATCAGTTAAACCCCCCACCAAAAAAAAAACTAACGTATAGTGGGCGTTCAATAAAGAAGCGTGTTGAGAAGTAATCAGTTCAGGTGAAGGCAGGAAGCAATATTATGAGGAGAAACTGATTCCATTGTAACACGACCTTAATACTAGTGCTGGATAATATGGCCAAAACCCATGTAAAGGTAAAATTGTTTATATCAGTTGATATTAAGAATTATCATGATTTTTTTACTCCCAAGTTAAGCTTGTGGTTTTAATTATATCTATATATTGCCATAGCCCCACTTAATACACACACATCTGTTTAAATGTTGGGTCAATTTCTATTTCAACTTCCAGTGTAAAGTGTGATGCTTAAATCCAAAAATCAAGATGTGTAGTTTTTAATGTTGAAAGTAAAATATCTTCATTTTGGATTTCAATACACATGCTGGCCACATTTGAGTGAGTTTAATGAAAAGCGGAAAAACAGAAGGACGTAACACAAATAGACTAACGTTGTTAAGTGTGACAGGTTTGTAATGATGGACACAGAGAAGGACAATCTCTGGTGTCCAAACAGCAGGTGGTGGACAGTCACACACAGTGTCAGTGCCAGCTGTACAGTAAGTGAATGGGGCTAATGGAAAATCTTCAGACAAATGGTTAAAAAACACTGATGATTTATACATGTTATCTTTCTCTGAACTGTGATGTAACTTTATCTGTCATCTTCACAATGTTTTGCTTTTAATTACAGCTTTGCTATGACTAAATAGCTGTTGAATAACAATCACAGCAAGAGCAGCCACATGACAAAATGATGAGTGCAATGTTAATGAGCCGTCACCGACACACACACACAGACACACACACACACCATACAGCTCATTTTCATCTCACACTAACTCACCCCCAGTATCTTGGCCTGGCAGCGGCTACATGTTGGAGCGAAGAAGTCTTCATAGCAGTGTTCACAGTAGACACATCCCTGCTCCTCCACGAAGCCTATGTCTGCCAGGGATGTGCGGCAGTGGGCGCAGTTAAACTCCTCCTTGTGCCACGATTTACCCAATGCTACTAAAAAGGGTCCTCTGAAAAAAAAAGACAAGCAGAGATAATGGGATGAGGGGAAAATGTATTTCATTTGATAATAACTCAAAGTGGAACCTTTACCCAAGAGAAATTAAAGTGATTTGAAGGACATCTTATAATAAATAAAGTACCCAATATCCTCAACAGTTCTTTGTTTCATTAGCAAGTAGCCACGAGAGGCCAAACAGGGAAACTGCATATGAATAAATAATGAATGTGAGTAATGTCAGTCGCTACCAAGAGACAGAGGGCCACATCATCAAATGGCTGATTTTGTCTAATGAACAGTTCAATAGACAAAAGGTTTAGATTTAATGATGTATGATAATAATAAGAATAACATAAGTATAATTTACAAAAATCCATATTGGTGAGGTCGGAGCAAATCAGCGTTGGACTTTTGTGCCAAATTAATAGATTATGAAAATTGTTGTACGATACATTTATGTCAACTTATCAATCAAAGGTAGTTTTAATATTTCTCATGTGTCACTTAAATCCAGTGTGTTGTGTAAACAGTCTGTCCACCATCGTCCTCTGCTATCACCTCAGCCCTGTCCACTGAGATGAAGAGGAAACGTATGAAAGCAGCAGAGACTAATCTACTCCACAGAATAGCTGCACTTATCTGAGCTCACTCTGATACTGACCCTGATAGGTACTGTAGCCTGGCAGTCGTTAGAACCTGAGCAACCCTATCCTTGGTGATGTGTAATATAAGGTGACACAAGATGCGATAACGATGGGGTTCAGGCAGACGGAGTAGAGACGTGTGTGGAAAAAACTGTGCCTCTATACTTCAAATGTGATCTTAACACTTGGAAAACCAAACACTCTTCAGATACTTGCGCTGTCATTTCATCATCATGTTCTATTCATCAGATATAACTGCACAAACAATACATATAACATCTTTACTTTTACTTGCATAGAATGTGCTGCATCAGTGACACCCACCAGATTCTCCATTTCTTAGTCCTATGAATTATCTTTAAATAGTAGACTAAAAGAAACCCAACAGGAAAACCAAGCGCTGATATCATCCAAATGTGTGTATTCAGAGTATTGAATGCACACACACACAAGAAGATACCTGCATGTCTACATCTCAGTCCGATCTTTAGTTCTACAGTTTCATACAGATTATTTACTGCGATCGTTTCAAGTTAATTATTTTAAGTGCACAACCGTGTCACTAAGTAATTAAGGAGTGGAGGTGAATTCATTAGCTTGAGTACAAGATGATATATCTGCAGCCAAACTGAGCAGTGACCAAGTAGTGTATGAGCATGAAATGATACATGTGCATTGTTTTCTTCAGTGAAGTTTCATGACTAAATTCAGTTTTCAGCTTTTCCTCACCTGATGACCTGGTTGCAGTGCGCACACATGGGCGTACGAGTCCCTGCAGGAATGTGCTCAGCCATCTGGACCAGGGTGTCTTCATCTTTAGGATGTGGCTGAGGTACAGGTCGGGCTGGGACAGGAACCCTCGGGACACTGGCACTGCCGTTACCCTTCATACCGAAAGATGGAAGGATCAAACCGGTACGTGGGCGTTCACCTGTTGACGTTGGGAAAGGAAAAACAGGAGATCTTAACAATGAGACATCTAGAGAATATAACAGGAAAGAGAAAGTGAGCAACTGCAGCATCACAAAACATGAACATCTGCTGTTTCTTCCCAGGTGTGTAAGCTATTTGACATCTGCCCTTCTTGTTTTTAGACCCAGCAGGTGTCATGGCGGTGCACAAAGCTGGGTGTCTACCACTGTCACAACCAAGGATTCACCACATCACTTTTCAGCAATACACAAAATATTTCATTCTACCTCCAACATTCCTCTGGTGCATGTACATGCATACACATGACCAAGCACACACCACACACACACACACACACGGACCACCAAGACATTCCCTTGGTTAAAACCCAGACACCTGGCTAAACATGTAGTTTGGCATGTGATGTCCACACTGTGGATGGAAAAGTGTTTTTGTATGTGTGTGCATGGTGCAGGGAACTACTTTTGGAGCTTGGCTTTACCTTTAAATGTCACGTTGAAGTTTGTGTGTTTGGGCAAAGAGCAGAGCTGCGTTTACATTTAATGTTGGAGCTCCTAGGGTAATTTCTTAAACCCTCATCATAAAAAATAGAGGGCTTCAGTTGAAACGTGTGTTTGACAGTCCTTGAGGGAGGCTAAAAGCTGTAAGATGCCATGGACATGAATGCTTTTTCACTGTTACACAACTTGACCAAAATCCATTGCAAAAAAGAAGGTGGCACACATTTTTTTTTTCAAGGAAAAGACAGTTTTTACGTTAAGTTTGTGTGGTAGATTTTACACTGTTTGATGTTTCAACCTGGCAAATTATTAATCACATTGTGAAGCATGCACTTCAGAAGGCTTGTGAAGGAACATGCGAAGCAGATAAATGAAGGAAGAAGACTGCATTAGTACGTGTCTGTGTTTTCACATTATAACAGTGCTGATATTGTTATACAGTGGGCATTAGCAGCAGGCCAGCTGCTGGAGACCTGGTTTCCTCAGTGGCTGCTTGAGATTTAAAATGGGTCAGAGGCCTGCTGCTGCTGGGGCACCACACGGGTAGTAGTATATTTTCACGATCCTGAGTCCCTTGGTAAGTATGACTGCATTTACGATTTGTGCTGAGCAGCACTTACACCAGCAAGAGAAGGGCTCAGAGAAGACTTCAGCTCAGGCTTCGAATAAACCTAAACTGACAAATTGTATTTATTTATGTTAGTATGTATATGAGAAGCAGAATAATGTGCATAAGTGACACTGAGTCTCCGAATCTCTAAAGGTTGAACAGACATTATGCTGCAGCTCTGTGGGTTGCCTTTAAAACTTTATTTACAACTATCGACGGGTCCCTTCGGTAAATATTATCCTTCTAAAAGAGTCGAACTCCTGCATGTGCGGCTGAGCGAGGCGCCATAGGCAGAGTGGGGCCTTCTCGTCTGCTTTATGGGCTTCCACAGAGGAACAAGAAGAGAAAAGAAAGTCTGCTATGACCTATTTCACAACATATGTCACGCTTCAACCACGGAAAATAAGCCTCTTTCCCCTTGCTAACTGGCTGCAACAACATTCAATCCAGCAGCAGTAAATCAGTTTCACACGATGCCAGAATTGGGAACCAAACACTTTTTTTGTGTGTGAGAAGAAAAAACACTTTTTTAACTGTAGGAGGGAATGTATTAATCAATCAAAAAACTTACTTAAAAGAAGGTTTAGCTCAATTCCAAATGGAGGCTATTTTTAGGATTCTATTTGGGGGAGTCTACGTTTTGGTCATGTGTGTATTCCCTGACTAATGCTAAGAAAACAAGCTCTGGCACCTAAGTCTGATTGTACTGGTGGTTAATTTAGGTTTCAGTCTCACGTAAAAACAACTCATACGTAGCTGTACAGATATACTTCTGTTGGATTTGGCAGCATATTTAATTCAGTGTTCCACAGATGGTGTTGTAGCTTTTGGCCCAATGAATAAACACTGTATTATAGTCACTCAAAACCATGTATTTTATACATATAGTGTTTGACAGATATGCTATTTTGGGTGAGTTTAGTCATATGAGACAGGCAAACTGTGGCTTGGTCCAAGGTGCATAAATCCCATTTTATACAGGGTGTAAAAAATGACACCTGGCAATGGTGGAAACCAGTGAAGGAAAAACCCTTTAAGATATTCTGTGATACACTGGTGACCTGTCAAGAGACCAATGTCAGCTGAGATTGGCTCCAGCTCCCCCACAACCCTGAAAAGGAAAAGTGATATAGATAATGGATGGGCACACACACACACACACACACACACACACACACACACACACACACACACACACAGATTTAGGTCCCAACATGAATTATACCTGGATCACACACAGACACACACATGCACACCTATCTTTGTCAGGACACTGCATTGACTTCCATTCATTATGGACATCTGAAAAAAAACCCTATCCCTGACCTTAACCTTGACCATGACGTTTTGCCTCATTAGGACTGAGCTTTGGTCTTCGTGAGGTCTATTGGTCCTGACAAGGTCAATGTTTTTATGCAGGAAAATGGACCCATGGACACACACACACACACACACACACACACACACACACACACACACACTTTACCGTGGCTTGCAGCAGGTCCTTTAATCATGGTTTTGACGACTGCAGACTCGTGGCTGTTGAGTTGAGGCTCACCACCGTCCTCACTGTGCAGAAACACATGATGGAAACACAAATGATATGGAAATCACTTCATATGTTTTTTAATTTAATTCATAATTAAAAGCAATACACCAGAAACAACTGCCATTGCACATTCATTGATACATAAACTGTACTTGCATTGCATGGATAACAAAATGCGTAGTTTTTATTCGTATTTGCTCATTCAGAGTGATGAATCATACAACGGGAGAGTTTAAACTGTAATTTGCAGATTTAATCCCAAATGAAATATTTTTGGAAGCATTAAAAAAGAACATGAAAACATAAAAAACACTTCAGCACAGTCAGATTTACACGTTCCTGTTACAGTAAGACAGACTCCAGACCACCTACCTGCTGACGCATACAGCACCAACCAAAACAGTACAGTGTTCCTGGGGCACTTCCTGAATGTGAGTACAACATGTACACAAAAATGTTGCCCATGTGTCATATTCACAGCAGAGTCCAGGCCACGTCAGGCCAGATGAGGGAAAAGACACGGGCTTGTTTGTGCAGCACTAACAACACAGCACAGCCATTTAAACCTGATGCCAGGATATCAATTTATATGGTTCAATAGAGAGTAATTGACCAGAGTGGAGTGAGACGTAGGCTGGTGTAATAAAGAAATATGCCCAATCCAGATATGCAGACAGATGCCAGACTTACAGAACTAAAGATGGAGGGGAGACAAAGTTTTTGTGTAAAGTCTGACCACATTCAGTTCAGTGGATTATCTGTATATTCTTACAAAAACTGCTGCATATAGAGAATAACAGTGACAGCCAGAGGCTCTGGTTTCTGGACGTTAATTCCCTGTTCATTTTCTCTATTGACGTTTCAGAAACTCCTCATTAAGAGAGAACCTAGCTGACCAGAGATGATCAGAAAACATTTGATTTAAAGCAAAACAAATATTGGAAAATGGAAAAAAAGGCAAAGGTACAAGAGTATGTACAGAATTATTTGAAGAGTGAATGAACTTCACATCCCATAAACCACTGCGAATGACTTCCAGTGTGCATGATGTTTCATAAAGTGTTTGTATAGTAAGTGTCTTAACGGTGAACCATCTGATCATAGTTGACATCATTTTTCCAGTTGTGATGCAGTTGTAAAAGCAATCACCAGTCAGAAATGTCACTACTACACCTGAGGATTATGGGTAGTGTAGTACTTTTCCTTAACATCGCAAATAAAACACGTGATTCTTAAAACACGGGGGATATCATACAGACCTTTGGCTTCTACAGGAGCATATAACATTGTGGTAAGTCTACCTAAGGCTAATAATCAAATTCTCTTCAGAAAATGAATGGGATTTTTACTTCATTTTAAATGTCCCTTCTGAATGCATATGGGTTTGGACACTTGGCTCAAACACAGTAGTAAGATTGACTGTAGAAAATCTTGTGGTTTCCACATCAGAAGATGCCACAACATTAATCCAAATGACGAAATAGAGAAAACAACTACAGAACCAGCACTTATTCACAAATACAATCAGACAACCAGTTTATATTAAGTGAATGTAAACTCATTAGCACATCACATATATTGTGTCTCTCAACACACAGTATAATATCTGTGACAATGTTCCGAGTGCTTAATCTAAACGGTCTAAAGCGACACATATTTTCTGAGGGCAACATATTCTTTACAAGGTTCACACATTCCCTCTGAGGTCAAACTGTTCTCTTGTAAGGAAAACATGTGGCTCTGGGCAAAATACTCCCTCGTGATGCAAACATTTCTCTACTTGGTGAGGAACTTATTTTTTCACAGTGAAATACTCTTATTTAAAAAAATATATATTTCTTGTGATCTATGTGAAGAGCAAAACATTTTTTTGCTCTGATAAAAAAAGGTTTCTTGGACAAAATCTCGAATGGGGAATTTATCAATATTTAATGTAATTTATTGATCAATTCTCCGTTTATTATCTGGCTTTGAATTCATTTTTCTAAGATCAGAACTATTGTGAAGGGACGAAGCAAAATGTTTCTTCAATCAAATATTTCCCTTGGGCGTCAAACTCTCTGCTGCCTTTTAAAGTGATGCAAATGAATAACTTCTCTATGAGTAAGATCAAGTGTGTGCATGTCTTTTTTTGTGATTACTTCAAATGTGTGTGTGTGTGTGTGTGTATGTGTTCATCAACGCCAGCCGATGAACTTGGGTGGGCCAAGAATCTCTCCCCAGATGTATTACATCCATCATGCGTAGCTGTGGCTGATGCCAACAGTTGGATCGCTGCTGTCTGCAACTTGTGCCTGACTGTTAGTGGACTCATGGGAGACAAGTGTTGTGGCAACTGGAGTCACAGATACATTGAGCTGTGCCTGTAGGTTTTGTCGGTGTGTGAAAGAAAGTGAAAAAGAAGAATTGCGAGTGTGATAACATCTGAGTGATGGAGACTGTTAGACATAAATAGAAAGATGAGGAGGAATGCCTCTGTAGATTATCTGTGCTTCAGCTGCCCACAATTCATTTGACCACACAGGACATAACATGAAATGCTCCCTACAGAGCAGGTCCACCTGAGCCACTTTACCACTGGTTAAAAAACCCTCTAACACATCTGGCTTTTGTCTTCAATAGGAATGGATTCAATCGGCATTCAATCCCAGGTCAAATGACTCTGTGGTAGACACAGGTTTTTAATTGGCTCCGGCTACGATCGGCAGCAATGGAATCGTGAAACCAGGGAGAATGCGCTAATTTGGCAAGACAACGAGGTGAGAGAGCGCCTCAGAAGTTGGTGTGCTCGTGATGGTGAACGTGATGCACCAGGTGGAAAAAAACACAAAGGCTGGTCATGGGAGATGATTCAATCTTCTTTTTTAGTGGGTTTACCTGCATTTAAAAAACCCATGGATACCTACTACTTTTGGTGTAAAGGAGGTATTGACGCTCTAAAATCAGATTGATTAAAACGTTCTTTATGTGTAGCTGATTAATTCTCACAAGGAGATTTATGGGACAGATGTACATCACAAGAGGAGAGATTTACCTAAAGACATAGACAGCATTGACGGGGAAGGAGAAAAGAGGGTCTCCCTCTTCTGTGGCAGACTGATGCCAAGACACCATTTGGTGTAAAAAGGAAAACATTAAAGAAATAATAACTTCGAAGAAATGAACACAAAGTTGCTTAGTTGTCTGCCACGCTCTTCACACGTACATATAACAGTTACATTTAGTAGTTGTTATATGTACTGTTGTTAAAAAACAAATGTGCCTCTCATCTGTCATCTGAATAAACACAGCGTTACACAGTGGAAACACAAACCACAGTGCAATGACAAGCATTGAGATAAATACACCCAGTGGCCTGTTGATTGATTCCAGCTGATTGATTCCATCAGACTATGGCTGGTACAGGACTGTCAGACTGTGGGACATCTCTCTTCATTCATCAGATCATTTGTATCCATGTGACTGACAGCTGAGGCCAGCTGCAAATTAACTTCTTGTATCTACAGCCAGAGATAATAAATTATGGGAACAGGAAGTAGGCCAAAAATTGCCAGTTAGCTGCAATTCCACGACTATTTCCTTCATAAACCATTAGCATATAATTCAATGTACTCTAATTTACTGCGGTCTTGCAATATTTATATCTGCTTGTGCATTTGTGAATCTTTTGATTTGTCAAGGAGCTTTCTGCTTCATCAAGAAAACTAATGTCACAAAATTTTAATTGGAAAAATTGGAAATGAAAAAAGAACCCTGAAAACATCCTGCAGAATGCTGCTGTACAGGCAGGATGACACTTAATTATCCTCATGCTGTTAAACTATATAAATGCCTTTTTACAAAATTTCTTGATCCAGACAAGAAAACAAAGATGACTACAAATGCTCAAACAAGCATGCAAGGCCAGTAGGTGATGATAGGTGAGGCAGATGCCTGTGACTGCACTTGCACAAAATAACTGTTTAAGTGACTTTAAACACAGTTTGCGTTTGGACGTAAGAACATGTGCTTTAGTGAGGACAGGGCGTGAGACTGAAAGCTACAGCACCATCCATTCAAATTATCTTTGCGAAACAAGCTAACCCCATTCATTTCACATTAGCTATGGTAACTGGCTAACAACAGGTGACAAATAGAGCAGGAAATAAGACACTCTCCAGTCCTTCATTCATTAGAGCCAATTACAGTGCAGCTCGTTAATATTCTCCACCAATCAGGCCAGTTACACAGGAACTTAATTGTATTCTGCAAGACTGTTATTGGTTGATTAATGGACAGTCCCACTGTTTTTAGAGCACTGACCATCTGGATGGGCCACATACGAACCTGGTTAACTGAAGGGATAATTAAAGAGGAACTGGAGGAAGAAGTGAGAGAGGGACACATTTATTTTCTTTTTATCTGTCTTTCTCTCCTGTTCTGTCTTTGTATTCTCTCTTTCTTGTCTTTATACAAAGTGCAACCTTGGATTTTTCACTAATGCACTGCATCAATATCCAATCAGTGGCCTTGTTTTACATCGCTGTTATTGTCTTTGTTTGTCTTCTCCTCAGTCTATTTTCAGAACTGTTTGCTGCCTGATAATGAGACGGCTTGCTTGCTGGTATTAAGCGATAATGAGGAACAAAACAAAAAAATGTCAGCCCCCTAACTGTTTACATATGTAAAGTAACCTCATGTGTATTGTAACTCCAAAGAGAACTTATTATGCGTCTCATGACTGTGTTGGTTTTGTTTGAACATTGAACAAATGGTCAATTAACATAGCTGAGTGCTGTCCAGCAGCTCCCTCCAACACATAACAGATGGTCTATAATTTAGCGGTGTGATATTCTTTGGATCAAATTCAATCCTCACACGCTACACAATCCATGCATATGCATTCACTCACACGTGATGACAAAGACACCAATCAGCCCACTCACTATCACACACACACACACACACACAAACACACACACACACATGCCCACACACACTTTTCATACATCAAGATTTAAATGTGTACAGTTGTGTCCACCAGCCAATGACTGATCTCTGTGTGATACTGCCAAGTGGTTTCTCAGTGACCACAGAATGTCAGAGTTGGTATGAGTTGTCTCAACAGAAACATATGGACCGTGTCTTTTGGAGCTGGCATGGTTTGAGCAAACATGGCTTTTTCCCGGCCATGACGGCCATATTCGATTATAGACTGCATATTAAGATGGACGACAAGTCTCCACTTCATCCTACTGTACAAAATATACCAGATGCTGCCATCTTATGCTCTTGTAAAAAAAATAACTTAATACAGTCCAAACATGTATGAAAATACCCCAAATTAACACTGTAAGCAGACTATTTGATCACTATAACCTAATTATACCACCCCCGCCTGAAATGTGGCCAGTAACTACCCAGCATATGTAATTTCCAGCAGAAAGTATAAAAAAAATTGTGATGACAGTAATGAGCTCCATGATTCGCTCAATGAGTTGTCATGCCGTCAATCAATCAGTGCTATATTGCAGTCAGCTACCAGGGGGCGATCACACACACACACACACCAAAGACTAAATACAAATGGCAACTCGAAATCTAACAAGCTGAAGGAAGCCATGTATTAGCAGTGTGAGGTGTGACCAGGTTGGGTTACACATTAAAGTTGTTGACTCCCATAGTTTTCCACAACATAACCATTTGCGTCTATCTCGACAGTGGAATTAGTTTCAATACTGCAATTACCAACATCACAGCCATACAATCACAAACACACCACAACATCCCTTTGCACTCGGAGGTTCTCTCGGAGCGCTCTTCAGTCTTCACTCTCTGTGTTTGACTTCGAAATTCACTGAGCCTCATGAGGATTTAAATCTCATGAGTCTAAAACCTTGCGAGCAGTCTTCTAACAAGATTTGGTCTGACAGCTGACCCTCATTTCCTAAAGCTGTCGTATGTTTATTTTGGGTGTTGGACTTCACAAACTCACTGCAGATCCTGAGGATTGAGACCTCAAGATTCCACCCCTGTCTGCCAAGAACAGAAATCGGAGGATTCAGTGGGCACGGGCTCACCAGAACTGGACAGTTGAGGAGTGGAAATATGCAAATGGGGCCTGGTCTGATGAATCTTCTGAATTTCTGCTGAGGCAAACAGATGGTTGGGCCAGAATTTAACAGCATGAAACCATGAACCCAACCTGCTTTTGTCCAGTTGTCCAGGTTGGCAGTGCAGTAGTGAGGGGAACATATTTTTAACTGCCAGTCAATCATTGTTTCAAATCCACAGTCAATCTGAGTATTGTTGATGGCCATGTGCATCCCTGAACGGCCATATTTACATTTTCTAATGGCTACTTCCAGCAGGATAAAGCATGATGCTGCAATATCTTGGGGAATCAATGCTAGAAAGATAATAAAAATGCATACACACACATATGGATTCATCTATGTAAAATAAGACAATAGTAGAAGACAGAAGTTTGAGAAAGTTAGTGAAATTAAAATGCAGTGTGGTATTTTCCAACAATATTGTAAGGAAGGTGAATTGTTTTGTAGTTTAACTTTGTACCTGACAGGTTGATGGAGTAGTGACTTGGACTGGGGGACTGAGAAGAAAAGGAGGAATAGCTGCACAGACTGGAGAGAGAGTTACAGTCATGCACCTGTGTTGAGTTGAAAGGTGAAACGGAGGTTGCGTTGCCCTCAGAGACACAGTAGCCAGATTGTGTAACTTATGGTTGACATCATCACGGCCATTCAAACCATTAATGGACTCAAACTTTTCAGAATCTGTGCTGCCCTCAAGTGGTTTCTCAAAGGAACTGCTAGAGCCCCAAAAAATGACAGAAAGAGGTCGTGCTCATTATGTAATGTTTTTACTATTAAACCTACGTAAAACATTACAAACACAATTTACCTTCAGCAGTGAGCAGTTGAAAGTTTGTTGGAGCTGTGAGAGTTACATCTGGTGGACGCTCTATAGACTGAGCTGGATCAGAGCAGGTGCCCAGAGATAGAAGAGGATAAATTCATTTGGTTCACAATGTTGAAGTTCTTTGTGTGATTTTAATTAACAATTTTAACTTTTGATTATTTTTAGTGGAGTCAAGTAAAGTGTGAAAAATATCACAAACTGCACTTGTGTGTATTTAGTGCTATAGCATGTCTCAAAAGTTTCTCAAGTTAAACTTCTGGATTAGACCACATATTAATTTATTTGTTCACCTTTTCCTACACAACAGACTAAAAATGGTCTATATAAACAATAATATAAAATCAACTATTTTTGAAAGTGACTGTAAAGGGCCAATTCACGGAGACGAGTGAAGAGGTGAAAAAAGTGCCACAGGTTGAAATGACTTATACCTGAACGTCCCAATGTTTGTCTCAGAGCCAGTGAGACAACTAGAAGAGGAAAGAGTGAAGATACCAAGGAAGCATTGGGGGCAGGGAGGAATGAAAGGAAGGAAGGGAAGGGACACCAGACAAAAGAGATAAGGAAACAAGAAACACTCAACCACTTTATTAGCTACATTATAGGATAATATTTCAAACTCAAAACACAGAAAATAAATTCAACACAATTATAATCTAAAGATAGGAAACTATTGTTAAAGCCAACAACATGTGCAGGAAGTAAACATGGGGGATGAAATAAATGTAAAGGCACTGAGGAAATATTTTACACAGTGAAATAGCATTTATACAGTCACTTTGCAAACCATCAAATCACAACAACTGGATTTCTGAAAAACACCAGCAACTAACAAGCCTCCCTAACTTGCATATACTTGATACTATAGAGATATTTTAAAGTGTCAATCTGGATTGTCACACCCAAGCAGCATAACATAAGAGCCATTAGTTTAGATATACTGTACATAACATGCAGGACTTTTTCGGACTTCGTCATATTTCAAGATACTGTGGTCATCCAATAGTTCCAATGCTGGCAGATAGACGGGTGTAAACAAGTCGTTAAAGGTTTTGAATAGTTATAAAGTGAGAAATGTCTGACATACAGTTATTCAGCAGTCCAACTGAAGTCAAGGAAAGTTTTTATGAGTAAATCTGTATTTCTGTGCATTATTGTCATGTTCTAATTCACAATTAATCAATATGTTTCATGCTATCTACAGTATATAACTTTCAGTGGGCTGATTTTGCTTCTCTCCTCTCAGAACTGTGGTAGCAGATCCTGTATCATATAAAATATTTGTAAAAATCTGTATTGAAGACCGAGGGGGCAAAGATGTGGATTGAAAGCTAAGATTAGAGCCCTCAGAAGTTATTTCCCACTTTCATTCTGATGATTCACTAAAATAAGAAGAAACTAAAATAACATCTCTGATATGATTTCAGATACACAACAAATGCACTTCAGTCAAACTCAAAATGTCTGTATATTGAAGTGAAGCAGACACACACCCACAGCTAAAAGTGCATATGTAGGCATCTATACCTTTGGGCTAGTAATCAGTGGAGTGGGCCCAGCACATAAGCAAAAGTTAAATAAAGATCTGAATAAGGCACGTAAAGTAACACACACACACACATTCACACACACACAAACACACACACACACACACACACACACACACACACACACACACACACACACACACACACACACACACACACACACACACACAGTTCCTTTGAAAAGCTGCAGTATTTTTCTTTTACTTCCTATTTTAAACTAGTGTACCTGCAACAGTCTGTTTCATTAACAACTATCTACAGCAGTCAAGCTGAAAGTAGGGTACACATACAAACACACACACACACACACACACACTCACACACACACTCACACACACTCACACTCACACACACACACACACACACAAACACACACACACAGTCTACTGGACATTGAGGGTGCGAGCAGACACTCCATGGTGCCAGTCTCTCAGCTCGTTGTACTTAGGGCCGATCAACAACTGAGTGGAGATCTTGTTCTCTCTGTCGTGACGGAGGAGGAGAGAGAAAGAAGGAAAACACAGCAAAAGAGAGAGAGAAAAGAGGGATTTAGGAAACAAAGAGCATTTACCCGGAGATCTGCGATGAGACACTGCAAGCCAAACCACAAGGAAAGCTTGATGTTACAGATGCAGCCGATACCACAAACAAAAAGCTGGTGATACTCAGGAAACAATTAGATGGAGAGGACATGAGCAGTACAGCTGGTATCTATGATCATTTTCCAGAAAACAGTTCACTCATTTTGTGAAAATACAACCTATGAGTTAGGGTCAGAATGGACTGATGTAATTTAACCACAAGGTTACACACCAACAACCACACAGATGTGGACTATGTCTACAAGTTAACATTAATGATCACAGACAGTCAGTGATCACACGTGTCACCACAAAGTACCAGGAGCAATGGACAGCCAATGGATCACGTCACAATGAGAACACCACATTCGAGCCACCGTCGCCCAGATCCCAAACACAGGTTAAACAACATGCAGCACTGCAACGCCGTCACGGCCAACAACCAAATGCACAAACAACCATGAGGAGCACGCAAACCATCACACACAGCCACACTTGGACTGGTATAAGCACAGATGGAGCAGTTTTCAGCGACTGGTGTGATAAGCAACATTTCTTTCTGATATTTTGGCTGTAATGAGAATTGACATCATGTAAGGAGCACACAGGTCTGGCTTTTGGCTTAATGGATCAAATGTGATCCTTCCTCCACCGTCTAGACAGGAAGAGCCCACACATCATTACCATTGCCAGACTTGTGCCACAGAGATTTACAGTCAGATTCTCTGTGGCTGCATGAATGTAGACTTTTACAGTTTACATTACAGGCACCCATGTTAAATAATATAACAGCATGAAAATGAATTAAAAAAGATGAGATTTCCTGTAATGAGTAGTGTTACGCCAATAATGGAAGTATTCATTCAAACACCAGGACAAACAGATGATAGGAAAACTGAGGCTAAATCATGATTTTTTAATAAGTCAGCGTTTTCATGCCATGCACTTACTTTGTCTTCTTTGCTTTATCCGCTTCCTCATCTAGAGCTACACAGGAGATAATGGAAACATGAATGAATGTTTAGTGTCATGTAGCTTAGAGTACATTCAATCAGTAAAACTTTCTCTATGTCCCATTCATTCACATTCTCTTTCATTCTCCCTGCCTCTTCTGACCAGCTGACTTCTGGGTGTTTATGGTAATCCAATCACATTTTGCCAATGTCTCAATCAGCCAATCATGTTGTTGCTGCCAAACTTTAAATCTGTCTATGTCTCACTGTCAGCTGTCATTTCCTCAGTCACCTCCAGTCTCCATATCCAGGGTCCTGGTAAAGACGAGCTGAGTCCACTCATCTCATACAGATATTCAACATTTTCTAGGTCCCATCAACCACCACCAGTGTCCACTGTGCTACAACCAGCGTCACCACCTTTAAAACTTGTTGACACCATGTTTATGTGCTAAATTGACTTATTTATATCACAGCACTTTGTTTTCTTATTGTGCCTGCGAATACATTTTGTTCATTTTCCAACTGAAGTCTCTCCCGGTTGAAAACTAATGGTAATGTACCGTGCTCTGTGCCAGTGATCTGAGCCAGAATCTTGAAGGATCTGGACTGGGTGGTGCCGGAGCGCGGGCGCCAGTCCTCGGTGTCCTCCGTTATGCGCTTCCTGCTGGCATCGGCGTGCGTGGGCACGTGGTAAAAATGGATGTCTGTGTCCACAACATGTTTCCTGGGGACTCTGGAGGAAGGGTTAGAAGACGATGACATCAGCAAATATGTTTTTAATTTTGCTGCCTCTCATACAGTGAACAAAGTAACAAGAGATGAAGACAGTGATGTAATTTCCTCTGAGGTATTATACGCTAGTAAAGTGTGATGCTTGATTTTTAACTCAACAGAAACCTATAAAACATTTCATACTTCTAGAATGACTATGTATGTAGGTCATGAGACGCTCTGTCCACCAAAGTGTGTAAAGAGGAAAAGGTATGTTATGCTTATTAATAGTAAGGAAGTTTAAATCAATACACAGTGCATGTACTGACATGATTTATAATTCAGTTAGAGGAATTGTTAGATTATTACAGGTTACATGGGATGAAAAGATGGCATTATAAAAGTAATAATCCAGAGGTTGTGCTTATTAGACAAGAACAGGTTTAAAAATGTTTTCACACTGTTAAATGAATTTCGCTTCTAGACTGATACCTTGGGGCCTGAGGTTTTCTTGAAAACAAACGACAGAGAAAAACAGATAAAATAAGGACAGGGAAAATGAAACTGAAACATTCATTGGACACAACAGAATTATGACTTACTTCAAAATACTTTGAGGTCCACTGAAGGGAAGATAAAGAAGGAAGATAAGAGAAGAGAAGAAGATTTGATAAACTTGTTAAGAACGAATCAAGAGAAAGAAATTAGAGATAAAATGATGAAGTAGAAAACATACGGACCCACAACTTCCAAAGCATGCACAACACAGAGCCAGACAATTAATCACATACGCGTGATTACATTTTCAAAGGAGTCGTTTCTGTTTTGAACCACATGGTGGTGCTGTTGACCTGTCTTGAATTCGGCGAAGGTAGAGTCATTCATCATTCAGACAGTTAGGGGAAGTGTTGAGATGTATGTTTTAAGACAAATGGTACGAAAAACATGCACTTTGGTCCGGATGAGTAATCAGCTTGATTACAGTTCAAACTGTGTGGTTTGTGTTAGCGTGATTGCATGAATAGAAAATACGCCACAAACTCTCTTGGCAACAGCGTGTTGACAGGGACGATACTAATTGGCTGTAAATAGCTCAACTCTGGGACAAATACACACATGAGTGCCGTGAAGACATTTCTGAAACCACTGTCAATAAATCAACTATAAATACAAACACAAACACACACACATTTACCTAGCACATTGAATTGAGTGATTTACGAGTGTCTCTCAACACGTTCTTGTCACAGCAGCTGTGGGTGTGGTAGTGTTGACAGCTCCATGTGAGCCTGGTCACACACTTACAGTTGCACTGGAAGTGTCTCACAATTTACTGTAGTCTCTGTGTGTGTGTGTGTGTGTGTGTGTGTGTGTGTGTGTGTGTGTGTGTGTGTGTGTGTGTGTGTGTGTGTGTGTGTGTGTGTGTGTGTGTGTGCCACTCACTCAATATTAGTATTTGTCATTTATGCTCAGGCTGAAAACAAACTGTCGCCTCAGCACTCTGTGTCACCTCCAGAGGTTTTAATAATCTAAATGCACGTGTGCTATGAACTGCTGCTCTTGCATAATGAAAATATGAAATCAAGCAAACTGAATAAAAACATCGATATTGTTGATGTTGTTAATTTATGATAGGCAATGATGCATAGAAAACAGATGACATGTTTCATGCACAAATATTTTCCTGCACAATCTAATAAGCAAATGCATGCAGATGCCATGATGTAGAATTCACACAAAGATATATACAGAGAGAGGAACAGGTAAAAAGGTAAAATGGCAGACAGTCATATTTGACATGCTTCAGAGACTAACTTTGTGACTTGAGGATGTGCTGCAGTCTGCAAAGCAGAAAAACAAGGATTGAAAGGAGGAGAGAAAGACAGAGTAAACTGACACACAACAAATTTTTGTGTGCTCTTTTCTTAATTAAAAAATCCCCTCTGAAACGAACCACACAGCACATTTAAATCATGCACACGAGCGAGCATGACACAAGGACGGACACGCATGCTGTCTCATCTCAGCAGCAGAAAAATAAAGAAAACCTGCTGTATGAAAGGAGAATTTGGATAATACATGTCATGGAAAGTGCGTTCTCAAAAATAATCAAGTAACACGATATCCTTTACGGTATATTGATATTTAGTGAAGGTGGATCTTTAAAGGTTCAATGCGTAGAAATTAGTGACATCTAGTGGTGAAGTTGCGTGTTGCAGCTGAGTTCCCCTCCCCTCACTCTCCCCTTCCAAACATGATAGAGAACCTGTGGGAGCCTTCAGTTGTCATAAAGTTGTTTAGTTTGTCCAGTCTGGGCTACTGTAAAAAAAAAATTATTTTATATTAAAGATCTGCCAATAGATCCCTTTCACCTAAATCTTACACACTGAACCTTTAAGTTGACCTCTGCTGTGGAAGAACAAAATAACTGTCGAGGCTGAGCGGTGAAAAACACGGCACAGATCATTCAAATGAAAAGAGAGAGAGAGAGAGGAGATCAAGCTTTAATAAAGTAGAGATGTTATTAAATGTCATCTGTGATACATGAAGGAGGCAATGTTCCCGTCTGAAATTCATCTGTGTGTGTCTGTGTGTGTGTGTGTGTGTGTGTGTGTGTGTGTGGTGTGTGATTATATTGTGCAGATCACTGGTGTCTGCTGAGTCTCACAGAAACAGAAAACACTGATCACTTTGTCAGTGTGTTTCTTGAGAACAGCAAAGAGAGAGAGTGAACATGTATCAAACAAGTATATTCAAACAACTGAGTGAAATAATCCGGTAGTTTTAAGATAAATCACTAAAAAAATGAATTGAAAATGGAAGAAAAATGGCTTGATGAAGGTTTGTGTACACTGTCATGGATTCGAGGCTGAATCTTTTACCGACTGGCCAATTTTTTAGAAGAGCAAACAGAATGCCACACAGCTCTCGTTACTGATGCAGGCTATATATACACAAACTTAGTCATAGCATCACACCATAGTTATACTCACTATGCCTCTGAAGAGAGGAGTTGAGGTTATGGCAAAAACACAGGGAGGTGTGTGAGTGTGTGTGTGTGTGTGTGTGTGTGTGTGTGTGGGGAGGTGGTGTGAAGGATGGCAGGGGAAAAATAAAACATGATGAATCAACACTTTAAAATAAAAGTTATTAATGTGACCTTTTATGCCCAACCTTCAAAATAAAGGTGAAGAAGTCCACTTTCATTGACGATAAAATAAAGAAAAGAAACCGCAACGCGAAGAGAGAGCTTTGGGTTATCCATATTGCATAACCACCACACCAGGGATTATTTGTATTTCTTATGATTTCAAGTCTTTTATTCCTTTTTAAAGTGTGTGCTGAAGTCTTAAATTTTAAGATTTTAACCAATGACAACTCAAGGTTATGATTTACAGCATGTTCCATTAGTTTAAGAGCTAATTTAATTTAAATTCCATCACTTCTCAAGTTTTCCATCCATCGCAAATATGCAGCTATTAAATGTCTATCAGCACAGAGTTTCCCTCGCCAGGTTTCTACAGTGACGTGTTTCCAGACTGGTAGCTTTAAGTTGTTATTTTCTAAATGTCAACCAAACCAGCTGCAAAGAGCCGAGAGGAGACTGTCGCGTTTCAGACCATAATAAACAAGACTAAAGACTTAAAGCTGGAGCCATGACGAGAACGATAGATAGAGCCAAGAGAATAAAGGACAGATTTGTTTGATTGGCTGGAGAGGCCGCCACTCACCCATTAAACTGCAGCGGTAACGCTCCGCCCTGACTCTCCAACAGGCCCCGCCTCTGCCCCATGGCCACCTCGCAGGCGTTCTCATTGGAATACAGGTTGATGGGTGTGTTATACACCGACGGCTGAGGCGGAACGAGGACAGGGGGTGAGGAGGAGGCAGAGGATGGGTAAGACACAGGAGGTGGGGGAGGAGGAAGAGGAGGAGTTGGAGGACTGGCGTAAGAGGATGCAGGAGTGAAGGCGGAGGATGGGGACGGGATGAAGGCAGCAAAGGGCGACTGTGGCGGAGTGAAGTCGCTCTTCGTGCCGCAGCCCCCGTAAGGTCTAGTGGTTTTGCTGTAGGGGCTGGAGGGGTGAGGGTGCGGGTGGGATGGTGGAGGCGGGTGGGTGAGGGCCACTGGTTTTATGATGTCTGATCTGTTGTCCTACCGGCACAAGGGAGGAGCATGCAAATACACACAAAAAAATAAATCACAGCACAGCACGCGCTATACTGACGCCTCCTAGGTTATGATTTATGGATATGTGGTTCTCCAAATAATAAACTTTGATTCAATTTAAAAACAGCTATGTAAAATCTAAATAGCTCTACTTTAATTTCAAAATTCACTCTCTTGATTTCTTTGAATAGGGAGGCATCAGTATAATTTACAGCCAAACATTAATGTAGCATTGATAAGAAACATATAACAAAGGTTGTTTCCATGCAACAAAAAGTTTGCATGGCACCGTTTCAGAAGGATGTAATAACTTCATTAAAATTTTCAAAGAACAAGGTACCCCAGGTGAGTTATTAATATATCTGCATGGCAAAGTAAGGCTACATTCCAGATGCAATTAAGCACATTTTGAACACTGAAAAAGTTTTATATTGTCATAAATATGACATGTGTCATAAGAAACTATAAAAAGTATAGATTCAAAAACTAATTTCGTACATCTAGAGTCACCTGGTGTACCCTGCCTTCAATAAACAGTAATAGTCTGTGATTGTATAAATGTACTTGCTGTTTAAGTTTCTGTTTTTCCAGTGACATGCTGTGTTACAGTACCTTTGGAGCCACAGGCGGAGGTTTGGGAACACTGGAGGCTCTGGAAAGAAAGAGAGAGTGAGTGTGAGTTATTGTTGCACAAACACAATTTATTTGAATTTCAGTGCTCTTTCTTTTGTTTGTCTGAATTTGCATGCCAATTATGGATTTAAATGACTGTTACTCAACACCATGAGCAAAAGAAAATGTTTCGTTAATCTTCATACAGCTATTCAAAGCTGCTAAGACCCTGCAGTAACATGTCGGAGGTTGAGAGACGCTGCGGTTCTGGTGAATTACAGCTGAACCCGAGCTGTCAGCATCGGGACCGAACATTGAGAGGTTTCTGTCGTCAGCTGTGACACAGTCCAAGACTCTTATTGTGTCTCTTTGTCAAACTGTGAAATCTGAGTTGCCGGAGATGAAAGTTGTGGTTTCCTTTAGTTTATGTGTGCGTTTGACTCCAGCTGCTTTTAGTATAAGAGGCCTGCATCAATGTGATATGCTTGGTGTTTTTATACACTTTATGCCAGCTGCTGAAAAAGGTCAACTGTGGACCCACAATCTGAGGTGATGTCAGCTTAGCACTTCATCCAAATACACACACACACACACTTTAATGATACAAAATTAACTGAAACTTTCAATTTACACTTACTAGTAAAACTGGGGATGGCAACATATTTTTGGCATTATTGAGACCAATATTTGACCAATCACAGGACAGTTCAGAAATAAGTTGCTCCTATTGGCTGTTCTACCAAGCAGCTACACCTGCACATCCCTTGATGTAAAGCCTGCCCTGAATGTGAATCAATGGCAGAAAAAATCCAGCAGGAAAGGTCAAAATTCCTGTGTTGGCAACAACTGCTTTCATTGCAAAACAACCTCTGGGTTGACGTAGCAAAATATGAGTCTAAAAGAAAGTGTTTCAGAGATGGAGAGAACTTTGGGAATTGCATCAGCTTCAAGTTGGCCTCAGAGCTCACTCTTCATCTACTCGACTGAATTATTCTTGTTCTAATAAGTTAGTTTGCTGTGGTGGTTAGGTTGGTTCAAATTAATCTCCTAAAGTAAAACATTACAATCACGGGACAAATGATGGTTGCCAGGTGCATTACGACTTAATTGAGCCTGATATAAAGGGGAAAAATACACGGGGTAATACAAATTAAAGGTTGAATACACTTTGCAGTAACCAAAGACGTTTAAATGTCAGCAGCCCCACATTCCTTTCAGAGCAGCGCTTTAAGAAACTTCCTCAGGGAGGTTCATGTCCTTCATCTCTGTAAATCTGAACCGACAGCCTTGTAGTAGCTACAAACACATCAGTCTGCAGGTACAGCTACTCAGATGCTCGTCCTCTTCCCTCTCCGCCCCTTGCTCCGCCGCTAGATCTTAAATGAGTATAACACCTGTTGCAAAAATTGGCCATGAAATGAAGACAGAAAAAGACTCTACAACTCCCATAACTTGTCACGGGTACAGTTTAAGGACACACAGGTCAAATAGCAGCTTTCCTCATACCTCTAGAAAAAGGTGATAGGTCCAACAAAGAAGGTAATCAAGATTAAAACAGGCTGTGCAGAAGTTTTAAACATGTTAACATGTCTCCCTCCTGTCCTTTATATGATAAAAGACATATTTGTGAAATAAGCAGTGTTTCCAAATGCCAGGCTGATAAAAATACAGCCAGGGTTTGTGATGTCACAAACCTAAGTGATCAATCCTGTCAACTTGTGGGTGGAGCTCAGTTGCTGGACAGGTAGAGGAAGCAGGGGCAGGGCCATATTAGTATCTAAAGACCTCAGTCATGAAATGAGGAAGAAGATGTAGAGTTACGTTTTAGCATTTTAACACAAGGCAATATTTTTCATGACAAACGTGTGTTTCAGTGTAATTAGTGACATCACCTCACCTTTCACCTGAAATGTCTGTTTTTAAATAAGACTCTCAGCAGGATGTCCACCCTGAGTGTTTCCATGGACACACAATTGTAAATAGACCAGCAAAGTCAAAAAGTCCAGTTACAGCAACACCAAAGTGCATCAAAGCTGATATGAGCACAGCGATCATCTCAGTTACGCAACCACTGGCACCGAACTGATGCATGTGGAATAGATAGAAGAAGACGAGAGAATCGGTATTTCAGATATGAAATGGTCATCCCTGTAGCTATTACTGGAAACACCAACATGGAAACGTGTTGGAGTCATATGGCAGGACGGAGGAAAAAAAACATCCACGATGGAAAGGGAACAAGGAAGAGAGTCTAATTTAAATCAGGTTTCAATCCTCTGGGGGATTTGAATATTCAGAGCTAATTTCAGGCTCTAAACAAGCAGCCTAACCTCATGTTACTGGAAGCTAGTACGACCCTGAGGACACTATCCGGGTTGATCTACCCATTAACGCAGCAATAACCAAATATTCTTGAGTGGAAATAAAACCTGTTATCACAATACAGGCCTTCCTGCTGAGATGTTGCACGATAAAGGAACAACGAGACCTGACAGCATATCAGACACTTTGCCGCAGGAATGTTTCTCCATAACTCAGATGTGTGAGGGTCAGAGAGTAAGTGGATGCAATAAAGACACTGACAGTGTGACAGTGACAAACATAACAATCTTATATCTACTGTGCTGAACATCGAGAGGTTTACTGGGCTGTACATGTATGTGTGTGTGTACTTCTCAGCACTTTGATTTCATAGTTTGAGAGCAGCAGCTATAACATATGTATTGGTTCAGTTTGTGAATTTCCCACAGGTTCTGTGTTAAATGTCTGATTCTTTGTGTCTGTGTATCTAGTCTGTTTCATGTTTGTATAAGTGTGAGTCTTTCTCCGGCTTTTTTGGTTTTGCTTTGATAGCTTTACCACATCAGGGTCCACACTGTGTTTACCATATACAATTAAGTATAAAAATATGTTAGATAATTTAGATTATGTTGTTGACAATTATAAAATATATAATTTATTAGATCTATTATACTTCTATTTAAATATTTGTCATCCGGGTTTGCAATGCATACAAACACTTGAATTTGTTTTCTTGTTCTGAATTGTTTAGTTAATTAATATTGTTGGATTTTTTCTTTGTTAGAGTTCCACTCTCGTCAGCAGTCCTTTCTCCTTTAAATGTATGGACCCAAAAATAATATATAATACTATATCTTATTTAAAATTCGATTATTTAACATGAGCACTTGGGTCTGTCATGTTCATGTGCCAGATTTATCCATACAAGCTAGTTTCTATCTACAGTCTTTAATATTGCTGTTGTTCATTTGTCCCATGTATTACCATTCACCACATCTGGACAATATTTGGATGTACATATTTGTATCTGGTTACTGTTGTGTAGCTGACTGAACATGATTAATAAGAACAAGCTGTTCCAGGTCTCTGCAGGTTTTCCTACGTTAATGCAGTAAACTAACCCGTCATAAAGGGGAGGACCCCATCTCTTCCTCATCTCCTCTCAAATCACACGTACCCTCGCGGCTGTTCTCAGGTCTCAGTTGTGCATTTGTGTTTAATCTCCCTGGTCTATTCTTACTCTGGTGAGATCACTGACCGATGTTTCCAGAGCTGCACCCTGACATGCCATCCGCTTCACCAGCAAGCGAGCAGCCACACTGAATCAATAAGAGATTGTTCTATGTGTGTGTGTGGGTGTGTGGGCACAAAGCAGGAGTGATTTAAGTGGAGGTAACACTGACTGGGATCTGTTTGTAGCACCAGTAGAAGCCGTACACACGCTCTGTGCGACACAAACACAGATATAGTCACACAGAGCCATGTTATACAGTATATATGTGTCTAAAGGAATTTTACAAGTGGAACTGATTCTGTCACACGATGCCTTCATGTGACTTTGTGTTTACTTAAACAGAAAAAACTACCCACTTGGGTTTACTCTGAGAAACTATATATATATATATATATATACGTACACACACACACACACATCATGCATACAAAGCTTATATATAACTCTTTGCAAACAATCATCTCTGTCCGTCTTGTTTAAAAGGCCACACACATAATTATATTTCAGCAATAAGCAGCTCTGATAAGCAGCAAATGATGTGTGCTGCCATCTGACTGACAGACTTCTAGAAAGCAGTGAATGGACAAAGGCAGGTTAACAAGACCGATTGCTTGTCGGCCCAGGAAATGTTAACGGGGTGGTGCACAGGCTACAAGGATCAGTTTTGTACACTTAAATATGCACCTAGGTTTAAAATGAACACACACACACACACACACCTTAGTATTTTTGTCCATTTTTCATCTTAGATCTGCACCTAGTTTGTCTTGGTGAGATACTTTTGGCATCTATAAGATATTTTTGGAATGATCTTATCCAACTCTTAAAACACGAAAGTGTTCTGACCAAAAAACTTTCAACATTTGAAAAATCCATTCATTTGTCATTTTTTTAATAACCAAAATTCATTTTCTCTTCCTCTGTTGTGGTTGTGTTTCCATTGTGTGGCTTTTGAGGTTGTGTTCTGGTTCTTGCATTCCTGTTTCTGTATACACGCTTGTGTGAGAAGTCAAAGTGATGAAAAACCTAGTGAAGAAGAGTCAGGGTGATATTGTGATTAGACATGTCTTCTTTCTTAGTGTGTCTGAGCGTCAAGGTGAAACTCTGATAAGATCAAACTGCTTTCCCAAGGGACCGAGCTACAGATCTGAGTATGAAACATGTGATTCAGAGAAAGCCAGACATTTACTGTGTAAACTGGTAACTCTAGCAGCTTGGTAATTTATGTAAAGGCACAACTGGGACCCAGGGCCGTTCACTGGAAGCTCTTATTAATTTTTTTCACTCTTAATCAAAAACTTTTTCCTTCTCAGTTCTTTTTATATTTCATCTCTGCACCCTTCTATTTCTCTCCACTCTATTTCAATCACTTGGTCCCCGCTGCCTCTCATGCACTTTGCCTCTCCCTCAAATGATGTCACTCTTTTTTAAAAAGGAGTGATAATGATTATTAAAACAAAGCCTCCTGAAATGTATACAGTCGTCATTCCTGAAGGACACACACACACACATACACACACACTGAGCACTTCTGTATTTCTTTCTTCTTCTGTACCTTATTAGGAAAAAGGGAACAGTGTGCTGGTTTGGTTTCAGGCCTTTTTCTCTCAATTTTACCTTAAACTGAAGCAGACAGACCAACGTGACCAAGAGAAAATGCACCACTAAGAACAGAGTGACTGGCAGAATCATTGCCACGTGTGCTTCAGCTTTTGAGTGTCTAATAAGTGTGTGTGTTTGTGTGTGTGTGTGTGTGTGTGTGTGTGTGTGCACCTTTGGTAGTCGGACCTAAAGTAGGTATGATGCACTTACACACTCACAGACAGGCAGAGAGATCATGAGTGAACGAGGCTTAAACCCCTGATTTCGCCAACTGGTGTAACATTCTTGGACCTAAAATATATCTGTGTTATCTCTCTGTAAGTTTCGAGACCACAGTGTGAGTTTATCTAGACATGGCCTTTAAATAGATCTGGAGGCTGCCACACTTTATCAGTCCTCACATTAGCAAGACCATCTGAGACAGGGGTCACCCACAGATCACAAATACTGTAGCTCTGTGTTTTGTGTGTGTGAGCTCCATGGCCTTGTCTATTTGTGTGAGAGTGTGTGTGATCCACCCTGTTCGTTATCCACTGCCTCCCAGCACTATCTCCACTGAGGCCTGAACAAGCCTTTCAGCTGGTGATGATGTCACATGAGACCCTGAAAGAAATTTTGATACTTACCAGACCTGAGGAACTGAATATGTTAAAACTGCAGCGGTTTCACTGTAAAAACATTACTCAAATAAATAAACTGGGGAAATTTGCTATACGTTACTTGAACATTCACAGTCAGCAGAAGAAAAATTTATTTCCATTGCACTGACTTTCTTTGACTGTTTTCATGACTGTGTTTCCAGTTGTGATGGTAAAAATCCACAGTGGTTCCCATGAGAATGTGACACACACCTAAAGCCCAAAGTCATTATTACTCTCTGTTTCTCATTGACATTGAAAATCGGTGCAACTCAATTACATTCGTGTCCTTTTCTGTGGCGTGGCTCACCCCAGAAGGAGGTAATGACCTGACAGAAAATGCCTGAACATATCACGACTGTGTTTCTTGTGGTAACTTAGCAACAAACAAGCACGTTTAACAGCTCACTTTCTAACAAAAACACGCAGCAGTAGACCGGGACTCTGAGGAGTCTTAAAAGCAAACCATGAGGGGAAACAGACACATTAAGTTAAACCCTACCAGGGTAGGAGAGAGGAAGCAACATCTCCAACAGCCTGCAGGTCAACAGCGCTGCATCAAAACCCCAACAGAGCAGGAGCAGGGGGAGCAGAGCCTCCATAACAAATACTAACCATTCCAGTAGGAGGAAGGGCCGAATACCTGTACATCTTATTGTAGCTTACTTCTTCCTAAATAAAGGTTATACAATACAAATAAACAAACAAACTGCATTTCTACAACTAAACTGTGTTTCATCAATATTGATAAATTATTCTCTGAGAAACCTACGGAAATGTTAAAAAATGACTCTTATAGCAATGTTAAAGAAAGTTAAAAAAAAGGCCCCTGATTTGGATCTGCACCAAAATTGAAGAGGTTCTTCCCTGACCCTTATCGCACCCTTTTCATAATCCTACTAACTAACAGACAAAGAAGCAAACGCAGATGAAAACAGAACCTCCTTGGCAGATCAAGCTGTATAAAGCGCTAATATGCATATTTTGTTAAGTTTGGACGGTAAAGATATATTCTAGATCAAACATTAGTTATAAGACTTCGTATTCTGTATGGAAATATTAAGAGTTACTGTTCTGACGTATACATCGAGTGGCACAGCAAAGTTTATATCATCGTAAAACAGATGAATAGTCGAGGTACAGTTGCAGCGTATAACTCTTCTTAGATGTTTTCCAAAGATCATAAAACTATTTCATTTTCTGTGAAGTTACATTCATGCAAATATACTGTTTATCTTTTGAAGGCCTGACGACAGATGTTTTCTTTTACATGAACCTGTAATGTAACTGTTTGGTTTTAACTGCGGCGTCTAAAGGAGCGGGTTAGACTTACAGTCTGCCCTGTCTCTGGAGTCACAGGGCAGTAAAACCATAGATGGGATGTGTTGTCTTTTTGAAATCTAATTTAAAGTTTTACAGCTTTAACGAGAGGGAAAACCCGTACATGTACGCAGAGGAACTCACATGGAGATGTTGAGACAGACACAGAGACTGGCAAACCCTCGATGGAATTCCATCAACGTTTTCCTCCCTACAGCACCTTTGTCATTGTTAAAGATTCTTGACCTGACTGGCCCTGTCATACCTCTTTGCTCACTTCATTACACTGTACTTCATTGTTTAAAAGATTCAAAGTGTAATTGAATAAACCAACGACTCAGCCGTAGCCAGCCTGTTTGCAACCACACTATAGAAATCACAACACTGATCTGTCTTCTCTCACTGCAGCTAATTGATAAACACACTTTGACAATCTTGATGAGAACCATACTGGAGGAGCCGAGAAACACCAGTCCGATCCAGAGCGCAGATCTGATGTATCGAAGTCTCATCAGGGCCATCGATTGTAATAACACGGTGAAAAGTACTGGTGAGATTTCTTGAGACTCAGATGAAGATTGCATTGTTTCAAGTGTGGGTCCTGGGCAGGAGGAATTTAGGAATCCCTGCCTCGAAGGCAAAAGTCAGTACATGCTGGGGCTCCATAACGGAAACTAATGGTACTTAGGGGCCCCAAACTGGATGAGGACATGCACATGATGGGGTCCCCGATGGGCTGAATTAAAGCAAAGATTCAGGATTAACAGGCATTTAGTGCTGCGGTTTTGTAAGATCTATCCAACACCCAACTACAGTCTCAAATTATGTGCTTAAGTAAAAGAGAAGAAAGAGTTTTATTTTCTTATAATTTTAGTGCTGTCAACTTTACGACTTCTTTTTTCTCTCTGGCAGCTCAGTTATTTTTCTAAGGCAGCAAAAAGAGAATTAAGACAGTACATCAAGCAAGAAGAAAGAAAGGGAGGGTAAAGAGACAGAGTTGCAGCGGGGTCCAGCACTGAACGTCAAAATGATCCACAGCTGGACCAGGAAGTGTTTTCCATCATCAACATCTGGCTTTCACTCTGCTGAGACGGTTATGGGTATTGATGGGTGTCAGTATCACTCATACAGATTCACTCACAGATGAAAGATTTACTGTCTTATATTTGTTGCCCATGATTTTTTTCCCCCATTTTATTTTTCATTATCCGTTTAATGTTGAACTTTCTGTTTCTGATGAGCTGGCCCGTTGCTTGCCTTTTTTTTTTATCTCTCTCAGACTGTTTCATACGATACGACTGTCAAAGTTGGCGGATCACTGTGCAGGTCACATTACACAACATCCTGGTGTGTAATATGGAGTCTTGAACAGTCTTGTCTGGCAACATGGGATCGCACACTACTTTTCATCAGGAAAACATACGTGAAAAGAGACATGATCACAAAATTACACGTCAGGCTGCAGGTAAAACGCTTCAGTGGACATCACAGTTGTAAAGAATAAAGATAGTCTTGTGCTGCATGTTTTTGTCAGAACCAGACCTGATAGAAAACTATCCAAGCCCGGCTCAAACCCAGCAGGCATTCAGTTGTTTTTTTGAGATGTACAGTGAAAAGAATTCGGGGAGCTGCTTTCAGAGTTTTGATCAGAGTCTGCAACTTGTCGTGGGCCAGTCAGCGAGCCTCTCAGATCGCGTCGTTGAAGAGTTCACACATAGCAATTAACAACTGCTGATTGAGCGCCGATCGTGGGCTTTTGTCAACAACTTGCACAACTTGTCCGCAACTGGCAAATCAGGCTGAAAATAGTGTTTAACACAGAACGTTTGCAGTATGTTGTGTTGCATCCTAAAAAAAGTCATAGACGTGTTCAAACTACACAACCTTTACTCCCTCTGCCTGAGCTGAACATGGTGTCATCTGATTATGTAATAAAACCAGGGTGAGTCGAATTTAAACATGTCCCAGGAATTTTTAACTGATAACAAAGTGCGTGGACTTCAAGTGTGATGAGACAAATACAGTGAAAGATTAAAAAAACTGTGTCTGGGAGTGTAAAAACATGTTGATTACTATTTATTATAGAGTCATTTGTAACTATAATTAGAAGGTTCTTTTATTTGGGGAAAAACCTGTGCTGAGTCTGCAGTTTGTATTCTGTGACCAGCCCCCTCAAGGCTTATGAAATGTAGCTTCTTATTTTGCTCTGTTAATCAATCCAGATGATTCCTCACAAGGTTCCAGCTGTTTGCTCAGCTACCATTCAATGCTGCTGGCTGGACTAAAGATGAGTGCACTTGGCATAAGTAAGATATGTTTTTGGCAAACGGAGCTGAAGAATTAAAACGCAGAGACAGATGAGCTAAACAAAGTGTTCTTGGCCCCAGAAATATCTGTGGGCTACCTTCACAGACCCCTGATGTTCTCGGGATTTGTGTTTTTCTTGGCAAAAACAACAGACTAGCAGAAGACAGGCAGAGACAGGTGGGGCGAGCTGTAGCTGCATTCTGATGGTATTAGGATATTACTGGCGAATGCTGCAGGCCTCGCCGTGGAGGATGGCCATCAGTTTTAGATGATCTTTGGCAAATACTGCAGACCAGTGAGAGACAGAGACAGGTGAGCCTGGTTTAGTACTCTTGGCTTTGGAACATCTTTGGCAAATATCGCAGCTGATTAAGTGGCAATGGCAGCTGCATTGCGAGTGTCTATTAGTGTTGGTCAGGATTTACAAAGAGCTGTGATGCCTGCAGCTACAGAACAAATCCTCCGTGTTATAAATGAGCAAGCAATTAATATAGCTGTTATATAAGTATGTGACACATTATTATTCATTTCTCAGCCAAGGAGGATATGTTTTCATCTGCATTTGCTTGTTGGTTTGTGTGTTAGTTAGCAGCAATACACAATATCTACTGGACAAATGACCATAAAACTTGGTTGGATGCGTTAATTTGTGGATCTTGACACAAAAACAACAAACAAACATGTTTAGGGGACTGATTTTTATGAGTTTGTGCGATTTGGTGCAGATCCAAATAAGATCCTGTGTCTAGTCAAATTCGATGTGGTGTCTGATGAGCCTTGGCGGAGGATTGCATGCCCTGAGTGCCATTCTATTATTATCATTATTATTATGGTAGTAGTAGTGGTAATTATGTATTTATACAATATGTATTTGTATATTTTATATGTGATATGAGTAGAAATGGCAATAATAATCCTTGTGGAGTTTAAATACATACTTCATCTTGGTCTCTTGTATAAGTGTTATGTTATCGTATCATTCTATCCATATTATTATATTATCATTATCAGTGATACTAATACTGCTAAAGCCTGAGCCAGAGATACATAGAACTGATAAGCAAGTCGTATATCAACTGATAACATGATAGTTCATTTGATCTCCATTAGCCTCCAGAACAAACAAATCAAACTTACATGATCTACACCAGCGTTTATAGTAATATCATTTTACCCTGGAGGCCTCAGGGTTGAGGTGCAGACCAAGCATCGCAATATTGCAGGGTTGCGTCCTTGAGCTAGAGCTGTGTTAATGTTGTGACAAAGTGTGCCCCTTCATAGGAAGTTGCCTCTCTTGGCTTTAAAGCACTTTAACAGGCCAAATATTTGCCAATATAGTTGCATTAGCAGGTATTTGTGTAACAGTGTGGTCTCTCCTGTTTTTGTTAAAAAGGGAATCCAATTACCTCTATCCCTCCCAGCCACATATAAACATGCTGTTCTTGTTCCTCACAGGTCAGCACAGAGCATGCTGCTCATACTGGGTATCATTTCAAAGGGTGAGCTAAAAACAGGCAATAGATCATTTGATTAAAGTAGCAGCCCTGCGTACACACAGGTAACTGACCCATACCTCCAATACATCAAATTACCAATTACGATAGTTTCTCATATTTCTGACGTGAGGCTGAGGTAAACATCAATGCACGTGTGTGTGTTTGTTTGTTGGACACATGCAGCTGTATCAGCATATGCACATACAACCCAGGGATCTCATTGTCTCTATTCAGAGAACACAATGTAAACAAAATAAAAACATATACCCCCACCCTACATAAACTTCCCTCACCAAAACCCTCATCCAGACAGGGGCCAACTACTCAAAATAACTTCCGCAGCTGCTAGTGTGAGATCTCTGTGTGTGTGTGTGTGTGTGTGTGTGTGTGTGTGTGTGTGTGTGTGCGTGTGTGTGTGTGTGTGTGTGCTTGTTAGGAGTAAACATTAAGGTGTACTGAACCTACTATCACTCTTTGCCTGTTTGCATGCATGTTTATCTGGATCCCCATTAGCCACGAATGAGTGAACAACATCCAGAGTTGTGTGGTAAACTTAATTAACAGATTTGTGAATTTGTGCATGCGGTCCACACATCAGTGCCACCACCACTAACAACAACATTACTGCAATCCACAGTTACCGCACATGCACAAAAGACCAAATTATGGCCTGAACTTGTGACTTGATGTGTTGTGATGTGAGGGCTACGCCATGGAGACAGTCAGTTACAAAGAAAAGACTCGTCAAACACTGTAATTATCCTGTTTAAGATCCTTTCAACAGAGTGAGATCTCACTGTTGATAAAAAGAGAAGTGGATCCATTAAACTCAGCTCAACACAAAAGCTGCTGGAAAACCTTTCTTCTTGGCGTGAGAGCCTGCTTATCCAATCATGCGTTCATTTGCTCTGTACCATGATGTGCCCACGTACATGTGGGTGAGTACATCAAGTCAACTGTTTCATTTTGTTCCCTTTAACTCCCTCAAACATTAGGGGACCTTGAGACTGTGCCATTATTAGTGAATAACACTCACATGCACACAGGCCCATTAAATAGTCAAATAGGCTTCAAAAAGACTGTGGGGAATAAAGCATTTAGCCAGACACTGGCAGTTGAAGTCAGTGAAACACAAGGGTGGTTTTGTTGAGGCCTGGGATGATTGGTTGAAATGACCAGTTTAATACTTTGGTGAACCTCAACAGAGAATAATTAACATATCACAGCCTCATTTGAGTGTTGAAACATCGTGATCACATCATACCAGTGGGACAGTTTCAGGAAAAAGCCATCAGCTCGAAAGAAATGTCCTTCTGCTTTTACAACTCCTCTGGAACATCCAAATGTTACTCAATTTGCAAAAGACCCATTTCGGATATGAACTCCAGAAAATGTCTGAAATGCATGTCTCATGCAGCTGGGGATTGTCCCAGTCAGATATGTTCACCAAAAGAAGAAAACGTCCAGTGCATTCAGGCATCGGTTGGGCCTGGGTAGAAGATGCATGAGGCAGGACACGACGTATACATGTCACTGTGGGATTCATGTGTTTTTGTCAACAGCACATAGACGTCAGTCCTTATCACCAAAACTTCTTGAATCTCATCATCAAGTTTACATCAATGTCTATTTTCTTCTACATGTACGGCACCTCTTCCTGAGATCTTTGTTTTTTCAGTTTCGGGATATTGTTAGAAAGATCATTAACAGGCCTGCTCTACCGCTGTGAATTTCCTGCTTTATTCTCACATGGGCTCACTTGGCTCACATACAGCCGCTCCAGAAAATGTCAGGACGTCAGTGCAGGTTTAAAAGCAGCTTTAGTTTTCACTTCCACCCTGTTTTAAAACTTCTGTGATTTCTATACTTCTATTTCATTTCCCATGTCCATGTCTTTTCTCTCTCCTCTTTCCAGCCTTCTCTTTTTTCCCACGTAGGAGGGGACATTCTGTTGACTTTGTGTAATGTTGCATAAAGGTTTTTTTAAAGGTGACGAATGACCTGAACCTTTACCGAGCATTGAGTATGTCTTTAACACGTCCTATTCTGGTTATGAGAATGGCGCAGGTCAAAGTTCTCACTTGAATTTGAGGGAACATCCCATTTTGAGTATCTTATTCTATATTATAATGTTTAAAAAAATATTTTTTTTTAAGCAAAATGCCAAATATTTGCTGGTTCCAGGTTCTTATATAACAACAATCTGCGATTTAATAATAGTTAAAATCAATGTTAGTTGCAGCTTCCATGACAAGACTCAGATGAATGTACCAAAACCTAACCAACCAGTTCTTTGACTATTTGTGTGTGTGTGTGTGTGTGTGTGTGTGTGTGTGTGCGTGCGTGTGTGTGTGTTCATGCGGTCCACATGTGTTTAATCTCTCTCTCACAGTAAAACAGTCCTTCCAGCTAACAAGATATTGGTTGTTTTTGTTGGTCTGGACAAATGGAACTCAGTTCCACAGAACAGATAAGAAAGGAGAAATTATCCGTTGAAAGAAGACATTCCGAAGAAGAAACTCGGCTGCGTATTTTTCACAGCAGTTTTTCAGAGCTCGAGGTAAAACTGAAGAAAAATCTAAAAATCTAAACACAGAGCTGTGATGTTTGAAGGTTCTCAACTGGAGCCATCACGCACAGTGATCAATGATTTACAGAAACTGCAGAAGTTGTGATCCTTGAAGAATTCATCATGCATTATCTGTGGCATGCTACTTCCTCCATTTGCCTTGACTTATTTTTATCCTTTCTTTGTAGGAGGGCTGGACACACACTGTTTGACAGAAAGTAACAGAGGCTGTGAACCAGGGGTTTGTGTTTTGACAGGTCTTACTGACAGAACAAAGCAAAGTGCATTCCTAGACAGAAGAAAAACTCTGGCCATGATTGAACTGTTGAGTAGAACAACAAACACTTCAGATGAGGATATGCTGCTTCTCTCCATCATATAAGACAAAACTAAATTAGTTGCACTGTATTTCTGATTCATGCTATATCAGATATTGTGTATTCTTATTTAATGCTGCATGTTTGATGTATGTAGTGAATATTTCCATTGAGTATCTGGCTCTAAAAGTTTTATCCCCAGTCTGCTGTAACATGACCAACACACTTAAATCTATGTAATTCATTTTACACGACAGACACTTGCGGCTGTTGCCAAATATAGCTCAGCCTGACATACTGAGATGTAGAATGCACAGTGGTCATACTGAAACTAAGTGTAGGTACTTATATAACTGTTCACCAGTTCAATAATCTAAAGTAAACAGAAACAATTAATCTGCCACATATTTTTTAACATTAGAAACTAAAAAGTGATAAAATACCACAGCCTTTTTCCATCCACTCATTTATAAAGGTCATATCAAATTGTTCATGGATCACAGAAACTGATAAAACAGCCTCTAATGTATTTGTGATGTTCCCGTAAAGTAGAAAAACGCTAACATGTGATTGTTTTTGTATAAACCTGATTTTTAACAAAGGAACCAGCTGAAAATGTGACTGCCAGCACTCCAATCTGAAGCACGAGTTTCTAAAAGATTCAGAGAATCTCACAAAGACAGAAATAAATCTACTGCTCATCAAAGGAAACATGAAATCTGAAGTCAGAACGAATGGAACACCAAAAGAAAAGATGATTCAGCACCTGTTACCTTCCACGCTGCTTGCTTCACTGCAACATTTTCCATGGAGAAACCATGAAGTGTCAGAGACAGCTAAAGTGATGTTGGTGTGCCATGATTCTGCTGGTAACTATGGCGATTTCATTCATGCATTTATCTGGCTTTACTTTAATACATCCTGGTTCAGGTCGAGCTTTTTACTGGATGGACAGGTGAGACAGTGCCAGGATAATTAGACCGCTCCTTATATCTGCCATGTCATCTTTAAAAATAATTCTAGCCTCATGAGTTTAATCTTTTTCTTGTAGCAGCCACTTTGCTCTACAGCTTCTCCTTTTCTTGTTCCTCACACATCTGCTGCCCATCTCTTCTTCCCATCATCCCTTTATTTGGAGAAGGAATAACAAACTGTCTCCTTTTAAAATACACACATACAGACGCCACGTGCATCGTGAACAATTCTCACTGTTATCATTCCTTCTGTTATCTGACCCAGTGACAAACCCAATCAGAAACTACAGACTGAAAGGTGAAACAAAAAGAGAGGAGATGGACGCCAAAGAAAACAAAGAGACTAGATTGGTTCTTTCCATTGCACATGTAAACCCATTAAAGTCCAGATGTTGACCTTGACATGACACGCTTTGAACAGTACGTCTAACTCACGGTGCCAGTCAGTGCCAGGTAACAAATAGAAAGAAACCCTGAAACTCTGATCTTACTTCTTTGTGTAAATGGAGTCTGGAGAAGGCACAGGGGATTACTGTCAATCTTCTGGACCGTAAAGTATCCCAGTAAAGCAGAAGCCGGAGCCAGCTGTCCCCAAAGTGGTGCCTGGTCACAAAGCTTTAATAATATAATGCTGCCTGTTAATGAAACAAGCCATTCCATGTGTTTCTAATCGAGCATGAGTCAACCCTTCAAGGCCTGACGTCCTGCCACAGGCACAGAGCGATGCAGGACGGATAATCCTCTAACGGGTCCTGCAAACAAGCGCACCCATACGTGAGGTTTGATTCACTGGCACTTGGCAGCCAGTTTGGGACCTCGATGAAGTAATTGGAAACACTCACAGTGACAGTAGGAGATCTTACTCTGTTACTGCTTATGTTCTGACCTGCCGAGAGTTAAATGACAGCACAACCACAAACTACAAAACAGCCCCCCTACTAACACCTCTGAAGCAATAGCATGTTATATTTAATTTGTTTAATATGTGCAAAAACTGTAAAAATGGCTGGTGGTGGTTTTACAGGGACGATATGAGCAGGATTAGCTCCTGTGTCGGCATAGTGACTTCCTGAAGTCCAACAGATGTTTTCATTTTTATCACCTGAATAGTAACAGGGCAACTGTTTTCCTCACATTATGCTCAAACTGTAAAATAACAAACTTCAATTACATTTCTTTGTCATAAGAGTTTGATAATGACATTAGGAATCATTGTTTTGTCTTTTTTAAATACTTTATATCAATGTCAGAAATTGTTAAGTTGTCAGAAGTTGTAGCCTAGTGAGGGATTTGTCTTTACTATGTGAACTCCCTTATGGCATCATACACATTGCAATGAAATTGAATGCTGTTCCAGTTCACATCTTCTACATCGCTGTCAACAAAACTCAGTGACCCTTCTCAAAAACCTTGAGTGTCCATCAAACCCACACAAATAACTCTTATTCTAAGACCTGTTTCCCTCATCATGAAAAAGGTTTGACCGTGGTAAAACACACACAGAGAAATCTACACCCTGACCTTCAGTTTCTATAAGCCTTGTGGCAGGATATGTTCTCTACCACTCGACCAAAAGCAAACATCCTCAGTCTGTCATCATTTGGAGACAAATTAAAGGACCTGCTCTGTTAGAATGAGGGCAGGAGTGAAAAGCAGATGAAACGTCATCAGGGGACGAAAGAATGTGAAATCCAGACACTGAGAGATAAAGAGACACAATGAAACAAAAAGAAAAGCAAACTGAGCCTTTTACTAAGCTTTGTAAATTCATTAAATTTTACCTCTGTATGCTCTGAATACTGTAAATCAGTGTCTCCTTTCATGACCCTGAATCCAAAAGGACAAGTGTAGGACCCTTGAGTTTCTCACAGTGTTTAAATAAAAACGCACACACCTACAAGTGCTGCCAAAGAACCAGACAATTCATTCCACATGCGAACCAATATGAAGCCAGACACACACTGTAACAAAGCTGCTTGTGATAAATCAGCTCTACAACAGGATCCCACCAAACAGTGAGGAGGAGGCAGAGGGGGAAGAGGGGGTGGTCCACATGTGTGATGCTCTCGCTGTGACTCTAGTCATTCTTTTCTCCTTTAGGGACTTGGAGAGCAGAACTAATGGTGCTGCTGTTTGTTAGAGCTGAGATTAACTCCTGCAACAACACTGAACATCTGTCTGGATACAGGATTTCTGGGGCTGAACGGCGACGCATGGACTTTAAGTTTGACGCAGAGATTGATTGTTTGGGAGGGTTTTAAAAGAAGCGCACGGATCCTGTGTTGTCACAGGAGAAAAATGGCTACCAGCTCAAGTTCACACGTTAAATCATTGCAAAGCGAAGCGGCTGGGTTTCCGCTTTATAAGTACAGCCCTGCACGCACGCACACACGCACAATCAGACTGTGTGAGGTCATTGCTTACTTCTGCAGGGTGAGGCTGAGGTTGTCAGCGCAGCTCTTGATCTTGTTCTGGGCCTCCAGGTGGTTCATGCCCTCCGTGGCGATGCCGTCAATGGACAAAACCAAGTCACCGACAGCAATGCTGGCTTTAGCCGCCTTCCCGCCATCCGTCAGCTGCAAAAAAAACCCACAGACATTTTAAATGAGGAGCAGCAACATAACAGTCAGGATTATTAAACAGGAGGCTCAGTGGGGTGATGTGGGAAGTTCACATTCGCTCTGTATTTATCATGAGATTTATGGATTCCTTCCTTTCCCAGTATTTGGGTGAAGCTAATGAAAGACTGTGTTCTTTGCCACATGACGGAGGGTCTGTATGTTCCCTGATGTGTGTTTAATAGCTGGAGTCTTCATCTCCGAGTTACTTTTGTTTCTTCTTTATGACCTGCTGTGATTGAGCTTTAAGCTTGTTAGGAGACAGAAATGTTCCGAAAGGTCTCACAGCTAAAGTTGAATCTTTGAGCAGTTTTTCCACTACTGTTTGTCACAATAGATCATGAAATGAAAATAAGATCAAGATAAATACTTTTCTTTTATCAATATACATGCACTTAAAATGAATCAGAGTGTTTAACAGCCAAACATTACATTTTAAATGCAGGCTTGGTTGCATCAACACTGAATACTAAATTATATCACAGTAAATCCACTAACAGGGCTTAATCTAAATACTGAACTGACATTTGGCAAATTTATACAGGAGGATTTTTTTTAAGTGTGTAAATTTTCAGACGCAGCGACAACAGCAGCTTACACACACTTAACTGTTACAATAAATATCAAGTTAAGTGAAACTAGTCCCATAAAAAGCTATTACACCATTATTCTCTGTACAAAATGTTGTTAAAAAGGTGAAAAATAAGTAATGGGGAAAGTACATGGTGCAGACACATACCAGTTTTATTGGCTTTGTGGAAACAACAATTATAAACCAGACATCCCTCAGTTTGTAAACAACACAAAATATCCACACGCTCCATTTCTCTCTGGTTTTCAGTGTCTTTCGTGATTTTTGAGGGATGCTTTAAAGCATCTAAACAAAGTTTAATTGCTGCACTTCCACTCTGGAGGAAGCTGCTTAATGTGAAACAGATCCAAGCAGCACAAAAAACTCAACATGTTGAGCAGCGGAACTGGTATTTAATACCAACCCTGCTGGTCAACATGGCCTCAACATGCACAAACACTGTAGACCATCAATTATGTTCTTGTCAACATGGTTGAATATGTTATTATAATTACAGGAGGGGGAGTGACTCTAACATTTTCCACCCTCCCACCCATTTGTTCTCTATTCATCTGTGAGCAATGCACAACGTATTTTGTAAACAAGCGATGGAGAAGAGTTACGAGGCAACCGAACATTTAACAGCCACATAAATTGGCTTGACTCCACACCAAAATAAAATGTAATTAGATTAAAAGTGTAGTTATATGTTCTCTGTTGTTGTGCACTTTGCTGAGTACAGCCCTGCTTCTCTCTTAATGTTATCTTACACATGTGAGACAGACATTGTCAGTAATGGTGGCAAAAATGGCCAACAGACAGGACAACACATGTTAAAGTATATATAATAATAATAAATAAACCAGAGCTTCTCTAATCACCAGGCTGGAGGAAGACAGGGATTATTTGAAATTGTGAAACAATCATAAATGGTAAATGGTTGTATTTATATAGCACTTTTCTAGTCTTGATGAACACTCAAAGTGTTTTCACTACAGTTGGCCATTCACCCATTCACACACACATTCATACAGTGCATCTATTAGCAGCAGTTTTTGTTTTTTTTGTTCTATGGGGCAATTCCGGGTTCAGCATCTTGCCCAAGGACACTTTGGCATGCAGATGGGAAGACTGGGGATTGAACTTCCGACCTTCTGGTTGGAGGATGACTGCTCATCCACAGCCACCCCCCAGCCACGGGAGACAATCAGTCTCCCGTCTTTTTCCCATGACGCCAAATCCTTGTATGTGGCAGCAATGTGAAGGGACGACAATTTCCTTTCATAAGCTGCTTTCAGACATGCACTGGGGCTTCATGAGTTTTTGAACACGATGGACAAAAAACTGAAAAAACCCATTAAAAATACAAATGAGAAGATGCAAAGATGTAAATGAGATTCCACAGTTTTTGGCAGTAAAAGCCATCCCTAGTGTCAATGTGTTTTTGATTTCTGCAGCAGAAAGTACAGGTTGCATCATGCCTCTTCTTCCCAGACGCCACCTCTCTGTGGTGATTTCTGTTTGGTGTTTTGTTGTGGTGTCTCTCCCCCTCCCCTTTTCTGTTTTTCTCAGTGCAGGTTGTGTGTGTGGCAAGGGGGCGTGGCTGGTTCCTGGCTGCAGCGACGAGGCGCACCTGATCTCTATCACCTCATCATCCCCTCAATAAAAGCCTGGTCCTGACTCCACTCCTGTGCCAGATTATTCCGTCCCGTCCGGTATCTTCATGTGCTATCGATGTCCTCGACTCCCGTGTTCGTTTTCATGGATTTTCACTAACCCTCGTATCTCCTTCCTTCCACCCAGCCTTTCCGTGCGCCTCGCTGCTCCTCCAGTCATCCTCGTCTCACCCTGGATCTTCGAGCCAGCCTGCACCCTGCCACCCCAGCCTGCTCCTGTTTTGTGTTCGTATAAATAAACTCTGTTAAACCGCAAAACCTCCTGTCCGCGTCTGCTTTGGGGTCCAACTCAAGAACTAAGCCTAACAGAATAATCTGGCCAAAAATGGACCCCGCGGATGCGGAAAAATTCAGACTGGCTCTCTCGTCCCAAGGAACTCGTGTTGGGCAGCACGAGAGAGCCCTGAACGAGGTTATGGAGACTCTACAGAACCTTACCTCCAACGTGGCACTGATCGGTGGCCGCATGGAACAGCTCACTACTCACCTCTCCACGCTGACGACTCCGGCGCTCGCTCCCGCTCCAGCTCCAGTTCCAGCATCTCCACCAGCAGCTTCTCCGGTCACTCTTCCCACACAGCCCCGGGAACCATTCATCCCCACACCCGCCAGGTTTGCAGGGCAGTTAGGCTCAGGTAGACAATTCCTCCATCAGTGCAGCCTCGTATTCGATCAGCAGCCGTTAACATACTCCACAGACAAGTCGCGGATTGCCTTCGTCATGAGTTTATTGTCGGAGAGAGCCGCGGCTTGGGCTGTTGCCATTTCCCACAGTAATTCGCCGATTTGTTTTTCTTTTTCCTCTTTTACCGAGGAATTCCTAAAAGTTTTTGATCACCCTCTGCGTAGTAAGGAGGCCAGTAGCCGGCTCCTTTCTCTTTGTCAGGGAGAGAAATCCGTGGCGGACCACTCGATCGACTTCCGCATTCTAGCGATCGATAGCGGCTGGGACGAGCGAGCGCTTCAAGGGGTTTTTCTCCGGGGATTAAGGGACGAGCTGAGGGATGAGCTGGCCGCTCGTGACGAGACGACCTCTCTTGACGATTTGATCTCGCTTGCTATACGTCTAGATAATCGTCTCCGCGAGCGGCGCAGGGAGAGATCAGGTAGGGCGAGCCATACCCCTCCCGTGATGCGGACAAGGAGCCCTCACCATCGGGGGCTTGCGCCCTCTCCGCTGCCACCGTCCTCCTCCGACAGGATTCCTCCTGGATCTACACCTGCTCTCCTCGACATCGAGGAACCAATGCACCTGGGGAGGACGAAACTCACACCTACGGAGCGTCAACGTCGCCATCTCCGTGGACTCTGCCTTTACTGTGGCCTGGACGGTCATCGGATTACACTCTGCCCATCTCGGCCAAAAGGGGGGGCTCACCAGCCACAAGAGGAGCACTGGTGAGCCATTCTGCTGTTGTTTCGTCTCCTCCTCGCCTGTCTCTGCAAGGTACTGTGTCTTGGGATCAGACCTCCCTTCCGTTGTCTATTTTAGTTGATTCTGGGGCAGATGACAATTTTATTGACTCCGAACTGGTTACCCAGTCTAAAATTCCCTCTCAGCTCCTGCCGCAGCCTAAGAGGGTGTTCGCCCTGGATGGTAGACTCCTAGCTAAGGTTACTCATCGCACTATTCCCATTTCCCTTCAGCTCTCCGGAAATCATCACGAAGCAATATCTTTTTACGTTATCCCATCTCCTGTTTCCCCAGTAGTTTTAGGTCTCCCTTGGTTAAAACTTCACAATCCTCACATTGACTGGTCCTCCTCCTCCATCACTAATTGGAGTTTGTTTTGTCATTCCCACTGCCTACACTCCGCCGTTCCTTCCACTCTGACTACCACACCTTCTCCACCCACGCCGGTGGATCTCAGTTTTGTTCCGGCAGAATATCATCACCTCCAGGAAGTATTCAGTAAGGAGTTAGCAGTAGCTCTTCCTCCCCATAGACCTTATGACTGCAGTATTGATCTGCTACCTGGCGCCCCCTTTCCTTCCAGCAAAATGTATAATTTATCTAGACCGGAGAGAGAGGCCATGGAGACCTATATCACAGACTCATTGGCTACAGGACTTATTCGTCCTTCTTCTTCACCATTAGGGGCAGGGTTTTTTTTTGTGGAGAAGAAGGACAAATCACTTCGCCCGTGCATTGATTTTAGGGGCCTCAATGATATCACGGTTAAGAACAAGTATCCCCTCCCACTCATTGACTCAGCCTTCGGTCCCCTGCACAAGGCCACTATATTCTCCAAGTTGGACCTTCGCAACGCTTACCACTTAGTGAGAATTAGAGAGGGGGACGAGTGGAAGACGGGGTTTAACACTCCCCTGGGACACTTTGAGTATTTGGTCATGCCTTTCGGCCTCACTAATGCCCCTGCCGTTTTTCAGACTCTCATAAATGATGTGTTGAGAGATATGCTTAACAGTTTTGTGTTTGTTTACCTTGATGACATTCTGATTTTCTCACGTTCTACCCAGGAGCATATTCAACATGTGAACATTGTACTGAAAAGACTCCTGGAAAACAGACTATATGTCAAAGCGGAGAAATGTATTTTTCATGTGTCCTCTGTGAGCTTCTTGGGATTTATTGTGGAGAAAGGGCAAATCAAGACCGACCCTGCCAAGGTTAAGGCAGTGGCCGAATGGCCCACTCCTACATCAAGGAAGCAACTACAGAGATTTCTCGGGTTTGCCAATTTTTATCGTAGGTTTATCCGAGACTACAGCAGAGTTGCTACACCCCTCACCAGGCTCACATCGGTTAAGGTTCCTTTTGTATGGTCACAGGCAGCCGAGGTGGCGTTCTCCAGACTCAAAGTACTATTTTCCTCTGCTCCTGTATTAATTCACCCGGATCCTGCTCTCCAGTTCATTGTGGAGGTGGATGCTTCCGACTCCGGGGTGGGGGCCGTGCTCTCTCAGCGCACTACCTCGGACCTGAAGCAGCACCCTTGTGCCTTTTTCTCCCGCCAGCTTTCCCCAGCGGAAAAAAACTATGATGTGGGGAACCGGGAGCTGTTGGCGGTCGTCCTGGCCCTGCAGGAATGGAGGCACTGGCTTGAGGGTTCTACTCACCCGTTTATTGTTTGGTCCGACCACAAGAACCTGTCATACCTGCGCACTGCCCGCAGGCTCAACTCGCGCCAGGCTCGGTGGGCGTTGTTCCTCGGGCGGTTCGACTTCACCCTTACCTACCGTCCGGGGTCGAGGAACATAAAGCCCGATGCTCTGTCACGTCAGTTTGCCCCTCCGGTGGAGGACACGTCTGGGAGCACCATACTGCCATCTTCCTGTGTGGTGGGAGCAGCAGGATGGGAGATTGAAGGTGTGGTCCAGGGGGCCCAGAGGGATCAGCCTGTCCCAGAAGGATGTCCACCAAACAGGTTGTTTGTTCCCCCGTCTGTCAGATCTCCAGTCCTTCAGTGGGGACATTCGTCCCAGATCTCCTGTCATCCTGGATGTCGCCGTACCCTGAACCTGCTGCAGCAACGCTTCTGGTGGCCCTCCATGGCGGCAGATACCAAGGCGTTTGTCGCCGCCTGTTCTGTCTGCGCCCGGAGCAAGGCGTCTCATCAGGCTCCTGCGGGATTGCTGCGCCCCCTGCCCATCCCTCACCGCCCTTGGTCGCATATAGCGGTGGACTTCATCACAGGTCTACCCCCCTCTGGAGGGAACACTGTCATCCTGACCGTGGTGGACCGCTTTTCCAAATCAGCTCATTTTATTCCGCTCTCGAAGCTTCCATCCGCCCTCGAGACCGCCAACCTACTGGTCACCCATGTGTTCCGGATACATGGCATCCCCGTGGACATCGTGTCAGACAGGGGGCCACAGTTCTCAGCCAGGACCTGGAAGGCGTTTTGCCAGGCGTTGGGGGCATCGGCCAGCCTATCGTCTGGATACCATCCACAGACCAACGGCCAGACAGAACGGGCCAATCAGGATCTGGGGGCGGCCCTGCGCTGCGTGACAGCACAACACCCGGCTTCCTGGGCCATCCACCTTCCCTGGGTCGAATATGCCCACAACTCCCTGGTCTGCTCTGCCACAGGGATGTCTCCCTTCATGGCCGCCAATGGCTTCCAGCCTCCACTCTTCCCAGCCCAGGAGACTGACGTGGCAGTTCCATCCGTCCAGGCACACCTCCGACGCGCTCGTCGGGTCTGGCGCGAGGCTCGGGCAGCACTCATCCGCACCACCGCCCGCAATCAGCGATTGGCCGATCGACATCGCACCCCTGCTCCTGTGTACCTGCCAGGTCAAAAGGTCTGGTTGTCGTCGCGGGATCTACCCCTCCAGACGGAGTCCCGAAAGTTGACCCCCAGGTACATTGGACCGTATGAGGTCGATCGGGTCATTAACCCATGTGTGGTGAGACTCAAGCTTCCCCCTTCATTAAGGATCCACCCTGCTTTCCACGTCTCTCTCCTCAAGCCAGTGTCCTCTAGCCCTCTAAGCCCTCCGGCCGAGCCCCCTCCACCCACCCTGGTAATAGACAACCATCCGGCCTACACGGTAAGGGCGGTTTTGGATGTACGTCGGCGAGGGCGGGGCTACCAATATCTGGTGGATTGGGTGGGTTATGGGCCGGAGGAACGTCAATGGGTTTCCCGGTCTTTTATTCTTGACCCCACTATCCTCACTGACTTTTACACTCGTTTCCCGGACAAGCCTGGTAGACCGCCAAGAGGCGGTTCTTGAGGGGGGGGTACTGTGGTGATTTCTGTTTGGTGTTTTGTTGTGGTGTCTCTCCCCCTCCCCTTTTCTGTTTTTCTCAGTGCAGGTTGTGTGTGTGGCAAGGGGGCGTGGCTGGTTCCTGGCTGCAGCGACGAGGCGCACCTGATCTCTATCACCTCATCATCCCCTCAATAAAAGCCTGGTCCTGACTCCACTCCTGTGCCAGATTATTCCGTCCCGTCCGGTATCTTCATGTGCTATCGATGTCCTCGACTCCCGTGTTCGTTTTCATGGATTTTCACTAACCCTCGTATCTCCTTCCTTCCACCCAGCCTTTCCGTGCGCCTCGCTGCTCCTCCAGTCATCCTCGTCTCACCCTGGATCTTCGAGCCAGCCTGCACCCTGCCACCCCAGCCTGCTCCTGTTTTGTGTTCGTATAAATAAACTCTGTTAAACCGCAAAACCTCCTGTCCGCGTCTGCTTTGGGGTCCAACTCAAGAACTAAGCCTAACACTCTCACCTTAACTCTCTGGACATTTTCCTCCCGTCTTGAACACGTCTGACCCAGACAACCTCATGTCTGGAGTTCATGTCTGAAAACGGCTTTATTGAGTCTTTATGAGTCTACAGCTGAAATTTCTCAGTACTTGTTTTGTGCGTTCGTTGCATTGTTAATAAATTGGTGTCTAGATACTTGTTAAAACACCTTGCAGCTGCAGTTCAGACCATTCTTGGTCATACACACAAGACCAAGTGTGTCCAAAGTGGAGTGAGGTCATTTGTTTCTTTTGACACCATGAAAAAGGACCACACAGACCACATCGCTGAACACACACACACACACACACACACACACACGAGAACACTGTGATTGTTCTTGCCTTGAAGTGGCTCTTGCTCCACTGCACATGACTTCAAGAGCAGCTATTGGATTTGGTGGCTCTACAAGAAAACTTGTTTCTGAACTGACATGTTGAGGATGAGAGACTCTAACAAGAAATCTTTGTCACATTCCCCTCCGTGTGTTTCCTCTACCACACACTCATACACACACACACACACACACACACACACTCACACACTTACACACAAAGACAGACACAGGCAGGGCTAATAAAAGAGGCTCTGGACCCGGATTAGTGTTAAGGCTCTGTGGCCCCAACCTTTTATAGTCATATTAGCCCAACACACGCAACATCACTCGACGCTTCTCACAACCAACCACACAGGGCAGGAAGAGAAGGGTAATGAGGGATGGACTTGACATTGATTAAAATTGCGGAGTGGAAGGCAGAAAGAGTGGGAGAGGATTATAAAAAAACGCTACTGGGTACATTGGCTCTGTGGGCTCTTTATTCTGCGGGCTACGTTTTGACTCATTTCCAGGGGCGTGTTCCTGCTAACCACTCTGGCACTGGTCTCAACCAAACTCTCACCACAAATATTCAATTGTATGTTTTCCCATAATTAGCACTCCGTTCCTGCCCCCAAACAAATGCTACCTCTCTCAACAGATACTCAAAGAAACACTCCCAGAAACCGTGCACCTTCCTTCTGCATCAAAGTGAACTGCATCCACACGGGAGAGTTTAACTGAACCTGAACAAGAGGCCGTACACCAGACGAAGAGGAGAAACATTTTTTATTTGAGTTGTACGTATTTAATCTGTCTTCTGCACAGAATTGTTTGTGCTGGTTGATCTGTTTCCAAAAGCAAACATTTGTTTTCAATCACTTTGATTAAAAAATATGTCAGGGCTCAAAGTAGTTTCAATTTTCATATCAAAGAGGGCGCAGCAAATCGTTGAGAAAATCAGAAACAGAAATCTTAAATAATCCGTCCATGCGAGAGGCCGAGCACTTTTTTCCCAGGGTGTTTGATTTATGGCTTTGTTGCCTTATCCATGTCAGAAAACAGCATTTTAAACACTGCAAATATACATCCACTGGAGACAGTAATACACAGGAGACTAAGACACACAGTACAAGTGCACACTCTGGCAACAACTGAGCATTGCTTCAAAAGTGCAGGGACATCAGTTAACATGTGGCCACGACTCATATTAATAAATGACCAACACAAAAGTCCCAAAACTGGAGAAAATAAAAACAGATGAGGAAAGTTAAGGCGCATTTTGGGATTTGGGATATTTTTAATAGCAAATAAAAGAGAAATTTCCCTCCACTGTTGGGGCAGTGGCCGAAGAAGCCTGCATCAAAAAGCTAAAAATGTATTTGTAGAAATAAAAGCTCACTCAAGACAAATACAAGAGGAATTACTATGGACCAAAGCAGTGAACATTGCACTTACATTAATGAGGTGACCAGATGTTTTTACTACGTCTTCCTTTGCTCCAAACCAACAGAAGTCGTAATCCCTATAAAAACCACTCAAGGGTTTTGTCCCTTCAGCGATGACAAAGCTTTTGGGCTGAAATGAATGATGCTGTCATTTTTACTTGGGAGAAATAAATGTCAAATCTAGAAAGGCAATCGGAGGGTGCATACCTCCGCCTATAGGCTAATACCCTATGTCACAATGATAAAGAAAGTGGAGCGAATCTACTTCGAAAGTTCCTGGGTTCCTCCTTCACCCTTTCACCTTCCACCAAGTTTCCACAAAATCTGGTCAGTAGTTTTTGCAGAATTCTGCTGAGACAGACAAACAGCAATGAAAAAACTATGACACTCAGTGGAGCATAAACCTCCACCACGGCCCAACATTCCCTTTATGAAACCAGCCCCTTAACCATGTCCAATTCTTTCCTTCAAGATCCATGAATTATTATCTGTGAAATCGAGGAAAGTGTAGAACAAGCTTTAAAGAAAATGGGGCAAAGATTTGTTTATCTGCACCAAAATCCTTGAGTGAAGCTACACCCCTCTCCAAATGGAAATCGGTTGGATGTTGTTTGCGTAATTGTGCTAACTAACTAACAAACAATCAAACAGATGCAGATGAAAACAGAACCGCCTTGGAGGAAGTAGCCTAATAAATGCTAATGTTGCTCTGTGCCTGCTAAATGTATAAATGGTTATAATTCTTTTATAAGTTAAGCAACTTTGAAAGGGTACGCTACAGACTACATCCATCTTTTTTAAAGTTGCTGTGATTCTATGTTCTAAGCTTTAGGCAACTTAAATGTCCCAATTTATAAGAGCTGCCTTTATGTGCTATTTTGTACGTCCTTCTTATTCTTTGTTTTCAACATACATTAACCTTGTTTCCTTGCCTCATTATATATTCAAGCAAAAGTGAAAGGGTCCACACTTGTCATCGCTACACATGCAGTGTGTTAAACCCTCCACAGATGAACTTGACATTAAGCTTCCAGCTATTTCACTTTTCAACACCTATGCTGCCTGATATTAATCTTTTGGCTGGAAAAAAAATTGGGGTTTAATGCAGCAACAAAGTTTTGCTCGAGTGCTGCAGAATGGTGTGGTTTGAACACACTGACCAGTCTAAGTACTTTGAATAATGCCTGCTTTCATCACCGCGAGTGACAGAGATGACAGGCAGATGGTTCATATCACGCTATGTTCTGAGAAGCTGAGAGCAGGAGACGCAATTACTGAGAGCGGTCCTTGTAACTCAAACATCCACAAAGCTGCTTCCATATGCTAGAGTTAGCTCATCTCTTAGTGTGATCCTACGTGTCAGGGAATGTTCATGTGATGTATTACATGTTTGAATCCTGTGCGGGGACAGAAAACTGCAATTAGGAAAAAATGTCCAAGTGCTTGCATAATATTTTTCTATCAATATAGAATTTTAACAAAAAACATATTGTTTATTCACCAACTCTGCATTTGAAGCCATAAAAAAGGGATATTAAAATGAAAAGTGTGAAGGCAAACAGCATGACAACTACAGTGCTCTGATCTCTTAGCAACACAGAGAACAGCAAAATACCAACAAAATGTTAGAGTTAGGCAAGTAGGACAGAATGGAAGATTTATGAAAGAGGTGCAAAGAAGGGAAGAAGTTATCAAAAAGAAAGCTGGGGTAAACATAACCTCAGCCTATCCACGTAGTAATCTGTGGTAACATTTCATTTGCTATTTATGGTCCTGAATGAAGTGAGTCATGCTGTCGTGTCTGAATCACCGTAGAAATGCATGAAACAGGATCTAGTGATCATCTGACAGAATCCACTGTTACAAAGAGGCATTTAACGTCCATCAATTTCATGTAGTCTGCTGATCGCTTGAGGTTTGAGAGTCAAGCTCCTAAAAAATCTGATGATGAAATAACTGGAATTGCATTTTAATTGTGCAGGAACATAAACTTGAACTTTCTGCAGGTTAGTTATACATCAACACAAAAACCTTACAATGAATGTCATACTTTGACTAAAATCTGAGAGCAGGAGACACAAAATTTTCTGTCTCGAAAAACACAAAGACATGATAAGGAATTTACAGTATGAGTATGACAAACTTAATACAAACAGATATAAAAGAGGATGGAGATGGGGATCATGTCTTTTATAGATCCTGTCCTTTATGAGTCAATACAGTATTATAGAGTGGGTTTTTAAACTGCCTCCACTCCACAAGGTGCTCTGTCTAATGGACTAAACAACAAGCAGCCACAACATTACAACAGGTAACTGGTTCTAATTTTGTGGCTGATCGGCATATGCATACAACATGTGTGCATGTGTACTTATGTGTGTACACGCCTATGCTGGCACACAAACACGCATACTTTCAATCTAATGAAAGCGTCTGAAAAACTCTCTTTCCCTAAAGCTATGCAGAGATGTGTGCATCAGCATCTAATAATCACCACCTGACTTGTATGATAAAGCTACAGACGCTAATAAGAAAAGGCTACACAAGCTTAAGTTCCCAAAGATACTGTAGCTCACTGAAGCTACAGCTGCCAAAACTCTACAAACACACATTGTGCACATTACACAGAGTTTTGCACACAAGGGCGAGAATCTTTAGATCTGCTGGTGAGAGCAGCTTGTCCATTCAACCCTTAATCCAACTCTGATACAAGATGATAAGAAATGTTAAGATTCACCTGCATTACGTCCATGAAGTCACGGACGAAGAGATGACGTCAAACAGAGAGCTGCAAAGTCAGCATAGTGTTAAATAAAGACAATGTACTGGTAATACAAAAGTATTACATCAAATTCCTTCATCATATCGGTCTTGATTTTTCTTCTCCTCCCTTGTTTGTGCTCGGACATGGTTGTGTTTCTTGGTGCTTTACAGCCAATTGTAGATACAGGTCATATTTTTGTAGTAGATAATACCCTTTAAGTAAAAGTGCACGTACCAATAAAATGAACTCTGACACAACTTGACTGCTGGGAAATATCAAACATGTCATATTTATGAGTCCCACAAGTGTTGAAGTATATAAGGAGGAATTATTATTATTCCTTTACGTGGAAACGTAGTGAGGGGTCAGCGTAACGGAGGCAACAGAGGACTACACTGTTCACAGGACCAGCATCAACAAATCCACAACATTATTTTCTCTTGTAAAAACTAACTGCACTGTGCTAAACTAGAGGTGAACAAGTCAGCATTCACAGCCAGACTCAATGATGTGATTGTAATGGAGCTGAGAGACTTGGTATTGGCAGAGCTGGTGAACACACCCTCAGGAATACAGCCATTAGAACACAGGACTGGATAGTGATAGTGGAAGTGAGAAACAGACGGTGTAGTTAATCCCAAAGTGGTGGTTTTAAAGATTTGATCATGTTTAACATAATAATAACATAATAGAAATATTAATGTGTCCTAACTGGAATCCTACAGTCAACATCTGAAAAGAGAAACCTGCGTAAAAACAACAATAAAACAAATATTCTTTTAATTTCCGAAGAGACAAAATGACTGAAATATATGTTGATATTTATTCTGACCAGGAAGTTGGTGACTTCTTCATGTCTTGCATTTGATAAACTTCCAAAAATACACTTTGATTTCATTTAATGAATTTGGGCTTTAACATTCAAGTATTTGCTAAAGAAACAAAAAACAAGACTGTATTTGCAGCACGCACCATCACTCAGTGTCTGAATGTAGTGGGACAGGAATGGGAACATTTCAGAATCTGCTGAAGAATCGTCCTGTTTTTACGATTTCTTCAGTATCATCGTAACTCACTGATAGTTGCACGACATCCAATGGTACACAGCAAAAAAGGAAACAGTCAATCACAATGTGACGATTTTCATTTTCCAAAATGTTAACAAATACAAAACGTTCAACTGAAATTCTCAGGATCAAACTACCAGGAAAGAGGACAGCTATGCAGCTTCAACAGCTGTTTTCTTTTTCTTCTTTTTGGCTTCTGACCCGCAGCCATTCATTTTTATTTCTGTTGGTCTTTGTCGTCAACCAATATTATTATGAACAAACATACCAGCCAGAAGGGCTGTATCCTGAGTGGAAAGCAGAGGAGACACGGCACGATTAGCAGCTACTGCGGAAAATACATTATAGCTGCGTTGAACAATAGAGTATTCAAGTCTTTTCACTGTGAATTCACTGTGGTGCATGTTATGACTGGGCTAAGCTCGTCTGCCAGGATTATAAAAATGTTCTGGCCTCAAATAATTTTGCTCACTCAACTTACACAAAAAAGCATCATTCAAAAACATGTGCTTTTTTAAAGCTGCTTTCAGACAGACACTGAAGTCGGGATATTTTCCTGAATTTCTGCAAATCACTGAGTCAGTTGCTCTGCACATTTTACTGAACGCCAGTCCCCTAATAACATATCCAGAAAGTGAGTATGGCCATTTGAGAAATTCAGAAATTTGGAAAAGCGAGCAAGTGACAAGTGAGTTGATGACCTGATGGATGTAAAATTGAAAAAAAACGAAATAAACTGTCCAGGTACGTTACATCTTTTCAAGGATGATTATGTTACTACTTACTTACTGTTATTAGATTATTATGTCCTACATCTAGTTTGACATGAACACAAACATGATCCTCTGAGCTCAGACATTCAACTACTTTAAGTTAATTCCAAATCTTGTGTCTAATCTCGTGAATAAAATAACTCAACAACTGTGTGACATGCGTGCCTCCGTCTGACAAACTGTCAATGCTAAAAGTATTTAAGGTGTGATTTTCATTTCAGCACGGTTCCTGTATTGGCATGATACGGCTTTTACAATGGATTAGTCAGTCCATTACCGGTGAAGACAGACATCCCGGGGTGAGGTCCCCAGTAGGACACGCAATATGGAGGGATCAGAGTATCTCAAAACAAGTAATCCATGTATTTTCTTTCACTTTATAACCATGTGATTATAAATAACTGGTAATTATGGAAAAATGGTGACCGTCACACACAATTCCCCAAAAAGCCATAATAACTGAACGCCAAATCTCGCAACGTAACATCACTTCCAACAAATTTGAAGGAGTAAAAGATTAATTGTTGCGCTGCCGTGAACTCAGAAAAGTTGAGTCTGTTACAATGTCCAAATACAACAAGCCTGCTCTGACCTATGCACACACACACACACACACACACACACACACACACACACACACACACACACACACACACACACACACAAGCACTGACAGATTGATTTATGGGAGAGGAAATGATAAGTTGCTGATTCTGGCTCTGGGACTATTTCACTAAGATGGACAGATACTCAGAGGGAAGCAGGGGACCTGTTTGATTAAGATAGATTAAACTATTATTAAGTCAAATGGAGGAGCTGTCAACTGGCTCTCACCCTCATGGTATGAAAGGTTAAGTCACTAAGTTTGGTTTGAGACCCGGTCTGTGAAACAATGTGAGTGCAAGAGCGTAAGGGAGGAAATAGAAGCTGTAGGGTGGGGGGGGCAGAAAGACAGAGAGAAAAGAGACTATGTATAGAACTCAGTGGTCTTTGAAATAGACCCATCACCGTGGTCGGTTCTTATCGTCGGCTGTTGAAAAGCATCTCCGGGGAGGCAGGACTCGCATAAATCGTTGATGCTTTTCCAGGAACTGCATTCTTCCATGAAAAGGGTTTTAAGATAGATTAGCTGTCCATTCATTTTGCTGTGGTCACTGCACTAACTTTATCACAAGCGATCACCAACTCTACAAAAGCTGTTATATAATACTGACGACAAAGTGATGACATTAAGTTGCATTATTGTGGAGATAAATCAGAATAATGTTTGTATAAACTAAACTATCATAACAGTTAAAAACAGGCATTTTACTTATTAATATATTGCTGCTTACTACGATGCAGTCAACAATAAACCAGATAACGATTCTCATTCCCTTTTCTGACCACTAGTAGCACAGTAGACTTTTACTTTCTGAAGTGGGCCCCCGTTTTGTTGGCTTTTGTGCAAGAACACTAAGATGCAATAGACACTCCTGCCAAAAGGTTGATGCTATTCTATTGATCAATAAGTTGTGACAATGCACAGGCACAATGTTGGATCCACCATAGTGATAGACTGGTGGAGGGCATGTATTTACAGTTAAATAGTACAAACAAGGCTTTTATGGTTCTTCGGGAAGCACTTCCCTTCATCGCAGACTTTGGCCTATGACACATCGTAGACTTTTAACATGCACAACCAAGCAATGACAAAATAAAGGAATGGGACAAAAGCCAGAAAGAATTATACAGGCCCATTAAAAGCAACTCAATCAATATCCTGTCATAGTTCTTGTCTCTATCTGTATTGTGTTGGTTGAAATGAAGTCTAGGCAGTATTCAGTCTAGACCCTGGAGCTTTTAAAACATAGACACAGATCTGAGACAAGAGTGGGTGTGGTCATGGGAGCTGACCTGTGAGATGATGCGTCTATTCTTAGAGTCTTAATGCATCCTCTCCCCTAGGGCTGCCTCCCCTTACGTTATTTTAGCAGTGCATCCTAAATGGGTTGCCTTCAGAAAGGTTTAAATATTGATTCACTGCCTGACTGTAAATGTAACTGGGAAAAGCAGGCAGGTATTTTCTGCCTGTGCACATGAGAGGCCTTGTTCTCAAAAACCTTTTGATCAGTAAAATGGAATTTACGATAAAAGGTTTTAAGGGGAGTTAACAATAAACAGATCTTCCTCAGCGGGTTTTCTCCTAAATCTTTTAACAGTATATCCATTAAAGGGTTGTTTCACTAACAGGAAATACATTAAAGTTCCCTTGTGCTTACAGAGACAGTCCAAAATTAATCTAGCTCAAGTATTCACATTAAACCTAGCCTAGCACCAGCCAGCAAAACCCAAAGCTCTGGTCTCACACATTAACATGTAGGTGAATTAGACAGTTGTTCTGCATACTCCACATCTCCATGTTATATCTGTAGATGGTAATATTTGGAAAATCCTGCAGAACTCTTGCACATTGGCTGCTTTTGTTGAAGTATTTTTAAATCCTTTCTAAAGATCTCCTTTTATGGACAATGTCAAACTGGTAAAAACTTTCATTGGCATTTTGAGAAAACACTGAAGCTGCTTTTCTACATTTGAAAAAAAGAAAAACAAGGGTGGTGAACACAATTTGTATAAACAGCAGTTATTGGACCAATGATGCAACACAGGTACAATGTTATATTACAGTGGGTACAACGAGGCTCGTAAACAAAACACAACTTATTCACGTACATGCGGAGCTTAGCAACAGCAGCTGTTAGGGTGAGCATGGTTTGGCAGTGGTGCTGCGTTTTCGAATAACCTCTACTCTGTGGTCTGTTCTCAGAACCAACTCTGTGGTTAGACTGGCAGAGAGCAGTCTGTGTGTGTGTGTGAGAGTGCATGTGTGTGTGTGTGTGTGTGTCAGGACATATAGGCCTTTTTCACAGTATCTTGACATTTTGACGTGCTGCGGACAACATGGACGGTGACGTTCCAGTGAAACACGACGGCGTGACAAGGAGCCGGCGTGAAAAATACCAGGACCCTGAAACTGAAGCAGCTAAATGGAATTCAGCCATAATTCAATTTACACCAGTTCTTTTTATAAAATGCCATGTTAACTTATTTGCTGTGAAAAAGGCTGGTATGGACAAACTCATAAACACTGCCCTTCATCACCATGGACTAGATTTAATAGGATAGAATTAGGATTTGGTGTAATTGTTGTATCTGGACTGAAAACTATAATGTTTGTGAGCGGTGAGTCATGAGTTACATAAAATCTAACAGCCAGTGAGCGACAGAGGAATGACAATATAGAGAGAAAACAATAGGAAGGTATGATAAGAATGACAGCGGCAGAGAGACACATCCAGATGAACGGCCTGATGAGTGACCTTATACGTTTGTGTCATAGACAGACAGCCTTCAAATCACCACTCGTCTCTGTATACAGTGTAGATTTAGTGTGTATCAGCCTCACTATACATTGAACATCAGAGAAGCTTTAAGGTTTAGTACCCATGAGCTTTTGCATGTTAAATATTGAAAAATAAGTCTATTTTAACCTAAATTATGGTCTTTTCTAAAACTGACCGAGTAGTTTTATTGCCTAAACTTGACCAAGTAGTTTTATTGCCTCAAATTATCCAAACTGCAACCGAAAGTAAAGCCAGATAATAAAACCTTCTGGCACAAAAAACCTGATGGCTTCTCCCAACAGTACTAAAATATCTCCTGTCTTACACCATTTTCACATTTGAATTCAAGACATTGTCTGGAGTTGCCCTTTATCACATGCAGCACACAACCAGTGATTGTCCATGTGGGACACCTACTGGAAACATTCAGTTTGGTTAAAGGCTCCTGGGTGGAGCCCGCAGGACGGAAGGACAGAGACGTCATCAACACGTCCACCCACTCACTGTGAATTCTCCTGATAATGACCAGCTCTGTGTCAAATATCAGATCATCTGACACTATCAGGGTTTTTCATATTAGTATATATATAATTCTGTTTCGACTGTTTTGTATTTGGTCTGTATTTATTGCCATTCACACACATTCGTACAGTGCATCTATGGATAGCACTTTTTCTATGAGGGGCAATTTGGGGTTTGGTATCTTTCCCAAGGAAACTTCGGCATGCAGATGGGGAAGACTGGGATTAAACCGCCGACCTTCTGGTTAGAGGACGATCGGTGGCTGTGGCTGAGGGGGGTATTTGAACATTTGTGTGCGCACACAGGTGTGATGAAAAGACCAGGGTTGCAGTGCATGCAGCTTTAAAAAGCTTCAGTTAAATAATGCATCCCCTCAGATTAAGTTTTCCCAAACCAGATGCACTGCTGTTCTTTTTTTTCCAACAGTATTTTCTCCAAAAAGAAAAATCTTGTGCATCAAGAAACTGCAACAGAATCCAGAGCTTGAGAAACAATTTTTCCTATTTTCCTCAGGAGAGACACATTTGAACAGCACTTTGGGGGTATCAAATACAGAAATTATGACAAATGGGAATATTCTCAAATTTTGAGTTGGATTCTTTGGCAGTTTTTCTTTACAACTTTGAAAATACACTTAACAGACGACTAAAGAAAACACTGTTACACTGACATAGAAATACAAGATTATTCTTTTATCTTAGTTCCATTTTGATTCTTTTATTGAAATCTCTAGTCGTGACCCGACCCTAATTTGGAAACTACGCCATACTACCTGTTCTAATTGTACACTTCACAGTCATAAGCAGATCTATCTAACTATATCAGAATATTCCTGCCAATGTCTTGAAACCTTAAACCAAATACGTCATTGTGATACTGCAGCAAAGGTCAGAGTGAGCTGCTGAGACAATAATGGTTTATTTACAGCCAATTTCTCTGGAAATAAGAAAAGCGTCACTGACCAACGTAATTATTTTATTTAAATGCATCATCTTCATTTCTCAATACAGTAGAAAAAGGTTCTAAAAATATATAATTTTCAACACAATTGTCTGCAGAATATTTGTCAGTCGGATATTTTAGATATAAAACCAATTCAAATTAAATTGTGTTTAACATGATGTTTTGTATAATATAATTTACTTGTTATTCTTGTCTCTCAGTTGTTCAGGTAGAGTCCCCAATGATTTTGTGTCCATGCACACACTCCCACACACACACACACACACACACACAAACACACACACACACACACACACACACACACACAACTGTGGTTAGACTTCACATGGCTCCACTTAGTGGGAAAAGTATCACATCCAAAGCAATAACACAAACATGGCAACCCCAAGCCGCCCCAAGGGGGATTGGCACAGGACCTGGCAAGCCATTCATCATCAGGCTCACGTTGCCATATGTCTGCGTGCTGCCACTTTTAGTGATTTGTGAACATGTGTGTGTGTGTGTGGGTGGAGGTGGGTGCATAAGTTTCACTGTATGTCTGTGTGCATACCAGTGAAGTGGCACTGTCCCAGAGGAACGGAACAGGAACTTGACCAAATTTAGAAAAGGATTATCATGTTTCAGGATCACTCTATAGTTAAAGTAATGAGAGAAACCTTCTGTATTTATGTGATGTGTTATTTATGAATGAACAGCCAACTGGAAAGGCATCGAGGAGAAGACACTGATAGGAGAAGAAACCAAGGGACCATCAAGTTACTTGTCCAAGCAGAGGGACAGAAGCCAAGGTTTGTGTGCCAGGACGGAATTGTTGCACTTTCGCTGCAGACGGCAAAGGGATCGAGAAAAGCTTTCCTGTGTGGTCATTACATGGCAGATGGCATTTGATTAAGTTGGGCAATATCAAGTGTGGTGGTGGGAGTCAAAGGGACAGATCGAGGAAAGATGGAGAGGAGGAAACAAGGTAAGAAAGAAAGAATGGATTTCAGTTTAAATCATTGTTAATTACCTGTCAACCATATGGCCTCAGTGGCACGTTATTTTAGAGCTGCCCCGGGATCGATGGGTGTGTATGTACGTGTGGAGATTAAATAGAGACATGTGCTTTTACTGCTTTGCTGAAAATATTGAAAAGTGAGAGGTAGGATGTGTGTCGCTCAGTGTGCGTCCACATTTGCGTGTGTTTTGGTCTTACCCTGGAGATGGTGAGGGGCATGTTGAAGTCCTTCCCTCCCTGCAGCCTGAAGCCCCAGGGGGCTGGGCCTAAAAGAGTGACGCTGTAGTTGCTGCTCATGGTCTCCCCGATAACGTCAAATACGTTTGGTTGATGTCGCTGGCAAGTGACGATGCTGATGGCAGCCAAAAAAAACACGTTGCACAGATCAGGCGATAATGATGATGTCGCTGCAGGCTTCTGATGATGGGTACAGGATCGCGTGTATCGTCTCACTTTAAGATTCTGCTCCAAGATCTGAGGGACGATGAGAGTGAAAGGTACAGATTAGTGATTTGTGATGGTGAGACAGTGGACACGAAAAGAAAAATGTAAAGATTGGTTTTCAAGATGAAGATGATAACGCAAAGTGAGAAGATGAGAAGCAGAAATGTTGGGAAAAAAAATTAACAGTCACTGTAGCTACAACAACTTTCAATAAACACAAAATAATAATTTATATATTCAATATATTGAATTGTTTTAAATAAAAAACAGACAATACAAATGTTTGTACACTCTTATTAATGAAAACAAACATATTCACAAGCAAGTATTAAAATGTATTTTTTCTCACTACAATAAGCTGCAGTTGTTCAGTAGCATAAAACATTCACAGTTAACAAAGGACATTTACAATGAGATAACAATACTGCAACTGCAGCACATTTTCTATTAATGAGTGCTATTATAGTTTGAATGGAAAGGCTGTACCTTTTTAATGGGAATTCCAGAGAGCAAGATATTCCTTTAGCTGAAGGTAGACAATGTTATCCCTAGTTTCCCTTTGACTATCCCCTTCCCAGCAAACACACAGAATGTGTGTGTGTGTGTGAGGGAGGTAGAGAGACATACAATGCTCTTATATACCAGCTAATGACAGAGGGGAGGGGAAAGGTGGAGGAGGGGAGAGAAGAAGAGGGAGGCGAAAGGAAGAACGGCTGGAGGTTAGGATGGGAGGAGAGAGGGAGGGAAAAGAGGAGGGGAAATCGCTGGTGGGTGGAGTGAGAGGGACACAGAGGAGGTGAAATGAGGGAGATGATACGAGGGGTGAGATTAGAGGATGGGAGGAGGCAACACTGGGAGGAGACATGAAATGAAGGGGGGTGAGGGGAGATTACAAGGAAAAAAAGAGTGTGGGAGCAGAGTAAACGACAAGGGGTGGGAGACGTGGGAGAGGGAGTGAGGGGCTGAGGAGAGGGGATGGTTTATCTTTCATCCAGATATTTTGGGAACATGGACTCAGAGCTGTGGGCTGTTTCGTTTAAGGTGAAACCAGCCATGACCCGAGCACCCGTCCCGAAGGCTTCAATTAAAAGGTCTCTCAAAAGAGTTCTTGGAAGGATACATGACAGTGATGGTGACTGTGTATGAACTCAGGGTCACCTTGTCAAAGCTGATTCATGCGCTGAAAATTATCCAGATTTTTCTCTGGAGGGGCTGTATGTGAGAATGCAGCAGGAAACTGTCCCGAAAATTCAAAGTGAGCAAGTGGGTTTGTTGATGCAACAAATAGGAATACAAAACAAAAGAAAAGCAAATATCTAATGATGAAAAGGGGTGTGAGAGCTTTATGGTGATTAAAGCCTGTGTCAATGTGCTCTAAAGAAAACATGTGCCTTCTGCAGCAGAGTTTATACATTGTGTCCTGCCACCTGCATGTTCTACCCAGACGCCACCTCTCGCCTGAGTGTTCCAGACATTTTCCTGTTGTTGTGAACGCATCTGACTCCAACAATCTCCTGCTGCGTTCTTCGTATGTGAAGAAAAACTCCAGGAGATGTCCGGACCCAAGGGTGAGATTCTTTGCTTCAGCTGAAGTCACACTGACATTGTTAACACCTTTAAATCACCATTAAGTGTCTCTGTCACTTACTTCTTTTTCTTTTTTTTTTACACCATTTTAAATGCTGTTTTCTATATTGTATAGGTCCTGACTAAAATTGTATAACTCTACAGTTAGACTTTCATAAATCTTCCTTTTCCTACATATCTACTGTGCAAATTACCTCTTGGTCTCAATGAATTAACAAAAAAGCATAACCAACTAGGTCGCTGCCACAATATTTCATTTCTTCGATGCATGCAAGTAATCTGGTGCCTCGATGCAGCGTCATCATTTCCTTTTTCTTAATCCATTTCTTCATTATTTATGTCCTGACAGCTCAGGCACTTCTCCTCAACTCTGCGCTGGCTTTAGTCCATACCCTCCATTGCCCAGACAGATCAATACAGACGTATTTAGACTGATATAAGTAGTGGCTCAATAAAACACTCATACTGCTCGTTTCTTGGCCCAGACCACACACACACACACACACACACACACACACACACACACACACACACACACACACACACACACACACACAGTAGGCTCCATCTTGCCAAGTCATAGCTCTGGACTATGTTCTCTGCAGGGTTAGTTATAACAGCCTGGTGAGTTCACAGTAAAAATACTCTTATAATATCATTTATTTTGGAAAACCAACAAATATCAATGGGGAGATAGAAAGAACTTGGACATAAATTTAGGGAGAAAAGATGCTGGACAGCGATATGAAGATAAAACAGAGAGGGAGAGAGTAACATTCAACCTCTGCACCATGAAATGATTCTAACACGTTAATGAGATAACATCATGATGGACAAACAGTACAAGAAGATTAAATACAAACAGGACAACAGGATGCTTTTCATTAACTTGCTAATGAACACTCCCACAGTGTTTTTCTCACACACACACACACATACACACACAGTGGCTTTGTATATACTGTATATATATATACATTTTATACTTATGATTAACTTAACTGGTGTTATTTTTTCATACCTTGCATGTCAGATATTTCAGAGGTCTGATAAGCAACCGACACAATCTTCAGACCTAAGTTAAAAACTTTTCTAAATAAACGCTCTGTTATTCAAACCGATACGAAGCATTGCGGCAACAGAGCCTGGTCTAACACTAGCTGGGAGGAGCAGAGACGCAGGAGTCATTAAACCTGTTTCCGCTGGCGGACTGATGGAGGGGGCTAATGTAATCACTGAAGACACTGTGTTTATTCTGTGCTATTGTACAAATAGTTGCTCGTGCTCGTTGGAGAAGATCTAACTGCATCTTTATTTGGGGAGAGGACATGGATAATTAGTAAAAACCCTGTTGAGCTCTTTTGATCAGGCAGTGGACACCACAGGACGTGACCTATTCTTGGACTGCCCTGTATGAACCAGGTTAGTGTCATCATTCTGTGTTGTGAAGAGGAAGCCACTCTCAGCAGTGATTTACCTCCATCATCCACCATCATTGTAAATATACTGAACCCATTGACTGTATATCAATATGAACGACACATCTCAACGTCTTCTCACTGTCCAAAAACGAAGCCAAAATATCCCACATATATAAATACTGCCATCTTGTATATCTGGAGCCAGAATCTGCACAGAGCCGTGTTATCGAGCTGATTCAAATGCTCCACTATCTCAAGTTATCCTCTATGATTATTTTGAACATAACATAACATTTTTAAAACTGCATGTCTAAGGTCAGGGGTCAATAACAAGACAAGAGGGAGAGTGACAGGATCATTAGGTGTGAAAGGGAGCTACTACTATTAGTATATGTAAATAAACAGGGGACAGACAGAAAGTGGAACTGGAAAGAAAAGAGTATGTATTATAATGAATAACAAACTGACTAAAGTCTGTGTAAACCATGTCCTCAATGACAAGATAGTTTATTACAAAACTCCCCATGGCTATTTTTTTCAATTTTGATCTCCAGGGTGTAATATGTGAGTAGATAAATGAATGTCTTCTTCAACACGAAGCCCTGCAGTGAAGGTGAAACTGTCTCTGGGTAAATTATTTTTGGTTTAAATTATTCCCCTCAGATTTTAAAGAACAAACCAACAAGATAAACAAAAGGAGTCCATCTTGTAGAGGGGAGACAAATGTTGGTTTAATCAAAGTGGAGCGCGAATTAATAGATAAGCTGCATTTAGGTCATTGTCTCATTCCCATGTGACGAGATCTCTGGTTTTGAGTCCCATGAAGATATAATTTCTAAAATATGGGCCCTCCGTTCAGCCCACCGCTCTATTTCAATGTCTTTAGAGACTTGATCGATTGCTTTTATTGTCAAAGATGGCCAGTGGCCAAAAAGTGTAAGAGAGAGAACAATGGAGATTTGTGGGCCACAGGATAATGATATCAAAGACTAACAATAGAGAGTGTGCTGCAGCACGAACCCTCAGACACCCTGCCAGCCCTTTGTTCTGTCAAATGGTCTATTCCAGTCGTCCATATGCTCACCTCTCCACATGCTTAATGATCAGAGCTTAGCAGCCCGCAGCCATTACACACACATGCGCACCCCAAGGCAAGCTCCACCCCTTCATGGTAGGATAATCTGCCCCTGTAAATGACATTTAATGCATCAGCCACGTGAATAAAAGGGGGGCACCCACCCCTAATTCTGCCAGCTGCCCACATGCACACACACAAACAGATTTGCACAGCTATGCTTATAAGGACTTTCCATTGACTTCCATTCACTATGGCAGTCTTACCAAAACCTTAGCTATCACCAATTCATGCCTGACCTTAACCCCTTAACCTAACCACAACTCAGCAGGAGCTCAGAAATTATGTTTGGCCTCATAGGACTGAGTGTTGGTCCCCACGAGGTATACTGGTTCTGACAAGATCAGAGTTTATGCTGGAAAAGGAAGAGGTACAGTAACACACACACATGCACACACACTGGGGACACAACATATGTCCAATCTCTATGTACAAATGATATTTCAGGTCAAAACTGAAAACAACAGCTGTGGTCTGAATGACATTGATTCTATAATAGAAAACCCTTTCCGTTTATTTTATGATATTCAAACTATTCATAAAAGTAAAGGTTTTTTGTCATTAGAAGAATAATTCTCCTTTGTAATATCATAACCATATATCATATGGCTCACATAACTCTTTGGCAGGGCAGTTTTGTTTAGTGGAAAATAGGAGAGTGGAAATTGTAGATGTTTGTAGAAGTAGACGTCTCCAGTAGTTAGACTGATGAACGTGGAGGAAATGGGCAGCGTGCCCATGAGTAACCAAAAACTCCATAATCACACAAATCACAGTGTATTCACAGATACATTCACTCACAGGTGCACACACACTTACCAACAGGTAGACAGAAAAACATATGTAAGGCGTTTTATAGTAGGGAGAGTATTTGTCTGCCGGCAGTCTAATCGGTCTGACCCCACCAGACTGATATAAGCCTAACTAATCCCCCCCAACCCATCTATGTAAAGACTACACTGTAAAGGTTACAGTGACTTTTCTTCCCGGAGGAATTCAAACTTGTGAGATAAAAAGTAGCTTCACAAACCAGGTGATCTATCCATTAAGTTGAAATTAATGTTTAATGGTTAAACAGAAAAATGCAACAAACAATACAAGTAACACCCATGTAGCTTCAGGCAAAGATTAGCTTTTGGCAGCCTTCTCTGTAAAATCGAGTTTGTATAAAATGTGCGTTTGGCCAGATTTGAAGCATGAAAGATGTAACGCTGAGCTTATTATCAGAAGCCTGTATCTGCCGCCTGAGCTCAGACAGTGTTTATAACAGCTCGGCTTCACAGTGGAAAATATTCCTTCCTGTGTACCAGCCAAGCACACTGACACACACACACACACACTGGGAGATGGATCGCTCAGCCAAAACGACTGTCCATCCTCAGAAAGATAAAGTGAGAAAAATCAGTCTGGAGACATGAACACACAGGTGCACACACACACACACACACACACACACACACACACATACATACATACATACACACACACTGCCTCTCTCTTTCTCTCTTACACCACTAAGATACACACATTTGCTTAATGCTTGGGTCAAGTCCGGGTCAGTCAGAGAGAAGCATTTTAAAAGCCAAGTGTAATGTGGCCTCAGGGACGAAACAGAGCACACGTTTCAAATAGACCATTCAACCCTTAAGACCATGAGCTCTACATCGCTTCTCCCAACGCCTCTTTAGTAGCAGAGTGATGAACAAATCACTGGTCTCTTGGTTTCAGTAACACTGCTCTGAATAGGGGGGAATTCACCTAAAATAAATCAAATTCTGTTGAGCAGGTTATGATGAACTGAGCTTTCCTTCAGCATCAGACTGAGCACAAACTTTACAACTGTCATCAGTGTGTTTTTATTCTAGTTCCGTACCTTGTCAATCCATGTGTGTCCATGTCTGGGTAGTGGCAACCTTGTAATAAAGCTTAGATGTAAATCCTGTATTTTCTGTAAGTCTGTAAAAGTCTCTTTGTCCAATGAGTTCTCAGTTTGGGATCAATGAAGTCTGTCTATCCATCCATCAATCATCAGGGATTTCTATTAGGATCTATCTTTCTATCTATATTTGAAATCTTTAGTATTATGCAGTGCAGCACACTGTTTATCTGTGAGGTTGTCCTGTTCCGACACTGACAAATAAAAAATCGTAATTTAAGATAGTAGTACTTACCTCCTGCGATGTGATGAATAATAGAAATGGAGGATTGACTCGCAGCTGGAAAATATAAAATACATTGCAGGAAGTGGTGAGACAGCTCCAAGAACATCCTGGGAAACAAAGAAAAATAATCATGAGGCATTTGGGAAAATAATTAGCTTTTTGTTTTTTCGTTTCCGAGGTAACTACATTGTGATGTGACTGACATTCGCTGATGTGTTATTTTTTGTATACTATTCTAGAAAAAGCTCTCATGCCCTGTAACGTCTTCTGTAACATGTGCTGATTATATCACACTTGCGCGTGTTGTGGCCATATCGACAGTTTGTCAGAACGTTTCATGATAGATGGGCCTCGTTCAGACTGCGTTCATTACATCAGCCTCAATGTCATGACACAGGCTTTGGTGGATACTGAATTATGTGTGGATGGTGTGCTTCCTACTGGTTTCAGGCGCAGAAGCACAGAGGAAACACACACACACACACACACGTATTTGGTGCACTGAGACGACGTTTCCAGTGCTTTACTTCCTCACTCTCTAGTAGACAGCAGCTGTTCTGCATTGACTGAAGAAAAAGAGCGAGGATTTAAACTCATGATTCAAAGAAGAAGGTGCAGATAAGATCACAGGATGATGGAGGCAAAACATAAAATGATGGTGAAGAAGAAATACAAATTCAATTCAATTAAACAGAACCTGTGTCTGTGTCCCAGCCCATATATCTGTGACCAGATACTATCAGCAGGGTCTCAGGGGAATTTTAAAGCATCTGCCTCATCCAGCTCAGTCTAAAGCAGGACCAAACATCAATAATACCCCACCCCCCACACACTCTTCCTCCACCCCCTTCCCTCTGTCATATGTGGTTGTATACATACATGCATGTGTGCGTGTGTTACATCACCACAAAACAAGTCTGCGTAGCAGCAGTTTCAACAAATACATTGGAGACAATTAACACCATCTGCAGGGACATACTGCAGAATAGAGCCTCAGAGCTTTCTGTTGAAATGATAATAACTGGTTTTGTTGTTTTGTTAGTTTGTTTTTCACATGTGGAAAGTAAGTACTGCACATTTATGATACTTTGCAGCAGCAATATTCACCAGCAAAACATGGGGCCTCTGTGACGGAGCCACGCCATTACGCACCGTGCCAGAAAGGAGTCTTCACGCTGTGTAAAATTAATTCCTCCTCTCCAAAGATCAATATGTGTAAACTCACCTGCGGGGGAACGACCCTAGAAGCAACACAATGGAAGAAAAGTTGTGGCTCCCCCTATAGGTTGGAGGTGAAACTCGCAGTAATTAACACAAGTACTGGAGTCATCCTTTGTTACAGTCACGTTACAGGATTTTGCTCAAAAACTGAGTTTCATACTTTTTACTACATGACAAATAAATCTTTAATGTAGTGTTTTGTGCCATTGCTTCTGTGAACAATCCAGAGCAATGCCATTACTTGCTCTCTCTCTCTCTCTCTCTCTCTCTCTCTCTGTCTGTCTCTTTCACACACACACAGACACAAGCATATGACACTGGCTCATTAAAACACCCATAAAAGTATTTTACAGTCCTCTGCAGACCAGTAGGGATTCTAGATGTGTCTCCCGTCTCACCCAATCCACTCTAAAAGTTGTCCTTCAGATGATTAACCAAGTCGGCGTCCATCCCACCTCTTCTCTACTTCTTTTAGCTCTCAAATAAAAACGTGTCCAATATTACTCATTTCATTTCTCTCTTTTCTTTTCTTTTCTTCATTTTTCGACAATGTCCTCTTTGGTTTCTTTGCCGGCTCTGCCACGATGAACATATCGAGAGAACTAACTTTTTCTTACAGCTAGCTGCTGACTGCGCCTCCTATAGCTGCTGACTGTATTTGTTGTTGTGTGACTTTTACTGCATGGCAAATGTTCCTGCATGGTACACCTGAGACCCATAATGCAATGCCATGTGTTCCAGGAGTCGTAATTTTAATGTAGAATAAAAAAGTTGTTTTGAATATTTATGTAACTGATGTGAATGAGTCAAGGTGGGGTATTGACAAAACTTGACCTTTGCTTATCTTTACACATGCAGTGGCAGAAACCTCAGACCAGTGCGAGTGCATGCGTGGGTGGGGTCTCGTCAAACACCAGAAGTGTCCACATCCGTCCAAATGAAGACAGCAGAGGCTCCTCACAGGTGAGACTTACATCAGACGACAGTTATGCTTGTGAACTGGTTATTGTTTATCTCCAGTTTCAGTTGGGAGCAGCCTTGGTTTCAGTGCATGGTGATGTAATCTCTCTCTCACACAGTCACACACTCTTGCACATCTGTCACATTATCATAGTTGTTGGATGCATGCACGGAGAAGCATGGATAGGAAGGACCATGTTGTTTGACTGGACGAGTCTTGTTACTCGTCTAACAGACAGTTTTTCATGACACATAGGGTGTTATGTAAATTTTTTTTAAAAAGTTAAACTCTGTCCTTTAGTCAAAGTTCTTACAAAAACACGATCTGTCTGATGACGTATTTAATAACTTATGTTAAATCTAATAGTCTCGATTTGTTTGGGACCACAGGTGCATGTTAAATGAGGAATATGTATCTTCTTCCAACAGTGTGAGCTGGTGGGACATTTGATTTATATCATATTCATAAAGAAATTAAAAAACCAAAGAAAGAAAGAAAGAGTGCACCTTCTTTGGGTAAACCACCTTTGGAAATATAAATCCCTTCTTCCATCTAGTGGCTATCAACTGTCATTACATATTAAACAACTACAATTCCTGCTGCTCCATTTTAAGTAAATACAGTTTGTTAATGTATGTTTTATCAGGAAGCATGTTGTTATATGTGTCCTTTAAACAATTGAGCAACAGACATGGTATGTCCCAGACAGGTCTATCTGTCCACTGGACCACCATGCCACACAAAATGTCAGAGTGTGCTGTGAAAAAGTGGGTTTCCAACACATTGGTCTATTTATCTCTTCATCCAGAAATATATGAATGTTTGTAGAGATCAATTCAAACCTCTGCTGAAACAAGCACCATGCTTTCTCACTGTACAGTAGCTCTCCTAGGTTTCGCCCACAATAGTTCAACGCCAAAAATAAACCCAAAATATTTATTGTGCCAGCAGGATCTGTGGCATGATTGCGGCAGGTACACAGGAAATGAAAGCAGTACATGAAACGACAACGGCAAACAGCATCCAGGGATAAAAAATGCAGTGTATTGAATAAACCTTGGTGTGGCATGAAAAAACATATGACACAAAGCACAATTAATTTAAGAAACATTTGTGTGGATTAATAAAAATCATATGATCAGGTCCATGAGGAGAGTGTGGTCTGTGGAGGACGTGCAGAGGACTCAACCCACATTGTGCAGTCAGCTGTGATTTTCAACACTGTCTGCTGGAACTGTGTTCTTATACTATAAAGGAGATAGGCCTCAGTGAGGGCTGTAATCATTTCTACAAAGACAGTATGGAGATCATGCTGAATTATTAATTTTTTCGAATCATTTATTTATACTACAAGGAAACATGTTTCTCCATAGAGGGCTCTGAAGAAGATAATTACTTTGATTGGTTAAGGTGTCAATAATCTGCTATATTTTGATGAACTCTGCAGATTATTGATGATGTCACTCGCTGGGACGTTGATCAGAATAATCAGGCTCAGTCTTAACCATTAAATATGATTTCTTTTAAATCCATCCAGCACCATTGAAATAGAGTGAGGAAGATGTGTGTTTCATTATTTCACAGGTTCACTGCAATACTTCCCCATCTGTTTAAATAAAACACAAATGTAATGATAATACATGTTAATATATTCACTAATGACATTCATTGTACATTCATCTTCAGCCTTGGATATTTGTACAAATAATGGAATCAGCAACAGAACAAAGATATAAAACAGGGACACATCAAAATCAAATTTTCAGTTTCATCATTTTTTTCCTCTGATGACTCACCTGCTGAAGAATGAAAACTATAGATGTACATTAAGTACACTGCAGGCTATGCATGGATCATTTATTCTAATTCTCAGGTTTTTGCCACCTTTAGTCACCTTGTTTGACTGAAACCATATGTCACCTTAACCCTTGTTTATTTGCCATAGCCACAGTCTTTCTTTCCCTTTAACTATAATGTAGTTCATGTTTGGTTGAGTCATTGTCATTGAACATAATCCTGTAAAATTGTCCAATAGGGGTCAGTCAAGTGCAGAGTATGGACCAGGGGGTTAATGGTAGCATGTCCCTGCTTTTTGGATTAATTACAGCACTTCAGGATAATCATATGTGATGAAAGAAACTGTGCCAAGAGTTGGATCCAGATGAAATTCTGATGACCTTCTCCTCAATTTTTGTTATTGCATGATGTTTGTAGTTATAAAACCAACATGTGCATGAGTATCAAATGTTAAAACGCAGATGATACAGCCTTCACATCTGACTTGATTCACATTTGTTCACATTCACCTTTGTGAATAAAGACATGATGCGACATTGCTCCTTTAATATTTGCAGTAAATGTGAATGGATGCTGCAAAAAAGCCTGACTAGAATGATTGCAATAATTATACAAAGGAAATGTAGCCAATTAGAAACAAAATCTGCTGTTGTTCACTGGCTGGACTGATTATGTTCTGTCTAAAAATAATAATCCAATAAGACAAACTAAATGAACTCCAATTTCATCTTTGGTTGTATAAATCTACTTTACTGGTGCTGCCTTCAGTAACTGTACAGTACAATTATCATTTGACTTGATAAATAGGAAAAGTTCAAGGGAGCAGTATTTATTATGAAGCACAGACATATTAAAAGTCACTATGAAGAAAAAGTAAAAAGTTCCTATTTTTATGAGTCACATTTGACCCCACGTCAGAATTTTGATCAGTATCAACAGTCTCCGTTTTTCATTATGCTCCTGTCTCGCTGCCAATGGAAAGTTGGAGGGGTCCAGACAGACTGAGGGAACCACAACCGGGAGACAAGACCTGAATATAAATACTTCAAGTACATCCTCACAACCCAAAGGCATTGCTATGCTTTCCTTAATCAGAGTCACTGTATCATTTTCTTTTTTTTCAAAAGGAACAAGAAACATCTATTGGTTGGTTGTTGATGCTCCTTTACTTGAAGCCTTTACCTGAAAACACACACACACACGCACGCACATATACATACACAGACACACACACACGGTCTCTCTTTAGCTGCTTTCAGACATGAACTCTGGATAATCTGCTGACATTCTCCAGAGGGGCTGAGTGTGAGAACACAAATGACAGAGAGGCTGCGGAAATTCTGCGTAGTTTCTCCTGCCAGCCCTCTACCAAAGGGTCCAGATAATAGCCGAAGGAGCACATGTGAGAACGTAGCAGGATATTGTCAGGAGAATTCAAGTGAGTGGGCACCTTGATCATGTTTCTAACATGCAAAACTTCCCCCCCAAAATAGGAAACAATTATCTCAGGATGGAGACGCGGTGCCGTGCACTTAGAAGATGCAGATGAAGAGAGGTTTTGCTGATAAGAGCCACCTGAATCCTCCAGAGATGTCTTTGTTGCTGACTGGAGAATCTCCTGCAGTGTTTTCATACATCCCATCATCACATTAATGATGATGTGGTCCTAGTTAGTCTAGTAAACCAATTTCATGAAGTGTTTTTATTCATTACCCTGAACTGGAGTCTAGAGATCACATTATGTGGACCTAAATAAATGACATCATAAACATTTCAGCTCAAAGCTTTATATCACAATTCCACCTCGGTGTGAACAGACAAACTAAAACCCCATCCCGTCAAGCTTACGCCCCAGGCTCATGAAAACATGTTGCACTTGTCATATTTGTGGGATCTAAGAAAACTATGCTGTAACCCGTGCTGCCCCCTCAGGGTGCCCGTGTCCCTGCCAAGTCTGACAGACAGTGCACTCTGCATACCAGCAACCAGGTCATTTTGTTTCACCAGCTTTTCCTCTGCGCTCCGGCTATCGAAGGAACAGGGTAGCATAGCTTTGATTTACAAAGGAGTCAAAAACTGTTGAAAGATTAATTTCAGTGGATGAAGAAGTGTGAGTTTGTAGAGAGGAGTATGTGTGTGTGTGAGATCTGTGGTCAAAAGTTTACTAGCTTTAATGGAAAAAAAAAAAGGGTAAGTATTGAAGTCCAGCTCATCACGAGAGCAGCTCCACTGCCTCGAACACTTCTGACGAGAAGTTCAGACTGACAAAGGTATTGTTCTCCATTGCCTCAATGCTCTCCTCCATGCACACACTGTCCTGGTTGATGAGGCTGCTCTCAGAAGTGGGACTGATGACGATTATGCGGGGGATGCCCTGAGGCAACTTGGGATTGGTGAATGGGATTGTTCTGAAATTGAGGGAGTCGAAAGAGTCGCTCTTGAGGCTGTTGAGCTGACCACTGATGCTGCGTTTCTCCTCCCCAGGGTCTGAAATATCATTGGTCAGACTCTGGCTGCGCCTCCTGGTAAGAACTAGCAGGGGGACAGTGGCGATGGTAAGAGAGCTGGAAACCAATTCATGCTCACAAGTGCTCGATGGTTCATTCATGGTGGACGGACACTAGCGATGTTACAGCAAGCAAACAAAAAAAACACATACAAACACAAAACAAGAACAAAATCAGTTGCAAAACATGATGCATAAGCATGAGAGCATGAAGGCAAATCAAATGAACGTGATACAAATAACAAAAACAATTAAGCTGGAGTTAAACATGTTGCTGTTGTTGAGTTTTCTCACCTTCTCTGGTGCATGGGTCTTTGTTGCTTTCCGCTCCAATTGTTTCTTATAGGACCTCCCTCTGCAAGACTGACCGTGAGAAGACATGCTTCTGAAGGAATCACCTGACCTTCTGCCCAAAGGCTCCATCTCTACATCCCTCAACACCTGGAGGAATAAAACAGAAGATGAGCTAATGAGATAAACTGAAATAATCTGAGATTGGCCTCAGATCATCATGTCTTCTAGAACTTTCCAACAACAGGTCACTGTGAGAGTAAAAGTCTAGTCTAGTTAGCGGTGCTGGTTTGCATGGGATGATTATAAAATGTTGTTAAATGTAGCTCAAAGAAGAAATTAAAAATTTCTCCCCAAAGAGTCAAAAAAGAACTATGAGAACCCAATAAATATCTGCAATAACTTGAACAGTATTAATCATCATCAGATTCACTCTCATACTGTCATAAAATGATTACTTTTCTTCACTTCTTTGACACATATTTTCATTTATAAACTTTTTGTTCAACTGCTCACATGCACTTTGCTGGATGAGCACTGACTTGCACAAATGGACTTCATTGCTTGGTATAGTTATTTTTGCAATTAGTTTAATTTAAAATGAAATGTCGTTGCATTGACTACAGATTATGATTTATAGCACAGTACAAATCTTAATTTGTAATCAGTCCAATGACATTTCATTTCAAATTCAAGTGTCAGAAAAATAATTCTAATCAATAATCAATTTGTGGAAATTAATGTTCCAGCTCCTTCATGGAAAAGATAGCAGACCCATATATTTTGGCTTCAAATAAAATGAAAGCCTCAGAAAACAAACACAAAAGTATTCTTCAGGAGAAGACTTTATCTGATATACAATGACCATGTCTGTGGAGTTGGAGGCTGCTGTAATGAAGTGTGTCCTTGATGCTGTGGATTGTCTGCTGATGATGGAGTCCCTGTAAGACAACTCGCTGATGGAGGAGGAGGCGCAGTCCTTCCGAGGAGTAGGAGAGAGAAACCAGAGGCAGGGAAACTTCTCTGCTAGAGTCATCCTGAAGAGAACAGAACAATACAAGTTATTTAAGATATGTATTATTATATGTATTTGGACAAGATGAGGTTCAATTGACCCGAGTCATCCTTCACCTGTATTTGTTATGTATGATTGCATAGATGAAGGGATTGTAGATGGTGGAGGCTTTTGCTATGATTGCAGGGACGGCCTTGGAGTATGGCGACAAGATGTTGGCGTGCCTGGAAGAGAGAGAGCAGCAGAATTAAAGAAACTTGAATAAATAATTCTTGTTCATTGTGTGCTTCACAGTCTTTTCTTTTGTAGCACGACAATTTAACATGGCCACCGACCATGACTCGAACTTGTCTTTATCTCTGTGTTTTTGCAACATAATGAAAGGGACATTTCGGGTCGGGGGGATTAGCCAAAATGTGCCAGCTGCCACAGAGAGTTGGCTAAATCCATCTGATCGTGTGTGCGTGTATAAGTGTGTTAGTGTGTATGTGTATGTGTGTGTGTGTGTGTGTGTGTGTGTGTGTGTGTGTGTGTGTGTGCGAGACTACCTTTCCCCCTGTGAATGAACAGTGAGAAGATTTCACAGTTACGTAACTCCATCCCATCCTACTGTATGTCCCAGCAGAGACATGTGGTTTAATGAATGTTATGATAGCTTAGATTAGCAACTTTGCCGTCTGTTGTGTGTCACTCAGCCATGGGCACAAACACAAAAACAACCATTACATAATAATATTTCTGGAGCCTTTTTTTGGGGAGATTTTTATCTAAACTGCCAACACATCATCCATCACATACTCAGAGTCAGTGTGAAGTCACCTGGACGTCTAGTGTTACTGCCTTGCTGCTGCTTATCTTCTGAATGTGTGATTTTCATCCCTATGCACAATGAATGGTTTGACGCATTTTTTTGTAATTCCTTTTCGGACACAATTTTTATCTTAATTTATTTTGTTTTATTATCATTTATTTGTTGTTAAACTGGTTTGCTCTGGCTTTTTTCCATATTTTGATATTTGTATTTGTATTTAGCTTTAAACTCCAAAATCTTAAATCTGAATTAAGTTTCTAAGAGATTGTGACCATGTATAATGAGACAGTGAAGAAGCCTGGATTTGTTTCTCTTCTTTACTTCTGTATGTGCATTGTTTCATGTGTAGCTGGAGCTAAAGAGCAATGATAAGTAGGACTGATGTCCTGGGTTGTTACTATGGCGGCACTAAGCTGCTTGAATGTTTGTTTGAGTGCACGTCTTTGTTCATCTGTGTCTCAGTGGGTTTACGAGTTTGCACAAGTCTTATCAGCTGATCTGAATCTGCATGATGTGATCTATTCTTACCATCTCCAATAGACCATTATAAACTCAAACTGACAGAATAAAAATAACATAAAATACAGGTTATAATTCCAAAACTGCAGATAATGTTAAAAAGCTAAATATAAGTTTTATAGCTGAGGGTATTATGTGCTGTGTAAAGCTTTGACAAAGTCTCTGGCTCAAAGTATGTGGAAATAGTTGAATTTCAAATTGCTGAAGGTCTTAGAAGATTTGAATATTAATGAGCTGAATATTTAACGGCTAACGCTCAATCAGACTTACCCTGCCCAGGAAATCAGTGTGACGCAGGCATACGGTGACCAGGAGAGAACATAGACCACAATGACGACAAAGGCGATCTTCGCCAACTTCCACTCGCTCTTGATGGACTTCTGCTGGATGAGGGTGGATTTCCTCACCTGAGTCCCCAGACGCTCTACCTCCCTGTCGGTGCAGCAGGATGTAAAGGGCAGTTAAAGCTAGATCATTAAAATTCAGATAAAATACTTTACTCATGTACTCTGGTATAAAGCTTATAGTACCTGCCAGTCTTCCGTATGGCCAGAAACATGAGCAGATAGCAATAAAAGATGATTCCCAGAGGAATAAAGAAAACAAAACAGCAAAGCATCATCGTGTAGCTCCTGTTGGCCAATGTGTATGTGACGTAATCCCATGTGCATGACGTCATCAGACCCTCTGGGATATAAGAGCCTAGAAGAGAAGAAGCAAGAAGTGTGATATAACCTAAAACATCAATGTTTCTTCATGTTGGACATGATGTCATGTCTGAGGTGCAGCAGATTAAGATCACAGGTCAATTGGGTTAGCGCAGGTGAATGGATGAAGATTAGTTGTTTTTAATCCCACCATCAATTTGCTCAGTAGGGAACCAAGAACAGGATGTTTGCCTGTTTCTTTCAGACTCTCACAGGGGATTTATGAAAAGAAGACGCCAGTGTAAAGGAAACTCACTCCAGCCAACGAGAGGAGCCAGACTCCAGGCCAGAGAGTACAGCCAGACCATGAGGATTGCCAATGCAGTTCTTCTCTTGGAGCTCCAGTGAATCGCCTGCAGGGGCTTGGTGATAACCATGTAGCGGTCGATGGAGATTGCCAGTAGGTTGATCATGGAGGCAATGCCGAACAGGGCGCCACAGAATGCGTACAACTTACAGCCTAAAGGGGATGGGCACATAAAAACATGTAAACAACACAGCAGCCTAATTCTAATAATTTAATATGAATATGAATTAAAAAGCTGTGTCCCAATTCAGGGGCTGCTTCCTTTAGATGCTGCATTTGAAGAGCGATTATATGAATTGTACAGCAGCGTGACTAGGCTGTCTTATTTCAAAGGCTCCAACAAATACAGCTGACGAATGTGTACTTTCATCTCCGCGCAAAGGAGGCTTCAATCGGTGGATCCTTCTTAGACCAACCTATCCCAGGATCCATTGCACTTTGATGACAAACTGTCTGTGGAAGTGACGAGACCAAAATGTTTTATATTTTAGTTTTTATCAGACTTCAACTCAATCAAACAGCTAACATTACTTTTTCAATTACATTCAATAAAACATTCTCATCTTGTCCAACAGCTGCTCTGTTGCTAAACCGAAGACAGCAGGAAGGGCGGGACAAGCTGGGGACGCAAATCAAAGAAATCCCCCAAAGAGCAGACCATGTCATTTTAGTTCTGCCTTCATATCCGAGGAAGGAGGGGACCCCACACTTGGGACACAGTTATGGACTCTTTCTCTGAGGCTTCTAAGCAGAATTGAACCTTTGAGTGTGTCTATTGAAAAAGAAAATTAAAAGAGAATCACCCATCTCTCCAAACACCCATTCCTTGTAGAGACAGTTGATGAAGAAGATAGGTGACTGTGTGAAGGCCATGAGGAAGTCGCTGACCGCCAAGTTCATGATGAAGTAGTTGGGCAGATTACGAAGCTTCTTGTTACTACACACACACACACACAAACCGGGAAAAGAAGGGTTTTTTTTGGTTAGTATGAAGCATATACACATTGTTCTCCTCCTGCTGTGATAATTCAGAGTTCAGCTTCGACTTTGGCCACTAGGGGTCTCTCAACCAAAACAATAACAAAATACCTATTTTGATGATGTTGCGAAGCAGCGTGGGATCATGGGAGCAGTTGTCTTCAGCAGTTGTCTTCAGCACCGTTTTTAACATTTTGGATAATTTACATACACAAGTCAACAAGATATGTAACATAGGTCAAGTTGTCTTTAGGTATTTTCATGAAGGGTTGTAGTGTTCCTTCAATGATATGATGATGGACCATTGCACGCCAAAAATGCAAACTGTACTCATACTGCAGGTTGGAATGTAGCATCTGCTTTAATACTTCTAAATTCCACAAATACCCAATGAGATGCTGTTTAGAGAAAAGGAAAATAAAGTATCTTTCAGTTAAAATGTTATTTGAATGCATAACTCATGCAGCACTGTTTCATTGTCAGAATTCATCAGTTAAAAACCTGCTGTTGAAGTGATCAACTCTGTGTGAACCTGCGTTCATACCAGCTTGATTAAGCAACGTATTGACCTGCGGTCTGCCTCCACAGCTCTTTATTGATTAAACTTGGGTTCCCCTGAATTAAAACTAGCTGCTTCCCGACTTCCCCTGAACACAAGAACAATCCACATCTTTACCTGTGAGTCTTTTGTGGATTTGTTGTTATGTCACAGCTGGAGTTCTGTGTTTTTGTGCCACTAAGTGTCCATGCATGTGTGTGCATATCTGAGTAATTCACTTTATTCCTAGAAATTCATCGTATCAGGGCGTCTTGTTAAAATCATTACATTTCTGATTCAGTAAACACAAATTATCATCAAAACACAATGGAGGTGCCATCATATAATCTGTCTACAATGATGGACATGAAAGCTGCCGACAATCCCCAGAACAATCACATGCACGCACACACGCACACACTCACTTTCTCTCTCTGACCCAGTTTCTTTGAAACAGTTAATGTCACTGGCACAATAAGAGACCAACGTCTCTAAATACAGCACATAACAGGAATTGAGTTTACAGATTCTGAGTTACACATCCTGTTTTGTTACGAAATAAATGTAACATTCGATTTCACACTAGCCTGTCTAGCAGTTTTCTGTTTTTGATTGTTTAACTCATGTGCTTTTGGACAATATAGGATGTTGCTGTTCTGGTTTATTTTTCCTGAAGAGCTCATGCATCTGAATAATTATGTTTGGATAAAGGATTTTTTTTGGTAATTCTATGTCACCCATGACTGTGCACCTGTTGTGTGGGGGGAAAAAAAGCTCACCAAATTTCAAATGCAGCGTCCAATTTCTTTACAGCAGTTCACATCATTTCTCAAGGACATCCGACAGATTTGCTCCTGCAAACACCAAGTTTGACTTTGTTGCCACGCAACTAAGATGATCATTCGGCTCGTACACTAAGATGCACAGATTATTTTACTAGTAATCTAGGTGGCTTTTTTGAAACCCCTCTCTGATCCTCTGAAGAGTAGAAGATAAATCATTATCCTCAGACTGCAGTACATCACTTGTGTCCACAAATCATACACAGTGCTGCACATAGAGAACGGTCATTCTTTCTGCCTCTCCATTTCCATCTGTCCAGCTCTCTCTGAGTTCTCTGAGTGATTATAACGTCTCCTCAGGGCTCTGATGGAGACCCATATAAAAATGATAAGAGTTATAATTGTCAGATGAATGTTCAGAGTATATGCACTGTAAAGAACAGATTAAAAAATCAAACCATTCATACGAACCCACCTATAGAAGGCAAACATAACCAGAGCATTGCCGGTGATGCCCAGCGTCCCGATGACGAAGACGAACAAAGCAACGATGTAGTGAGCATGGTCTGGCACGTCCACCTTGGTGAAGAAGCTGCTCTGGGTGTGTGCTTTCTCTGGCTCCATGCTCTCAGCGGACCACATGGCTCAGACACCTCATCAGGACTGCCAATCTGGCAGGATGCAACACGTCTACCAGGTCGCAATCCACGTCTTTTTGCTTGATCCTGGCCTCCATAGTTGTACCATTTGAGAGATGCAGTGGAGATGCACGGTATCTTCTTTAGATAAAGCTTAAGATCAAGGTCAGGTTGCACGGATATTCTGATAGTGAGCAGTTGGTCTCAACTTTGTAAAGGTGTGAAATCCAAGAAATCCAAATTTCTGGAGAAGAAGCTGGAACAATGAGAAAGTATATATATTTTCTATTGCCAAATCTTATCAAGTTGTCAATGTTACATTATACATTTTCTTTTCCCTTCTTTGTCCAGTAGATGCTAGATGATATCCGCAAGCCATTCCCACATTAGTTTTCTCCAAGTACACTTCCTCACTTCCCACATCCTCTCTATTAATCCGCCTCTGGTCTGATGCACCAAAGCTCCTTTTCTGCACCTGTTTTGTCCAAATGTGTCCCGCTTTGATTCTGGTGTTAGTTACTTGATGATGTTCTCCAGTGCATTAGATCCCACGCTCGCTACACATTGTCACTGTCTGTCCAGTCAGTGTCAGCCTGCAGCCTCCTCACCCGTCGCACCAGCTGTGCACCAAGCTCTGCATCAGTGGCTCGTCTCTGATTATCTAGCATCTCCTAACCTCCCATTTCTCTCTCTCTCTCTCCTTTTCCCCCTCTCTCCATGTGTCTCTCTCTCACTGTCCCATGTTGCTGTGTTCCCTCAAACCTGCTCTGTCATACTCCCTCTCCCTCTCTCTCTCTCTCTCTCTCTCTCTCTCTCTCTCCCTCTCCCTCTCTCCTCAAACTCCTCGCCTGCTCTCGCTCCCTCCCACCCTTCCTATAATATGGTCCGGCCCTGAGCTCTCACCCTTTAACCACCACATTCTTACATAACACACATGATGTTCACTAACATCAGCAGCATTAACAACCATTTCAGCTCAGCACTGCATCAGACTTTGTAAACGAGACAATGATGCATGTGCAGCGCCTTTCATTTCTATCATCAGCTGACGAGCATGTTCTGCAAAACATTTTGCATGCACGCAACCTCTCATACTTGTGTGACAAACAGTACAAGTTCTGCTGTGATGTCATTGTGTCGCTGACAAGCATGGACTCTTGAAGATCACTAATGAAAGCACCCCAACTAATTAGTCTTTCCATAACTTATAAAGCCAATTCAACACGGCCTCAGACTCTTAAGACACACATCACAATCCAGAACGCACACACTCTTATGTTTCATATCATCCCTTCAGACGTAGGTGCAGGTGATAAATTAAAGAAGGCACAGCTTTAAGACTTTAAAAAGACTTTTCACCCTCGGCAGGATGTAAATAAGGCACACGGACAATTCCTGGTTAAATAATGTGTCAGTTGTATCCAAGAATGTGACAATAATAAGATGACTGCATTGATGGTGGAGTTAATCTAATCATAACATTTAAGAGCAAACAGGGACGGGAATGATGTTCTTATGACTGCCTGTAGGACAGTGGACGCTTGCCACATCTGCTGGTCATTGCTTTTTATGGTGCTGGACATGTTGATAAAGAGGATGAAGCGGATGGAGGGAGTTGAAGAATGTCAAGCTTAGACAGAGATGCCAACTAAGCCCCTGGAGCAAGGGATAGCCTTAATCTGCACACTGTGCATGCATGTGATCAGTGTTTGATCTGCCTGGAAACATGTATGTTTGTGTCATATGTGTGCCTTATTTGTGCATGTGCCTGCATGCTTGTCTGTCCACGTCTATGTGCACTTAAAAGTTTATCACTAGATATTGCAAAGGATTACTTGCTGGGTTTTGAAGGCCTTGATAACCTAATCACTGTTGTAGTGTTTGTGTTAACATGTCAGCACAGCATGGAAATATACAACAGAAGATGTAATGCAACATAAAGAGCAAGATTTATTTTCTACATGTATGTAATTCCCCAATTCTCGATCCTCCTAGCAATCTGCAAACAGTTCTGACCAAATATGTTGATTATGTAAACTACTCAAATTGTAATATATAAACTGAAATATCTCACTGGGACTGTGAAGATTATAAAAAGTACAAAGTTTAAGGAAAAGATTTACATTTTAAGAAGAGAAGTAAACTTTTAATCAGTTTGAACTTGATGTTGATTTGCTGATATGATTTGTCCACTTGTCACGTTACAGTAATGCAGGGTGTACAACAAGCTTGAGAGGGATTAGAGAAAGATGAGCGATGGGAGTCATCTTCACCCAACTCTTCTGTATGTTAGAGGGTGACATGTCAATCAGATGTAAGCAGCTCGTAGTAGAAAACGCTTAAAATTTAAATTTAAGGTGAAAATAACATAAAGATCTAAATTTTCATCATAACATTGTAGCACAAAAAAGAAAAGGATCAACATGTAAATTTGCAAATTGCTGTCTGTTTGTTTTTTTCTCGATGGAGACACTAAGAAGCCAATTTCAGAAGACTTATTATTCATGATGGTTGCAAACATGTAGGCATTGCTGAAATATTTTTCAGTGTAAACTTTATTACCCCTCACTGCTCTGCTGTTTGATCTTCTTGTTATGCTTGTTAACTAAACTGTCATGGATTATGGAGTAAAAGAAATGCAAAGTGTACAAAGTGGTTAGTATTCATTGATGAGTCGTAAGCCTCTGATCAGGTCGTAAGCCTCTGATCAGGACGTAAGCCTCTGATCCAACTCTCTTGTTTCCCTTCTGTTTCGCTCCATGCATCTGTATAAATGACCTTGTCTTGATGGAAAAATACATCAATGATGTGGCGTTCAGAGAGTATGACCTGGACCGTGGAGTTCAGCATCACACATGTCAATGAGTCAATTACTATTGAACCGGCTGGTAGTGCTGGTGCTTAAATCCTGGACATGAATCCCCTGGTTAAAGAGAGTTCTGGGCTTTTGGCTCTCAGTGGAAAGAGAATAATTATTATTGAGCGGTGCTGACCCTGTGACCAGGCCATCCTCCTCTGACACATGAGTCAGTTGGAGATCAATACATCACAACGTCAGAGTTACCAAGTTGAGCATCATTGGCATAAAAAATATTTGATTGTGAGGTGCGTGTCACTGTGAAGTGTCGTCTTCAGCAATGACTCACTTTTTGATTTGGACCTGAGAGTTTTTTACACTGTTTGTGTGAAGTTAGAAAACTTTCTGTTCATCCTACCTGGTTTATCTACAGTAAAGATTTTCATAAAATTTAACAGAATTTGCTCTATAACTGTTCACATGTTTAAGTGATTGACTCAACTGCTGTTATTTTCGCTTATGTTGCATGTTAGCTATTTCAGGTTTCTGTTGACAATCGACAGAACCAAGTTCACACCCTTTCAAAATAAAAGCTCTGCAATTCATCTTGATTTGAGGCATTACAACAACAACTGTAAAAAAAAACAGGAAGTGATTCTATGAATGTTGCTATGACGGAGACCAGCACTGGGGCTGTGTGTGTCTGTGTCTCACTCCGATAAAGTGAAATAAAAAGAATCAAATTATCAAAATGATCCGGCGGTGAGTTTGACCCCTGGTTTGACCCAGTTGCCAGCTGCTGCTGTTTATCCGAGGACATTATAGTTTGCAGAGTGCTGGTCACCCGTTTATTCACATTTTATCAATATTGAACCTATATCCAAATTGCACCACTGCACTTCCCTGCCACTGACAAAACACAGGCCAAGTGCGAAGCCGATGGTGAATGAATGGTTGATGGGATACAGGTTCCACATACAGACACACGTTTATGGAAATATTAGGTAGATAATAAGGATATCACGGCATAATGTAACTGTATTTACCATGTACCATAAATACTTTTGATGTATTGTGTGTGTTGTAATCATGTGCAGTTTGTCAGTAAATAAAATCACAGCTACGTCTGCTGTAATGAAAGAAAGTCAGACGTCCACTTGCTCCTCTGGTTCCAGGCGCAGATGTTTCGTGGAGCAGCAGCAGCATTTGTGTCGAACAGGAAATGATGGATATGGCATAGAGCTTTAAATCATGTAATGCATGTCTTAAGCCTCTTTAGGGTCGGCCTGGGTTTTGTTAACCGCCACACTGGGAATCTGGGTTATACATTAAACGATGTGGAAAAAGCAGGTCATAACAGGCTCTTCGATAAGCGGAATGAATTTCAGTAGATAAACAAAACCTCCACAGCCGGACTGGATTTCTCGTCCATCTCTCTCTTATCAGTCGCCCTCTTTCTCTCACCTTCTCTTTTCCTCTCTCTCTAAAAGTACAATTAGTTTAATTTGTTTAATTTATTTATCATAAGTGACTGTTCCGAACAAACAACATAGAGAACAAATGTGGTCACATCAACACACTTTTCCATTTCGACTGCAGGGATTCAGTGGGTTTTATTTTTTAGAATATAATAGAAGATGTTGAATATCCCCCACGTTTGAAAGTCTTCTGCAACATCATCAAGTTTTTTGGCCTTGTAATCAATGATAAATGCCAAACTTGAAAATACACTGACATACAATGAGGGAATGTGAATGCTTCTTCTTGTTATTCGACATCTTTATGCTGACCTAAATGGTTAAATATAGAGGTGGACGTTATTCACCACTTTTCTATCTGTACCTGACGCTTAGAAACATTTCATGTATTCCACTGAAAGGACCAAAATTACTTAAATGGCAGTTCAGGTCTGTAAAAGTGTCCCAGCCCCTCTCTTAGCAGACGTCCACGTATTTTGTTACGTATGAAAAATGACAGAACACGCACCATAAAAGCTACGGACGAGACTATGATGCATTTTCTAACTCGGGTACATTTAAAATTTACAGGGACGTGACGTGAGGCCATGAGACTTCAAATTAATCATTTTATTATAAGAGATTCTTGGATTTGTAAAACACTGTAACAGTCATCGATTGCCTTTGTTTTATTTATCACATTCTGTTCACACTAGCATTTGGAACATTAGAAAACCCAACACGAGGAGGAGCAGAGGTTTTTCGTCAGCCCGTCCAGCACTTGCCCCCGTAGCAAAACTGAGACCTCCTGGTTTCCCTGCAGCAAACAGAAGATAATGACACCATGAATATTTCTCTTTTTAAATTCATCCTTGATTACTTTTGCCAAGGAGGTGATGTTTTCACCCCTTTCCGTTTGTTTGTTTGTTTGTGAACAAAATAGCTCAACGGATTTCCACGAAACTTTGTGGAAAGATGCATGAGTCAGGGAAGAATCCATCACATTTTGGTGCAGATCCATTATTCGCTAACGAGATTGTGTTAAGAGTGTTTTTCAAAATTTTGATTACCTAAGGAAAAATGTATGTATCTTGATAATAGAATCAGCCACATCTAGAGATTTGACACCCATGAGTGTGTGCAATTTGGTGCGGCTTGATTGAATCTAAGGAGACTGTTGGGCCTTGGCAGAGGTAACTGAGTGCTATCCTAGTTTGTCACCTTGCCGTACTTACCGCTGGTCAGAGTGCTGGACTTCACATTAATCCAGAAGACTGTGCGCTGCTGAGCTATGGTGGCCCTGGAAAACAACAAGTGTTAAAAATGTTTGCAAGTTTAAAAATTAAAAAAGCTCAATTTGGACCGATTTTGAAATATATTGTTGGAAAATTGGAAACAGTTCATAAAATCTTGTTATTACAGTGATGGAATTGTAAATGTTTGTTTTAGTATTGTAGTAGTAAGTATTTTTCTTTACATGAAGTAGACAGGGCTTGTTAACTTGGGTGGGATCCATCTGTATACGGTGGTGTTGCCCTTCAGGTTGGTGTTGGAATGAGTAACAGCACCTTGTGGTTCTCCGTTGCACTGGGAACATAAAACATTTACACTTGTCAGCCTATCTTATTATTTCCACTTGTATTGTTTTAGCTCGCTCACGCATCCTTATGAAAGTTTAATGCTGGTGAGGAAGTTGAGTTTTCTGAGACAAGGCCATGGATTAACAACACACTGGATTCTTCTTTTTTTTTCCCCAGTTGGATTTTTTTCTCATATCATATTTTATAGTTGCAGCTGTTTAAATCCTTAACATACACATTGTATAATTTCATTGCATGTGGTGGTCGCTCAAGTGAAAATTGTCGGCGAGTCACCTCAAGAAACTTGGTGTCTGGAGGAGGAAGTTTCCAGGTCCCCAGAGCGTTGGTGCTGCCGCTTATTCGAGCCTCCAGAAGCACACCTCTGTATTCTGGTCCAGTGATCGTCACTGCAGACAAACACAAGCACACAGTTGTTGTTGTGCACTGATTCCATGATCTCATAATACACAACAGACTTTCTTTATGAATAAGATAATGAGAATATACAGCAAATCAAGATCATTCAAAGAGCAGTCATGGTGTGAATTGATACAGAACTGATAACGTTTGATTGATTTGATGGGTTTTAATGATAAATGATATAATGTATACATTTTCAGACATGAAAACCAGATTGAACAGAGGTGAGTAAAAGTAGTTTGAAAGATTCAGTGACTCTTGTGTTCATCAAAGCATCAATAAGATAAACATAACAATAAAAAAGATGAACATACTAAAGATGACTGTTAATAGAATAACTACTGCAAATTTAAATTACTTTATATGACCAAAGTAAAAAACAAAAGCATATTTTTACTAAATATCCTTACGTTGGAATGAATCCCTTAAAACCACACATGTATATAGTGATACATTTTTGCTGTTATAAAAATAATCATATCTCTGTATTGTCTCCAGGACTTCTTACCGGTGATGGGCATCCCCGGCTGGTAATTCTTGGCATTGGTGAGGACAGAGTAGGGTGCAGGTGAAGGCTGCGGCAGCACCCCGGAGTGTCGAGGTATCATGTCCTCGCAGGCACCCGTAGGCGCACCGCTGGGATAGCCATCGATAAAACACACCACTTGAAGTGCCAAGAAAGCATACAACATGCACAGCTCCATCTGCCTGAGTGAAAATCTGTCAAATGAAAGCAGTGCTAAATGATGATACACAAAACCAAGTCAAGTGATGGATATTCTGCTGAGTCACACAACCCAAAAATGTGATTTTCTCTATTTATTACTGCCTCCACCATGAAATGTGCTTTCACATGCTCTCACATGCTGTCTCTCTCTTGCTCAATGATAATTAAGTGTCGATTTTCCAAAATCTTTCAATTTGTCGAGCCTGTGCTCACAAGTGTTTTATGGTTATTAGTATTTAGGAGTTAGTAAACAGTAGTGATCATCATGTGTTTGTCAACACATGATGATCACCACTTCTCTTTAAGAGGCATGAACTTCCAAATAACTAAGGAAACCATAGAAAAAAGCTTGAACAGTACAGAAGCTGATTTCATGTACAAGTATACAGTACATACACTGCTTATAAAAAGAAATACATAAAAAGCCAACATCTACCAAAGCTGAGTCATGATTAAACCACACTCAGGTTTTAAAGTGATTGTGATATAGAGCATCAAGGCCTTTAGGCTCCAGCTCAGTTCAGAAACAAATGAATGATGCTTCATGCTTTTATATTTACTCGGTTATGTTTTCACCCCGTCTGATCATGTGTTGTTTGTTGTTTCCAGCAGGTTATACTCATTAACTACTAAACAGATTTACAGGAAACTTTGTGGAAGAATGGAAAATGGACCAGAGGAGGAACAAATCACTTTGTCACTGCAAGGCAGCGTGTCTTTGACATTTTCACAGATTTTCCAGGGAATAATGCAAAGATCTCGAGGAAAAAAATGGTCAGTCTTCCACAATGGAGATGATGAAAATCACAATCTATCGTTTTGTTTAACTACCTATTATGCTTGATTGAATTTAAGAGGATTGTGCAGTGAAGTGAAGATTGAAGAATCCTTTCTACTGAATTCTTCTTCTGTTGAGGAAGTTTTTTTTTAATTATCAGGAAACCCAACAAACCAGGAGGAAATAAGAAGTGTTAGTGTTTCGTGTTATGTTCATTTTTCTGATAGCTTATTGATGATGACACGCCATGATTGACAGCTGACACTGACTTTTGATTGAACACATATTTTATATCGGCAGGACCTTGATACTGTGGCACCATTCCCCCGATCGCTTAAACTGCGCATGCAGACTCTGACTCTATGATGTCATCGTGGCAAGAGGGTATCATTCATATAAATATTTTGGTATCCTTTCTGTACAGTGTGAGGAAGTGGAGGCGTATCATCAATTATATAATCAATGCATTAAAGGCACAGCCTCCATTTAACATAGACATATACATTAAATCACACGGTGACAGTGTCAGAGAACGACATGGTCTGAGTCTGTCCCCTGCTAAATCTCACTGTACAGAGGTTAAATAATGCCACTCAAAAATCTGACTTCATTTGGTGTTAAACATGTCCAGAGTCTCCGATGCAGCATTTATCAGAAAAAAGGTTTTCAGAGAGAAAATCCCCTTCTCTTGGTTTTGTGCCATGTGTCATCTTTGTACTTAAAGGATTAGTCTCTCATTTGTAGTATTTTACTTTGTCTGAGTGGGGCCGCAGCAGCAGTGGATTGTGTCTTTGTGTCCTTGAAACTTGTTTAATCTTCTGTTTCTGGAAAAGAAGGATTTGTCTTTGACAAAAACCGAAATGAAGACATGATAAAAAAAAAGAAAGAATGGGAAAAATGAGTTATGATTAAAATAACAGAAGAGAGATGAAAGGTCTGGCTCTCAGTTTAGCATTTCACCCTTACTATGTGATGTCAGGGGAATATATTTATAATTTACTTTACATAAAAAAGAACAGCTGGTGTGACCTTGCCACTAAGAGGAAGAATGAGCAGGCTGTTGTCTGAGAAACCCTTCCTCTATGTCTTGTTCTCTGTGGCTCTCCTCTGTTTAAATTTACATTTCTGCAGAAGATGGATTGTGCTCTTTTATCATTTATTTAGGGAAAGGTGTATGTTTTTAAAAAAGGAGCCTAGTGACTCATCAGGCTGTTGTAGACTTTTTAAATTTTTCAGACAGATTTCTGGTCATAGGAGATCATGTTTGGTTCCAGCTTATTACTGAGGATCACTATGAGTAATTCATTCCCCATTTATTGTCTCACTCCACACCCTGTTAACTTTTCTTAACAGGAAAGGTGAAGATGGTTTTACAGAAACATTTTTTGAGAAGTGTCTTCTTGGGTTTTTCTTCCTCAGTTAGGTTAGTTAGAGACTGACTGTAGGGGAGAATGTGAATTGTTGTTTGTCTCTGTGTATTGGCCTTGTGATGTGTGGGCAGATGAAGTGTGCAGGTTGTACCCTGCCCTTGCCAAATGTCAGCTGGGATTCATCCTCAAAGTGATGGATGGATGGATGGATGGTTTTTGGATGCTGCCTATTTTTGTTCATACAATTTGGGGAAGTTCCTTAAAGGATGAATCATCGAGAAACAAATGTGACTTATTGAGATTGAGGAAACTCAATGCTCTCTGCTTATCAGCACATTCTTGGCCTCTTACATTAAATTATCTCATGTTCAACGATGTAAAGAAGGCCAAATCTGTGGAGGAAATTAAACACCAATCCTATTTTTGGATCCCCTCCGCTCCTCCCTTTAAACACAGTTTGTTGTGCAAGGCGTGTGAACACGAGGAATACAAATCCAACAGAACATTTCCATGTTTGGTAACAACAGTTTTGTGCACAAAGACAAAGGTCAAGTCCAGTTATTTTTCCATCTGCCCCCTCAATTTAAAGCTCAAGGCTCTGAGAGTCAGCCAAGCAGACACAAGAACCAGGAGGAGGTGCAAGAGGAATCATTTCAGCTCACGGGTTTTAATTCAGGGTTCCAGTCCATGTCTTTCTGTATCACTTATTTTTGCAACTTCACCAATGAATCAATCTTTTAATCTTATCTCACACAGAAAGTTCATTTTTATTCTGATCAGGATCACAAACTTTCATTTAGGCTGCTTTTTTGATTTATTTCTAGTTTGACTCACTTGAACGAGGCCGTGTGTTTTTTAATAGGGTTGGTATTACAGGGTTGTGTCAGAGCCATCCTCATGGTTCAATGTATGATGTAAGTAAAGATTTGAGTGTGACTGCATTTAAATGGGTTATTAGTCGTAATATGGTTTGTTACATCATTTGATTCAAGGGGCCGAGGGGGAGAGATAATGGATCATATTATATTATAGGGTTAGGATACAGGTTAGGTAACTGTTCTCATAAGAACATTAATAAATGAAATTGGGGAACATACATTGTGAGATAAATTATAAGGTATTAGTTATGAAACCGGAGCGCTTGGGTTAAATTTAACTTAACCGTGACAAGACGAGAAGAACCGCAATAAAATACATGGGTTAAAGATGTGACAGTATGAAATGGGTTCTTCAGCCAATCAGGGAGCACCGCTCTCAGCATGTAACTCTGGACTTCGCTGTAACTTAAGTTTCAAGTGTCGAAAAATATAATAAGTGGGCGTGAAATGAGGACTTTCCTCTGTGTGTGTGTGTGTGTGTGTGTGTGCACATGTTCTTTCGTGCATTTAGGTAATGTGTGACGGGAGAACAAGAGCAGCGGGACAATCGAATGAAATTCAATATAAAATTCCACTGAGCTTCACAGTCGGTGACATACTTAGATTAATATGATGGAGCAGTGTGCTGAATATAAGCGAGACAACGTCCTTTCTGTTCCAAAAATCTACATCAGATGGAGTCCAGTTAGATTTCTAAAATACACAGCAGCTGTTTTATTGAGTAATTAAGAACAAAAGCTGTTATAATTGAAAATGTAAGTGAACAGATTCTCCCCTAAACTCATACACGTTCTTCTTTTTGCAAATACACCTGCAGCTCACAGTACAACATCAGAGTGCCTTGTGTGTTCAAAGCACAATAGATCAAAAACAAACAATACAGCCACATAGATGTCACAAAACAACTAAATGCTCTGAAATGTTACATCAATTCGCGGCTTTGCTTGGGATTGAAAAGATGTTCAGACTGGGCAGTAGTGCAATGAAGAAATAGGCTGCAGTGAATGTAATAAATATATAAATAAACCAAACTGAGGAATTCAATGCGCCTCTTTTGTGCGTGGGTCAAACAACGACTGAAAATTATGCTCTTAAGGGTTTGTGTAGTGGTTACGTAGTGGTTTGAAAATGTGTCTGTACAATGTAGCACAATAAGAAACTCCTTTCTTCAATTCAGAACTCTGTGTGTGTGTGTGTGTGTGTGTGTGTTGCACAGGTTGCTGTTGATGGCAAAACAGCCTTCGGAATTACCGAGATGACTTTTTCTAAAAAGGACATAGATTTGCCACCATCATGCAGCACAGGCAACTAAAAGTACCAAAGGTTAGAAGAAGACTGTGTCTTTTAAATCACACAAATAATTATTTCCCCCATTTTAATGTTGATTAAATGGTGATCATTGTTCTAATGATGATTGGGATCCAAATCTGTATTCATGTTTTTCTTTTTGTTTATTAAGTCTCAGAGTTGTGAGATCCACATTTTTTGGTTCCCTGTTGCTGAAACAAGAGGATTTGTCATCTGTGAACCAAAACTTTTTTTTAACTCCACTAGATACTCGATATGAAGATTTAATTTTTTAAATAATCATTGTTTGGTTGCAGGAAAATCATTCCCTTGTCGACTTTGAGAATATTGCTGAGTACCTGTCATAAAAAGTTATTTTATTACTCACTAAAGAAAAATGTCAGTGATAGTGTTATAGGTCAGTGACTAAAACGACCATATGACTGATCTGCATCTTTGTGTATAGCTCATAAACCCTCTCTTAAGAGATGCTTATTTTCTTATGAAGCTTAATTCTCATGACTTCACCTCATGTGTGTCATATATTTTATCATGTATTATAAACTGAGCCATTTGAATTCAGCCCTTTTCCTGAAAATAAAGAGGACGATTAGTCAGGTAAAAAAATGTAATTGTCAGACTGTTTGGTTAATTTGGTTTATATGCAGAGTCTCGATGTTGACAGGTTACTGTAACCGTTTAACCATTAAAAATAGTTTACATTGATTGATTTTTGCAAAACCAGCTTAACATTATTTAACTTGCTTCATCTATTTCATCATCTTGCAATGGTAAGTGGCTGTAAATAACAAATGATGGCACCTAGATAGCTGATTTCAAATTTTCATGGGATTTTAAGGCTTGATGTATATTTTTGGTGCTCCTGTTCGTTCGTCCTGATTTAGCTGCTCCCAGGTCAGTTCTTTGCACAAATCTGGATCATCTGGCTTCACTAACTACAAAGTTGGCAACAATCATGAACCTAAACTTAAAGCTTTAAATGGAACTTCTGAAAACATGTGCTGACAACACAGATGTAACATCAACATGTTCCTATTCTAGATACTGTCTCATCACATACATACAGTCAAGATGTGATACAGCCAATCACCCTGTGGTGGATCACTCAGTGCATATCATGTTCATTCACACTCCAGTAACATGGTGCTTTTCATTGAATTCACCTCTTTTCAGACTTTACACGTTTGTTTAAAATGATTCAGGCCATAAAAAGTCTTTTGTCTGTCTTCACATAACGTTACGTTGTAAATCAATATAAGAAAGGTTGACTTATAATAGAATTAATGATGAATTCAATCTTTAAACAAGTGAAACTAAATGTGTGATGCTCAATTTTCGACTATAAATACTTCATGTATGGATGGATCATGTGCAGACAGACCCTTTTAAAAGATAAACCTTAGGCATGGGAAAGCAATTAACAGACAATCTTGCACTGAAGGATTGAACTGGTCAAACAAGAGATACAAAGCTCGGAGTCTGGTATCCACAGTGCTGCAGTTTTGCATCAAATACCAGCAGCAGACTTGTGTCACGCACATTTTCTCCAGGATTTTGGCTGCTTCACCGTGTCAACACCAGACTTTCATGTGACTAGCATCTGAGAGTTCCAAAAAAAGAAGCACATAAACTAAAAGAAAGTAAAAAGAAACAACTGTTGTGCAGCTGATACCCCCCCCCCCCCCTCCAAAACTAACAACTTTTAAAAACCTGACATCAATCAAGACTTTAGAAAATGGTAGTCTACAGACTGATAATACATCACGAACAAGAACACAAATGCCACAACAAAAACAACAGAAATCCTCTAGGGCCAAAACCAAAATCCTCTACAAAGCAGTTTATCTCTGCTAGCTGCTCTAGGTCAGGTTCATGGAAAACTTGTGATGACTCTTGATCCCTCGGATCTCTTGGTTCTTCCAGCAATCAAATAAGGATTTACAGTGAAAAAAAAAGGTACGTGTTGGAATCATCCCATGAAAAATGTCCTTCAAAAGGTTTTTCAAAGATCCACATTACCCACATCACTAAGAATTTGTTCTCCTTTCACAGAGTACTTGTGCTTTGTAATATCCTCTGGTTGTTTTTTTTGCTGTCATGTGTCGAAACTGGTTTTCAGAGCAATTCATCAAGTTGTTAATGCTAAAGCAAAACTTCAGTTTGGAAACTTTGCACACAGCAGTAGCATCGCTGTTTTTCCACTTTGAGTTTTTTTAGGGAGTTTATCCAAAAAATGATATTGTTTTCACTCGTTTGGTGCTGGCAGTCAGTTTGAAGACGACAAATCAGCTGATCGATGAGGTGATGCTGAAGAGGGACTTTTTGTCTGTCTGAGCTATTTTCTAGTTAGTGCAGGTATTGATGTTCTTGCCGTCTGCAGCATCTTCCACCAGTGCTAAGTGATAATCAGTGGAGAGTGTGAAGTGGGACACGCAGCCCACCAAGCCGCCAATGTACTGTCTGTTTGTGTGCAGAGCTATCTCTTTCATGCCACCTTCAGAAGGAGAACACAGAGAAAACACACATTAGAATGAAGAGAACAGAGAAAAGCAGACGTGAAAACATTGTGCAACATACGTATAATATCTTGAGCTTCACCCACCAATGTATAAGGGTCCGTTGATGTTGAGTTGTCTCATCTTGCCAGGTGACCTCCCTGTCTTTGCTCCATAATCATCGACCGTCAGTTTCCCTGACTGGCCGTCCCTGAGGAGAGAAGTAATGGTGATGATGACACCCATTTGTAAACCTGAGAAACAGTTCATAGTCTTTTTACACCGCTAACCTTTTCTGCTTTCACCAAGTAATTAAAGGTATTAAAATTGTCCTTGGGTTTTTCCAATTTCCACGTGGATAGACTATAAACATGTCTCTGAAGAAGACTACGAAATAATCTTTCCTTCAAAGCCACACAAATCAATACTTTTATGGATTAGTGCAGATCAAATTACTGATCAAATTACTATCTGGAAGGTGCAAGGGGTTCGTCATTGGGACGAAAGCACAAGTAATTATCGCTTAACTCAGTTTCCCTCAGCTCTGCAGAGAATTTTAACATCCTTCAACTCTGTTTCCATTGTAATATTTCTTTTTTTGCTTCTTCTAATTGTTACAAAAATTGCTAATATTGCTCTATGTGTTTGACGTATAAATGTCCATATCAATCTATAACATCATAATATAATAAGTATTGTGGCATCGTCAGACCAGTTTGCTAAAGGGTGCGGTAACCCCCACATTTTTGATTTCCCAGGGGCGCTATCAACAGTCAGAGACCAGAAATGCCTTGAAGCAATTGGATGGACCTACAACCAGAGCAGCAAAACATGTGACATAGCATATCAACACATGGTCTAATCACAGTTTAAATTTACCTTCCAGTTTGTTTAATACTGTTGTGACTGCAAATTCAACAGATGTCTCCACATCAGAATGAGGCATCATACATGTTGCCAGAATTGTTTTATCTGTGTACTCTGTCATTCATCATATCAAACGTGTCCAGTTAGAGATAAATGGTTGCTGCCTCAGGACAGAAATCTGTCTGAATAGCAGAAGGCATTCAGACCTTTATATATCCAGTCTATGATTCAGACCGTTCAGACCCATCTGCAATAATGGATAAATCTGAGCTTGATGTATGGTTTTTTCGAGGCTACTGCCCCCAAGTGGACAAGGAACTCAATTGGTGTAGTTCTAGTGTCTGTGTTGTGATCACAACAACAGAGATACAGTTGATGGGATTTCTTCATACATTTTTTTGAGCTTACCTCACAGCTTTGACTCGGTGCCACTTCCCATCGCTAAAGGTCCCGTTGACAAAGATGTTAGCAGCACCACTGCCCAGGTTATAACTGTAACATCATATACAAAGAGTTTAGCAAGTTACAATGGACTGTATGATGCTTTGTAGATGAGTCCTAGTTCTTCAACAGGTTTTAACGACTCAGACTTCCCCTCTCCACTTTGGTGGGATCAGCGTCGCACTTCATCAACGCTCCTTTTGATTAAACTTTTCTTTTGCTTGATCTGCCCCTTTCGCTCCAGCTTTTTGATTCACTATTCATTTCAAGATTGCAGTTAAAATGTCAAGTGTAACAGAGAAGTAAATCAGGGGACGATTTTTAAGTTTTGCATCTCAAGAAAGAAGTCAAAATGTTAAGAAAAAGGTTGACATACTATTTTGAGACTGAAGCTGAATTATTCAATGATAGCTGTAATACATTAATAATATAAAACGTAGAATAAATTCCTGTATACTTAACCGTGACGTTACCAGACTCACTGAATTAAAATTAAAATGTTTTGCCTTATTGGACTTTATTCTCAAAATGGAAAAAAATATATATATATATTATTTTATTTTTCTCTTATGCTCAGCTCAAAAACTCTTCTGTACTACTAATTATGAGTAGTTCTTAAACAAATACCTGAAGATTAGAGCTCCGTCCTGAAGCCCCATAGACAGGAAATCACTGTTGGGTCTCATTGGACTGTCTCCTCGCCACATCAACAGGCCGTCCTGGACTGTGCTCTTAAAACGAATGAAAAGGTTGGTCCTGGATCCTGAGACCCTGAAAGAAGATAAGTTTCATATGTGAACAAATACAAGCGAGTAAGTAAGATTACAGCATGAACACCTATTATGTGGCTATAATAAACATTACTCATCATTAGTGTGTAGTAATAGAAAGTTTATGTTTAAAAAGACACAGGTTTGTCAGTTTTATTCATTAAACTGACCTTTTAACGATATCTCTGTTATCATAAGTCAGGTAACTCCGCCCAATGAACTGTGGGATCTCAATGGCTTCAGTCACAGCTGTACAGAGAAAACACTGCATTAACTTCATACCATCACAAGGTGGCAGCATCATCATGTTATGTTATCATCTACTGGCTACAGCTAAGAAACAACATGAGCCATTGTATCAATGAATACAGAGGGAAATACACATAGTTTCTGTTGTTTACTTATTCTTTTTTTTTATTAATTCAAGAAAACTTACTGTTCAAACAGTAATTCCCACACTCTGCTCAGTGAAAGCATAAAAAACACAGAAGGCATAAATAGGTTTAAGGGATTACGATGTCCAATGCATATATATATACATACACACATATACTGTATATAAATATATATGTGTGTACAAAAGAAAGAAATGCTAAAAATAGATTATCTATTCCTACTCTTTAAAAGCACATGGTGACTCTCACTGTTATGAATAACCTGATTTGAATATTGCTGTTCTCAAAGGTTGATGGGAATACAGTCCCATCAACCTTTGGGATGTGCTGATCTATAAATGATTATTGATTAAATAACCTGCATAAAAATTAATATAGAAACAATTGTGTTGCCTTGTGCAACTGACCTTTCTGGCAGTGCCTGCCATCGTACCCTAATGGACAGTCACACTCATATCCATCCCACTTTGGTCTGCAGGTTCCACTGTTGGCACAGGGACTTTCCACACAGGGGTGTGCAGAATTGGCTACGTTAACACCACCAGCAGTAGCAGTTGTTATTGGGATGGTGCGGTCATTCAGTATCAACTAGAGAGGAAAATTTAAATGAAGTGAGATGTAAATATGGTGTAAATATTCAAAAAGAGTGCTCTGTATATGGATTATATATAACACTACCTTCTGAATAATTCCAGAGAAGGGCTTGATTACACCTGCCGTCCTCTTGGTTTTATCATATTCTGGTACTCCTCCAATATAGAGAGGGGAGCTGCAGTTGATCTGAGTAAAAGCTCCCTGAAGGGAGAAAGATTAATTATCACAACCGTTCATAAATAATCTAGTTATGCCATATAAATCATTATACTAGTGAATATTTGTGCAATTCTGGTGAGGTTTTGCCAATTAAATACATTTATATAATTTCCAGTCGGCACTTTAAAACTTGTAAAAGATGCTGGAAAAAACAAATCACATATAACAGAGGTTGATTTTTACCTTTGTATGTCATGAAAATGAAATGTTTTTGAAATTGAATCAGCCTGATATTTTTCTCTGGAGGTGGAGGGCCAAACCAGGGCTACATGACAATTAAAGATTACACATTCAGAGGGTGACTTCAGTGGTACAGTCATATTGCTTTTCTTCTGCTATAAGTGTTTGTAAACTGCCATCTGCAAATAATAGTGTGTGAGTCCTCCATTGCAGAGGTTATTGTAACATTTCTGCCCTCTTGTGGTGAAAGATTACACAAACCAGCTTTGTGCAAGAGTTATGGAGACAAGGTACCTCAGCAATTCCTTCCCTTGGCCTCTGGCTGTCCACCTGAAGGATACCACTTTTTGCTGTACGAGACACCCTCAGCTCATGCCATGTGTCCAGACTGATCTGCTCCTCACTCCTGTAGCACAGATCATCACATTCAGTTTAAAACATCTACAACTCATAGAATAGGAACATAAAACACACAAGAAAAGCAGGAGATCTGTCCAGCACCTTATGACTGCTCCTCCAGAGCCGCAGTCAAATCGGAACTCTATGTATCTGTCCACCATGTTTATAGCCAGGAAGTCTCCGCTGCCTGCGTCATCACTGTACAGCAGCACCCCGTCAGGCATTGATGGTCGAAACGTCATCTCGAACTCCATGAAGGACAGATAACTCTGAGAGGATTGAGGCCAGGGGATGACAACGTACGAAAACACAGTCTCATTGAAGAGTGGTGAGGACAGAGAGAAACCTGAGGAGTTTGAAAAGAGGACAAAAGAAAACAACAGCCGAGGGGGTAAGAAGAGGGATTTTAGCCATGGGGTTAAAAAAAGACATTTTGTATTAAAAAGATGAAGAGTGAAGAGGAGGAGAATTTGATGAGAGCAGAAGAAAATGGAAGAGAACACATGGGGAGAAGGGAAAGGAAGTGGAAGGTTATATTTTCTGAAAGCTGGTCTGACATTTAAGTCCCTCAGTGCCTCGATAGAACAAATAATAATCCTCATCTCAACCAATTTTCTTAATATTGCATTAAACTGTTCAGCAATTACCTTAAAAGATCTGTGTGACAGTTTATGACAGCCACCGGGTAGGATCCAACCGCAGGGATGTCACTTACTGCATTTAAAGAGCTACAATCCTGGCAAACAAGCCAAATGTCTGTTCTATGCGTAGGTTTGACAAAAAGGGAAACCGGAGTTGACTCACTCTCTTCACAAAGTGCTCCCCTGAAGCCGAGCGGACACAGGCAGATGTAGCCGTCAGCGCGGTTTGCGAAGCAGATGCCGCCGTTAGCGCAGCTGACCAGGTCACACACGCTGTCGCTGCACTCAGCTGGTGCAGAGCAGTGAGAACATAGGAGGTAATTAGGGTCAGACATAGCATTTATATCTATACCAATGACTTTATATAAAGATGGACAACATGATAGATCCCCCAAAATGACAATGTCAGATTTTAATAAGTTATTTGATGCTGTAAAATGAGGTGAGACATCCTAACAGAGAGCTAAGATCGTCTTTTAATTGGCTGATCACGTGCATTGACAGGACCTTGATATATATACAGTATATATGGTGGTTTCAATGGGCCTTTAAAACTAATATAAAACTACCCAACTGAACACAAAAACCAAAACAAGAGAACCAGCACACTTTCAGTAATATGGATAAGAACACCACTGGCAGCCGCCAAAGACAATTAACACTCACACACATACTGTTTTCTCACCTATATCAGCTCCACTCAGAGCTCTACCCAGAGGCCACGGCCTGATGTCTGTGGCCTTGTTGTTGATACTCAGACTCTGAATGCAGCCGACAAAGCCGCGATTTGTCCCCGTCGCCCTGACCAGCCAATAAGCACTCGGTGCTCCTCCCAAATACAGTGGCGAGCGGAAAGTGATCTTCGTGTACTGGCCCTGAAAAAGCAAAGGAAACACACAACACCCTTTAGTACTGGACACACAGTCTTTAGTACTTGGACTTTCAAGGCTGTCTAATCCCTGAAGACGCTCATTAATATTGGTTCCTTGGTAATCATCTCTAGACCAAAATATAAAGATATACAAAATGCATAGAAATATCAGTATTTTTTTAGCTCACTTATATGATCAATTTAATGGTGAACTTATTACAATATACTCTTTCCATCATCTACCACAGCCTCTATCCCCGAAAACTAACCAAACATGAAACATATGATAGTATATTTTCTGTATGTGTTGTTACCTGTGAGCGTCCAGATATTGGGGTGTCGTTGTCCATACGAAGCCAGCCACTCATGCCGTCTCTGAAGACAGTGACCGTGTGCCACTGACCAAGAACAATTCGACTCTCACTGACTATCTGAGCAGCTCCGGTGCCACAGTTAAACCTGTAGACACAGAAATCAAAGGTTATCAAGCCCTTGTGGTTAGATGCAATCTAAATGCAGTCCATTTATGTAACAGCTCACATTACACTGAAGTGTTTCTTTCCTTGGAGAATCTAAAGATGTGAGTCACTGTCCTCCTCACCTGTAGTGCAGCTTGCCTCGTACCAGGGACAAAGAGGTAAAGTCTCCTCGGCCCTGTTCGTTCTCTCCACAGTACAGCAGCAAGCCATCCTCCGAGTCTGCCTGCACCACACACACACGCTGTTTCAAATACATTTTCACCATTGTCAAGTTGAAAATAATTGTGTAAAAACAGCACATTATCTTACCTTGAACTCCAAAGTGATCTGAAACGTCTGGTAAGAGTTTTTTAAGGGTTCAAAGGTCATGTGAGAGAAGCCATGGAACCTGGGAAAGTTCACTGACACCACTGAAGAAGAGGAACAAAAGATACAATCATAATATATTCATGAGCTGATGCAAATAGGTGCAAAAAAAAATAACTCAACCGAAATTCTCTCACCCTCAGAGCAATAGTCTCCTCTTCGTCCGAGGTTACAGTGGCAGCGAGAACCTCCGCTGTCAAAATCACTGAGACAGAAGCTGTCGGGGGGGCACACGGTGTCATCACAGGTCAGGTCGTACACACGAGGCACGTCACCCTTCCAGGGGGACATGGTTGGTGTGGTGGTGGTGGGCGGCAACGTGATGCTTACGTGGATTCAAACAAGAAGGAAGATGAAGATAAAGATAATGCAGATATTTTACTAAACAAAACAAACATGATGATGCATTTGTTTTTAGTCACTTAAACCGAGATTATGAAAAACGCCTTGCAAGGAGCAGATTTTTTTAAATGAACCTCATGTGGACGTGGAGTTTTTTTTTTTATTAAACTGAGTAAAATTATCTGTCCAGAAAAATATTCTCAGTAGTGCAGACAAGACCTTTCTGTTCAATCTCAGTTGCTAAGTTCAAAACACTTTCCATGTATTTATTGCAGTTCCATCACCAGGTTCATATAAGGATGAAATTAGCTATTTTTAAATTGTCCTTTTATACCCTTTCTTCCTCAGGAAGGAAAAAAGTAGCAAAAAGCGACATATTCACCCAAATGGGAAATGGCAAATTAGGCAAGCTTCTATTTGCCCCAGTAAATGACATGATGTACATTATAGTCAGGCAGACTGACGGCTTAATATATGTGATATTTCACTGCCAAAATCACCATCTTTATCAAATAATTAAGTGAAAGAGCATGGAAAATAAATTGTGGCTTTTGTAGAAAGCCAGGAGAGTCTACAATCTAGCCGTGATTCTAGACGTGACTTTGTTCAGATAAAAATAACTTCTTGATAAACATGTTTTTTTTCTCTTCATCTGCAAACACAGTTAATGTTCAATTTGCCCATAAAAGGCATCACCTTCTCCAGTTACTGATGTCTTACCAACAGTACATCACCAGTACAGTAAAGCTTACAAAAGTAAAGCCAGAGACTTTTGGGATACATCTTACCTGGTGGTGGTCAGTGGGGCAGTGGTTGTGGTGTCGAGGGTGGTACTGGGCTCTGAGGTGGTGTAGAAGATCAGATCTGTGAAGTCTGGGAGAATTGGCGCAGCAGTGGTGGAAACTGGTGGGGCAGTAATGTTGGGAGGAGCGATGGTGTTCATACGGTAAACAACGTTCCGACCAGATGGCGGACCAGAGCGTGAGCGGAGCTGGGATTTCCTGTTGTCTGCATCATTATCTGGGAATGTCTTTAACTGGGGGGGGGGTGAAAGGCAAAGATAAAAAGGGGAGTACTTTTTGTATTATGAGTGTCAGTGTGTATGGTCAGTAGCTTATATGACGTCTTTGAGAGCCAAAATAAACTTTCAATTATTACCATCCCACCCTCTCACGTAAAGACTCACCTCCTCAATAAAGATGTCATAATCAGAGTCATCTACGTCAAAGCCATCGTCATCTTTGTTCCCAGAATCTGTGATGTACCGGCCATAATCACCACTGCCAACGTCTGATGCACCTGTTAAGAATGACAGTGGCGGTTATTACATATTTGAAAGTGCACAAGTGGTGATATTGAAATGATTGGATGGTCAAATACAGGTCATGAGTTAAAAACAGTTAATGTAGGTCATAAAACGACACCATTAGAAAACCAGAAGCTGAGGGAGTGACAGTGCAAACGTACAGTAAAGTCCAACTTTACTTCATATTGTTTTGGTAGCATGGATATGGATATAGAGTGAATTCAGTTTTTTAGGGAAGGAAAATATCTGCAGAGCTCAACACAACCTTAACAGATGTCATTAACTGTTGTTGTGATTTAGCACTATACAAAGAAAATGTTATTGAATTTAGTCATGTCTGGTTGCTCTGTCAAAGCCAAGCACTTCATTAAATATGCCCTAATTTTCAATTCCTTGCCTTTTTCACAGAATTATCTGTAAGTGGCAACTGGCAGGCAAACACTGATCCTCACTGGTAAAGACATCTTTGATTTCACACAAATACTTCGAGACCATTGATGGTCCAGGTTTGGACTTTTGCCTTCATCATTTGGCCTAAACGACAAGAAATAATGACTGATTCACTGAAGTGAGTGTTGACGAACAATGGCCGACTCTTGGGTAAATGTTTTCTTATAACGAATGATGATGGAGTGGCAAATGTGACCATGCCTTGTGATAATGATGATGATACATAAGACAATAATGACACAGTTCCTCAATAGGTCTTTTTCACAGAAGACATTTTGACATGCCAGTGCAGATAATACCAAAGAGCCCTGGTTAGTGTTACGAGGAACACCCAGGCATGTGCTACAGTGAGAATAGTCAACATCTGCTGTGATGAAGGCCTGTGAGTCTACCTGTGAACCAAGGCTGCTGCACCACGTACTGAAAGGTGTCTCCTCGGTACAGAACTCCGCCATAGGAAGCTCATTGTGTATAAAGACAAAGCCAGACAGTGAAACCAACTGCTAACCAAAAACGTGATATTTTGTAAACTTTATATAAATTATTATGAATAAAAAAATGTAATTAAAAAATGTATATATATTCGTGCCAAATGTAAACAGAAATGCATATTCTCTGCTTTGTTTACTCTGTAAAAATGTTTTTTCATAACTAATCATTTGGCTATATTCTAATTCAGCTACTTTCCGTAACCCATATTCCTCCTTACCTAAATGTGTGTTTATACATTAAGTGTATGCATAATGTCTTATATATGTAAAATGCACGTTTTGTATATTTTGCATCAATTTCACATTGATATAATGATGTATTATAAGTTTAAGATGTTTAAAAATTCTACACAAAACAATGTGCATGTTCAATGTAACGCCTCTCTGCACCATTCACCTTATCCTCAGGACGCTTAATCTTATCTTACATAACAGCATCTCCTCCCTTCTGTCTCCTTACAACTCCACCTCCTTATCTATCTTAATTCTACAGTATCATTCCTCATGTAATGATGTAAAGTGATATCTACCTTTGCACATTTCTTTCATCAAATATCTCATGGAAATTTGACCTTTAAGCTTAAATTGATGCCAAGATTTAAAGTGCTAATTTGTGCTGCCTAATAACATTAAATCCTGAGCACAAAGAGCTAGCATCCAGGGAGGTGGGGGTCACCTAAAAAGAAGAAAAGAATCCCCCCCCCCCCGCAAACTAATCTACTGTTGTGTAACAATCCCCCTCAATCCATACCACACTGTTTCTTACCTCTATGAAGACACACACACACACAAAAAACACACACACACAAAAAATTATGTCAGTCACTCAACACCCACCCCCGCTGTTCACTCAAGAAGCGATGCATTGTGTGCCTGCATGCAAGAAGTGTGTGCATGTGTGTGTGTGTGCACATTCATTAGGGGTGTTGATGGGCAGAGAAGGGGTCTGGCTTCCTGTCCTTAATCCTGTCTGATGAGACTCGAACGTAACCCGCTTTTATCCCCTGCTGAGAAACCACGCTCCTCTATCTCTTCGTTCCTGTCCGTCTGTCTCTGTGGGTCTCTGACTCGCTTGATTTATCTTGTTTCATGTAACTTTCATTGACATTATTATCAGCTTCTTTCATATCACCTCTCCCCTGTCCGACTTTGTAGCTGAGCTTCTGTCTCGATCAGAACAGTTTGATATCAGGTAATGTAGCGTGTGAAGCAGTGTGGCCTGAATATGTTTCTCTAAAATGCCGGTTAACTTAAAATAATCATATACTGTCACACTCCTAAAGCAAAACAATCATACACACACAAATGATGCCTCATTGGGTCCAGGCTTTGGTCCCCATGAGGTCTACTGGTCCTGACAAGGTCAGTGTTTGTGCAGGAAAAGGTCCCAAAGCGATGATGAAAATGAGTACACAACACACACACACACACACAAATCTGTATGTACACTGATTGAATATCATGGCCATCAATCCATTATGACATTGCTAATACTGCATGTTTTTGTGTCTGTGTATGTGTAATACACACCTGTGTGTGTGTGTGTGCTTGTGTTTTAATATCAATCAGTCCTGACTGTTCCCCTCCCCCACACACAAGCAGCAGCTGACTACAACAAAATAATAAAGTAAATGACTCTGTTGCTCTATATTTCCGTCAATCCAGAGCAACAGCCAGAAAAACCCACCGAAACACTAACAGGTGCTGTCCTACATTCAACCGAACACTGAGAGAGACAAACTGTGCAACTGTGCACAGTTTTTATGTGTTAGAACCCTGTAGTACTTGTCTTATTCATGTTCCTTTGTGTTTCACTTGGATGTCAACATCATCTCCGCACTATGATTTGAAGAGGTTTTGTGAACCTTGCAAAGACACTTCTGTTCCTCTGTTAAACACTCTAATTGCCATGTTTGAAAGGTGCTATTAAGATAAAGTTGCCTTGCTTTGCTTTGTCATGACACCTTTATAATAGCAAAAATATGCTTCATTTCCAAACTAAAAATAATTAGCCTCATGTGTTCAATTAGGTAGGTACAAAAAAACGTGCATAAATAATATAATAATAATATACATGTTATTTTAATAGCACTTTTTAAAACACAGTTACAATGTAAAATACAAGTTAAAAAGTGAAAAAATTTAAGGGAAATAATATGATCCAAAGAGGCAATCAAAAAGATCAAATCTGCTGGTGATACTTGTAATAGTTTGGGTCTGCGATGCTTCGTTGCGGCTGCAGCCTCCGCTCTAACTGAGAGAAACTTTGTTCTTCATGCTGGTGGAAAAAGTAAGTGACTGTTTCCACAGTAACACTCAGGTTTATACATCGTGGTTGAACATGGTAAATGTTTTATTGTGATTTCATGCTGGATATTTTTGTAATGCTGCTCTGTTTAGATCTGAGTGGGTGTATTGTTGAAAGTAAACGTAGTTTTTCAGATGTGATGGAAACCAGACTGACGAGGTGCCTGGGACAAAGCTTTCATCACAAAACAAAATATTTTCTTACCTAGAGTGCGCACAGGGTTGTTGATGTTGCTGGGTGGGCTAAGTCCATGCACGTTGACTGCCCTGACAACAAACTGGTACTCCGTCTCCGGTATTAACCCCTTCAAAACCATCGAGTTAGTCTCAATGGGCTCACGAATATATGTCCACTCCGTGTCCATTTCTGGCCTGAGGAGAAGAGGACATGCATTAAAACACAAAAACATAATCAAATGGATCATTATACATGTTTCTGTGGAGTCTTACAAGGGTTAAAGGTCTAAAATTCAATCATCTGAATTTTAGGCATTTAATAACTTCAAGTTCATTCAATGATGCTTCTGTTGAAGTTTTGAAATGAGTTTTCTTTTTTAAGAGAAATGTTTGTTTTCTTGTTGTTTTGTGTCAGCTATACAGATATTAGCATGTTGTAATTAAAGTACAAACAAGACCAAAATGGAACTGATAGCCAAAGTTTCTATGTTTTACATTCTGTTTTCCACATTTAACAAATCATTGGTGGCTTTTAGATGATTATTCCCCCTAAAATCACAAGAAAAAAACCTCTTCAAAGTAATTGTACTGAGAATGATGAGATGTTTTTGTGAAGGATGGATGTTTTGTTCCTCCTGCTGTTCCATGGACCTGAACATGTGCAGAGAAATGATTGCAAAGGAAACAATTACTCAAAGTTGTAGCTCTGAATAATTCAAAGCGAAAAAAAACTGATAACTTCAAACAAAACAAGCAATTAATTGATACGTTTTTTTTTGCTCTGTGTTACTATTTTTTAAGGCCCTTTAAGCCTGAAAGCATTTTGCAAAATGTGTCAAGCAAAAAATAAAAATGATGAACTCCTGAACTTGTTCTTTATTTCTGTGGCTTCAATCTCCAGCTGCTGTGTTTGTGTACTGAATCTGGGCGCCTGCAGCTACAGCTATCTGCTGAATAGAGTCGTCTTCGTCACCGCTCAATGTCTCTCTTCAGCAAGACCTCTTTTGATGTGAGAGGAGAAAGATTTGCCGATGAGATGGCTCTTTTGTGTGGAAAATGCCCCCACAAGCAAAAACAGACACTGATTCATGTCTGCTCCATCATAGTAAGTGACAGTGTCCCTCTGCCTCTTTCTCTCTCTCCTTCCTCAGTCACAGGGTGTTAACTTTAAACCATGAAGGCGGTAGTACTTTGTTTTTAATGCTTGTTTTCTTTTATATTATTATTAATTATATCTTTTTTTTTCATTAAAAAAAGAATTGCGGCAGCATTTTAAAATTCAGTCTGCCAATTTTATCAAATCATTAGATGACCCTGGGCCAATCATTTCTGACCTCAACTTCCTCAACGTTGTAGCCAGAGGACTTGTTGAAACATTGGAGAATTGTGTGTTTGTTTGTGTGTGTGTGTGTGTGTGAGTTGTTGATGTATTTGAGGCTGGACATGACGAGACAGAGGCTGGTGTTCTTTCTGTCTTATGTCCCAACTGACCCTCATGTCAGAACACATATGGTTACACTGGACAGTCCAGCAAAGACCTCACGTAATTCACTGGAAAAGAGAGCAGTGGATTGTGTATTGCTGAAATGTAACAATGGGGGGTGCAGAGAGTCTGTTTAGTTATAGACTAAATGTGCAGTATATATAGAACAACTCAGATAGAAGCAGAATCAAGTTTAGAAAGAAATGGAATTCAAAGTTCATGATGTCTTGGTGTGATGCTTTATAGGTGGTTTGTTTATATTTTGTCAATAAAGCTGTGTTGTGCTCAAAAATAAAAAGTAAAACATCCACTAGCAATTATATCTATATAGAATATATGCTTCTCCTGTTGAACTCCACAGTTCCTATTAAATTCAAACCATTATTGTGTAGTTAATGGTTAAAAGACCTGATTCATATTCTACATCTGAAAAGATAGTTCATCATTTTGGAAAAGCACTTAATTTATAATGCGACAGTTATCGTGCTAATTATCAGTATCGACTTATTTGAAAAAAATATTTATCTTAATATTGTTTTGGCCATTCTTACACCGGTTCTATTTTTTATATTTCACTCTGCGTACAGACTCAAATAATGAGAGCTGAAGTTTTAATTACTGAGCTTCTAAGGTGCTGGTAGGTGGATTTTGTTTCCTTCAGTCTGAACCAGCTGCTTCTGCCTGCTGCTGGTTCCAGCTGCACATTTACCTTACAGGCCTTTAGGAGGTAATGATCTTCTTATCTAACACTCAACTACTGCTTTGAGATACTATTATTTCAATGGCCGTACCATTACATCTAAAACTCTTGATAATGGATCTGTGTTGTTATCATGGTTATCATTAGACCAGTGTTGAGAGGAAAAGCTTTCAAATTGTTCTCTTTTAAAAAGCTTACCAATTAAAAGGATGAAAAGGAAGCAGGTGAAACCAGCTTTTACTTTTCCGTGCAGACCGATCAATGGAACACAACTTCTCACTCTGGCGTTTTCCTCCGTTATGTGAGCACTTCATCTTTCAAATGGTTTGATCTTTTGCATGTTATTGTCCCTGTGAGTGTGTGTGTCTGTGCACCGACACAAACACGGTGCTGATGAGTTTGATGAGGCTTCATCAATTTGTTTTTCTGAAGGTTGATCAATAAGTTTTGACTGACCTGATGTAAGCCACCAGGAAGTGAAGGACAGGTGCGCTTCCTTCGCTTTCTCCTTGCTGCCATGACAACGCCAGCTCCGTGTCAGATACAGCCATGACAACAGGCTGAGTAGGGGGAGATGGGCGCATGCACATTTCTAACAGGAGTGAGATAAATGAAATTAATTGACAAGTTATTAATAAATCTGTGGTAGTAATAATAGCAACAGTTGTATAATAGATTCCTACTACTCCCATATTCTTACCATGTGAGGCGGTGCTGATGTCTCTGGGCATGCTGGGTCTACCCTCTCCTGCCCAGCCGTACGCTCCAACACTGACTCTGTACTTAGCGTTCACCTTCAGGTTACCGATGTCCACGTCCTAGAAGACCGTTTATATGGAGGAATGGGAGTAGAGATTCAGATAGATGAGGTAAAACAAGCAAGAACAAATCAAGGAATACAGACTTACTAGAACTGGAAGGTACAGTATGTCCAATCTATCCAAATGTGTATATAAACATTGACAGGGTCAAATTTACAAAAGTGTTTAAATGCTACTTACAAAACTGGCTTGTCCATCAAATTGGCCCTTTAATTAAAAAAAGGAAAAAAAGAGGTGTCCATAAATAAATAAAAAATAAACTACAGTGAGTATTTTCATCATAAAGAGACAACATGTCAACCAAAGCAACAGTATGATTTGTGTAGTCAATACTTTTTGGACAACAGGGATCTGTGGAAGCGAGGAATAAAACGCATCAGGCTTTGGATACACACGCAAATCTAGTTATAACATCACTGTTGGTTTTGGTCTTTTCATTGGATTTGTTGCCAATAAGAAACAATTAGAATATTGCCAACCTTATCGTCTAAATATTTTTCAAGGTAATGTTGCTACTGAGGTTCTGATAAATCAGCACTGCAAAGGTTTTGTTGACTATCACAGCTGAAATTTCCCTCACTGTCAAAACTGGATGTTGGAGGCTTTTTGTGAGTTTTCTTAAATTTCAAAGCAAGTTCACTGTTGATGTGTCATACAGAGAAAAGTACAGTTAAAAGCTTCTATATTCACTCACAGTGGTAAGCATGTCCAAGCTGAGAGGCACCTCCATCAAAGATGCTGAACCCGATGGATGTCCATTCCTTATCTCAGTGTAGAAGACCTAAAAAAAAACATTCACACATACAAACACTTATTTACACATTTTTTTAAAGTATCCAGTCCTTTTCGTTCCAGTCAAATTATTTTAGCAGTGTTGGGTTTGATATGTATTCCTAACTGTTAAATCTGTTTCGTTGGTTCGTTGGAAGAAGGAACCTTCTCCTTTCCTTCAGTCATGTATGTGTAAATGTAAACATGGCTTCATCAGGAGGAAATACTGTGAGGAAACTTTTTTTTTTAATGAGTGACTGGCTAAATGAACGCACATTTATCTGTGAGTCGTGGGGAAGCTAGGTAACTGACTAATCCTCTTAGTGTAGACATATGGTCAAAAGCACCACACACACAAACAACACATAAAACCCACACATAGTCATACTGATCCACACTTTGTTAATGGTTGACTCAAAACAAACTGGAGGGGACGATGGAGGGAAGGAAGAAACTGGGTTATATTTCTGGGTATAAATAAATCAAATGTTATAACATTACATTTTATGTCCTAATGTCTCAACAGAATAAAACAAATACTGTCTCAGTATATTTGTACTCATACGTAATTGCAGCTCGCCTAGAGCGAAACACAACCTCCAATGCTCCCCAACGGTTTGAGACCACATATTTCCAGACTATGTTGCCTCGGAAAAAGCCCAAATTTGGCCATGAAAAGGTTACATCAAAACACCAGAAGTTTCAAAATGCCAATCTAGCCCTCAAGGTCTACTTCCTGGACAGTGAGTTTGGAGAGCACTTTAAAAGCAGAACAAATATGGGCTCGCAGAGGAAAATGAACATCCCTTCAGAAACTTCATTTGTGACATACGTGAGAAATGGTTTGCCTGGTTAGAAAGCTTTTTATGAAAGAAAGGTCTTATTAGCAACATGTTGGGAGAAGCCGGCTACTATTTTTTTGTTCTGACGTGCTTTCTTTAAATATTTCTGGGAGAAAAAAATCTCAGAATTTTTATACGAGACCTTTCAAGGAAGCCTTCAAACTGAAATGGCTATATGATATATACCATACTATACTTTTAATGTTGAAATTAAATTGTGGGTTACACCTCTGAAACTGTCCACCAAAAACCATTTTGTTCACTGGCATTAATGTTATATTAAAGGTTATAGGTCGTGAGTGATGATTGTTCAGTCTCAGATGCTCATAGTTTTCACTGAATCATTAATTCATGTTAAATCACAACTTGTGAGAATACCTTGTATCCAGTGATGGTGCTGACGTGTCGCCGGGGCATCTTCCATCGTACACTGAAGGCTGTGCAGTTGATTGTCTCCAGCTGGATGTCTAATGGAGGACTCAGACGATCTGATTCATACAAACAGAAAGACATTGTCAGGAAACAAGAAAACAAGGAAGGAAAAAAGGGATAAACAAGAGGAAACATGCAAGTATAATAGTAATAATGCAGCTATTTTAAACTTTTAATTTGATGTATTGGCTTTAGTTTGTATTGAAACAGGCAAAATTACAGAAGTCAGCTCTTTTCTACAAAATAAGCTCTGCATGGAGCGTAGGATTTAGCTGCTAAGCCTGTCACGTATTTCCCTCAGGACCTGGTGGAGGAGACCAAAACTAAAGTTAGGGGAAATATTGGACTCACATTCACCAGGTGGCCAGAAACATGACTTCAGTTAAATGAAGGGAAGCTTCAGTATAGAGATATACTATATAAAGAGATGGAGAAGTGTTACTTCCTGATGTAACTTCACCTGACATATTTGTGGATTCATTTTTATCAATTTTCCCTTTTGGTATTCTGCTTAAAGCTGAAATGTTGCCAAATAGATTCTTTTGGTTTTGCTTCGACATCAAATCCTCCATTGTGTTGGTCACCTCTACTCTCATCGCTTGATAAAGACTCCACAATCTGTGCTGAGACTGCTGTTGCATGGAAGTACTAAATGTTTGTATGCTTTAGTATTGACAACTAGTATTTTAAGAATGTATTTATAGATTTATATTTGATGAACATGGGTACTACCACAAACTTGCTCAAATTAATCACATGGGTTTTATGTATATTATTAAATATAATAGATAATGATGGGTAAATTATGTTATTGCCGTGTGCCACCCTTGTTGAATGCTATTGTTTATCCACAGCTGTTTAACTAACATGCTCCACACTGATGCTATGTTGATTTTTTGATTCCAGTTATTATCCAGTGTCCAGAAAAGTGTTATTGCAGCTATAATAAAGGTAAAATAAAAACTTTAACAAAAGAAATACCTGTCTGTTGAAGAATCTGGCAAAAATAACCCACGATATTTTGAACATAACCCTCTTTCTGAAGGGGCGAACCACAAGAAACCACTCGAGATGACATAACCTGTAGCTTGATGCGATGGATTATAATATCAACTAACTCTGACTTCAGATGTCATTATTTTCATGGTGTGAGTTATCAAAACCGGGCAGATTCTGTGGCACTTGAGGAGATTGTATTCCAGCGCTGAGCCTTGGCCCGAAAATCCTTCAGGAGGCTCTTATGGAAGCAAGAAAGAGAAATAACATCATCGGTGCTGCTGATATATGCATTACCAGGCTTTAATGGAGAAACACGAGCACACAAGACCACTCAGAGCTCATAGTCATGTGTCACAATAGGGACACGTGGATGATTGCTACATTCAGCCCATTACAAAAGCTTCTCAAAATTATATCAGAAGCTGATTATTGTGTTACATTCATTTATATATTTACTTAATATGAGATTTCAGATTAGATTTTTTTATGACATAAAATATCTGTAGTTATCTGCAATTTAATTTGATGTTAATAGTTATATCTATCAGAGATTTGCACTAAGTTGGTGTTAAGTTCAAAGGCCAAATATTGGTGATGAGTTCCTTCTAAGTGACAAAAGGACATCTCTAGTTTACACTGACACGGAGATCACACAAAACTACATAGAGCAGAGCAGAAATCAGAGATCTGAAATGTCATGTAGCTCCTGCACTACCACTTTCTTTTTTTTATTTCTCTCCTCTTTATTTCCTGTGACTCTCGACTTCAATAAGCCGGCCTTGCTCCTGTGCCGTCCTCCTGACTCCTCTCCTGTTGACATCCCTCCTCCTGTCTCGTGCCCTTCTCCCTGTTCTTCCATCGGAGCAGATAATTCAATATGTCAGCTGAATTCCCTGATCGTCCATGTCTCCCCAGGGGAGTGGCCCAGCGAGCGTACGGGAGAGCAGCAGAACTCACAGAATTATGGCGGATAGAAGGAGAGGGGGGCTTTCTCAAATCATTTTCTATGGCCATCAACATACAGCAGCTTACAGTAGTGCAAGATATGTGTGGGTACACATTTTAATAGTCAAAAGCCTGGAGTTAAATTGTTATCTGTAATCAATACGAATCCTGATAAGCTTAACAGCTTAAACCCCTGGACCTGGTGGATTATGGGAGGTCGGTAAGAGATTGGGTATTGATTCTGTGGGAGCCTCTTGCTGTGGCTAATGAAGCTGTTCTTGAGCTAACTGCTGCGTTTGATTGGCACTAGCCTGAAGTTGGTGTTTGAACACTTTTCTGTAATAAAAATAAAATATAGAATTAGTTTGTTTTGAATTTCCGAAGGACAGGACAAAATATGAATTGTGAAGGTTGGGATGACACCACCTTCACTCCAGCTGGTAAGATGCCATTCAGAAACACTCTGAACTCACTGATGTATCTTTAAGTGTTTTTCTCCGTGCGTTTGATTTTAATTAATGATGTGGGGTGACAGGGTGAAATATCACGATTGAAATCTGAGACTGACTCACAATTGTATTGTCTTGACCTTGATACCGTGGCTCTACTCTACGATCACAATTGTGCCGAAAGTGTTAGATGGCAGCATTTTGGCTTTTGTACAAGGGGAGGAAGTTTGGACGTCTACATATGTAACAGTTGTGCACATCTAAATTTAGAGTGCTTGTCACACCAATATGATGTGTTGGCATTGTGATGCGTTGTGTTTCCACTTCCCCCACCTCAAATGTCTCTTTCACTTTGGCGTGTAGGAGCAGTGTCGAGGGACAGCAAGCCGCCAGGTCAAGTACGAAGAGAACATGGGTTGCTTTCACCAAATGGTCTCAGCAGCGATATGCACGACTACGGTAAGCCCTGAGGTCACCACCTGATTTTGTGACCCTATTAAAATATGTACTAATTTGATTTATATGATTGACTGTTTGATAACATATAAAGACTGTTGGCAGGAGAAGGGGGCTGCTTTTGTCATGTCAGACTGCCTTGTTTCCAGAGGCAGAATCTAGTGATATTCACCACCCTCTATGCACATAGGTGAGGGTCAGAACAAAGACTAATCAATACATCAACAGGTCTCCCCACAATCAGGATTTGAGGTCCTGACATTTGTATGTCAACTTTAGTTGCAAATAATGTCACTGGACTCTAATGATCACTGTTCAGTGAGACCAACAAGGCCATAATGCCTTGAAAAAGCACAATTCAGATGAAGCATAAATCAGAAGGAGAACACAGAAGCTTCTCATATGTTACATCTTAGGCCTTTTCTAAGTGGAACAAACATGTGGCGTCTTTACAACATAAGGTAATGTGGTGCAGAGATGGCAACATCTACAGTTCTGTAATATATCAAAATCTAAATGTAAGAAATCTAAGGTGGAAGCACTGTCCAAATAATAACTCATCTAATACTTGATATTTGAGACTAATACCAATATCTGTATGTGACTTGTTCATTTCTTTTAATTTATCGTTCAAATAAATTAAAGAATTGGGACATTTTGCATTTCCACTTAAACTTGTCAGTGTGGTCCCTTGATGAACTAAACACAATTCCAAAATACAAAAAACAATCTTTGCCATACTGTAATTCATCATAACTTATTGGCTGTGTAAATATAAACCTTTTTTTTATTATACTGGTTGGTATTAAGATTTCATTGCTTCTGTCACATTTATGCCAACACTTCTCTTGTTTGTGAAGAGGCCACGTTTTCATATCTGTCTGATTCTAAATCTCCTTCATCAAGAAGTGCTGCTCTTTCCAGGTCTGAGTCATCCAGAAATGAATGAGCACAAAGAAGCGCGCTGTTGTGCTCTTCTGCAGCACGGCTTTGGGAATAACACAAACATTGAAGTGTAAAAATGAAGCAAAATCCTTTGATAAATAAATGACTGCCATTTCAAAAGTTTCTAAAATCCTGAAAAAGTGAAAGCATCTTCCATTTAAACCTTCTCCTACCAGTTGTGTTATCTGATTCATTGATATGTCAAACCCTGTTTACATTCCCCTCCTCCCTCAGAATGAGGCTGAGACCTCAAAACAAACAATAAAAAAAAATAAACACAATCACAAATGTCACTGGCAGTCATGGAGACAGAACTACAGCCGTGCTCGGTGTGGCAGTCTCGACTGCAGTGAGTTTTCTGCGCTGACAGCCAGGCGTAATAGTCGGCTTGTGAATTGCCTGTAGTTCCAAAAAGAGTGAGGGAGGAAGAAATATATCAGACAGACAGAGAGAGAGTAAAGAAAGAAAGGAGGGAAAGAAACTGGGGAGACAAAGAAGTGATCAAAAGGATAACAAAGAGATATAGACACAGGGAAGGATGCAGAGGGCTAGAGAAAGTAAGACACTGTGGAAATGAACAAGGATTTTCTGTCAAAATGAGCATGTTGGAAAGTTTGAAGATGGGAGTACTGTTGGATTGAAGGTTCTAAAATTTCTTAAGAAATTTGCAAAAAATAAATAAGGAAATAAAAGCTATTTTTACATGTCACAAAGTATCAATAATGTCCTTGTCACCTGAGTCCTACTCAAACCTGCCAGATAAATAAATGCTGTTAGCTTACTATGGTCAAAATGCAGTGTAATGATGCTCATCATTGAGGTGGAAATGGACAAAGTAACATGATGCACAATGTGTTTCATTACAGAAAATTAACAATTAACCAAACAACCTGAATTGTTATAAACTAAAGTTCAATAACTCAAGAAGTTGGTAAAAGTCACAAATAATGATGAAGTTTCATTGTGAATGTTATGTTTCATCTAATAATTCAAATGTGAAATTTTGAAACAAGCCGAATACTGCATTAACATAATAAAAGATGCACACATGGAAAATATGCTCCATCCACAAAGTTACAATATAGATTATTATTATACCTTCTATTATCTGGCTTTAGTTAATCAACTTACCAGATCTCCGAACATTTGATCTTCTAGCACAAAGGCAAACGCTGGCTGTGCATATTGCAAAGAGAAGTAAGTAAAGAAGGTTCCTTTCTTTACATGTAGATTCCATGTCTTCTTCAGATCGAAAGTTTAACAACGGTCAAATGTTCATTTTACAACACATTCAAACGCGCCTGTAACTGTCAATGGAACTGATCCTTTGCTGTTAACCAAAAGTTCTCTCTTTAAAAAAAAAAAAGCCGGTCTTTCTTCCAAATATTTGGCTGCAAACACCAACCACAGGGCGGAGAACTGCCCGAGAGGAAAGGGCAGCTACGGTGTGACACTGATGAGATTACGGTCTGCAAAAGATCAGTGGGTTGGACACGTTCACGCACGGACACACAGACACAGTTCCCCGCGCTGACACACGACGGTGAGGGGCTGTCCCGACGATCCGCGCGTAATGCGCAACGACTAACGCAACTGAATGGTGGGCACCATCATCTTTTACGCACGAATCTCGCTTTCGTGTCACGCTCCGGTCCGCGTCTTAGACAGCAGCTGAGGTGGACAGCGAAGTGCAGGAACGTGGGGCCATTTAGAGCTAAGAGGATAATGAGCGTCTAATCCTGGCACTGGACACAGATGGAGAGCATGTATTGACGCAGGAGCAGTGGAGCTGCTCGAGCAACAGACACTCCATGTTGATATTGTGTGTGTGTGCGCGCGTTTGTGTGTGTGTGCGTGTGTGTGCGTGTGTGTGTGTGTGTGTGATTGACTGTTTGTGGGCACAACAATGACCAAAGGGGCAAAACAATGAATCCATTAATCCATGTTGGCCAAGCTGCTGTGAACTCATTAATAAGTGCCTGGCTGATTATTCAGTGTGGGGGTAACCTGAAGTACATTTTTAATAAGGGGAGGGGTGTATGTGTATGTCTGTGTGTGTCTGTGTGTGTCTGTGTGTGTGTGTGTGTGTGTGTGTGTGTGTGTGTGTGTGTGTGTGTAAACTTAAAATGTGCTTTTATGCTTGAGTTTGAGAGAGAGTAAGGGCTATCAAGCAGACACGCTTCAAGGGACTTTGTGGGAGCTCTGGGTAAAAGAAACCTGGGGGGGCTACATAAAACCAAACAAATTATTTATTATAGTTTTTCCTCCCCGCTGTTGCTCATGCTTGCTCAGTGTGGAACAAGTTGGATTTTGTGTTCCTTAAGATCTTGGACTTTTGTGCAGCACCCTGAGACAACTGTTTGTTGTGATACCGTGCTATATAAATACATTTGATTTGATTTGATTTGATTTGATTTGATTTATATTCTTAATCAAAATTATAAACAAGGCTCATATTGTGCACAGACATAACTAAAAGTAAACTATTACATTTTAAATGCAAAATCATAGACTGTAGATAAAGATGGACGACATAATGGCTCCCAAACAGTGAAGCAAAAGTGTCTCAATCTCCACCTCATGAATGGCAGCAGTATGGCTCATAAATCCCACCTACTTGTGGGTGGGACATGAGCCAAACTAAAAAGTAAAAATATGAGTCAAATCATTTTTTTTCACAAAGACGCTAATTTTAAGTAGTTCTGATCACACTGGTGTTCAAGTGTTCATTTTCCCACTAAGTTCGATCTGAATTATTTGATGTTGTAAAATAATATGGTTGACACATCATGACTGACGACTGAGACTGACTCCTGATTGGCCGAGCGCTTGTATCGGTGGGACCTCGCTACCAAGGCTCCATCACTTATATGCTACTGTGCCAGACTCTGGCCCCAAATGCGCAAGATATCAACTTTTTGCCAGAAGCCAAGTGGTAGGGGGCCTTGTTAGGGGTCCTCCAACCATGGCGTCGCAACAGTTTCCTGTACATATCCCAAAATGGTCATTGCTGTGGACTAACACCATCAGCCGTCCTCCGGGGCCCCTTCTCAGCTTGAGGCCTCAGGCAATTGCCTGCTTTACTTACCCTGTTGCCGGGGGGGTCAGGGTACTGAGGGGGCCACAGGTGCACAGATGTAGCACAAGATGACGATAATATTGGAAAACTAAGTGAAAGAATCATGGATTTTAAGGTGGTAATTGTGGTTGAGATATGTCTCAAAAATATCTGATTTCAAAGCCCCTGAAGCAGAGTTTGCTGGCTGCTGCAGTGTAACATATTCTAAAACTGGTTTAAAATGTTGACCATTTAATTTGAGAGAAAATCACAATCGTAGCATTGTTGCACTTCACTGAATAGAACGTCATTACCTACCCCCAACTCTTGCTAACCTCCATGTGCCAAAGCTCTTGCTATAAAAGATTCATAGAGGACTGGAAACAATGCATATGATGGCATCAGTAGCTATTAACACTGATACAATGCATTTTCTCAGTCAAATTTGTCGTCAGCTTTGAGTATTAGCAATCTTGTGAAAATGACTTAGTACGTGTTTCGACAACTGTCAAAAAAAGCTAGAGCCTTTGATTCAGCCCGACAGTGTTTTACATTTTAACCTTCTCCTGTTGGTTTTTCTCATTACAGTATTCTATTATATTAGGGCTACCATGGCAGAAAAATCTAACCAGCAGCCAGAAACCATGCAGGCTGATTTGTAAAGCCATTTCCATTTGCACTCTGCTGGTCATCTTACTTAGACTTCATTGTCGGACTCAGAGATAATCTACCTTTATACAAAATGAGTATGCAAAATTCTGAAATAACACCAGCCCTCAATTTGTAGAGAATCATTTGAAAATCCTTTATCTAATTTAGATTCAGCTGTAGAAAGTCTCTCCAAGCAGATATTAAACAAAAGCCATTATAGTTTTACATATACATTACAGTCATATAACCTACATCATACATTCATCAACATTTCTCTGACTGCTAAAATTGCACTATTGACCAAAGGGGAATACTTACAGAAGGTGAATGTACTGAAGATGCCGTCATGTCGAAGTCACAGGACATTGTTTCATTTGCATCAATTAGGTTATGATGTGGCAGTTCTCATTTTTCCATGTCTGGTGCAAAAATACTAATCCTCTGTACCTGCATCTGAAAAGGAGAAGTAAAGAAAATAGGGAGTGGTTGAAAAGAGAGTCGACTCCATTTAACCAAATGTCATCGCTAGTTTTCTTTTCATAAGTATTCCTATCAGAATACCAGTTCATACCAGGTGTGGTAAGAGCTTGTAGAATATCTGTGCTTAGAATTGAATGAAGTTTTGACCCAGTCAGATAAAAGTCACAAAGAAGTTTTGCATTTTTCAAATTTTTCAAAAAACCAACAAAAATATTACTTGTCTTTGTTTGATGGACTCTTCTCGGACTGATACCACATCCCTCCTTCAAGTTTCCTGGAAATATGGTTGGTTAACAAACCAGCAAACACACAGGGGTGAAAACATAACCTTAAACATGAATGATTGAGAGACTAAGAGAGAGGGTGTATCAGGACGTCATTGTGTAAAACCTCTAAAAATGCAAACTTTCAACTGTAAACAAATCTATTCTAGAGGATCTTGACAGATTCAGGATGGTCATCACTGAGTAACTCACTGTGGAAGGGAAGCACGATGATGTGCACCGGCTGAGTGACAGACACTGATCTGCATGTCAGGAACACACTGGTTCCATCTCCTGGACACACACAACCACATAGGAGGAGATGGGGACACAGAGGAAGACGATGACACTGATGGAAATGGAGATGTTCACGTTTCGGCCAGTGACAAAACAAACAAATAGTTTTCATATAACGTTGTCATAAAAACAGTACAACTATATACATTTTCTTTCATAACTTAAAAATAATCCTATAAACCTTTTCCTTCTGTTGAGCAAGTTTACTCAAAGCACAAAGGAAACAAGGTAGCTTCCATCATATCCTTGTTAAAGATAAGAAATGTGTTACTTTTTTATTTAAATATAAAATAAGCAAATTAACCAGACTGGTGGTTTATATAATTGTTGAACTCATTGAGAGGAACAGCAGCTTGTACAGTCAGTGACATGTTTTGTTTTCAGACTGTAGCAGAACTAATACGTTATTGTTCACCGCACCAGAGATCACTAAAAATAAAAAATAAATTGATTTTAGTCATTACTTATGCTTTCTGTATTATATATTTTCATTGTAGTGTTGTGTAGAGAAATAATACAGGCAGTCACTTTGCAGGAAGAAAGAAAGCAACTGACAAGGAGGCAACTATATTCAAACATGAAATATAGAAAAAACAATATATTGCTCTCAGGTTTGATGCCCTGTAAAATGTATAACACATTGATAAACAGGGGTAAACGATGTCCTCTAGTGGCAGCTTTTAAGACCTACAAAATGCATGTGTGTGTGTGTGGAATCAGCACATCTGGCTTCAGTGCTTTGAAGTAGTAAAAGACTCATATGTTAAAGGATTGACTGACCGTAGCCTACTACCTACAAGATCTTTAGGTTTTACACAGCCAAACATGGACAGCACTTTCACACATTAAAGTGAATTGTTTGAACAAGTTATTGACATCCCTGAGCCAACTCCTGTTGGTTCTACTCAGCAGACAACCTATAATGCCTGCTCATCCTGATGTGGTGGTTAAAGCTGACCTGTGTGGCTCAAAACCAGCTTCCCCTGCTCCTGAACCTTGGCAACTGCAGGAAAATACACAAGCTCAGTTACTGTAAATTCATCTGGCATAAATAAAATGGTCATGTTGCAGCTCTGTGTGTCTGGATTCCATATATCCATTTATTCATTGGACAAATGATTTGATTTGGCAAATATTTGAGTTTCAAGTGAGGGACAACACTCAAGCTTTAGTACAGCAGGAGACCTTGGAGTAGACACTAAGTAGTAAATGTGTTCTAGAAGTATAGGTGACTATTCAAGTTTAAAGGGGGTGTAGATATGCTCTTTAGGCAAGAAAATCAGAAGCTGCTAGGATGGACTACGGAGCAAAGAAGATCCAAACTTTACACCAGAATAATCAGACACAAAGTCTCACTTTGGAAGGATTTTTAATTAAAAGTTCTTTAGAAAAAGTAGAAAAAATAAAATGTGCAGAATTACCTATCACAGTCATTAAATAAAACAATCATTCACAAATAAGTCTACTGTCAGAATCAATTTGACCCCAATTTCCTTCTCAGTCACGGATGTGAGCTCCGTCTTTTCACTCCAAAAGTGATTGTTCTGTTTGTACAACTGTGGAAAGGTTTAGAGAGCGTTGGTTATGTGTGTGTGTGTGTGTGTGTGTGTGTGTGTGTGTGTCAACCATAGTCTGTATATAAAGGGTGTCAACACAATCCTCAAAGTTCAGGTTTCCAATCCTCTGTGTAAGAGCCATTATGTAATGTATTATTTTGACCACTAGGGGGACGTAGGCTCTACTGTATCTAGTTATTTCAGTGGAGCACCAGTTGCATATTGAAGCCAATAAGATGAGTTTTGAGTTGAAGGTGTTGCCAAAAGGAAACATACAGAGGACCTGATCATCATTTCTTTGTAAAAACTACACATCAAGAACATTCGTGACTCTACAGGAGAGTCACCACACTCATTTCTTGAGTTTCAAGGTCCACTCCATTGGACTGTAGCTCGCCATCGAACATCCAACATCCGACAGTATTCAAAAAACCTAGATAAGGTCAGAACTCACATTCAAGCTTCTGGAATAATGAAAGTAACATATTGCAAAATCCCATTACAGACAAGAATTCATTTGTCTTTAGTTTTTGAGGGAATTGTGGTTACTAGAAGAACTTCTGATTAAAAGTTTACAATTATGCAAAAATATCCTCTCATTAACTTAACTTGGCAATATGTGTAATAAAGTTAAAACACCAAAAACAACAAATTTGTTAAAATAGCATTAATAAAAACAAGAATTCCTCTGAACAGAGCACACGATGCAGACAATTAATAACTGAAAAATGAAAACAAAAATAAATGACATAAGCCTCTAATAATTATTTTCTTCTCCACGTTCATCAGGGATTTGTCGTACGGTGCAAACTCTTTTATAAAGACTGTAAATGGAGGTTTTGTTTTCATGCGTTTACACTTAAGATGAAAAGTGATCCCTAAACTCAACTAAACAAAGTTAAAATGCACAACAAGTAAAACACAGTGAGCCTACACCATGAAATGCTCCAAACTTTTCAATAAAGTTTCTTTCAATGTGTTTGAAATGTGCAGGTTTAGGATCTTACAATGATAAACATTCAATTCTCCAAGGATCAAAAACATCAGCCACGTTTACACATCACATGGCACCAAGATGTTTTCCCGCTTCAACGTAGCCTGACCAGCACTTTTAAAACAAAGGAACCATTGTATTTGTTAGCATTAGCAGCTAACGCGATAGCTATGGTAGAATCAAATCAAATAAGATCTCTCACCACCGGTGGGAGTTTTCCTGTGGAAGCAGCAGCGACAGTCCTCTGGTTCTAATAACACAGGTGACTTAAGTTCAAACTGTTTGAAGAAATGCTTTCACCAACTTTAAACAACTTTTACAGCTTCTTGACCCATACTGACAGTTTTCATTAGTGACAGCACCTGTTCTTCTCAGGTTGAACAGGAAGTGAACCTGACGTCAGGTGACCAGGTAGAGCTGACACCTGATTGGCTGGTTGATGATTTATATTTATTCTCCATCTGTTTGTTCATCAAATATAATTTAAACTCATCAGATTTCTCTGTAACCTGCTTTTCTATTCCACTGAAATGTTGTATGCTCTTTAATTAACTTGACATACATTAGGCATGTTTTGGTGTTAGATAGATTAAGTCTGAGTTGTTGCTGTATATGTGATATTCTGATTGCATTTATAGATTGTATCGCTTAGTAGGTCTATTGCCTAGGATATTGTGTGTTGGGGTGAATGTGATTGTAGGTACATGCATGTTGTGCCTCTGTTTTAGCTATGACTTGTATGATAACATGAATTTCCCCTTGTGGGATAATAAAGTATACCTTGACCTTGAGATAGATATATAGATAGAAAAATAGATAGATAGATAGATAGATAGATAGATAGATAGATAGATAGATAGATAGATAGATAGATAGATAGATAGATAGATAGATAGATAGATACATAGATACATAGATAGATAGATAGATAGATAGAAAAATAGATAGATAGATAGATAGATAGATAGATATAGAAAAATAGATAGATAGATAGATAGATAGATAGATGTATTATGTTAAAATATTGCAGCATTATAGCAGGACGTGTGTAAAGAAGTGTAAGAAGAGCTCTGTATGAGATTTGATGATTCTTGAACATATGAGACTCTGCTGCTCCTTGGTGGCTTCGTCCACCATTGAACAAGAGCAATCTGGACTTCAACTATGTCTGGAATGCAGAGGCAGAATATGAGCCTGTATGATTGAGTTAAAGTAAATGGGTGCAGATATAGAGGTGGAGTTTGATGTGGGCGTCAGTGACCAGTAGCGGTCGATAAGCAGCGGAGCGACATGTGCCCTTTTAGGTTGATTGCTCTGCTGGATCGTGGACCATGTGTTCACTCACTGTGCATGAATGGAGACCTCACCCATCTCTGGTGTTACACATGATGCTCTCTCTCTCTCTCTCTCTCTCTCTCATCTGATGTTAACATTACTAAGGTGTCTCCCTCATCTGTAAAGTATTCTTCCAGTCGATCACTCTCTTAACACTCAGAAAGGCCTGATGTATCCTTGCTCTCGAATCTCAATGCTTTTTTAAATTGACATCTTTGTGTCTGTCTTCTACATGTACGGCTCCTCTTTTTCATCCTGAGATATCAATATTCTTCTAGGTTTTTTTTCCAGTTTTTGCACCTGTCCCACGTTAAGAAACATCATCAACATACTCACTTGCTCGCAATGAATTTTCTGGACATTTTCCTCTTTTATTCTCACACGGGATCAATTTGACATGTTCTGTGTTTCTAGTGCGATGAATAAAACTTCTTTACACGTCACCAAATGCAGAAAACAGAATGACAGGACACATTATCACCAATCTCCCCTCTCTCCCTGTCAGTGCATCCGAGTCAGTATACACTTTTTTTCTGATAATCACCACCCTGGCAGCCATTTCCCAAATCATACTGTCATTTGAAACTGTCAGCTCCTCCCTCCCACAAGCCATTCTGGGGCTGTAGTTTCAAGTCAGCCCAATAATGACGGGTGAAATGACCTGTGCAATTAGCCAGTTACATGTGAGTCAAACTGAGCCCCCCCCTTCCAGACAGATTCAATTGCAGATCAGCCCCCTGATTAGCCCTCGTGCCTTGCAAAGAGGGGAACGGACATCTGTTTGGTAAATTTGCTCCTTTGCAGGAACGTAATTTACCAGAGGCTGAGGTAAATTTCCATACAGTGAGGCAGGAGAGTTCTTTTGAGCTCTCAGTTAACTAATTTCTTGAAAACAAAAGTCGACAGGGCTACGGTTACAACTCATTTGGATGCTCAAATGGTTTTTGCATGTTCAGTGCAGTCTCAATACAATGTGGCTAACATGTGTGCTCACAGTGACACAAGCATGATTCACCATGAAACACTGCACTTGGATAGATGTGCATGTATGCTTACACATCTGTATAAAAAATGTCTTTGGATGCATGTATGGTGTGTATGTATTTCGCATCAACATTGTTCATGAACTGCTGCAAAGTTTAAGTCCAAATTTGGCAGCATCAGTTGGAAAAAGGAAGGATTATGCTGGTAAAAAAGAAAGTTGGTGTGCAGCAGAGCAGACGTATACTTTATCCTCAGTAATCACTTTTAAAGAACAGTGGAAATTAAGGCTAAAGACTATGAACAACAAAGTTCTTAGTGGACAAAATCAGAAGACACTTGAATTTTCCTTTTACTTATTGTAATTCTTGCTCCAAATGTCATTTGAGAAATACAATTTGCTCTGGGAAACACTCTACAACATCTGAAAAAACTGCACATGTGCTTGCACATGTCCACATAAACAAACTGGACCTCGATCCATCTGGACTTTGAATCAAACAGGATCATGTGGTGTACATTATCATCTACCGTATATACGCTATTTGTTCTGCTTAACCCGATCAAAAAGTCTTAAAACATTACAGCTGTGTGTGCCGTCAGTTTTACCGTGCTGCAGAGTAGTGAAATAAACAACTTTTAAGCACTCTTGGAAGGAAAGGACTTGACACGCAGGCCCAGTAAACTCCTCAGATCCCTTTCACTACGTCTCTCCTCTGCTTTCAATCATTAAATATTGTTTCGCGCAGTGCACATCCCTCCCTTGTTACGTTCTCTAAACAAGTTATGAGAAAGAGGAACAACATGATCTGACAGTGTCTTCTTCACAATCTTTCACTGAACACCGAGTATGGAGGAGGTGGATGCTGAGGTTCTTTGTTTCTTATTGTGTGTCTTATTGTTTTGTTTCATATGTTTAATTATATGTGTGGTAAGATGATCTATACAGTTTGTTGTCTTTCTCATCATAATTATATTACGAATAAATCCAAAAAAAAAATCCCAATGCAAAATGTATTCAAAGTCAGAAAATCGTTTTGATATGACCTGACATGTATTTTAAAAGTTATTTTGTACCTTTTATAATTCTAATGTTGATTGTTTGATTGATTGATAGATTGACTGATTGACATTTTAAACAATTGGTTCTTAACCTAACGAGTAAGACATTATGCCAATTTATTGGAATTAATGACAATGTAATGGACCAACACTTATCCTTACTTCGACATTATCTCATCTATAGGGAAGCAGAGGTGTTTAAATTAATCAGTGGTGAATATCAGTTCTGTTAAATATCATCTGCTCATAAAAGCACTGTGATTCTAAGTAGCAACACAATCTCTGCAGTCTGTTTTGACTGGCTGATTGGAAACTCATTCCCCATCCAATATCAACCAAAGACGTGAAGCAGGATGTGGAACCTGGAGTGTTGTTAGTGGAAAGTGTGAAACTTCTCTCTCCTCTCCCTCTCAGTCATCGGAGCCTCTTTCATAACAAAACTCCTCTCTCCTCTCAACAATAACAGTCATGATTTTGGACTCTTGTTGCAGTCTTCATGGGTGGAGACTGAGGATGGACCGTGAGACGTCACCACCGCTCCCCATCTCTCCTGTCTGCCCTGTCTTTTCCTCCAGGCAGTCTGGATTGTGATGGTGAGTGGGGATGAGCAGGAGCCTGCGTGCGTCACGGTGTTGTGCAATAGAAACCGTGCGCACTGAATGAAACCCCCGGAGTGACGGGCTGTAAAGTGGGGATCATTTATTTTTGTCTTCCAAGCGTTGCTGGATCCAAACAATAACTTCAGGGGGAAGTTATTCTTTGCTCCTGGCTTTGGTTTCGTGCGCCCTGGATGTTGCGCCACGCCGCACAGACCTGTGTTTTTGCCAGCTGGCGTGTGACTGATACTTTACATTGAGCTTCACCGTTTCCAGCGACAAGAGCCCGAGCTGATGTGTTTCCTCTGCAGCTGTTAAACCTCTTCAACATGCGGTCGATCGTCGCTGTCGCCAGATGAGAAGTGTGGGTTTTGCGTCGCGCCATGTCCTTCTGTGGGACTGAGGTGGACCATGAAGTTATGGGATAGTCTGACCACTTGTTTGATTCTGCTGAGCGCCGTGCACGCCAGCCCGCTGCTCCGGAGCCAGTCAGCGTCCGCCAAGAGGAGAGGGCGCGCCGCCGCCACCTCCTCCGAGAGTCCGCTGGAGCTCCCGCCGGTTCAGATCCGCCTGTCGGTCGCTTCCGCGGGCATCCGCCGCTCTGAGGCGGACACCGCGGACTGGAGGGAGACGCTGGCTGCTGGAGAGAAATGTAAGAGCCGGAGGATCCTGTTCCAAAACCAAACTGCATTCAGTGGACGGAGTCCTGAACTCTGTGAATGATCAATGTCCAATAGATAGAAACAAATACAATAGAAATGAAAGAAAATTGGAAACGTGGAACTGGCCACTGGATTGTCATTTAATTTAATAAAAACGATCTTACATTGAATTTGATAGAAAACAGCTCATTGAATTGGACATATATTATAGTGCAGCATCTAGTCATTGAGATATTGCAGTGATACCTTATTCTGACCATTACCCTCTCACCAATAAGACATCCTTCATTTAGAACAAGTGGTTTTTCATGTTATTTCTTTCATCATAGCTTTCTAACAGTGTGCACTACCCACGTAAAACATGCTTATAGTTTTTGACAGAACATTCAGAACACGCGTCCCAACATACATTTTATTTGTGCTCTTGATTAATCTGAGTTTTTAAAATGCCTTAATGCCAAAATGCCTGTTACAATTTCCCTAATGCTCAGAGTGGATTTTTTTTTGTCCATCTTAATCCTACTCATATTTGAAAGTTTATTTGCCATGTGTGACTTAAAGATTGTTCATGCTGTTCTTCAGTTCCTCAATTTTCCTTTTCTTCCATTGATGGATTCTTTATTTTTACCTCTTGTGCCACAAAGCTTCATTTAAGCTGCTGCAGCTTCAGTGACGTCAATACAAAGCTTTCTGGTGCATAGATAAGAACAGAATATATTTGTAACTTGGAGTTCAAAACACAAACAATGATAGTACCATGTAGTGTCATTGTATCGTTATTACATTTAGGCCAATATGATATTTATGAAGAGTACAATTCCTCTCAATGTGTTCCAGACACCATGGAGGAGCCCCTTCCAGGTGACTTTGAAGATTTGGTGGATTTCATCAAAGTGGCCATCGGTAGAAGACGTCGCTCGTCCACCTCCACCGTGTCCTCAACTACCTCTTCTTTCTCCACCACCTCCTCCCCCTCCAAAGAAAACTTGAGCGGCAGCATTCGGCACAGACGGGAGCGAAAGAAGGGGGCGAGCCAGCAGCAAGGTAAAGGAGGAAGAGGAGGAGCTAGAGGCGGAGAGACAGGCCGAAAGGTTAGAATAGGAGGCGGCAGAGGACAGGGCTGCGTGCTAAAACAGATCCACCTCAACGTGTCAGACCTGGGTCTGGGCTACCGCTCCGGCGAGGAAATGATATTCAGGTACTGCTCAGGACCCTGCAGGAAGTCCGAAACCAACTACGACAAAATCCTCTACAACCTCGCTCATAACAGACGGTTTCCTCCTAAGGACACACCCCCTCAGGCTTGTTGTCGGCCAATAGCGTTTGACGATGATCTCTCGTTTCTGGACGACAACCTTGTGTACCACACAGTGAAGAAGCACTCTGCCAGGAAATGTGGTTGTGTGTAGGGACCAAGAACTGGTCTGAGGCTTCATGTCATTTTACATTCGCTACCACTTTGAAGTTTGTAGTGTTTTTTTTCTCCCAAGACGTTTCACATTGTGAGGAACGTTCCTGGCCGAGTTCAACAGTAACTGAGGAGGGGAGGTGACATCTCTTCTGTTTCTATCCCAAAGCGATGACTCTTATTGATCCACGTCTTCTCAACCTCAGCCACAGCTCAATATCCACAACTTCTGTTACAGTCTAACCTCTCACATCACAAATGTGTTTGAAATGTTTTCTTTGAAAACTCAACCTAAAGGACTCAAACCAATCAAACAAAATGGATGATACAACAGACTCAATCCGTCTACTGTATAGCAACTTCACTATGTTACACGGACACACATTATGAAAAGTATTTATGAAATGTTGAATGTATTAATTTATTGATATTTATTTTGTTTTATAAAAGGAATAAATGCTATTTATTACTGTTATGTGATTTTTGTGAGTGTGCCAAAGCTTTATATTAAGTAATGTTTATTTCCATACACAGCAGTAAAAAGACCTGGGTGGTTTGAATTGCAAAACTAGAATAGTACTCCGCCAAGTACCACAGTCCCTTTAGGATTAAACAATTCTTATATCTAAGGCCACATTACATTATCTCAGCAGCACATGGTAGTTGCATGTTTATTAGGGGCTGCACAATACTGCACACTATTAAGATTTAGAAATGTTTGCCAGGTGATTATGTCAAAAAAACTGATTCGCAATGTTAAAGAAAGTGATGAAAACCAATTGTGGATCTGTGGCAAAATTGAATAGTTCTTTCTTTCCACGATACAAACAAAACCCACATTACTTGCAAGAAAACTTTCCTCAGTGTCCTACGTTTACAGTCTCTTATAATTTCAGTGACCTCTGAAAGCATTGCTTTCTGTTTGTTTAGTTACTGGGTGACTCAACCTGTAGCAAAACATTTTGTTCTAAAGATTAGAGGAAGAGTTGAGGATTTATGTTTCTCCTTTTAGATGAATTGCTGTGGTGCTGAGACAAGATTTCCTCAACTTAAAAACATAACTAAAGCATTATTTCCATACAGTGTTTACTTTTATGTTGTCTTGTTTAATTGTTAATAAATATTCTTACACAATGTAGTGTATTCATGTAGGAATCAATGTTTCAGCTTTTGTAGATGAGTTTTGGAAGAGAACCCATCCTGTTGTTAGAGATCTACCTTGCAACTATTGCCTGACATAACTAAAGCCCAGTTGGTAGAAGAAATCAATCATTGTATTTCAGTCACTTCTTGTGTAAAGGAGTGAGAGGAACAATAAACCAGAAATATAATGAGTCCTTTAAGAAGTGAGAGAAAACAGAAGGATGAAAAGAATCTGATGTTATGAAATGACAGGAACAGCCACTTGTCACAGGAGAGAATGGATTAGCACGGTAACATACATTATCTACAGTATGAGAACAGAAGGGAGATAAGACGGGCAGTGAACGAGATTGAGGTCAAGTGTCAAAAGAAAACATGGAAGAATGAGCGAGGAGGTTTAGAGCTGAAGTTAACTGTATGTCTAAAGAGAGATAATGAAAAGACAGTCTGATTAAAAGGTGGCAGATATCCAGAGCAGACAATGATGTAGTAGAACACGAGAGGAGGAGTCTTGCTTTACTAATGCGTGTGGTCGATACATGATCCGTACCGACCTCTCTCACATTTCACAAGCCTTCCTCTCTGTAAGTCTCCTGAACGGTGAGTCAGAGCAGCCTGGCTCACCAACGACCGCAGTCAGGCTCAGAGCTGCATGGAGTTTGACAGTTGTGGGGTTTCATCGGTGGGCATGTTTAACTGTACTGTTCTGGCCTGAGGGCAAAGCGGAGAAAGATGAAGTCGAGAGAAAATTTGAGTTTCTGTACTTGAAATGAGCAAATCGTCATGGTAACATTATAGGCAACCAGTTTCTTTGGCCCTAAAACTAGGTTCAGAGAAGAAAATGATCTTAAATTAGTGCCATATTTAATTTTAAGCTTGCTTGATTTTTGATCTGCTTGTAACTACTATAATTTCCAGTTTCCAGACACAGATAAATCAGTTGTACAGAGTTAAAAAGGCAAATGCATAAACATTGTTAAAATACTTCCCAAGCTTTGATATGGCCTCCAGATATGTAGTCTGGTTTTAGTTGAGTTGAGTTTAGCTTATTTTAGGTCATACGATATAAATACAAAAATACACAGATGAAATATTCAAATGTGTGTGGGTGTGTAAGAAAACCAGTAATGTCTTATAGGAAAACCACACCACAACATACAAATTCTTCAATACAGGATATATAAGAGAAATTGGTCATATATTATAACAGGGAACAATATGCTATATATACTGTATGAATAACAGAATCTAAAAGAGCTAATTTTCACTACAAATCAACAGTTTAAGCAACAGAGTAATATGTATACAATGTTTTTTAATAGTCTCAAAACGAGTTTGTCAGCTGCTGACAACAGAGGAAACCATTAGTGCTCCCTGACAGTCAGAGGATAGTGTCATTAGTCAGATGTGTCTTCTCCTCTTTTGTTCACCGTGTCAGAGGAGCTTGTAATGAAGGGTAATGTTCCACTGGAGTGTAACACAACACAAGTGTTAGCGGTTAAAGGGATGGTGTTAGAAACAGGTGCTAAATACTGACAGAACTGTACCTGTTGACACATTGATGTTCGTATTAAGAACTGTCATGGGTCAGTTCACAAAAATGTCAAAATATATATGTATATAATATTTTATGTCTTATCTGTAGCCTTGTAGATTAATTATAATGTCTTCACTGAGGTTTGGAGGTTCCATATAAAAGCAGTGAAAAATTACAAAAAAGTTCCACAGCAAAATCTATTTTCAGGACAAACGTCACTGTAGCGTTTTTATTGGGACAATTTTTACTGTTAAAAAGAAGTTGTTTTGAAAGAAAATGAGGTCTGTGAGTTTTCCAGAGTAACCAGGGCACATAGTGATGCAGAAACAAATTTCAATCACATCTACTGCGTCAGTGTCTCCATGTCTGTGCAGAAAGTGTTTTTCATCTGTTTAACGCAAATCTAATAGAACAGATACTTCAGTGCAGCTCTACAGGCTACAGGCTCACAATTTACTCACACTTATTTACACATTCCTACGCTTCAAGTCTGTTCATGTAACAACAAACGGTTTTGCATTGAGTGCAGCCAAAATGTAAATGATCTACATTGCAACTTAAAGCTGTGCCTCACATGCTGCTCACACCAGGAATTGACTGGAACTAAAAACCTGCCCTGGACGCTACCACATGCGAAACAACGGCACCACAATTTAGTTTCGCTTTACATCAGCCCAGAATGAGAAACCCTGAAGAAGGCTGGTGTGTAATCAAAGGGGGCTGAAGACGGGATACCTCCCAGTGGTCTTGAAGGCCAGTCCGACTATGGCACACACTATAGCTGCTTTCAGACAAACACTGGACTCCGCACTTCCTCCGTATTTTCTCAAGAGGAGGTGCATGTTGGAACGCAGATGTCAGAGTGACACGCTTGTTTTTTGTGTCTATTTTGCTCTTCTGGTGAAAGCAACGTTTGAAATATCCCTTTAAAACATACATTTAAAGGATACTTTATAAAATACTGAAGTACATATCTCAAGATGTGAGCTATATATTTACATGCCATATGACAATGCTACCATTTCTGTATTTGATTGTATGGTGTCGTATGTTTGTATTATGTGCTAAAAAATAAGTTCTGTCCAAAATGATATATATGAAGAGTTCCACTCCTCTCAGTGTGTTTTATATCGACCTTTTCCATATGATTATTTTCAGAGTATCGGACTCAGAGGCTTTTTGTTGTAGTAAATGAGGGGAGGGCAGACAAAATTCCCAAACCAATCTGGTGACACGGCTGTCAAAAGTCAACCTCTGACTTTTTGCCATCTTCCTGTGCCAGAGTTCACATCTCTGTGGTTGATACTTCAGTTTCTCATCATCCTGTTTAAAGCAGAGACCTGCTTGTTTACTAGAGGAAGTCATTGTTGAGCTATTGTCTACTCCCTTTATGTCGGCAGGCATGAGAAAAGATCCAAACGATAACCTAAATGTAATCACGGTTAAATATCAAAGATGTCATGGGTCCTCAAGACAGATTCGTCAAACCACAAGAAGCTCTTTGTGCCACTGCTCTGGAATCTGTCATCATGACTCAGGCTATATGACGAGGCAACCACAAAGGGAGAAAGGAGGAATCACAGATGACACACACACTGCAGCTACCACTTCAAGACGTACGTATGATGACAACATAATGCTGATCAAAAGTGTGTTTTCTGTTATCAAGAATCTCACAAATTTAAAAAACGTGAAAGTCATGAACAAAAATAGGAGTTTGGTTTGGTGCTTCAGCGATGAGGTCCTGCTATTTTAAAATACACGTCTGGAGAAAACACCTATATGTGATGGGATTTCTGCAGAAACAGGCCACAGTTGAGGAAACACTGCTGTGCTGTCATCACACTGGCTGCAACACAAAGCAGAAGCAGAGGGGATTAACATGGAGCTGTAACCGCACTGCACTGATCGTCTTCTTTATGGCCGATAGCCAATCCTCCAGTCTGGACCACCCGCCGCAGCCACACACACGGGGCTATCAGTCATCACTGGAGTGAACTGCAGCTGCAATGTACACTTAGTCTGGGCAGACAGCACAATCTTTAACATCAGTAGTGTGAGAAAACCCTCATATCACACACATGCACACATCACACACACACACAACTAAAAACCTGGATTTTGCTATTTAACTTGTAACTTTAATTTGAAGAGATAGTTATAGAGGTGAAACACACTGTGACACAAGAAGATCAAAAGGAATTGAGAAAAAAAATACTTGATTCTTCCATAATTATACCTGATTTACTGTATCTGATGATTTGATCTTCTGTTGTAACTTTAACACATGACATAATGCTGCAGGAGGAGGAAGTGGCGAGGGGCGTGAATGTAACACAATCACCTGGGTGTTGGTGTGTGAGAAGTGTGAGCTCAGATGTTGAAATATTCACTTGAAACCTGAGAACGTGCGTTGTTCTGCCTCCGCCCTACACCTGTGGTACATCACATGTGGGTTTATGGGATGTGCAGATCTGAATCTAGAGAGGGGGGGGACATTTCTACTTTACATTGAAAAGGGTTTTATCAATCAAATCTGTAATTGCCAGTGAAATTGCCTGTTAAAACTATTCTTCACAGTTGTAGCTTTATATTTCAGGTTAGGTCCCAGTCAGGTAAAATACTGTAGACTAGGAGAAAAACTATCATACCTGTGACTTTGGGAAACTCATAAATTCTGGTTCACCTGACCTATAGAGATCTTTGGACCAAAGGAGAAAACCAAAACACCGAGGAACGAATTCCAATCTGTGATCAAGCTTCATAGTTAAACGTTAAAAATCTAAAAATGGAGCAAGTGCATTCAGGACGTGTCTACATTTATGTTTGTCATTTATGTTTTGCCGCTTCTCTGCTGAGGAAACAAATCTTTTTCGGGTGCTTTCATTTTATGTTTGAGCAGATCTACCACCTACAGCACGAGTGGTGGTACCAAAGCTCCCTGAGGGGAAGCTGGTGAGGTACTGCACCATTGACCATGTTTTTGTCCATCAATCGTTTCTTTCTGTCTCAAGACATCCTCAAAAAAAATCAACTGAGCACATTTATGCCCAGCATGTCCCTTGGTGTTCAGATGAGTGTATTTGCAAATGAAACCCTGCAGGTGCTGGACAGTGACACTTTGTACCGTACTTGGCACCAGCTGCACTGGGTGTAAGATAATCTTTACTGTTCTGCTTTTCCTGGAAGTACTCGCTGGAGTTCATGTGTGTACACTCTCTCCTGTATGAATGCCCTAACATACAGTAGGTGAAGCCAAAGATTTATAGTCTGAGTGAAAGACTCATCGATGACGTGATGTTCCATCTGCTTCTGTCTTGTTGTTAGTGTGTAGAGATAAGAAATAGCTGACATGCAGCAGGGCAGCAGCTCTGCTTTATATCTGTTCATCTTCATCAGTCTACACTCACTACAATTGAAAAGAGAACACACAATTGGTAGCAAATTTGTTTAAAAGGGAAAACTGAAATATCACATTGAAATGAATATTCCGATTCTTCACTCAGTACTTCAAGAGTACAGACACACCAGGCATCGCTGACACGCATTTGGGGATTTTCTGTCATTCTCCTCTTAACAACATTAACACAATCTTTCAACAGCTGTTACAAATTGTTTCTTGCAAAATAATGCAAATCTCAAACCATTATTTGCTCCATCTGAACGGGACGTGTGCCACTTGACATGACAACATGAGTTTGGGAGTTACAAACAGTTACATGACAACATACTGCAGCTGTTCCCTCAGGGATTATAGAGATCATAAATGTTACAAAACATAAATAGAGCGCATTGTCAATACATCAGCGTTCACTGATCTTATAGTTTACACATATGGCTCAAAAGCACCTCTGCTACGCTGAGGTACAGAGTGGAACTGCTCTAATCTCCTTTGTAAACACAGCAGTGTGTGTGTGTGTGTGTGTGTCAAAGACCCCAGGAGGCAAACCAGACCCCAAATCACCATTCATCCTCCTCTCATGGGGAAAAGGCAGACCTCCCTTCATCCCCTTCTTCTCCTCACCTTCCCTATGTCCTCCTCGTCTTTCACCACTTCTCTACACCCCCTCCCACCTCTTCCCTATCCCTTGTGTCCCCTGACATTTTGATGTCCTTATACCATTAGTGTCTCCAGCCCTTCATCCTTCTGTTTTCTTGTTCTCTTTGACCCCTTGTGGATAAACGCTGGACTTGGCTTGCCGTCTGCAGCCTCCTGTGTTAGTGCGTAAAATCCACATGCACTTCTGTGTGTCTGTATATTCCCTGGTGTTTCAGGAGGGACCTCTCACTTCCTCCATAAACACTTCAGTGGTATGCAAAGGATCTGTCGCAAGAGCTTCTGACTCTAAGTTCTTGGCACGGCATGAAAATAAAATAAAATGGGACCAGTAAGGAATCCCATTTAAATTGTATCAAATTCTGAGATACATGGGAGTAAAGAAGATGAAAATGCAGAGAATTTAGTGATTGTATAGATTTTAATTTATGTTTCGTTTCAAGAGTTTTTGTGTGAATTATTGTTTAAACAAATGTTTTACTGTGACATCTTAATGTTTCTGCCCTGCATTTAATTACTGTCGAATGAAATAAATAACAATTGTGAAAATAAATGTAATGAAGTCTTTGCTCTCTATCCATAAAGGCAATTCAGCACTGTGTGTGTGTGTGTGTGTGTGTGTGTGTGTGTGTGTGTGTGTGTGTGTGTGTGTGTGTGTTACCACAAAAGATCATAAAAAACATAACTTGGGTATTAAAGGGGAAGTATCAGATTACATGGATTGGTTTTAGCTATGTGTGATGCACTTACACAAAAATATAAATAGTAATCACATAAGCAGTGTATCACTATCTTCTAACACAAACCACGTCCATGTGCTAAACCTGAGACAAACGAAAGAGCAACAGTGCATCGTGCCAAAAATCTACATACCACTGAACCATGTGTGTGTACATAAATCCACGGCTCATCGTGATGCTAAAAAAATATGCGCTTCCCAAGCAAGCAAGCATTCCTCTGCGATAGCTGCAGCATTGCACAAGTGTTTCCTTATCTTTGTCTTTCAGAGGCACAGCATGGAATTAATTGAAAAGATGGCGAATGTTTTAAATGAGAGGAAAGGAGTCACATCTCAATTATGTAGTAAATAAACATTTAACGTTTTACTGTTCATGACCATTTTGAGATAATATAACAGAGGAGATGTTGCAGAAGCAGATGTTTTAAAGGTGAGCCGGATCATCTCAGTGATACACAGGCACTAAAAACTGCACAATAATGGAAACACACACCAGGTACTCATGTAAAGCAACACATCCCATCTCAGCAGTCAACTGGATAATGTGTATTGGGAAAAACAACAAAACAAACAAAGATTACGAGATACCAATCAGATATCGCAGTTCTGAACGATTCAAACATTAGTGTGAAATATCCCAGTATCTCCATTTATTATGTAGTCTTTACAAGCCTCTGATCCCCCAACAGACATCTGTTTCCCCCTGAGGTGAACGGACCCTGAAATGAATCCTACTAATCCAGAAAATGACTAACAGAGCAAAAGCAGGGTGCAAACAGTTCAACCCTCTGACTCACAGCCCCTTTATAACCCCTCTATAACCTCTCATAGTTGAGAGTGACCTTCTTATGACTCCTCGTAGGGCCTTAATAACACCCATGCAGGCCCGAGTGAGCAGAGACAGAACTGATGGAAACGTGATAGCTCGTGCTCAGCTGCCCCGCAATTCACTCGCACACATCATCTAGCTCACAAAGATCCACATGCACGTATAATGTGCTTGCGAGCGTGCACGTATATGTTTGAAACGGACGTACACAGACGCAGAGACAGACAGTGGCTTTGATCCAACAGAAAAGTGGAAAGAAGAAGGGGAATATTAACATGGTGTGTTTATTTGCCCTTTGATTCATGTAAGTTCTGCCATATGGTGGGAGGTGACTGGCACAGCACAGTGAAGTGGACACCTTTTTAACAGAGATTACCAGAACAGGAAATCTAACGTTGACCTCTGCAGTGTTTCTGCCACGCTTTGATCTTCGGTATGCAGAACAACAGCGACAGTTTAAAATAACAAGACTCTGCAGGAAAAAACTAGATCCACACCCCAGGCTACGAACACAGAACGCATAACTGTAATTCTTATTGCGTTTTTCATCCAAGTTTCTTGCATTGAGTAAAAGACATTAAACCTATGAGGTTTGTAAAACTAGCTTAGCACAGAATAAAGAGTAGAAATAGCTCTTCCCAAAGTGACAAATATTCTTATGTGAGATGTGAGAACTTAAATGTTTGATCTGTACAGAAATGTGGATTCAAAAAGGATGGGAATGCTGTGTATTGTATTTTTGGGGGGTTAAGTGCAACATTATTCTCACCTTCACTGACCTTTCGGATTAGTTTGAACCAAAATAACAGGTGCTTATGGAATATTGTTGAAGTTTCCCTTTAAAAACAAACAGTTTTGGTTTTAACTTCTTTCAAATGTTTGTTTTTTTATTTTTTACAAGTCAGTGCAGTCATCTTTTGTCTCTGCCCCTTCCAGAATATCTAGAATGAATACACAAGTATTAATACATTGTGTGTTATGCATCTTCTGCTCAACCCTGCAGGGTGCACACGTTTCCTCTGCCACATAAATTACTGTGGGGACAACAAAGCTAAAGCTGACAAAATATGGAGTAATTTGTCTTTACATCAAAATGAGCTTGATGAGGAGTAAATTCAAAGTCTTTTCACTTTCTGCAGAGCCATACGTGACTGTGGCATCAGTGCGGGACACACTTTCTGTCCTGTTTTCTGCCGAGGATCTTCTGCTCTGTGGATAAATGGCCCTGACACAAAAGAAAAACATTTGAGAAACTGGTCTGTTTTGCGCCTTCCCTGAATTATGAGCAAAGTGAAATGGAAAAACCTGCTGTGCCTGAAAACCGCTCACTCACTACAGCTATTATTCAAAGGGAGATACCCTGATTACAGCACACAGGAAACTGTCAACATGGGCCCAAATTCACACAGGAAGCCGACGTAATGTCAACAAAGCTCACCATCATCATAGACAACAAGACGGAGGTGCTGGGCCGCACATGCATCACGAGCGGTGGGGGGAGCAGACGGAAAGAGCTGTCACACAAACACACATGTGATGACGGGAGTTGACACTTTCTGCTACTTCATTACAAAGAAGGAAAGTTTTTTGTGAAATTGTTTTCTCTGTGACATTCTTCTCTCAAATCACCAACCAGAGGGTTTAAGTATTATGTCAAACAGATCTTGACAAAGTGAATAAGTCTGTATCTCACATCACGTCTGCATGTTTATAAGTACTTTTCTCAGTGGAGAGATAATTGTAAATGTTAACGTGGCTCATTCTTCAGCAGACAAAGAACAAACCAAGAATAACATGTTGCACATAGTAAATGATATGTTTGAAATCTACGGGAGCTTTTCACTCGCCTCTTTTTTTGTTTTCTCTTTTCTCAGGAAATAATGTGTGAAATGAAGTGAAAATATTTATATCAGACATATTTACAGTGTTGAGATCTACGGCTTTGTTCAGTTTACTGTAGATCCACATAATACAGAAATGTTGATGCTTCTGTTGTCAATGGCTCCTCTGAAGTTGAAAGGCCAACATCTGTCTGTGCACGATCGACGGTGAAGTTTGTCAAGTCTGAATATTCTTACAGTCGTGGCAACATTTCTGTGGTTTGCCGCACAGCTACGACAGAAGTTCATTGGTATAGACGACAAAATCTGGACACAATCAGCTGCAGGAGCAGGAATTAAAACGGCAGATCTTCATCATGTAAGTCTGAGACTGTTCATGTGACCAAGTGTTAAAAATACAGTTGGTTTTATTTTTAGTATAAATTCGTTATCAAGCGTTTCTTGAAGAAGCTCCTTTGACTTAAAGGTCCAGTGTGTAAGATTTAGGTAAATGGGAACGATTGGCAGAAATTTAATGTAGAATAATCCTCATGATGTTTTCACTAGTTTGTTTCATCTGAATTATAATTTTCTTTACCCTAGATAAGGCTCTTTATATTTAAATACTTTATATTTACATCGAGGGGTCCTCTCTACGGAGGCCGCCATGTTTTTTACATTAGTCCAGACTGGACAAACTAAACACCTTTGAGTTTTTATGACAATTGAAGGTTACCACAGGTTCTTTTTCATGTTTGGAAGGAGAGGGTGAGGTGAGGGGTGTTCAGCTGCAACATGCAACTTCAACACTAGATATCATAAAATTCTACACACTGTACCTTTAAGTCAAGTAAATGTCACTTTCGATTGTAATTGGCTTATATTTAAGGAACCTCTTAATTTATATCCAAATTTTATATTATTAAATTTCATTGATTTTGCTAAATGAATTGCCTATATTAAACTTATTAAATGAACTTAGTTTGATGAATTTAGTTATTCAACTTTTGCTCTGGAGAATCTTTGTCCTTTCCGCCCCTTCAGTTTTCTTTCAGAGTTCAGAGTTCAAAGCATCTTGTTCCCATTAAAATCTAAGAAAGAAGAATCCATGTCCACCACCTCCACCTACATGATCCATTCAACAGTCTCCTCCTTCAGGCAGCTACGTGACAGTGTTTTGACAGGTAGCAGGGAGACAGAAAATAGGAGAGATCATGAAACTATGAGTTTTCTCTCTTTATCTTCCCCTGTCTCTCTGCCCCCGTTTCCCACATCTGTAGAACAGATTATTCCAGCAGTGGTTGTGTGAGATTAACCCCGAATAAGACTCCACGTTAGCACCCGGCTGCTAATGAGTCGGTCTCTGATGTGACACATTATACTGGAAACATTGTGGTTCATAGCAACAACACACAACTCCTCCAAGTCACAGCGCAGGGAGGAATTTCAGCTTTTAACGTCTTGGCACCTGATTCTCAGTCTCATGTGCACACCACACACATCCACAACATGGCCTGCTCTTTAGATCTCTCTCAAACACACACACACACACACACACACACACACACACACACCCCAGGCAGAGTTGAGCCTGTGCCCTCAGCCAGGTCATATTGACTTCCCTTGTGTGAGAGCAGGAACATACAGTGTATTAAGAATTCATGGTGCATGTCTTTGAATGCAACGATCCATGATGAAATAGGTCCACACAGGCCAAGGTCTGCAGGCAACAAGCAACACACACACATACATTGACTCATGTTCATTTCCAGGAGACTTCCTCCAACCTTAAATAACCTGAACTGCTACTTGCCTTACTTGAACCACAACTTAAACCTAACCTTAACCTAAACCTAACCCGATAACATGTCTTCACCCTAAACTTCAATGGTTTACTTTACATAGATCAGATTTTTCTCCTTATGAGGAAAACAAGCGAGGGCGTAAACAAAACACACACACACACACACTAAAGTAATAACCATAGATATATGCAAAAAAAAAAAAGTGAAAACATAACTTTATGCAGGAGTTAGCATGAGGAGTGACGCACGTACACACTGACACCACCGTGTCCACGCCTCCAGGGTTTCAAAGATACACAAATCAAGACATTCATTTTGTCACACATGCACACACACACACACACACACACACACACACACACACACACACACACACACAGACTAAAGTCTTGTAAAATGGTTATTATGGATGCCACCTGTCCATTTGGGATCTGATAAACACACACAGGCCTGTCCTGTTTAGTTGAACTAAGACTCTGTAGCTGTCAGCACATGGCACCAGCCTTTCTCCTCTCTCACTTCCTGCACAGCCCATCCCCTCTTCTACACACACACACACACACACACACACAGCCCGTGTGGAAGTTATCCATCACATTTTCATCCCCTCCCTCCGCAGAGGCCCTCACAGTCACCTCATCTCTCCTCATCACATCTGCCAAAACCCTCTCTCTCTCTCACGCTCGCAGCACTGACAGCTTTCAAATGTTCCTCCTGTGAAAACTTCCTTTCACTGTACCGACACGATGTGGAGTTTTAAAGTTGGCCCATCACTGCAAGTCCCAAGATGAAACTTCCTGCCTCGCATGAACCACTTGGAAACACTTGACTGGTAGAAACACTGCAGATCTAAGGTGGTCAGTGTCAGGAGTCACTCTGTGTGGATTGTTTCCATCGGCTGATTTATCTGCAGATTATTCAGTCTATTGATTGTTAGTCCATCAAAGCTCAGTGTCACATGATGATCTCAGTGTGTGGTTTTGTCAACTTAATGATAATCAGCTTACAATGATATAAATAGCAAATCCTCACTTGGTTAGTATTTGGCTTGCTTGCTTTGGAGATGACTTGAACAACTGATTGATTATCATTATAGTTAATCATTAATGACTGAATAATAATTCTATTTGATTTGTTTGGCATTTCCACACTAGATTTCCTAGAATTCTTCAGTGAAGAGAAACAAACCGTTTTCCAAACTCAGACACTAATGTCAACTAATGGCAGCTGGGAAACTAGAGCCATTAAGTGATGAATCAAAGAAGTCGGAAAACTCGAGGAGAATTCCAACAATTCCTTAAGGTCAGATTACATTTAATTATTTTGACTGTGATGAAATAATCTCTCTGTGTTAATGTATGAAATAATGTACATTTTTTAAAATTTCAAAACTTAGAATGGGACTCAGTAAATTGCATTTATCTCCACCAAGGCTCAACAGTCCTCTTATAAAACTACATTTAAATTCACTTGATCTGGATTGTTATGGATGTTTTTGATAACAATCATGAATACTCTATAAGAAATCAAATAAAAACATTAGGAAAGTGAAGAAATATGTGATCTGTGTCTGCATCAAAATTGAATGGCCTCTTCTTTACTTAATACCCTCATACCCCACTTATGGTAGGAATCTTTGCCTTATCCTGCTAACAAACAAACACAGACAAAAACATAACCTCCTTGATTGAATGAATCAATACTCAGGTCGTTATCGGTTACTGATATTTTACAACCTTTAGTGTTGGGGCTTCAAACGCAACATGACAAATGGAAAAAAATACGCACATCTGTGAAGTCATATATCAACATCATCACATCCAATGAGAGCAGCAGAATTTCAAAACAGACGACCTAATTTGAAAAAGATCCTTCGTGTCTCTGATCCTGGGAGTTTCATAAGACATTTTGACAAACTCTGGATCCGAGCCGATGTTACAGGATGCAGAAAAGATTTAAAGCTTCACAAAACATTTTATACAGACTGCCACAAGATCTCTGGATTGAATCTCTGGACTGGATATGGATGTAATAAAACAAAAATCTAATATTGACGGCCAAGCATGCAGGACACATTGAAAACAGCAGGTACTGAACAATGAATGATGTTGACATGAATGGAGAGAGATGCGCTCCACTTCCTGTTTGTGTCCTCGCTGCCAATTTTGTATCCGGCCGCTTGATTTGCAGTAAACGCTCCTGGCAGAAGAGCATAAATCACTCACTCCTAAAATAAATGCTTTGGTTTCTAATGAGCAACTCCGTTTTATGGGTTTTAGCCAAAATGAGGAATTTTAATACTGAAATGTGCTCTGGAAAAAAAGACATGAAACAAAAAACACTATGTACGAGGTTTCTATTAATTTTATCTAGAATGTAATGAGATAAGAAGAGGATAAGTAGGAAATTAAATATATTTTACAATTGTGTGTAGAATTAGTAAATGGATCAAACCTCAGTAAAACACGTCTCCACTTCCTTCCACTCTCGTGAAATGAAGCCAAATGATCCTGATAGGAGCGCCTGCATCTTGTGCCAATGACATCATTTGGAGCCAGTCTGTAGCCACAGGTCCGGCGGAGACACATGCTCAACCAATTATGAGCATTATACAGCATAGTATTCTGAAAACAGTCTTTCAACACTTATTTTCTGATAAAGACTGAAATACATAAAGAAACATTAAAGACATCTTCAAGCTTTATCTCTGGTACAGTTTATGTAGTTGGTACATGTTTAAATGATATTAAACAGATATTGGAGTTTAAGTATTTTTTATTTTACATGTATAATAATATTAATAAAACAAAAACGTTTTGTTAGAAAATGACACTAAACACTCGTGAAAATCTGGATCCAGTAAAAAATCATTGAACTAAACACAGATCAAACTTCAAGCCTCCATCTTGATACAACCACTGTATTTACAAAGTATCTGTGATGGCAAAAATCACACTGCTAGTGAAATTATACTTATCTAAGGTTGGAGTCATACATTTTGAGAATTTCTTTAAAAAGACATGAAGGAAAAATTACGTTTCTTCTTTTCAGGATGGAAACACAAATAACACACTTCCAAGAGTCCCTGAAATGACAGAGGGGCCGTCATCTCGTCGTCTCTCTTTACAGACTGGTCGCCTTGGACTTGAAGCTCTTCAAAGCTTCCTGCATCCTCTGCACAGCAGCAGCATCCTCTTCAACGGCCTTAGAGCAGGAACGCTGCATTCTGCTGTGTAGATCGTCCAGACACTTCTGTGAAACACCAACCACAAAAGCAAAAAGTCAATTGAACAAAGCATTTACATCATAATTTATTCCCTGGATTTCTAACAATCAAGTATTTGTTTATGATCTAAACCAGTGAAATACATACAATTCTCTCTTTTCAGCCTCTGTTGATTGTGCTGACAATAAAAACCCTGAACCACTGAACTTGAGAGCACATTATGCTGCACTAGAAAATCCTAACCAATTTTCAAAGTATCTGAGACCACAGGCGTGTTACCTCTGTGATTGACAAGTGGTTGGCTGCTGTGGTGAACACAGACGTCAGGTTGTTGGCCACCATTCGCCTCTCCTCATTGGTTTCCTGCAGCACCAGGTGGTACCTGGAGAACAGAGCATCACAATTAGTTTACTAGAAAACACAGAACGGACAAAAACAGAGGATGTTTAAGCTCCAGATGACATTTAATGAATAAATGTAGCAGATTCATTTTGATCTTGTTTTGTTTTGTAGAGGCCAAAGCAGTATACAGGTCATCTCAATTGGTGATAAATATAAAACCCTAGTTGTCACTTACTGTTGCTGTGCTGCCTTCAGCTGTTGCACTGCTTCGTCGTAACCATAGTTTACTTTTTTCTCCAGAAGTTTACGATGGTTGTCCACTGACTCCATCTCTGCTGCCCAGTCCTGCTCCTCTTGAGCCAGCTCCTACACACACAGGAACATGTGGGAAACTAGTTAATATAATGCATGGAGCAGTTGTTTATTTTGTGTCACAAACATGAATTCATTTCCGTCTGTTTCAGCTCAGTAGACAAATGGTACACGAAGGTGCTGATGATGCGAAGACAACCCGTATGGGATTCTCTATGAGCAGGTATGAAGCAGACTATGATTGGAGCACTGATGTTAACAATTTCAGCATATGGAGCACAAGTTGAGGACCATACCTGCATGTCACAATCCAACCGTTCGTCCAGCTTGCGAATGTGCTCTCTCAGCTGCTTCAGATCGTTGGACTTGTCCAAGATGTTAGAATTCAACTAAAAAACAGGCAAAGACGTGCTTCAGTATAAATGTTACGATCCCGTTAGATTAACACGTGACAGTCAATGCCTGCTGCAGGATTTTATCACATAAATACAAATAGTTTGTTACCTGTTCACAAGATTCCTCCAGACTGAGGTTCATGTTTGCTAATCGGCTGTTCTCCTCCTCCACATCACTGACCAGCTTTCTCAGCAGCATCTACGCAACACAGAATAAAATGTATAATCAAACAAAAACACATTTTCAAAAAGAAATGAGAGCGATCTGACATAAATCTGCAATTAATACAGATTCAGATAGTAGTGTATAAATAACTGGAAGTACCTGTGTCTGTGTTTTATGCTGAACCATGCCGTTGGGTCCACATTCAAAAGGCCTGATCTCAAAATCATGACCACAGGCGTTCTCTGCTGACAGCGGTATCAGCTTCAGTTTACGTGCCAGCTTGTGGTACTCTGCCACCTTTAACTCAGCCTAGACGTGAGAGAAATAGAGGAAAACAGACATAAGCAACAAAGAAACAAGTGAAATCACAGGTCAGAATACTTCCCACTGAAACATCTGATATTAAACATCTGTACTGACCATAAATCAGCCACTAGAAATTGACGTGAAGATCACCTGATGGATCATTTCAGAAAATAAGATGATTCACCAGTACCTTCTCGTTCACTTTGGCCAGAGCGATCTCTTCGTTCCACTTGTGCTGCTCAGAATCCTCCAGACTCTTGCCGATACTGGTGAGGGTCTGTTGGAGTTCTCTCTTCTCTCTGTTGATTCTCTCTACGTCCGCTGGTGTAAACTTCTGGTTCTGCAGGAGATGCTGCAGTTCATCTTGCTCATGTTTCAGAGACTCCAGATGACTGGCTGCAAAGTGACAGAGAAGGAGAAACATGGTGTTCGGGTAATCATGTCCAATCAACGGTTCTGATCGTAAAGAGACGTTCAACCTCTACTGTTGAAGACTCGAGAAAACCGTTTATTTTTTAACACTTAGATAAACATTAATGTCACAATTATCTGATCTGATCTCAAAGCACAAACACATGTTTTACAGGCTCCCCGACATGCGGTTCTCCTCCTTTTGTTATTCATGGTGGTTGGCAAATAGCTTTTAGGTACAATACCGCCCCCTTCTGGTGGTAGTAATGGAAATAGTTCATGTAGACTAAATATTCAGATCCAGACATCATCAGTTCCTATCTATTTGTGTTTACCAGTGGTCTCCAGGTCATCGTTCAGTTCTGAGGCTTTGTTTTCCAGGTTGACTTTAAAGGACTCCTGGCTGCTTCGGTAACTCTGGAGCTTCTTGAGGTCGGCCTGCAGCTTCATCTTTTCCATCCTCTTTGTCATTAGTCGGTCCTGTCCAGGAGAGGGAGATGTTTTATATTAATGACAGAACTCAGCAGAATAAAGTCTAATCTGTTAAAGCCCAAAGGATGAAACAATTACAGCTACAGCTTGAGAATCTTTGAATCTCCAGTCGTCATAAACAATTTCCTTTCCTTTACACAGTTAATTACAATTGATAGATGGGATCTAATCTGGACAGATGGGGAAGAGTGAACATAAAAGGCTTCTGACCGTCTGGCTCTCCTTCTCCAGTAGTTCAACCTCATCACTGAGTATTCTGTGCTTCTCCTCCATCGAGGCCAGCAGGCATTCGTCAACGTTGTAAAGCTTCTCTATGAACACACAAAACACACGTGCAAAAATATTTGATGGGATTGTAAATTTCAAGATAAAAACTTATAACTGAACATTACGGTCAAAAATACAAAGAAACTAATTTGAAGATGATGTGCTTACTTAGTTTAGTGAGGAATGATTCATCCTCATCCTCAAATGTGTCATCACCCTGCATGAACTTAGAGTATGTCTCTGCTGTGTAATCCAAGAAGAGCTGCACAGTAATAAAGTGAAGGAAGATATTAAAAAAACATAGAAACATTTAGATTACAACGGACAAATTAAGTCATTTAAACCGTAATTTCTGTTATGTACGTTTACTCTGGTCAAAGACATAACACCTATAATGCTCTGTAATAAATTAGTAAGAGAACACAAACTGTTAATAACCATGTAACAAGGTCTTGTGTTTCGATTCATGCATCTTCTTGAGCGAGGAGTGTTTTATGACTCGTGATGCTGTTTAAGAGTCAGAATACCTTGTTATAATCGGCCCCTTCCTCAATATTGTCACTGTCTTCACAAAAGTCACTGAACAACAGCTCCTGTTTACTCAAACTCCAGTTGATCTGAAACACAGATACACACAGTAAGCATTCATCTCTTTTAATAAAACACACATAGATTTTTTTTCCATTGTTTTTGTGGAATTTTACACCATATACATATTATTCTGCTTTTAGATTTTAAAATGTCCACTGTAGTAATTCCTATTAATAAGCCTTTGCTTGTTTCTCACCTTAGCGTTGTCAATCAGCCACATGAGAGCACCCAGGGCCTGAGGCCAGGTATGTGGAGCTCCCACAGAATACATTGAACACTTTGAGAGGACAAATGGATACCTGCAACCATAAAGACAGAGGAGAGGAATAAACACAGACAGTCACCAATGAGTTCTGAAAATAAAGGAGAGGAGTCAACATCAAGGCTCACAACAAATGTAAGGTTCCATGTTAGACTTCTTCCACAATGATTTTTACATGCTGTAGCCTTTAAAAGATCTATTGTTCTTTGTATTTTATGTGAAATAGTATTTTACCGACCCCCAGCATTTAATTTGAGTAAGGCCACCAAGCACCCTCTATGATCAAAACATGAAGACTGTAGGGATACTAAACAAAACAAAGAAATACTGTGATATGATATTCAATACAATAATTACAACCAAATGCATTTACCTCAGAGCTTTTAGGATAGCTGGAACCTCCTCCTCAACTTTAGAGTTTGGCATCTCAAAGGTTGGGTCGAGCTGACGGTAGACAAACTCAAACATTTTCACAAACTCCTTGGTGGAGGGAGACTGGAGAGTCTTTGGTGACAGAGTGCCTGGGTAACCCTGCTCTGTCAAAAACTAGAGAGATATGAGATAAAATATCAGACTGGACACACATAAATATTGGTAGTGAAATTACTCTGAAACCATGATTTGAACATCTACAATCTACTGAGATAGAACTGAACTGCGATATCATTACTTTACAAATGTAGCAACACTCATCTTTCATATTATAATTGACTCCTGTAAATACAAGGATCAGTTGTTTTTTACCTCATGCAGTTGCCTGATACACTGCTGAACATAAGATTTATCATGCAGAGGTCTGGCATCTTTAATCTTCTCAGTTCCTCCAAAGCCAGACATGGTGCTGTTGCGACGCATGCTGGCTCCACTCGTCCTGCAGTTAAAATATCAACATAACATATCACCAAAACATCAAATATCAATGTCATTAAAAAATAAATAAAAACTAATGGAATAGTCTAATTTGCATCTACACAATTTCAATATGACAATAAAAAACAAAAGACACTCGAGTAAAACTGAGTAAAACTCTCAACCAACCGTAGTTTACTTAACACATTTATAAAATTCACTACTTTAATTACATTTACTCAGTCATCTTTGGATTTGGATTTTTATTCGCAGGATACATTTCACAACTACTGAGATCACACTGGCACAATCTTTATTAAGATGTAAGTTTCTGCAATATAATTCACATACCGGGCACCAAAGAAGCTGGTTCGTCTTTCAGAGGTCACAGACTGTGGCTTGGATATGCTGAGTTTTCCAAACGAAGGCTGTTTACTGTGAAGGAACAAAACGTGTGGAAAAAATGTATGTTCTCCACCGGCAGACTCACATTTGAACAAGCTGCTACGAATCCATCACTCATCTTTCTTCATTGAGTTGTTACATATTCTCAATTTTAAATAATTTGATCTCCACAAGTTTGATGTTTCCAGACTCATGAAAAAACTTGAAGCTCTAGATCTTATGGGATAATCAATGAAATATTTCAACACGTGATTATGAGAAGCATTTTATATTTATATTGCTGTTATTAAAATTACTAACTTGTGAGTTTTGTACTGTTGGTCAGATAATATGAGACATTTAATGATGTCAACTTGAGCTCCTGGATATTGTGACTGCATCTTTCAGTATGTCTTTGTGTGGGTGTGGTTCACATTATACGAAGTCCCCTGATACAAAAGCGGACAGAACCACGCTTCATAATAAAGCAGTATGACTAAATACAGAGACGGTATAAATTAGACTGACTAAATCAGAGTGTTTCAAACCTCTGGGGCGTTGTGTACACCATGCTCATCCTGTTGCTGTCCTGCACCCTCATCGGCATCTCGGACGGTCTGCTGCTTGTTGCTCGGCTCATCCTCCCACTGGACACAAAGGTATTAAAACAATCACACAAACGTTTATTTGCGTTGATATGTCGATTCACAAAGCACCAATCTACCAAAACACACACACACACACAGCGTATAAAGTTGACTTCAACTTAATGTCAATAGGCTTTTTAACGTTACGTCTGTCACTTTGTTATGTGGTGGTAGTCTGACTAGCAAACTAGCGTAGCAGCTATTGCATCGGTTCGGTGAGCTAGCTAGACGGAGCTAAACACGCCGGGTTAGTGTATTTTCTAAGTTTGAACATGGCTGTAACGAGGTAAACTAGACGTAAAGGCTAGTAACGTTAGCTAGCGTTAGCCTTCGGGTGTGATATGACACGATCTTAGCTGCGTTACGACAAACATTACATTCAGTCAGAATCCTCTTTGCTTCTTATTTTTAGTGATGCGTTAACGAGTTCTTAAGCGAAGTTGAAACGTACCGCTCCATGTTTCGTAGGAAGAAAACAAATAGAAACCAGACCGATCGAAGGAATCGTCGAGGAACGTATTTAACTGCCGACCCGCCAAAACAATACGAATATACCGGATGGCCGTGACGTCACCGGAGTACGGAGAGCCGTTGGTCCAAAAAGGCTTCACAGCGCAACCGCGTAAAATAATTGACATGTCCACATGGTTATTTGTTCAAAACCATAGACTATATATAAAGTTTCAAACACAAACGATGAGTCCAAGGTTACACTTTGGTTTGGCAGGTTAAATCTCATCTGTCATCTAGGTCTTAATACGAATATTTAACTCAAAACAAAGTCCCTTTCTCTGTAAATCACACTGAATGTGTTTGATTAGTATGAAAGGTGCTATATAGTTTGATTGATTTGTTGCATTTTTTTTGGTTTAGAAAAATATCAACCTGCTGAGCAGCACAACAGAAGGTTAAGGAATTTAGGTAAATCCTCTGTTGTATGTGATTGTACAGTCTTAAGTGCTAAATATAGTCTTTATAGGAACATCCTATTGAACAACATGGCAACATATGCAGCTGCTGATATTGTTGTAAGCCTGATTCTTCAAAATGCACAAGAACTAGATAGTGGCATTTTACATGCTTCATTAACAATTAAAATCCCAAATTAAACCATTCTTAGAACCCCTTTACATCCAAGTCTATAAATATTGATAGAAGACTTCTATGGCATCTTTTTGTCAGCTCTCTCCCTCAAGTGATCAACTGGCAATGCATTTCAGGCCTATCAATGGTTTTTTTTTTTGTGATATCAGCTCCTACACTTTTCTTCCACAAATGAAAAGATCAGATTAACACTTTGAGCAGACAAGTGACAAAGAGAAGTAGAAAATTTATTGCAGTATTTGTTCCACCAAAAGGGTATGAATCCCCTTTCCTCTTATTACTAGGGTGACCTAATACATCAAAATCTACATTTACAAAATATCCTCCTGCAATAGGCCACATATACTGCATGCGTAGTTCGAAATAGAATAAATTATATTCAGAGGACTCTGCCATTGTACAGCATGGACAAATAAAAGTGAACAAAAATAAAAATTTTTTTTTTTTTCTTCTCTTTTTTCATCTTTTTCTTTCAAATATCTAAAAGCTAAAAGGAAAAACCATCAGGGTGCTAGTAGTATAATAAACTCCAAAAACACTTTAATAAGAACATCAAAAAGACTAATTTCCAACATTCACTTAAGGTTTTATTCTTTTTTTACAGCTTTTTTGTCTTCAGAGATATAAACATTTTAGTTTTTTGTTGTGTTAAACTATGATACAGTGGGAGTAGAAATGAGCGACTAGAATCTGCTGCACAACAGCGAAGGAGCTCCCACAACAATGTTGACAAAACATTTCCCTCCAGGTCTCTTTTCTGATAGCCTTTATAAGGGATAATTTGGGTGAATTATTCCTTTAATGCCTTCTGGATTCTATCCTCTGAACTTATACACAAACAAAACATGAGCAGTCCCTCTAATATAATAAGTCTTATGTTTTGTGTCATTTTTGCAAGAATAACTCATGTAAAAGTATGTAGTGTCAAATATTCTTGCCCTCTTGTGTTTTCTTACAAAAATGAGGAAGGAGAGGAGGAGGGTAGGAATCCAGTGAAGTTTGGCTGTGTCGTTGGAGGTGGCAGGTTGTGGAGGAGGAGCAGGAGCAGGGAAAAAGGATGATTTGATAAAGTAGAAATTGAGCAGAGGGGTAAAAAAACAAAACAAAAAAACACCACACGGGAGCCATTAGCTAGCCCCCCCTTCCCGCGCTGCATACAGTGAGCGTAAAGTCTGTACTACTTTGTTGCTCAGTTTGTGGTTGCTGGTCAAGGCAATTTTCTTGTAAATGATGTCCGACTCCTTAATAGTGTCCACCCAAGGCACCAGTTTGCGGCCATCGCGTTTCTTGGCCTCTGCCCAGGGCCCCGAGTAGGAGCCTGCCATCCAGTGGATGCTGTAACCGCTGGAGGTCTTGTTGACGACTCGAGCTATCTGTGGCCGGTCCTTGTATTTGGGGCAGCAAAGGGCAATCACATCCATTGCCTCCACTGTCTCGCTCATACGGCCAGGGTCCGAGGAGTCACCCGCTCGCCTTGACTTTCGCGAGGACTGCAGGGAGGAGAGATGAAAAATAAACATTGAGCTATTTCTACTTCAACAATTTTAAGTGTATTTTTCAAAAAGTGTGTTTGAACGCATCTATCTCACCCCCGGGGTCCTTTCATCACCATCACTATCATCATCATCTGTCTCTGGTCCTGCCTGATTGCGTGGACTGGGTCCTGACATGGGGCCGGAGCCTCCCAGTAGGGCGTTTATGGCTTTGTTTCTGATGTTAGCGCTGGCAGACGCTTCTCCCTCCTCATCCTCCTCGTCTGGGTCCAGATGTTCCATCAGACACTTGAACTGTGGCGTTAAATGGCAAGAAAGTCTTTTTGAGACAACTTTCACACTCCTCAGCAGTTTGTCAATATCTAACAACCACATGTAAAAGACTGGAGTTGGGGTAATTTCGAATGAGTGTTTAATTATTTGAAGTTCAGCACTCATCATGAGCATCGATGGTGCACTTATCCCACTGATGCCAGAAGAATAAATGTTACCCACAGTATAATAAACAAGTGAAATCTACCACTTGACTTGTATTAAGCTGCCATGCTCTTCAGACAAATGAAATCACATGTCACCTTTGAAATCATCTTTCATTTAAAAATGTAAACCCAAATTAACTTGATGAATCTTTGATGTAAAGTTAACTTCGGCACTGAAGTTTGATACAGCTTCATCACTTACGTCTAGGTACTGTTTGACTATCCGCTTCTTGATATCGTCTGTCAGCGTGGCGTGAGCCATGTTGTTGGAGATGAAGTCAATGGTTTGTCGAGGGTGGAAGTGAACGTTGTTTTTCCTGTTCACTGCTTTGTCGTAAACCTTGGCTGATTCAGTTGGTGAGTACTTCTGAATTTTACTGTTGGAAGATAAAAGGTTTCAGTTAGAGTGGTACATGTGACCCACACTGAAAAATCAAGATATTTTCATTTAATTGAAGGCTTTATAGAAATTTAAAGTAAGGTTGATCTTGCCTGTCAGAAAATCCATACTGGTTCTTCAGATGCTGTTTGAGCACCAGCAACAACAGGATGCCCTGAACGGCGTTAGCAAAGTCCAAGAGACTGCCAGGGTTATCTGGGAGGAGCCTCATTACTTTTTCCGCATCATCCACATCCAGATCCTCAAGATCAGACTCGGACTCTGAGGACTCTGTTGCAACAGGTTTTCTGGCCTTTTTAGGCCGCCGTACCACATCGTCATCATCATTATCGTCATCATTACTGTTGCCGTTTTCTTTGTCGTCGCTCCTTGGAGAATCACAGTTCATCTTCTCCTCATCATGCGCCCCATCTGACGTGTTCTTCCATTCCTTCTTTACCTTTTTCTCCTTACGCCTCGGCTCTTTTAACAAAAGCTGCACAGACAGGAAAAAGTAAATCAGTAAGAATATATACAGCATTTGGGGGGTGATTTCCTCAAGTTTTTCACCTGCATTCAAAAGTTACATTCAATAAAGTACCTCTTTGAAGGTTTGCAACAAGTTGCTGCCAGACACAGACAGGGTGATGTCTATGTGGTGCATGATGAAGAGAGGCTCCTCCTGGCTCTGGTATGGGAAACAGGCGAGGTTGTCTGCTATAAACAGCAGCATGTTCACTTCCGTTTTCTGCAGAGAGAAATAAGAAAACAGAGTTAAAAGGTTAAAAGTAAATACCAGGGACAAAGTCGCATTGCAGTATTCTCTTATTAGAATGTATATAAGTTTATATATTAGAAATTATATACAGGGTTCTTAAATCAAGACAGGTTCACTTACAGCACTGTCGTCATAGAGGTTCAGCAGTGAGATGAGAAAAGCCCTGCGGTGCTGGCGGTTCCCCCGGATCATAGTGAAGAGGTGCGAGCAGAGTGCTGAGTGAGTCTCGTCCTGTCTGAAACCTCTGATGATGCTCTTGCGAGACAAATTGATGGCCTGCTGCAAGTTGTATGACATCTTCATCCCAGCTACTGCCTTCATCTGTGGAAGAAAAAGGTTCAAAGAGATGTGTCACAAACCAAGCATGTCAGACAGCTGTTGAGGCAGCTGCAGCAAAGGAAATGTACCAATAAATTAATGAGACTAAAAGAAAAAAAAATATTGCCACTTTATTATGTTTGAAATTCTCAGGAATGTAAGGGTCATTTTTGTTGTTCTGTCATATCTTGCTGGACAGCTAAAAGGCTAAATTAGAATGACCGAACCAGGTACATATGTCTTTACCAGCTTCAGTCACTGAGTAACATGAGTCATATCAATCAACTCACATGGATGAATCCTGTGTACTTCTTGTCAATCTCCACAAGCTGCTGGTCAGCTTTGTTCCTCATGCTGGGCTCTGGGTCTGTTCCCATTGCAATGAGGTAGGGTACACACTGCACGGACAAGATGAAAATAATGTTACATGCATATGTTTATATGACTCTGTTTACCATACAATAAAAAGTTTAAATGGAAGTTCTGGGGGATGAAAATGTACCACAGCAAATTAAATTAGGGATCTTGGTGAATTTTAGAATCATTTGAAGATTTAAAAATTCTCACACACAAGTGAAATAAAGAGAGAGAGTCACCAATAACAGAAAAAATGAATCACTTCTTACCTGTACAGGATGGATGAGACCCTGGTTGAGTGTGAGAGCTATGACGTTGAGAGCAAAGTGCCGTACACTAGACTGGGTGTGAAAGAATGCCTCCAACACCTGTTTTAGATAAAGCTGCATTATTGAGCTGCTCATCCCTGAAGAAATGTCACCCATCTCCTTCAGATCCTCCTGTTTGGACAGTTTCTTCCCTGCAAACATGAAAAATGTGTTCAGTATGTGTTCTAACACAGTTTACATATTCACAGAGCTGAGGTTACTCCATATAAGTAGTTTTGATACACCAAACCTTTGAGGCACATTGTTAAAACTAGCAACAAACTCAGCAACACCCACAGCTCGACTTACATTCTCTGTCCGCTTCCTGCATCCGTGTGTCCTCCTCCTGAAGGTATGTTTGGAGGTTTTTGAGGATCTGGATTTTGAGGTTAATGGAGGAGGCGCTGTCAGCCAGGATGCCATTGTACAATGTCTTCACCTCAGGCACAAACATCTGGCTGGGATGCATGATCACAAGGAAGCCTGAGGCGAGAGAATAACAAAGAGCAAAGGTCTATAAGAACCAGCAAACAATACTTTCTCCATGTACAAATCAACAACATGCAATGCCTTCATCCTTTCTAATCTATACATTTGTGGAATATCATTATGTTCAATATTTTTGTTCTTGCCTAAGCCGATGATGGCTTTGGTCTTGACCTCCTCGTCCTCATGTTTGGTGAAGTATAGAAGCAGCTCGAGAACTTTCTCCTTAATAACAACCTGCTGGATTTAAGAAATTGTGACACCACATGAGAACATATTATTTTCCCAAGAAACTAATATCTGTATGTAGACACAATCCATAACTTAACTCAGGTTCAGTATCAAGTATTAAATATAATTATACATCAACTGCTCTCCTACCTTGTTGGTGCCCTTGAACTCCTCCAGATCAAAGTCAAAGTGTCGGGCCAGGGCACCCACAGTGAAGAGCGATCGCAGCAGGAAAGGCTTGTTTGCTACTAACGTTGCACTGTTAGAATCCTCATGATGCTGAACCTTAAGTTTGTTAAGTGCACCTGGAAAAAAAGAAAAATAATTTAAGTGGACCGAGTTTATGTTTTTTTCCCCCCTTGTACAGCTTTACTATTCTTCTAAATTATAAAGATTTGGGGATACTCTACATTTATTGACCAGCTTGATATAGTTTTTCTTTTGTACTGTGACACTTCACAGCTCAACACTGCAGATTGCTGTGACGCTTGCAAAAACAGTGCTCACCATAAAACCTGTTGAAGCAAGCCCAGACAAACTTGTAGTTGTGTGTCACTTTGTTAACAACAGCTCCAAGACAGCTCACACAGTGCTGGACCACCTATAGAGAGGAAGAAGAAAACCATGTCATCTCAACAAAACTGATCCAACAGCAAACCTGGTTCTTCAGAGGTGCACCATATATGAATTCATAAAGAGCCGCTGCCACTCACAGTCATGCCATATTTGATGATGAGCTTCATGAGGTCTTCTTCGATGGTGGCAAGGAAAGTTTCACTGGGGTGCTCCATCAGGGGTACCACAAGTTCCAAGATCTTTGCCACGTTACAGATGACCATGAAGTCATTGGCAGTCTGCAATGGAAACAGTATAAGATTAACTGATGAAGAAACTCAGGAACCAAATATGAATCAATTGGAAGTCTTTACTTATATTAAATATTGGAGAGGACATCAAACAAATAATCCCTCTGTGTTTTCACTACTGAACTTATGTTCATTTCTCTAGCCCGATTTAAAGGATCATTGATCTTATTTTGAGAATATTGTTTTTCTTGATAATTCTGCAATAACAAAATGAATTTAGTGGACCCAACTTACGTTACACTTCGTGGTCAGGTAGGGTTGCATGGTCATGGCATGTTTGACCATAAGCTGGGCCCTGATCTTGCTGAACAAGTACAAGGTGGTGATACACGCCACCAGCCGTGTCGAGTTTACACCCTTGTTCTCTACAGAGGAAAAAAACAAAATAAAATAATTTAAAAAAAATGTTCTGACACTCACAAATGTTTTTTAGATATGAATAAACATGATGCTAAACTTGCATACCTGAAAGAGACTCCTCGTATTTGAGGATGTGTTCTACTAGATTGTCAACTAGCTGAACACAGGCCTTTTTGGCTGGTTTGTATGATGCATCCTCTTCAGATTTGAGAAGCTAGAGCAAGATAGACAATGTTTATTATAAAAGATTTGAAATAGTGATTATTTTTATCAAACAGGTGAAGCCCAAATTAAAAATCAAATTCTTACATTCTGAAGAAGTTGCTCGAACCAGTCGTAGCCGGTGTCTCGACACGCTGCGACCTGAAGAAATCAAACACAAGAATATAATGTCACTATAACATTGGGTAAGTGTTTGATGAGCGATATTTCCTCTTTTGTTGATGTCTATTATTATCATTGCTGAAACTCACTACATCAGTGATGTTCAGGATCTTTCTGGTCATGGTCTCTTTGTCGTGGGCTGGTGTCGGAGTGAACCACAACTTCTGGAATGTCTCATTCACCAATTTCTATGAATAACACAAATTGGTGTGTCACAAGTTGAGATCTGCACTTATTGCAAATCTGTTAAGCAAGAATATATTGAAATACAGAGAATATAAATAATAATGGTGAGACTGCAAGTTATATCTGAAAAAGATTTAAAAGTCTCAAGGAAAAAATGTGCAGTTAATCCATACCTTGATACCCTCTTCATCATTGACTCGACGGATCATCCTCACACACATCTCAGTAATCTTACTGAAAGTTGGCTGCTCCAGACAGATGTCTCGGAGGATCTTGATCACCCGTTTCCTTACGCTGATACCAGTGTCCTGTGAAACAAAACCAATTCAAGTCATAAAGACTTTGCAATTTTATACAAATATTATATAAACATAAGGTTCTTGTTTTAACCCGTGTTTGTCTGTTTTTAGTTTATTTGAAAGCAGGATTATGCAAAACGTACAGAACTGATTTGCACCAAACTAAATAAACGACCAGGGAAAAACCCATTAAATTTCAATATGAATCCATTTAAGGAGGGAATTATTTTTTTAAATCACTTCAAACAACATTTTTAGGATATTTGAGGGCATTTTTATAAATCGCTTAAGAGATAATATCCATGAATTTTGATGTGAAAAAACCTCCAAACATTTATGGTGTTGACATCAATGAAATTGTAGAATTTAGAGCATATTGTCAGACTACTTCCTTGTCCTTTCATTTTTTTTATTTTAAGATCTCGACAGAAGTGAAGAATTGTTTGGCCTTGGCAGAATTATGTTGTCTTATTATTGCCAGTCTAGTTTACATGTATGCATGGGTTGCAACAGCATTTGTCTGCCAATAGGTGGCAGTATAAGACTGTAATGAGGAGTGAACTTCTGATGAACCCTCCTGACTATTTCCATGACAACAGGCAAAACAATTCCAATGTGTTCACTTCTCAGATGCTGAGGACAAAGAATAACCACCAGGTTTTTGTGTTGGACTGCATTTCAATATTGATACATGATATTACAATGGACACTTTAAACTGGCTGCTTAAATAATCATTTCTATTATGTAAAAGCAAATGTTAGAAATCCACAGTCAAGCAATTTTTCATCATATTCAATTGTTGCAGATGCTTCTACATGTAAACACATAGGAATTAGTTTGATTTGTTTATGAATTAAAAAGGTTCATGAAACCGCTTCAGTTCTACAATAATTGTTCATGTGAGTAGTTTACTGAGATTCTGTGGAATATGTTGTGGGTATCAGGAAGCTGTATGTACCTCATGAAAAAGTTTATAGGAGGTTGTTGATGAATTAACATTTGGGATGTAAACTGTTTTGAGTAATATTGATCATTTGTCAGTCCACTGAACAATAATTAACATCACAGTTGTGCGTGCAAAGACTGTATTACACTATAGCTGGTATAGAGACAGCGGATTTGACCTCATCAATGAACCATCAATGACTTGAAAAATGTTTTTTGTTTTGTTTAATCATTGTTCCAACCACAGCATCACAATGGCAAACTGGGTGTGGTGTAAACACTGTGCGACAAACACAAGAGTGATTAGTTGTTTGAGAAGCACTGAAGGGGCACACTGATACCTGCAGATCAATGTTTTGTTGATGCAGCAAAAACCAAAACATCATAGCAAACAAGTCTCATTCATTGAAGAGCAGTCATGAATGGCTGTCAGGTTTTCAGACAGCTGAGTTCATAATTAGATGCACGGTTCATATGAGGACAGTGAGACCTCACAATGCATTAATGTGTTGAGAATTAGTCCGATTGGGCAACTTACCAGTATCCTCTCTATGAGCATGTCATAGTACTGTTCAGTGAGTTGGGGTCTGCTGAGGACGAATTTGCCGAGCAGCTCCACAGCTGCCTCTCTCACACTGGTGGAGTTGTCCATCAAACGACCATGGACACCACGCTGCATGTCAGACTGCACAAGTGGAAAAGAGAGTCAGTATATAGTATGAGATCACTTGCATATACAACAGAAAAGCAGAGAACAAAATTAAAAAGTACATTATAGAACAGAGCGGAATGTAAAAATGACGAAATGTCTTCACAAACACAGATCCTCACATACCCTTGCCAGGATGCTGGGGTCCACAGCCACGACCTCAGACAGACATTTCATGGCTTTAGTCCTCACAGCAATGGCACTTTCCCCAAGGACTCGCAAGATCTATAAAAATTAAATAATTAAATAACACAAAGATATTTCTGACAAACCAGTTAGCCCTGATATTATCAATATTATATTTTGTGATTGTTACTGTGTAATTTACAAATATTTTATGTGGCTGTGGTGCTTCATTAAAAAGATACTCCTGGGAAGAATAAATTGTACCTGTGTTAAATAAATATCAAAGCTCTGGGCGAACGGCCTCATGGAGGCCAAATAACGCACGATCAGGCAAGAGTCATCGTAGTCCACAGTGTCAGAGTTCATTCTGCAAGAGTAGGACACAGAGGAAGGATATTATAGTATTATAGAGTCAAACAACTGGTAGTGACTATAACTCACCGGCAACTATGACATCAAAAATAGGAACAGGACAATGTCATGATAAATCATGGGAGTGAAAGTTCCTGTGATATGGATGACTTTGCCGAAACCGTCACATCCTTACTTCAGTGTTGTGAAATGAGAAGGCATGGTCTTGATGATGTTGCGCAGGAACTTCTTGCGCTTCTCAGCACGCTGCATAATTTCACCGGTGCTCTCCAGCTCCTTGGCGTGTTGTGGTCCATCCGATGAGTCCTCATCCTTGGGATTCTGGTTCCGCATGGACTTCTCAGCCTCTGTGGTGGCGTCCCGGAACCACTGGGCAATGTAGAACTTTCGAGCAAACTAGAGGACAAAGAGGGTTTCAGTATCAGATGGAGATAATTTAAAGTTTCCAGTTATTACAGTTATTTCTTTATAGAGTAAGAAATCAATGAAAATTATTTCATTAACACAAGTATAGTTGAGAGTGTAAGCCAATGCTGGAACCCTAACCTAACCTTTAATGGATGCTATTCTGTGTTTTGAATCGGCAGTAATGTTCCACACAAGCTTAAATAGCTAATTAAATTGAATAAGTACATTAAAAGCCAACATGACATTCAGAACATGCTCATAGATTTCAGATATCTAAAGCTGTTCAAAGTCACCACTTGCAGAGTCAGTCTAATGTAAACCCACCACCAGTGAAGCGTCTGTCTCAGCATTCTCTTCCAAGTAGTCCAGTAAAGCTTTCTGCAGCTGCTGGGTCTCATCGTTACCTTGAGACTATTGGATGAGAAAGAGAAAGGTGATTTTTTTTTACAGTTTTCTGCAAAAAGAAATGAGAAATATCAAGCAAAAGAGGGACTAAATTGTAACATACATTTTGTTATTTCTTACTTATCTTTGTCACTATCTTAACACTTTAAAGTAATTATCATCATAACTGAAATATGAGGTGTTGGTTACCTGTTGTAGAATACGATCAATTGATCTCTGGTCCATCTTGCTGGTGACTGCATCCTTCCTCAGACGGGCGGCCACTGTGCCCAGGTAGTCCAGAGATGCTACTCTCAGAGCCATTTCTGTCTGTTTATTACTGAACTGGTGGACCTGACGAGACAGAAAGAAAGAACACAAGAACATAAAAAGAGATGTCAGCAAGAAATGAACTGTTGTAAGTTATCACTTTACACACATTTATTTTCATGCTAAAAGAAAATAAAAATCCATCACTGCAGTTTTTTTTGTTTTTTTTTAAATTTCAGGGCAAGTGTCCATTAATAAAACCATATACTATTTTTGAAGGGACTGTGTGTAACTACAGTCTTTTACAGTACAAAAACACTCCATTACTGCATTAAGGATTATTTATCTTTAGGTGTTTAAATACTTCACTGCCACAAATCAAAAATAAATCTTGTTAATTGCAAAGTCCAAAATCAGCAGTATGAAAATGACTTGCAATTCAAAAATAAATACAGAGGGAGGATGTCATTCAAATAATGATTTGCAGCCTCTGAAGTCCATGTTTCAGTGTGAGAGTTCCCTAATATGAATATAATATATTATGTAATATGAATTTCCAGTTTAAACAAAATTGTTCAGTCATACTAACCAGTAGTCTACCAAGCAGACTGAGAAGCAGCTCTGCAGCAGGCCACTCTGGCCTATTCACTGTTGAGAGCAGGTCCTGGACAAAGTTCTCAAACAACGGCCGGTAATCTTCTTCTCCCTGCTTGCTGCCACACCTGAGAGGAAAAAGGTGAGGGGGGTCATCACAGGAAATAACAGGGACAAAGGGAAAGCAGGATGCTAAATATTGGGTCGTTGATTACTTTTTGAGGAAGACTGAAAGGAAGTTTTGTGCTGTTCTCATTGCCGTCTCATACGAGTTGGTTATTAACACGTCTTGATCCACCTGAGCAAAGAAAAGGAGGACTTGTGAGCAAATGTCTGAATGGGGATTTGTATTTCTAAGCATTGTACATTTGCTTTTTCATAAGGTGTTTTTGTGTTTTGGCTTGCTCTCCCACCTTGGTGTCATACTCATCGAAAGCGTCCTTGTCATTAGGGAGGTGAACCACACACTGGATCAGTTGCAGCACCAGAGCCGTCACCATTTGGATGTACATCGGCTCGCCATCTTGGTCTGAGCTGTTCAGCCTAAGAAAAGGAAACAGAGGAATTCACTATCATGTGTATTACCCAGACAAAACCTGAGTGGTGGAGACAGGCCTTCTTATAAGCAAATATTTACCTCTGCCAATATGTTATGGTGCACTGGTGGATATAAAAATTACCTGAAATTCCTGAGGGAGCGTTTGCTGGTGGGCAGTCTGGCTAAAGAGGTAAAGATCTCCTCCAAGATCAGCTGCCGATGCTTCTCATAGCGCGAGAACACCTGGAGACAGGATTTATTCAAGCAATTAGTCTCTAACATCATTGCTTTCTAGAACATAAACCAAAAGATGAGCAGTGCTTATAAGAAACACTGAAGATCTGTAAGTTCCCAAGAGGAAAATAAAGACTTACTGCTGTAACTAGTTTAATGGCACACAGCTGCAGCTCACTGACATTCTCCACAAAGAATGGAGTGATTCCCATCGAAGAAACCTGGGCGAAAAAAAGAGAGTGAATCAATGAATCATCTGGTTTGAAATTCAGTTTTTGTACCTAAACATATAATGATGAAATTGTCATGAAATAATTTCAGTTTTTACCTGGAGGATGGTGGTGTCTGTAAGTAGTTGGATCTCTAGGAGCTCAGAAATGTTGCTGACGATGTCGCACACTTTGTTGTACAACATGACGATCACTCGTTGCTTATGTGTGGAGCATTTCGCACGCTTTGCCTTGGAGCTCAACAAGCCACCTAGATGAAAACACATTTTGTAATAACAATTATTTATATAATTTTACAGTTTAATTTATTATACTATTTGTGTTTCCATGACAGAAGTCAGTAAAAGAGAGAGATAACCCTGGATTTCTCAAAAGTCAGAGGTCACTTAAATGAACACTCACATAGTCCCCACAAAGTCATTAATTGTTGTCACTCAGATCACAGCAATGTCTAAGATCCTGGCTTAAAGAAAGTCAAGAACTAAATTAAATTAAGCAATTTTCTTTACCCTCCAGTGTTTTTACTATGTCTAGGAACCAACATACACATATACTAAAACATCTATCGCACACCCAGAACAACACACACAGAGGGACTTCTCCCAGTATGCCCAAGGTCATCAGACTAAATATCATCAGGTAACAAAAATCTATATTTTAATCCTTGAGGGCTGTCACTGCAAAACTAAATAGAAGAAGCAGTGTCCTCACCTCCATGTGGGTCCACCCTGTAGACCGGGTCATACTGTGGATACAGTGTGTTCTGAAGATGGAACTTGGTGTATTGTAGCACCCGCTCAATGACGTCCTCTATGTAGACAGCCTTCGGCATGTGTGTTGAGGTCATGATGTTAAGAGCTGTCAGACAGGCGTCTGCAGACTTTGTGACTCGCTCCATTATCAGGTCTCTCCAAAGTTTCTCCTCATCTTCAGCATCATGGTCCTGAGTTTAGAAAGGAAATGGATGAGACCAGTGGCAGTATTATTGCTTTTAATTGTTTTTAATGGATGCTGTATTGATTTCTGAAGTATATCACTAAAATTCTATAAATCATTTCCACTTCAAAGAATGTAAAAAAAAAAAAAAATAAAGACAGAGGAAAGGGACTCACATGGCTCATCAGGGTGGAAAGCTTGGATCCATCCTGGATATTCTTCTCCAGTATGTTTAATAGCTTCACCAGCTTGTCTGATGGGATCTACAACAACATAGACCATTATTTAGACCTGTAGCTTTCTACAGCAAAATTATGCATCAACAATCTATGATAAAATATTATGCAGTACCCTGCTGGAGATGCCCATGGCCTTAATCTTGGCAGACTCGCTGCCCAGCTCATTCAACTGGTGTTTCCCGAGCAGCAGCTCCTGAGGTATCTCATCATCATCTGCTGCTGGAAACACATAACGTCATAATTACTTATAGTGAGGCTGATGTAGGTGGGTTTAGAAAAATGGACCACAGGGGCCAGTCAGAAATGGTATTTACCCATGGCAGTGAAATCCACATCCTCCAGATTCTCCAGGATGTTGTCAATACTTGTTAAGAACCTCTTGAATGTGGACGAGTCCATCAACTCTTCTTGGGTCAGCTTGGGTTCATACGCTTTCCGTTTCTTCTGCTTCTCCTTCATCTTCATTTTTCTGGCAACTTAATGAAGAGAATTTACATATTGGTCTTTTGCCATTTGTTTTGTTTTCATTGTGCTTGCCAGATGCCAAACTGTCTTTTTACAAGTTAATTATTGTTATAAGAAAAAAGGTTTTCTAGGGTTCAGCTCGACATAATAAACTGACATGTACTCATTTTTGCATAAAAAATTAAATTCAAGCACTGGTTGAATAAATATATTGAAAAAGAACTTCCAATTTTCACTTGAACAAAGCATATAATAATTTAAGCACTTTCAATTACCCATGCCTATTAATGTCTATTTTCCAAAACTTTTCCAAAATATGAGAGCTTGTGGACCTGTAGCAAAGACTCTCTATATAGTTCTATCACTGTCAGAAAGCAAATAGACATAATTTGACATGATTTGTGTCGACTTGAATACATACTTTCACTCATGCTGGGAGGCGGTGAATCTTCCTCTTCAGAGTCTCGATAGCGACTGCCAGAGCCTCGCCTGCCGTCTCTTTGCCCGCTTTTCCGATGTTCCCCTGAGCCCCGGCGCTCCCTCTCTTCAAATTCCCAGGATCGGTCTTTTTCTCGTCGCTGCCTTTTCCTTGCAGCTGTAGAGAATTAAAAATAAAAGCCAATTGTTAACAAAAGCAAACTGATATTCAAAACCAAAACTTTAAATTATCAATCAGGTATTGATCTTCATAACACTTAAAGGATATTTCTACAAGCAACGAAGAACTGACACTAATTGAATGATTTGACTCACACTCTCCGTTTGCGTCAAAGTCGTCATCTGAGCTGACCTCAGCATATTTGGGCTTCTCATTTACAGTGCTTCGTTTCCTCTTGTTCATCTTTACTCTTTCACACAGGGGCATGGTTGACTCGATCTCTGCCAGCAGCTCTGGAGGCAGTTCCTTCAGAACTGCTGGGTCCATACCACCTAAGATTTAATAATGAAATTATAAGTTATGAACAAAAAGCTCTTTATGTATTTAACAGTGTGGATAAAACTGTACAGACATGCTCTAAATTTAGCAGAACTACTTGCAGGTTCTGGTTCTTACTTTTGCCAGACTTTCCTGATGAGATCCTGTTCTTTCCAGACTTGCTGTGCCGTATGATCCTCTGAATCTGGTCGATGGAGAGCTTTTTTAGAACCACTACAGGTTTTGGCCTCTTCTCAAAGTCCTTCACCAAACCAAGCCGCTCCAGTTTCACCTTGGGCTGGCCCCACATTTGACCTTCAGTTGACCCACTGCTATCCTTATCCCGTTTGATCTGAGAAAAAAAAAATTACAATGCTCAGTTTTTAGTCAGTGTTGGACAGAAGAGAAAAGAAAATCAAATAATATAATTTAAATAAACTAACTGAAACTAGATTAATGATTCTGATATTAGTTTCCAGTATATTTCTAGTAACAAAGACTTAAAGGAATACTCCACCAATTTTCCAACATTATATTAAATTGTAGGATTATATCTAATCCACTGTCAGTTTACACTGTCAACACTTCAGTGCCGAGGTAGCAAATCCCCGCAGCCACAAAGGATGATGGGCCAAAAATGGACATGCAACACTGACAGTTGCCAAAAACATACAGCACACACAATCGCGATCGCAAAATATTGCAGGTTTGTTCTGATAAAGCTAGTGAGTGAAGAGTATGGTTGAGGGGTCGTTCTTATATTATTTATAACGTCCTAACAGAATTTAATTTGGTGAAAGTGTTTGACTCATTTTACATGTAAACAAGTAGCTTTTGAGTCATTCTATTGAATAATTCCTTCAAGTCAGGTGATTTCAAAAATGTTGTCATAAGAATTTCACTAAATATGATTAAATTATAATTCCTTCGCATATGTCACTGTGATGCCTTTCATTACTTTATAACCAATCAGTTGGAGCTACATTTCCAGGTCCTGCCAGGAAAAGCACCTGAAGCACTTGTCAGGTTGGTAACTACATTTCAGTAGACAAGTCAATCAGAGGATGATGAGACTGGCTGTCCGAGTAAACAACTAGCAGTCTAATCTTGTTTACTTGGTGCTAAATATGGCTTCAGTACAACTAGCTGCTTGCACAACTACTGTTTTGTTTGTCCTTTGCTACAAGTGACCCTATCTATTATTGTACACAATAAACATCAAATTGTGCTTGTTTTTCTAAGTAAACACAGAAAGGCCCAGGACATAGGGGCATATAACTGTGTGCCAAGACATGTGGCTGGGCATTACATCTCTGATCACTTTGTTGACAATAGATACAGTAAGAGGAATAAATAAATTGAAGTTGGAAGTTTTTCGGCTGCACAATACTGACAGCGAGCGCTTAGAGATATTGACCCATATTCATCATCTAAAAAATTAATCACTGGAGCATTTCTTTAAGGTAGTTGCTTTTGTTTACACACAGGACTTAATTCACAACTTAATAAACTTTAAACAGACGTGTGGGTTAATGTGTGAGCTGATATTTAGACCAATCCCAGGAATAAACAAAAGGCTTATGAATGGAAAAGCAAAAACCAAAACAAAGCATGAGCAGTGGTCTTTTTTGGTTTTGTGAGCTTGCAGGCAGTGACAGCTGAATGATTGGTAGATGAGTAGATATTTTTTTGGGGTCGGCCCAGATCACCTTAGGGATCTGGAAGTTCTTCAGTGCGCCACTATGCCCTCCCAGGAGCTGAGCAGGGAAGGAATCTGGAAGTTTAACACCAGAAGCAGACGAGGCTGGTTTGGAACCATCTTGCCTATTGCTGCTCCGACCAGGCTCTCCAGTGGAAGAAGCCCGGAAGCCAGACCTATCTCTGTCACTGCGGCAGCGAGGGTCAGGAGAACGTCGGTCTCGACCACCAGTCTCGCTCCGATGCCTCCTATCTCTGTCAGATTCTCGGTCCCTGTCTCGTCCGTGTTCCCCACGGTTTGATGACTTTGGCATCTCTCCTCGTCTGTCCGAGGATTTCTCATCGTGTCGGTGCTTTGATGAATCCCGACCTTCTCTCCTGCCGTCATGTTTATCAACCCTGTTCTTGATGACTTCCGGTCGCCCATCTGGTTTCAACCGTAAAGCTGTGTCAGAACCTTCCACAGCAGCCGGCCCACTAGCTGGTTCTTCAGGCCAGCGTTGGGCCTCAAGGGCTGGAATAGGGGCAGCCAAACAGGGGTCAAGCTGGCCATCAGCTCGGCCTGCCTGCTGAAGATCGATGCTCACCATGAGGGGAGGGCGGCTGGCACCGTTCCCAGCTGCGGTGGCCTCTTGTGGGGTTAGTTTGCCAGCATTTCCCCCGCCTGTTGATCCACTTCCTGGGGCACCTGTGGGGCCACCTGGCCCACCTGCTCCTGGCTCCAGGGGAAAAGAGTCCTGTTTTCTCTTCTTCAAAGGCTTGTCTGCAAACAGAAAACCATGACACTCAGAAAAACATCCAAAGTTATGGGTTTGTATCCATACAGACACTTTCAGTAATATCCTACTCACCTTTATCCTGCACTTCCTTGGAACACTTCTCACTAGCCGCTTCTCGTTCTATCCTTTCGATTTCAGCAAGGGCATCCAGCTCTGCCTCGTCATAAGGGGAACTGGGAGGCTGGAGACCACTGGCACCACCTTGGTGGGAGATCTGTTGCAGCCGAGCTCCTAGGTTTTGCTGAAGAACAGGAACTTGCTGAAAGCCCAGTTCTGCCTCCATGTTGTCTGAGTTCTGGTCCATACCCGGCATGTCACCTGGGATATTAACAAAAAACAGGGTTGTAAATAAAAGGGCTGATGATTTCTATTGCTGCAAAGATTCAGACTGACAAGATTATTAGTTTGTTCTTAAAAGATGGGAGTAAAGCTCTGACTGAGATACAAAGTCTACTCTTACCTGGATCGGACTCATTTGACTTGACCCGGGACAGTTTGAGGGTGAGTTTCGTCGAGTCCTTGTTTGGCGAGCTGACAATATCGTACATGTCCTTCTCCTCTTTCACCGCTGGGGTTTTCTTCCTTTGCTGGAGCTGCTGTTTCTGGTCAGGGCCTCCCTCCCTCGGTGAGGGTGCATAGGGGGGTGGTGACTGCAGAATCAGCGGGGGGCGAGAACCAGCTGTGAGGGAGCAACACCAAATGTAGAAGAGAGTTACCCTTCAAATGTATGTAGAAGAGCACATACCTGTCTGAGAGGTACTCTGATCCAATAAAGTGCAGTGCTATATACCAAGATGGCTATTAAAAATGAAATGAAAACCACTGTGGACTTGTAAGACTTTTGAGAAATGATAGTCTCAAACTATTCTGCTGCTGGGAAAGTGAAATTAGTAATATTTCCACCAGAAGCAGATACTCCCTAAATGCATTAGAGATTTGGGCAGAATGTATGCAGTGTATTTCCTCCTTTCCTCTTGCAATGGCCTTACATTTGGGCGTTCCTTCACTCCCTGCTGGGGAGCAGCCAGGCTGTGGAGACCTCAGAGGGAAAGATGTATTCCTCATGGCAGAGTCACCCTCCTAGACAACATATAGATGAGCATGAGCTTTACAGTGACAAAAACCTTTTTCTAGACAGAAAATCTAATTTTTGCCCAACTGTTGCAAATAAGGTTTCTTGTACAACGGAGCAGTAACTCTAGCGTACAGGTGCGTCTCAATTGTAGTTATATATGTAAGTGGGAGACCTAAATATTAAGGATTATATATAAATTATGTCCAACAATTCTGAAACATATTGTTGATTTAATATTAAACAGAACACCTCATTGCATATTATTCAGCGTTATGTTTATAGCAATGTTTTCCCTAAATATAGTTAATGATTAGAAAATCACTAATTGAGAAAACCAATAATACCAACCGAGATTGGATCTATTAAAGATTAAGTTATAAAACATAAACATAACAAAAAACAAACAAATTTACCTATACACATACTGTGTGTGGTTTTACAGGTTTTATTGAAAACCCCAGTGTCTGGTTGGTATCCATTACATAACCATATTATACATTACCACATTACTTGTCTTTACTTTAGCCCGGAGCAGTTTGTAAAAATGTTGCACCTGAATTCTGTCTATATCTGTTTGTGTAGTCTGAGACACAACAGCTGTTTTTCATGAACCTTCATTGACAGATGCTGCCTGTTGTCATCTAAGAAATAACAGAAATAGCTTATCACATATCCTATTAAGACTTTGTCAGCCATACCTCGCTGCCCAGTCGGTGTACAATGTTAAGGTAGTCCTCAGTGCCATGTCTGTCTGAGTGGTGGTTGGCAGCATTGGCCATCTGCCCCGATACTTTGCCCTCGTGGATATTTCGTATGCCACCAGGAACCATGGGACTGGCTACAGACACTGTGACAAAATAAAAGGAATCATCTATTTTGAGAATCATCTAATAGTGAGGTGATAATTATATGGTAATAATTGACAGAAAAAATACATTTTCAGAAATTGTTGAGAGGTCAAAAATGGATTTAAAAAAGCAGATATGTATTTACTGGATCAAAGTTCTGTTTTTGGGTCAACTGCTTCGGTTCTCCCAGAATCCTTCGAGCAAATTGAGACCCAGCAAAAATAATAAGTGAATGAAATCTTCAATGACTATAAATGTCCTTACAGTTATATATTGCATATACAATGGAAAATATTCTGCTGTCTATAAATCACTACACGGTGGAAATAAACAAGCTCCTCTTGATGCAGGTCAAATATTTACCAGTAAAGTGGAAGTGTATGATATAAAACAGCAGGTGGCACAATAAATGAAAAATAATCAATATTTCAACCAATAATATTGGCCAGAAGTCAACCAATTACATGGTAGAAGCCAAAAATGTCACAGCTGGTAGAGAATTTATTGTGCAATCTATTCATGTCCAGAGAACTTAGATTTCACATGGGATCTTTTAATAATTTTAAGAATTAAAGACAACAGAAACAAAACACTGAATAATTCAATTCAATACAATTTTGCACATTAACACCTCAATTGTTTAACTACAGAGCACAAATACCACTAATGAATAACTACGAAACAGTGTCAAATTTCAAGTTCCAATAAACATCAATGTCTGCAGCACTTTTGCACGTCTGCCAACAATGACAATCTGGTGATAAGCCAGTACTGACAAAAGCCGTTTTTCAGACCTGACCTCCAGGACCAACATAGTGAAAGGTGCCCTGCACAGGCGTGTTCCCAACAGCATCAAATCCTGCCCATTAGATCAATCTCTAGACATCTACGTCAGTGTCTGTATGTAATTGTGTTAGTTTCATAAAACATTCAGGAAATCTCTGGTTAAACATCGAGAAACAAACTAAAAGACTAAAATAAATAAATTAAAGCAATGACGGAATGAGGCACAGGAGAGATAATGTGAAGCAACTTAAGGAAGAGTAAATTTAACATTTAGCATAAACAGTGGCTCAATAAGGAACAGAATTGTGTTCATGGAGCTGTCCATAAAACCACAGCCGCTGATCACACAGAACAAAGTACAACAACACCAAGAATGTCAAAAATGTAGTTGTGTAAAATTCCCATGTGACAGATTTCAATGCACTTTCCATTACAAGTTATGTGAAGCTGATCAAATCTACCAGACACTATCATGGCAGAAAGCAAAATTGTCACTCTCAGGTTTAAATAAGAACTCAATGAATCACACCACAGGACAGATCTCCTTAAATAAGCTCTTTAAATAAAACAAACTGGGCTACTTAGCCAGACACGTGCACATTTTAAACAAAGCAAATCTGTCAAGTCTTTAAACAACTCATACACATCATGTACATCAGCCGGGTGCACACACAGGCAAGGAGGCCCAGACCCATATCATGCCCACAAAACAAACATACACATATATTCACTCACCTTGTTGTATCTGTTGGTGTTGGTTATAGCTGGGTGGTTGTTGGTGGGGATACTGCTGTATGTAACCAGTTGCGGGGCTTTGAGGAGTGTAGGGGCTGGGTACTGGACTGTTCTGCTGGCCCATGTACCGGCTACTGGACCCACTCTGAGGCGAAACAAACCGACTGGAAGAAACGAAGGACAGGACAGGGTAGGAGAAGGTAAGCAAGAAGGCAGAGAGAAGTTACATAACTAACCAGGAAGTAAATAATTATCTATTTTGGACAGTATTTTTGTAATATCTTTCAGATATTTGATGATACTATATCCAGTAAATCAGTCATGTAACTAGAAAACAGTATTCTGATGTAGCCGGCAAAAACAACTAAATAGTGACTATTTCAAATGTTATAATATATTGGGCTCATCTAATTCTGGCTGCACAACCCACCTTGATGGACTGGGAGAAATTGCAGCCGGCTGGAAGTTTGTAGACTGGGCAGGGCTATGCATGGAATTCTGGGTGATCTTGAATGGTGGTACCATTGGCTGCTGCATCACATCTGTTTAGGAATAAAAACACAGTATATTTGTTAATAGAATATCAACATAAAGCTTGTCTATGCAATTGTATGCTGCCGTGTCATATTGCGCGACTGGTACTGGAAGTGTCTCCATACTTTTCTCCCTGAAGATGCCAGGGTTCCTGGCCAGCATGGTCTGCAGCAACAGTGGTGCATCTCCCTCTGGCTCATCGCTACCCAGGTTGTCCTTCAGCTCTCTGAAAGCATGCACAAATAAAATTGATGAATATTCACATAATATCAGGCGCAAAATAAGTAGGTGGTTAAATTAATAATGATAAGAACAAAGACAAAGTGTTGAATGAAACATTCCATTGCATGCATGTATTTAATATATACATGAAACGGAGTTTATAGATATGCAGCCTACTATTCTGGGTTGGGACATTTCACAAAATATAATACTATGTGAGAAGATGGACCTCTGTCTCCTGTAGAGATTTTGTTATCGTAACTCTTAAACATCTGCTTCTATTAAATCTTTAGGGGCGATGTTACAAATCCAAAATTTAACAAAGCAAAATTATATTTAAAGGAGTTTTTGCATCAAGAAAACACATGATACTGATTATAAAGGTTTGATTTACAGTGAATATATGTGTGTGTGAAAATTACATATTTTAGCCCAATTGCAGAACCCTACATCACACACAAGATTAGATTCAATTTTGTGCTTTCAAACATAAATTATACTTTATAAACAGTTTTTAGAATACAATGAAAATTGAAAAACTATTATACAGTTATATAACAATTACATTCAGTAAATTTAACTACAGGTTAAGTATTAACAAGTATTCTGGCATCAGGGTCATGTCTCTGATGATTTAATCCAAGACTAATCTTTTGTATAAAACTACACATCATCACTCGATCTCCAAAAGTCAACAGTGGTTTCATTTATTGTAAATACTTTTGACTAATCCTTTTTAAAGCCTTGTTACGATAAACTCCGTGTTGTAACACAGACAGTTGTTAACAATCAAAACATGTGTTTGCCACACAGACACTCTCACTCGCGTACTCACATGTGCTCTGTGGACACCTGGTTGAGGCCATGGGCTAGCTGGGAGGCCAGATTCTCATCCCGACAGCCCAGCAGGCAGGTAACTTCCTCTGCGATCCTCCCATTGTATAGGAGGCTCTTAGTGGTGGTGGCCGGGAGAGGGGAAGGGAGGGGTAGCTGGTTCAACACTGAGGTGAGATGAGAGGGATGACGAAAAGAGCAAAGGTGGGAAGATAAATAATTACACAAGGCAGGAGACAGTATGCAGAATCACATATGCAAATTGACATCCTCAGACAGAATATTTGGGCTTTTTACACAGGAAGAGGAGACATAAGGGAAACTGTCACAGTGTTGTTCACAGGACAGCTGCGTTACTCACAGTCTGTTAAGCTAGCGATCCCAGCGAGAGTGGTGATGGGAACATGAGGCATATCCCCATTCATGCTGAAGGTGAGGGTGGGGGAGTGTGTTGATACACAGGTAGATCAGGGGGTCGATGGACGACACCCGTCCTCACATCTCCTGACACCTAGGAGAGAGAATAAATAGCGAATGGCAGGATATTTGCGACTGTATATTTACACTGCTATGTCTATCACATCATCTGTAGGTCACAAAAACGCATTGAATTGGATCTTGTCAATCAAGATAAATTCCTACGGGGTCTGTTTTACATTTAAACAGGACGTCAACCGTGTCACACTAATATCTTATTATTATTATTTTTATTATTATTTATGTATGCTTCCCTATCTATATGACAGGAATCCTCAGTTCTCTCTGCAGGTGATACAGGGACAGAGGTTCTGTAAAACGCCAAGAGCATGAGTGCAGTCTTGTGAAAAACAAATGCAAATTATGACATGATTGAATCTAGGCCTTATGTTTAAAGAACAGGGTCACTAACTATTGGACAATCCTGCTGCTGCATACTATGTAATTATACTGTTACAAACCATAACCAGCTACAAAACCACAATTTATATTCCCTGAAAAAAGTGTTAATAAATAAAATCTTTAAATTCTTGTGATTTTTGTTACACCTTGAGAAAGAATTAGGTCTCATCAAGTGAAGCCTCATTATACTAATTGATGCATCTTATGAGTCATTTAAATGTCATGTCAGATTACTATGATTAAGCTTCATGACAGATATGATATACACATGTACATTTTGATGTCTATCACAAAGAGGGAAACCTGTGCATTCTCTGTATAGAAAGTACACTGTGACACAGTTGTAAACACAACACCATATTAACATCACTGCATTTTCAAAGATATTACTTTCCAGTAAATAAGCCTGGACATTGATTGCCCTGGTAATTCAGTAGATAGATACTATACCAAGTGTGGATACATAACAACATTCCACTATTTTACAATTTCACTCTCAATTTGACTTCACAAATTATACATACTTGACATCACAAATACTGTGCAACTAAATAAGTAGCCAACTGAAGTAAATCTTCTTTGCAGTTTCAAATCGCTTGCTGCATAATATGATAAATTTACACAAATTAGGGTCCTGTGTTGCACTTAATATGTCTAAATTCTCTTTGCTTGTTACATGTCCTTGACCTCTCAAGGAAGACAGTACGGGAGGTCAAAGAAAAATAGAGGGAAAAGCCAGCTGCAATTTCAGAATATCCAAACGCAGCCCACGCTTTAGAGATAAACCTGGCTGCTACAACAAGCTGAATGCAGGCCAGTGCAGGGCTCACTTGTAGATACATAATTGTCAATGAAATCAAAATAAAAAAGGTGTTTACATGTCAGATATCCAAAATTAGATATTGATTACACACATCAGCCGCATCTTAATGTGTCACCAACATTCTCAGTTGTCTCAATGATTATTAACAATAATAACAACTCAGTGACATGAAAAATTATGCAAACCATCATATTACCTTTTTGAAGAATTCTGTGCAGTCTCGGGTGGACTCACTGACATTTCAGATAAAAAATCCTACTCCTTCAATCTGTTGAAAGAGAACATGGCTCTGCATCAGACTTTGGGACACAAAACTTCATTTGAATCTTCTTTTGAACAATTTTGGAAGAAGATGTGTCTGCAGAAGTTGGACTAAGACTTTTTGCCAAAACAACAACATATTGCAGAGCATCACAACATTGACTGTCACACATGCATTTTCATATTTGCAATGAATGTCACTACTGCCATACAATCTGCAAACAAAGAATGCAAGAGTGGGTAGCACTGTCCCTTTTTACTGACTGCTAAAGAAATGCAACAACCTTTTCAGCAACTTCTGCATCTTACTGGAACCATGTAGATCTGTAAACACAATGTTGCAACCAGATCCGAGTGCAAGAGGATCGTTGTGCTCAAATTGTAAACATGCTGAACCGATTCCACACGTCTGTAGCACAACAGATCAACAGACTGATACTGTTAACGTTACACTGTTAGCATGCTCACTCTATGTGGTCTCCCTCAGTACGCAGAGGCTTGGCTGACAGCTGTGAGACTGACAAGCAGGAGGCAGCACAAAGGAACAGATGCACTGTGATGGTGGCGGCAGTAGTGGGGGGCTGCATCCTCCAGTAGCCACAGCCACCGTGCGCACTCTGCAAACTGGTGTCTGCAGGAAAGCCACCACGCTGCATTTGTTGTGGACATGCAACAAATACCCGCGATTCCCACAAACAACAGCTACATCTCCACCAAACTCCAAATGTGGAGTGACTACAACTGAGGCAACGCAGCCTGAGCTCAGTCAAAACATTTCAACACAGAATGGCAACGAAAGGCAGCGTTAGCCCTGCTAAAAGATCCAGCACAAACAAAAACAACAGCGGGAGGCAAATAACTCGAATGAATGTCCAGCACTTCGTTGGCGTGTAGTTGCAGTCGCCATTCAATGAACAGTTTATCTTAAGTTAACCGACTCACCAGATGCTGCCAGCTACTTACGAGCAAAACCACAAACGATACAGTTTCCTAGAAGTTGACTGTGTGGATGCTGCGGTGCTAACTGCGAAGCTACACTTAGCGCTGGTGGTAGCCGCTAAAATCACTAACGCTAGCTGCCAAAACATTCGCTAACAACAATATTCGTGTTTTAATGGCTGGCTAGTTGTGCTAACTAGCTCTGAGTGTTGTGAGTTAGCCTCTAACGATACTCCCCCGTTCAAAAAGAGAAAAGGCGATTCAAAAAATGACGAGGAAGCGCTAAATCGGGGGTTGATAAATGCTAAAAGGTTTTCCCCTGAGCTCGGAGAGAAAGCAACGGGTTTGAGTGGGTCCATGTGAAGGCGACTGCACGGATACTAAATCCGTGGCAACGGCCCAATCCTCGGGCTCGACAAATGACATCCAGTTGAGGCCGTGCGCCTCGGCGGAGCAAAAACACACCTAGCTAGCTTGGCTGGCTAGTTCGCTAGCTTCCGTTACCTCCCGGTCAACGATTAACGACGCCGTAGGTGGTCTTGCAGCAGAGCTTTTATTAACGTGGCGGAAAAAAAATCGCAAATTAAAAAGTTTGATTTATAAAGAGACACGGGTGGTTGTATTTACCTTCGGATGTTGCGTTGAAAGGGAGGGGAATGTTTTAGCTTGGTTTGTGTCCGTATCTCTAGCTCCCCCTTTCTTCTCTCGCAGCTCCTCCAGAAGGAACTCGACTGGCTTGCCAGCTAGCCGCTAAGCTAGCCTGCTAGCTATCAACAATAATCCGGGTCGGACTGATTCGCTCTTCTTCCGTCACTCGCGGGTGAATGTTCCAACGTACGTTCGCGGGGAAACATTCGTTCTTCTGAGTTTCAGTCGGTCTGCGCCGACGTAAACACCGAGTGCAGCCAATTTCGACAGTAAACCAGAAATATGACGTTTGTTGCGATCATCAAGAGGCTCTCCTCTCGTAGAACAAAATGCCGACCGGAAGTTCTGCCGTCTGACTGACCAAAGATCTCAGGAGTGACTCCCTCCATCGGCGCCAAACAAAATGCCATGCAGCGTTTCGCGTTTGTGCCGCTGAGGGGCGCTGCAGGATAAATTTGCTGTGAATTCAGCTTCAGCTCAAAAACGCAAAGACTCAGCCTGCAGACAAACATAAACAAATCATCACGTGTCCTGTTGAGTGTCTGAGGAGGAGGTGGGCTGTATTTAGAGAGGAGGAGAGGTATCACAGGTCGTTGCTTCCTGCAGCAGTGACACTGTACAATCAGCTGTAGAACCATGTGAAACCCATTTCACTGTACACATTCTTACACTGTATATATTAGTATTTTATTCCAGTTATGTTTTTATATTTCCTTACATTTATAATTATTTATTACTTTACATATTTCAAATTCAGACACCCTTGCTGCTTGCAAATTTCCCCAGTGTTGGGTTATTTCTTATCTTGTGTTATCTTATCTTAATTCAGACCAGACTTATTTTAACCCTGGCACATTACACACATTACACATTACACCATTAATTTATATGCGTTATCGTCTGTTGCATAGTGCTGAAATTCGGTGTGGGTGCGTGGCAGCCTCCCCTTTATTAATCATGAAATGCCCAAGTCTCTATGACCTTCAGAAAAGGAGTTATTCAAGAATAACTTGATCTCAAATGGGTTTTCATCCCTAACCCTAACCCTAATGACAACCCTAACCCTAACCCTAATTCCAACCCTAACCCATATTCACCATAGGGTGAATAACTCTGCGCTGCTTGCTCGAAACGTGCTGAAATTCGGTGTGGTTGTTTGGCAGGCTACACTTTATCAATCATGAAATGCCCAAGTCTCTATGACTTTCAGAAAAAAAGTTATTCACAAATATCTTGTACTTTTTTTTTAGATTTGGTGGTTTTACGATTTCCGAAGGTCGTAGAAGCTCGGGGGTGGTCCCAATGGATTGGGCATAGTCACATTAGTTGAGATGGAACCAACTTCCAAGTCTCTATGACCTTCAGAAAAAAAGTTATTGAAGAATATCTTGATCTCCAATAGGTTTTCATTCCTAACCCTAACCCTAATCACGACCCAAAAACCAAACACTAATCAGAACCCTAACCCTACCCCTTCCAAATGTCGTAGAAGCTCGGGGGTGGTACCAATGGATCGGGCATAGCCACATTAGTCCAGATTAAACCAATTTCCAAATCTCTATGACCTTCAGAAAAAAAGTTATTGAAGAATATCTTCATCTCCAATGGGTTTTCATCACTAACCCTAATCGCAGCCCTAACCCTAACCCTAATTGCAACCCTAACCCTAACCCTCATTTCAGCCCTAACCCTAATCACCTTAGGGTGAATAACTCGGCGCCGCTGGCTCGAAACGTGCTGAAATTGGGTGTGGGTGCGTGGCTGTCTCCCCTTGACTATGTGTGAAATGCCCGAGTCGCTACGACGTTCAGACAAAAAGTTGTTGAGAAATAGCTCGTACTTTTTCTTCGCGATGTGGTGGTTTGACCCCTTGCGGAGGTCGTAGACGCTCGGGGATGGTACCAATGGATCGGGCATCCCCACATTAGTTCAGCTCGAACCAACTTCCAAGTCTCTATGACCTTCAGAACAAAAGTTATTCAAGAAAATCTTCAATCTCCAATGGGCTCCATTCCCCAACCCTAACCCTGGCCCTGGCTGCAACCCTAACCCTAATTGCAACCCTAACCCTAACCCTAACCCTCATTTCAGCCCTAACCCTAATCACCTTAGGGTGAATAACTCGGCGCCGCTGGCTCAAAACGTGCTGAAATTGGGTGTGGGTGCGTGGCTGTCTCCCCTTGACTATGTGTGAAATGCCCGAGTCGCTACGACGTTCAGACAAAAAGTTGTTGAGAAATAGCTCGTACTTTTTCTTCGCGATGTGGTGGTTTGACCCCTTGCGGAGGTCGTAGACGCTCGGGGATGGTACCAATGGATCGGGCATCCCCACATTAGTTCAGCTCGAACCAACTTCCAAGTCTCTATGACCTTCAGAACAAAAGTTATTCAAGAAAATCTTCAATCTCCAATGGGCTCCATTCCCCAACCCTAACCCTGGCCCTGGCTGCAACCCTAACCCTAATTGCAACCCTAACCCTAACCCTAACCCTCATTTCAGCCCTAACCCTAATCACCTTAGGGTGAATAACTCGGCGCCGCTGGCTCGAAACGTGCTGAAATTGGGTGTGGGTGCGTGGCTGTCTCCCCTTGACTATGTGTGAAATGCCCGAGTCGCTACGACGTTCAGACAAAAAGTTGTTGAGAAATAGCTCGTACTTTTTCTTCGCGATGTGGTGGTTTGACCCCTTGCGGAGGTCGTAGACGCTCGGGGATGGTACCAATGGATCGGGCATCCCCACATTAGTTCAGCTCGAACCAACTTCCAAGTCTCTATGACCTTCAGAACAAAAGTTATTCAAGAAAATCTTCAATCTCCAATGGGCTCCATTCCCCAACCCTAACCCTGGCCCTGGCTGCAACCCTAACCCTAATTGCAACCCTAACCCTAACCCTAACCCTCATTTCAGCCCTAACCCTAATCACCTTAGGGTGAATAACTCGGCGCCGCTGGCTCAAAACGTGCTGAAATTGGGTGTGGGTGCGTGGCTGTCTCCCCTTGACTATGTGTGAAATGCCCGAGTCGCTACGACGTTCAGACAAAAACTTGTTGAGAAATAGCTCGTACTTTTTCTTCGCGATGTGGTGGTTTGACCCCTTGCGGAGGTCGTAGACGCTCGGGGATGGTACCAATGGATCGGGCATCCCCACATTAGTTCAGCTCGAACCAACTTCCAAGTCTCTATGACCTTCAGAACAAAAGTTATTCAAGAAAATCTTCAATCTCCAATGGGCTCCATTCCCCAACCCTAACCCTGGCCCTGGCTGCAACCCTAACCCTAATTGCAACCCTAACCCTAACCCTAACCCTCATTTCAGCCCTAACCCTAATCACCTTAGGGTGAATAACTCGGCGCCGCTGGCTCGAAACGTGCTGAAATTGGGTGTGGGTGCGTGGCTGTCTCCCCTTGACTATGTGTGAAATGCCCGAGTCGCTACGACGTTCAGACAAAAAGTTGTTGAGAAATAGCTCGTACTTTTTCTTCGCGATGTGGTGGTTTGACCCCTTGCGGAGGTCGTAGACGCTCGGGGATGGTACCAATGGATCGGGCATCCCCACATTAGTTCAGCTCGAACCAACTTCCAAGTCTCTATGACCTTCAGAACAAAAGTTATTCAAGAAAATCTTCAATCTCCAATGGGCTCCATTCCCCAACCCTAACCCTGGCCCTGGCTGCAACCCTAACCCTAATTGCAACCCTAACCCTAACCCTAACCCTCATTTCAGCCCTAACCCTAATCACCTTAGGGTGAATAACTCGGCGCCGCTGGCTCGAAACGTGCTGAAATTGGGTGTGGGTGCGTGGCTGTCTCCCCTTGACTATGTGTGAAATGCCCGAGTCGCTACGACGTTCAGACAAAAAGTTGTTGAGAAATAGCTCGTACTTTTTCTTCGCGATGTGGTGGTTTGACCCCTTGCGGAGGTCGTAGACGCTCGGGGATGGTACCAATGGATCGGGCATCCCCACATTAGTTCAGCTCGAACCAACTTCCAAGTCTCTATGACCTTCAGAACAAAAGTTATTCAAGAAAATCTTCAATCTCCAATGGGCTCCATTCCCCAACCCTAACCCTGGCCCTGGCTGCAACCCTAACCCTAATTGCAACCCTAACCCTAACCCTAACCCTCATTTCAGCCCTAACCCTAATCACCTTAGGGTGAATAACTCGGCGCCGCTGGCTCAAAACGTGCTGAAATTGGGTGTGGGTGCGTGGCTGTCTCCCCTTGACTATGTGTGAAATGCCCGAGTCGCTACGACGTTCAGACAAAAAGTTGTTGAGAAATAGCTCGTACTTTTTCTTCGCGATGTGGTGGTTTGACCCCTTGCGGAGGTCGTAGACGCTCGGGGATGGTACCAATGGATCGGGCATCCCCACATTAGTTCAGCTCGAACCAACTTCCAAGTCTCTATGACCTTCAGAACAAAAGTTATTCAAGAAAATCTTCAATCTCCAATGGGCTCCATTCCCCAACCCTAACCCTGGCCCTGGCTGCAACCCTAACCCTAATTGCAACCCTAACCCTAACCCTAACCCTCATTTCAGCCCTAACCCTAATCACCTTAGGGTGAATAACTCGGCGCCGCTGGCTCGAAACGTGCTGAAATTGGGTGTGGGTGCGTGGCTGTCTCCCCTTGACTATGTGTGAAATGCCCGAGTCGCTACGACGTTCAGACAAAAAGTTGTTGAGAAATAGCTCGTACTTTTTCTTCGCGATGTGGTGGTTTGACCCCTTGCGGAGGTCGTAGACGCTCGGGGATGGTACCAATGGATCGGGCATCCCCACATTAGTTCAGCTCGAACCAACTTCCAAGTCTCTATGACCTTCAGAACAAAAGTTATTCAAGAAAATCTTCAATCTCCAATGGGCTCCATTCCCCAACCCTAACCCTGGCCCTGGCTGCAACCCTAACCCTAATTGCAACCCTAACCCTAACCCTAACCCTCATTTCAGCCCTAACCCTAATCACCTTAGGGTGAATAACTCGGCGCCGCTGGCTCAAAACGTGCTGAAATTGGGTGTGGGTGCGTGGCTGTCTCCCCTTGACTATGTGTGAAATGCCCGAGTCGCTACGACGTTCAGACAAAAAGTTGTTGAGAAATAGCTCGTACTTTTTCTTCGCGATGTGGTGGTTTGACCCCTTGCGGAGGTCGTAGACGCTCGGGGATGGTACCAATGGATCGGGCATCCCCACATTAGTTCAGCTCGAACCAACTTCCAAGTCTCTATGACCTTCAGAACAAAAGTTATTCAAGAAAATCTTCAATCTCCAATGGGCTCCATTCCCCAACCCTAACCCTGGCCCTGGCTGCAACCCTAACCCTAATTGCAACCCTAACCCTAACCCTAACCCTCATTTCAGCCCTAACCCTAATCACCTTAGGGTGAATAACTCGGCGCCGCTGGCTCGAAACGTGCTGAAATTGGGTGTGGGTGCGTGGCTGTCTCCCCTTGACTATGTGTGAAATGCCCGAGTCGCTACGACGTTCAGACAAAAAGTTGTTGAGAAATAGCTCGTACTTTTTCTTCGCGATGTGGTGGTTTGACCCCTTGCGGAGGTCGTAGACGCTCGGGGATGGTACCAATGGATCGGGCATCCCCACATTAGTTCAGCTCGAACCAACTTCCAAGTCTCTATGACCTTCAGAACAAAAGTTATTCAAGAAAATCTTCAATCTCCAATGGGCTCCATTCCCCAACCCTAACCCTGGCCCTGGCTGCAACCCTAACCCTAATTGCAACCCTAACCCTAACCCTAACCCTCATTTCAGCCCTAACCCTAATCACCTTAGGGTGAATAACTCGGCGCCGCTGGCTCAAAACGTGCTGAAATTGGGTGTGGGTGCGTGGCTGTCTCCCCTTGACTATGTGTGAAATGCCCGAGTCGCTACGACGTTCAGACAAAAAGTTGTTGAGAAATAGCTCGTACTTTTTCTTCGCGATGTGGTGGTTTGACCCCTTGCGGAGGTCGTAGACGCTCGGGGATGGTACCAATGGATCGGGCATCCCCACATTAGTTCAGCTCGAACCAACTTCCAAGTCTCTATGACCTTCAGAACAAAAGTTATTCAAGAAAATCTTCAATCTCCAATGGGCTCCATTCCCCAACCCTAACCCTGGCCCTGGCTGCAACCCTAACCCTAATTGCAACCCTAACCCTAACCCTAACCCTCATTTCAGCCCTAACCCTAATCACCTTAGGGTGAATAACTCGGCGCCGCTGGCTCGAAACGTGCTGAAATTGGGTGTGGGTGCGTGGCTGTCTCCCCTTGACTATGTGTGAAATGCCCGAGTCGCTACGACGTTCAGACAAAAAGTTGTTGAGAAATAGCTCGTACTTTTTCTTCGCGATGTGGTGGTTTGACCCCTTGCGGAGGTCGTAGACGCTCGGGGATGGTACCAATGGATCGGGCATCCCCACATTAGTTCAGCTCGAACCAACTTCCAAGTCTCTATGACCTTCAGAACAAAAGTTATTCAAGAAAATCTTCAATCTCCAATGGGCTCCATTCCCCAACCCTAACCCTGGCCCTGGCTGCAACCCTAACCCTAATTGCAACCCTAACCCTAACCCTAACCCTCATTTCAGCCCTAACCCTAATCACCTTAGGGTGAATAACTCGGCGCCGCTGGCTCGAAACGTGCTGAAATTGGGTGTGGGTGCGTGGCTGTCTCCCCTTGACTATGTGTGAAATGCCCGAGTCGCTACGACGTTCAGACAAAAAGTTGTTGAGAAATAGCTCGTACTTTTTCTTCGCGATGTGGTGGTTTGACCCCTTGCGGAGGTCGTAGACGCTCGGGGATGGTACCAATGGATCGGGCATCCCCACATTAGTTCAGCTCGAACCAACTTCCAAGTCTCTATGACCTTCAGAACAAAAGTTATTCAAGAAAATCTTCAATCTCCAATGGGCTCCATTCCCCAACCCTAACCCTGGCCCTGGCTGCAACCCTAACCCTAATTGCAACCCTAACCCTAACCCTAACCCTCATTTCAGCCCTAACCCTAATCACCTTAGGGTGAATAACTCGGCGCCGCTGGCTCGAAACGTGCTGAAATTGGGTGTGGGTGCGTGGCTGTCTCCCCTTGACTATGTGTGAAATGCCCGAGTCGCTACGACGTTCAGACAAAAAGTTGTTGAGAAATAGCTCGTACTTTTTCTTCGCGATGTGGTGGTTTGACCCCTTGCGGAGGTCGTAGACGCTCGGGGATGGTACCAATGGATCGGGCATCCCCACATTAGTTCAGCTCGAACCAACTTCCAAGTCTCTATGACCTTCAGAACAAAAGTTATTCAAGAAAATCTTCAATCTCCAATGGGCTCCATTCCCCAACCCTAACCCTGGCCCTGGCTGCAACCCTAACCCTAATTGCAACCCTAACCCTAACCCTAACCCTCATTTCAGCCCTAACCCTAATCACCTTAGGGTGAATAACTCGGCGCCGCTGGCTCGAAACGTGCTGAAATTGGGTGTGGGTGCGTGGCTGTCTCCCCTTGACTATGTGTGAAATGCCCGAGTCGCTACGACGTTCAGACAAAAAGTTGTTGAGAAATAGCTCGTACTTTTTCTTCGCGATGTGGTGGTTTGACCCCTTGCGGAGGTCGTAGACGCTCGGGGATGGTACCAATGGATCGGGCATCCCCACATTAGTTCAGCTCGAACCAACTTCCAAGTCTCTATGACCTTCAGAACAAAAGTTATTCAAGAAAATCTTCAATCTCCAATGGGCTCCATTCCCCAACCCTAACCCTGGCCCTGGCTGCAACCCTAACCCTAATTGCAACCCTAACCCTAACCCTAACCCTCATTTCAGCCCTAACCCTAATCACCTTAGGGTGAATAACTCGGCGCCGCTGGCTCGAAACGTGCTGAAATTGGGTGTGGGTGCGTGGCTGTCTCCCCTTGACTATGTGTGAAATGCCCGAGTCGCTACGACGTTCAGACAAAAAGTTGTTGAGAAATAGCTCGTACTTTTTCTTCGCGATGTGGTGGTTTGACCCCTTGCGGAGGTCGTAGACGCTCGGGGATGGTACCAATGGATCGGGCATCCCCACATTAGTTCAGCTCGAACCAACTTCCAAGTCTCTATGACCTTCAGAACAAAAGTTATTCAAGAAAATCTTCAATCTCCAATGGGCTCCATTCCCCAACCCTAACCCTGGCCCTGGCTGCAACCCTAACCCTAATTGCAACCCTAACCCTAACCCTAACCCTCATTTCAGCCCTAACCCTAATCACCTTAGGGTGAATAACTCGGCGCCGCTGGCTCAAAACGTGCTGAAATTGGGTGTGGGTGCGTGGCTGTCTCCCCTTGACTATGTGTGAAATGCCCGAGTCGCTACGACGTTCAGACAAAAAGTTGTTGAGAAATAGCTCGTACTTTTTCTTCGCGATGTGGTGGTTTGACCCCTTGCGGAGGTCGTAGACGCTCGGGGATGGTACCAATGGATCGGGCATCCCCACATTAGTTCAGCTCGAACCAACTTCCAAGTCTCTATGACCTTCAGAACAAAAGTTATTCAAGAAAATCTTCAATCTCCAATGGGCTCCATTCCCCAACCCTAACCCTGGCCCTGGCTGCAACCCTAACCCTAATTGCAACCCTAACCCTAACCCTAACCCTCATTTCAGCCCTAACCCTAATCACCTTAGGGTGAATAACTCGGCGCCGCTGGCTCGAAACGTGCTGAAATTGGGTGTGGGTGCGTGGCTGTCTCCCCTTGACTATGTGTGAAATGCCCGAGTCGCTACGACGTTCAGACAAAAAGTTGTTGAGAAATAGCTCGTACTTTTTCTTCGCGATGTGGTGGTTTGACCCCTTGCGGAGGTCGTAGACGCTCGGGGATGGTACCAATGGATCGGGCATCCCCACATTAGTTCAGCTCGAACCAACTTCCAAGTCTCTATGACCTTCAGAACAAAAGTTATTCAAGAAAATCTTCAATCTCCAATGGGCTCCATTCCCCAACCCTAACCCTGGCCCTGGCTGCAACCCTAACCCTAATTGCAACCCTAACCCTAACCCTAACCCTCATTTCAGCCCTAACCCTAATCACCTTAGGGTGAATAACTCGGCGCCGCTGGCTCAAAACGTGCTGAAATTGGGTGTGGGTGCGTGGCTGTCTCCCCTTGACTATGTGTGAAATGCCCGAGTCGCTACGACGTTCAGACAAAAAGTTGTTGAGAAATAGCTCGTACTTTTTCTTCGCGATGTGGTGGTTTGACCCCTTGCGGAGGTCGTAGACGCTCGGGGATGGTACCAATGGATCGGGCATCCCCACATTAGTTCAGCTCGAACCAACTTCCAAGTCTCTATGACCTTCAGAACAAAAGTTATTCAAGAAAATCTTCAATCTCCAATGGGCTCCATTCCCCAACCCTAACCCTGGCCCTGGCTGCAACCCTAACCCTAATTGCAACCCTAACCCTAACCCTAACCCTCATTTCAGCCCTAACCCTAATCACCTTAGGGTGAATAACTCGGCGCCGCTGGCTCGAAACGTGCTGAAATTGGGTGTGGGTGCGTGGCTGTCTCCCCTTGACTATGTGTGAAATGCCCGAGTCGCTACGACGTTCAGACAAAAAGTTGTTGAGAAATAGCTCGTACTTTTTCTTCGCGATGTGGTGGTTTGACCCCTTGCGGAGGTCGTAGACGCTCGGGGATGGTACCAATGGATCGGGCATCCCCACATTAGTTCAGCTCGAACCAACTTCCAAGTCTCTATGACCTTCAGAACAAAAGTTATTCAAGAAAATCTTCAATCTCCAATGGGCTCCATTCCCCAACCCTAACCCTGGCCCTGGCTGCAACCCTAACCCTAATTGCAACCCTAACCCTAACCCTAACCCTCATTTCAGCCCTAACCCTAATCACCTTAGGGTGAATAACTCGGCGCCGCTGGCTCAAAACGTGCTGAAATTGGGTGTGGGTGCGTGGCTGTCTCCCCTTGACTATGTGTGAAATGCCCGAGTCGCTACGACGTTCAGACAAAAAGTTGTTGAGAAATAGCTCGTACTTTTTCTTCGCGATGTGGTGGTTTGACCCCTTGCGGAGGTCGTAGACGCTCGGGGATGGTACCAATGGATCGGGCATCCCCACATTAGTTCAGCTCGAACCAACTTCCAAGTCTCTATGACCTTCAGAACAAAAGTTATTCAAGAAAATCTTCAATCTCCAATGGGCTCCATTCCCCAACCCTAACCCTGGCCCTGGCTGCAACCCTAACCCTAATTGCAACCCTAACCCTAACCCTAACCCTCATTTCAGCCCTAACCCTAATCACCTTAGGGTGAATAACTCGGCGCCGCTGGCTCGAAACGTGCTGAAATTGGGTGTGGGTGCGTGGCTGTCTCCCCTTGACTATGTGTGAAATGCCCGAGTCGCTACGACGTTCAGACAAAAAGTTGTTGAGAAATAGCTCGTACTTTTTCTTCGCGATGTGGTGGTTTGACCCCTTGCGGAGGTCGTAGACGCTCGGGGATGGTACCAATGGATCGGGCATCCCCACATTAGTTCAGCTCGAACCAACTTCCAAGTCTCTATGACCTTCAGAACAAAAGTTATTCAAGAAAATCTTCAATCTCCAATGGGCTCCATTCCCCAACCCTAACCCTGGCCCTGGCTGCAACCCTAACCCTAATTGCAACCCTAACCCTAACCCTAACCCTCATTTCAGCCCTAACCCTAATCACCTTAGGGTGAATAACTCGGCGCCGCTGGCTCGAAACGTGCTGAAATTGGGTGTGGGTGCGTGGCTGTCTCCCCTTGACTATGTGTGAAATGCCCGAGTCGCTACGACGTTCAGACAAAAAGTTGTTGAGAAATAGCTCGTACTTTTTCTTCGCGATGTGGTGGTTTGACCCCTTGCGGAGGTCGTAGACGCTCGGGGATGGTACCAATGGATCGGGCATCCCCACATTAGTTCAGCTCGAACCAACTTCCAAGTCTCTATGACCTTCAGAACAAAAGTTATTCAAGAAAATCTTCAATCTCCAATGGGCTCCATTCCCCAACCCTAACCCTGGCCCTGGCTGCAACCCTAACCCTAATTGCAACCCTAACCCTAACCCTAACCCTCATTTCAGCCCTAACCCTAATCACCTTAGGGTGAATAACTCGGCGCCGCTGGCTCGAAACGTGCTGAAATTGGGTGTGGGTGCGTGGCTGTCTCCCCTTGACTATGTGTGAAATGCCCGAGTCGCTACGACGTTCAGACAAAAAGTTGTTGAGAAATAGCTCGTACTTTTTCTTCGCGATGTGGTGGTTTGACCCCTTGCGGAGGTCGTAGACGCTCGGGGATGGTACCAATGGATCGGGCATCCCCACATTAGTTCAGCTCGAACCAACTTCCAAGTCTCTATGACCTTCAGAACAAAAGTTATTCAAGAAAATCTTCAATCTCCAATGGGCTCCATTCCCCAACCCTAACCCTGGCCCTGGCTGCAACCCTAACCCTAATTGCAACCCTAACCCTAACCCTAACCCTCATTTCAGCCCTAACCCTAATCACCTTAGGGTGAATAACTCGGCGCCGCTGGCTCGAAACGTGCTGAAATTGGGTGTGGGTGCGTGGCTGTCTCCCCTTGACTATGTGTGAAATGCCCGAGTCGCTACGACGTTCAGACAAAAAGTTGTTGAGAAATAGCTCGTACTTTTTCTTCGCGATGTGGTGGTTTGACCCCTTGCGGAGGTCGTAGACGCTCGGGGATGGTACCAATGGATCGGGCATCCCCACATTAGTTCAGCTCGAACCAACTTCCAAGTCTCTATGACCTTCAGAACAAAAGTTATTCAAGAAAATCTTCAATCTCCAATGGGCTCCATTCCCCAACCCTAACCCTGGCCCTGGCTGCAACCCTAACCCTAATTGCAACCCTAACCCTAACCCTAACCCTCATTTCAGCCCTAACCCTAATCACCTTAGGGTGAATAACTCGGCGCCGCTGGCTCGAAACGTGCTGAAATTGGGTGTGGGTGCGTGGCTGTCTCCCCTTGACTATGTGTGAAATGCCCGAGTCGCTACGACGTTCAGACAAAAAGTTGTTGAGAAATAGCTCGTACTTTTTCTTCGCGATGTGGTGGTTTGACCCCTTGCGGAGGTCGTAGACGCTCGGGGATGGTACCAATGGATCGGGCATCCCCACATTAGTTCAGCTCGAACCAACTTCCAAGTCTCTATGACCTTCAGAACAAAAGTTATTCAAGAAAATCTTCAATCTCCAATGGGCTCCATTCCCCAACCCTAACCCTGGCCCTGGCTGCAACCCTAACCCTAATTGCAACCCTAACCCTAACCCTAACCCTCATTTCAGCCCTAACCCTAATCACCTTAGGGTGAATAACTCGGCGCCGCTGGCTCGAAACGTGCTGAAATTGGGTGTGGGTGCGTGGCTGTCTCCCCTTGACTATGTGTGAAATGCCCGAGTCGCTACGACGTTCAGACAAAAAGTTGTTGAGAAATAGCTCGTACTTTTTCTTCGCGATGTGGTGGTTTGACCCCTTGCGGAGGTCGTAGACGCTCGGGGATGGTACCAATGGATCGGGCATCCCCACATTAGTTCAGCTCGAACCAACTTCCAAGTCTCTATGACCTTCAGAACAAAAGTTATTCAAGAAAATCTTCAATCTCCAATGGGCTCCATTCCCCAACCCTAACCCTGGCCCTGGCTGCAACCCTAACCCTAATTGCAACCCTAACCCTAACCCTAACCCTCATTTCAGCCCTAACCCTAATCACCTTAGGGTGAATAACTCGGCGCCGCTGGCTCGAAACGTGCTGAAATTGGGTGTGGGTGCGTGGCTGTCTCCCCTTGACTATGTGTGAAATGCCCGAGTCGCTACGACGTTCAGACAAAAAGTTGTTGAGAAATAGCTCGTACTTTTTCTTCGCGATGTGGTGGTTTGACCCCTTGTGGAGGTCGTAGGCGCTCGGGGATGGTACCAATGGATCGGGCATCCCCACATTAGTTCAGCTCGAACCAACTTCCAAGTCTCTATGACCTTCAGAACAAAAGTTATTCAAGAAAATCTTCAATCTCCAATGGGCTCCATTCCCCAACCCTAACCCTGGCCCTGGCTGCAACCCTAACCCTAATTGCAACCCTAACCCTAACCCTAACCCTCATTTCAGCCCTAACCCTAATCACCTTAGGGTGAATAACTCGGCGCCGCTGGCTCGAAACGTGCTGAAATTGGGTGTGGGTGCGTGGCTGTCTCCCCTTGACTATGTGTGAAATGCCCGAGTCGCTACGACGTTCAGACAAAAAGTTGTTGAGAAATAGCTCGTACTTTTTCTTCGCGATGTGGTGGTTTGACCCCTTGCGGAGGTCGTAGACGCTCGGGGATGGTACCAATGGATCGGGCATCCCCACATTAGTTCAGCTCGAACCAACTTCCAAGTCTCTATGACCTTCAGAACAAAAGTTATTCAAGAAAATCTTCAATCTCCAATGGGCTCCATTCCCCAACCCTAACCCTGGCCCTGGCTGCAACCCTAACCCTAATTGCAACCCTAACCCTAACCCTAACCCTCATTTCAGCCCTAACCCTAATCACCTTAGGGTGAATAACTCGGCGCCGCTGGCTCGAAACGTGCTGAAATTGGGTGTGGGTGCGTGGCTGTCTCCCCTTGACTATGTGTGAAATGCCCAAGTCGCTACGACGTTCAGACAAAAAGTTGTTGAGAAATAGCTCGTACTTTTTCTTCGCGATGTGGTGGTTTGACCCCTTGCGGAGGTCGTAGACGCTCGGGGATGGTACCAATGGATCGGGCATCCCCACATTAGTTCAGCTCGAACCAACTTCCAAGTCTCTATGACCTTCAGAACAAAAGTTATTCAAGAAAATCTTCAATCTCCAATGGGCTCCATTCCCCAACCCTAACCCTGGCCCTGGCTGCAACCCTAACCCTAATTGCAACCCTAACCCTAACCCTAACCCTCATTTCAGCCCTAACCCTAATCACCTTAGGGTGAATAACTCGGCGCCGCTGGCTCGAAACGTGCTGAAATTGGGTGTGGGTGCGTGGCTGTCTCCCCTTGACTATGTGTGAAATGCCCGAGTCGCTACGACGTTCAGACAAAAAGTTGTTGAGAAATAGCTCGTACTTTTTCTTCGCGATGTGGTGGTTTGACCCCTTGCGGAGGTCGTAGACGCTCGGGGATGGTACCAATGGATCGGGCATCCCCACATTAGTTCAGCTCGAACCAACTTCCAAGTCTCTATGACCTTCAGAACAAAAGTTATTCAAGAAAATCTTCAATCTCCAATGGGCTCCATTCCCCAACCCTAACCCTGGCCCTGGCTGCAACCCTAACCCTAATTGCAACCCTAACCCTAACCCTAACCCTCATTTCAGCCCTAACCCTAATCACCTTAGGGTGAATAACTCGGCGCCGCTGGCTCGAAACGTGCTGAAATTGGGTGTGGGTGCGTGGCTGTCTCCCCTTGACTATGTGTGAAATGCCCGAGTCGCTACGACGTTCAGACAAAAAGTTGTTGAGAAATAGCTCGTACTTTTTCTTCGCGATGTGGTGGTTTGACCCCTTGCGGAGGTCGTAGACGCTCGGGGATGGTACCAATGGATCGGGCATCCCCACATTAGTTCAGCTCGAACCAACTTCCAAGTCTCTATGACCTTCAGAACAAAAGTTATTCAAGAAAATCTTCAATCTCCAATGGGCTCCATTCCCCAACCCTAACCCTGGCCCTGGCTGCAACCCTAACCCTAATTGCAACCCTAACCCTAACCCTAACCCTCATTTCAGCCCTAACCCTAATCACCTTAGGGTGAATAACTCGGCGCCGCTGGCTCGAAACGTGCTGAAATTGGGTGTGGGTGCGTGGCTGTCTCCCCTTGACTATGTGTGAAATGCCCGAGTCGCTACGACGTTCAGACAAAAAGTTGTTGAGAAATAGCTCGTACTTTTTCTTCGCGATGTGGTGGTTTGACCCCTTGCGGAGGTCGTAGGCGCTCGGGGATGGTACCAATGGATCGGGCATCCCCACATTAGTTCAGCTCGAACCAACTTCCAAGTCTCTATGACCTTCAGAACAAAAGTTATTCAAGAAAATCTTCAATCTCCAATGGGCTCCATTCCCCAACCCTAACCCTGGCCCTGGCTGCAACCCTAACCCTAATTGCAACCCTAACCCTAACCCTAACCCTCATTTCAGCCCTAACCCTAATCACCTTAGGGTGAATAACTCGGCGCCGCTGGCTCGAAACGTGCTGAAATTGGGTGTGGGTGCGTGGCTGTCTCCCCTTGACTATGTGTGAAATGCCCGAGTCGCTACGACGTTCAGACAAAAAGTTGTTGAGAAATAGCTCGTACTTTTTCTTCGCGATGTGGTGGTTTGACCCCTTGCGGAGGTCGTAGACGCTCGGGGATGGTACCAATGGATCGGGCATCCCCACATTAGTTCAGCTCGAACCAACTTCCAAGTCTCTATGACCTTCAGAACAAAAGTTATTCAAGAAAATCTTCAATCTCCAATGGGCTCCATTCCCCAACCCTAACCCTGGCCCTGGCTGCAACCCTAACCCTAATTGCAACCCTAACCCTAACCCTAACCCTCATTTCAGCCCTAACCCTAATCACCTTAGGGTGAATAACTCGGCGCCGCTGGCTCGAAACGTGCTGAAATTGGGTGTGGGTGCGTGGCTGTCTCCCCTTGACTATGTGTGAAATGCCCGAGTCGCTACGACGTTCAGACAAAAAGTTGTTGAGAAATAGCTCGTACTTTTTCTTCGCGATGTGGTGGTTTGACCCCTTGCGGAGGTCGTAGACGCTCGGGGATGGTACCAATGGATCGGGCATCCCCACATTAGTTCAGCTCGAACCAACTTCCAAGTCTCTATGACCTTCAGAACAAAAGTTATTCAAGAAAATCTTCAATCTCCAATGGGCTCCATTCCCCAACCCTAACCCTGGCCCTGGCTGCAACCCTAACCCTAATTGCAACCCTAACCCTAACCCTAACCCTCATTTCAGCCCTAACCCTAATCACCTTAGGGTGAATAACTCGGCGCCGCTGGCTCGAAACGTGCTGAAATTGGGTGTGGGTGCGTGGCTGTCTCCCCTTGACTATGTGTGAAATGCCCGAGTCGCTACGACGTTCAGACAAAAAGTTGTTGAGAAATAGCTCGTACTTTTTCTTCGCGATGTGGTGGTTTGACCCCTTGCGGAGGTCGTAGACGCTCGGGGATGGTACCAATGGATCGGGCATCCCCACATTAGTTCAGCTCGAACCAACTTCCAAGTCTCTATGACCTTCAGAACAAAAGTTATTCAAGAAAATCTTCAATCTCCAATGGGCTCCATTCCCCAACCCTAACCCTGGCCCTGGCTGCAACCCTAACCCTAATTGCAACCCTAACCCTAACCCTAACCCTCATTTCAGCCCTAACCCTAATCACCTTAGGGTGAATAACTCGGCGCCGCTGGCTCGAAACGTGCTGAAATTGGGTGTGGGTGCGTGGCTGTCTCCCCTTGACTATGTGTGAAATGCCCGAGTCGCTACGACGTTCAGACAAAAAGTTGTTGAGAAATAGCTCGTACTTTTTCTTCGCGATGTGGTGGTTTGACCCCTTGCGGAGGTCGTAGACGCTCGGGGATGGTACCAATGGATCGGGCATCCCCACATTAGTTCAGCTCGAACCAACTTCCAAGTCTCTATGACCTTCAGAACAAAAGTTATTCAAGAAAATCTTCAATCTCCAATGGGCTCCATTCCCCAACCCTAACCCTGGCCCTGGCTGCAACCCTAACCCTAATTGCAACCCTAACCCTAACCCTAACCCTCATTTCAGCCCTAACCCTAATCACCTTAGGGTGAATAACTCGGCGCCGCTGGCTCGAAACGTGCTGAAATTGGGTGTGGGTGCGTGGCTGTCTCCCCTTGACTATGTGTGAAATGCCCGAGTCGCTACGACGTTCAGACAAAAAGTTGTTGAGAAATAGCTCGTACTTTTTCTTCGCGATGTGGTGGTTTGACCCCTTGCGGAGGTCGTAGACGCTCGGGGATGGTACCAATGGATCGGGCATCCCCACATTAGTTCAGCTCGAACCAACTTCCAAGTCTCTATGACCTTCAGAACAAAAGTTATTCAAGAAAATCTTCAATCTCCAATGGGCTCCATTCCCCAACCCTAACCCTGGCCCTGGCTGCAACCCTAACCCTAATTGCAACCCTAACCCTAACCCTAACCCTCATTTCAGCCCTAACCCTAATCACCTTAGGGTGAATAACTCGGCGCCGCTGGCTCGAAACGTGCTGAAATTGGGTGTGGGTGCGTGGCTGTCTCCCCTTGACTATGTGTGAAATGCCCGAGTCGCTACGACGTTCAGACAAAAAGTTGTTGAGAAATAGCTCGTACTTTTTCTTCGCGATGTGGTGGTTTGACCCCTTGCGGAGGTCGTAGACGCTCGGGGATGGTACCAATGGATCGGGCATCCCCACATTAGTTCAGCTCGAACCAACTTCCAAGTCTCTATGACCTTCAGAACAAAAGTTATTCAAGAAAATCTTCAATCTCCAATGGGCTCCATTCCCCAACCCTAACCCTGGCCCTGGCTGCAACCCTAACCCTAATTGCAACCCTAACCCTAACCCTAACCCTCATTTCAGCCCTAACCCTAATCACCTTAGGGTGAATAACTCGGCGCCGCTGGCTCGAAACGTGCTGAAATTGGGTGTGGGTGCGTGGCTGTCTCCCCTTGACTATGTGTGAAATGCCCGAGTCGCTACGACGTTCAGACAAAAAGTTGTTGAGAAATAGCTCGTACTTTTTCTTCGCGATGTGGTGGTTTGACCCCTTGTGGAGGTCGTAGGTGCTCGGGGATGGTACCAATGGATCGGGCATCCCCACATTAGTTCAGCTCGAACCAACTTCCAAGTCTCTATGACCTTCAGAACAAAAGTTATTCAAGAAAATCTTCAATCTCCAATGGGCTCCATTCCCCAACCCTAACCCTGGCCCTGGCTGCAACCCTAACCCTAATTGCAACCCTAACCCTAACCCTAACCCTCATTTCAGCCCTAACCCTAATCACCTTAGGGTGAATAACTCGGCGCCGCTGGCTCGAAACGTGCTGAAATTGGGTGTGGGTGCGTGGCTGTCTCCCCTTGACTATGTGTGAAATGCCCGAGTCGCTACGACGTTCAGACAAAAAGTTGTTGAGAAATAGCTCGTACTTTTTCTTCGCGATGTGGTGGTTTGACCCCTTGCGGAGGTCGTAGACGCTCGGGGATGGTACCAATGGATCGGGCATCCCCACATTAGTTCAGCTCGAACCAACTTCCAAGTCTCTATGACCTTCAGAACAAAAGTTATTCAAGAAAATCTTCAATCTCCAATGGGCTCCATTCCCCAACCCTAACCCTGGCCCTGGCTGCAACCCTAACCCTAATTGCAACCCTAACCCTAACCCTAACCCTCATTTCAGCCCTAACCCTAATCACCTTAGGGTGAATAACTCGGCGCCGCTGGCTCGAAACGTGCTGAAATTGGGTGTGGGTGCGTGGCTGTCTCCCCTTGACTATGTGTGAAATGCCCGAGTCGCTACGACGTTCAGACAAAAAGTTGTTGAGAAATAGCTCGTACTTTTTCTTCGCGATGTGGTGGTTTGACCCCTTGCGGAGGTCGTAGACGCTCGGGGATGGTACCAATGGATCGGGCATCCCCACATTAGTTCAGCTCGAACCAACTTCCAAGTCTCTATGACCTTCAGAACAAAAGTTATTCAAGAAAATCTTCAATCTCCAATGGGCTCCATTCCCCAACCCTAACCCTGGCCCTGGCTGCAACCCTAACCCTAATTGCAACCCTAACCCTAACCCTAACCCTCATTTCAGCCCTAACCCTAATCACCTTAGGGTGAATAACTCGGCGCCGCTGGCTCGAAACGTGCTGAAATTGGGTGTGGGTGCGTGGCTGTCTCCCCTTGACTATGTGTGAAATGCCCGAGTCGCTACGACGTTCAGACAAAAAGTTGTTGAGAAATAGCTCGTACTTTTTCTTCGCGATGTGGTGGTTTGACCCCTTGCGGAGGTCGTAGACGCTCGGGGATGGTACCAATGGATCGGGCATCCCCACATTAGTTCAGCTCGAACCAACTTCCAAGTCTCTATGACCTTCAGAACAAAAGTTATTCAAGAAAATCTTCAATCTCCAATGGGCTCCATTCCCCAACCCTAACCCTGGCCCTGGCTGCAACCCTAACCCTAATTGCAACCCTAACCCTAACCCTAACCCTCATTTCAGCCCTAACCCTAATCACCTTAGGGTGAATAACTCGGCGCCGCTGGCTCGAAACGTGCTGAAATTGGGTGTGGGTGCGTGGCTGTCTCCCCTTGACTATGTGTGAAATGCCCGAGTCGCTACGACGTTCAGACAAAAAGTTGTTGAGAAATAGCTCGTACTTTTTCTTCGCGATGTGGTGGTTTGACCCCTTGCGGAGGTCGTAGACGCTCGGGGATGGTACCAATGGATCGGGCATCCCCACATTAGTTCAGCTCGAACCAACTTCCAAGTCTCTATGACCTTCAGAACAAAAGTTATTCAAGAAAATCTTCAATCTCCAATGGGCTCCATTCCCCAACCCTAACCCTGGCCCTGGCTGCAACCCTAACCCTAATTGCAACCCTAACCCTAACCCTAACCCTCATTTCAGCCCTAACCCTAATCACCTTAGGGTGAATAACTCGGCGCCGCTGGCTCGAAACGTGCTGAAATTGGGTGTGGGTGCGTGGCTGTCTCCCCTTGACTATGTGTGAAATGCCCGAGTCGCTACGACGTTCAGACAAAAAGTTGTTGAGAAATAGCTCGTACTTTTTCTTCGCGATGTGGTGGTTTGACCCCTTGCGGAGGTCGTAGGCGCTCGGGGATGGTACCAATGGATCGGGCATCCCCACATTAGTTCAGCTCGAACCAACTTCCAAGTCTCTATGACCTTCAGAACAAAAGTTATTCAAGAAAATCTTCAATCTCCAATGGGCTCCATTCCCCAACCCTAACCCTGGCCCTGGCTGCAACCCTAACCCTAATTGCAACCCTAACCCTAACCCTAACCCTCATTTCAGCCCTAACCCTAATCACCTTAGGGTGAATAACTCGGCGCCGCTGGCTCGAAACGTGCTGAAATTGGGTGTGGGTGCGTGGCTGTCTCCCCTTGACTATGTGTGAAATGCCCGAGTCGCTACGACGTTCAGACAAAAAGTTGTTGAGAAATAGCTCGTACTTTTTCTTCGCGATGTGGTGGTTTGACCCCTTGCGGAGGTCGTAGACGCTCGGGGATGGTACCAATGGATCGGGCATCCCCACATTAGTTCAGCTCGAACCAACTTCCAAGTCTCTATGACCTTCAGAACAAAAGTTATTCAAGAAAATCTTCAATCTCCAATGGGCTCCATTCCCCAACCCTAACCCTGGCCCTGGCTGCAACCCTAACCCTAATTGCAACCCTAACCCTAACCCTAACCCTCATTTCAGCCCTAACCCTAATCACCTTAGGGTGAATAACTCGGCGCCGCTGGCTCGAAACGTGCTGAAATTGGGTGTGGGTGCGTGGCTGTCTCCCCTTGACTATGTGTGAAATGCCCGAGTCGCTACGACGTTCAGACAAAAAGTTGTTGAGAAATAGCTCGTACTTTTTCTTCGCGATGTGGTGGTTTGACCCCTTGCGGAGGTCGTAGACGCTCGGGGATGGTACCAATGGATCGGGCATCCCCACATTAGTTCAGCTCGAACCAACTTCCAAGTCTCTATGACCTTCAGAACAAAAGTTATTCAAGAAAATCTTCAATCTCCAATGGGCTCCATTCCCCAACCCTAACCCTGGCCCTGGCTGCAACCCTAACCCTAATTGCAACCCTAACCCTAACCCTAACCCTCATTTCAGCCCTAACCCTAATCACCTTAGGGTGAATAACTCGGCGCCGCTGGCTCGAAACGTGCTGAAATTGGGTGTGGGTGCGTGGCTGTCTCCCCTTGACTATGTGTGAAATGCCCGAGTCGCTACGACGTTCAGACAAAAAGTTGTTGAGAAATAGCTCGTACTTTTTCTTCGCGATGTGGTGGTTTGACCCCTTGCGGAGGTCGTAGACGCTCGGGGATGGTACCAATGGATCGGGCATCCCCACATTAGTTCAGCTCGAACCAACTTCCAAGTCTCTATGACCTTCAGAACAAAAGTTATTCAAGAAAATCTTCAATCTCCAATGGGCTCCATTCCCCAACCCTAACCCTGGCCCTGGCTGCAACCCTAACCCTAATTGCAACCCTAACCCTAACCCTAACCCTCATTTCAGCCCTAACCCTAATCACCTTAGGGTGAATAACTCGGCGCCGCTGGCTCGAAACGTGCTGAAATTGGGTGTGGGTGCGTGGCTGTCTCCCCTTGACTATGTGTGAAATGCCCGAGTCGCTACGACGTTCAGACAAAAAGTTGTTGAGAAATAGCTCGTACTTTTTCTTCGCGATGTGGTGGTTTGACCCCTTGCGGAGGTCGTAGACGCTCGGGGATGGTACCAATGGATCGGGCATCCCCACATTAGTTCAGCTCGAACCAACTTCCAAGTCTCTATGACCTTCAGAACAAAAGTTATTCAAGAAAATCTTCAATCTCCAATGGGCTCCATTCCCCAACCCTAACCCTGGCCCTGGCTGCAACCCTAACCCTAATTGCAACCCTAACCCTAACCCTAACCCTCATTTCAGCCCTAACCCTAATCACCTTAGGGTGAATAACTCGGCGCCGCTGGCTCGAAACGTGCTGAAATTGGGTGTGGGTGCGTGGCTGTCTCCCCTTGACTATGTGTGAAATGCCCGAGTCGCTACGACGTTCAGACAAAAAGTTGTTGAGAAATAGCTCGTACTTTTTCTTCGCGATGTGGTGGTTTGACCCCTTGCGGAGGTCGTAGACGCTCGGGGATGGTACCAATGGATCGGGCATCCCCACATTAGTTCAGCTCGAACCAACTTCCAAGTCTCTATGACCTTCAGAACAAAAGTTATTCAAGAAAATCTTCAATCTCCAATGGGCTCCATTCCCCAACCCTAACCCTGGCCCTGGCTGCAACCCTAACCCTAATTGCAACCCTAACCCTAACCCTAACCCTCATTTCAGCCCTAACCCTAATCACCTTAGGGTGAATAACTCGGCGCCGCTGGCTCGAAACGTGCTGAAATTGGGTGTGGGTGCGTGGCTGTCTCCCCTTGACTATGTGTGAAATGCCCGAGTCGCTACGACGTTCAGACAAAAAGTTGTTGAGAAATAGCTCGTACTTTTTCTTCGCGATGTGGTGGTTTGACCCCTTGCGGAGGTCGTAGACGCTCGGGGATGGTACCAATGGATCGGGCATCCCCACATTAGTTCAGCTCGAACCAACTTCCAAGTCTCTATGACCTTCAGAACAAAAGTTATTCAAGAAAATCTTCAATCTCCAATGGGCTCCATTCCCCAACCCTAACCCTGGCCCTGGCTGCAACCCTAACCCTAATTGCAACCCTAACCCTAACCCTAACCCTCATTTCAGCCCTAACCCTAATCACCTTAGGGTGAATAACTCGGCGCCGCTGGCTCGAAACGTGCTGAAATTGGGTGTGGGTGCGTGGCTGTCTCCCCTTGACTATGTGTGAAATGCCCGAGTCGCTACGACGTTCAGACAAAAAGTTGTTGAGAAATAGCTCGTACTTTTTCTTCGCGATGTGGTGGTTTGACCCCTTGCGGAGGTCGTAGACGCTCGGGGATGGTACCAATGGATCGGGCATCCCCACATTAGTTCAGCTCGAACCAACTTCCAAGTCTCTATGACCTTCAGAACAAAAGTTATTCAAGAAAATCTTCAATCTCCAATGGGCTCCATTCCCCAACCCTAACCCTGGCCCTGGCTGCAACCCTAACCCTAATTGCAACCCTAACCCTAACCCTAACCCTCATTTCAGCCCTAACCCTAATCACCTTAGGGTGAATAACTCGGCGCCGCTGGCTCGAAACGTGCTGAAATTGGGTGTGGGTGCGTGGCTGTCTCCCCTTGACTATGTGTGAAATGCCCGAGTCGCTACGACGTTCAGACAAAAAGTTGTTGAGAAATAGCTCGTACTTTTTCTTCGCGATGTGGTGGTTTGACCCCTTGCGGAGGTCGTAGACGCTCGGGGATGGTACCAATGGATCGGGCATCCCCACATTAGTTCAGCTCGAACCAACTTCCAAGTCTCTATGACCTTCAGAACAAAAGTTATTCAAGAAAATCTTCAATCTCCAATGGGCTCCATTCCCCAACCCTAACCCTGGCCCTGGCTGCAACCCTAACCCTAATTGCAACCCTAACCCTAACCCTAACCCTCATTTCAGCCCTAACCCTAATCACCTTAGGGTGAATAACTCGGCGCCGCTGGCTCAAAACGTGCTGAAATTGGGTGTGGGTGCGTGGCTGTCTCCCCTTGACTATGTGTGAAATGCCCGAGTCGCTACGACGTTCAGACAAAAAGTTGTTGAGAAATAGCTCGTACTTTTTCTTCGCGATGTGGTGGTTTGACCCCTTGCGGAGGTCGTAGACGCTCGGGGATGGTACCAATGGATCGGGCATCCCCACATTAGTTCAGCTCGAACCAACTTCCAAGTCTCTATGACCTTCAGAACAAAAGTTATTCAAGAAAATCTTCAATCTCCAATGGGCTCCATTCCCCAACCCTAACCCTGGCCCTGGCTGCAACCCTAACCCTAATTGCAACCCTAACCCTAACCCTAACCCTCATTTCAGCCCTAACCCTAATCACCTTAGGGTGAATAACTCGGCGCCGCTGGCTCGAAACGTGCTGAAATTGGGTGTGGGTGCGTGGCTGTCTCCCCTTGACTATGTGTGAAATGCCCGAGTCGCTACGACGTTCAGACAAAAAGTTGTTGAGAAATAGCTCGTACTTTTTCTTCGCGATGTGGTGGTTTGACCCCTTGCGGAGGTCGTAGACGCTCGGGGATGGTACCAATGGATCGGGCATCCCCACATTAGTTCAGCTCGAACCAACTTCCAAGTCTCTATGACCTTCAGAACAAAAGTTATTCAAGAAAATCTTCAATCTCCAATGGGCTCCATTCCCCAACCCTAACCCTGGCCCTGGCTGCAACCCTAACCCTAATTGCAACCCTAACCCTAACCCTAACCCTCATTTCAGCCCTAACCCTAATCACCTTAGGGTGAATAACTCGGCGCCGCTGGCTCGAAACGTGCTGAAATTGGGTGTGGGTGCGTGGCTGTCTCCCCTTGACTATGTGTGAAATGCCCGAGTCGCTACGACGTTCAGACAAAAAGTTGTTGAGAAATAGCTCGTACTTTTTCTTCGCGATGTGGTGGTTTGACCCCTTGCGGAGGTCGTAGACGCTCGGGGATGGTACCAATGGATCGGGCATCCCCACATTAGTTCAGCTCGAACCAACTTCCAAGTCTCTATGACCTTCAGAACAAAAGTTATTCAAGAAAATCTTCAATCTCCAATGGGCTCCATTCCCCAACCCTAACCCTGGCCCTGGCTGCAACCCTAACCCTAATTGCAACCCTAACCCTAACCCTAACCCTCATTTCAGCCCTAACCCTAATCACCTTAGGGTGAATAACTCGGCGCCGCTGGCTCGAAACGTGCTGAAATTGGGTGTGGGTGCGTGGCTGTCTCCCCTTGACTATGTGTGAAATGCCCGAGTCGCTACGACGTTCAGACAAAAAGTTGTTGAGAAATAGCTCGTACTTTTTCTTCGCGATGTGGTGGTTTGACCCCTTGCGGAGGTCGTAGACGCTCGGGGATGGTACCAATGGATCGGGCATCCCCACATTAGTTCAGCTCGAACCAACTTCCAAGTCTCTATGACCTTCAGAACAAAAGTTATTCAAGAAAATCTTCAATCTCCAATGGGCTCCATTCCCCAACCCTAACCCTGGCCCTGGCTGCAACCCTAACCCTAATTGCAACCCTAACCCTAACCCTAACCCTCATTTCAGCCCTAACCCTAATCACCTTAGGGTGAATAACTCGGCGCCGCTGGCTCGAAACGTGCTGAAATTGGGTGTGGGTGCGTGGCTGTCTCCCCTTGACTATGTGTGAAATGCCCGAGTCGCTACGACGTTCAGACAAAAAGTTGTTGAGAAATAGCTCGTACTTTTTCTTCGCGATGTGGTGGTTTGACCCCTTGCGGAGGTCGTAGACGCTCGGGGATGGTACCAATGGATCGGGCATCCCCACATTAGTTCAGCTCGAACCAACTTCCAAGTCTCTATGACCTTCAGAACAAAAGTTATTCAAGAAAATCTTCAATCTCCAATGGGCTCCATTCCCCAACCCTAACCCTGGCCCTGGCTGCAACCCTAACCCTAATTGCAACCCTAACCCTAACCCTAACCCTCATTTCAGCCCTAACCCTAATCACCTTAGGGTGAATAACTCGGCGCCGCTGGCTCGAAACGTGCTGAAATTGGGTGTGGGTGCGTGGCTGTCTCCCCTTGACTATGTGTGAAATGCCCGAGTCGCTACGACGTTCAGACAAAAAGTTGTTGAGAAATAGCTCGTACTTTTTCTTCGCGATGTGGTGGTTTGACCCCTTGCGGAGGTCGTAGACGCTCGGGGATGGTACCAATGGATCGGGCATCCCCACATTAGTTCAGCTCGAACCAACTTCCAAGTCTCTATGACCTTCAGAACAAAAGTTATTCAAGAAAATCTTCAATCTCCAATGGGCTCCATTCCCCAACCCTAACCCTGGCCCTGGCTGCAACCCTAACCCTAATTGCAACCCTAACCCTAACCCTAACCCTCATTTCAGCCCTAACCCTAATCACCTTAGGGTGAATAACTCGGCGCCGCTGGCTCGAAACGTGCTGAAATTGGGTGTGGGTGCGTGGCTGTCTCCCCTTGACTATGTGTGAAATGCCCGAGTCGCTACGACGTTCAGACAAAAAGTTGTTGAGAAATAGCTCGTACTTTTTCTTCGCGATGTGGTGGTTTGACCCCTTGCGGAGGTCGTAGACGCTCGGGGATGGTACCAATGGATCGGGCATCCCCACATTAGTTCAGCTCGAACCAACTTCCAAGTCTCTATGACCTTCAGAACAAAAGTTATTCAAGAAAATCTTCAATCTCCAATGGGCTCCATTCCCCAACCCTAACCCTGGCCCTGGCTGCAACCCTAACCCTAATTGCAACCCTAACCCTAACCCTAACCCTCATTTCAGCCCTAACCCTAATCACCTTAGGGTGAATAACTCGGCGCCGCTGGCTCGAAACGTGCTGAAATTGGGTGTGGGTGCGTGGCTGTCTCCCCTTGACTATGTGTGAAATGCCCGAGTCGCTACGACGTTCAGACAAAAAGTTGTTGAGAAATAGCTCGTACTTTTTCTTCGCGATGTGGTGGTTTGACCCCTTGCGGAGGTCGTAGACGCTCGGGGATGGTACCAATGGATCGGGCATCCCCACATTAGTTCAGCTCGAACCAACTTCCAAGTCTCTATGACCTTCAGAACAAAAGTTATTCAAGAAAATCTTCAATCTCCAATGGGCTCCATTCCCCAACCCTAACCCTGGCCCTGGCTGCAACCCTAACCCTAATTGCAACCCTAACCCTAACCCTAACCCTCATTTCAGCCCTAACCCTAATCACCTTAGGGTGAATAACTCGGCGCCGCTGGCTCGAAACGTGCTGAAATTGGGTGTGGGTGCGTGGCTGTCTCCCCTTGACTATGTGTGAAATGCCCGAGTCGCTACGACGTTCAGACAAAAAGTTGTTGAGAAATAGCTCGTACTTTTTCTTCGCGATGTGGTGGTTTGACCCCTTGCGGAGGTCGTAGACGCTCGGGGATGGTACCAATGGATCGGGCATCCCCACATTAGTTCAGCTCGAACCAACTTCCAAGTCTCTATGACCTTCAGAACAAAAGTTATTCAAGAAAATCTTCAATCTCCAATGGGCTCCATTCCCCAACCCTAACCCTGGCCCTGGCTGCAACCCTAACCCTAATTGCAACCCTAACCCTAACCCTAACCCTCATTTCAGCCCTAACCCTAATCACCTTAGGGTGAATAACTCGGCGCCGCTGGCTCAAAACGTGCTGAAATTGGGTGTGGGTGCGTGGCTGTCTCCCCTTGACTATGTGTGAAATGCCCGAGTCGCTACGACGTTCAGACAAAAAGTTGTTGAGAAATAGCTCGTACTTTTTCTTCGCGATGTGGTGGTTTGACCCCTTGCGGAGGTCGTAGACGCTCGGGGATGGTACCAATGGATCGGGCATCCCCACATTAGTTCAGCTCGAACCAACTTCCAAGTCTCTATGACCTTCAGAACAAAAGTTATTCAAGAAAATCTTCAATCTCCAATGGGCTCCATTCCCCAACCCTAACCCTGGCCCTGGCTGCAACCCTAACCCTAATTGCAACCCTAACCCTAACCCTAACCCTCATTTCAGCCCTAACCCTAATCACCTTAGGGTGAATAACTCGGCGCCGCTGGCTCGAAACGTGCTGAAATTGGGTGTGGGTGCGTGGCTGTCTCCCCTTGACTATGTGTGAAATGCCCGAGTCGCTACGACGTTCAGACAAAAAGTTGTTGAGAAATAGCTCGTACTTTTTCTTCGCGATGTGGTGGTTTGACCCCTTGCGGAGGTCGTAGACGCTCGGGGATGGTACCAATGGATCGGGCATCCCCACATTAGTTCAGCTCGAACCAACTTCCAAGTCTCTATGACCTTCAGAACAAAAGTTATTCAAGAAAATCTTCAATCTCCAATGGGCTCCATTCCCCAACCCTAACCCTGGCCCTGGCTGCAACCCTAACCCTAATTGCAACCCTAACCCTAACCCTAACCCTCATTTCAGCCCTAACCCTAATCACCTTAGGGTGAATAACTCGGCGCCGCTGGCTCAAAACGTGCTGAAATTGGGTGTGGGTGCGTGGCTGTCTCCCCTTGACTATGTGTGAAATGCCCGAGTCGCTACGACGTTCAGACAAAAAGTTGTTGAGAAATAGCTCGTACTTTTTCTTCGCGATGTGGTGGTTTGACCCCTTGCGGAGGTCGTAGACGCTCGGGGATGGTACCAATGGATCGGGCATCCCCACATTAGTTCAGCTCGAACCAACTTCCAAGTCTCTATGACCTTCAGAACAAAAGTTATTCAAGAAAATCTTCAATCTCCAATGGGCTCCATTCCCCAACCCTAACCCTGGCCCTGGCTGCAACCCTAACCCTAATTGCAACCCTAACCCTAACCCTAACCCTCATTTCAGCCCTAACCCTAATCACCTTAGGGTGAATAACTCGGCGCCGCTGGCTCGAAACGTGCTGAAATTGGGTGTGGGTGCGTGGCTGTCTCCCCTTGACTATGTGTGAAATGCCCGAGTCGCTACGACGTTCAGACAAAAAGTTGTTGAGAAATAGCTCGTACTTTTTCTTCGCGATGTGGTGGTTTGACCCCTTGCGGAGGTCGTAGACGCTCGGGGATGGTACCAATGGATCGGGCATCCCCACATTAGTTCAGCTCGAACCAACTTCCAAGTCTCTATGACCTTCAGAACAAAAGTTATTCAAGAAAATCTTCAATCTCCAATGGGCTCCATTCCCCAACCCTAACCCTGGCCCTGGCTGCAACCCTAACCCTAATTGCAACCCTAACCCTAACCCTAACCCTCATTTCAGCCCTAACCCTAATCACCTTAGGGTGAATAACTCGGCGCCGCTGGCTCGAAACGTGCTGAAATTGGGTGTGGGTGCGTGGCTGTCTCCCCTTGACTATGTGTGAAATGCCCGAGTCGCTACGACGTTCAGACAAAAAGTTGTTGAGAAATAGCTCGTACTTTTTCTTCGCGATGTGGTGGTTTGACCCCTTGCGGAGGTCGTAGACGCTCGGGGATGGTACCAATGGATCGGGCATCCCCACATTAGTTCAGCTCGAACCAACTTCCAAGTCTCTATGACCTTCAGAACAAAAGTTATTCAAGAAAATCTTCAATCTCCAATGGGCTCCATTCCCCAACCCTAACCCTGGCCCTGGCTGCAACCCTAACCCTAATTGCAACCCTAACCCTAACCCTAACCCTCATTTCAGCCCTAACCCTAATCACCTTAGGGTGAATAACTCGGCGCCGCTGGCTCGAAACGTGCTGAAATTGGGTGTGGGTGCGTGGCTGTCTCCCCTTGACTATGTGTGAAATGCCCGAGTCGCTACGACGTTCAGACAAAAAGTTGTTGAGAAATAGCTCGTACTTTTTCTTCGCGATGTGGTGGTTTGACCCCTTGCGGAGGTCGTAGACGCTCGGGGATGGTACCAATGGATCGGGCATCCCCACATTAGTTCAGCTCGAACCAACTTCCAAGTCTCTATGACCTTCAGAACAAAAGTTATTCAAGAAAATCTTCAATCTCCAATGGGCTCCATTCCCCAACCCTAACCCTGGCCCTGGCTGCAACCCTAACCCTAATTGCAACCCTAACCCTAACCCTAACCCTCATTTCAGCCCTAACCCTAATCACCTTAGGGTGAATAACTCGGCGCCGCTGGCTCGAAACGTGCTGAAATTGGGTGTGGGTGCGTGGCTGTCTCCCCTTGACTATGTGTGAAATGCCCGAGTCGCTACGACGTTCAGACAAAAAGTTGTTGAGAAATAGCTCGTACTTTTTCTTCGCGATGTGGTGGTTTGACCCCTTGTGGAGGTCGTAGGCGCTCGGGGATGGTACCAATGGATCGGGCATCCCCACATTAGTTCAGCTCGAACCAACTTCCAAGTCTCTATGACCTTCAGAACAAAAGTTATTCAAGAAAATCTTCAATCTCCAATGGGCTCCATTCCCCAACCCTAACCCTGGCCCTGGCTGCAACCCTAACCCTAATTGCAACCCTAACCCTAACCCTAACCCTCATTTCAGCCCTAACCCTAATCACCTTAGGGTGAATAACTCGGCGCCGCTGGCTCGAAACGTGCTGAAATTGGGTGTGGGTGCGTGGCTGTCTCCCCTTGACTATGTGTGAAATGCCCGAGTCGCTACGACGTTCAGACAAAAAGTTGTTGAGAAATAGCTCGTACTTTTTCTTCGCGATGTGGTGGTTTGACCCCTTGTGGAGGTCGTAGGCGCTCGGGGATGGTACCAATGGATCGGGCATCCCCACATTAGTTCAGCTCGAACCAACTTCCAAGTCTCTATGACCTTCAGAACAAAAGTTATTCAAGAAAATCTTCAATCTCCAATGGGCTCCATTCCCCAACCCTAACCCTGGCCCTGGCTGCAACCCTAACCCTAATTGCAACCCTAACCCTAACCCTAACCCTCATTTCAGCCCTAACCCTAATCACCTTAGGGTGAATAACTCGGCGCCGCTGGCTCGAAACGTGCTGAAATTGGGTGTGGGTGCGTGGCTGTCTCCCCTTGACTATGTGTGAAATGCCCGAGTCGCTACGACGTTCAGACAAAAAGTTATTGAGAAATAGCTCGTACTTTTTCTTCGCGATGTGGTGGTTTGACCCCTTGCGGAGGTCGTAGACGCTCGGGGATGGTACCAATGGATCGGGCATCCCCACATTAGTTCAGCTCGAACCAACTTCCAAGTCTCTATGACCTTCAGAACAAAAGTTATTCAAGAAAATCTTCAATCTCCAATGGGCTCCATTCCCCAACCCTAACCCTGGCCCTGGCTGCAACCTTAACCCTAATTGCAACCCTAACCCTAACCCTAACCCTCATTTCAGCCCTAACCCTAATCACCTTAGGGTGAATAACTCGGCGCCGCTGGCTCGAAACGTGCTGAAATTGGGTGTGGGTGCGTGGCTGTCTCCCCTTGACTATGTGTGAAATGCCCGAGTCGCTACGACGTTCAGACAAAAAGTTATTGAGAAATAGCTCGTACTTTTTCTTCGCGATGTGGTGGTTTGACCCCTTGCGGAGGTCGTAGACGCTCGGGGATGGTACCAATGGATCGGGCATCCCCACATTAGTTCAGCTCGAACCAACTTCCAAGTCTCTATGACCTTCAGAACAAAAGTTATTCAAGAAAATCTTCAATCTCCAATGGGCTCCATTCCCCAACCCTAACCCTGGCCCTGGCTGCAACCCTAACCCTAATTGCAACCCTAACCCTAACCCTAACCCTCATTTCAGCCCTAACCCTAATCACCTTAGGGTGAATAACTCGGCGCCGCTGGCTCGAAACGTGCTGAAATTGGGTGTGGGTGCGTGGCTGTCTCCCCTTGACTATGTGTGAAATGCCCGAGTCGCTACGACGTTCAGACAAAAAGTTATTGAGAAATAGCTCGTACTTTTTCTTCGCGATGTGGTGGTTTGACCCCTTGCGGAGGTCGTAGACGCTCGGGGATGGTACCAATGGATCGGGCATCCCCACATTAGTTCAGCTCGAACCAACTTCCAAGTCTCTATGACCTTCAGAACAAAAGTTATTCAAGAAAATCTTCAATCTCCAATGGGCTCCATTCCCCAACCCTAACCCTGGCCCTGGCTGCAACCCTAACCCTAATTGCAACCCTAACCCTAACCCTAACCCTCATTTCAGCCCTAACCCTAATCACCTTAGGGTGAATAACTCGGCGCCGCTGGCTCGAAACGTGCTGAAATTGGGTGTGGGTGCGTGGCTGTCTCCCCTTGACTATGTGTGAAATGCCCGAGTCGCTACGACGTTCAGACAAAAAGTTATTGAGAAATAGCTCGTACTTTTTCTTCGCGATGTGGTGGTTTGACCCCTTGCGGAGGTCGTAGACGCTCGGGGATGGTACCAATGGATCGGGCATCCCCACATTAGTTCAGCTCGAACCAACTTCCAAGTCTCTATGACCTTCAGAACAAAAGTTATTCAAGAAAATCTTCAATCTCCAATGGGCTCCATTCCCCAACCCTAACCCTGGCCCTGGCTGCAACCCTAACCCTAATTGCAACCCTAACCCTAACCCTAACCCTCATTTCAGCCCTAACCCTAATCACCTTAGGGTGAATAACTCGGCGCCGCTGGCTCGAAACGTGCTGAAATTGGGTGTGGGTGCGTGGCTGTCTCCCCTTGACTATGTGTGAAATGCCCGAGTCGCTACGACGTTCAGACAAAAAGTTATTGAGAAATAGCTCGTACTTTTTCTTCGCGATGTGGTGGTTTGACCCCTTGCGGAGGTCGTAGACGCTCGGGGATGGTACCAATGGATCGGGCATCCCCACATTAGTTCAGCTCGAACCAACTTCCAAGTCTCTATGACCTTCAGAACAAAAGTTATTCAAGAAAATCTTCAATCTCCAATGGGCTCCATTCCCCAACCCTAACCCTGGCCCTGGCTGCAACCCTAACCCTAATTGCAACCCTAACCCTAACCCTAACCCTCATTTCAGCCCTAACCCTAATCACCTTAGGGTGAATAACTCGGCGCCGCTGGCTCGAAACGTGCTGAAATTGGGTGTGGGTGCGTGGCTGTCTCCCCTTGACTATGTGTGAAATGCCCGAGTCGCTACGACGTTCAGACAAAAAGTTGTTGAGAAATAGCTCGTACTTTTTCTTCGCGATGTGGTGGTTTGACCCCTTGCGGAGGTCGTAGACGCTCGGGGATGGTACCAATGGATCGGGCATCCCCACATTAGTTCAGCTCGAACCAACTTCCAAGTCTCTATGACCTTCAGAACAAAAGTTATTCAAGAAAATCTTCAATCTCCAATGGGCTCCATTCCCCAACCCTAACCCTGGCCCTGGCTGCAACCCTAACCCTAATTGCAACCCTAACCCTAACCCTAACCCTCATTTCAGCCCTAACCCTAATCACCTTAGGGTGAATAACTCGGCGCCGCTGGCTCGAAACGTGCTGAAATTGGGTGTGGGTGCGTGGCTGTCTCCCCTTGACTATGTGTGAAATGCCCGAGTCGCTACGACGTTCAGACAAAAAGTTGTTGAGAAATAGCTCGTACTTTTTCTTCGCGATGTGGTGGTTTGACCCCTTGCGGAGGTCGTAGACGCTCGGGGATGGTACCAATGGATCGGGCATCCCCACATTAGTTCAGCTCGAACCAACTTCCAAGTCTCTATGACCTTCAGAACAAAAGTTATTCAAGAAAATCTTCAATCTCCAATGGGCTCCATTCCCCAACCCTAACCCTGGCCCTGGCTGCAACCCTAACCCTAATTGCAACCCTAACCCTAACCCTAACCCTCATTTCAGCCCTAACCCTAATCACCTTAGGGTGAATAACTCGGCGCCGCTGGCTCGAAACGTGCTGAAATTGGGTGTGGGTGCGTGGCTGTCTCCCCTTGACTATGTGTGAAATGCCCGAGTCGCTACGACGTTCAGACAAAAAGTTATTGAGAAATAGCTCGTACTTTTTCTTCGCGATGTGGTGGTTTGACCCCTTGCGGAGGTCGTAGACGCTCGGGGATGGTACCAATGGATCGGGCATCCCCACATTAGTTCAGCTCGAACCAACTTCCAAGTCTCTATGACCTTCAGAACAAAAGTTATTCAAGAAAATCTTCAATCTCCAATGGGCTCCATTCCCCAACCCTAACCCTGGCCCTGGCTGCAACCCTAACCCTAATTGCAACCCTAACCCTAACCCTAACCCTCATTTCAGCCCTAACCCTAATCACCTTAGGGTGAATAACTCGGCGCCGCTGGCTCGAAACGTGCTGAAATTGGGTGTGGGTGCGTGGCTGTCTCCCCTTGACTATGTGTGAAATGCCCGAGTCGCTACGACGTTCAGACAAAAAGTTATTGAGAAATAGCTCGTACTTTTTCTTCGCGATGTGGTGGTTTGACCCCTTGTGGAGGTCGTAGGCGCTCGGGGATGGTACCAATGGATCGGGCATCCCCACATTAGTTCAGCTCGAACCAACTTCCAAGTCTCTATGACCTTCAGAACAAAAGTTATTCAAGAAAATCTTCAATCTCCAATGGGCTCCATTCCCCAACCCTAACCCTAACCCTCATTTCAGCCCTAACCCTAATCACCTTAGGGTGAATAACTCGGCGCCGCTGGCTCGAAACGTGCTGAAATTGGGTGTGGGTGCGTGGCTGTCTCCCCTTGACTATGTGTGAAATGCCCGAGTCGCTACGACGTTCAGACAAAAAGTTATTGAGAAATAGCTCGTACTTTTTCTTCGCGATGTGGTGGTTTGACCCCTTGCGGAGGTCGTAGACGCTCGGGGATGGTACCAATGGATCGGGCATCCCCACATTAGTTCAGCTCGAACCAACTTCCAAGTCTCTATGACCTTCAGAACAAAAGTTATTCAAGAAAATCTTCAATCTCCAATGGGCTCCATTCCCCAACCCTAACCCTGGCCCTGGCTGCAACCCTAACCCTAATTGCAACCCTAACCCTAACCCTAACCCTCATTTCAGCCCTAACCCTAATCACCTTAGGGTGAATAACTCGGCGCCGCTGGCTCGAAACGTGCTGAAATTGGGTGTGGGTGCGTGGCTGTCTCCCCTTGACTATGTGTGAAATGCCCGAGTCGCTACGACGTTCAGACAAAAAGTTATTGAGAAATAGCTCGTACTTTTTCTTCGCGATGTGGTGGTTTGACCCCTTGCGGAGGTCGTAGACGCTCGGGGATGGTACCAATGGATCGGGCATCCCCACATTAGTTCAGCTCGAACCAACTTCCAAGTCTCTATGACCTTCAGAACAAAAGTTATTCAAGAAAATCTTCAATCTCCAATGGGCTCCATTCCCCAACCCTAACCCTGGCCCTGGCTGCAACCCTAACCCTAACCCTAACCCTCATTTCAGCCCTAACCCTAATCACCTTAGGGTGAATAACTCGGCGCCGCTGGCTCGAAACGTGCTGAAATTGGGTGTGGGTGCGTGGCTGTCTCCCCTTGACTATGTGTGAAATGCCCGAGTCGCTACGACGTTCAGACAAAAAGTTGTTGAGAAATAGCTCGTACTTTTTCTTCGCGATGTGGTGGTTTGACCCCTTGCGGAGGTCGTAGACGCTCGGGGATGGTACCAATGGATCGGGCATCCCCACATTAGTTCAGCTCGAACCAACTTCCAAGTCTCTATGACCTTCAGAACAAAAGTTATTCAAGAAAATCTTCAATCTCCAATGGGCTCCATTCCCCAACCCTAACCCTGGCCCTGGCTGCAACCCTAACCCTAATTGCAACCCTAACCCTAACCCTAACCCTCATTTCAGCCCTAACCCTAATCACCTTAGGGTGAATAACTCGGCGCCGCTGGCTCGAAACGTGCTGAAATTGGGTGTGGGTGCGTGGCTGTCTCCCCTTGACTATGTGTGAAATGCCCGAGTCGCTACGACGTTCAGACAAAAAGTTATTGAGAAATAGCTCGTACTTTTTCTTCGCGATGTGGTGGTTTGACCCCTTGCGGAGGTCGTAGACGCTCGGGGATGGTACCAATGGATCGGGCATCCCCACATTAGTTCAGCTCGAACCAACTTCCAAGTCTCTATGACCTTCAGAACAAAAGTTATTCAAGAAAATCTTCAATCTCCAATGGGCTCCATTCCCCAACCCTAACCCTGGCCCTGGCTGCAACCCTAACCCTAATTGCAACCCTAACCCTAACCCTAACCCTCATTTCAGCCCTAACCCTAATCACCTTAGGGTGAATAACTCGGCGCCGCTGGCTCGAAACGTGCTGAAATTGGGTGTGGGTGCGTGGCTGTCTCCCCTTGACTATGTGTGAAATGCCCGAGTCGCTACGACGTTCAGACAAAAAGTTATTGAGAAATAGCTCGTACTTTTTCTTCGCGATGTGGTGGTTTGACCCCTTGCGGAGGTCGTAGACGCTCGGGGATGGTACCAATGGATCGGGCATCCCCACATTAGTTCAGCTCGAACCAACTTCCAAGTCTCTATGACCTTCAGAACAAAAGTTATTCAAGAAAATCTTCAATCTCCAATGGGCTCCATTCCCCAACCCTAACCCTGGCCCTGGCTGCAACCCTAACCCTAATTGCAACCCTAACCCTAACCCTAACCCTCATTTCAGCCCTAACCCTAATCACCTTAGGGTGAATAACTCGGCGCCGCTGGCTCGAAACGTGCTGAAATTGGGTGTGGGTGCGTGGCTGTCTCCCCTTGACTATGTGTGAAATGCCCGAGTCGCTACGACGTTCAGACAAAAAGTTATTGAGAAATAGCTCGTACTTTTTCTTCGCGATGTGGTGGTTTGACCCCTTGCGGAGGTCGTAGACGCTCGGGGATGGTACCAATGGATCGGGCATCCCCACATTAGTTCAGCTCGAACCAACTTCCAAGTCTCTATGACCTTCAGAACAAAAGTTATTCAAGAAAATCTTCAATCTCCAATGGGCTCCATTCCCCAACCCTAACCCTGGCCCTGGCTGCAACCCTAACCCTAATTGCAACCCTAACCCTAACCCTAACCCTCATTTCAGCCCTAACCCTAATCACCTTAGGGTGAATAACTCGGCGCCGCTGGCTCGAAACGTGCTGAAATTGGGTGTGGGTGCGTGGCTGTCTCCCCTTGACTATGTGTGAAATGCCCGAGTCGCTACGACGTTCAGACAAAAAGTTATTGAGAAATAGCTCGTACTTTTTCTTCGCGATGTGGTGGTTTGACCCCTTGCGGAGGTCGTAGACGCTCGGGGATGGTACCAATGGATCGGGCATCCCCACATTAGTTCAGCTCGAACCAACTTCCAAGTCTCTATGACCTTCAGAACAAAAGTTATTCAAGAAAATCTTCAATCTCCAATGGGCTCCATTCCCCAACCCTAACCCTGGCCCTGGCTGCAACCCTAACCCTAATTGCAACCCTAACCCTAACCCTAACCCTCATTTCAGCCCTAACCCTAATCACCTTAGGGTGAATAACTCGGCGCCGCTGGCTCGAAACGTGCTGAAATTGGGTGTGGGTGCGTGGCTGTCTCCCCTTGACTATGTGTGAAATGCCCGAGTCGCTACGACGTTCAGACAAAAAGTTATTGAGAAATAGCTCGTACTTTTTCTTCGCGATGTGGTGGTTTGACCCCTTGCGGAGGTCGTAGACGCTCGGGGATGGTACCAATGGATCGGGCATCCCCACATTAGTTCAGCTCGAACCAACTTCCAAGTCTCTATGACCTTCAGAACAAAAGTTATTCAAGAAAATCTTCAATCTCCAATGGGCTCCATTCCCCAACCCTAACCCTGGCCCTGGCTGCAACCCTAACCCTAACCCTAACCCTCATTTCAGCCCTAACCCTAATCACCTTAGGGTGAATAACTCGGCGCCGCTGGCTCGAAACGTGCTGAAATTGGGTGTGGGTGCGTGGCTGTCTCCCCTTGACTATGTGTGAAATGCCCGAGTCGCTACGACGTTCAGACAAAAAGTTGTTGAGAAATAGCTCGTACTTTTTCTTCGCGATGTGGTGGTTTGACCCCTTGCGGAGGTCGTAGACGCTCGGGGATGGTACCAATGGATCGGGCATCCCCACATTAGTTCAGCTCGAACCAACTTCCAAGTCTCTATGACCTTCAGAACAAAAGTTATTCAAGAAAATCTTCAATCTCCAATGGGCTCCATTCCCCAACCCTAACCCTGGCCCTGGCTGCAACCCTAACCCTAATTGCAACCCTAACCCTAACCCTAACCCTCATTTCAGCCCTAACCCTAATCACCTTAGGGTGAATAACTCGGCGCCGCTGGCTCGAAACGTGCTGAAATTGGGTGTGGGTGCGTGGCTGTCTCCCCTTGACTATGTGTGAAATGCCCGAGTCGCTACGACGTTCAGACAAAAAGTTATTGAGAAATAGCTCGTACTTTTTCTTCGCGATGTGGTGGTTTGACCCCTTGCGGAGGTCGTAGACGCTCGGGGATGGTACCAATGGATCGGGCATCCCCACATTAGTTCAGCTCGAACCAACTTCCAAGTCTCTATGACCTTCAGAACAAAAGTTATTCAAGAAAATCTTCAATCTCCAATGGGCTCCATTCCCCAACCCTAACCCTGGCCCTGGCTGCAACCCTAACCCTAACCCTAACCCTCATTTCAGCCCTAACCCTAATCACCTTAGGGTGAATAACTCGGCGCCGCTGGCTCGAAACGTGCTGAAATTGGGTGTGGGTGCGTGGCTGTCTCCCCTTGACTATGTGTGAAATGCCCGAGTCGCTACGACGTTCAGACAAAAAGTTGTTGAGAAATAGCTCGTACTTTTTCTTCGCGATGTGGTGGTTTGACCCCTTGCGGAGGTCGTAGACGCTCGGGGATGGTACCAATGGATCGGGCATCCCCACATTAGTTCAGCTCGAACCAACTTCCAAGTCTCTATGACCTTCAGAACAAAAGTTATTCAAGAAAATCTTCAATCTCCAATGGGCTCCATTCCCCAACCCTAACCCTGGCCCTGGCTGCAACCCTAACCCTAATTGCAACCCTAACCCTAACCCTAACCCTCATTTCAGCCCTAACCCTAATCACCTTAGGGTGAATAACTCGGCGCCGCTGGCTCGAAACGTGCTGAAATTGGGTGTGGGTGCGTGGCTGTCTCCCCTTGACTATGTGTGAAATGCCCGAGTCGCTACGACGTTCAGACAAAAAGTTATTGAGAAATAGCTCGTACTTTTTCTTCGCGATGTGGTGGTTTGACCCCTTGCGGAGGTCGTAGACGCTCGGGGATGGTACCAATGGATCGGGCATCCCCACATTAGTTCAGCTCGAACCAACTTCCAAGTCTCTATGACCTTCAGAACAAAAGTTATTCAAGAAAATCTTCAATCTCCAATGGGCTCCATTCCCCAACCCTAACCCTGGCCCTGGCTGCAACCCTAACCCTAATTGCAACCCTAACCCTAACCCTAACCCTCATTTCAGCCCTAACCCTAATCACCTTAGGGTGAATAACTCGGCGCCGCTGGCTCGAAACGTGCTGAAATTGGGTGTGGGTGCGTGGCTGTCTCCCCTTGACTATGTGTGAAATGCCCGAGTCGCTACGACGTTCAGACAAAAAGTTATTGAGAAATAGCTCGTACTTTTTCTTCGCGATGTGGTGGTTTGACCCCTTGCGGAGGTCGTAGACGCTCGGGGATGGTACCAATGGATCGGGCATCCCCACATTAGTTCAGCTCGAACCAACTTCCAAGTCTCTATGACCTTCAGAACAAAAGTTATTCAAGAAAATCTTCAATCTCCAATGGGCTCCATTCCCCAACCCTAACCCTGGCCCTGGCTGCAACCCTAACCCTAATTGCAACCCTAACCCTAACCCTAACCCTCATTTCAGCCCTAACCCTAATCACCTTAGGGTGAATAACTCGGCGCCGCTGGCTCGAAACGTGCTGAAATTGGGTGTGGGTGCGTGGCTGTCTCCCCTTGACTATGTGTGAAATGCCCGAGTCGCTACGACGTTCAGACAAAAAGTTATTGAGAAATAGCTCGTACTTTTTCTTCGCGATGTGGTGGTTTGACCCCTTGCGGAGGTCGTAGACGCTCGGGGATGGTACCAATGGATCGGGCATCCCCACATTAGTTCAGCTCGAACTAACTTCCAAGTCTCTATGACCTTCAGAACAAAAGTTATTCAAGAAAATCTTCAATCTCCAATGGGCTCCATTCCCCAACCCTAACCATGGCCCTGGCTGCAACCCTAACCCTAATTGCAACCCTAACCCTAACCCTAACCCTCATTTCAGCCCTAACCCTAATCACCTTAGGGTGAATAACTCGGCGCCGCTGGCTCGAAAGGTGCTGAAATTGGGTGTGGGTGCGTGGCTGTCTCCCCTTGACTATGTGTGAAATGCCCGAGTCGCTACGACGTTCAGACAAAAAGTTATTGAGAAATAGCTCGTACTTTTTCTTCGCGATGTGGTGGTTTGACCCCTTGCGGAGGTCGTAGACGCTCGGGGATGGTACCAATGGATCGGGCATCCCCACATTAGTTCAGCTCGAACCAACTTCCAAGTCTCTATGACCTTCAGAACAAAAGTTATTCAAGAAAATCTTCAATCTCCAATGGGCTCCATTCCCCAACCCTAACCCTGGCCCTGGCTGCAACCCTAACCCTAATTGCAACCCTAACCCTAACCCTAACCCTCATTTCAGCCCTAACCCTAATCACCTTAGGGTGAATAACTCGGCGCCGCTGGCTCGAAACGTGCTGAAATTGGGTGTGGGTGCGTGGCTGTCTCCCCTTGACTATGTGTGAAATGCCCGAGTCGCTACGACGTTCAGACAAAAAGTTATTGAGAAATAGCTCGTACTTTTTCTTCGCGATGTGGTGGTTTGACCCCTTGCGGAGGTCGTAGACGCTCGGGGATGGTACCAATGGATCGGGCATCCCCACATTAGTTCAGCTCGAACCAACTTCCAAGTCTCTATGACCTTCAGAACAAAAGTTATTCAAGAAAATCTTCAATCTCCAATGGGCTCCATTCCCCAACCCTAACCCTGGCCCTGGCTGCAACCCTAACCCTAATTGCAACCCTAACCCTAACCCTAACCCTCATTTCAGCCCTAACCCTAATCACCTTAGGGTGAATAACTCGGCGCCGCTGGCTCGAAACGTGCTGAAATTGGGTGTGGGTGCGTGGCTGTCTCCCCTTGACTATGTGTGAAATGCCCGAGTCGCTACGACGTTCAGACAAAAAGTTATTGAGAAATAGCTCGTACTTTTTCTTCGCGATGTGGTGGTTTGACCCCTTGCGGAGGTCGTAGACGCTCGGGGATGGTACCAATGGATCGGGCATCCCCACATTAGTTCAGCTCGAACCAACTTCCAAGTCTCTATGACCTTCAGAACAAAAGTTATTCAAGAAAATCTTCAATCTCCAATGGGCTCCATTCCCCAACCCTAACCCTGGCCCTGGCTGCAACCCTAACCCTAATTGCAACCCTAACCCTAACCCTAACCCTCATTTCAGCCCTAACCCTAATCACCTTAGGGTGAATAACTCGGCGCCGCTGGCTCGAAACGTGCTGAAATTGGGTGTGGGTGCGTGGCTGTCTCCCCTTGACTATGTGTGAAATGCCCGAGTCGCTACGACGTTCAGACAAAAAGTTATTGAGAAATAGCTCGTACTTTTTCTTCGCGATGTGGTGGTTTGACCCCTTGCGGAGGTCGTAGACGCTCGGGGATGGTACCAATGGATCGGGCATCCCCACATTAGTTCAGCTCGAACCAACTTCCAAGTCTCTATGACCTTCAGAACAAAAGTTATTCAAGAAAATCTTCAATCTCCAATGGGCTCCATTCCCCAACCCTAACCCTGGCCCTGGCTGCAACCCTAACCCTAACCCTAACCCTCATTTCAGCCCTAACCCTAATCACCTTAGGGTGAATAACTCGGCGCCGCTGGCTCGAAACGTGCTGAAATTGGGTGTGGGTGCGTGGCTGTCTCCCCTTGACTATGTGTGAAATGCCCGAGTCGCTACGACGTTCAGACAAAAAGTTGTTGAGAAATAGCTCGTACTTTTTCTTCGCGATGTGGTGGTTTGACCCCTTGCGGAGGTCGTAGACGCTCGGGGATGGTACCAATGGATCGGGCATCCCCACATTAGTTCAGCTCGAACCAACTTCCAAGTCTCTATGACCTTCAGAACAAAAGTTATTCAAGAAAATCTTCAATCTCCAATGGGCTCCATTCCCCAACCCTAACCCTGGCCCTGGCTGCAACCCTAACCCTAACCCTAACCCTCATTTCAGCCCTAACCCTAATCACCTTAGGGTGAATAACTCGGCGCCGCTGGCTCGAAACGTGCTGAAATTGGGTGTGGGTGCGTGGCTGTCTCCCCTTGACTATGTGTGAAATGCCCGAGTCGCTACGACGTTCAGACAAAAAGTTGTTGAGAAATAGCTCGTACTTTTTCTTCGCGATGTGGTGGTTTGACCCCTTGCGGAGGTCGTAGACGCTCGGGGATGGTACCAATGGATCGGGCATCCCCACATTAGTTCAGCTCGAACCAACTTCCAAGTCTCTATGACCTTCAGAACAAAAGTTATTCAAGAAAATCTTCAATCTCCAATGGGCTCCATTCCCCAACCCTAACCCTGGCCCTGGCTGCAACCCTAACCCTAATTGCAACCCTAACCCTAACCCTAACCCTCATTTCAGCCCTAACCCTAATCACCTTAGGGTGAATAACTCGGCGCCGCTGGCTCGAAACGTGCTGAAATTGGGTGTGGGTGCGTGGCTGTCTCCCCTTGACTATGTGTGAAATGCCCGAGTCGCTACGACGTTCAGACAAAAAGTTATTGAGAAATAGCTCGTACTTTTTCTTCGCGATGTGGTGGTTTGACCCCTTGCGGAGGTCGTAGACGCTCGGGGATGGTACCAATGGATCGGGCATCCCCACATTAGTTCAGCTCGAACCAACTTCCAAGTCTCTATGACCTTCAGAACAAAAGTTATTCAAGAAAATCTTCAATCTCCAATGGGCTCCATTCCCCAACCCTAACCCTGGCCCTGGCTGCAACCCTAACCCTAACCCTAACCCTCATTTCAGCCCTAACCCTAATCACCTTAGGGTGAATAACTCGGCGCCGCTGGCTCGAAACGTGCTGAAATTGGGTGTGGGTGCGTGGCTGTCTCCCCTTGACTATGTGTGAAATGCCCGAGTCGCTACGACGTTCAGACAAAAAGTTGTTGAGAAATAGCTCGTACTTTTTCTTCGCGATGTGGTGGTTTGACCCCTTGCGGAGGTCGTAGACGCTCGGGGATGGTACCAATGGATCGGGCATCCCCACATTAGTTCAGCTCGAACCAACTTCCAAGTCTCTATGACCTTCAGAACAAAAGTTATTCAAGAAAATCTTCAATCTCCAATGGGCTCCATTCCCCAACCCTAACCCTGGCCCTGGCTGCAACCCTAACCCTAATTGCAACCCTAACCCTAACCCTAACCCTCATTTCAGCCCTAACCCTAATCACCTTAGGGTGAATAACTCGGCGCCGCTGGCTCGAAACGTGCTGAAATTGGGTGTGGGTGCGTGGCTGTCTCCCCTTGACTATGTGTGAAATGCCCGAGTCGCTACGACGTTCAGACAAAAAGTTATTGAGAAATAGCTCGTACTTTTTCTTCGCGATGTGGTGGTTTGACCCCTTGCGGAGGTCGTAGACGCTTGGGGATGGTACCAATGGATCGGGCATCCCCACATTAGTTCAGCTCGAACCAACTTCCAAGTCTCTATGACCTTCAGAACAAAAGTTATTCAAGAAAATCTTCAATCTCCAATGGGCTCCATTCCCCAACCCTAACCCTGGCCCTGGCTGCAACCCTAACCCTAATTGCAACCCTAACCCTAACCCTAACCCTCATTTCAGCCCTAACCCTAATCACCTTAGGGTGAATAACTCGGCGCCGCTGGCTCGAAACGTGCTGAAATTGGGTGTGGGTGCGTGGCTGTCTCCCCTTGACTATGTGTGAAATGCCCGAGTCGCTACGACGTTCAGACAAAAAGTTATTGAGAAATAGCTCGTACTTTTTCTTCGCGATGTGGTGGTTTGACCCCTTGCGGAGGTCGTAGACGCTCGGGGATGGTACCAATGGATCGGGCATCCCCACATTAGTTCAGCTCGAACCAACTTCCAAGTCTCTATGACCTTCAGAACAAAAGTTATTCAAGAAAATCTTCAATCTCCAATGGGCTCCATTCCCCAACCCTAACCCTGGCCCTGGCTGCAACCCTAACCCTAATTGCAACCCTAACCCTAACCCTAACCCTCATTTCAGCCCTAACCCTAATCACCTTAGGGTGAATAACTCGGCGCCGCTGGCTCGAAACGTGCTGAAATTGGGTGTGGGTGCGTGGCTGTCTCCCCTTGACTATGTGTGAAATGCCCGAGTCGCTACGACGTTCAGACAAAAAGTTATTGAGAAATAGCTCGTACTTTTTCTTCGCGATGTGGTGGTTTGACCCCTTGCGGAGGTCGTAGACGCTCGGGGATGGTACCAATGGATCGGGCATCCCCACATTAGTTCAGCTCGAACCAACTTCCAAGTCTCTATGACCTTCAGAACAAAAGTTATTCAAGAAAATCTTCAATCTCCAATGGGCTCCATTCCCCAACCCTAACCCTGGCCCTGGCTGCAACCCTAACCCTAATTGCAACCCTAACCCTAACCCTAACCCTCATTTCAGCCCTAACCCTAATCACCTTAGGGTGAATAACTCGGCGCCGCTGGCTCGAAACATGCTGAAATTGGGTGTGGGTGCGTGGCTGTCTCCCCTTGACTATGTGTGAAATGCCCGAGTCGCTACGACGTTCAGACAAAAAGTTATTGAGAAATAGCTCGTACTTTTTCTTCGCGATGTGGTGGTTTGACCCCTTGTGGAGGTCGTAGACGCTCGGGGATGGTACCAATGGATCGGGCATCCCCACATTAGTTCAGCTCGAACCAACTTCCAAGTCTCTATGACCTTCAGAACAAAAGTTATTCAAGAAAATCTTCAATCTCCAATGGGCTCCATTCCCCAACCCTAACCCTGGCCCTGGCTGCAACCCTAACCCTAATTGCAACCCTAACCCTAACCCTAACCCTCATTTCAGCCCTAACCCTAATCACCTTAGGGTGAATAACTCGGCGCCGCTGGCTCGAAACGTGCTGAAATTGGGTGTGGGTGCGTGGCTGTCTCCCCTTGACTATGTGTGAAATGCCCGAGTCGCTACGACGTTCAGACAAAAAGTTATTGAGAAATAGCTCGTACTTTTTCTTCGCGATGTGGTGGTTTGACCCCTTGCGGAGGTCGTAGACGCTCGGGGATGGTACCAATGGATCGGGCATCCCCACATTAGTTCAGCTCGAACCAACTTCCAAGTCTCTATGACCTTCAGAACAAAAGTTATTCAAGAAAATCTTCAATCTCCAATGGGCTCCATTCCCCAACCCTAACCCTGGCCCTGGCTGCAACCCTAACCCTAACCCTAACCCTCATTTCAGCCCTAACCCTAATCACCTTAGGGTGAATAACTCGGCGCCGCTGGCTCGAAACGTGCTGAAATTGGGTGTGGGTGCGTGGCTGTCTCCCCTTGACTATGTGTGAAATGCCCGAGTCGCTACGACGTTCAGACAAAAAGTTGTTGAGAAATAGCTCGTACTTTTTCTTCGCGATGTGGTGGTTTGACCCCTTGCGGAGGTCGTAGACGCTCGGGGATGGTACCAATGGATCGGGCATCCCCACATTAGTTCAGCTCGAACCAACTTCCAAGTCTCTATGACCTTCAGAACAAAAGTTATTCAAGAAAATCTTCAATCTCCAATGGGCTCCATTCCCCAACCCTAACCCTGGCCCTGGCTGCAACCCTAACCCTAATTGCAACCCTAACCCTAACCCTAACCCTCATTTCAGCCCTAACCCTAATCACCTTAGGGTGAATAACTCGGCGCCGCTGGCTCGAAACGTGCTGAAATTGGGTGTGGGTGCGTGGCTGTCTCCCCTTGACTATGTGTGAAATGCCCGAGTCGCTACGACGTTCAGACAAAAAGTTGTTGAGAAATAGCTCGTACTTTTTCTTCGCGATGTGGTGGTTTGACCCCTTGCGGAGGTCGTAGACGCTCGGGGATGGTACCAATGGATCGGGCATCCCCACATTAGTTCAGCTCGAACCAACTTCCAAGTCTCTATGACCTTCAGAACAAAAGTTATTCAAGAAAATCTTCAATCTCCAATGGGCTCCATTCCCCAACCCTAACCCTGGCCCTGGCTGCAACCCTAACCCTAATTGCAACCCTAACCCTAACCCTAACCCTCATTTCAGCCCTAACCCTAATCACCTTAGGGTGAATAACTCGGCGCCGCTGGCTCGAAACGTGCTGAAATTGGGTGTGGGTGCGTGGCTGTCTCCCCTTGACTATGTGTGAAATGCCCGAGTCGCTACGACGTTCAGACAAAAAGTTATTGAGAAATAGCTCGTACTTTTTCTTCGCGATGTGGTGGTTTGACCCCTTGCGGAGGTCGTAGACGCTCGGGGATGGTACCAATGGATCGGGCATCCCCACATTAGTTCAGCTCGAACCAACTTCCAAGTCTCTATGACCTTCAGAACAAAAGTTATTCAAGAAAATCTTCAATCTCCAATGGGCTCCATTCCCCAACCCTAACCCTGGCCCTGGCTGCAACCCTAACCCTAATTGCAACCCTAACCCTAACCCTAACCCTCATTTCAGCCCTAACCCTAATCACCTTAGGGTGAATAACTCGGCGCCGCTGGCTCGAAACGTGCTGAAATTGGGTGTGGGTGCGTGGCTGTCTCCCCTTGACTATGTGTGAAATGCCCGAGTCGCTACGACGTTCAGACAAAAAGTTATTGAGAAATAGCTCGTACTTTTTCTTCGCGATGTGGTGGTTTGACCCCTTGCGGAGGTCGTAGACGCTCGGGGATGGTACCAATGGATCGGGCATCCCCACATTAGTTCAGCTCGAACCAACTTCCAAGTCTCTATGACCTTCAGAACAAAAGTTATTCAAGAAAATCTTCAATCTCCAATGGGCTCCATTCCCCAACCCTAACCCTGGCCCTGGCTGCAACCCTAACCCTAATTGCAACCCTAACCCTAACCCTAACCCTCATTTCAGCCCTAACCCTAATCACCTTAGGGTGAATAACTCGGCGCCGCTGGCTCGAAACGTGCTGAAATTGGGTGTGGGTGCGTGGCTGTCTCCCCTTGACTATGTGTGAAATGCCCGAGTCGCTACGACGTTCAGACAAAAAGTTATTGAGAAATAGCTCGTACTTTTTCTTCGCGATGTGGTGGTTTGACCCCTTGCGGAGGTCGTAGACGCTCGGGGATGGTACCAATGGATCGGGCATCCCCACATTAGTTCAGCTCGAACCAACTTCCAAGTCTCTATCACCTTCAGAACAAAAGTTATTCAAGAAAATCTTCAATCTCCAATGGGCTCCATTCCCCAACCCTAACCCTGGCCCTGGCTGCAACCCTAACCCTAATTGCAACCCTAACCCTAACCCTAACCCTCATTTCAGCCCTAACCCTAATCACCTTAGGGTGAATAACTCGGCGCCGCTGGCTCGAAACGTGCTGAAATTGGGTGTGGGTGCGTGGCTGTCTCCCCTTGACTATGTGTGAAATGCCCGAGTCGCTACGACGTTCAGACAAAAAGTTATTGAGAAATAGCTCGTACTTTTTCTTCGCGATGTGGTGGTTTGACCCCTTGCGGAGGTCGTAGACGCTCGGGGATGGTACCAATGGATCGGGCATCCCCACATTAGTTCAGCTCGAACCAACTTCCAAGTCTCTATGACCTTCAGAACAAAAGTTATTCAAGAAAATCTTCAATCTCCAATGGGCTCCATTCCCCAACCCTAACCCTGGCCCTGGCTGCAACCCTAACCCTAATTGCAACCCTAACCCTAACCCTAACCCTCATTTCAGCCCTAACCCTAATCACCTTAGGGTGAATAACTCGGCGCCGCTGGCTCGAAACGTGCTGAAATTGGGTGTGGGTGCGTGGCTGTCTCCCCTTGACTATGTGTGAAATGCCCGAGTCGCTACGACGTTCAGACAAAAAGTTATTGAGAAATAGCTCGTACTTTTTCTTCGCGATGTGGTGGTTTGACCCCTTGCGGAGGTCGTAGACGCTCGGGGATGGTACCAATGGATCGGGCATCCCCACATTAGTTCAGCTCGAACCAACTTCCAAGTCTCTATGACCTTCAGAACAAAAGTTATTCAAGAAAATCTTCAATCTCCAATGGGCTCCATTCCCCAACCCTAACCCTGGCCCTGGCTGCAACCCTAACCCTAATTGCAACCCTAACCCTAACCCTAACCCTCATTTCAGCCCTAACCCTAATCACCTTAGGGTGAATAACTCGGCGCCGCTGGCTCGAAACGTGCTGAAATTGGGTGTGGGTGCGTGGCTGTCTCCCCTTGACTATGTGTGAAATGCCCGAGTCGCTACGACGTTCAGACAAAAAGTTATTGAGAAATAGCTCGTACTTTTTCTTCGCGATGTGGTGGTTTGACCCCTTGCGGAGGTCGTAGACGCTCGGGGATGGTACCAATGGATCGGGCATCCCCACATTAGTTCAGCTCGAACCAACTTCCAAGTCTCTATCACCTTCAGAACAAAAGTTATTCAAGAAAATCTTCAATCTCCAATGGGCTCCATTCCCCAACCCTAACCCTGGCCCTGGCTGCAACCCTAACCCTAATTGCAACCCTAACCCTAACCCTAACCCTCATTTCAGCCCTAACCCTAATCACCTTAGGGTGAATAACTCGGCGCCGCTGGCTCGAAACGTGCTGAAATTGGGTGTGGGTGCGTGGCTGTCTCCCCTTGACTATGTGTGAAATGCCCGAGTCGCTACGACGTTCAGACAAAAAGTTATTGAGAAATAGCTCGTACTTTTTCTTCGCGATGTGGTGGTTTGACCCCTTGCGGAGGTCGTAGACGCTCGGGGATGGTACCAATGGATCGGGCATCCCCACATTAGTTCAGCTCGAACCAACTTCCAAGTCTCTATGACCTTCAGAACAAAAGTTATTCAAGAAAATCTTCAATCTCCAATGGGCTCCATTCCCCAACCCTAACCCTGGCCCTGGCTGCAACCCTAACCCTAATTGCAACCCTAACCCTAACCCTAACCCTCATTTCAGCCCTAACCCTAATCACCTTAGGGTGAATAACTCGGCGCCGCTGGCTCGAAACGTGCTGAAATTGGGTGTGGGTGCGTGGCTGTCTCCCCTTGACTATGTGTGAAATGCCCGAGTCGCTACGACGTTCAGACAAAAAGTTATTGAGAAATAGCTCGTACTTTTTCTTCGCGATGTGGTGGTTTGACCCCTTGCGGAGGTCGTAGACGCTCGGGGATGGTACCAATGGATCGGGCATCCCCACATTAGTTCAGCTCGAACCAACTTCCAAGTCTCTATCACCTTCAGAACAAAAGTTATTCAAGAAAATCTTCAATCTCCAATGGGCTCCATTCCCCAACCCTAACCCTGGCCCTGGCTGCAACCCTAACCCTAATTGCAACCCTAACCCTAACCCTAACCCTCATTTCAGCCCTAACCCTAATCACCTTAGGGTGAATAACTCGGCGCCGCTGGCTCGAAACGTGCTGAAATTGGGTGTGGGTGCGTGGCTGTCTCCCCTTGACTATGTGTGAAATGCCCGAGTCGCTACGACGTTCAGACAAAAAGTTATTGAGAAATAGCTCGTACTTTTTCTTCGCGATGTGGTGGTTTGACCCCTTGCGGAGGTCGTAGACGCTCGGGGATGGTACCAATGGATCGGGCATCCCCACATTAGTTCAGCTCGAACCAACTTCCAAGTCTCTATGACCTTCAGAACAAAAGTTATTCAAGAAAATCTTCAATCTCCAATGGGCTCCATTCCCCAACCCTAACCCTGGCCCTGGCTGCAACCCTAACCCTAATTGCAACCCTAACCCTAACCCTAACCCTCATTTCAGCCCTAACCCTAATCACCTTAGGGTGAATAACTCGGCGCCGCTGGCTCGAAACGTGCTGAAATTGGGTGTGGGTGCGTGGCTGTCTCCCCTTGACTATGTGTGAAATGCCCGAGTCGCTACGACGTTCAGACAAAAAGTTATTGAGAAATAGCTCGTACTTTTTCTTCGCGATGTGGTGGTTTGACCCCTTGCGGAGGTCGTAGACGCTCGGGGATGGTACCAATGGATCGGGCATCCCCACATTAGTTCAGCTCGAACCAACTTCCAAGTCTCTATCACCTTCAGAACAAAAGTTATTCAAGAAAATCTTCAATCTCCAATGGGCTCCATTCCCCAACCCTAACCCTGGCCCTGGCTGCAACCCTAACCCTAATTGCAACCCTAACCCTAACCCTAACCCTCATTTCAGCCCTAACCCTAATCACCTTAGGGTGAATAACTCGGCGCCGCTGGCTCGAAACGTGCTGAAATTGGGTGTGGGTGCGTGGCTGTCTCCCCTTGACTATGTGTGAAATGCCCGAGTCGCTACGACGTTCAGACAAAAAGTTATTGAGAAATAGCTCGTACTTTTTCTTCGCGATGTGGTGGTTTGACCCCTTGCGGAGGTCGTAGACGCTCGGGGATGGTACCAATGGATCGGGCATCCCCACATTAGTTCAGCTCGAACCAACTTCCAAGTCTCTATGACCTTCAGAACAAAAGTTATTCAAGAAAATCTTCAATCTCCAATGGGCTCCATTCCCCAACCCTAACCCTGGCCCTGGCTGCAACCCTAACCCTAATTGCAACCCTAACCCTAACCCTAACCCTCATTTCAGCCCTAACCCTAATCACCTTAGGGTGAATAACTCGGCGCCGCTGGCTCGAAACGTGCTGAAATTGGGTGTGGGTGCGTGGCTGTCTCCCCTTGACTATGTGTGAAATGCCCGAGTCGCTACGACGTTCAGACAAAAAGTTATTGAGAAATAGCTCGTACTTTTTCTTCGCGATGTGGTGGTTTGACCCCTTGCGGAGGTCGTAGACGCTCGGGGATGGTACCAATGGATCGGGCATCCCCACATTAGTTCAGCTCGAACCAACTTCCAAGTCTCTATGACCTTCAGAACAAAAGTTATTCAAGAAAATCTTCAATCTCCAATGGGCTCCATTCCCCAACCCTAACCCTGGCCCTGGCTGCAACCCTAACCCTAATTGCAACCCTAACCCTAACCCTAACCCTCATTTCAGCCCTAACCCTAATCACCTTAGGGTGAATAACTCGGCGCCGCTGGCTCGAAACGTGCTGAAATTGGGTGTGGGTGCGTGGCTGTCTCCCCTTGACTATGTGTGAAATGCCCGAGTCGCTACGACGTTCAGACAAAAAGTTATTGAGAAATAGCTCGTACTTTTTCTTCGCGATGTGGTGGTTTGACCCCTTGCGGAGGTCGTAGACGCTCGGGGATGGTACCAATGGATCGGGCATCCCCACATTAGTTCAGCTCGAACCAACTTCCAAGTCTCTATGACCTTCAGAACAAAAGTTATTCAAGAAAATCTTCAATCTCCAATGGGCTCCATTCCCCAACCCTAACCCTGGCCCTGGCTGCAACCCTAACCCTAATTGCAACCCTAACCCTAACCCTAACCCTCATTTCAGCCCTAACCCTAATCACCTTAGGGTGAATAACTCGGCGCCGCTGGCTCGAAACGTGCTGAAATTGGGTGTGGGTGCGTGGCTGTCTCCCCTTGACTATGTGTGAAATGCCCGAGTCGCTACGACGTTCAGACAAAAAGTTATTGAGAAATAGCTCGTACTTTTTCTTCGCGATGTGGTGGTTTGACCCCTTGCGGAGGTCGTAGACGCTCGGGGATGGTACCAATGGATCGGGCATCCCCACATTAGTTCAGCTCGAACCAACTTCCAAGTCTCTATCACCTTCAGAACAAAAGTTATTCAAGAAAATCTTCAATCTCCAATGGGCTCCATTCCCCAACCCTAACCCTGGCCCTGGCTGCAACCCTAACCCTAATTGCAACCCTAACCCTAACCCTAACCCTCATTTCAGCCCTAACCCTAATCACCTTAGGGTGAATAACTCGGCGCCGCTGGCTCGAAACGTGCTGAAATTGGGTGTGGGTGCGTGGCTGTCTCCCCTTGACTATGTGTGAAATGCCCGAGTCGCTACGACGTTCAGACAAAAAGTTGTTGAGAAATAGCTCGTACTTTTTCTTCGCGATGTGGTGGTTTGACCCCTTGCGGAGGTCGTAGACGCTCGGGGATGGTACCAATGGATCGGGCATCCCCACATTAGTTCAGCTCGAACCAACTTCCAAGTCTCTATGACCTTCAGAACAAAAGTTATTCAAGAAAATCTTCAATCTCCAATGGGCTCCATTCCCCAACCCTAACCCTGGCCCTGGCTGCAACCCTAACCCTAATTGCAACCCTAACCCTAACCCTAACCCTCATTTCAGCCCTAACCCTAATCACCTTAGGGTGAATAACTCGGCGCCGCTGGCTCGAAACGTGCTGAAATTGGGTGTGGGTGCGTGGCTGTCTCCCCTTGACTATGTGTGAAATGCCCGAGTCGCTACGACGTTCAGACAAAAAGTTATTGAGAAATAGCTCGTACTTTTTCTTCGCGATGTGGTGGTTTGACCCCTTGCGGAGGTCGTAGACGCTCGGGGATGGTACCAATGGATCGGGCATCCCCACATTAGTTCAGCTCGAACCAACTTCCAAGTCTCTATGACCTTCAGAACAAAAGTTATTCAAGAAAATCTTCAATCTCCAATGGGCTCCATTCCCCAACCCTAACCCTGGCCCTGGCTGCAACCCTAACCCTAATTGCAACCCTAACCCTAACCCTAACCCTCATTTCAGCCCTAACCCTAATCACCTTAGGGTGAATAACTCGGCGCCGCTGGCTCGAAACGTGCTGAAATTGGGTGTGGGTGCGTGGCTGTCTCCCCTTGACTATGTGTGAAATGCCCGAGTCGCTACGACGTTCAGACAAAAAGTTATTGAGAAATAGCTCGTACTTTTTCTTCGCGATGTGGTGGTTTGACCCCTTGCGGAGGTCGTAGACGCTCGGGGATGGTACCAATGGATCGGGCATCCCCACATTAGTTCAGCTCGAACCAACTTCCAAGTCTCTATCACCTTCAGAACAAAAGTTATTCAAGAAAATCTTCAATCTCCAATGGGCTCCATTCCCCAACCCTAACCCTGGCCCTGGCTGCAACCCTAACCCTAATTGCAACCCTAACCCTAACCCTAACCCTCATTTCAGCCCTAACCCTAATCACCTTAGGGTGAATAACTCGGCGCCGCTGGCTCGAAACGTGCTGAAATTGGGTGTGGGTGCGTGGCTGTCTCCCCTTGACTATGTGTGAAATGCCCGAGTCGCTACGACGTTCAGACAAAAAGTTATTGAGAAATAGCTCGTACTTTTTCTTCGCGATGTGGTGGTTTGACCCCTTGCGGAGGTCGTAGACGCTCGGGGATGGTACCAATGGATCGGGCATCCCCACATTAGTTCAGCTCGAACCAACTTCCAAGTCTCTATGACCTTCAGAACAAAAGTTATTCAAGAAAATCTTCAATCTCCAATGGGCTCCATTCCCCAACCCTAACCCTGGCCCTGGCTGCAACCCTAACCCTAATTGCAACCCTAACCCTAACCCTAACCCTCATTTCAGCCCTAACCCTAATCACCTTAGGGTGAATAACTCGGCGCCGCTGGCTCGAAACGTGCTGAAATTGGGTGTGGGTGCGTGGCTGTCTCCCCTTGACTATGTGTGAAATGCCCGAGTCGCTACGACGTTCAGACAAAAAGTTATTGAGAAATAGCTCGTACTTTTTCTTCGCGATGTGGTGGTTTGACCCCTTGCGGAGGTCGTAGACGCTCGGGGATGGTACCAATGGATCGGGCATCCCCACATTAGTTCAGCTCGAACCAACTTCCAAGTCTCTATCACCTTCAGAACAAAAGTTATTCAAGAAAATCTTCAATCTCCAATGGGCTCCATTCCCCAACCCTAACCCTGGCCCTGGCTGCAACCCTAACCCTAATTGCAACCCTAACCCTAACCCTAACCCTCATTTCAGCCCTAACCCTAATCACCTTAGGGTGAATAACTCGGCGCCGCTGGCTCGAAACGTGCTGAAATTGGGTGTGGGTGCGTGGCTGTCTCCCCTTGACTATGTGTGAAATGCCCGAGTCGCTACGACGTTCAGACAAAAAGTTATTGAGAAATAGCTCGTACTTTTTCTTCGCGATGTGGTGGTTTGACCCCTTGCGGAGGTCGTAGACGCTCGGGGATGGTACCAATGGATCGGGCATCCCCACATTAGTTCAGCTCGAACCAACTTCCAAGTCTCTATCACCTTCAGAACAAAAGTTATTCAAGAAAATCTTCAATCTCCAATGGGCTCCATTCCCCAACCCTAACCCTGGCCCTGGCTGCAACCCTAACCCTAATTGCAACCCTAACCCTAACCCTAACCCTCATTTCAGCCCTAACCCTAATCACCTTAGGGTGAATAACTCGGCGCCGCTGGCTCGAAACGTGCTGAAATTGGGTGTGGGTGCGTGGCTGTCTCCCCTTGACTATGTGTGAAATGCCCGAGTCGCTACGACGTTCAGACAAAAAGTTATTGAGAAATAGCTCGTACTTTTTCTTCGCGATGTGGTGGTTTGACCCCTTGCGGAGGTCGTAGACGCTCGGGGATGGTACCAATGGATCGGGCATCCCCACATTAGTTCAGCTCGAACCAACTACCAAGTCTCTATGACCTTCAGAACAAAAGTTATTCAAGAAAATCTTCAATCTCCAATGGGCTCCATTCCCCAACCCTAACCCTGGCCCTGGCTGCAACCCTAACCCTAATTGCAACCCTAACCCTAACCCTAACCCTCATTTCAGCCCTAACCCTAATCACCTTAGGGTGAATAACTCGGCGCCGCTGGCTCGAAACGTGCTGAAATTGGGTGTGGGTGCGTGGCTGTCTCCCCTTGACTATGTGTGAAATGCCCGAGTCGCTACGACGTTCAGACAAAAAGTTATTGAGAAATAGCTCGTACTTTTTCTTCGCGATGTGGTGGTTTGACCCCTTGCGGAGGTCGTAGACGCTCGGGGATGGTACCAATGGATCGGGCATCCCCACATTAGTTCAGCTCGAACCAACTTCCAAGTCTCTATCACCTTCAGAACAAAAGTTATTCAAGAAAATCTTCAATCTCCAATGGGCTCCATTCCCCAACCCTAACCCTGGCCCTGGCTGCAACCCTAACCCTAATTGCAACCCTAACCCTAACCCTAACCCTCATTTCAGCCCTAACCCTAATCACCTTAGGGTGAATAACTCGGCGCCGCTGGCTCGAAACGTGCTGAAATTGGGTGTGGGTGCGTGGCTGTCTCCCCTTGACTATGTGTGAAATGCCCGAGTCGCTACGACGTTCAGACAAAAAGTTATTGAGAAATAGCTCGTACTTTTTCTTCGCGATGTGGTGGTTTGACCCCTTGCGGAGGTCGTAGACGCTCGGGGATGGTACCAATGGATCGGGCATCCCCACATTAGTTCAGCTCGAACCAACTTCCAAGTCTCTATGACCTTCAGAACAAAAGTTATTCAAGAAAATCTTCAATCTCCAATGGGCTCCATTCCCCAACCCTAACCCTGGCCCTGGCTGCAACCCTAACCCTAATTGCAACCCTAACCCTAACCCTAACCCTCATTTCAGCCCTAACCCTAATCACCTTAGGGTGAATAACTCGGCGCCGCTGGCTCGAAACGTGCTGAAATTGGGTGTGGGTGCGTGGCTGTCTCCCCTTGACTATGTGTGAAATGCCCGAGTCGCTACGACGTTCAGACAAAAAGTTATTGAGAAATAGCTCGTACTTTTTCTTCGCGATGTGGTGGTTTGACCCCTTGCGGAGGTCGTAGACGCTCGGGGATGGTACCAATGGATCGGGCATCCCCACATTAGTTCAGCTCGAACCAACTTCCAAGTCTCTATGACCTTCAGAACAAAAGTTATTCAAGAAAATCTTCAATCTCCAATGGGCTCCATTCCCCAACCCTAACCCTGGCCCTGGCTGCAACCCTAACCCTAATTGCAACCCTAACCCTAACCCTAACCCTCATTTCAGCCCTAACCCTAATCACCTTAGGGTGAATAACTCGGCGCCGCTGGCTCGAAACGTGCTGAAATTGGGTGTGGGTGCGTGGCTGTCTCCCCTTGACTATGTGTGAAATGCCCGAGTCGCTACGACGTTCAGACAAAAAGTTATTGAGAAATAGCTCGTACTTTTTCTTCGCGATGTGGTGGTTTGACCCCTTGCGGAGGTCGTAGACGCTCGGGGATGGTACCAATGGATCGGGCATCCCCACATTAGTTCAGCTCGAACCAACTTCCAAGTCTCTATGACCTTCAGAACAAAAGTTATTCAAGAAAATCTTCAATCTCCAATGGGCTCCATTCCCCAACCCTAACCCTGGCCCTGGCTGCAACCCTAACCCTAATTGCAACCCTAACCCTAACCCTAACCCTCATTTCAGCCCTAACCCTAATCACCTTAGGGTGAATAACTCGGCGCCGCTGGCTCGAAACGTGCTGAAATTGGGTGTGGGTGCGTGGCTGTCTCCCCTTGACTATGTGTGAAATGCCCGAGTCGCTACGACGTTCAGACAAAAAGTTATTGAGAAATAGCTCGTACTTTTTCTTCGCGATGTGGTGGTTTGACCCCTTGCGGAGGTCGTAGACGCTCGGGGATGGTACCAATGGATCGGGCATCCCCACATTAGTTCAGCTCGAACCAACTTCCAAGTCTCTATGACCTTCAGAACAAAAGTTATTCAAGAAAATCTTCAATCTCCAATGGGCTCCATTCCCCAACCCTAACCCTGGCCCTGGCTGCAACCCTAACCCTAATTGCAACCCTAACCCTAACCCTAACCCTCATTTCAGCCCTAACCCTAATCACCTTAGGGTGAATAACTCGGCGCCGCTGGCTCGAAACGTGCTGAAATTGGGTGTGGGTGCGTGGCTGTCTCCCCTTGACTATGTGTGAAATGCCCGAGTCGCTACGACGTTCAGACAAAAAGTTATTGAGAAATAGCTCGTACTTTTTCTTCGCGATGTGGTGGTTTGACCCCTTGCGGAGGTCGTAGACGCTCGGGGATGGTACCAATGGATCGGGCATCCCCACATTAGTTCAGCTCGAACCAACTTCCAAGTCTCTATGACCTTCAGAACAAAAGTTATTCAAGAAAATCTTCAATCTCCAATGGGCTCCATTCCCCAACCCTAACCCTGGCCCTGGCTGCAACCCTAACCCTAATTGCAACCCTAACCCTAACCCTAACCCTCATTTCAGCCCTAACCCTAATCACCTTAGGGTGAATAACTCGGCGCCGCTGGCTCGAAACGTGCTGAAATTGGGTGTGGGTGCGTGGCTGTCTCCCCTTGACTATGTGTGAAATGCCCGAGTCGCTACGACGTTCAGACAAAAAGTTGTTGAGAAATAGCTCGTACTTTTTCTTCGCGATGTGGTGGTTTGACCCCTTGCGGAGGTCGTAGACGCTCGGGGATGGTACCAATGGATCGGGCATCCCCACATTAGTTCAGCTCGAACCAACTTCCAAGTCTCTATGACCTTCAGAACAAAAGTTATTCAAGAAAATCTTCAATCTCCAATGGGCTCCATTCCCCAACCCTAACCCTGGCCCTGGCTGCAACCCTAACCCTAATTGCAACCCTAACCCTAACCCTAACCCTCATTTCAGCCCTAACCCTAATCACCTTAGGGTGAATAACTCGGCGCCGCTGGCTCGAAACGTGCTGAAATTGGGTGTGGGTGCGTGGCTGTCTCCCCTTGACTATGTGTGAAATGCCCGAGTCGCTACGACGTTCAGACAAAAAGTTATTGAGAAATAGCTCGTACTTTTTCTTCGCGATGTGGTGGTTTGACCCCTTGCGGAGGTCGTAGACGCTCGGGGATGGTACCAATGGATCGGGCATCCCCACATTAGTTCAGCTCGAACCAACTTCCAAGTCTCTATCACCTTCAGAACAAAAGTTATTCAAGAAAATCTTCAATCTCCAATGGGCTCCATTCCCCAACCCTAACCCTGGCCCTGGCTGCAACCCTAACCCTAATTGCAACCCTAACCCTAACCCTAACCCTCATTTCAGCCCTAACCCTAATCACCTTAGGGTGAATAACTCGGCGCCGCTGGCTCGAAACGTGCTGAAATTGGGTGTGGGTGCGTGGCTGTCTCCCCTTGACTATGTGTGAAATGCCCGAGTCGCTACGACGTTCAGACAAAAAGTTATTGAGAAATAGCTCGTACTTTTTCTTCGCGATGTGGTGGTTTGACCCCTTGCGGAGGTCGTAGACGCTCGGGGATGGTACCAATGGATCGGGCATCCCCACATTAGTTCAGCTCGAACCAACTTCCAAGTCTCTATCACCTTCAGAACAAAAGTTATTCAAGAAAATCTTCAATCTCCAATGGGCTCCATTCCCCAACCCTAACCCTGGCCCTGGCTGCAACCCTAACCCTAATTGCAACCCTAACCCTAACCCTAACCCTCATTTCAGCCCTAACCCTAATCACCTTAGGGTGAATAACTCGGCGCCGCTGGCTCGAAACGTGCTGAAATTGGGTGTGGGTGCGTGGCTGTCTCCCCTTGACTATGTGTGAAATGCCCGAGTCGCTACGACGTTCAGACAAAAAGTTATTGAGAAATAGCTCGTACTTTTTCTTCGCGATGTGGTGGTTTGACCCCTTGCGGAGGTCGTAGACGCTCGGGGATGGTACCAATGGATCGGGCATCCCCACATTAGTTCAGCTCGAACCAACTTCCAAGTCTCTATGACCTTCAGAACAAAAGTTATTCAAGAAAATCTTCAATCTCCAATGGGCTCCATTCCCCAACCCTAACCCTGGCCCTGGCTGCAACCCTAACCCTAATTGCAACCCTAACCCTAACCCTAACCCTCATTTCAGCCCTAACCCTAATCACCTTAGGGTGAATAACTCGGCGCCGCTGGCTCGAAACGTGCTGAAATTGGGTGTGGGTGCGTGGCTGTCTCCCCTTGGCTATGTGTGAAATGCCCGAGTCGCTACGACGTTCAGACAAAAAGTTATTGAGAAATAGCTCGTACTTTTTCTTCGCGATGTGGTGGTTTGACCCCTTGCGGAGGTCGTAGACGCTCGGGGATGGTACCAATGGATCGGGCATCCCCACATTAGTTCAGCTCGAACCAACTTCCAAGTCTCTATGACCTTCAGAACAAAAGTTATTCAAGAAAATCTTCAATCTCCAATGGGCTCCATTCCCCAACCCTAACCCTGGCCCTGGCTGCAACCCTAACCCTAATTGCAACCCTAACCCTAACCCTAACCCTCATTTCAGCCCTAACCCTAATCACCTTAGGGTGAATAACTCGGCGCCGCTGGCTCGAAACGTGCTGAAATTGGGTGTGGGTGCGTGGCTGTCTCCCCTTGACTATGTGTGAAATGCCCGAGTCGCTACGACGTTCAGACAAAAAGTTATTGAGAAATAGCTCGTACTTTTTCTTCGCGATGTGGTGGTTTGACCCCTTGCGGAGGTCGTAGACGCTCGGGGATGGTACCAATGGATCGGGCATCCCCACATTAGTTCAGCTCGAACCAACTTCCAAGTCTCTATGACCTTCAGAACAAAAGTTATTCAAGAAAATCTTCAATCTCCAATGGGCTCCATTCCCCAACCCTAACCCTGGCCCTGGCTGCAACCCTAACCCTAACCCTAACCCTCATTTCAGCCCTAACCCTAATCACCTTAGGGTGAATAACTCGGCGCCGCTGGCTCGAAACGTGCTGAAATTGGGTGTGGGTGCGTGGCTGTCTCCCCTTGACTATGTGTGAAATGCCCGAGTCGCTACGACGTTCAGACAAAAAGTTGTTGAGAAATAGCTCGTACTTTTTCTTCGCGATGTGGTGGTTTGACCCCTTGCGGAGGTCGTAGACGCTCGGGGATGGTACCAATGGATCGGGCATCCCCACATTAGTTCAGCTCGAACCAACTTCCAAGTCTCTATGACCTTCAGAACAAAAGTTATTCAAGAAAATCTTCAATCTCCAATGGGCTCCATTCCCCAACCCTAACCCTGGCCCTGGCTGCAACCCTAACCCTAATTGCAACCCTAACCCTAACCCTAACCCTCATTTCAGCCCTAACCCTAATCACCTTAGGGTGAATAACTCGGCGCCGCTGGCTCGAAACGTGCTGAAATTGGGTGTGGGTGCGTGGCTGTCTCCCCTTGACTATGTGTGAAATGCCCGAGTCGCTACGACGTTCAGACAAAAAGTTATTGAGAAATAGCTCGTACTTTTTCTTCGCGATGTGGTGGTTTGACCCCTTGCGGAGGTCGTAGACGCTCGGGGATGGTACCAATGGATCGGGCATCCCCACATTAGTTCAGCTCGAACCAACTTCCAAGTCTCTATGACCTTCAGAACAAAAGTTATTCATGAAAATCTTCAATCTCCAATGGGCTCCATTCCCCAACCCTAACCCTGGCCCTGGCTGCAACCCTAACCCTAATTGCAACCCTAACCCTAACCCTCATTTCAGCCCTAACCCTAATCACCTTAGGGTGAATAACTCGGCGCCGCTGGCTCGAAACGTGCTGAAATTGGGTGTGGGTGCGTGGCTGTCTCCCCTTGACTATGTGTGAAATGCCCGAGTCGCTACGACGTTCAGACAAAAAGTTATTGAGAAATAGCTCGTACTTTTTCTTCGCGATGTGGTGGTTTGACCCCTTGCGGAGGTCGTAGACGCTCGGGGATGGTACCAATGGATCGGGCATCCCCACATTAGTTCAGCTCGAACCAACTTCCAAGTCTCTATGACCTTCAGAACAAAAGTTATTCAAGAAAATCTTCAATCTCCAATGGGCTCCATTCCCCAACCCTAACCCTGGCCCTGGCTGCAACCCTAACCCTAATTGCAACCCTAACCCTAACCCTAACCCTCATTTCAGCCCTAACCCTAATCACCTTAGGGTGAATAACTCGGCGCCGCTGGCTCGAAACGTGCTGAAATTGGGTGTGGGTGCGTGGCTGTCTCCCCTTGACTATGTGTGAAATGCCCGAGTCGCTACGACGTTCAGACAAAAAGTTATTGAGAAATAGCTCGTACTTTTTCTTCGCGATGTGGTGGTTTGACCCCTTGCGGAGGTCGTAGACGCTCGGGGATGGTACCAATGGATCGGGCATCCCCACATTAGTTCAGCTCGAACCAACTTCCAAGTCTCTATGACCTTCAGAACAAAAGTTATTCATGAAAATCTTCAATCTCCAATGGGCTCCATTCCCCAACCCTAACCCTGGCCCTGGCTGCAACCCTAACCCTAATTGCAACCCTAACCCTAACCCTAACCCTCATTTCAGCCCTAACCCTAATCACCTTAGGGTGAATAACTCGGCGCCGCTGGCTCGAAACGTGCTGAAATTGGGTGTGGGTGCGTGGCTGTCTCCCCTTGACTATGTGTGAAATGCCCGAGTCGCTACGACGTTCAGACAAAAAGTTATTGAGAAATAGCTCGTACTTTTTCTTCGCGATGTGGTGGTTTGACCCCTTGCGGAGGTCGTAGACGCTCGGGGATGGTACCAATGGATCGGGCATCCCCACATTAGTTCAGCTCGAACCAACTTCCAAGTCTCTATGACCTTCAGAACAAAAGTTATTCAAGAAAATCTTCAATCTCCAATGGGCTCCATTCCCCAACCCTAACCCTGGCCCTGGCTGCAACCCTAACCCTAATTGCAACCCTAACCCTAACCCTAACCCTCATTTCAGCCCTAACCCTAATCACCTTAGGGTGAATAACTCGGCGCCGCTGGCTCGAAACGTGCTGAAATTGGGTGTGGGTGCGTGGCTGTCTCCCCTTGACTATGTGTGAAATGCCCGAGTCGCTACGACGTTCAGACAAAAAGTTATTGAGAAATAGCTCGTACTTTTTCTTCGCGATGTGGTGGTTTGACCCCTTGCGGAGGTCGTAGACGCTCGGGGATGGTACCAATGGATCGGGCATCCCCACATTAGTTCAGCTCGAACCAACTTCCAAGTCTCTATGACCTTCAGAACAAAAGTTATTCAAGAAAATCTTCAATCTCCAATGGGCTCCATTCCCCAACCCTAACCCTGGCCCTGGCTGCAACCCTAACCCTAATTGCAACCCTAACCCTAACCCTAACCCTCATTTCAGCCCTAACCCTAATCACCTTAGGGTGAATAACTCGGCGCCGCTGGCTCGAAACGTGCTGAAATTGGGTGTGGGTGCGTGGCTGTCTCCCCTTGACTATGTGTGAAATGCCCGAGTCGCTACGACGTTCAGACAAAAAGTTATTGAGAAATAGCTCGTACTTTTTCTTCGCGATGTGGTGGTTTGACCCCTTGCGGAGGTCGTAGACGCTCGGGGATGGTACCAATGGATCGGGCATCCCCACATTAGTTCAGCTCGAACCAACTTCCAAGTCTCTATGACCTTCAGAACAAAAGTTATTCAAGAAAATCTTCAATCTCCAATGGGCTCCATTCCCCAACCCTAACCCTGGCCCTGGCTGCAACCCTAACCCTAATTGCAACCCTAACCCTAACCCTAACCCTCATTTCAGCCCTAACCCTAATCACCTTAGGGTGAATAACTCGGCGCCGCTGGCTCGAAACGTGCTGAAATTGGGTGTGGGTGCGTGGCTGTCTCCCCTTGACTATGTGTGAAATGCCCGAGTCGCTACGACGTTCAGACAAAAAGTTATTGAGAAATAGCTCGTACTTTTTCTTCGCGATGTGGTGGTTTGACCCCTTGCGGAGGTCGTAGACGCTCGGGGATGGTACCAATGGATCGGGCATCCCCACATTAGTTCAGCTCGAACCAACTTCCAAGTCTCTATGACCTTCAGAACAAAAGTTATTCAAGAAAATCTTCAATCTCCAATGGGCTCCATTCCCCAACCCTAACCCTGGCCCTGGCTGCAACCCTAACCCTAATTGCAACCCTAACCCTAACCCTAACCCTCATTTCAGCCCTAACCCTAATCACCTTAGGGTGAATAACTCGGCGCCGCTGGCTCGAAACGTGCTGAAATTGGGTGTGGGTGCGTGGCTGTCTCCCCTTGACTATGTGTGAAATGCCCGAGTCGCTACGACGTTCAGACAAAAAGTTATTGAGAAATAGCTCGTACTTTTTCTTCGCGATGTGGTGGTTTGACCCCTTGCGGAGGTCGTAGACGCTCGGGGATGGTACCAATGGATCGGGCATCCCCACATTAGTTCAGCTCGAACCAACTTCCAAGTCTCTATGACCTTCAGAACAAAAGTTATTCAAGAAAATCTTCAATCTCCAATGGGCTCCATTCCCCAACCCTAACCCTGGCCCTGGCTGCAACCCTAACCCTAATTGCAACCCTAACCCTAACCCTAACCCTCATTTCAGCCCTAACCCTAATCACCTTAGGGTGAATAACTCGGCGCCGCTGGCTCGAAACGTGCTGAAATTGGGTGTGGGTGCGTGGCTGTCTCCCCTTGACTATGTGTGAAATGCCCGAGTCGCTACGACGTTCAGACAAAAAGTTATTGAGAAATAGCTCGTACTTTTTCTTCGCGATGTGGTGGTTTGACCCCTTGCGGAGGTCGTAGACGCTCGGGGATGGTACCAATGGATCGGGCATCCCCACATTAGTTCAGCTCGAACCAACTTCCAAGTCTCTATGACCTTCAGAACAAAAGTTATTCAAGAAAATCTTCAATCTCCAATGGGCTCCATTCCCCAACCCTAACCCTGGCCCTGGCTGCAACCCTAACCCTAATTGCAACCCTAACCCTAACCCTAACCCTCATTTCAGCCCTAACCCTAATCACCTTAGGGTGAATAACTCGGCGCCGCTGGCTCGAAACGTGCTGAAATTGGGTGTGGGTGCGTGGCTGTCTCCCCTTGACTATGTGTGAAATGCCCGAGTCGCTACGACGTTCAGACAAAAAGTTATTGAGAAATAGCTCGTACTTTTTCTTCGCGATGTGGTGGTTTGACCCCTTGCGGAGGTCGTAGACGCTCGGGGATGGTACCAATGGATCGGGCATCCCCACATTAGTTCAGCTCGAACCAACTTCCAAGTCTCTATGACCTTCAGAACAAAAGTTATTCAAGAAAATCTTCAATCTCCAATGGGCTCCATTCCCCAACCCTAACCCTGGCCCTGGCTGCAACCCTAACCCTAATTGCAACCCTAACCCTAACCCTAACCCTCATTTCAGCCCTAACCCTAATCACCTTAGGGTGAATAACTCGGCGCCGCTGGCTCGAAACGTGCTGAAATTGGGTGTGGGTGCGTGGCTGTCTCCCCTTGACTATGTGTGAAATGCCCGAGTCGCTACGACGTTCAGACAAAAAGTTATTGAGAAATAGCTCGTACTTTTTCTTCGCGATGTGGTGGTTTGACCCCTTGCGGAGGTCGTAGACGCTCGGGGATGGTACCAATGGATCGGGCATCCCCACATTAGTTCAGCTCGAACCAACTTCCAAGTCTCTATGACCTTCAGAACAAAAGTTATTCAAGAAAATCTTCAATCTCCAATGGGCTCCATTCCCCAACCCTAACCCTGGCCCTGGCTGCAACCCTAACCCTAATTGCAACCCTAACCCTAACCCTAACCCTCATTTCAGCCCTAACCCTAATCACCTTAGGGTGAATAACTCGGCGCCGCTGGCTCGAAACGTGCTGAAATTGGGTGTGGGTGCGTGGCTGTCTCCCCTTGACTATGTGTGAAATGCCCGAGTCGCTACGACGTTCAGACAAAAAGTTATTGAGAAATAGCTCGTACTTTTTCTTCGCGATGTGGTGGTTTGACCCCTTGCGGAGGTCGTAGACGCTCGGGGATGGTACCAATGGATCGGGCATCCCCACATTAGTTCAGCTCGAACCAACTTCCAAGTCTCTATGACCTTCAGAACAAAAGTTATTCAAGAAAATCTTCAATCTCCAATGGGCTCCATTCCCCAACCCTAACCCTGGCCCTGGCTGCAACCCTAACCCTAATTGCAACCCTAACCCTAACCCTAACCCTCATTTCAGCCCTAACCCTAATCACCTTAGGGTGAATAACTCGGCGCCGCTGGCTCGAAACGTGCTGAAATTGGGTGTGGGTGCGTGGCTGTCTCCCCTTGACTATGTGTGAAATGCCCGAGTCGCTACGACGTTCAGACAAAAAGTTGTTGAGAAATAGCTCGTACTTTTTCTTCGCGATGTGGTGGTTTGACCCCTTGCGGAGGTCGTAGACGCTCGGGGATGGTACCAATGGATCGGGCATCCCCACATTAGTTCAGCTCGAACCAACTTCCAAGTCTCTATGACCTTCAGAACAAAAGTTATTCAAGAAAATCTTCAATCTCCAATGGGCTCCATTCCCCAACCCTAACCCTGGCCCTGGCTGCAACCCTAACCCTAATTGCAACCCTAACCCTAACCCTAACCCTCATTTCAGCCCTAACCCTAATCACCTTAGGGTGAATAACTCGGCGCCGCTGGCTCGAAACGTGCTGAAATTGGGTGTGGGTGCGTGGCTGTCTCCCCTTGACTATGTGTGAAATGCCCGAGTCGCTACGACGTTCAGACAAAAAGTTATTGAGAAATAGCTCGTACTTTTTCTTCGCGATGTGGTGGTTTGACCCCTTGCGGAGGTCGTAGACGCTCGGGGATGGTACCAATGGATCGGGCATCCCCACATTAGTTCAGCTCGAACCAACTTCCAAGTCTCTATGACCTTCAGAACAAAAGTTATTCAAGAAAATCTTCAATCTCCAATGGGCTCCATTCCCCAACCCTAACCCTGGCCCTGGCTGCAACCCTAACCCTAATTGCAACCCTAACCCTAACCCTAACCCTCATTTCAGCCCTAACCCTAATCACCTTAGGGTGAATAACTCGGCGCCGCTGGCTCGAAACGTGCTGAAATTGGGTGTGGGTGCGTGGCTGTCTCCCCTTGACTATGTGTGAAATGCCCGAGTCGCTACGACGTTCAGACAAAAAGTTATTGAGAAATAGCTCGTACTTTTTCTTCGCGATGTGGTGGTTTGACCCCTTGCGGAGGTCGTAGACGCTCGGGGATGGTACCAATGGATCGGGCATCCCCACATTAGTTCAGCTCGAACCAACTTCCAAGTCTCTATGACCTTCAGAACAAAAGTTATTCAAGAAAATCTTCAATCTCCAATGGGCTCCATTCCCCAACCCTAACCCTGGCCCTGGCTGCAACCCTAACCCTAATTGCAACCCTAACCCTAACCCTAACCCTCATTTCAGCCCTAACCCTAATCACCTTAGGGTGAATAACTCGGCGCCGCTGGCTCGAAACGTGCTGAAATTGGGTGTGGGTGCGTGGCTGTCTCCCCTTGACTATGTGTGAAATGCCCGAGTCGCTACGACGTTCAGACAAAAAGTTATTGAGAAATAGCTCGTACTTTTTCTTCGCGATGTGGTGGTTTGACCCCTTGCGGAGGTCGTAGACGCTCGGGGATGGTACCAATGGATCGGGCATCCCCACATTAGTTCAGCTCGAACCAACTTCCAAGTCTCTATGACCTTCAGAACAAAAGTTATTCAAGAAAATCTTCAATCTCCAATGGGCTCCATTCCCCAACCCTAACCCTGGCCCTGGCTGCAACCCTAACCCTAATTGCAACCCTAACCCTAACCCTAACCCTCATTTCAGCCCTAACCCTAATCACCTTAGGGTGAATAACTCGGCGCCGCTGGCTCGAAACGTGCTGAAATTGGGTGTGGGTGCGTGGCTGTCTCCCCTTGACTATGTGTGAAATGCCCGAGTCGCTACGACGTTCAGACAAAAAGTTATTGAGAAATAGCTCGTACTTTTTCTTCGCGATGTGGTGGTTTGACCCCTTGCGGAGGTCGTAGACGCTCGGGGATGGTACCAATGGATCGGGCATCCCCACATTAGTTCAGCTCGAACCAACTTCCAAGTCTCTATGACCTTCAGAACAAAAGTTATTCAAGAAAATCTTCAATCTCCAATGGGCTCCATTCCCCAACCCTAACCCTGGCCCTGGCTGCAACCCTAACCCTAATTGCAACCCTAACCCTAACCCTAACCCTCATTTCAGCCCTAACCCTAATCACCTTAGGGTGAATAACTCGGCGCCGCTGGCTCGAAACGTGCTGAAATTGGGTGTGGGTGCGTGGCTGTCTCCCCTTGACTATGTGTGAAATGCCCGAGTCGCTACGACGTTCAGACAAAAAGTTATTGAGAAATAGCTCGTACTTTTTCTTCGCGATGTGGTGGTTTGACCCCTTGCGGAGGTCGTAGACGCTCGGGGATGGTACCAATGGATCGGGCATCCCCACATTAGTTCAGCTCGAACCAACTTCCAAGTCTCTATGACCTTCAGAACAAAAGTTATTCAAGAAAATCTTCAATCTCCAATGGGCTCCATTCCCCAACCCTAACCCTGGCCCTGGCTGCAACCCTAACCCTAATTGCAACCCTAACCCTAACCTTAACCCTCATTTCAGCCCTAACCCTAATCACCTTAGGGTGAATAACTCGGCGCCGCTGGCTCGAAACGTGCTGAAATTGGGTGTGGGTGCGTGGCTGTCTCCCCTTGACTATGTGTGAAATGCCCGAGTCGCTACGACGTTCAGACAAAAAGTTATTGAGAAATAGCTCGTACTTTTTCTTCGCGATGTGGTGGTTTGACCCCTTGCGGAGGTCGTAGACGCTCGGGGATGGTACCAATGGATCGGGCATCCCCACATTAGTTCAGCTCGAACCAACTTCCAAGTCTCTATGACCTTCAGAACAAAAGTTATTCAAGAAAATCTTCAATCTCCAATGGGCTCCATTCCCCAACCCTAACCCTGGCCCTGGCTGCAACCCTAACCCTAATTGCAACCCTAACCCTAACCCTAACCCTCATTTCAGCCCTAACCCTAATCACCTTAGGGTGAATAACTCGGCGCCGCTGGCTCGAAACGTGCTGAAATTGGGTGTGGGTGCGTGGCTGTCTCCCCTTGACTATGTGTGAAATGCCCGAGTCGCTACGACGTTCAGACAAAAAGTTATTGAGAAATAGCTCGTACTTTTTCTTCGCGATGTGGTGGTTTGACCCCTTGCGGAGGTCGTAGACGCTCGGGGATGGTACCAATGGATCGGGCATCCCCACATTAGTTCAGCTCGAACCAACTTCCAAGTCTCTATGACCTTCAGAACAAAAGTTATTCAAGAAAATCTTCAATCTCCAATGGGCTCCATTCCCCAACCCTAACCCTGGCCCTGGCTGCAACCCTAACCCTAACCCTAACCCTCATTTCAGCCCTAACCCTAATCACCTTAGGGTGAATAACTCGGCGCCGCTGGCTCGAAACGTGCTGAAATTGGGTGTGGGTGCGTGGCTGTCTCCCCTTGACTATGTGTGAAATGCCCGAGTCGCTACGACGTTCAGACAAAAAGTTGTTGAGAAATAGCTCGTACTTTTTCTTCGCGATGTGGTGGTTTGACCCCTTGCGGAGGTCGTAGACGCTCGGGGATGGTACCAATGGATCGGGCATCCCCACATTAGTTCAGCTTGAACCAACTTCCAAGTCTCTATGACCTTCAGAACAAAAGTTATTCAAGAAAATCTTCAATCTCCAATGGGCTCCATTCCCCAACCCTAACCCTGGCCCTGGCTGCAACCCTAACCCTAATTGCAACCCTAACCCTAACCCTAACCCTCATTTCAGCCCTAACCCTAATCACCTTAGGGTGAATAACTCGGCGCCGCTGGCTCGAAACGTGCTGAAATTGGGTGTGGGTGCGTGGCTGTCTCCCCTTGACTATGTGTGAAATGCCCGAGTCGCTACGACGTTCAGACAAAAAGTTATTGAGAAATAGCTCGTACTTTTTCTTCGCGATGTGGTGGTTTGACCCCTTGCGGAGGTCGTAGACGCTCGGGGATGGTACCAATGGATCGGGCATCCCCACATTAGTTCAGCTCGAACCAACTTCCAAGTCTCTATGACCTTCAGAACAAAAGTTATTCAAGAAAATCTTCAATCTCCAATGGGCTCCATTCCCCAACCCTAACCCTGGCCCTGGCTGCAACCCTAACCCTAATTGCAACCCTAACCCTAACCCTAACCCTCATTTCAGCCCTAACCCTAATCACCTTAGGGTGAATAACTCGGCGCCGCTGGCTCGAAACGTGCTGAAATTGGGTGTGGGTGCGTGGCTGTCTCCCCTTGACTATGTGTGAAATGCCCGAGTCGCTACGACGTTCAGACAAAAAGTTATTGAGAAATAGCTCGTACTTTTTCTTCGCGATGTGGTGGTTTGACCCCTTGCGGAGGTCGTAGACGCTCGGGGATGGTACCAATGGATCGGGCATCCCCACATTAGTTCAGCTTGAACCAACTTCCAAGTCTCTATGACCTTCAGAACAAAAGTTATTCAAGAAAATCTTCAATCTCCAATGGGCTCCATTCCCCAACCCTAACCCTGGCCCTGGCTGCAACCCTAACCCTAATTGCAACCCTAACCCTAACCCTAACCCTCATTTCAGCCCTAACCCTAATCACCTTAGGGTGAATAACTCGGCGCCGCTGGCTCGAAACGTGCTGAAATTGGGTGTGGGTGCGTGGCTGTCTCCCCTTGACTATGTGTGAAATGCCCGAGTCGCTACGACGTTCAGACAAAAAGTTATTGAGAAATAGCTCGTACTTTTTCTTCGCGATGTGGTGGTTTGACCCCTTGCGGAGGTCGTAGACGCTCGGGGATGGTACCAATGGATCGGGCATCCCCACATTAGTTCAGCTCGAACCAACTTCCAAGTCTCTATGACCTTCAGAACAAAAGTTATTCAAGAAAATCTTCAATCTCCAATGGGCTCCATTCCCCAACCCTAACCCTGGCCCTGGCTGCAACCCTAACCCTAATTGCAACCCTAACCCTAACCCTAACCCTCATTTCAGCCCTAACCCTAATCACCTTAGGGTGAATAACTCGGCGCCGCTGGCTCGAAACGTGCTGAAATTGGGTGTGGGTGCGTGGCTGTCTCCCCTTGACTATGTGTGAAATGCCCGAGTCGCTACGACGTTCAGACAAAAAGTTATTGAGAAATAGCTCGTACTTTTTCTTCGCGATGTGGTGGTTTGACCCCTTGCGGAGGTCGTAGACGCTCGGGGATGGTACCAATGGATCGGGCATCCCCACATTAGTTCAGCTCGAACCAACTTCCAAGTCTCTATCACCTTCAGAACAAAAGTTATTCAAGAAAATCTTCAATCTCCAATGGGCTCCATTCCCCAACCCTAACCCTGGCCCTGGCTGCAACCCTAACCCTAATTGCAACCCTAACCCTAACCCTAACCCTCATTTCAGCCCTAACCCTAATCACCTTAGGGTGAATAACTCGGCGCCGCTGGCTCGAAACGTGCTGAAATTGGGTGTGGGTGCGTGGCTGTCTCCCCTTGACTATGTGTGAAATGCCCGAGTCGCTACGACGTTCAGACAAAAAGTTATTGAGAAATAGCTCGTACTTTTTCTTCGCGATGTGGTGGTTTGACCCCTTGCAGAGGTCGTAGACGCTCGGGGATGGTACCAATGGATCGGGCATCCCCACATTAGTTCAGCTCGAACCAACTTCCAAGTCTCTATGACCTTCAGAACAAAAGTTATTCAAGAAAATCTTCAATCTCCAATGGGCTCCATTCCCCAACCCTAACCCTGGCCCTGGCTGCAACCCTAACCCTAATTGCAACCCTAACCCTAACCCTAACCCTCATTTCAGCCCTAACCCTAATCACCTTAGGGTGAATAACTCGGCGCCGCTGGCTCGAAACGTGCTGAAATTGGGTGTGGGTGCGTGGCTGTCTCCCCTTGACTATGTGTGAAATGCCCGAGTCGCTACGACGTTCAGACAAAAAGTTATTGAGAAATAGCTCGTACTTTTTCTTCGCGATGTGGTGGTTTGACCCCTTGCGGAGGTCGTAGACGCTCGGGGATGGTACCAATGGATCGGGCATCCCCACATTAGTTCAGCTCGAACCAACTTCCAAGTCTCTATGACCTTCAGAACAAAAGTTATTCAAGAAAATCTTCAATCTCCAATGGGCTCCATTCCCCAACCCTAACCCTGGCCCTGGCTGCAACCCTAACCCTCATTTCAGCCCTAACCCTAACCCTAACCCTCATTTCAGCCCTAACCCTAATCACCTTAGGGTGAATAACTCGGCGCCGCTGGCTCGAAACGTGCTGAAATTGGGTGTGGGTGCGTGGCTGTCTCCCCTTGACTATGTGTGAAATGCCCGAGTCGCTACGACGTTCAGACAAAAAGTTATTGAGAAATAGCTCGTACTTTTTCTTCGCGATGTGGTGGTTTGACCCCTTGCGGAGGTCGTAGACGCTCGGGGATGGTACCAATGGATCGGGCATCCCCACATTAGTTCAGCTCGAACCAACTTCCAAGTCTCTATGACCTTCAGAACAAAAGTTATTCAAGAAAATCTTCAATCTCCAATGGGCTCCATTCCCCAACCCTAACCCTGGCCCTGGCTGCAACCCTAACCCTAATTGCAACCCTAACCCTAACCCTAACCCTCATTTCAGCCCTAACCCTAATCACCTTAGGGTGAATAACTCGGCGCCGCTGGCTCGAAACGTGCTGAAATTGGGTGTGGGTGCGTGGCTGTCTCCCCTTGACTATGTGTGAAATGCCCGAGTCGCTACGACGTTCAGACAAAAAGTTATTGAGAAATAGCTCGTACTTTTTCTTCGCGATGTGGTGGTTTGACCCCTTGCGGAGGTCGTAGACGCTCGGGGATGGTACCAATGGATCGGGCATCCCCACATTAGTTCAGCTCGAACCAACTTCCAAGTCTCTATGACCTTCAGAACAAAAGTTATTCAAGAAAATCTTCAATCTCCAATGGGCTCCATTCCCCAACCCTAACCCTGGCCCTGGCTGCAACCCTAACCCTAATTGCAACCCTAACCCTAACCCTAACCCTCATTTCAGCCCTAACCCTAATCACCTTAGGGTGAATAACTCGGCGCCGCTGGCTCGAAACGTGCTGAAATTGGGTGTGGGTGCGTGGCTGTCTCCCCTTGACTATGTGTGAAATGCCCGAGTCGCTACGACGTTCAGACAAAAAGTTATTGAGAAATAGCTCGTACTTTTTCTTCGCGATGTGGTGGTTTGACCCCTTGCGGAGGTCGTAGACGCTCGGGGATGGTACCAATGGATCGGGCATCCCCACATTAGTTCAGCTCGAACCAACTTCCAAGTCTCTATGACCTTCAGAACAAAAGTTATTCAAGAAAATCTTCAATCTCCAATGGGCTCCATTCCCCAACCCTAACCCTGGCCCTGGCTGCAACCCTAACCCTAATTGCAACCCTAACCCTAACCCTAACCCTCATTTCAGCCCTAACCCTAATCACCTTAGGGTGAATAACTCGGCGCCGCTGGCTCGAAACGTGCTGAAATTGGGTGTGGGTGCGTGGCTGTCTCCCCTTGGCTATGTGTGAAATGCCCGAGTCGCTACGACGTTCAGACAAAAAGTTATTGAGAAATAGCTCGTACTTTTTCTTCGCGATGTGGTGGTTTGACCCCTTGCGGAGGTCGTAGACGCTCGGGGATGGTACCAATGGATCGGGCATCCCCACATTAGTTCAGCTCGAACCAACTTCCAAGTCTCTATGACCTTCAGAACAAAAGTTATTCAAGAAAATCTTCAATCTCCAATGGGCTCCATTCCCCAACCCTAACCCTGGCCCTGGCTGCAACCCTAACCCTAATTGCAACCCTAACCCTAACCCTAACCCTCATTTCAGCCCTAACCCTAATCACCTTAGGGTGAATAACTCGGCGCCGCTGGCTCGAAACGTGCTGAAATTGGGTGTGGGTGCGTGGCTGTCTCCCCTTGACTATGTGTGAAATGCCCGAGTCGCTACGACGTTCAGACAAAAAGTTATTGAGAAATAGCTCGTACTTTTTCTTCGCGATGTGGTGGTTTGACCCCTTGCGGAGGTCGTAGACGCTCGGGGATGGTACCAATGGATCGGGCATCCCCACATTAGTTCAGCTCGAACCAACTTCCAAGTCTCTATGACCTTCAGAACAAAAGTTATTCAAGAAAATCTTCAATCTCCAATGGGCTCCATTCCCCAACCCTAACCCTGGCCCTGGCTGCAACCCTAACCCTAATTGCAACCCTAACCCTAACCCTAACCCTCATTTCAGCCCTAACCCTAATCACCTTAGGGTGAATAACTCGGCGCCGCTGGCTCGAAACGTGCTGAAATTGGGTGTGGGTGCGTGGCTGTCTCCCCTTGACTATGTGTGAAATGCCCGAGTCGCTACGACGTTCAGACAAAAAGTTATTGAGAAATAGCTCGTACTTTTTCTTCGCGATGTGGTGGTTTGACCCCTTGCGGAGGTCGTAGACGCTCGGGGATGGTACCAATGGATCGGGCATCCCCACATTAGTTCAGCTCGAACCAACTTCCAAGTCTCTATGACCTTCAGAACAAAAGTTATTCAAGAAAATCTTCAATCTCCAATGGGCTCCATTCCCCAACCCTAACCCTGGCCCTGGCTGCAACCCTAACCCTAATTGCAACCCTAACCCTAACCCTAACCCTCATTTCAGCCCTAACCCTAATCACCTTAGGGTGAATAACTCGGCGCCGCTGGCTCGAAACGTGCTGAAATTGGGTGTGGGTGCGTGGCTGTCTCCCCTTGGCTATGTGTGAAATGCCCGAGTCGCTACGACGTTCAGACAAAAAGTTATTGAGAAATAGCTCGTACTTTTTCTTCGCGATGTGGTGGTTTGACCCCTTGCGGAGGTCGTAGACGCTCGGGGATGGTACCAATGGATCGGGCATCCCCACATTAGTTCAGCTCGAACCAACTTCCAAGTCTCTATGACCTTCAGAACAAAAGTTATTCAAGAAAATCTTCAATCTCCAATGGGCTCCATTCCCCAACCCTAACCCTGGCCCTGGCTGCAACCCTAACCCTAATTGCAACCCTAACCCTAACCCTAACCCTCATTTCAGCCCTAACCCTAATCACCTTAGGGTGAATAACTCGGCGCCGCTGGCTCGAAACGTGCTGAAATTGGGTGTGGGTGCGTGGCTGTCTCCCCTTGACTATGTGTGAAATGCCCGAGTCGCTACGACGTTCAGACAAAAAGTTATTGAGAAATAGCTCGTACTTTTTCTTCGCGATGTGGTGGTTTGACCCCTTGCGGAGGTCGTAGACGCTCGGGGATGGTACCAATGGATCGGGCATCCCCACATTAGTTCAGCTCGAACCAACTTCCAAGTCTCTATGACCTTCAGAACAAAAGTTATTCAAGAAAATCTTCAATCTCCAATGGGCTCCATTCCCCAACCCTAACCCTGGCCCTGGCTGCAACCCTAACCCTAATTGCAACCCTAACCCTAACCCTAACCCTCATTTCAGCCCTAACCCTAATCACCTTAGGGTGAATAACTCGGCGCCGCTGGCTCGAAACGTGCTGAAATTGGGTGTGGGTGCGTGGCTGTCTCCCCTTGACTATGTGTGAAATGCCCGAGTCGCTACGACGTTCAGACAAAAAGTTATTGAGAAATAGCTCGTACTTTTTCTTCGCGATGTGGTGGTTTGACCCCTTGCGGAGGTCGTAGACGCTCGGGGATGGTACCAATGGATCGGGCATCCCCACATTAGTTCAGCTCGAACCAACTTCCAAGTCTCTATGACCTTCAGAACAAAAGTTATTCAAGAAAATCTTCAATCTCCAATGGGCTCCATTCCCCAACCCTAACCCTGGCCCTGGCTGCAACCCTAACCCTAATTGCAACCCTAACCCTAACCCTAACCCTCATTTCAGCCCTAACCCTAATCACCTTAGGGTGAATAACTCGGCGCCGCTGGCTCGAAACGTGCTGAAATTGGGTGTGGGTGCGTGGCTGTCTCCCCTTGGCTATGTGTGAAATGCCCGAGTCGCTACGACGTTCAGACAAAAAGTTATTGAGAAATAGCTCGTACTTTTTCTTCGCGATGTGGTGGTTTGACCCCTTGCGGAGGTCGTAGACGCTCGGGGATGGTACCAATGGATCGGGCATCCCCACATTAGTTCAGCTCGAACCAACTTCCAAGTCTCTATGACCTTCAGAACAAAAGTTATTCAAGAAAATCTTCAATCTCCAATGGGCTCCATTCCCCAACCCTAACCCTGGCCCTGGCTGCAACCCTAACCCTAATTGCAACCCTAACCCTAACCCTAACCCTCATTTCAGCCCTAACCCTAATCACCTTAGGGTGAATAACTCGGCGCCGCTGGCTCGAAACGTGCTGAAATTGGGTGTGGGTGCGTGGCTGTCTCCCCTTGACTATGTGTGAAATGCCCGAGTCGCTACGACGTTCAGACAAAAAGTTATTGAGAAATAGCTCGTACTTTTTCTTCGCGATGTGGTGGTTTGACCCCTTGCGGAGGTCGTAGACGCTCGGGGATGGTACCAATGGATCGGGCATCCCCACATTAGTTCAGCTCGAACCAACTTCCAAGTCTCTATGACCTTCAGAACAAAAGTTATTCAAGAAAATCTTCAATCTCCAATGGGCTCCATTCCCCAACCCTAACCCTGGCCCTGGCTGCAACCCTAACCCTAATTGCAACCCTAACCCTAACCCTAACCCTCATTTCAGCCCTAACCCTAATCACCTTAGGGTGAATAACTCGGCGCCGCTGGCTCGAAACGTGCTGAAATTGGGTGTGGGTGCGTGGCTGTCTCCCCTTGACTATGTGTGAAATGCCCGAGTCGCTACGACGTTCAGACAAAAAGTTATTGAGAAATAGCTCGTACTTTTTCTTCGCGATGTGGTGGTTTGACCCCTTGCGGAGGTCGTAGACGCTCGGGGATGGTACCAATGGATCGGGCATCCCCACATTAGTTCAGCTCGAACCAACTTCCAAGTCTCTATGACCTTCAGAACAAAAGTTATTCAAGAAAATCTTCAATCTCCAATGGGCTCCATTCCCCAACCCTAACCCTGGCCCTGGCTGCAACCCTAACCCTAATTGCAACCCTAACCCTAACCCTAACCCTCATTTCAGCCCTAACCCTAATCACCTTAGGGTGAATAACTCGGCGCCGCTGGCTCGAAACGTGCTGAAATTGGGTGTGGGTGCGTGGCTGTCTCCCCTTGACTATGTGTGAAATGCCCGAGTCGCTACGACATTCAGACAAAAAGTTATTGAGAAATAGCTCGTACTTTTTCTTCGCGATGTGGTGGTTTGACCCCTTGCGGAGGTCGTAGACGCTCGGGGATGGTACCAATGGATCGGGCATCCCCACATTAGTTCAGCTCGAACCAACTTCCAAGTCTCTATGACCTTCAGAACAAAAGTTATTCAAGAAAATCTTCAATCTCCAATGGGCTCCATTCCCCAACCCTAACCCTGGCCCTGGCTGCAACCCTAACCCTAATTGCAACCCTAACCCTAACCCTAACCCTCATTTCAGCCCTAACCCTAATCACCTTAGGGTGAATAACTCGGCGCCGCTGGCTCGAAACGTGCTGAAATTGGGTGTGGGTGCGTGGCTGTCTCCCCTTGGCTATGTGTGAAATGCCCGAGTCGCTACGACGTTCAGACAAAAAGTTATTGAGAAATAGCTCGTACTTTTTCTTCGCGATGTGGTGGTTTGACCCCTTGCGGAGGTCGTAGACGCTCGGGGATGGTACCAATGGATCGGGCATCCCCACATTAGTTCAGCTCGAACCAACTTCCAAGTCTCTATGACCTTCAGAACAAAAGTTATTCAAGAAAATCTTCAATCTCCAATGGGCTCCATTCCCCAACCCTAACCCTGGCCCTGGCTGCAACCCTAACCCTAATTGCAACCCTAACCCTAACCCTAACCCTCATTTCAGCCCTAACCCTAATCACCTTAGGGTGAATAACTCGGCGCCGCTGGCTCGAAACGTGCTGAAATTGGGTGTGGGTGCGTGGCTGTCTCCCCTTGACTATGTGTGAAATGCCCGAGTCGCTACGACGTTCAGACAAAAAGTTATTGAGAAATAGCTCGTACTTTTTCTTCGCGATGTGGTGGTTTGACCCCTTGCGGAGGTCGTAGACGCTCGGGGATGGTACCAATGGATCGGGCATCCCCACATTAGTTCAGCTCGAACCAACTTCCAAGTCTCTATGACCTTCAGAACAAAAGTTATTCAAGAAAATCTTCAATCTCCAATGGGCTCCATTCCCCAACCCTAACCCTGGCCCTGGCTGCAACCCTAACCCTAATTGCAACCCTAACCCTAACCCTAACCCTCATTTCAGCCCTAACCCTAATCACCTTAGGGTGAATAACTCGGCGCCGCTGGCTCGAAACGTGCTGAAATTGGGTGTGGGTGCGTGGCTGTCTCCCCTTGACTATGTGTGAAATGCCCGAGTCGCTACGACATTCAGACAAAAAGTTATTGAGAAATAGCTCGTACTTTTTCTTCGCGATGTGGTGGTTTGACCCCTTGCGGAGGTCGTAGACGCTCGGGGATGGTACCAATGGATCGGGCATCCCCACATTAGTTCAGCTCGAACCAACTTCCAAGTCTCTATGACCTTCAGAACAAAAGTTATTCAAGAAAATCTTCAATCTCCAATGGGCTCCATTCCCCAACCCTAACCCTGGCCCTGGCTGCAACCCTAACCCTAATTGCAACCCTAACCCTAACCCTAACCCTCATTTCAGCCCTAACCCTAATCACCTTAGGGTGAATAACTCGGCGCCGCTGGCTCGAAACGTGCTGAAATTGGGTGTGGGTGCGTGGCTGTCTCCCCTTGGCTATGTGTGAAATGCCCGAGTCGCTACGACGTTCAGACAAAAAGTTATTGAGAAATAGCTCGTACTTTTTCTTCGCGATGTGGTGGTTTGACCCCTTGCGGAGGTCGTAGACGCTCGGGGATGGTACCAATGGATCGGGCATCCCCACATTAGTTCAGCTCGAACCAACTTCCAAGTCTCTATGACCTTCAGAACAAAAGTTATTCAAGAAAATCTTCAATCTCCAATGGGCTCCATTCCCCAACCCTAACCCTGGCCCTGGCTGCAACCCTAACCCTAATTGCAACCCTAACCCTAACCCTAACCCTCATTTCAGCCCTAACCCTAATCACCTTAGGGTGAATAACTCGGCGCCGCTGGCTCGAAACGTGCTGAAATTGGGTGTGGGTGCGTGGCTGTCTCCCCTTGACTATGTGTGAAATGCCCGAGTCGCTACGACGTTCAGACAAAAAGTTATTGAGAAATAGCTCGTACTTTTTCTTCGCGATGTGGTGGTTTGACCCCTTGCGGAGGTCGTAGACGCTCGGGGATGGTACCAATGGATCGGGCATCCCCACATTAGTTCAGCTCGAACCAACTTCCAAGTCTCTATGACCTTCAGAACAAAAGTTATTCAAGAAAATCTTCAATCTCCAATGGGCTCCATTCCCCAACCCTAACCCTGGCCCTGGCTGCAACCCTAACCCTAATTGCAACCCTAACCCTAACCCTAACCCTCATTTCAGCCCTAACCCTAATCACCTTAGGGTGAATAACTCGGCGCCGCTGGCTCGAAACGTGCTGAAATTGGGTGTGGGTGCGTGGCTGTCTCCCCTTGGCTATGTGTGAAATGCCCGAGTCGCTACGACGTTCAGACAAAAAGTTATTGAGAAATAGCTCGTACTTTTTCTTCGCGATGTGGTGGTTTGACCCCTTGCGGAGGTAGTAGACGCTCGGGGATGGTACCAATGGATCGGGCATCCCCACATTAGTTCAGCTCGAACCAACTTCCAAGTCTCTATCACCTTCAGAACAAAAGTTATTCAAGAAAATCTTCAATCTCCAATGGGCTCCATTCCCCAACCCTAACCCTGGCCCTGGCTGCAACCCTAACCCTAATTGCAACCCTAACCCTAACCCTAACCCTCATTTCAGCCCTAACCCTAATCACCTTAGGGTGAATAACTCGGCGCCGCTGGCTCGAAACGTGCTGAAATTGGGTGTGGGTGCGTGGCTGTCTCCCCTTGACTATGTGTGAAATGCCCGAGTCGCTACGACGTTCAGACAAAAAGTTATTGAGAAATAGCTCGTACTTTTTCTTCGCGATGTGGTGGTTTGACCCCTTGCGGAGGTCGTAGACGCTCGGGGATGGTACCAATGGATCGGGCATCCCCACATTAGTTCAGCTCGAACCAACTTCCAAGTCTCTATGACCTTCAGAACAAAAGTTATTCAAGAAAATCTTCAATCTCCAATGGGCTCCATTCCCCAACCCTAACCCTGGCCCTGGCTGCAACCCTAACCCTAATTGCAACCCTAACCCTAACCCTAACCCTCATTTCAGCCCTAACCCTAATCACCTTAGGGTGAATAACTCGGCGCCGCTAGCTCGAAACGTGCTGAAATTGGGTGTGGGTGCGTGGCTGTCTCCCCTTGACTATGTGTGAAATGCCCGAGTCGCTACGACGTTCAGACAAAAAGTTATTGAGAAATAGCTCGTACTTTTTCTTCGCGATGTGGTGGTTTGACCCCTTGCGGAGGTCGTAGACGCTCGGGGATGGTACCAATGGATCGGGCATCCCCACATTAGTTCAGCTCGAACCAACTTCCAAGTCTCTATGACCTTCAGAACAAAAGTTATTCAAGAAAATCTTCAATCTCCAATGGGCTCCATTCCCCAACCCTAACCCTGGCCCTGGCTGCAACCCTAACCCTAATTGCAACCCTAACCCTAACCCTAACCCTCATTTCAGCCCTAACCCTAATCACCTTAGGGTGAATAACTCGGCGCCGCTGGCTCGAAACGTGCTGAAATTGGGTGTGGGTGCGTGGCTGTCTCCCCTTGGCTATGTGTGAAATGCCCGAGTCGCTACGACGTTCAGACAAAAAGTTATTGAGAAATAGCTCGTACTTTTTCTTCGCGATGTGGTGGTTTGACCCCTTGCGGAGGTAGTAGACGCTCGGGGATGGTACCAATGGATCGGGCATCCCCACATTAGTTCAGCTCGAACCAACTTCCAAGTCTCTATCACCTTCAGAACAAAAGTTATTCAAGAAAATCTTCAATCTCCAATGGGCTCCATTCCCCAACCCTAACCCTGGCCCTGGCTGCAACCCTAACCCTAATTGCAACCCTAACCCTAACCCTAACCCTCATTTCAGCCCTAACCCTAATCACCTTAGGGTGAATAACTCGGCGCCGCTGGCTCGAAACGTGCTGAAATTGGGTGTGGGTGCGTGGCTGTCTCCCCTTGACTATGTGTGAAATGCCCGAGTCGCTACGACGTTCAGACAAAAAGTTATTGAGAAATAGCTCGTACTTTTTCTTCGCGATGTGGTGGTTTGACCCCTTGCGGAGGTCGTAGACGCTCGGGGATGGTACCAATGGATCGGGCATCCCCACATTAGTTCAGCTCGAACCAACTTCCAAGTCTCTATGACCTTCAGAACAAAAGTTATTCAAGAAAATCTTCAATCTCCAATGGGCTCCATTCCCCAACCCTAACCCTGGCCCTGGCTGCAACCCTAACCCTAATTGCAACCCTAACCCTAACCCTAACCCTCATTTCAGCCCTAACCCTAATCACCTTAGGGTGAATAACTCGGCGCCGCTGGCTCGAAACGTGCTGAAATTGGGTGTGGGTGCGTGGCTGTCTCCCCTTGACTATGTGTGAAATGCCCGAGTCGCTACGACGTTCAGACAAAAAGTTATTGAGAAATAGCTCGTACTTTTTCTTCGCGATGTGGTGGTTTGACCCCTTGCGGAGGTCGTAGACGCTCGGGGATGGTACCAATGGATCGGGCATCCCCACATTAGTTCAGCTCGAACCAACTTCCAAGTCTCTATGACCTTCAGAACAAAAGTTATTCAAGAAAATCTTCAATCTCCAATGGGCTCCATTCCCCAACCCTAACCCTGGCCCTGGCTGCAACCCTAACCCTAATTGCAACCCTAACCCTAACCCTAACCCTCATTTCAGCCCTAACCCTAATCACCTTAGGGTGAATAACTCGGCGCCGCTGGCTCGAAACGTGCTGAAATTGGGTGTGGGTGCGTGGCTGTCTCCCCTTGACTATGTGTGAAATGCCCGAGTCGCTACGACGTTCAGACAAAAAGTTATTGAGAAATAGCTCGTACTTTTTCTTCGCGATGTGGTGGTTTGACCCCTTGCGGAGGTCGTAGACGCTCGGGGATGGTACCAATGGATCGGGCATCCCCACATTAGTTCAGCTCGAACCAACTTCCAAGTCTCTATGACCTTCAGAACAAAAGTTATTCAAGAAAATCTTCAATCTCCAATGGGCTCCATTCCCCAACCCTAACCCTGGCCCTGGCTGCAACCCTAACCCTAATTGCAACCCTAACCCTAACCCTAACCCTCATTTCAGCCCTAACCCTAATCACCTTAGGGTGAATAACTCGGCGCCGCTGGCTCGAAACGTGCTGAAATTGGGTGTGGGTGCGTGGCTGTCTCCCCTTGACTATGTGTGAAATGCCCGAGTCGCTACGACATTCAGACAAAAAGTTATTGAGAAATAGCTCGTACTTTTTCTTCGCGATGTGGTGGTTTGACCCCTTGCGGAGGTCGTAGACGCTCGGGGATGGTACCAATGGATCGGGCATCCCCACATTAGTTCAGCTCGAACCAACTTCCAAGTCTCTATGACCTTCAGAACAAAAGTTATTCAAGAAAATCTTCAATCTCCAATGGGCTCCATTCCCCAACCCTAACCCTGGCCCTGGCTGCAACCCTAACCCTAATTGCAACCCTAACCCTAACCCTAACCCTCATTTCAGCCCTAACCCTAATCACCTTAGGGTGAATAACTCGGCGCCGCTGGCTCGAAACGTGCTGAAATTGGGTGTGGGTGCGTGGCTGTCTCCCCTTGGCTATGTGTGAAATGCCCGAGTCGCTACGACGTTCAGACAAAAAGTTATTGAGAAATAGCTCGTACTTTTTCTTCGCGATGTGGTGGTTTGACCCCTTGCGGAGGTCGTAGACGCTCGGGGATGGTACCAATGGATCGGGCATCCCCACATTAGTTCAGCTCGAACCAACTTCCAAGTCTCTATGACCTTCAGAACAAAAGTTATTCAAGAAAATCTTCAATCTCCAATGGGCTCCATTCCCCAACCCTAACCCTGGCCCTGGCTGCAACCCTAACCCTAATTGCAACCCTAACCCTAACCCTAACCCTCATTTCAGCCCTAACCCTAATCACCTTAGGGTGAATAACTCGGCGCCGCTGGCTCGAAACGTGCTGAAATTGGGTGTGGGTGCGTGGCTGTCTCCCCTTGACTATGTGTGAAATGCCCGAGTCGCTACGACGTTCAGACAAAAAGTTATTGAGAAATAGCTCGTACTTTTTCTTCGCGATGTGGTGGTTTGACCCCTTGCGGAGGTCGTAGACGCTCGGGGATGGTACCAATGGATCGGGCATCCCCACATTAGTTCAGCTCGAACCAACTTCCAAGTCTCTATGACCTTCAGAACAAAAGTTATTCAAGAAAATCTTCAATCTCCAATGGGCTCCATTCCCCAACCCTAACCCTGGCCCTGGCTGCAACCCTAACCCTAATTGCAACCCTAACCCTAACCCTAACCCTCATTTCAGCCCTAACCCTAATCACCTTAGGGTGAATAACTCAGCGCCGCTGGCTCGAAACGTGCTGAAATTGGGTGTGGGTGCGTGGCTGTCTCCCCTTGACTATGTGTGAAATGCCCGAGTCGCTACGACGTTCAGACAAAAAGTTATTGAGAAATAGCTCGTACTTTTTCTTCGCGATGTGGTGGTTTGACCCCTTGCAGAGGTCGTAGACGCTCGGGGATGGTACCAATGGATCGGGCATCCCCACATTAGTTCAGCTCGAACCAACTTCCAAGTCTCTATGACCTTCAGAACAAAAGTTATTCAAGAAAATCTTCAATCTCCAATGGGCTCCATTCCCCAACCCTAACCCTGGCCCTGGCTGCAACCCTAACCCTAATTGCAACCCTAACCCTAACCCTAACCCTCATTTCAGCCCTAACCCTAATCACCTTAGGGTGAATAACTCGGCGCCGCTGGCTCGAAACGTGCTGAAATTGGGTGTGGGTGCGTGGCTGTCTCCCCTTGACTATGTGTGAAATGCCCGAGTCGCTACGACGTTCAGACAAAAAGTTATTGAGAAATAGCTCGTACTTTTTCTTCGCGATGTGGTGGTTTGACCCCTTGCGGAGGTCGTAGACGCTCGGGGATGGTACCAATGGATCGGGCATCCCCACATTAGTTCAGCTCGAACCAACTTCCAAGTCTCTATCACCTTCAGAACAAAAGTTATTCAAGAAAATCTTCAATCTCCAATGGGCTCCATTCCCCAACCCTAACCCTGGCCCTGGCTGCAACCCTAACCCTAATTGCAACCCTAACCCTAACCCTAACCCTCATTTCAGCCCTAACCCTAATCACCTTAGGGTGAATAACTCGGCGCCGCTGGCTCGAAACGTGCTGAAATTGGGTGTGGGTGCGTGGCTGTCTCCCCTTGACTATGTGTGAAATGCCCGAGTCGCTACGACGTTCAGACAAAAAGTTATTGAGAAATAGCTCGTACTTTTTCTTCGCGATGTGGTGGTTTGACCCCTTGCGGAGGTCGTAGACGCTCGGGGATGGTACCAATGGATCGGGCATCCCCACATTAGTTCAGCTCGAACCAACTTCCAAGTCTCTATGACCTTCAGAACAAAAGTTATTCAAGAAAATCTTCAATCTCCAATGGGCTCCATTCCCCAACCCTAACCCTGGCCCTGGCTGCAACCCTAACCCTAATTGCAACCCTAACCCTAACCCTAACCCTCATTTCAGCCCTAACCCTAATCACCTTAGGGTGAATAACTCGGCGCCGCTGGCTCGAAACGTGCTGAAATTGGGTGTGGGTGCGTGGCTGTCTCCCCTTGACTATGTGTGAAATGCCCGAGTCGCTACGACGTTCAGACAAAAAGTTATTGAGAAATAGCTCGTACTTTTTCTTCGCGATGTGGTGGTTTGACCCCTTGCGGAGGTCGTAGACGCTCGGGGATGGTACCAATGGATCGGGCATCCCCACATTAGTTCAGCTCGAACCAACTTCCAAGTCTCTATGACCTTCAGAACAAAAGTTATTCAAGAAAATCTTCAATCTCCAATGGGCTCCATTCCCCAACCCTAACCCTAGCCCTGGCTGCAACCCTAACCCTAATTGCAACCCTAACCCTAACCCTAACCCTCATTTCAGCCCTAACCCTAATCACCTTAGGGTGAATAACTCGGCGCCGCTGGCTCGAAACGTGCTGAAATTGGGTGTGGGTGCGTGGCTGTCTCCCCTTGACTATGTGTGAAATGCCCGAGTCGCTACGACGTTCAGACAAAAAGTTATTGAGAAATAGCTCGTACTTTTTCTTCGCGATGTGGTGGTTTGACCCCTTGCGGAGGTCGTAGACGCTCGGGGATGGTACCAATGGATCGGGCATCCCCACATTAGTTCAGCTCGAACCAACTTCCAAGTCTCTATGACCTTCAGAACAAAAGTTATTCAAGAAAATCTTCAATCTCCAATGGGCTCCATTCCCCAACCCTAACCCTGGCCCTGGCTGCAACCCTAACCCTAATTGCAACCCTAACCCTAACCCTAACCCTCATTTCAGCCCTAACCCTAATCACCTTAGGGTGAATAACTCGGCGCCGCTGGCTCGAAACGTGCTGAAATTGGGTGTGGGTGCGTGGCTGTCTCCCCTTGGCTATGTGTGAAATGCCCGAGTCGCTACGACGTTCAGACAAAAAGTTATTGAGAAATAGCTCGTACTTTTTCTTCGCGATGTGGTGGTTTGACCCCTTGCGGAGGTCGTAGACGCTCGGGGATGGTACCAATGGATCGGGCATCCCCACATTAGTTCAGCTCGAACCAACTTCCAAGTCTCTATCACCTTCAGAACAAAAGTTATTCAAGAAAATCTTCAATCTCCAATGGGCTCCATTCCCCAACCCTAACCCTGGCCCTGGCTGCAACCCTAACCCTAATTGCAACCCTAACCCTAACCCTAACCCTCATTTCAGCCCTAACCCTAATCACCTTAGGGTGAATAACTCGGCGCCGCTGGCTCGAAACGTGCTGAAATTGGGTGTGGGTGCGTGGCTGTCTCCCCTTGACTATGTGTGAAATGCCCGAGTCGCTACGACGTTCAGACAAAAAGTTATTGAGAAATAGCTCGTACTTTTTCTTCGCGATGTGGTGGTTTGACCCCTTGCGGAGGTCGTAGACGCTCGGGGATGGTACCAATGGATCGGGCATCCCCACATTAGTTCAGCTCGAACCAACTTCCAAGTCTCTATGACCTTCAGAACAAAAGTTATTCAAGAAAATCTTCAATCTCCAATGGGCTCCATTCCCCAACCCTAACCCTGGCCCTGGCTGCAACCCTAACCCTAATTGCAACCCTAACCCTAACCCTAACCCTCATTTCAGCCCTAACCCTAATCACCTTAGGGTGAATAACTCGGCGCCGCTGGCTCGAAACGTGCTGAAATTGGGTGTGGGTGCGTGGCTGTCTCCCCTTGACTATGTGTGAAATGCCCGAGTCGCTACGACGTTCAGACAAAAAGTTATTGAGAAATAGCTCGTACTTTTTCTTCGCGATGTGGTGGTTTGACCCCTTGCGGAGGTCGTAGACGCTCGGGGATGGTACCAATGGATCGGGCATCCCCACATTAGTTCAGCTCGAACCAACTTCCAAGTCTCTATGACCTTCAGAACAAAAGTTATTCAAGAAAATCTTCAATCTCCAATGGGCTTCATTCCCCAACCCTAACCCTGGCCCTGGCTGCAACCCTAACCCTAATTGCAACCCTAACCCTAACCCTAACCCTCATTTCAGCCCTAACCCTAATCACCTTAGGGTGAATAACTCGGCGCCGCTGGCTCGAAACGTGCTGAAATTGGGTGTGGGTGCGTGGCTGTCTCCCCTTGACTATGTGTGAAATGCCCGAGTCGCTACGACGTTCAGACAAAAAGTTGTTGAGAAATAGCTCGTACTTTTTCTTCGCGATGTGGTGGTTTGACCCCTTGCGGAGGTCGTAGACGCTCGGGGATGGTACCAATGGATCGGGCATCCCCACATTAGTTCAGCTCGAACCAACTTCCAAGTCTCTATGACCTTCAGAACAAAAGTTATTCAAGAAAATCTTCAATCTCCAATGGGCTCCATTCCCCAACCCTAACCCTGGCCCTGGCTGCAACCCTAACCCTAATTGCAACCCTAACCCTAACCCTAACCCTCATTTCAGCCCTAACCCTAATCACCTTAGGGTGAATAACTCGGCGCCGCTGGCTCGAAACGTGCTGAAATTGGGTGTGGGTGCGTGGCTGTCTCCCCTTGACTATGTGTGAAATGCCCGAGTCGCTACGACGTTCAGACAAAAAGTTATTGAGAAATAGCTCGTACTTTTTCTTCGCGATGTGGTGGTTTGACCCCTTGCGGAGGTCGTAGATGCTCGGGGATGGTACCAATGGATCGGGCATCCCCACATTAGTTCAGCTCGAACCAACTTCCAAGTCTCTATGACCTTCAGAACAAAAGTTATTCAAGAAAATCTTCAATCTCCAATGGGCTCCATTCCCCAACCCTAACCCTGGCCCTGGCTGCAACCCTAACCCTAATTGCAACCCTAACCCTAACCCTAACCCTCATTTCAGCCCTAACCCTAATCACCTTAGGGTGAATAACTCGGCGCCGCTGGCTCGAAACGTGCTGAAATTGGGTGTGGGTGCGTGGCTGTCTCCCCTTGGCTATGTGTGAAATGCCCGAGTCGCTACGACGTTCAGACAAAAAGTTATTGAGAAATAGCTCGTACTTTTTCTTCGCGATGTGGTGGTTTGACCCCTTGCGGAGGTAGTAGACGCTCGGGGATGGTACCAATGGATCGGGCATCCCCACATTAGTTCAGCTCGAACCAACTTCCAAGTCTCTATCACCTTCAGAACAAAAGTTATTCAAGAAAATCTTCAATCTCCAATGGGCTCCATTCCCCAACCCTAACCCTGGCCCTGGCTGCAACCCTAACCCTAATTGCAACCCTAACCCTAACCCTAACCCTCATTTCAGCCCTAACCCTAATCACCTTAGGGTGAATAACTCGGCGCCGCTGGCTCGAAACGTGCTGAAATTGGGTGTGGGTGCGTGGCTGTCTCCCCTTGACTATGTGTGAAATGCCCGAGTCGCTACGACGTTCAGACAAAAAGTTATTGAGAAATAGCTCGTACTTTTTCTTCGCGATGTGGTGGTTTGACCCCTTGCGGAGGTCGTAGACGCTCGGGGATGGTACCAATGGATCGGGCATCCCCACATTAGTTCAGCTCGAACCAACTTCCAAGTCTCTATGACCTTCAGAACAAAAGTTATTCAAGAAAATCTTCAATCTCCAATGGGCTCCATTCCCCAACCCTAACCCTGGCCCTGGCTGCAACCCTAACCCTAATTGCAACCCTAACCCTAACCCTAACCCTCATTTCAGCCCTAACCCTAATCACCTTAGGGTGAATAACTCGGCGCCGCTGGCTCGAAACGTGCTGAAATTGGGTGTGGGTGCGTGGCTGTCTCCCCTTGGCTATGTGTGAAATGCCCGAGTCGCTACGATGTTCAGACAAAAAGTTATTGAGAAATAGCTCGTACTTTTTCTTCGCGATGTGGTGGTTTGACCCCTTGCGGAGGTCGTAGACGCTCGGGGATGGTACCAATGGATCGGGCATCCCCACATTAGTTCAGCTCGAACCAACTTCCAAGTCTCTATCACCTTCAGAACAAAAGTTATTCAAGAAAATCTTCAATCTCCAATGGGCTCCATTCCCCAACCCTAACCCTGGCCCTGGCTGCAACCCTAACCCTAATTGCAACCCTAACCCTAACCCTAACCCTCATTTCAGCCCTAACCCTAATCACCTTAGGGTGAATAACTCGGCGCCGCTGGCTCGAAACGTGCTGAAATTGGGTGTGGGTGCGTGGCTGTCTCCCCTTGACTATGTGTGAAATGCCCGAGTCGCTACGACGTTCAGACAAAAAGTTATTGAGAAATAGCTCGTACTTTTTCTTCGCGATGTGGTGGTTTGACCCCTTGCGGAGGTCGTAGACGCTCGGGGATGGTACCAATGGATCGGGCATCCCCACATTAGTTCAGCTCGAACCAACTTCCAAGTCTCTATGACCTTCAGAACAAAAGTTATTCAAGAAAATCTTCAATCTCCAATGGGCTCCATTCCCCAACCCTAACCCTGGCCCTGGCTGCAACCCTAACCCTAATTGCAACCCTAACCCTAACCTTAACCCTCATTTCAGCCCTAACCCTAATCACCTTAGGGTGAATAACTCGGCGCCGCTGGCTCGAAACGTGCTGAAATTGGGTGTGGGTGCGTGGCTGTCTCCCCTTGACTATGTGTGAAATGCCCGAGTCGCTACGACGTTCAGACAAAAAGTTATTGAGAAATAGCTCGTACTTTTTCTTCGCGATGTGGTGGTTTGACCCCTTGCGGAGGTCGTAGACGCTCGGGGATGGTACCAATGGATCGGGCATCCCCACATTAGTTCAGCTCGAACCAACTTCCAAGTCTCTATGACCTTCAGAACAAAAGTTATTCAAGAAAATCTTCAATCTCCAATGGGCTCCATTCCCCAACCCTAACCCTGGCCCTGGCTGCAACCCTAACCCTAATTGCAACCCTAACCCTAACCCTAACCCTCATTTCAGCCCTAACCCTAACCCTAACCCTCATTTCAGCCCTAACCCTAATCACCTTAGGGTGAATAACTCGGCGCCGCTGGCTCGAAACGTGCTGAAATTGGGTGTGGGTGCGTGGCTGTCTCCCCTTGACTATGTGTGAAATGCCCGAGTCGCTACGACGTTCAGACAAAAAGTTATTGAGAAATAGCTCGTACTTTTTCTTCGCGATGTGGTGGTTTGACCCCTTGCGGAGGTCGTAGACGCTCGGGGATGGTACCAATGGATCGGGCATCCCCACATTAGTTCAGCTCGAACCAACTTCCAAGTCTCTATGACCTTCAGAACAAAAGTTATTCAAGAAAATCTTCAATCTCCAATGGGCTCCATTCCCCAACCCTAACCCTGGCCCTGGCTGCAACCCTAACCCTAATTGCAACCCTAACCCTAACCCTAACCCTCATTTCAGCCCTAACCCTAATCACCTTAGGGTGAATAACTCGGCGCCGCTGGCTCGAAACGTGCTGAAATTGGGTGTGGGTGCGTGGCTGTCTCCCCTTGACTATGTGTGAAATGCCCGAGTCGCTACGACGTTCAGACAAAAAGTTGTTGAGAAATAGCTCGTACTTTTTCTTCGCGATGTGGTGGTTTGACCCCTTGCGGAGGTCGTAGACGCTCGGGGATGGTACCAATGGATCGGGCATCCCCACATTAGTTCAGCTCGAACCAACTTCCAAGTCTCTATGACCTTCAGAACAAAAGTTATTCAAGAAAATCTTCAATCTCCAATGGGCTCCATTCCCCAACCCTAACCCTGGCCCTGGCTGCAACCCTAACCCTAATTGCAACCCTAACCCTAACCCTAACCCTCATTTCAGCCCTAACCCTAATCACCTTAGGGTGAATAACTCGGCGCCGCTGGCTCGAAACGTGCTGAAATTGGGTGTGGGTGCGTGGCTGTCTCCCCTTGGCTATGTGTGAAATGCCCGAGTCGCTACGACGTTCAGACAAAAAGTTATTGAGAAATAGCTCGTACTTTTTCTTCGCGATGTGGTGGTTTGACCCCTTGCGGAGGTCGTAGACGCTCGGGGATGGTACCAATGGATCGGGCATCCCCACATTAGTTCAGCTCGAACCAACTTCCAAGTCTCTATGACCTTCAGAACAAAAGTTATTCAAGAAAATCTTCAATCTCCAATGGGCTCCATTCCCCAACCCTAACCCTGGCCCTGGCTGCAACCCTAACCCTAATTGCAACCCTAACCCTAACCCTAACCCTCATTTCAGCCCTAACCCTAACCCTAACCCTCATTTCAGCCCTAACCCTAATCACCTTAGGGTGAATAACTCGGCGCCGCTGGCTCGAAACGTGCTGAAATTGGGTGTGGGTGCGTGGCTGTCTCCCCTTGACTATGTGTGAAATGCCCGAGTCGCTACGACGTTCAGACAAAAAGTTATTGAGAAATAGCTCGTACTTTTTCTTCGCGATGTGGTGGTTTGACCCCTTGCGGAGGTCGTAGACGCTCGGGGATGGTACCAATGGATCGGGCATCCCCACATTAGTTCAGCTCGAACCAACTTCCAAGTCTCTATGACCTTCAGAACAAAAGTTATTCAAGAAAATCTTCAATCTCCAATGGGCTCCATTCCCCAACCCTAACCCTGGCCCTGGCTGCAACCCTAACCCTAATTGCAACCCTAACCCTCATTTCAGCCCTAACCCTAATCACCTTAGGGTGAATAACTCGGCGCCGCTGGCTCGAAACGTGCTGAAATTGGGTGTGGGTGCGTGGCTGTCTCCCCTTGACTATGTGTGAAATGCCCGAGTCGCTACGACGTTCAGACAAAAAGTTGTTGAGAAATAGCTCGTACTTTTTCTTCGCGATGTGGTGGTTTGACCCCTTGCGGAGGTCGTAGACGCTCGGGGATGGTACCAATGGATCGGGCATCCCCACATTAGTTCAGCTCGAACCAACTTCCAAGTCTCTATCACCTTCAGAACAAAAGTTATTCAAGAAAATCTTCAATCTCCAATGGGCTCCATTCCCCAACCCTAACCCTGGCCCTGGCTGCAACCCTAACCCTAATTGCAACCCTAACCCTAACCCTAACCCTCATTTCAGCCCTAACCCTAACCCTAACCCTCATTTCAGCCCTAACCCTAATCACCTTAGGGTGAATAACTCGGCGCCGCTGGCTCGAAACGTGCTGAAATTGGGTGTGGGTGCGTGGCTGTCTCCCCTTGACTATGTGTGAAATGCCCGAGTCGCTACGACGTTCAGACAAAAAGTTATTGAGAAATAGCTCGTACTTTTTCTTCGCGATGTGGTGGTTTGACCCCTTGCGGAGGTCGTAGACGCTCGGGGATGGTACCAATGGATCGGGCATCCCCACATTAGTTCAGCTCGAACCAACTTCCAAGTCTCTATGACCTTCAGAACAAAAGTTATTCAAGAAAATCTTCAATCTCCAATGGGCTCCATTCCCCAACCCTAACCCTGGCCCTGGCTGCAACCCTAACCCTAATTGCAACCCTAACCCTCATTTCAGCCCTAACCCTAATCACCTTAGGGTGAATAACTCGGCGCCGCTGGCTCGAAACGTGCTGAAATTGGGTGTGGGTGCGTGGCTGTCTCCCCTTGACTATGTGTGAAATGCCCGAGTCGCTACGACGTTCAGACAAAAAGTTGTTGAGAAATAGCTCGTACTTTTTCTTCGCGATGTGGTGGTTTGACCCCTTGCGGAGGTCGTAGACGCTCGGGGATGGTACCAATGGATCGGGCATCCCCACATTAGTTCAGCTCGAACCAACTTCCAAGTCTCTATCACCTTCAGAACAAAAGTTATTCAAGAAAATCTTCAATCTCCAATGGGCTCCATTCCCCAACCCTAACCCTGGCCCTGGCTGCAACCCTAACCCTAATTGCAACCCTAACCCTAACCCTAACCCTCATTTCAGCCCTAACCCTAATCACCTTAGGGTGAATAACTCGGCGCCGCTGGCTCGAAACGTGCTGAAATTGGGTGTGGGTGCGTGGCTGTCTCCCCTTGGCTATGTGTGAAATGCCCGAGTCGCTACGATGTTCAGACAAAAAGTTATTGAGAAATAGCTCGTACTTTTTCTTCGCGATGTGGTGGTTTGACCCCTTGCGGAGGTCGTAGACGCTCGGGGATGGTACCAATGGATCGGGCATCCCCACATTAGTTCAGCTCGAACCAACTTCCAAGTCTCTATCACCTTCAGAACAAAAGTTATTCAAGAAAATCTTCAATCTCCAATGGGCTCCATTCCCCAACCCTAACCCTGGCCCTGGCTGCAACCCTAACCCTAATTGCAACCCTAACCCTAACCCTAACCCTCATTTCAGCCCTAACCCTAATCACCTTAGGGTGAATAACTCGGCGCCGCTGGCTCGAAACGTGCTGAAATTGGGTGTGGGTGCGTGGCTGTCTCCCCTTGACTATGTGTGAAATGCCCGAGTCGCTACGACGTTCAGACAAAAAGTTATTGAGAAATAGCTCGTACTTTTTCTTCGCGATGTGGTGGTTTGACCCCTTGCGGAGGTCGTAGACGCTCGGGGATGGTACCAATGGATCGGGCATCCCCACATTAGTTCAGCTCGAACCAACTTCCAAGTCTCTATGACCTTCAGAACAAAAGTTATTCAAGAAAATCTTCAATCTCCAATGGGCTCCATTCCCCAACCCTAACCCTGGCCCTGGCTGCAACCCTAACCCTAATTGCAACCCTAACCCTAACCTTAACCCTCATTTCAGCCCTAACCCTAATCACCTTAGGGTGAATAACTCGGCGCCGCTGGCTCGAAACGTGCTGAAATTGGGTGTGGGTGCGTGGCTGTCTCCCCTTGACTATGTGTGAAATGCCCGAGTCGCTACGACGTTCAGACAAAAAGTTATTGAGAAATAGCTCGTACTTTTTCTTCGCGATGTGGTGGTTTGACCCCTTGCGGAGGTCGTAGACGCTCGGGGATGGTACCAATGGATCGGGCATCCCCACATTAGTTCAGCTCGAACCAACTTCCAAGTCTCTATGACCTTCAGAACAAAAGTTATTCAAGAAAATCTTCAATCTCCAATGGGCTCCATTCCCCAACCCTAACCCTGGCCCTGGCTGCAACCCTAACCCTAATTGCAACCCTAACCCTAACCCTAACCCTCATTTCAGCCCTAACCCTAATCACCTTAGGGTGAATAACTCGGCGCCGCTGGCTCGAAACGTGCTGAAATTGGGTGTGGGTGCGTGGCTGTCTCCCCTTGACTATGTGTGAAATGCCCGAGTCGCTACGACGTTCAGACAAAAAGTTGTTGAGAAATAGCTCGTACTTTTTCTTCGCGATGTGGTGGTTTGACCCCTTGCGGAGGTCGTAGACGCTCGGGGATGGTACCAATGGATCGGGCATCCCCACATTAGTTCAGCTCGAACCAACTTCCAAGTCTCTATCACCTTCAGAACAAAAGTTATTCAAGAAAATCTTCAATCTCCAATGGGCTCCATTCCCCAACCCTAACCCTGGCCCTGGCTGCAACCCTAACCCTAATTGCAACCCTAACCCTAACCCTAACCCTCATTTCAGCCCTAACCCTAATCACCTTAGGGTGAATAACTCGGCGCCGCTGGCTCGAAACGTGCTGAAATTGGGTGTGGGTGCGTGGCTGTCTCCCCTTGGCTATGTGTGAAATGCCCGAGTCGCTACGACGTTCAGACAAAAAGTTATTGAGAAATAGCTCGTACTTTTTCTTCGCGATGTGGTGGTTTGACCCCTTGCGGAGGTCGTAGACGCTCGGGGATGGTACCAATGGATCGGGCATCCCCACATTAGTTCAGCTCGAACCAACTTCCAAGTCTCTATGACCTTCAGAACAAAAGTTATTCAAGAAAATCTTCAATCTCCAATGGGCTCCATTCCCCAACCCTAACCCTGGCCCTGGCTGCAACCCTAACCCTAATTGCAACCCTAACCCTAACCCTAACCCTCATTTCAGCCCTAACCCTAACCCTAACCCTCATTTCAGCCCTAACCCTAATCACCTTAGGGTGAATAACTCGGCGCCGCTGGCTCGAAACGTGCTGAAATTGGGTGTGGGTGCGTGGCTGTCTCCCCTTGACTATGTGTGAAATGCCCGAGTCGCTACGACGTTCAGACAAAAAGTTATTGAGAAATAGCTCGTACTTTTTCTTCGCGATGTGGTGGTTTGACCCCTTGCGGAGGTCGTAGACGCTCGGGGATGGTACCAATGGATCGGGCATCCCCACATTAGTTCAGCTCGAACCAACTTCCAAGTCTCTATGACCTTCAGAACAAAAGTTATTCAAGAAAATCTTCAATCTCCAATGGGCTCCATTCCCCAACCCTAACCCTGGCCCTGGCTGCAACCCTAACCCTAATTGCAACCCTAACCCTCATTTCAGCCCTAACCCTAATCACCTTAGGGTGAATAACTCGGCGCCGCTGGCTCGAAACGTGCTGAAATTGGGTGTGGGTGCGTGGCTGTCTCCCCTTGACTATGTGTGAAATGCCCGAGTCGCTACGACGTTCAGACAAAAAGTTGTTGAGAAATAGCTCGTACTTTTTCTTCGCGATGTGGTGGTTTGACCCCTTGCGGAGGTCGTAGACGCTCGGGGATGGTACCAATGGATCGGGCATCCCCACATTAGTTCAGCTCGAACCAACTTCCAAGTCTCTATCACCTTCAGAACAAAAGTTATTCAAGAAAATCTTCAATCTCCAATGGGCTCCATTCCCCAACCCTAACCCTGGCCCTGGCTGCAACCCTAACCCTAATTGCAACCCTAACCCTAACCCTAACCCTCATTTCAGCCCTAACCCTAATCACCTTAGGGTGAATAACTCGGCGCCGCTGGCTCGAAACGTGCTGAAATTGGGTGTGGGTGCGTGGCTGTCTCCCCTTGACTATGTGTGAAATGCCCGAGTCGCTACGACGTTCAGACAAAAAGTTATTGAGAAATAGCTCGTACTTTTTCTTCGCGATGTGGTGGTTTGACCCCTTGCGGAGGTCGTAGACGCTCGGGGATGGTACCAATGGATCGGGCATCCCCACATTAGTTCAGCTCGAACCAACTTCCAAGTCTCTATGACCTTCAGAACAAAAGTTATTCAAGAAAATCTTCAATCTCCAATGGGCTCCATTCCCCAACCCTAACCCTGGCCCTGGCTGCAACCCTAACCCTAATTGCAACCCTAACCCTAACCCTAACCCTCATTTCAGCCCTAACCCTAATCACCTTAGGGTGAATAACTCAGCGCCGCTGGCTCGAAACGTGCTGAAATTGGGTGTGGGTGCGTGGCTGTCTCCCCTTGACTATGTGTGAAATGCCCGAGTCGCTACGACGTTCAGACAAAAAGTTATTGAGAAATAGCTCGTACTTTTTCTTCGCGATGTGGTGGTTTGACCCCTTGCAGAGGTCGTAGACGCTCGGGGATGGTACCAATGGATCGGGCATCCCCACATTAGTTCAGCTCGAACCAACTTCCAAGTCTCTATGACCTTCAGAACAAAAGTTATTCAAGAAAATCTTCAATCTCCAATGGGCTCCATTCCCCAACCCTAACCCTGGCCCTGGCTGCAACCCTAACCCTAATTGCAACCCTAACCCTAACCCTAACCCTCATTTCAGCCCTAACCCTAATCACCTTAGGGTGAATAACTCGGCGCCGCTGGCTCGAAACGTGCTGAAATTGGGTGTGGGTGCGTGGCTGTCTCCCCTTGACTATGTGTGAAATGCCCGAGTCGCTACGACGTTCAGACAAAAAGTTGTTGAGAAATAGCTCGTACTTTTTCTTCGCGATGTGGTGGTTTGACCCCTTGCGGAGGTCGTAGACGCTCGGGGATGGTACCAATGGATCGGGCATCCCCACATTAGTTCAGCTCGAACCAACTTCCAAGTCTCTATCACCTTCAGAACAAAAGTTATTCAAGAAAATCTTCAATCTCCAATGGGCTCCATTCCCCAACCCTAACCCTGGCCCTGGCTGCAACCCTAACCCTAATTGCAACCCTAACCCTAACCCTAACCCTCATTTCAGCCCTAACCCTAATCACCTTAGGGTGAATAACTCGGCGCCGCTGGCTCGAAACGTGCTGAAATTGGGTGTGGGTGCGTGGCTGTCTCCCCTTGGCTATGTGTGAAATGCCCGAGTCGCTACGACGTTCAGACAAAAAGTTATTGAGAAATAGCTCGTACTTTTTCTTCGCGATGTGGTGGTTTGACCCCTTGCGGAGGTAGTAGACGCTCGGGGATGGTACCAATGGATCGGGCATCCCCACATTAGTTCAGCTCGAACCAACTTCCAAGTCTCTATCACCTTCAGAACAAAAGTTATTCAAGAAAATCTTCAATCTCCAATGGGCTCCATTCCCCAACCCTAACCCTGGCCCTGGCTGCAACCCTAACCCTAATTGCAACCCTAACCCTAACCCTAACCCTCATTTCAGCCCTAACCCTAATCACCTTAGGGTGAATAACTCGGCGCCGCTGGCTCGAAACGTGCTGAAATTGGGTGTGGGTGCGTGGCTGTCTCCCCTTGACTATGTGTGAAATGCCCGAGTCGCTACGACGTTCAGACAAAAAGTTATTGAGAAATAGCTCGTACTTTTTCTTCGCGATGTGGTGGTTTGACCCCTTGCGGAGGTCGTAGACGCTCGGGGATGGTACCAATGGATCGGGCATCCCCACATTAGTTCAGCTCGAACCAACTTCCAAGTCTCTATGACCTTCAGAACAAAAGTTATTCAAGAAAATCTTCAATCTCCAATGGGCTCCATTCCCCAACCCTAACCCTGGCCCTGGCTGCAACCCTAACCCTAATTGCAACCCTAACCCTAACCCTAACCCTCATTTCAGCCCTAACCCTAATCACCTTAGGGTGAATAACTCGGCGCCGCTGGCTCGAAACGTGCTGAAATTGGGTGTGGGTGCGTGGCTGTCTCCCCTTGGCTATGTGTGAAATGCCCGAGTCGCTACGATGTTCAGACAAAAAGTTATTGAGAAATAGCTCGTACTTTTTCTTCGCGATGTGGTGGTTTGACCCCTTGCGGAGGTCGTAGACGCTCGGGGATGGTACCAATGGATCGGGCATCCCCACATTAGTTCAGCTCGAACCAACTTCCAAGTCTCTATCACCTTCAGAACAAAAGTTATTCAAGAAAATCTTCAATCTCCAATGGGCTCCATTCCCCAACCCTAACCCTGGCCCTGGCTGCAACCCTAACCCTAATTGCAACCCTAACCCTAACCCTAACCCTCATTTCAGCCCTAACCCTAATCACCTTAGGGTGAATAACTCGGCGCCGCTGGCTCGAAACGTGCTGAAATTGGGTGTGGGTGCGTGGCTGTCTCCCCTTGACTATGTGTGAAATGCCCGAGTCGCTACGACGTTCAGACAAAAAGTTATTGAGAAATAGCTCGTACTTTTTCTTCGCGATGTGGTGGTTTGACCCCTTGCGGAGGTCGTAGACGCTCGGGGATGGTACCAATGGATCGGGCATCCCCACATTAGTTCAGCTCGAACCAACTTCCAAGTCTCTATGACCTTCAGAACAAAAGTTATTCAAGAAAATCTTCAATCTCCAATGGGCTCCATTCCCCAACCCTAACCCTGGCCCTGGCTGCAACCCTAACCCTAATTGCAACCCTAACCCTAACCTTAACCCTCATTTCAGCCCTAACCCTAATCACCTTAGGGTGAATAACTCGGCGCCGCTGGCTCGAAACGTGCTGAAATTGGGTGTGGGTGCGTGGCTGTCTCCCCTTGACTATGTGTGAAATGCCCGAGTCGCTACGACGTTCAGACAAAAAGTTATTGAGAAATAGCTCGTACTTTTTCTTCGCGATGTGGTGGTTTGACCCCTTGCGGAGGTCGTAGACGCTCGGGGATGGTACCAATGGATCGGGCATCCCCACATTAGTTCAGCTCGAACCAACTTCCAAGTCTCTATGACCTTCAGAACAAAAGTTATTCAAGAAAATCTTCAATCTCCAATGGGCTCCATTCCCCAACCCTAACCCTGGCCCTGGCTGCAACCCTAACCCTAATTGCAACCCTAACCCTAACCCTAACCCTCATTTCAGCCCTAACCCTAATCACCTTAGGGTGAATAACTCGGCGCCGCTGGCTCGAAACGTGCTGAAATTGGGTGTGGGTGCGTGGCTGTCTCCCCTTGACTATGTGTGAAATGCCCGAGTCGCTACGACGTTCAGACAAAAAGTTGTTGAGAAATAGCTCGTACTTTTTCTTCGCGATGTGGTGGTTTGACCCCTTGCGGAGGTCGTAGACGCTCGGGGATGGTACCAATGGATCGGGCATCCCCACATTAGTTCAGCTCGAACCAACTTCCAAGTCTCTATGACCTTCAGAACAAAAGTTATTCAAGAAAATCTTCAATCTCCAATGGGCTCCATTCCCCAACCCTAACCCTGGCCCTGGCTGCAACCCTAACCCTAATTGCAACCCTAACCCTAACCCTAACCCTCATTTCAGCCCTAACCCTAATCACCTTAGGGTGAATAACTCGGCGCCGCTGGCTCGAAACGTGCTGAAATTGGGTGTGGGTGCGTGGCTGTCTCCCCTTGGCTATGTGTGAAATGCCCGAGTCGCTACGACGTTCAGACAAAAAGTTATTGAGAAATAGCTCGTACTTTTTCTTCGCGATGTGGTGGTTTGACCCCTTGCGGAGGTCGTAGACGCTCGGGGATGGTACCAATGGATCGGGCATCCCCACATTAGTTCAGCTCGAACCAACTTCCAAGTCTCTATGACCTTCAGAACAAAAGTTATTCAAGAAAATCTTCAATCTCCAATGGGCTCCATTCCCCAACCCTAACCCTGGCCCTGGCTGCAACCCTAACCTTAATTGCAACCCTAACCCTAACCCTAACCCTCATTTCAGCCCTAACCCTAACCCTAACCCTCATTTCAGCCCTAACCCTAATCACCTTAGGGTGAATAACTCGGCGCCGCTGGCTCGAAACGTGCTGAAATTGGGTGTGGGTGCGTGGCTGTCTCCCCTTGACTATGTGTGAAATGCCCGAGTCGCTACGACGTTCAGACAAAAAGTTATTGAGAAATAGCTCGTACTTTTTCTTCGCGATGTGGTGGTTTGACCCCTTGCGGAGGTCGTAGACGCTCGGGGATGGTACCAATGGATCGGGCATCCCCACATTAGTTCAGCTCGAACCAACTTCCAAGTCTCTATGACCTTCAGAACAAAAGTTATTCAAGAAAATCTTCAATCTCCAATGGGCTCCATTCCCCAACCCTAACCCTGGCCCTGGCTGCAACCCTAACCCTAATTGCAACCCTAACCCTCATTTCAGCCCTAACCCTAATCACCTTAGGGTGAATAACTCGGCGCCGCTGGCTCGAAACGTGCTGAAATTGGGTGTGGGTGCGTGGCTGTCTCCCCTTGACTATGTGTGAAATGCCCGAGTCGCTACGACGTTCAGGCAAAAAGTTGTTGAGAAATAGCTCGTACTTTTTCTTCGCGATGTGGTGGTTTGACCCCTTGCGGAGGTCGTAGACGCTCGGGGATGGTACCAATGGATCGGGCATCCCCACATTAGTTCAGCTCGAACCAACTTCCAAGTCTCTATCACCTTCAGAACAAAAGTTATTCAAGAAAATCTTCAATCTCCAATGGGCTCCATTCCCCAACCCTAACCCTGGCCCTGGCTGCAACCCTAACCCTAATTGCAACCCTAACCCTAACCCTAACCCTCATTTCAGCCCTAACCCTAATCACCTTAGGGTGAATAACTCGGCGCCGCTGGCTCGAAACGTGCTGAAATTGGGTGTGGGTGCGTGGCTGTCTCCCCTTGACTATGTGTGAAATGCCCGAGTCGCTACGACGTTCAGACAAAAAGTTATTGAGAAATAGCTCGTACTTTTTCTTCGCGATGTGGTGGTTTGACCCCTTGCGGAGGTCGTAGACGCTCGGGGATGGTACCAATGGATCGGGCATCCCCACATTAGTTCAGCTCGAACCAACTTCCAAGTCTCTATGACCTTCAGAACAAAAGTTATTCAAGAAAATCTTCAATCTCCAATGGGCTCCATTCCCCAACCCTAACCCTGGCCCTGGCTGCAACCCTAACCCTAATTGCAACCCTAACCCTAACCCTAACCCTCATTTCAGCCCTAACCCTAATCACCTTAGGGTGAATAACTCGGCGCCGCTGGCTCGAAACGTGCTGAAATTGGGTGTGGGTGCGTGGCTGTCTCCCCTTGGCTATGTGTGAAATGCCCGAGTCGCTACGATGTTCAGACAAAAAGTTATTGAGAAATAGCTCGTACTTTTTCTTCGCGATGTGGTGGTTTGACCCCTTGCGGAGGTCGTAGACGCTCGGGGATGGTACCAATGGATCGGGCATCCCCACATTAGTTCAGCTCGAACCAACTTCCAAGTCTCTATCACCTTCAGAACAAAAGTTATTCAAGAAAATCTTCAATCTCCAATGGGCTCCATTCCCCAACCCTAACCCTGGCCCTGGCTGCAACCCTAACCCTAATTGCAACCCTAACCCTAACCCTAACCCTCATTTCAGCCCTAACCCTAATCACCTTAGGGTGAATAACTCGGCGCCGCTGGCTCGAAACGTGCTGAAATTGGGTGTGGGTGCGTGGCTGTCTCCCCTTGACTATGTGTGAAATGCCCGAGTCGCTACGACGTTCAGACAAAAAGTTATTGAGAAATAGCTCGTACTTTTTCTTCGCGATGTGGTGGTTTGACCCCTTGCGGAGGTCGTAGACGCTCGGGGATGGTACCAATGGATCGGGCATCCCCACATTAGTTCAGCTCGAACCAACTTCCAAGTCTCTATGACCTTCAGAACAAAAGTTATTCAAGAAAATCTTCAATCTCCAATGGGCTCCATTCCCCAACCCTAACCCTGGCCCTGGCTGCAACCCTAACCCTAATTGCAACCCTAACCCTAACCTTAACCCTCATTTCAGCCCTAACCCTAATCACCTTAGGGTGAATAACTCGGCGCCGCTGGCTCGAAACGTGCTGAAATTGGGTGTGGGTGCGTGGCTGTCTCCCCTTGACTATGTGTGAAATGCCCGAGTCGCTACGACGTTCAGACAAAAAGTTATTGAGAAATAGCTCGTACTTTTTCTTCGCGATGTGGTGGTTTGACCCCTTGCGGAGGTCGTAGACGCTCGGGGATGGTACCAATGGATCGGGCATCCCCACATTAGTTCAGCTCGAACCAACTTCCAAGTCTCTATGACCTTCAGAACAAAAGTTATTCAAGAAAATCTTCAATCTCCAATGGGCTCCATTCCCCAACCCTAACCCTGGCCCTGGCTGCAACCCTAACCCTAATTGCAACCCTAACCCTAACCCTAACCCTCATTTCAGCCCTAACCCTAATCACCTTAGGGTGAATAACTCGGCGCCGCTGGCTCGAAACGTGCTGAAATTGGGTGTGGGTGCGTGGCTGTCTCCCCTTGACTATGTGTGAAATGCCCGAGTCGCTACGACGTTCAGACAAAAAGTTGTTGAGAAATAGCTCGTACTTTTTCTTCGCGATGTGGTGGTTTGACCCCTTGCGGAGGTCGTAGACGCTCGGGGATGGTACCAATGGATCGGGCATCCCCACATTAGTTCAGCTCGAACCAACTTCCAAGTCTCTATGACCTTCAGAACAAAAGTTATTCAAGAAAATCTTCAATCTCCAATGGGCTCCATTCCCCAACCCTAACCCTGGCCCTGGCTGCAACCCTAACCCTAATTGCAACCCTAACCCTAACCCTAACCCTCATTTCAGCCCTAACCCTAATCACCTTAGGGTGAATAACTCGGCGCCGCTGGCTCGAAACGTGCTGAAATTGGGTGTGGGTGCGTGGCTGTCTCCCCTTGGCTATGTGTGAAATGCCCGAGTCGCTACGACGTTCAGACAAAAAGTTATTGAGAAATAGCTCGTACTTTTTCTTCGCGATGTGGTGGTTCGACCCCTTGCGGAGGTCGTAGACGCTCGGGGATGGTACCAATGGATCGGGCATCCCCACATTAGTTCAGCTCGAACCAACTTCCAAGTCTCTATGACCTTCAGAACAAAAGTTATTCAAGAAAATCTTCAATCTCCAATGGGCTCCATTCCCCAACCCTAACCCTGGCCCTGGCTGCAACCCTAACCCTAATTGCAACCCTAACCCTAACCCTAACCCTCATTTCAGCCCTAACCCTAACCCTAACCCTCATTTCAGCCCTAACCCTAATCACCTTAGGGTGAATAACTCGGCGCCGCTGGCTCGAAACGTGCTGAAATTGGGTGTGGGTGCGTGGCTGTCTCCCCTTGACTATGTGTGAAATGCCCGAGTCGCTACGACGTTCAGACAAAAAGTTATTGAGAAATAGCTCGTACTTTTTCTTCGCGATGTGGTGGTTTGACCCCTTGCGGAGGTCGTAGACGCTCGGGGATGGTACCAATGGATCGGGCATCCCCACATTAGTTCAGCTCGAACCAACTTCCAAGTCTCTATGACCTTCAGAACAAAAGTTATTCAAGAAAATCTTCAATCTCCAATGGGCTCCATTCCCCAACCCTAACCCTGGCCCTGGCTGCAACCCTAACCCTAATTGCAACCCTAACCCTAACCCTAACCCTCATTTCAGCCCTAACCCTAATCACCTTAGGGTGAATAACTCGGCGCCGCTGGCTCGAAACGTGCTGAAATTGGGTGTGGGTGCGTGGCTGTCTCCCCTTGGCTATGTGTGAAATGCCCGAGTCGCTACGATGTTCAGACAAAAAGTTATTGAGAAATAGCTCGTACTTTTTCTTCGCGATGTGGTGGTTTGACCCCTTGCGGAGGTCGTAGACGCTCGGGGATGGTACCAATGGATCGGGCATCCCCACATTAGTTCAGCTCGAACCAACTTCCAAGTCTCTATCACCTTCAGAACAAAAGTTATTCAAGAAAATCTTCAATCTCCAATGGGCTCCATTCCCCAACCCTAACCCTGGCCCTGGCTGCAACCCTAACCCTAATTGCAACCCTAACCCTAACCCTAACCCTCATTTCAGCCCTAACCCTAATCACCTTAGGGTGAATAACTCGGCGCCGCTGGCTCGAAACGTGCTGAAATTGGGTGTGGGTGCGTGGCTGTCTCCCCTTGACTATGTGTGAAATGCCCGAGTCGCTACGATGTTCAGACAAAAAGTTATTGAGAAATAGCTCGTACTTTTTCTTCGCGATGTGGTGGTTTGACCCCTTGCGGAGGTCGTAGACGCTCGGGGATGGTACCAATGGATCGGGCATCCCCACATTAGTTCAGCTCGAACCAACTTCCAAGTCTCTATGACCTTCAGAACAAAAGTTATTCAAGAAAATCTTCAATCTCCAATGGGCTCCATTCCCCAACCCTAACCCTGGCCCTGGCTGCAACCCTAACCCTAATTGCAACCCTAACCCTAACCTTAACCCTCATTTCAGCCCTAACCCTAATCACCTTAGGGTGAATAACTCGGCGCCGCTGGCTCGAAACGTGCTGAAATTGGGTGTGGGTGCGTGGCTGTCTCCCCTTGACTATGTGTGAAATGCCCGAGTCGCTACGACGTTCAGACAAAAAGTTATTGAGAAATAGCTCGTACTTTTTCTTCGCGATGTGGTGGTTTGACCCCTTGCGGAGGTCGTAGACGCTCGGGGATGGTACCAATGGATCGGGCATCCCCACATTAGTTCAGCTCGAACCAACTTCCAAGTCTCTATGACCTTCAGAACAAAAGTTATTCAAGAAAATCTTCAATCTCCAATGGGCTCCATTCCCCAACCCTAACCCTGGCCCTGGCTGCAACCCTAACCCTAATTGCAACCCTAACCCTAACCCTAACCCTCATTTCAGCCCTAACCCTAATCACCTTAGGGTGAATAACTCGGCGCCGCTGGCTCGAAACGTGCTGAAATTGGGTGTGGGTGCGTGGCTGTCTCCCCTTGACTATGTGTGAAATGCCCGAGTCGCTACGACGTTCAGACAAAAAGTTGTTGAGAAATAGCTCGTACTTTTTCTTCGCGATGTGGTGGTTTGACCCCTTGCGGAGGTCGTAGACGCTCGGGGATGGTACCAATGGATCGGGCATCCCCACATTAGTTCAGCTCGAACCAACTTCCAAGTCTCTATGACCTTCAGAACAAAAGTTATTCAAGAAAATCTTCAATCTCCAATGGGCTCCATTCCCCAACCCTAACCCTGGCCCTGGCTGCAACCCTAACCCTAATTGCAACCCTAACCCTAACCCTAACCCTCATTTCAGCCCTAACCCTAATCACCTTAGGGTGAATAACTCGGCGCCGCTGGCTCGAAACGTGCTGAAATTGGGTGTGGGTGCGTGGCTGTCTCCCCTTGGCTATGTGTGAAATGCCCGAGTCGCTACGACGTTCAGACAAAAAGTTATTGAGAAATAGCTCGTACTTTTTCTTCGCGATGTGGTGGTTTGACCCCTTGCGGAGGTCGTAGACGCTCGGGGATGGTACCAATGGATCGGGCATCCCCACATTAGTTCAGCTCGAACCAACTTCCAAGTCTCTATGACCTTCAGAACAAAAGTTATTCAAGAAAATCTTCAATCTCCAATGGGCTCCATTCCCCAACCCTAACCCTGGCCCTGGCTGCAACCCTAACCCTAATTGCAACCCTAACCCTAACCCTAACCCTCATTTCAGCCCTAACCCTAACCCTAACCCTCATTTCAGCCCTAACCCTAATCACCTTAGGGTGAATAACTCGGCGCCGCTGGCTCGAAACGTGCTGAAATTGGGTGTGGGTGCGTGGCTGTCTCCCCTTGACTATGTGTGAAATGCCCGAGTCGCTACGACGTTCAGACAAAAAGTTATTGAGAAATAGCTCGTACTTTTTCTTCGCGATGTGGTGGTTTGACCCCTTGCGGAGGTCGTAGACGCTCGGGGATGGTACCAATGGATCGGGCATCCCCACATTAGTTCAGCTCGAACCAACTTCCAAGTCTCTATGACCTTCAGAACAAAAGTTATTCAAGAAAATCTTCAATCTCCAATGGGCTCCATTCCCCAACCCTAACCCTGGCCCTGGCTGCAACCCTAACCCTAATTGCAACCCTAACCCTAACCCTAACCCTCATTTCAGCCCTAACCCTAATCACCTTAGGGTGAATAACTCGGCGCCGCTGGCTCGAAACGTGCTGAAATTGGGTGTGGGTGCGTGGCTGTCTCCCCTTGGCTATGTGTGAAATGCCCGAGTCGCTACGATGTTCAGACAAAAAGTTATTGAGAAATAGCTCGTACTTTTTCTTCGCGATGTGGTGGTTTGACCCCTTGCGGAGGTCGTAGACGCTCGGGGATGGTACCAATGGATCGGGCATCCCCACATTAGTTCAGCTCGAACCAACTTCCAAGTCTCTATCACCTTCAGAACAAAAGTTATTCAAGAAAATCTTCAATCTCCAATGGGCTCCATTCCCCAACCCTAACCCTGGCCCTGGCTGCAACCCTAACCCTAATTGCAACCCTAACCCTAACCCTAACCCTCATTTCAGCCCTAACCCTAATCACCTTAGGGTGAATAACTCGGCGCCGCTGGCTCGAAACGTGCTGAAATTGGGTGTGGGTGCGTGGCTGTCTCCCCTTGACTATGTGTGAAATGCCCGAGTCGCTACGACGTTCAGACAAAAAGTTATTGAGAAATAGCTCGTACTTTTTCTTCGCGATGTGGTGGTTTGACCCCTTGCGGAGGTCGTAGACGCTCGGGGATGGTACCAATGGATCGGGCATCCCCACATTAGTTCAGCTCGAACCAACTTCCAAGTCTCTATGACCTTCAGAACAAAAGTTATTCAAGAAAATCTTCAATCTCCAATGGGCTCCATTCCCCAACCCTAACCCTGGCCCTGGCTGCAACCCTAACCCTAATTGCAACCCTAACCCTAACCCTAACCCTCATTTCAGCCCTAACCCTAATCACCTTAGGGTGAATAACTCGGCGCCGCTGGCTCGAAACGTGCTGAAATTGGGTGTGGGTGCGTGGCTGTCTCCCCTTGGCTATGTGTGAAATGCCCGAGTCGCTACGATGTTCAGACAAAAAGTTATTGAGAAATAGCTCGTACTTTTTCTTCGCGATGTGGTGGTTTGACCCCTTGCGGAGGTCGTAGACGCTCGGGGATGGTACCAATGGATCGGGCATCCCCACATTAGTTCAGCTCGAACCAACTTCCAAGTCTCTATGACCTTCAGAACAAAAGTTATTCAAGAAAATCTTCAATCTCCAATGGGCTCCATTCCCCAACCCTAACCCTGGCCCTGGCTGCAACCCTAACCCTAATTGCAACCCTAACCCTAACCCTAACCCTCATTTCAGCCCTAACCCTAACCCTAACCCTCATTTCAGCCCTAACCCTAATCACCTTAGGGTGAATAACTCGGCGCCGCTGGCTCGAAACGTGCTGAAATTGGGTGTGGGTGCGTGGCTGTCTCCCCTTGACTATGTGTGAAATGCCCGAGTCGCTACGACGTTCAGACAAAAAGTTATTGAGAAATAGCTCGTACTTTTTCTTCGCGATGTGGTGGTTTGACCCCTTGCGGAGGTCGTAGACGCTCGGGGATGGTACCAATGGATCGGGCATCCCCACATTAGTTCAGCTCGAACCAACTTCCAAGTCTCTATGACCTTCAGAACAAAAGTTATTCAAGAAAATCTTCAATCTCCAATGGGCTCCATTCCCCAACCCTAACCCTGGCCCTGGCTGCAACCCTAACCCTAATTGCAACCCTAACCCTCATTTCAGCCCTAACCCTAATCACCTTAGGGTGAATAACTCGGCGCCGCTGGCTCGAAACGTGCTGAAATTGGGTGTGGGTGCGTGGCTGTCTCCCCTTGACTATGTGTGAAATGCCCGAGTCGCTACGACGTTCAGACAAAAAGTTGTTGAGAAATAGCTCGTACTTTTTCTTCGCGATGTGGTGGTTTGACCCCTTGCGGAGGTCGTAGACGCTCGGGGATGGTACCAATGGATCGGGCATCCCCACATTAGTTCAGCTCGAACCAACTTCCAAGTCTCTATCACCTTCAGAACAAAAGTTATTCAAGAAAATCTTCAATCTCCAATGGGCTCCATTCCCCAACCCTAACCCTGGCCCTGGCTGCAACCCTAACCCTAATTGCAACCCTAACCCTAACCCTAACCCTCATTTCAGCCCTAACCCTAATCACCTTAGGGTGAATAACTCGGCGCCGCTGGCTCGAAACGTGCTGAAATTGGGTGTGGGTGCGTGGCTGTCTCCCCTTGGCTATGTGTGAAATGCCCGAGTCGCTACGACGTTCAGACAAAAAGTTATTGAGAAATAGCTCGTACTTTTTCTTCGCGATGTGGTGGTTTGACCCCTTGCGGAGGTAGTAGACGCTCGGGGATGGTACCAATGGATCGGGCATCCCCACATTAGTTCAGCTCGAACCAACTTCCAAGTCTCTATCACCTTCAGAACAAAAGTTATTCAAGAAAATCTTCAATCTCCAATGGGCTCCATTCCCCAACCCTAACCCTGGCCCTGGCTGCAACCCTAACCCTAATTGCAACCCTAACCCTAACCCTAACCCTCATTTCAGCCCTAACCCTAATCACCTTAGGGTGAATAACTCGGCGCCGCTGGCTCGAAACGTGCTGAAATTGGGTGTGGGTGCGTGGCTGTCTCCCCTTGACTATGTGTGAAATGCCCGAGTCGCTACGACGTTCAGACAAAAAGTTATTGAGAAATAGCTCGTACTTTTTCTTCGCGATGTGGTGGTTTGACCCCTTGCGGAGGTCGTAGACGCTCGGGGATGGTACCAATGGATCGGGCATCCCCACATTAGTTCAGCTCGAACCAACTTCCAAGTCTCTATGACCTTCAGAACAAAAGTTATTCAAGAAAATCTTCAATCTCCAATGGGCTCCATTCCCCAACCCTAACCCTGGCCCTGGCTGCAACCCTAACCCTAATTGCAACCCTAACCCTAACCCTAACCCTCATTTCAGCCCTAACCCTAATCACCTTAGGGTGAATAACTCGGCGCCGCTGGCTCGAAACGTGCTGAAATTGGGTGTGGGTGCGTGGCTGTCTCCCCTTGGCTATGTGTGAAATGCCCGAGTCGCTACGATGTTCAGACAAAAAGTTATTGAGAAATAGCTCGTACTTTTTCTTCGCGATGTGGTGGTTTGACCCCTTGCGGAGGTCGTAGACGCTCGGGGATGGTACCAATGGATCGGGCATCCCCACATTAGTTCAGCTCGAACCAACTTCCAAGTCTCTATCACCTTCAGAACAAAAGTTATTCAAGAAAATCTTCAATCTCCAATGGGCTCCATTCCCCAACCCTAACCCTGGCCCTGGCTGCAACCCTAACCCTAATTGCAACCCTAACCCTAACCCTAACCCTCATTTCAGCCCTAACCCTAATCACCTTAGGGTGAATAACTCGGCGCCGCTGGCTCGAAACGTGCTGAAATTGGGTGTGGGTGCGTGGCTGTCTCCCCTTGACTATGTGTGAAATGCCCGAGTCGCTACGACGTTCAGACAAAAAGTTATTGAGAAATAGCTCGTACTTTTTCTTCGCGATGTGGTGGTTTGACCCCTTGCGGAGGTCGTAGACGCTCGGGGATGGTACCAATGGATCGGGCATCCCCACATTAGTTCAGCTCGAACCAACTTCCAAGTCTCTATGACCTTCAGAACAAAAGTTATTCAAGAAAATCTTCAATCTCCAATGGGCTCCATTCCCCAACCCTAACCCTGGCCCTGGCTGCAACCCTAACCCTAATTGCAACCCTAACCCTAACCTTAACCCTCATTTCAGCCCTAACCCTAATCACCTTAGGGTGAATAACTCGGCGCCGCTGGCTCGAAACGTGCTGAAATTGGGTGTGGGTGCGTGGCTGTCTCCCCTTGACTATGTGTGAAATGCCCGAGTCGCTACGACGTTCAGACAAAAAGTTATTGAGAAATAGCTCGTACTTTTTCTTCGCGATGTGGTGGTTTGACCCCTTGCGGAGGTCGTAGACGCTCGGGGATGGTACCAATGGATCGGGCATCCCCACATTAGTTCAGCTCGAACCAACTTCCAAGTCTCTATGACCTTCAGAACAAAAGTTATTCAAGAAAATCTTCAATCTCCAATGGGCTCCATTCCCCAACCCTAACCCTGGCCCTGGCTGCAACCCTAACCCTAATTGCAACCCTAACCCTAACCCTAACCCTCATTTCAGCCCTAACCCTAATCACCTTAGGGTGAATAACTCGGCGCCGCTGGCTCGAAACGTGCTGAAATTGGGTGTGGGTGCGTGGCTGTCTCCCCTTGACTATGTGTGAAATGCCCGAGTCGCTACGACGTTCAGACAAAAAGTTGTTGAGAAATAGCTCGTACTTTTTCTTCGCGATGTGGTGGTTTGACCCCTTGCGGAGGTCGTAGACGCTCGGGGATGGTACCAATGGATCGGGCATCCCCACATTAGTTCAGCTCGAACCAACTTCCAAGTCTCTATGACCTTCAGAACAAAAGTTATTCAAGAAAATCTTCAATCTCCAATGGGCTCCATTCCCCAACCCTAACCCTGGCCCTGGCTGCAACCCTAACCCTAATTGCAACCCTAACCCTAACCCTAACCCTCATTTCAGCCCTAACCCTAATCACCTTAGGGTGAATAACTCGGCGCCGCTGGCTCGAAACGTGCTGAAATTGGGTGTGGGTGCGTGGCTGTCTCCCCTTGGCTATGTGTGAAATGCCCGAGTCGCTACGACGTTCAGACAAAAAGTTATTGAGAAATAGCTCGTACTTTTTCTTCGCGATGTGGTGGTTTGACCCCTTGCGGAGGTCGTAGACGCTCGGGGATGGTACCAATGGATCGGGCATCCCCACATTAGTTCAGCTCGAACCAACTTCCAAGTCTCTATGACCTTCAGAACAAAAGTTATTCAAGAAAATCTTCAATCTCCAATGGGCTCCATTCCCCAACCCTAACCCTGGCCCTGGCTGCAACCCTAACCCTAATTGCAACCCTAACCCTAACCCTAACCCTCATTTCAGCCCTAACCCTAACCCTAACCCTCATTTCAGCCCTAACCCTAATCACCTTAGGGTGAATAACTCGGCGCCGCTGGCTCGAAACGTGCTGAAATTGGGTGTGGGTGCGTGGCTGTCTCCCCTTGACTATGTGTGAAATGCCCGAGTCGCTACGACGTTCAGACAAAAAGTTATTGAGAAATAGCTCGTACTTTTTCTTCGCGATGTGGTGGTTTGACCCCTTGCGGAGGTCGTAGACGCTCGGGGATGGTACCAATGGATCGGGCATCCCCACATTAGTTCAGCTCGAACCAACTTCCAAGTCTCTATGACCTTCAGAACAAAAGTTATTCAAGAAAATCTTCAATCTCCAATGGGCTCCATTCCCCAACCCTAACCCTGGCCCTGGCTGCAACCCTAACCCTAATTGCAACCCTAACCCTCATTTCAGCCCTAACCCTAATCACCTTAGGGTGAATAACTCGGCGCCGCTGGCTCGAAACGTGCTGAAATTGGGTGTGGGTGCGTGGCTGTCTCCCCTTGACTATGTGTGAAATGCCCGAGTCGCTACGACGTTCAGACAAAAAGTTGTTGAGAAATAGCTCGTACTTTTTCTTCGCGATGTGGTGGTTTGACCCCTTGCGGAGGTCGTAGACGCTCGGGGATGGTACCAATGGATCGGGCATCCCCACATTAGTTCAGCTCGAACCAACTTCCAAGTCTCTATCACCTTCAGAACAAAAGTTATTCAAGAAAATCTTCAATCTCCAATGGGCTCCATTCCCCAACCCTAACCCTGGCCCTGGCTGCAACCCTAACCCTAATTGCAACCCTAACCCTAACCCTAACCCTCATTTCAGCCCTAACCCTAATCACCTTAGGGTGAATAACTCGGCGCCGCTGGCTCGAAACGTGCTGAAATTGGGTGTGGGTGCGTGGCTGTCTCCCCTTGACTATGTGTGAAATGCCCGAGTCGCTACGACGTTCAGACAAAAAGTTATTGAGAAATAGCTCGTACTTTTTCTTCGCGATGTGGTGGTTTGACCCCTTGCGGAGGTCGTAGACGCTCGGGGATGGTACCAATGGATCGGGCATCCCCACATTAGTTCAGCTCGAACCAACTTCCAAGTCTCTATGACCTTCAGAACAAAAGTTATTCAAGAAAATCTTCAATCTCCAATGGGCTCCATTCCCCAACCCTAACCCTGGCCCTGGCTGCAACCCTAACCCTAATTGCAACCCTAACCCTAACCCTAACCCTCATTTCAGCCCTAACCCTAATCACCTTAGGGTGAATAACTCGGCGCCGCTGGCTCGAAACGTGCTGAAATTGGGTGTGGGTGCGTGGCTGTCTCCCCTTGGCTATGTGTGAAATGCCCGAGTCGCTACGATGTTCAGACAAAAAGTTATTGAGAAATAGCTCGTACTTTTTCTTCGCGATGTGGTGGTTTGACCCCTTGCGGAGGTCGTAGACGCTCGGGGATGGTACCAATGGATCGGGCATCCCCACATTAGTTCAGCTCGAACCAACTTCCAAGTCTCTATCACCTTCAGAACAAAAGTTATTCAAGAAAATCTTCAATCTCCAATGGGCTCCATTCCCCAACCCTAACCCTGGCCCTGGCTGCAACCCTAACCCTAATTGCAACCCTAACCCTAACCCTAACCCTCATTTCAGCCCTAACCCTAATCACCTTAGGGTGAATAACTCGGCGCCGCTGGCTCGAAACGTGCTGAAATTGGGTGTGGGTGCGTGGCTGTCTCCCCTTGACTATGTGTGAAATGCCCGAGTCGCTACGACGTTCAGACAAAAAGTTATTGAGAAATAGCTCGTACTTTTTCTTCGCGATGTGGTGGTTTGACCCCTTGCGGAGGTCGTAGACGCTCGGGGATGGTACCAATGGATCGGGCATCCCCACATTAGTTCAGCTCGAACCAACTTCCAAGTCTCTATGACCTTCAGAACAAAAGTTATTCAAGAAAATCTTCAATCTCCAATGGGCTCCATTCCCCAACCCTAACCCTGGCCCTGGCTGCAACCCTAACCCTAATTGCAACCCTAACCCTAACCTTAACCCTCATTTCAGCCCTAACCCTAATCACCTTAGGGTGAATAACTCGGCGCCGCTGGCTCGAAACGTGCTGAAATTGGGTGTGGGTGCGTGGCTGTCTCCCCTTGACTATGTGTGAAATGCCCGAGTCGCTACGACGTTCAGACAAAAAGTTATTGAGAAATAGCTCGTACTTTTTCTTCGCGATGTGGTGGTTTGACCCCTTGCGGAGGTCGTAGACGCTCGGGGATGGTACCAATGGATCGGGCATCCCCACATTAGTTCAGCTCGAACCAACTTCCAAGTCTCTATGACCTTCAGAACAAAAGTTATTCAAGAAAATCTTCAATCTCCAATGGGCTCCATTCCCCAACCCTAACCCTGGCCCTGGCTGCAACCCTAACCCTAATTGCAACCCTAACCCTAACCCTAACCCTCATTTCAGCCCTAACCCTAATCACCTTAGGGTGAATAACTCGGCGCCGCTGGCTCGAAACGTGCTGAAATTGGGTGTGGGTGCGTGGCTGTCTCCCCTTGACTATGTGTGAAATGCCCGAGTCGCTACGACGTTCAGACAAAAAGTTGTTGAGAAATAGCTCGTACTTTTTCTTCGCGATGTGGTGGTTTGACCCCTTGCGGAGGTCGTAGACGCTCGGGGATGGTACCAATGGATCGGGCATCCCCACATTAGTTCAGCTCGAACCAACTTCCAAGTCTCTATGACCTTCAGAACAAAAGTTATTCAAGAAAATCTTCAATCTCCAATGGGCTCCATTCCCCAACCCTAACCCTGGCCCTGGCTGCAACCCTAACCCTAATTGCAACCCTAACCCTAACCCTAACCCTCATTTCAGCCCTAACCCTAATCACCTTAGGGTGAATAACTCGGCGCCGCTGGCTCGAAACGTGCTGAAATTGGGTGTGGGTGCGTGGCTGTCTCCCCTTGGCTATGTGTGAAATGCCCGAGTCGCTACGACGTTCAGACAAAAAGTTATTGAGAAATAGCTCGTACTTTTTCTTCGCGATGTGGTGGTTTGACCCCTTGCGGAGGTCGTAGACGCTCGGGGATGGTACCAATGGATCGGGCATCCCCACATTAGTTCAGCTCGAACCAACTTCCAAGTCTCTATGACCTTCAGAACAAAAGTTATTCAAGAAAATCTTCAATCTCCAATGGGCTCCATTCCCCAACCCTAACCCTGGCCCTGGCTGCAACCCTAACCCTAATTGCAACCCTAACCCTAACCCTAACCCTCATTTCAGCCCTAACCCTAACCCTAACCCTCATTTCAGCCCTAACCCTAATCACCTTAGGGTGAATAACTCGGCGCCGCTGGCTCGAAACGTGCTGAAATTGGGTGTGGGTGCGTGGCTGTCTCCCCTTGACTATGTGTGAAATGCCCGAGTCGCTACGACGTTCAGACAAAAAGTTATTGAGAAATAGCTCGTACTTTTTCTTCGCGATGTGGTGGTTTGACCCCTTGCGGAGGTCGTAGACGCTCGGGGATGGTACCAATGGATCGGGCATCCCCACATTAGTTCAGCTCGAACCAACTTCCAAGTCTCTATGACCTTCAGAACAAAAGTTATTCAAGAAAATCTTCAATCTCCAATGGGCTCCATTCCCCAACCCTAACCCTGGCCCTGGCTGCAACCCTAACCCTAATTGCAACCCTAACCCTCATTTCAGCCCTAACCCTAATCACCTTAGGGTGAATAACTCGGCGCCGCTGGCTCGAAACGTGCTGAAATTGGGTGTGGGTGCGTGGCTGTCTCCCCTTGACTATGTGTGAAATGCCCGAGTCGCTACGACGTTCAGACAAAAAGTTGTTGAGAAATAGCTCGTACTTTTTCTTCGCGATGTGGTGGTTTGACCCCTTGCGGAGGTCGTAGACGCTCGGGGATGGTACCAATGGATCGGGCATCCCCACATTAGTTCAGCTCGAACCAACTTCCAAGTCTCTATCACCTTCAGAACAAAAGTTATTCAAGAAAATCTTCAATCTCCAATGGGCTCCATTCCCCAACCCTAACCCTGGCCCTGGCTGCAACCCTAACCCTAATTGCAACCCTAACCCTAACCCTAACCCTCATTTCAGCCCTAACCCTAATCACCTTAGGGTGAATAACTCGGCGCCGCTGGCTCGAAACGTGCTGAAATTGGGTGTGGGTGCGTGGCTGTCTCCCCTTGACTATGTGTGAAATGCCCGAGTCGCTACGACGTTCAGACAAAAAGTTATTGAGAAATAGCTCGTACTTTTTCTTCGCGATGTGGTGGTTTGACCCCTTGCGGAGGTCGTAGACGCTCGGGGATGGTACCAATGGATCGGGCATCCCCACATTAGTTCAGCTCGAACCAACTTCCAAGTCTCTATGACCTTCAGAACAAAAGTTATTCAAGAAAATCTTCAATCTCCAATGGGCTCCATTCCCCAACCCTAACCCTGGCCCTGGCTGCAACCCTAACCCTAATTGCAACCCTAACCCTAACCCTAACCCTCATTTCAGCCCTAACCCTAATCACCTTAGGGTGAATAACTCAGCGCCGCTGGCTCGAAACGTGCTGAAATTGGGTGTGGGTGCGTGGCTGTCTCCCCTTGACTATGTGTGAAATGCCCGAGTCGCTACGACGTTCAGACAAAAAGTTATTGAGAAATAGCTCGTACTTTTTCTTCGCGATGTGGTGGTTTGACCCCTTGCAGAGGTCGTAGACGCTCGGGGATGGTACCAATGGATCGGGCATCCCCACATTAGTTCAGCTCGAACCAACTTCCAAGTCTCTATGACCTTCAGAACAAAAGTTATTCAAGAAAATCTTCAATCTCCAATGGGCTCCATTCCCCAACCCTAACCCTGGCCCTGGCTGCAACCCTAACCCTAATTGCAACCCTAACCCTAACCCTAACCCTCATTTCAGCCCTAACCCTAATCACCTTAGGGTGAATAACTCGGCGCCGCTGGCTCGAAACGTGCTGAAATTGGGTGTGGGTGCGTGGCTGTCTCCCCTTGACTATGTGTGAAATGCCCGAGTCGCTACGACGTTCAGACAAAAAGTTGTTGAGAAATAGCTCGTACTTTTTCTTCGCGATGTGGTGGTTTGACCCCTTGCGGAGGTCGTAGACGCTCGGGGATGGTACCAATGGATCGGGCATCCCCACATTAGTTCAGCTCGAACCAACTTCCAAGTCTCTATCACCTTCAGAACAAAAGTTATTCAAGAAAATCTTCAATCTCCAATGGGCTCCATTCCCCAACCCTAACCCTGGCCCTGGCTGCAACCCTAACCCTAATTGCAACCCTAACCCTAACCCTAACCCTCATTTCAGCCCTAACCCTAATCACCTTAGGGTGAATAACTCGGCGCCGCTGGCTCGAAACGTGCTGAAATTGGGTGTGGGTGCGTGGCTGTCTCCCCTTGACTATGTGTGAAATGCCCGAGTCGCTACGACGTTCAGACAAAAAGTTATTGAGAAATAGCTCGTACTTTTTCTTCGCGATGTGGTGGTTTGACCCCTTGCGGAGGTCGTAGACGCTCGGGGATGGTACCAATGGATCGGGCATCCCCACATTAGTTCAGCTCGAACCAACTTCCAAGTCTCTATGACCTTCAGAACAAAAGTTATTCAAGAAAATCTTCAATCTCCAATGGGCTCCATTCCCCAACCCTAACCCTGGCCCTGGCTGCAACCCTAACCCTAATTGCAACCCTAACCCTAACCCTAACCCTCATTTCAGCCCTAACCCTAATCACCTTAGGGTGAATAACTCGGCGCCGCTGGCTCGAAACGTGCTGAAATTGGGTGTGGGTGCGTGGCTGTCTCCCCTTGACTATGTGTGAAATGCCCGAGTCGCTACGACGTTCAGACAAAAAGTTATTGAGAAATAGCTCGTACTTTTTCTTCGCGATGTGGTGGTTTGACCCCTTGCGGAGGTCGTAGACGCTCGGGGATGGTACCAATGGATCGGGCATCCCCACATTAGTTCAGCTCGAACCAACTTCCAAGTCTCTATGACCTTCAGAACAAAAGTTATTCAAGAAAATCTTCAATCTCCAATGGGCTCCATTCCCCAACCCTAACCCTGGCCCTGGCTGCAACCCTAACCCTAATTGCAACCCTAACCCTAACCCTAACCCTCATTTCAGCCCTAACCCTAATCACCTTAGGGTGAATAACTCGGCGCCGCTGGCTCGAAACGTGCTGAAATTGGGTGTGGGTGCGTGGCTGTCTCCCCTTGGCTATGTGTGAAATGCCCGAGTCGCTACGATGTTCAGACAAAAAGTTATTGAGAAATAGCTCGTACTTTTTCTTCGCGATGTGGTGGTTTGACCCCTTGCGGAGGTCGTAGACGCTCGGGGATGGTACCAATGGATCGGGCATCCCCACATTAGTTCAGCTCGAACCAACTTCCAAGTCTCTATCACCTTCAGAACAAAAGTTATTCAAGAAAATCTTCAATCTCCAATGGGCTCCATTCCCCAACCCTAACCCTGGCCCTGGCTGCAACCCTAACCCTAATTGCAACCCTAACCCTAACCCTAACCCTCATTTCAGCCCTAACCCTAATCACCTTAGGGTGAATAACTCGGCGCCGCTGGCTCGAAACGTGCTGAAATTGGGTGTGGGTGCGTGGCTGTCTCCCCTTGACTATGTGTGAAATGCCCGAGTCGCTACGACGTTCAGACAAAAAGTTATTGAGAAATAGCTCGTACTTTTTCTTCGCGATGTGGTGGTTTGACCCCTTGCGGAGGTCGTAGACGCTCGGGGATGGTACCAATGGATCGGGCATCCCCACATTAGTTCAGCTCGAACCAACTTCCAAGTCTCTATGACCTTCAGAACAAAAGTTATTCAAGAAAATCTTCAATCTCCAATGGGCTCCATTCCCCAACCCTAACCCTGGCCCTGGCTGCAACCCTAACCCTAATTGCAACCCTAACCCTAACCTTAACCCTCATTTCAGCCCTAACCCTAATCACCTTAGGGTGAATAACTCGGCGCCGCTGGCTCGAAACGTGCTGAAATTGGGTGTGGGTGCGTGGCTGTCTCCCCTTGACTATGTGTGAAATGCCCGAGTCGCTACGACGTTCAGACAAAAAGTTATTGAGAAATAGCTCGTACTTTTTCTTCGCGATGTGGTGGTTTGACCCCTTGCGGAGGTCGTAGACGCTCGGGGATGGTACCAATGGATCGGGCATCCCCACATTAGTTCAGCTCGAACCAACTTCCAAGTCTCTATGACCTTCAGAACAAAAGTTATTCAAGAAAATCTTCAATCTCCAATGGGCTCCATTCCCCAACCCTAACCCTGGCCCTGGCTGCAACCCTAACCCTAATTGCAACCCTAACCCTAACCCTAACCCTCATTTCAGCCCTAACCCTAATCACCTTAGGGTGAATAACTCGGCGCCGCTGGCTCGAAACGTGCTGAAATTGGGTGTGGGTGCGTGGCTGTCTCCCCTTGACTATGTGTGAAATGCCCGAGTCGCTACGACGTTCAGACAAAAAGTTATTGAGAAATAGCTCGTACTTTTTCTTCGCGATGTGGTGGTTTGACCCCTTGCGGAGGTCGTAGACGCTCGGGGATGGTACCAATGGATCGGGCATCCCCACATTAGTTCAGCTCGAACCAACTTCCAAGTCTCTATGACCTTCAGAACAAAAGTTATTCAAGAAAATCTTCAATCTCCAATGGGCTCCATTCCCCAACCCTAACCCTGGCCCTGGCTGCAACCCTAACCCTAATTGCAACCCTAACCCTAACCCTAACCCTCATTTCAGCCCTAACCCTAATCACCTTAGGGTGAATAACTCGGCGCCGCTGGCTCGAAACGTGCTGAAATTGGGTGTGGGTGCGTGGCTGTCTCCCCTTGGCTATGTGTGAAATGCCCGAGTCGCTACGACGTTCAGACAAAAAGTTATTGAGAAATAGCTCGTACTTTTTCTTCGCGATGTGGTGGTTTGACCCCTTGCGGAGGTCGTAGACGCTCGGGGATGGTACCAATGGATCGGGCATCCCCACATTAGTTCAGCTCGAACCAACTTCCAAGTCTCTATGACCTTCAGAACAAAAGTTATTCAAGAAAATCTTCAATCTCCAATGGGCTCCATTCCCCAACCCTAACCCTGGCCCTGGCTGCAACCCTAACCCTAATTGCAACCCTAACCCTAACCCTAACCCTCATTTCAGCCCTAACCCTAATCACCTTAGGGTGAATAACTCGGCGCCGCTGGCTCGAAACGTGCTGAAATTGGGTGTGGGTGCGTGGCTGTCTCCCCTTGACTATGTGTGAAATGCCCGAGTCGCTACGACGTTCAGACAAAAAGTTATTGAGAAATAGCTCGTACTTTTTCTTCGCGATGTGGTGGTTTGACCCCTTGCGGAGGTCGTAGACGCTCGGGGATGGTACCAATGGATCGGGCATCCCCACATTAGTTCAGCTCGAACCAACTTCCAAGTCTCTATGACCTTCAGAACAAAAGTTATTCAAGAAAATCTTCAATCTCCAATGGGCTCCATTCCCCAACCCTAACCCTGGCCCTGGCTGCAACCCTAACCCTAATTGCAACCCTAACCCTAACCCTAACCCTCATTTCAGCCCTAACCCTAATCACCTTAGGGTGAATAACTCGGCGCCGCTGGCTCGAAACGTGCTGAAATTGGGTGTGGGTGCGTGGCTGTCTCCCCTTGGCTATGTGTGAAATGCCCGAGTCGCTACGACGTTCAGACAAAAAGTTATTGAGAAATAGCTCGTACTTTTTCTTCGCGATGTGGTGGTTTGACCCCTTGCGGAGGTCGTAGACGCTCGGGGATGGTACCAATGGATCGGGCATCCCCACATTAGTTCAGCTCGAACCAACTTCCAAGTCTCTATCACCTTCAGAACAAAAGTTATTCAAGAAAATCTTCAATCTCCAATGGGCTCCATTCCCCAACCCTAACCCTGGCCCTGGCTGCAACCCTAACCCTAATTGCAACCCTAACCCTAACCCTAACCCTCATTTCAGCCCTAACCCTAATCACCTTAGGGTGAATAACTCGGCGCCGCTGGCTCGAAACGTGCTGAAATTGGGTGTGGGTGCGTGGCTGTCTCCCCTTGACTATGTGTGAAATGCCCGAGTCGCTACGACGTTCAGACAAAAAGTTATTGAGAAATAGCTCGTACTTTTTCTTCGCGATGTGGTGGTTTGACCCCTTGCGGAGGTCGTAGACGCTCGGGGATGGTACCAATGGATCGGGCATCCCCACATTAGTTCAGCTCGAACCAACTTCCAAGTCTCTATGACCTTCAGAACAAAAGTTATTCAAGAAAATCTTCAATCTCCAATGGGCTCCATTCCCCAACCCTAACCCTGGCCCTGGCTGCAACCCTAACCCTAATTGCAACCCTAACCCTAACCCTAACCCTCATTTCAGCCCTAACCCTAATCACCTTAGGGTGAATAACTCGGCGCCGCTGGCTCGAAACGTGCTGAAATTGGGTGTGGGTGCGTGGCTGTCTCCCCTTGGCTATGTGTGAAATGCCCGAGTCGCTACGATGTTCAGACAAAAAGTTATTGAGAAATAGCTCGTACTTTTTCTTCGCGATGTGGTGGTTTGACCCCTTGCGGAGGTCGTAGACGCTCGGGGATGGTACCAATGGATCGGGCATCCCCACATTAGTTCAGCTCGAACCAACTTCCAAGTCTCTATCACCTTCAGAACAAAAGTTATTCAAGAAAATCTTCAATCTCCAATGGGCTCCATTCCCCAACCCTAACCCTGGCCCTGGCTGCAACCCTAACCCTAATTGCAACCCTAACCCTAACCCTAACCCTCATTTCAGCCCTAACCCTAATCACCTTAGGGTGAATAACTCGGCGCCGCTGGCTCGAAACGTGCTGAAATTGGGTGTGGGTGCGTGGCTGTCTCCCCTTGACTATGTGTGAAATGCCCGAGTCGCTACGACGTTCAGACAAAAAGTTATTGAGAAATAGCTCGTACTTTTTCTTCGCGATGTGGTGGTTTGACCCCTTGCGGAGGTCGTAGACGCTCGGGGATGGTACCAATGGATCGGGCATCCCCACATTAGTTCAGCTCGAACCAACTTCCAAGTCTCTATGACCTTCAGAACAAAAGTTATTCAAGAAAATCTTCAATCTCCAATGGGCTCCATTCCCCAACCCTAACCCTGGCCCTGGCTGCAACCCTAACCCTAATTGCAACCCTAACCCTAACCTTAACCCTCATTTCAGCCCTAACCCTAATCACCTTAGGGTGAATAACTCGGTGCCGCTGGCTCGAAACGTGCTGAAATTGGGTGTGGGTGCGTGGCTGTCTCCCCTTGACTATGTGTGAAATGCCCGAGTCGCTACGACGTTCAGACAAAAAGTTATTGAGAAATAGCTCGTACTTTTTCTTCGCGATGTGGTGGTTTGACCCCTTGCGGAGGTCGTAGACGCTCGGGGATGGTACCAATGGATCGGGCATCCCCACATTAGTTCAGCTCGAACCAACTTCCAAGTCTCTATGACCTTCAGAACAAAAGTTATTCAAGAAAATCTTCAATCTCCAATGGGCTCCATTCCCCAACCCTAACCCTGGCCCTGGCTGCAACCCTAACCCTAATTGCAACCCTAACCCTAACCCTAACCCTCATTTCAGCCCTAACCCTAATCACCTTAGGGTGAATAACTCGGCGCCGCTGGCTCGAAACGTGCTGAAATTGGGTGTGGGTGCGTGGCTGTCTCCCCTTGACTATGTGTGAAATGCCCGAGTCGCTACGACGTTCAGACAAAAAGTTATTGAGAAATAGCTCGTACTTTTTCTTCGCGATGTGGTGGTTTGACCCCTTGCGGAGGTCGTAGACGCTCGGGGATGGTACCAATGGATCGGGCATCCCCACATTAGTTCAGCTCGAACCAACTTCCAAGTCTCTATGACCTTCAGAACAAAAGTTATTCAAGAAAATCTTCAATCTCCAATGGGCTCCATTCCCCAACCCTAACCCTGGCCCTGGCTGCAACCCTAACCCTAATTGCAACCCTAACCCTAACCCTAACCCTCATTTCAGCCCTAACCCTAATCACCTTAGGGTGAATAACTCGGCGCCGCTGGCTCGAAACGTGCTGAAATTGGGTGTGGGTGCGTGGCTGTCTCCCCTTGGCTATGTGTGAAATGCCCGAGTCGCTACGACGTTCAGACAAAAAGTTATTGAGAAATAGCTCGTACTTTTTCTTCGCGATGTGGTGGTTTGACCCCTTGCGGAGGTCGTAGACGCTCGGGGATGGTACCAATGGATCGGGCATCCCCACATTAGTTCAGCTCGAACCAACTTCCAAGTCTCTATGACCTTCAGAACAAAAGTTATTCAAGAAAATCTTCAATCTCCAATGGGCTCCATTCCCCAACCCTAACCCTGGCCCTGGCTGCAACCCTAACCCTAATTGCAACCCTAACCCTAACCCTAACCCTCATTTCAGCCCTAACCCTAACCCTCATTTCAGCCCTAACCCTAATCACCTTAGGGTGAATAACTCGGCGCCGCTGGCTCGAAACGTGCTGAAATTGGGTGTGGGTGCGTGGCTGTCTCCCCTTGACTATGTGTGAAATGCCCGAGTCGCTACGACGTTCAGACAAAAAGTTATTGAGAAATAGCTCGTACTTTTTCTTCGCGATGTGGTGGTTTGACCCCTTGCGGAGGTCGTAGACGCTCGGGGATGGTACCAATGGATCGGGCATCCCCACATTAGTTCAGCTCGAACCAACTTCCAAGTCTCTATGACCTTCAGAACAAAAGTTATTCAAGAAAATCTTCAATCTCCAATGGGCTTCATTCCCCAACCCTAACCCTGGCCCTGGCTGCAACCCTAACCCTAATTGCAACCCTAACCCTAACCCTAACCCTCATTTCAGCCCTAACCCTAATCACCTTAGGGTGAATAACTCGGCGCCGCTGGCTCGAAACGTGCTGAAATTGGGTGTGGGTGCGTGGCTGTCTCCCCTTGACTATGTGTGAAATGCCCGAGTCGCTACGACGTTCAGACAAAAAGTTATTGAGAAATAGCTCGTACTTTTTCTTCGCGATGTGGTGGTTTGACCCCTTGCGGAGGTCGTAGACGCTCAGGGATGGTACCAATGGATCGGGCATCCCCACATTAGTTCAGCTCGAACCAACTTCCAAGTCTCTATGACCTTCAGAACAAAAGTTATTCAAGAAAATCTTCAATCTCCAATGGGCTCCATTCCCCAACCCTAACCCTGGCCCTGGCTGCAACCCTAACCCTAATTGCAACCCTAACCCTAACCCTAACCCTCATTTCAGCCCTAACCCTAATCACCTTAGGGTGAATAACTCGGCGCCGCTGGCTCGAAACGTGCTGAAATTGGGTGTGGGTGCGTGGCTGTCTCCCCTTGGCTATGTGTGAAATGCCCGAGTCGCTACGACGTTCAGACAAAAAGTTATTGAGAAATAGCTCGTACTTTTTCTTCGCGATGTGGTGGTTTGACCCCTTGCGGAGGTCGTAGACGCTCGGGGATGGTACCAATGGATCGGGCATCCCCACATTAGTTCAGCTCGAACCAACTTCCAAGTCTCTATCACCTTCAGAACAAAAGTTATTCAAGAAAATCTTCAATCTCCAATGGGCTCCATTCCCCAACCCTAACCCTGGCCCTGGCTGCAACCCTAACCCTAATTGCAACCCTAACCCTAACCCTAACCCTCATTTCAGCCCTAACCCTAATCACCTTAGGGTGAATAACTCGGCGCCGCTGGCTCGAAACGTGCTGAAATTGGGTGTGGGTGCGTGGCTGTCTCCCCTTGACTATGTGTGAAATGCCCGAGTCGCTACGACGTTCAGACAAAAAGTTATTGAGAAATAGCTCGTACTTTTTCTTCGCGATGTGGTGGTTTGACCCCTTGCGGAGGTCGTAGACGCTCGGGGATGGTACCAATGGATCGGGCATCCCCACATTAGTTCAGCTCGAACCAACTTCCAAGTCTCTATGACCTTCAGAACAAAAGTTATTCAAGAAAATCTTCAATCTCCAATGGGCTCCATTCCCCAACCCTAACCCTGGCCCTGGCTGCAACCCTAACCCTAATTGCAACCCTAACCCTAACCTTAACCCTCATTTCAGCCCTAACCCTAATCACCTTAGGGTGAATAACTCGGCGCCGCTGGCTCGAAACGTGCTGAAATTGGGTGTGGGTGCGTGGCTGTCTCCCCTTGACTATGTGTGAAATGCCCGAGTCGCTACGACGTTCAGACAAAAAGTTATTGAGAAATAGCTCGTACTTTTTCTTTGCGATGTGGTGGTTTGACCCCTTGCGGAGGTCGTAGACGCTCGGGGATGGTACCAATGGATCGGGCATCCCCACATTAGTTCAGCTCGAACCAACTTCCAAGTCTCTATGACCTTCAGAACAAAAGTTATTCAAGAAAATCTTCAATCTCCAATGGGCTCCATTCCCCAACCCTAACCCTGGCCCTGGCTGCAACCCTAACCCTAATTGCAACCCTAACCCTAACCCTAACCCTCATTTCAGCCCTAACCCTAATCACCTTAGGGTGAATAACTCGGCGCCGCTGGCTCGAAACGTGCTGAAATTGGGTGTGGGTGCGTGGCTGTCTCCCCTTGACTATGTGTGAAATGCCCGAGTCGCTACGACGTTCAGACAAAAAGTTATTGAGAAATAGCTCGTACTTTTTCTTCGCGATGTGGTGGTTTGACCCCTTGCGGAGGTCGTAGATGCTCGGGGATGGTACCAATGGATCGGGCATCCCCACATTAGTTCAGCTCGAACCAACTTCCAAGTCTCTATGACCTTCAGAACAAAAGTTATTCAAGAAAATCTTCAATCTCCAATGGGCTCCATTCCCCAACCCTAACCCTGGCCCTGGCTGCAACCCTAACCCTAATTGCAACCCTAACCCTAACCCTAACCCTCATTTCAGCCCTAACCCTAATCACCTTAGGGTGAATAACTCGGCGCCGCTGGCTCGAAACGTGCTGAAATTGGGTGTGGGTGCGTGGCTGTCTCCCCTTGGCTATGTGTGAAATGCCCGAGTCGCTACGATGTTCAGACAAAAAGTTATTGAGAAATAGCTCGTACTTTTTCTTCGCGATGTGGTGGTTTGACCCCTTGCGGAGGTCGTAGACGCTCGGGGATGGTACCAATGGATCGGGCATCCCCACATTAGTTCAGCTCGAACCAACTTCCAAGTCTCTATCACCTTCAGAACAAAAGTTATTCAAGAAAATCTTCAGTCTCCAATGGGCTCCATTCCCCAACCCTAACCCTGGCCCTGGCTGCAACCCTAACCCTAATTGCAACCCTAACCCTAACCCTAACCCTCATTTCAGCCCTAACCCTAATCACCTTAGGGTGAATAACTCGGCGCCGCTGGCTCGAAACGTGCTGAAATTGGGTGTGGGTGCGTGGCTGTCTCCCCTTGACTATGTGTGAAATGCCCGAGTCGCTACGACGTTCAGACAAAAAGTTATTGAGAAATAGCTCGTACTTTTTCTTCGCGATGTGGTGGTTTGACCCCTTGCGGAGGTCGTAGACGCTCGGGGATGGTACCAATGGATCGGGCATCCCCACATTAGTTCAGCTCGAACCAACTTCCAAGTCTCTATGACCTTCAGAACAAAAGTTATTCAAGAAAATCTTCAATCTCCAATGGGCTCCATTCCCCAACCCTAACCCTGGCCCTGGCTGCAACCCTAACCCTAATTGCAACCCTAACCCTAACCTTAACCCTCATTTCAGCCCTAACCCTAATCACCTTAGGGTGAATAACTCGGCGCCGCTGGCTCGAAACGTGCTGAAATTGGGTGTGGGTGCGTGGCTGTCTCCCCTTGACTATGTGTGAAATGCCCGAGTCGCTACGACGTTCAGACAAAAAGTTATTGAGAAATAGCTCGTACTTTTTCTTCGCGATGTGGTGGTTTGACCCCTTGCGGAGGTCGTAGACGCTCGGGGATGGTACCAATGGATCGGGCATCCCCACATTAGTTCAGCTCGAACCAACTTCCAAGTCTCTATGACCTTCAGAACAAAAGTTATTCAAGAAAATCTTCAATCTCCAATGGGCTCCATTCCCCAACCCTAACCCTGGCCCTGGCTGCAACCCTAACCCTAATTGCAACCCTAACCCTAACCCTAACCCTCATTTCAGCCCTAACCCTAATCACCTTAGGGTGAATAACTCGGCGCCGCTGGCTCGAAACGTGCTGAAATTGGGTGTGGGTGCGTGGCTGTCTCCCCTTGACTATGTGTGAAATGCCCGAGTCGCTACGACGTTCAGACAAAAAGTTATTGAGAAATAGCTCGTACTTTTTCTTCGCGATGTGGTGGTTTGACCCCTTGCGGAGGTCGTAGACGCTCGGGGATGGTACCAATGGATCGGGCATCCCCACATTAGTTCAGCTCGAACCAACTTCCAAGTCTCTATGACCTTCAGAACAAAAGTTATTCAAGAAAATCTTCAATCTCCAATGGGCTCCATTCCCCAACCCTAACCCTGGCCCTGGCTGCAACCCTAACCCTAATTGCAACCCTAACCCTAACCCTAACCCTCATTTCAGCCCTAACCCTAACCCTAACCCTCATTTCAGCCCTAACCCTAATCACCTTAGGGTGAATAACTCGGCGCCGCTGGCTCGAAACGTGCTGAAATTGGGTGTGGGTGCGTGGCTGTCTCCCCTTGACTATGTGTGAAATGCCCGAGTCGCTACGACGTTCAGACAAAAAGTTATTGAGAAATAGCTCGTACTTTTTCTTCGCGATGTGGTGGTTTGACCCCTTGCGGAGGTCGTAGACGCTCGGGGATGGTACCAATGGATCGGGCATCCCCACATTAGTTCAGCTCGAACCAACTTCCAAGTCTCTATGACCTTCAGAACAAAAGTTATTCAAGAAAATCTTCAATCTCCAATGGGCTTCATTCCCCAACCCTAACCCTGGCCCTGGCTGCAACCCTAACCCTAATTGCAACCCTAACCCTAACCCTAACCCTCATTTCAGCCCTAACCCTAATCACCTTAGGGTGAATAACTCGGCGCCGCTGGCTCGAAACGTGCTGAAATTGGGTGTGGGTGCGTGGCTGTCTCCCCTTGACTATGTGTGAAATGCCTGAGTCGCTACGACGTTCAGACAAAAAGTTGTTGAGAAATAGCTCGTACTTTTTCTTCGCGATGTGGTGGTTTGACCCCTTGCGGAGGTCGTAGACGCTCGGGGATGGTACCAATGGATCGGGCATCCCCACATTAGTTCAGCTCGAACCAACTTCCAAGTCTCTATGACCTTCAGAACAAAAGTTATTCAAGAAAATCTTCAATCTCCAATGGGCTCCATTCCCCAACCCTAACCCTGGCCCTGGCTGCAACCCTAACCCTAATTGCAACCCTAACCCTAACCCTAACCCTCATTTCAGCCCTAACCCTAATCACCTTAGGGTGAATAACTCGGCGCCGCTGGCTCGAAACGTGCTGAAATTGGGTGTGGGTGCGTGGCTGTCTCCCCTTGACTATGTGTGAAATGCCCGAGTCGCTACGACGTTCAGACAAAAAGTTATTGAGAAATAGCTCGTACTTTTTCTTCGCGATGTGGTGGTTTGACCCCTTGCGGAGGTCGTAGACGCTCGGGGATGGTACCAATGGATCGGGCATCCCCACATTAGTTCAGCTCGAACCAACTTCCAAGTCTCTATGACCTTCAGAACAAAAGTTATTCAAGAAAATCTTCAATCTCCAATGGGCTCCATTCCCCAACCCTAACCCTGGCCCTGGCTGCAACCCTAACCCTAATTGCAACCCTAACCCTAACCCTAACCCTCATTTCAGCCCTAACCCTAATCACCTTAGGGTGAATAACTCGGCGCCGCTGGCTCGAAACGTGCTGAAATTGGGTGTGGGTGCGTGGCTGTCTCCCCTTGACTATGTGTGAAATGCCCGAGTCGCTACGACGTTCAGACAAAAAGTTATTGAGAAATAGCTCGTACTTTTTCTTCGCGATGTGGTGGTTTGACCCCTTGCGGAGGTCGTAGACGCTCGGGGATGGTACCAATGGATCGGGCATCCCCACATTAGTTCAGCTCGAACCAACTTCCAAGTCTCTATCACCTTCAGAACAAAAGTTATTCAAGAAAATCTTCAATCTCCAATGGGCTCCATTCCCCAACCCTAACCCTGGCCCTGGCTGCAACCCTAACCCTAATTGCAACCCTAACCCTAACCCTAACCCTCATTTCAGCCCTAACCCTAATCACCTTAGGGTGAATAACTCGGCGCCGCTGGCTCGAAACGTGCTGAAATTGGGTGTGGGTGCGTGGCTGTCTCCCCTTGACTATGTGTGAAATGCCCGAGTCGCTACGACGTTCAGACAAAAAGTTATTGAGAAATAGCTCGTACTTTTTCTTCGCGATGTGGTGGTTTGACCCCTTGCGGAGGTCGTAGACGCTCGGGGATGGTACCAATGGATCGGGCATCCCCACATTAGTTCAGCTCGAACCAACTTCCAAGTCTCTATGACCTTCAGAACAAAAGTTATTCAAGAAAATCTTCAATCTCCAATGGGCTCCATTCCCCAACCCTAACCCTGGCCCTGGCTGCAACCCTAACCCTAATTGCAACCCTAACCCTAACCCTAACCCTCATTTCAGCCCTAACCCTAATCACCTTAGGGTGAATAACTCGGCGCCGCTGGCTCGAAACGTGCTGAAATTGGGTGTGGGTGCGTGGCTGTCTCCCCTTGACTATGTGTGAAATGCCCGAGTCGCTACGACGTTCAGACGAAAAGTTATTGAGAAATAGCTCGTACCTTTTCTTCGCGATGTGGTGGTTTGACCCCTTGCGGAGGTCGTAGACGCTCGGGGATGGTACCAATGGATCGGGCATCCCCACATTAGTTCAGCTCGAACCAACTTCCAAGTCTCTATCACCTTCAGAACAAAAGTTATTCAAGAAAATCTTCAATCTCCAATGGGCTCCATTCCCCAACCCTAACCCTGGCCCTGGCTGCAACCCTAACCCTAATTGCAACCCTAACCCTAACCCTAACCCTCATTTCAGCCCTAACCCTAATCACCTTAGGGTGAATAACTCGGCGCCGCTGGCTCGAAACGTGCTGAAATTGGGTGTGGGTGCGTGGCTGTCTCCCCTTGACTATGTGTGAAATGCCCGAGTCGCTACGACGTTCAGACAAAAAGTTATTGAGAAATAGCTCGTACTTTTTCTTCGCGATGTGGTGGTTTGACCCCTTGCGGAGGTCGTAGACGCTCGGGGATGGTACCAATGGATCGGGCATCCCCACATTAGTTCAGCTCGAACCAACTTCCAAGTCTCTATGACCTTCAGAACAAAAGTTATTCAAGAAAATCTTCAATCTCCAATGGGCTCCATTCCCCAACCCTAACCCTGGCCCTGGCTGCAACCCTAACCCTAATTGCAACCCTAACCCTAACCCTAACCCTCATTTCAGCCCTAACCCTAATCACCTTAGGGTGAATAACTCGGCGCCGCTGGCTCGAAACGTGCTGAAATTGGGTGTGGGTGCGTGGCTGTCTCCCCTTGGCTATGTGTGAAATGCCCGAGTCGCTACGACGTTCAGACAAAAAGTTATTGAGAAATAGCTCGTACTTTTTCTTCGCGATGTGGTGGTTTGACCCCTTGCGGAGGTCGTAGACGCTCGGGGATGGTACCAATGGATCGGGCATCCCCACATTAGTTCAGCTCGAACCAACTTCCAAGTCTCTATGACCTTCAGAACAAAAGTTATTCAAGAAAATCTTCAATCTCCAATGGGCTCCATTCCCCAACCCTAACCCTGGCCCTGGCTGCAACCCTAACCCTAATTGCAACCCTAACCCTAACCCTAACCCTCATTTCAGCCCTAACCCTAATCACCTTAGGGTGAATAACTCGGCGCCGCTGGCTCGAAACGTGCTGAAATTGGGTGTGGGTGCGTGGCTGTCTCCCCTTGACTATGTGTGAAATGCCCGAGTCGCTACGACGTTCAGACAAAAAGTTATTGAGAAATAGCTCGTACTTTTTCTTCGCGATGTGGTGGTTTGACCCCTTGCGGAGGTCGTAGACGCTCGGGGATGGTACCAATGGATCGGGCATCCCCACATTAGTTCAGCTCGAACCAACTTCCAAGTCTCTATGACCTTCAGAACAAAAGTTATTCAAGAAAATCTTCAATCTCCAATGGGCTCCATTCCCCAACCCTAACCCTGGCCCTGGCTGCAACCCTAACCCTAATTGCAACCCTAACCCTAACCCTAACCCTCATTTCAGCCCTAACCCTAATCACCTTAGGGTGAATAACTCGGCGCCGCTGGCTCGAAACGTGCTGAAATTGGGTGTGGGTGCGTGGCTGTCTCCCCTTGACTATGTGTGAAATGCCCGAGTCGCTACGACGTTCAGACAAAAAGTTATTGAGAAATAGCTCGTACTTTTTCTTCGCGATGTGGTGGTTTGACCCCTTGCGGAGGTCGTAGACGCTCGGGGATGGTACCAATGGATCGGGCATCCCCACATTAGTTCAGCTCGAACCAACTTCCAAGTCTCTATGACCTTCAGAACAAAAGTTATTCAAGAAAATCTTCAATCTCCAATGGGCTCCATTCCCCAACCCTAACCCTGGCCCTGGCTGCAACCCTAACCCTAATTGCAACCCTAACCCTAACCCTAACCCTCATTTCAGCCCTAACCCTAATCACCTTAGGGTGAATAACTCGGCGCCGCTGGCTCGAAACGTGCTGAAATTGGGTGTGGGTGCGTGGCTGTCTCCCCTTGACTATGTGTGAAATGCCCGAGTCGCTACGACGTTCAGACAAAAAGTTATTGAGAAATAGCTCGTACTTTTTCTTCGCGATGTGGTGGTTTGACCCCTTGCGGAGGTCGTAGACGCTCGGGGATGGTACCAATGGATCGGGCATCCCCACATTAGTTCAGCTCGAACCAACTTCCAAGTCTCTATGACCTTCAGAACAAAAGTTATTCAAGAAAATCTTCAATCTCCAATGGGCTCCATTCCCCAACCCTAACCCTGGCCCTGGCTGCAACCCTAACCCTAATTGCAACCCTAACCCTAACCTTAACCCTCATTTCAGCCCTAACCCTAATCACCTTAGGGTGAATAACTCGGCGCCGCTGGCTCGAAACGTGCTGAAATTGGGTGTGGGTGCGTGGCTGTCTCCCCTTGACTATGTGTGAAATGCCCGAGTCGCTACGACGTTCAGACAAAAAGTTATTGAGAAATAGCTCGTACTTTTTCTTCGCGATGTGGTGGTTTGACCCCTTGCGGAGGTCGTAGATGCTCGGGGATGGTACCAATGGATCGGGCATCCCCACATTAGTTCAGCTCGAACCAACTTCCAAGTCTCTATGACCTTCAGAACAAAAGTTATTCAAGAAAATCTTCAATCTCCAATGGGCTTCATTCCCCAACCCTAACCCTGGCCCTGGCTGCAACCCTAACCCTAATTGCAACCCTAACCCTAACCCTAACCCTCATTTCAGCCCTAACCCTAATCACCTTAGGGTGAATAACTCGGCGCCGCTGGCTCGAAACGTGCTGAAATTGGGTGTGGGTGCGTGGCTGTCTCCCCTTGACTATGTGTGAAATGCCCGAGTCGCTACGACGTTCAGACAAAAAGTTGTTGAGAAATAGCTCGTACTTTTTCTTCGCGATGTGGTGGTTTGACCCCTTGCGGAGGTCGTAGACGCTCGGGGATGGTACCAATGGATCGGGCATCCCCACATTAGTTCAGCTCGAACCAACTTCCAAGTCTCTATGACCTTCAGAACAAAAGTTATTCAAGAAAATCTTCAATCTCCAATGGGCTCCATTCCCCAACCCTAACCCTGGCCCTGGCTGCAACCCTAACCCTAATTGCAACCCTAACCCTAACCCTAACCCTCATTTCAGCCCTAACCCTAATCACCTTAGGGTGAATAACTCGGCGCCGCTGGCTCGAAACGTGCTGAAATTGGGTGTGGGTGCGTGGCTGTCTCCCCTTGGCTATGTGTGAAATGCCCGAGTCGCTACGACGTTCAGACAAAAAGTTATTGAGAAATAGCTCGTACTTTTTCTTCGCGATGTGGTGGTTTGACCCCTTGCGGAGGTCGTAGACGCTCGGGGATGGTACCAATGGATCGGGCATCCCCACATTAGTTCAGCTCGAACCAACTTCCAAGTCTCTATGACCTTCAGAACAAAAGTTATTCAAGAAAATCTTCAATCTCCAATGGGCTCCATTCCCCAACCCTAACCCTGGCCCTGGCTGCAACCCTAACCCTAATTGCAACCCTAACCCTAACCCTAACCCTCATTTCAGCCCTAACCCTAATCACCTTAGGGTGAATAACTCGGCGCCGCTGGCTCGAAACGTGCTGAAATTGGGTGTGGGTGCGTGGCTGTCTCCCCTTGACTATGTGTGAAATGCCCGAGTCACTACGACGTTCAGACAAAAAGTTATTGAGAAATAGCTCGTACTTTTTCTTCGCGATGTGGTGGTTTGACCCCTTGCGGAGGTCGTAGACGCTCGGGGATGGTACCAATGGATCGGGCATCCCCACATTAGTTCAGCTCGAACCAACTTCCAAGTCTCTATGACCTTCAGAACAAAAGTTATTCAAGAAAATCTTCAATCTCCAATGGGCTCCATTCCCCAACCCTAACCCTGGCCCTGGCTGCAACCCTAACCCTAATTGCAACCCTAACCCTAACCCTAACCCTCATTTCAGCCCTAACCCTAATCACCTTAGGGTGAATAACTCGGCGCCGCTGGCTCGAAACGTGCTGAAATTGGGTGTGGGTGCGTGGCTGTCTCCCCTTGACTATGTGTGAAATGCCCGAGTCGCTACGACGTTCAGACAAAAAGTTATTGAGAAATAGCTCGTACTTTTTCTTCGCGATGTGGTGGTTTGACCCCTTGCGGAGGTCGTAGACGCTCGGGGATGGTACCAATGGATCGGGCATCCCCACATTAGTTCAGCTCGAACCAACTTCCAAGTCTCTATGACCTTCAGAACAAAAGTTATTCAAGAAAATCTTCAATCTCCAATGGGCTCCATTCCCCAACCCTAACCCTGGCCCTGGCTGCAACCCTAACCCTAATTGCAACCCTAACCCTAACCCTAACCCTCATTTCAGCCCTAACCCTAACCCTAACCCTCATTTCAGCCCTAACCCTAATCACCTTAGGGTGAATAACTCGGCGCCGCTGGCTCGAAACGTGCTGAAATTGGGTGTGGGTGCGTGGCTGTCTCCCCTTGGCTATGTGTGAAATGCCCGAGTCGCTACGACGTTCAGACAAAAAGTTATTGAGAAATAGCTCGTACTTTTTCTTCGCGATGTGGTGGTTTGACCCCTTGCGGAGGTCGTAGACGCTCGGGGATGGTACCAATGGATCGGGCATCCCCACATTAGTTCAGCTCGAACCAACTTCCAAGTCTCTATGACCTTCAGAACAAAAGTTATTCAAGAAAATCTTCAATCTCCAATGGGCTCCATTCCCCAACCCTAACCCTGGCCCTGGCTGCAACCCTAACCCTAATTGCAACCCTAACCCTAACCCTAACCCTCATTTCAGCCCTAACCCTAATCACCTTAGGGTGAATAACTCGGCGCCGCTGGCTCGAAACGTGCTGAAATTGGGTGTGGGTGCGTGGCTGTCTCCCCTTGACTATGTGTGAAATGCCCGAGTCGCTACGACGTTCAGACAAAAAGTTATTGAGAAATAGCTCGTACTTTTTCTTCGCGATGTGGTGGTTTGACCCCTTGCGGAGGTCGTAGACGCTCGGGGATGGTACCAATGGATCGGGCATCCCCACATTAGTTCAGCTCGAACCAACTTCCAAGTCTCTATGACCTTCAGAACAAAAGTTATTCAAGAAAATCTTCAATCTCCAATGGGCTCCATTCCCCAACCCTAACCCTGGCCCTGGCTGCAACCCTAACCCTAATTGCAACCCTAACCCTAACCCTAACCCTCATTTCAGCCCTAACCCTAATCACCTTAGGGTGAATAACTCGGCGCCGCTGGCTCGAAACGTGCTGAAATTGGGTGTGGGTGCGTGGCTGTCTCCCCTTGGCTATGTGTGAAATGCCCGAGTCGCTACGACGTTCAGACAAAAAGTTATTGAGAAATAGCTCGTACTTTTTCTTCGCGATGTGGTGGTTTGACCCCTTGCGGAGGTCGTAGACGCTCGGGGATGGTACCAATGGATCGGGCATCCCCACATTAGTTCAGCTCGAACCAACTTCCAAGTCTCTATGACCTTCAGAACAAAAGTTATTCAAGAAAATCTTCAATCTCCAATGGGCTCCATTCCCCAACCCTAACCCTGGCCCTGGCTGCAACCCTAACCCTAATTGCAACCCTAACCCTAACCCTAACCCTCATTTCAGCCCTAACCCTAATCACCTTAGGGTGAATAACTCGGCGCCGCTGGCTCGAAACGTGCTGAAATTGGGTGTGGGTGCGTGGCTGTCTCCCCTTGGCTATGTGTGAAATGCCCGAGTCGCTACGACCTTCAGACAAAAAGTTATTGAGAAATAGCTCGTACTTTTTCTTCGCGATGTGGTGGTTTGACCCCTTGCGGAGGTCGTAGACGCTCGGGGATGGTACCAATGGATCGGGCATCCCCACATTAGTTCAGCTCGAACCAACTTCCAAGTCTCTATGACCTTCAGAACAAAAGTTATTCAAGAAAATCTTCAATCTCCAATGGGCTCCATTCCCCAACCCTAACCCTGGCCCTGGCTGCAACCCTAACCCTAATTGCAACCCTAACCCTAACCCTAACCCTCATTTCAGCCCTAACCCTAATCACCTTAGGGTGAATAACTCGGCGCCGCTGGCTCGAAACGTGCTGAAATTGGGTGTGGGTGCGTGGCTGTCTCCCCTTGACTATGTGTGAAATGCCCGAGTCGCTACGACGTTCAGACAAAAAGTTGTTGAGAAATAGCTCGTACTTTTTCTTCGCGATGTGGTGGTTTGACCCCTTGCGGAGGTCGTAGACGCTCGGGGATGGTACCAATGGATCGGGCATCCCCACATTAGTTCAGCTCGAACAAACTTCCAAGTCTCTATGACCTTCAGAACAAAAGTTATTCAAGAAAATCTTCAATCTCCAATGGGCTCCATTCCCCAACCCTAACCCTGGCCCTGGCTGCAACCCTAACCCTAATTGCAACCCTAACCCTAACCCTAACCCTCATTTCAGCCCTAACCCTAATCACCTTAGGGTGAATAACTCGGCGCCGCTGGCTCGAAACGTGCTGAAATTGGGTGTGGGTGCGTGGCTGTCTCCCCTTGGCTATGTGTGAAATGCCCGAGTCGCTACGACGTTCAGACAAAAAGTTATTGAGAAATAGCTCGTACTTTTTCTTCGCGATGTGGTGGTTTGACCCCTTGCGGAGGTCGTAGACGCTCGGGGATGGTACCAATGGATCGGGCATCCCCACATTAGTTCAGCTCGAACCAACTTCCAAGTCTCTATGACCTTCAGAACAAAAGTTATTCAAGAAAATCTTCAATCTCCAATGGGCTCCATTCCCCAACCCTAACCCTGGCCCTGGCTGCAACCCTAACCCTAATTGCAACCCTAACCCTAACCCTAACCCTCATTTCAGCCCTAACCCTAATCACCTTAGGGTGAATAACTCGGCGCCGCTGGCTCGAAACGTGCTGAAATTGGGTGTGGGTGCGTGGCTGTCTCCCCTTGACTATGTGTGAAATGCCCGAGTCACTACGACGTTCAGACAAAAAGTTATTGAGAAATAGCTCGTACTTTTTCTTCGCGATGTGGTGGTTTGACCCCTTGCGGAGGTCGTAGACGCTCGGGGATGGTACCAATGGATCGGGCATCCCCACATTAGTTCAGCTCGAACCAACTTCCAAGTCTCTATGACCTTCAGAACAAAAGTTATTCAAGAAAATCTTCAATCTCCAATGGGCTCCATTCCCCAACCCTAACCCTGGCCCTGGCTGCAACCCTAACCCTAATTGCAACCCTAACCCTAACCCTAACCCTCATTTCAGCCCTAACCCTAATCACCTTAGGGTGAATAACTCGGCGCCGCTGGCTCGAAACGTGCTGAAATTGGGTGTGGGTGCGTGGCTGTCTCCCCTTGACTATGTGTGAAATGCCCGAGTCGCTACGACGTTCAGACAAAAAGTTATTGAGAAATAGCTCGTACTTTTTCTTCGCGATGTGGTGGTTTGACCCCTTGCGGAGGTCGTAGACGCTCGGGGATGGTACCAATGGATCGGGCATCCCCACATTAGTTCAGCTCGAACCAACTTCCAAGTCTCTATGACCTTCAGAACAAAAGTTATTCAAGAAAATCTTCAATCTCCAATGGGCTCCATTCCCCAACCCTAACCCTGGCCCTGGCTGCAACCCTAACCCTAATTGCAACCCTAACCCTAACCCTAACCCTCATTTCAGCCCTAACCCTAACCCTAACCCTCATTTCAGCCCTAACCCTAATCACCTTAGGGTGAATAACTCGGCGCCGCTGGCTCGAAACGTGCTGAAATTGGGTGTGGGTGCGTGGCTGTCTCCCCTTGGCTATGTGTGAAATGCCCGAGTCGCTACGACGTTCAGACAAAAAGTTATTGAGAAATAGCTCGTACTTTTTCTTCGCGATGTGGTGGTTTGACCCCTTGCGGAGGTCGTAGACGCTCGGGGATGGTACCAATGGATCGGGCATCCCCACATTAGTTCAGCTCGAACCAACTTCCAAGTCTCTATGACCTTCAGAACAAAAGTTATTCAAGAAAATCTTCAATCTCCAATGGGCTCCATTCCCCAACCCTAACCCTGGCCCTGGCTGCAACCCTAACCCTAATTGCAACCCTAACCCTAACCCTAACCCTCATTTCAGCCCTAACCCTAATCACCTTAGGGTGAATAACTCGGCGCCGCTGGCTCGAAACGTGCTGAAATTGGGTGTGGGTGCGTGGCTGTCTCCCCTTGACTATGTGTGAAATGCCCGAGTCGCTACGACGTTCAGACAAAAAGTTATTGAGAAATAGCTCGTACTTTTTCTTCGCGATGTGGTGGTTTGACCCCTTGCGGAGGTCGTAGACGCTCGGGGATGGTACCAATGGATCGGGCATCCCCACATTAGTTCAGCTCGAACCAACTTCCAAGTCTCTATGACCTTCAGAACAAAAGTTATTCAAGAAAATCTTCAATCTCCAATGGGCTCCATTCCCCAACCCTAACCCTGGCCCTGGCTGCAACCCTAACCCTAATTGCAACCCTAACCCTAACCCTAACCCTCATTTCAGCCCTAACCCTAATCACCTTAGGGTGAATAACTCGGCGCCGCTGGCTCGAAACGTGCTGAAATTGGGTGTGGGTGCGTGGCTGTCTCCCCTTGGCTATGTGTGAAATGCCCGAGTCGCTACGACGTTCAGACAAAAAGTTATTGAGAAATAGCTCGTACTTTTTCTTCGCGATGTGGTGGTTTGACCCCTTGCGGAGGTCGTAGACGCTCGGGGATGGTACCAATGGATCGGGCATCCCCACATTAGTTCAGCTCGAACCAACTTCCAAGTCTCTATGACCTTCAGAACAAAAGTTATTCAAGAAAATCTTCAATCTCCAATGGGCTCCATTCCCCAACCCTAACCCTGGCCCTGGCTGCAACCCTAACCCTAATTGCAACCCTAACCCTAACCCTAACCCTCATTTCAGCCCTAACCCTAATCACCTTAGGGTGAATAACTCGGCGCCGCTGGCTCGAAACGTGCTGAAATTGGGTGTGGGTGCGTGGCTGTCTCCCCTTGGCTATGTGTGAAATGCCCGAGTCGCTACGACCTTCAGACAAAAAGTTATTGAGAAATAGCTCGTACTTTTTCTTCGCGATGTGGTGGTTTGACCCCTTGCGGAGGTCGTAGACGCTCGGGGATGGTACCAATGGATCGGGCATCCCCACATTAGTTCAGCTCGAACCAACTTCCAAGTCTCTATGACCTTCAGAACAAAAGTTATTCAAGAAAATCTTCAATCTCCAATGGGCTCCATTCCCCAACCCTAACCCTGGCCCTGGCTGCAACCCTAACCCTAATTGCAACCCTAACCCTAACCCTAACCCTCATTTCAGCCCTAACCCTAATCACCTTAGGGTGAATAACTCGGCGCCGCTGGCTCGAAACGTGCTGAAATTGGGTGTGGGTGCGTGGCTGTCTCCCCTTGACTATGTGTGAAATGCCCGAGTCACTACGACGTTCAGACAAAAAGTTATTGAGAAATAGCTCGTACTTTTTCTTCGCGATGTGGTGGTTTGACCCCTTGCGGAGGTCGTAGACGCTCGGGGATGGTACCAATGGATCGGGCATCCCCACATTAGTTCAGCTCGAACCAACTTCCAAGTCTCTATGACCTTCAGAACAAAAGTTATTCAAGAAAATCTTCAATCTCCAATGGGCTTCATTCCCCAACCCTAACCCTGGCCCTGGCTGCAACCCTAACCCTAATTGCAACCCTAACCCTAACCCTAACCCTCATTTCAGCCCTAACCCTAATCACCTTAGGGTGAATAACTCGGCGCCGCTGGCTCGAAACGTGCTGAAATTGGGTGTGGGTGCGTGGCTGTCTCCCCTTGACTATGTGTGAAATGCCCGAGTCGCTACGACGTTCAGACAAAAAGTTGTTGAGAAATAGCTCGTACTTTTTCTTCGCGATGTGGTGGTTTGACCCCTTGCGGAGGTCGTAGACGTGGTGGTTTGACCCCTTGCGGAGGTCGTAGACGCTCGGGGATGGTACCAATGGATCGGGCATCCCCACATTAGTTCAGCTCGAACCAACTTCCAAGTCTCTATGACCTTCAGAACAAAAGTTATTCAAGAAAATCTTCAATCTCCAATGGGCTTCATTCCCCAACCCTAACCCTGGCCCTGGCTGCAACCCTAACCCTAATTGCAACCCTAACCCTAACCCTAACCCTCATTTCAGCCCTAACCCTAATCACCTTAGGGTGAATAACTCGGCGCCGCTGGCTCGAAACGTGCTGAAATTGGGTGTGGGTGCGTGGCTGTCTCCCCTTGACTATGTGTGAAATGCCCGAGTCGCTACGACGTTCAGACAAAAAGTTATGGAGAAATAGCTCGTACTTTTTCTTCGAGATGTGGTGGTTTGACCCCTTGCGGAGGTCGTAGACGCTCGGGGATGGTACCAATGGATCGGGCATCCCCACATTAGTTCAGCTCGAACCAACTTCCAAGTCTCTATGACCTTCAGAACAAAAGTTATTCAAGAAAATCTTCAATCTCCAATGGGCTTCATTCCCCAACCCTAACCCTGGCCCTGGCTGCAACCCTAACCCTAATTGCAACCCTAACCCTAACCCTAACCCTCATTTCAGCCCTAACCCTAATCACCTTAGGGTGAATAACTCGGCGCCGCTGGCTCGAAACGTGCTGAAATTGGGTGTGGGTGCGTGGCTGTCTCCCCTTGACTATGTGTGAAATGCCCGAGTCGCTACGACGTTCAGACAAAAAGTTATGGAGAAATAGCTCGTACTTTTTCTTCGAGATGTGGTGGTTTGACCCCTTGCGGAGGTCGTAGACGCTCGGGGATGGTACCAATGGATCGGGCATCCCCACATTAGTTCAGCTCGAACCAACTTCCAAGTCTCTATGACCTTCAGAACAAAAGTTATTCAAGAAAATCTTCAATCTCCAATGGGCTTCATTCCCCAACCCTAACCCTGGCCCTGGCTGCAACCCTAACCCTAATTGCAACCCTAACCCTAACTCTCATTTCAGCCCTAACCCTAATCACCTTAGGGTGAATAACTCGGCGCCGCTGGCTCGAAACGTGCTGAAATTGGGTGTGGGTGCGTGGCTGTCTCCCCTTGACTATGTGTGAAATGCCCGAGTCGCTACGACGTTCAGACAAAAAGTTATGGAGAAATAGCTCGTACTTTTTCTTCGAGATGTGGTGGTTTGACCCCTTGCGGAGGTCGTAGACGCTCGGGGATGGTACCAATGGATCGGGCATCCCCACATTAGTTCAGCTCGAACCAACTTCCAAGTCTCTATGACCTTCAGAACAAAAGTTATTCAAGAAAATCTTCAATCTCCAATGGGCTTCATTCCCCAACCCTAACCCTGGCCCTGGCTGCAACCCTAACCCTAATTGCAACCCTAACCCTAACCCTAACCCTCATTTCAGCCCTAACCCTAATCACCTTAGGGTGAATAACTCGGCGCCGCTGGCTCGAAACGTGCTGAAATTGGGTGTGGGTGCGTGGCTGTCTCCCCTTGACTATGTGTGAAATGCCCGAGTCGCTACGACGTTCAGACAAAAAGTTATGGAGAAATAGCTCGTACTTTTTCTTCGAGATGTGGTGGTTTGACCCCTTGCGGAGGTCGTAGACGCTCGGGGATGGTACCAATGGATCGGGCATCCCCACATTAGTTCAGCTCGAACCAACTTCCAAGTCTCTATGACCTTCAGAACAAAAGTTATTCAAGAAAATCTTCAATCTCCAATGGGCTTCATTCCCCAACCCTAACCCTGGCCCTGGCTGCAACCCTAACCCTAATTGCAACCCTAACCCTAACCCTAACCCTCATTTCAGCCCTAACCCTAATCACCTTAGGGTGAATAACTCGGCGCCGCTGGCTCGAAACGTGCTGAAATTGGGTGTGGGTGCGTGGCTGTCTCCCCTTGACTATGTGTGAAATGCCCGAGTCGCTACGACGTTCAGACAAAAAGTTATGGAGAAATAGCTCGTACTTTTTCTTCGAGATGTGGTGGTTTGACCCCTTGCGGAGGTCGTAGACGCTCGGGGATGGTACCAATGGATCGGGCATCCCCACATTAGTTCAGCTCGAACCAACTTCCAAGTCTCTATGACCTTCAGAACAAAAGTTATTCAAGAAAATCTTCAATCTCCAATGGGCTTCATTCCCCAACCCTAACCCTGGCCCTGGCTGCAACCCTAACCCTAATTGCAACCCTAACCCTAACCCTAACCCTCATTTCAGCCCTAACCCTAATCACCTTAGGGTGAATAACTCGGCGCCGCTGGCTCGAAACGTGCTGAAATTGGGTGTGGGTGCATGGCTGTCTCCCCTTGACTATGTGTGAAATGCCCGAGTCGCTACGACGTTCAGACAAAAAGTTATGGAGAAATAGCTCGTACTTTTTCTTCGAGATGTGGTGGTTTGACCCCTTGCGGAGGTCGTAGACGCTCGGGGATGGTACCAATGGATCGGGCATCCCCACATTAGTTCAGCTCGAACCAACTTCCAAGTCTCTATGACCTTCAGAACAAAAGTTATTCAAGAAAATCTTCAATCTCCAATGGGCTTCATTCCCCAACCCTAACCCTGGCCCTGGCTGCAACCCTAACCCTAATTGCAACCCTAACCCTAACCCTAACCCTCATTTCAGCCCTAACCCTAATCACCTTAGGGTGAATAACTCGGCGCCGCTGGCTCGAAACGTGCTGAAATTGGGTGTGGGTGCGTGGCTGTCTCCCCTTGACTATGTGTGAAATGCCCGAGTCGCTACGACGTTCAGACAAAAAGTTATGGAGAAATAGCTCGTACTTTTTCTTCGAGATGTGGTGGTTTGACCCCTTGCGGAGGTCGTAGACGCTCGGGGATGGTACCAATGGATCGGGCATCCCCACATTAGTTCAGCTCGAACCAACTTCCAAGTCTCTATGACCTTCAGAACAAAAGTTATTCAAGAAAATCTTCAATCTCCAATGGGCTTCATTCCCCAACCCTAACCCTGGCCCTGGCTGCAACCCTAACCCTAATTGCAACCCTAACCCTAACCCTAACTCTCATTTCAGCCCTAACCCTAATCACCTTAGGGTGAATAACTCGGCGCCGCTGGCTCGAAACGTGCTGAAATTGGGTGTGGGTGCGTGGCTGTCTCCCCTTGACTATGTGTGAAATGCCCGAGTCGCTACGACGTTCAGACAAAAAGTTATGGAGAAATAGCTCGTACTTTTTCTTCGAGATGTGGTGGTTTGACCCCTTGCGGAGGTCGTAGACGCTCGGGGATGGTACCAATGGATCGGGCATCCCCACATTAGTTCAGCTCGAACCAACTTCCAAGTCTCTATGACCTTCAGAACAAAAGTTATTCAAGAAAATCTTCAATCTCCAATGGGCTTCATTCCCCAACCCTAACCCTGGCCCTGGCTGCAACCCTAACCCTAATTGCAACCCTAACCCTAACCCTAACCCTCATTTCAGCCCTAACCCTAATCACCTTAGGGTGAATAACTCGGCGCCGCTGGCTCGAAACGTGCTGAAATTGGGTGTGGGTGCGTGGCTGTCTCCCCTTGACTATGTGTGAAATGCCCGAGTCGCTACGACGTTCAGACAAAAAGTTATGGAGAAATAGCTCGTACTTTTTCTTCGAGATGTGGTGGTTTGACCCCTTGCGGAGGTCGTAGACGCTCGGGGATGGTACCAATGGATCGGGCATCCCCACATTAGTTCAGCTCGAACCAACTTCCAAGTCTCTATGACCTTCAGAACAAAAGTTATTCAAGAAAATCTTCAATCTCCAATGGGCTTCATTCCCCAACCCTAACCCTGGCCCTGGCTGCAACCCTAACCCTAATTGCAACCCTAACCCTAACCCTAACTCTCATTTCAGCCCTAACCCTAATCACCTTAGGGTGAATAACTCGGCGCCGCTGGCTCGAAACGTGCTGAAATTGGGTGTGGGTGCGTGGCTGTCTCCCCTTGACTATGTGTGAAATGCCCGAGTCGCTACGACGTTCAGACAAAAAGTTATGGAGAAATAGCTCGTACTTTTTCTTCGAGATGTGGTGCTTTGACCCCTTGCGGAGGTCGTAGACGCTCGGGGATGGTACCAATGGATCGGGCATCCCCACATTAGTTCAGCTCGAACCAACTTCCAAGTCTCTATGACCTTCAGAACAAAAGTTATTCAAGAAAATCTTCAATCTCCAATGGGCTTCATTCCCCAACCCTAACCCTGGCCCTGGCTGCAACCCTAACCCTAATTGCAACCCTAACCCTAACCCTAACCCTCATTTCAGCCCTAACCCTAATCACCTTAGGGTGAATAACTCGGCGCCGCTGGCTCGAAACGTGCTGAAATTGGGTGTGGGTGCGTGGCTGTCTCCCCTTGACTATGTGTGAAATGCCCGAGTCGCTACGACGTTCAGACAAAAAGTTATGGAGAAATAGCTCGTACTTTTTCTTCGAGATGTGGTGGTTTGACCCCTTGCGGAGGTCGTAGACGCTCGGGGATGGTACCAATGGATCGGGCATCCCCACATTAGTTCAGCTCGAACCAACTTCCAAGTCTCTATGACCTTCAGAACAAAAGTTATTTAAGAAAATCTTCAATCTCCAATGGGCTTCATTCCCCAACCCTAACCCTGGCCCTGGCTGCAACCCTAACCCTAATTGCAACCCTAACCCTAACCCTAACCCTCATTTCAGCCCTAACCCTAATCACCTTAGGGTGAATAACTCGGCGCCGCTGGCTCGAAACGTGCTGAAATTGGGTGTGGGTGCGTGGCTGTCTCCCCTTGACTATGTGTGAAATGCCCGAGTCGCTACGACGTTCAGACAAAAAGTTATGGAGAAATAGCTCGTACTTTTTCTTCGAGATGTGGTGGTTTGACCCCTTGCGGAGGTCGTAGACGCTCGGGGATGGTACCAATGGATCGGGCATCCCCACATTAGTTCAGCTCGAACCAACTTCCAAGTCTCTATGACCTTCAGAACAAAAGTTATTCAAGAAAATCTTCAATCTCCAATGGGCTTCATTCCCCAACCCTAACCCTGGCCCTGGCTGCAACCCTAACCCTAATTGCAACCCTAACCCTAACCCTAACCCTCATTTCAGCCCTAACCCTAATCACCTTAGGGTGAATAACTCGGCGCCGCTGGCTCGAAACGTGCTGAAATTGGGTGTGGGTGCGTGGCTGTCTCCCCTTGACTATGTGTGAAATGCCCGAGTCGCTACGACGTTCAGACAAAAAGTTATGGAGAAATAGCTCGTACTTTTTCTTCGAGATGTGGTGGTTTGACCCCTTGCGGAGGTCGTAGACGCTCGGGGATGGTACCAATGGATCGGGCATCCCCACATTAGTTCAGCTCGAACCAACTTCCAAGTCTCTATGACCTTCAGAACAAAAGTTATTCAAGAAAATCTTCAATCTCCAATGGGCTTCATTCCCCAACCCTAACCCTGGCCCTGGCTGCAACCCTAACCCTAATTGCAACCCTAACCCTAACCCTAACCCTCATTTCAGCCCTAACCCTAATCACCTTAGGGTGAATAACTCGGCGCCGCTGGCTCGAAACGTGCTGAAATTGGGTGTGGGTGCGTGGCTGTCTCCCCTTGACTATGTGTGAAATGCCCGAGTCGCTACGACGTTCAGACAAAAAGTTATGGAGAAATAGCTCGTACTTTTTCTTCGAGATGTGGTGGTTTGACCCCTTGCGGAGGTCGTAGACGCTCGGGGATGGTACCAATGGATCGGGCATCCCCACATTAGTTCAGCTCGAACCAACTTCCAAGTCTCTATGACCTTCAGAACAAAAGTTATTCAAGAAAATCTTCAATCTCCAATGGGCTTCATTCCCCAACCCTAACCCTGGCCCTGGCTGCAACCCTAACCCTAATTGCAACCCTAACCCTAACCCTAACCCTCATTTCAGCCCTAACCCTAATCACCTTAGGGTGAATAACTCGGCGCCGCTGGCTCGAAACGTGCTGAAATTGGGTGTGGGTGCGTGGCTGTCTCCCCTTGACTATGTGTGAAATGCCCGAGTCGCTACGACGTTCAGACAAAAAGTTATGGAGAAATAGCTCGTACTTTTTCTTCGAGATGTGGTGGTTTGACCCCTTGCGGAGGTCGTAGACGCTCGGGGATGGTACCAATGGATCGGGCATCCCCACATTAGTTCAGCTCGAACCAACTTCCAAGTCTCTATGACCTTCAGAACAAAAGTTATTCAAGAAAATCTTCAATCTCCAATGGGCTTCATTCCCCAACCCTAACCCTGGCCCTGGCTGCAACCCTAACCCTAATTGCAACCCTAACCCTAACCCTAACTCTCATTTCAGCCCTAACCCTAATCACCTTAGGGTGAATAACTCGGCGCCGCTGGCTCGAAACGTGCTGAAATTGGGTGTGGGTGCGTGGCTGTCTCCCCTTGACTATGTGTGAAATGCCCGAGTCGCTACGACGTTCAGACAAAAAGTTATGGAGAAATAGCTCGTACTTTTTCTTCGAGATGTGGTGGTTTGACCCCTTGCGGAGGTCGTAGACGCTCGGGGATGGTACCAATGGATCGGGCATCCCCACATTAGTTCAGCTCGAACCAACTTCCAAGTCTCTATGACCTTCAGAACAAAAGTTATTCAAGAAAATCTTCAATCTCCAATGGGCTTCATTCCCCAACCCTAACCCTGGCCCTGGCTGCAACCCTAACCCTAATTGCAACCCTAACCCTAACCCTAACCCTCATTTCAGCCCTAACCCTAATCACCTTAGGGTGAATAACTCGGCGCCGCTGGCTCGAAACGTGCTGAAATTGGGTGTGGGTGCGTGGCTGTCTCCCCTTGACTATGTGTGAAATGCCCGAGTCGCTACGACGTTCAGACAAAAAGTTATGGAGAAATAGCTCGTACTTTTTCTTCGAGATGTGGTGGTTTGACCCCTTGCGGAGGTCGTAGACGCTCGGGGATGGTACCAATGGATCGGGCATCCCCACATTAGTTCAGCTCGAACCAACTTCCAAGTCTCTATGACCTTCAGAACAAAAGTTATTCAAGAAAATCTTCAATCTCCAATGGGCTTCATTCCCCAACCCTAACCCTGGCCCTGGCTGCAACCCTAACCCTAATTGCAACCCTAACCCTAACCCTAACCCTCATTTCAGCCCTAACCCTAATCACCTTAGGGTGAATAACTCGGCGCCGCTGGCTCGAAACGTGCTGAAATTGGGTGTGGGTGCGTGGCTGTCTCCCCTTGACTATGTGTGAAATGCCCGAGTCGCTACGACGTTCAGACAAAAAGTTATGGAGAAATAGCTCGTACTTTTTCTTCGAGATGTGGTGGTTTGACCCCTTGCGGAGGTCGTAGACGCTCGGGGATGGTACCAATGGATCGGGCATCCCCACATTAGTTCAGCTCGAACCAACTTCCAAGTCTCTATGACCTTCAGAACAAAAGTTATTCAAGAAAATCTTCAATCTCCAATGGGCTTCATTCCCCAACCCTAACCCTGGCCCTGGCTGCAACCCTAACCCTAATTGCAACCCTAACCCTAACCCTAACCCTCATTTCAGCCCTAACCCTAATCACCTTAGGGTGAATAACTCGGCGCCGCTGGCTCGAAACGTGCTGAAATTGGGTGTGGGTGCGTGGCTGTCTCCCCTTGACTATGTGTGAAATGCCCGAGTCGCTACGACGTTCAGACAAAAAGTTATGGAGAAATAGCTCGTACTTTTTCTTCGAGATGTGGTGGTTTGACCCCTTGCGGAGGTCGTAGACGCTCGGGGATGGTACCAATGGATCGGGCATCCCCACATTAGTTCAGCTCGAACCAACTTCCAAGTCTCTATGACCTTCAGAACAAAAGTTATTCAAGAAAATCTTCAATCTCCAATGGGCTTCATTCCCCAACCCTAACCCTGGCCCTGGCTGCAACCCTAACCCTAATTGCAACCCTAACCCTAACCCTAACCCTCATTTCAGCCCTAACCCTAATCACCTTAGGGTGAATAACTCGGCGCCGCTGGCTCGAAACGTGCTGAAATTGGGTGTGGGTGCGTGGCTGTCTCCCCTTGACTATGTGTGAAATGCCCGAGTCGCTACGACGTTCAGACAAAAAGTTATGGAGAAATAGCTCGTACTTTTTCTTCGAGATGTGGTGGTTTGACCCCTTGCGGAGGTCGTAGACGCTCGGGGATGGTACCAATGGATCGGGCATCCCCACATTAGTTCAGCTCGAACCAACTTCCAAGTCTCTATGACCTTCAGAACAAAAGTTATTCAAGAAAATCTTCAATCTCCAATGGGCTTCATTCCCCAACCCTAACCCTGGCCCTGGCTGCAACCCTAACCCTAATTGCAACCCTAACCCTAACCCTAACTCTCATTTCAGCCCTAACCCTAATCACCTTAGGGTGAATAACTCGGCGCCGCTGGCTCGAAACGTGCTGAAATTGGGTGTGGGTGCGTGGCTGTCTCCCCTTGACTATGTGTGAAATGCCCGAGTCGCTACGACGTTCAGACAAAAAGTTATGGAGAAATAGCTCGTACTTTTTCTTCGAGATGTGGTGGTTTGACCCCTTGCGGAGGTCGTAGACGCTCGGGGATGGTACCAATGGATCGGGCATCCCCACATTAGTTCAGCTCGAACCAACTTCCAAGTCTCTATGACCTTCAGAACAAAAGTTATTCAAGAAAATCTTCAATCTCCAATGGGCTTCATTCCCCAACCCTAACCCTGGCCCTGGCTGCAACCCTAACCCTAATTGCAACCCTAACCCTAACCCTAACCCTCATTTCAGCCCTAACCCTAATCACCTTAGGGTGAATAACTCGGCGCCGCTGGCTCGAAACGTGCTGAAATTGGGTGTGGGTGCGTGGCTGTCTCCCCTTGACTATGTGTGAAATGCCCGAGTCGCTACGACGTTCAGACAAAAAGTTATGGAGAAATAGCTCGTACTTTTTCTTCGAGATGTGGTGGTTTGACCCCTTGCGGAGGTCGTAGACGCTCGGGGATGGTACCAATGGATCGGGCATCCCCACATTAGTTCAGCTCGAACCAACTTCCAAGTCTCTATGACCTTCAGAACAAAAGTTATTCAAGAAAATCTTCAATCTCCAATGGGCTTCATTCCCCAACCCTAACCCTGGCCCTGGCTGCAACCCTAACCCTAATTGCAACCCTAACCCTAACCCTAACCCTCATTTCAGCCCTAACCCTAATCACCTTAGGGTGAATAACTCGGCGCCGCTGGCTCGAAACGTGCTGAAATTGGGTGTGGGTGCGTGGCTGTCTCCCCTTGACTATGTGTGAAATGCCCGAGTCGCTACGACGTTCAGACAAAAAGTTATGGAGAAATAGCTCGTACTTTTTCTTCGAGATGTGGTGGTTTGACCCCTTGCGGAGGTCGTAGACGCTCGGGGATGGTACCAATGGATCGGGCATCCCCACATTAGTTCAGCTCGAACCAACTTCCAAGTCTCTATGACCTTCAGAACAAAAGTTATTCAAGAAAATCTTCAATCTCCAATGGGCTTCATTCCCCAACCCTAACCCTGGCCCTGGCTGCAACCCTAACCCTAATTGCAACCCTAACCCTAACCCTAACCCTCATTTCAGCCCTAACCCTAATCACCTTAGGGTGAATAACTCGGCGCCGCTGGCTCGAAACGTGCTGAAATTGGGTGTGGGTGCGTGGCTGTCTCCCCTTGACTATGTGTGAAATGCCCGAGTCGCTACGACGTTCAGACAAAAAGTTATGGAGAAATAGCTCGTACTTTTTCTTCGAGATGTGGTGGTTTGACCCCTTGCGGAGGTCGTAGACGCTCGGGGATGGTACCAATGGATCGGGCATCCCAACATTAGTTCAGCTCGAACCAACTTCCAAGTCTCTATGACCTTCAGAACAAAAGTTATTCAAGAAAATCTTCAATCTCCAATGGGCTTCATTCCCCAACCCTAACCCTGGCCCTGGCTGCAACCCTAACCCTAATTGCAACCCTAACCCTAACCCTAACCCTCATTTCAGCCCTAACCCTAATCACCTTAGGGTGAATAACTCGGCGCCGCTGGCTCGAAACGTGCTGAAATTGGGTGTGGGTGCGTGGCTGTCTCCCCTTGACTATGTGTGAAATGCCCGAGTCGCTACGACGTTCAGACAAAAAGTTATGGAGAAATAGCTCGTACTTTTTCTTCGAGATGTGGTGGTTTGACCCCTTGCGGAGGTCGTAGACGCTCGGGGATGGTACCAATGGATCGGGCATCCCCACATTAGTTCAGCTCGAACCAACTTCCAAGTCTCTATGACCTTCAGAACAAAAGTTATTCAAGAAAATCTTCAATCTCCAATGGGCTTCATTCCCCAACCCTAACCCTGGCCCTGGCTGCAACCCTAACCCTAATTGCAACCCTAACCCTAACCCTAACCCTCATTTCAGCCCTAACCCTAATCACCTTAGGGTGAATAACTCGGCGCCGCTGGCTCGAAACGTGCTGAAATTGGGTGTGGGTGCGTGGCTGTCTCCCCTTGACTATGTGTGAAATGCCCGAGTCGCTACGACGTTCAGACAAAAAGTTATGGAGAAATAGCTCGTACTTTTTCTTCGAGATGTGGTGGTTTGACCCCTTGCGGAGGTCGTAGACGCTCGGGGATGGTACCAATGGATCGGGCATCCCCACATTAGTTCAGCTCGAACCAACTTCCAAGTCTCTATGACCTTCAGAACAAAAGTTATTCAAGAAAATCTTCAATCTCCAATGGGCTTCATTCCCCAACCCTAACCCTGGCCCTGGCTGCAACCCTAACCCTAATTGCAACCCTAACCCTAACCCTAACCCTCATTTCAGCCCTAACCCTAATCACCTTAGGGTGAATAACTCGGCGCCGCTGGCTCGAAACGTGCTGAAATTGGGTGTGGGTGCGTGGCTGTCTCCCCTTGACTATGTGTGAAATGCCCGAGTCGCTACGACGTTCAGACAAAAAGTTATGGAGAAATAGCTCGTACTTTTTCTTCGAGATGTGGTGGTTTGACCCCTTGCGGAGGTCGTAGACGCTCGGGGATGGTACAAATGGATCGGGCATCCCCACATTAGTTCAGCTCGAACCAACTTCCAAGTCTCTATGACCTTCAGAACAAAAGTTATTCAAGAAAATCTTCAATCTCCAATGGGCTTCATTCCCCAACCCTAACCCTGGCCCTGGCTGCAACCCTAACCCTAATTGCAACCCTAACCCTAACCCTAACCCTCATTTCAGCCCTAACCCTAATCACCTTAGGGTGAATAACTCGGCGCCGCTGGCTCGAAACGTGCTGAAATTGGGTGTGGGTGCGTGGCTGTCTCCCCTTGACTATGTGTGAAATGCCCGAGTCGCTACGACGTTCAGACAAAAAGTTATGGAGAAATAGCTCGTACTTTTTCTTCGAGATGTGGTGGTTTGACCCCTTGCGGAGGTTGTAGACGCTCGGGGATGGTACCAATGGATCGGGCATCCCCACATTAGTTCAGCTCGAACCAACTTCCAAGTCTCTATGACCTTCAGAACAAAAGTTATTCAAGAAAATCTTCAATCTCCAATGGGCTTCATTCCCCAACCCTAACCCTGGCCCTGGCTGCAACCCTAACCCTAATTGCAACCCTAACCCTAACCCTCATTTCAGCCCTAACCCTAATCACCTTAGGGTGAATAACTCGGCGCCGCTGGCTCGAAACGTGCTGAAATTGGGTGTGGGTGCGTGGCTGTCTCCCCTTGACTATGTGTGAAATGCCCGAGTCGCTACGACGTTCAGACAAAAAGTTATGGAGAAATAGCTCGTACTTTTTCTTCGAGATGTGGTGGTTTGACCCCTTGCGGAGGTCGTAGACGCTCGGGGATGGTACCAATGGATCGGGCATCCCCACATTAGTTCAGCTCGAACCAACTTCCAAGTCTCTATGACCTTCAGAACAAAAGTTATTCAAGAAAATCTTCAATCTCCAATGGGCTTCATTCCCCAACCCTAACCCTGGCCCTGGCTGCAACCCTAACCCTAATTGCAACCCTAACCCTAACCCTAACCCTCATTTCAGCCCTAACCCTAATCACCTTAGGGTGAATAACTCGGCGCCGCTGGCTCGAAACGTGCTGAAATTGGGTGTGGGTGCGTGGCTGTCTCCCCTTGACTATGTGTGAAATGCCCGAGTCGCTACGACGTTCAGACAAAAAGTTATGGAGAAATAGCTCGTACTTTTTCTTCGAGATGTGGTGGTTTGACCCCTTGCGGAGGTCGTAGACGCTCGGGGATGGTACCAATGGATCGGGCATCCCCACATTAGTTCAGCTCGAACCAACTTCCAAGTCTCTATGACCTTCAGAACAAAAGTTATTCAAGAAAATCTTCAATCTCCAATGGGCTTCATTCCCCAACCCTAACCCTGGCCCTGGCTGCAACCCTAACCCTAATTGCAACCCTAACCCTAACCCTAACTCTCATTTCAGCCCTAACCCTAATCACCTTAGGGTGAATAACTCGGCGCCGCTGGCTCGAAACGTGCTGAAATTGGGTGTGGGTGCGTGGCTGTCTCCCCTTGACTATGTGTGAAATGCCCGAGTCGCTACGACGTTCAGACAAAAAGTTATGGAGAAATAGCTCGTACTTTTTCTTCGAGATGTGGTGGTTTGACCCCTTGCGGAGGTCGTAGACGCTCGGGGATGGTACCAATGGATCGGGCATCCCCACATTAGTTCAGCTCGAACCAACTTCCAAGTCTCTATGACCTTCAGAACAAAAGTTATTCAAGAAAATCTTCAATCTCCAATGGGCTTCATTCCCCAACCCTAACCCTGGCCCTGGCTGCAACCCTAACCCTAATTGCAACCCTAACCCTAACCCTAACCCTCATTTCAGCCCTAACCCTAATCACCTTAGGGTGAATAACTCGGCGCCGCTGGCTCGAAACGTGCTGAAATTGGGTGTGGGTGCGTGGCTGTCTCCCCTTGACTATGTGTGAAATGCCCGAGTCGCTACGACGTTCAGACAAAAAGTTATGGAGAAATAGCTCGTACTTTTTCTTCGAGATGTGGTGGTTTGACCCCTTGCGGAGGTCGTAGACGCTCGGGGATGGTACCAATGGATCGGGCATCCCCACATTAGTTCAGCTCGAACCAACTTCCAAGTCTCTATGACCTTCAGAACAAAAGTTATTCAAGAAAATCTTCAATCTCCAATGGGCTTCATTCCCCAACCCTAACCCTGGCCCTGGCTGCAACCCTAACCCTAATTGCAACCCTAACCCTAACCCTAACCCTCATTTCAGCCCTAACCCTAATCACCTTAGGGTGAATAACTCGGCGCCGCTGGCTCGAAACGTGCTGAAATTGGGTGTGGGTGCGTGGCTGTCTCCCCTTGACTATGTGTGAAATGCCCGAGTCGCTACGACGTTCAGACAAAAAGTTATGGAGAAATAGCTCGTACTTTTTCTTCGAGATGTGGTGGTTTGACCCCTTGCAGAGGTCGTAGACGCTCGCGGATGGTACCAATGGATCGGGCATCCCCACATTAGTTCAGCTCGAACCAACTTCCAAGTCTCTATGACCTTCAGAACAAAAGTTATTCAAGAAAATCTTCAATCTCCAATGGGCTTCATTCCCCAACCCTAACCCTGGCCCTGGCTGCAACCCTAACCCTAATTGCAACCCTAACCCTAACCCTAACCCTCATTTCAGCCCTAACCCTAATCACCTTAGGGTGAATAACTCGGCGCCGCTGGCTCGAAACGTGCTGAAATTGGGTGTGGGTGCGTGGCTGTCTCCCCTTGACTATGTGTGAAATGCCCGAGTCGCTACGACGTTCAGACAAAAAGTTATGGAGAAATAGCTCGTACTTTTTCTTCGAGATGTGGTGGTTTGACCCCTTGCAGAGGTCGTAGACGCTCGCGGATGGTACCAATGGATCGGGCATCCCCACATTAGTTCAGCTCGAACCAACTTCCAAGTCTCTATGACCTTCAGAACAAAAGTTATTCAAGAAAATCTTCAATCTCCAATGGGCTTCATTCCCCAACCCTAACCCTGGCCCTGGCTGCAACCCTAACCCTAATTGCAACCCTAACCCTAACCCTAACCCTCATTTCAGCCCTAACCCTAATCACCTTAGGGTGAATAACTCGGCGCCGCTGGCTCGAAACGTGCTGAAATTGGGTGTGGGTGCGTGGCTGTCTCCCCTTGACTATGTGTGAAATGCCCGAGTCGCTACGACGTTCAGACAAAAGGTTATGGAGAAATAGCTCGTACTTTTTCTTCGAGATGTGGTGGTTTGACCCCTTGCGGAGGTCGTAGACGCTCGGGGATGGTACCAATGGATCGGGCATCCCAACATTAGTTCAGCTCGAACCAACTTCCAAGTCTCTATGACCTTCAGAACAAAAGTTATTCAAGAAAATCTTCAATCTCCAATGGGCTTCATTCCCCAACCCTAACCCTGGCCCTGGCTGCAACCCTAACCCTAATTGCAACCCTAACCCTAACCCTAACCCTCATTTCAGCCCTAACCCTAATCACCTTAGGGTGAATAACTCGGCGCCGCTGGCTCGAAACGTGCTGAAATTGGGTGTGGGTGCGTGGCTGTCTCCCCTTGACTATGTGTGAAATGCCCGAGTCGCTACGACGTTCAGACAAAAAGTTATGGAGAAATAGCTCGTACTTTTTCTTCGAGATGTGGTGGTTTGACCCCTTGCGGAGGTCGTAGACGCTCGGGGATGGTACCAATGGATCGGGCATCCCCACATTAGTTCAGCTCGAACCAACTTCCAAGTCTCTATGACCTTCAGAACAAAAGTTATTCAAGAAAATCTTCAATCTCCAATGGGCTTCATTCCCCAACCCTAACCCTGGCCCTGGCTGCAACCCTAACCCTAATTGCAACCCTAACCCTAACCCTAACCCTCATTTCAGCCCTAACCCTAATCACCTTAGGGTGAATAACTCGGCGCCGCTGGCTCGAAACGTGCTGAAATTGGGTGTGGGTGCGTGGCTGTCTCCCCTTGACTATGTGTGAAATGCCCGAGTCGCTACGACGTTCAGACAAAAAGTTATGGAGAAATAGCTCGTACTTTTTCTTCGAGATGTGGTGGTTTGACCCCTTGCGGAGGTCGTAGACGCTCGGGGATGGTACCAATGGATCGGGCATCCCCACATTAGTTCAGCTCGAACCAACTTCCAAGTCTCTATGACCTTCAGAACAAAAGTTATTCAAGAAAATCTTCAATCTCCAATGGGCTTCATTCCCCAACCCTAACCCTGGCCCTGGCTGCAACCCTAACCCTAATTGCAACCCTAACCCTAACCCTAACCCTCATTTCAGCCCTAACCCTAATCACCTTAGGGTGAATAACTCGGCGCCGCTGGCTCGAAACGTGCTGAAATTGGGTGTGGGTGCGTGGCTGTCTCCCCTTGACTATGTGTGAAATGCCCGAGTCGCTACGACGTTCAGACAAAAAGTTATGGAGAAATAGCTCGTACTTTTTCTTCGAGATGTGGTGGTTTGACCCCTTGCGGAGGTCGTAGACGCTCGGGGATGGTACCAATGGATCGGGCATCCCCACATTAGTTCAGCTCGAACCAACTTCCAAGTCTCTATGACCTTCAGAACAAAAGTTATTCAAGAAAATCTTCAATCTCCAATGGGCTTCATTCCCCAACCCTAACCCTGGCCCTGGCTGCAACCCTAACCCTAATTGCAACCCTAACCCTAACCCTAACCCTCATTTCAGCCCTAACCCTAATCACCTTAGGGTGAATAACTCGGCGCCGCTGGCTCGAAACGTGCTGAAATTGGGTGTGGGTGCGTGGCTGTCTCCCCTTGACTATGTGTGAAATGCCCGAGTCGCTACGACGTTCAGACAAAAAGTTATGGAGAAATAGCTCGTACTTTTTCTTCGAGATGTGGTGGTTTGACCCCTTGCGGAGGTCGTAGACGCTCGGGGATGGTACCAATGGATCGGGCATCCCCACATTAGTTCAGCTCGAACCAACTTCCAAGTCTCTATGACCTTCAGAACAAAAGTTATTCAAGAAAATCTTCAATCTCCAATGGGCTTCATTCCCCAACCCTAACCCTGGCCCTGGCTGCAACCCTAACCCTAATTGCAACCCTAACCCTAACCCTAACCCTCATTTCAGCCCTAACCCTAATCACCTTAGGGTGAATAACTCGGCGCCGCTGGCTCGAAACGTGCTGAAATTGGGTGTGGGTGCGTGGCTGTCTCCCCTTGACTATGTGTGAAATGCCCGAGTCGCTACGACGTTCAGACAAAAAGTTATGGAGAAATAGCTCGTACTTTTTCTTCGAGATGTGGTGGTTTGACCCCTTGCGGAGGTCGTAGACGCTCGGGGATGGTACCAATGGATCGGGCATCCCCACATTAGTTCAGCTCGAACCAACTTCCAAGTCTCTATGACCTTCAGAACAAAAGTTATTCAAGAAAATCTTCAATCTCCAATGGGCTTCATTCCCCAACCCTAACCCTGGCCCTGGCTGCAACCCTAACCCTAATTGCAACCCTAACCCTAACCCTAACCCTCATTTCAGCCCTAACCCTAATCACCTTAGGGTGAATAACTCGGCGCCGCTGGCTCGAAACGTGCTGAAATTGGGTGTGGGTGCGTGGCTGTCTCCCCTTGACTATGTGTGAAATGCCCGAGTCGCTACGACGTTCAGACAAAAAGTTATGGAGAAATAGCTCGTACTTTTTCTTCGAGATGTGGTGCTTTGACCCCTTGCGGAGGTCGTAGACGCTCGGGGATGGTACCAATGGATCGGGCATCCCCACATTAGTTCAGCTCGAACCAACTTCCAAGTCTCTATGACCTTCAGAACAAAAGTTATTCAAGAAAATCTTCAATCTCCAATGGGCTTCATTCCCCAACCCTAACCCTGGCCCTGGCTGCAACCCTAACCCTAATTGCAACCCTAACCCTAACCCTAACCCTCATTTCAGCCCTAACCCTAATCACCTTAGGGTGAATAACTCGGCGCCGCTGGCTCGAAACGTGCTGAAATTGGGTGTGGGTGCGTGGCTGTCTCCCCTTGACTATGTGTGAAATGCCCGAGTCGCTACGACGTTCAGACAAAAAGTTATGGAGAAATAGCTCGTACTTTTTCTTCGAGATGTGGTGGTTTGACCCCTTGCGGAGGTCGTAGACGCTCGGGGATGGTACCAATGGATCGGGCATCCCCACATTAGTTCAGCTCGAACCAACTTCCAAGTCTCTATGACCTTCAGAACAAAAGTTATTCAAGAAAATCTTCAATCTCCAATGGGCTTCATTCCCCAACCCTAACCCTGGCCCTGGCTGCAACCCTAACCCTAATTGCAACCCTAACCCTAACCCTAACCCTCATTTCAGCCCTAACCCTAATCACCTTAGGGTGAATAACTCGGCGCCGCTGGCTCGAAACGTGCTGAAATTGGGTGTGGGTGCGTGGCTGTCTCCCCTTGACTATGTGTGAAATGCCCGAGTCGCTACGACGTTCAGACAAAAAGTTATGGAGAAATAGCTCGTACTTTTTCTTCGAGATGTGGTGCTTTGACCCCTTGCGGAGGTCGTAGACGCTCGGGGATGGTACCAATGGATCGGGCATCCCCACATTAGTTCAGCTCGAACCAACTTCCAAGTCTCTATGACCTTCAGAACAAAAGTTATTCAAGAAAATCTTCAATCTCCAATGGGCTTCATTCCCCAACCCTAACCCTGGCCCTGGCTGCAACCCTAACCCTAATTGCAACCCTAACCCTAACCCTAACCCTCATTTCAGCCCTAACCCTAATCACCTTAGGGTGAATAACTCGGCGCCGCTGGCTCGAAACGTGCTGAAATTGGGTGTGGGTGCGTGGCTGTCTCCCCTTGACTATGTGTGAAATGCCCGAGTCGCTACGACGTTCAGACAAAAAGTTATGGAGAAATAGCTCGTACTTTTTCTTCGAGATGTGGTGGTTTGACCCCTTGCGGAGGTCGTAGACGCTCGGGGATGGTACCAATGGATCGGGCATCCCCACATTAGTTCAGCTCGAACCAACTTCCAAGTCTCTATGACCTTCAGAACAAAAGTTATTCAAGAAAATCTTCAATCTCCAATGGGCTTCATTCCCCAACCCTAACCCTGGCCCTGGCTGCAACCCTAACCCTAATTGCAACCCTAACCCTAACCCTAACCCTCATTTCAGCCCTAACCCTAATCACCTTAGGGTGAATAACTCGGCGCCGCTGGCTCGAAACGTGCTGAAATTGGGTGTGGGTGCGTGGCTGTCTCCCCTTGACTATGTGTGAAATGCCCGAGTCGCTACGACGTTCAGACAAAAAGTTATGGAGAAATAGCTCGTACTTTTTCTTCGAGATGTGGTGGTTTGACCCCTTGCGGAGGTCGTAGACGCTCGGGGATGGTACCAATGGATCGGGCATCCCCACATTAGTTCAGCTCGAACCAACTTCCAAGTCTCTATGACCTTCAGAACAAAAGTTATTCAAGAAAATCTTCAATCTCCAATGGGCTTCATTCCCCAACCCTAACCCTGGCCCTGGCTGCAACCCTAACCCTAATTGCAACCCTAACCCTAACCCTAACTCTCATTTCAGCCCTAACCCTAATCACCTTAGGGTGAATAACTCGGCGCCGCTGGCTCGAAACGTGCTGAAATTGGGTGTGGGTGCGTGGCTGTCTCCCCTTGACTATGTGTGAAATGCCCGAGTCGCTACGACGTTCAGACAAAAAGTTATGGAGAAATAGCTCGTACTTTTTCTTCGAGATGTGGTGGTTTGACCCCTTGCGGAGGTCGTAGACGCTCGGGGATGGTACCAATGGATCGGGCATCCCCACATTAGTTCAGCTCGAACCAACTTCCAAGTCTCTATGACCTTCAGAACAAAAGTTATTCAAGAAAATCTTCAATCTCCAATGGGCTTCATTCCCCAACCCTAACCCTGGCCCTGGCTGCAACCCTAACCCTAATTGCAACCCTAACCCTAACCCTAACTCTCATTTCAGCCCTAACCCTAATCACCTTAGGGTGAATAACTCGGCGCCGCTGGCTCGAAACGTGCTGAAATTGGGTGTGGGTGCGTGGCTGTCTCCCCTTGACTATGTGTGAAATGCCCGAGTCGCTACGACGTTCAGACAAAAAGTTATGGAGAAATAGCTCGTACTTTTTCTTCGAGATGTGGTGGTTTGACCCCTTGCGGAGGTCGTAGACGCTCGGGGATGGTACCAATGGATCGGGCATCCCCACATTAGTTCAGCTCGAACCAACTTCCAAGTCTCTATGACCTTCAGAACAAAAGTTATTCAAGAAAATCTTCAATCTCCAATGGGCTTCATTCCCCAACCCTAACCCTGGCCCTGGCTGCAACCCTAACCCTAATTGCAACCCTAACCCTAACTCTCATTTCAGCCCTAACCCTAATCACCTTAGGGTGAATAACTCGGCGCCGCTGGCTCGAAACGTGCTGAAATTGGGTGTGGGTGCGTGGCTGTCTCCCCTTGACTATGTGTGAAATGCCCGAGTCGCTACGACGTTCAGACAAAAAGTTATGGAGAAATAGCTCGTACTTTTTCTTCGAGATGTGGTGGTTTGACCCCTTGCGGAGGTCGTAGACGCTCGGGGATGGTACCAATGGATCGGGCATCCCCACATTAGTTCAGCTCGAACCAACTTCCAAGTCTCTATGACCTTCAGAACAAAAGTTATTCAAGAAAATCTTCAATCTCCAATGGGCTTCATTCCCCAACCCTAACCCTGGCCCTGGCTGCAACCCTAACCCTAATTGCAACCCTAACCCTAACCCTAACCCTCATTTCAGCCCTAACCCTAATCACCTTAGGGTGAATAACTCGGCGCCGCTGGCTCGAAACGTGCTGAAATTGGGTGTGGGTGCGTGGCTGTCTCCCCTTGACTATGTGTGAAATGCCCGAGTCGCTACGACGTTCAGACAAAAAGTTATGGAGAAATAGCTCGTACTTTTTCTTCGAGATGTGGTGGTTTGACCCCTTGCGGAGGTCGTAGACGCTCGGGGATGGTACCAATGGATCGGGCATCCCCACATTAGTTCAGCTCGAACCAACTTCCAAGTCTCTATGACCTTCAGAACAAAAGTTATTCAAGAAAATCTTCAATCTCCAATGGGCTTCATTCCCCAACCCTAACCCTGGCCCTGGCTGCAACCCTAACCCTAATTGCAACCCTAACCCTAACCCTCATTTCAGCCCTAACCCTAATCACCTTAGGGTGAATAACTCGGCGCCGCTGGCTCGAAACGTGCTGAAATTGGGTGTGGGTGCGTGGCTGTCTCCCCTTGACTATGTGTGAAATGCCCGAGTCGCTACGACGTTCAGACAAAAAGTTATGGAGAAATAGCTCGTACTTTTTCTTCGAGATGTGGTGGTTTGACCCCTTGCGGAGGTCGTAGACGCTCGGGGATGGTACCAATGGATCGGGCATCCCCACATTAGTTCAGCTCGAACCAACTTCCAAGTCTCTATGACCTTCAGAACAAAAGTTATTCAAGAAAATCTTCAATCTCCAATGGGCTTCATTCCCCAACCCTAACCCTGGCCCTGGCTGCAACCCTAACCCTAATTGCAACCCTAACCCTAACCCTAACCCTCATTTCAGCCCTAACCCTAATCACCTTAGGGTGAATAACTCGGCGCCGCTGGCTCGAAACGTGCTGAAATTGGGTGTGGGTGCGTGGCTGTCTCCCCTTGACTATGTGTGAAATGCCCGAGTCGCTACGACGTTCAGACAAAAAGTTATGGAGAAATAGCTCGTACTTTTTCTTCGAGATGTGGTGGTTTGACCCCTTGCGGAGGTCGTAGACGCTCGGGGATGGTACCAATGGATCGGGCATCCCCACATTAGTTCAGCTCGAACCAACTTCCAAGTCTCTATGACCTTCAGAACAAAAGTTATTCAAGAAAATCTTCAATCTCCAATGGGCTTCATTCCCCAACCCTAACCCTGGCCCTGGCTGCAACCCTAACCCTAATTGCAACCCTAACCCTAACCCTAACTCTCATTTCAGCCCTAACCCTAATCACCTTAGGGTGAATAACTCGGCGCCGCTGGCTCGAAACGTGCTGAAATTGGGTGTGGGTGCGTGGCTGTCTCCCCTTGACTATGTGTGAAATGCCCGAGTCGCTACGACGTTCAGACAAAAAGTTATGGAGAAATAGCTCGTACTTTTTCTTCGAGATGTGGTGGTTTGACCCCTTGCGGAGGTCGTAGACGCTCGGGGATGGTACCAATGGATCGGGCATCCCCACATTAGTTCAGCTCGAACCAACTTCCAAGTCTCTATGACCTTCAGAACAAAAGTTATTCAAGAAAATCTTCAATCTCCAATGGGCTTCATTCCCCAACCCTAACCCTGGCCCTGGCTGCAACCCTAACCCTAATTGCAACCCTAACCCTAACCCTAACCCTCATTTCAGCCCTAACCCTAATCACCTTAGGGTGAATAACTCGGCGCCGCTGGCTCGAAACGTGCTGAAATTGGGTGTGGGTGCGTGGCTGTCTCCCCTTGACTATGTGTGAAATGCCCGAGTCGCTACGACGTTCAGACAAAAAGTTATGGAGAAATAGCTCGTACTTTTTCTTCGAGATGTGGTGGTTTGACCCCTTGCGGAGGTCGTAGACGCTCGGGGATGGTACCAATGGATCGGGCATCCCCACATTAGTTCAGCTCGAACCAACTTCCAAGTCTCTATGACCTTCAGAACAAAAGTTATTCAAGAAAATCTTCAATCTCCAATGGGCTTCATTCCCCAACCCTAACCCTGGCCCTGGCTGCAACCCTAACCCTAATTGCAACCCTAACCCTAACCCTAACCCTCATTTCAGCCCTAACCCTAATCACCTTAGGGTGAATAACTCGGCGCCGCTGGCTCGAAACGTGCTGAAATTGGGTGTGGGTGCGTGGCTGTCTCCCCTTGACTATGTGTGAAATGCCCGAGTCGCTACGACGTTCAGACAAAAAGTTATGGAGAAATAGCTCGTACTTTTTCTTCGAGATGTGGTGGTTTGACCCCTTGCGGAGGTCGTAGACGCTCGGGGATGGTACCAATGGATCGGGCATCCCCACATTAGTTCAGCTCGAACCAACTTCCAAGTCTCTATGACCTTCAGAACAAAAGTTATTCAAGAAAATCTTCAATCTCCAATGGGCTTCATTCCCCAACCCTAACCCTGGCCCTGGCTGCAACCCTAACCCTAATTGCAACCCTAACCCTAACCCTAACCCTCATTTCAGCCCTAACCCTAATCACCTTAGGGTGAATAACTCGGCGCCGCTGGCTCGAAACATGCTGAAATTGGGTGTGGGTGCGTGGCTGTCTCCCCTTGACTATGTGTGAAATGCCCGAGTCGCTACGACGTTCAGACAAAAAGTTATGGAGAAATAGCTCGTACTTTTTCTTCGAGATGTGGTGGTTTGACCCCTTGCGGAGGTCGTAGACGCTCGGGGATGGTACCAATGGATCGGGCATCCCCACATTAGTTCAGCTCGAACCAACTTCCAAGTCTCTATGACCTTCAGAACAAAAGTTATTCAAGAAAATCTTCAATCTCCAATGGGCTTCATTCCCCAACCCTAACCCTGGCCCTGGCTGCAACCCTAACCCTAATTGCAACCCTAACCCTAACCCTAACCCTCATTTCAGCCCTAACCCTAATCACCTTAGGGTGAATAACTCGGCGCCGCTGGCTCGAAACGTGCTGAAATTGGGTGTGGGTGCGTGGCTGTCTCCCCTTGACTATGTGTGAAATGCCCGAGTCGCTACGACGTTCAGACAAAAAGTTATGGAGAAATAGCTCGTACTTTTTCTTCGAGATGTGGTGGTTTGACCCCTTGCGGAGGTCGTAGACGCTCGGGGATGGTACCAATGGATCGGGCATCCCCACATTAGTTCAGCTCGAACCAACTTCCAAGTCTCTATGACCTTCAGAACAAAAGTTATTCAAGAAAATCTTCAATCTCCAATGGGCTTCATTCCCCAACCCTAACCCTGGCCCTGGCTGCAACCCTAACCCTAATTGCAACCCTAACCCTAACCCTAACCCTCATTTCAGCCCTAACCCTAATCACCTTAGGGTGAATAACTCGGCGCCGCTGGCTCGAAACGTGCTGAAATTGGGTGTGGGTGCGTGGCTGTCTCCCCTTGACTATGTGTGAAATGCCCGAGTCGCTACGACGTTCAGACAAAAAGTTATGGAGAAATAGCTCGTACTTTTTCTTCGAGATGTGGTGGTTTGACCCCTTGCGGAGGTCGTAGACGCTCGGGGATGGTACCAATGGATCGGGCATCCCCACATTAGTTCAGCTCGAACCAACTTCCAAGTCTCTATGACCTTCAGAACAAAAGTTATTCAAGAAAATCTTCAATCTCCAATGGGCTTCATTCCCCAACCCTAACCCTGGCCCTGGCTGCAACCCTAACCCTAATTGCAACCCTAACCCTAACTCTCATTTCAGCCCTAACCCTAATCACCTTAGGGTGAATAACTCGGCGCCGCTGGCTCGAAACGTGCTGAAATTGGGTGTGGGTGCGTGGCTGTCTCCCCTTGACTATGTGTGAAATGCCCGAGTCGCTACGACGTTCAGACAAAAAGTTATGGAGAAATAGCTCGTACTTTTTCTTCGAGATGTGGTGGTTTGACCCCTTGCGGAGGTCGTAGACGCTCGGGGATGGTACCAATGGATCGGGCATCCCCACATTAGTTCAGCTCGAACCAACTTCCAAGTCTCTATGACCTTCAGAACAAAAGTTATTCAAGAAAATCTTCAATCTCCAATGGGCTTCATTCCCCAACCCTAACCCTGGCCCTGGCTGCAACCCTAACCCTAATTGCAACCCTAACCCTAACCCTAACCCTCATTTCAGCCCTAACCCTAATCACCTTAGGGTGAATAACTCGGCGCCGCTGGCTCGAAACGTGCTGAAATTGGGTGTGGGTGCGTGGCTGTCTCCCCTTGACTATGTGTGAAATGCCCGAGTCGCTACGACGTTCAGACAAAAAGTTATGGAGAAATAGCTCGTACTTTTTCTTCGAGATGTGGTGGTTTGACCCCTTGCGGAGGTCGTAGACGCTCGGGGATGGTACCAATGGATCGGGCATCCCCACATTAGTTCAGCTCGAACCAACTTCCAAGTCTCTATGACCTTCAGAACAAAAGTTATTCAAGAAAATCTTCAATCTCCAATGGGCTTCATTCCCCAACCCTAACCCTGGCCCTGGCTGCAACCCTAACCCTAATTGCAACCCTAACCCTAACCCTCATTTCAGCCCTAACCCTAATCACCTTAGGGTGAATAACTCGGCGCCGCTGGCTCGAAACGTGCTGAAATTGGGTGTGGGTGCGTGGCTGTCTCCCCTTGACTATGTGTGAAATGCCCGAGTCGCTACGACGTTCAGACAAAAAGTTATGGAGAAATAGCTCGTACTTTTTCTTCGAGATGTGGTGGTTTGACCCCTTGCGGAGGTCGTAGACGCTCGGGGATGGTACCAATGGATCGGGCATCCCCACATTAGTTCAGCTCGAACCAACTTCCAAGTCTCTATGACCTTCAGAACAAAAGTTATTCAAGAAAATCTTCAATCTCCAATGGGCTTCATTCCCCAACCCTAACCCTGGCCCTGGCTGCAACCCTAACCCTAATTGCAACCCTAACCCTAACCCTAACTCTCATTTCAGCCCTAACCCTAATCACCTTAGGGTGAATAACTCGGCGCCGCTGGCTCGAAACGTGCTGAAATTGGGTGTGGGTGCGTGGCTGTCTCCCCTTGACTATGTGTGAAATGCCCGAGTCGCTACGACGTTCAGACAAAAAGTTATGGAGAAATAGCTCGTACTTTTTCTTCGAGATGTGGTGGTTTGACCCCTTGCGGAGGTCGTAGACGCTCGGGGATGGTACCAATGGATCGGGCATCCCCACATTAGTTCAGCTCGAACCAACTTCCAAGTCTCTATGACCTTCAGAACAAAAGTTATTCAAGAAAATCTTCAATCTCCAATGGGCTTCATTCCCCAACCCTAACCCTGGCCCTGGCTGCAACCCTAACCCTAATTGCAACCCTAACCCTAACCCTAACCCTCATTTCAGCCCTAACCCTAATCACCTTAGGGTGAATAACTCGGCGCCGCTGGCTCGAAACGTGCTGAAATTGGGTGTGGGTGCGTGGCTGTCTCCCCTTGACTATGTGTGAAATGCCCGAGTCGCTACGACGTTCAGACAAAAAGTTATGGAGAAATAGCTCGTACTTTTTCTTCGAGATGTGGTGCTTTGACCCCTTGCGGAGGTCGTAGACGCTCGGGGATGGTACCAATGGATCGGGCATCCCCACATTAGTTCAGCTCGAACCAACTTCCAAGTCTCTATGACCTTCAGAACAAAAGTTATTCAAGAAAATCTTCAATCTCCAATGGGCTTCATTCCCCAACCCTAACCCTGGCCCTGGCTGCAACCCTAACCCTAATTGCAACCCTAACCCTAACCCTAACCCTCATTTCAGCCCTAACCCTAATCACCTTAGGGTGAATAACTCGGCGCCGCTGGCTCGAAACGTGCTGAAATTGGGTGTGGGTGCGTGGCTGTCTCCCCTTGACTATGTGTGAAATGCCCGAGTCGCTACGACGTTCAGACAAAAAGTTATGGAGAAATAGCTCATACTTTTTCTTCGAGATGTGGTGGTTTGACCCCTTGCGGAGGTCGTAGACGCTCGGGGATGGTACCAATGGATCGGGCATCCCCACATTAGTTCAGCTCGAACCAACTTCCAAGTCTCTATGACCTTCAGAACAAAAGTTATTCAAGAAAATCTTCAATCTCCAATGGGCTTCATTCCCCAACCCTAACCCTGGCCCTGGCTGCAACCCTAACCCTAATTGCAACCCTAACCCTAACCCTAACCCTCATTTCAGCCCTAACCCTAATCACCTTAGGGTGAATAACTCGGCGCCGCTGGCTCGAAACGTGCTGAAATTGGGTGTGGGTGCGTGGCTGTCTCCCCTTGACTATGTGTGAAATGCCCGAGTCGCTACGACGTTCAGACAAAAAGTTATGGAGAAATAGCTCGTACTTTTTCTTCGAGATGTGGTGGTTTGACCCCTTGCGGAGGTCGTAGACGCTCGGGGATGGTACCAATGGATCGGGCATCCCCACATTAGTTCAGCTCGAACCAACTTCCAAGTCTCTATGACCTTCAGAACAAAAGTTATTCAAGAAAATCTTCAATCTCCAATGGGCTTCATTCCCCAACCCTAACCCTGGCCCTGGCTGCAACCCTAACCCTAATTGCAACCCTAACCCTAACTCTCATTTCAGCCCTAACCCTAATCACCTTAGGGTGAATAACTCGGCGCCGCTGGCTCGAAACGTGCTGAAATTGGGTGTGGGTGCGTGGCTGTCTCCCCTTGACTATGTGTGAAATGCCCGAGTCGCTACGACGTTCAGACAAAAAGTTATGGAGAAATAGCTCGTACTTTTTCTTCGAGATGTGGTGGTTTGACCCCTTGCGGAGGTCGTAGACGCTCGGGGATGGTACCAATGGATCGGGCATCCCCACATTAGTTCAGCTCGAACCAACTTCCAAGTCTCTATGACCTTCAGAACAAAAGTTATTCAAGAAAATCTTCAATCTCCAATGGGCTTCATTCCCCAACCCTAACCCTGGCCCTGGCTGCAACCCTAACCCTAATTGCAACCCTAACCCTAACCCTAACCCTCATTTCAGCCCTAACCCTAATCACCTTAGGGTGAATAACTCGGCGCCGCTGGCTCGAAACGTGCTGAAATTGGGTGTGGGTGCGTGGCTGTCTCCCCTTGACTATGTGTGAAATGCCCGAGTCGCTACGACGTTCAGACAAAAAGTTATGGAGAAATAGCTCGTACTTTTTCTTCGAGATGTGGTGGTTTGACCCCTTGCGGAGGTCGTAGACGCTCGGGGATGGTACCAATGGATCGGGCATCCCCACATTAGTTCAGCTCGAACCAACTTCCAAGTCTCTATGACCTTCAGAACAAAAGTTATTCAAGAAAATCTTCAATCTCCAATGGGCTTCATTCCCCAACCCTAACCCTGGCCCTGGCTGCAACCCTAACCCTAATTGCAACCCTAACCCTAACCCTAACCCTCATTTCAGCCCTAACCCTAATCACCTTAGGGTGAATAACTCGGCGCCGCTGGCTCGAAACGTGCTGAAATTGGGTGTGGGTGCGTGGCTGTCTCCCCTTGACTATGTGTGAAATGCCCGAGTCGCTACGACGTTCAGACAAAAAGTTATGGAGAAATAGCTCGTACTTTTTCTTCGAGATGTGGTGGTTTGACCCCTTGCGGAGGTCGTAGACGCTCGGGGATGGTACCAATGGATCGGGCATCCCCACATTAGTTCAGCTCGAACCAACTTCCAAGTCTCTATGACCTTCAGAACAAAAGTTATTCAAGAAAATCTTCAATCTCCAATGGGCTTCATTCCCCAACCCTAACCCTGGCCCTGGCTGCAACCCTAACCCTAATTGCAACCCTAACCCTAACCCTAACCCTCATTTCAGCCCTAACCCTAATCACCTTAGGGTGAATAACTCGGCGCCGCTGGCTCGAAACGTGCTGAAATTGGGTGTGGGTGCGTGGCTGTCTCCCCTTGACTATGTGTGAAATGCCCGAGTCGCTACGACGTTCAGACAAAAAGTTATGGAGAAATAGCTCGTACTTTTTCTTCGAGATGTGGTGGTTTGACCCCTTGCGGAGGTCGTAGACGCTCGGGGATGGTACCAATGGATCGGGCATCCCCACATTAGTTCAGCTCGAACCAACTTCCAAGTCTCTATGACCTTCAGAACAAAAGTTATTCAAGAAAATCTTCAATCTCCAATGGGCTTCATTCCCCAACCCTAACCCTGGCCCTGGCTGCAACCCTAACCCTAATTGCAACCCTAACCCTAACCCTAACCCTCATTTCAGCCCTAACCCTAATCACCTTAGGGTGAATAACTCGGCGCCGCTGGCTCGAAACGTGCTGAAATTGGGTGTGGGTGCGTGGCTGTCTCCCCTTGACTATGTGTGAAATGCCCGAGTCGCTACGACGTTCAGACAAAAAGTTATGGAGAAATAGCTCGTACTTTTTCTTCGAGATGTGGTGGTTTGACCCCTTGCGGAGGTCGTAGACGCTCGGGGATGGTACCAATGGATCGGGCATCCCCACATTAGTTCTGCTCGAACCAACTTCCAAGTCTCTATGACCTTCAGAACAAAAGTTATTCAAGAAAATCTTCAATCTCCAATGGGCTTCATTCCCCAACCCTAACCCTGGCCCTGGCTGCAACCCTAACCCTAATTGCAACCCTAACCCTAACCCTAACCCTCATTTCAGCCCTAACCCTAATCACCTTAGGGTGAATAACTCGGCGCCGCTGGCTCGAAACGTGCTGAAATTGGGTGTGGGTGCGTGGCTGTCTCCCCTTGACTATGTGTGAAATGCCCGAGTCGCTACGACGTTCAGACAAAAAGTTATGGAGAAATAGCTCGTACTTTTTCTTCGAGATGTGGTGGTTTGACCCCTTGCGGAGGTCGTAGACGCTCGGGGATGGTACCAATGGATCGGGCATCCCCACATTAGTTCAGCTCGAACCAACTTCCAAGTCTCTATGACCTTCAGAACAAAAGTTATTCAAGAAAATCTTCAATCTCCAATGGGCTTCATTCCCCAACCCTAACCCTGGCCCTGGCTGCAACCCTAACCCTAATTGCAACCCTAACCCTAACCCTAACCCTCATTTCAGCCCTAACCCTAATCACCTTAGGGTGAATAACTCGGCGCCGCTGGCTCGAAACGTGCTGAAATTGGGTGTGGGTGCGTGGCTGTCTCCCCTTGACTATGTGTGAAATGCCCGAGTCGCTACGACGTTCAGACAAAAAGTTATGGAGAAATAGCTCGTACTTTTTCTTCGAGATGTGGTGGTTTGACCCCTTGCGGAGGTCGTAGACGCTCGGGGATGGTACCAATGGATCGGGCATCCCCACATTAGTTCAGCTCGAACCAACTTCCAAGTCTCTATGACCTTCAGAACAAAAGTTATTCAAGAAAATCTTCAATCTCCAATGGGCTTCATTCCCCAACCCTAACCCTGGCCCTGGCTGCAACCCTAACCCTAATTGCAACCCTAACCCTAACTCTCATTTCAGCCCTAACCCTAATCACCTTAGGGTGAATAACTCGGCGCCGCTGGCTCGAAACGTGCTGAAATTGGGTGTGGGTGCGTGGCTGTCTCCCCTTGACTATGTGTGAAATGCCCGAGTCGCTACGACGTTCAGACAAAAAGTTATGGAGAAATAGCTCGTACTTTTTCTTCGAGATGTGGTGGTTTGACCCCTTGCGGAGGTCGTAGACGCTCGGGGATGGTACCAATGGATCGGGCATCCCCACATTAGTTCAGCTCGAACCAACTTCCAAGTCTCTATGACCTTCAGAACAAAAGTTATTCAAGAAAATCTTCAATCTCCAATGGGCTTCATTCCCCAACCCTAACCCTGGCCCTGGCTGCAACCCTAACCCTAATTGCAACCCTAACCCTAACCCTAACCCTCATTTCAGCCCTAACCCTAATCACCTTAGGGTGAATAACTCGGCGCCGCTGGCTCGAAACGTGCTGAAATTGGGTGTGGGTGCGTGGCTGTCTCCCCTTGACTATGTGTGAAATGCCCGAGTCGCTACGACGTTCAGACAAAAAGTTATGGAGAAATAGCTCGTACTTTTTCTTCGAGATGTGGTGGTTTGACCCCTTGCGGAGGTCGTAGACGCTCGGGGATGGTACCAATGGATCGGGCATCCCCACATTAGTTCTGCTCGAACCAACTTCCAAGTCTCTATGACCTTCAGAACAAAAGTTATTCAAGAAAATCTTCAATCTCCAATGGGCTTCATTCCCCAACCCTAACCCTGGCCCTGGCTGCAACCCTAACCCTAATTGCAACCCTAACCCTAACCCTAACCCTCATTTCAGCCCTAACCCTAATCACCTTAGGGTGAATAACTCGGCGCCGCTGGCTCGAAACGTGCTGAAATTGGGTGTGGGTGCGTGGCTGTCTCCCCTTGACTATGTGTGAAATGCCCGAGTCGCTACGACGTTCAGACAAAAAGTTATGGAGAAATAGCTCGTACTTTTTCTTCGAGATGTGGTGGTTTGACCCCTTGCGGAGGTCGTAGACGCTCGGGGATGGTACCAATGGAACGGGCATCCCCACATTAGTTCAGCTCGAACCAACTTCCAAGTCTCTATGACCTTCAGAACAAAAGTTATTCAAGAAAATCTTCAATCTCCAATGGGCTTCATTCCCCAACCCTAACCCTGGCCCTGGCTGCAACCCTAACCCTAATTGCAACCCTAACCCTAACCCTAACCCTCATTTCAGCCCTAACCCTAATCACCTTAGGGTGAATAACTCGGCGCCGCTGGCTCGAAACGTGCTGAAATTGGGTGTGGGTGCGTGGCTGTCTCCCCTTGACTATGTGTGAAATGCCCGAGTCGCTACGACGTTCAGACAAAAAGTTATGGAGAAATAGCTCGTACTTTTTCTTCGAGATGTGGTGGTTTGACCCCTTGCGGAGGTCGTAGACGCTCGGGGATGGTACCAATGGATCGGGCATCCCCACATTAGTTCAGCTCGAACCAACTTCCAAGTCTCTATGACCTTCAGAACAAAAGTTATTCAAGAAAATCTTCAATCTCCAATGGGCTTCATTCCCCAATCCTAACCCTGGCCCTGGCTGCAACCCTAACCCTAATTGCAACCCTAACCCTAACCCTAACCCTCATTTCAGCCCTAACCCTAATCACCTTAGGGTGAATAACTCGGCGCCGCTGGCTCGACACGTGCTGAAATTGGGTGTGGGTGCGTGGCTGTCTCCCCTTGACTATGTGTGAAATGCCCGAGTCGCTACGACGTTCAGACAAAAAGTTATTGAGAAATAGCTCTTACTTTTTCTTCGAGATGTGGTGGTTTGACCCCTTGCGGAGGTTGTAGACGCTCGGGGATGGTACCAATGGATCGGGCATCCCCACATTAGTTCAGCTCGAACCAACTTCCAAGTCTCTATGACCTTCAGAACAAAAGTTATTCAAGAAAATCTTCAATCTCCAATGGGCTTCATTCCCCAACCCTAACCCTGGCCCTGGCTGCAACCCTAACCCTAATTGCAACCCTAACCCTAACCCTAACCCTCATTTCAGCCCTAACCCTAATCACCTTAGGGTGAATAACTCGGCGCCGCTGGCTCGAAACGTGCTGAAATTGGGTGTGGGTGCGTGGCTGTCTCCCCTTGACTATGTGTGAAATGCCCGAGTCACTACGACGTTCAGACAAAAAGTTATGGAGAAATAGCTCGTACTTTTTCTTCGAGATGTGGTGGTTTGACCCCTTGCGGAGGTCGTAGACGCTCGGGGATGGTACCAATGGATCGGGCATCCCCACATTAGTTCAGCTCGAACCAACTTCCAAGTCTCTATGACCTTCAGAACAAAAGTTATTCAAGAAAATCTTCAATCTCCAATGGGCTTCATTCCCCAATCCTAACCCTGGCCCTGGCTGCAACCCTAACCCTAATTGCAACCCTAACCCTAACCCTAACCCTCATTTCAGCCCTAACCCTAATCACCTTAGGGTGAATAACTCGGCGCCGCTGGCTCGAAACGTGCTGAAATTGGGTGTGGGTGCGTGGCTGTCTCCCCTTGACTATGTGTGAAATGCCCGAGTCGCTACGACGTTCAGACAAAAAGTTATGGAGAAATAGCTCGTACTTTTTCTTCGAGATGTGGTGGTTTGACCCCTTGCGGAGGTCGTAGACGCTCGGGGATGGTACCAATGGATCGGGCATCCCCACATTAGTTCAGCTCGAACCAACTTCCAAGTCTCTATGACCTTCAGAACAAAAGTTATTCAAGAAAATCTTCAATCTCCAATGGGCTTCATTCCCCAACCCTAACCCTGGCCCTGGCTGCAACCCTAACCCTAATTGCAACCCTAACCCTAACCCTAACCCTCATTTCAGCCCTAACCCTAATCACCTTAGGGTGAATAACTCGGCGCCGCTGGCTCGAAACGTGCTGAAATTGGGTGTGGGTGCGTGGCTGTCTCCCCTTGACTATGTGTGAAATGCCCGAGTCGCTACGACGTTCAGACAAAAAGTTATGGAGAAATAGCTCGTACTTTTTCTTCGAGATGTGGTGGTTTGACCCCTTGCGGAGGTCGTAGACGCTCGGGGATGGTACCAATGGATCGGGCATCCCCACATTAGTTCAGCTCGAACCAACTTCCAAGTCTCTATGACCTTCAGAACAAAAGTTATTCAAGAAAATCTTCAATCTCCAATGGGCTTCATTCCCCAACCCTAACCCTGGCCCTGGCTGCAACCCTAACCCTAATTGCAACCCTAACCCTAACCCTAACCCTCATTTCAGCCCTAACCCTAATCACCTTAGGGTGAATAACTCGGCGCCGCTGGCTCGAAACGTGCTGAAATTGGGTGTGGGTGCGTGGCTGTCTCCCCTTGACTATGTGTGAAATGCCCGAGTCGCTACGACGTTCAGACAAAAAGTTATGGAGAAATAGCTCGTACTTTTTCTTCGAGATGTGGTGGTTTGACCCCTTGCGGAGGTCGTAGACGCTCGGGGATGGTACCAATGGATCGGGCATCCCCACATTAGTTCTGCTCGAACCAACTTCCAAGTCTCTATGACCTTCAGAACAAAAGTTATTCAAGAAAATCTTCAATCTCCAATGGGCTTCATTCCCCAACCCTAACCCTGGCCCTGGCTGCAACCCTAACCCTAATTGCAACCCTAACCCTAACCCTAACCCTCATTTCAGCCCTAACCCTAATCACCTTAGGGTGAATAACTCGGCGCCGCTGGCTCGAAACGTGCTGAAATTGGGTGTGGGTGCGTGGCTGTCTCCCCTTGACTATGTGTGAAATGCCCGAGTCGCTACGACGTTCAGACAAAAAGTTATGGAGAAATAGCTCGTACTTTTTCTTCGAGATGTGGTGGTTTGACCCCTTGCGGAGGTCGTAGACGCTCGGGGATGGTACCAATGGATCGGGCATCCCCACATTAGTTCAGCTCGAACCAACTTCCAAGTCTCTATGACCTTCAGAACAAAAGTTATTCAAGAAAATCTTCAATCTCCAATGGGCTTCATTCCCCAACCCTAACCCTGGCCCTGGCTGCAACCCTAACCCTAATTGCAACCCTAACCCTAACCCTAACCCTCATTTCAGCCCTAACCCTAATCACCTTAGGGTGAATAACTCGGCGCCGCTGGCTCGAAACGTGCTGAAATTGGGTGTGGGTGCGTGGCTGTCTCCCCTTGACTATGTGTGAAATGCCCGAGTCGCTACGACGTTCAGACAAAAAGTTATGGAGAAATAGCTCGTACTTTTTCTTCGAGATGTGGTGGTTTGACCCCTTGCGGAGGTCGTAGACGCTCGGGGATGGTACCAATGGATCGGGCATCCCCACATTAGTTCAGCTCGAACCAACTTCCAAGTCTCTATGACCTTCAGAACAAAAGTTATTCAAGAAAATCTTCAATCTCCAATGGGCTTCATTCCCCAACCCTAACCCTGGCCCTGGCTGCAACCCTAACCCTAATTGCAACCCTAACCCTAACTCTCATTTCAGCCCTAACCCTAATCACCTTAGGGTGAATAACTCGGCGCCGCTGGCTCGAAACGTGCTGAAATTGGGTGTGGGTGCGTGGCTGTCTCCCCTTGACTATGTGTGAAATGCCCGAGTCGCTACGACGTTCAGACAAAAAGTTATGGAGAAATAGCTCGTACTTTTTCTTCGAGATGTGGTGGTTTGACCCCTTGCGGAGGTCGTAGACGCTCGGGGATGGTACCAATGGATCGGGCATCCCCACATTAGTTCAGCTCGAACCAACTTCCAAGTCTCTATGACCTTCAGAACAAAAGTTATTCAAGAAAATCTTCAATCTCCAATGGGCTTCATTCCCCAACCCTAACCCTGGCCCTGGCTGCAACCCTAACCCTAATTGCAACCCTAACCCTAACCCTAACCCTCATTTCAGCCCTAACCCTAATCACCTTAGGGTGAATAACTCGGCGCCGCTGGCTCGAAACGTGCTGAAATTGGGTGTGGGTGCGTGGCTGTCTCCCCTTGACTATGTGTGAAATGCCCGAGTCGCTACGACGTTCAGACAAAAAGTTATGGAGAAATAGCTCGTACTTTTTCTTCGAGATGTGGTGGTTTGACCCCTTGCGGAGGTCGTAGACGCTCGGGGATGGTACCAATGGATCGGGCATCCCCACATTAGTTCTGCTCGAACCAACTTCCAAGTCTCTATGACCTTCAGAACAAAAGTTATTCAAGAAAATCTTCAATCTCCAATGGGCTTCATTCCCCAACCCTAACCCTGGCCCTGGCTGCAACCCTAACCCTAATTGCAACCCTAACCCTAACCCTAACCCTCATTTCAGCCCTAACCCTAATCACCTTAGGGTGAATAACTCGGCGCCGCTGGCTCGAAACGTGCTGAAATTGGGTGTGGGTGCGTGGCTGTCTCCCCTTGACTATGTGTGAAATGCCCGAGTCGCTACGACGTTCAGACAAAAAGTTATGGAGAAATAGCTCGTACTTTTTCTTCGAGATGTGGTGGTTTGACCCCTTGCGGAGGTCGTAGACGCTCGGGGATGGTACCAATGGATCGGGCATCCCCACATTAGTTCAGCTCGAACCAACTTCCAAGTCTCTATGACCTTCAGAACAAAAGTTATTCAAGAAAATCTTCAATCTCCAATGGGCTTCATTCCCCAACCCTAACCCTGGCCCTGGCTGCAACCCTAACCCTAATTGCAACCCTAACCCTAACCCTAACCCTCATTTCAGCCCTAACCCTAATCACCTTAGGGTGAATAACTCGGCGCCGCTGGCTCGAAACGTGCTGAAATTGGGTGTGGGTGCGTGGCTGTCTCCCCTTGACTATGTGTGAAATGCCCGAGTCGCTACGACGTTCAGACAAAAAGTTATGGAGAAATAGCTCGTACTTTTTCTTCGAGATGTGGTGGTTTGACCCCTTGCGGAGGTCGTAGACGCTCGGGGATGGTACCAATGGATCGGGCATCCCCACATTAGTTCAGCTCGAACCAACTTCCAAGTCTCTATGACCTTCAGAACAAAAGTTATTCAAGAAAATCTTCAATCTCCAATGGGCTTCATTCCCCAACCCTAACCCTGGCCCTGGCTGCAACCCTAACCCTAATTGCAACCCTAACCCTAACCCTAACCCTCATTTCAGCCCTAACCCTAATCACCTTAGGGTGAATAACTCGGCGCCGCTGGCTCGAAACGTGCTGAAATTGGGTGTGGGTGCGTGGCTGTCTCCCCTTGACTATGTGTGAAATGCCTGAGTCGCTACGACGTTCAGACAAAAAGTTATGGAGAAATAGCTCGTACTTTTTCTTCGAGATGTGGTGGTTTGACCCCTTGCGGAGGTCGTAGACGCTCGGGGATGGTACCAATGGATCGGGCATCCCCACATTAGTTCAGCTCGAACCAACTTCCAAGTCTCTATGACCTTCAGAACAAAAGTTATTCAAGAAAATCTTCAATCTCCAATGGGCTTCATTCCCCAACCCTAACCCTGGCCCTGGCTGCAACCCTAACCCTAATTGCAACCCTAACCCTAACCCTAACCCTCATTTCAGCCCTAACCCTAATCACCTTAGGGTGAATAACTCGGCGCCGCTGGCTCGAAACGTGCTGAAATTGGGTGTGGGTGCGTGGCTGTCTCCCCTTGACTATGTGTGAAATGCCCGAGTCGCTACGACGTTCAGACAAAAAGTTATGGAGAAATAGCTCGTACTTTTTCTTCGAGATGTGGTGGTTTGACCCCTTGCGGAGGTCGTAGACGCTCGGGGATGGTACCAATGGATCGGGCATCCCCACATTAGTTCAGCTCGAACCAACTTCCAAGTCTCTATGACCTTCAGAACAAAAGTTATTCAAGAAAATCTTCAATCTCCAATGGGCTTCATTCCCCAACCCTAACCCTGGCCCTGGCTGCAACCCTAACCCTAATTGCAACCCTAACCCTAACTCTCATTTCAGCCCTAACCCTAATCACCTTAGGGTGAATAACTCGGCGCCGCTGGCTCGAAACGTGCTGAAATTGGGTGTGGGTGCGTGGCTGTCTCCCCTTGACTATGTGTGAAATGCCCGAGTCGCTACGACGTTCAGACAAAAAGTTATGGAGAAATAGCTCGTACTTTTTCTTTGAGATGTGGTGGTTTGACCCCTTGCGGAGGTCGTAGACGCTCGGGGATGGTACCAATGGATCGGGCATCCCCACATTAGTTCAGCTCGAACCAACTTCCAAGTCTCTATGACCTTCAGAACAAAAGTTATTCAAGAAAATCTTCAATCTCCAATGGGCTTCATTCCCCAACCCTAACCCTGGCCCTGGCTGCAACCCTAACCCTAATTGCAACCCTAACCCTAACCCTAACCCTCATTTCAGCCCTAACCCTAATCACCTTAGGGTGAATAACTCGGCGCCGCTGGCTCGAAACGTGCTGAAATTGGGTGTGGGTGCGTGGCTGTCTCCCCTTGACTATGTGTGAAATGCCCGAGTCGCTACGACGTTCAGACAAAAAGTTATGGAGAAATAGCTCGTACTTTTTCTTCGAGATGTGGTGGTTTGACCCCTTGCGGAGGTCGTAGACGCTCGGGGATGGTACCAATGGATCGGGCATCCCCACATTAGTTCAGCTCGAACCAACTTCCAAGTCTCTATGACCTTCAGAACAAAAGTTATTCAAGAAAATCTTCAATCTCCAATGGGCTTCATTCCCCAACCCTAACCCTGGCCCTGGCTGCAACCCTAACCCTAATTGCAACCCTAACCCTAACTCTCATTTCAGCCCTAACCCTAATCACCTTAGGGTGAATAACTCGGCGCCGCTGGCTCGAAACGTGCTGAAATTGGGTGTGGGTGCGTGGCTGTCTCCCCTTGACTATGTGTGAAATGCCCGAGTCGCTACGACGTTCAGACAAAAAGTTATGGAGAAATAGCTCGTACTTTTTCTTTGAGATGTGGTGGTTTGACCCCTTGCGGAGGTCGTAGACGCTCGGGGATGGTACCAATGGATCGGGCATCCCCACATTAGTTCAGCTCGAACCAACTTCCAAGTCTCTATGACCTTCAGAACAAAAGTTATTCAAGAAAATCTTCAATCTCCAATGGGCTTCATTCCCCAACCCTAACCCTGGCCCTGGCTGCAACCCTAACCCTAATTGCAACCCTAACCCTAACCCTAACCCTCATTTCAGCCCTAACCCTAATCACCTTAGGGTGAATAACTCGGCGCCGCTGGCTCGAAACGTGCTGAAATTGGGTGTGGGTGCGTGGCTGTCTCCCCTTGACTATGTGTGAAATGCCCGAGTCGCTACGACGTTCAGACAAAAAGTTATGGAGAAATAGCTCGTACTTTTTCTTCGAGATGTGGTGGTTTGACCCCTTGCGGAGGTCGTAGACGCTCGGGGATGGTACCAATGGATCGGGCATCCCCACATTAGTTCTGCTCGAACCAACTTCCAAGTCTCTATGACCTTCAGAACAAAAGTTATTCAAGAAAATCTTCAATCTCCAATGGGCTTCATTCCCCAACCCTAACCCTGGCCCTGGCTGCAACCCTAACCCTAATTGCAACCCTAACCCTAACCCTAACCCTCATTTCAGCCCTAACCCTAATCACCTTAGGGTGAATAACTCGGCGCCGCTGGCTCGAAACGTGCTGAAATTGGGTGTGGGTGCGTGGCTGTCTCCCCTTGACTATGTGTGAAATGCCCGAGTCGCTACGACGTTCAGACAAAAAGTTATGGAGAAATAGCTCGTACTTTTTCTTCGAGATGTGGTGGTTTGACCCCTTGCGGAGGTCGTAGACGCTCGGGGATGGTACCAATGGATCGGGCATCCCCACATTAGTTCTGCTCGAACCAACTTCCAAGTCTCTATGACCTTCAGAACAAAAGTTATTCAAGAAAATCTTCAATCTCCAATGGGCTTCATTCCCCAACCCTAACCCTGGCCCTGGCTGCAACCCTAACCCTAATTGCAACCCTAACCCTAACCCTAACCCTCATTTCAGCCCTAACCCTAATCACCTTAGGGTGAATAACTCGGCGCCGCTGGCTCGAAACGTGCTGAAATTGGGTGTGGGTGCGTGGCTGTCTCCCCTTGACTATGTGTGAAATGCCCGAGTCGCTACGACGTTCAGACAAAAAGTTATGGAGAAATAGCTCGTACTTTTTCTTCGAGATGTGGTGGTTTGACCCCTTGCGGAGGTCGTAGACGCTCGGGGATGGTACCAATGGATCGGGCATCCCCACATTAGTTCAGCTCGAACCAACTTCCAAGTCTCTATGACCTTCAGAACAAAAGTTATTCAAGAAAATCTTCAATCTCCAATGGGCTTCATTCCCCAACCCTAACCCTGGCCCTGGCTGCAACCCTAACCCTAATTGCAACCCTAACCCTAACCCTAACCCTCATTTCAGCCCTAACCCTAATCACCTTAGGGTGAATAACTCGGCGCCGCTGGCTCGAAACGTGCTGAAATTGGGTGTGGGTGCGTGGCTGTCTCCCCTTGACTATGTGTGAAATGCCCGAGTCGCTACGACGTTCAGACAAAAAGTTATGGAGAAATAGCTCGTACTTTTTCTTCGAGATGTGGTGGTTTGACCCCTTGCGGAGGTCGTAGACGCTCGGGGATGGTACCAATGGATCGGGCATCCCCACATTAGTTCAGCTCGAACCAACTTCCAAGTCTCTATGACCTTCAGAACAAAAGTTATTCAAGAAAATCTTCAATCTCCAATGGGCTTCATTCCCCAACCCTAACCCTGGCCCTGGCTGCAACCCTAACCCTAATTGCAACCCTAACCCTAACCCTAACCCTCATTTCAGCCCTAACCCTAATCACCTTAGGGTGAATAACTCGGCGCCGCTGGCTCGAAACGTGCTGAAATTGGGTGTGGGTGCGTGGCTGTCTCCCCTTGACTATGTGTGAAATGCCTGAGTCGCTACGACGTTCAGACAAAAAGTTATGGAGAAATAGCTCGTACTTTTTCTTCGAGATGTGGTGGTTTGACCCCTTGCGGAGGTCGTAGACGCTCGGGGATGGTACCAATGGATCGGGCATCCCCACATTAGTTCAGCTCGAACCAACTTCCAAGTCTCTATGACCTTCAGAACAAAAGTTATTCAAGAAAATCTTCAATCTCCAATGGGCTTCATTCCCCAACCCTAACCCTGGCCCTGGCTGCAACCCTAACCCTAATTGCAACCCTAACCCTAACCCTAACCCTCATTTCAGCCCTAACCCTAATCACCTTAGGGTGAATAACTCGGCGCCGCTGGCTCGAAACGTGCTGAAATTGGGTGTGGGTGCGTGGCTGTCTCCCCTTGACTATGTGTGAAATGCCCGAGTCGCTACGACGTTCAGACAAAAAGTTATGGAGAAATAGCTCGTACTTTTTCTTCGAGATGTGGTGGTTTGACCCCTTGCGGAGGTCGTAGACGCTCGGGGATGGTACCAATGGATCGGGCATCCCCACATTAGTTCAGCTCGAACCAACTTCCAAGTCTCTATGACCTTCAGAACAAAAGTTATTCAAGAAAATCTTCAATCTCCAATGGGCTTCATTCCCCAACCCTAACCCTGGCCCTGGCTGCAACCCTAACCCTAATTGCAACCCTAACCCTAACCCTAACCCTCATTTCAGCCCTAACCCTAATCACCTTAGGGTGAATAACTCGGCGCCGCTGGCTCGAAACGTGCTGAAATTGGGTGTGGGTGCGTGGCTGTCTCCCCTTGACTATGTGTGAAATGCCCGAGTCGCTACGACGTTCAGACAAAAAGTTATGGAGAAATAGCTCGTACTTTTTCTTCGAGATGTGGTGGTTTGACCCCTTGCGGAGGTCGTAGACGCTCGGGGATGGTACCAATGGATCGGGCATCCCCACATTAGTTCAGCTCGAACCAACTTCCAAGTCTCTATGACCTTCAGAACAAAAGTTATTCAAGAAAATCTTCAATCTCCAATGGGCTTCATTCCCCAACCCTAACCCTGGCCCTGGCTGCAACCCTAACCCTAATTGCAACCCTAACCCTAACTCTCATTTCAGCCCTAACCCTAATCACCTTAGGGTGAATAACTCGGCGCCGCTGGCTCGAAACGTGCTGAAATTGGGTGTGGGTGCGTGGCTGTCTCCCCTTGACTATGTGTGAAATGCCCGAGTCGCTACGACGTTCAGACAAAAAGTTATGGAGAAATAGCTCGTACTTTTTCTTCGAGATGTGGTGGTTTGACCCCTTGCGGAGGTCGTAGACGCTCGGGGATGGTACCAATGGATCGGGCATCCCCACATTAGTTCAGCTCGAACCAACTTCCAAGTCTCTATGACCTTCAGAACAAAAGTTATTCAAGAAAATCTTCAATCTCCAATGGGCTTCATTCCCCAACCCTAACCCTGGCCCTGGCTGCAACCCTAACCCTAATTGCAACCCTAACCCTAACCCTAACCCTCATTTCAGCCCTAACCCTAATCACCTTAGGGTGAATAACTCGGCGCCGCTGGCTCGAAACGTGCTGAAATTGGGTGTGGGTGCGTGGCTGTCTCCCCTTGACTATGTGTGAAATGCCCGAGTCGCTACGACGTTCAGACAAAAAGTTATGGAGAAATAGCTCGTACTTTTTCTTCGAGATGTGGTGGTTTGACCCCTTGCGGAGGTCGTAGACGCTCGGGGATGGTACCAATGGATCGGGCATCCCCACATTAGTTCTGCTCGAACCAACTTCCAAGTCTCTATGACCTTCAGAACAAAAGTTATTCAAGAAAATCTTCAATCTCCAATGGGCTTCATTCCCCAACCCTAACCCTGGCCCTGGCTGCAACCCTAACCCTAATTGCAACCCTAACCCTAACCCTAACCCTCATTTCAGCCCTAACCCTAATCACCTTAGGGTGAATAACTCGGCGCCGCTGGCTCGAAACGTGCTGAAATTGGGTGTGGGTGCGTGGCTGTCTCCCCTTGACTATGTGTGAAATGCCCGAGTCGCTACGACGTTCAGACAAAAAGTTATGGAGAAATAGCTCGTACTTTTTCTTCGAGATGTGGTGGTTTGACCCCTTGCGGAGGTCGTAGACGCTCGGGGATGGTACCAATGGATCGGGCATCCCCACATTAGTTCAGCTCGAACCAACTTCCAAGTCTCTATGACCTTCAGAACAAAAGTTATTCAAGAAAATCTTCAATCTCCAATGGGCTTCATTCCCCAACCCTAACCCTGGCCCTGGCTGCAACCCTAACCCTAATTGCAACCCTAACCCTAACCCTAACCCTCATTTCAGCCCTAACCCTAATCACCTTAGGGTGAATAACTCGGCGCCGCTGGCTCGAAACGTGCTGAAATTGGGTGTGGGTGCGTGGCTGTCTCCCCTTGACTATGTGTGAAATGCCCGAGTCGCTACGACGTTCAGACAAAAAGTTATGGAGAAATAGCTCGTACTTTTTCTTCGAGATGTGGTGGTTTGACCCCTTGCGGAGGTCGTAGACGCTCGGGGATGGTACCAATGGATCGGGCATCCCCACATTAGTTCAGCTCGAACCAACTTCCAAGTCTCTATGACCTTCAGAACAAAAGTTATTCAAGAAAATCTTCAATCTCCAATGGGCTTCATTCCCCAACCCTAACCCTGGCCCTGGCTGCAACCCTAACCCTAATTGCAACCCTAACCCTAACCCTAACCCTCATTTCAGCCCTAACCCTAATCACCTTAGGGTGAATAACTCGGCGCCGCTGGCTCGAAACGTGCTGAAATTGGGTGTGGGTGCGTGGCTGTCTCCCCTTGACTATGTGTGAAATGCCCGAGTCGCTACGACGTTCAGACAAAAAGTTATGGAGAAATAGCTCGTACTTTTTCTTCGAGATGTGGTGGTTTGACCCCTTGCGGAGGTCGTAGACGCTCGGGGATGGTACCAATGGATCGGGCATCCCCACATTAGTTCAGCTCGAACCAACTTCCAAGTCTCTATGACCTTCAGAACAAAAGTTATTCAAGAAAATCTTCAATCTCCAATGGGCTTCATTCCCCAATCCTAACCCTGGCCCTGGCTGCAACCCTAACCCTAATTGCAACCCTAACCCTAACCCTAACCCTCATTTCAGCCCTAACCCTAATCACCTTAGGGTGAATAACTCGGCGCCGCTGGCTCGACACGTGCTGAAATTGGGTGTGGGTGCGTGGCTGTCTCCCCTTGACTATGTGTGAAATGCCCGAGTCGCTACGACGTTCAGACAAAAAGTTATTGAGAAATAGCTCTTACTTTTTCTTCGAGATGTGGTGGTTTGACCCCTTGCGGAGGTTGTAGACGCTCGGGGATGGTACCAATGGATCGGGCATCCCCACATTAGTTCAGCTCGAACCAACTTCCAAGTCTCTATGACCTTCAGAACAAAAGTTATTCAAGAAAATCTTCAATCTCCAATGGGCTTCATTCCCCAACCCTAACCCTGGCCCTGGCTGCAACCCTAACCCTAATTGCAACCCTAACCCTAACCCTAACCCTCATTTCAGCCCTAACCCTAATCACCTTAGGGTGAATAACTCGGCGCCGCTGGCTCGAAACGTGCTGAAATTGGGTGTGGGTGCGTGGCTGTCTCCCCTTGACTATGTGTGAAATGCCCGAGTCGCTACGACGTTCAGACAAAAAGTTATGGAGAAATAGCTCTTACTTTTTCTTCGAGATGTGGTGGTTTGACCCCTTGCGGAGGTCGTAGACGCTCGGGGATGGTACCAATGGATCGGGCATCCCCACATTAGTTCAGCTCGAACCAACTTCCAAGTCTCTATGACCTTCAGAACAAAAGTTATTCAAGAAAATCTTCAATCTCCAATGGGCTTCATTCCCCAACCCTAACCCTGGCCCTGGCTGCAACCCTAACCCTAATTGCAACCCTAACCCTAACCCTAACCCTCATTTCAGCCCTAACCCTAATCACCTTAGGGTGAATAACTCGGCACCGCTGGCTCGAAACATGCTGATATTTGGTGTGGGTGCATGGCTCTCTCCCCTTTACTATGTGTGAAATGCCCAAGTGTCTATGACTTTCAGAAAAAAAGTTATTCAAAAATATCTTGTACTTTTTGTTTTAGATTTGGTGGTTTGACCCCTTCCGAAGGTCGTAGAAACACTGTTTATCATAAAAAGTAAAATAAAAAGTTAATCCTTTCAAATAATAGATTCTCCATATTTTCATGTTAGGAGCAAACAAACTTTTGCCAAATATTGTGACATTGCAGTAAACTTAGCCAAACCATTTTTGCAATACAATAATTTCTTTCTCTTCTAAATGTAATAATCTAATAACAACTAAATATATGTTTTTATATCGACATGTCAAATTTCATCAACTGCTGAAAATGCTGTACTGAAACAAAAACAGTAATTATGTGTCATAATGAGTGGAACAAAATTATAAATCAGCAAAAGATAACCTCTTCCAAATCCGTCTCAATCATCATAGATAAGATGCGTCACACCGGGTCACGACAAGGTAAAGCAGAAACAAGAGCTGACCAGTATCTGATTGGCCGGATGGCTTTGTTTGAATGCCAAGCAAAAGTTTCTTTCTTGATGGACAACACCAGATTGTTTCCATAAAAGAGGAGGAACTCGTCGTGCTGCTGTTGTTGTTCCCCTAGCCCTTTTTCTGTCATCTCTCTGGCTGGTCCTCGAGTGTCTGTGTTTCCAGAGACATGTTGTGTTTGGATTTCATTTCGCTGTATATCAAAGAGGAGGCAGGTGTGGTCGGTTAAAGATGTGTCATGCAGATGAGCAAGCATTGTTTTCTGTAACCGAGAGGATCTAGATCAGCCGTGCAGCTGTGGTCAGGGTGACTGCTTGTCTGAATGCTGAAAGTGATTTGCAGTTTATTGGAGAAGCTCATCTGATTGAGTCTGGCCTCTCGCTGTCGGACAGAGAGGAGGAATATGAAGAGCAATATGAGTAATCCTGACCTTATCAGTGGATTAAGTAAACGACACCCTCAGGACACTCTGCCGCCGTGTCAATATTAGAAATTAAAATCAGTTTTGAGTGTGTGTGACTTGACGGTGAGAGGGAGGAGGCTTCACCACTAACTTGTTTGGACCTTTAGACTTTTCAGTTTCGTCCAAACCGCAATTACAGGTGTGAAAGGTGCCTCAGACCTATGGACCAAAATTTGGTTTCACCTAAAGTCTGAGATAAACTGGGTTTGTTTGCAGTGTTAAAAAAAACACTTGTTTCCGTTTGGACTTTCAAAGTTATTGCAGGAAGTTGAGGTGGCATTAAACAATAAAAGAAGGAACAGAAGCAGAAGCAGCTCACAGGATTGCTCACAATCTCACAAACGTTAGGGAACACCATAGGCGAATTGACAACATTTCATTGTCAGACACACACTTGTCTACAAACCAATCAATGTCAAGTAAAGGTAGATGCAGCCCACGGAGGTGTTGACAGGAACGAGACGTACATGTCATACAAAAGTCTTCGGTGCTTAATAAATTACATTGTGAAACCAAAACTAACCAGATCAAATATAAACAGTGTAACAAAGACGTGAACTCTGGTTCAGCTGTGAAAACGCCCTGAGTCTGTGATTGAATTCATGTTTGTGAGTCTGCACAGGAGTTGGATTGTGTTTTGCATGTAGGCATGTGTATCCACATTCTGTCCAGTGTGAGCTGAGATAACAAAAAGAGAGAGAGCACAACGTCGATACTGTTTGAATAACATCACATGAACTAAGGAAAAAACCCAGAAATATTATACTGCAGTTGAAAGGACTCAGGAATTTTCTCTTTCCTCACGTCTAGGTGCATGTGTGGAGCAGCAGAGTTGTTTTCCCCCAATGCGTCATGGAAAGGATGATGATTAAACACAGTGACTCAAAATATTCCAAATTTAATGCTGCACAGCAAAAACACTGATGGCAGATATGTAAACACATGCTACAATAATTACCCTAAGTGACAGTGAAATGGCTTCCCAGGTTATTTGTACCATTTTAAACTCCACTATAGAAACATTAACGCCTTTGGATCCTTTTAATGATAAGCTTCCTCAAACACATTAAGAACAAATTTGATACAGAAAGTAAATGAAGTGAATCTTTGACTGTCTATTGACCCTCAGTCAAACCAAATTCAGCTCTTAAGGTTGAGATATTTAAATAAAGAAAATATATATATTCTCTCACTTTGTCGAGCATTTCTTCACTCACTTGAAATTGGCATAAACTGTCATTTTAGAAATGTTCTCTCTGAATTTCCAACTCACACTGTGCAAGTTACTCATCTGGAGGAAAAGCCAAACCTCAGGATTTATGTGCTCACACTGTTCGGTCCAATCACCGAGCCTCGACCTGACTACTCACACTGTAGGTTAGCCATTGGCCCCTCAAGACCTGGTCTGGCTATCGTCAAAGAAGAGAAAGTTGAAGTGTGCTGCCTCGACCATGTGTAAATCAAACAGGCACTTATACCTTTGCCACAGCTTGACCGGCCTCCTGGTTTCCTGTCCACATGACACATCATTTTGCCATGCCCTGCTTTGACTTTCCCTTCGCTTTTGCGATTTTGCAGTTACAAACTATACTGGCACTCAGTAGAGCAAATATCTTCATCAAGACCCAACAGTCCCCTTATAAAACTGTATTTAAATTCACAAGTTGATCTGGACCAAGCTGCTCACACTTACAGATATCAGTCCCCTGTGAAACCCCTAAATCAATGAATGAAATGAGTGTTACAGAAGGATTAAAATCATGAAATATTGTTTATTAGGAAATCTAAGTATCAACAACTGTATTGTCCCTATTGTTGACTGTACACTTTAAACGTAACAAAGCAATGACTATATATTGACCACATTGACAAACATAAATCTGGCAGCAGACAGCAGGCCAACCTCTGTAGCGTTAATTACTATTAACTGGGGGGAAGTCAAGGTTTGACATTTCCTGCGAGTCATGAAAATTTTGACCCTCACCAATATAATCAAAGGGTGACCAACAAAAGCCCTTCGCTTTCAAGATGAATTGCCGGCAGTTTTATATTCTCTGGTTTGTGAACACACTAACTAGCTACAGCAGCAGACTCATGCACCTTGCGGAAGGACTCCATTCATCAGACTGTCAGTTCAATAACATCAATAGCCCCGTGGCCAGTGGTTAATCCAGCTACTTAGAGGTCCGCAAAGCCACACCTCTCCTCTGATCACAGCAGATGTGTCCAATCCTCAGCCACCACGGTGCATTTATACTCACTCGATTCTAATCACATTCTCCTTCTGTTTTCTCACTTATTCGCCCAGACTATTTAATAGACCTGACGGAGCTGACCAGGAGAGCTAATCAGGTGAAGAGACTTTGTATTAAAAAGAGAGATCACAGTATAATACGAGAATCCTCACACAACCGTTGGTGTCTTTAAGAGCAGTGCATGAGAACGATACATTTACAGAGAGAAGCTCAGCAATAAAAAACATCTTGACTTCGATTTCTGTCTGTGTCTGTCTGGGGTTTTTGTTTTTTTTCCCTGAATGGAGCAGCTCTCTGTGATCTCCACTGATATTCCAGTGCTTTCTGGTTGTCTGTCTCTCTGTATTAGTCCCTGCAGACCTCCCCCTGCTCTGATCCAGGATCAGCAAGCTTTAACCGTGAGGATTTTCCTGAGTAGGTCTCTCTGTGGTAGAATATAGTTTTACATGAGATCTGTGCCCTCAAAAACCATCTGTCAGTTCTTCTCGATCCTCTTGGTTTTCCACAGTTTTGATTCAAAAGATGCTTTTCACATCCCAGTGCACTGCTCGTTTTGAATAGGCGAGTATGGAAAGGGCTGTATTCTTGGCTTGTGGTGATGCTTGTTGCAGCTTTGTTTCTGAGACTCTAGAGACTTGAATGAATCACATGTCCAAATTGTTCCATATTTTTTCACTGCACTTCCTTGGGCCCTTAACAATACACATGCCAAGTGTGAAGAGAGAGGAGAGTGTGTGAGAGTTTGTTTGTCTTGTCTGGATAATTTACAAACACAAGAAGTGACCCTTGTGTACATGTTTGAAAGACATGGGGTCATGTCCTTGGCCAGCCCTCATCTTTCACCAGGCTATGTTGCTCCTTGGCCCATCTACCCCACTCTGAATATTACCTTTCTCTATCTGACCCCAACCTTCATGACTCTCATGCTCCAACTGTCCACTGCAGTGGCTCCTCGAGGTAATAACCATAACAACCAGCCTGACCTCTCCGCCACAAAGCTCAGAAGAGAACGCAGTTCTCTGTCTAATACGACAGGAATCTCTTTTTCTCTCTTTTCCTTCTCTTTACAAGTCAGAGTGATGTCGAGACAAGTGTATTGACTTTGAAGGTTGGCTACAGAAACATCACAGGCTTTGTGCTCAAAGCTGTCCAAGGTAAAAAGCAGATCAATACTTTTCATATTCCGCTGTGGTGAAGTGGTATCGACCAGGGGCCTTCGCATAGCCACTTGGCTTCACAGGCAGTGAATTGCACGTTGGACCAAAACCTGCTATTTTAATCAGGGAGGGACACTCCATACGTCTAACAAGTCCGCTCCCTCCATCTAACGCACCTCTTCCTCCGTGTCATCTTTTTCTCCCCTCTTGTCCTCTTCAGACGTCTTCTGGGGGATTGATGGATCAGAAAAGTGCTTCCATCCACAGAATAAGAATCTGAAGAGAAGCTTTGAGAACCAAAGTGACACAGAGCAGTAGAGACATCCAGTGCATGTGTCGTTACAAGACAGGGTGACACTTCAGAGGATATTTGGCAGTGTAAGTAGTCGAGCTGGGGCTCAAACTCTTCTTTTGTTGGTGACAAAGAAACAAGTGCTCCTACAATTTAAAAGTGATGCTTTTGTGCCCTGTGTTTTTCATAGAGTGGCCTGACTGACATATCTCATTGTCCAAACTTGATACAAGATAAACTCATTCTTAAATTCGAACATACACAAGTCTGTATGTAGGATAAATATGTGCTTTACTGGAAAACGACCTTCAGCAAATTGCATGCAATTTTTGGATCCTTTTTCTCTGCCCTTCTCAATGTAATCCAGAAACAGTTGGAAGCCTGAGACTTGATGACAAGCCCCTGGCCCAATCACATTCATTCCACTTAATGTGATTTCACCTATCCCGTTGCTGCTGGCCAGGACCCCTACTGTCTACCTGATATTGCCAGCGTATCTGCTGTGCCTCTCTTTACCTGTGAAAGACTCAAGGATGTCATTGGGAGCAATAGCAGATCATGATCATCATCACGCTCATTATCACCACCAGCCCCATCACCATCACTCTCGCTATCATTGCGTTTATCTTTACTATCACCATCATCATACAGACTGAGCAGGAGTCATTGGAATGAAGGTGTGACATGTGAAAGTGGACGGTTTCTCTCTCCAGGTGGCCACAGTGAGTGAGGTTTGGTTCATGAAACCACTGTAAAACACAGTAAGCATAATGTCTTTTCGAAACAGGAGAGTTGTTCATAATGCAGGAATCATGTGTAAATTATAAGAAAATCGAATATTATTTATAATGTTACAGGGAGCTTTCACACCTACCTTGTTTACTACCTTCTGACCTTTTACTTTACTTTACTAACACACTTTGAATAGTTCAGACTGATAACAAGAAGTTGAGACATCATTTAACACAAGAAGAAGCCTTAGCCTTCGATGATATTGCCTGATGATATTGCCTCTGACGACCATTATCTCAAGTACTGGCATACAATCAAAAATTAAATACTGTTCCTCCCATACCAACATATATATAAAAAAAATAAAAAATAAGACAAAGTTAAAAACATATCTCGGTACAGTGCTAAACATGGAACACATACACAATGTGACTGAAAAAAATACCTTTGGACAGTTGTATTTTTTCTTTTTCTTGCATGTGGGGTTTAAATCCATGCCAAATGAAGATATAGACAAAGAGTAACACAAAGATACTATTGTTTCAGGAGTAGAAGAGATCGTATATATGTTATGTGAAACCAAATAAACTGCATTAAAATCAATGCAACAAAGACTCTAAGTTCAGACCAACTTTAGACTAATAAACCTTAGAATCAATAATAGGGTACTTAATAAATGTCAATGTTTCCTTGAATTATTCAAAAGGCTAAAACATGCATCTCCAAAAGTAGATGCAATTTGAACAACCCAGTGAAGTCACAGAAGCTGTTGTCCAAAGAGAATAAAAATTGGTCCCTCCAAACCAAACATCTGAAAACATGGCTAGTACAAACATCCATCGTCTTAAACTGTTTTTTGAGACATAAATCGAATCTGGAGCAGAACCATGTGATGTTTGCATTATGGTAAATGGTGCTGCTCATGTTTTTACAGTCTCCTCTTGTTCTAGCAAACACATTCCGTATTTTCCCTCTGTTTTCAGACCTCGAGCTATATCCACATATCCAAATATAGACAAATATATATACAAGAGGCAAACAGTGTACACTGCAGAAATCTTGTCTTGCTTATACAACATTCAAATATGCATACATGTACAAACACACAACTCTAATCAGCAGTCAAATATTAGGGGTGAAGAAATGTCGAGTAGCACTTACATCATGTTCAAGTCCTCCTTCACACCATGAGGGAAATAAAGTCTTAAAAAGCTTAGGAATAGTCTGATAAGTGTAGGTAAATAAATCATTATCCTGCATAAAGATGACACAATTCATTCTTGAATCCATTGGGACAATATGATTACCATGCAGGATACAAACTCATCTGATTATTAAAAGTTTTGTTTTCATTAGAGCTCGCCAGACATTTAGGTGTAGGAGCCTGAGTGTTTCCAATTTGACTTATTATTTAGATCTGCTCAGGAATGGCTTCCATCCAGACAAATGTGGCAGAAGGACTAATGTAGGTCCCAGAGGTCTGGACCTCGATAACTTCATCGGAGGTCTATAAAACGTATAAATTATAGCCTAAAAAAGATGTCGTACAGTGCCAAGATCATTGGTGTCATTGCTTAAGTGTGTGTGGGAGGAGTGAATCATCTTGTTGTTATGGCAAGATCGCCCACACAGTCTAATGAATGTAAACAAATCCAACAAAGTCTTATACAGGCAACTAGAGAGTTTTACTGCAAACTGCTTCTAGGTCAAAGTCTTTCATCCCCGGACGTTACCTGACCAGAAGCTCCTGCGCTGTAAATCTATGTCAAACAATCGCAGTCCATCATGATGTCGCTAGTTAGTTTCACTTGAGCGAATTAACAAGCCAGTTAGTTACCTAGCATTAATTGCATCCATCCAATGTAAGACTGATAATGGTCCCCACAAACGTTGAATACGTTTTATTCTCTCGAGTCTATGAAAAGGGTGTACAAGTATACATTTTTCATATTTTATTTTTAGGATTATTCTAGCAGAGGTATTATTGGATACAATTGCATCAGATAACCAGTTGATCTGATGTTTATGTTCTTAACTTACACAAATGAAAACAAAAACACTTAATTCATCAAAGTTCAACTTTTGGAAGGGATGATTTATGCAACAGGGTGGAGAGACGAAGCTGATTGAGATGAGAGACGAAGAGCAGGTACTTCTCACTGTGCCCAGGATTCAATAAGCACTGTGTCTCTGTGTTGTTATGTGACTTATCTGATCACATTCAGTCAATGTGGGCCTAATTTCTAAGAGATATATGTTCTTCATCAATTCAAAAGGAACCTCTAGGCTCAATTTAACAACAGCATGTAATTAAAGTATCTTTCTGTGTAATATATTCTTGTACAAAGCACATTTTTCTAGGGTTGTATGTATGTATTGTTCAAGAAAACAATGGAAAACAAGATCAAAAGAAACCAAAAACAGCCCTGGAGCAGCTCATTTCAAGATTTCATTTCAACATAACTTATAGAATCCGCCTCCAGTTCTTTTACTCTGGTTTTAAAGTGAAATTGCTGAGCTGTAACTGCTTCAGCAACATATTCCAGGTCGCAGGTGCAGAATAAATAAATACAAACTTTTCCAATTTCTCAAACCTCCACAGCAAACACATTTTCTGGACTTGACATTTCTAAAATACAAAAGAATACAAAATAATTGAAATACTAGAGAGGCCCTCAGGGAAGGCACACCTCCACCAAGCTTTACGCTCTATACCCTAGAATGCCAAAGAAAGAGATAAGAGATCAACCATTAAGCCAGATCTTCCTTGGCCCACCTTCCACAACAATTCATGGAAATTGATTCAGTACTTTTTGAGTTATCCTGCTGACAGACAGACAAACAGCAACAAAGACACAACCTATACTTGATGGTCATATATTTCCAACACAAACGCCTACAGCCGTTGGCAATAGGTGGAGTAAGTATTGTCACATTCAAAGTCTGCACTGGCTTGTCCTTCCTGCTGTACATTATAGATTCATATTCCTAATACTGTTCCTTACTCATACAGACACAACATACATCTCCTTGGGCTTTTCCCCAGAATATGCTGCACCGACTTCAGTAATTCAACCCTGGGTGCCAATTATCAGCTGCTGCCAGAGCTGGTGCCCTTTAATCCCCACAGATTTGTGGGTGTTCGCTTCAGCTCAAAGGAAACACCAATAGTGTCAAATAGGTTTATAGTGGTCCGAACAACTCACACTATTGCCCTCCAGAAATATGTGTTCCCAATGTGCCAACCACATTGACGCCATAGACACCAGCATTTCTTTCATTTAAGCTTGTTCAGAAAAATCTCAAATTGTGGCAAGAAAAATCTTGCACAGATGTAATGACTGTACTAGCGGTCATCCACATCATGATGAAACTAAACTAAAATGATGTAGTGGAAATGCCCTCACCCTTTTTCTCCTCCTCTCTCCATAGGCAGTGTTCTCCCCTTCATGGGATGAGACAGTTTTGTGGTCTGAGACGAAGAATGTGGTTATATGATGTGGCTTCTACACTATGTGACTCATACAGAGATACAACATGTAAAGCACGTACTACACAACAGCAACCTCACAAAACCCTTTTTATCCAAGCAGGTGACGTCATTCTATGATCCACTCGTGGGAGGAGCATATTTAACATTAAATTTAACGTAATTCAGCACATTTAGAATATGCTTATTTACTTTCTTGCCAAGAGTTATATGAGAAGATTGACACCACTCTCATCTATAGGGCACATGTGAAGTTACCACTAGTAGATGTAATGCAATCTCCGAACATTTTAAACCTGCTTTTTATAGGATTAAAACACCTGGAATTCTGTGTAATTTGTTAACATTGTACTGAGTATCACACTGGACTTTCCAAGTAAAAGAATTACCGCATCATTTGCCTTTCTTGGAACTTCAGCATGTGGTGTGTGTCACTGTGTTGTGGGTGTGTATATGGTCTCTAAGACGTGTGTGTGGATGTGTGTTTGGGTTTATTTCAACAGTTCCGATATCAAGAAAATCATGAATAAAGAATGATAACCTTAACTTGACCTGGGTCCCTCATTAGATTCTCTCACACCAAGTCACACTCCTTGTACTTGGTGTGCGTGTGTTTCGTCCCCTGCAGTGCAAACCCAATGAAATGAATTGAATGAATGAATTCAATTGCATTGCCTGTTTTTCAAAAATGTGTGTATATTGTACGTAGATTGCAGTCACATATATTTCCATTTTTAATTTCCCAGTACTTAACCCACTATATTGTATTTCTGCTCCTCTGTTGTCATATTTCTTATTGTCTGGTTTCCTGTTTAATTCTGTATTTCCACAGCACCTTTCATTTCCTGCCGTCGTGTATATCTCCCACCCTTTCAAAACCTCCTCACCTGGTTCCCACCTATGCTTACCTGGTAGCCAGTGTTACCCATCTCCTCTGTGCCACCTTTGTTGTCAACCATATTGTCTTTGTAAATCCTCGTATGTGCATTGTTATGTGAAGAGTTCTCCTCGTGTTTGGCCTCCTGGTTTGTTACTTTGCTTTTTGGAATTTCTCCTCCCTGCCTGCTGCTGTTTCTCTGTGCCAGATTGACCACCTCTGTATGACCTCCTGCTTTCTGAATGAAGACAGTTGTTTCAAACTTTGTTTTATCACCTACTGTTTTTTTTCTGCTTCTGAGTCTCGGTTCATTCTATAACTGACAAATTGCATGTTGTTCATGTTTGTTTTATGGAGGGTTTCTGTAGGGAGTCAGTTTCTTACTGATTACAGAGCCTTCTGAGACAAACTTGTGACTTTCAACTATTTCAATACACTGAACTTGTCAAGTATGACGATGGCTCTCACAGATAAGTGCTGAATTCTTTCTTTTTTGGCAACGATAATGTCACAAGCTTGCACAGGCAGCCATGGGGTTGATTATCTTGCAGCTCCATGGCCACGCTCCATACGGAAACGTCACTGTGTCTCTTCTTTGTGTGGTGTTGTGAGGCAGGCAGGATCCTGGCACAGGCTCCAGACTGCCACTGGGAGCTTTCTATGGTCAGTGTGAATGGTGCACTGATGAAAAATGGAGATCAATTCAAGCCCTACTGTTCTTTTCAAAATTTTCTCTTGCGTATCACATTTATTAAAAGAAAGGTTTTTTTATGTCTTGTGGCCCAAGACTGATTTTTTGTGTCAATTTCTATGCTAATCTGAGCAAATGTATCTGTATTCTTTCAGGATTGAAAGCAACCTTTTCATTCCAGGTGCAATTTTATTCAGTCTTATACTGTGACTATTGTGTAGAGGTGACAAGGTAAAACCCTGCACATTTGTGTTGCCTGTTTTTTGATCAGATGTATCTATATGTGATGGTTTCAGATGAGACATTTACATTCCTCACATTTCATCCTACAACTCTCAGTCCCATATTGCATTAACCCTTGTAACCTGCCGTGTGTATGCCCCGGTCACAAGACTCTCATCTTTGCTTAAGGAGGTTTTCTCTCTCTCTCCCTCTCAGATAAGAAGAAAGTGGGGAAAAAGCAGGTCTATGATTGAACAATCAACCCCGAACATGTACAAAGTGGTGCATACACCACATGCAGGTACACACAGAAGTATGCAGACATGGCGTGTAGTCCTCACTCTGGTCAGATCATTAATGCAGCCTCACAGAGCTGGAACATATCTGATGCTTAGCATGGAACACACATCAGATTGACTGTACACGTCTGTCATACCTTTATCACCCGCTACAGCAACCAAAGTTTGTTGTTCTTCTGGTCTTATCCTTCCCTGAAATCCCAGTCAATATGTTTGTTTGGGGAGAGCGTGTGGGAGGCAGGGAGAATACAAAGATTTTTGATTAAAAGCCTGTATTGACAGATTTGAGTCAACAGGGACAAATCTCTGCCTGGCTCAATGTGATGGTCAAATGGCTTGCCATAAGCATGTGTTTGTGGGTACACAAGTACATCATGGATGTTTATATGGGTGTGTGGTTTGGGGTATTTCATTCACACAGTTGTGTGCCTGTGTTCTTATGTTGAATTGTAAACAAAGAAAGTGGCTCAGACTGAACTACACATCACTGTTTCAACCAATCAGCAAAAAGGGGCATTCATACTCATGCCCCGGACAAGAGGAAGAATAAAGAAGAGGGAGATGGTGAAAAGGGCTGAGAGGGAGCAAGAAACAGCAAAAGTGACCCATGGAACTTTTTTTAGGACCTCAGGAACCTGTGATTTGATCTGAGGTCCAAATTTAGTACTTTGGCTTAAAAAACTCAATGCTTAATGGATAATTATTCTCTATCACTCAGGATCTCTAAGAGATTTCTCTACCGGTTGATCAATCAGACACTTAGAGGCTGTAACAACTTTTCTACAGCACTTTAACACAGTGAGCAAAACTTCTCAATCAAACAGAGGCTGCGATTTTTGTTTGTGGTATATTTGACTATTTTCATGGATTTTAGATGAAGGTTTTGTAAAAACAACAGTAAGTTTTGTGTAGGTAGATATTTTACACACTTTGTGTGTGTGTGTGTGTGTGTGTTATGTGCTTCGGTCATGACAGCTAAAAGGCAGTCAAGCAGCGAGAGCACACATGAAGAGGGAGAAGGTGCCTGACCGCAGAGCGTGATGCGAAAGTGAGGACGGAGGCAGCTGAAAATGTCACAGCGAAGAAGAAAGAATGTTTAGGTAGTGAGGGATGAGAAGAGAAATTCAATCTGGGTCCAGACAGAGGTGTAACAGACCAATTTGTTTGTGGTGTAATAGAGAAGATGGCTCGGCCTGGGTGATAAGTTGGCCAGGTCTTGGCCAGGCTGGACTGGGAGGATAAGAGCAGTTCTGAGGTCTGGCTGGAAAATATTCAGATAGACAAACATGTGGCAGCTGGGAGAGAAAGGTGAAGTTAACAGGAACAAAAAAGCTTAAATGTGATATTTCAACAATTTAAAACAGATGCTATTTGCAAAGCTGTTTTCAAGTCTTTGGGGCAATTCAAGTCTAATAGAATTCTGCACGGATCTGGCAATGTCTCAAGTCAAGGTCCAGAAAGAGCCCCAAAAAATAATGCAGCTGTCTTGCGCTCCTGCATCTACAAGGCAGGGCAAAAGGTTTGGTGCATTGCCAATCAGTTGGCCGGCAGACATCTGACCCCGGCCACAGAGACTAGATTCTAAGTCATAGAACCTCCTATTCTGTCAGTTCAGGAGTCAGAGCTGGAGCTGGAGATCGTTTGAGACACTAGAAAGTGGCACAAGGAAATGTATTAGTCCATCATTACCATTTGGTCATGGTGATGGCTGGGGGTGAGTTTGTGAGCTACTGCACCTATAGAGCCAACATGGTAACATGCTATCCAGCAGGGAACAGGCATTAGACAGTCATAGCTCTAAAGCTCTCCTCCATACTATGCAGTTCACTTCCCTCATCTCTGGATTTTAGCTCTTCGTTTTATTCACTTAAGTGGAGAGGGAAACAAAGGTCTTCAAGCTAATGAACTTGCTAATGTCATTTAGCGAGCTTGTTAGCTCGGCCACTAAATGGACAATAAGTTCATAGTTTATACAAAAGATTTCTATTTGTGCCATCGACTCCTGTCTCATAACTGTGTGCAAACCATTTTGTGGAGCTGTTTGAGGAGGTTAAATAAAAGTGGATGGTGCAACACAGATAATAAGCTTTGATGGCTCTCTCCATTCTAGAGCCCTCAAAGGTCAGAACTGTCAAGATGTCTCGCTGCTGCTTTTAGTTTTTATGCCCATAAACTGTGGAGCATGCCGCCTCTGGATATTACTATGGCAAGTCCCGATCAGATGCAGTGAGAGTAGGCGTCACTATCAGATTACATTAGCAGTAAGACCAGGGTTTTTTTTCCAAACACAAATTAATAGTATGTTTATTTTATCCTGTTCAGTGACTTTCTAAGACCAGAAAACCAAGACATGTCTTATTTAGCTTTTATTGTACTGGGCCAAATATTAGTTTTTGCATCAGACACAGGGCTGCATACGTTGCACATGCTAACAAAACTGTTTCATGAAAGAATTTACCGCTGGAGTGCGACACAGTGTAAAACAAAGCTGCTTGTGTATGTGGACTGTGATATGAGGGCTTGTTTACTTGCTTGTGTGGGAGGTGAAAGATGATGCACTGCTCTTCTACTTGGTAGTTGTAGTCTGTCGTGTGAGTAAAAACTACTGTGTTTCCATCCGCATAGAATCCAACACCAATTCATACTGAATAATCTCTTTTTTTCTCAGCCCGTCGAGATAGCTATCCAGGTCAGACAAAGATGTTACAATTCTGTGAATGGGGCGGTATGTTCATTTTAAATCAAACCCCCAACAAATGAGCCTGTGAGGTTGTTCTCCTCTAAGAGGGCTTGTGAGTGATGTGCACACACACAACCTAGTACTTATATGAGGACACTCATTGGTATCATCATTCTCTAGCCCCTAACCTTAACCATCCCAACTAAATGCCAAACCAAATCTTAACCCTCAAACAGTAGTATTGTGTAGGGAAAGTAAGGATTGACCAAACAGTCCTTGTTTTCCAAAAATATTGTCACACTTTAGGTTCCAGGCTCAGAAAGCTCTTCACAAAGACATCTGTTCAAATACACATAAACATACACAATTTGAGGAGACTTAAATTGCTAATTTGAGTATATTGACATTTTCATACATTTGTAATGCAACACAACTTGTATGCACTACGACCTGAAAACTATCAACCTCTATAGCACCAAAGCTATGTTATTGTACAGCCCTGAGTCATGATCAGGTTGTCACACATAAGTAAATCAAATGTCGCTGTAACATGTATACATTGAGTTTCAAGTCTTTGCAGTCACAAATTAATTCTGATGCCAACGACAAAATCTCTAGTCAGCTTGGCTCAATTGACACCTAGAATTTTCAATTGTCTGTAAACTTTGTCTAAACTTCAGAGCTTATTTTCTTTGCAGCAGTGCTGATCTAAAAAGGTCTGAAAGTACAAAAAATATATATTTATATGTTATATGGTCACATAAATAAAAAATGTGTAGAAGTTCATGTCACTTTTCTGTGACAGGGTTTGTTTTTTGTCCTATTCACATTACTGCTATGGTGTGAAATAGGTTGGCAGCTGGTGTTACTGGGAAAAGCAGGAGGGTTGGCGCAAAGGGTCAGGCCAAGAGGTTGAGAGTTGACCCACCAGGAGAGAAGGAAGGGAAGAGGGCGGGAGGAGGAGAGGAAAGTGATATGGGAGGAAGGGACCTGAAGTCCTGACACATGGCGATGGAGGAGAGAAAGGGAAGGGAGTGAGGAGAGGGTTAGGGCAGAAAGGTGACACGCTCAGACAGAGAGAGAGAGATCGGGGAAAGATGGAGAAAGAGATGAGGGGAGCAGGGGATGCTGCTGATCCATCGGTTTGACCTTGCAGACAGTCAGTAGTCTCAGCTTGTGTGTGTGTGTGTGTGCACATGTTCATTTAACACTTTTGCGTGTGCGTATGTGTGTGAGAGAGCGAAGTGTTTTTATTTCCAGCACGAGCAAGCTGTGCTTCATTTGCCAGCCGAGGTCTGGGCACCAGGAACACACACAAACAACTCCATCCTTTACACCACAGAGAAATCTCTCATCGCTCTAATCTCAACTACAATCAACAAATCAATGACCCAAACATTCTGCTTGGATGATTGGTCAAAGTGTCTGTGAAAGGCCTCAACTATGTTTCTTCTGTAAAACTACCACTCACTTTGATAGTCTGTAAAAGAAAGACACAAACCTGTTTGCTGGTTTGACTTGTTAGGTTCAAATATGTCACTGCTGCTCTCTGTAACAGTGTGTGTGTGGTCCAGGTATTACTCATGTTAAATCTGTTTACTCACATTATGTTTATGTCACATTATGGGAATGTGTCTTCCTTAAGGGGACAAAAAACAAGTCCCCATTACGTAAATCATTAAATTTCAAGATAAAGATGTTTTAAGGGTAGGGTTATGCAGTTTTCCGAATCGGCACTCCGAGGGGCACGGGCATGCACGTAGGTGTTAAAAAAACATTTCTGTCTTTATGTCTGTATGCTTAACGTTCCTTTATTATTTTAGGGAAAAGACTCGAATTAAGATTAAAAGGTTACAAAATCCTCACAGTCTCACTTAAAATGTTCCTTTTTGAGACATATGGTTAGGTTTATGGTTAAGGTTAGGGGTAAAATCTGAATTGTGGTTAGGTTAAGGTTACTCTTAGTCATGGTTAAGGATTAGGTTTTGGTCTATAATGAATGGAATTCAATGGAAAATTCTAATAACGATCGGCAGGCAAACCTATAAAAAAGTTTAATTAGAAAAGAAGGACCTGTAGCATAGATGACGTTTTTCTTTGCAATGACTCTAGCGTGCATCTTTGGTTATTGGTTGTCACTGTTATCAATAAGTAAAAGGTTATAGTTAAGCTGGTAAAATCTGTGTTTGTAAATGTTGAGATGCCAATAAATGGATTTTGCTTAGTTTGCTCTTTTTGAAGAGGCCACAATCCACTGGAGACGTCTTGTAAAAAATTAAAGAGACAGCTAGAAGGACAAAACAAGTTATATAGTAGGAGGTTATACAGCATCCACATAGATCCACTTAGTGACTCAACCTGGCAACCCGAGAATGATCCCTACCATGGAAGCTTTACCAGTGAGTAAAGACATTGACCACAACCTAGCTGGATTTCATTCAGTATGACTTATTACAATGTGATGCATATTCGCTTCCCCATTAATTACACACCCTGACGTCCTCAAACTTTAAATGTCACAGAGAAACAGCCCATCAACGCCCCCATTCATATTTATGTTGAAGAAGAATAGGTTGGAATCCCCCTTTAACAAAGGCATAATTATATGGCTGCTGTTGACTTTACAATCTCTGACAACTAACATTAAAGTAATTACATACATGTATGTAAGTTTATGATAAGATAAGCCTGTTCTTCAAGTCTTAAACCTAACTACTGCAGAAGATGAAATGTCGGCATTTGTAGCCAACTCTTGTATCGGTGGTGTTTAGCCTCAAAATATTGCCTATGCATCAGGGCCTTTGCCACAGGGCAACATATCGACCACCGTTTGATTAATGACAGTGGCCAGCTCCACTGCAATCATTGCTCATCCTCTGGTAATCACAGTCGCACTCGCCCATCTGTCTGCTCTACTTTCAAATCACACCATCTACCTGCCAGCCTGTCTGCAACCGGAGCCCAAGTAATGATCTGATCTGCCCTTGTTTCTCGGTGTAAAAATAGTCAGATACATAATTAACATCATCGCTCATAACAGCTCCAATAACTGGCTGTCTTGTGGGGGATGAGGGATGAGGGTTCGGCTCATCTGAAGGCAGAATGTTGTTAGTCCAGAAACTACTCAATCATCCCGTCTTTACACTTCCTGCATGGCAACTGGAAGGTGGCCAAACACTGCTGCAGTTCTTTATTTGCACTCAATTTAGGTTCGGCACCTAGTCTGTGTGTGTGTGTATGTGTGTTTGTGTGTGTGTGTGTGTGTGTGTGTCCAGTCTCCTCTGTCTCCCTTATCGCTCCTATTCACTGCTTCTCTGTCTTACTCTTCTAATTTCCCCTGCTTTCCATCCACCATTTGTCTGTCCTCTCACATCTTTTCTTACATTTCTCTTCCATCTGTGGTTTCACCGCAGATTTCCCCGTCTCTCTTTCTCTTGTCTTCTCAAACTCTCTACCTCCTCTCCCCACTTCATCATCACTCACCCTCCCTCGCTTTGTCTCTTATTTCATCTCCTGCCTCTTGAATCAAGTTTTTTTTTTTACCTGACAGTCTTAGCTGGCCGTTAGTCCGTCCAGGATGAGGGGTCACAAAGTTCACCGTTTTTTAACAAGAGCTGGCTCAGGCCCTCGCTGCAGAGGCTTGTCCCGCTTGGTTTCCACTACGGGGCCGAGAGCGGCTATGCTCAGGATGTGCTCATTATTCATCACACAGTCAGTGGTGGCCTTCACACACACTTACCCACAGCCAGACACACCCAAGATAACGTTATTTATGTTGACAACGACATGACTGACTCATTAAAACCTGAAAACTCAAACTGTGAATCTATCACTGATGCTGCAGGTGGGATGAAAACATGTACAGGTCGTTCTGCAGGAGGTCAAATTGAACTATGCGGTCAGCAGGCTTACAGAAGTAAATAAAACATGTTGGAGGGGTGACGCCTACCCTGCACATGTGCTGTATGTAACTAAGTCAGGAAATGCTAACTGATTTATATTGCAGAAATACTATTCCTTAATGATGATATCATTGGATGGCTATAGTAGTTGTTGTGTCTATAGCACTAGCAGATGCCATGAAAAGTAATACTTTGAATAATGCATGACATCATTTTCGGACTTCTGTGTGACTTGCCATCTGATGACAACTCCCCATCATCTGATAATATCAGATGATGGGGAGTTGTTTTCTGATCAAAAAAGCTTCAGTTTGTCTCTCTAGTTCTTTTATTTGTGGAGATATCTTGGAAAATGTGCTTTTCAGACCATATTTTTGTTGACCTTTGACCAATCAGCTTCAAAAGTGTATCATCTGGAGAGACAACCTCCAAAGTAATAATCCCATCAAGTTTGGTGAAAATCCATCCATGTATTATTGAGTTGTTTTGCACACACACACACACACACACACATACACGGGTGAAAACAAGTTTGTCTATACTAACTTCCCTCCTCTTCTTAAAAGTCTGAAGTCTTGAACTTCTTAATGATGTACTTTTGTCAGTGTAAACTTTGCCAGGTCTATCCATCCATCCATCCATCCATCCATTATCTATACTGCTGATAATGGAGTCCACCCCAGCTGACATTGTGTGAGAAGCAGAGTACACCCAGACAAACAAATGACTCACACTTACGATCACACCTACATTCAATTTAGAGTCTCAAATTAACCTAACCCCAATCTATATGTTTTAGGACTGTGGGAAAAAGCAGGAGAAAACCCATAAAGACAGGGATTACATGCAAACTTCACACAGAAGGACGTACGATGCCGCACTTTGCACGGCTCATGTCACAAATTCAGTTCTCTAATATCATTTCATCAAGTACAGCTCAGTTACATTCTATAATGTAGCCTACTGCCTGGAATACTTTCCATGGGTTGGTGTATAGGTCACACAAGGGACCAAATATTACAGATGAGAATATGTTTGATTTCAGGATCTTGTAACACTTGGTTTCAGGAAAGACTACACTTTTCTGTTTTTCAGTATGATGTTTAACATGTGCTTAAACATAACACTGTTGGTCTACTTTAGGCAGCAGAATTGGGTGCTGGAGCGAAAACTAATGAAATATGTTAACAGTGAACATTCTGCAGATACTTTCCGCCTGAACATTTGTTGCTTTGGCAGATACCAGAGTGGAGATACATTCATTAAGTTGATGAATCTGTAATTTGGGGACTGCATACCATAGAGGCTGGGGCAAATTAGCAGAGAGAAGTTCGCTCTGTAGAGAAACAATAAATAAGAAAAGATAGCCTTCCTAGGGGCAGCCGGAGCAGATGCCTGTGTGGCATATTCACCCAAAATGAGCATTTGTGCGATTCTGTTTGTTTACACCATCTTTCCGAAAGAATTGACTTGTCAGGCTGGGCAGAGGATTCCAGTAAATCACTGGTGTTTTCAGTCACTGGTTATAAATGTCTGAGCTGAGCCCTGGGGCTGACAAGACCTGCATGGCCCTTCTGTTGAATAGTTGCCTGTCTCCCTCCCTCTCTGGCTCTCTCCCTTTATGCTCCTCTTCCACACCACCGGGGCTGATTCTACCCTCTGATAGGCGTCCTGTGAGCTCACCAGAACTCCAGCTGTAGGAGGGAAACTTCCCAGAACAAAGAGTGGAGCGGTGACCTGGCATTCCACCGCTGAGGAGCAACTGCCAAGCTCACTGATTGAAACCTCCCGTCAGCCAGCAACCCCACCCTACCCCTCACCCCCCTGTCTTTGCCCCACCCCACTCGTTCACCCGTCCCACCCTGCCTTCCTCCGTTTTTTACTCCACTCAACCTGACAACTACAGGGACACATACGGTGGCGCAGAGAGCCATTGAGCGTGAGAGAGGAATAGAGTAGATGGGCTCTCGATCAGAATGCGAGCAGTGCTTGACTCTCCCAAGCACACAAACAAACCTGTCTGCTGGAGAGCTTGGCACACATTGACCTGACCTTGTGGTCTGGGGTTCATATGCTCTATGACAAAATGCAGCTCCAAAGTTTCTCTTCACCTCTTAAGCACATAGTACAGAATATCAATAAGGATCCAGAGTGGCACGCCATCAGAATCCCACTGAGAGGTTTTCTATTAAGATCTACAACGACAGAAGGGTCATAATGGAGAAAATTATGCACACAGTTTATAATGTCATTGTGCTGTTGTCATCTCAGTAACAATGATATTACTGAAAGCCAGTTGAAGGCCATTTTATAACACACAACAGACTCACACTGTTTTATGTGCGGTAAGACGGGGACGACCTTGGTCCCAGTGAATGCAGCTTTGTGATGGGTCTAACTAATCGATACTGACATGTATATTTTTCCATTTATTGTGGATTTCAATCCAGAACCTGTTGTTGGAGACAGTTGATTCCAATTTGAAAACCACAACAACTGAAAAAATCCCCAACGTTCCAGTTGGTCCACGTCATCGCTCCAGTTTCAAATCAGAATTTACTGTCTAGTCGCCAGACAGAATGTTGATGTTGGACCTGCAAAGCCCCAGATTGTAGTCAGTGATAACAATGTTGAACATGCAGTCACTCAAAAGAAAAAAGGGGGGGAACACACGTGACAGAAGAAAAGCTTTGGTCTGACCTCTGTGGCTTTACCTTTGGCCTTCTGTAATAAACTGTACACACGGCATCATGCATTGGCGTTGGATACTGTTGAACACTTGTGTTGAATTGTTTGCTGTAGAACCTTTCAAATAAATATGATTCAAAGTGAGCCTGAACACAACATGACCGACAGTCTGTGAGATGGAGGTCTTCACGGACATTAAGGAGAAGCCAGAGCCTGATTTCTGACGGCAACATTTAGATCCCAGCAGACACAGCTTTAACCGGTACTGCCATATTTTTTTTCAGACCATGTTTAAACCAGGATGTGATCACAACTGTCCACCAGAGCTGATACACAAACTCAGCCTGACATTATATTTCCAGCTTATACATTAGACGTGCTTGCTTTAGTTAATAACTGTCATGGCCACCTCTCTGGATCGCCATCTCTTCCTCACAGAGCTGCTCCACGTTCACAGGAAGACACTTTGCTTTGAAGTAAATTGATGTTTCTGGCCTTATATTACTCTCAGCATGTCTCCATGCACAGTGACAGAGACAGAGAGGCCCGTTTCTTCTCCGTAAAATGCATTCTGATAACCTGGCAGTATCTCAAAATTGGAAAAAAAGAAAAACATTCCAAACCAGACATGAAACACGATACATTGTTGGAACTCGTCAGGAAAGAGTAGAGTAGAAAATCTCTGAGAACGATGAAAAATAAGAAACTGACAAAGTCTCCATCCCCCTCACTAGTCACAGAAAAGTCTCTGTCGTCATTTGTTCAGTGTTGCTCTTGAAGGTTGTTGAGTGCATCAGGGCGTGTTCCCACATGAAAGTCCTGACTGGGGTCCAAACCAAGGTTCACGTCTTTGTTACATTGTCAACATTTGTTAGTTTTGGTTTCAAATTGCAATTTAGGGGATGAACTTGACCCAAAACTAAAAAATCACTCATTATCTACACATCACTATGCTGATTGAGGGGTGGGTGAATTGTTTGAGTCTACATAACACATCTGGAGTCTCAGGGGTGAACAGCACTGCAGCCAAATCCAATACAATTGAAGTTACTGGTGACCACTTCTTCAAACGTAAAAAAAACAACAGAAAAATGTCTCCATACTGCTCGAGTGGTGTCATCCAAGTGTCTGTAAGCCCCCACATTCAAATCCGACTCAAAACAGAGTCATTTACACCATGTTTTTAGTCTAAGTTAAGTTCATTCTCACTCACCACACAAGCTCGCGCCCTTATGCTCTTGCCCAAGAGCAACATGAACGCGGCTTAGGGCTGAGGATAACAGCGGACATTTAGGCTAAAAACATGGTATAAATGATGCAGCTTCGAGTCGAATTTGAATGTTGGGGCCGTGGTTCAGTTCGATCCAGCTCTTTTGGTCGAACTCAATTTTGGTCCATGGTCTGAGGCACATTTCCCACCATTATGCTTCAGACTAAACAATTATTTCTGAAACCCCAGAATTTAACCTTGTAAATAAGCCCTAAATACTCTCAGCAAAATGTACTATATGTATGTACCCCTGCAAAAATTCTAGTTAAATGATATTGTTAGAGACCATGTACACAAGATTCTCACTAAACACTGTTCAAGCTTTTCTTTGTGGGGCCGACATGAAGAAAAGATGAAGCTAGAATATCATCTACACACACTTTGTACTTTACTGTTTCATTTGTGGCCATCATCTGAAAACAAGTGGGTGTGCGTGTCACTTTGATTAACACGAAAGATATATGTTGCAGGCACACGTCCCAAACCTGCTCTTTAGTTGTGTGTAGAAGTTGGCTGGGTGTAGCAGGCAGTTTTCATCAAGTTTTTTGTTGCAGTCAGACGGAAGCAGGCTCTCCCTTTAATTAGAAAAACAGGCTCTTCCAGAGAGGTGACACGGCTCCCTTTCACGGGAGAGGAAGTGCAGCATATGGATACCGAGCCACAGTACCTGGTGCAAATTTGTGTGGGTGTTCGGATGCGTTACAGTTAGTCTGTGGGTGTTTGTCTAAAAAACAAAATAGTTTAAAACCATCTGCCTTGTTAATGGGGGAGCATGGCGCCAGTAGATGCTTTGATAGCAACCTTTGAAACTATGGACATCTGTGTGTGGTGTCTTTGTCTGTGTGTGTGTGTGTGTGTGTGTGTGTATATGGGTGGTGTCTATGTGTGTGTGTGTGTGTGTGTGTGTGTGTGTGTGTGTAAATGTGTGTGTAAATGTGTGTGTGTATGTCATGATGGGAGATTTGGTTCCATCTGCTTTTATTGTCTTTCTCCTTGATTGCTCTGCTCGCAGCAAACTTGCATTCTGGGACTGTTTTATTTTGGAACACATGCCCACGCAAGCATACCTGCGAGGAAGCATTTGCGTCCAACACACGCACACACATACACACACACACACATGCGTGGCTACACAATGAGAACTGAGTGACATATCCTAGTGACTGCAGTATGTGCACAGCTGTGTATTTTGGAAATATAACACAAATAGAAAACTTAGGAAAGACCAGTATTTGTCTCTTTTCAAAATGCTGGAAATTTTCTCGTAACTCCCTGATTACATGTGCTGCTCAATCTTCCTACAAAAATGTACATTTTAAATTTACTACATTACTTTCTCTTTTTGACAGGGGAGATTTTCCTATGCCATGGCTTGTTTTGTGTGTAAGTGTGTGCACTTCCAGTGTCATGTGCTGTAATGTCAGTGTGTGCGTTTATGAAGCAGCTCCTGGGACCTCAGAGACATAAGGCAGAGACGGGAGTAAAAGGTTAATACACACACACACACACACACACACACACACACACACACACACACAAATGTTAAAACGCTCACCAGACACAACGCAAATGCATCAAAGGTATTTTTTTGTTTTTTAATCAAATGAATGAATAGAAGCACTGAATAGTCAAAGTAAAGCATTGGTGGATTTGTCTGAGCTCAGATGAACAGGCATCTAAGTTCAGTGCTTCTCATTTTTCTTTAAATGGCTGGAAATGTATATTCAAACCTGCAGGGAGCTCACGGACACATGCAGCCACGTGTACCACAAACACGGCACGTGCTTTGACCCTGGGGCCAGGGGTACGCTGCAAGAGTGGCTGGGGCCAGGAGGGACCTCACTCTGTCTCTGTTCATATCATTCAAAAAGAATAAAGCTTTTTTTCCCCAGCAAATTGAAATTCTAAACAAAATGCCTATTAAGAGCTAAGAGACCTCCCTGGAGGAAAGAGTGCTGGCATTTAACATGCAGACTCAGTGTTTAGCTCCAGTCCTTTCAAGAAGCAACACAGCCAAACCAATCTCTCCGAGAACGGCACAGCAAATTTCTTGCGGATGAGTTTCGGCTGGAGCCCAGATATACAAAGTGAAATGAAGGCTTCATGGTTTATCAAAGCGGCTATAGTGTTTATCCTACCAGGAGCAAACACACAGGCTGCTTAATAACACTGGCAGAGGATATTTCCTCCGCACACATACACACAAGCACCTGAAAGCTACTGTACGGCCCTTGGTGAAATTTATGTGAACAGGTTTATGTTCACACAGAGGTGAGTGCATGGTGCATTGCACAAGACACGATGCCTTGTTTGGTAGTGATGATTCAAATGGCATTAAAGAGTCCACATGCATTGTTCAACTGCTGGAATGAGAGAGTGAGTCAGACATTTGGTAAACAGCGGAGTGTGACTGTGTCATGCAACGTTAATCCTCTCAGGGGTCAGTGGTTATAGCGTTTAAAAAACAAGAGTTATTTGTGCTGAACAATGACACAGTCACAACTGCAGGATTTCTATGAGCTGAGACATTCTTTTCGACTCCGTCTCGATTCTTGAGCCGGCGATCAAGTAATAACATGGACAACACAAAGTGAGAAACGTGTGATGTTTCACATGTTTTCTTTAATAATCTCTGAGTGCGCTCCTGTAATAATGCAACCGTACTGTGTTTCTTGCTAAATATGTTTTAGTACTTAGATCCCATTTTACCAAATGTCTTTCGAGGATGTGTAATTACTACCTGGATCATATTATTGTTGAGCTCAAGCAGTGTGAAATCGTGATACTGTGCAGGAAGGAAGTCTATGTTTAGGCATGAAAAGTCCTGGGATTTGTTGTTGGTTTTGACAGTCAGCATTTCTCAGTATTTAACACTTGAACCAAGTTTTTTTAAGTTGCCTACACTTCCATTTACAAACACTAATCATTCTCAGGTTCCACTGAGTTGATTCAAAAGGGATGTAAACACACTGACAGTGCAGATTTTTAAGAAACAGTATGAACACTGCATTGGTAGCAGCTTGCAGATATATTCACGAAACATTTTCTCATTATGTTACTTTTTAAAATTATAATCTGCATGGTAGTACATTTCAAATCCTCATGTAATTAAGGATATTTGTGCAGAAACGGTTGCATAATGTTTTCATAGCCGCTTACTGTATATATCTGAGGCAACAATATCCCGGCAGGGCAATGGGCTGTGGTGTTAAGTACTGACTGTGAGCACACTTGCACACAGACACACACTCAGTAAACACTATACCTATATCTAAGTCCCTCTGTGCCATTGCTCCGAGCGGGCTGAATTTATTCTTTGCCTATTTATTTGATGTTGATGAAAGAGTGGATCAAGTCCAATCGCACCAGTCACATCAAAGACCTGCTGTGTAATGTTCAGAGTGACGCACGCACATACACACACGGGCGCACCGGCACGCCGTCTCGTAAACCTTTATAGTTTGATCAGCGTCCTGATCTTGAGAGGAACTTATCTACCCCCCGTTTTAGAGGAATGTGAAAATGCCAATGGAGATACGTGTGCTTGTCAAAAGTATGGACTCCACCAGCATTATCTGCAAGTACACTAAACGCAGACTCCATGTTGTCAGGAACCAGGAGTATAAGTCTATAGTCTTTATCAGTGGGTCAAAGTCATGCTGTCTTCCTCCCTGCAGCCAAACACCCTCATTGCCCCATTTCTATTTCAGTATGCACCATCTCTCGTCTCTCTCTGCTTTCCCACATACAGTAAACATACTGAGAAATAAGTGTTGGAGCTCCTCTTCCAAACACAGAGATAGAGAGAGAATGGGGTTAGAAGCAAGGCCACTCACCAGAGAGTGCTCTTTATTTCCCATAGGTCAGCTGATGCTTCCTCTCCATTATCGTGGGCATTCTCCATACCCGGCCCTCCACCGCTGAAATGGACAGACGTGTGAGTGTGTATGTGTGTGTGTGTGTGTGTGTGTGTGTGTGACTGATGCGACGTGCATGACGAACATGATACATCTCATCACATGCTTCTCCTTAACGGATTAACAGACGGGCTTCCAACGGCATTTATGCCAACGCTCCTGTGGGGACTGGCTTTGTGCAGGCAACGGGAAAATTCAATCACTGCCTAAAGGATAGGAACGGGTGGAATGAAACGCTACTTTGGTTCCATTTCCGTGTTAACCGCTGTTTTTCAGAGCTGCAAATGAGGAAAGAGAGAGGGAGAGCTGAAGTGCAACTTCTCAATCTGTCCCGCTCGGATTTCCGAGTCTTTGTCAGGGGAACGAGGTCGAGGCAAGCTGGATTCAAGGGATGGATCATGAGGACGAACCTGGTGTTAAACGTCCAGAGAGATCTCATGATAAACCAGTTTCTGAGGTTTGCATAGGTTTAAACACACATTACCAGTGTTGCTTATAAATCGTGACACGACATGAACGTGATTTCATCGAAATTTGAAGATAGAAGCTACCCCCACGTGGACAGTAAGTCTGAAGCATCAATAAACTGTTTTTTCTGGCAATTAAAACACAACCTACAATTAAAAGTGCCTTCTGTTTGCCTTCTTAGGTCACAAGATAGCACAACATCTTAGTGTGAAGATAAAACGGATAAAATGTGATGCAAGAGAGCGAGGCCTTTGTAGAGCTACACTGTCGTCCTTCTCACAAGCTTGACTTTTATATGACCTGTTCTCTTTGAAGCATACCCTCAATTTTCCATTTGCAAAAAAAAACGATTGCAGAGGAGTTCATGTTTTCAGGCATTGCGGTGAAAAGACTTACATGAAAGAGTACAAAGACTTTTTAAACTATTTAATGATAAAACTACCTTGACTTCAGCTGGTGTCACATGTACCTTTGGTTCTCAGACAAATTAAAAAACATGGAGTGAAAGAAAAGAGGGATGAGTTGTGTAACTGACAATCTCTGCGTGTGTGACTTTCCATCATTGAGCTCGAGCACAGTGTGTGTCTACACTATACTAGACATCTGTTCATGCATTTATGCCTCCGAGGATATTACCACGTTGATAGGTATCTCCTAAAAACATCTGCCTGGAAAAAGGCTCAATAACACAATTGTCAAATACACTCGAGTACGGTTCGCCAAGCTTGCCAAAATCCCAGGCGAAGATCCCGATGTCTTAATTTGATCACAACATTACCTTCACCAGTACAAGCAATATGAAAGCAAACTGTCAGGAAACTTCAGTGCGTGCACTCTCTACACGCCTTCTTCAGAACACTTGTGTTTATTGTGTTTTTCCTTTGCTTGCGTTTTTCTGCTGTGTTTGGTTTCCTGTTGTATTTATGTATTTGGAGGCGCATGTTGATTCATTCCTGACACTTTGTTTTTGAGCCTGAGGTAACGGCATCTCTTAAGACATGCATTTACATGTGTGGATGTCAGATGGAGGCAATAACTGTCAAAAATTTCAATTATCATCTTGATGAATTCTCCAGTTGAATGTAGTGTGATGCAGGTGCCATGTACAACCTGTCATTTTTAAATGTATGGTAAATAAAGCATTATGTCTCCTTAATTACTTGAAACCTGAACTTTATTACTATGTACTCAATGCTTGAAATTCTCTCGCGACTTCTCCTCACCTCTAGCAGATACTGGCTGTCGGAGATATTGACAGTCATATATCCCAGAGTGCAAGTGAATGAGTAATGCATGTGCGTGTACTTGAACGTGAACAAGCGCATGAACGCTCTGGTGCTTGTATACCTCTGTGAGTGTATCTGGCTGCAGTGGGACTGAGAGACAAGGCAGGCAGTGAAAGAAAGAGAGATGAAAAAATAGGGGAAGAGGGAAAGAAAGAGAGGAGGAAAGAGAGAGGAGAAGAAAGAAAGAACAGTAGGGGGAGGAGAGGTAAACTAAAGCTGCATGACGAGCACATCGGGGCACAGAGCGCCGACTGGGAGCAACAGTCCGAACACAGATACACCGTTTCCGAGCAGACAGTGAGGGGTTGAAGAAATTTCCCTATGGAGGCAGGCTTGGGATGCTGGGCATCTGAACACACATGAACACACATGAACACACACACACACAGTGAGCGGCCACAACAAAACACAAACAAATGATTACACACATGCACATAGATATGTTTCCTGCACAGAAACACATAAAGAGATGAGTGCACACACTCGGGACACACAGCCAGAGGTAGAGTGTTGGAAAGAGTGATGCTATTGCTGAATTTCTCCCCCACACCTTGAAATGTAAAGTTCATGTCCACCATCAGCATTGATGACCCTGACCAGAATGCACAGTGCTCCATATGCCATCTCTGTAGAAAACCTCATGCACGTTGTGTTTCTTCACTGAGGCAACAGAAAAAAAAAAGAAATCAGAAGTCAGTGGTGAGGCGGGAATATTGGACATGCACATGATGCAAACTGCTCACAGCAAAATCCCTAAGACGAGCAATGTGAGGAGAGAGTGTTAGCAGTATGGTGGGTGTGGGCATATTTAGTAGCCTACATGTGTTTTATTTACTATCTGATTGACATTTTCAATTCATATCTGGTGATAATTCTGTGTGTATGATGGAAAACAAGATATATTATCATTATAGCTTTAGTGTTCACAAACCTGCAGATGTGATGATGAGAAAGTGTTGAGAATGGTTATTACCAGGAGACAATAATAGAAAATCTATCTATGCTTTTCTTTTCTTTGAAGGAAAGAACACTTTAGGATAAGCATTATACAAAATAAAAGGCTTCGGACTGGGAATAGACAATGGATGTGACTGACAAGGAGATGAAACGGTTCTTTCCGGGCCGTCAGAATGACAATATTTCAATGTAGCATTCTGTTTTAAAGGAGACCATCACTGAAGAAGAGAGCTAACAGCTATCACTTGAAAAAAACTCTCGTAATGTAAAATGTTACACTTATAATGTACTGTCGCCCACCCACAGGGAGGAGGAGAGGAGAATGGAGAGAGGAGCAGAGAAACATTTTTGAAAGAATGTGACCGGTCTATTGTGTCTGATTGGCAAGTGTTGCCCTTGAGGTTAGTTTGAGATTGTGCAGGTGGATAAAACCCCAGCAAGGCACCTATGTGGGTTTGTTACAGTTAATTCTGAGACAGTTCTATTACTGTCGTGTCATACTTTTTTGAACGTGTCTGAATGGTGAAAGGATAGCAATGAGAGAGATGAATTTTGGTCCCAAATGGTCGGTTGACTTTTTTGTGAGGCCTTCCAAGTGCGAATGGTCTCATGCTTCTTCAAAATAATACAAGTACCACCTTGGTGGAGGTAACTGGCCCCGGCTGTTGAGGGAGCCCCAAACACTCACTAAGTTGGAAATCTGCACTCCTAAAAATATATTAATATATTTATTTTACGCTCTTAAGACATTAACCAAATTGAAAAAATATATTTCAGTGACATTTTGACTCATATTGGAGAAACAATTTGTGTAACCCAATTTGTGATAGAAGCACAATATGTCTGTTGACTATGCTTCACTTTTATAGTTGCTTTTCAGTGTACACCGTATGCACTCTAGGGTATAAAATGTACATAAATCCCAAAGAGAGGCTAGAGTGACTGAATCTTGATTTTTGGGTGAACTTTTGACCTCTTGAGAAGGTCAGCATCTCTGCCCTCACCTAACCTTTGAGGATATGTCAGTGTCATGAATGCTAATAAGAAAATACACAATCTGCTCCATCTTAAATCAGGGTTGGGGGTCCCGGCTGGGGTTCAGTTTAAAAGGTCAGTAGGTTACAATCGTTATTTTTTTGCTTCAGTTCACTGACACTCATCCTTTGTGTTTTCGCTCGCGGAGATGATTCAGATTTTGAAGCAAAGCAAAGAGGTTAGAAAAGCAGCTCTGTGGGTAAATGGCCACTCTGAGTCCAAGCAGAGACTTGTGTGGCTCTGTTATTGCTCTGAAGGATCTTTGACACACAGCAGGACAACAGAACAGGACAGGAAGTAATGCTACTTATGGCAATCAATGATATTTTTATTAAGCTGAGAAAATGGCCCTGTCAATGCACTCTCTCTGATTAGCTAACCTTATCATTGATAGTATGGGCTATTGACCAGGGGCCTCAGAATGCTTACATAAGGGCCATAAAGGAGGATAGGTGTCTCTGGGACATTGATTTCTGTCTCTGGAGTGCTGTTAACAAAAGTAGAAGATCTTCCAAAAACAATACAGAAACTGAAGCAGGTACATTTTGCTTTATAAATTCACAGTATCATAATAAAGACAGCTTCAGTTCTGATGTCTTCTGCACTGATAGTCCATTCTCTGTAGTACATGACTTTTTAGCCCACATAGTAATCATAAGCAGTTTTTCAGACATGATCTCAGGGTAAAATCTGGAGGATTGGCCATGGAGTTTATCCAGTCTGCTAAAGTGTCTGGCTCACATTGTCAGATACAGTTACTACTAAGTATTTCATAAAGATGTCAAAAAAACAGCACAAGACTTACTGAAAGTTATGCCTCATTTATGACATCGTATTTGATTTGATTAGTTTCACTAAAGGAGAAAAACTTGTGATTTCTTCAGCCTGTCAGGTGACATGTGCACCACTGTGATTTAAAAGCAGGCAAATGCAGGAATGCACAACTTAAAACCATGACTTTCAAAAACACTTGCAAAGTACAAGCTGTGCTTTTTCATTTAGCTACAAAAAAGCAGCAATAGTTTAGCTCGGGGAGAATGACAAGGATGTTAATGAGCAAACAAAGGAAACAAGAATGTTAATCTGAGAAGTTACTTGTCGCCCGGCAGCTCACTTCAACTTCATCAGGGTGGAAGTAAAATCTTAGATCATAAAAATTCATGGAATTTACTTTAAAAGACAATTTAATGCTAAAAGAGAGGAGGACGTCAGGCTTAGACCTCAAAGCTGCTCTTAATCAAGTTTGGCTGAAATAATTAGTTGCCATAAGAGTAAGCTCATTCCATGAGAGACGAAAACTCTCTGTTCACAAAAAAGCCTCTTCTGTCTCTCTTGTTTCTTATTACCTCCAGGAGGAGGTTGTATTGATTTAATGTTGTTTTTAGCAAGATAACAAAAACATGAATGAAACACACATGGAATGAATTTCCATGAAACCTAGTGAAAGAAAGAAGTATGGGTCAGGGAATAACCCGAAATTTTGGGTCAGATCTGGATCAGACTCTGGAATTTTCTTTTTCTTTAACATTGCAAGATTTTCAACATTTATACCATTTTGCCAAGGAGTAATTCATGGAGCTTGATGAAAAACACCAGTCACATTTAGGGAACTGATATCTATATAAATCTGGTGCAGCTTGATTGAATTCAAGGCGACTGATGGACCTTGGTGGAGTTAAGTGCTCTATTTTCTTTCTTTGTCCACCTTCATTGTGACTGACAGGAGCTCGGTATATTTTACTGGCATGTAACAGCATGCTTTTAAACCAATAGAATATTTGGATACAGCTTGGCTCGGCCGGTGGCACTCAGCAGCCAGGTTGCTACATCAGCTTAGTTGAATTTAAAAAATATTTATTGTTGTTTAGTTCGCATCTGAATGCAGGCTTATGATGTTTATGGAAAGGCTGTGATATTTCTTCCGCGGTGGCGTAAAATCAATATCTTCTAAATAAACCTGAGTGGCGTCTCGGCTCTGGCGGCTGTTTGTTACAACGCCGTTCCGGTGGAGTCTGTGAGTGTCGAGAGGTTTGATGGAGAGTCATTCATCCAGACATTTTTGACAGCCACCAACTTGCTGATATGAAATAGCGCCTCAATAGCTTGTTATCGACTCTCAGTGTTTTATCATTTATTTTAATAAGCGGAATCAAATTTTGAACGCTGGCCAGGCTGCTGTTACAGCTCTGAGCTGCAGTGGAGCAGGCCAGTGCGAGTGTATGTGTGGGGGGATGCATGTTTATTTAAGCACGGAGCAGAGACAAAGAAGACAAAATTAATGTCCAGTTGTTATCTCTCTGCTTCGCTGGATAAACAGACTCTGAGGAGACTGTGAGGTCAGCGGTATGCAGCCTGGGACCGGGCACAGAGGACGAGGCCTGACTGGATCCTTTAAAGATGTTATTAATGGCCGTGGGCATACACACATACACGCCCTGTTTGCAATGCATAACTCAGTAGTAAGCCTCTTTCTGTGTCCTGTCACAAGAGATGGGGAGCAGGAGGCAGAACAGGGTGACTTTATAATCCCTGCTGTATTTATACTCCACCCTACTGCCTTTTGCACTTCTCATGCTTCTTTTTTCCTTCCCATTTCTTTATCCTTTCTTTTCCCCCCAATCTCCTCCACACACATATCTGATATTATCTGGATTCAAAAACCCTGACTTTTTTCTCATATTGTGTTTCCCAGCTTGTGTGTTTTTTTTGTTGACTTTTCTCGTGTCCAGTTTTTCCATCACTTTTTCAAAGGGCTCTTGTTCTTGTTTTTTATTCCATTGCTTCCTCCTTCCTTCTTCTTGCCCTTTTACTTTCTCAGAGTTACAGGAGAAGTAAAGAGCTAAAGCGCCTGAACTCTTTCCTTTGCCTGGTCTCATTTTCTCACTAAACCCAGGACTTATTTTTCGTTTGATCCCGGTTTGCCTTCCACTTTCTTTTTTTTTTGCACTTTCTTTTTTGTGATTGATAATTTTTTCTTGCGTAGCTTTCATTAGTGGCTGTTTACAGATTCCCAACAATACACCCATGCATATACATATTCATGCAGGCACATACTGTCACTGATCAACACACAAACAGAATGAGAGGGACATAGTGGGGAGGAGAGCTCCCATAGAGCATGTAAGCAATCCCAGCTGGAGAGTCTGGATACTGACTGGGAAGGTGAAGAGAGTTCTCTTCTCAGATGACTCAGAGGATCCCCCCCACTCACAAACTTTTTGCAATGAAGAAGAAAAAATGAAAAAAAACCACAACATAAATAACTGCACAAAAAAAAATAGCTTTGTTTGGTCTCCTTTGAAAAAATAAAAACGTTTCACACCACAGGCTTGGAAGCACCACCATCATCTCCCTTCTTGAGTGTTGTTTAGGTCACGCCGTGCTTGATTTGGCCGCACTTCAGACTTCAGTCCCAGCAGACAAAGTCAAGAGGGTGAATCAGCTTGTGAGCTGATGTGCTGAAACATACTGCTGCTCCCCAGGCTTAGCACATGTACCTTAAAACCACTTAGAAAGAAACAGGTTGTACGATACATTAAGCTATGATCACAAAGTAATACACTCTTTGTGTATTGATTTTCCATCCATCTATCTATTATCTATACGCTTTTCCTTCAAGGGAGAAAACCTCTTCCTTAAATAATCATTCTGCTTTTCCTGTAAGTCTGAGGCGGGGTGTACACCCTGACAGGTTGCAGGGCTGACATACAAAGACAAACAACCTACAGTCAATTTAAAGTCAATTAACTTAACTCCAGTATTGCTTGTCTTTGGACTGTGGGAACAAGCCAGAGTACCTGGAGAAAATGCACGCAGACACAAGGAGAACATTCAAATTCAAACCAAGAATCTTCTTACCAACCATTGAACCACAGTGCTGTCCCCGTATTAAATATGGCAGGTATTCACATCAAAAAACAAAATAGGAGAAATCTGGAAAAATTTAATGCACAAGAATCCTTTTGCCATGAACTCCAGTATCCATAGTTCAAGAAAATAAATTCTCTGTGACACGCTGCATGACTTCACCAAAACTGTTTACAACCTTTTTCCTCCTCAATCAACAACAAAAGTTGGGCCTTATCCATCTGTTTCTTTTCTTTCTCACTCATCTGAATTTGACTCAGCGGCTTCTCCTGGTTATCGCTCTCCTTCTTCCTCCCGTGGTATTCTACGCCAGCTGCTCTGTATTTCCGCAGCACCACACACAAACAGTGTGTTTGTGGAAGCTTTATTATTACATATACTTTCCCTTTATGAATCTCAACAAGAGTCAAAACCTCAGATGTCTGAGCTGTGCCTTAATACTCACATAAGTGAAGAGCCATATGGAAATCAAGATGTGTGAGGTGCTTTCATGATTACAGTAAATGCTACACAATTAGTTTTTTAAAGCCAGTGCCCCTGTACTTTGTTCATAAAAAACAAAGTTCAACTACTTAAGGAATTCCTCCTGGTATGTGTTTAATTACTGGCTTTGAAAGAGCCTATAAAACCACCTGAAAACATCACAGTGCTGCAGTGGCCTTGTGCTGTTCTTAGAACTTGGAGCTTATCAAAACTGTATTGAATTGATGTTTGAACTACATTTTCAGTTCAGTGTCGCTGCTCACGCTTTTGTAACTCTACTATAATATTTCAGGTATGACTGCACACTTGTATTTTCCATATAAACACTCGTCGCTGTGATTTTAAATTCTTCAATTAAAAAATTTAAAAGCTGACAGCTGAATGGCCCCTGGTTGTCTTACATCAAAAATGTCCTCTAGTCCCTTTGCGGGCTGTCATTATTCATCAACAAGTTAATAAGCTGGTATTAGTGCGAAAGAGCAATATGCATCATTGGCAAGAGACACATTACTCTTTGTCCCTTATCATTTTTTACGATCTTATTTTCAGCCCTATTGATTTCTCGTCTCGCTTCCTCCCTTAAAGCGTCTCTCACCACCTTCCTTCTCCTCCTACGTAATACCACACAGAGGCACCGACAACTTAAACAACTTGTAAACCCAGATAAGGAGGCTGAGAGCACATCTCACTTTGACAGATATATTGTCATTTTTACTACCAGTTTATACAATCCTTGCCCTTTTGCTACTTTTTATTTTATTTTGTTTCCTCACCCGCTCACAAATTGGACGGTGACTTTTACATGTCAACTTTGACAGAGGAGGTCACGGGGGGTCAATCACAGCCATTTGGTGTGTGTGTGTGTGTGTGTGTGTGTATGTGTGTGTGTGTGCACGTGAAGTCTGAGATGTTTAAAGCTGGATATGCTGCTGTCATAAACACAGCAGAAGACACAAATGCCCTGTGAATCCCACTCAGCATGAGATTTTATTGGACGCTCTTCTGTGTCCATGTTTGCACTTTCTCATCTCAGAGTGTGTGAGGGGGAGAAAAAGAGAGACAGCACTGTGAACAAGATGGAGGGAGATTTACACATCCGCAGACTAACGGGGTAACAAGCACTTAAGCTTGGGCATGGCCAGTGGAAGGGGCGCGGCCTCCTCTCGTTAAGTTTAATAAAACACTCCCCCAGTCAATGCCCCAGGCTGTAAAACTCCTGCATCTGACACTCTCCAGCTTCACCCCTACTGTATATCTCCAAACTTTCCCTTTCCCAAGTAAGTACACACATTCACACACAGACACACACCCTAAAAATTTATACTTGCCCTGTTTTCCCTCCCTTCATGCAGTCATTTCCAAAATCTGGTCCAAACATGATGCATTTCTGGGTTGAGGACAGTTCAAATTGTTTTATTATACCATATACTGTATATGTCAAAACATGAGCAAGCCCAGTGATACAATTGGCACAGATACTCTCTTAGATAATCTCTTTTTGAGATCATGATTAATATTCTTATTTATAGAGAATTGTAGCAGGTTCTTTCTGGGTGAAATTATTTTAAAAGTAAACATTTACCGCCCTCTTAACATTTAGAAGCCTGATACAAACAAAGTTCTGAATGCACACAAAAGAAACACATACATGCTCTTCTTATATTAAGCAAACTCATGCCAATAAAAAAGACAAGCTATTGAGTTTAAGCCTAAAGTAAATCCTCATACAAATACAGAAACTAAAATAAATTACAATAAAGTAAAATAAAATAGATAGAACTAATTAAACACATATAATATAGATATAAGAAATAATAATAGAGAATTAACATTGTGAAGTGTAGGCCATCTTCTACAGGGGAGTTTCAAGGAGGCCCTTAAAAGTGGAGTCTGATCTCACACTATTCGCTTTTACAAACCCTATCTGAAAAATGCCCCCCAGTTTTACCCTCTGGGACAGCTGAACGTTTTTGATCAGCGGATCCTGGGTGGCTGGCTGAGCTGAGCTGTAAGGAGTTGAAACTCTTTAATTTACTCTCGGGCCAGGCCGTCTTAATAAAAATTGAAAATGTATTCTTCATTTAATGGGCAACCACTACAGCGACACTAATATGACTGATATGAATTTGGATTTAGTTCATAATCTGGCTGCTGAGTTCTGGATAAATTAAAGTTGTGAGACTGGTTGGGAGTTTAAGCGATAAAAGAGATTCAGGGAGTCCAGGTATGAAGATTTAAAGGCATTTGTAACTTTGTGCCATAAAAATGTCTCATGGAGACATTTCTTAAATAAGAACAACTTTGGATGGTAATTATGCCAGTTCTGACTCGAAGAATCAAACCTTTTGTTACTGTTGAACTGGAGGAAGTTAGCTGCCATCCAGTCAATGACTTTGGTTGAGCAGGAACACAGTGTGGCTAGATTATTCAGTATATACAATTTAATTCAATTATGTAACTGTGTATCTGCATAACGGTGAAAAAATAGTTTGTTGTCAATATGTTCAAGGGGTAGATTGTACACTGAATCAAATTGGTCCCAGGATAGATCCTTGGGGAATTCCGTAGGTGATTATATACAGTAGCTGTTGTAGATTTAAAATCCTAGATGGAGTTAAAAAAAACACTCCAGTGCAACTCGAGTTATCGCTGCCCATTTCCTCTGTCGTACAATGAGAAATGTATGTTCTCCTGTGTCAGGCTACATTGAAGTTCAAGCAGTTTCAAGTGTCTGCAGCCAGTAACATGTCATCTGTTACAGGAAGAAGAGCTCTTTCCATACCAAATAAAAACCACTGCTCTGGAATTTTTCAAAAAATATTATTGTTCTCAATGCCTCTAGACGTTGAGTCAAAACCACAGTCTTTAATACTTTTGAAATAAATGATAACTTGGAAAAAAGCCTGAAAGTTGTGTGTGCCAGCTGGTTCCAGTGTGGGCCCCTCTCAGAAGCGGCTGAGCACATGCCATCTTAAAGAGGTCAGGCACACATCCAAAGGAGAGGGAGCTGTTTATAATCGTGAGCAGATGAGGTGCGATGGCATCAATTACCCTTTTAAAAAATTTAGTGGGGAGAGGGTCAAGTGGGCAAAATGACATGCCCATATGTGACACTGTGTCAAGAAGGTCGCGTAGCAGTATGGGAGATATCCAGATATGTTGCAGGAGGAGTTGTATGTGCTCTGGTGTTATTTATCTTATTGATAAAGAAAGGGGGTTTCAATAGTTCTGAATAAAGTTGGAGGATTATACTGTTTTGCAGAAACTAACTGTGAATAGCATTGGCCTCGAGCCTCCGTCACTATTCCTCTTCACAATTTATTATAAAGTTGTAAAAAATGATCCAGCGGGCGCTCTTGATCAGGTTGATAGGCACAAAATATGAAAAGCAATTGTGAGGTCATTTCTATCTGATATGACCTTTTCCCTGGCTTAAGAGGGAGAGAAGGAAATATAAAGTAAAGAAGGATATACACAGACAGAAAAGAAGAGGCAGTCATAAGGAAAGACAGGAAAAGGAGGAGGTAGAGAAAGAAATTATAAAAGAATGGATAATGGATGTAGAGCATGGAAAAAATGAACTGGAGAGGTATGAAAGGAAAGGAAAAGAGATAAGGAAAGGAGGAGTAAGAGACAGAAATTAGGAGAAAGGAGGAGGAGGAGAAGGATATTAAATGGTTTGAATTTTTTACACAATTTACTCCATGCAGGAGAATCCTCTCACAAGTATCAACTAGGGTTAATATATCCCTGGACGAATCATCCAACGCCTCAGAGGTAAAGCGGTTTAGCACTAATTGCTTTTACAGCTAACTCTCATGTACAGTTGATCAATGAGCACTGTCCCTATCAAATAAAACAAATGAATCATAACTAATTCCCTTTAATAAACCTGAAAATTCACAAACATCCCTGTTAAATCTCCATTAACCTTCTATCATGTTACATGTCACTGATTGTCCACACTTCTGCTCTTATAGCTCAAAGAAACCAGAAGAAAAAGGTTTTCCTCCACATTAATCTAATGAGTTAAAAAAATATCTTGAGACAGGAGGGTACTTTCAGAGTTTAAACTAAAACTACATCACGCTGCAACCACAACCACGACTGGTGAAACATCCAGCTAACCGGGGTGAGCACATCTGTGGTAACTTAGGACGGCACTCATCACATTTTAACCACTAGGGAGACAAAAAGATGCAACTTGTAAAGGTTATGTTTGATATATATCATTTGCAATTGTTGAGTTTGGGATACTAAACAAATTATTAATTACAAGAGGAAAAAAGAGAGGGCGACTGGAGGTTATAGGGAAAAGACCATAGTTTTCTCAACATGCCAATTTTAATGAATATGAACCACCTAAGGCTACTTATGGCTTAAATAGATGTTAATCGCTTATCAGATAAGAGACTGTGCTTTATGAAGTTTAATATATGGAGACACACATGTTCACATGCAGACGTGCTGAGTGATGCAGCGGGGAGAGCTGATTAATAAGTTGGGATGCGATGCAATCTCCATTTTTATTAAGATGTTGAAAGACACAGGACGTTAAGCCACACACACACACACACACACACACACACACACTCACACACACACACACACACACACACAGTCAGGCCTGACACAGGGAATTTACGTTATGAATGACCACACACTAATACCAGAATGAGGAAAGGTGATACAATTTAAGAAACAACATTAGAGGCAGGAATTTCTTTAAACAAGCACAGGCACAGAAGAGAAACTTAAACATGTTCAAAAGAGACTTGTGGCACACGATGGACAGGACAGAGCGAAGGATTGTTTTTGGCTGAAGAATAATGAACAAAATGAGTGCAGATGGAAGAGGCAGATGGTTTCATTTGTGATGGGCAGCCCAGGGCTGCCATGGTGCTTGATGGGTAATGGATATTACTCAATGGAGCCCAGGGTCCTTCCTGAGGACTGTGGCACAGTGTCAGTCACATGCTGATAGAGCACCAGTTTAGCATGTGATCCTTTAATTGCTCAGGTTAAAATTCTGTGAGAGTAATTTGATCCTTCTTCTGTATCTGAGGGGACAACCTGTCCACCTGCTCTATAGACAACCTGGGAATGGTTTGAATTTCATGTTATGTTTAATACAAAAACATGTTATTAATCTTTACATGTATTTAAGCAATCTAATTGTTGATCAATCCATTTATTTGACAACTTCTATCTGTCTATGTGTCCAGCTTTATGTCTGGCTGTGTGGGATTTATTTCTCCTCATTGGCTAAATTTGGAAAACATGTGAGTCACACCGGGTAAACCTGATTTTCCAGACCCCATGTAAATGCAATCTGAATGTTAAATGTGGGTAAGAAATGGGAAAACTGCAACAATAACTGGAACCATAAGGAAATAACAGCACACAGCAGCACTGGCAAAGACAAACAAACTCGATCAGCACTCTACGAAATACTTGGGTGAAATGAAAGATACAGACAAGTTAAGGTCAGACAGATTTACCTGCCTCTTGAATCTACAGAGATGTTCAAGTGCAAACATTTTATCAGTTTCTCAATTTAAAAGTATAAGTGACATCTCCCTAAATCCCTTCATCAGAAGTGTAAATAAACTCTTGGGGGCATCTTTCCACAGCACAACTAAACCCATTCATCAACTCAGTAAATACCACAACAGGACAGTGAAAGCACAGCGGTGAGAAATTCTCCAAAGGAGGGTGATTGTGTATTCAAAGCTACGTTAGAATTATCTCTGTCCCTGAATCACAGGATTATCAGGCCACATCTGTTGGCCATTCACTGGCTGCATATGCTCTAATCAGGGAGTGAAGAGTAATTACCATTATGGAGCTTTGTGAACGTGTGAAAGACAGACAGCAGGGGCACTGTTATTATTATTATTTTTATATAGAAAACTCCACATTCCAGAGGGACTTTGGAAAGAGTTAAGAGTGACAGAACTTTGGAAATGTCGCCTGAAAAAATGTCCCTTGATGCCCAAATAATAAGAAGCAGAGGGAAAGTGTGTGTGTGTGTGTGTGTGTGTGTGTGTGTGTGTGTGTGTGTGTGTGTGTGTGTGTGTGTGTGTGTGTGTGTGTGAGAGAGATGTTGCTAGTGACTGTTGTTTTTAGTGTGCACATTGTTGCATGTGTGTGCAGGCTTGTTTGTGTGGGTGCAGGTGACTACACTGTGCAATGTAAGTTTCAAGGTCAAGAATAAGTCTGTGTTGAGGCTCTTTTCCATATAACGTGTGCAGGTATTGTGTATTAATAAATAAGTGTTGATGTAAATATGTGTGTATCTTTCTGCTGTTATGTAATGGGTGTGTTTGTGTTTGTGACTCCAGCTCTACTTTAGGGATTCAAAATCAAAGCCCCAAATGCTGCATAGGTGTGTTGCTCTAAAGGGAGTTTTTATGCTGCAGGACTCTCCCATTCGAACTTCCTCTTCCTCTTCCTCTTCCTCTTCCTCTCTTCTCCTCTCCTCTCCTCTCCTCTCCTCTCCTCTCCTCTCCCCTCCCCTCGTAGACAACGCAGCAATTTGCCTTAATCCATATTGACTGCTCTTCCATGACCTCACTCCATAGGGTCCAGCAGTGAGGATTTACTCTGAGACAGCCAATCTAAACAACCTGATTTAACTTCTTTTCCTCAGTGTGTGTGTGTGTGTGTGTTCATGAGAGAGAGACAACAAGAGTTAGCCATATGTAGGTAGATGTAGAAAGTGTAGCACAGCAGCCTATGTGCATGTGAGTAAAGCTTTTTTTTACTATCAGTATATGACATGATGAATGGGGAAAGATGTAAAGTCAGAGATAAAGCAAAGCCCTGTGGCTCCCTGGGAGCCCCACAGCCAAGGCCATAAAAGTCTCCTCACTTTTCACAACCAATCGTTGGCTTCATACGTGCAGGCCTGCCCATGCAGCAGCCATGCACATATATTTTAACAGTGGGTTTGATGGGGTGGGGGTGGTGGGGTCGTCCTGTTGTAAAGTCGGCAGCTAAACCGTCCACACAAACAACAACAGACAGTTAGATGATGAAGGGAAAGTGTTTCCTTGCTCACTGACTAACTGTTCATCCCCTGCAGACTGTTCATCTGTGTGGATTCTATCTGTGTACATGTGCATGCAGAAATGTGTGAGTGCATTTATTGTTTGCTTGTGTCTATATTATTTTTTTTAGACGGGGGGGGGTAGCATTTGTAAATGTGTGTGTATGTTCAGATTGTGCATGGGTGTGTGGGTTGTACCACCAGCTGGGTCAATTTCTATCTCTTTGCTTAATTAATGGTTTGCTGCTGGCACCGCTGTGCAGCGTGCTCTGGTCTGTCTGCTCCTGCAGCTTTCGCACGAGCTGCACTGTGTTCACACAAACAATATGTTCCTCCTGCGTTCACGCACAGCCCGACAGGTGCACAGGTACTTGTGTAGGAAGACGAAATAAGAACAAACAATGGCAGCAATGCACCTCACAGAGGATTTAATGCAAAAAAAGTTTGGAAAAGAACAGAGGACACTTTACTATAAACTAAACCTAGATTTTTAGCATGTAAAATGGAAAGTAAATGTTTTGGGTGAATCAAGCTGTTCAGTGGCAGTGGATCTAGAAATATTAGAAATAGGGGGCAATAAAGGGGCCCCAATTTACACAGGCAAATACATGTCCAATTTTTTATTCAGAAAGATGCACATTTGAGTCATTACTTGTTTACTGTTAGCTCTGTAGCTTAGAGCAAAGCCACTCATCAGTGACCACATTTTAAAAAATTGTTCCCAGTTCAAGCACATTGAAGCCCCCAGGCTGCACCCATGGATCCGACGCTGTCTGGTTGTCTGTTTCCTATGGTTGCACACATAAACCCTAATAATTCAAGGAACAATGTGATCACACTGTAGAACAAGTTTGTAAAAGATCTGAATTTCATGACATGTTTAAGGACTTACATCACATCCTTGTAACTGAGTGTTTTTTCCTTTAATGACCCTCTGACCTTCTACCATTATTTGTCGGCCTGCCGAAACAATTACCTCTCTACCCCTTCACTCCCCCACCACCGTCAAACTCTCGTCAATCTGTCCTCTCTTATTCATCCATAGCCTTGCCAATGCGGATGCAGCCCTTGTTGGGGTATTCATGCATTCTGCCTTGAAGGAGGCAGGCATCTGATTCACCGTGACTGCAGAAAACACCAGAGATTCAGGGTGGTGCTGTTTTTTCCCATGCAGCGTTATTAAGATGCACATGTTTAATTTATGATCAGAGACTTTCAAAGGGGATCTGTTGTCTCAGAATCAAGCTTTGTCCATACCTTCCATATATATTGCCTCATTCGCTGTCTAACTCCATTTTCTTATCCCCTTTTATCTCGCTCGTGCCGTAATGTCGACATGGTAGATGCTCTAAGAGTATATATATGCATGCATGTGTACACACACATACATACACACAATCCTGTATAGCAAGCATCTGTGAACTGAACATTTGCACAAGGACTGCAGGACCCTCAGAGCACCAAGAGGAAAATCCCCAGCTGATTCCAGTTAATACCAGAAAAACAACATTAGACGTGGCGCGTCTGATGTGCCATTGTTTCACAGGCACAGAGAGCCTTTCTGAAGTATATCCTGTGTCAAGTCTGTGAGGGAACGGGCGATAAATCTCTCTCAGGTTTGTCAGCCTGTGATTGGGCTATGTGGGTCCAGGGGAATAGTGAGAGAGGAGCTGACAATGTGTAAAACTATGGATAAGCAATTGTAATAGGTAATGGTATTAGTGGAGCCGGGGGATTAGTGATCAGCAATAATGAGAAACGTATGTGTTTTAGTAAAATGCGTCATTGCAGCTGTAATTCTGAGGAAAAAGGGTCAAAAAGTTCCTTTTATATGGAACAAACCCCGAAAAAAAATGTAACAATAAAATAGGTTGTTCATCTTTGTCTTCCAAAACAGCCCACACAAGCATTTTCTGATTTTGGCACCAGGACAACATAGGTTAGACCAAGTATTGCCATTTTAATGTGGTACGGATATCCTCATCGAAATGAGCCCAGAGCAAACTCAACCATTCAGATGCTCTTTTCTGATGAGCTGGCAAAATAGCTCCAAATGTATTTATTATTATGCACTTGTACTCTGTTACATCCCACCACTGCCAAACACATCGCACTTCCTAAAGCTATAGCAGCTAAAAACAACAGGGCTGTAAACTGTAGATTAATGCTGATGTCTGAAGAACGAACAGGAGCGTAGGAACTAAACTAAACTTCAAACCTATGACAAGTTACTGAGAGATGAACTTTTGAACTTTTATGTGCTAAATTCATATTTTTTCAATGTTGAGACGCGGTGAAACTGTCTCAGGTTGACCTTGGTCAGCCCTGCTACCAAACAATACCACAGTAGTGTGGGTCACAGCAGTTATTCCCCCCTGTGAGGATGCTGTGGTGTGTTCAGGGCCTGAAGCAGCAAACAAAGATTTAAGGCGGAGGGGGAGAGAGAAAGAGAGAGAGAGTCATTTAAGATATTTGACCGAACAACCACTGATCCATTTTTTTCATTCATTTGTATTTGATTCACAAACATCGTGGCAGCGACTGAACTGTGGGCTTTTATAAAAGCAGCAATTGACAAACATGAGTTTGTGACAGAAATGAATGGAACAGTGACCCCACTACTGTATTATACATGTTACTGTAAATGACCAATTACCATGCAGCATGTACCCCTGCCACAAACCTTAGAGTCATTGTATGATTTGCATAAGTAATTGGCTTGTTTCCTGCAGTAGGCAATAGATCTCTCCCTCTCTCTCTCGCTCCTCCATTCCCTCCCTCCCTCTCTCTCCCTCACCACAGGGCCTCGAGGTCTGCAGCGGAGTACAAATCCATTGGAGAGCTGTCATTGCTGCCTGTGTTCCTGCTCCACAGTGGCAGGTGGTCCCATGTCCCGCCTGGGGCCAGGAAGTGAGAGAGCGAGTGAGATAGAAAGAAAGACAGAAAGAAGGAGAGAGAGAGAGAGAGAAGCCAGTGAGATATGGCTACAGGTGAGAATGTGAACATACTTCATGGGTGGCGGTGAACAAATCAGGACACGCTTCTGCTCATTTATCTTTGAAACCGATTCATCCACTTCCGCTCGTTGACATATTTCTTTAAGATGTGAGAGTGATTGACACGACAGGAGACGTGTTTTGTTTTACTGCTCGCCAGACATGACACATGCTACAGAGGTGGGTGATGTGAGACTCCTGTAATGTAATGTATGTTGCGTTTCTACCTCCAGGCAAACATGAAGGCATAGAAATATGTTCATTATATTGTCCTGCATGAACTTGTTAAACTATATGAAAAACGTGCATGTGGAAATGTATCATCTGGACCTTTTGACGTTATTATGTTTCATTGTCTTAAAAATTATTACCGTCATTTTTCTTCTAGATCACAAGAGTAATGGAAGTAATTTAATGAGCCTGAGTCTCTGTCCAAGACATTACCTTGTCATCTGGATGCTTTGATGGAAATGTTAAATATCCTGTGGCCCCTGACCTAAGAACATGTTTCTTATGGACACCAGATGTGTTTTCATGGAAGCACGTATAGCCTTAATGTGCATGCAGTATTTTACAATGCAAACTGTGATACATATACACTGTAGTAGTCTAAGGCCTTGTTCCTTAACATCCATGACGGCTGATCTGCTCACAAGTTGACAGCTGTAAGTTCAGGTGTAAACTTACTAAAGAAGCATCAAGGAGGTGTTTGAGATCCGATCACTCAGACCAGGTTTGAAGGTGCAGGTCTGCTCTGCATATGGCTACATTTTTTTAGACTGTGCATGCAAATGCATCCTGAGCCACATCGAAGGTCCGACTCAACTAATGTCTTCTTGTCTTGTGGCCCGCTACAGATACACAACAGAAAATATTTTTACACTACCCATACACTGATTTTATGCAGCAGCCTGCCACAATATCAACATTGATGGCCACACATGCTATTGATTTTCTATATGCTATTTTACTACATCAAATCAGTGAAATCTTATTTCATTGTAGAGCTGAGGGCAAAACATTGATTTCGCTCTCTCTCTCTCACTCACACACACACACACACACACACACACACACACACACACACACACACAGCAATGATGAACTATGGGTTTATTTGTATATACATTGGGGAAGTGGGAAAGTAAGGATCACAAGCGATCACTGGAGACATATGTGGATGCAGCAGCATTTCCAAACGTTTCAGTTTTAGGTGCTTGAAAACTACGTGGACGCCAGATGTAAATGTAGCAGCAGTGATGCATATTAAAAGGTAGCAGAGTGGATGAAGCTTGAGGTTCCTCTTCACTCTCAGAGTGAATCCATCAAGATGACAGCGTTTGAAGAGGAGAAAGGTAAAAATTTAAAAACAGAGACAGGCTGAGTTGTTATCATCCCTTCTCACCCGGGGGTTAATAATTAGCAGGCACCACAACTGTCGCGGGAGTTACCAGCTGCAGCATCACTTGAATCATCGCTTCTTCTATTCAGTGAGTCAGAAGAGATAAAAAGGAAAGCTACTCTTTTTGTTTTGGGCTGTTTGGGGATTTAAAAGGAAAGAAAAAGACAATCAACAGTTGTTTTTAAACTAAAACTTTTGGAAGAAAGAGCTGTGCTGTATAATTAAGGACCATTTGGAACAATATCCACTAAAAGCTGTAATTACAACATTAATGTCTGATTTTGAATCATTGTTGTTATAAACTCTTTAATTTTTTTTTCCATTCCGGTGTTTAAGTGAACGACAAGTTTATTCAAAGTGCATCACAAGAGGCTGTTTATGATGCAAATGATTTGGTTGGAAAGTTGCTGATTGGCACAAAGCCCCCTCAGGCAATGGCATCTATTTGAGAGGGGGGTGAAGGATTTCTCTCTATCTGATAGATCTCTCTGTCTTTTTCTTTATGTTAAAATCTCAGCGGAGGCCAGACCTGCTTGGCCTCTCTTTCAGCAAATGTCACTGCTAATTATGGCGGGCTCCTTGTTCCTTAACAAGTCTAGCGTTGGTGCTGCTCGGAGTGTTTGACTGGGTCCTACAGATGAATTAGGCTCCGATGACCTCTGCGGTCCGAGGGGGTGCCGTATGAAGGTAATTGCTCCAATATCCTGAGCTGCAGGGATATATAGTGCTGACAAGTTGGTATTAGTCAAACATGGCAGTTCAGAGGGCAGCTCTGTGTTCTGCTGGCCCGCAGGTGTGGGAGTCTGGTGGGTGGATATTTAACACTGATACTTATCAAACAGGGATGATCAGGTTTCGTAACATGATTGATGTTTTCATGAGTCATTCACCTTGGGAGAAAATTTTGTGCAAATTTTCAGAATACTTCAAAAAATTTACCTAAACCTTCACAAAGTTTTTGTTTGGCCAAATCAAAACATTGTGTCAGTTACTTCTTATGAATTCTAGTTGTACAAATAGTGTAATGCATATTGTGGGATATGCTTTAAAAAGGTATGTTAAACCTGTAAGGGTGCTCGGAGAGAGCAAACCTCTATCAATGCCCTGTCCCACCATGTTTAAGTAAGTGAAATTAATAATCCTGGATCCACCTGTATATCCCAATGTGCTCCAATAATTTAGACATACTTTGACACCTTAATTTTCTCTGATAACATATAAGATAATAGATTTTTTCAGTGAATGTTTGAGTTGTCTTGACTAACTCAGTTTTGCTGCCATAAATCTGGAGGACAACAAATACGTATGTTCCACCGGTACTAATCATTGTAATTAAAGTGTCACACTAAGGTAATATAGGGCCTACGCTATGATTAAATCAAAATGGCAGTGACATTATATTCCTGATCCATGTGTTTTGGAGGTGCTGATCCACCGCCTCAGATTGCGCTTTCTGTGAATCATTGTGATTGATGTTACATTTGGGGGAAAACTGGAGTGACCTCACATTTCCCTGGATTTTATCAGTGGACAGGGCTCTGAGTGATGACATCATATTTCATAAAGAGCTGAGGAGAAAATTGATGACATCACAACGCAGGTGTGATGGGCGTCGTTTTCAAAACAAAAAGTCATAAGTCAAAGCGAGAGGCCAGGACTGTACGGGCGTGTGTGTGTGTGTGTGTGTTTGTGTGTGTACAGTGTGTGTACAGTGTGTGAGCAGAACAGAGGCAGATTTGGTCTTAATCCTGCATCTTCATTATGTGGCAAAAACCAGAGAATGTGCGTTTTCACTTTCCTATCAGATGTGATTAGCCTGAAAGTTTTCCTTGAGGAAAAACACACCCGGAAAGATTTCCATACCCCATAATTTCCAGACGCTGTATTTTCACGTCTCTGTGTCTGTGATTATGTATGTGAGAATGTCAGCGCTTCTACTTCTACATGTGTGTAGGTGTGCGCAAGCATTGAAACGCAAATCTGTCCGTAATGGGTTTTGTGAGTGCATGCGCTTGTGCGTGTGTGTTTTTCTTGCCGGTTGTGTGCAAACGTGTGCAAACACAACTGGCAGGAGATCAGATGGGAGTTTACCCTGAGCTCTTACATGTCCGTCATTCCTTCCATTAAAACAGACAAATTAAGAAGACAAGAAGCAAGTGGTCTATCTCAGAGACTGAGTGATATCTAGAGAGGAGGAGGATTACTGTGGCGTCGGGGGATATGAAACATTTGCGCATTCATACAGACAGTCAGGAATGTGTGACTGACACAATGGGGCCAAGAGCTGCTAACAAACACACACAAAATGATGTGATTTTGTTGAAGTTTGATGTGTGTAAAGCACCTCCAGAATGAAAATGAACTGTATATGAAAATGGATGGCCCGTAGCTGGAAACAGTCTTGCATATGCAGCGTGCATAACAAATGCCTCCTCATAAATACCGCAGGGCAAATCTTTTTGTCAATAGCCTGTCAGCGATACTCTCCACGGCAATTGTATTTCTCATTATCAGGTATTCCTGTTGGGAGGGAATGATCTTAATTTGATCAGCGTCATAAGCCCTCTTGCAAGCTCGGATCTCAGCTTATCCTTTTATGTTCGGAATTACAAATGGCCCCGATTAGAAAACTTTCCATAATGGCAGTGAGAATTAGCAGGCTAAGCATACGCTAATGCTATTGTACCATCATCAATGATGTATAGCTGAGCTCTTCAGTGGTGGCTTTTTCCACAGAGCAACACCCGCCAGAGAACGAGAGAGAGAGAGAGAGAGAGAAAGAGAGATGGAAAGACAGAAGAGTTTTAAAAGAGAATCAACTAGTATTAATAAGAGATTAATGTTCTTTGGCTTGAACTGACACACAGCACTATTATTCTGCTCCTTTGCTTTGAACAAGGCTGGCTATTAGCTTTGTCCTGGGCCTATGAATCTATATTTTCTTTCGACTGAAGAGCCATAAAGGGACAGTGGAACATCAATTTCTTCCTGGGACTTCAAAGGGAGAGACGTGAGGCCCCATAGAGCTGAACGACTGCTGCGTTGCGTACTGTAGCCAGGGATATCAAAGGCTTTTTACATTCATAGCTATAATGAAAGAGCAGGCAGAGTACAAAAGAGGACTCGATGGTTGCCCACCCTCTCTCCTCCCAGCTTTTTTGGTCACAATTGTATGTAAGTATTACTCAGAGTTGAGGATAGCCACTCCAAACCGCAGCCCTTATTGCAGAAGCTAGCAGAAGCGCTGTTCACATTAGGGAAGGGACAATGTGCTCATAATATCTATATCAGCGGTGTCCTGTCTTAATTCACTTTTATTACATCCATTCATAATGCTCTCATAATGATGAGATGGATCCCAGCCGAGGGATTTTCACAGTGTCACCTTTATTATCACATACTGTGATTTGTCATTTGCTCCTCTACAGGCCCCTGTAATGAGGATAAGTTAGACGTCTCTGAATTAGATCTAAGGATAAAACCCCACAATGCTATGTATTCTTAATCATTAACCCTGTGTTCGCCCACTAGAGGTAATATACACTCAAGGGTAATAAATGGAAAGAGTTGGGTTTAAAACAGCAACAAGAAAAAATTATTTTATATGGTTGTGGCTAATACATTTTTAACACACGCATACACACACACACACACACACATGCATGTGGACGCACAAAGAGTACTACACTTTGTTGTCCTAAAGTTGGGAACACACACAGCTCCACTCAGCTGGAGCTGATGTCATTAGTGTGGAGTGTGATAAAATATCAGACAACATAATGCATCACACACACAGACATAAAGAAACAAACTGTTTTGTTGTGGACTGAATAAACATTTAGTGGGCCAGCGGGCTGTTTCTGTGTGTGTGTGTGTGTGTGTTTGAGCGGAACTTCATTCATCTAACTGTGGACAGAATGGGAGGGAAATATCACACAGCTTTACTGTAAGGCTGGGGAGAAACTGGGTGTAGGTCAGACATTAAACAGCTGTTTTCACACCAGTGTTGGCTGATAACGTCCAGCTAAAGAATGAAGAATGCTCTTATTAATGCTTTATCAGCTGATGGTATGTCCCACACTCCCCAGTGATACGAGGGTGTGTGGACACTCTCATTCATCCAAGAAAGTAAAACTGCTCTTTGGAATATTTATTCTTAAGATACAAGATAAGACTTTAAAAGCAAAAGCCTCTGAGAGGTGTATGATTAAGTCTAAATACACAGATGTGAGGTATGCATGTGGATAGATACTCCCACACACATTACACATGCACATACACTCTCAGGTTTTTTTCTAGTGAGGACCTAGATCTTCCTTAAGTGAAGGTAAAGAACTTTTGTACAATTTGATGGAATGAGAGAGATTTCCTTGCGGAGATAGTTGGACGTTTTGGGAAATACTCTAGTTGGCTTTCTTGAAGAGAATCAGATGAGAGGATCAATACCAAGATGCTTGTACAGTAAATATGCCAGAAACTGCTTGGCTTAGCCGAGCACCGAGACTGTAAACAGCAGCTATCCTGGGTCTGTAACAAAATCTGCATTTGTGCAAAGTCAATCAATCAATCAATCAATCAATCAATCAATCAATCAAATTTAATTTGTATAGACCATATTTACAATCCCAGTTTTTCTCATAGGGCTTAACATGGTGTTACATCCTTAAGCCCTTATCAAGAGTAAGGAAAAACTACCCAAAAAACCTATAAACACATGAATGAAATGTAGAATCCTCAAGGAGAGCCACATGTGAGGAATCTCCCTCTCCCAGGACGGACAGAAGTGCAATAGTTGCCTGACTTGGACATCAGACACATTTCAGGTTTTCACACCTGCCTCGTTTGGTCCAGACTTTCTGACTTTTTAGTTAGTCTGAACCAAAATTACAGGTGTGAAAAAGGATCTCTGACGACAGTCCGGACCAACGAACCAATATTCAGTCTGACCAATAGAGGTGGTCTCGGTCCGGGCAAACTGGTTTGGTTTGTTTGCTGTGTGAAAATAATTTTTGGATGGTTCGGACTTTCTGGCCAATTGCAGGACACCGAGGCAGCACTAAACAATAGAAGAAGAAAAAAGGAGTGAAAGCAGCTTGATGACAACAGGATGTATATATGTTGTACCACATTCTTTAGTGCTGTCCCTAAATTGCAAAATGAAACAAAAACTAACTGGATCAAACGTAACCTTGTTTTGGATCATGGTCTGGGCTTTCAGGTGTGAAAAGGCCCAACTCAAACTTAACCAAACCTTAACCCTAGAATAAGCATTGTCTTGAGAATCATGTGAGTCTGAATGATCTTATAAATTTGGAAAGTTCCTCCAAACTTTTTTCTGACCTTGTCCTTTTTCCGTCCTTATCCTTGTGGACATTTGGGCCTCGTAGGAATAAATGCACCCACACAGAATTTGTCTTCATATCGTTCCCTTTTCCATCTCTTGCCTCTGCACAAGCACCGGGAAGCCACCGTAGGTTCCTTCTTTCTCTCTATGAATAGAAGGACCTTGGCTGTCACTATTGAAAACCTGATTCCTCATTGAAAAGGAAGTCCTTGTCCTTACATCACTCCGACCACTGCACTGATGGTGTACTAATGGCAACATCAGTCCCCATCTGGTGTCCATCATTTGGATTCAGGGCAGGTCCCCGTCGCAGCAGATACATCCGATTAGTCCCGCTCATCGATTTGTGCTGGCTCGTCATGACTTAGTCAACCCAAGGTGTCTCTTCTATGACATGCTGTCTCCCTGTGATTTAGTTTGCCAATGCTCTAAGTGCATTGAGTGTGACAATAAAATCTTTAATCTAATATGCATCCTAAAGAGGGAGGCGGCAGAGAATAAAGAGCGAGTGAGGGAGCGAGACTGAGAGGGGAGGTAATGTTCTTGATGAGCTCAGATGTAATGAGAAAGGTTTGTGTCAAGTTTATGAATATAAAGGATACAGACCATTAGGTTTTGAAAAATGTGCGGGAAAATTGGGCCCGGACATTTTTCGGAGTTTGCCTTTCACATATGGAGAAGGCAGCAGGAGAAGCAGGAGGCAGGAAATATACATTTCTGATGCGGAAATCATATGTTTTTGTTTTGTTTACAGGACATCAACACCAGCGTCTGCCCTTATCGCAAAAAGCATCTCAACGTGAATCTCAACGTCTTTCTGATGTCTTGATGTCTTGATTGGCATCTTCTGCGTGCATGCTGATCTCTTTTTCATCATGAGATATTTATATTTGATTTGTTTTTCAATAAAGTTGAATCTAATCTAATCTAATCTAATTCGCTCACTGTGAATTCTCTGCACATTTTCCTGCTGTATTCTCACACAGGCTCACTCTGTCAAGTTTGATATTTTACTAGGCAGCTGGCAGGAAAAGTTTTAGAAGGTGTCCCAATCAACCAACTGGGACATGTCCTGTCTTACATACAACCCTGACCGAAGAATAATGGCCAGTGCATGTCTGGGAGTAGTTTATGTGATCAAATGACAACTACAGCCAGGTGCTTGTTTGTAATTCTTAATAGAACCTATCTCCTCATGCATGAAGTAGAATTATGACCATTATCTCCTGAAAGAGCCATGAAAAATTGTCATCTGTGCTCCAAAGAGGTGATATCCTATTTCCTCCTCATATGTAACCCGGCCTAATCTGCAGTCGCAGTTTGGAGCATATGATAGTGTGAATGGGGTTATGGGGCACGATGCACGCACGGCGCTCTCTGTTACTCCATCTGACAAGGATCCTACTGCCTGGGATTGTGAGAGAGCATCATATTTATGGACGTGTGAGCTGTATATCAATGAGACTTGGAGCGACACAGTCTGAATAGATCATTACCCAGATCCCCTTCGCTGCTTGATCTACTGTATCCCAATGCTGCCCTGTATCTCTGTAAACAGACATAACATTAGGCAGGATGCAGTATCTCGCAGTGCATAGTAAAAGGGTATGAATACTATACTTGTATGATTTTAAAAGGTGTCTTGAGAGCAGATTTAATGTTTCCTTTTTTATGGTTTATGGTATTAAAAGCATCCATAATACCTGTAAGGTGCCACTTTGTCTGTGCTTTTGTTTTATTTCTGTTTTGATGTGAGGGCATCTCATAAACCAGTGAATTAAATTCTAATACAATGGATGCAGCAGATCCTCTAATAAGAAAAGGAGATTAGATTGTTTTAATTAATGCTTTGCAAAAACAGTGTGGCTTTTTTTTTTTCAGCTGTCACAAACCCCTAATTGATATATATTTTTTAAGAGAATACGTTCAAAGGTTCCTGTTGGGTTTTCATGGTAATAATTGGCTGTTGGCATGCCTGACCTGCCGTGTTGACACCAGACAAACTGAGGCACACTCTCACATCTTTTTAATGAGTCTGTGTGATGATGTGCTCTCTAATTGTCCTGTTGGCAAAAGAACAATAACATAAAAAAAAAGGCATGAACCATCTACTCAGCCTTCCCATCTCACCCTGCTGTGACCCTGGCTGTGTGAGCGTACACCATTCACTGTGTGAAAGGGGCAAATTCTTGGGCTCGAGGCCAGACACTTGTCCGAATGACTTCTAAAAATTGAAGCCCCTTGATGAAACCAGTTATGCATCAAAGAGGCATTACAAGAACCATGGCCAACATTGAATTGGACAATAAAATGTCAAATTTAAATGGTTTTAGAGGGAAAGAAAAGGACCTGCAATACAATAATGATCGAGAATAACAAAGAGAGTTGAAAGAGATGTAAGAGACAGTGAAGAAGAGGGGAAATAAGCGCAAGTACACGACAGTCCCTCAAATTTTCATCTCTCTTGTAAAACACATCATTTGTTCGCTGATAGTCCGTGTTAGTATTGTTTTCCTTCTCACTAATCAATCAAACAGAAAAATAAACACAGCCTCTTTTTTGTTGGAAATAGAGTTCAAGCCATCGTTGCACCACTCTGCCGGAACATGTGAAGGGAGGCGAGGGAGAAAATAGACCTGCATGAGAAGTAATCAACGCAGCCCACTATGATAGTGACAGTGGGTTAAGAAGGGGATGGCGAGGGAAAGCTCTGTTTCTGTGCAAGAGAAAATGAAAGCAGCTGGGGGTATATGCTGTGTGCACTCGTCAGTTAAATATGCTTGTTATCAAGTGTGTTTTTGTATGTGTGTGTGAGACAGAGAGAGAGAGCATGAGTGAGAGGGAGGGAGGCAGGGAGGGAGAGAGAAATGGGACGCAGCAGGAGAGGAATGCAGTCATGGCTGTAAAGTGGGTGTGAAAACAGCCATGTTCGCTGACCTCCAGGCTGACCTCTCCCCACCCCTCTCCCCTGGTAGTTGATAGTGTCCTGTCTGTGTGTGTGTGTGTGTGTGTGCGCGCGCATGTGTCATTGTGTGTGTGTGTGAGTGTGTGTGTGTGCGCGCATGTGTCATTGTGTGTGTGAGTGCATGCTTTGCAAAAAACATGCTTCAAAAAATGTGCTTATGTGATAAGTCTTGCCATGAGTTTGTTTGGTGGATGTGGTCGTGATAGTGTGCATATATATGTGTATGTGTGTGTGTGTGTGTGTGTGTGTTTGTGTGTGTGTGTGTGGTTGCGAGTGCCCTTGTGTGATGATATCCGTAAGTGAACAGCCCTTAGTTTACACCAGTCCAAGGAAAGAGGTCAAGAGGATTATCTTAAAATATTAGCTGCCCTCTCACCCTTTCCTCCCACCCTTCTTCCTTCCTCCTCTCCTTTCTCCCACCTCCTGTATCCTTAAAGCAAACAGCACCTGTTGCAGACGCACAGAGTAGAAAATGCATTTGACAATATAAAAATATATGTAACATTCACGTTAGTTGCATGAATTTACTAATTCCTTTATTTTTGTTATTGGTTAAAAAACAATTAAAAGCATAGGATTAAAAACATACCTAAAAACCTCTTTAGAACCAGGTTGTAATGCCTATATATATGAATTATTTTGCTTTTTAAAATGTATCTGTATTTTGGATTGATATTTCAACTCACATTATGGTGCTTGACCTCTAATGTGTTTATTATACTGCAATTCCACATTGTTTTTTACTTTTGTGTCATGTGGCCAGAAAGAGAAAATTAAGTTCACACATTCTTCTGAAGAAATATTTTTCATAACTAATCACTCACTGCACACACCTTTAAAAACAATAATGTGCATATGGACTTTTCCACCTAACACTCACAATATCACAACTCTTTTTTAAAACACACGGAGCCAGACCTTCTGCACACTGAATCCACGTGAAATTATGTTACAGTTATTTTCTTTAGGGATTTCCCACCTGAATTTTGGGGCCTGCTGCTCATTTTCTAAAGTTTCATAAATCCTCCCGCTGAACACTTGTCTGATTTAAGGCGAGGACAGACGCGGCTCCCCTGGCGCGCACTCGAACTTGGATTTGTCCTCGGCTGAGTCAGCTATCCCGCCAGTTTGCCACCGCGGGGCGTCTGGGCGCTGGAGCGGCGCCGTGGACCCCTTCAACTCAGAGTCCGCTCCCCGCAACAGGCTGCACCGCTTCATCCATCCACTACGCCCGGAGCCTGCGTGGCCATCATGTCCCAGCATTACGCACATGTATATATCACACATGCAGCTGAGAGACGTCCCCACCCTCTGCCTGCACTCTCCACGTAAAGGAACAGATGTGAAGAATTCCTTACAATTAAAGATAAAATATAAGGAATCTTTTTAAAATTATGAATACTTACAAAATATTAATATTAATGATTGAGAAAAAAAGTCAAATTATTCATTATTTCCCCCCATTCATAAATATATATAAGTCCAGTCTATATTATTTCAATACAGACCCATTTTTGTAAAATATTGGAATTTGAGTTAAATTGAATTAAGACCCAGAGTAGCTGGAGCCATGGTTCTCTCTGGTCCGTTTTGCATATATTGAAATGGCACCGTGCGCACTTATCGGACGCATCTGACAGCGGAGGGTCTAAAAGCGGGTCCCTGTCCTGTGCATCCCCCCCCCCCCCCCCAGCTCTACCTCTCAGTAATTGAATTAGCTCGGTTTTAGGCGGGGGGAGGGGTTTGGCTTTGTTCGAGCGACGCCCATTCAAATAATTTCAAACCAATGGGACTATCCCCCGCTCCTCCGTAACCAAACCCACTCGCTCAGTCGGCGTTTGGAGTCTGCCTGCTTGTTGCCCCGCACCTTCCTGCGCGTCCCGGCGTTTTAACTCCCCCCCCCAAACACCCCCCCTAAAAAGACGCAAGAGAAGAAGAAGATCGCACGGTGCACACGCACATGGAAGAGCGCGAGGTTTTTTTCATTCCTGCGCGTCGCACGATGGGTCATATATGAGGAGGACACTTCGGGATGTGGACATACACAAGTGTCTCCGCGGAGAGAAGCGCATGAGAGAAACGCAACGCCGTGTCCAGTCTCCTCCGACTCCGAGAAAGGACTCCTCCCCACCTCGGCCGTGACACCTCCGGTAAACCGCCGTGAAAAGGATAAGTCTGTTTTTCTGCTCTCACGCTGGAGACCGAGTCTTACGCCGCCATTCACACGCCAGTGACTGATTGTACGGCTTTAAAAAGTTGCCTGGAGAACATGGACATCTGACGTGCGCCACACGGCGTCATCGGACACATAGGGCCCCTCTCTCTCTCTCTTGTCTCCATCACTGGCTCATCCCCTGCGCTTTGGCTTTGGAGTAAGAAGAAGTGTTGAGCAGTTGTCATTTGCCCTGACACGGACTGCATCCAGGAGCTTTACCTGCAGAAACACTGGGGACGTTTTCACACCACAAGAGACGCTGCCTGTTGTGCCGATGCGCATTTGCTGAACTCTGTGTTTGTGCACATTCTTTCAGCCCACCACGGATTTGTCAGAGCTGACATCCCCGCATGAAATAAAGCCAATGAATCATCTGGACCCTCGCCCTGCATCAGAGTGAACAAACGCAGTGACGCGTTGGTTTTTTTTTGTGTAGCGTTTCCCTCCTCAACCCGAACAAGTGTCATATCCAGTCAGCCCAGTGAATGGTCACAATTTTTCCTTTTTCCTTTTTGCGTTTTCCCTGAGCCGTGCGCTGTTTTTATCTGTGCGCGCACTCAACCCAAACTGCGCCAGAAAACAACACACGGCCACATGTGAACGAGACCCGTCACCTGTCCCGGCTGAAGCGCTCGACACAAGTCGACTGACTGACCGACCCAACACTGAAGAGGAATACGTGTCGAAGTTTCGCTGTAGTGATGCTGCAAGTGGAAATGGTCCTCTTTGTCTGCCTGGTGCTGTTGATGTGTGTTTTCAGCCAGGAGCCCAGCTCCAAAGTGGTGGCAGACCGCTACGCCGTCTTCTGGAACCGGACCAACACCAAGTAAGTGGCCTCGCACACCGGGCAGCTTCCCCGCGGAGAGTCGGCGATGTGTCCGTCTCCTCCGCGGGTCGCATGGATCACGGGGTTCGCAGGTTTTCGCTGTGGAGCACATCGGTGTTTATTCTCCGCAGTGAGGGCATAATGCCAGTAGCTGTAGGTAGAGCCTGTAGCCGGGAACAGGAGTGTAAAGGGAGACTTTGTCTTCTTTTTTTAAAATACGTGGCTGCTCATATAGCGCGTCACCCGAGGGAACTATAGATTAGAACCGTGCGTAATGAGGCCTGATCATGTGTTGATCTGATCTGTGTCAATATTCCACATGTGAGGAAATTCTGCATCCCAGCGTTAATGACTCCAGGTACAGAGCTGTAAAAGGCTGTAAAACCCGAAGCCTTATCTTGTGTTGTTTCTCTGCGCGGTGTCTGGATATGTACACAACCCCACTGGACCCATTAACACCAGAGTCTAACTAGTCTCAACAGGGCCGAACAGCAAACCGGTCCACATCAGCACAAATCCACAAAGTCCATTTACTTTCTAAAAGTGGCCCTTCACCGCCTCACTCCAGTCTGCGTAAAGGCTCAGTGCATTTATTTGAAAAACTTCAGTTGTAGGCGAACGGGCCAAACGTCTAGACCGGTGTAGTGAGCTTTTATACGTGGGTCTGTGCTTGTTGTGTGGATCCATCACTAGAAAGCAGTGTAAATATTGCCATCATGAGAATAATGTACCAGTCAATATTAAAGAGCTGCTTCACGAAATTCAGTACAGTTTCCCTAATGCAATTTACTGGGCTCATACGGCGGTCTCAGCATTTCTAAAAGTATCTGAAGAAGAGATTCATGCATATTACAGAGGCAGGAAATTAGCCTCCATAAAATGAAAAACTCTTATAAGCTCAAGTGGAATATTAAAATGATTTTAGGTTAGAATTTGTTCGTGTTTATGACCCTTAAAGGAGATAGAGTTGATTATCTGTTAACATTTAATCCTAAACATAGTCATAGGACTAGACTTTTTAATCAAGAGACGTTTTCTTAAGAACTCAAGCAAATTGTAATTAATTTTGGATGAATTCAGATATTTTCCAGCTAGTGCAATACATTAGGTTATTTTAAACTGTGCAGCATTTTAAAATACAAAGTAATGCATCTGAATATGTGACATTTAAAGCACATATTTGCAAAGTAAAAGAATCCAGTGACATTTGGTCGAATAATAGGCCCGGATTTATTTGCTAAAATAAAAACCTAAAGAATGCAAATAAATGCTGGAAAATAAAACCCAGTGCAGTGATTGTATAAAACTGAAGGAGGGTGTCGTTAAAGTAAGAGGAGTGGTGGCTGCGCTGTGTGGAAACTGGTGACTAACCCTTTAAAAAGTTGTGAAAACCTTCACTCGGTTGAACACAGTTTCCCTACAAAGAGTTTCCCTCAATAAACAAGTTTCCTTTATAACTTTTATTGCACTTAAAAAAAACCTTATATATATATATATATATAGCTTTTTTCAAATGGTGTAAATATTTCCAAAGGTGTAGGACTTCAAATTGTTGTTTTCACTCTATTTTTTATATTGAATCAACATGAGGAGACTGAGCAAAGTAGTGACTTGAAGATTTCATGTACCCTTGACTCCGGGGGGGTCACGCTAGAGGACTTCAGCAGAATTAAAATTCAAGTTCCTCAGATGTGCTCTAAACTCCTCTGTGCTCGGACAGCCTCGAGTCGCTCAGCGTTCAGTGTGCATGTTTGTCGACACAGCATTTCCCACTGAGAGTCCCTCGCGGAGTCGAGACTGTATACGGCCTTGTCCCGGGCTTATTAACTCTAAACACTGCTGCTGGAGTTTACAGAGATCTTTCACCCTCAAAACTGCCAACGACACTTAGTATTTGTTGAATAAAACCCCTCAGCTTACACTCTCAAACTGTGCACAAAGCCATTAATAGCACACGCCAAATTTGTTGTACAACTATTTATATTCAGCTTGAAGTTTGGGAAAACATGATTTATTGCTTGAAGCGATTAGTGGTCAGGGGTACAAACGGAGGGCCGAATGTGAGCGCTCTCCTGAAGTCAGGGCCGGTCTCGCAGGGGTGCAGAGATCTTTGGCGTGATACACCATAGACCATGACTGTTGTGGTCTAGGTCTCTGCTCTGACTCTACCCTGGCTGTTTATTTATGGAGCGCTTTCTTCAATGGAGGCAAACACAATTTTGAGTTAAATCTTGATTTCTCCTCTTGATAGACCTGCTTCAATTAGAGTGTACGTTTTTTTGGGAGGGGGGCAAAAAAAATTGGACTTGACTTGGTGCTCAGTTAACTTGATCTCTTACAGATGTGTGTACAAGTTTTCCTCAGTAAAGAAAAAAAGAGTAAATTGAAGTAAATCTTAATCTCAGATCTGACACATTAACACTGTGAGACAGAGAGGGAGAGAAATCAAGAAGTTTGTGACCCACGAGTCTGCGTTCACTGTTTCACACTCCGTGTGTCCCCGGTAAAATCGGAGAAATAGATAGCTTCCCGAGCCTCATCTGTTTCTGACGCTCTGACTTGCCTGAGGAAAGGAAACAGGTTTTCACAGAGGCTGTAATGCGGCTAACACCAGTCACTCCGTTCTACTTACTCTAAATAGAGTTTGTTTGACTCTCACCCCTGCAGTGCTGTGGGAAGGCAGCCAGAAAGGTATAACAGCGGAGAGGAGACCGGGAGAGCGAGAGAAGGCAAACGTGTCGTATCGATGACTCAGTTGATAAATATTGAGTCCCTTTCTTCATGCATTACTGTAGAAAGGAGGTGCGACGCTGTAACGTAACTTGCCTGCGTCTGCCTTTGATCGAGGCAAGAGTCAGCGAGAGTGTGACTGTTCCAACTATTTAAACTGTTAACGCCCCAAACTGAGACAAATGTCCGGTTATGAGTAATACATTTAAACCAATAATGTAATCTGTTTTAATTGTGCCCAAGTGGGATATTTTTCACATCAGATGAAATTGAACCAGATGAATTTCATCACATGAAATTCACAGACAGAAATGAAAGGTTGTAGATTGAAATATAAAAACTCATCTAAAAAACAGTTTTACTAAAAAATGCCACATCTATTTCACTTTTTAGTGGATATCTACAAATAAAAAGTTTTAAAAGCTTCAAATTATTCTTTTTTTTTTGAAAAGGGGACTATTTAATAGTTTCATCACACGTTGCTCTGTTTTATGAGAAATAATGTGGAGAAAGTGTGAAAACGTTGTAGGCAAAAATAAATGACTCCAGAGGTCACTTCTGACGAAACCCAGATTGGCGTAGAGACTTTTGTAACTTTGATTATCAGAAATATCAGATGGTAGAAATGTTTTTGGTTGTTAATCTCTATTTGTTTTTCCAATGGTCAGAAATAACAAGCAACCCGGACATTAGCGTGGAATTTTATCACTGAAAAGTATCGCAGCATGCGTGAGCTGTGCCACAGTTGTTTCTCCTGAGTGTCGGTGTTGTTGCTGATGTGGGTAAGGGGACTGGAGGGGATTTCCTTGCTGTTTATTCTGACCTTGTTAAGCCCTTGTGTTTCTCAACAGTCCAGAAACGTCTTTATTATTCAGAGTAACACTTTTATCCGCTACTTTGTTTACTTATCTCTTTAAGCCATCAACACTTTCTCCTTTTCTGCATCTGGTTACAGATTTTCTTGGCGCTTTTTTCCATCAACAATGATATTTTTAGGGTGAGTTGGGAGAGAAATCTTGGATTTGAATCTGTCCTCAGAGAGTTCCTTCAACTTGAAATAAGTTGAGATACAGAGGGACGTCTCTCTCAGTGGACTCTGCTATCGCACCCACTCTCTTGCTTGTGAATATTTATTCTACTGAGGAGACAGACGGTGGCTCTGATGATGTCTCGGCTGTAATGCAGAGGAGACGGCCCTGCCCTTTCTTCTTCCCTGTATCCCTCCTCTCAGCGCACTCTCTCTCTCTCTCCCTCTCTCCCTCTCTCCCTCCCTCCCTTCTTCTTCTTTATCTCTTCTTCCCTCTGTGTGTTTCTTCTCGCTGGGCTCAGAAAACAATTAGATATTTCGGGAGTCCCTCCACAGTTGATTGTGAAAAAAGACACGCAGAGGTCAGACGCACTCTGAGAGCAGCTCGGGGAGGAGGTCACACACACACACAACAAACACACACACACACACACACACACACACACACACACACACACACACACACACGACGAGGGATAAACGAAGCAGAAAGTTGGCCCGTGAATGACAAACTCGTAACTGGAACTCTCCTTGAAGTGGAAGTTGTTATTAACATAAACAGTTTGGCTTGGTTTGTGATCATGGTAATTGCTCAAGGTGATATGTATTTTGCTGCATAATTTGTAGTGCGACAAACAGCCTGGGAAGCATTTTTCTGTCACGCTGCCTTGTGGGTACTTTTCACAGTTCTCCTTACAATGCACTGTAACTGGAGGCCTGCATGAAGTAGTTGTGTCGCTGGTATCAAACTTTCTTTTGTTGCAGTCATGTCTTTGTCTGTGCAGGTTTTTGTGTTTGAGCATGCATACATATGTGTGTGTGTACCCATGGGCATGAAAAGTACCAAATGAGCCATGAGGTCATATAGCGCCTGTTTCCTCTCCTTCAGACTCATATACCAGAATAATTACATCTTTCTCCTTTGGACGTCTCATTATCTGTCACAGACTAACAAGAATAAACGTCTTGTCAATCTGTGCTTTTATGTGTGTGTGTGTGTTTGTGGGTATGTGTGTGTTGAGGCACGTACCCATGGAGGTGGAGTTATGTACAACAATCTGACTTTAACAGATGTCAAAAATCATACTACTACAATATTATGTTTTATTTTATAATTAAAATTCCGCAAACCTGTAATTTTAAAGATTAACTGTACATTTGATCGCTAAAGTGAATAGTTTTGCCCCCACGCTAGTCAGTTTTTTCTACTCTCTCGCTCCAAGCTGTTTTACTCACTCCGCTGCTCTGCCTCTCGTTTCCTTTCTCCTCCTCCTCCTTCTCTCTGAGTCTGTGGGCTGATTAGTTCCCGTTAATGACCCTTTGCTCTGTCATTCTTTTATGCCTGAGGTACTGGCAAGCAACGAGCGCTGGCCGAGCTGCAGGGACAGCGAGTGTTGTAGTGGGGGGGCACACATGCAGAGACAGCGAGAGGCAGAGGATGCAGAGAAATAAACACAAAGGCCGGCCAGAAGAAAAAGCAGAAAACTGCAATAATGGTGTTGTGAGACGTAATACTTTTATTAGCTCTAAATGGGACTGTGTTTTCTCACCAGACCTGTAAATGCACTTTCCATTTAAATTAGAATTTTTTTTCCCATTAACTAGAAAATGAGCCCAGCAGGCAGTAGTCAATGCGTAGTCAATGTGCTTGGCAGAGCAGCTGTTCTTCAGCGTACGCTGGGAGAGGGGGATGACTCTTGGCCGTGACCCTTGTGGAGGTGCTATGTGGTGGACAGAAGCAGCCCTGTCGCCAGGGGTGCCTGGTGGGCATACGGGCGTCTGGGATAAGCTCATTCTACTGAAGAAAAAAAAGCCCATGACGTTATACATAAAGAGGAGAGACTATAAGAAAGCCTGGTTATTTATTTTTTGATGATTTACATTGGTAGTTACTCATTTATATCTATATATATTTAATTATTTGTTTAAAATATTGCAGTTTTTTGGTTCAAGAGTGGTGATTTATTAGTTAGTTTTTTTTTAAAAGGTATATTCAAACATTTTATTTTACTTTTACACATTGACCCAGTTTTCTGACCTCCATTTTGGTGATTAATTTCCAAAACATAATACAATTATAACCCCAGTGTTTGCTCATGATTAGATAATATTCCTCAGCCTGACCAAGGCTAACTGAGTTAAAATACTATCATCTATTAGGCTCTCCACCGTAGAGCACGGACAGGATCTCTTATTTTAATGGACAATATTCAACAGCCGATTCATTTCAGTCGTGCATGTTTCCCTCCCTTGCGTTGGGGGAGGACCATGATTTTAATGTCCAGGTTTTTGTATTCAGAGTAATCCCTCCAAGGTCAGACACAGCGCTGAAACTCTGCTATCAGCGGAGCGATCTGTCTCTTAGCCCTGGTTCGGGCCATGTCCTGCAGTGGAACGCTCCGTATAGCTCTTCTTGGAAACAATAAAGTATTAACCAGCTTATGCAACACCCACATGGGCAAAGCTTGATGCAGGACCATGAGAATGATAAAAATAATTTTTCCCTTAGTTGCTCGCCGGACCAACTAGATGCATGTGCTTATTTAGGGGCATTTTTCTTCTCTATCCCGACTCTGGCTGCCTCAGTTTTGCTCTAAATTTCAAAGTTGTGGAAAGTTTTTTTTTTCGTCCTTCCCCAACTGTTTCTTTATTTTTCCTAAAGTTACTCTGTGCCACCCCAGAGCAGCTGTGGGAACATGCCGTCCAAAGTTGTATTTTCGCTGTGATCACTCGAGTAGATTTGTGGTTAATATGAACATAGTAGACAGAGAAGGAAAAAGAGCTATTTTACTGCCAGGTTAATTTGACTCTCATCGCAGAACAGAAAAGCCTGTTTCTATAAGACCCCCCGACAGGAGCGATTGACAGGAATACAGGATTGCTGCAGGTCCAACAGGGGTCAAAAATACCAGTTCTAAAAAATCCTGCAGACGTACATGATATGTCCTCGTTCATGGCTGAAAATGGCGCTACCATATCCGTCTTCAGCTCCTCTGCTCTCCTCTGTAAGATGGAGGCTTAGAAGCAGCTGTTACTGTAGTAACGCTTGGCTGATCTATCACCCCTGACCAGTGAGTGGCGCTACTGAGAGTGGTCTGATAGCCTCTTTTGCCCTCTGCTCTCAGCCAAATGCATTTCAGTCATAGAGAGAAGGCTACGTACATTAACTTGATTTTAAACTGTATATACCTGTTTTTGCTTTGATTTATTTGACCTCGTTAAACTCATATACTGTCAAAGTCATATTAGATTTACAGGACCCACACTACAGCAAGTAAAGGCCAAAACCTGATGGGTTTATTTTTTCTCTCTCTGTCTGTCACTGTTCATGATTTTAGCTGGAAAATGTGACAGGAACGATTGAGACTGTTCATTTTTTGTTTTTTTTCTTTTGCCAGACACATTTTCCACAGATAATTCCTTTCATGGGAGGCTGGCTTCGGACCTTACACTGTCGTTTTCCTTATTTAACTTGGGGGAGGCTTGAAGGGGAAAGACTGGATGTTTTTCTAGCTGGGCAGCAGTGTGGAGAATAGATCCCAGAAGAGAACACATCTCCAACTTGTGAATAAAGACCTAATTGACAGCTTGTAGCCTGTTGTAAATGACTCATGAGGTAATTCATCGTCACAGACGGACGGCGGAGAGACTGCTTTTCCCTTTGGAAATTTGGAATCCGCTGGTTTTATTCCCAAACTTTTATATCTGCAAGTAGAAATTTTAGGGAATCATAAAATTTTGCCAGACATGGTGAAATCACCTCCTCACATGTATGTCGTGAATGGTCTTAAATGGCTTCTCGTGTTTTTGTTTGCGTTGGAACCGACGCTAAAGGTGAAGAGAATTCAGCCGAAAAGACCAATTGATTGCTTGGCCTTGTTTTCAATATGAATGAATGAATAAATAAACAATCAAACAATGTTGCTTTCACTTTGTTAAGTCTACCGTTGAGGTTGGACGTGATAATAATACGTTAGCTTCATTAGCATGTTTGGATTGACAGTAGAGAAAAAATACTAGCAGCCAATATCCCTCCACCTCTCTCCTTCCCCTGAAATGCTGGGCCAGAGTGAAAGGCGGCCATTGTTCTGCCGCCTCTGTCCACCACACAGCCGAGGCTGAAAGTAATGCATGCGCTTTAAACGGACAGAGGAAAAAAAAACGGGAGGGCAAAGGAGAAGAGTGAGGGAGAATGGCGTGAATGGCAAGGGGGAGAAGGAGAGAGCACAGCTGAAGTTGTAGTTTGCTTTCAGACAGATAAAAGGGAGGAGAGGAGGAGTATAATGCGAGCGCCAGACACAAGGGGGAGAGGCATGTAGTAGTCAGGGGTGACACACGAAGAGGTGGCGGTTTCTCTCATTTCCAACTCGTCCATCCTCTCTCATCTGCCTCCTTCCATGCCATCGAGCTCATCACCCCCCTTCCTCCACGTCCGTCCTCGTGGCAGCAGTGATTGGTTTATTGGTGCTGGTTCTCCAGGGGACAGACTCTGGGGTCTTCACCCTGAAGAGGTGTTGTCTTAGCAAGCTGGGGGTTTTGTGACACCGGGGCTATTTTCACCAGAGGCCGGATTAAGCCTGCTCAGGTTTAGACCCCTGCTTTGTCTCCTCTGACACTGAAGACTCCCGCACACAGGAGCATGTTTACTTGGGAGCTGTGGTACCAAGTTGCATCTTGGTCTCATCTGCTGTGACCCATTGCACACGTTGCCCTTGAAGGTGAATTTTCCGCTGAAATGCACGTGTCACAGTTGGAATGCCAGGGTGTGTGTGTAATGTAGCGGGTTAATGAAGGGTTTCATTTCAAAATGCTATATATCTGCTGTGGGGACAAATTGGTCCAATAAGAATGAGCTGCTTTTGTCCTTTCGTCCTCATAAAATGATGCATCTTCTTTTCACCGAGATGAATAATGTGGATAATTATGCATGATTGCAGTTCACATAGTCGATATCTCATTTTGAATCAAATCTCTTTGTATTTGTCTTCGACCCAGCTCGTCTCTTTGGCTGCATCAGTTTGAAGGCTGGGGATTTAATAAGGCTAAGTGGGAATTTGACCAAAAATGAAATGCTAAATTAAAACTGTTTCTAAATCTATCATACCGTAGATTAAAAAATGTCTTGTGTCAAAATTTTAAATGAGCTAAATTGAACTTCAGAGACTATTTTGGCATGAAAAGCTCCTCTTTCAGATTTCGTCCCCTGGCTCCACGGCTTTCATTAGACAACAGATGCTTGTCTGATCTGAGCTCTAAGAAGAATCTGTAACCAAGCGGATAATAAATCATGTTTAAAAATGTAGAACACAACTGAATCTGACGTGCTCCGTCCAATCTGGGTTTGATGTTCAGACGAGCGAGTGTTTTGCGTTTGTGGGTATCCATGTTCGTGTGGCTACATGTGACCATGTCCATGTGTTTGCTGGCAACTTGTGCACATATACATCTGCTTGGGGATATTTATGTGTGTGTGTGTGTGTGTGTGTGTGTGTGTGTGTATCCTGGACTGACCTCTGCTTCGAGGCCCGCTTTAATGAAACAGCAGAAACCCACACCCTTTACTACAGCAGAGCACAGCACTATTCTTGACCCAATTCTCCGGGACCGCTTCTCTGAGAGCTGCTTGATAGTTTTCCCATTTTGTAAAGTTGCATTATGTGTGTTTGTGTGTGCTTGTCTGTCTTTGTTTATGGTTTCCCTGTGTGTAACTCTACTGAGTGTATTTGTTCCCCTGAAGGAAAAAACAATTGATCCCCAGAACGTGTGATAAATGCCATCTTCACCCTCTCCTCTCATGTGAGCGCAGCCTTGACTGGTCTGGCTCAGTCTGAATATTATCCCACATCACCAAATATGACACCCCAAAGAACATAGTCTGACAAATACACGAAGACACACACAGACACACACACCACTCTTGTTTGGATAGGGCAGTTCATTATTTCTTTAGCGAGGTTCAAGTTCCAGGAGATGTGGTATTTATTGTGCTTATTTATTTTCTTCCTCTAAATCAGCGAGCAGTGAGCCTTGGAGTGCAGCAGCCTTTGAACCGCGGCCTATCCCATGACTGCAGCCCTGGGTATTAACCCAGAGCCACTGAGAGGCTTAAAAAGCCATCAGCTCATTGTCCGGAGACACAAAAACCCCCTTCCTCCAAAATCCCCCCCCATCCTTCTCTTCTCTTTTCCTCCTTCCCTCCTTTCTTAAGAATGCTTTGAGCTGGCTTCTGCTGGCATTCATATTAATCAGTTTTAAGGGTCTAATGAGATAAGTGAGACTTAGGGGGAGTCCCCAAAGTGGCCTAAGCCCTCTGGATAAACAGAGGTGATGAGCGCTGCCTGTGGCTACATCCTCAGGAGTGTGTGTTTTTCAACAGTATTGTCATGCACACAAAACTTTTTAATGTCCCTAATCTTTTGAGAACCAAAACACCACTACACTAGACCAGAGAGGCCATCATTACTTTTCCTCATGTGGTGAGGTGACGGGGAAATGGGTGATTTTGGTTCTGGGCTGAGTAACTAGGGCGTTTATGAATTTGACCACGATCAGATCTTTTCCTCGATAACTCCCTGCTTTTGTCCTAATCCACCCCCCTCAAACCAGCTCATGCCCCCTGTTCCTTATCCCGCCCAAGTATCCCTGGAATATAGGCCAGTTGGTTTCCTCCCGCTCTTTTGCTGTCCGTGCCATATTGTCCTCCTTTTTCTCTCTTTCCTGTCCTCTCTCCTGAGACAGGAGACTGTACTCTCCTTGTTCATGGGTCAGCATTAGGCTCAATGTTGTGGCTGCAGCACTTGACTGACAGTCACCTACACTCTCTATCTCTTTACCCACTATTTTTCCGTCTGCTTTTCTTTTCTTTTCTTATCATCCTTCTTAAAAACACATGTCTTTACTCCATGATAGAGCTACTGGGTGTGTGTGTGTGTGAATATGGAAGCATGTCTGAGTCAGAATTAGAGACATTTGGGGAAAAAAGCATTAATTAGGCAACTGTAATAAAAGCTACTCAGCAAGGATAAACTTCTTAAGGAAATTAAATAATCTGTAATAATCTGATAATCTAACCAATTTATTTAAAAATTACACTCTCAAAGTTCATTTATTATATATATAATATATATATTATATATATGAAGGTATACTATACTATGCTGGTTCAGAGAAAACAGAAAAGATTTTATTTTCATGCTGTATGGGCTCTTGTTTGTTTGAGGGTCGGGTTGAACTGTACAGTCAGAGCTAGTGGAGTGGCTGTGAGGCGGGACAAGTTTCTCAGAGTTCAGTTTCACCTGCTGCTCTGCTCATTCAGGACGCAGGACTCCACGACCGGAGACATTCCAGCCAGGATTAGAGCACGCTTGGTAAACGGAAGCACAAATATAAGAGTGAGGGAGTTTTTTTTTTTTGTTTCCACAAATGAAAGTAGTAACAACAATTTTTGCAAAAATGTTGTTTTATTTCTTTTAATCCTTAATAGCATTCAAGCATTAGCAAAATGACAAGTAGATTTGTTTAGGATGAAATAAATATTACACTTTTTATTTAATTATTTCTAAATAACCACTAAAAATGTAGTATTAGCAGCTGCTCTTATAAATGTGTGTAATTTTGTTTTGAGAAATTCTCAGAATTGCATTTATATATTGATATTGACTCAAAAATATGTAGCGCTTAACAAAATAACGTATTACAGTTAATGTGATCCAGTACTTTTAAACATCTCTTACTAGTTTTTATCCATCTTGTGTATTTCTGTTAACACTGAATAATTTCTCTTCAAACTTGATGACAATGATTTCAATTTCAGTTCAGTCATTGAAAATTCAAACTTGCCTTTTATCCATTTTACCTTTTGTGGAAAAGCCTGACAAGTGGTATTACTTTTTATGAGGTACAGGGTTGAAGTAGATTTTTAGCCTGTGGGAAAAGAGATGCGTCATATTTCTCACATTTGCTTAGAGAGCGTGCGCTTTGCTTTGGCTGGAGTGATGAAATATTAATTTCTGTTTGTGATGTCTGAGAAGAGTAGCACTTGCAATCCTTTGCACGCAAATCATGAAAAAATGAAGTGGAGGTGGACGTGTTGTTGAAGGTGATGGAGGTGAAGGTCTGTGACCTTAACTGAAAACACTCATGATGGCTGACAGGGCGCAGTCATGCACAGGTTTCCTCTATGAGACGTTGTGCTCTTTGTCTGCCTCAGGATTTTATTAAACAATAATTTTTTTATACTTTGTTTGAGTAGTTCCATAACTATAGGAAATATACGAAACAATAGAATGGTGGATTTCTTAGAGGATTGGCTTTGAATTCACACTTTTCTTGTTAACACACTGATAGGTGTCAGTCACCACGTCTGTGAAAGTGACACACTTGTCAACCTGAGCGACATCAGTCTCAAAGCTGCTTTAATAATGCAGGACAGCCACCTTTTTTATCCTCTCGCTCTCCGTCCCCTCCTTTCTCTGGGAAGTAGAGACCTGTCCTTACATTAAGGCCGGGTCAGATTGTGTCTGCTGTCGTACATTAGCGGCCAGGCCTTCCTGCCTGTATCACTGGTAAGAGGAACATGGCACGAAGATGGCTGAATTATTCACACTCATAATCGGCCTTTATGTCCTGCTGCCAAGCCGGGCCTCACTGTTATTCTAGTGCATAATTGATAGTGCTCAGAAGTGGAAAAGTTAGAATAGCAGAAGTAATGCGAAGCGAAAGTGTAGTCAGGCAGCACAAGGAGGGAAGAGGGGGGATTGGTGGGGTAGTGAGGGGGATAGATGGATGGAGGTGGGCCTCTATAGGAGTTTTTACACTGAGCCTGTGTTAGCCTTTACAGGGCTTAGGCCCAGCTATCGTGAGGATCGCGTGTGTAGGCCAGCCAGACTAGACTGGGGGAGAAGAGAGGGGGATAAGAGAGGGATGAAAGGAGGTGGAGGGAGAAGAGATGGGGATCCAGAGTAACAAGGCCTGACGCTGAGCCGGCCCAGAATGTGGTCTGCCCCCACCCAAAGTTTCTCTGGGCTCCACTGTGGGCACATACATTTTTGAAATTGACTTGAATTTGATTATGGTTTAAAAGGAAAATTTGATGATACTGGGGAACAGTGATCACAACTCTTCTGTTACTCTGTTGAGATCATATTTGCATTATCACACCTTCACATACTTCAACACACAGGGGACACAATGGTGTCGACGAAAAATCTATATTCATTGACACCATTAATTACTTATTCTCATTCACTCTATGTGTCAGTATGTGTGTATTTATGTGTCATTAGTTACATGTTATCATTAACTATCATTATTCACTGCATAATTTGCATCTGTCTTTATGTACAATAGATTTCAAAGTAAATAAAATTTAATTTTGTTCTTTCTATTACTGGGGAACAGTGATCACAACTCTTCTGTTACTCTCACAGTTGATTTCAAAGCTTCGGGTTGTTATTTGGACCCAATTCAGCGCTACCTGCCCCGACACCGGAGATAAGAAGGGCACTGACATGACATCACAACCATGTGAAACAATGATCAACAAAGTGCAGCCGCCAGAGACGAGCAGTGATCTGCTCCATTTCAAGAGTAAAGAGCGATCATGCATCTATTGACAAACTGAGTTGGTTGATGTCTTAAAAATGACAAAGCGCCATAATGTGACATAAGAAAAATGCTTAATATCTTATTTTATTGCATTATACACAACTTCCTTCCCGTCCTCTCTGAGTTCCTCCCGCTGAATGGAACACACCTCCATAGAAGTGAGAACGTCTCAGGTGAAGGTGTTAACACGGCCCCAGGTGTAGTCTATTTAACACCTCTGTGACCCTTAACAAAGCCTCACTAACTGCTGCCTAGCTCTGCCTTTTGTGTTTCATAACAAAGCCCTTTAGCTTCTAATAACACCGCAGCACTGGTAGTGTCAGGAGAAACCTGAGATAAGGTCCACATCAGAGAGTTGGTGGGAACTGTTTAATCCGCTTCTTGAAACCAAACCAATACACAACAGGCAGGGATCATGTTTGGCAAAGTGGCCCGCTTTGATGGAGGGATCGGATGGTGTGAGTGGGAGAAACGGGGATGAGGAAAAATAGGAAAGGCGGCTGAATGGCGGTAGTCTTTCTCTGAGCGGTGAAAGAGAGAACATCTGGAGAACAATACGTTAGTGCGTGTTGTGCACAAACACGCAAACGTATCGCAGCAGTGCACAGCAGAGTTACTCACTTTTCTGTTTGTGCTAATACAGTATTTTCCCTTTTATTTACAATAACAGTAATAATTTCTCAAATACTCAAGTTCTTTTTTAACCATACCTGGTCACATATAAACAAAACAAATAAAGAAAGCATTTAACCGTAATTGAAATTAGTTGTTCTTTAACATCCTGTGATTCTTCTTTATATGATAGAGTCACCATCACTTTTGCAATATATTAGAAAGTATCTTTCACTCGAGTCACTACAATGTGGCCGTAAAGCCGTCGAGTGGAAACATTAGCAGCGATATGTCTCAGAAACTCATAAAACCAATTTACGAGTGCACTTAGGGCCGGTACACCTACTGGAGCCATTCTATAAAGATGCAGACAGAGATTGCACCAAACTCGCTCCAATTACCCACATTTAAAAGTAATAAACGTGGATCGATAAGTGATAGAGGGCCTGTTAATCCCAGACTTACCCAGTTATTTCCAATTTAGACACTCCTCTTCAAACTAAAATCACAGCTTTTACAAGCTTACCATTGATTTATTTTATTGTTTTCTTCCTACGGGCTAAATGCTGCATTGAGCGGTTTTTCGCACTCGTCCAATGGATGTTTTCTATCTTTTTTGTAGTGTTTAAATTCTGAAGAGACTCGGCTTTAACTTATTAAAAGAGAACTTGCAACAGACTTAAAGTTTATTATTGCAGTTTGTCTTTTTAAATGCAAATTTTGACATCCAAATAAGAAGGTAAACATCAATAATCAACAGGTAAAGACGATATAGAAACAACAGTGTGAGCCCCATGTGAAACAGAGGGAGAACATTGTTGTCCAGCAGCAGGATATGTGACTGGGCTAGTATGCCATTGCCTAGTTAAGCTCATATGCTTATTTATTTACAGCTTGGCTCAGCATGCCGATGCTGAAATGCTATCGGCGCTCGCAGGTATGGATTAGACCCCTCTCTGTCTCGCTGTGAAGTTAATTGAGGGAATCCTCCTCCCACGGTGGACCGGGACTGTCTCAGACCCGCCTGCAGACTCAGCTCGCAAAGCGCTTGCAGTTTCACTTTTAATTTGCGATTCCTGACTCCAGTCTGATGGGACTGCGTCGGATGAATCATTTCTCCGTGACCTTTTACACGCTTCGTCTGAGACGATACCCCCACCAGCCCCCCCATCGCCACTAATTTAATGTCATTAATGTGATATAATAGCTTATTATAGTGTCACTAATTAGATTGCGCAGCGGTAAGATGTGTTATCATTCTGCCCTCCCTTTAATTGCCTCACTTAATGGTTTACTTTTACATATTTACATGTAACTGTGCAGTTAATCTACATGCCTATATGTGTTTATGTGCAGCAGCACAGCAATGGATTGTGCTGTTTCTGTCTATAGTGTGATTCGATTTATCCCTAATTAATGTTTATATTATTTAATCAGGAAATACCACTGCTAATACCTAGGGAGGAAATTTAGTTTAAATACAAACATGGCTGATGGTGGATGAGCTTCAGTTTTTTTTTTCTGCACATTTGTCAGAGCCTGTGTTGTTTATGTGCAGCTTTTATGTAAATTGCCAATTAATTAAATGTCACAGCAAAGCTCAGCCACACGTGTGTTTGCTCACAGTGCTGTGATTTACGAGAGTTTCAGGAAAGGCAATTGATTGGTGATTGATGTGGTGTTATTTACTTGTCACTCCTTATCATATGGATTCATGTATAAACACGTCCATTGTTATAGTATGTCTTGTTTATATCTCAGTGGTAATCCCATTTTGTTTATGTCCAAAAACATTACTCTGGTACCTACTGAGTTGTATATTTATTTGTCGGGTTGTGCAAATGTTTTACTTCCACATATCTCCACCCAGAATAATTCCTCGACTTCTGGATTTGTTTTCTATGCGTCTCTGCCGGTTTTTTAATTGTGATTTTTTTCCCAATGTTTTACAGCCTAGTAATGATTTTATAGCAGGCTGTTTTATGCCAGTGTCCAAACCATGCAGCCCAGGGAAGATTTAGTGTGTTGCCGCTGTTGGGTAGTGAGCTCTAATTGGAAGGTCAGGGGGACGTGTTTCAGAGTAGCAGGAGATCACCCGCGCACTGCAGATTTAAAGGTTATCCAAACCCACCCGCGGACTTTAAGATGTAATTTTCCTGTTATTTTATTAGCCATCTGGATAAAGAATATTGCATGACAAATTGATTTAAAAATTGTATTTTTAAAAGTGGCCTCAAACTTGCCTTTAAGTGACATTTGAATTACACCATATAAAATAATTTGTCCTTTCACAAGCGAATAAAGCTGCAAATGTTCCTGTGTCATCCCGTGATTTGTATGTAATAAAACAAACACTGTATGAAGTGTATTATCATGTAAATAGGGTATTTTAGTTTGAAATTTGCCTACTGTGCTACTTTGAAAAATGTTGACAGAAGGAAAATAGTGCTTTGTTGCTTAATGGCACAAGGAAGATTTTCATCCAGTCAAGGCGTCTCTCTTAAGAACAGCTGCCCCTGGTCCTGCGTGGCACGCCAGGAGTTAACCACACTGTAGGCTTGGCTGGAAGGCTGAGACGTCTGTGCGCTCTGACTCTGTTTCTGCATTTCATGCCACATTTCGTGTCTATCGCCAGCCCGTCTCTCACGCTTGCATGGTCAGGTGTCGTGGTTGGGGTTTTGGGTGAAGGGCGGGGTGAGGAGGAGGAAGAGGAGGATGGGCTTCTGGTAGATAAGTGGTAGATGTCTGGGTCTCGCTGTCGATGTAGGTAGGGGTAGGCTGCGGGTCACATGGCGGACCCACGAAAAGATCTCCCTGGGTGATTCTTGGCACGCAATGTTTTGAACTTTACATACACACACATCTTGTGGACAGACTCCTACAGTCCACACACACACTTTTTGACATTTTGGTGACACAGAAAACCAGTGTTTTACTGGCTCTCAACCCGATTTGCTCGAGCATTTGAGAGCTGTGTGGTGCTTTTTGTGCACCTGTGTACATGTGTATGTGTGTGTGTGTGCAGTCAAGTGTGCCCCAGTGCTTTTCCACCCACGTTTGGTAGCCATGCAGTTATTGACAACAGAAGGAAAGGTGAAGTTTCTGCAGACAAAGAGGCAGAATGTGCTGAGCAGAGCATCCAGCCACAAAAGGAGTGTGGGCTGAGGCAGGGGTGCAGAGAAAGTAGATACACCATAAACAGCCTGGCTCAAGTGAAGCGGCTTGCTGACCAACAGTCCTCTTCTTAATTTCTTCCCTTCTCTTTCCTCTATCTCTCCTTCCTCTGTTTCCTTTTCTTCTCCTCTCTTTTTTTATCCAGAGGGCTGTCTGCCATTAAAGCAGTGGGAATTGATTTTTCTCATTCTTTCTTTTCCCCCCTTCCCTTTATTTAATACCCCTCTGCCATTGCCTACCTCTCCAAGTCCAAATCAATACAGTATCTGCATGTACACTGGAATAAAATACAAGCACACACTATCAAAGTGTCACAGTGGGGGTTGGCCATTCTTAAAGAAGGCGACCTATTGTTCGTTCATCCTTTTACCTACTTTCTCTCCCTGTGGTGCGCTCTCCCTGTGTGTCCCTGCATCTCTCCTCCACCCCCTCCCCTTGATTATTTCATCTTGTATATGTGCCTCCTCTCCTTCCTCGCTCCTGTCCTCTCATCGCAGCTGGGATGTATAATGCAGAAAGGTGAGAAAGTTAAGAGATTGAGAACACATTTACAGTGTCCCTCTTCTCCTGTGCGCCTCCTCCTCCTCCTCCTCTTGGGGCTGACTTGTAATGAGAGTCTGAATGCGTGTATGTGGGTGTGTTATGTGTGGAAGTAATGAGAGTCATATTGGTTCTTATGGGGTCACTGGGAACGATCACGCACAACAGAGCATGACTCTTGCCATTATAACCCCTCACCCTGTGTAGATGTTGTGGTGTGGCGTGTGTGTGTGTGTGTGTGTGTGTGTGTGTGTGTATGAGTGTGTGTTTTGTGCAGGTTACACTATATATGCACAGCTGACTCTTATCTGCAGTCTGCTCTGCTTTAACCTTCTCTTTGTCCCCAGTCAAGCTTTGTCTAGAGAGGAAACAGAAACAGGCGAGCATATGCATTGGTCCAAACACACACACGCACACACACACAAACACACACAGTTATATATCCATAGTTGTAAGGACACTCATACTCTGACCTAATTCTAATTCTAACCTTAAAACCAAGTCCTAACCATCAAAAAACCCTTTGAAGTAATGTGGAGCAGCCAAAAATGTCCTCACACTGAAGTTTTTTTCCCACAAACAGAAAGACACACATACACACACTCTCCTCACTGCAAAGCCATCTGTGATGTGGACTGACACACACTTGCAAACATACTGACACTGCTCCATCCCCTGACTACTTGACTACTCGACTATATATTCAGCAGTTCTGTGGCTCAGCATTGAGAGCTGTCAGGCCCAGTTTGGAGCCCCCATGCTGGGCTTGCTGTTTCCTCGAGCTCCCCTCCCTGATGACAAATGACCTGTGTCTTCACATCAGACACTGGGCGCTGCTGTGGGGGCGGGGTGAGGGAGGGTTTAATAGTGTAAAGTGCCCGGTTATATGGACTGAATTTTAAAAAGGCACGAGTGGAAGGCAGTAAAGGGGAATATTAAAAAAAAGCCGAGACACAGAGAGAAAGAATGACCCATATCTGTGAGAAATGGACCCTTTAAAGAGACAAGGACCTCATTCACCTTTACCTTCACCGAGTCACCTTAACATTGTATTACAAAATGCAATGTGCTCTTTTTTTTACCATGAGTTATGTAGTTGAAACATCAGGTATAATCTCATCTAAGCACAAATGTAAACACCATTAAATACACACACCTAATGAACTAAATTAAGCTGTTGCAATTTACTTTGGGTATTTCAAACAAAGAATACAATATGTTCCTGATATTCATTCAGGAAAAATAACTTCAAAATGACTCTGTGGTACTGCTGAGTAATTTAGGCCTATTAGAATGGCTGCTGATTGGAGCCACTATTATTTTGGTGTATTAGGTTTGTGCATGGACTCTGATTCAGTGCTTGTCGCAGGACGGAGCAGCCCAAGGGGGGCAGGTGTGACTAACAGTTCCTCTTTGTTCATGCCAAGGTTTTCATCAGGCCTTCAAGACCTCAATTTTTAAACAGAAATGCCTAATTCATCC